>NC_135266.1:47236017-49736017 GCF_051311805.1 Agelaius phoeniceus
CCTCCTGCAGTAATTGAACCATTGCCACAGAGCATTAGCAAGGTTTGGTGGCCGACATCCTTTTTTAAAGCAAGTTAGTGTATGCAGAAAGCCAGATAGATGTATGGACTTAACTCAAGCCCATACTCACGTCAACATGCAGTTATCTTGAACTAACATGACAACACAGATGAAGCCTTTCCCTTTCTGTCAGCAGCATTTGTTTATCCAGTATCTGATAAGACAGAAGTAGTACATTGCTAGCCCTTCCTCTGACATTTCACTTAATGGGATGTTTTATTTAAGAGTAAGTAACAATTACATTTGTTTTCTGAAATAGTTTTCCCACTCTTTATTTTATATTCTTCCTCAAAATCATTTCTTCTCACAGTGAAATATGTCCCTTGCCATGGCAGAAGGATTGGCCTAGGTTATGTTTAAAGATCTCTTTCTACCCAAACCTTTCTGTGACTCTATGATTCTACGAATTTGTCAGGAAACAGAGCAAAGACAGCTGACCCCAAGTGACCAAATGAATGATCTAAATCATATGTTAGCATGCTCAGTAAAAAAAAAGCTGGAGAAGGAAGGAGGAAAGGGTTGGGACAAGTTATATTTGTCTTTTCAAGTAACTTTTACACATGATGGAGTCCTGCTTTCCTGGAAGTGGCAAAGTTGTGAATCAATTATTTTTATTGCATTGCTTGAATATGCTGCTTTTGCTTTTAAACCATCTTTACCAGAACCCACTTGTTTTTATACTTTTACCTGGGGATTACCTCCCAGATTCTGGTGCAGAGGAATGAGTGAGTAGCTGTGTGAGGCTTAGTTTCCTGCCAAGGCTAGTCCACAGGAACTGGAAGCTGTGGAGTATTGCATTTTACCTCTTTTCTTATTAGGAGAGAACATGCCTTTTCAAATTGTAATCATAACTTCTGTTTAACTGAAATATTGATGGTGCTTGCTCATGGACACTGGGCAGTCTGCTTTTTGTGATATAGTTAGACTAATATAAGCAGCATCTTCTCAGAGGAATTCTAAACTAAACCAATTAAGACCTGCTACAGGAAAGTAGGAAAGACTGTTTGTATCTTTTTTCACATACTGGGATGACTGCAGATAAGTTATCCAGAAAATTGACTCAACTAATTTATCAGATCTTCCCAAGTTTGTATGTTTCTTTTTTTTTTTTTTTTTAGGGAAGCTGTTAAAAAAAAAAAAAAGATTTTGCCAGTTTAATCTATTAAAAATAACGAATGAAAGAAACATATTTTCTAGAGTCAACCCCAGAGTAATTCCTTCCTAAAGAGCTAGATACATCTTACCACTTTTACTTCATTATTAAATAAGAATTTCAGTTCTGCTTCCTCATTTTTCCTGTGGGGAACACAATCACACAAAATCTCTCATAGACTAACTATAAAAATTGGTCTTGTAGTGGTTAATTTGAGTCTGCTCAAAGGTTTTGTAGATCTTGCTGGCAATTTATGTTTGACAACAGGGATTAAATGACAAAGTTAAAAATCTCATAGGCAAGTACACTGAATTATACATAAAATACCAATATTTAAAATATGAGAAAAACATAACATTTAATATTTCTTATCTTTCATGTTACCTAGTTCATGGACTTCTATAAATGCTGTGAAAGATGTAAAAACATGTTTTTATTCATACTCTGTCCCTTTAATAAAAGTCTGGAAATTTTGATACTGATTAAAAACTTTGTCAGGCAGGATTTTTGGTTCTGCTTCTAATCGGCCCTATTTCCTTTTGTTTTAGGGAAGTCACTTTCATCTCCTACTATTGCACCTTCCAATCCTTTGACAATAGGTCTGCTTATTGTAGAGAGAAACAGAATCCCAATGAGTTGGTTTGTCAGAAGATGAAACACACTATTGGCATGAAAATAACAAGAGTTCTAGAATCCAGCTTCAGGCTTATGTTCTCTCTTCATATTGGTCATATTTGAAAATAGGGGTTTAAGTATGTTGGTATTATGAGTTCTTACAGCATCATTGGGAATAGAAATATATTGGTTTTGTAGCTACATACAAGATGTCATTGGTAATTCAAACACAAAACCAGTTCACAAAACCGGAACATGTGAATATGTAGCATCATATTCAGCATACACCGGACTGTGTTTACCAAAAATTTTGACATATTCTTAGGCACAGATTTGATCCATTTCAAGTAGCACTTGTCTTACTATTTCCTGGACATTGTTTAGCTCTGAAGCTGTACATGCCCAGCATGCAATGCTTGGAAGCCTAGAGCACTTTGCTAGCACAGAAATAGTCTGGGTCATGGTGATGCCTTCAGTGCCTGGGAACAGTTCAGAGCAATTTTAGTGCCCTCTTAGAACTACTAGAATAGATAAAGCTTTAGGATCTTGCTTGAATGTTTCTTATTTCTGAGGATCTTCAAACTGAGATCAAAGAATTGTACTTAAAAATCAATATGTACACAAGATTAAGAAAAATAATTTTAAGTCCTGATAGCCTCCCAGATAATATTTACCTTTCAAATGAGTTAAAATGAACATATTTACTCCTAAGCGTAGCATTTTCTTATGTCAAATATGGAAGAAAGGAAAAGTCATTTGCTTACATATTTGAATGATCAAGAGTCAGTCAATCAACTTTGTTGTGTTCACAAATTTTTTGACTCAAGCATATGAACTTCAGTGTGTGCATGTCCAGCTATTATTTCACTTTCATCCTCATTTTTCATCCCTTTTTTTTCTATTTTCAAGCAGAGAGAAATTTGAAATTCATTACTTTTCTCTGAAAGATAGTCCAGGGTGAATATAAAAACCAGATGAATACTATCTGCTGCCAAAAGCCTTGAACCTTTAGATCTCATATCTTAGAACTGTCTTTTTATGTCTACAAATCTGCTATTTCTGTGTGCTCTTTATAAGTACAAACACTGACATTTTCCTTAACACAGTCACCATACACTAACTTTGTGCAAAATATGAAGTACATTTTGGTTAGATGATTAAATACAGGTTAAAGATATCAAACAAACACATTTGAGTGACTTGCTTGAAGTCACCAAAGTAGTCAGCAGGAAGACTGGGTCTTCTCATTTAACTGAAAGAGTTTTTGTTCTCTCTGTAATGAGCAAAACAGAATACTAGGTCTCTCTGCAGATAAACAGAAAGCAAAGATCACTTTCAAAACTTCAAAAATTTTTTTTTCTCTGTAATATGCCTGGAATATCATTCTTCATTTTATATACCACTGAGCTCTTTCAAATTTTCTTATTCAGTGGAGCATAGCTTTCATCACTATCCCCCCTTTCATCACTATCATCAGTTTTTTCTCTGACTTTTAGATAACGCTTTTCAAAAAGAACTTCCAAAATGAATACTTATTTCGTGATCTTTTGATGCTGAAGACTTAACTGTTCTTGGAAGCTCACTTATCTAAGATTGTGTATTATCATTGCTTGAAGTACCACATAGACAGGCATCTAGAACTTGTGCCTATAAATTTACACCTATCTGAAATATCGAAGAAGGTAGACAAGTGTCAGTCCAGCATCTGTCATTCTACTGTCTTTTTAAAGATGAAGTTGAAATAGTCAGTTTGCTGTTCAGTTATTCATCATTTAATCAGTAATATGGTTCTTGCTTTGCGCTGTGCAATAAACCACTAACAATAATAACTTGTGTACAGACTGTGTATGTGCTTATGTGCATGTTTTGTATTTTGCTGTACATGTTTGGGCATGTAATGAAATAGCATAGTATAAATAATAAATATTTAAAGGACTGTCAGTGAGAGCCTTGTTCTGAGGGTTTTAATACTGGAGGACACAAAGAATCCCATACAGGATTTAAAGAGACAGGAGCTACAGGACAAAGCTGATAGTGTTTTGTAAATTATGTGTTAAGTTTTATTAAAAGTGTATGTTTAGTGTCATATATTTTTTCATGGTCAAGAAGGGAGGGGATTGTCCCATTCTGCCCTGCACTGGTGAAGCCTGTTGTCAAGTTTTGTGTGCAGTTTTGGTCAGCTCAATATAAGATATTAAACTATTAGGGAGAGTCCCAAGGAAGGCAACAAAGACAGTGAAGGGGCTTGAGGGGAAGATGTACGAGGAGCAGCTGAGGTCACTTGGTCTGTTCAGCCTTGGGGAGACCGAGGGGAGACCCCATTGCAGTTAAACCTTACTCATGAAATTAAGAGGAGGCACAGGCACTGGTCTCTTCTTCCTGGTGACCAGTGACAGGACCCAAGGGAATGGCCTGAAGTTGTGTCAGGGGAGGTTTAGGTTGGGTATTAGGAAAAAGTTCTTCACCCAGAGTGTTTGAAACAGGCTTCCCAGAGAAATGATCACACCACCAAGCCTGGCAGAGCTCAAGAAGTGTTTGGACAATACTCTCTAGTGTGACTCTTGGGGATGGTGCTGTTCAGGGGCAGGAGTTGGACTCGATGATCTTGGGGAGTTCCTCCCAACTCAACATATTCTGTGATTCTGTAAGATTAGAATCACATACAAGGATCCAATGAACAACTGGGCAACTCAGCACAATAATTTTTAAAAACACTCTTGTCTGAATTGCTGCAGGAGTTGCCTTTTATTCTACTCCAATGAATTTTTAAATATTAAGCAATTAACCTTTTACTGTATTGGTAGCAGTTGTTACTTATGAAAAACTTCCAGTGTTTTTTTCTTATTCTGGGACTACATTTTTTCAGTATTTTTTTCCCACTAGAATTGTGTTTCATGAATGTATCAGTTTAAATCTTGATGCACAATAAACAAATGGGTCCTGAAAGTATTATTTCATTCTTTCTTTCAACCCTTTGCAAATGTTTAGGACCTATAATACAAATGTCATCAGATAAGGGTATTAATAAATGTGAAATCTATAAATGCAATAACCACACATGCAGAATTTTAATAATCTTACTTGAATTTCCATATTTAAAATATATGTATAGAAATAACCTAGAAATACAGGAAATATAGGTGTTAATGTAGGTTTCCATCTAAAAGTCATGTTATCGCTTTAGTGCCAGTGGCAATTTGGTGTGGGATTCAGTTGTCTAAGCATATGCACCTAATGTCATTTAAAATATTGTATGGAATCCAGGGGGCCTACTTCCAGGGGTTGGAAGATATGTCAAAAGGTTTATGGTAGTCACATACATTTCTGGACATAAGGCCTAATTTCATTTTTACCCTTATGTAGGAAGCTAATGTCATGTGATATTCCCCTGGGGGTCTTGCCTGGTCTTCAGCTGCTGCTCAGAAAAGACGTAGATATCCCATTGATGTTCAAGCTATATACAAGGGTAATAGGTCTACTAGAGGTCCAGAAGAAGATCTATACCCGGGTTGGTAGCTGGACATCAGGAGAAATCCCAAATGGTACAAGCCATCTAGCTGATGGCAGCTGTAGTGACCCTGTTTGTTTAGAGACCTAAATCGATATGCTTAGAATCTGGAGCTGAATGACACTCCAGAAACTGTGGATACCACCAGTCACCTTTAGAGGGTCTGGCCTGAAAAACATGCATCATTTGACATGAATCCCTCTGGTGCAACTGCCCAGGGAATCAGTGGAGGTGTCACCTGATATTCTCCATCATTATGCAACAAGTCTACAGAATTAACTTAACTGTATAAACATGATTCATAGTTGTTCACATTTGACTAGATGAATACAATTCAGAACAGTTTATGTGGCACTATTCATTCCATTCAGATGACAGTCCTGAAACTTCTATTTATTCCTTCCAGCATGTAATTTCCCATGCAGCTTTGTAAGTTTAGACAATCTCTTGAAAGGTCAGATGTCGACTACTTTGATCCATTTCAACATTTATAAAAGGTGATGTTTAACATGGCTTGCTGATAAAACAAACCCCATCATTTTTATAAGAAATGCTTGCTGTATCAACTTCTGAAACACTAGGATTTCTGAATAGAAGTGACTTTAAAAGGCCAGTTTTAAAAAAATATATATGTATTCTTCCCTAAATTATATATAGCTGATGGAATATATTCTGTACACATAACTCAGTACTAAAAGGAAACAAACATGCTTCCTACAACTAAGTGCACTTCTCAAAATAACTTCAGACACCTCTGTTCTATAAGAAAAAAATCATGACAAAAAATGCAAAGAAAATAGAAGTGGCAGGTATTGGAATAAGATCACACTGCAACATGAAGAGACATTTCTATCAAAGTGGAAAGAGTAATTTGGCAATCTACATTTCAGAACTGTAGAAATCATCAGCTGGCTCCAACCAACCCACCTCAGGACATGGCTGTGACAAGTGATGATGGCGGCACTGCCAGGAAAACATGATGAAGAATGGGCAAAATGCTGCACAAGAAGTGAGGAATGAGTGAGGAAAAAAAGCAAAAACATGAGGAACAAGCCTGCAGAAATCAAAGTGAAGGTATGGGAGGAGGTGCTGTAGATGCTGAACCATAGGTTCTTCTTCAGCTCCTGGAGAAGACAACATTGGAGCCAATACCCACACTGCAGCCTGTGTCCGACTCCATGATACAAGAGTTGGATATCCTTCTGAGATAAAGGCAGCCCATGGAAGGAACCATGCTGGTACAGGGGAAATGTTTGAGGAGAAAGAAACGTCAGTGAGAAGTTGTTATGGACTGAAATAATCCCCATGGTTGATCTGTTTCTGAGTACACAGTAACAACCATAATGAACAGCAAACTTTTAAATTAAGAATATTGTGTTTGTGAAGGACAGTGATACAAAGTTATTAAATGCACCTACACATCATATTAATTCTACAAAAATCAGAGTAGAAAAGAGAATATAGAGCTTGGAGGAAATTTGTATAACTGCTTGTATGTGCAACTCTGGTTCTATTTCTAGATAACAAGACAAAAACCACAGAAAATAAATACTTCAAGAATAAAATATGATGAGCCTTTATCATCCAAATAAGTGTGATATTCTGGGTATTCTCTTGAAGACAAATGTTTGTTTTGTTAATGTACCTGATAACAGAAGATAAAAATTCAACGTCTTCCTAACTTCATGTCACTTCAAAATGTCACTTTCTACAGTATGTTTTTACTAAAAGTGTTTTCATTTAAACAGGGGGATGACTAAACATTTGAGGACACCTTTGTATCTTTTTTGCAGTCGTTTGTTGAATCTACAGCTGTATGAATGGTTTCATGTTCCTCGTGTGCTACTTCCAGAAGCTGAGTAACCCTTACAGTTGAGGTTACAGAAAGGTTGACACTTTCTGTAAGACTTCTACAAACAAGCAGAATTCACTTTTGCATATTATGTTTTTGTTTGAGGTTTTTAAGTGGCAGAAGTGACTATCAGAAAAAAGTGAATGTGAGAAAGGTTTTAGAAAGTGTCATTTTTTCCTGCATTGGTAAGTAATTGGAACAGTTGTTTTTGCTTTTGTTTGTTTGTTTGTTTGTTTTTCAAAAATGAACAAAAAAGAAGTAAATATTGCCATTATGGTTTGGAAAAAAAGCTTTTAGCAAGCATCATGTTACATTGGGATCAGAAATAAGCCTCAAAATATGCTCAAAAACCCCCTATTTTTACTAATGTTTTATATCTTGAAGGCTATTCCTCATGTATTATCATTATAAAATTGCCATGTATTATCCAATAAAAACCCGAGCAATTACTTCTGTGATTTGGTTGTTGGTGGAAGAGTAGGATTTCTACTCTCACTTTCTCCAAATTTTTCAAAGTCTGAGAGGGCACACAACAACATAATGAAGGTTGCTCTGAATGATTAAATTTTGGTCTGCTTCTGAATCAGAAGCATGAGGGGAAAATGGAGGCTGTTTCATTCAGATTTGAAGTAGAAGTTTAATATGCAATGATAAATATAATTCTGCAATCATTGAAAATAATAACTATAAACAATGGAGAGTTTGCCTTTTGGAAATTTCTGGACAAATTCCTGCACAAAATGGTATGAGAACAATGAAGACCATTCTTTGGGTATGTGTTTAACTAAAGGACTTCCTCCGAATCAGTGATTCCACCATAGGGTCAAGTCTGGATGGCTATTACTCATTGTATCAAATTTCAGTGAGTGAGTTGGTATCTATAAAAGCAAACTAAACCAAACAAAAAATACTGCTACACAGGGAACAGACTCCCTCCCTCCAGCATTCGTTCACCATACTAACAAAGTGTTAACACAAAGCTACCTATTGCTGCCTACAATTGCCTTACTACAGCTGGTGTTTGTAGTGATTGCAAAGATCCAACCCTGCAAGCAACCATTGTAGAGGAGCTAAATGATTTCAAATAATGGTATGTTTATTCTTTGGTAGGAATAGTTTTAAACCTCTAGGAAGAAAAAAAATGAAGTTATATTGTTAATCTTGCCAAAGAAACATTAGAAACTGTGACAACACAAATGAAAATCCATTTTAGACTGTTGAAGCAGCATAGCTCAAAGTGCTATCAGTACCCAGTCTCTTTTCTTGTTGAAATTGCAAAGTGAATGAATACAACTCAGAAAGAAATGGCTGAGGCACCTGAATGTCAGCACTGAATGTTCAATTATTTTCTCGATTCCTCTGTAGATTTTTAATGTGATGCTGAACAAATTATTTCAATATAACTCTTCACAGGTGATCATTAACTCTGCATTTCTCATTCCCTGGTGCTTAAACTGAAAATCAGGGTTCCCACAAGCAAAACCACTAAGCATTTGAAATGCATTTTGAATGAGAAGTGTAATTGGAAAATATTGCAGTGTTAGAATGCTGAGGCTCAGGAACAAACAGAAAACCTCAAACAAAAAACTCCATAGTAAATCAGGGGCTAGGCTAACAAGTATTTTCTTAATCACTCTATTTCAATGTTTTCTCAATTACATGAAAATTTCTCTAGGTATAATTGTGGTGGGTTAACTACTAGGTGCCCACAAACGCTTTTTATCATTTCTCTTCCTCAACTGGATAGGAGGCAGAAAGTATGCCAAAAAGCTTGTGGGTCAAGATAAGGACAGAGAGATTGCTTTCAAATTACTATCATGGGCAACACAGACTCAACTAGGGAAAATTAATTTAATATTTCACCATCAAATTGAAGTAGGATAATAAGAAATAAGAACAAACATAAAAAGCTCCACATCATCCCCTCCCTGTCTTCCTGAGTTCAACTTTTGTGGCAAATTTTCAGACTTTCTGTAGAGGGACTTTAGGTTGGTGAATAATTTGAAGAATTGGTAAAGGCTGGTTGAAAAGAGCATGAGTTGCTCCCCTGGCTTGAGAAAGATCCTAACAATTGAAGAGTGACTGGTGGGAAGTGGAAGCTCAAAGAAAAGCACCCACATATCTCTACCATATTTTGGCCTTATTCCTCTTTCACCCTGAAACGCACGCTTTGATATAAATCTGGTCATTTAAGGAGTTAAAGGTGCACGGAAAGACTGTCTGACAAAGGTTAGACAGCTTTTACTGCCACCTTAGTGGAGGTAGTAGGACAAAAGAGTTTATTCCACCTCTTCAATCAACTATAAATTCTGACTGAATGTAACTGGGACCCTCATTAAGTCCTATTTGCATATTGACGTTCACGTCCCTCAGAATGCAAATGAAGAGAAAAGACAACACACCTTATTTGTAAGACCACAATCCCCAAAACTCCATTTGTAACATGGAATTATTTCACCCCTTTGGGAAGGGACAAAAATCATAGTATAGAAGGGGATTTGGGGCAAAAAGAGAGAGAGGGAAACTCTTCTGATTCCTCAGGATCAGTCAAAAGGCTTTTTCTCTCCTCCTCCCCTGAAGGGTCACTTTTAGGTGAGCTTTGTGCTTCCAACTGCATTGGAGAAAACTTGGTAATCAATCTATCTATCTATCTATCTATCTATCTATCTATCTATCTATCTATCATCTATCTATCTATATCTATCCTTGTTATTAGATCTCTATTACTATACATTCTGTCATGACACATTAATACTCTGTAGTTAGTGCATTTATCACCAGCAATGCTGAACCTGCCTTCCTGTTGCTTCCATAAACTCTGCTATTTGTGAATATGGGTTGTGTAAGTCTCATTGACCATGGCCAGACCAGTGGTATAGAGCTGGCAAACTGCACTATTTCTGATCTGTGATTGTGCAATTTCTTATTGAACTCAACCAGGCTGACAGTGCTAAATTGTCTATAATCAGAAATTGGGGGGCCCAGCTCCTCTGATCTCTGAGGACCAGCTGTAATGCAGAGGGCTTTATTCTCTCACAAATCTCTATACTGTTAATGCAACAACTTGTCTCTCAAATTCTCTACACATCAGGGGATAGGGGATAGGGAATGGGTGTTGCAAGCACTTTGACAAAGTCTCTCTCTGCCAGTCTTCTCTCCTCATGTGCTTTCTCTTCTCCAACATGGGATCCCACTCATGAGAGATAGTCTTTCATTAAAGACATTCATCCGCCAATATCGGTCCTTCCAGTAGGCTGTAATTCTTCACAAATGGCTCCAGTTTGTGTCTTCTCTTATCCTTCACAGACTGCTCCAGCATGGGTCACCTGTGGATACACAGCTCCGACCAGCCTCCTCCAGCATTGGCTTCCTTCATGGGCCACTCTTTCTGTCATGAACCTTATTCAGCAGAGGCTCTCCATGAGGTCACATCTTCTTTAAGGACACATCCAAAAAGACAGCATCTACCACTCCATGATCTGCAGGTGTGGGACCTCTGCTCCCCTGTGGGTGTCCATGGACTGCAGGGGCACAGCTGCCTTATGATCTTCATCACTGACTGCAGCTCCAGCACTTGGAGCACCTCCTCCCTCTCCTTCTTCACTGACCTTGTGTCTGCAGAGTTGTTGCTCTCACATATTCTCACTCTTCTGTCCCAGCTGCTGCTGTGTAGCAGTATTTCCACCTTCTTAAAAACATCATCAAAAAGGTACTATGAATTAGTTTAATTCTGTCTAATACATATATTCTAAAGACAAATTCCTTAATATTTGTGAAGAACTTACCTCTAAGACCACATAAAAGCTGATGCCCTCTCTTAAATACATATTTTGAAGTAAACTTCATATATTAAAAAAATATTTGTTGCATGTAGAAAATGGTAAAGGAGGAGTGTGGAATTGTTTCTATATGAAGAGATGCAATTAAATACTTTCCCATTTATATATACATAAACAAAATGAACTATTTATGGCTTAATTTTCCTTTGTTTTCTGTGTATTAGAGGCATATTTAAACACATGCTCTAACTCTTTCTAGGAAAGCTCAGCCTTATTCCTTTCACCTGATGAAATTTTAGTGCACCAATTCTTATCTGCAAGAAAATACTCTAAGTTTAGAAGTCCTATTAATTTTCTTTCATTTCACTTACAAGACCACTGTACTGTATTGCATCTCAAATTGAATGTCAAATTGTGTACTTTGTTTGCTTCCTTTGTTCTTCTAATTAAAGCCTCAGTTAACGAAGGCCAACAGTCAGTTTGGCATGAGTTGCAGTTCAGCAATTTGTGCTTAAGAGAGCAATTCTTGCTCTCTTACTCTTGTTGATTGGTGCTTTTCTTCTATGGTACCTTTCAAACAGCAGATTTCTTTATGGATTAAAATTACATACAACAAAAAAAAATAAGAATTATTCAGTCAGTGAATTACTCACACTCTCTGCCACTAAGCAAGTGGCAACACTAAATTATGCTTTTATGTCCAAAGTTGGAAACAGAAAATTGTTATATTGCTCCAGAAGCAAAACTGAAAAGAGTAGAATTACAGATTCAGGGAACTGTAGAATATTTTGGGATATAAGGGATCATTAAATGTTGTCTAGTTCAAACACCCTGCTAAGAGGAGGCACATTTTTGATTAGATCATGTTGCTCAGAACCCCATTCAGCCTAACTTTGACTGCCCCGTCTATCACCACTCCAGGCAAACTGTCCCAGTTTTTCAACACCCTCCCAGTAAAGAATTTCATCCCTATATCTTAATCTAATCTTTTTTAAATTAAAATCATGCCGTCTTGTCTTATCACTAGATACCCTTGCAACAAGTCCCTCTCAGCTCTTGTAGGTCCCTTTTAAGTGCTGGAAGAGCACAGTGAAATCTCCCAGAAGCCTTTTCTTTGGGCCAAGTATCCTCAACTCCCACAACTTCTCTTCACAGGAGAGGTGTTTCAGCCCTTTGATCATCTTCATGACCCTCATCTGGACTTGCTCCAACGTGTCCATGTCATTTTCATGCTGGGGAACCCAGATCTGAACACATCACTCTAGGTGGGGTCTCACCAGAGACTCCACCTAGAGTAATGGGTAGAGTAGAGGGGCAGAATCACCTCCCTTGATCTGCTGTCTCTGCTGCTCTAGATGTGAGTGTACATTGTTGGCTCATGTCCAGCCTCTCATCCACCAGAATCCCTAAGTCCTTCTCAGCAGGGCTGCTTTCAACCTGTCCATCCTCCAGCCGTTATTAATACCAAGGGGCATAACTTTTCCCTTGGATGTACGAATCTCAAACCACAGCTGCAGTGATTTGCCACTCATTTCTACTTCATGGCATGAAATATGTATCAGCAGCATTTAAAAGTCCATTCCATGTATTGTTTCTTTACACTCAGCAGTCCAACAACATGTTGGAGGGCTTATGTGTCCCCAGTTCTGTAATCAGAATTCCACACAATGAAAATTCCACACTACATCTAGATTTAGACTTTAGATTACCCTACCTGGACAATTTAAAATCCACCAACATGTCACTGGACTGCTGACTCTTTTTGACTACCCATGGCAGGTAAGTAGGAAAATAATCGCTGTCCTTGTTCATTGCCAACCAATTTCTAAGCTTTCTTACCACTTTGTTGTGATAGTGGGAAAGAAAGTGTGGCTCAGCTACAGAATTCAGTTTTTAGTGTTTCCTTGCTAGCTGGTTCAGCCCTGACCAATACATTTCTGTGCAGTATTTTTAGAGTATGTAGATCTATCTTTTAGAAGTTCTTTCTACTTATATGGATACAAAGTAAAAGGGGATGGGAAGTTTTTAGTGAGATTTATTTTTTTCTTTTTCCTTAGGAGGGTGTTATTAAATGTATTTTGGGACAGAACAAAACAGCCAAGAAAAAAACAATCAAACATGGCAACAGAAAAAAATAATCTGAAGTCCAAGTACTGACTGAAGTCAATATTGACATTAGAGCAAAGATATTCAATTTAACAGTATTTGGCTGCGATTGCCTCCCTGAATTTACTTGCTAAAATTATGGAAAAACTATATAGATTTAAAATACTTCCTGAAATGTCAGCATAAAAAGAAAATTTGATTCATATGTAATAAGCTCTCCATGCTATTGTGGCAAACTTTCATATACTATTTTCGTTCTAGTATTCATGACACATATACCTTTTTTTTTTTTTTATTATTCTCCTTTAAATATACTGGGGAACTGAATGGATAGTAGGAGGTACATTTTAAATAAAAAAATTCTCCCAAAAATGAAATTAGAGTGAAAAATATTGGTTTATGCCTGAAATAAAACCTCCAGAATATAAAAACTGTCATACTTAATTGAGAAAGTGATCCATCTAGTCTAGTATCCAGTCACTGACTTTAGTAGGAATAGTTGCAATATGAATTTATATATTAATTTGCAACAGGAAAATTTTCTTATAAGTCCATTAGGTGGTTTCAAATAATGGTCATATTTAAAGCAAAATAATAACATTTATAATTTTTGTTTTTGTTATAATTTTTATAATTTTGTTATAATTTGCTCAGGAGTCTAGATGTACCCCACCAACAATGCTGAGTGCCCCCTGATGGGGTGGAGGAATTCTGCCCCAATACAACTGAAGAGAGAAAGGACCCATGCCAAAGGGGCTGTACCTACAGGCACACGCCTCCACTCCTTCTAGCACACGATTCAAGGTACTGGTAAGGTGTGATCACATCCCCAAATCCTGCAACCTTGTAGATGACTGACACTGTCAACCTCCAGGTGAAAAGTCAGAGTAGAAGGATGATTTCAGCACTGGAGCAAAGATACACATATTCAGAGTTGCTGATGGGGGATTCTGTATAATTTTTATCTGTATTACTACAAAATATTTTTAATATTCATTACGTAATTTGTATGGGTAACACATTAATTGGAATAACATTTGAGTGATATAGTTTGTTCATTTTGCTGGTAATTAGATTTTGAGAGTATCAGCCATTTCTTTTTGTGACATTCAGACTTTTAATCCCACTACATGGACCTCCTTCTCATGGAGAGAATAGAAACAATTTTTTTTAAAGCTTTTTCTTTTTTTTTCTTTTTTCTTTTACTCCTACATGTTTTCATGGAAGCAGTCTTTATACATTTGCAACTAACTTTTTTACTGCCTGATCTTCCTATTTAATAAGTTTTTTTTTTTTTTGTGGTTTTTTTGTTTGTTTTTTTTTTCTTCAGTTGCATTAAACTGAGAAGAATAACCTATTTAATACTGGACTGTATTAGGGACAGATTAGAAGGAAGTCTCAGAGGAAATTTCATACTTTACATCTGGGCCATATTAAATAATATTAAATACTGTAAAATTATGCAATTTTTCTTTTCTGCTCTTGAATCATAGCTCTTATCATCTAAGGATTTTTGCCCTGAACAAACCGCATCACCAGACTGAAGAAATGTTTTCAGTTCACTCGCCATTGGTTCCTTCAGAATACAGTCAAGGGACCCAGTGCAATAAGGAAACAGTTTTTCTAGTATATATATTTCACATTTAAAGCATTGACTCAGCAAGAAGCACAGAGGGACACAAGGGACACATCTCATCACCTCAGTTTAACTCGGTGTCTATTAAAATTGAGCTATGTTATGCTTAGTCATAACATAAAGAAACTGCGGATTGCATTTTCCACATTCCCACAGGGTGTCTGAGATGTAATGTTCTTTCTGGTTGTGGTACTGCTCCTGGTTGCAGATAGGCTAGGACCACTTAGCCTATTGCTTTCTGCTACCACAGCACTTGCTCTTTCCAAGCTCTTTGTAAGCTCTGCTAGGGGCTGTACACAGTTTAGGACTTCTTTCTAACCACAGACCTTGTGGCATTCACCACAGACCATCAGTGACAGATCATTCCTGAGCTAATGCCTTCAGCTGCATGCAAGCTAAGGTAAAAGAAAAGAGTGGAATGAATGCAGGGGTCCAGGCAGTGCTAATAAGTTGCCATGTGAGTTATGAGGACACTATCCCACATATCTACATGTAGTAAGGCCAGATAAAAGATAAAAGTCCAAAATCTCCTGTGACTTGGTTATTTATCATTTCCACGCATAGTTAATTCTGCTTCATTTTCTCACTACCTGATACATACAAAACCAGCTTAGCTTGAATGTTGCACTCAATTATTCTGAACTCTTCATAAAAATACAGTGCCTGTTCTCCTGGAGTTTTTGGGGTGATAAATGTACTTTGCTGGCCCTTTGAAACTGCTATAGAAAATTCTGTTTAAGCATAGCCTTTCACATTTATCTTTGTCTGGAAATTTTCCCCTTGCTTCTGGTCAGTGCTGCAGACCATATTACTCAGTTTTCCTGCTCTTCTCATTTGGGGGAGAAATAAATTATGCTCTTCCCCTGAATAAAGGGAATCACCAACAAAGGTTACCTTGCTACATTTTTGTTCCTGGAATATGAACAGAGAGAAAAACAGATGTCAAGATACATAAGCAGCAGATTATTAGAAGAATCAAATAAGTTATTTCTCATATAAAAAATGTTCATATACCTACAATTTGCAAAATCACACAGTACACACTTCTGTCATACTAGCTCTGCTTCTGATTGGTAGAGGTTTGCTATGTTTTAGGCTTTTTTCTTGTTTTTTGTTTGGTTGGTTAGTTTTTAATACAATCTAAGTATTATAGGATTTCACATAATCACAGAACTGTTGAAACAGGAAGATACCTCTGGAGCTCATCTTTCCTGATGCCCTTGCAAAAAATAGGGCCTAAGACCAGTAGGCTGATCAGTGTCTTCTCCTAACAGGTTTTGAATATCTCTAAGGATGGAAAATATGCAGCCTTCTTGGGCAACCTGTGTTGGCGTTGGATCACCATCGCAGTAAAAATGTTTTCTGATGCTAAAAGTAATTTATGCTATTTCAGATTATGCCCATTGCATCTTTTCCTGTCACAGTCCAGCACTGACAAAATAGCAGCTGACCTGGCTCTGGGGAGGTAACAGATATCATTCAAATTTAGTTTGGACAAACAGCTGCTGAAACATTTGGAAAATCCAGTAACTGTTTTCCCACTGAGACTATTAACGGAGTAATAATTAATATGAAAAGTTAGAGAGGAAAATTGTGTGTTTTCAAAGATTTTAATTGAATTTCACCCCCCACTTTAAATACAACAATTTTTGCTTTTTCTCCAGAGACCCAAGAACAGTTAAATAGATAGCAAATAATGCTATAGATAGCATATAGATATAGATAACTGCTTATATTTGCTAAAAGGTCAATCTTACAATGTTATGATAGCCTACAAAGATAAAAAATAAAATATGTGATCTGTGCAGTGACATATGATCACAATGAAATTCATTAGTCTCTGATGTACCCCAGTATTTAAAAAGGGATCTGTTTAAATGGGGATTGAGAGGTATATAATAAAAATTTCATGCAGAATAGCACACAGAATTACTACATTGATTTTATTTCTTGTGTTTCTTGTAACCATTTTTTTCTTTTTTTAATATATCTGCTGCTATATTAGCTGTTAGGGCTGTAATTGGTTTTTATTGAATACATACTGTTTCCTCACGAAAATAAAAGCAAGGTGATACTACATGTGATAGTCTAAATATTTTCTGCCCAAACATAAAAGTTGTATTTACACTTAAATCAGACCTGGATTTGACTTCGTGGTAGTGACACAATGTCAACCTTATAATTCCATATCCTTTTCACCAACAGGGCTATATGGCCTTCTGTTAAAATTCTCTTGCACCTGGTATCTATTTGTGAGCGCTTTAAAAAAAAAGTGCATTTATGAATGTGCTTGTGGAATTGGAGAGAATTCTATTGAGAGTGATGATCTGTACAGAAATTGCTCAGTTAGTCCATTATACAGTATTTACCCCTCATTTTCTAAAGCGATGAACACCAGCATGCTGTAGCCTCCTTCATCCTGACATCAAAGAAATTTTGGATTGTTGTGTTCATTACATGGTTGCCTCCAGCTGGTGAAAATCACTGGGGAGGAATGATACTCTATGCAAGTACAGGTCTTTTGAGAAAACTGGGCTGCCAAGTGCTTCAAAGAAATGCAGTCTGGTCCAGAGAAGATATTGGTAATTTTGACAGTTCCGTTTTTCACTTAAGATCCTAACACTGAATAGAGGCTTTGGAAGTTGTGCTCACAGTTTAATTAGTTCGAAAAAAAAAATAGTGGTCAACAACAATTTTTTAAATGGTCAACTGAAAATTTAAAAAAAGCCAGTTCCCAGCTTTCTTTAGTTGTATGAAGATATACAAACAAGTAAGTACCATTGCAGACATGCAATGGAGTCAGGATCCATGAAATGATAGCCACAATTTAGCTATGACAGTAGTGATCCTTCCAATAACCTTAGTACACAGGGCAACAAATGAACCACACCCAAGTGTCTAATGTATTTACACAGAAGCAGAAGTCTAAATTAAAAGAAATGTTTAATCATTCTGATAGAAAGTTGGGATTTATCTTCCTTTAACACAAACAGCTCATAACTGAAGTGAATGGAAAATATCCAGTTATTAAAAAATATGCTCTTTGCTGCTTCTGCCCATGGTCTAATAATTCTAACACTTTAATAGGAGAATGAACAGAAAGACAATATCTTTCACTGATATTTTCCACCATTAACTTTATGGTAAAAAGACTTCATGGACAAGTAACAATGCCTCATTAAGTATATCTGATTGGGCAGGGTCTTCCAATGTCCCCAGTTTTAGCATATTGTTTAAAATGCATCACAAGCAGAAACAAAGCATTTACCTTAGCACAACTGCATGATTTTCTACTGCTTTTCTCCACATTTCCTGCTGTTAAACACAGGTGCAAAGCTTTTGTCTTAATTTTAGATGTGGTAAGACGCATATCTGAGCACCCTAGGATATTAGTGGATCATTATTGTTCTTGATATTGACATTGAAGAGTGACCTTAGTACCCTCAATTTTTTTGTGCGTGTATTATTCCTGTTGCTTAAATCCATAAATTGTTCTCTAAGGTGTGCTGTAATTTACCTCTGTGAAAAGCAAACAAACAAAATAAAAACAACATGGGAAACAAGCCTGGAAAACATAATTTTACCTTAAAGTTGTTTAGAGATGAGGATAACTTGAGAAGATGCATGGGCTTATTCATAATACACCCTTGAAAGAATTGGCTTCTGGCTCTGCTAGGCTTTCATTGCTTAAGGATGCAGTCACCTTTTACCTGAGATTATCCTATGGAGATCACAAAGCCTCTTAAAGATCTGTGTTTTGGACTGCCCTTTGACACCCAGTAAGATTCATATGTCTGTAGTATAAAGAACTTAGAAGTGGTTCCTTCTGTACTTTTCCCTTGCTACTGCATTATTTTTTTCCAGATCTTCCATCTTTGAAACTCCTTTTTGAACAGGATGGAGCTTATTATAATTACTGAATTACACCTGGGGAGCAGAAAGGGTATGACATTATAAAAAATGAGTCCTAAACTTCAGTAAACTGGATATCTATACTTTCTTACTTAGTGCCCTTTTTATAAGAGTTTGGCTGCAAAATTACTTTTTCCTTTAATGCAGCTGAAGTTTTCCATTGTTTACACTACTTTAAACTTCATGGAAAGAAATCACTTTAGATACATGCCTCAGTTCAGCACAATTTCTCCCACTTTCCTGGGCCTTTATTGGAATGGTTGATAATATTTTTTAATTTTTAAATGGATTGAGCTTAAATATTGTTCCAGGTCCCATGGGTGTAGGTGAAGGCCCTGGGAGAACCTGGGAAAGATCATCAGGAGCTGATAACACAAACAGAGACTTGGCAACCTCTATGTTTATTTCAACGGGTATGTATATTTCCATCAATAGAATAATTTCATCATCTCCCAGCAGAAAAGGTTTTGGGGGTCCAAGTTGGCAGTCCCAGGGACATGACCCAGCAGTGACCCCAAGAGGCTAAGAAAGCTGGTGGCATCCTGGCCTGCATATCAGCAATAGTGTGGCCAGCAAGGACCAGGACAATGACTGTTCCCCTGAACTTGACCCTGCTGAGGCCACACCTCAAGTTTTATGTTCAGTTTTGGGACCCTCACTACAGTAAAGACACTGAGGTGCTGGACCATGTCCAGATAAGGGCAGCTAAGCTGGTGAACCTTGTAAGTTGCAAATTGGATAATGGGAGTATGAGCGATCCCACTCTTTCTGAGAGGGAGTTAGGTAGCAATTCCTGGCACAATGAAATATCCCAATGGGGTCTAGCACGTAGTTAAATGAAAGATTATGCAGGAATTCAGCAACTGGAAGTTTAGAAATACTGTCCTAGCATCTTTTGCATGTAATAGATAGATAGATGGATAGAGATAGATAGGTAGACAGATAGATGCATTCATACATACATTCATACATAGGATTTGATACCTAATTCATACATGCTCTGTTCCATCCTCTGAAAAACTGTATTTGACAGTAACCATAGCAGCAAACCAGATTAGGCATACTTGAAAGACCAAATGACATAATAGAATTTTTATTTAGGGTTTTAGTAAAGGAAAGTTAATACTGTATACAAGTATATTCAGTTCTATTCTAAAATGTTTTGGTGGATGAAATGGCTGAAATAGTGACATTTTTAACAGAAGCAAAATATTACTTTTTTCATACATGCTTAAGAAAATAGAGTCAGCATTGTGTGGCTGAACTCATGAAAGTAACCTTCAGTAGGGGTTGTAATTTTTTTTTTTTTCAGATCTGTCTTATGGCCTACATCTTTGGCATCTTTTCAAGCACTTTCTGCTTCTGCTGAGTTGTTTCTCAGAGCAAGTGTTATTTCAAGACAGATGCAGAGCAGTTATTATGTTTCTATTGTTACTTGATGTACTGCTGTAAACAACTCAAAATGAAGGAATAGCACACCCTGGGAATCTACAGATGAAGAATTTCTGGAATCCCTCTTTTCTTATCTGCAGAAAACTGTTACCTTTACAATGCTAGGATTTCTCATACTGATCTCCATAAGGAAGATATTTAGTGGCTATTGCAGTGCAGAAGACATCATTAAAGTGAATTAAATACATGGAAATTTATATCACACTTTTTCCCTCTAAGGAGTTATAAAGCAGATAGGATAATTTCTTTCTCAATATGACTTTTACAGTACTGCATACATGTTCCTGGAAGCAGGAACTGAAACATACTACTAATCACATCTTAAATTGGCCTTGCTACATTTAGAATATAATTTTCACCTGTTTCTTCCTGGGTCACTTTGTGAGTTATCATCATATTTAATCAAATAATCATTGTATGTCTGTGTTCCAGCTTGGTTTCAACTTTACTTCTTCAACTTTTCCACTTCTATTAGGTATGAGCCCAAAGCTAAGAAGTAAGCATTAATATCTCAGTTCCTGGACTATTTCATTCACCTAACATGACAGGTTCTGGGAGTGTTTAAAATAGCAAAGAAAGGCCGTCATCCATATCCAAATATATGAGTGAGCTAGGCTGAGTTGTAAGAAGGGATTTCCAGAGACTCCTCATCTGACATAAACTGTGCTTATTTAAAGAAGCACAAGGAAAATTCCTACTCTCTATTTCAGCTAACCAGACACAGGCCAGCAGAGATAAAACAAAGACACTATTTCATTTTACCTAAAACAATAAGTTATTCTTGGTGGGAGGACATACTGAAATTATACTACTGACATGGGTGAACCTCACTCTCTCTGATTGAATTTCAGCCAAACTTTGGTCTACAATCTTGCTTGTAAATATATCCTTGGGTATCTAGGGCAATCTCATTCTTCCTAATTTTGTCTGATTTAAGTAGCCTAAGACAGTTTGTCTCAGTTTTATTGCCCACACAAAGGCATGACATAGCATTGGATGTTAAATTGTTCTTCACAGCATTCACCTATTGCTTCAGAAAAAAAAATCAGGTTTTCTAAACCACAAAGTGTTGTATGCTTGTTTAGGAAGCTTCTAATCCATGGTTTCTGGAATGCAAAAGTCTTTGAGTTTCATGGTATGCATTGACATCTCTTCTTTATTATAGGTGAGGGTCTTAACATCATGTCAAACTTCCCTGGGCACTTCAGGAATTACTGTGCTTGCAAATTTTGCATGCTTAGCAGGTGTGATATATCAGCCTTACAGACAAAAAAAGAAAAAACATCTCAGAAATGCAACGATATCAGAAAAATGTTTTGTCTATTCTAGGAAAGCCTATCTACTAATAAATGAAACAGAACTCCAAAAGAGTTTTTGCAGTAATTTCACAGTTTTCATAGTTATTAATGAAACAAAGATTTCTCACATATATTTGTAAAATACATGTTAAATACAATGAATACTCTGGACTCATTTTTGATCAAGTGAAGACTGAAACAGTTTAAAATAAGAAATAGTTTATGCTTTCTCTTTTTGAATTAGCCTATTATTAGAAAATAGCCTTTGTGAATTTTTTTTGAGAAGAGCTTTGAAATGCATGGCAAAAAAAAAGGAGAAATAATTTAACTTATAAATTACTACATAATCAGTCTACTTTGACATGTATAATCCACTACTTGATGAATACATCCTATTTTAAAAGAAAAAATATTTTAAAATACATTCTCATATAATGAACACCCTCAGATGACTCAAGCAAAATCAGAGGTAGTGACAGAAGTGGATCAAAAGCAGAGATGACAGTAGTAGAAATAAAATTGTTTAAGAAAATGCATTGATACTTATTTATATGCATCTCAGGCATATGTAAGTTTAACTGTGCTGAATTATGAAGATGAGGAATCATTAGGGTTTATATTCATGCAATCATACAAAAAAATTACTGTTTTGAACAATTGTGCCTGTTTAATCTTAGAATGTGGAATTATAAGCTTTGGAGACAGCAATAAAAATATTTAAAAGCAGAAACTGAACTGTAAATGAATTATGCCATGCTTTAACATGTTTATAGACTGACATGAACATTTCACCTAGCACAGATTAATCCTGCTTCCACGGGTGGCTTGAAGAGGTGCTTGTAGAAATGGAACTCTTCAAACCTGTATGTGGAGTCATCTCTTGACTGTTCAAGTAAAATTGATCATTCAGAGCTTTCTCCACTCATGGAAATTAAAAGTCTTATTATGTTAGAAAGGTGCAAGCTACTCTTTAACCTCTGCAGAGACTGAAGTCTTCTCACCCTAAAGAGCAGATATTTCACTACCAGAAACAAAAGAAATTTAAGGAACTTAAAAAATAAAATGTTATTAAAGTGGGTTTTGATCCATGATAAAACAAGTGTAAAATTTTTCATAGGAAACATGCTCAAACCACACATTTTTAATGCATCTGTCCATCAATGTTCCCAGAAAAAATTCCTTATGAAGTATTTGAATGTGCAATAAACATAGTTAAAAGAAATATAGCAAATATTTTATTAAAAAAATGACCTAATTTAAAAAATCTCAAAAAATGACAGCACAAAAACTAGTTAAAAACAGCTTATAATTGACTATTGTGGTTTAACTCTGTTAAGCAGTTAAAACCAAAGCAGATACTCTTTCAATGTCTTCCAGTACAATTAGGGAAATAAGTGGAAGACCAAAAGTGGGAAAACTCATGGATTGAGATATAGACAGTTTAATAGGTAAAGCAAAACCTGAACTTTGAAGCAAATGAAAATAAGGAATTCATTCACTATTTCCCAACCACAGGCAGGTGTCCAAGCTTCTCCAAAAATAGGATTCCATCCCATGGTCAATTGTGAAGACAAAGGCCATTGTGACCTTCTTCTTCCCCCAGATTTGATTACTGAACATGATTTTATATGGTGTGGAATACTCTTTTTGTCAGTTAGGGTCAACTGCCCTGGCTGTCTTCCCTCCCAGATTCCTGTGCACTCCCAGTCCCCTCACTGGTGGCAAGGTATGAGGACTGGTAAATGCCCTGACTCTGTCTAAACACTGCTCAGCAACAACTAAAACATCTCTCTGTCATCAACAATATTTTCAGCAACTATTGTTTGCAATTACTACAAATCACTTTATTTTTATTATATATATATTCAAGAAATTATACCTATCTATATATTTGTAATAATCATATGATATGTTTAGATTAACCTTTGATAATGAAGCCCTATAAATATTCCCCAAAATGTGTTAGCAAACTTTACCTATATCAAATTTTTTAACTGGTCTCTGGATGAAAAGATGAGGCAATATATATCTTGGTCTTTATCATGAAGTTCATGTGAACTTGTGCCACTAGGATCTCTGGAGAAAATAATACAGTCTGCCATGTGATTTAATTTTTCATAAGCAGAAAAAAAAAGAGTTAAATTCATTGTTTTCAAATGACTATAAAATAAAGAGGTATCAAATATAATTTCTTTCTTTGAAAGAATTTGTAGAATAGTTCTTACTAGCATGTGAAATATATGGTACTATTTGATGCTTTAATTAAAATTTAATTCAAAAAAAACTTTGCGATTGAGAATATTGTTTCAAATTGTTCTCTGGGATAAAATTCCTCTAGGAGGATAGAAATTAATAATATCTTAATATTCTAAAAAAACCGTTATCTTTTTAAAATACAAAAATATTATCTGTGCATAAAAACTGTCAAACTGGAATTATTAACTATTACAGTGAAGATGAGAGAGTTCTTTGACCTCAATTAAAAGTTTTTCTACCATTATTTTTCATAAGGAAATGGAAAAAAAATCAAGCTTTTATCAGTTTAGGTAAAGGACTATGTCAGAATTGACAAAGTGTCAGTCTATTGGTGAAGAGTGAAAAACTTACTTTCCCTTAATTTTAAGTGTTGTTTTCAACAAATCCATGTGGACTATTAAAGTCCAAATCCATATAATAGAGAGGTAAGAAAGGCAAATACAATTTTTGTCATGTATGGCAGATTTACAAATGTTTTCAAATATTTTCCCATGGTTTTGAGAGTTATGAATTATTCTAATAGCTTAAGAATAAGAGACGGATACGTTAACATGCATAAGGGGTGCAGAAAAGAGATGTACAACATATTTTTTCCTCACAATAAAACAATAAACAAAAACCCACCTATATCTACAACAAAGTAAATGTACAGAAAATTGCAACAGTTTGCTGTACTCATAGTACACAAATTAACAGTCCTTAAACTGAACACAAAATTTTAGTGAAATTACTTGTTTCACCAATTCTTGATTAAATATATATATATAGATACATAGATATTTTAAAGTAAACTTGGACATTCTGAAAATATATTTTATTTGGGGGGAAAATAGAAGTTTTTATGTAAAAACTCCAGAATTTTTTTCATGTAATTTATGTACTTGCAACATTCCACATTAGATTTTTTATTCATTTATTAAGATTTATAATTTTGAACTACCAAACAAATTAGAGTACTAAATGATCTCAAAAGGCAAAAATAAAACTATATCAGAAAGTGATGGCAAATAGTTTTCTCTGCTGAGGTTTTTTATGTTGGCATATAGTTTGCAATGATTTATGTCCTGAGTAAGTCTCCAGACATCTACCCTTTATTCTCTGGCTCACCAATGAGTAGCAGCTCCATCTCTTTGGCCTGCCCTCAGGCCATTAACAACTCTGCAGCTCACTGGCCAAACCTGGGATTAGGCATCTGTGTGCAACCCTCTACCATGACAGATATCCCTTGCTCAGAGACAGCCCAGAGACAGCTTCTGCCATGGCATCAGCTTCCAGATCCTAACACTCACCCCTTCCCATGTTACAGACACCTGGTTAGTATAATGGCATTCCACTTCTGATATCGACATTCGTTCTCGTGGTTTAATACCAAATTGACTGTGCAGGGAGTAAATGGACTTGAACATCAATGCACACTCCCTTACAGATATGTTTAATGTTGGCAAGTGATACATGACCTGCTTTTCCCATAAAGAAAAAAAAATGTAGTCTCAGAGAAAGCTCATGTTGGCCAGTGCAAAAGTCTGTCTGTGCTGTGTGTGATACAGGTTTCTCCCTGAGTTACTCCAGATCCTGTCAAATAAAGGGTTGGGCAGAGAATATCAATATTTGATCAGCTGATTCAGATTTTTGAAACACCTGAACAGGTTGTCATCATTGCAGGTGTTCTCAGTCAGCTCTTAAAGATTCTTTGCATCTCTCACAGAGACTGGTGTGTCTCTTGGCTTTAATTTACAATCTTACTCCAGTCTTAATCCTTATGATTGAATTTCAGCCACTCCCAGCCTATGTCATTTGCCACAGGCCCCCATTAAATATGGGTAGAAGCTGAGACAAATGGGTTTGTTCATTCTGAAGAAGAAAATTCTCCAGGGGACCTAATTGTTGTCCACACTGCCAAATGAGAGAGCATGGAAAAAATGGAGCCAGAACTCCTCCCTGGTATGGAGAGCAGGGAGTGGAGGAAAGAATGAGAGAGAAGGATTTTGTAGGTAACAAACAGGGAAGAAGAAAGGGCAACACATAGGAAAGGTAAAAAGGAAAAATGAAGACAACAAAATTTAGAAGCAATCAAAAAATCATATGTATGTTTTGCAGCTTGTGTTTGCAAATCCAGACTCTAAGGGCTGTTTGCATTTTCTTTTAGAGGAGTGAAGTTACATGTTTACATTTAGTGACCTGCAGTGGGGTGTAGTGTTTTCACTTTTAAGATGATTTGTCTCTGTTGTTATCTTCAACTTGTGCATTAACTGAAACTTATGCTTTTGAAAGAAGTGACTAAATTCTCCATAGGTGCCAAACATTGATGTGGTTATCTGAAAATTAGTTTATAAACATGAAGACTTAAGGACCTGGCTCAGTTTTTGTGTGATCATAGTCTCAAGCAACAAGTGCAATGGGTTGGGTCATTTTAAGTAAACATAAGTGGCATATTTAATGCTTTTTAAAATTATAATACATTAATATGGTAACAAATCAATTTAAGAAATTAAATGAGTGTAAAAGCCTATCGATATAGAAACTAAACTCTGAGTTCTACATTGAAAAACAGAAAAGAGATAGAAATAGTCTTACTTTCTTACCACCTCTAATAAATTAATAAATTGCTGGGTTACAGTTTTGATTAAACCTAATTACAAGGAGTAAAAAAGCAATGGTATAAAATTATATTTTACTTTAAATTAATTAAATTAAATTAAATTAAATTTAAATGAAGATTCAGGATGTAACTGTATCTACAGAGTCATATGAATCAGACTCCTACTAGGTGTTATATTTTTATCACCAGGAAAATACAGAATGGGTGTATTGGAAATAATAACGTACTTTGGAAAGGATCAAAGAATTCATTGAAAAAATAAAAATAACAAAAAGTTCTTGGAAATACTACAGCCCTTAAGGGAGTTATTCTGTGTTTCTTTTTGGTTTCTTATTGAAATGCAACTTTTTATGTTAATCAGTGGTTTTGAGTGTGGAATGTTCAGGTATTGTAGGATGTTACCTAGAATTCATATTCATAACTTACTTTGATTTTCATGGAGACTAATGTTGTCTTTCTCAGGTGGAATGTAAGATTTGTCTCAGAGAAATGTGTTTGGATCTGTGTGGCCAAACATGAACTTCAGTTGTCCCTTATATGGAGTTACCATGAGCCCTCGATACAACTGCCATGTATGTGTGCATATAGGTAGTATAAGACTTAAATAGGTGTTAATATATGGCAAAAACAATATTTCTGAATAATCTGGTGACTAGGAGGATGTTGTTTTTACATGGTCATTGCTGAGCAGGAGTTTCAGCTTCTGTAGAGCTGTTTGCAGACTGCATGCCAATATTGTATTTTCTTTGTTCTTGTCTGATTATTTTCAGGTTTTGAAAGATTTATGTTGAATTTTTTTGTAGAAAATCACAGGAGTAGCCTTATTAGCAGTTCTTGGTGGGTGCTTTATCTCCTGACTTTTATGGATCTTCTGCACACTGAGAACAAACAGCAAAAGAATACAGACTATCTCATCCTTTTCAAGTGAGATGCATGCTCTGGGGAAGTTATTAATAGAGAAAAAAAATAATGATTACGTGATTTGTGATGACTTATTGTAAGAAATAATGTTTTAAATTAAGTGTCTACTGTCTGCATAGTACTTCCCACTTTTGAGGGATACTTGCTTTATCCAGACTTGTGAATGGCCCATTAAATTGTGAAAATATTTGCACAAAAAGGTGTTGTGAACGTAAAAAATATAATCAGTTTTAAGAATTTTCAGATTAATTAATGGTTCCCATAGTCATTAATTAGCTTCTGTAGTAGGTAGTGCCTAAATAACTGGCTGGAGGAAAAAGAAAATGAATAGGCAATGAAGGATGGCTTTTAAGCCTCCATGTTAACTTCTGGCAGAAACTTTCAATGAAGCCAGATTTGATTTTCATCCATGCTTAACATCAGTGGTCATGTGCTCTGTTTTGTCATAGGCAGCTACCTGAAGAAGGTTTCTGTGCAAATCAACTGCTGAGAGCAATGATTTTCACTGCTCTAACTGCTATTAGTAATATGTTAAGGGTCTCACACTTATCACTTCTCTCCATGTTGGTCTCATAGTCAAGATTTACTATGAAAAGTCTGGAAATAGCTTCTGATCTTTAGAGGAAAATTTTAGAGTAACATTAGTCTCCACTGTAGCCTTTACACTTTTATTAGTTTAGCTTACTAGGTCAAAGGACTAAAAATATTGTCCAAAAAATAGAGATTTATTTTTTCTATTGCTCTTGTTTTTTTTCTTTGCATTAGGTACTCCCTAACTCTATGAGTAGGGTCACCAGCTTGTCCGACAATAGTAGACCATTCAACACCTCCCAGGTTTAAACTAGATTCTTTAGTTGCCCTGAAATATCCATCTTCATTTTTTTTATTATCATGATCCATCAAAAAAAGATTATGGAAAATATTCAAAGGTAAATTGCAATTCCTCGTGTGAAATTTATTTTTATCATTACTGAGAAAGAAAATAAAAACCACAGTATATTTCCATAAATGAATTCTAGGAAAATCAGCATCTGCCTTCAAGCATGTAAGAATATTTTCCTGTTAATACATTCATCAGAAGTTATTCATATAACTTCATGTAAATTAAGCATATTTAATTGTGTTTTATATATATCCCAGTGTGACTCTATCTGTTTAAAATACAATTTTCATTTCAATGCCTGTACAGCAAAATATTATAAAGCAAGGAGGAAGAGATAACTTTGTTTTCTCTTCTATATGGCTACTTTATTAGCTATAATTGAATGTGCAAGCTAATTAAATAATTATTTTCCCATTCATTTTAAATTCTGTTATAACTCCAGATCTATACTTTGTTCATAGATATGTGAATGGGTCTGTTTGAAAGCCTGTATATGGTTTCCTAAAGTTGGTAAATACACCATTTCTTACTGCCCCCCATTTCTTGAACAATATCTTGCCAGAGATCTGCGATTACGATCCTAACTATAAGAGGACTGGAAAATCATCAGGTGGGGTTAATTTGCATAACTCAATTGAACCCCATGGAGCTGCACTGATTTATGTTGACTGAGGATATGGTTTCACATTTGCAATTCTATGTCTAATATTAATTTCTAGTTAACAAAAATTAGGCTTTTCTGAACACAAAATTATGGATTCTCATTTTATTGTGTATTGGGTTTTCATGGCCAGGTTTTACTAGTGGGGCAAGTTGTGGGAGTTTGGCAGAGTGGTTTCCATGTCTGACAGCCAATACAAGGTGCTTTAAGACAGACCCAAAGCTTGCCAAGGCCAAGCCAATCAAAGATGGTAGTAATGCCTCTGTGATAACATATTTAAGAAGAGAAAAAAAAGGATTATGACACAGAAATGACAGAGGTCAGAGAAGAGTGAGAATATGTGTGAGCATACAGACAACAAGACCAGGGAGAAAGGAAGGGAAAGAGGGGCTCCAGGTGCTGAGATTCCACTGCAGCCTGTGAAGAAGATAATGATGAGGCAGCTGTCCCCATGCAGCCCATGAAGGACCATGGTGGATGACTGAAAGTAGGCTGTGACACTGTGGGAAGCCCACATTTTAGCAAGGTCCTGTTAAGACCCAGAGACCTATGAAAAGAGAAGCCCACACTGGAGCTGGTGTCTTGGTAGGACTTGTGACTCCATGGGGGACCAATGCTGGAGCAGTTCATGAAGTCTGTGGAAGGGACTCACACTGGAGAAGTACATGAAGTACTGGACCCCACACTGGAACAGGGTCTCCTCCCCTTGAGAAGGAAGCAGCAAAAGAAACGTGATCTGACTATAATGCCCATTCCTCATCTTCTGTGCCTCTCAGGAGGGTGGCCAGTAGAGCCTGTGAATGAGGGAGAGACAGGGAGAAGATATTTTTTAAGATCTGTTTTTTACTTCTCATTACTCTAGTCTGATTTGTTTGATTATTAATTAAATTCAATTCCAAAAGTTGAGTTTGTTTTACCCATGACAGTAATGAGTGAGTAATCTCTCCCTATCCTTATCTGAACTGTCAAGTCTTTCATTATATATTTTCTCCCCTGTTCAGCTGCAGAGGAGAGTGATTGTGCAGGTTTGATGGGCATGTGGCACCCAGCCAGGGTAAACCCACCACATTCTTATTGATCTAAAGCTAGAATAATGTGAATTACTTCAGTCCTTATGTAACTAAACAAAATCTACCCATATGCATTGAGCAGAATAACAAGACACATGAAATCATCCTCGGGAAATGATTATTAGTGTAATTTCTTTTTGTTTGTTTAAATAAAAGCTACCAACAGGATTGCATGTTCTGCGGTGTGGGTTTATTCAGCTTTTAGCAAGCCAGCTGCGTGGAGTCAAGAGCTCCTTCAGAGAGCCCAAAGGGAAGAAAAAAGCAGCAACCTCTCAGTGAACATGAGTGCCCTTCGGCTAAAGTGTATATAAATTCTATTATCTGATATCTTTCTTCTTTTAAAATTTTAATTGAACATGGACATAAAACAAATGTGAATTTTTACTCTGGTATCTGGGAAATTTTTCTAAACATCTAAGTCTCCACATTTAGCTCATAATAGAAGTAGCATGCTCTGTCCTTTTTGATGATAATGCCACAGGAAACAAAACCAAGCTGAGAAACAATATAAATGCACTGTTGGAGTCTTGTTCAATGTTATGTGTTATTTTCTTAACTCTGAGAGTTGGAGGGTACGGAAATAAAAGCTTTCAGCAGAACAGCCCATATGGTGAATTCATAATGTGTGATCAGGACAAAACAATTACTATGACTAGTCCATGAGTGTATGTTTCAGTGATTTTAATTAGAGATAAGAATATTTTCATACCCTCAGATGCATGTCATGATTTTTGTCTTGCTTTACCAGAATCTGCCCTTCTATTTCTAAGGGCAGCTACAGAATCACTGAATCACAGAAATGAAGAAGAGTGGACTAGTAAGGAGAGTAAAACACTGCATGCTTTGCACATTTCATTAATGCTATCAGAGCTATTGCTCTTTTGATGAGAAACTCATGAAGTGACACAATTACAGTCACAGGCTTCTATTAATATATGAAATAATTCCTGCAAAAGTCAGAAATAATTTTTTCAAGGTCTTTATCTGTGGTTTTCACATGTCTTTGAACTTATTATCTGCAGAGATGCTGCAAAAAAACCCAGAGGTCTTTCCCATTAATTAAGAAGGTTGGATGCCTGTTGGAGCCTGAGTTCCTCTTTTAAGGAAACAAGGTAGGATACATGGTAGTTGCATTCAGTCCTAACCATGCTGTGGAGGTTAAAAATGGATAAGGCTGGATTCAGAAGTGGCAAAAACACCTGCATTCTGGAAATGAGGTTTAGGCAGAAAACAGAATCTGTGTTATAGATAATGTTGTTAAAGGAGAGTTGTTCAGGCCAGCCCAGCATGAATAGTAATGAGATATAGACTGCTGAGACAGACAGTTGCTACTTATTGCCAGTGATATATAGAGAGAGAATGTATCAAGTAAAATCCCGCAAGCTGTGTGTGTTGCTATATATGTTCCAAGTCTGTAGAGTATGCAAAGTCAGGGGTTTCTGACACTGCAAAATTCATCAAGCAGTCTGTGCAGAACTGTAGCCACAGAGATGCTAAGAACATCATCATTACCAGGAAACCACCTTGTAAGGAATAAAAACCAAAAAGACCCCAAACTCCAACAACCAAAAAACCCCAACTTTTAGTAGGATATAAAGACTTTTTTCCTGACGTGCTGCTGTACTGACCAGATTTTAAGTAATGTATGGTCTGTGACTTGTAATAAAGTCGTAGTCAGTTATAAATGTGCAGCAATTTTTCAATGAGCTCTTGATCATTTGTCTCAGATAATGCATTTTTAAAGGTACTTAGTGTGGGTAGAAAGGATTGTAAATGAACACTTCAAAATATAAATCTTGACTTACTATACAACAGCAATAAGAACTCAAGATGTCTGTACAAGATGGATACTAATAGCATGTTCCCAGTGCATATACTTAACCCTGAAATAAAACTACATGAATTTGCGTGTCTACTGATTGCTAAAGCTTTGTCTTCTATTTTCATGTTTCTTATTTTGTTCCATTTCTTTTATTTTTATTTTTAATTTTTCTCCTCTGATGTTGCTATCACAAATTCCATAGGCATGTGGTCTCATAATTTTTTTCTGTTTTTGAGAAAACTACAGTCACCATCTCACACAAGAAATGAGTTTGCAAAGAAAGCAAACAAAATCAGGCAATACCTTTGTTCCTACTGATTACTTTTTTATGCATGGGTCCCCATACCATTTGTTTTGGAATGAGTGTGTTCTGAAGACCTGTAGAAAAACAGGGAAAAAATTCTTTGCAGGGAAGCCCATGAGTTTTTCCAGCTTAACTTCTTGCTTGATAAGAATTTAACTTCAGGGCTAGATGAGATTGTTCTGGGTCTTGTACATCTGTGTTTTGAGCAGCCTGAGGAATGAAGATTCCATAGAAATTTAGTTCCAAAATCATTTTGTGAGATGATATCCCAACATGCTTATAATTTCTGTGGGAGTTATGTGTTGGAATTGTTTCTTAACAATCAACATGGTGTTGCGACCTGCACCTGAAGGCACGGGGTTACTGGAGTTCTTGTTAATAGATCACTTGGGGAAAAATAGAGTGAAACAACACTGACAGACCTGTACCTTTATATATGTATATATAGTTTTATTTCAGAACAATTTGATTGAAATAGAAAGCAGGTATCTAACTGTTTTATTTATTATACAGCAACATAGAAGTATAAAAGTATTGCTTAAGAAAATACATAGGGGAAAGAAAGAAAGAGAAACAAAGGATAAAAGTAGAAAGTGGAGAGGGAGATGTCACTACCCATGGAAGCAGTGATGAGACTCAAATGTGACAGTTTTGAGGTCCATTGATTGAAGTGATGGGTGCAATCTTTATCCCTTGGGGGTGGGGGAAGCCCATGAAACACAAAGTTCAATGGTTTGACCTACATTTAGGTATGGGTGGGAATGCTCAGGTACCTCCTGTGAGCAGATAAACTTTCACACTGCCTTTTACAACACTGTGGATTGTGCTAAGTTCTATGGTGGAAGGCCCTAGAAATGAGCCTGGGGGTGTTTCAGTGGTCTCTGGTGGCTTATAGCACTTTTCAATGACATGACTGCTGCTTTGCCCTGCTTCTCTCACTTTAGTAGAGTCAGCAGTGCCTATCAGAGGGTAAATGGCATGAGAAAAGCATCACACCACCTCAGAAGAATCTGCATCTTATTGATCTTTTTCCTTATCTGGCCAGAAAACAGCTTGTTTAAGGCATTAGTTGCAGGCTATCAAGTACACAATAATTCTGGGGCTCAGTCATTTTGTATATAAAAAATGAATTCATCATGCTCATACTCTGGTAGTGGGTGTTGACCCCTTTGTTTCATGTGGATCAGAATTTTTATCACCACACAGCCAAGCCTCTCCTCCTCCCCTTCAGTTTGGGGGGGCAAACCTGGCCTCAGCAAAGTAGCTGCTGCTTTTGCAAATAGCCAGTTGTTTGAGTCATTAGCCTTTGACATTTCAGCCTCTCAAATACGGTACATAGTTGTGATTTTTGATCTGACATAACTATAGCTCACAGTTAAAATTTTTCACTCACCTTGATTGTATAAATTAGTTTCAGTTTTAATTGCTTCATACTAGAAACAGCTTTTGAACACTGCAGAGATTTAACCTTTGCAATTTTAAAGATTTACTTAATTTGCCTCTATTCATGCCTATTTACTCTTTGCTCAGTAATAATCATGAAAACAAAGAGGGTAAAGATAGGGGTTTTTTTTGCACTCCATGACAAATTGTATACAGTATGCTCTAATTATTCTTTCAACATGCCACCTGTGAGGGGTTCAACACTCTGGAAAAGGCATGAGGCCCTCCCATTGCTCTTCCTCCAAAGACCTTCTTCTTTTTATAATTTCTGCTAGAGCATACAAGATCTGGAATGTTCTCCTGCTCATACTGCAGGAGGAATGCTGTCACTTACAGAATTGATAGTCTGGGAAAATATTTTGGGTGCCCTCTCTAGTTACTTTCTTCAGAAGCTGGTCAAAGGAATCCCACAGTAGCAACAAATAGGTGCTCTGACTCACCATAACACACATACAAATTGCAGATATAGTAGTACAACCTGTCACCTGTGGGCTAGCTTTATAAAATACAGTGTGTCAATTTAGCTCTAATCTATTACAAAGATATCACCTTATCTTAGTTTAAGAAATTGTTGATCACATCTTCCCCATCTCCAGAAAGAAATCTGAAGTCCAATGCATTTTCCTGGGCCCTGGTACTCTTCTTAAATGATGTTAGGCCAGGACTGAGCAGCTTGTTAATTTCTTCTCTGCATCATCCTTCCACAGCAGTCATTCTTCGTGTAACCTGCGAGGGGATGTGCAAAACTGGTTACTTTTTCCAATCACAGGTATCTGGTTGCCCACTACAGATTGAAGTAATTTCTTGCTTCACATTCCTTTTCACGTGTGATAACTTTCATGACATCCTAAATCTAGTTTAAGTTATTGTTAAACTGGGTTGGAGATGAACAGCGCATTTGTGGGTGAGGGATCAACTATTCATCATTTCCTCCCTTTCAATTTTAACTGGACAGATGGTTTTACAAGACCCTCAACTCTACTTGAGTTACAATACCTCCCACTGCTTCTGTAAAGTGTTTGTAATTCAATATGTGTGGCAAAATAACTTCAGGTCTCTTCCTGCACAATCAATGCCCTAGATACTAAGGAACCGGGCTCAAAAGTGACTTGAGAAATCTAAAAAAAATTTTTTACGTGGGCATTCAACCTAAATACAGAATTAGAATTAACAAAATTTCACACAGCCCTAACTTCATATTTTAAAATAATTGTTTGATATTCATTTTTCCATTTCCCCAACAAATTATCAGCTGACAGTTTTTGTGGATTTTTCTCTTCATTCTTGAATTTGGTCTAACTGATGCAGTGTCTGTTTTCAAAAATCTGCCAAACTTCAAAAACTGCTGATGTTATTAAAAAACCCTGCCTAGAAAATATTCCTTGTGCAAACATAAACCATGAAAGAAATACTAGGATCATTCTTACCTGTTTGTCTCCATTCTGGAACTAATGCTGCCTTTTGTATTACAGGTTCCATTCTGTACAATAAAGCATAACATATTAGCTCTTTGTTCTTTGGTTGGGGCTTTGTTGTTTTTGTTTGCTTTTGGGTTTCATTTCTTAAAATCTGGCCATAAATTAAACTCCATACATCATTCTTTCTGAGTCTCTGTTATTTAGAATAGGAAATTTCTCTTTCCTGCACTATTTTCATTTGAAGTTGATACTACAATACATAATCACAAAGATTATCCAAAAAATGGAGAGCAATTTTTTTGAAAATTAAATCTGAAACTATATATTATGGTCTTATATGCTTCTTTTAATTAATTCTTTTTAGTAATCAATTTGCATTAATCATTTAATCACTCAAAATAAAATTTACTAATAATTTAAATACCAAAAATATATCTCTCGAATTTCTTGCTATAATTTCCTATATTTATGTAACATATAAATTGATGTATTATAGTTGTAAAAGGCTGTAAAAAGCTGTTCAACCTCTTAATATTTGGAGCAGGATTTGCTACAAGATAAAATTTCAGCAGTGGAGCAGTTTCATCCTTTAACATTTTCAGGAAGATGAAGCATATTTGCAGAAAGAGATTAGGGAGAGCACAAGTAGAATCAGGCAAGCAGAAATGACTGAGGAGTGTCAAGATTCCACAAGCAGAGGATACCAAAGGCAGTAAGACAGAGGTAAATTGTAGATGAACAGAAAATGAGAATGGGAGCATTTATCAAATATCTAACCTGCGCAAGATTGCGAGTAAGAAATTAATATAAGGAAAAGTAAAGATGGGGCAAATAGCAGAATAACAGCAAACAAGCAAACATACTGTTCTTTCCTTGCAGTACTGGACCACAGAAATACATAAAAATACAATAATACTTGTTATTGTAAAAGACAATAAAAACCCCTCCACAATAAGCAACTATATTTGGTGTTGATGAGATGGGTTCATAGAACTTAGAATTACATAACTCTTACCTTCTCAGCATCTCCTGGATGAGAATACGAGGTACTTTGAAGGAAAATAGAGAAAAACTCAAGAACACAGCTTATCCTTGCAAATTTCCTTCTGATATTTCCATTGGTAATATAGTCTTGTTCTAGTATTGTCTTTTGTTCTCACAGTAGTAAATGTAATTCATAATGAGGAATAGCAGGGAAAAGACTGTAGTTTTAAGAAACTACTAACACAGAGAATGGCTTTCCTTCCATCTAATTTTTTGAATAATACCAATATCTGGTATAAATATTTGTTTTCCAATACATGCTGTAGTACTGAAGTTTTGAACACCATCAGAACAAATTTGATTTAATTCCTTTCTCTTTAGGATTGCACACAACTATTTTTTAAAAAACATCAGCAAAAAAGATCTACATTATACTTGATGATTTTGGGCATCCAATAGGTAGATGTGTGCATACTAAATAGGTGATTTAAGTGTGGACTTATTTCTCCATACTTATTAAAATTTGTCTTTACCATTGCTACTTCATATGCATCATTTTTGACAAATACAATTTGAAATTACAAGGAGTTTACAAGAATGAACAGTATATGAAGGCATAAATACCTTGTAAAGAATCCACCATGAAAGAACTTAAAAAATTAATAACTGTGTGCTGCGTATTTTGGGATACAAAAGAACTGAAACAAGAAAAGCAGCAGCTGAACACAACACTATTTTCTCTCAAAACTTTTATTCTAGGTTTGTAAATGCTACAATGAAATATATAAAATGTAAATATATCTTACATAAAATAAGATACAGGTCTCTCAAGATGGGCTTTATCCTGAGATTCAGATACTAGAATTAATTGTGTCTACAATATAGCTGTTAGTAACATTTTGTGAACTCTGCACTTTTGTTTTTAGATTACGAATTGAACTTTTATTTAATCTTACTTTTAAATGGGGTTGGTCATGACCTTCAAAATGTCAATTGATGTTTGCACTGCAGTTTTAACAAAGGCCATTTGAGGACTAAGCTGAAGACATTTATCATTACTCTAGGTGGTGATGGAAGTGAATTACCCTGAGTACAAACACACTCAAATCACTTAAAAATGGAAAAATATATATGGAAAAGAAAAAGAAGTCTCTGACCAAGGATATATTTTGATGTAGGAGTTGTCTATATATGATCATGCAGTCCTCATCCTACAGATCATGGTCTTACATACAGATTCTGAGTCAGCACACCTTTTCAGGCATATATTTACACTACCCTGCTGCCTCACAGCTACCCAGATTATTCTTATTTTAAGGACCATAGTTCAAGATAAAATATACATATTTTTTATGTATTTTACATATACATACATAAATATATTATGAGCTTGAAGCAATATTCTTTGGAGCCACATTACATATCAGGATGATTTTCACAGAAAAACTGCAACAATTTATCAGATATGGAGTATCCTGGTACAGATCAAGAAAATGCTGAAACACTTTGCACAGGTCTAAGGCTGCATTAGTTAGCATAAATTAGCCTATATTAGCATAAGAACTTAAGTTAGATTAAGTAGTAATACTATAAGGAAAACACATGAAATGGAAATAATGATAAAATAAGAACACTTAAGAGGTGCTGAATGTTCCACAGCTGACATTTAGATGTATTTAAACACAGAATGATCAAATTGGACTAGTTAGCACTAGTTTGACTTCAGATTATCAGAATGAAGAGCATTTTCTTGAAACATTTATATTCAGATAGCTTCACATTAGTGATTTTATGATAACAATATGTCTTACATAGAACAGTGAGATTTGGTATTTGCATTCAGAACACGAGGCTGATTAAATCAGTTTTGCAAATAATGTTTATATGTAATTTCACCAAGTTTATTTTTTAGTGAATGTACATATTAAACAAACTTGTAATAGTTTACTTTTTTTAAATTGTTAAACAGCTCACAAACTGATTTATTTTAGCATTTCAGTTCCTTGAAATAAGTTCAGCTATTAATGTTCAAAATTCTGACTTCGTGTCACCTCTGCATGACCAAATTCCTTCCTTTTTCTTTTATCAGCTTAATCTCTTCTAGCACTCAATTTTCTGTTGTCAGATGTTTTGTTGTTATTACTCTCTGAGATTTAACAGGGAATTTGATGCCCCCAGTAATGCATCTGATGTATCTTTTTTTCTAATAAAATCATCATAATTTATATATTCCAATTCATTTGTACATGGCTGATGAATTGAACCTTTGGTAGAATAACAGTGTGTTTAACACCACTGAGCAGACACCAAAAGGTAACATGGCCTACAAATTCAGTAACAGAAGGGCTTGAGTGGGAAGATGTAAGTAGAAATATTGTGAGTATTGTGTCTGAAATGAGCTGTAGACAAGATGTCTAATCAAGAGAGAAACTGGCTAAACTGTGAAAAAAGAGAAAACAGAGAACTAACCCAAATTCAAAGTTCTTACTACAAAAATGGTCTTTACACCCATACTTGCTTAAAACCCTTTACAGGTGTCATCTAACTACAGTCTTGTTCCTGTTCTGGAAAATCTAACTTATTTATGTCAGTTCTCATTAATATCTCCATCAAATATCCTTTAAGTCACAGCTGACAATGGGGAAAAATGGGATTCAATTAGATATTTTTGTCTTGGCAGTGGGAGAGAAAGGGTAAAAATCCAAATTGCACCTGAACCTCTTTTAAGTTTAGAGCTGCTGCATTTTTTAAAATATTTTTCCTCAGCAATTTAGAGAAAGTAGTGAATAACAAAAAGACACAGTGAAGTTTTCATGACAATTTTGCTTTTGGAAGAGCCAGAGCAAGAAGATCTGAGGTTGACTTCTGGGAGCTGGTAAGCTTGATGAATTTTGAATTTGTGCAACCATTTATGCAACATGCAACCTTTAGAGAGACTGTAATAAATGGATAATTTGAGTTGGGAGTGGGAATCTCTAAGAGTATATAATTCACCCTCCATTCTTTATACTTTTAGGTATGTCTGAATCAGAGGTATAAGTCGCCTTCAACACCAGTATTTTATTAACTTATGCAAGAGATATTGCAAAGGAACAGAGCATCTTCAGGGGTGGCAGAACATGTCTGTAGCAGTAATTTTGGTAACCGTTCAAGTTGACTGCTGATTTTGTGGCAGTGAAAATTACCAAATAAATCTTTTTGATGTTGAAAGGCAGAACTATTAGTCCTAACCCATGCTGGCAACAATAGAAATGGGAAACATAGGTGGGAAATTTAGGGGTGAAATTCAGGTTGCTATGGTTCTGACCAGCAGGGAGTCCAAGTCTCTTGTCAACAAGGCATCTCTTGTGTAATACTGCTGGCTGCATATGCAAAACTTAGAAAGAAACTGCATGGGACAGATGTATTTCCCATTAACTAGAAGAAAACCAACCTGAATAAAAATATCATGCAGCATTATTTTCAGTAAAAACAGAGGGAAAACCAACAGGCATGGAGGAGTATTTGGACTTGATGTAGACAAAATCTTTTTACATGAAGACAGGAAGCATATATATAGAAATGCAGCTCTACTACTCCAGGTACAGAGCCCTGCTTGTGTCCCTGGGGCCTTTGGGCCATCAACACAAGACCCTTCAGTGCAAGCTGTGGGTGCTGTCCCTGAGCTTGCAGGGGGATGACAGCCAGATTTACTAGAGGAATTGATTAAGTAATTGAAAAAAAAAAAGTATGGTGATTTTTCATAACAGAGAAAGATAACAGAAAGATCTCTCAGGATGCGTGGTATAATGTTTTGTTTTTTTTTTCAGTATGTTCATTATTAGCCTGGAAAAAGCTAAGGGCTGCATCTGTGAGCTTGTTTCTGTGTGATGGAGAGCATTGAATGCAATTTTTATTTTATTAAGGCTTTTCATAACGTAATATTAAAGTTATCTGATGAAGTACAGATTTGATATGTAGAGAGTGAGGGGGATTGAAAATTTAACTGACTCATCTGGGGTTAGGTGGGTAGGACTATATAGTCTCCAGAGGACTCCTGACTTGATAATGTCAATTTTGTTTACATAATGACTAAGATTATGAAGATATTATGGTGTTTTTTGTTGCCACAAGGCAATATAGAGTGAGGTAACCTCAAGAAGAGATCTAGGCTACTCTGTGACATAAAAACTGAGGTGTGAGTGAGATGGGAATAGTACGTTGTTAATAATTTCTCTATCTCCCCCATATGGTCTGTAAATAACACACACATGACAGTAGAAGTGTTGGCACCAGGTCTTGAAAAACCAGATTATTCACTCCAGCTTGTTGATTTCTCCAAATACTGAGAGATGTGCAACAGTTTCAATGTCACCTTGGCCCTTTGGCATGATGGCAGTTGTGCATGGAGGTGTGTGGGCTGTGTGAATGCATGGAGACTTATTTTAATTATTCATTACTTCTCAAGTTTAATAGCTGGTGTGAGCTGTCAATGATGACTTTAAAAAAGTCAGATTTTGCTTAGATTTTCTATATTTTTTTCTAGTTTCTACTTAGGTGAGGTCTAAATATGATCAAAGACTGGGACAAGGTTCACATGAGCTGTTACCTTTGGGAAGTATCTTTCTTTATTTCATTTCCAATGAGCTTGACAAGCACTTGTCTACTGGTCGTGTCCTCATGTGTAATTCACACATATTGCAAAAATACTTCTGAGACAGTAACTTCAATAGAATTGCTTTGAATATGTTTGAAGTTCAGTGTGATTAGGCTGGAAAATTACAGCATCATCAGTCTTGGGACTGCAGAATTACTGCTGTTAATATACTGATTCAAACTAGGACTGAAAAAGGTCATTTCCAACTTTGTGGAGCAGCATACACAGATATAGCAGAATATTAGCAGAAATTGGAAAAAAAAAACTAAACAAAACCCTTCAGTCAAAGGATTATTTATTTATTTATATATATTTCTTTGACTCATCTAGGAATCTGGAAATGGATTATAGCCCTCCATTGTGATATAATTAGGCACATATTATACAGGACTTCTAGTTATTTGGGTTACTTTTGGTTTGTTACATGATGGCAGAAAGAGTGCAACATTTTCAATAATACATTTTTTCCCCCCAAACAACCAAAACACTGTCTTTGACCATTTATGCTGAGCTTTTGTAACAGACGCGTACTCAGAGGGACAACCTGACTCTTCTAAAACTTCTAGAAAAATTAAAGAACAAAGCAACAGGGTTCTTATCTTAGTGCCACTGTCTCTGACATGAAAATGAATATTCAGGTGATGATTGTAAGCTTATGATCATGGTCAAAGGAAAAAGAAAATATTAACTATAATAAATCACAGACAGAATTACTTGACAATAAAAAGAAACATTTTTGACTTAAAAATCAGTTCTGGATTTCTTACATATATTTCTTTTGTTTCACATGTGAGATTTCCAAAACATATGCTGAATGCAGAGGAGACATACAGCAAAGTACATTACATTACAAAATTTAATTTTTTTAAAATTCAATTTTTACTTGGTTATCAAACATAGATATCCTCTGTGCTTTTCTCTCATTTTAAGCCTGTCCTGATGAGAATTAGCTAAACAAAGCATCTCAAATTGAGCTATGAAATTTACATATTTGGAAGTGTGACTGCCAGAGCCTTGGGAATGGTCAGACTGGGAAGTTTCCTTAACACTTGAGAAAACTAAAGGTTTCTCTACCTTTAGAAGATCAAGGGGGATTTTTTTCTTTTTTTTTTTTTTTCCTTTTGCAGCTACCTAGTAGAACATCATAGTGCTGGCAGGAAGACTTTTGTCCAAGGTGGACAGTAAAAAGATGAGAGACAATGAACAAAAATCTAAAAAACCTGGGAAATTCTGTCTGTTCAGAAAATCTCTCTCACCGTGGAAGTGATAAGTGTTAGAGGAAGTTTTTAGAGAAAGTGTGGAATTTGTGCCATTGGAGATTGTTAAAAGTCAACTAGAAGGCCTTAATGGTATTAGAGAATATTAAGGAACGCCTTGGTGCTATTACAACAATTAAGTGATATTTAATGAGTATTGCATCAGTGTGAAAGCAGTCCATGAATAAACACATGGATAAAACTATAGAATTTTATTCTTTTTTATCTTTTTTTTTTTTTTCAATCAGGTAATTATCTGGGGGTTATTGCTTTTGCATGTTACAAAAAAAATTATCCAGGCTTTTCCTTTAAAACAACATCTTGTTTTAGTGCTTCATTAAATATCACAACTCACACTTAGATTTTTAAAAAAAAGATTTCAGAAAGAGAAAGGAGGTTTTATAGCTAAAATTCAGGTTTACCTACACTTAACTTGGCAGACTAATTACTTTAAAAAACAAATGACTTGGAATTTATACTAAAATATCAGAGAACAGAAAAAAAAGGGTAAAAAAATTTTTAATGCCACATAAGATGATGAAAAATATAGGAAAGAGAAACTGGTTTTTTCCCATATGAAGGCTTCAGGTGGTCATGGCAACAAGAATATAAACCAAAAAACAAACAGAAGAATAAAAGCTCTATTAGCTAGGGAAGCTGAAAAACATTCAGGATTTAATATCAAGAAAGTATGTAAAAATTAGTCCACACTTACTGGAAAATCTGGAATAGTATCATAGAACACTTAATTTCCTGTTATAAGAGCCCTTGTATCTCACTCATGAGTAAATAACTTTCATCAGCATTTCTAGGATGGGAATGATTGTGAATATTTAAACTCAATAGCAATTGAACCTGACCTTAGTTGGTCAATTTATGGTAGTGATAAGACATCACTTTTATGGGAGCAGTTACCTGCTACAGCAAAGCAGAGCTCAATGTAATGCTAGACTAAGTATGTTACCCCACTATCTCACTGTTTATACTCTGATTTGAAATGTGACGTGCAATATATCTTTGAGAATAGGGAAAAAGGAAAGAAATCTTTTCTATTTCTACCATGAATGAGAATTTTTTCTTCATTTTTCTTCATTTTTCTTCAAGTTTCATCAACTGTATCAATTAATTACTAATAAATTATAAGGATCAGACTATATTTTCATATCTTAAACTTGTCCTGTGCAGTTCACAATGAGAACTGAAAAAACAAAACTGTTTTTGGTAGCACATTTGGTGACATCTGTTGGTCTCACTGTCTGACTATATGCAAAGAATAGGAAAAAGTTGCTCACATTTTGAGCTATTTCATCAAGGAATTGAAGATTGTATGAATCCACAATAGAAAATGTTGTTATTAAAAGCAAAAAATATTTGGAAACTCCGAATTAAATCACGTGTGGAAATAAAAATGGACACTGTGTGGAATACCTGACACTGATGACAGTCAGTCTATATTAACCATCCCTGGTTCAAAAATGTGTTTACAAAATCTAAGTAAATGTTAATTATTTCAATAACATGGCACATGGCACCCGCAATCTCTAGCCTTAAGAAATATGTTAAGTGGAGATATGAAGGCAGAAAGAGGGTTTACATTTGAAGAAACTTCAGCTGTCTTATGTAAAGCACATTATCTGTGATACTCCAGGATGTGTTCTCTTTTCTGTCCAGCTTGTGTAGCATGCTGAAACAGATACATAAATGAATACACACACATACACACACATACACACACAGAAAGATGTTTCAGGAAAAATCTCAGAATGTTTTTCAAACCCATTCCCTGCCATTATGTGGTTGCTCAGGTTAATATAACCTGTCAGAAAGAAGAGGTGCTACCACTAGGCTGTCATAGCCATGGAATCAGCAAACTAGTATGTGGCTGGTGCTCTGCTCTGTGGCATTTCAGTCAGTGTGTTTGACATTTCTCAAAAAGCATTCTTACTGAGAACTTTAATTGCTCTGTAGGTGCTTAGCTAAAGCAGAGAACCCATCTGTTACAAGACTTTCAAAGTTTTTTTGAAGGCAAATTAATATTTAATTCATTAATGTGTACTTAATATTACTCTATCAATATTAATTTATCTTTTGAATACGTTTTATTCTACACAATTTACAGGCAGGTAATTATCACATTAACTATCAGTTAGGATGTAGCTATAGCTAGACTTAGGAAGTTGGTTAGGCTTTTTCCTGTTTGGTAGATTTTAGGGGGGTTTTTTGTGTGCATATGTGATTTTTGTGTTTGATTGTGCCTTTTTTGTTTGCCTTTCTTTTAGTTTTCTGAATCTCTCAATGTAACTTAAGTCGATTTTGCAAGTTATTTACAAGAGACTTGGAAAACAATTTATCCCACTTACATTCACAGCAGCCTTTCATCTACTTGAATACTATTATCATATAACTACTTCTCTGTTATAGAATAAGCAGATAGAATGCTCAAATATTCCTTTTTATTGTTTTAGTATACTATGGTCTCATTTTGTATGCTATTATCTCGCACCCTCTGAAAAAGATAATATTCCTATCCAGTAATTCAATATACCACATTCTGGAAATTCTGTTGCCTTCTTTTATTCCCCTAATTACTTGTTTCCTTCTTCTATACATGCCACTTTAATTTCAGTTCTTCCTATTGCTGCCAATCTTTACAGCCAAAATTAGTAAAACAGAAATTAAGTGAATAAATAAAGAGGAGGGAAGACTGGTGCTTGGCAGTTCAATATTCAGTCTGGCAGAGCTCTTCATTGCTTCTTTACTGTTTATTTTGGCTTATAAATTCTGCACTTCAAACAAAATCTACACAATACTTGACAGGATACAGTAGTGCAGCAGTCGTGGAGCTGTCTCAGATTTGTGTGACAGAAACAGTGTAAAGTTACTCATAGATTTGTAGACCTTGTTTTTTGTGGCATAATATAGGCTATACTTAGCAGAAAACAGTTGTATCAGTTCCTGTGAGATTCCTCTATGTGTAGGGAAACATTCAGCTGTAGGAAAGATGACAAAGATCAATGCATTACATTTGAATCTTCAAGAGGAACAGTAGTCTTATTTCTCCAATTCATATCAAGAACTGAAAAAAAAATCCTGAAAAAAAAAAGATTCTGAAGCTTAATTTTTTTCAAATATATTTTTAAGACAGTTGTGACAAATTCAATTACTTTACTGGTATTTATATATATTTCATAGATAATGTGAAGATATAAAAGTCATTCTGCGGTTATGTTTTAGCATATGTGATTACGTATGTCTGAAAAACACTATTAATAAGTATCTATAGGTAAAAACATGTATAAGATATATCAGTAAATGGATATGAAAGCTTGTGTTTTTATTGTATGTAGAAAAGTATTAAATGGCCTGATATGTCCAGTTTGTGTTTTTCTGTGGATCTTAAAGACCACCCTGTTTTCAAGTGAAGGAGACACCATGATTGATGGAAATGGAGTGCTGAGAGGAAATTAACATAATTTACTTCCTTTTCTACCAAATCATTATTTCAACCTGCCAACTTCCATTTTATTTTAACTCTCAGGATAAATGCAATACATGTAATTCAATTGCAATAGTAACGCAATTGTAATAGCAATGCAAGAGTAGCAGTATATTTCTTTGCTCACAGGAAGCTGTGGTCAATGCATGGTACACTCATCACGTGTATGTACAAACTGCCAACTTTGTAGCCAGATGTGAATTTATTTAGTCGTTAAAAAATAAGAAAATTTTTAATACAAAATAAATTGACAATTAACAACTAGACCCACTAATCCTGTGTCCAGGTTGCAAACAGCAACTTAGAGGCTGTGCACTTCTTTTTCACAACCCTTCATTCATTCATTCATGTTATGACACTGCCACCTTTGATGATGTATTGGGTTCATGTGTCAAGTCCTGTGTGTTGGGGGCTGCAGGGGTAGCAGGGGAGAAGGAGGCAGGGACTGGTGCCAGCCTGCTTTGCAGAGGAGCCACAAGTGTGAGGAGGAGAGAGATGCAGACAAGGTCCTGTTATGGACTGACCACAGCCACCCATTCTCAGCTGGACTTAAGGGTTGGGGAGATGGAAGAGTTGGGAAGCAAGGAATGAAGAAAGGAGGGTGTTTTCAGTTTTTACTTTGGTTATCACTATCCAACTCTACATTTAATTGGCAATAAATTAAGCTAATTTTCCCCAAGCTTTGTCTGTTTTGCCAGTGATGGTAAGTGTGAACTATGAATTATTGTTCACACTTATATATGAATTATTATAAGATGCTTTTGCATCTTATTCCCCACCACCACCCCCCTAGAAGAAGGGGACTAGAAAAGCAACTGGCTGGTCTGTCAGCCAGTCAAATTCAACTCACCACACTGTGCTAGTTAATAATTTTTTAAAATTAAATCATTAAAATAAATTAAATTAATATGTATGCTTTTATAAATAGCATTATATTCAAATATTTTATTATTCAGTTGTGGAATTATAATTATGTTAAATTAAATAATGCAGCATTGTTCTGGGAAAATCTTACTGCATTTTCTTATCTCTTTCCAAATTTACATTCTCCTCTAGCTTCCGGTTATTATTTATTTATAAAACCTTCATGGTTTTCTGTCTGTATATGCTGAAGGCCTCTATGTTGGGGGAAAGAGGTGTCATTTATATTTTATAGCCTCCTTCCATTTGCTTCACAGGAAGTATAGATTTTTTGCTTGTATGTTTTCACTATTTATTTTTACATTAAAGTTTGCAATTCCAGATATTGATTTCTTTGGAAATGTCTTAAATATTTACCAACTGTTGTGGTACATTTCTACTCATATCTTTTTTGTCTAAAATTCCATAGTTTTCAAATTCACAAGATTCACTTTTGTAAAGCTGGCCTTTTCCTTTCACCATAAAACTGAGATCTACCAGAGTGCTCTCCCATATTGCATAAAGGTCTTACAGAGGAAAACAATTTTTTCTCTGCAAATTGTAAATTCTGTAGATATTTTATATTTGAAGTTTGAGCATCAGAGTATATCACAGATTTGAACACTGCAGGTTTTATTTTTCAGCTGAAAATCAGTAAGCTATTGTTTCATGCACTGGCTAACTTCCTCCTAGTGTGTTTTGGGGACTTGCTGTGATATATTTTGGTAATGGAGTCCAAACAATAAAACCTTCCTTGACAAAATGCACTCTCATTCCCCTTGTCCCAATTCAGTTTTAATTGCAAATGCTATGAATAATATTCCTGATTTTAATATTTCAGTCATGAGAGTGTTCCTAACACAGAGATGTATCTACCGACTAAAATGGTATTTCCATTTATTTTGATTTAATCCTTGATTTTGTACAGGCACTCAAATAATTGTTGAAACACAAGTTCAAGATCATAAAAGTGTCTCTCTTGTAATTAATGAGATAAAATTTATTTTAGATCAAATTAATTTTTCTAATACTATCCATAATATAATTAAAAACTGAATTAGAGAATGGAAGGAATTTATTCATATGCTCAACCTAAAGCTTTCCTTTTAGCAATTCTTTTCACAATTCTAGGGATTGCTTGACAGCTGACTTCCAGAGTCAGCTACATCTTTCCTCAGTGATCAAAGAGGTGATGGGCATTTCCATGATTGTAACGTTTTAGTGAGGGCAAACTGAGATGTTCTTCACCCAAAGAACATTCCACAGCCATAACAAAGCACAGTAACAGAATCCTTCATACCAAATGTGATCACAGGGTTCGACCTCTGCAATCTATATCTGTGTCTCCTGAATTCCCTGATGCAACTACTTTGTATGCCTCTGGCTGGTGCTCATATTAATGTTCTAGTTGAATATATGTGAACAACCATTTCAAGATAATCAAGAAGGGCTATCAAATCTATGCAATACCAGTTTTTAAAGAATGATGTTGACATGTGAGACATGAATGTTTTACTAACACAGATATTAGTTAAGTCTGATTAAATGGAAAAAATTCAGGGAAATACTGGGCAAATCCTCCAAAGATTATTGCAATATATATTTGTCATGCTCTTTGAAAAGAATTATTTCATGAAGATTCTCATGTCTGAAAATTAGATTTCTCAGTTTAAACCATGCTTTCACGGTAGAATGAAGAGTAGTGGTATATGCTTCAGAGGAAAGTGAGCCAGACTTCCTTAGATAGCCATTGCACAGGTTTACATATGGTCAAATGAATCCCACACAGCGTGACTAAACAGAGTTCAGTCAAGTTGACCAAAGAATTTAAGCTGTACAGACTGAATGCTTTCTTTAACAGCTCTTATTTCAAATTGTATTGCATCAGTATTTATGCATCCTAAGAGAATAGGGACAGAATTCACTTTGTTTAACTTTGAGGAGGAATTTCCGAAACACAACCTAAGATGGATTTGTAGCATTCAGGATTATTAAGCATCTAAAATTTATGAAGTGGTCATAGACTTTATAGACACCTACTTTAGATTAGATGTCTAACTCTTAGTGGGATAAATTTAGGAAGAGATTTCCCATGATTATTAATTGCTATCCACCTTTAAAAGATAACATAATTGAAATACTTTTACAAATATAAATATGAATACAGAACAATATATTTAACTCCTTCCTCTCATCTTCCTTGCAACTGATGTTCATTTGGGGAACCAAAAAATAGAATTTAAATTCATATTGGTGAAATATTTGTCAAATAAAAAAGTCATAAATCTGAAAATTCAGAAAAAGTAAGAAAATTATAACATTGTTTTTCATGTTTTTTCATATTAGACATTCCTCAGTGACTTCCCTCAAAGTCTGTTTGAAGCAAAATTTTGAAATAATGAAATGTAAATAAAAATCTTATTGTAGCTGCTGTTATTATAAGTGTCAAATGTTAGGGCACATTACTACATTTCATATGAAATGTTCAGTTTAATGTGTTGTGATTGACAAGTATTAACTGCAGCATTGCTGCAGTCAGTGAAAAAATTAGTCATTCCAATAGAGATTTTGATGTTAATTTTCTATGAATTTACTTATGTTTGCAAAAATTATCATCATATATGTAAATTAATACATTTTATGCATTTAAATTATCATATATTATTTATTGAGACAGCTGTCAAGATTAACCCATTTAGAATGTCACCTTGAAGGTGCTGTTGGTTTTGGCTTGACATAGCTGTTGTGACAGCAAGGAAAACATGCTAGGAGCTTCTAAGTAGTCTTCTTTTAGCTTTTATCCAATTTTATCTTGTAGTTTTTAGTTGTATTTTGATGCCTGAGCAGAAAAAGAAAAACTGAGATAAATCCGTAAACCGAGATAAACCCAGTACAATTTTCAGAAGTAAATGAAAATGTCAGGTAGTGTTTTTATTTTGGAGCATCTTTTTTGGCATACACTGTAGAGCTTTGATTTTTTTGGGGGGAGGGGCATTTTTTAAATTTTGAAAATCAGCAAATCAATAGAGTATCTCAATGGGTGGTACTGCATGCTAAGGTAAAAAAATACCAGGATGTCTGAATGTCATTCAGCCATTCTTAGTCCTCAAGGTCTTCAAACAATTCTTACAGATGTGCATAGGCAATGAATTCAGAATTCAGACATCAGAAACCTAAAATTGTACATCTTCCCAAACTGCCACAAATTCAGTCTTTATAAACAAATACTAACCTTAAAATCACATTTACTTTAACATTTTTATCCTCCAAACTATTTAGTAGTGCTCTCCAGAAGAAAATTTTTAGATTGTTTTAGCAGTGTCCTAGCCTAAAAAATGTTCTTCAGAATTGCTAGTCAAAAACTTTTCAAGTTAGTTACTCTGCATATGTCACAGTGAAGAAAGCTAAGAAAAATGCAAACAGCTTGAATACAATTATTTTAAATAACAATTAAGATTGTGGAGAACAGTAAAAAAATAATGAAGAAAAATAAAATAAATGGAAAGCATTATTGAAGAATTTAAAAATTTTTCACTTAGTGTAGATACACATCTGTACATATGTATTTTCATAGTAATTCTGACTGATACACAGATGTTTTACATTTATTTTACACATGAAAGTAATTGCTTCAGGGAAAAAAGTGCTTTAAAATATGCCAATTTATGTTGTCTGTGCTTTTTTATGTTTCTATGAGGTCACATAGGTATTGAAAAATGGAATTTAATGATTTCTGAACAAATGAAAAGAAATTAACATCAACATTTTACTAGAATAAGAAATACTCTCCCAATTTTTGACATGAATAGCAAAAATCTTACAAATAATATAGAATTTTGATAATTTGGTTTTAAAAATAATATTTTTCCAGTCTTTTTGACATAATTGAATCAAATTTTTCTAGGAAATATATATATCTATATATATTTTATATTTTTATATATTTATATATAGGTACAAACCATTATATGTATACATGAATTATTAATATATATTCACCATGTATTTCATAGGTACATAATTTTGGGGGGGTTGGGGAGTTGTTGGGGTCATTTTTTGTGATTTATAGTCTGGTCTTACTTAACAAGAAATATATTGCAAAGGATTTGAAATACAGCACTAATAATAACAATAATAATGAAGGGCAAGACATGAAAAACTTTTCTTCCACATTTTGTAAATGAATGAAACAAATAAATAAAAGAAGCTGTGCATGTTTCCACTATGCTGGGTGCCAATCCATATTCTGAGATAAATAAATGAAGACAGCAGCTTTCCTAAATATGGGTTTCTAAATTTTACCAGTAGTTAATTTTACAACCAATGGGCTAAATCAGCTGATATGTATTGTCAGACTTAACTCTACAGTGATTTACACTTTTTTTTTCTGAAAAGAGATCTTTCCATATCTCTCTAACAACAAAATCAGATGACAAATCTGGAAAATATTTCCCCTCAATGTCATGTGGCTTTACGATTTCTTGGCTGATCTCTGTCATGGTCTGATTCCACTTTCAGCCATGATTATTGAAAAGAAATGTAGTGCTAGTTCAAGACCAAGCCTAAGGACTGGAAATTTACACATTCCCATTTGAATTGCTGTTGGCTTCACAGATAATATTTTGTGTATCACAGCTCCTAGAACTCTGCACATTGCTTTAAAGACATTTAAAGCTGATCCACTTTCAAATGCTAGAATTCTACTGCATGTAGAAATAAAGCATACCTCATAAAGGTTAGGTATTGCTCTGAATTTTCCCTATGCAAATGATTGTAAGTGGAATCTAGGCATAAAAATGGTATGATGTTTTAGGTAGAAGTGCTCCCTTATGCTTTATACAACTTCTTTGTGTTATCATCACAAAAATAGATGTCTCAGTGTGGTCCATATAGATGTACACAAATAAAGATCAGGATTAATTTGTTTTGGCTTTGCACATTATCATTGGCAAAATACCTAGCTGCTATTTTTGGTAAGTTGTTCTTGTTTAGAAAAAGACTTTGTGGTTTGTTTTTGTTGTTGTTGTTGTTGCTGTTGTTGCTGTTTTTTAGGGGGTTTTTGGTTGCTTTTATTTGGTTGTTTTTAGTGAAAGTTTTTGGTTTCTTCTAGTGAAAGTTCTTAACATTCAGTAAAAGAAGACTACAGATAGAATAAATATCCCTTTCTCATACATACGCTCCGGATTTTTATTGGAACTGGGTAAATATTGAATATCTCAAATCATCAATGAGAAAAAAAATCAATTTGAAAAAGTTCAGGGGAAGAAGATAAAAGTAATGTCTGGCCTAAAAATAAGCAAAAAGCACTGTCTATACTTGACCGGCAAAGATCTCAGATCTGAGATTCCTTCTCTCTTAGTTGAAAGAAAAGGGAAAACATTGACTTTCATAATTCAAAATGCTTTGGGATATGCAGACCAAAGAGTCATTGATAGGAAGCAAGAAAGCAGGGACTTTAACTTGCCTCATGTATATTATAAATAAATCAAATAAACATTGCTTGACTTCAGAGCTCTCAAAATCTGTCCTTGGTCTGTGCAACTGTCTAATAAATCCTAACATGCTACAAGAAGCCTCATGCTCTGAAATATAAAAGTAAACAAAAAATAGAGAAATTGCTTGTTTGTTTCTTGTTTCTTTAAGCCTTAGGGAACATGCTAGTCCATCATGTCCTAAGTATTTACGGTCTACCTCACTAAAAGCATTCTGAAATTTACGTAGAGATGTATCCAAGAGAATTTAAAGCTATGCTATAGTATAATGCTATAAAAGAATATTTTCTGCCTATCTGTGGTTCTCATTTCTTTCAAATTTGTATTCATATGATTCTCATACACCTTCCCAAATAAAGTTCTTCTGAAGATTAAACAGTTAAAAAACCCAAAACAACCAAACAAAAAACTTTGCAAATAAACTGGAAGAAGGTATTCTCGAAGATATTCTCTAATCTGTTTGTCAACAGAAAAATTCCATGAGGCAATATCTGTAACTATTCTCAGACCACAGGGCTCATGCACATTCTTCAGGTTTATCTGAGTGAAAATCAAGTTCTAGGCTTATAAAAACCCATAATATTCTGGGTTTTCTTTCTTGTCAAGTACAGTATTTCAGAGTTTATTTTTTATTCAACTCTGCCATGACTCCCTTTCTCGTTTCAATTTTCTGCTCCATGAAAGGCCTCTCATGCCCTTTTAATATCTCATCCTCTTTGTAGGTAAATTCAGACGTATTTTAGCTTTTTGTTTCCCCTCATATTCCCTAATATTTTCAACATTCACCTTGATCCTTTAGCCTTGGCAAGTTTCTCTTTCCTCCAATGAGCCATATGTCAATTATTGCTTTTATCCATGTTTTCTCTTACTATAAGGCACTTGGCCATGCTGAGTAACCAAACCAATTAAAAACACCAAAATGTTATTTTTTTAATAAAAAATAATATTACATGTAACTACTCTAATTGAGTCAATATTATTGTGGGGTTCTTTTTTTTGGAGAATTCCAGGATTACTAGGAACAGTGGTTTTCAGCGCTTCACCTCCCATAAACCCCAAACCCCTAATATTTTTCACTTTAAAAGCAAAAACAAACCACAATTGAATTATTGTTCTCATAAAACTCTTTTAAAATAAAGAATTCAGTAGTGTATTATTTAACTAATCTTTTTTTATTTTAAATTACTCTAATTAGATTTTTATTAACAATAATATAAATTAAAATCTGAATGAGCACCTACCTGCATTTTTACATTAATCACATAACGAAAAGTACAAAATTTATTAGTGTTGCACCCTGAGAGCAACATTTAGTTAATTAATACATTGAAAGCATTATTTCTGTATAAGCAGATTCACTCAATCAAAGATTACTTAATTTCTTCAAAGATGATTGTTACAGAAATAATCTTTTACTTTGTCAATAGAAATTTTAAATATTAATAGATTCTGACTTGACTGCCTTATCTTGGGAGCCAGAAGTTATTAAGAGGATTTTTAAAGGATAAGACTAACCCCGGGACAATCCTTTCTCAGTGGGAAAACTATCACAATACCACATTTGCATTCTCAGGGTAAGGTAAAATGGAGAGTCGGTATTTTTTATTAGGCCAACTCTCATATTTGGGGAAAAAACTAAAAAAAAAGTCTTGCAAGTTTTTTTGTTTTGTTTCTTTTTTTTTAATTTGTGCCATACATTCAGCCGTATAATAACTGCTGACCTTACATTTTATGATTATATATACTCCAGGAAGAAATTGGGGCAGTTTAAATGTAGTGCTCAGTGTTTGCAAATCTTCAAGTACATCCACTGCTGTCCATCGACTACATACAGAACCTATGCACCTTCTTCAGAGGATTGCTTCAACATGTGCTGAAGATATAGAGGCAATTTTGACAGCTAAGCTGGTTAAAATGATTCCAATATTATAATATCAAGCTTTATGTATGTAAAAGAACAATTTCTACAGCAATTTTAGGCTGGTGCAGTGATTTTAAAGCTTGGGAAAAGATAAAATCTAATCAGTATGGCTGTGTGATTAAAATAATGTGACACTTAGGACCATGATTGAATGAGGAATTAGATTTGAACTATGTCTGGAGTTGACCAAAGATTTGTGAGAAGCTACATAGAGGGTGTTGTACAGAGCCTTTTGGTGAGCAGAATTCAGTTGAAAAAGAAATGTGTTTGAAGATTATTTTGGCCAACTGTTATAAAATATATGCTTCTTGTGCCTCTTGCACATTTTCAAAAAAGAACATATAAGCATGAGTAAGCCTGTGTGTATTTTTTGGTCATATAAAAATTCTTTGAAAACTTAAGGTAGCTGACAGCAGAAAAACATACCATTCCATGGAAACTGTAAATCAGTTAGTGTTTCAGATTAGGAGTAATTTTTACCTTACCTCAGAAGGAATAAATAGATGACATTCACAACAGGATTTCTTTCTTTTCTCCAGAAGAGCAGAATGCTCACTGGAAGAGTACTGCAGGATTCATGCATTTGCAGATACAACTTTTGCTTTTTCTCAGGTAAGAAAGGATGGAAGAGAGCAGGAGGATTCTGCTGAAGGTCAAGAAAGTCATAATACCATTTGTGGAACAGGGCATTTAATTGGTATTCTACTTGCATGGTGTCGACCCTGAACCGATTGAGCTACAGTGTTGCCAGAACCTAGGAAGTGACACAGCATTAATTTGAACAGACCTCCAAGGGTCTCATAACTTTTCATCCAAAAAATATTGAAGAATTACAGAAATCAAATTTGGTTTTATTTTCAAGTAACACAGTCAAACAGCTATTAAAGTTAATTAAATTATTTAATGCACTGAAAGAAAAAAGTACCACTTACATACTGATACAAGTAAAGCAGACAAGGAGGCACAAAATTTTTGAGTGCTGTCACATTTGACATAACACTTTAACTTCTCATTAATGCTGACATTTAAAAGATTTATTTTTCTGTAAATCTTCCTCGCAAAAAGCTAGGAATGATATATGAATATCATATACATGAATGTTGAAAGGATGTTTTATACATTTAATACAAATATCTGGAATACTGACTTTGGAAGGTAAATGAGGTAAGACAAGAAAAAGCTGGCAGTGTGGAGACCTTTTTTCCCCTACGCAGTATTTTAAGTCAACACAAAAATCCCACAGCTTCTAAATTGTTGTGGTGCTTTTGTCTGAGGGAAAATTAATTTTCTTCACAGCAGCTTATATGGGGCTGTATTTTGGATTTGTGCTGAGCACAGGGTTGATAATATAGAGGTATTTTCATTATTGTTCATCAGGACTTACCCAGAGCCAAGGCCTTTTCTGCTTTTCCTACTGTCTCACTGATGAGGAAATTGAGGTGTCATGGGAGGTTGGGAAGAGATATAGCCAGGACAGATGACCCCAACTGACCAAAGTGACATTCCAGACCATGTGGCATCATGCTCAGTGCATAAAGTGGGGGAAGAGGGAGGAAGAGAGGGACTTGGGGAGTGATAGTGTTTGTCTTCCCAAGCCACCATCATGTGTGATGATGTATGGGACCCAGCTCTCCTGGAGATGGCTGAACACCTGCCTGCTCATGGGAGGCAGTGAATTAATTCCTTTTTTTTTTTGCTTTGTTTGTGTTCTTTCTCTATTAAACTGCCTTTATCTCATCCAACAGTTTTCTAGCTTGTACCCTTTAAATTATCTCCCTGATCTGCTAGTGGGGTAGTCAGAGAGCAGCTGCCTGGGGCTGGCTGAGGTTAAACCATGACAATAGCAGGTTTTCATAACTTTGTGCCTTTCATTAATGAATTAGCTAGACAAAACATTTTCTAGTAAAACAGTGCACACTCTATTTAAAGCTTTTTATCCTAAAATACAGAAAAGATTTATTTAGTTAGGGCATTAAAATATAAATATCTTTTCTATAAATTGAATGCCACAAGATAAAGAACACAGGATTTCTTAAGAAATTGAATGTGTACAGTTCATTTCATTTAATTTATTGCTAGAATAAGTTTTATTAATGCAGAAAATAAATTACTGCTAATGGGGCAAGCTAATATTCCACTCTTTCCTAGATGAATTATGTATAGTATGCTTTGTTTTTGTTTTCTTTCTGGTGGTATCTGAAAAACTATACAAGAATGAAAACGTTTTTATCAGAAAATTTCAAAAAAAATTTCTCTTATTTGATGATGATTTCTTTCTTATATTATTTCTGGCTGCAGATTTATAGCTGTCAGGACTTCTCTATGTAATTAGCATGATGGAAAGTCCAATATTTGGTCAGATAAAGCAGTGTGTATTTAAATAACAAGACAGGTTGATAAGTTTAATGAAATGATGTGTGACATTATTCAGCAAAGTTTTCAGTTAGAGAAAAGGTCTTCCATGTAATACTGTGAGATTTGAAGTTTTCTTCTGTTATCTCTAAAGTAATTAATATATGGTTTGTCTTTTTTACAATTTTACATATAATATCACTGAAAAATATAGATCTAAAGATGAGAATTTGAATGAAAAACTTTCTGGAATTACACTGACTATTCAGAACTAAGGTTTGAACCTTTGTCTTCCATTTCTTATGTAAATTGCCTAATGCTAGAGTCCTTTCTCATGTCTGTTAATACATCAGTAGAATTTGCTTGTTTCACAGTGACTATCATAACCAACTATAATACAGATATGAAATGACAGATATTTTAAAATAAAAATAGACTTTTTCTATAACAGTTTAGCTCTGTTCTTTCTAGTTCAAGCATTAACAATGGCGATAAAAATTTCACATTTCTGTAATAAATGTGTTGATGATACATGAACTAAAAAAGAGAAACTGCTTTCATTCACTTATAGGAAGCTTTAAATTGAATCAAATTTACTGAGTGGAGTAGTATTGACAAAATTTGTTTTCCAAATTCCCTCTCTGTCCTGAACTGGTCTTTAAAATATATCCAGAGGGAAATTCCATTATCTATTTAAAACTAAGAACAGAAGAGAGAATTTCAAGGTCATACAATCTTCCAAAAACTGAATTCTCAGCAAAGCTTTCGTAGATTTTCTAATAAAAACTTGTAATACTACAGCTGACAAGGATTTCATTCTGTTGGCAGAATACCATATAGAGCAATATGAATGTTATTTTAAGAGCAATCTCTTAGCAAGGATCACAATCTGTTGAATCCTTATGAACTAATTTCTTTTTTTAACATACATGGAAACTAGCAATAAATAAATTGTTTTTCTAGTTCTGAATTTCATTTACTCTTGGATATATACCTCATGATTTCTGATTGCATCTCCTAAGTTCCTATAATACACATTAACTAGGAAATAATTAGATTCACTCAGAAGCATCAAAATGTGTTCTCTCTCAAGCACTGGAAGTTTTCCCTTGTCCTTCAAACACTTCATAACTAACTACCTATTCTTTTTGCAGATAAGTTTCTTCTTTCTAGGTGGAAACACAAGTAACATTTTGAAGACAGGGACGTTCTTACTGTGCTGACTCCCCGTCACTCCTATATTACTGACTATCAATAGATCCTTGACACTCTTTCCTTTTTAATGACAAAAAGGTTAATATCCTATTTCTATTTCACTTATGATTACTTACTATTACTGGTAAAATATTTATTCTGGTTATTTATTTTTCACGTTTGAGCTTTTGGGATATTATATCTACTTTTTAATTTCTCTCATCGATGGAATTTATCCCTCTTAATCTTTTAAATGAAATCTACAAAGTCTGAGAAGACTACAACAAAGACAGTGGAACTGGATAAGTATATCTTTCCCAGATGGTTCTTAAACCCTAAGATAAATTTGATCTGTTCTTTGAAATCTTTCCAACTTTTAAATTAATTTTATTTTTTTTTTAGGAATACTGATCACAGCATTTTATTAGTAGTCTCACCAATAATATCTTCAAAAACTTACATCATCAATGTACTCTTATATAAAACTTAGTTTTAAATATTTTAATTTTGGGGGTTTTTTTTGCTACACACAAAAAATAATTTATGTTTTTCATGGTGTCATCATAGAAGATAATTATGTGTATTCCACATTTCTAGGGGTACAAGATGAACTTAATATTCCATGAAATGTTTATAGACAAACGAAGGAAGAAGCCACATGAACAAGTAAGAGACACCCTAGAGAAGGTTTATGGAGAATATCTAAATGGATCAAATAATAAAAGAAAACAAAAAATGCTGCTGACAGAAAAGACTGATTTTCTCATATTATGCCTTCCTCTAGAAGGTTCACATTTAGGAATTTTCAATTTAGTCTTTTTCTTGTTCCATCTCGAAACAGAATACTTCTGGTAGTTAAGCTGAGTGAAACCATTTTGTTTTACTTTGACTAAACATCAAGGTGAGTTTCTCTGGATTGTTACTGTGACTAAAATAAATTATCCTGCATAATACAAAACACAAGTCTCTGTTGTCTTTCTGGGAATGGACTCTGACCTATAAACCACATGTACATGCTAAGTTCTGCTTGTATCTTTGGGGCTTATTTTGAAAAACAAATAACCAATGCATAATGAGAAGAGTTGTCAATTCTTTGACCTTAGGCCCAACAAATTCAGTAGAAAAATTACAGGACTCATGAAGTACTAGGGCAACTATAGTGTACATACAGATTTATAGAGGAAAGTTAAACAAACTAATTCTGACTTGCCTTGATAAACCAAATTAATTGCTTTGATACTCTATGAAGGAGAAGGATTTTTTTATTGTCATTCTGACAACTTTGAGCCTTACTTACTGTGTGGTTTTCTCCTTCATATGTGTTTTTCGTTTACCCGTAATTACTTCATAAATTGCTTCTCTCCTCTGTCCTATTTCCAGATAACATTTTGGAAAATTTTGTGGCTGAGTTAGGTTATAAAAACTATTAAGATGCATTTTCAGATTGTCACTGTGGATGATCAGAACACATCTATCAAAATTTGGGGAAAAAAAATTTCTACTCAGAGTTAGAGGAAAATAATAATATATTTTTCCAAATGTTTTTCTTTGAAATACAAGTAAATATTAATTTTTAAATGCATTATTAGCAATTAGGTATACTTTTTTCATCTTGGTACTTCCTAGAAAGCTGTGTGCTAACACTTTTACATCCATATGAAAATGGCCTTTAAAAATTGAGGATTTGAAGACAAGTATTAAGAGGAGGAGAAAGCCTACCCATGATAAAAATGACATCTTATAAGACACTGAGAAATTCCTGAAATTACTTTCTGACTTTCGTGTAGCATATTATTTTAATATGCTAATCTAGCTTAGGAGTGTTCCAATTTATAGATGCCAGTTCCTTAATTACCTCTAAGTAGTCTATTAATGAAAAAAAGGAAGTTGTTTTAGTTTCATTAAAAAGATCCTTTGTCAACTCTATTCTCCTTTAATTGTTCTTCAGTACATTTGAGCTTTCAAAGGGAACTAATCACTGTAGTCTCTACAAAGGGGAATTGTATCAGTCTGTGAGAATTCCTAGGAACTGCAAACAAAAAAACCTAAGTAGAGGTACAACAGTCCACATAATTTTAGTAGACTTTCAAAAACCTTGTGACAAGGTGCCACACAAGCAAGTGCTACAAAAAATGGATAACTGTAGATAAAGATGGTATATTTAATCATCTCTCCAAAAGTATATAAAATACCTAAATGAAAAATAGATTATCATTATTACATTCCAGTATACAAAAAAAAATAATAATAATAAGGGATTTTGAGGTTATATCCTAGTTTCATATAGTTAAATACTTCCAAGAGTGATTTAGAAATTAAGTTAATGGTAAGGAAAATATTCCAGAAAACAGATTTTTTGATTGATTAGTTCTAGACAGATTGAAAAGAGTGAGAATGTTTCTACTTACTAGAAGTCACAATCAATAAAAAGAGAAGGTGTATTACCCTACAACAGTTGAACTTTTCCTTAACAAGCAAATGCTTCCAATATTTGAATTCCCACATCTGTGTGTATAGTCCTAGGCCTAAGGATTTGGATTTGAACTAGTGCAGTTATGGTGGTAATGGTACTTCCTGATATTTGGAAAGTAGAATACTGAGAAGAAATATTAACTAGAACATATGAAAGTAAATTTAATCATCACCAGTCAAACAGCAAAAACTGACTTCTTAGATCAAGCTGGAGCTGACTTCAGATTAAAGCTCTAATCCCATCAACAGCTATTTTTGCTAATGTAACATACGATTTTTTAAATTAAAGTTTAGAATAAGTTTTAATCAATTCACTTCAACGTGGAGTATTTCCTTCAGTCCAATTCACCAAAAAGTAACCCTAAAATTTTCATAAAATCCTATATTTCTACTCAGCAAAAAAATGTGCAGAAATTAAGTCAATGATCCTGTATTGCCAAAATCAAAGCAATTTATGTCTATATAGACTTAGAATAGAATAGGAAAGATCAGCTGTGACTTGCATCCCTCTGCAGTGGAAAGGGATAGCAAGGTATAGGAATTCTTTCACAGGAAATAGCAAGTGAGCATTCCTATTGATATCTAGCCTACCTTGCTATATCATTTAACACATGATTTTCCAAGTCAACACTTGATTACAATGTTTGAATATTTAATTCTGGAGATTTTTTGAGGAACTCCTTTACCATTATGTTAATCATTTATGCATTTTCCATTACTATTGTAACAAAGCAACCTTACAAGTGATTTGTCAAAATTCCTGGCAACAAAACACGTCTAATCTATAGCTGCTGAACTATATAGCAAATATAACATTCCTCAATTAACAACAAGTTTATCATAGTAAGATGTTGTATTTCTCATTTATTGCTTATCCCAAATCTTCCTCAGTGGGAAGTGGAAAAAAATCTATTTGAAATGGCAGCATTCAAAGTGGGTTTCATAATACGATGCTGGGACAGTTCAGCAATGAATACCAAAGCCCCAGTTTTATTTAGGTTTTGATTACAGGAAGGAAGAGGAATATTCTAAGAAAAGGTGCAGATTTAAATGAGAAACAAGGCTTCTTTCTTCCAGGAAAAAGGAAAAAGTAGGTTTCTTCTCATGCGTTTTGAAATGTTTACCACTCAGAGAAGTAATGCATTTATAGGAGAATCCCAACTTTTATCCAGTTATAGAAGTGTCTTAAACACAGCTTGAAAAACACCAAGAGCAAGGCATTATTTCACAGAGAGTAAAGGTTATTGCTTCCCTAGAACCAAATGCCAGGTTCATACAAGGCCAATACCCTGAAAGAATTCCCTTATTGCAGGATACTTCTTAATACCCTAAGCCACCATAAAGGAGCTAATTATTCTTCCACGTGAGTGAAAGGAATTAATTAGAAAAAATCCTGAATTTTTATGGAATGTACATGAAGAGATGCGGCTTCAAACATTTGTGATATGTCAGTAAAAGATGCTTCTAGAGACAGAAAATTTCAAGCAGGTGACACAGAATGCTGCCAGTTCTAGCTGTTCATCACCACAGAGGAAAAAAAGATCACCATAAAGAGGACAAGCTGGGTAAAAAAAGCCTGTAAATTGAACTTATAGTCAGGGTGTTTTCATTTTTATTGTTCTAACTGTGCTGACCAATAGATTTTATTTAATTATTCTGAAAAAATTTGTACATGAACAATTTCTATGTGTCCTAGTTTCTCTGAACTAAATTAGTAAAAGGAAAATTTGTTTGTATCAGCACACTTCTGACTTTAATTTAAATTCTGGTGCAAATCACATTTCTACTAAAATGAGCAGAGAATGATTTTCTTTGTTATTGATTTTAGATTCTGTGGCTTAATGCTCTATGCTTACCCTCCTAATTAAATAAATCAGCATTTTTCAAGACCAGAAAATATGTATACTTGTATAGGACTTTGTATCTCTTTTGAGCTAATACTCTGTTAGGGGTAATACAGTATTTTGCTTCTTGAATGTGTAATTTTCTTTGGAGTGGTGTTTAGAAATAATTATATATTAATGTTAAACTGTATTACAGGCTTTTTTTTTTTTTCTGAAGTAGTTAATTCTTAAAAAAAAAAAACTGTTTTCCATTCATATGGCTATGACTTATTTTGAGGGGAAAAAACCCCAAACAACAGTATAGTTTTATGTGCACATTAAAAATAAAAACCAAACAGATAACAAAAACCCACAACACAAACCCGTCAAAACCCCTAGAATGTCAATGACCATGTAGTCAGGAAGCAAAGTGAGAATGCCAGAATATTGTGCTGAAGATAAGGCCTGTAGGACAAGTTTAATTTAGAAGTTGCCATTTTAAAGGTGCTATAACCAGTAACATTCCCTGAAGGTTTCCTCAGCTGTTGCAAGCATGTCTTGATGATACGCTGATTTCATTTCAGTATTTCATAAATACTGTGTTTGTTAAACTCTCTTAAAAGGCACTAGGAGCTTTTCTGTGATGCCTGTAGTATGGATAACTTCTTGTATTAGCTCCAAAAGCACAAGGGCAGGAAGTTTTCATTAAGTACAGAGCAATGACATTCAAACAACTTCCAATAATTCTGGCACTGGATCCTTCTCTGAGTATCAGAAATGGGGTCATACTTAGAGGCAGGTCAATGAGCACAAGTACAGGGGATTCTCACCTATTTTACTTTTGGAGGTCTCTGGCATCCATAGGGTTAAAGACTGTAATTTTTGTTCAAATTCAGGTTCTTTACTAGAAAACTGTTCAGACTTAGTATATTGTCTTCTAAGTATATAAACATAAATTGCCAGTTTTATTTTCCAATAGTAGCAAGCATTTTAAAGACCCTCAAATGTTTCTTCTCAATAGTTATCACATTTTCACAAGCACCTAGTTTCATTCACTAGCTATAAAATGTTCTTATCTTAATTTCTTACTACTGTCTCTGTCAATTCAATGTAAGTATCATAATATTGTGATATGAAAGAACCTGAGAAATAAAAAAATGAAAATCTGAAGTACTGTTCCTAATTTTGCAGAAACCATAGTACAGACAAAAAAAAAAACAACAGAAAAGCATTATAAGTCATTAACATATTGCTAGAAACCTTACTTTTTAAACTTCTCTATATCAGACTTAAATTTAACTGCATTTCCTAAGGTTCAGGGCATGACCTGTTTCAAAGGGTCTGTGCCTGTAATCCCTATTCTTATTTTCTGCTATCAAGGCATACAGGAAGTGTGCATGACCTGGAATGCCTATTTTTGGCTCACCAATACATTCAAGCCAGTACATTTAGAGGTTTTCCAGTGTTAAAATAACTGCAGATCCACCCTTCCCCTTTCTGCTTAAGATCTGCTTCAAGATTAAATCCTTGCACTTCAAAATATAGGAAAAATTATGACAGAAATGTACCTAACAAATTGAGATCTGTTTTAATAGAGGTAGAGAAAGTAAGCATATTTTGAGAATTTACTTCAAAGTAACAGAGGAAATTTGATTTATAACACTTTCAATACTCAGTCCTTTTTGATCAATGCATTCTGCACTGTGAAAAATTATCCATACAAACTAGCTCCTAGAAAGAATTGTAAGAAATTCTCCCTCTTGACCCTTCGAGAAGAAATGACTAGCATTTATGGAATACCTATCTGAATGTCAGACTAAATACTATTTCTCCCTATTTTTATTTCACAGAGTATTTTTATTTTTTCCAGTATGAGTTTCATTTATATCTTATGTTCATTTGGTTCCTACAGATCTGCACAAAATACAACCTACATACATCCACTGCATTTTGCCATTAGACACCTAAATAGTCTAAATCAATTTTAAACTGATATCTGAGATAATAATCTGAATGTTAATGCCAATAAATTTGTAATAACACCTTTTACAGTAAAAAATAATCAACCATTTCCATTTTTATAGAACTGTAAATAGGGAAAAATCATTATTAGTATTTAAAATACACTGGTGAAAGATTCATTTTTTAATTTAGATAAATATTTTATAGCTTTAGAGACAGATTTTGTTATACTGAATTTCTCACAGTAGTGTAACCTGCTTTTTAATTTTGACTCCTAATCTGTGTTTCTAGATGTGTCCTTCATGTAAAAGCCCCCCTTTTAACTATGAAACTATCAATATGAATTTCTCTAAATATTTTTTTCAAAATATTAATACTGCTGAATAAAATAAAATTTTAAACAATTTTTAAATCCAAAGACATGAGATAAAATTCAAGTTGACATATATGGGTCAGCTGTTAAACATGTATTAGCACTCAGATCATAGTAAAGACTACCAGTTGGCTAGTGTCAGTCAAGGTTCTTTTGTGCTGTCAGTTTTGTCTTAAAATTAGGACTTCCACTCTTAAAGAAATGTAGTCGGGGGAAGATTCTTAGATGTGCCACTTCATAATACCTAAATTTGCAAACCACTTCAACTAAAAAAATAATAAATGTTATAGTCAATCTCATCTATTTACTTCTGTAGATCTCTGTTCTCTGCAGACTTGGTAAACCATGTGATTCAATGGGCACTGCTGTTTTTTAAGTCTTTGTAAGGTACAGAATATGTGTGTATGTAAATGTAAACATGCTGATATCTCAAAAGATCTTGAACTGTGGGTAGAGATCTAGATACCCAGCAATAACCCAGTTATCTACTAACACCTTTATGAACCTTCTTAGGTATATATAGTGACATTTATACAACTAAAATAAATATGATAGGGACTGTAATGTGGCTGACATTAAAAATTTCCATATTATTAAACACTATTTTTCTCCAAACCAAGGTACTACTTGCAAACAATACGTTGTAAGTGGTACCTGATTCATGCCAGCTCCCAAATCAAATCCAGGAATTGCTTGGTTAAATACTGACTGGAATGAGCCATGCTTGCAGATCATTTAAATAGCTTAATATTTCAGAGGAGTGAGATCCATTAAATGAAAATATTTTCAGGGAGTGTCTGATTTTCTGGCATAGATATAGCCTAGCTGAAACAGCACATCTAGAAACGGAGGGTACTTAAATTCTTAGTATAAGGAATATAAAGTAAGCAGGTTGTTCCAAAGATGTTGGAGAGGCAAGATCTATCTCCCTGAATTATCAAAATCATATGAACTTGGTCCATCTATTCATCTGACAAGTCATGGACTCTATATTATAAATAAGGAAAAAGAAGTAATGAATGCATGGGTACATATGCAGAACATGTTGAAAACAAAACAGGATACCACAAAATATTGCTCATCAAAAAAAAAAAAATTCCTTAATACAAATACATTATTCCAGTAATTAGGTCATAAAGTGAAAGGCATGGAAAGACAAGTGCAACTCCCTCTTTGTAAAATGCCTATTGAAGTTAATCCACAGAACTACCAGAATGACTCTGGTTCATCAACATATTCTGTTAACATTGTGGTCTTTTAAGCACACCAAATTTTACATAAGAACATGGTAAAGTCAGTAAATTCTCAAAAATTAATGCAGAGCTTTGGAGAGGAGTAGTTTATATATTATCTTTATTTTATAGCTCTAATAACAATAATGAAGAAGCTCGAAAAAAATGCCCACTTTGTAAAAATATGTGTTTGTACCTGTCCACCATAGGATTGTTCAGTCTCATCTCCTCAAAATCTCAGCTTGGTTTGAGATGTCACAGATTTTGTTCTGCTTGACTCAGGCAGACACTGAAAAGAGTAATTTAATGCTGCAATGAAGTATAATAAAGCATTCAATTCACAACCAGTTGCCTTTACCCATGTGCTTCAGTCATCAGAACCCTGTAGACCAGTCTTCCAGTGACAATATTTCTGTTATGTTTGTTTCTTTTTTTTTTCACATTGAACACTAATTTAAAAAAATTGTATTTCTTTTAAACAATTAGACTGCATAACATGAGTTGAACTCCAGTTGCCTTTGGTAGCTAACTTAAAGATTTTCATTTCCAAGTTTATTTAATGAGCTTTATTAAAACTGTAGAAACAGCTGAAACAGTATTTATATAATAGAATAGAATAGAATAGAATAGAATAGAATAGAATAGAATAGAATATATATTAATAATACACACATGATACATGTTCTGGTGTTGTGACCTGCCACTTGATTATTCTTGTTCTTTTCAACATTCTTTCTTTATTTTTTTGACTTTCATCTACTATGCTTATTATGAGGAACTTCCAATTTATATTTTCTCTTGTGAATGCCAGCCATAAAGAAATATTATAAAACTAGATAAATGTAGTGGCTTGCAGAAGGACATTCAAATTTTTGTAACGTAGAAATATTTGGGTGTTTACAGTGTTAGACTTTAAAATTAATCTTATTTCTTATGACAAGATGGAAAATTACATATTAAATTTGAAAAAGCACCCTTAAATTGTCTGTACAAACCCACATATTTTAGAGAAGTATGAGAAAGGAAAAGTGCTAAGAGTGATATTTTTTGTTTAACTTCAGCATAAGAAAGTAACTAAGTATCTAGGCATAACTCACATTTTAGTAGTTGTCAATAATCAGTGCAGCTGTACCCTGGGCATAGTTAACATTCTTTATCTGCTTTAAAACAGAATGAATCACTAGCTGGAAATGTCTCTCATTAACTTGAAAAAGAGCTTTGATATGACTCTTTGACTACATTTTTGAGAGTCCAAGTGTCTCTGAATCTTCACTTTGAGTTATCAGATCTGTGAAAAAAATATAAATCAGAATTTCAATTTTCCTGTTGCAGTTGTATAAACACAACATAGCTTCTGATTTCAGATTAAGTAGACTTGCATTGCACTTGATATTTACTTACTTATTTGTTTATTCTGAGAGAAGTTTGGACAATGGGAAGGAAAAAGGAAAAAAAAATCTCGGACTCTCCATTTTTTGATTCACATTTTTTTGCCTTACCCAGTTTATAATGTTTTGTGTGGTCTTACAAGAATTTTCTACTATTGGTCTATGCTCCATGACAGCAAGGCACAGATTCCAGGCCATTACCCCCCAGTCTACCTCTAGTATACATTCTTTGTGGCACAGCCTGTAACACTGTCAGATTAGTTATGCACATTTAACTTACAAGGATATTAAACTGCTTTTAACTGCACCCCAGGCAGATTTTTAACCTTGTCCAGTACACAGCTGTATCCTTTATTCTTTGGCTCCCTTTAAGAACTTCTGTAGTTCTTTCAACCAAAAGGAAGAAAAAGAAATGGAAGAAGACAGAGAGATAGAAGCAAGTCTTTCTTATAGAATTCCTGTCTGTTGGAGATATAAGGTTCCTGGAATAGATCAGACTCTTATTTAACTTTTCAGCTCCTATACAATGTATGTGATTGAATTATGGATACTTTCTTAATGCATACTTAGTGTAGAAGAGCTTAGAAAATATACAGCATCATTTGATCAACTCTTTAGCTAGAGTCGGTTAAATCTTCAATATATCTAAAGGCAAGAAAATGTGTGAAATTGTTGATTTAATGTAAGACAACTAAAAAATTAAAGAGTATAAAGCCCGTGAAAATAATTCTATAAACGTGAATTTCTTGTATTGGAACACTAATTTTTTATTTTTTATTTTATTTGATCCATTGTAAGCATAACTTCAAATACCCTGAGAAAATAAAAACTGTAAAAAGTAAAGGAAAAGCCCTGACATGGCTGTGTTATAAGACATATTATCTCTCATAATCTAGAGTTTCAATACCCATTTACACACATAAATGTCATAAAACTATTGTAACAATATTTGTGTTCACTCAGACTATAGCTTCTCAATCAATACTTTTTCAGAAGGCTTAACAAATTTTAAATGGCTTTTTCATACTCTGCAAATCCTGACAAGCAAGCCAGATTTTTTGCTGTCACAAAGTATAGGGATATAAATTCATGTTTGGCTTCATTTTTCCATCCAGTAAATAACTTCACTGTTTCCACTGAGCAAATGGGGTGTCAGTCAGAAGAAGTGACTCATTTAATGAAATGTGAGTTCACACACAGCATAGTGTCTAAAATGCTGCTGTGTACTCCAACCAGTTTAGTACCTAGCATTTAAAGTGGCAACATTTTATTGAAGCACTGTAATAGTAACTTTGTTAACTACCCACAACTGTCACAAATATTTTCAATCAACATTTTACTTCATGAAGCAAAGCTGTGTAAAACTTTCATTACAGAAAGCAAGCCCATGCAAAACAAGATTGTGTCGTGTTTCATTTGTGAATGCAAAACTCATCTCAGTTTTCTGGCAATATCTGAAGCACAGGAAAGATTCTGGTAATGTATGACTGTCCCTTCTTGTGAATTTATTTATTTCTTCCAAGTTCTTGAATATAAAACCACATTGCCCATAAAGACTGCTGTTATCTTCTTGCTTATCATATGCTCTTGGCAAATATATTTTACTTTATTATATGATTTCCTTTCCAAAGCTTTCTGTCATAAGGAATGCATCCAAATAAAGGTGAAAGGGGCACACACAACTGCCAGAAATATCTAGTCATTTTGGAGAAGTTTTTCCAGCCTCTTCCATTTTTGAAAGATTGCTTTCTGACTGCATTATCAGCTTGTTTTTAACTATTTTTTATCAGTTGTTCTTTTGGAGAAAAAAGAAAAACTGGAAAGGCTGCAAATTTCCTGCCAGTCAAAGAAATCCTTATATAAACCCCCCTAGCATTTGGAGGTGACTTTTCTAGTTTGTTTCTTTAGAAAGGGACTGATGACAATCTCTGTAGATCCTCTTAGAGAAACACAATATGGAAAAATAAGGAAAGGTGCCGAAAGAAATCATGTATTGCCATTCATTTCAAGGACAGGAATGTATTGCCATTCATACAAGGACAGGAATGTTTTCTAGGTAAAAAATTTATGGCACATGCTCTCTTATAAGGGGTGGAATAAGTTAGGATGATTAAGAAAAGCTTGTCATTTTTCGGGTTTCAGTTTGTTTTTTTTTTATTATTATTATTTCTGACTTGTCCTGAGTTCTATGGCATTCTACAGAGTCTAGTATTTACACTTTTCAGTGCATTTATCTTTACTATTATTTGTGTGCATAAGTCATGTAAAGTGAGGGATGTCACTCTACATTCAGATTTTTTTGCCTAATAGCTTGAAAATGAAAATTGTTCTGTTCAATTTTCTTTTCACTGTGTTTCTTTATTGTTGAACAAAGTCCCCATTAATTAAAAATAGGCATGATGGTATTACTGGAATGATGGTATTTACTAAGAAAACTCATTAGTAATCTTTATTAGAACATGAAAAAAACTAAGAAAGGGTAGGATATGCGAAGAGAAATGTTTTGTAGAAAAACCTTACTTAATGGCAGAATTTATCAACAAGAAGATATTTGGTCTACTTTAAAATTTGAGGAGTGTTAAAAAGTACATGGTCCTTGACAAACATTTTTAAATCCTGATTGAATTTAGCCACTGCTAAAGCACTCTGTAGGAACCATTACTGAGATGCAAATAAGCCTTCTCTACATCTTCTTAATTTTTTCCTCTATCCTTCCTAGTTGTTGCTCCTAACTTAAATGCTCCAGAGAGAAACTAGAAATTTCTTTGCCCTAATAATAAAAGAAGTTATGAAAAAAAAATAGAATGTGACCATTTGCATAATCTTACTAAACATGGTTTGGATTTTTAAATGAAATAATTGGAAATTCTTTTTAAAAAATCAGCATATTCTTAAAACTACTTTTAGGTGACACTGGGTTTTGAGTTTGGGTTTGATTTGGTCTGGGGTTTTTTTCCACTCTGAGGTAGATTTCAAAATGTTCTCAAATATCCATAGCAAAATGTTGCTACTTTTTGAATGATTTTGGTTTTCAGTCTCTTCTTCAAATGTATACATTCTATATGGTATTTGCCCGTATTCTTCTACCTAATTTTGCAGGGCCTAGGAGAATAAGCAGAAGATAGATCCATTGGGAAATTATGCAAGCAAAAGTTTCGTAGAAATAATCTGCTAGCAAATTTTAATGGCTTTTATTTCTTATTTCTCACAGAATAAATTGTTGGCGGGTTTTTTTGTTGTTTTGTTGTTTTTTAAACCCAGCAACAAACAATGAGCTCCACTTATGTAAATGGATCCAAACAGTATCACACTAAAATTTTAATGAAGAAAAATTTGATTTGGAGGGGGGTAGGGCAGGGATATTAGTGAATCCAATAGGGTTGGAATGAGAGTAGAGTTTTATGCTTCCCATTTCCTTCAAGTTTTTCTGAAATATGGCTATATGAAAGGGACTTTCTTTCCATCTCCTGTTTGGAAGTCAAAAATTATATTTCATTGTCAAAAACATTACCAAGAATATTTCATTCATATAACAGGAGTATTTCATCTTCCAGTGTACTAGCATTATAATTCATATGTAAAATCCCCAGAAATATCCCCCGTAGTTTTCTATATTTAATAATTTCCTCTGGATAATTTATTTCTGTTGATTAATCCTAATGATATGACCAGCCAATGGATGTGAGGACACTGGTAGATACTACCTCTGTGCAGTCTTTCCTGGTTCAATCAAGAATGAACATCTGTTAGTCCAAAAATGCAGGTGTGCCATAAATATTATCAAACTTGGAAACAACCTCAAGAGAAGCAGAAGAGATATCCTCTGCTTTTGCTAACTTAATCCTCATAAATATATTAAATTCCAGAAATCTAATATATTGAGTTATTTCATACCAAAATCAATGGCAATGCCATAGATTTCCTTTAACTGTGGAGCTTTGTGTCTTAAATTAATGTGTTATGTATTCTGAAAAACTAAAGATTCTGTTATCCCTATAAAAATTTCTTCAAAGCTAACAGATAAAAGTAGAGCTTAAAGACATGAAGAAAGTAGAACTAAACTACTGATCCATATTCTAGACCAAAACATATATAAAATATGGTATAAAACTCCAATATAATTGGTGGAAAAAGATCATCATTACAAAATTTGTGAAGGAAAACCAAAATCAAATCATCCCTTCACTATTGAATCAGTTGTCCATAGAAATCTAAATAGTAAAAGTTTAAATAGTCCTGAAGCCAGAGCCATGTGGGATACTCACGTTCATTTAAGGCTAAGGAATCACACTAACTGTGGAGTGGGACAATGACTTTCATTAATTTGCATAAGGTGAGCCATCTGAAAATGAGATCACAATGTCACCCATTCCTAAAATATAACTCAGGTTTGACAGTACAAGAAAAGGCATCTTATGGGTAGTTTTCATTCACAGGGATTTTCCTGGCCTTCCTTTCTGCCTGTATTGCAGCAGCACATCTGCTCACACATTGAGCTAGTTCATGCGGCAAAGTCACCAGGGGAATAGGAATGCATGTCTGGATATGAAGGGAAGAGGAACAGGGTCCCATCTTCTAACCATACAGCCAGTCTTTTACACAGCTCTGAAACGGGAAATGCAAATTACACCCCCCCAGACTTAGTAAAAGTTATAAAGATTAGATCTCTGCAGGGTATTTTTTTTTTGGTTTATGGGTAGGATTTTTTTGTTTGTTTGTTTTTTGGGCTTTTTTGGTATTTTTTCCTATGGGAGCACCTAATACGCAGTAAAGGCAATGAATCAAAACATACAAGAGGATAAGGATCCTTCTTTCTGCAGAAAAGTCAGTCATTTGCCTGTAAATACTTGACTGCAGTTCAGGTTCACTTCCCTGTTTGATCCCCAGACCTGTACAGATCTAAGCTCCAACCCATAAAGAAATGTACATACGCCCTTCTGAGCACATACATGGCAGTCTACTCCTGTGGAGAGTATGGGTGCAATACACTGGGAGAGCATGAAATAGAAAGAAAAATATCCAAGCCTATAAATAGAAAAGTGGGACACTGAGAAGGAGCACAGCAGCCAGCAGCCTGCAAGGATAGCAGGTAGATAAGATGATTTTTCCTTAAGGTAGTAATTAGGAGTGGAAAAGCCAGCTGTGAGAGAGAGCGACTCAGAGCAATAACACTTTTTTAGAGCACTGTCCATCAAGCCTTTCTTATCCCTGCTCTTTATAAAATTATTTATGAGTACTTTCTTACATGAATACACACAAAAGAGAAGCTGGTAGATTTTCATAACAAAGGTTTTAATCCTAAAATAATTTGTGCGTAAATAATACCATAAAATGTCGTTAATTTCTATACTTTCCCAGAAGCTAACAGGTAAGTTAGGAGGACAAAACACAATTGCTCAGGAAGTTGTTGTGATAGTTTTCTATCATGTTCCCTCAAATTACCTTGTTCTTCACTGCAAAAGTGTTATTTATGTATTCCAGGACTTACACAAATAAAACATGACAGCTCTGCTGAGTTGTACATTGGATTTTAGTGAAAGAGTGATTTTGGAAAAAATTAAAGTCAGTCAAAAAAATCTCGTGTTGTTTGATTATTTTCAAACTGATTTGGTTCCAAAACTCATAAAATTAAAGACTAATAATTATATTTTTATTAAATTAATTATATATACATATATATGTAGATGTATGCAGATAGAGAGATGTAGATACTTACATAGATGATATCGATGTAGGTACAGATATAGATATAGATAGATATAGATAAAATAACTGTGCCTTCTTAATAAATTGGAAGATTGAAATACAAATACAGATGTCTCTAAAACAATATTTTCTCATAAAAATATAAATAGTCAGACATGCTGACATTAATTTTTTATGAAAAAATTAAGCTCCCCACAATATTTAAGGATGATGAATATCACTGCCTAGTAAAATCATTCATGTTTGATTAACATATCTATTAGTGATGTTAGTTTACCCCTGCATAATATTTTCAGTAGAAAATTTTATATATTATTATTTCAAAGATTACATTTCTTCTTATTGATCGAAGTATTGAATCTTCAATAGAAATAAATGGCAGCTAATCCAATTTACATAATTTGGAAAAAAAGAATTCTTAAATCTTACTTTTCCTCTTTTCTCTTTGAAAGAACAGATTTTTCCATGCTTACTTGTGACTAATGCACATGCTCTTTTCTGGATTTTGTAACCTGGGCATAGCTAACCAGCAGTGGGTCATGCGTAAAAGCTGCTCAGTTATGCAGTCTATAGTTTGTGAGAGGGTTTTTTTTCTTACTAATCAAGCCTTCCTCTCTATTTTTTCAAAGCAGAAGTCTCTAAATGAAATAGACAGTCTTCCTGAAACAGATTCCTTGTGTTTCTGCAAGACCAATACTTGTTTCTGTTGTGATTGGTTTTCCTCCAAGTATTTCACCAGGATTTGCTGATTGAATAAAAATATTAAAACCATATCAATACCATATTAAACATATTCACTATTGTAAAGTCTAAACAATATACATATTAGTTTCTCTTTCCATTCGTCTCTTGTTCAGGTATTTTTTAAAATGCGTGTTAAAATTAAATATGAAAATTAAAAATGCACAGTTTTTTCATCTTATTTATTAGGTTTTAGAATAATCTGCCAATGAATCTCTGCAAGGGTTGAGTATCTATTAGTGGGAGTTGACAGACCTGAAATAGATCACAGAGAATTTTATACTAAGTTGACCAATTAAAACAGGAAGCTTTTCTTGGAGATTCATTTCTCTGTGCTTTATTATTTTTCTGTCCTTACTTGTTCATTGCTGATTGATGTTTCTGTGAGAAAAGTATAATGGGGCAGATCTTTTGAAGGCACTTTTATTACACAGGCAACACTGTGGGAATAATTATACAGTCATAAAAAAAATGCCAAAATATCTTCCCCATCTCAAAAGACACTTTCTGCAAGTGCCAGTCAGAAGAACCTGTCATGACTTCAAGATCTGTTTCTTCAGTTGTCAGGGAGACGGCACAACACATCATAATGTGACAGTCCCCTTGGGGGGGCCAAAATGTGTTAAGGGATTTTACTCCCTAGGATAGCAAAACAGGCTGTTTTAAATGCTATTAAGGCCATAACTCTGACACAAGACCAATTTTCCCTGCCTTGACCAGAATTCTTGAGCAGAGCAGTCCAATCCAATCTATTGAAAAGGCCAGTTGAAGTAAAGAAAAAAATTCAAGAGACGTTTTAGATTTTGGCACCCGGTGCTGAAGACAGCTGGAGTCAAATGGCTTTTTAGTTCCAAGTACTACTCAATGCACTGTAAATTCTATATAGAAATAAAAACAGAATTAAACTTTTGGTAACTAAGAAGGTCATGAGGAAAGATTTGTCTTAAAATGTCATCTCAGAATCCCAAATAGCATGATGTCAGTAAAATTCAGGTGTATATATCACATCAAGTCTATAACACTTCCTGCAAATAGCTTGGGAAACCTCATTATAACTTTAACTTCTTCAGGTGATAAAGGTCATGTTGTAAGTGGTATTCTCTACAGCTTTTTGAAACCAGCAAAATGTCTTGTGGAGAAAAACTGTATTAAAACTGCTGACCTATCTTTTCTGTAAGATCATCAAGGATTTCAACACAGAGATACACAGAATAAATTGAATAAAAGGGAAAAATAATCTGAAGTATAACAATACTGAATAAATTATATTAAAATGCAGTACTAAAAGAATCATTTAATAAAAACATTGTACTTGGCTGAAGTGTCCAAATAAATTAGTGTGCTTAGTTGAAATATATATTATGTTGCAAGATTCTCACCTGAAATAGATTCTTAAATTTAAATAACGTATTTTATTTTCTGATGAACTGGTTGTTAATTTATAGCACTTTTTCTGCAGATTACTCTGGAGAGACAATTATCCTGAATCATTATTTCCTTATGTTACATTGCTTTTTTTGATTTATAGTTCTTTTATATGCTACATCTCATCATGGTTATAATGGACTTCCAGTCTAAGAAATAACAGGTTTGAGCATTAATTAACACATTGTTATTCCCATTTTGGTCTATTTTTCAATGTTACCTACGGCTATACAGAGTTTTTCTCTTTCTTTGAACCCACACAGGGAGCCCAGAGTCATGTCCTGGCCTGGGAGGGCCACAAGCACCCCACTTCTCCTGGCTGTGACTGCGGGGTACTGGTCTAACTCCACCATAAGTGCACAAATTTTTATTTTGCTCAACCCCAGGAGCTTTTTCCCTCTGGACCCAGAGGAACATTGGATGACTGTAACACCAAAGAAAAGGGTTAGGAATTGAAAAGATTTTGCCTATTAGCAAATCTTCCTACTCTTACTTGGGTCTGTTTGTGTTGGCACTGTTTGTTGAAGTCTGTTAAGAGTGAGGCCACCCTTCATATACTCTCGTATTATTGTAATTGAGTTAGCAACAACTACTTGTTATATCTTCATTACACTGCTGAGATTCTAAGAAGGCAAAGTAAGCACTTTTTTTCCCCTAAAAGCCTTTTTGACTAACATTTGGATCTACATATATGTATTGAAGTCAGTGTAAGAACAGACTTCAAATTCAACAGACAGTATGGGGTGAGGTCAGGTACAGAAGTAGACACCTGCACCTGGGCATTTAAATTACCTGTAATACAAGGACAAGACTGAACATAAATGCTCAGTGGCATTTCACATGCCTTAACATACATATATTGTTTGAACTTCATCTGACCTTACAGAAAGCATGATTGTTTCCAACACCTCGTGTCACATATTCCATATATATATGTATATACATGTGTATATATTTCCCACTGTTTGGGCAACGACTGAACCAAAACCAAGGTTTACATTGGCTGTAACAGGAACTTAGATATGCAGTTTACATGTAGACATCTACATGTAGATGTCACAAGGACTACATAATTTCAGTAACGTCTAAGATTTAACACGACAGTAATGTTTGCCTTACTTTAGAATTACATCAGCTGTGAATGATACAAATACACACATTAAACCTTCACAGTTTTCACTTACTCTTTTACTTCCTTCACCCATATTTATATTGGGTGAATATTTTTACCAAAACACATCTTTGAAAATAATGGGTCCCAAGTTATCTCATAGATATTTAAATGTGAAAGTTTGTGATTACCTCTAAGTCTTGCCAGAAAGCAGGAGTCTGAAATATATGTGATTGTTCTAGCCTTCTGATGGATCTCTAGAAGCAGCAGGTAAGGTGTAAGTATTTTACAAGATCTACTGTCCCCTAAGGCCTAGTTTTTCAAACAGAGTGAAAGAAAATGCATTGGCTGATGTCACAAGTTTAAAAACACATATTGAGTAAGTAACCTTTTGGGAAGCCAAATCATCAAATTTGTAGACCCGGGCCTCACATACAGGCTTTGGCTAACTTAGAAATGTAATGGCAAATAGCACAAGTAAATTTACATAAACTTGAACATCTTGCTCTGAAAATCCTGAAGGACTTGAATTCCTAAAATTGTATATTTTATCTAGCATGTTTAAGTTTTGACTATGATGAAGTTTTTGAGACAAAATGTTTGTAATGTGGCTACCTATATTTAGCAGTGAGAATTACAACCAAAAGGTGGCACTACTGTATGCACTAAACATTGGGTCTGAAAGATTATCACAGAATACACTGAATTGGAAGGGACCCATGAGGATCATCAAGTATAACTCCTGACCCTGAACAAGACCATCCCCAAGAGTCACATCATGTGCCCAAGGGCATCATCCAAATGCTTCTTGACCTCTGTCAGCCTAGTGTTGTGACCACTTCACTGGGGAGCCTGCTCCTGTGTCCAACAACCCTCTGGGTGAAGAATCTTTTTCTAACACTCAATCTAATAGTAGTGAAACTAGATTTAGTGGCTGAAACACTCTGAATCTCAGAAGACTTATTAATTTTGAATGGGAAACATTTTCCTAAGAAAATTGTTTAGACTTGGGGTAGCCACTCCATATTCTTGTTCTGTATTTAGAGAACATACATTTTATCTTTTGTAATAAAAGTGAAATATTAGTTTCTGGCAAGACTGTTGACCTAAAATAAATTAATAAAATTAACTACAGTTAATGCATATAACCATTCTGGATCAAAATCAAAGTTTTGTATCACATTGCCTTTTTTTACACAGAAAAAAACTATCTATTTAAAACTGTTAATTTCAAGAAATAGAAATGGTCAACATAATTTGTAAAATATGATTTTAAAATGGGTAACAAGCACTAAAAATGGACAGCACAGTTTCCTAATATTCCAGAATAAAATTCATTTGACATACCTCTTGAATTGGAGTTAAACATGTTTGTTTTACACAAATGTCTCTTAAAAAAATAAATAATAGTTGTTAAAGTTTTTCAGTCTAATGAGAGAGAAGTTACATTTTATCTTTCTTACTGTCTGCTACAAGTGTTTTTGCTCTTTCTCAGTAGTTATTTCACACTGCTAATTAATATCTCCCTAGCTGATCCCTGGCTGTTGGTAGCCTCACCATTTATGCTTCATGAATGCAACTTTACTGCTTTGAAGTCAGTCAGCATTTTCCCTCTGAAATATGTTCTTGGTTCTATGAACAGCCTACGAAGGCAACTCCCATTGTGAAATTTAGAAGAGTTGTAGCTGGGACTTGGGCCCATCCAGCCTTCTGAGCTGTCGTTCACAGTTCCAGCAGGCTTTGAACCCCAAACTCCCCCATGTGTTGTCATACTGCTCTTTTGAATTCAGAGAAACACTGCTCTTACAGTCACCACTGCGGTGAGACAATCATATTATTTTAGATCCTGTGAAATAGAAAAGCCAACATGGTTTTGGAGCCACAGACAACTCAAGGACACTCAAGGCCAAGTGCTGTAGGTGTAGCCCAGATTCTCAAGAAGGGGTTAAGCTTGAGCAGTCTGACCACAATCCCCAGTCAGTGTGTACAGGCTGGCCTCCAGGTCAATGATCAGTCCAAGAGGAAGATAAACTTGGAAAATATTCAGAAAAACAATGGTGTTTTTAATTCCCCTTTTCCCCCTCCACAAAGGCAGAATATTTTTCTATGACATTTTTTAAATCAGTCAAGTTGTGATGGATGCACTCAACATTATATTAAAACCTTTTCTTGCTAATACCTCTGATACTAATCCTTTAAGCCAACCAAATCATTCATTTGTGACACAAGTGAAAATATATGGGAAACAATGAGCAATGTCAAGGACTCTGTACAGAACTCCAGAGGACAATTAGTAAAGGTTAATGATTTAGGAGACCCAGAATCAAAGGAGAGAGGTTCAAACCAAGTTACCTGCTAAGAATATAATTATGTCTAAGCTAGAAATCCAATATTTCTCACCACATCAGTAAAAATAAGGCTGACAGACACTGACCTTCTATGTTCTCAAAGAAAGATTGATTATTTTTAAGGGAAAAAAAAAGACGTTCCTTCTTCTGGTTATAAGATATCAGAAAAGCAGAAAGTAACTTCAGTTCTCCCACATCTCTGCAAGTAGAGACAGAAAGAGAAGAGCTGTTTGAAGTACTTTTTTTGGCTTTCCTTGATTTAAAGTTTTGAGTAGCATAGGAGGATACTGAAAGTTTCTGATGGCTTTTAAAGAACAGGTGGAATTTAACCTGACCTACTGTAGGAGAGAACTCCCAGGAAAAAGGAACTGAGAGAAGACAAAAACCACAGGTGAAGCCAAGAGAGCAGACACGAAAGATGGATTCACAAAAGCTAATTTTATACTATACAGGATGACTTCATAGAGCTGTCTCTATAGGACTTACTGAGAGTCAGATGTAATACAAAAAAAATCTAAAATTGTCCTCTTATTCTGAATTATCTAGTGGACTTTCCTATCTTTTGCAAGTGACTAGGGAAGTTAGTGCTTTTGGGCTAAATTTACAATTTGGGTGAAATGAAGTTTGATAATCAGAACAGAAAGAAAAAAATTTACTTAAAAGTCAGTAATTAAACCTGAAATAAGAAGATTTTCTTGTTCTTAAAAGCAAAAAAAAAAAAAACAACAAAAAACATCACCACCACCACAAACAACAACAACAAAAACCACAGAAAATTAATTTCTAGAATTTTAAAGACTCCCAGATTGATGAGAATTCCTGAGCATATTATTTGCTCAGAATACATTCTTTTCTCTCTTAAAAATATAAAAATGAAGTAGAGAAATAATGAAGTAATGAAGTAATAAATGGAATAATGATTTTAAAATTTTGAAAATCTTTTTTCTATATTTCTTGTGGCATTTATGCCTTCTGCCACTCTAGTTCTCTTATCAGCATTTCTCTGAGACTTCATGAGAAGTCACTTATGCTAATATTATGAATTTTCTTCTAAGAGGAAAATAGTATTTCAGAAACAGGTGCAAAATGCATACAGAAATTGAGTTTCTAGAATAAATCTATATATTGTCTTGATATAAACTTCATTACAGGTCACATAAACTTCTCAGAGCTTCCTGAGTTATCCAGTTATGAGACATGCATCAGGTCAGTGGCACTTTCTTCTTTTTACTCAATACTTTAAAATTGATTGATACCTGTCAAACAAGGACAGGCAGCAGAGGAGCAGGTTTACTTAACCTATGAATCTGTCTCTGTGCAATCACAAGTATGGTCATGTATACAAATTTTTATATATGTATTTGTACACACATATATATATATGTTTATTGTTCTGCTTTGATGAATTTCATTGTCTCCTCCTCAGTATTTGTAGGTGTTATTAATTTTAAAATGCAGTATAGAAGGAACACACAGAGACTCCCTGCTTTTCATTCTCCCTTAATCCACCCACATAAATGAACAAACAACTCTTCCCACTGAGCACTCCCTCCTAGCACCTGGGAATGTCAGGAAACTGTTACCTTCCTTCTGCTTTTGTTTGTAGAGAGCTTAAAAAAAGATCTCCAGATTTCAGTGTTGACATATTTGGCCAAGGAAATAATTGTTACAAAATGGAAAAGTAAGCAAAAATCAAGCAAATAATGGATGCAAATTTGCATAATAGTTTTGATTGAAAATTCTCTAGAAATGAGACTGAATGTTTAAATGAACTCATTAATGCACTAGTCTCTTTAACCTAGTAAAGTAGTAGTAATTTTTGTAATTATTATTCACTGCTGAAAAAAGCCTTAAAATAGTGAGTGTGTTGTTAGAAAAAATTTAAAATATAGAAAGGACAAGAAATAAATACCAATCCTCTCACAGAATTGTAAACCTGGAAAATTCTGGATGTCTATTTTCATCCCAGACTTTTTAAATAGGGGTTCTATTTTATTAATATTGAGTTTTAAAACAATTCTCTAAAGAAAAAAATTAATTTGAAATGTTATGTAGAGATTTCAAAGTAAAAACCTGTAGTCTGTAAACTTACAAAAAATATCAATTGGAACATTTTGTCTTAATTAGAATCAATTAAAACATAGGTGAAACTATTTAGGAGAAATTGTGATCCTGCTACAAGATATGGCTAATTTTGACCCTTCTCTGTTTATGGTAGTGTAATTCAAATTCTCTCCTTGTGGCACACTGTCTTTATAATTTTCACTAGGATATCTTTGTTCATTTGAGGAGTAGATTCTCTGCCACTAGCCTCTGGTGTTTTTTTGTTTCCTGGGTTTAGGTATCTCAGTGCTTGTCATTCTGGGTATTCTAATTCCCTGAGGATTTTAGTTCCCTTTGATTTTATTCATATGCACTGATTTCACAAAGATGCACATACCCAGAGCACAGATACTCCTTCTTTTGCAGTAGTGCACCCCAGCCTTCCCTTCATAGCCCTAACTGTAATACAGAAACACAGAAACATAGAAAACTTCTATCATGAAGGAAAAGCAAGTGAGAGACAACAACTAATGATGGAGTCAAGTCCGCTGAAGTTTATTGCAAATTGAGAATCTACAGAGAGCAGACATAAATCACAGAGCAACAAATATTTACCAAAAGGCGAAGAATGAAATATGAAACCCCAAGTGAGGAGGCAAGCACAAAGAGTGAATCAGAATATTCACTAGATTTTTTTAAATTTAAATTTGTCTATTTATTAAAGGATTAGTTTTTGTCTTCATGCTGCAATGGCTTTAATCAGCTAATCTGTAACTCACAAAAAACAGACTGCAGTCTAGGGCTGACAAACCAATATACAAGATATGGCATTGAACTTCAAGTACCATTCCAAGCATTAAAATGAACAGTTGGACTGTGTGTATTTGACTAATGTCTTGGGTCATTAGTGATGTAGAAACAAAGGGATAACAAATGGTTTTATCATAATTTTCATTGTTTTCAGTTGGGAGACTGAAAAAATTTATTCAGCAGGATATCATGACATCAGTCCAACATAAAACTGACATGAGGAGCAGCTAAGGGAGCAAAGAAAAGAGAAAATTGGATGCATCCTAAGCCCTTACTCTTGCACTCTGAATTAAAGGCTTTTTAACAGCTATTGCCTTGCAAGTATGGGGCCATTCAGTGATACACCCTTGGCTACACCAGTCATATAAGACTTTGCCAGCACCATTCCTTTCAAAATCACTTTTTCAAAACTGACAATTTTTTCCATTAGTGATTTAGGGAAGTCTAGAAAAAAATTATATTTTCTGACTTATTTTCTGCTTCCAACAGACCTAATTTTAACCACTTGGAAGTAGAATCTTCTGACGTAAATGGTCAGGTACAACTTTCAAGGACTTTGATAGCATCTGTTTTTTCTACAGTATCAGATTTAAAACAATGGCACTTTTCTGACAGAAATTAAATTACTTCTCAGTGCTCTGTCTCAGGGTATTATGGAAAGGAAAAAGGATGTGTTAACTATTAAGGATTATCAATATACACTGTATCACGGAGTGGAAGATATGAGGGGCAACTGGAGACAGATTAAAGAGAATCAGAAACAAATCAAAACTACATATTCACAGCTTCCTGCTGTGACAATAATGAAAGAGGATGAGTTTCATCCAAACCCCCTGAAAATTACAAGCCATGAAACAGATAAAAAGCTAATATTTATTGAGGATAAGTCATTTATGTTTTATTACTTTTAACATTTTTTAAAGATTCAAAACTAGTAGCTGTTGTAGCAGAAGTGAGTTAGATGAGGAAGTAGGGATTTAAATGAAGAAAAAACAGTATCTTTACAAATGATGGTCAAAAAATAATGAAAAAAGAACAGGAATACAAACGGAAGGAAGGAGATATTTGTGATTCAGCATCTTTAGAATGAACTGCATTTATAGAAGAGACATTTTTTTCTTCATAACTTGATACTGAGATTTTTAAAGATGTTAACATGATTGCAAATGTATTTGTGACAGGGGTAATAACTCCATCTACGAAACCTAGAAAAAATCTGAGTAGGAATAATAAGACTGCCTGAAGCATTTACATTTTTTGACACAGAGAGGAAAAATCTTATTTTAAGAACTTGAGAATCCCTTTTTATTCCTCCCCATCTTCATAGATGCCTCTTCTTCCTGACAAGATTGCCATGAAGTTGGCTAAGCAGAGTCTTCAGTTTCAATTATGCACACAACCTTGAAGATGTTAGATTTTATCACCTGCAAAGATGGGCATCAATTATGTATGTGCAAGCCAGATTTTCTAGGAAGTTAGAATGACAGAATGTGATGGAAAATACTGTGAATATTTTCTCATCCTCTCTCCACTGAGAGTTTTCTAACAAATATAATTTGATCATTGGTTTTGATCACTGATTCGGCTGTGACACTGGTAAAAACAAATGTTATTTATATGCTTCGGGGAAAAAAAAAATATATTTAGGTTCTGGATATATTGCTCATATTATAAACAAAATGAATCCATGTTATTATTTCACTTAGATTTCACAACAGTGTAACAGAGGTAATGGAATTACTTGCACATAGCAGGAAAAAAGTAAAGAGAAAAGCAGGCCCCTTTTTTAAAACCTTTTCCCAAGATTAAGAGGTCTGAATTAGATTTTTCAAAAGCAAGATTAAATAAGGTTTTAATTAACAGATTAGAGTACTTTGTTCCTATGTTGGGCCTCCTTCATTGTTTTAAGATAAATTTCATCAGCCCTAGAACACAAGACTTTCTTTAGAGGTGCCCTAACATTACATATTGAAGACCAATGAAGATTTAGTGGGTGAAATATTCTTTGAAACATACAATGTTGGTCAGCCAGAATTGTTCCTGAATTTGGATTGTACTCAAGTGAAAGGAAAGAAAGAACATTTTAATTTTCATGTAAAATAATTTTCATTAGAGAATTGGGCAAATTAATAAAATATTTTATTTCAAAATGAGAAAAACCACTTGGATTAACCCCAAAAGAGTTGGTTTTTTTTCTTTAGCTTCTTTAGCTGAATCACCAGACTCCTATTGTTACAGTTGTTCTTATTCTGGATAGATTTTTTACAGTTTTGAATGTTCCCTCATGATATAGCATCAGAAGGATTCTAAGGTATGGAGTTCCATCATGTAAATTTACTTCATCAAATAAATGCATATTTCAGAAATTCATCCTCAATAGGGATGGAAAAAATCTTGAAATATTGGACCTTATCATAAAAGACTGTGGGAGAAAAGGTTAGACATGTAACCAGCTATTTATTATAGAAACCTAAATGTAAATCTCATATTAATTAATGAATTTAGAAGATGGAGCAATAGTTTCAGAAGGAAAAATTCAAGAGACAAAACCCAAAATATGTTTTTTGGACATCATCTGAACACTAGTTGCAGTGAAAGCACTTTTAAAAATGCTTCTGTATTAATGATTCATATTAACATGAAAAGAATTAAACCTTTCACCTTATTAGCCAATATGTGGTCCATGAAAAAAAGTGAAGATATTTTCAAGTAGCTGAAGCTGGTGAAGAAAATTATTCAACAGGGCAGATATCATCTTTTGGCAGACAGCTTAGCAAAACAGAGTTGAAGTTTCTAACAGCTCATGTTCCTTTGTTCACTCCCTTTCTTCTCTCTTTGATCACTGCTTTGGCAGCATCTATTATATTACTGAAAAGCCCATTTCCATTAAATGGCTGTGTTGATTTGGAGTGACAATGTTTTTCAGTCACTTTAGTAAATGAGCATTTCTCCTCAGCAGTTTTCTGAGAAGTGCCAAGAAAAGAGAGTACTTTCAAAAAACTCTGAAATTACATGGCTGGAGTCGTGAGATAACTGCATTACTACAACTGATGCCTTTTCTCTGTTGGACATAATAAACCCTTAATAATAACAACAGCAATGACAGCAGACACCTGTTTTAACCCTAGAAGATACTGGGAGTGGGGCGATGGGGAAGGAATACTAGGAATATTTTGTGTCACTTTAATGACCATCAAAATTGAGAAGAGGAGATTACATTTTTTTCTACCATGTAATTATGTCAGAGGAGAGGTGAAGTTCTGTGTTTGGTGTGTATATTACTTGTTCTTTTCTCAAATAAACTTTTGACTATTTGATTGCAAGACATCAGCAACAACAAAGAAATAATAAAAAGGAATTCTCTAGAGACATTATGCTCAGAATTATGTTTCACAGTTTTTTCTATGAAGAGGAGTGATCGTGGATGATAGAGAAAGTTCCTGATGGTGTTTATTTAACTCAATTACTACAATTTGAGTGATAACTTCTCTTTAGGCAAGTAATTTTCCTATATCATCCACTGTGCTGAAAGGAATAAAAAATAATTTCTAGTCCCTGACTGTAAGCAGCAAGTCAGACACAAGACATTTTGTTGTCTGCAGAAAATCACAGTAGCCTGGTCCATTATGGGATTATTTGTGCATTGAGTCCATGTGAGTTACTGTCATTCCTGTATTCTGGGGAACAGATGGTAATAGGTAATTTAGAGTCAGGAGTGCTGACCTACTCTTATTCAGGAATTTCACAAAATTCTTCTACTTAAGTAGCAATTAGAAGTGAATAATTTTGCAATTTTGGTTTGGAGTGGGACAGAAGGAAAACAAATATTTCATTTTTTTACCAATCCTTCCCAAGAGCACCAACTGTTGCCGGCCCAATTTGAAAAGGGTAGATAAAATTATTCTAAACATTCAGAGGAAGCCTTAGTTACGAAGACTTTGGATATGCTAATAGAAGTCTTACACCTTTCCAGTTTAGTATTTGTATACTGGGGTGTTTTTGCCAAAATATTTATAAGAGAGAGAATGAAAAATAAAAATATTGTGATTTGGAGACCAATATGGATGACAGAAGGTATGGGATGAGTCCCTGATCTAATAAACCTTTATTTAGTCAAGTAAATTTATTATAGAAAATAAACAAAAGAAATTAGAACTTTCATTCTGCTTGGTTATCTTCCTCACTTTCCCACAATATTAAGTTTACAGACTCACAGAATCATTTTGGTTGAAAAAGACTTTAGAGATCATAAACTAGTTCACTAGATGTTGCCTTCCTTTCCCTGCAGGAACATTTTTGCTGCTCTAGGAAGGTCAGGCATAAATTTCTGTTGCTTCCTGCTATGCAGCTGCTGGTAGTTACCAGTCCTGTGCATCACTAGATTAGGCACTTGCCTCTATGCTTCTCTCCTATCTCCAGGACCTTCTCCAATTTTGAGAGCTTTCCTACAGCTAGGATCTTCCCCTTATTCTTTCTGGACTTCTTTCTTCTTTTCTCAGCCTCCTCTTTGTTTCAGAATTCCTTATTTTTTGTAGCACTTTCTTTCTGGAACATCAAGTCCCTGGTTTTCACAATCAAATGGACAGTGTGGATAAACAAATGCTCTCAGTTTTGTAATTTTAAGGGGCTTTGTCTCCTGTCTGTATTGATTGGAGGATTCACTTCTGTTTAATATAAGTGTTTTCCAAATTTGCAACAAGTTCATACCAGGGACAACTAGCAAGTATCAGGCTTCCCCTTGAAACTTCAAGAACTCACTTTAGCACATTTACTCACAAACACACAGACATCCAGTTAGATTCCATGAGTTTACATTCAAAATTAATGACTTTTTTCTCCTTTCTTTGATTCCTTTTTTTTTGTGGGGGGGTGTCGGGGGTTTTTTGGTGGTTTTTTTTTTTTTCACATACAGCAGATGGGAAAGTGTTTTTCCTCAATAAGCAGCTTTTCTATTAATAAACAGACTTGTGGAGAGAAGGGAGAAATCTTTCCATTTGCTTTTGAAATGTGAAATGGTGATCCACATGTTGCCAAGCTGATCCCTTGATCATTTTGTTTTCTGGCTTTTCTGGCTTTGCAAAGTCTGCTGTAGATACAAGTTCCTGCTAAAATAGAGGGATTAGGGAATTTGAACAAAATTTCATCCTCACCTGAAATACATATTAATCTATTTTTTTTAATTCCTTACATGAGGAAACATGGATTTTTCATCTGGATTCTTCAAGTCCAGAAGAGACAACCTGAAGGTTTTTTCCTGTATAGACTCTAAAAATATGTATCATTTCCAATTCTGACCATAATTTATCTGTAGATATTGCTGGTCCGAGAATAAACTTGGGTTCAGCTTGGGTCACAAGTTGCCATGAATTTCTGGAAAACATACAGAAACATATTTCTGTCTGGGAGTCTTTCAGGTTTAGAAAGAGCTGAGCGAGGTCTTGAAAAGTTCATCACTACATTATTATTTTATCAAGTTGCCTAAATTCATACAGATGCTCAGGCTTTAATCTAAACAGACAAGAGAAAAATCATTCCTCTTACTACTTTTTTTAATAAATGGTTTTACTGCTGAATTGATTCACAACTGCATCGGCTCAGAGATCTAACCAAAGTTCTCATGGAACATCTTTCTTTGCAGCTGCACTAATGGAATGGCAGGAAACACTTCAGACAGTTCTGCATCTGTTACAAAGGATACAATACTCTAATGAAAGAGACTACATCCATTGGATCTTACATCTAATTCCAACAAGTGTATCAAACATCTTAAATATAACAGAAGAAGTAGCATTAGAGTGCTTAATATTCTGTCTATAGACAGATGGATTTCACCTTACCATCTACACAGTTTTGAAGCTTAAAGTTTTTGGGTTTTTTTTATGATAATGATGGAGGATTTTATACCATAGTAAACTAATTAATGGTCTAATCAGGTTTCACATAAAAGAAAATCTTCAAAAAAAGTATAAATATTTAAATAGTTTTAATATTTGGATTCGTGAAGCACACCTCTCTTATTTCTATTATGTTTTGTTTTGCTGGGTTTTTTTTTGGTTGTTTCTTATTTGTTTTTATACTTCTAGTTTTACCACACATTTTACTATGATGGTTATTAAAGACTTTGAGGAGAGGATGTTACTGCAGCTATTTTAATGAAAGATTTAATTCAAATTCCTACACATAGTCTGATAAGAATTTCTTAACTGAGGTGTGTGATGTAACTGTTTAATTTCTCTGGTGTTTACTTCATGTCCTTTTTATTTGTATTCTGTTCAAAGCATATGGCAGAATACCAAAAAAGGCAACCAGCTGTTTACCTTATTGTTGGATAATACTTCCTGAATTGAATGAAACTGCAGAGAAGGTGAAAGGGATTGCTATTTGTCTGTAGCCAAAATATCAAAAGTAGTTTGGAGAAATCCAAAAAGTTAGATGAGATGAAGGTAATATGGAATCATACAACAAAAGAGTTTAAAAAAAGCTAGGAAACAAACAAGCAAACAAAAAAGTGTTAAAGGGTAAAACGGGCAAAAAGGGTAAAACGGGCAAAAAGGGTAAAAGAAATTTTCCTGGGGACTGACTTTGTTGCAGTTCAGTAAGACCCTGAAAGTCTCTGAACTCATACCTAAACAAAAAGCACACCCTTACTTAGGAAGGACAAAGAAAGAAACATGGCAGATTTGTTACCAATTCCTTTTATTTCAAGCTTTTAAATAAATCCAATTCTATTCTGTTTCAAACAATGCCTTATCTCAATGTGTTTAATAATAATATATACAGGTAGAGTTTTCAAGGATGACAACAAGTGAAGGGAAAAATGTTACAAGAATCTAGTGAAAGAAAGGCTTATTTTATTATTTTATTCCTACTAGATATACTATTGCTCAGTTGCTGATTTTTTTTTTTTTTTTTTTGGTAAAATTTCTCTGCTAGTTGTGGTCTTGCTCCATATTACCAGATTTCTGTTTGGTGAAAAAAAAGTCAAAATTTTACTTCACATACCCACCACATTTACTGCATATAAGTATCATCTGCTGGTTAAGAATAAAACCACAAGTAATCTTTCTTTGTAGCATTAACTGCTTTGAACCAGCAGTTCCAGTGCCAGCATGATATGCAGCAGAGCACTCTAGCACAGTGGACTGGGGAGTTCTGAACTGGAGCAACCTCAGGGGCAGCCAAGAAAGCCACTGGGAGCCCCCAGCTTGTGCCACAGCAGCTGGCAGGCTTGAGCAGGGCCACAAGCAGTGGTGGCCAGCAACTTGCTGCACACCCAGGACCTCAGCTGCAGGTGTGTCCTGCTTTCATGACAATACTGAACATGCAGAAGTGAGCACACCTGTGGGATGACTGTCCTGGTACAGGAAATCCTCTGCTTAGGAACAGATGTCAAGGAGGAAGTGACTAAGGGGAGGAGCATGAGGGAGCCTGAAAGGTAGATTACTGGAATCACACTCTGCCTTCCCTGGGACAGGCCAGACAGGCAGACAGGACACATGGTATGGAGGATTCCCTATCTTTTCTCTGCCTGGCTGAATGTGTTGACTCAAGCAGTCAGGGGCAATGGTGATAAATTCCTGCATGGCACAGCAGACACATGACTGAACAGTGCCATGACTTCACATGTACAGAGTTTTGCAAGTGAAACTGAACAATAGCAAGCACAAAAGTTCATTTAGGTTGGGATGTTGCTGAGGTTAAATTGTCCTACAACCTGCATCAAAATAGCTTCCATAAAGAAGATAACTTGCAGACACAGCTGGTGAATGAGTCAAGGACCTGCTATTTGTGAAAACACAAGAACTGGTGGGTTATGTGATGGATAAAGGCCATGTTGGGCATAAAAATAATGAAAATATAGTTTTCAAGTTATGGGGACATAAGGAACTGTGTTCAGCTTTGGGTGTCTCTTTACAAGGAGAACATTGAGGTGCTGAAGTGTGTCTAAAAAAGCTGTTGAAGGGTTTGGAGCACAAGTCTTGGGAGGACTGGCTGCGGGATTGTTTATCCAGAGAAAAGGAAGCTATGGGAAAACCTTATTCCATTCTACAACAACTGGGAAGTAGGTGCAGAATCACAGAGTTCAGAACCACAGAATATTCTGGAAGGGTCCCACAAGAATCATCAAGTCCAATTCTTAGGTGAATGGCCCACACAGGTATTGAATCCACAACCTTGGCATTATTATCATCAAGCTCTGACCAATGCGATGATATGGGGGTTGGTCTCTTCTCCCAGGTAGCAAGTTACATGATGAGATTAAATAAGGGGCCTCAAATTGTGCCAGGGGAAATTTAGATTGGATATGAGGAAAAATTTCTACCCCAAAAGAGTTGCCAAATTTTGGAACAGGCTTCCTGGGTAAGTGGCTGAGTCCCCATTGCTGTGGATATTTAAAAGACCTGCAGCTGTGGTGCTTAGCAACATTGTTTACTGGTGGACTTGGCAGTGCTGAGTTAATGGCTGGGCTTCATAATCTTCAAGGTCTTTTCCAACCTTAGCAGTTCTATGGTTTTATGAATAATAAAAACTTATCTACATGATGGAAAAATATTTATTGCATTTTTAAAAGAAAGCTAATGATATCTCAGTTCCTGTCTTGATTTCAGTATTTTTGCTCTCATTACAAATTGCTTTGCATTTCTCAAAATACTGAGATGATGTCAAATACTCCTATTAATATGGGCAAAAGGAAGCATATTTAACAGAGATGATGGGTAAACATTTAATGAGGACACTTTGAATAATTCCTAGCTGTCTATAAATAGTTGACAAAACTGATTATGAATTTAGGCATCGTGCCTGGTGTATGAAGTGAGAAAAAAGCAATCTGAATAGCTTTAAAGCTTGTCTTTGAAGTGCTAAGGGTGATATCCATTAGGTCACTTAGGTTTTGGGTGGGGGGTTGTTGGTTGGAGTTTTTTTTTTAATTTTACTGCATTATGCTTTAATGGACTTATCGATGAGGTGGTTTTTAGGGAATTCTGAAATTCCTGTATTTACTGTAATTTGATAATATGGTGTCTGTTTTCCTTATTATTCAATTACATGGTGGTAATTTAAATACTCCAAACTAGACTATGATAATGAGCTCTTCAGGGAATTAAACTTAAATCAGCCTGGTAACTGAAACTAGTAAAGCACACAGCATCTCACATATCTCCTGACATGTAATTTTGACATCCTATGATACCTTTATGCTCCCTAGTTCTCCTGATGGAGCTGCTGGTATTGCTAATTTTGTCTAAAGAGCTGAAGGTCAGGATTTTTCAATCCACCCAGATCTGTTACCTATGTGCTGGGGTAAATTAGACATCATCAGAGGATTGATGAATATGGTCGAGGACCTGTAGAATACTTCTTCTCTTGGTGCAACCAGTGATGCCCCAGGATCACCTTTAGCATGGTAAATAGCAGAGTATGTCTTTCTGTGCTTTCTTCATGGTTATGTTTTAGTTTTGGTTTTGCTACTTTGTGATTCTTAGGACGTGTCAATCCTTTCTTTTCCTCAACTCATGGAAACCAAATTTCAAGAAAACACTGACATTGCACAAACCAGAGCTACCTTTTAGTGCAGTGAAATATATTCCTTCTTCCAGAATTCAATTGTATCACCCTATTTCCCATGAATAACATTCTAAAGTTCTGTCACATTGCCAATGCTCCTCAGTTTTGTTGCATTTGCAACTTTTGTCAAGTTCTGTAAGCACAGTCTGGTCTTTCTGGTATGCCTTTGGTCTTGCTATGTTTCTTTTTTTTCTATATTATCTCTTGGATAGTCCTTATATATATTGTGCCTGTGTGTACTTAGCCTTGCTTTGATTTCTGAGGCTCACATATAGGGTTATATTTATGCCTATTTAACCTCAGGATTTGCCATATATATTTCATGGCATAATTTGCTACCAATGTTAGCTTTAAATGTCTGCCAAGCAAATAAAAATAAATGTGAAGAACAGATGATAAAATGCCACAGTTTGTGCAATCACTTGTTTTCAGGCACATTTCACATAAAATAGTAATTGTGGAAGCTTCAAAGACTGTCTGAAAAACATTGGGTATAACCATGTTTCTGCCTTCTGGGCAAAACTGTTCTAAGCAGTTCAGTTCCAGCACTGATTCAATAGTCTTTCTTTTTTAACAAATTTTGAAATGCCATTGTCACTGATACTATAAAAAACTATTGGGATCACCCAATGGCTGGTTATCCAGTGCCTCCAGAAATTTTAGTTTTTGCCAAGAAATCTGGGTGTTTTTTCCCAGGTAGTTTTAACCATCTTCAGCATATTCTCTTCTTGAGCTACTTATGTTTGACTCCTCACAGCTGAGGCACACAGTCAGGAACAGAGCTCAAATGGACGATCAGCTGCTGAAGTACATTTTATGACAAGATTAATTATTTCTAGAAGTGCCAATTCCTTAAAGTTAATCTGAATGGTTAGCTTGGATTAAAAAAATGACATTATAGATACTTGGAGCAACAAGCTATGTTCCAAGACCTTTTGAAAACACTTGAGGCTGACGTATACCAGGCACAGTTGACATTCTGTCTTTATAGCCAGGAAATTGGTAAGAATGTCAGCTGCACTGCACATCTCCAGCATCTACACAATTCAGGGAGATTGTGTATTTTTAGCTTTTTAATTATTTTGAATTTTCAGATTTTTTTGGGGGTAGGAGGGGACAAGCAAAACATGTTTGCATTTAAATTAGACAAGATTCAAACTTTAAATAAATACATATTCACATTAAAATTTTGACTTTTATTAAATTCCTATATCAGTAAATCAATTTCCAGAGTTTCTTAAGTATAAATAATAGCTTTATCTTGAAAAAAGATTTAAAATAAGAATATTCTCAAACCTATAACAGGTAAGCTTTAGGGTTTTTTCTGAAAGAAATGCTGTAGTTATCTTTTATCATACTATTCCAACAGTGTTTGCCAGACAGTTTTCCTAGGCTAGAAATATTAAATAAATAAATAAATTTTATTTTTCATTTCACATGAAATAGAGAAGAAAATTCATATACATATATACTTCTCTACTGTCTATTTGAGGCAAAGAAGACTATTTCATCAATTTAATTTAATTTGTGTCACTGTGACAGCAAAGTCCCATAGCCTTAAATTAATGCAAAAGACAGAGAAAGATTCTATTTCAGTTTGTGCAAAAGTTCTGCAACAAAGACACAATGGGCAGTAAAATACCCTGGGCATTACCACAGTTTTTGTCTTTATTTCATCAAACTGACAACACAGTCACAGTCCTTTTAGCTACAGCTTACACTGCATTTGTTGTGAAAGTTCTTGAGTGTTTTGGCAAACTGAGAATGCTCAGCATGAATTTCATCTAAGTAAAAAATCACAATGTGACTTGGAATTAGGTACTGAGCCCTTTTGAAAAGAAGAAAGGGTACTAATATTCTCAGTTTTTCAAAGAATAAAACCAAAATACATTTTCATTTTTCTGCTTTCTACACAAAAGCAAACTATAAAATAAAGGAAACAAGAACTAAAACAAGTCTCTAGAAATTATCAATCTCTAGAGAGATTGATATCAATCTCATCTCACCCATTTGAACAATGTATAAAGGCACAGCTAGAGAACCTGTGAAATCATCAGGGCATATTAGTGCTTCTTGTGCTAAAATGCGATTGTATTGCACAGTATCATAGAATTGTTCAGGTCAGAAAGAACCTCTGGAATTCTTGTACTTCAGTGTTCCTTTTAAGAGTAGGATCAATTACAGTAGGCTACTTAGGGCTGTGTCCAAGTTGAATTATTCATGTCTCCAAGAAGGGAGTATCCACAACCTGTCTGGTAAACTTGGTCCAATGTTTGACCATTCTACAGTAAAAAAAAAGCCTTTCCTTGTGCTTACACATGATTTTTTGTATATAAATTTGTATCTTAAACAAGTGCCCACCACAGTTGTCCATTCACAGAATATCACTGAGAGCTGGTTTTCTTCTTCCCACCCCCAGCAGTGTATACCCCATCAGGTATTTAGACACATTGGTAAGATTTCCCCAAGCCTTCTCTTCTCTAAGCTAAACAGTTCCTGCTCTGTCAGCCTCTCCTCACAGGTCTGACACTTGAAGTCCTTAATGATCTTCATGATCCTTTGCAAGATTTACTCCACTATGTCCATGTCTCCTTCCTACTGAGGAGCTCAGACATGGACACAGCACTCCAGAGATGGCCTTTCCAGTGCTGAGTTAAGGGGAATAATTAACTCCCACAATTTCCTGACAATGTTCTTCCTAATGGAGTCTGGGAAGTTACTGGCCTCTTTTTCTGCAATAAACAATTGCCGGTTAATTTTCAATTGTCTGATCATCAAGCTCTTCTCTTCTCCAGATGCTTCCCAGTACTCATGTACTCATGTATGGATTTATTTATTTCCAGCTGCTCCAAATTTTCTTTTGCTGAAATATCTGACATTATTATTGGCCCTTTTCTCCTTCCTATCTGAGCAGTTCTTCCTTAATTTTTTTGATGCTTTGTTTTTTTTTCTTTTCTTTCTTATTTCATACTTTCTTTAGATGCATCCAATGTAAAAACTATATAGTGCTTCCCCCAAAAAACTTAAAAAGCATACACTATGCTTATGCTTTCAGAAAATACACACTTATTCTATTATTTACTTGTCTGTGTGCACATGTAAACACATACCATTATGTTATACATATATACATATAAAGGTATGTGTTTACATGTGCATACAGACACATACATATATTCATAAATATATTTAAGATTAAATGTATTTAAGTATCAATTATCAGAAATAAATAACATATTATATAATAGATTTAATGCAGTTCATATGATAAGTGTTCTTAATATATGTCTTGGATATTTAATATGTTTTCAAAAGAGCCTTCTCTCTATTTAACAGCAAAATAAGCCAGGTATCTCTAGCTGTATTCAAACATTAATAATATTGAGAATTTTCCCTAATGTTTATGATTTAAGTATTTATGGAAAGTTTCCTTCCCTGTCACTGATTTCACTCCCTTTATTTTATATTAAAAGTGGTTTTAATTTTAACTTGATTAATTCTCAATGTAAGTTACTGATAACTTACTGGTTTATTACTGGTTGCAATAAATCTTCATCCATGAAGCTGAGAAGCTACAAATCCATCTCCACTCTGTCATACAGTAAATAGTTAAATGCACTGAATATTGATATTCATATTATATGATTTTTTTTCCTTTTTTGGAACAAAACTTGGCTAATTTTAAGAGGTCAGCCAATACAAAAAGTTTATTAATAGAATGCTCAACTCTTCTTTACTATGCTTTCTTTATTTTTTAATAAAATATCTGCATTATGAATGTGCTTCTATCTTTCAAGGATGTCAGTGAAAATAGGCAGCCTAATTCCAATTTTATAACATCTACATTTTTGCTCTGTGTTGTCACAGTCATCATTTTAAGAATACATTTTGCAGATTTTATCTGTATATCTTTAGACCTTTAGACATCATAACTAAGTAAATCAACTATAAAAATAAAACACTATGGGTTTTCTTTTCTGTTAGTATATAAAACCTCTAACAGAAAATAGTTCCATTGTAGCACTCTCTTTTTTCTGGAAGACTTTTGAAATAGCAGAAAATTATTCTTTTCTGTCTGTGGTTCATTGTTCTCTTCGGACATTTCCTACTAAAATTAACCAGAGCAGGCTCCATTTTCTATCTATTCAATTGCTTTTATTAGGTTATATCATGCCTGTTCCCTCAAATTGCTCAAGGATTCAGCACATAATACAGAAGAAAACCCCCCCAGCCGAAAGGTATGCTACTGTTGGAGTGACATCTTCTATCAGCATTGTCTTGCTTGCCTCCACAATTTCACCGTGCTGGCATCAGAGCAGGAGCAATTCTTTCCTCTCCGTGGCCATGCTGAAGGCCACTGCGAAGTCTCTGCAGTACCTAACTTCAGTGTATAAAGTTTATGTTAGCAAAACAATTATTGAAGGTCTGTTCCTGAAAACTTGTACAGCTGTGAAATTGTAATTTAACTAAAGTCTAGTGAGAATCACTGACTTACCTCAATGCCTTTGTTGTACTTGCCTCTGGAGTTACCAGTTATTTTGAGTCTGACAAAATAGGACTGTTTTCCTTAGTTAATTAAAATCTTAGATGCTGTTTTAGCTTCATAGAATTGTTGGATTTAATTTGGCCCTTCTACCTAGCTACTTTCAACCAGGCTGGCTTATGCTCAAATGCCTGTCATTTTCTAATAGTCCATTTTGGAAACAGAGTTGTTTATTATATTAAATATATTTCCACTCTGTCATTTACCTCTAACAGAAATACAGTCAAGAGGTAGCTCACGAATGTATACACAATTTACTACAAATATGGAATGTAAATGTAGAGGGGGTAGTAGGGGGAAGGACAGATAATAATATAATTTGAGGAAAAAATGAACACAAATTGTTTAAGGGAAAATAATTTACATGCATAATATAAGTGGGAATAATTCCAATTGAGAGAAAAATAAAATTATCATAATATAATAAGGGCATTTCATAATAGAGTTATGAACCTGTTGTATTGCGTTTGAAGTTTCTAAGTTGAAAGTAAACTTCATCTGCAAAGATCTCACCCCTGAACTGAGATAAATGAGACTGATACCTCAGCAGAGACAGAGAAAACCTATGACAATTAGCCAAGGCATTTATAAACATACCTCTTACATGTTCTTGCAAACAAGGACTGGAGAAGTGTTATTACCCCAAAGCCTTCTCATTTCCAAGCTGAACAATCCAAGTCTCTTAGCCTTCTGTCATAGGAATGTCTCATGGGAATTTCATGAGGTTCACAAGGACAAATACAAGGTTCTGTACCTGGGTCAGGGCAATTCAAGTAACAGGGCAGGCTGGGAGACAGAAGGATTGACAATAGTCCTGCAGGACTTCAGGATTTGGGGATGCTGGTGGATTAAAAACTGGATATGTGTGCTTGTAGCACAGGAAGTCAATTGTATCTGGGCTGCATCCAAAGCAGCATGGCCAGCAGGACAAGGGAAGGCATTCTGCCCCTCTACTCTGCTCTGGTGCGATCCTGTCTGGAACCCTGCATCCAGCTCTGGGGCCCTCAATGCAGGAAAGACATGGACCTGTTGGAGTGGGTCCTGAGGAGGGCCACAAATATACAGAGATGGCTAGAACTCTCTTGTATGAGAAACCTCTGAGGGAGTTGAGATTGCTCAACAGAACAGAAGGTGGGGAGATCATATTGTTGTCTTTCAGTATATAAAGGGGTCTTACAGGAAAGATGGGAGAAAAATTTTAATAGGGCCTTTTGCTATAGGAAAAGAGACAACAGTTTTGAACTAAAAGGTAGATTTAGATATATGTCATAATTTTTTTTTTGAGAGGGTGTTGAAACATTGGAACAGGTGGCCAAGAGAACTGGTAGATTCCCATCCCCATTCCAGGCCTCTGAGGAACCTTCAACCTGTAGTTGAAGATGTTTGTTCATTGCAGCAGCATTGGACTATACAATCTTTAAAGGTCCCTTCCAAATAATACTATTCTATGATTCTATAAACATTCTTAGCAATATAGGTGTTACACAGATTTCTGTTCTGCTGATAAATTCTAAAGTAAACCAGAAAGGCAAAGCTTGACCATGGTTTTCTGAGAATGTGAATTCATACCTTTTCCAGCCCCACCAAAGAAGCCTCATTTTACCACAGATCATAAAAATGGAAGGCAGGAGGGAGACAGTTCGGCAAGTTATCTCCATCTGCTTCCCAGCCAGTCTCTCAAGCTGCATGCCAAAATTAGCATGTCACCTCCCAGCAAGTCACAGAAGTATTACTAATTAAAATATTATCAACATGTCAGATTTGATTTTAATCAAGTAATTACTAGTGCTGTGCACTAAAGTAGATCTGAAAAACACTGGAAAGTGCATTTTAATCCCTTTTCTTCATTTGTTTAATACACACTATAAAATTGTTCTGAGTAAATCAACTCTGTCAACTAATTCAATTTTCTTTCCACTGTGTGAAGACCTCACTAAGCATTATACCTGGCAGCTTAAGAAAGTGGGCAGTGAGCTAGGAAGTACATGGAACTAAGAGCCTAAACCGCTTCCATTTTAATACTTTATTTTTGGCAGATTCATTAAAAATTACCCATTACTTTGAAAGTAGCTCCTCTCTGGATGTCATCCATAGATACAACAAATTTTAGATAAAAATCCCAACTTATTAATTAATGAAAATCCTGCAAGTTTTGCCTTCCTAAGTGGCTTCTTTTATCATTTAACTGCTTTAAAATACAAAGAATAAACCAAAATGTTTTATGAGAAATGTAAGAATGTAAACATTATCTATACTGGATTAGGTACATAACCTTTTGTTTGTTAGATAGTCTAGATGAGTTGGTTTCAATGGTAAAATTTATCACAGAAAATTTTAGCTGATTAAAATTCATGCATCCAGTTTTAGTAACTCAAATGCCTAAGATCTGGCTAAAGAATTAAGGCTCGAGGTGGGCTCATCACCAGGTTTTAGATCTAAATTTAGCATTCAAATGTAATTGGCTAGGCATGAGTCCAATGACATGATTCAGTTTCTAGACCACAGGCGTATACCATTAGGTGGAATGCTCTTGGGAATACTGCAAAATGATAATTCTGACAACAGAAATTTATACTTTCCTGGAGCAGTATCTGGAAAGTAAATGAGATACAGCAGAACTTGTTAAATAAAATGAAATGTTCTCTCTTACACTACTGAAAACTACTACTAAGTAAGTTACTTCTACTGCAGCAGCAACTTAGATTCTTTGACATGGGCTTCACCAATTAAACTTATGGTTAGTGCCATTAGAGTATTTGAGTCAACACTTCCTCCTGTCTGACTGGTGTGAGCCTGGAACTGCTAGAGGCCTTAGTCCTGCAGGAAGAGCAATGACAGGCAGCTGCATTCCTTCCCTAGTTCACATGTACATATTGCAACCAAATACCTAGGTAAAGGGGTTTAATAGCATTTAAGAAGCCTTAGGTAGATTTAAGATGTCTCCATGAATGTAGCATACATGTCACACCATACATAAGTAGCTGAAATGGTAGCTAAAAACATCTGGGAGTCACACTTCAAGTCATCTAAAGCAGCATCAGACTGCTCTGTTTAGGATGCTGAACCAATTTCCAAGTACAGAGTACAGCTGCTGTATTAGGCATCTAATTTTACATGCAAATTTACCTCTCTGCAAGCTGGAGTCCATCTTGATATTTAATAACGCTTGCCATATTGCCAATAAAAATCTCCAGTTTTCAGTCTCTTATTTATCTAGTTTTTTTATATTTGCTAAATAAACTGAGGCATTTCTGTTTTTTTGGTTTTTTTCTTTTTTTTTTCCCCATGCAAGTCTTCTATGATTTTAAGAGCAATTTCTCTACACCTCCTTAGGTACCTCTGCTTACTCAGATTTTACATTAGTGTAAGCAAATTGGCTTCAGTTTTATTATACTATCTCTGAAAGCAGAACAATATAATTTCCTATGTATAAAAATCTAGTTCTTAGCAGTAGTCCCCTGTGGAAACCCAGTTTTTGGAAGAAGCTATTATGCTGCAGATAAACTTAAATGAGAATAAAGTGACTTTTCTCCCTAGTCAATTTAGTCCCCAAAACATGATGTCAGTTTTCATGTATCCTGTTCTGCCCTGAACAGATGAGACTAAAATGATACATGAATGAAAACATGTTTTTACAGAAATCTGTAAATAAACTAGACTTTAGTCCTTGAGGAGCAGACCATTTAAAGGAATTTATTAAAATATTAAAGAATCACTGTGTGACAAGGTGTGAGAATCAAAGTACAGTTTTTTGTGGCCATGTTGAAAATGGATGAGACTTAAATAAGCAACATACAATGTAAGACAAAAGGGAATGAAAAAAACTGAATTTCAAAATAATTTAATTTAAATATATGCACTTTACAGTTTTACTGCACTGCCCAATAATTTATTTTAAAAGATGTTGTTCAAACTAAAGTTCACACAGATAAGTCTTCCAAAATTACTGAGCTAAAGAACTACTACATTCACTAGTATCCTTTAGGAGTTAATCATATGTTTTCTGATCCCTTCTTGATTTTTCATGCTGGAGATACTCAGGCATCTTTTGAATAAACTTTCATAGAAAACATTTAAATTCTGCTGAAGAAAAACAATGAAATTATTTTAAATTTATCTGTCTACAAATGGGAACAAAATCACACCCATATCTGAAATATGTTCCTGAGGTCTTCAGGTTAATGAGTATTAGCGGACAGAAAATCTTTACACTGAGGGTGATGAGGCACTGGAAAAGGTTGTCCCAAGAAACTTTGAATGCTCCATCCCTGGAAGTGTCTAAGGCCAGGATGGATGGAACTTAGAACAACCTGGTCTAGTGGAAGGTGTCCCCGTGGCAAGTGACATGTTGATTTGAAATAGGGGAACATTAGGGTCCCTTCCAATCCAAAGCTTTCTATAACTCTGGAATTCTATGAAATACATAAATTCAATACTCTAATAACCAGTGAGATACTGAGGGATCTGAGTTCAACCATGATTCAACACACAAATGATTCAAGCTTTTGGGTTTGTTTTGTTTTTTTTTTTAAGTCCTAAAAAAGTAATGCATTCCTGTGGGATAAAGATAAAAGTAATTGAGAAACCTAAACTAATTTCTCTTTTACTGAACTAATGTTAGAACATATGTGACTGAAACTAGCCCTATATTGCAATCTTGAAACATACAGAAGATAAATCCTGAGTAACGATGGGAGGTAATGTACTGGGATTAAGAAATGGGAACTGTGAGCCAGATGAAGTAACAGCTTGACTAGAAACAAGGCTTTTGACATAATCTAACCATTCTTTATTTACTAATGTAGCTAGAAGAAACATTAGAAGAAAGTCTATTTGTAAAAGAACAAAGCTGAAGATCATAATATGCCCGTGACTGAATTTAAGGAAGAAGTCAAGAAGCTGGAAAGGGTATCACATAATGTTTTTGAGAACTAAAGAAAAGTGTGACCTTTTGCCTTGGATTAGAAGGTGGGTGTTTGCAAGTGAAGCAGCTACTATCCTGCTATGATATCCTTTACACAGATTTTTTAAACAAATGTTTAAAAAGTGCTGCCTGAGACATGTCAGTGAATCACATTTTAATGCCTTCAGGGAAATATTAGATAGAAAACTAACACTTTGGCACAAACTTACAGAGGGTTTCCCACTACTCTAAGAATTTAGCAAAATTAACCTTAAAATAACATTGAGAAAATCACATTATGACCCACAATTTTTGCTTTTCTTCATTCAGTGAAAATATTTAAAAAAAGACAAGGTTATTTTTTTTATTTCGATATTTTTTCAAACTGTTCATACTTCATTTGTAGTATGTTGACTATCTTTCACTTCCAGTACCCCTGGAAATATATCTGTAATACCTCAGAGAAATAGACTCAAGTGTGTTCTGCCTGTCCAAACTGGCTCAACATGGCAGAGCTTTAATTCAAAGCCTCTTCAGCTGCCAGCATAATGATACACTTGAGGAACTGGGCTGATTATCTCAATCACACTGACATCCAATGTAGCAACACACTTTTTAGACTGAAGCTGGATTGCACCATGGCATTTGGAACATGAGAGCTTGTACTTGGATGGTCTGCAAAAGTATGTATGTCTTTATGTGTGCACACAAAATAAAGATATCACTCCTCAGTGTCCTTTCATCTTTGAAGAGAGGATGACAGAAAGTGACCACATCTTTCCAGAAAAGAGCCATAGGATCTTTCATGTCTTTCATGTAATATTTTTATTAGTACCCCCAAAACAGGTTTTCTCTTTTTTAAAACAACAGCACAATTTTCAGTGTCTTGAAATGCCTGAGGAACCTTCAGGTTACTTTCTGAAACTTTACTCGATAGATGTATGTGTAACTAATTTTCAAGTTAAATTCTTTTATTCTTTTTTATTGTTTCTAAAATTTTCCTAAAGTTCATTCCCTTATGTTTCACATTCTCCTTCATCTAAATGAATGGAATAAGTAATTAATATCTAATTTTCTGGAGGCTGGATGTCTCATCTCCCATGTCTCCCTATTTGGCTCTTAAGAAGTAATATTACCTTTCTTAGGCTCCTCCTGACATGTATAGGCCTACATTTAAACCTATATCCTTGGTCTTTGGGGTATTTTATTACTAAAGTATAGCCTGGAAGTCAATACTATAAAGAATTTTTTTTTTTTTCCCAAGCAAATGCTTTTAACTGTATACATCAATATTATGGACCAGAGATTAAATTCATTCACTTAGAAAATTCTGAACTGTAGTCTAGCCATGCAAGGTGTTTAAAATTTTTATTTTTTTCATTAAGAAAATTGTAAATCAGTAAACAACACTGGAAATAAAACAGACATCTTTGAGGTGCGACAGTGAATATAATCTTCCAGTTTGGAAGCATATTACTAATAACTGTTGGAAGGATGTTCTTGCCAACCAGTTATGCATTTCTCCTGCATGGATTTTCTCTTCATCATATATATTTTAATTTAGATATCAAACAGAGTGATAAATTAATATTTTACTTTGACAGATATCATAATCAAAAATTTCGAACAGATGCTATTTTTACAAGCTTCTCAATAGAGAAACAATGGTTTAGTTCTTAGTGAAATGAGATCTCCCCAGTACTTGGCATTTATTTGGGTCCCCTGCAGCCACAGCAACTGTGCCTTTTTAAAAAAAAATTGGTTCAGTTCAAGCAGAAATTATTTTTCCTGTCTCTTTTGAGTGGGATTAAAATATCAGCTTTTCAGAGCACTGGTATTTTATTGTATGCAAAATATTTTTTAGAATATAAAAAGTACTTCTGTTTAATATTTAAAACAAAAATGATATCTTAATGAAAGTTTAAAAACATAATTTTCTGCTTCTGAAATGAAAAATGCAATCAAAATTTTAGTTTTTACAATGCATATACATCGGGGAGAGGGTGAGCTATGAGAGTTAATTTCAACACTAATTAATGGTTTTCAAACACCATATTAATTATAATTGCCATTAACTCAGAAAAGCCTTATTCTGAAAATCACAATAGGATGGGTGAATGCATCAAAGAGTTTAATAAAACCAATATAGATAACACTTGCTGGCTATCCAAGAGAAAATGCATTATTATTTTGATAGAGTTTATGAATAACTACCAGCATTTCAGATATAAACAGACACTTCAAAAATTATTGAAGGTATATTTTAGCAGATAATGTGAATTTGCACACAGGTAACCCATTTGTTCTTTAATAGATGCTTTTCTTGCTTTAGCTTGGGAGTTAGCATCAGTCTTACTACATTTCTATTGCTATCAGCTATAATCCTCAGAAAAGTTATAAATTCAGCATTTAAGTGCTTTCTACAGTAATGAAGATCTTAGGTTTCTCTGTTTTCTGCATGTTAGTCTGTCAGTTTTTGCATGTAGATACATTGTGGTATTTCCTACCTGCTTAGAAAAAAAACCTTCATTCATGTTTGGCTAAATTAATTCATTCATTATTTAGGTCATTAACAGAGAACCTTTAGCCCTTTCTGTGCTTTATTCTTTTTTATATACAAATTCTTACTCTTTTCTTTGCATGATGTTCATATTCTCTCTTTTAAAAATATATTTTTATGTGTTGCTTTACTTTTATTTGCTCAGTTGATTTACTTTCTAGACATCTTATGTCAGGATGCTTTTGTGTGTGCATGTGTGTGCATGTGTGTTTGTAAGTAGTATTTTGCTGAATCAATATTTAGCAACTTTTGTTATGTATTGGGTCTTTTCACTACAACTGTTTCCTGACAGTATTTTAAAGTGGTTGTAGTCAATTTTATTTGTGACCAAATAATGAAAATATCAATGCTTTTCATGAAGTTAATATACAACTTATTTTCTACTATATTTTCTGGCTACATGCTGCTCAAATAGAATTATGACATCACTTCTCTCTTAGAGAGAAGGGGATGAATTTACATCATTGCTCTTTGGTCTTAACTCTTTCAACTTCATCTAGAACTTGCAGTCTCTTTCTTATTTGTTTATTTGGCATTCAGTACCAAGATTTGTAGTAACAGCACCCTCAAGACTTGTGTGTATACAAATGCACAACTTTATCTCATATTCTAAAACTTCATATTCTCCCTGAGTGTTACACATATTGCTGTTATCCTACCCATAGTGCTATCATTCTAGTAACATTTGAAATGTATGAGGGATACCTTAGGCCTTTATTTTCCCCATGAAAATTCTTGGCTCTCAGAAATCTGCTGCTCCCACACAGTTCAATGCTGTTATGAAGTTGTTATTTTTGTTTTGGTGGTTTTTTTTGTTTTGTTTTGGTTTTTTGTTGGTTTGGTTTTAAACTGGTTTTAAAGATTTATATTCTTAAATATTGGCTCTTCAGAATTACTCCTGTGGCATTATTTTGTTCTTTACCAGAAGTTGTCCAACAAATAAATCATTATTTTTTAAATAAAAGCACACAATAAAAATCAAGTTATGTCCTTATACTGCTAGCAATTTCCTGTTTTCTGGTGTTGGCATGTGGATCCATATTATAGTGGTCCAATACTCATAACAAAAATACATCATTCTATGTCACATTTTATAGATTCAAAACAAAAAAAATTAGCTTACTAAATTATTAAAAAAAACCTCCAGTCATAAGCTATCAACAAAATGATAAATAAGACTGCAGATTAACCACAAATTTCCACACTGAGTTTGTATTTTGGTTTTCACGATACTAAATTGTAAATCACTGTTTATGGGAACAAAATAAAAAAGCAAGGAAGAAAAACAGAAGTATCATAAAACAGTAGAACTCCTGGAAGAATTATTGATTTATTGTTTTGCAATAAGAATTGTGTGCAAAATAGCAAAATTGCAAGTTAAATTGTAAAATATTGTATTGGGTCTGGCTATGACAGAGTTAATTTTCTCCATAACATCTCATATGTTGCTGTGTTTTAGACCTTTTATCCAAAACAGTACTGATAACACACTAAAGTGATGGTGTTCACAGGGGTCTTATGTTGAAGGAAGAGACAAAGATCTGACTCCATATTTCAGAAGGCTTGATTTATTATTTTATATTACATTAAAACTATACTAAAAGAATAGAAGAAAAGGTTCTCATCAGAAGGCTAGGCTAAGAATAGAAAGGAATGAATGATAACAAAGGCAGCTGTCTCAGACTCTGTCCGAGCCAGCTGGGCTGTGATTGGCCACTAATTATAAACATCCAAGATGGGCCAATCACGGATCCACCTGTTGCATTCCACAGCAGCAGATAACCATTGTTTACATTTTGTTCCTGAGGCCTCTCAGCTTCTCAGGAGGAAAAAATCCTAAGGAAAGGATTTTCATGAAAAGATGTCTGCAACACGCTAACATTCTAATTTTTGCTGAAAAGTGGATACAGCATCAAGACCTACTTTGTTGCTCACCTTGTCCCTGTGGTACACAGATTAGGAGGTGCAGAATAGCCAGGGAAGAGTCATAACGATGCAGACAACTTGAACAAATCAGAGATATTCTGGACCACGTAATATGCAGGTGGGAATGACCAGGTACCTCCTCTGAGGAGGAGAGGGGCGGGCTTGACACTGTCTCTTGCAACAGACTGGATCTGTAGCATCTCTTTGCCTTGTGTGCAGTGCTCTGGTGCAAGGCCTCAGGAATCAGTCTGGGAATACTGCAGAGGTCTTTATGGACAATGACACACCCTCACCTGCTCCTCACATGAATGCCCCATGGATGTAAAATCCTCCACCATGGCGTAGGGGGTTTTACAACTGAGCCAATTTGTGTAAGAGAGGATGGGTGTTCACTCCCTCTGAGCAGAGGTTATGCCACACTCCAAAAACTCATTTCCTTCCCCCTTGGTTATGGGGGAATCTGTACAAACCTGGCCTCAGAAGATGGGGTTATGGGCTGTGGCCTCCCTCCAAAGCAAGTGAGAAATGATTTTCAGGACAGCTGCTGGGTTTGATTTTCTTGTGGGTAAATTCTTTTCCCTCAGCCTTGCTTATTTCTGTCTAGACCTGAGACAAATGGACAGAAGTGTCACCTTTGTCTTATCTCAAATTCCCTTAGGCAACTTAACTCACAGTCTGAATTTCCAGTTCAGAAGGTGTATTCAGGGAGAGGTGAGCTTAGGTGGTTGCAGCTTCTTTATAGAGTTTTGCCTTAATGGGCAAAAAGTTCTTCACAACAATGTTTAAGCCATTGACTATAACATTTTTTTCTCTCACATCTTTAAAGATCATGCAGCTCCAACTCCCCTGCCAGGGACATTTTCGTTTGCTCAAAGCCCTGTCCAACTTGACCTTGAACTCTTTCAATGATGGGGCATCCACAGCTTCTCTGAGAAACTTGTTCCAGTGTTTCATCACTCACAATGTAAAAAAATTTCTTCCTTATCCAATCTAAATCTACCACCTCTCTGTTGAATACCATTGTCCCTTGTCCTGTCAGTACAGACCACGGCAAAAAGTCTCTTCTCATCTTTCTCTAAGTCCACTTTATATATTAAAACATCACAATCAGGTCTTCCCAGAACTTTCTCTTTTGTAGGCTGAACAGCCCCAACTCTCCCAGTCTTTTCTCATAGGAGAGGTTCTCCATTTGTCTGATAGTTTTTGTGGTCCACCTCTGGACTTGCTCTAAAAAGTCTATGTCCTTTTTTCTCCAGACTTGAATGAGGGGCTTCAGACCTGGATGCAGTACTCCAGGCAGTGGTCTTACAAAAGCAAAGTAGAAGGGGAATATAAGTTCCCTTGATCTGCTGGTCATGCTTTTAATGCAGCCCAGAATGGATTTGGCTTTCTGGGCTGTGATTATACCTCGCTCCTTCACCTTCACCTTCGTGAGCTTCATGTGCGCTGCCTCCTCAAGCCTGTCAAAATCTCTCAGGACACCATCCTGTCCCTCAAGAGAATCATCTGTGTCACTCAGCTTGATGTCCTCTGCAAACCTGCTGAGGATTACAGTCAATCCCACTCCCTATGTATTCAAAAAAGATATTGAACAATACTGGCTGCAATATAGAGCTTTGAGGACATTATTTATTTTATTAGCATTCTCCTTTTGGACCCAGAGTCATTGACTAGAAGTTGTTGGATATGGCTGCCCAGCCAAATTTTCATCCATCAAATATTCCACTCATCAAATCCACATCTGTTTAATATATAGACAAGTATATTGTGTGGTGATGTCTAAGCTACTCTCTTCCACTTCAGTTATGTTGGGGCGTGATATCTAAATCCCACTGTAGTCAGTGAAGGTTTTGTCTATACAATAAGTGAACCTTGGGAAAATTTTCAGCTGATCAAACACACAAAAATATTTTTAGACTGAGCTGAATAGACTTCTAGATGTCATTAAATACAGTGGGAATTTTGGACACCCAGCTTGCAGACAAACACCCAATTTCAGAAATTGAAAATTGCACATATGTGTAATCGAGTGCTGAAGTGTATTTTTGACTTTGGTTGTATGTCTTTGTCTAATGAAGTTTGTTTTTACTTACAGATCTTTTTCTGTTAATCCTAATATCTTCTCTCCAAAGTGTTTCTGCAGGTTTAAAATTAATATAGCTACAGTAGAACCCGTAAAAAAATCACCTAAATTGACTATATAACTTTGCTGAGTTAGCCATCGCTTAAATTATTAGATTTTTTTTTCAAGATATCTACTTTGCTTTAAATGTGCTAGGTGAACATCTTTACAGAAGTTTTTGGTATTAAAACTTAAAAGATTTAATTTTTTTCTATACAAAGCTGAGGATGGGGGATTTACATTACTAATATGGCTAAAAATGTCTTTGAGCCAAATGTTGCACTTTTTCATGATAGAGCAGCAGATATTCTCCTCCTCCCCAAACTCAACCAATGTTTCTGAGGTCTAAACCATTAAACAACTGAAAAAATCTTTACATAATGTCTTACTTCTTATGTCTTTATATAAAGACAGATCCTTCCTCGTGTAGTTTCCTCTTCTGTCTCTATCTCTCCTCTCTTCTCTTTCTCTTTCCCTTTCTTTCATCCAAAAGACAGAAATATCACTTGTATTGAGTTATTGTACATTTTAAGGAAATCAATCAAAAGCTGGGAATGAACTACACTTGTCTGTTGCATTCTACAGCTATGATGAGTTGGAATATGCCAGCTGTACAGCTTGTCCACAGCTGTTGTCTCTCAAATCTTTTTATAATATCCATTTTCTCTCCAACATTTACAAAGTTTATAACTGCAGTGAGAGCTGATCAAAATTATTCTAGTATGGAACATGACTAGTGTAATAGCTCTTGATTTCAAGCTATGCATAAGGGATTCTATACCAGAAATAATTCTTCATATAATGCTTAAGACAGCACAGATGTCTGTGTTTGATCTAAGAAGGCATAATTAAGGAGAAAATGCTGACAAAAATAGAGTATACATACCATCAAGTAGATCAGAGGGGAAAAAACTGTGCAGAGAAAGCTGAAATGATAGTATTTGGGGAGGTTAATGTGTAGTTTGACTGTAAACCAAAAGACCAATACAGAGGATGGAAAACAAACAAACAAATGAAACCAGACATTAACTAGAAATATCCTACCACCACCAAAAAAATGCATTTGAATACCATTTGCTGATGAAAACCGAAACATCTCCAGATAATTGTTTTGGTGTGTAAATACTTCTACTACCAGTTCACAGTAAACTGTAAGAAGAAAGCTTGTTCAGAAGCCAAGTTAAATACAAATCAGTGCATGTTTAAATGTGTATATGTGTATCAGAGCTTGAACTCCAGTACTGAAACCATAACACTGTGAAATTCTGGACACATGAAGAAAACAACATATGCTCTCACCTGTACAAAGAGCATCTGTTTCCCTGCTTACTTAAATCTTTTTCATATCCCATGAGACCTATTGCAGAGTCACAGCTGATTTGGCAGTTGCTGAATAGTTGACTTTTGTGCCAAAAATGAATGTAGTCTGATGTGCTCCTGAAGTCTAGGAGAGCCAAACAGCTTGCCTTTCTCTATTATGATAAATAAATTAAAAAATAAAACAATCCATGCACGTCCCTGACTCTGAAATCTAAGGTGGTATAAGTTCATTTTATTGAACCTTATTTTCGGTTAGCCTCGGTGGCATATTTATACTAGAGATGCAGTTGGATTGGCTCAAAATCAAGGTGGGATAGAGTTAGGAAATATGTAGTGCTCAAACAGTGTTCAAAATTTTCCTTTGACAATCTTTTCTTCAGAAATACGGACATATATACCATGTGAGACTTCTGTTGCCTCACGGGGAACAAATCAGCCTTTGGGAGGAATGGGTTACAAGCAGAACACTGGCAAGTAGGATTGTAAAGGACCTTTCATCTTGAAATAACCCTTGATAAATCTGCATGAACAAGAGGCCAATGATCCTCCAGCATAGAACAACTTTAGCAGTGCCTGGGTCTCTGCTTGTGTACCACTGCCCAGGTGTTCCTTGGGGGATTCCCCCTTAAGCAAGGAAACAGATACTTTTCATAAGCAAGGCAATGGAAATATGTTTAGTCAGTGTTTTAGCTGTGTATTTGTGGCTCTCGGCCGCTGGCCTGTGCTGATTCATACACCAACCTTAAAACATGTTATAACACACGGAAATAGTAGAACCTGGAATAACTTTGTTGGCTACAGGAAATAATGTCTGGTTTCTATATAGAATCATAGGATGGTCTGGGTTGTGAAGGACCTTAAAGATCATCTATTTCCAATCCCTCCTGCCATATATACCAGTATACACATATATGTCAATAACCATTTTATAAATCTATATAAACACGTATGTAGATATACAGGTGCAGAAAGACATGTGCAATTATATAAACCTACAGTTGTTTTCTTAAAGAGCCAGGGCTGAACAAAGGTGATGCAGGGTTTAGTTTTTGTTTTCTAGTGAAATCTTCCTTGTGGGAGAGATGAAGAGTGGGAATTTCTCTCCTAATTGAAAAAAAATAATGGAGACTGGGGTTGCACAGCTAAGGAACCTTTTTGGAAAAGAGGATGCAATAATAAAAAGAAATATATAGTGTAGGGATGACATATCATAAAGAGTCACTAAGGGGAAACGCAGATCCTGAATTTCAAACAGCATTCTTTGGCTTTCCAGAGTTACAGGATTCTTCCTTGCAAAGGTCTCTGTAGAAGGGTTTTTAGCACGATCAGATGAGATTTATCAAGTTGATTCAAATGAATCTTTATATCCAGCTGATCCATGGTCCTGTGTGACCATGCATCTGCAGCATCTATAGTTATTACCTTAAAAGGACTGCATAACCTCTCTGAACCACCATTACTATTTGTAAACATCTGTTCTCTTTGACCATTTATGGATCCTCAGAAACAGTTTATGCTCATTACTTACATGTATTATCAATACAGATTTTGGTCTGTATAATTCTGCATCAGAAACTATGTGAGATAGCTTTTGGGATGGTCAGATTTTCCATGGTAATTAACACATTTAAGTAATTTTTAACCATCAGTTGTCTTATGAAGCTTTTTAAGCCACAATATGAAATACAAAAAATGTCAATATATGTCACTTCAATTTCAAAACATAATTATTAGTCAAAGTTATGAATTATTATAAACAATTATAAAAATAAATTACATTTAAAAATTATGTTATTCTTTTGTGTACAGAGAATAACAATATTTTATATGTGATTAACAATAGCAATTTTAAAAGACATATACTCTTCAGGAAAAAGAAAGAAAAGAAAAGCATACAGGCAGTCCTCACAATTTAACTATTCATTTGAAAATCGAAGATATATACTTATAGCCCAGTGATGGGCTTGGTTTAGCTTTTTAACAACATGAAGGAACAAATCAGAGAAAAAAGGATTTTTTTCATGATGAACGAAGAAGTATTTCATCTATGCATGGCAGATCAAGGGTTCATGTGTATCTGGTAAAATCCTCAGTGAAAAAATCAAAACCAATCAGACAACAATAAGAGATCTGATTCATAGAGGCTAGTCTTCTGAACATTTGGGCTATGAACTGATTTTAGCATGTGCTCAGTCTACTGTCACATATCCAGGGTTTTGCTTGTAATGAATGACCTAAGAGTCTTCTGCACTCTTAGGTCCTGTCAAACTATAAATGACAATTCTAAAGGACAATTCTTTGTATCTGCAGCATTTTTTATTTATGAACAATGATTTGTGCTGTTCTTTTCTACAAGTCACAAAATTTCAAGGAGCTGTGAGTCTATGTAAAACTCCTATCTCCAAGTCTCTATGGAATTAGTAAAAGACATCACAGTATAAGAGAGCAGGGAAGAAAAAAGGCAAAGGTAAATTTTATGAAAGCTAGCTTTAATGGGACAAATAAACTAATGAAAGAAAAAACTCATTCCTATTATTTGTAAATTGATAAGAACATAGTTGATTATTAGGTGTTGTAGAGAAATAATATTTCTTCTAATTAGCTCTTTTTGGTAAACAAAAAGACCAAAAAATTTAAAGCTCCTTTCTATCATTACAATTATAAAATTAGTAAATGAGCATTAGACAAGCTTTTACACTTTAACCTTAAAACTTGTCATTCTGTAAATACCAGCACTTAAACTAGGCTTTGTAAAAATTTCAGTTATATACTTCCTACAGTATTCGGCAACTAGATTGGTTTGCCTTGGCTGCTTGAGACACCCTTGTGAGACAACCTTGTGAAGGTTCAGAAGTTATTCATGGGAGGAGCAGATGTGTAGAAAACTAGCATAGAGTTACAAGCACTCACACAAAGTTATAGATCATTCCTAATTCTCATTTAATTGAATCAATAGGTGAAACAAGAAAAATAAAAATCAAAATTAAAAAATCCCCCACAACCCACAATGGATTACAGTAGTTTATCTGTATTTATAATCTTAGAACCATGCAAAGGTACTAAGCTATCATGCTGCACTCTGAGTGGTATAACAGCAACTATTTCAAAGAAGTAAAGTCAGAATGAAGAAAAACAATTTCTTGCTCCTAACGGAATTATTGATCCATTATTTCTAATCCTCGTCATTTAATCTTGTCAGAGGTGAAGAAAAAATAGAAATATGTCCAGTAGTGCAAGAGGAAACATCTGTGGCTTTATGCTTTTGTACAGAAACATGCTCTGTATTAGGTATGTGCCTCGAGTTCTTCTTCAACCCCGAGAGAGCTTGAATTAATTCACAAATGAAAAGTTGACGGAGTGTACAGGTGGAGAGGATTAGCTGAGTGAACTGAACTTCCACTCCTCATGCAGCAGTTGGTAATGGAGTCTGTTAGAACTGATGAGGAATGTTTCAGCAAGCATCTATGCACTGAAATATTCATAATATTGATCACAGTGACCACATCAGCTGAATTTTCTCAGACCTAGGGCAAAAGAGTTCATGAAAAAGAAAAAGAAAGGTTACCATTGAATAATCAACTGTTAGGGTATTCATTAGACAGGAACTCTTCTGTTCAAGTCTTAGACTGATAATTTAGAACTGAGTTTGAGCTTGAAATAATAAATATCTAAGCCTGTGCTAGTCTGCAAATATTTCATTCATAACAAATAAAGATAAATTTGTAACAAGAAAAGGGCTTTATGTTAATATGAAAGAGATACCTAAAAATTTTAGATGAATAATACTCTGGAAATATGTCTGTATTAGCCATTGGGTTTGAGAGACATATTAAAAAAAAATAGGAGGTTGAATTTATGTTTCTAATCAATTTGTCAATGTGATTTATCTTTTCTTTTGCCCAGTCCTTTTCAAATGTACCTATTTCAAAGGCGGTGTAAGCCCTCACTATCTAAAGGACTGCAAAGTGGTACTGGTTACCTGATGTGCTTTACTAGCTCAGTTTTGAAAGAACACTGAGATTAAAACAGAAAATTTAAAGTTCTACTGTTTAGAGAAGTGCTCCAGAGAAAACTGGCAGTTGTATATTTATGTAGCTCGATGATTTTAAAATAGCACTGTTATTTTTATTTATTTTTAATAAGTATGTAAAAGTGTTTTTAATGCTGTAATTAATTCTGTCAGAAATGTTGTACCTAAGAAATACTCCTATATGTGCTCAGGAAAGCTGTATTTTTAATAATTGAAGTGAAAATTCACATTGTAGTGGTTCTGCAATAATTTGTGACCAAGTATATCAGTATATGGAAGGCCCAACTATGGAAGGATAAGATATCTATATAAAGATAAGATATATAGATATATAGAAATATAGATGATATATAGACATATAGATATATAGAAATACAGATATATAGATATATAGATGATATATAGACATATAGATACATAGATATATAGATTAGATATATAGATATATAGATATATAGATATATAGATATATAGATATATAGATATATAATCTTCACTCCAAATAAGAAAGTGAAGTTTGTTGATGAGGTAAGAAATGTTTAAATATTTTCTTGTGAGAATTATGGAATTAAAGTGCTCAGGGCCTCCTTCTGGTAAACAGAGTTGGCGCTGGGGAATTAAATCAGCAACAATCTAATGATGTTGTCCACAAGGCCTTTCTTGCTGAAAGGGTATATAAATAATTGGCTTATTACATATCATTGCAGACCCCTTGAAGTGTCATTTATGGAGGTAGGAGTCTGCCCAAAGGCTGTGTAAAGTTCCAGAAAGGCAAGTGCAAGGTCCTCCACCTGGGTCAGAGCCACAAAAATGATCAGAGTGCTGTAATCTCTCCTGTGAAGAAAGGCCAAGGGCTACTCATCCTGGAGAAGAGAAAGTTCTGGGAAAACAAGGCCTTTCTTGCTGAAAGGGTATATAAATAATTGGCTTATTACATATCATTGCAGACCCCTTGAAGTGTCATTTATGGAGGTAGGAGTCTGCCCAAAGGCTGTGTAAAGTTCCAGAAAGGCAAGTGCAAGGTCCTCCACCTGGGTCAGAGCCACAAAAATGATCAGAGTGCTGTAATCTCTCCTGTGAAGAAAGGCCAAGGGCTACTCATCCTGGAGAAGAGAAAGTTCTGGGAAAACCTTATGGGGGCTTCCTGATAACTAAAGAGAGCTCATGAGAAAGATGAGGACAGGCTTTTAAATAGGCTTTTAAATTCAACCTTCTATTTTTTTTTTAAATATGTTGAAATAGGACAGTGGTAGTGGTTTTAAACTGAAAGTGGGTAGACTTATATTGGAAATAAAGAATATTTTTTTTACAGTGAGTATGGTGAAACACTCTAACACCAGGTTGTCCAGAGAAGTTGTGGATGCCCCATCATGGAAAGAGTTTAAGGCCAAGCTGGACAGGACACTAAGGAACCTGATCTAGTGAAATATGTCACTGACCATGGCAAGAGGTTTATGAATGAATATTGAAGGTCCTTTCCAACCCAAACCATTCAATGATTGCTCATTACATCTCTTCACATTTAAGCAAAAATATGCATTTAATTTGCCTCAAGGAGTAAAATAAAAATTCACCAACAGAATTCAGTTAGTCTGGGTATACACTGAAACACTGACACACTTCAAAATAGGATGTAATCAGATGTAATTGAATGTAATCAAGGTTTTGCCCATTCTATACTCAGCTAAGACCTTCTTGTACTAGAATTTATATCCCATTTTTCATCTTGTTATTCCATAGTTTTCAACACATATAGGAGTAAAGTATTCATGGTCTAATAATTTAGAAAAACTTTTAATTAAGTCTTTAATTTTGCTTTTTATCCTTCTAATTAGATAATAATAGAAATAGAAATAAACTAGTAACATTTCTCTGCAGTAATTGTATGGTGAGATGTGGAAGGAGAATTTTTATCAGAGATGCTATGTGCTGACAGTGCAGAAACATCTCCAGAAATTAAAGAAATTTATTAATAATAGTAATGACAGTCCTGATCATCTGCTAATCCTTGAAAGAACCAAATTACTCAGACTCTCACTATGGGAAATTTTTAATGCTTCTGTGCCATTAATACATAGGATAACACAAGACAGCCTAAATGTTTGCCCTCTATGTAGCCTGTAAGTAATTGATAACAATCTTTTTTTTTTTTTTTTTTAAATTTAGGCATACCTAATAAGAAAGAGTCAACATTTGGCCAGCATGTCATCTCCTGGAAGACTAACAGCCCTGCAAGATATTTAAATTCCTAGATAAATACTCTTCATCAAAAGAAAATATCCTCTACAATGTATATCTTTCAAAGCCATATTTCAAAATTAATCATGGTTAAAAATGTTAAGGACATGTTGATACATTGTATTAATATATGAATCAAAACTTTAAATCCACCTCTAATTATTTAATTTTCCTTGAATTAGTTAAATTTAGTATTTCTAAATTTAATTTTCAAAGATGCAATCTTTGTTGTTTTATCAGCATGTGTAATTTAAAGGTCAAAGTAAATGAAATTCATTCTAGGTTCTGTCACAGACTTAAATTTTCCATTAAGTAAAATGAGCCTTGACTTTAGTTTCTCATGAATAATCAGGTTCATTGACCAGAAAATTTAAACAGAAAATTATTTAAAATGAGATTTTTTTTATTAAAGTGTGAGTTATTATAATGCACTCTCATAGAATGTGTTTGATTCAAAATTAATGAAAAACCCCATAGAGAAGAAAAAGAAAATACTGGCTCTAGGGCTTAAAATTAATTTAATGTTTGTTTAATTAAATTAAAATTTTACCTTTCTAATAATGTTTCCTCCTTTTAAAAATTATTGTAATTGCTGGAATTAATATGATATTAGATTAAGGAAATTAATTTCAAGGAATACATTCATTATTTTCAGTTTAATAAGGTTTTGTACATGCAACAGCTTTTAAGAGAGATGTTACCCCATGTATTTTCAGGAGCTGATTGTAAGAAATACTGGGTGATTTAATATGTTATTTTTGTTTTTTATAGGGATTTATAATCTGTTCTATCTTCTCTAAATGAAAGGAAATAAAAAATAAGAGTTGTCTTATTCAAACTAAAATCGTGGAAGTCTCAAATCAGGTCTGCTTGATGAATTTCTAGTATAAAAGACATATTTACTTGATTACAAACAGCTGAAATGGCCATATGGTTGAACCATCAGCCAGGGAACAAAGTAATTGTCCCATGGATAACAATAATGTGAACATTCTCTTGAAATATTCAGCATAATTTCCAAGTTTGAGGCATTTTGTCATGTGGTAATTTCTCAGTGGATTTTTTCCTGGCTTCTACCTTATTAGTGAACAGTACTGTGTTCTTCCTTTTCTCTAAAGTTTCTTCTATCCCATGTATTTGAATTAAATATAAAGGGTGGTGCAAGAAAACAGTGCATTATTTTTTATTTATTAAAAATAAAGGGTAGTGAAATTTTTAGTTTCATACTGATTGTGGTTTAGTGTTAGTATTTGCAGGATTGTTCTTATACTTCTATGCATTCCATATTCATTGGAAATAAATAACCACCTCTACTTAAAATTTAAAGAAATGAAAGAAATGAAAAAACTATTCCTGGTATTCTTGGTTAAACAAGAACAAATAATCATCTTGAATACTCCTGTCAATATATGCAGCAAATACATTTAATGCAGACTTCTATAATTTTCCTTTTAAAAAAAAGAAGAACTTTATAATTTGCTTGTTTTTCTATTGCCATGTAGCTGTTTATTGTCTACAGAGAAAAGGATTTTTAGAAAATATCTTACCCCTTTATTTCCTTTCTTCCCCGATTCTCTGGACAAATTATGATTCTCTGTAGTTACACCATAATTGTTCTTAAATAGCTTGACAGACCTCATATCCAGCTCTCAATTTGAATTCAAGTAATATTTGATGGAAAAAAGAGTGTGAACTAAAAAAATCTTTGAAAGAGAAAAATAAATTATACTGCTAAGGTCTTCTGAAGATAAGGTGAAACATGAACATTTAATCTAAGGAGATTAAAACACAACCGAAAATAAATATATACATAAATTTAAAAACAGGCTTCCTTTGGAGGGAAAAGAGTAATTCCAAAACAACAAAAGAAACAATACAAAATTTAGATATTAACTTGGGAGAATTAAAAACTTGCAAAAAACCATAATTCTGGTAGGTGTTGATGGGACAGTAGATAGCAAAATAAATATGAGTTTGATATACCTTTGCCTTAGAAAAGATGCCTGTATGTTTTGGAATATATATGCAATTTTATTAAGAAAAGAAATGTCTAAAATAGTTACATTGTATAAGTTCCTTATAAACTATTACAAATATTATTATACCTACTAGAAAAGAAATTAATAACTTGAGAAAAATAACAAACATTAAATCCTCATTAACATGATAATCTTCAGAGCTGCTAGTAAGGGCAATAAAAAGAATGTCATGAACAACTGAAATTAGCACAAAACCAATACTTGCTTGACATTTGGAGAGGAAAAAATGGTGTAACTGTGTGAAGAAGTGTTTCTTTTTTTCTTTTTCTTCTGTTTTTTGGAGAACAAATGTTTACAAATACAGTAGATTTATAAGCAGTTATTTGTTTAAAAAAGACAAAACAAGTTGTCTCTATTTTCTATCAATATATATATGAGAGCAAGAAAGCACTCCAAATTCCACTACTGATACTAGCTTTAAAGAATACCAAAGTAGACACTATATATTTAACATATGACCTTTACCTACTTGTTTAAGATTGCAGTGGCTGTAGACTTAGCAGGACATTCTGAACAAAGCTTACAACAAACCATGTGACATTTGAAGACCATGTAAAACTAGAGATGCAAGTAGGCCCAAACAGCAGTGTATTCATTCTCCACAGTCTTTACTTTCAGGGTCTTCCTAGGTGCTTTCTTTTCTGACTGTATGAAAGCTTATTTGCTGCCATTTTACTCAGCCAGTGTGCAGTTATTAAAAGTTACTCTCAGTTTGCAAGACAGAGCACTGTGACCATAACCTTTCCTTTCATGGAAACCTTTTAATTCTCATTCAGTTCTCTTCTTTTAACTGAGGCTGGACCTACATCAAGAAGGAATAATATCTTCATGCCCTTAAACATAACCTCTTCATTTTTTCCTACCGCCTGTAGCATTCTATCCTTGTCCCAGGTGTACAACAAGGTCAAAATCATGGTCCCTCCTACACTGTTAGTCAGAGATGGCCTCGATGTGGGATTCCTATGGCATTTCTGATCCAGATTAGATAGTCTTTCAAGTTGTGTGACTGAAATACATATAAAATTTTCCATGAAAAAGACGGTGTCAGCACTTCCTGTCCCCACTGAAATTCTCAGAAGTTCAATGTCCCTTCTTTGTTATGAGTAGTCTGAAATTTCAAGTCATCTTTTTGTGTCAGTAAGATTCGTCTTAAGTATTTTTATGCCTTGGAAGTGTTTGTTTGTTTCCCATTTTCTCAAAAGGTTTGCATTTGAACTCAATTTAAATGAGAAAGGGAAAAGCTAGACTTCTGTCTTGGGATCCTTACCTCTAAATCTAAATAAGTATATCACTCTAGTTATATTTTTATGTTAGTATGCTTTCATTCCTTGCATATTTATTAGCTATGTTGCACATGACTAAAACACAAGCCTCTCTTTTGAAGTGCAATTCATAAATATCAAATGAGAATTCTCAGTCTGTAGTTCGACTTCGTATATTGAGAATTCAGGTGGTTAGCTGACTAAATTGATTTTTTTTAATTGAAGATAAGAAAACCATATGGTTCATCACAGATGAATTAATATTTGAAGGGACTGTATGAGCCTCAGTTTTGCATCCAAGATTCTTCAAGTTCAATCACTCATTCATCTTTTTCCATTTTTGTTATAAAGCATTTTTAGGTTTAAATAAAAATGTTAAAAATAAAATAAAAATTTTTGAATTATCTATACAGACTAAAATTTAACATTTTTGAGTGAAGCCACACTTCAGTCTATTTTTCCACTGCACTTCCTGACGATAGATGAGAGCATAATTCAATACATATAACAAAGCCATTAGATTTAGGCTATTCCAGATAAACATGTAAAAACATAATAAAAAGATAAACTACTTCCAAAGAAGATGCTGCTATGATTTCTTTCTTCCCAATAATGAAAATTACTCATACCAATGTACATTTATATAGTTGAAGTTAGATTAAGAAATGATGGATCAAAAGACAATATTTGTATCACTTGAAAGTCATGAACAAAGTAGTCATATATGTCATAACTCTGTGATAAAGTTTAGTATTAAAAGAGATAACAAAGTTACTTCCATTTGTAAACATTACATTTCAATGTTGTGTTCATTCATTCTGTTTGGATGAACTATTTCAAGATTAAGCTTCAAAAACACTTGTGGGGCTCGGACAGACTGAGAAAAACCAACCTCCCAAATATTTCTCCTCAGCTGTACTTCATGCTAAGTAAAGAAAGAGAATAATGTTAAATACCATAAATATGCAACTGAAAAATAAGAATAGACGAAAAAGGTTCCTTAATGCTTCTCTTACCCTGAGAAAATGATTTTTAAATAGAGAAATAATAAAATGAAGTTTAAAATCTAATGAATTCAAGTTAAAGAGCTATGCTGTCCTCAGAGCTTATCATCCATGAAAGACAGAAAACCAGAAATGCTTACTTAAAGCAGATTTTAGAGATGCCTTGTCCATTATCATTCTCAAAACAGGATTATCACCAAGACAAAGCCAGATCAGTCAGATTTGAAGCAGGAAATATCCACAGACATGGTTTTTAATGCATCCCCTCTGGACAATATTTTACAGTGGTGAACTTTCTGCCAGCTGGAAAGGTTTTTCCTGATGTTTAATCTCCCCCTCAAAACAACTCTGCTACACCATCTGCAACAACAGGGAAGCATTTGAATCTGCTTTCTTTGAAACTCCCCTCCAAAAAATTATAATGTCAGTTCATGAGGCTCCTCTCCACCAGACAGTTCTTTCAGTTTGACCTCCTTCACAGGTCATGCTCTAGCTCTCTCACTATCCTGGTAGTTGTCCACTGGGCCCTGCTCAACCTTTTTTTTTTTTTTTTTTGAGGCATTTTTGCCATGAGGCCAAGTAAAATACAACTGGGCCTGGTAATTCAGATGTAACCTCCTCAGGGCTAAGATGAGATAATAAAAACAATGGGATAATGATTTTACTCAACTTCTTGCTCTCCTCTTCCTAATGTAGCCCACTATACACTAAACCTGCAATAAAAGGCACACTTTGGGCTTACCATAATCTTAGTGCCTGCACTAACACTGAAGTCCTTTTCAGCTAAACTATTTTTCAGCCATTTTATGTTGTTCTCAAGCATACGGTCACTCTCACCAAGGTTCAGAACTTTGTACTTCTCTGTGATGAAGATGAACATGCAAATTTAATTGCTAATAATGTTGAAAATGTTGTATGTGAATCCTCCTGCAACAAGACTTTGAAAATATTTCATCATACTGAGTCTTCATCTATTGTTTGATTTAACCATTTAGATAGTGTATATTATATTTTCCTACATGTGTGTGCTTAAGCCTAGAACCTGCTAAGCTGATGGAATTTTAGGTGAACACTAAGATTCCCAACTTGGTCAGTCCCAAAGCAATATTTACAGGAGCCAAATGTATGAACCCAATTGACTATTTCTGTGCCCAAAATGTTACAATGTTGTGTACAGGCAGCTGTTAATTTTATTCATTCTAGATCACAAACAAAACATAATATATTCTATGTCTCGTTGTAGAGAATAAGTACACCCAAATATTCGGGGAGATAAGATTAAACTGATCATGTTTGATACCAGTTTTGTGGAATCATTTCATAGTTCTCCAACACAAGGTTCACTGTGCCTTTCTGTGTTGCTTGTGCTGGTCTTTCTAAGCTTTTATCATCTCCTTTACTGCTGGGTCTTAGAAATCTCAGTGGTTTCTGCCCTTCACCACACAATTTATTTTCTTAGCTCCAGCTACAGTCAGTAATGATGTGGCAGTGGTATCTTCAGAGCTCTGGATTCTTCAGTTCTACAGACCAGAATGTAGCACTAGCACTTAGGACAGTGGTAAACCAGTACAAACTTCTGAAAAATCCTTCATAATGACTAAATAAAATTGAAATGTATCTTTCCATTTATTTTATAGCCTGAAGATAAGGAGACTAATCAAATATATTAGTTACAAGAAGATTCAAACTGCCAATATTTCAATGTAACATTTTTGATGGATGTGGAGTAATCCACTATGTAGGTAAACACTATGTAGGTAAAATATTGCCATATACAACATGGTAATCAAATATGTATTTCTGGTGCAAGTTGGAACAGCCTGAAGAAAATCTGATTAATTAGTTATGGCAGTTTAACTGTGTTTCACTAAGAAGTTATACACTGTAAAATTTTAACTGAATTGAGGAATATTCTTTAGCTGTTTGTCCTATGAACTTCTGAGATTGTTTACAGCTTCCCTCTAGCAATAAGAAATAGTTTTATATGGCATTGACCTTTAAGCAAAGAAGACTTTCTAAAGTACTAGAAAGAAAACAGCTGACATAAGCTCTGTGAACTTTAAGAGAACTAATAAGAAAAGATCTTAGTGCAGATGTGAAGACAGACTCTACTCTCATCATTGTGCTGTAATCAGTATTATGTGAAGGTAGACTAATGTATTCCTCCTCAGTGTTACAAGACTTAAAGGACCTAGCAAGTAAATTCTACCTTCAGAGATAATGCAGAGACTTGGTGGAGGCAGGACTCTTCTTCCTTGACCTTAGACATTTAAATATTCAGTGTTAGGATCATTTTTGTCCATGATTAACCAAGGCTAATTTAACAGGCAGTAGATAGATTGGTAATCACCAATGGAAATTCATACAGTTTTAGATCAGAGCTCAAATTTCTATTAATTGCCCTACAGAGCCTTTATTTCTCCTGCTGACTAAGAGCAGCCTAGGATGATTAGCACAAAAGTAGAACTCAGAACACCTTTCTGCTATTCACACCTAAAGTCTGTTTGAGCTGGGGTGCTGTAGGATGTCTGAGATATTCTTGCAGGCATATGAAAGAGAACATAAAGACAATTCATGTTTGGTTTTTATTCTGAAAGGACAAGTGGATCTGAGGTAGGATACCCAGCAAACTCAGATGTTTAGAGGTGCCTCTGTGTAGGCTATTGAATTAATACCTCCAGATTCTAAGACAGCAGAAGTCATGGCAAACATCCACCATCAAAGTTTAAGGATCTTTATTCTTAAGGTCTGAAAGCAATTTTTAATAAAAATACCTATGCTGTTCATCACACTCTGTTAATTGAACCTGTTTCTGACACAGTGCTGGTAGTATGCTCGACCTGAAGGTGTCTTTCAAAGGTATTTTGTAATTTTTATAACATTGCTTCATTTATTTAAGTTAGTAGAACCAAAGCCCATAGTGGAATAGCAAAGTCAAACACTTTTGATCATACATATCCATGCTATAACAGGCTGAGTGAAATTTACAGAACATTTTGTTAAATGACTGGTATTTCAATGACACTTAGAAAATTGGAAATGGAATAAGTTTAATTCAAAATTAGTATTAAACTACAAATGTGTTACTGCATTCAAGAATGTATTCTTTTTATATCATGTTTACACATGGACTAAATAATTTATTTTCTGGTTTTATGGCAATTAACCACTGTTAGAAGTATTCAAATTGCTTCACTTGATTTTTTCTGAATGTTATTTTTTTATTTCCTCTTATTTGTCAAAGTTGTTATTCCTTCTTAGACAATTAAAAAAAAATCATCAAAATTGTTTGCCATGGTTTCTCTTAATGAGCTGTCATGATACACAGCTTAGCAAAGGACATAATTGTGTGTGTGTACAGAATTAATAAAAATAGATTCTATAAAAGCCACATAGTTTTGTTTTTTCATTTATATCCTTTATTTCAGTACTTAGAGTTTCTGAGTACCCTGGGATGTTTTCCAGCAGAATACATTAATGCATTATGTTACTCACAGGACAATGGATTGCTTTTGACTGGCTTTTGATGTATGAAGTATCTTCTTGGATGGGAGAAAGATTGTTCATCATGAAATATAATTAATTTAGCAAAATGAACATTTCATCCTTAGTGTCTTCATCTCCTTATATTTTGCTCTACTAATGCTTAGTTTTACATGTTGCTGTTCCTATACAGTTGCCACAACTTGTTTAAGAAACAGTTATATAAATAATGTTTATAATTAAGTTATTCTATTTTCTTTGATTTCACCAAAATTTTATCTAGTATTTTAATTAAAACCTGTAGTTTGGTTTTGTTGTCTTTTCAGTATTTTCTTCAACATTTAATTCATGTTTTAATTAATTTAATCAACTCCCAAATTAATCAAGGTCTTATTCTAAAATCAAACTAATTTTCTTCCACTCCAGGCTGCCACATCCAGTTCTCCAATTCAAAACCAGTGTATGGCCAAGTCTTCCCCAATGTCTACACTACAAAGAGAAAACATTAACAATGCACTTGTATTTACTGCAAGTATATAATTGTAAGTTTGATGGCTTTCTTGATAAGAAATTTTACAGAAAATGGGAACACAGAAAAGTTGCTGGCCTAGATTTATTAAATCATTTTGTGTAGTAAAACACAGGATACCACATTAGCTATTTTGGAGAAGATGAGAATTGGAGTAAGAATTATGTGATGCAAGTGGCTTTTGAGATGGAGAGTATGCGTCAGACTGAGCCTGTTAGAGGTATTCAGATATGATAAGCTCAAAGAGGTATTCTATTTTATAATTTCATGTATTATTTTTTCAGGGGAAAAGAATCTGTGAAGGAAATTTATTTGTGATTGCTGTGGTTTGACACTGGCCCAATGCCAGGCACCCATAAAAGCCACTTGCTCACACTCCCCTGCCACAGCTGGGCAGAAGAGAGGAAAAAAAAAACGACAAAGTGCTCATGAGTTAAGCACCAGGACAAAACACTTCAAGGGCAATAAAGGCTCAGCTTAAAGTTTCAAAGTGAATTCATTACTAACAGAATCAGAGAATGATAACGGGAAGTAAAATAAGCCCTCAAAACACCTTTTTTTTTCCCTCCCTCCTCCCCCCTGACAGTACAGGGAGAGACGGCATGGAGTTTTGGTCAATTTGTCACCCGAGGTTTTCTTCCACTGCTCTGGGAGAGGAGTCCTTCCACTGTGAGACCATGGGGCCACTTCCCAAGGAAGAGAGCTCTCTCTGAACTTCTCTAGCATGGCTCCAATCTCCCGAGCAGCAGTCTGCCCAAAACTGCTGCAACATGAGTCCTTGCCATAGGCAGACAGTCCCTCCTTTATGCTGCCAGTTATCCCAACTCCTCCCCAGTTGCCTTGGAGATTATTGTACCCTTTCTCAAATCCCTCCCCAGTGCCCTGTCCGTCACTCGGCGCTCCCACCCTTCTCTCTAGAAACTTCCAGCTAGAGCATCAAGTGATTGGCTCAGGAGCCGGGGCCCCACCCTCATATCCCCATTGGTGTTCTCCCTAAGTCAATCTTTTGTATCCCACTCCCCTCTGAAACCCTATTCATCTAAGGACTGACTTCTCCCTTGTTTTCCTCCTCCTTATAAGATGTTGCAACTCCACCCCTTCCTCTTTAGCTGTTGGTTCCCCTAGGACTCAATAAACTTGGATTCACCACAGCTGGAGAGCGCTCTCTTATTTCTGCTGACTGTAGCCATAAGCCAAGCCACGTCCCACCACAAGGTTGTACTGCTTTCATAGCACAGAGTGTTTGCCTTAAGTGCTGTCCCGAACCACAGAGATCCGGATAGTGCCCTTGTACTGCTAGCGGTGCTGGATAGCTAACTCGGACGTCCCAGAAGGACAATCAATCTCTCTCCAGCTGGACCTCCATTAAGTTGAAGAAAATCTAATACATCAATGAAAATCAGACAACTGGCTAGAAAGTGTGAGTTCACCTTGAAGAACAGGCAAATGAACATGAAGTAAAAATTAATGCTGCAAAATGTTAGGAAGAGTAATTAGAACAGGAAGAGTAATTAGAGCTTAATAACAACAAAAATCCATTGTAATATAAATAGAAAAATCTGCTATATGAGAGCTCTTTGTGGCAAGTGGCTGCCTGTACAAAAATGTTCAAAAGTACCACAGGCACATTTACATATATCACTTCAAGCCTGAAAATAAGTTTTCTCAGCAATCATGTGTTTTATGAGAAAAAAATATAAGAAATTATAAAGGAGACTCTAAATGTACATCAGGTATTTTAGGGGCTTGCTAAGTTCAGTAGCCCAGTGGAGGCAAGGCTGGGGTAGCTCCATGTCCCTAGTTTGTTTTTTTCCTGGGTGATTTTCTTTTTTTTTTTTTTTTTTTATATCCTGCTACTTCCTTCAGTTTTCTAGAGAATGTATCTTAGCCTTAATTATACTACTGATCAATATCACTTTTTTATTTGGGAAGTGGGGATACTCTTCTAGTATCTCAACTTATAAACTAATTTTAAGCATTCCCTTAGGTTTTTTAGGTTGTTCTGGTAATGAAAACTTCTCATTTTGTGTTGTACTTTATTTTTCATCATATTTCAAATCCCAAATGTCTTTATAAAATTCTAGGATTTAAAAAAGCCCTACACTTCATTATATTTCTTCTTAATGGGGATTAGCTTACTCGTCTTCATAAATAAAGTACTCTGCATTGCCGGTAAAGCAGTATTTCCACATGAAAGATAGTTTTATTCATTGCACTGAATGTACCTTTCCCTAAAGAATAAAAGGGAAGAAAGATTCCTATGGTTCTTTCTTTTCCCTTTTCATTCTTGCCTGTGTTTACTTTAATCATTTAGAAGCTAAGAAACTCAAGATTAATTCCCTTAGAAACTGAGATTAAATGATGGACAAAGCATGCAGGAAAGTTCTGAATAAATCGCATTCAAGTGAGCAGACCATAATGGTTGCCTGCAGATTGCTCCTTAATAAAATTTCAGCATAATCAAAAAGCAAGGTCACATGCAAACAATTACTGCCAGCGGTGGTGGGACTCGCTCTCAGCAAGTTGGCTTCAAATAGATGTAAATTTTTTTTGTACTTTATGAAAAAATGTAGGCAAAGTGTATCAAAGGGTAATGAACGTTTCTAAAACTGGTGACATCGGGTTCAACCCACATCCAATCGCACACACATACACTCAGCTTAAGTATACACACGTGAACACCTAGGCATGCTATGCAAGTGCATGAGGATTGACACACACGCACAAGGCTTCCACTAAAAAGGAAAAACAAGACCAACTATTGACCAAAGAAGTAATGAAAACAGAGAATACAGTGTGCACAAATTATAGTGGGAGGGGAGATGCCAGTTTACATTTATATATATTGAAACAAACTTTTATTTTCCCAAATACCTATTTGGTCCTTTTGTTGAAATGGGGATGTTTTAAAAGCAAAAGTGTCTAAAGTAGAGAAGCAAAACAGCTCAGTTAATGTGCTGCTGATTTTCACACAAGGCTTAATGGAACATATATATCACATAAAAGAAGATGAAAAAAAGAAAAGTTAGTGACAGTTTTCATTTGTATTTCTTTAATTTAAGGAGATCCTTGTAGTTTTTTGCATGAGTTAGCAGTTTAGAGAATAATCAATTTTCACTACTTGCTTTTCATAGAGCTGTTGAAAGACTTTATTTCTAAAGTTGAGCTCAGACAATGTCCTTCTGTGTGCTCTGGGCGACTTACTTATTTTGAAAATGTGGATCATTATATGTTATGACACAGCTTAATATTTCCCAATAACGAGGCTCTACTCTGCAACTATTACTACTGTCTCAATCACACAGTGGAAGAATAAAATTTTTAAGGACTTTGTAGTAGAAAAGTTCAGCCCTATAGCTGCTTGGAATGGATAATTTATACCAACCCCTACAGTACAAGGAACTGCATTGTTACCCATTAATGTGGCATCAAACATACAAAAAGAAGTGTACAATTGTAAAAACAATGTTAAATTTAAGCCACAGAGTTACCTTGCTTATAGAAAGAAAATGCTGGAGCCATGAGAATGTCAGTGAAAATCTTCACAGCCTAAGATATATTTTTATAATGGGAAAATAAAATAGAAAATTAAATCCTGAAGTGCAGTTTTTCCAGGGAAAGTTGCATTAATTTTTTTACAAATGTCTTTATTTATCATGAATAATGACTAAACCATCCTGTGCAGGAAGAACATGAATACTGACATATATTTTTATTGTGACTACAGTGCCATAAAACTGATTTACTCAACAGAGAGAGGTAAAAAAACAAAAGAGAAAACCACAACAAAAATACTCTATTTCTGAGGGGGAAAAAAGGAAAGCAAGAGGCAGTTTTCCCCAATAAGAAAGACAGCGATTTGGGATTTCTATGCAAAGAATTGAGGAAGCTTTTTGTTCATTTCTTTGTTGATTTGTGTAAGGGTTTTTGCAATCCAAAGGACTTATTTCATTTTCTTCATATAAAATAATACTATTCATTTGAATTACTACTGAAATTTTCACCAATGATTTTTTATAAGTTGTTGATGTTATATGAAACATATGGTTATCTAGTAATGAAAAGGTCATATAGATAAGTAATAGAAATGTGCAACAACACTTCAAAATATTTTATAAACAGCAGCAACTGTTTCATTTTAATTTCTATAAATTTTGCCATCTTTAGTAAAAGATTAATACTAAAGGTGTTCACTTAAGTATTCAGGAAAATAAAAAGAGGAGTTGAGCCTATCTACTCACGAGTGGTGCCTTATTCAAATTAACTTATCTTGAAGGGAACTGAAACCAAGTACACATCTTAGTTTACCATCCCAACCTGATTTGAAGAGGGAGTGGAGAATGGCTTTAATGTTGTTTATATCATGAATGTTTCTGCTGTACAGCCATTTCCTTCACTTCTCCTGCTGCTGTGAAGCATCTGCACCTTAAAGACAAGGTCAGACAGACTCTGGAGAGGAAAGAGGGTAGCAGGGAAGGTGCTTTAGCTGTCCCCAGTAGTGTTAGTGTGATAACACCAACTAGAATGGCTGGGGCTAATGAAGGAGAAAGAATTATTGTCAGTCTTGCTTTGGACAAACACTGGCAAGAGCTGGTCAAGAACTGGCATATCCAAGCTAAAGAATGCCAGCAAACACATCTATTAAAAGACTAAAGAGATAGTGTGGGTCTTCAGGATTGCTTTGAAAGGAACAAGCACTTTCAGATGGAAAGTGCTAAGAGTGGACAGTTCAGATGGAAGCCCAGTGCTGAGGTTCTGCTGGCATTACAGAAAACACTTGGATGCACATGAGCCCATATCTTGGCCTGTCAGCCTGTCCCAATCCTCATGGCTCTGCTGGCCGTGCTGGGACTGTGTCTCCAGGGATCTGCCATCCTCTGCTGCAATTGATAGCAAGGCTAACTTTTCAGGTTGAAGCAAAAGTTTCTAACCTTTCCCCATCTATCTGAATTCATCTTAACTTTGATTCACCACGCAACCAACATGCTAACATGCACGGCATATAAGTGTACATTGGCTTAAAAATAAGCTATCATGTAATATTTTTATTGCATTTTTAAGAATACAGTTGCAAAATGACCCAAGCCTTCCATTTTGCTCATACTTTATTACATAGAGAGCACCTTAATGTATAAGGAAATAATAAACTGTCGCAGACATCTTTTCACTAAAAATCCTTTCTTTAGGATTTTTCCTTCTGAGAAGCTGAGAGGCCCCAGAGACAGAATGTAAACAATGGTTATCTGCTGCTGTGGAATGCAACAGGTGGATCTTTGATTGGCCCATCTTGGATGTTTATAATTAATGACCAATCAAGGACCGAGCTATCTCAGACAGAATCCGAGAGAGCTGCCTTTGTTATCATTCTTTTCTATTCTATTCTTAGCTTAGTTAGCTTTGGAGAAAACCTGTCCTTCTTTTTCTTTTTAGTATAGTTATAATGTAATATATATATATATATCATAAAATAATAAATCAAGCCTTCTGAACATGGAGTCAACATTCTCGTCTCTTCCCTCATCCAAGAACCCCTGTGAACACAGTCACAATAAACTTCCATAATTTCCTGTTTTGTGTGTATGCCTGTTTACCTGTACCTATGCCTAGCTTCAGAACTCATGGTAGGAGCAAAGAAGTTTCATGTAGCTAGAATTCTTGTCTGATGTGAATGCTTGTCAGATAGGTGGGAAGTTAAATCAAAACAGATTCAGCAAGCCGTACTCTTTGTGTCAACATCTGAATACATAGGAGATATATATGAGCTATGGAAAAACAGCACTATGATGTAAATACAGTGCAATAATGTTTTTCTGTTTTGTGCTTTTTAATGAAACCGGGAGAAGCTGAATAACAGAATGAATTCAGTCCTGAAAGCATTCTAAAAAGCAAGTATTCTGTCCTATTTTTTTTTCACACCCGCATTCACTCTCAGTTCTTTTACAGAGTGAAGAACCAAAAAGAGTCTGTATTCACATAATATAATAAAAGTGTGCTGCTCTGTTATAACTGAAACTTAACAGAGTGATAATGGAGGTAGCTGCTGAATCATTAATATAGTCACAGGAGAGAATAAGACAATACTTTTGTAATTAAATTTATTTCAGGAGCAGCATGTTCTCTTAGATGCTGTTGATATGCTTTAAATCCTTTTCTGTATTTAAATGTCAAAAAAAAAAAAAAAAGAAGCAGCAAGTGTTGCATGGGAGTGTTAAGAGGAAAAGGGAAAGTTTACATTCAAAATATATGTTTAGCCTGAAGTGTTAGAAAAGCTTCTACTCTGTGTACCCTCAAAGTTACACTATTGATTAAATTAGAATCAGTACATCCTCCTCAATAACCACTCAGTTATCACTGTAATATCATTCAAAAGACTAATAAAGAGACATAATATCTTCAATTGTTAACTATAAGTAGTTTTTAAATGTTTAGAAAAGCATGAAAATCATATTTTTTTTAAGGTGAGAAAAACGGGTGTTCAAAGGGAAAAGTATCTTTATGCTATTCCTCCCATATGTGTTCTAAGTTTTACTATACTTAAAATCAGACTGATTATGTTCCTTACTAAGGTCAGTTCAAAGACTGCTGTTCTGATATTCTTTCTGTGACTTAGTTTATTGATCACAGCATGGCAGTCTAATTTGAGAACTTATAGATATAATGATTATTTTAAATTCTACTTCCTGATTTTGGTCTAATCAGCACATTATCTGATTAAATAAGAAAGTAGCTGCAGATTAAAACTTCTAAATGAAGGTGTAGTCCTGTGAAAGAGGCATTTATGCAACTATTATGCTCAGTGGAGAATTAGGTAACACCCTCAAGGGAGCCTATGGGCACCTTTATACAAAGCACTTTAGTTACCTTCTCAGCTGCCAAAATTTCACATACCTGGAGTTATTTTTCTTGCTTCAAGGTCTGGCTTCCTGTATCTGGGCCAAAACCATGCAGGTCTCCATTTGGTATTGTTCCTGGATATCCTTGGGAATGCATGGAAATGGATGCCCACCTCTGGGTAACTGAAAGGCTCATTTGTTTTTAGTAACACCTTTGTCAACACTGAACATTTTGATGTGGGGTGAAATTTTAGAAAATTATATAATTGTGTTGTACTGGCATGGCAGAGACATGCATGAGGCTCTTGGGCACTACATGGGACAGAAGGGAGATAGATGCTATTCCAAGGTAGCGACTGGAGATAGGCTAGGATAAGCTGGGACATTCAGACACTTCTAATCAGCACCATTTAGGCAACAGAATTAAATTCTGGTTCACTGGTTATATATAATGACATCTGGTTAGATATAATGACAGCTTCCACATCTAAAGAGCTCTTCAGTTTGCTATACAGATGCATATAGTTTTATTTAAGAAGACTTAAAAGTAGCTGCTGGAAGTTATTACAAAGGACTTATGGAGGACCAATGCCTTTTTGGAGTAACAATTGGAAGCAGGCCGGTTACTATAAGCTTTAGTAGCTGTAAGATTCAATACTTATGTTTGGATAACTAAATTTGGCCCCTGCCTTACACACTGATATTAAAATGTGTACATCCTGAACTTCAAATCAGTAGGAATCATCTGAGAGTTCCTAAGGCATAGTAAACATCTTCAAAGGACAAGACAGAGGATGCATAGAGAGCCAAACCTTTCAAGAAGACTCCTGTTACATCCATGCAGAATAGCCCAAGACATCTCAAAGAACACTGGGTGTTTAAGTGCAGGAAGAGGAATCAAGTCATAGATGTTTATATCTGAAATATTATCATCCACTTGTTCTAAGCACATAGAGCCATCTAAAGGAAATCTAAAATACATTAGTTGAATTATGCTTTTGTGAGCTTCATTCTTTCTTTTTACTTACAGGAAAACAAACTGCTTTGTCTTACATCTGCATATGTAAACATGGGCGAGATTAATCTTGTTCTCAGTGTGAATGAGACATCATTTGCAGAAATGATGCCAGGTTATGATTTGTTTCCACTCCTGTGGTTACTAGTTGCACTAGAAACTCCATGTAAGTAAATGTTGAGATAAATTACCAGTACATAAAACACTTCAGTAAAGGAATAAGGTTAACTATGGTCTTGCTGTGTTCTTGCAAGAAACGTGGTTTTATTTTTCAGCTGAGTTGTATCAGGACAATTCAGGACACCGAGGAAAAGACAGACCTTGAAGAGTTTAAGGAAAGAATGAAATGCATGCTCTCCTCAGAAAGGTAACAGGAACAGACATATTTGTGGGAAAAAAAGAGCAATAACCACGGAAAAACAATCATGCTGACTGCTAATTTTGAGAAAGGACAGGGAAGATATAAGATAATAAATGCATAGGAATACAGGGAATCAGTGCCCACTGATAAGGAGCAAGGACTGGATACTGTCATGTCTGAGGCAAAATTGTGTAGAGCTGTATTTGACAAGATCAACTTAGTAGCTAAATCCATGTAAGAAGAAACATTGAAGATTTAGTAACAGGAATATATGCTAATATATGGCATATTGTTAATATATGTATGGATGGCTTATATATTTTCTTTAGCTTTTCCTTTATTATAAAGCCTTCAGGCAAATTATTTGTGAAATGGACTTTCCAATCTTGAATGATCTTCTGCAGAAATGTACAATTTCAGTTTTCATTTTACATTTTTTTTGAAATAAATTTAGTTCTGCTGGTGAATTTCCCTGAGCTGAACATCCTTAATATTATTTCTGTAAAAGTTCTTATACAATATATTGACTAAGTTAAATGATTAGTTGTCTCCAATTACTTCAACTGCGCTTATGCTTTCTTTCTTTAGAAAAATCTATTAGAAATTATTACAAAGCGGCACTTGAATTTCTTTTGAGATGCAGTTTTTAATTTTAATAAATTATGTTTCTTTTAAATATTCTTGAAAGGATCTCTTGTTCTTTGTTTCATTTTAATGAATTTTTGCAACTCATTATGATATATTGTAAAAAAGTTTTTGAGATATTTGAGAGTGTTATAAAGTAAAGAAATGTTTAAAGTGAGACATTTCAGCAGAAGTGGAGGTTTGACTAGGCCTTAGAGAACTTTAATGGGAAAATCATCAGAAATAGAATATACTGATGTTTTAAACCATCAGTGATCCTGGACTGAGAGAAAGAAAAACTTAAATTTTTCACAATTGCTGGTCCTTTATTCTTGTTTTACTCTTATGAATTCACATACAAAATAAAGCAACTCATGTATGAATGAATAGATATGCTTCCTGTATATAAGCTAATCCACTTAGAAAACTAAAGCATATAGGAAGAAAACAGTCCAAAAATATGTGTATGTCATTCAAGGATGTCTTTCTTTCATCTTTCCATTCTAGAATGATGCACTCTTATCAAAGTCATTCTATGGGAATTTTATGCAGTATCTCAAAAAAGGTATTTTTAAGCTTTCTACTTCAGTTTCTATCCAATTATGTCAAGTCATTAAATGAATGAGGCACTGAGTTCATGGTGGGCACACTGCTACTGCAGTGCCATGCTGTGGAGCACAAGAGCTTGGAGAAGTTTGGAGCACCATTCTGTTAGCTTGGATGTAGTATCAGATTTATATAATGCCCCGACTTCCACCTTGGTGACAATTGGGTTAGCACGGGTCAAGACAACATCTGTCTGAAGACACATCCTAACACACAGCTTAGTAATACTGCCCAAACATCAGTCAAAACCCATTTCTATCGAAGCAGGGATGTCTAAAAAGGAAATTTTTTCTTCAGGTATGATGACTAAAATTTACTTCAAATATCATACCAGAAGCAAAATGCAGGGAAAACCTCTTATTTATTTTACTATCAGGATTCTTGGAAATCCTAGCCATACTGTGCTGCAAGCTATAAACATGCACATGCTTTCATAGTCCCTGTGTACATCTCTTCATCCAGACCATGGAGTAGGGACAGGGAACTCTCCATATTTTCCTCAGAAACAGGTTGCACACCAGTTCCTATCCCAGTAGAGGCTACAGCAGAATCAACCTAAGAATACCAAACTCATCTATTTCCTGTGATTCTTTGTATTCTTGGTATTGTTGGTTTGTTTCAAATTATTTACTGAGTAGCCCAAAGGGGATTAACAATGGAGCACTAGATATGTTTTCCTATGTTTCTAGTGACTGAAGAGCTCTATCTTTTTGGTGGTGCAGTAAATTGCATAAGGCTGTTTTAATAATAGGAGCCTGAAACGTAAGATACACAAAATTCTTCCTTCCATTCTCAGTAAATATATATTCAGAAAAAAAAACAAAAACAAGGAGACCAAAGCAGCAAACCCCTCCTCACCACATACTTAAATTATGTTTCTTTGTATCAGATTATATCTATAAAGAAATAACTTAATAAATAAATGTTCTGATACATTTGTCACTCACAGTAAGTGACTGATTAAACCCATTAAGGATCAACAGCATTGAGGTGATTGTATAGTTTCAGTCACTTGGTGAGAGGGGAGAAAAAAGCCTCAGAAAGACTGTTTCTTTTCAAGGATTTGCTTTCTTCTATTGATTCTGATAAGGTATTTTTTGCTCAATGTTTCAGCTTCTTTTAAGAGGTCTCAGGAATTAAGAACTTAAAAGATATTTCAATTTATTTCATACTACTATTATCTGGTGAATAAAGATCTTTCTTTACTGCAGTGCAAGAGAAATGAAAGCTCTTTAAGCCATTTTGAGTTTGTTTTCAAGCCATATAGTAACAGGACATTTTGCAGTCTACCAGGAGACAAACAATCTGCTCATATTCCCGATAAATGAACAGAGTGATCTTTAGGAACTCCTGGGTTACCATGGATACCATGTATTCTAAGTCACATTGTTTCTGAATTAAAAGTCAGTTTTCAAAACTGTTAAACATAACAGAAGCATGCATTTTTTCCTTTGGTTTGTTATATTTTTCTCTTTTGTTTCTGCCATAAAAGGCACAGTAATACTAAAGGTAGGGAAAAAAAATTGCTACTCACCGGCAGTCATTTACAACTTGGATCTTCATCAGTTGAGCTGTCTTCTTTAGTTGCTGAGTGATAATGATTTCATTTTATGCAATTTTACTTTGGACTACTAAAGGTTACTATGGAAACCTCAACTCTTTTCCCCTCTTCACATTCTTTGAACAGGTAGTAAGTCTCGCTATGTGGGGGAAGTGGCACTGAAACATTTCTTGAAAATCAGCTCCAAATTGCTTTTGCCATTCATAAGGCAATGTGAAACTAAGATTTTTCAGACAGTCTGGTAGAAGAACAAAATATTTTAAAAAACCAGAAAAAATTTGAATCTCTAATATCTGCCAAACTTCTGTTTTTTGACTCACTGAAATGTCATTTTTTGCTTGATTATAATGGTGAATATAAATGATTCCAGCATTAATCAACATAATAAAGTGGTGCAGGATTTATTCTCACATGGTTGCTCTTGTTTTCAGGTTTTTTTTTAATTTTTCAACCTCTGAAAAAGCCTTTTTATTTTCTTTTGATTCCTCATGTTAAATTAATTGTTAAAACACAAACAATGGATACATTTAGATAGTTTCAGCACCTCCAATTTACTTCTAACACTGTAATTGGTTTTTGGTCCAAAATTCACAATGTCTAATCAGAACATCTAAGTGGGTTTCTAATTTGTCTCAACCTAAAATTCAGTTCATAATTTAGAATACTGAAGCATTTACTTTCAGGCCAGTCTTTAATTTGGCCATCAAATAATTTAGTTCTTTATATATTACAATCTAGTTCTGTGCCCCATCTCTAAGCAAGCAAGCCAGCTAATGATCTTGGACTCGTATTTGTTTATATTTCTTTCCAGTTATGTAGAAAAGAAAAATCTATAATTTTGCTTCTTGTCTTGATTCTTCTCAGTCTTACTCCTTACTTGGGTTTATCGGCTTTGTTTGGAAAACTTCCAATATCAAAATTAAACAACACAGAAACAAAGCCAGTAACAAATCTTTGATGGTCATTTCTATACGAATTTTGACTGCCAGAATTTAATTTAGTATTTTTAAAATATTTTAATTAGGCATTAATAAATACTATACTTGACCTTTTAATTTCCATTCAAAATGGAATTGAAGGGCAGAAGAGACCAGAGCCTCCTTTGCCAAGACCAGATGTCGCATTGTTCGTCTCCCAAATTTGCTTGAACAATATCCAAATATAAATAATTTTGTTCTGCTACATCAAAAACTTCTTCTTCACAAACATCAACAAACACTACGTTCAAATATATGTCTTATGTTTTCTGTTCATTCTGTCTAGTAAGCCAAATGAATAATTTTTTTTTTAATATTGGAGTGACAGATTTTTGCATGGGCATTCAGATTTGGGGAAGTTTTATGAGACATGAAAATTACAGACACATTTATCTCCACTTGTTTTTTACAATTTTATTGAAAGTGCAATTTAAAAATCAATATAAATCATTATTTTCTATATTTAAGTAATTTCCATTTTTACCTTTTTGACCTGCCAGAAAACCAAATCCTGATATGTATGCAGGCAAATATGGTCTTTCTCTAAAGCTCATTCAATTTCTTCTTTCGTTAACTATTTTTTTTTTATGGTTTGCTTTTTAGAAAATATTTAAATATCATAATTTAAAACTTTGTAACCAAAACCAGAAGAATGGTACTCTTTGTTTTGTATTTTTTTTCTATACCCCAAATAAATTCTGGTATGGCATCTACTCTTAGAAGCTTAAAAAAGTTCATACATGGTAGTTCAGGTTCTCTAAAATTATTAATGTTTTGATAAGCACACCACAACACATCCACACAATTCACATGACACATTAACAGCCTTGTAAGGGCACTGCTGCATTAAGTTTCCTGACCTTTGATTATTAGCTATAAAACGTAATGACACTTTATTTAAAGGAAGTTCTAAGGTTTTAGTTGTGTTTTTAGAACAGATTTAGTCAAGAGGACATTCACTCATGAATTTAAGAAGCACCATTATATGAAGAATAACATAAGTATTACATAGTTTTTAATACAATGATACTAACATTGTAGGCAATAAAAATTGGTGGACTTTGCAGTGGCAACATTGTGGTTACAATTGTACTTGATGATCTTACAGGACCTTTCCAACTGAAATTATTTATAATTCTATATAAAAAAGAAATATATTTTACTGAATTTTGTATATTATCAAGTGTCCCATCAGCCCTCCTACTCCACCAACTCTTGTATGTTTACATAGTTATATACAAATAAATTTAATTTAAAACATAAGTCTAAGAAATCTAGGGAGATAAAAGACTTTGAGAAGCTTGAATTTTGGTCTAAAAAGACTGGTTAATTACATTTAACCCTTGTCAACTTTAAAATAATTTCTGTATATTGGAATATTGTCTGAGAATATATCATATAGCCTAAATTAATTCACTTAGAATTGAAGCTGAGGAAAAAAGGCAACTGTGAGATGGGGAGAAAATAATATTAAGATCAGATCTTCATTAAAATCAGGATTTATGTGTCAGATTCCTCAACAGTCATAAGGCTTTTGTAACCAATAATTTTCTGCCTGTTTTTTTGTTTTAATAATAGTGAAATAATTTAGTTGATACTATCTGTGTTCAATAATTCTAGTCAATACCAGTAGGTACAGCAACAGGTAATCAATATTTTCTGCAATATTTTCTTCCTGTAGGCCTGAATATTGGTAGTAACTTTGAATACCAGAAGATAGGAGTCTATGATGCAGCTTTTTTCTCCATTTTCCATATCAGTTTTCTAGTTAAGTCACTCACCTGTGCTGGCCCGTGTTAAGCATGAATACTTTGTAAGCAGCAAGTGTTGGGCATTGGTAGTAAAAACTCCTCAGTTTCTTCTGCTACTGGCATGAGGAATGAAATCTTCTAGAGAAGGAAAAAAAGGACAAAGAATGCTATGGATCAAGCGTATATTTAGCATCTAATATAGCGTCTCACAATTGGGAGTGACAGACCTGGAGGACCTAGGCTGCCTTTGCATTTTAAATTAGAATGAAACTACCAGAAGTAAGGGTATAAGATCAAGATCACATCACTTACTGCCGAAGTGTGGATCAGCACCCAATGACAAAGAGTGCTTTTTTTCCTAGTCATGGTAGTTGTGAACAGCTTTGCTTACAGTCATTCTTAATTTAGAGTAGCTGGGCTCAACATGTGAAGATTCCAAAAGCTTCCTCTTTTGCTCCTAGAGCATTAAAAATAAAATACAAACAAACTAAAAAACCCCAGCAACAAAACCAGCCAAAACAAACTAAAAAAGGTCAAAAAGGAAATTCAGGTGTTCCACTACATGAAGCACTTTTAGTTTCTCCCTGTATTAGATTTCTGCATTCGAATTTTACTATCTGGTTGTCTGATTCCTGACCATCATGAAAGAGAAAGTGTAGGTCTACCTGAAAAAGCCTGCATGATTTTCAGTTACCATTTGATAAAAACATCCCATTATGTAGGTCAGATACAGTTATTTTTATTACTTTTGACAAGTCTTTCATTTTTCATCATTATTACACCTTTTTTCTATAAGGATATTGATCCAAGAAACCAATTCCATACTCTTTCACTTGTTATTTTGCTACACATTCTGTTTGAGGTCACCAACATTAGATAAAACAATGTCTGTGCTCATTCAATGCCACTATAAAAAAAAATACTTCTGAAGTAATTGTCTATACCAGCTAGTTAATCTTTAGTTGAGTGTAAAGACTGTCATTGTGGGTGTAAATTCTTAATGTCTACCTTAAAAGTCTGTAAAAGCTTTACAGATGTCATTACAGTGATGTCTGGTATAGAAATTCATGGGATAGATGACATTATGGATGGCAATTCATGGAGTATATTGGTCTTTAATGAGAATTTGATTAAGGAACACACTGAACTCTTGCTGCAAGTTCTTTCTGAACTGTTTACCTCCTGTGGCAATATTTCAGTAAAGAGGGCAAGCTGATGGAAGATCTCTTGCAGTTCAGTGGTAATCAATACAGGGAGAAAACACCTCAAGAGAAATTTGAAATAACTTACAAAGGGCTGAAGTAATTAGATGATCTGAAGTCATAGAAACAGATGGAAGAGGGGGAAAGCATAATGGAAAGAAAACCCTTTAAATTCTCATTACAAAGAAATGAAAGATCAGTATGGTTATAGACAAATATTAGTCAGTTGCTTTTGTTCAGTCTGACTCGACACATTATGAATGACATTTATTCAACCCTCTGCTGTCTTTTCAACCACAAAATTCATATAGATTTTGGTGCATTTATTGATATTCTTTCTCTTTCAATATTGTAATTACAGTCATTAACTTACTCCTGGGAAATTTTGAAATGCTGCTCCGCAAATACGTGCAAGTGGAGATCTGCTTTGAAGTTGAAATACAGACTATCCAGGATGCTTTGTTGCTCATGTATGTGGGCAGATCTTCCCCTTAAGAGCTTTGTATGAAACCATGCTATAACCTCACCCTGTCATGAAGACTTGACCTTAGAAGCAATGTTTTATGTGTATAAAGTGGGATTTTTACCTTTTCACATTCTTCCCATCTAAAATTTTGGAAAAACATGCATAATTTATCTCTAATATTTCTCATTTTCTCCCCAAATTATCTCAGACTGATAAACTGCTTTAAGTACAGATTTCACAATATCTTTGATAGGCAATTACTTTGTAATCTTTTAAGATTAATTTAGCTAAGCCATTTTACATAAACTAGATGAAAAAATGAAAAGAATATTGTCATTATGAAGTGCATTTTTATGTAGAAACCCCAAAATTTATAACAATCCTTTTATAATAGTTTAAAAAAAAAAGCTGGTTTTCCCAGGCAAAGAACAACAGAATTGTGAAAATTGCATAAATTTTACTGATATTGGTTTTCTGACAATGCTAATATTCCTTTCTTCTCTTCTTCTACTTTTTCTTTTAATATTATCTTCTTTTATTTTCTCCTTCCTTTCCTTTCACCTGAGTCATGCTTAGCTTTTCAGGAATATTTCTTAGTAAACCATCAGAAGAAGGCTTTAATCATTTTGAGGGTTTTTGAGGGTTTCTAAATGACATATAGATTACATATCAAGTTATCACTACAAAGATCTTTTATTTTTCCCTTATATTATTTAGACACATACAATATTAAAGCTATTTCCCATCAGCTAACTCTGTGATGCTGAAGTTGGAAAAAAAAAAAGGATGTCTTCTAGCTTTAAAAAAATCCTAAAATAAGTATCTATATTTTGTCTTCTCCAAGATTCTCTGTTCAGGAATTCTCTGTCAGTGGATGTATAAAATAATAGGTGATGCTCCACAGTCTTTCTCCATAACCTCTACTACAGTATTTTGTGGCTCTTAGAAATTTGACTATTTCTGTTGTAAGGATCTAAAGTCTTGCACTAACATGGTACAACTGTGTAATCGTGGCTCAGGCTTCCAATAAAATTGGTAAGTGGTGAGAACAAGCTGTAAAAATATCTGTTCAGGCATAAGAAACATAAAAGTTCAGATGGATGTGTATCTTAGGAGGAGATGTGCATCCAACACAGTGTCACCAGGCAGTCAGAATTAGCCCACTGTGTTCAACATTGCTGTGGCCTCATTTGGAGTACTAAGTGCAGTTCTGGTCCACATTAATTTGAGAAGGATCTGAAGGTCTTTGCATGCATCCAGAGGAGGGAAACAAAGCTAGTGAAAGTGCTGGAAGACATTTCTTGTGAGGAGTGGCTGAGGAGTCTGGGTTTGTCTAGTTTGAAGAAATGGAGGCTGAGGGCTGACCTTAAGGTTTCCTACAACTTCCTGGAGAGGGGAAGTGAAGGGAGAGATGCTAACCTCTCCTCCCTGAAATCCAGTGACAAGATGCACAAGAAAGGTTGGTTCAAAGCTGTGCCAGGACAAGTTCAGACTGGATATAGGGAAGCATCAGGAGAAGGTGGTCAAACATTGCAGGCTTCCTTGAGGAATTGGTCAATGCCCAAAGCCACTGTTCAAGAATCATTTGGATAATGCCATTAACAGCATTAACTTTTGGTCAGCCCTGAATAGTTCAGGTAGTTGGACTAGAGGATCACTGCAGCAGGCCCCTTCAAATTAAGATAGTCTATTCTATTTCCTTCTATGCAGAAACTTAAGGAGTCAAAAGGAAAAAAGATCACTTTGAAAAGGTATGAAATCCTGATAGGAAAAGCACAGAGTTGTCATTCCACTGTTAGCAAAATCACTGGGTGGTCAGTAATCAGCTGATGTATATAAATGCATAAATATATATTAATATATAAACCTGCTGTATATAATGCCATTTGAGATTAAACCTGGTCAAAAGTCTCCTAACTACAGATTTACTATGCCATTCTTCATGTTTTCAATGTATAATTAAGATTATTGAATGAAAAATGCACATAATAATGAAGTTGATTTTAAATCAGGAAAATTGAATTGGCATTATGCCAACCTAGCACTTCATTGCATTATGCTTTTGAGTTCTATTTACTGTACTTTAAATAAGATTAGCTTGCTAGTGGTTGGATAGATACTGCATATAAAAATCATTTGTGGGAGGGCAAGCAGCAAGCACTACTTTGGGGTACATAATGTAGGACAATTTATAAGAACTAAAGTCAGATAAAAACATTGGCAAAACTACAGTGATTTAAGCCTGGTTTCCTAGGCTTACTCTGCCATTTTCATTTCTTCCATCTCATATATTTTGAATTCCAGTTTCAAACATACCTACGCTGGATATGGATCACAAAGAGAATTAAGTTTGTATATGTTTTGTATATTATTGGTGACCATGTAGGCAAGACTGTTATATGTGTAAGTATAGTAGAGGCTTATAAAATTCAGATTTTACTAAATCAAAATTGTTAAAGTATACAGTAATTATATACACATATTTTTATATATATGCATATACATACACACACACAGATGTATATTTTTGAAATTCAGCAGTGACGATTTCTAGAGGTTAAAAAGATTGCTGTGGAAATTGTAGGACTGTGAAAACAAAATAAGAATAAAAATCAATTGGGAAAAAGCTTTCTTTTCTTAATTAATTTAGAATTTTGGGAAATTTCAAATGCTATTAAACAACCTTTATCTTTAAAATTTGGGGGGCAGGGGGGAACGGACACAGGACTTTTTTGGTGTTTTGACCTTTAAGGAATTTAAAAATCTCCATGGAGCTCCACACGGGCACTTGCCAAGCAATTTACAGATGCCATTTTTTGTGTGTTGTGGCTCAGATGAGCCCTTATCAATTAAAAGTTTTTCTTAAAATCTGAGTTAATCTGAGTTATATTTCTTATAGGGACATTCTTAGAATTTAGTGTGTGCATGTCACATAAGAGCTCTTGGTTACTTATTGGAGTTGCAAAGATGCAACTCTTTAGAAAAAGGAGTCTAAATTCCTGCTAGAGCACCTGCAGTCTAGTTTTAAAAGCCAAATGAAACAAACAATGTTTTAAGGACCCACCATTCTATGGCAACTTACCCAGCTAATATGATATCAAACAAGTTTTTCTAAATTTTCAGCTTCACTTTTGTGACTTCTCTTTTTAAAGTATTAGTAGGTTTTTTTCCACCACATGAAAAAGAATAGGTCTAAATTCTGCCTTCAGTTTCAAGAAGACAATTTAGCAAAAAAAATTCATCTTTTTGAACAAATACTAAGAGCTATCAAAAGCTTTTGTACCTGAGAACAAAAATCACCCATGTAAGACACTTTCAGATATTTTTGGAGTTTTCAACTTTTACTTTAACTGCTTCAGTGTAAATGACTGAACCCACTATGTCTTTAGGTCCCTTTTTTTTAAATATATTTACCTTAATAGACTATCTAGACTCATGCTTTTGTAGGCATGAAAAGCAAATAATTAGGAAAAAGGGGAAATTGGAATGACAGAATTAGCTGGCAAAGTGCAGAAATTCTTAGAAGAAAATTATTTACAAGAAATTAATATATAAAGTGAAATTAATCCAATTAAAGAGACAGAGAAAAAGCTAAGGTGTTGGAAGAGTTAAACAAAACAGCTCATAAATCTAAGCATCTCCTTTTAAAAAGCTTCACCTGAAAATCTATAAGAATCTAATGAAAAAAAATAGCAATAAATAAAACAACAACAAAAAGGTCATCTTAACCCACTGAAGAGTACTTCTATCATTGTTCTTGAGTGTGGTACTCTAGCTTGCAAAAATACACATTCCCATTCTTGCATTAAGTAAATAGTGGTAGAAAAGAAATAAGTATCAGAACAAAATACTTTTTAAATAACTTCTCTTAGAGATTATTATTCGAAACCTATTAGTCACTTCTGTATGTACTTTATTAACCTTGCTCTAATGTTTTTTCCTCTACAACTGCCTCAAGTCTAGACAATGTGCTTGATATAATCTGTTATACAGAAAGAATTTCTTCACCCTTCACATAGATATCTAGAGGATGGTTTAATATTTCATACCAAAAATATTCCAAAATATCTGCAGAAGAAAGCACTTGAAAGTAGAGGAAAATAATTCCAAATGTTTCTGGAATGTGGCAAAGGTCATCTGGGTTTTTTTGCACATAGTGCCATGAAAGCGAATCCTAATTCCCATCACACTCTTGTATTCTGTTTCTAGCTTCTTCACATTGCCTTTTATTCCCACAGCTGAATTTTACTTAGTGGGAGCCTTTAAAAATTGTTCCCCAGTTCAAGATCACACCTATTGCTCCAGAGAAAAAGAAAAGACATCTGATTTAATAGTGATATTTAGAGTATGGAAATTCCACTGCCCTTCTCCTTAACTTCCCTTTGTCAGTCCTGCAAAGGTCCCTCAGGAATTTTTAAGTTTTGTTATGGAAATTGATAGTTATAAAAAAAAATAAAAAAATAAATGTTCTAGTAAGTTTTTGTCTATATTCTGCTGTAACCTTACAAGTATAATATAGGAGATCCCTTTTCTGTCCTTCAAAAATGAGCCCCGAAGGCAACATCCTGGATCTGTTCCTCATTCTCTGAATAGTTTAATGTAATTTTCCAAGTCATTCTAAACCTGCCTTTAAACTACTCTGCTCTTCAAAATATTTTTCCTTCATATGGGTGAAACAGGACATGACATAAATAAACATTTTATGTTTCTCCATTTCTTGTCATTAATGTGTCACATCAATAAAAAGAACGCTCCTGAGGAGCTCATTTTTGTTCTGGAAAGGACTGTTACATGCTGTCTGCATCTGCTGTATGCAACCCTAGCACATAAAATTTTCAAAGCATAAGAAAGCTAATCCTTTAACAACCTTAAAAAAAATTAAAAAAACAAAAAGAAAGAAGTTTAGAAAAAATTGAACATGCAATATATCCTGAATTAAAAAAAAAAAAAAGCTGGAGCAGAGGAAACTAAGAGATTTGTCTTAATAAAATACTGGTTTTTTTAATAAAATAAATATCCTGCTTCAGGAAGGACTTGTCTCTATGATCCTACTCACTTATGAGACAACATTCTTTATTTGTACTGATTATGTGAATAGCTTCTGTTAATATTTTAGGGTTTGTTCCATCACTTTAGCCAAACTAGTAAAATATGAGGGCATATTTTCAGTCTAACTGTCTCCAAAACAAAATTATCTGTCACAGATATGATTTATGGATGTCAAATCTCACAAAAAGTTTATATTCATCTGCTCCAAAAAGCTGAATACATTAACTATCACATATTTCTCAGCAGCTATGTCCATACAGCCAACTGGCTCTTACCACTAGGTAGACAGAAGAAAATCTTCATTTTACATTCCTCATTGCAGGATCATATCCCAAACTACTTAGCTAGTCTTTTGGCCTTCAGTAATCTTAAGAATGTCACAGAATACCAGCTGGAAATGGGATTTAGGATTTAACTCTCAGAAGTTCCTACCTGGCAGTACTTTCAAGCCACTATAGCAGCAAATAGCAGTGCTAGCCAGTAGGATGCTGTTGTTGCAAATAAGCAGCAGCTTGTATTCAGCAGCTTGCTGCCAGCCAGCTCCAGTTGGCTGAAGAGCTTGTGCAGCTGTTTTCACAACAGCATCAGCAGTTATCCCACCCCAGCTGCACCCAGGAGGAAATGGCAGCAACTTAAATCAGCTGCTGCTGAAGGGTCTTGGATATGCTTTACTTGTTAAAGCACCATTGATAGGTCCATAAAATAATTATCAACATGTCTTCTGCAATCTTCCCTAGCTGATGCAGCCTAGGAAATAGGTCAAAAAAGAAATAGCTAGGACTAAAGGAAGGAAATTTTTCCGTACTAAATGTAGTCATTGGATCCTATCAATGTATTTATTGGGAGTAACTTGGCCTGTTTGAAAGACTTGCAGTCATATCAGCACATGTTGCTAGCAGTAGTGGTTTTGGCCAGGATAGCATTAAGTTTTTTAATTGTTGCATTTATGGTGTTTGATTTGAATTGTTGATAAGAACAGTTTTGGTAATACAGAGATGTGCAGTGTTTCACACACCGTCAAGGCCTTTTCTACTTCTCACTGTCCCTTGTCAGCAAGTAGGTGACAAGAAGCCTGGAGGCAACACAGATGGGACAGCTGACCCCAACTGGCCAAAGGGATGTTTCATAACATCCAGCATCATGCTCAGCAATAAGAGCTAGGAGACGAAGGAGGAAGGAAGGACATTTGGAGGGATGGTGTTTGTCCTCCCAAGCCACCATTACAGGTGATGGAGCCCTACTTTCTAGAGATGGCTCATCACCTTCCTGCCTATAGGAAACAGTGAATGAATTTCTTACTTTGCTTTTGTTTGCATTCATTGCTTTTACTTTACTTACTAAATTGTCTTCCTTTTAAGCCAATATTTTTCTCACTTTTCTGATTCTTTCCTCATCCTGCTGTAAAAGGGAGTAAGTGAGAAGCTGTGTGGGGCTGATCTGATGGCCAGTATGGTTAAATTATAACACCAGCCCTTTACCCAAGAGAGATCATAGTAGTAGCTTGTTATTCAAAGAAGATGCTCATAATAAATAGAAACTGTAAATGAGGTATGGCTTGCATCCTGATCTCTCCCTGCAAACAGAATATTTTGGAAGTTACTTGTCAACTATCTCTGCAAATGCGGAGTACACCTTCAGGAACTCAAATCAGCTCTGCTCTGCAATCTCTGTACTGACCTTGCTAGAGACCTCCAATACTTCTGCAGACACAAAGCAGGTAAAGCTCATCTTGAATAAGCCTGGTTCCTCCTCAGAAGACAATATATTTTCAGCATGCATGCTCCAAGACTTACCAAGAAGGAAAAGCAGAAAATAGGAAAAGGAATCATATATATGGTATCAAGAGATAACAGGCTATGATGTTAAATTACTATATATTTAGTATCAGTGGAAAGTGTCAGTATTAACAACAGTCCTATAGTACATTAATGGATTCTAGCTTAATTTTGTTATCATGTATTTGGATTTTTAATGTTATACTGAACTATTCTATTAAAAGATTATGGATATGAATCCACATTAATCAAAGGCATGAAATTCAAAGTCCTCCTCACCTCAGCATTTCTGAGTGACTGTGCCAATGAACTAATTCACCTAGAAATGTAAGAATGCAAGATCATGGGATAGATTGTGCAACACCTCTATATTATCTTAACTAGTTTTACCCAATTCCATGAATGGCAGTGGAAGTTTAGTTTTAAATAATTTCTTCCTTTTATTTGTGCATAGAAAGTACACATAGCAAATAGTTGTCCAGGTGCACACTGATGGAATAGGAACACTTTAAAAGTCTTACTTATTTAAAGGTAGAGGGCAGCAGTGTATTACTGCTGCTTTCTTTCCCAGACAGTTCAAGGTCAAGGACTGAGGCTGATAGATAAAGGAGTCTCCATGACTCTGATTTTATTTACTATGTTTTCCTGACAGCAGGAGTATAGGCTATCCATTGTTTTCCTGATAAGAGATGTCCTTAAAAGCTGAGAGTAGATACGTTTTGATATTGATGACCTGACGACTTCAATGTTAACAGCACATGACAGTTTATCTTCCTTATTCTGCTATACTTTTGGTTGCCACATATCTACATAGTCTGCCATTCTCTGCCTATATATTTTTTATTATTTCTTTTGCATATTTCTGCAATCTGAATTGTGAGATAATTAAGTTTGTGATGTCCTCCTGGCTGTGAGAACTATGCAGTTGAATTCTTAGGTTACATTAAAACTTAAGATCAGGCATGGAGTTAAATTAAGAATTTGTGAACTCTTCAATAATATTATCAATTTATTTGATTTTCACCCATGCTGTTAGCGTTCAGAAACACACAATCACATAAGCGATTATATGCAGGTGCTTTTATTAAGAACTCTGGGTGTCAGGAATATTCAACTCAAATCTGACTCCGACCATACATTCGAGATGATCGTGTTTTTATATTCTATCGTTATATAACTTTCATGTTAGTTATTAAACTCATATTGTCCTATTGTATACATAGATTTCAGCTAAACATAGCCCCCTTAAATTTCCAGCATAGTTTCTCATGATTCTTCTCATGATTATATAATAATTATATTTAATTACTAAACAATCATCACATCTAACAATTACATCATTTATCATACTGCTTACGCAGGTGCAGTGATCTGAGAAAACACAAAGCCTAACATTTTCAGAGTTCTATCTTCAACATTTTCCAAGGCTCCACTATCAATGCCAGTGAAATCAAAGACAAAACCTGAGTACTGTCCAGGGAACAACATGGCCTTTAGACTTTCCCAACAAGAAGGTGGACAGCCTGTTCTGCAGGAGTACCTCTACGGACTGTATGGATGCCAGCTGTGTCATGAATTTTGTCCTCATGTCTGAAGAACACTTATTGCTCATAGCTGTGTATAAACTTGATGCAACCCTCAATAAATATGAGGACTTGTATAACACTGACAATGGGACTCAATACATTTCCATTTACTTTTGTTTTGCCCTACACGTCTGCTTAGGAATAATCCTTGACAAGCAAACCTGGGACTTTGATAACCTGCTTAAGTATGATAGCGAAGTTCCACTGAAACAGATGTTGGTGTTATCATGTGCTGTTAAATGAACTGCTTAGCATTTAAATCTTTGTTTAGTTATTTACAGTTAAAGACATTTGACTGTAGATGCTGAGTGTTGAAAAGAAAAACAATACTGACTCACTAGTTGTTATTGTTAGCTCTCTGTGCCTAGTGAGAAATTCTTCATATAGTGAGCAGGAACACTTGGGTAAAACATTTTGATCAAGGTCTTGGAGATATACAGGGCATAGTATTGACAGTGAAAAATTCACAAAACTTATTGTAACTTTGAATCTGTTTTGATTAATTTTTCTTTACAGTCAGTTGTCACCCATTCATAGATCTTAGAGTATAAGGAAAAGATTCAGCAGAACTTTGAAAATTCTATGAAAAACTGTGAAACAGTATTAGAAGAAAAATATTAAGAACCATTAAAAATACCCTTTTTCTACCTCTCTACCCCCCACTTCATATCAAAACTTGCAACCTGAATACAGAGGAGCTTTTATGGCAAAAGATAGCATGACAGGGAATTGTGTAATAAAGTGTTCAGGCATGTCAAAAGACTATCTTTGATGGCTGAACACAGTCATATTGCTTCTGATACACCTTGTAGTACTAAAAAGAAATCAGCACTAATGATTATTTCAAGTTACAAATAGCTGCTAGTCAAGGTTTTATATAGAATTTTCCATACATGCTATCTCTTATTTTCTTGCTTTATATAGCATTTTAAAATTTTCCTTTATAAATCATGTGCTGACACTTGAGACATGCTGTCATGTAAGAAAACATATTGTACTATATCACTTTTAGTCACACATTTTTCAAAAACATGAGATCCTATCTTTCAGATGGTATAAATCATTCTAGTTCTGCCATCTGCAAAGCTGACCCAGTGTGTGAATATTTAAAATTTTTATGTTAGAAATGCTGTCCTGTCAAGCAAACAAAAAGACATTAGATAAGATTTTTAACATTGTAAATAAAATTGATTGTGTTATTTGAGAATTTTTTTTCTGAAATCCTTTGGACAACTGGAAGATAACATCTACTTCCTAGCACTGACTTTTTGGAAATTAGATATTTATTCTTCATAGTAAGATATCACAAAATGCCTATCATTTAGGCATAGATTAGGTGGCCAAAACCTCATTATAGACAATAAAAATTCTCATCTGCAAGATTTGGAAGAATATCATCCTGGAGTTCCTGGAAAATGATATTGGAAATTGTTCTATCTAAAATAATACATATAGATTATAAATAATTTTAAACATATAAGATCTACATTTCAAATTTCTTTTAATAAAGGAAAGAAGAAAAGATGGTTCTGTTACCATCGGCCCATTCTGACATATATATATATGTATATATATTTTTTTATATATATATTTTTTTTTAATATATATATATATATAAAAAGAGAGAGAGAGAGAAAAAGAGAGAAGGAGATTGAAAAATATATATGTGCATATTCCCTTGGGGATATGGTAAGAAGGCAGAGGAGTTGGGTTTGAAGGAATTAAATTTAGTCCAGAAAAATGAGGAAGGTGCAAGAAAGGAGTTTTTAGTATGCCTTTGTCTCTCACTATCCAAATATTTTAAATTTCAGGAGGAAAATTCATTTTACTTGCTTCAACTATGCTTTGTTCATGGTGACAACTGATAAGTGACCTCCCTGTCTGTATCTTGACCTGCAAAATATTTCATCTTATTTTTTTCTCCTGTCATGTTGGGGAGAGAGAGTGAGACAGTGATTGGGTGGGTATCTGGCAGCCAGACTCAATAAGACCCATCAAGAAATAGTTATGCAGAGTAAGCTATAAATAGATTGTATTTTAAAATACTTTATATAAGGAATAAAGAAATTTATGCTGTAGTATATACAAAATTATTCACCATAAACATATGAATTAAAGAAAAATGATATTTGATCTTTGAAGATGAATAATACATATATTTAAAACAAACGTGATTATAATAATCAAACTGAAAATGAGAATATAATGTTTTACCTATGAATTTCTGATTAGGAGACAAATAGAGGTAACATTTTGAAGGTGTTAAAATACTTTCTAATAAACTTTAAATAAAACTTTTTTATTTGATTGCAAACATTCTTTTATTTTGCCTTTTTCACTTCTCTTTCCCTTGTCTTCAATACATTATTTATACTTTCATGGCAGTCATTCGAGAGAGAGAATTAATGTAATTTTAATGCAATTCTACTTCAGCACTCTTTTCCTTTTAATAGTAATTTAGATTTAAGTGATCCTTTAAAAAATAAATGAAATCCTTTAAAGATCTATTTCTCTTCAATATACTTGAAGAGTTCTCATTAATGTTGACAGCGGGAGTAACAATGAAATGGGCTAGATTTAAGTATCCAGAAGCTAATATCTTCAAGTTTTTATATATGAAACTGTTGAGCGAGCTGTCCAAGGACTAATCTTGCATATCTATTTTGCTGGCTTAGCTATTTTAATTGCTGCAGTTCATCGATATTTTCATTTCTAAAGCCACCTTCAGCAATGATCATTACTTTGTATTTTGCTATTTCATATGCACCATGTCTTTTGGTTCAAACTTTTCCCATATGCAAATTCATTCATTTCACCAGTACACATAGGAATGGAAATTGCCATCAGCTGTGCAATATCCTAGACATGGGCTAGGGCAATCCCCAGTATCAGTACAGACAGGAGGATGAACGTATTGAGAGTAGCCCTAAAGAATGAAGTGGGAATACTAGTTGATTTAAAAAAATAACATAATTCAGCAATGTGTGTTTTCAGCCCAAAAACTTGATTGCATGCCTGTTTGCATAAAAAAATCATCACAGACAATAGGTCTAGGAAGACAATTCTGCTCTGCTACTTTCCTCTGCTGACACCCCACCTGGAGTACTGCATCCAGGTCTGGGTTCACAGTATACGAAAGAAATGGACCTGATAGAGCAGCAGAGCAGAGAATCACAGAGCCACAGAATGGGTCAGGCTAAAAGTGATCACAGTGGGTCATCTGGCCCAACCTCCCTGCTCAGGAGGGTGATCCTAAAGCATGTGGCAGAGGATTGCACCCAGACTATTCTGGAGTGTCTCCAGTGAGACTGACTGCAACTTCTCTGGGCAATCTGTTCCAGTGTGCTGTCACCCACAAAGTAAAGAAGGTGGAACTTCCTGTGCATCAGTTTCTGCCCATTGCTTCTTGTCTTGCTGCTTGGCACCAAGAAGATCCTGGCTCCATCCTCTTGCACCCTCCATTCAGATACTGAGACAACGACAAGGTCCTGTCTCAGTCATCTCTTCTCAGGCTGAACAGGCCCAGCTTCTTCAGCCCTTCCTTGTAAGAGAGACGCTCCAGTCCCTCAATTGCCTTTGTTGCCCTCCACTGAATCTGCTCCAGGAGCTCCGTGTCTCCCTTGTACTGGGGAGCCCACAACTGGACTCAAAACTCGAGATGTGGCCTTTCCAGGCCTGGGTAGAGGGGCAGAATCACCTCTCTCAACCTGCTGGCAATGTGTTTCCTGATGCAACATTGATGACAAAAAGCTGGAATATCTCTCCTAGGAAGAAAGGCTGAGAGAAATGGGGTTGTTCTGTCTGGAGAAGAGAAGGTTCTGGTTTGATCTTATTGTACCTTTGTGGGGCTTAAAAGAAAAAAGGGTCAGGCTTTTTAATAGGCCATTTACTGACAGAACCAGGATGATTGGTTTTAAAGTGAAAAAGGGTGGATTTAGATTAAATATAAGGAAGAAACTTTTCTTATGCTCAAATTTGTAAGACACCAGAGCATGTTTCTCAGAAGTGAATGCCCCAGTGTTGGAAGGTTCCAAGATCAAACTAAATGGGCTTTGAGCAACCTGATCAAGTGAAAGTTGTCCTTTCCCATGACAGTTGGACAAATGATCTTTAAAGCTCCCTTTTATCACGAAACATTCTATGGGTCTATGATTTTATGGTTGCAATTTCAAGTAAACATCTCAAAACAAGTCTCAATTTATTATATGTATCAGAATTATTGGTTTTGAAATTTATTCCTGTTTGTATATAATTAGGTCAATGTAAATATGTATTTCTGGTGGTTAGGAAACAGTGTTCCTGAATTGGGGATCTGAATTCTTGATGGCCAACAAGAGGAACAGAAAAACTCCCTTTAGGAAGGCTGCACCATGACCTTGATTAGTCACTCCAAACCACAGCTGAAACAATTATTTTGGGCTTTTGGCATCTGTAGCTGGATAAGCAGTTACAGATTCTTTAGTATAGCTAATTCATTAAAAAAACTGCAAGACATTAATTTTTATGTGAATGGATTGTGAATAGATGAATAGTGTCTGATAATTGACTAAAAGGTTATTTGATGAAATACCCTCCATGTATAATTTAATTTTCAAAAATGAACCTAATTTTTTTTCTGGATAAGAACATGTTAAAAAAATTCTTCTTGCTGTTTTTAATGAACTCTAACTCAGCTACTTTTTTTTTTTTCATTAGGACTGCATAGTAAAATAACGGGCTAAGACGCTTGCCATTTTTATGTGTCATCAGCCATAAAATTAAACAGTAAAAAAAGTTGAGTGCCTGCTGGGAAGGAAGAGCTGTGGACTTTTACAGTGAATAACCAAAACCCTTTCTTTGTCAAGTGAAAGACATCTCCAATGAAGATACTTCTGTGCCCTCTGGTCAGAGCTGCTACTATTTCATGTCGTTAGTTATGACAAATGCTACATAAGAGAAAACTAAACCAAGGGTTTTACATATTGTGTATAAGAACATTGCACTTTAACCTTATGTTTTATCATCCTACTGGATTAAGAATAAGAGGTCTGGTTTGGCTGCAGTGGTCTTCAGGAGTGCCTTATGGTGACACAACACTGAAGTTTTCCTGGTTTTCAAGAAAAATTTTCTTTAGCACAGTTATTTAATTGGTGGCAGAATATTATGCAAAAGTAGCAGGTACACTGTTTTTATTTCTGCTATATGTAATAACATATAGCAGAAATAAAAACAAAACCTTTAAAGAATAAAATTAAAAAGTGAGAAATGTTTTTATCTCTAAACAAATAATTGCAAATAATTATATTGTAAACAAATAAGTTGAAGTCGCCCCTCATCGTCCGCTTCTCTAAATTAGACAAATCCAGCATCCTCAGCCACTACTCACAGGATGTGCCTTCCAGCCCTTTTACCAACTTTGTTATTATCTGCTGTATTCATTCAAGGACCTTCAGGTCATTCTTGAACTGTGGGGCCCAGAACTTCAAACAGTACTCTGGTGAGGCTGTATCAATGCTGAATACAGTGGAATAATTACCACTTTTTATTGGCTGAAGATGCTGTTTGCCCTCCTGATTGCAAGGGAACACTGCTGGCTCCCATTGAGCCTGAGCCAATCTTCTATGGAGCTGTGTTCCAGACACTCCCATCCCAATTATATGTGCCTCTGTCACAAGTGTGGAATCCAGCACCTGGATTTGTTAAATTTGCCATTAATAATTCCTCAATGCTTTAATTTGTCTAGATCCCTTGATTAGTCCTATCATCCCTCAAGGGAGTCATCAGAACCTCCCAGTTTGGTACTGTCAGAAAATTTTCTAATGGTACATTCATCTCCTGCATCCATGTAATTCAAAACCTATTGAACCAGCTATAGGATTGAGCCCTGTGGAAGACTTTTGGTGATTGATTGCTCATTCTCCTCAAGAACCTCAGTCCAGAACTAACCAGTGTTAATCAAACCCCAAAAGCAGCATGCCATAATAATTATTATATATTTCTTAAGATCTGTTAGAAGAGAGTCTTTTCATCCTATTAAACTTTTATTTAAGGATTTTATTAGGTAATTACTTATAGGTGTTTATTTCTTGCTCCATTACATACCATTTTATTCCCCAATAGCTACTGAGTTTTTTGGGTGGGTTTTTTGGTTTCAAGGTTTTTTTTTGTGGGGGGAGAGGGGGTGGGGGGCTGGTTTGTTTTTAGTTTTTGGTTTCTATTTTGGCTTTGTTTTTGTTTTGTTTTGTTTTCCTAACCTGATGTAATGTCTATGAAGGAGTTGAATGTCCTCTCTCTAGGTTAAACCTTATACATGTCAGTGAGCTCACAGTGCCTCACTCTTATTCATGTTTATACTATCTCTTAGTTTCTGCAGTGAGTCTGCTCTAAAGTCAGCCTTTCCTTTTATCTTTTCTAAGCTTGAAGTAGTTAGTATCTTCAAGGACCTTACCTTCATTCTCCCTGCTCTTACTCTCTCCTGTTCAGGTCAATTACTTTTTCTTAGTTTCTTTTTCTTTCTCTCTCTCTCTCTCTTTTTTTTTTTTTTTTACATCTATGTCCCCTAGAGACCAGGAGAGCTACTCACACTGAATTTTTGAACTTTACTTCTTCTAAATTTAGTGAATTTCTTCTGTAAGCTTCAAGGGTTTCTTTTTCTTTGAAGCAGATTGTATAGATATAGGCTCCACCAGAAGTCCATTTCATGCAGCTTGTGTCTGTCTAAGAGGCATGGGGAGATGAAGGCAGCAATAACCACCTTTTTACTCTAGGTACCAAGCAGCAGGTAAGCAGTGTCAGCCAGGAGTCTGTAAGCCGGCAATGATTCTTGCCTATTTCTCTCACCTTCATCCATTATTGTTCATTTTCTTTTCCTTAATGCTCAATATGTTATTACCCCTTTCCTAGAAGCCAGCCAATGTGAAACATCAATTTAAGAAGTCTTTATCAAGTGTTGTTTCTGAGCAATCAGAGACTGAACACAGGACCAGGTGCCCCAGCATTAGACCTTCTGCCCAGTCATGGTACTTTCTGCCTTGGGGTGAGAAAGAGGAAGCGGGTGACCAGGGCAGGGGAGTACCGAGATGAGGTCAGCAATTACATGTGGGGTGAACTGTGTTTATGTGTCCCATATAGGCTTTTACTGCATCCTTAGGGGACTCTATAAAAAGACTTTTAAGAATCCATTCTCTACAATTCTTGGGCAAGAAATGTCCAGAGACTAGGAAAACATAAGAAAATAACTTGCATAATCAAAGTACTGAAATAGCAAGACTGAAGGTTCTGAAAATTAAAATTTTGGATATGGAGTCAAAATATAGCTGTGTATTACTGCCTAGAGATTGTCACCAGATGTGCTGATCCATAGGGCCTGTTCAGGTGTGTGTGAGTGTGCAGGCTCCTCAGGATGCAGTATCTCTGTGTTTGAAGGTGTGGTTGAATTTCATCAGACTTGCTGATGAAAATATAGCACTAATTCTTTAGTAGAAAATCTATTGGCCTTGAATGTTTTTTGCTGTAATTAATTTCTCAGTACCGAACTTTCTTTTCCCTATCCACTCTCCCTTCTAGGTTCAGACTGATTCCTGGGATAGCGCCATACTTTACTCTCATTTCATTGTCAGAAGTTAACTAATTTCTATTTTACAGTTCCAGAAATATGTGTTAGTAAAGAAGTAAGAAGCAAAGATTAATGTTATTTAGATGTTTGATTTGTCTTCAGTCAAAAGGAGTACATAACAGTAAACAATACAATGTGTGTATTTCCCTGTTGTGCTTTCTTACAACATTTTCTGGGTCTTCTTTAGGATTAATGTCCTCTGAGATCTATCCAGTGCACTGCAGGTCTTAGCTAGAGATAGTATGACTAGATGTGAATGAGCACATAAACAAAATGAAGCACCAAAATTATTGTAATCCGGGACCTGGGGGTTATATAATTAGGAAATAGAACCATTGAGTCCTATTTCTAAGTAGGAAAAATCAATTCAGGCACAAAAGTGTACTGAGAGTTTGTCTAAATTGGAAGAACTTGTTATCTACAGGTGCATAACCTGGATAAAATATCTTTTTAAATCTTCAGTGTAAGAGCCACCATTAAACTTAACTCCTCAGACATATATCAAGAATATGTGGGCAGAGGTATGGACTCTAATGGGTCAGACGAACTGTGCCAGAAAGTGCCTGTATCTATTAAATGATAATAGGACCTGGGCTGACTGTCTCAAACACAGCTACTAAAACATTCAGGTTATCAGGCAAGCAAGGTGAATCTCATCTACAGAATAATAAAAAAAATTATTTGTATTCTCCATTTTATATGGATTTTAAATACAAATTTAATGAAACTATATTTTGAATGTCTAATTGATAATTGCTTGTTGAAAATATTTGCCTCAGTAACAAATTAGAAAGTAAATAAATGGTAAACAAATTTGTATGTACATTCATCCCTGTTATGTATGGGTGTACTTACATCCTAGTTTTTAGGTCAATGAGGAGAAATGGAGCAGTTGGTTTTCAGCTCTTGTATTTTGGTAATAAAGTTAAATAAAAACATGTCTTGGGGAAAGCTGTACTTCATTAAGTTAACCAGCAATATAAGACTTTTTTAAGATGCAACATAATTTATTTATATTTTATTACTTTCTAGATTGCAATTAAGAATTATATCTCTGCCCACAATAACTGATGAACTCTTAAAATAATCATCTAAATTGTGTCTCCTTTCAAACACAAGAACCCACTTTGCAGTTGTAATAGTAAATTAAATATAGCTGTGGCATAGCTTTAATATGATTTAGGTGATATTTCCAGATGTTTGTTTGATTTTTTTGGTTTGTTTGTTTTTAATTTACAGAGTGGGCAGTAGCCTGAAGATGTAATTAGTAATGTGTAATAAAGCAGTAATGTAGTAATGTGTAATAATGACCCGTACAGTCATTCCTATTTTTATAAATCAGACTGGTATATGGTAAGGATTAGTCTAACCTCTACAATAAAATTATCACCACACGAGTTCCAACATTCAGTTTGGTCCAGAATCTGACATATTGATATACAGAGATGTCCATATTTCTCACATGGACACACCTCCTAGAGTGGACTATTTTCACCACCACAGCATGGTTTCCTGGGTCCCATACTGATCCTCTGACTTTCTGTCTCTTAATTACTACTTTTGTGGATTGTTCTTTTAGGAGTATTTAAATAATGTGAAGCTGCCACATGCCAACTGAGTGATCTTTTTATGAAATTGAGGGTGTGTCTTGAACATGTAGTGAGAATAGGAGGGTGCAAAATTTAATAAAATACTGTGGTGGACAGTGAAAAGATGGAAGCAGTGCCTTCTGGGAGCTGTTCCTGCAATAAAATATCCACAGAATCATAAAAACTGGACATTGTCCTGGACAGAAAAAATTAGAATGAGTCAAAACTGGAAGATGGAAAAATCTAAATATTAATAAGTGTGCATATTCATGGAATTCAATTTTCAAAACTCCTCACCTGTCCTACCTTATCAAGCAATGTCTTTAAAATCTTCAAGACAGCATTAACTGATACAGACAGAAAACAAATCCGTTTTCTTAGAAATTCTAAATTTGCTTCTGTGAAATTCTTATTTTCTGATAATTATCTTTTTAGCTTTCCTATCAACATTACTGCTTTTCAAGTAAAAAAAAACCAGTAGTAAAGCACTTTTAAAATTTATAACTATGTTAAATGTTCTCTATAAATCAAAGGCTTGGGGGCTCGGGTAAGGCAGACCTAAATTCTGCCGAGCAAACAACATACTCATCAAACAAGATAGATCAACGACAGAAGTTGCTGAAGGTATTTTTTCTGATAGCTAATGAGAAGGCTGGAGAAAATTATGATTCATGAGCCCATAAGCCCATACTCAAACTCAAAGATAACAAAGAAACTCAGGAATTAACTGAGAAAGTATGTTCTGAATGGAGAGCTAGGTGTGTTCTTTATTTTTTTGATTTTTCACCTGATGGCAGGTTCTTTCTACAAAACTTTGTCTGGCCTTAACATACTGTGATTGGCTATCAGGAAAATTATATTTTTACCATGTACAGTGCTTCAAAAGGTCATATTGTGTACAGTATAATGAAATGTATATGTAGCTTTCAGAGATACAAGGTTAAATATTAGAATAACATACCATATATATGTTGAGAAATATTGTATATTATGAATAATTGGTGTCATTTATAAAATTAAATATATTAAAAATTGGTGCTGTTTTCATTTGCTCTAACCAGTTATCTGTTTCATTTACGATTTGAAGATCGCTACTTTTATAAGGGTTGTTTAAATTAGTGGGAAGAGGCACTGACTGAAGACTTTTTATATGAATGTACATACAGGCCTTACTCAAAAATTTAGAATTGCAGTTTGTGGTAATTGAGCAAAAGCTATGCTGAGGCCTTTACTTAGCCATAAGTTGTACAAAAACTCAATTTGTCAGGACAACATTTTCTCACCATCTTACTTTCAGTCTTTTGAGCCCTAAGTGCATTTCCAGGAAGTATAACAGAACACACAATTATGGGTACTTTTTACCAAACAATTAATCTGTTAAATGGTGCCATCCTTTAGATAAATTCTGCATTTCTAAATTCATTAAAGTCTTGCCAAGTGGGAGCTTGCACTGTAATTTACATATTATCTGAGATGGTTTTTTTATTATAAGTACAAAGAGTCACAAGAGCTTTAAATAGACATTTCACTTGTAATTAGGAGTTCTAATAATGAAATGCCATGCTTGGCAAGGTTTATTTAAGTAATGAAAATCTTCAAGATGAAGTGAGTATTACAAGAAATTGAATTGTTATTACAAACGTCGGAATTCTTCTCACAGCCAACTTTTTGGTTGTATTTTGACTATTGACCATTGTCAAGCACCTGTAGATATTTATCAGGCAATATCCATTCAAAGTCACAATCATAATGATATGACTAGTACTGACTCCTGCACCTGAAGTTCTTCATGCAATAGTGAAGAGTTAGAAAAGAAACTTGAGTGTCTTCAATTCTCTTTGTCTTACCAAATTGCTGTGTTTGACTGTGGGAAACTGTGAGGAGTTCTTTTAAAAATGGATGATCAGGAATGAAATCAAGTCAAACAAGACAAACACTGTACCTGAGAACCATTTATTGATAATGAAAAAAAAACAAAATAGAAAGGAGTCACTCTACTAAAGAGACAGAAAAGAAGGATGGGAAATGGAAAAGGAATGGGAGAGAGGGGAAAGAGAGAGAAAGTGGAGACAGAGGTAAATAGGGTGCTACCACTGGAGGTCAGGGATTGCCAGGAGCTAGGGGGTGTGCACACTGCCTGCCTGTGGACAGCACCCAGAGCAAACAGGCACGATGTGAGGGGGTGCTCAGGCAGGAGGTCCAGAGCTCTGGATGGGGTCCTGGTGAGGATGGGCCATAGGCTGGCTCAGAGCGGGCAGGGTGGGCGTAAGGGGCTCAGGCAGGGATGCAGAGATGAAGCAGGCTGGGCAGTGGGCAGGGAGATAGGGAGGCAGAACAGACCTGAGGGTGAGGAAGAGCCAGCCAGGGCAGGAGAGCACAGGCTGGGCTAGGGCAAAAGGGACAAAAAGCAGGCTATGGCCAGGGAAAGAAGCAGATCTCAAAAGCCCCAACTCAAAAGCAAATCACAAAAAAGCCCCAAAAAACAATAAGACCCAAAAGCACCCAAGCCAAAAGGCCCCCAAAAACAAAGATTCCAGAGCCCCCCAAAACACAAAAGCATACATGCCAGCAAGTTTCTAAAAGCCCCAGGGCTTGTGACACATTTGCTTTTTATGCCCTTGGCTTTTCCCAAAGTCTGCCTGTTGACAGGAGACCTTTGGCCCAGTCCAATCTTCCTCTAGGAGTCATCCACATCTCTGTTTTTATTCTAACTTGCCATTATGAAATCATTCTCTCACCTATAATATGTGTTTGAGATTCATGAGCTTCATGAGGGTTTTAGCTTCTAGTTTTAGCTTTTCCTGAGTATGTGCCTAACAGTTGGGTTACTATGGAAAGAGCAGCTACTATTATCTTGTCTTTCTTCATGTCTTCTCCTTTCTTGATAAATTTAGAACCAGTTCTGCTTGAGCAAGTAATTAGAACTGTTTAAAATGTACCTCTGATTCGACTCAGAGGTTGAAAGGTCCTCTCCAGCAAGAGGAGAGACTTGTTCTTGCACTTAGCAATTTTCACTCATCTGCTGTACAGGTTTAAGTGGAGAGTCACTGAATAACTGACCTTTTTATCTTTAGAGAGTCCTTGACTAGAGGCTATTGAAGGTCATTTCCACAAATCCACTAGAGCTTGAAAGCCAAACTTCATAATAAGTAAGAGAATCAAAATGGGTTTAGTGGATAAATGTCACTTACATAATACGCGTGCATAGTGTAAACACATACATCTGATACTTGCTTCAAACTTCTTTTCAAATTCACAGAGATATATATGCACTTTGGGAGAAGCAAATTAGTCCATTTAAAAATAAACTAATCACACACAGAAGAGCAACCAATTACAATCAATTATGTAGATACCCATGTTGGGGTGATATTGATGTCTACATTATGTATACTATGTATATTATGATGTCTACATTACGTATACTATATATACTATGTATATTATGTAAATCTAAATTTATGAAAAAATTGATCTCAGCCATTGCAGATTGCCCAAAAATTTTATTTATACAATTTTAGATGGCATAGATTTTACGGGTATTTATATGAATGAAAATTAATTTATTTGATTTTTATTTCCTTTATAAGAACATAAATCCAATTTTTTAGCACAATTAGTAGATTTTCTCAAGTTTTTTTTTTTAATGCATTGGCATTTTTATTTATCTTTGCTTTATTCATATCAATTTTTATAAAGATATTTCTAAATCTGGGAGAAAAGCAAATAAAAACCACCAGGAGGGAATCTTTTATTGATTAAACTAGAAATTAGAGCTCAAGGTAAGCCACTTAGTTTGGAATGCAGGCCACATAAAAAGCATAAATGTGTTACATTTTTCAGTTCCTTTTCTTGCAGTGTATTTCTGATTTTTTTTAATAAAACTTCTGATTTTAATAATTCCATATGATTTTACACATCACAAAGCTAAAAAAATATTAGTGTACTTTCCTATGGATAGTTAGCCAAAATCAGGTAGAACTGTAGACAATAGAGTCCCAGAAATAATGTGGAGATTGCTACTATCTGAATAACTATTGATAACTAGTATCTCAAACAAAAAAATTAGAATAGTCACATAATTAAAATATCTGGTAAATTATTATGTAATTCTTTATGAATATTTCCTTTATCTACTTTACATATTTCACATTCCTTTACCATTGCTTTTAGACAATGAAAATTAATGAGAATAAGGAAAAAAAAAACTCAGTAAAACAATCAGAAATACATATGATTTGAAAATATAACCCATTATTAAATTATCTCCCATGCTATATAAATGGTCTTGTTTCTTGAAGATGTAGCAGTGTTTTTAAAACTCTCTGCTTTAACAGAGAATTTTAAAGTCATACTTAAAGATATTGTAAATATCGCTGAACTCTTATTTCTGAATTTCTACATGATGATAACATCTTGAATTATTCTGCTGTTAATAGCCTGCAGGTTGTCACAGTTTTCACAGTATGGGAAGGCTGTAGAGGTGCCTCTGTTATGCTTGTGACTTTTTCATGAAGTGTGACGACATTTAAGATGACTTGATGATATTTTCTTTTAAAATTACTAATGATTCTAGATAATATTACTGCATATTGAAGTGGAAACAATCTCTCAGACAAAAAAATTACCCTAAACTTGCAAAGCTTTCTTATCTCAAGACACCATTGTGTTTATTCTGGATTAATACCTTTCCTTAAAATTAAGAATCACAGAAGAGTTGAGGCTGGAAAGGACTTCTGAAGGTCATCTTGTCCAACCACACTGCACAAGTAAGGCCACTAAGTGCCCATTGTCAAGCACATTATTTAGACAGGTATTGAATAACTCTCGGAATGGTGGCTCTGCAACCTTCCTTGGCAACACATTCCAGCGCTCAGTCACCTTCGAAGGAAAAAAAAACAAACCAAAAGTGTTTCCTGATGTTCAGAGGGAACATCTTGCATTTCAGTGTGTGCCCATCCATCTGGACCTGTCACTGGGCCCTACTGAGAGGGTCTGGCTCCAACCTCTTCTCATCCTTCCTTCAGGAATTCATATACATGAGTAACAAGCCCTCCAAGCTCTTCTCCAGGCTTCAGTCCCAGCACTCTCAGCCTTCTCACATAGGTGAAGTCTTGTAAATAAAGACTGAGACAGAAAAAGTATTCTCTACCTCACACTGTAACCAAAACATGCATCATTGGTGCCACATTTTTCTTGTATTGCCTCTACATTTGTAGATCCCCCTTTATCTGACATCCAGGGCCAGATCATATACCAGCTGGGATTTAACTTTCATAACTTTGTCCTTGGATGCTTAGATAGTGTTTCCCCATTCCTCCCAGGTTGACTACCTTTGTTTTCACACTCTGCTCTCTTTTTATTTCTGAGTTTGGCCAGGTGGTCTTTGTTCATCCTCCTGGCATTTTTATTTGACTAGTTATTAATTTGGGATGGATGTCTGATGAGCTTGTATGAAGAGATATTTGAATATTAACCAGCTTTCTTGGGCATCTCCCCTGTAGGAACTTACCGGATGCGTCTCTGCTGAATGATTCTTTGAAGATGCAAAAGTCTGCTCTCCCATTGTCCAGGTTTGTGGGACTTGATTTTCACTCTCCTCCCTGACCTCAGGATCCTTCACACCTTCATCCTGTGACCCATAGCCAGGGCTGCCTTTAATCTTCACATTTCCAATGATCCCCTCAATCCCCTCATTGGTGACTATCAGATGCAGAAATGCACCTCTCCATCATTTGTAGGAAGAATTTATCACTAATAGACTCCAGAAACCTTCTGAATTATTTATGCCTTAGTGTGTTGACCCTTCACAATCATGCTGGTGATTGAGGTCCCCAGTGAGGATCAAGACTAAAATTTGAGACTGCTCCTATTGTTGTTATCCACTTCTTCTGCCTTGTTTGGGTGGCCTATAGCAGACACCCAATATAAAATCATCTTTGAATGTTATTTCCTTCATTCTAAACCAGAAGCTCTCCATCAGCTCCAATTCCACACTCAGGAAAAATCTGCAGCCAAAACTCTCTAGGAAATAAGTTAAATAATTGTGTTGCCCCCTTTGTTGTTTTTTTTTTCTTTTTTATTCCCCCTCATTTTACAAAGAAAGTGACTTCCAATTCTCACTAAATAACTCTTGAAATCATTATCTTATTTCAGTTGTGCTGAAGGAAGAAGAGATTTCAAAAAGAAGAATTCCCAATAAGTTTGCTAAAGACTAGCAAATCTTTCTCTCTAGGTAGAGAGAAAAGAAAATGATTGCGAAGAGCTTCTATGGTAAGTGCTGTTGTTAATCATGCTATGAGTATTTGGAGTTAATCAGACCACACATACATGCTGCTTTTCTCTGTTGACTAGTGCTCAGGGATGTCAAAGAAGTGACTCTCCTTATTCTGAAAGGGAGTCTGAAAAAAAAAATTAAAAAGGAGGAAAAATCACAGAGATCTGGAAGAATATTGAGACTGTTGCAAAATTGTAATGTTATGAACTACAGGAATTATGACAGAAAAATATGGAAAACACTCCATGCTTTCATTAATCTTTCTGATTATTAAATAGAACATTATTTTTGATTTTTCTGCAATTGTTAGTGTTGCAAAATTTTATCTGATGGAAATAACTTGACTGACAATCTTGATAATCAAATTCATTAACAAAGGTTACACAAAGCTGAGACTGTTCTAGTTCCAGCCTTTCTTACTTCCAAAGAGTTTAAAATATAATCTGAGGAAACACTGCAGAAGGCGAGAAGTCAGTTTGTGCTTTCATCCTGTGAAATGTTGTTTCTGTGCTGTAACTACACATTACTCTTGATGGTACTTTTTTATCATGCACAGTTCTTCATCAAAAAGTGGGATGCTTGCTTTGCATAAGCCATCTAACAATCTGGACAATCTCCTAACCAAGGATGCATCTGAACTAATGACCTATAAATTCAAATAAATGGTGCTCATTTGTCATTTGAGCCTACATTATTCCTGCTGAAGATCCTTTGTATTATTACCACTATTGTATTAACAGTGATTTCTGTAAGTAGTTTATAAACTAATTAAGGACCTGAGTACACTGAAGTGTTAAGAAAATATTAAAAAACCCTATCTCTGCTGAGACTTATTAATCTTTTCTGGTAAAATTTTCAAACAAGCAGAAAGAAAAATATTTGGTATATTATAAAAGAGAATCTTGAAATTTGAAAGTGAAACTGTATCAAAAAATAAAACTATGTGTTCTTATACCCAAAAATCAGAAAAATAAAAAATATGGTAAGACCAGGTCTCAGTAATCTCTGACCTAGGATACCAATGTAAAGGAATGTTGGAAGGCTTACCCTTGATCAAGAACATTTGGGTTAGAGAACACATATGAAAACAATATTCACAAGTCCCATGTGCCCTTATGGGATGCATCCACGAGTGCTGAGAGACCTGGTAGACACTAAAGCAAGGCCTCTCCTGATCATCCTTGAAAGGTTGTGGCAACTGGGAGAGATGCCCGAGGACTGGACACAGGGAATTACCGGCCAGTCAGCCTCACCTGATCCCTGGGAAGGTGATGGGGTGCCTCATTCTAGGGGCCATGTCTACACACGTGACCCTAACCGTAACCCCAATCACCCCCACCCTCTCAAACAGGCTTCTATTAATTCCTGGAATGTGGACTGTAAGTTCAGCCACCTGAAGGAAATTGAGACAAGATAAAGATACTACTATTGTGCAATTATCTCAGGCCTAGAGGGGAGGTGAACAAGGCTGGGAGAGAAGAATACACTACTGCAAGGAGTCCACAGGGAAGGCCAGCTCAGAAACTGTGCTGAAGATCAGCTCTGTCTGGGTCTGGCAGGGGAGGTCATAGCTCACCAACAGAAGTTAGAAGTTAGCACTCAAGAGAAAGACTGAGCATGGGACTAATTAGAAGTGAGGGAATTATTCAACCAATAGAATAAGAGAACTGTGGAGCCAATAAGCATTGATTATTTTTTTGCTGAAATGTATAAATAGTGAAAATTTTAAGTGCCCTTGAGACTCCTACCACTAAGAAACCCACAAGGAAAAAAGATCCAATGGGACACAGTTGGATCCATGCGAGATGATATTTTTCTGCTTAATCTGTCTCTCTCTCACTCTTTCTCTTTCCCCTTCTCTGCCCTTTCCCCATTTCTTTCTATCTCCCTCCCTCATATTTACTGTTAAATAAAATCCATACTATTGACTATAGCACATAGTCTCATTTGAACCTTAATTTGGGTAGAGGCATCTCTCAATAACTGGATCTTGACAGTATCCTGGGAGCATTAGGAAAGTATTGTCATCAGGTCAAGGGAGGTGATCCTGCTGCTCTGTTCAGCTCTGGTGAGGCCATAGCTGCTCAGGCAGGGAGGTGGGACCAGATGACACACTAGGGTCCCTTCCAAATTTACCCATTTTTTGATTCTGAGTATGTAAGGATCTGCATACTTTCGACCACTTTGCTTGGATTTTTTTTCACTTTATGGATCATGACATCTTCCCACAGCCTCAAAAAAATACAGCTATAATGACAGTAATAGTGACTGAATAGTAATTCCTTCAGATTATCTGCCACAAATGGGTTTTCAAAGGAAAGAATGGGTCATCAGGTATAGAAAATTGATCAGCTTTCAAACCAAGTAGCTTGTTAAATTCTTTGGAGGATATCTCTGGGAACCTAGTCTCAGAAGAAAATCCCACACTGTAACCTAAATGCTAGGAGTTGGCTGTCTTTTTCTTTGAATTACTGCTTTCTTTATTAAATGAAAAGTGAAAAAAATAAAAAGGACAAATCCCAGTATTTCAACATTATTGGTGCTAACCTTCTGGTGTCTTTCTACTGTGTGTATAGGTTTCCCTTTGAATACATTGCTGATGGATATAATTTCACTTATAAATTGAATAATAATTTTTAAATATATTTTTTGGAGTTCAAAGCAAAAAAAAATTAAAGTTGAACTGGTTGACATATAGGTATGTTATTAAATCAAACTCTTCAATGTCTGCCTATACATCAGTTTTATAAACTAATTACCAATATAAAAATTGCCTGAGACTAAGAAAGCATTACCACTTAAAAGTAGCCATAACTTGGATAATTTTTGAACTATTTCAACTAGGAGAATTTAATGGTGGGCTAGTGTACTTATGTACAGTCATTTTCATTTTCTAAAAATAAATAACATTATTTTTCTCTGAGAAGAGTAAAGAAACTATATGAAACTAGCTCCTTTCTCACACTTCCTCACATCCTCAAGGCATTCTTAGGCAGAAGTTGACCTAAAATTTCCTCTCTGGGTTTCTTTCAGGACAGTGTGTGTTGTCCTTTCCCCTGTCTTCTTCTATTTCTCAGCACCACTTTCACTCACAAAATGCACAAACACACTCATGCATTGTTATTCAAGAGTGTTCAAGGGGAAAGAAATTAATAATCAACACCTCCTTAATTAGTGAATTGCTTTACCTATTTGGTTTTATAAATTGTATGCTTTCCTTTTGGTTTGGTGGCCATCTATTGTCTCTTTCAATTAATCTGAACAAAAGACAATTACAGGTCTTAAGATCTTAATGAATTTTGCTTCCAAAGTATGTATTAGTGCACTTATAAATGGAGAATGGAGGCTAAATAAACAACAATCTTGTTTCCTACTTTCTTCCCGTCTGGCGTTCATGGTTCTAATAGTGAAGAAGAGATATATTTTTAGACTTGTAAACAGTCAACTGTATATTAACTTTCCTGATCACCTGCTGCCAGCTTTGCTGTGTTATGATTAAAGTTTACTTACTTTCAAAAAAATTAGAAAAGAAGAAAACTTTTAATCACAAATGAGTCAAAACAGGGTTCTTTACTCACAATTAAAAGTCTGCCTTTAATGTGGTTGGCACATAATGCAACCTAAAACCTAGAGTCAGCAATGAAATATACATTATCAAAGCTTCAGCACAGAGTTTTCTATTAGTTTATGATCCCATTAGAGGACGCAAAAATGGGACATCCAATTTAGTAATGGCTTATTAACTATTTTCACTGTTAATAATATTAGCTAAAAAGGGTCTTAGAGTGCAAAATCTTTTAATCATATTGGATAGCTGCAAAAGGAAAGAATCCTTCATTTTGACATTAGTATTTTTTAGTAGGGATGTGGCTATTCTACAAGCAATGATCTGTGCCTGGCCTGTGACAGTATCAGTAATTACCTCCATCCAGTTGTGATGGGAATGAAGCTGTTATTTGTCTCTATTATGGCTGAACATTCAAGCTGCCTTACATTTTATCCAGCAAATGAAATGATTTAACTATGATAGTGAAAGACTAAAAAAAAAACCTCCAAAAATAAAAAGTCTGCCTACTTTTTGTAAAAAATTCTGTCATGAATTTTTTGTTAGAACAAATAGATAGAACAATCATAGATGCACAAAATAGACAGGTACATGAGTATTCTCTAGCTCTGTTTTGGTTGATAATTTTTTACAAACTCTCTTCAATATGAAGACACATATGAATATAATCTATTTCAAACTATTTTATATACATTTTTTTCCCATTCGTCTTTGTGATGGTAAAGCTATTGATACAAACTGCCTTCTGGATACAGAACAATTATAGTTTTATTTTCTATTATTTGAAAAAAATTCTTCTCATATTACCATGATGGAGCCACAGAAGTGATATTTTATTTCCAGTCCCAAGATTAGAAGACTTTTTTTTAAAGAAAAAAGTTCCTAAGAAATACCAAATTTTGTCAATCATTACTATTGAAAAGACATTATAATACCATCTTTGTATATATGTTGCCACCTTAAGTACTGAGTGGGGGTTGGTTCTATGTCTGTTGATTTCAGTAGCCATTGGATGAATCTGCTAGTGAGAAACTGCTTTACAAAGGATAACTGAGACACACACATATTTCAAGGGAAATTTGAAATGAATCTCTAGTGAAATTGTTCATTATCCTAACTCTCAGTGACTGCCTTATGATAGCTGTTATGGGTTGCTAGGTAGATCATATCAGAATGTCTGCAAACTAGCTTGGGAAATTAGATCCTATGTACACCCTATAAATTTTGTTAATATGGACAAGACCATACAAAAATAAAAAAAAAATCTGTTATTTTTCTTTTTTATTGTTTTATTTTTACAGTTAACTCTTTATTATCTGGCAGAATGTAGAAGCTGTCTAGCTGAGAAAGAAAAGCAAACTGTTGTGTCTAAGCCCTGCACAGCCACTCACACATTCTCCCCTAGTGGGATATGGAGAGAATCAGAAAGGTAAAACTGGGGAAAGTCAGAGATTGAGGAAAAACTGTTTCATACATAAAGAGAAAGCTGCACATGCAAGCCAAAAGAAAACAAGGAATTAATTCACAACTTCCAACTTATTAGTTGGCAGGTATTCAGCCAACTCTAGGAAAACACAGCTCCATTACACGTAACAGTGCTTGGGAAGACAAACACAGTAACTCTGAACTTCCACCCTTTCAGGTCAATTAGCCCTCAGACTCTTAAAAGATGGGCGTACTTTCATGGACTCATACTGAGAGCAAATCTACAGGCCTTCTTTATCTTTGTAAAGAGTACAAGTTAATGCCAGCATTGTCTGAATCAAGGAAAATATATGAAAAATGGGGAAAAAAATCATACAATTAAGAAAGAATAACTTACTGAACTCCCCCCCCCACCTTCCCTATTGCACAAGACCATGAAAGAAATAATTTGTCTGAACTTGCCTAATAAGGTCACCTTCAGAGCCAAACAAGTTGCTCCTTTTGGTGATTTACTCCAGAATGAGAGCAGGAGCAAAGGAATCGCTCCCTGAGCAGCCATGTTTCTCTTCATTTGCACTGAATGATGGTAACTAACTCAAATGTACATGTCCAGCTCGTTAATGTTCCAATGTAATAGAGAGGAATTCCTCCTGTAAGGATCCAGTTTTCAAAGATAAAGAGCAACTGTTTTGAACAGACAGCTGTGCACATGAATATATCTTTAATTTACAGTCAATTCTGTTGTTTTAAATAATTAGGATATGTAAAAATATCTCGTAAGTGACCCTGTATCTCATCCTACATGAGATTTTGGAAGATGCAAAAGCAACTTATATGAAATTTTCCTTTAGAAATATTCCTGCAAACTCTCATGTACTTCATTGTTGAAAAGTGTCTCAAACTTATGAAGTATGACAGTTACCTTTCAACACTACTGTCTCATATACAAAAGTAAACAATTTATTTGCAGATGAAGTTGTGAGACCTCATGGTATGACTCCAGAACACACTGACATCAGAGCAGTTCTTTCAGTCTGTGACTTTATATGGTTGAAGTATCATCAGCAGAAGTAAAAGGCAGCTTTTTCTTCTGGATAATATGATCACATTGAAAAAGTGGACCAATACATTCCATGAGAGTGGACCAATACAATACACGAGAGTTCAGCTTACCATCAACTCTGTCTTCTTTATGTCCACTTCCTCTGTGCTCATCTGACCTGACTACTTCTGCCCTTTCTGAGGTAGAGCTTAAAGCTGGGATCTGGTTCAACTAAATTTAGGCACATAGAAAATTATAATAGATAAGAAGTGATGACCTTCCTCTGACAACTATTTTTCTTGACAGAAAAACTGATCCTAAAATAGGAGAAAGTTAGTTGCTGAAATTAAATCCTCAATTTCAATTGGGTGTTAAGTTTGATTTTATGTATGTACAGGCACATATGATTTGAACATCTGAGGCTGTACAGTTGAACAAGTCACCCAACTTCTCATGTGTCCCTGTTTTGTTTAATTTGGTCTGATTTTATTGTCCTGCCATGGCTTAATCCCAGCTGGTAAAAATCACCACAGCCACTTCCTCCCTCCTGCACCCACAGTGTGGAGGAGAATTGGAAAAGAAAGTAAACCTTGTGAACAGTTTAAATGTGAAAAAGAAATAATTATATGCTCAACACAAAAGAGAAGGAATAAATACTAAAAAAAATCTGTATGTTGTCATTCTTCTATTATTTCTAGAGTCCCATATTGTTGTTATTAGATTTCCAAAGTCCATACCTCTCTGATGTATTCTCATGGCTGCAGATCTTCACTGCACAGACTCCTTCTTCTGCACGCTGCTCTCTCTCAGGTCAGGGCTCCTCCAAGGCTCTCCCTGGCTGGCTAACCCACCCCCTTTTATCCCAGTTATCTTCATCAGTTACAGCTGCAGCCCAATTAAGGACATCACAGCTGCAGCCCATCAAGGGCAACCAGGACCTCTGGGGCAAAGCCTCTATACAGATATTCAAATACATTTCCTCTACTATATATGTATTGTTTTTAAATTAAAATAACAGGGGTTTTCCAGGACTCTCCCATTAAGGACTGCTTATGAAATGTAAGAAGGAACATGAGCTACTGATTCATGTTCACTTAAACTATGAATATTCCATTTTTAGCTAGATTTTATACATGCATTTTTTAAAGAGTCACTCAAATAAAATTCTGCATAAAAGTATTTCCTCAACATTAAAAAGTGGGTGTGCCTTTCTTTTGCTTTTTTTTTGGTTTATCTGAGATGTATGTTAAATCATCATTTAAATGCATTCAAGCGCAGAATGGTTTCTTGCTAATTTTTTTTATTTCAAACAATGGGATTAGAAAAACTGAAATTTTGACACCATCTTCATTTCCAAAGGGGAATGACCAACCAAGTAAAGTTCAGAGGTTGTTAGCACCAGCAGGCAGTATTCATATCAGGTTGTTCCTTAAGAGGAAAAATTGAGGTCAGACATTGCTGTGTTGCGTGAATGAATGTATGCTGAAAATATTCTATTAGATCTGTAAAAATTATAACAGAATCACAGAATCACAGGATGAGTAAGGCTGTGAGGAACCACTGGTGGGGCCATCTAGTCCAACCTCCAACATTAAATTAGGGATTTTCTGCATCATCATATTCAGTCTCCATTTACCTTTGTGCAGTCTAGTATATATTCCTGCCACAGAGTCTCATTATGGAACCACGTAGGAATATGTTAATTTAATAAATTTATACTGATTTACACTTGCTGTCAATCTGGCTCAAAGCATTTAGAAAAGACTTTTTTTAGCAGCTTTATGATGTGAAAATTCTGAAAAGGGTTTCACATTACTTACCCCATGACAGGAACACTTATGTTTCTGAATACTTGTTTTAAGTTGGAGTTAACAAAAGTCTCACTTTTTCTCAGCTCACTACATAGTCAAAGAAGTTTAAGAGGTGAAATTGCTATAGCAAGTTGGCATTGCACTGAATAAATTTTATCCACTTTTTTGATGCAATGCCATAGAGAGAATTACTTCCATACCCAGATGTTCTCTTTCTGCAGTGGTTAAATTCATTCTTGATTCTACCAAATGTAAAAATAGTATCCTTTAGATGAAGCTTCCTCTGCATAATGATAATAATAGTAGTAAAGTGAATCTCTGGGATAATAAGAGATGTTTTTGCAATTTCTAAAGCAACTGTGTTTCAGTTTAAAATACATAAAGCACTATTGCACTAAATACAGAAAGCACTATGTATAGATGTGTTGAATTGAGAGCTAATAATTTTGTGAGGGGAAAAATGCATTTGCTATTTGGGAAGAACATCTTTACAGTGAGAATGTTGATTCTTTCTAGACAGAATCTGATGAACCCTATATAGAATGAGAATTTTTTACTTTGGTCAAGGTAAAAGTGTTCACAAGTATATGAGAAAATATTAACATGGTAATGAAAGAAGACTCTTAAAGATGAATGGCTGAATATAACCCTGAAATCCTTGTAATTCAGGAATATAACCCTGAATTATTTTCAAAGTATTGAAGCTGAAAATCTGGATTTCCATTCCCATAATATGTATGACCATACTACATTTATTGTGTCTAAATAGTAGAACAGCATAGACATAATGACTACTGAATATGCAATTTTCATGACCAGAGTTTTCTCATCATTAATAGGTTTGTGTTCTTGCCCAGTCAGCTGAATATTGTGGGTGTTGTGCTTATATGTGCAAATGTACGTGTAAATTCAAGCTGTCTGCAACCAGTCTGGCTGAAAAAAACCAGCAGAGGAATGGCTGGGAAAAAAAAAAAAAGTGCATTTAAATTAACAAGTCCAAGCACAAGTACAAAAGACTGAATTTAACTACTAGGGGAATCAACTTTCACATACGCATTGTTACAGAACTGTGCTTTATTATTAATATGTTTTTACATAGGGCTATAAGATAGATTTATAGAGATGAAAAATGTAAGTAGTAAGTACTTAAGAAGTAAATCACGAGAGATTTCTCTTTTATCTCATTATGTCTTCATGAGTTACTTCACTCTTCACTGTTGCTAAGCAGGGTGATTGCATGCTTTGTTTTGTCAGTTTTTTTCCCATATACAAGAAGAAAAACAAAATTGTGTTTCAGATTTTTTTTTAAATCAAAATTTATAATTAAGGCCTACTGAATCTTTTTGCTCTTTCAAGTCATCAGTCTTAGAATGACTGCCACTACAACATATTTTTTATTTTTGTTTAATACTAATTTTCTATACCCAAAGGCATATTCTGTCAGAAACATATGGAAGTGGCACAAATAAAAAAGGAAGACCACATCTTTTTCTCAAGATCCCTTATGTTAAACAGAAGCAATATTACCAATTGATGTATGCAGCACATTTAGCTATATTTCTGGCATGAAAGACTACAGACAATAATTATCACTAACAGTCTCTGCAAAGCAGTGTTAACAGTGCAAATATATGAGTACACAGGCATGCTGCAGTAAGGTCATCTCAGCACACAGCTGAGAGGGAAAGTTGGTTGTCACTTTTAATCACAGTTAAGCCCATACAGCCTTCAGAAGTGGTAGCATTCTCAATTTCCCTAGGCCCTGCATAAAAATGACCTATTGAGTGGCTTTCTTTGATGAAGAGTAGATTTATTTATACCTTTGGGCTGAAACTCTGGGTGTGGTAACGTGCCTTAGTGAGACATTTGCTCATTAATTATGTTTCATCTCTGCTCTCTAGCTGATAGTTTGTAAATCTGGTAAATTCTAGCAATTCTACAAGAACTATCAAAAACAGTGCTGGACATAGTAAATACTTCCTTTTTTCTTCTATCAACTAGGTAGGTTCTTATGCATACAAATACTTAGGAGACTGCTTGTCATTATAAAAAAATGCCTTGACACAGATTGTCATAACATGGCACAATTTTGATACAATCAAGAGTTTTTGCAGTTAATTTTGACTCAAATTCCTCTTCTGAACTTTCTGCCTGCACTTCTCTACCTTCTTTAATTTTTGATAGTCTGAGTTTATGTATTTTTTAGGTCTGAAAGATATTAGGACTTCTTATTTTTTTTTTAAATTCAGTATTTATATTTTCTTGAGAAAAGGAGAACTGACTAATATATCTTGACAAGCAAACAACTGTTAATTTTCTCTTGACAGCTAATGTTAACTGCATAGTCAAAATTCTCAGTAATTTGATAAATTCTTACACTCTGTAAATGCTTTTTTTGAAACAACAGTTACAAATGTAATGGATAGCAACCTCCTTCTAATCATGACGATAAAACTCACTCCGTTTTAATAAGCGACATTTATAAAATAAACAAAGAAAAATTAAGTACACTTTTTAAAAAATATTCATGCCGTATTTTTTTAGTGTAGTATTTCAACAATCTTCAGAGAAAAATTACATCAACATAAACATGTTTGAGAAGTTTTTGCATCCCCATCTCAATACCTCTTTATATCTAACTTCAGTTATTTTGTTTAAATTCCTTTTTAAAGTGAAATTGTAACAAAGATTTCCACAAATGTTTCAAGATGATGTTTGAATTGGTTTCATTCATTTTTTCAATACGATTGTTTTTTTCTCACCTATATGCAAAAATGTAGTTACCTTTTGCTACCTGGAGCTACATATATCTTTTTTTTTTTTTTTTTGCGGGTCACAAACTAAAGTTAAATGGTTAAACATTGTTCCTAAACTTGACTTAATATTGTTACAAACTATTTATTTATTGTGGTTATACAGTATACAACAGTGTTGTTAACACTATGATAATATACTTCTATTTGTGTTCAAGGCAAGCTACAATTGTGTTCTGATTAGTGCATTGCTACTGCAGGCCTCTGTTTTCAGTAAAATGAGTAGAAAAAGAGTAGTGGTGCTTGAAAACATGATACTTGATCTAAATATTAGTAACCAAACTTAACCTTGGTCTTGCAATTTCGAAATGCACATTCTAAAGTCTAGTTGTTTTTGTAAGGACTGTCAAAGAGCATGAATGTCACAACATCATTTTCCAATTAAAACAATTGAATTTCATCTTTCTCCCTTTCATCTTTCCTCTCTATATTCCTTCTATAAATGTGCAGCTGAAATTCACTGTATGACATTCAAAGATTTTGTCAGTGGGTAAATCTAAGGAAACTAGAGAGGATGCTGCTTTAAGGCGCATAGGACTTACTATGGGCTGGTGGGAAAAACTATTTTGGTGTGCAGCAGAGATTCTGGAGATTATACAGCAATTTTTTATGGAATGTTGGAGGGATCAACACCAACCCAGAAAGAGCAAGTTTAGAAAAAGAGGGATAAAAAGGACAGATTGCAGATTAGCAGAAGGTGGTCATTATGCTTGTCACACTGAGTGCTACTGTGACTGTCCTACATTCTTACTGAATCCTCTTACTCAATCCTATTTCTAACTGTATTCTATTATGAATATCCTTCCTATTTTGAGCCTCTGTGTGTGTGAACATCATATTGGACTATCTAGCAAGTAGGACAAGGTTCCAGCAATTGGGGAATGTGATGCTCTGTATGTGCATTTGTGTTAAACTACTAGTAAACTTTAAGCTGGTGATTTTCACGAAGTTGAAATAAATATCATACAAAGTGATGGGATTAAAAAAAAAAGATAGTGAAGAAAAACTCAAATACAGTTCAGTAGAAAACAAATTTTTAATTTTTCCTTTGACTTCCTATGGCTATTTACTGGGAAAATTCCTGAGTTTAAATTTTGAATGTTTTCCAAATCTATTAAAAAATATTTTGTAAGGACTGAAATGTCTTTCCATGGCTAAATGCCTTTTATTGAATAAGAAAAGACATTTTGATTTAATTATATCTGTACTGTTTGGATAAAAAAAGACTCAGTGGAGTACTGATTGTGCTGAAATTACTGTAATTGTTATTGACTTCAGTTGTTAGAATTTCCCTTCAGGTCTGCTCAGTTCAGAAACTAAATGTTCTAATATTCCCATTGAAGATGGGTCAAAAGATTATACAAAAATCTTGCTAAAGAAGTAAATGCTTATACAGGAAAAGAATCTGTTGTTGCTTGGTCAACTATTTGTGTTGTCTTTATACCATGGACCACAGAATCACAGAAAGGTTGAGACTGGAAGGGACCTCTGAATGCCATCTGCGCCAAGCCTCCAATGCTCAAGCAGGGCTACTTAGAGCCAGTTGCCCAGGACCATGTCCAGATGGCTTTTGAACTTTTGAGCAAAGTTGGAGACTCCAAAATATCTCTGGGCAACCTGTGCCACAGCTCAATAACCCACCCAGTAGAAAGTATTTCCTGGAGTTTTCTACTGTGAGGATGATTGAGCACTGGAAAAGGCTGAATTTAGGTGCTATACTGTATAATTATTATAGATGTAGTGATTACATATATTTATATTATAGGGGTAAAACTACTCTGTATATAGATGTATACATTACAGTGTCTGCATAAAAGCAGCATGTAATTACACCAGTGCACAATTTTAAATAAATACCTTTTTTTTAATCACATATGCATTTGTATGTTAAAGAAAATAAATTATATTTTAGCAATAATCACATTTTCTGAACTAAAAAAAAAACCAGATACTTTCACAGACTTCCTTTTTACTAGTCCTCTCTTAGCAGAAGTAAATTTTAACATTTGTGATATAACTAAACACACATGTCTTTTAAGAATAAAAGCAATATCAAAATGTTGACAACTATAAGTATGAAGCTTCTATAGTACATGTCCAAACACGAGAAGAGCCAACTGGCTATAAATTCTACACTCCACTTAGTTACTAATGTTTTGGAAAGAAATAGTTTCAGAGTCCATCAGACATAACTATGTAGGGTTTTTTTTCCTGTAGGCAGACTGAAAGATTATTATTCAGTACTAAAATGCTATTAATTGAACACCTTTAGAGTTTCAAATTGATTTATTTCTACTATAAACTCATATGATCTCAAAATTCTTTCAAATACTTAGCCAACTAAAAATTTTAAATCCCTTTCTCAAATGAAAAAATATGTTGACTTTTATATAAACTGCATCCTCTCATCTGTAATTTTTACATTATTATTTATGTTTTTCATTATCAGTATGACTAGAAAGTGTTCCTTCTAATTTCTTTGACGACTAATGATGTTAGTCCAAAAAGAGACCTTTAAATTTCTTATTTGTTTTGTTGTTGGTTTTGTAGGCATTTTTTACATTATCTTAAGTCTTAAATATCAGAGAAATTGAGATTTACTTCTCTGAGGGTAAAATAAAAACGAAAATTTATAAAAATTATTGCTAATATATTATTTCCCTCAAAATATAACATTATAAATAAATATATAAATATAAATATATACAATAAATATATAATTTAAAACCTGTGTGAGGGTATGAGTAAATGTGTCTGTGCTCCACTAAAATTTCCTACAAATTACAATTTCATCTCTGGCTAGTAAAATGTGTATTGTAAAATGGAAGGACTATAAGCAATATGTGAAGAACAAAAAGCCATTTTGCTGTAATCTACCTCTCTGTGAAGGTATTACAAACGATTTTTCAAGTATTTATAATGTTGATGAAAAAAATATATATATGATTTGTGTATGTGTCCACATGTATGCATTTATATTTTCATATGCTTTTGAATAGGTCTCACAGAAAATTCATGAGTACTGAAGGGGGACAGGAAAATCTGATAGGATGTACCGACAAATTTAGAAGAAGAAAAATAAAAGGCCAAACAAAAAAACAAACAAGCAAACAAAAAATAGTGAGTGACCAGTTTAGATAGACATGGGCATTCAAACAAATACTAGTGAACTGTGCCTGAGGATTTGAAGTTCTCATGTTCATTTATAAAATCAGTTGTTGAGGACTCTGATGTGCTGTGGCTTAAGAATGGCACTCCCCAGTTTAATGCCCCCTCCTCCCTGAGACTCTCCCAAATCATGTGCCACTAGCTCGTTCCCCATCCTTTCACTCCCCATTCTTGTTTCAGGGATGGAGTTGACAGCTGTAGGCACAAAAAGGTGAAAGGGTTAAAATAAGAACAATTTACTGGAACCAGCAATAAGATAAGGAAAAAAACCCCACCAAAAGTATACAAACAGAGGTGATTTACATGCAAAAAATTCTCATTGAGTGACCCAGAAACAATTATCAATGGACTACAATAGCAACTCATAACTTCATTTTGAAATAAATTTTTTAAGTAACTGGACTGAATCAGAATCAGAATTTTAAGAAAATGGTTTTTTTTTTCCCTAACAAAAAAGGGATTTTGGCACTTGTTAGCAATTGGAAAACTGTTAGGTGTTTTTGCCACTTCATGTAACCAACATTAAGTTGATCACCAGATCTGGTATGAAGGAGTCAGTCAGGTTAGCAGGGACTAAACACTCCTCCGTGTATTCCCTTTAAGCTTGTAGACTAGTAGCTTTCATTTCACTTGGTAAATACTCCATTACTGATGACAAGTGTTTCTCCTGTTTTATTCTGCTTGTACTCTGAATTTTGAGTGCTTGTCTATCTTCTTTGAAGTTTGATGTAAAGGGGATGTGCTCACATTTCATGAATGGGCAGTATGAATCTGTTGCCAAAACTGGGGAGGAAATAGTGTTAACAGATACAATTTGTGACTATTTGTGAAGATTGTTGAGAAATATATGTTAGTGCACACTCAGTTATACTGCTGTCTCAAACTTCTGTGGTTGAGAGTTCACGGTGTGTTCCAGTATAGCATATCCATAGTCAGCATTTTCATCATGTAATTTACAAGAATAGCCATAGCTTTAAAAATAAGACTTAAATTGTGAAATAATTTAAAAAATTAAAATATTTGTGTTGAAATATTGCAAAATTAACTAAAGCTTTTCCAATGAATGAATACATTATAATGATATGCCTTTCAAATATTTTTAAGCAAGATCTAAGTTTTATCTCTCTGAAGGTGTAAAAACTTGGCCAACAAAGACTTGTACTAAGTTATTACAGAATTAAAAGTCTGCTTCAGTTATATAAGGTACTTTAGCTAACAAAGTTTTAACTCCACACAAGGCAAGTTTATACCCTCACTCAAAATGCCAAGGATATTACAGCACATAACATCAAATTTATTTCTAATTAATTGCATCTAAGAGATATTTTGAACATGATTATGAACTTACATTTTCTTCCCTCCATTCATATCTCTCAACCTTTCCGCTATCTGCCTTCCCATTCACAGATCTAAAGAAGTCTTATGACTTCTGTCAACAAAAATAGGTCTGTTTTACCCTTCAGCATGTTTTCAGAGAGGAGTAAATTGAGCTAAAGAAGGCATCTGGTCTATCTGTGCCTAAACTAAACACAAAGAGGAAATTATATATGAAAGTAGTTTTGGGCTCCTTTTTAAAAAATCTGTTATCTTTAGATATTTTCCAGTACTGCAGCTACCCCTCTTCTCAACAGGTATAGTGCTAAGGAAAATCTTAAATAGATTAAATGTAATCAGAGGTCTCAGAGGGACAGGGTGAAATTGAACTCTGTTGGTGTATTTTTTTAACTGACAGAAGATATTTCTTCATCTTAGAAGCTGACTCTTACATGAAACTGACAACCACAGATTTCACAGAGAGAAGGATATGGTGAGCACAAGCAAGGTAGGTGCATCCCTGTGTCCAGGAGGCAAGTATGTGATGCACAAACTGTATGGACCAAAATGAGGAGGTGCATCACCGAGTCTGCTAATCACAAAGGAAAAAAGAACTGGCCAAGGAGGTGTTAGCTGCTGTTACTGCAACAGAGTAGAATTTAAGATCCTCAGGACAGCAAAAGGCAAATCAAAGACCCTGGGCTTCAACAGGATGGATGCTGGTTTTGTCAGAATCTGAAAAGCTTCCTTTCTAGGAATGGCAAAGAAGCCCATGAGACCTCATAGAATTATTAAGGTTGGAATAAACTTTTAACATCATGAAGTCCGACTGTTAACTGCACCACCATGTTCACCACTAAACCATTTCCCCATGAGCCACATCCACATGCCTTTTGGTCATTTCCAGGGGTGGTGATTCCACCACTTCACTGAGTAGCCTATTCCTTCAAGGAGGCTTCAGGGGCAATGTCCTTAATGCACAAGAGGGGCCCATCCTCAACATTGAGAAAACAATCAGTAATAGGAAAGTTCAGCTTGGCCCAGCCCAGAATGCCTGACTCAACCTAAAGGCAAAAAAGAAATAGATGGGAAGTAGAAAAGACAGAATAATGAAGGGTATTGATTGCTGACATGGACAGGTTACTGAGCAGTTTAAATTCAAGGCTTAGGCATTCAGAGAGGAAATTAGGAAGACCAATGTTCAGCTGGAGTTGAAAGTGCTAAAGGGTGCAAACAGAAACAGGAAGGACATGAGCAGTCCCAGAAACAGTGAAAATACCAACTCTCCCAACCCTTTCCCAAAACACTGACCCTTTCCCAATAAATGGGAAAGGAAAGCTAGTGTCATGTAAAAATTTAAGGAAAGGCAACTCCCTTGCTTTCAGGGTTATCAGCAGATGCAGTGGGTGCAGGGGTGGTTTCCCCTTCTTAGTCACTACAGTATCTCTCTGATTGACTCCCCAGGAGACCTTCACAAATAAAATTGTAAAGTAAATAATTTGGCATTGTAAGTCTGGTAAGGTGTCAGATGCACTAAAAGCATGGTTACACTGAAAGTTTGTTCACAACCACAGTCCCATTTGCAGAAATAGCTGCACATTAAGTCCAGACACATACAATAAGATCCCAGACTCACACAATAAGATTCCAGACTCACACATAGTGCAATTGTTGTGATAGGATAAGGTTCAGAAATTTCTGTTGATAAATATATTGATATCAGAAAGAAAAATCAACAATATTACTGTGAAATGAAGCTTACTTCATGGTAAACCAAGGGAGATGGGTACAGCTCACCAACCATCACAGGATACAGAGGAGTAGTCTTCTCCCCCCCTTCACATCCCTCCCCTAGGTTATATTGGGTTTTTTTGAGAGTTAGAAAAATATGAAGTTTCATTTGATGTTATTTCATAATAAGTTGGAGTTTGAGACACTTTTGTCATACATATAAATCATGCACAGGTTTTACTTCATTAGCATATGTGGTCACAGGAAAAGTAATATATATTTTCAAGCCAATCAAGCAAAGTTCACCTTTTGGTCACCATTTGGATCATTCCTTTGTCTTGGTTCCCATTGGCTGTAATTTTGTAAATAGAGCATGACTGCAACACCTCTGTGCTTCTCTCGGGGCTGTACACAAGCTCCCTCAATGTTCCTGTTCTTAAAAACTAACAAACAAATTCAGTTTTGCTGTATAATAAAACTTCATGTAATCTGTCTTGTCCCCTGCAAGTAATTTTCCTCTTGACACTTGTTTTTTTATATCAGTGACTATGATTAGTTATCTGATAGCTGGTAACAATGGGGAGGGTGCAGTGAAAACTAAAGAGCACATAGTCAAATTCACGAGCAGTGAATTTTCAGCCAGAATATGTTTTGAGTGTTTTATGTTTGAAATACAGTTGCAATATCCCACAGGGACAATCTGGAATTATTATGAAGTAGTCAAGCAAAACACACCAGAACACCTATTGGTTACAATAATGGAGTAAAAATAAATAAATAAATAAAACCACATAAAATTAAATATAATATATGAGAATATCTGCTTCATTCTTTTTCAGTCATGAATTATTTAGACTGCAATAAACATGAAACACATTTATATGTCAATTGAAGGGATGCTGAATAGAAAAAATAGGATTAAGAAGTAATAAATGCATAATCTTGAATTTATAAATAAACAAGATTCACTTTCCTGCTTCAGAGGTCTTTCTTGATTAAAAGCTTCAACATGAGCAGAAAATGTGGGCAGAATAACAGAGAAGTACATTAGCACACTTGATGACTATGGCAACATAGATTACTGCTAAACAGATTTCTCTTTTTACTGAATTTTTCTCCATTTCAATATTAGAATATTAGACATCTATCTCCCAACAGGAAGCATAAATTATATTTACATCTATCTTCCTTCCTTTGCTTGACAAGGTTCTGTATTATTAGATTGGAAGTAAAGAACATGCAGTAAAGCCTTGTAAATATTTTCCTCTCATACATGCATCCCATGTAAGAAAAAGAGTGCATAACAACCTCCTTGTGCACTCTTCTCTTTCTTCCTTAATGTTTTGAAAAATTTATCAATAAGTTTTTAATGGTTTCCCTTTCTTCTTTTCTATTAAGTGCAGTTCTGTTATTTCTCTTTAGAATTTTGAAATCTAAATTTTCTGCATGGTTGTTCACACTGCATTTCCATCTGCTCCCCAAGATGTAATGAGTGAAGTTCTTTTCAAAGGTATTAAACTGCTGTGAATGTTCTAATTAGAAGGAAAAAAAAAAGTGTGACTACCTGAAGTGATGTCCTTATGAAAGGAAAGAAATAAAAATTGAAAAATACAGTGAATAAAGGACTTCATCGCTTAGAATCAGGAGAAAAAAGCACAAATCCACTAAAATTTTGAGATAAAGGCTACATGGTAGTATTTTTATTGAGCAAGTAATGTCTGAGGTAAAAAATAAAATATCAAAACCCCTAATATTTTTAAGCAACTTGTCATTTATTTGAAATTTTAAAATGTAATATTCATATTTGTTTTATATTCTGAAATGTTAATTGCTGCATATTACCAGAAAAGCAGTGTTGTCCCAGTTAACCTTTTTTTTTTTTGTCTAAGAATTCAAGAAATTTTTTTTCTGAAGTGCCATAATTCTTAGAATTTGGAAATATGAAGGATATTTATCTTTCAGAAGTATGTGTTCAGTTTCCAAATTAAAAAAAATAATAGACAACATAATTAGAAGGTTTAAAAGACCTGTTTTAAAACCTATGAACTAACTATTACTTTATAGCATGAGTAGTATAACTATTATTATATAACATGAATTGAGTGTTATTTCTTTTAATTAAAAATAAGAACATTTGTCACAGGAGGTTTTCTTAGACTTATACTACTTTTAAATATAAATTTTTATGAGAAAAAAATCAAATTATTATCTCCTCCTTAGGTTTTTTTTTAAATATATATATATTCATTTTTAATATTAAAATGTACATTCTCATTCTTCTTCCTGTTTTAAATTGCCTTCTCTTTTCTCTGATTTTTACATTATTTTTAATCCATTATAATTGCTACATTCATTTAAACTAATGCAATGATTAAATTGGCAATTTCCAGATCCATCTAAATTCCAGGGTGGTGTCGTAACATGGATTGCCCATAGAACCTCTGTAGGAATATCCTCTACCTGTATCCCTTCGACTACCCAGGCTATTTCTTTCTCTACTCTCTTGATTTCTCACAGGTGTACTGCAATGTGGAAACTTACACAAGAACAACTGATATGGTAAATTCTAGTTACCACTAGGTGATGTATGGTGTAGTCAGACTTATTGCATTTGAAAGATAGCATGTGTACACAGACTTCAGAAAAGAAATATAGTTTCACTCTTCTCTTGCTTAAAAAAAGGTGGAAAGTGTTGAGAAAAATGTCAGAACATCAGCTAATGAATGATAGTTGTGGGTGTTTTATTTGTGACCTTTTGAGCAGGCACTTTTTTAAAAGAAAATAAAAAATTCATTCCTGCTCGGGGGATTTGATAAATATAAAACAATCATAAGAAATCTCAACATATTTAAGGCAAATATTGAGGCAAATTAATTTTCCACCTGAAATTAATAAAGTAATTTTATCTGGTATTTTTCATAAGATTTTAGTCTTTAAGCTTTTCCACTCACAAACAGATCTCAATAACTCTGGCTTTACCAAATGCCACTACTTGCTCTATTCATTTCCTGCCTGTCTCTCACACATTTATATCTGTGTATGTGCCAATTGGTATTGTCACTGCTAAGCATCACATCAGGGAAAGTGCTGGCAGTAGCAAAACCATGACTGAAATAGAAAGTGAAAAGAGGGTTTAATAAATTCATTTTATCAGCTGCAAGTCATCCTGTTCCTTATATTCAGACTTGTTCCACAGCTAGTAACAGTACAATCAGGGATAAAATTGTTTTCTGGATACATATTTGATAGAAGACAGATAAGATTTTTGTAATGGAAAGAACTATATTGGTGTATAAAGCTAGTGCTTTCTGTTTTGTTCAGAAAAAATGTAAGATAAATCTATATTTCATCTTTCCATTATCTGTTAGCTGACTGCATTGTTGCAATTGGCACATCTGGCTTACTGGATTCTTTTATGAAGTTTGACATGAAGTCATGAGTAAAATTTAATTTTTTAGTCACATTGACTTTGAGGATTTTTTGCATAAAATATTGCCTTTCTGCAATAAGTTGATCAACACAGCTGCCTAATAGCTGAAATATCCAGAAATATCCAGAAATATCCTTACCTGAAATATCCAGAAATATGTCTTATGGACATTTTTTTTTCCACAGTACATTGTTTACTCCTTAGCAGTAATGTGTAATGCAAAAAACAGTGTAATTCATGAATTCATGCATGATATTTTTATGTACCTGGAAAGTGAGGGACTAAATTACTTATATCTGTCATGTAACATGGTTAAAACCACTGATAAAACTTTATTTAGTGCTGTGAGATTTATAGAATCATAGATTTATGGAATATGTTGTGTTGGAAGGGACCCTTCATGATCATTAAACATGATCACATCCTGGCCCTGCACAGGAGCCCCCAAGATTCTCAGATGCCTGAGAACATTGTCCAAATATTTCTTGAACTGATGTTTAGATTACTGGAAGAAATACCGAAGAAGCAAAATCTGATGATTAGTATTTGATGTCTCTTTAACTTCTCACCCCCTCTTTAGCCTCCTTTACTTTCACAGGAACTTCTGGAAGCTGTGGATTTTTAGCTTTTATCCTCTTTCATAGAACTTGATTTGACTTGTCCTTTGACAATGAAATTCACAAACACATCTTTCTTCTAATCAGTACATATTTGTTATTATTGATGAAATAATGAAGGATGATTAGTCTAATGCAAGCATATCTACCTACAATAAGGAATATTATTCACTTGCAGGCATATGAAGAACTTAGTGCAATGGTTCATTATTTTGTACTCAAAGTCTTCTGAGCTGATGGATGGAAGTTTCTACTTAGATTGCCATATGCTACAGATCCATGCTATCAGTAGCCTTCACCTATCTGGGGCATAATTTGTTTCAAACGAATCAGTAGGAAAGCCACGGGGAACATTTCAGGGGCAAAAGAATGGAAAGTTTAATTAGATTAACAGAATACTCCATTCATTCTTACTGCATCTCTCTGATTACATATCTATTCAGAATTTCTGCACACTCTTTGTGCTTTAATTCAAAAAGGAGCAGCAAATGATAAATAAAAGACATTCTCTGTGATAAGTAGCAGTTAGAGTATTGCAGTGTCCATCTCAGCAGCCATTGCGTTCTCCAATGGCTGCAGGAGAATCCATACTCCAAGGTCACATATATAGAATCTGTATTTCATGCTGGGAAGCACAGTGTGTTCAGAAGGAACTCAGAAATGTCTACAGACTAAGAAAACAGCAGAAAAGATACGATGCAACAAACATGAGTCATAAATTAATTTCTTATGGAGACTGAAGCTCTGTGAAAACTCTTAGTGCAGGCATATTTCATCCAAATTCTAAAGTCAAAACTTAAAAATTCAGATGCCTGAAAGTCAGACGGTTCAAAAAATGATAAAGGACATGACAGTAATACAGTCTTGTATTTAAATGACCTAAGAAAATTAAGTTTGAAGTCAATTTTCTGTATAGCAATAGCTTCATGTAAGCAGTAGATGCACAATAGAATTAGAAAAATGGAATCTTAGTCAGTTTCTGTCACATTAATAGTGTGACACCAGCAGCCAGGATAACCTACAGGTGATCATTCCTTGGTCTTCAAGAAAATTTCTGTTGCCTGGGAAATAGAAAAAGAGCAACTGGCCATGGAATTCAGGGACTGCAACATCTATGAGTAGTCATTAAGAATATAGAGAAGCGAAGTTTTCAAATCATTCTTTGTCTCTTACAGAAGCTGTACCCTCAAGGACTGAGTTTGCAGAAGTGTCTATATCCACACAGAACCTGGAATCTTCCTCTCTCCTCTGGTGAGACCCCACCTGCAGCACTACATCCAGCTCTGGCATCTTCAGCATCATAAATACATGGATCTCCTGGAGCAGACCTAGGGGAGGGCACAGAAATGGCCAGAGGTCTGGAATACCTCTCCTGTGAAAAAAGGCTGAGAGAGTTGGGGTTGCTTAGCTTGGAGAGGAAAAAGTTCTGGGGATATCTTGGTGAAGTCTTTCAATTCCTGAAGGGGGCTTATAATAGAGAGGCTTCTACCTGGGTCTGTAATAACAGAATGAAAGTTAATGGCTTAACACTGAAAGAAGAGAGCTTTAGATTAGCTGTAAGGAAGAAATTTTTACAGAAATGGTGGTGAGGAACCATTCTCAGGTTGCCCAGAGAAGATACGGATGCCCCATCCCTGGAAGTGTTGAAGGCCAGGTTGGATGAAGCTTTAACCACCCGATCTCTAGGAAGATGTCCCTGCCCATGGCAGGGATGTTGTAAGCGGATGATCTTTAATGATGATCTTTGGTTCCCTTCCAACCTAAACCATTCTACAATTCTAAGATTTCCCCTTTAGATGTCTCAATTAAGCATCAAAACTTAGGCAGGGCAAACCTATATTAAAAGATACTGCCCCGATATTTCACAGGTTTCAAAGTTTATCTTGGGATAAAATTTTTTATTAGCTCATGTCACAGATCTCAATGTGAACCCCACAAAGTTTGCAACTAGTGAAATATTGGGGTTTAGATTTGTTTTTTCGTTATAACACTTTCATGATTGACTGTTTGATTTATTTTCTCTTTTTTTTTTTTTTTTTGCTGTTACTAATCAGTTTTCGCTACAAAGAACTTGGCACCCAGTTCTTTTATTACTGCTAATTTCATTGAAATTAGAAGATAACAGCAGTAAAGTGCCTAAATACCTTCAAGTATCTCTGTTTATATAATTACAGTGCATCATAATTACTTCCTTCAAATGTGCCTTGGGTAACATTGAGCTAATGGTTCACAGAATAAATTCAGTCCATGAATACCCGAACTATTTAATTGTCAAAAAACATAGGGAACATCTGTTACATTGGCTTCTTAGGTGATAACACCATCATTAACTGCAGACAACAATGTATCATCCATAGCCTTCTGAAGTAGGAGGTGGGCTGAAGTAATTCTGTCCATTGTGCTGAGGCCAATGAAAACTGTAGATGTTTCTCTAACAACTAATCCCACAACCCTGAATGCAGTAATATAGCACTTTTCTGAATATTTTCTCTTAAAATCAGTTGGATTAGATAGGATACAGAAGGCTGAGCTTCGTTCAGGTGCAATGTCATTGTTTTCCAACAGAGAAAGCTGAACAGGCAAAATTCAATAATATAGTTCAATTTCTAAGAAAACAGAAAATGAACTTATGCAGACATGGTAGTCTGGGGTAGAGGAGGAAAAAGAGGGGCATACATGCATCATTTAGGGCCTAGTTTTCTTTGGTCTTTGCAGGCAATTATAATGAAATCCTATTTTATATGTGACATTTTCCAATGTAAGAAAAAATATCAACACTTTTCAGCTGTTCACATGCAGGGAAAAAAAAAAGATCAAAGCCCTCTATTAAGTATCTTAAATACAAAATTCTAGTCATGGACAACATTCCAATTCAGAGAGGAGAAATTAAATTGGTCATGGTGTAAACTTGTTTACAGCTGGTAAAATGTGCAGAAAATTCTGGAACTGATACCTAGCCAAATGATTTCTTTTTCAAATAATATTTATAACTGGACAATAAAACATTTTTTTCTTTCTAGTGGAAATCAGAATTAATATCTTAAGTATTCATCTTCTGCTCTGAACATTGATATTTTTCACCTTTTTCCAAATAATTTTGATTACATTTAATTACTTATTTATACTCCAGTTTAATAAGAATCTACTCGGTCTTTGCATTTTGTATACATTAATTAAGCTAACCTACCATTTGACCACAGAAGGAGCATAATTATTGTTATTTCATTACAATATCTTGCGTTTTTATATTGTTTAATCTTTCCCCTTCATCTTCCTTTTATAGATTATGGTGTGCTTTGATAAAATTCTTTTTAATCCTGGCACAGCAATGCATACCACTTATGCATTATCAAAAAACAAAAAACTCCCTGGAGATATAGATATTTAAGATATTAAATTTTTCAATTACTGGTTTAAATGTTTAGTGACATAATATATTGTTCTGTCAATGCATTCTAGCATTCTACTGCTGTGCCTCAGATAAGCATGATAAGAATAAATGCTAAGATCAACGTTAAAGAAAACTTGTATTGAATCTATTTTTCTCCAGATGATTGGTATGCACTGGTACAGAGGATACCTTGATTCATGGCAATGGTAGGCTGAACTGGGCCAGCTGCCAGACATCCACACAGATGCCCTCTACACTCTCTCATTCTACTCCTCAAAAGGACAGGAAAATAAGATGAAAATCTCATGTGAGATCACTTGCCAATTATCATCACAAGCGAAATAGATTCAGTTTGGGAATTTTTTCCCCCTCAACCAATTAAAGTAGATTTGGGTACTGAGAAAAATATTAAAACACCTTCCCCCACATCACCTCTTCTTCCTAGACTCAACCCTTCTTCTTCATTCCTGACTCCTTTTACCTGGTTCCCACTCTGCTGAGTGGTACAAGGCAGGGGAAGATGGGGGGTTGTTCAATCTGTAACAGTTCCTTTCTGACACTCCTTCCCTCTAGTACTTTGCCTCCTCCAAATGGGTCCTCCCTGTGCTGTAGTTTCTTCAGGAAATATCTGTATCTTCCAACCTGTTTTGCTCTATGGTCTGCAGAGGATTTTCTGTTCCATTACCTGGAGTACCTCCACCTCCTCCTTTTTATCTCACCTTAGTGCTCGGAATGTTGTTTCCCACGCTTTCTTTGCTTTCTTCTCCCTCTCAGCCGGGACTTTTCTGTTTCTTAAACACAATTTTCCCTCAGGTGTCATCATCTTGAGTGATGGGCTCAGCCATGCTCTAGAGTGGGTCCATTCCACTTGGCTGGAACAAGCTGGGATCAGCACAGAAAAGCCCCAGTGTTTACTTACAGAAGTCCCTAAACCCCCCACATAGCCTCTTCCCTAACCACCTCGACCACTACACCAAATAAAAGTACCAAAATACAAATTCTGTATATTTCTCTGAACCTCTAACTCTCTTATTTTTGATTTTTGATTTTATAAAATGATGACATTATTGATTTTATAAAATGAAACATTATACACTATGTAACAGGAAGAATACAGAAACACAGTGAAACTACTGGCATTATTTATAAACTATTAAGTTTGTAGTTTTTCTCAAGTATATTTGGAAAGTTAAGTATGAAAGTTCTTTTTTTTTTTTTTTTTTTTTTTTTGTTTTGTAGCTTTTCAAGGTTAATCAAGCTGTCAGGAAGAAATTGCAAATACATGTGCCTGCACTCAAGAGTACAAATGTGCAATCACAGCTGGAAAAGGAATCTGTTTTCCACTCAGTTGCAATACATTTATCACAAGAGTTCTCAAGGAAAATGGTCTGTAACTTATATGTAGTTTTAAGTAATTTTAAAAAATATCTTTACACACCATGTTGTTAATGCCATTTCAAAATACTGCTTTGTAAGGGCATAAACTAGGAATGAACTTGTAAATATAAAGAAATATATATCTAAATCATTTTTTTCTGTTCTATCTCTGTCTTATATTGATTCTTAGTACTGCTTTCTCTAAAGGATGGGATTTTCAAGGTAGACACTGACAATTGCTTATCTATTTAAGCATGCAATTAAATTGCTTGCAATTTAACTTTTCAACAGGTAACAAGAAGAGACATGCACTTGGCCTAGAGAAAATGGTTAGTGAGTTAAAAGAGAAAGGCATTTATTTTGAGTTCATTCCCCCTTCTTCTTGAAGGCAAGTTAAGATCAACATCATTTAAACAACTGTCTCTGCTTTTGCATGTATAGCTATTCAAGCTGGTATTGTTAAAAATAAAATCTTCTCTTCTTTTACTACTTTCATCACTATTTTCTTAAAATTATTTTCTTTCTCTAAATCAATCAGCTGAATTGTCACTCAATAGGAAAGGCATGTCAGCTCTATTGTTGTAGGAGTCACTATTGAAATCAGAAACTACTTTCTTTAAAACAACATAATTTTGATGGAGGCAGCAATGAATGAAGGGTCCCTTAGCCTAGGAACAGATAAACTAGTAAAGTCAGGGACAAACCTAGTAACTTGGGTAACTCTGTTATCAGTGACTTGTAGTGAACAGTTAATGAAAAAATAGATATCACTCAACTTTCCACCCTTCCAAATATCAGTTATGGCTTGAAATTAAGCTTTCAAGCAATATATAGCTAATATATGTTTTTTCCTGGGACCTCTTTACCACCCATGTATTAGAGCTACCGTTTGAATACAGCACCAAAATTCAAGCATTTGAGTCTGTAGACTAAAGACTTAATGGCCTAGAGAAAAAGAGGGAAAAAAAAAAGAAGATTAAAAAAAAAAGAAAAATGGAGAAAAAGAAACATTAGAAGGGGAAAAAACCCCTATTATGGTGGCATAGAAATGAAATTTCTTAATTATGTGGGTTTTTTTTTTTCTCAGAGGGCTGGGCTGACATTAATATTTTTAAGAAAAGTAATATGATAAAGATGCTCTTATTTCAGTGGTTTCCTACAGCTTATTTCAGAATGCCTGTCATCTCTGAGTCCTGGCTTTGTTTGCCCCCTGCTTTTCTCAGCATTCTCTCAGTTTTACTCATGTTTGCTCTGTCTTGTGCTGCTCTCCTTTTCCACTGTCTCCCTACCTGTTCTCTGCTTGGTGCTCACTGAGGAGATATATTTCTTCTGGAAGGCTCTAATTGCTTCAGCACAGAGCCCACAGACCACCAAGACAGTCAGGCTTCTTTCTTCCCTAATGCTCAGAAATGTGTACCTTTTTTGCCAGAAGTTTTTTTTTTTTTTTTTTCCTCTTGCAGGTATTTGCAGGTACTTTGGGATCCAAGTGTGGTCAATCTTCTTCCTAAGTATTGACTTAGTACTGACTTCTTCTGATGGACTTCACATTTATTTACCCTGAATTTGATTGACTACATGAATAAGATGCAGCCAGACATGAGGTGGCAGGTGTTGCTTAACCAACAGTTGATGTATCACCAGCTACAGACAGACCCACAACCCCTAGGGGTCAGTACTTCAGTCCACTAGTCAGACAGGACCAGAATTTGGCTGGTGTGAACTGCCAGGTGCTGCTACATGGGAATGCCAAACTGATTGATAACTGTGGAAGCAACAAAAAAGAGGGATTCTGTAATTTTTCTGTAGCTGAATTTGGTCCTGATATGAAAAGACAAACAGGAAAATTTTTTTGTATATGTAACAGAAACTATCTGAATCAGTAAGGATAAAAATCACAAATGAATGTTCTGAAGAATTTGTCATTGGGATAACAGGTTAAGAAAATAATAAGATAACTCCATAAAATGTCCCTGAGCGTTCACATGAAATTTTTGTTCATTTATGTTGAACACATTTTTCTTCACTTTCTCAAATCAAAACTACAGAATCAATATTGTCACAATTTTTTAATCCTCATATTCTATTTTTTATTGATCATCAAACTTTTCCTGTCCATTTCATATTCTTACACTGCTTTTCAAAATCTGCCTTTCTCCTATAGCTCCATAAGACAATTTTTGCCTTTCCCCATATGATAGATAGCAATACCCACAGACACAGAACTCTTCTCTTCTCTTCCAATATCTCTGATGAGGCCTTTTCTCTCTGCATCCTTGCCCTGAGTATTTTTCACTGTCACTTCTTTTTCTTAATTCCATCTTCAGTTTTTTTCAGTGGAATGAGTAATTCCTAATTCCTTCCTAGTATCTGATTTTTCACCACAGTTCTCTTTCTGTCTTGAATACTCTGCACATCCTTTTAGTCTGTTTGGCTTCTGCTGCTGCTGCTACTGTCAAGCTCTGTGTATTTTGTCCCCTCTCTCCTTCAAATGGAATTATTTGACTGCACTGTAGTGTCCTTCTTCGAAACTAGTTCTTCTGTTATTACTTCCTCATTTTCTGACATATCATTCCCCAGAGAAGGGCATCAGTACATTCTTCACATGAAGTAGTGCAACATTTCATCATCTTTATTTCTCTAGGCCTCCATCTGTTTCCCTTTCCTCCTTGTCATTCTAATGGACAGAGCAAGCTGTCTGAGGCATGGGTGAAGAATTCCTATGAAACACTGCATGACACAAGAGTAAATCTATAAAGTTTTCAAAACAAAAAAGATTTTAAATTAGAAATTCTTCCTTTAAATGAAGTTCCAGTTTCATTTTTATGATGAAAATGTCACATCTACTAAATCAAGTCTCCTAATAGCAAGAAAAGACTCAAATGAAAGATATATAATGCATATTTCATCTGGTTAGCACCTTCTCCATTTCAGTTTTAAATAATCCTTCTTATCCTACAATGTTTTTCATTTTTTAGGTAGCATAAGAATGATCATAAACACTAACCATTTTGAAATTTATCTTAAAAAGTACTGAATATGTTCTCTTGCAAATTGATGCAATTTTTTCAAAACAGTTCCTAGTATGTGGATGGATCACATACTAAAATGGATATGTCATCTTGCAGAGTACACAACATGTAGATGAGGTTAATATTCACCAACTGTAACTTCCAACTAATATATGAGGAGCAGTTTCTTTGAAAAAGAAAACATAATTAAAATCAGATACTTCTAATGATTAAGATATGGGAAAAAAACCCCAAATCTCTTACTGAAGTACAACAGCAGAAGCTTAACTGCTTAAATTTATCATGCATAACATTTTAACTGTCTAAATGAGTCAGAAATTTTTCAAGAAAGTTTTACAAATACCTTAACTAAAAACTGAAGTTCTTATTGATAAGTAATTTTTCACTCACTAAACAAGCATCACTGATACATATAACCACAACAGACACAGGCTGAGACCACAAAGGTCTCAGGGAGCAGTTAATTTTTCCCTTTTATGCAGGCTGCCATGAATTTCTTCAGGTCCTGGATCTGAACAATTAGAGTACCAGTTTTTTGAATCCCAAATAATGGCACTACATCCATGCAAGGAAGACTAGGTATACTGCTACATTTTAGCTCCTAACATGCATATGTCAATATTTTAGGGACCAAATCAGCCTCACCTCTGTCTTTTCACTTATAAAATATAAATTGACCCTGATATATATGAAGGATTTTGACACATTCAAAGTATCACAGAGCTCAAGATAAAAAAGTATATATATCTAATAATAATGAAACACACTATTATATTTTTGTAGAAAGGATACTCAAATCAGGACTATGTAAAACTTTGTCAAAATTATGATGAGGATAATGCTCTGAAAACAGAAGAAAGAAAATATTCATACTTTCAAGCTGTTCATCTTATTAAAATGTTGTTCTCTTTCCCACAGCTAATTTCTCTACAGGCTCATGAGCCACATATACCCCAGTAGTTAATTTAGCTCTCCCTTCGGAGCTCTAAGAGATGGGACATTAGTGGGGGCTTGGAGAGTTGTACTGTCCTCTTTAATCTTTCTATCAAAAATAAAGTAAAGATTAACACAGGAATAAACCTAGCCATATAAACAAATGAGGGCTAGGTAAGTAAATTTCTTTTTTGCATAACATAAAACTTCTTCTACTAAACTCCAGTAATTTATTTAAATCTGGTATGTATGTATTTCTGGTCCTGCCTGCTAAAAAACTCTAGTTACAGTGTTTTACAGCCAGTGGAAGGTTATAGTTTCTGTTGAGCATTATTAACAATGCTGAGGAAAACAAAGGATTAAGACTGCATACCCTCTCAAAATGAGGTTGTTTTTTATGGGAAACAATATCAATTAAACCCTCTGACACTGAATGAACCCTTTTTCTAAACAATTTGATCAAACTATCTGAAAGCTTCCAAGAAGCAGGTGGAGATGTAGAAAGTTTTAATGTCTACTTTTTTGATTCCTGAACTTTGTATAGAATTTCTAAACAATAAAGTGTTGAATATTGGTGAAGATCACGAAGGTGGCAGCAGACACCTGTGATTTAGACTGAATCTATCTTTCTATCTTTCTCAGACACATCACAGCTTGGTATTTAAGAAAATCCTCTAGCAAATACAACTTTAAGTCTCCTGGGGGATCTTAATAAATTGAATCAGGTTTTCTTAAATTGCATATGCTCTAAACATTAGACTCTTCATTAAATCTGTCATCTTAGCAGTCACATGTCATTTCTTCGAACAATACTTTTTGGCCAGTTCAGGCTAAGACCTCAAATACTTGCAAAATAATCAGCAACTTTGTTTTTTTATAGTACACATCATATTTATTTTTGCACAAATTATTAATAAGGGACAGTTGGAAACCAAAGAAATCTACCAACTCCTAACCAAAGCAGTAGGTTTCAGCAATAAATAAAGTGTATTCATATTAGGATACTATGAAGTATCTCCCAATCAATCTCTTCATGAACAAAAATACTTTTTTGTAATAATTACCTTCTCTTTGGGGCAGAAAATTAAATATGATTACATTTATTTAAAAAAATGAATTTAGTTACAACTATTTTTAATAAAAATACCTTCTTATAGGAGCAATTTTTTAAAAATTAAGTAGCTTATTTTGAAATCAACTGTACACTAAAACATTCAATATATAATTTCAGGTGAAGTTAATTTTTAAGATTTGATAACAGATGAAAACACTTATGATTCAGTTTTTAAATTATTATTTATGCTCTGAATGTTTTTCAGTTGGTCTGAGCCAAAGCCCCCAAACTCTTGAAGAACTTTAAATTGCAAGAGAATGTTAAGGTGAGCTCCATGCCCCCAAGCATTTTCACACATGTTAAAAACTACTTATCATTTAGTAAAGCCTGCATTCCCTTTTAATATCCAAATTCTTGAAAAATAAAGGATGGAGCTGAGTTGGTTAAATTCAGTGTTGCTTTCCTTGACACTTCAGGACATGTCTTGTAGCTCCCAGCCCTTGCTCCAGAAATGTATCCATTTCTCTTAGGTTTTCTCATCTGGGTATATCAGGCAGACCTATGTGGATGTCTAGGGAGTACAGTTCCCTGTGGAAAAGGAGTATGTTCTCTAGTTCCTACAAAACCAGGAAATGTTACTAAGGTTGCACCCAATGTCATGGTTATTGTATCTAACAGAACTGTATAAGCAGCCAGTAATGAGTTTTCCCAAGGTGAAAATCATGCTTGGAAACCTTGCCACCCCTTTAATTCAAAGCAAATATGATTTAATTGGGTTTCACTGGAAAATTGTTGACACAATCTCCACCAATACCCTTTTTCTGTGAGTACCAAAGGAGGCTCCAGTATTACAGGGCACACAGCCATAAATATTTCTTTGGCCTCATTCTGATCAAGAAAAAGAGTTCCAGCTCCTGCTTGGTAATGCCTTGGTGCTGGTCTTTTTGCCATGTTTTATTTCTCCACTAGTTGTGCAATGTAGATTGTAGTGGTCATTGTGATCTGACCTGGGAAGAGCCTTTGCTTCTGGCAGGAGCCAGGAACTGTGTTTTAGAAGTTTGAATAATAGAAAGAAGTAGAATAACAGAAAGTGTTATATTATATTCATGTAATAAAGCAGAAGTAGGAAAGCTGTTGCCAGAACCAGATTCGTGAGGCCTGGAGTCATCCTCATTTCATCATATGTATCTTCTCAATGGTCTCTCTCTCTGAGACTGACCCTGTAGGTTCTTGCTGTGACTGTGTTAAAGCCAGAGGTCTGAGACTAGTTTCTAAACCCCAAAACAACTGACTTTTATCAGAAATATGAGTTTCAAGGGACAGTTGTTCTAACTGCTCTAAGCCACTGTAAAACATCTTCAGCTTCTTGCTTAACAGCTCTCAGCAAAGTGTTTGCAGTTGCATATGTCTCTGTGTGAAGCCCAGTACCTTCCTGCCACTCCTGAAATTCTGCTTGCAGGGATCCTTGCACTTTTTCATGTTCTTCTACCTTTCTATTTTTTTCTCCTACATTATCCTAAGCAAATGCATCCTTGCATGACTTATTTTACAGAATCTCACCAATTTTATTTTACCACACTGTCCCAGCTTTCTCAGATCATAAATTGACATTGCAGTTTCCTCATTTTTGCACTTAACAAGGGTACTGCAAGATTTCTAGGTACCCAGCAGTACTTAAAGATGCCAGCTAAGATTTTCAAAGATGTTTCTTGTTCCCAACCCCAGTTCCCAGGCCTAAAACTCTCAGGTTGGCAGACAATTCCCATCAGTACTGTTCAGCAGACATTTTATTCTGTTCAGTAAATTTACTCTTCTAATCAGGCCATCTTCATGGCTGTTCACATCAACAGCAAAGTCCACCAAATCCACTGAAAATAACTGGAACTTCAGCAGCTACACCAAGAGCATTAAATGTAGCTGTCGGTGAACCTAGATAAGGACCTACTTGAAAGTAAAACAACTATTCCAATGCAGAAAAAGTATTTGAAATCACTGTCATTCAAACATGAAAATAAAACCCCAAACATCAAAAATCCCAAAGGTATATACCAGTAAAGTAAAACTTTCTTCATCTAGTTTGTGGGATGTGATACCTTTCTCTCTATGCTCTATTATGGTTCAAGTGTTTGTTCTGTCAGGGAGCATTATTCTATCACTTCAGACCAGAGCCTCAGAATAATTTTGCAAGTCAGTTTTAAGAGCTCCGAGTTCATTACATAATGTCAAGAAATAGAATAATAATTTATGTACTATTTTATGTTGGAAAGGACCTATAAGGATCACTGAGGCCAGCTCTCTGCTCCTCACAGGGCTACCTGAAACTAAAGCATATGACTAAGTTCATCATTCAGGTGCCCTTCAAACAGTAAAGGGGAAGTTTATTTTATTCTTTTTGTATACAATTTCTAGTATTTGAGTTTCTTCAGAAGTTGTAAGCTTAAGTGAAATGGAATTTTTATGTGACTATATGTTTTGCTCAGGATTAGATATGAAGATGGAAGTTTTATCTAAGTCTGTCAATGCCTCTGTATTGTCCTTATTTTGTTTCTGCAGTGATGGCTGTACAGCATGCAGTGTGACTGACTACAGAAAGCCTGATTGGAATTGCAAATTGCATCTTAACTTGAGGCAGGTACAGCCATTATGCCCTGGCTGTCCAGTTCTTCGATTGTTTGCTGAAATTTCTTCAAATACATCACAATTCCCTCATTGGCTGTACAATCACCTGTCCTTAGAGAGGAAAAGAGGAATGGATATTTCAATCTCTGAGATTTCATCCCTGTAGGCAGGCAGGATGCAGCCTTAGGGCACTATGGAAATTTGAAGCTGATCCAAGATGTGTTGAATGATCTTCACCAACTCCTGGCTCATCTCTGTGGCTAAATAATGAAAGGCTAGGGAGCAATCTCTGGTCTGCAGAACAGGTATCATGCATAGTTTCTTGTAAGAAGTGATTACACCTGATCCATTATATATCAAATGCATATTAGAATGAGCTTGTTAGAGCAGCTAGTGATTTGACTTTAGAATATTTTCATAACTTTTAATTCACCATTTTTATGCAAATTATAGATACATATAAAAATATTTATGAATATTTACTAATATTTTTGTTGTATTTTTAGTGGGAAAATACATTTGTAAAGAATGCCATCCTGCATTATTTAAGAAACACTAAAAATCATTATCCTAATAAAATTCATTTTCAAAATAAAGTGTGCATAAACAAATGGTTAAATTCTTAGGTGTTACAGTATAGTAATATATATACAAACAGTAGATCAAATCTTGAACAGTCAATATATTTTTTTCATATTTTACAAAGAGGTTTTATGACACTAGGAGGAACATTTAGCTGTATGTGAGATAGATAAACACTCTCTTCATTGCTATATTTTTGAAAGTAATTTGTCTTGTTTGTTCTTTCGTGTAAAATTATCCAGGTGTGTTTTAAAGGTGTAGTCTTTATTTCATTTAAACATATAATCACATCTTTTATGATTGATGCAATTAATTATAGTTATTGATATTATGGCTGTTTACAAGTGTAATTTATATGTAAATTTAATACTGAATTATTCATCTTACTAAATTTGATATTCCTGATAAGCCATGGGACAGTCTTATATAAAAGCATTGTTTTCTTTTTACATCCAGACATGCCATTGTTTTATTGATTTTTCTTAATTATATGAATAATTACCACTAATGAAAATAGCAATAATGACCAAAACAGGATTAAAATGCCTTTAGGAATAAATATCAATTCTATTATAGAATATGTATATATACACACATATATTTTGGATCCCAGATCTGAAGGAATATAATCTAATGGAAACCTGAATTCTCTTATCTTTGCTTTACATTACAGATACTGTAGGATAAACAAAGAATACCAAACCAAAGAACAGCACCCCTTCACCTCCAAATATATCTAGAATTGGAAGAAAGGAGTTTGTTCACATTACAGGTAGCCATGTTTATTGTCAGGCCACAAAGATAGGTTTTCTCTCATCTGACATTTGTGAGAAGACACCAGAAGTTGTTCTCATGTAAGACAGAGCCAGCTTCAACCATCTCCATGCTGAACTTGGGCTGACCAAAGTCCACTATTGATGCTGGTGGCACCTCTTAAATAATATAGATAAGAAAAGGCAGAAACGGCTGTGCAATAGCTGGGAGAGACAGTAGAAAGAAAATGTGAGAAACAATTCTGAAGATACCAGAGTCAGTGAAGAAGAAGAGAGAGAACATGTTAGATGTTGGAGCAGATTCCTTTCCAGCCCATGGAGAAGACCATAGTGGTGCAGTTTGTCTCTCTGTAGTCCATGGAGGATCACAGTGGAGCAAATATCTGCCTGAAGCACATTGAGGACCTCATGGGTTTCTGGCAGGACCTGTGACCACATAGGGGACCCAAGCTGGAGCAGTCTACTAAAAATGATTTTTAATACCTCCTAGACTGTGATGGGCATTGTGTTTGGGATTTCTTTCCTACAGAAAATACATGATTTGCACAGACCACTAAGTGCAAGCACAAGTGAGGCACCTAAACCAAAGAGTGATATACTTTCAGACATATTTCTTTCCAATGTTTCCCATTGGCTCACAAAGATATTTTTTTTCCTGTGCTATTTAATTCTCACATGTAATCTATGCAAAAATTTTAAAAGCTGAATTCAGCACTGTGAACTCAATCCTTGTGATGAATTTTCTTACTTCTAGTCAATGAATACATTACCAAGCATCACAATGCCTTGATTCATTTTAGCTTTAACTTTGAATTTTATTTGTAGCTCCATCTCTGTGTCCAAATTTCTAATTGAGTAAGTTCAACAAAAATTATCTATAAACCATGAGTCTACATTCTGTATTAATAGTAGATCACCAGAGAAAGTTAGCAGCTGATAGATTATTGAGAGACTTAGCTTAATTGCCATATATATCTCTGGAAATATATTTGTTTTAAGCGCTGAGTCACTGGAAATTAATCAGGAAAAAACCCTGAAATTTAGTGGTTGGAAATGACCTTGCCTAATGTCAATGTCAAAATTTGACAGATCTTGACTGTACTGAGTAGTTTTACCACACTATTATAGCCACATATGTAGAATATTCTCCATTTCCTTGACTACCTTTGGAATTCTATTACTAGTATTAAGTGATCAAATGACTTTTTTATATTGATAAAGGGTACATTTACAATGTTTTACAAGAGTAACAGCAAGTTATCTTCCTAAAGCATAGATAAGACTTAAATAAATCCATTCATTCCAATGTTGCCTATTTTTAGGGCATATTGTAATAGTCATTGTTTCCAATAAAGTGTACTTCTCTGGAAGACTGGAAGTGGATTGTGCTCAATTTAAACCACTGGAAGCTATGAAACTTTCAGTTTCATTTCTTTTTCATTGAAACTTTCTGTATCGTTTATAAATGACTGTTTAGGTGAAACCAGTCATTCTCCACCACTACATTGTTTCCACCTATAGATATTAGAATAAATTAGTTTGTAAAAACTGTGACTGCAATGGAATTCTGCTTGGAACAACAAAACACATTTCATTTTTCAGAAGTTCTTTTTTACCTTGGGAGTGCCTTATGAAGTAAACTGCTAATTAAAACCATCAGAAGTACATTAATGCAATCTTGGTTCTTTTTCTCAAGCACTGAAAAACACCAAAAATTATTTTTTTAATGGATATAAAGATCAATGTAAGAAAATTAGGACTGATTCAGTTCTCAGCACATAGACATCCACTGCATTATGGATTTCTTGGTTCAGAAGAGCATAAGCTGCCTGCAGATCTTCTGTAATATAGATGAGTACTTTATGGATGCCTTAGATACCCTAGGAACTCTCACAGGTACTAGGTAACTGAACTAAGCCCTTCATAGCTGTGACGAATTCCATTGAAAAGAAGGCCAAAACTGGAGATGAAATGTTTTCTCTTGTAAAAGAAGTGAAAATGAAAGAGTCAGTATATCATCATAAGTGACAGATTATATCTGTGTTGCATTTATATATTTGTATGAATCTGTCCATGATACCTATCCTCTACTCTCCATATACTTTACATTTTCTTTGGGTGAACTGCATCACTCTCTACAGGTACTCTACATGTTATAGTTGCCTCCTGAGGACAAAGGAAAAAACTGAGCTTCCTTAAACATAGAATTGCAGTATCAAAACCACACAAGGGCATTTCCCTTGGTCTCCACATGCTATTCCAGACAGGTTTGGAACAATTTAGAACTATTTTATAATGAGCCAGTCCTATGCTGGATACCACAGAACATTTCAAATGACAGCAGAAAACACTGTCTGAAGACCATCTGAACAGTTTCTCCTGTAAGGAAGCTCATCTGTGGTTCCAATAACTTCTTTGGAATCTTGCCTAGGAGATGTTAACAGCTTACTGAACATGAGATATTTTTAATTAAATAACAAGCACAAAGTGAACCAACATTTTTATTGATTTTTTTTTCATTCAGAAAATGTGGACTGAAATAGTTTTTCCCCACAGAGGTGTCTCATGCCATTTATAATTCTTTTGCACCTGTAGTTGTTGCTCTGGTTATGTGCCACAGACCTTTTGAGAGCCTTACCACAGAGCACACAGTACAAGACACTGATGTGTGAGACTATGACTTCATGTTGTCTGCTTTTTTGCTTTTTTATCAAGGTTAATTGTTATGAAATCTATTTCCACACAGAATTACATATTGTGTTAAAATGCTGGTGGGTTTCAGAGATAAGTGTGTGTGCATCTGTAAACTCAGGCATCTGCACTAATACTTATAAAAGAGCAAAACTCTCTAAACCCTAAATTTTTAATGAGCCTGCAAGTGAAGTCTGTTCCACAATATTACAGTTACTCAACAGTATGAACAAGAAGTTTCTATATCAAAACTTCTAATCACAACACATGAAACAAAAAAGGATAATGGCCTCAAATAGCAGGTTTGAATGACAAAAGAATATAACCACTATCTAAAATGAACCTAAATCTTTATCTGTAGGACAATGAAGGAAATAAAGTACAAACAATGTCAAAAACCACCTTTCTAAATTTAATTTTCTAAAGTAAAAAACCACAAAATAATCACCTCTGGGTTTTATTTTAGAGAATAAATTGAAAAGGAAAAAAAACCCCAAACCAACCAGGGATTCCTGAAAAAAGACATGTCTGGCTATTATAAAAATGTTTCATTAGGAAGTCTTCATATGAGAATATATGGAGTTGTAGCTGACATTTTCATAGTAGTCAATATGAATAGAGAGATGATAGCTTTCATTGTGTAAAAGAACCAGAGACAGAAATCTGTGAAAACTTTAGACTGATCATATGATGAAAAGATTAAAAAAAAAAAAGTTTTAAAAATCAATGTGCGCAGAGCAGTGCACAGGGGACAGTTAAACACACATATATCTGATATATCCTAAGGACATAAACAGGATATACAGACCTAGATTTACAGAATCCCAGTGATAAAGTGTCTGAGCTTGGAAGTGAACATCTAGTCCAATTTCCCTGCTTAAGCAGGACCATATAGAACTATAACCAGACGAATTTTGAATATATCCAAAGACAGAGACTACAAAGTCTTTCTAGGAAATCTATTCCAGTGTTTGACCACCCCCACAGAGAGAGAAAAAAAAAGTGTTTTCTTGTATGTGCAGCTACCAGCAGACTCAGTGGAAAATTATGGGAATGCACTTCCTTTTTTGTGTTCTTTGAGGTATGAGAAATACACTAACTGTGGCTTTGATAGAGAAAAGAGTAACTGCATAATATTTGTTTATTGTGGTGCTTCAAACATTAAAGGCTTATGAATCATGAAAAGAGAACATGAGGAAGGAAAACTATAGACTAAAAATCTCTCTTTTTCATGTATTAGATATTCAGGGGCTAAAATTAGCCCACATTTTATTCTACATAGGCAGTAAAAACTATAGAAAGTTTGACTGGATGAGAACAGTCCCAGTTTTTCACAGATATATGTCAGTATGAAAAGAACGTGGTATGCCCAATATTACAAAGGTACAATATTAAATATTTACATATCCTCCCCCTGCCCCCCATGTTTCCATACTGTAAAGCAGAGGAATTTTTTTTACTTGCCTGTGCAGTCCCAAGAACCTGTGCTCCATATAACTGTATATATAAGCTCTTGAAGAAGGACATTCAGAGTTGAGGAGTTTTGTCTTTCTAAGCCACTATGTAAAGGAGCCCAGCTCTCCAGGGGTGGGCTGAACATCTGCCTGACTATAGGCAGTGGTAAATTAATCCCTTGTTTTCTTTTGCTTGCTTGCATGGCTTTTGCTTCACCTATTGAACTGTTTTTGTCTCAATTAATGAATTTTTTTCACTTTTACACTTCAGATTCTCCCCTCCATCCCACTGGGAAGGACTGAGCAAGTGGCAGGGCAAGGGTTTTTTGCCAGATGGAGTTATGGCATGGCATGGTGTCATTTGGCTTCAACATCAGGGAGGAGTGTATGTGCCTCACATTACAGACTGTGCTACAATTAAAAACCCTGGTGGTACCCATTAAATGTCTTTTTTAGTTGAGCTTTCTGCAGACATGGTTTTCTTATTTTTTAAAGTATTCTTACTGAAACAGTTTCCTGTTGAAATCTGTCTTCTACGAAAAGAGAAAAATTCCAACGTGATGCCCATATAACAAGAAAAATATGCAATACGGAACATAATTTGCTTTAAAAGTACACCAAGAATAGCAGACTAAATTATTTCAAATGAAACCATCTTAATATTTTACTAAAATTGGCAATTTTCCAAATGTCATGTTTTTCTTTACACATTGTTTTTAGATTGCAAGAAACCTGTGTGATCTTTTGAGGCTAGCAGGAGCATTACAGGCTCTATTTATTTATAATACTCACCACTGTTTGTCCCATGTTGCTAAAAGGATAGGAAAAATAAAGGAAAATGGATTTTAACCACAGGAGACAGAGAAAATAGATGAAATTTTTGTAGAATATTAAATAGCCATCAATTATAATTGTGGTAAGCCATAGAGAGGGGTTTTTTTCTAAAAAAAAAGTCTGAAAGTTAGAAAGATGCACAAATGTTCTGTTATAACAATTACCCTGCTGTATTCAACATTGGTGCAGCCCCACAATTTAAGAAGGATATTAAGGTCCTTGAATGAATCTAGAGGAGGGCAACAAAGCTGGTGAAAGAGCTAAAAGTAATGTCCCATGAGGAACAGCTGGGAACTCTGGTTTTGTTTAGTTTAGAGAAAAGAAACCTGAAGGATCTCATAGCTCTCTAGAGTTTCCAAAGGAGGGGAAGTGGAGAGGGAAGTGCTGATCTCTTCCTCCTGGTATCTGGTGAAAAGACACTTGGGAATGGTTCACAAATGGACCAAGAGATATTCACTGTTGACTGAACAAGCTTCATAGAGAGGTGGTTGATGTCCCAAACTTGTCAGTGTTTAAGACAACGCCTTTAACAATGTGTTTTAGCCTTTCTTCAGTGCTGTTGTGGTCACATAATTGGCCTATTTTAGGTCCCTTCCAACTGAAATTCTATTCTATTCTATTCTATTCTATTCTATTCTATTCTATTCTATTCTATTCTATTACATTCTATTCTATTCTATTACATTCTCTTCTATAATATCAGTGTTCTTGAATATCTAAAAGGAAGGCCATAAAATTCATTAACAATATAAAAAATATTGCTTAATAATTATTTAAAGCAGATACCTTCTCAAGGTCATGCCAGCTCACTTCCATGGAGAAGAAAAGTCACATTTTACAAAGGGTTTTTTCCTAAGCAGCATTTAGAAAAACACATAGCAAAGGTGTTTGTAATTATTCATCCATTATGCACTGAAAATACTGAGTCCTGTTAGAATTTTGCAAAAAATATAATTTATATATAGATGCAAAATAAAATTTCAGTAAAAGTACTCAGAAGTCACTGCACAAGATCTTGAAAAGATTAACTTCCCTATTTACATGCTTCTTTGAAAATAACAGTCAAGAAATGCTGTGACACATTTTTCAGAAATAGAATAATCATTTAGATGTTGCTATTTAATAACATCTTTGTACTTCTTTAGACATATTAAAGGAAAAGCTGCATTTTGTTCTGGCTTTTACATGATAAATAGATTATCTGATGTAACAACTTGGTTTGATTGGCCCAGAGCTATTTAGAATTTATAACATCATCTGCATTTTTCTACTTTGTTCATGAAGTACAACAGAGAAAAAAAAGGCAGTTTTCATTTTTATTTTGCTTTTTGAACAAAGTTAAAAACCAAAACTGTTGACATAAGCTTTTGCGTTGCTACCAAGCTGAGAAAACTACAGAGAATTTTACCTTTCAGAGTATATTTTAAAAAATTTACATAATCTCAGTTCTAAACTAAAAGAAGAGAGTTTAAAATAAGGTGTTTGGAAGAATTTCCTTATTCAGAGAATAGCGAAGGCATTGGAACAGGTTTCTGAGAGAGGCTGTGGATGCCCCCTCTCTGGAAGTATTCAAGGGTAGGACTCTGGGCAACCTCATGCACTGGGTGGCATCTCTGCTTATGGATGTGGGGTAGGAATTAAAAGATTTTTAAGCTGGCTTCCACCCCAAGTCATTCTATGATTGTATGAAGTGCTGACTCATTTATATTTACTCTGATGCAATATTTCTTAGCCTAGTTAGTGACGTAAAATCAAATCTACAAACATTACATACCATTATGCATCTATTTTGGTCCCAAGAATATTCCCATTGAATAAAATAATGCAGTTTTGAAAGACATGCTAAGTGGAATCCCACTGAGATCAACCCATGCCAGCTGTGTTGTAATAACCACCCGTGTGACAGTGTACTTGGAACAGAAATTGAGTTTACCCAGCTTGCAGAATATGCAAAACGAAGTTGATTGGTGTTAAAATAATCTTTAAAAAATACACTAAGATCCAAAATCAGCAAAACAACTTTCTGTCACAATAATTGCAGTGTTTTACTTAGCAGGATGCTCACAGAGGCAAAATATTGAATAGCTGAAGCAGTGGCTTCAGTCCCACTTTTAAAACTTTGTTTATTGCCAGAGTGAGTATTTTTTTCAGCCCTGGGGAAAAAAATACAGAAAATACTACTAGAACAAACATTTGCATAATGCTGAGACTGTCATTTAAAGCTTTATCTTTTAAATTTATCCAATTGCCTATCAGTTACCTCAAGCTGAAAGGGGTTTAAAATTGTAACCTGGACAAGTCCATACAGGGAAAAAAGCTTGACTGGTGAGCTCCAAGAGCATCAGCCATGCTGCTTCTTGCTATGATAGTTTATTTTGTGATTTTTTTGTTGTTTTTTGTTTCCACTGACTGTTGCATTTCACAGGACTAAAAAGGAAATAGGTATGGTGTCTAGAATGCAGAAAAATTTATTTTGTGATGCATAACACATTGGCCTGTAATACATATGGTTGTTAAAAAAAAAAAGCAAGGCAACAGGGATTTTTTTTGTCATGTACAAAGCTTGAGATTGCTGTAGATCCTCTGTCTTACATCCTAAGCAGATCCCATCTGCATATATTTTTTGCAAAATTCTGTAAAACTGAATAGGTACTGAATTTGGAATTTATTTTATTTCACTGGAATTTGGTTACTAGTTTAATAAAAAAGAAAGGAAAAAATACAATCTTGCTGATTTTCTTTGCTAAAATAGGGGTTATACAGCTTCCCCCTCATAAGTAGACATCATAATGAGTCATAATGGAATTCACAATATGAATTCCTACTGGCAACAAAAAGACCAGTATTTTTCTGTGGGTATTAAAAAAACTAAAAAAAAAAAAAAAAATCAAAATCTGCTATGGAATTTTTTTCAAAATCTAAAAAGATACTTTTGAAAATTATTATGATTAAAATACTGTTACAAAGAAATAGGTGTTATAGAAGGATAATAAAATTTAACAAATATCAGAATTTTTTGCTTCTAAACACTTTATAGTAAGCAGAATACAATCATATTTGCATTATAAAATGTAAGAATTCTTAAAGAAAGTGTATATATTAAAAAAGCTACATTGATATATATATATATATGTGTAATATTATTTCAGGTTTACAAGGCATAATAATAATGGAAATTCCTGATCACACTGGGAGAAGCATAGCTCAATAAATACTTTACAAAAAACCCACTATAAATACATTATTAACATGACTGTCTGTCAATACTTCTTATTTCTTTTAATATAAGAATTTTTTTAAAAAAAAGAACACTAGAAAGCTGGGGATAATTAAAAAAAGGTTTTCCCTAATAAACTCAGAACTCATGCTTTGTTAGTAAGAAATAAATATAGAATTTATTGTGATTTCATTTCAGTATATCAAAACTGATCACAGATATTGACTAGCATATTTTTGAAGGGAAAATAGCCATGAAGTCCAGGGTCTCCTTTCAACAGCACAAGTTCCTCCAGGTTGTACATACTTCCTAAACTTGGTACACAAGAAGGCATATTTACTGGGAAAATGAAGAGTGCACATTTTGAATTACTGAGTTATGATTTAATTTACCTTCTCTTGTTCTATGCACAGAGGATTCATACCCCTGTGAAATATTTTTCCATTTACCCTACTGTTTCCATGTCACTGTAACTCACACTTTATTTAAGAATAAATTAATTTAGTATTCACAGCCTGCTACATCCCTGAAACAACTTTCTTTTCTGCATCAGAGGATGTTATGGTATCTCTCCTTGAGGCCTCAGAATTTAAGGTCACTTTCCTGATCCCCTACTTACAGCAGCAGTTTCAACAGCCTGTTACAGCAGAAAGGTGCTTTGGGAAGATGTCATCTCTGATGCTGGACCTTTGCAGCAAAAGCTAGATGGCAAGAAAATAATTGCATATCATCTCTTTCAGGTTAAAGTCAAAGGATCTTAAATCATCACCTTCATAGCCACCTCCATAAAGGTACTGAAGAACATACATCGGTCATAACTCTCAGTCATTAACTACCACTTTTGAAACTCACGAGTGTCAAAGTCTTATTGTTCAATCTTCAAACATATAAAATATTAACACAAATTGGCTTGTTATTTAGTATACAACCTTGTGGAACATTAAGTATGGATTTATTAAATTTGGGCTGTTATATAAAAGCATTTTGGCTGAAATTAATTTGTCTTTGTAAATGGCTTCCAGTTGCCAAAAAATAGCCAAGCTGTGCAATTTGAGCATAATCTCCCTTGTTCTGCATGGTCTCTAACTGCTGCTCAAGAAGCACGTGAGTGTCCCCTTGGTCCAGTATTGCAACTATAAAGTGCCTTAGAGGACATAAAGTCAGAATAGATGCCCATGTTTAAGCAACTGTAGCCTGTCCTAAATGCTTGCAACAATAATTTCTGGAGTAAAAGTCACTTGACTCAATTAAGACATGTGCCTTCAGATTCAATTAAATAAGCTTTAAAATGCCAATATCTCATCACAAAGGAAATTCAGATAGTTATTGCAAATATATCTACAGGACAATCAACAGAGTCTGGAGATCTTTTCAGCTGATCTGATGCAGTGCCTGGTCACATTAAGATGTGACAATTGTCACATTAAGATGTGACAATTAAAGACTCAGTTCAGTAGCCTTTATGTATACTTCTAGTGCTCTCTAATATGTTGCAGAATATGTGAAATAGCCCCAAACTTTTCTAGAGTGCCAGATTGACAGGTTAGATGAACACCTCCAGAGCAAACTGATAGAATAAGTCAGTTTCTGTCAATTATGAAGTCATGAGTAAGATTCTTATCTTGTCATTTCTCATCTATGTAATTTCCTATCTATTTCTTATCTAGAAATATAAAGAATGCCAAAAGAATGATGAGTTGCAATGCTAATCAATGTAATCCAAATAGTAGGATAAAAATATACTTTGCAAATTCCTTATAGGTTTAATTTTTTTAACCTCCTAAGGTAGTGCTAGGGGACACAAAATAGAGCAGTTTGCAAACAACTTTGCTTTGCAAAAGTACTAGGGACTTCTTGAAGAAGTGATAAATGTGTGACTTGAGTGATCGCATGTTTGGTAGCAACTGTGGACTTGGGTGAGAATTCTTGAAGATTGCAGAGTTGTTTGTAGAATTGTTACCTGTCAAGCATTTCTGAAGAGAAAGACTTGGTAAGGCTCTTTTCATCCAGTGGTTGGCACAGAACTTGTCCTTCTTTAAAGCTTGTATACCCTTGACTAATTTTATTTTTTTGTTCCAAACAATTTTCAAGAAATCAACATACTTTCAAACTATATAGCTTTAGCTAGTTATACTTAATATACATCATGCTCTTTTGTTTTCATATGCTATTACTAGTTCTTAGGAGGGAGCTTCTTTGTTTTTTGTGTTTTTTCCTTTGATTTGTTGTGGATTTTTTCTTTGGTTGGTTTTTGTTTGTTTATTTGTCTGTTTGTTTGTTTGTTTTTCTTAGGGGGAAGTCTTTAACCTTTTAATAATGGAATTAACACATATGTCACATTCAAAACCAAACAATTAAGCTAGTTCAGTCTTTTAGACATGTGAGGTGGATGCCGTGTTTCATTTAATGGGAGATTTTTTGACTGATGATTTTGCTTACAACAAACTACAGTTGTGCAAGACCAAAGGTCTGATGCTGTGAACTAACGCTACTAAACTGACAGTAAAGGAAGAATATGCCAAGATGGCTTAGGAATGATGGCTTAACTATAGCTCTTTATATGTTAACTGAATAGGTGTTATTCATTTAATGAAAAGGTAGCAATCCAATATGATACAGAAATCATCATGCCAACAACAAAAGCCTCCAAGTATGTAATTTGCAATTTTCTTTTTATCTACTAGGTATCCTATCACAGAAATAAATGACATTTACTTAACAGACATTTACTTACTTTTTTTGGACTGTACTATAGTGGTCATTTTTAACTCCTAATGTTTCTCAAAAAGACTCAAACCGTGTTGTTATTCACTCCTTCATTCTTCCTTTGTCCTTGATAAGCACTAAAGATTCAAGAACTACTTCTGTTAATTCCTTAAATACTCTAGAACAAACAGAACCAGGCTCCCTCAACTTTTGCATAGTGTTCTTCCATCCAATTCCCATACCTAGTCTGCAATCTTAATCTATTCACTCTAATAAATATTAAAACTAACAGTGTTCAAATATGGGCTTTATATTGTGTCCATATAAATGTGCATTACCTAGTATGTTGGAGAGCTGGACTGAGTATAGAGGGAGGAAAACAGTAACTGTCTATTCAATCTGAAGAAGATCTCACAGCCCAATCACTGGGTCTATGCTCTTCTTTTTTATGTATGGAGAATGTTGAAAGCTTGATTGAGTTGTCACACAGAAGCAACTGCTAACTTTTGCCGCACTCTTGGGTATGACACAAAAACTGACTCTTAGTGTAGTATTGTGCTGTGCTTTGTCTGGGATAGAGTTAATTTTCTTTATAGTAGCTGGTATGGGGTTATATCTTGGATTTGTGCTGGAAACAGTGTTCATGATATAGGGATGGTTTGGTTATTGCTGAGCAGTGCTTACACAGAGTCAAGGCCTTTTCTGCTTCTCACACCACTCCACCAGAGTGTAGGCTGATGGTACATAAGAAGGTGGGAGGGAGGGGACCCAGCCAGAACAGCTAGCCCAGCTGACCCAAGGGACATTTCACACTATATGACATCATATTTAGCGTATAAATCTGGGACGAAAAAAAGGAAGAAGGGGGACATTTGAAGTTAAGGCATTTTATCTTCCCCAGCCATCATTACCCATGATGAAGCCCTGCTTTCCTGGATATCGCTGAACACCTGCCTGCCCATGAGCAGGGGTGAATGCATTCCTTGTTTTGCTTTGCTTGCATGCACAGCTTTTGCTTTACCTGGTAAACTAACTGTCTTTATCTCAACCCATGAGTTTTCTCACTTTTACCCTTTCCAACTGTCTCCCCAGTTCCACTGGAGGGAGAAGTGAGTGAGTGGCTGTGTTGTGCTTAATTTCTGCCCAGTGTTAAACCTTAATACAGCGTAGCATGTGTTCAACCGAATGGAATAATCACATCCTTTGTTCTGTTGACCACATGATTGCTCATGTGTTCAGGATATGGTTTGCTTTCTTTGCTGGAAGAGGTCATGCTCAGATCAATTGCACTCCTAGCTAATCACACCCCAGTCTGTACTGCTGGCTGGGATTTGTCCAACTCAGAATTTCCTATATGTCCTTCTGAAGCTTAATCCAAGTCTTCTTGGTAAATCTTGCAGCTTGTTGAGCTATGTCTACGTTCCGACTTTTCAGTGTATCTACCTACCACTCCTTAAGGGTTGGAATCATCTGTGATGAGGTGCATTTTATCCCAACATTCAGATAGTTTTAAAAGAGAGTGAATTTCTTTGAACATTATATACACCTTGAGGTACCTCTATCCAAATTATCTGACAGTAAGAATCTAAGATATTTATGACTGCCAGGACAGTTTACTCAGTTTTCATTCATCATGTAGTCCATTTTTCCAGTCCACATTTGACCAGCTTCAACCAGAATGCTAGGAGAGACCATGTCAATCACCCTGTAAAATTTGAGGTAGATGGATGTCCACTGCTCTCCTCCCTTCACTGAAAAAACTATTATATGAGAGAAAACAACAGGCTGGTTAAGTACAACTTAACTTGGTAACTCTAGCTCTTTCAAGATCTCTTTCCTGTCTTTCATGTGTGTGGAAATATCTTCCATCTGGACTAGTTCCACTAATATATCAGATATACATGAGACTATCTGTTTTCTAGTTTCCTGAGTTTTTCTTTTTCCTGTAGATGGCTGCAATATTTTTGCCATTTCAGTCACCTGGGACATTCCCCTAATCTCTATGATTTTTAAAAAAATTAAAGAGAACAGCTTCACAATGATTAGTTCCAGATTAATTAATAACAGCTTCACAATGATTAATTCCAGGATCATCAGATGCATCCTGCCAAGTCTGTTGGTGTGTACACATCCAATGTGTACAGGTGGTCCTGAGCTTGACCCTCTACTACTGTTGGTGCTTCATTCTTTGGATCTGACCTTTTTCTTGACAATAAAAACTCAAGAGCTTACTTTTAAAGACCTAGAGACACCATTGAGTACCCCAGCCTTCTCAGTGTTGCTTGTAACTAATTTGCCAGCCCCATTCAACAGCAGTCTTCTGCTTCCCTTGTTCTTCTATCTGCTACTAACATATAGTAGAGGAAATGTATTTGAATTTCTGTATAGAGGCTTTGCCCCAGAGGTCCCAGTTGCCCTTGATGGGCTGCAGCTGTGATGTCCTTAATTGGGCTGCAGCTGTAACCAATGAAGATGACCGGGATAAAAGGGGGAGGGTTTAGCCCGTCAGGGAGAGCCTTGGAGGAGCTCTGACCTGAGAGAGAACAGCGTGCAGCAGAAGGAGTCAGTGAAGATCTGCAGCCATGAGAATACGCCAAAGAGGTATGGACTTTAGAAATCTAATAACCACAATATGGGACTCTAGAGAAATAATAGAACAACAATGGTAACATAAGGACAGAGGTATCTCTTGCTTGAATTTGAACTCCAGCTGAGATTTTGGTATCCTAACTGCATCTCTGCATGCTAAGGAAATATTTTTGTATTCCTCTTTGGATATCTTCTCATCTTTCCTTGTCTCACATATTTATTCTTTCCAGATGTAATTGGCTAGTAGTTTGCTGTTTAAAAAGGCTGGTGTGGGCCTTTGAGTGAGCTTGGCTGAATGCTGGGTGCCCACCAAGCTGCTCTATCATTCCATCTCCTCAGCTGGGCATATGAGGTAAAGAATGAAAGCATGTGGATTAAAAGAAGGACAAAGAGAGATTACTCACAAATTACTCAAACCAGACTTACCTTAGGGAAATTAATTTGGTTTATTATCAATCAGATCAGAGTAGGGTAATAAGAAAGAAAAAAAAAATGTTAAAATATGTCGTAACGGCGGGAGAGATGCGACACACCATATGCGATGAATAGCAAATCTCGAAGTTTATTGAAAGCTTACACATTTTTATAATAGTGTTAATGAAGCTTATGCATATTGCAAAATCTGAGCTCATTATTGGTTAAAGCACACTATAATCAAACACACCTACTTCTATCTCTTAACAATTATTTTGCTTCTATGTGTACATTCTTCTAATTTCTCTACCTTGGGATAACTACATTTTCTGGCAAGCAATTTTCTCCCCCGTCTTCCCGTTTTAGAGAAGGTCACTGTGACCTTCATCAGTAATTGGGCATCGGTTGCTCAGTTCCCAGCTTGTTTCTCTTACCCTTATCCATTGGTATCACATCGGAATGTCCTTTCTCAGCTAACCAATTATCCAAAAAGCTCTCTACATCTCCCCTGTTTTTCTGTTGAACAAGCATAGTTTGATTAAATGCAGTAGTTATCATCTTTCTCACCATATTCTGCAAACATATACAAAAACAAGGCAAAACTAATACTAACAGCAAAACTACAATAGCTACTACAATGCTAACCTTAATAAGTGAACATAACCACGATCCTAAGTTTAAAGATTTGAGCCATCCATCAATACCAAGGCCTGATTCCACCTGTAAGTTCCCAGTTAACCTCCGTAACTCAGAGAGCTGTGAGTGTACAGATCGTGCATGATCAGAGAGATTCATGCAACACATGCCCTCAAATTCATCACAACCATGGCCTTGTGCAAGTAAGAGAAAATCAATTGCAGCTCTATTTTGAAGCGTTGCATGGCGAATAGAATCTACATCAAGCAAAAGACTAGAAATTGCTAAAGAAGTTGCATTTGTTTGTTTAGCAAGCCAACATCCTAACTTATTTAAAATAGCATGAGCACCTGCTGCTGATACCCCTGGAGTTAAGAAAGATGCTGCAACTATGGCCGCTGGGGACCAAAACTTTACATCATCCCGGCAGTCGGCTGCAAAAGCATGAGCCATTCGCTTGCTTCTACGATAGCGACGGCTCATGTTCAGTATCATGGACATGTTGGGTGTAAGTAGAGACAGCCGTCCAAGTGTACATGGTCCCCCGTGCAGCATTGATGGGATACCGGCCCAAGCACGGTCTCCACATATCAGGAAATATCCTGCTGGCAATTGAATAGGGTCATTTGATGAGACTGACACTCTCTTTGTTGTATAACTGCACCAGGCCGATGCATTTCGGTAGACAGCCATGCTGGAAGTTACAACATTAGAGTGGTTCTTGATTGACAGCTGGCTTCTATGGTTAAAGTGAATGCATGCATCTGCCATCACTGACCCTAACAATTCTAACTCTTGGGGTTCCTGTGGTGCTAGAGGAAAGCGGGAAATCCATTGGTCCCAATTGTCCACACTCACCCTAGCATTGCTGACCTTACAAGTTGGCACATGTAAAGGGCACGGCCAGGGATCTGCTGGCAATCCAACCAAGCAAGTTGTGAAAGGATTGCCAGGGGAAGACAACGACAGGCAAATAGTCTCCTGTTTAGTTAGGTTTGCCAGGGTGACCCATATGTTAGTTTTGGGCTGAGGTGGGGCCCATGCTGGATGGTCTACACCGTCCCCAAAGGAAGCAAAAATTAATAAAGCGACAACATAAAGTCTCCATCCCATCCTGATTTCCTCAGGCACCCTTTTGGGCCACCCGGCCATCAAGCCTGTCATAAACTCTTAAGAACGTCTCTTTCTCCTTAGCTTCAGCCCCTTTAAGCTTCTCAGACAATCGTCCCACACTTGATTGGGATCCTGACCCACCAAAATAGGACCTATCACGTTTGCTTGTGCCAGAGGAATATTTCTACCACACTTAGTCTGCAAGATACAGGACCGGGATATCCCCAGAATACGTCTGACTAAATGTTGTATTTCCCACCTAAACCATGCAAGGATCTTCTGTTCTGGGGACTCATACAATTGTAACCCCTGGAAACCGGGCAGCCCTGTGAATGATGTAAGATCCCTCTGCCAAGAGTTAAACCGCCAATAGAACTTACAGTGTTCACACCACAACTCAGGTAAACGAGTTTGGTGTACCCACTTAGTCTCCTGACAACCTCCACAGAAAAGCAGCACCCATGCAGTACAGCGTCTATCTTGACACTTAATACAAGCTAAATTTCTAGGCCCCTTAAATTCCAACTCAGTAAGCATCGAATACAAACTTAATATGTTATCAAGAGACTTGCACCGATCAATTGCTCGATCGATGGCAGCATCACAGTGTCCTTTCAGTTTGAGAAGTATCGGTCGAAGGATGATCAGCAGCTTCGTCCCCACCCGCTGACGATCCTCTTCGCTCAGCCGGTCGAGCTGTTCCATCAAGCACAGCTGCTCGGGTCCATTTAGCAGGTACCCACAAAGGTCCTGTAGGAGTAGAAACACAAAGATATCCGCGGCCCCAATATAACACCTTAGCAGGACTTTGCCACTGTCCTGACTTGGGATCCCTGTATCTCACCCACACATCTTTCTTTACACCATCTGCTTCACGTACATAGTGACGAATCACAGCAGGAACCTTGTTTTCCCCAAAAACACACAGGTGGTTCAAAACAAACAAGCACTTTAACAATCTCTCTTGTGGCTCTCTGGTATCCCTATATTTACTCAGATATCTTTTTAAGGTACCATTTGCTCTCTCAACAATCGCTTGTCCTGTAGGAGAATTGGGGATGCCGGTTATGTGCTCTATTCCCCACATTTGCAGAAATTGCTTTATTCTTTTGCTACTGTAAGCAGGCCCATTGTCTGTCTTGATACGCTGTGGTACTCCCATTACTGCGAAACAACTGCTGAGATGTCTCTCTACCTGCCCTGCTTTCTCACCAGTCTGCGCTGTGGCCCATATAAAGTGACTGTAAGTGTCTATGGTAACATGTACATACTTCAACCTCCCAAACTCTGCCACATGTGTGACATCCATTTGCCAGGTCTCATTTGTGCTCAGCCCTCTTGGGTTAACTCCCAGACCTAAACCACAGCCTCCATTATGATGACTGCATATAGGACAGGCTTTGACTATTGCCCGTGCCTCCTCCATAGATATTTGAAATTCTCTATGAAGGCCTTTTGCATTCTGATGGAACATGGAGTGTGCCTCTCTGGCTATGGTCTGTTTGGGAATCGGAGTTGCTTGTGTGACTGAGACTAATTTATCTGCTCGCATGTTACCTTCTCCCAGGCCAATATTCCATTTGTGACTTCTGATATGGATAACACAAAAGGAATGCTTTCTTAGCCTAATTGCTCTCTGCAGTTGCATAAACAGCTCGTGTAACCTCCTGTTTTGAACCTCTTTTATGGAGGCATCCTCTATTCTCTCACACACCCCTGCAACATACAAAGAATCTGTTGCAATGTTAAGAGGTCCAGAGAAATGCATCATGGCCCATACAACAGCCAAAAGCTCCATCGTTTGTAAAGTGTCCACCTCAGTAGCTCGGAGTATGTGATGATGCCATTGTCCCTTTTCTCGCCAGGTCACTGCAGCAGTTTTAGATTTTCTTCCTGCATCAGTGTAGGCAGTTGTAGCATCCGACAAGGGCTTCAGTGATCTTTTTGGGCATTGAATCCAACCCCATTGTCCTACCCAATTCAATGGTACATTGGGAATATCATCAGTGGCAGTCACACTACCGGCTCCCAACAGAGCCTCTTGTAACTCCATACTGTTTGCCAGATACCATGTCAATGTATCCTTTTTCATTGGTATCTGTATCTGATCAGGTTCCTTTCCCATAATCTGTATTGTCCGTTCACGACCCTTTTTAAGGAGATCAGCTAGACTTTCAATTTTCTGAAGAAGGGTTTTCTGTTGTTGAAGTGGAGGAGATATCCATTCCAAGGCCCATGTCTCCCCCGTTTTTCTGTTGTGCTGAGTAAGTGCACCCAGTAAAAATTTTTGTCCACACCAAACTGTCAGCTGTATAGGAAGGTCGAGATCACGTCTCCGAACACTGCCTTGCGTAACACAGTCCAATATCCGCTGCAGTGTCTCAGCCTGTTCAGGGGCTATACGAACAGGCTGTGCCGGATCAGTCCCCTTCAGTAAGGGTCGAAGCTCGTCCAAGAGGTCATTAGGGATACCAACAATGGGGCGTAGCCACTGTAGATCCCCCAGTAACTTCTGAACATCATGCAACGTATGCAATTTGATGTTTAATTGCAATTTCTGAGGGGTAACAATTTGATCAGTAAGTGTCCACCCCAAATATTTCCACGGTGCAGACAACTGAATCTTTTCAGGAGCTACAGTCAGTCCATGGAGCTTCAGAGCATCATGTATTGCCTGAATTTGTTGACGCGCAAAAGGTTCTGGTTGCGCAAATAGAATGTCATCCATATAATGATAAATAATTGTGTCAGGCCAGGCATGTCGCAAGGGCTGTAGAGCTGCAGCGACATAAAGTTGACACAAGGTGGCGCTGTTCCGCATTCCCTGGGGAAGAGAAACCCATTCGAATCTCTTGTCCGGCTCTGCTCTGTTTAAAGACGGCAAAGTGAATGCAAACCTGCGAGTATCTCGAGGATGCAGAGCAATAGTAAAAAAGCAGTCCTTCAGATCAATAATCAGAAGTGGCCAGTCCCTTGGTAGCATAGCCGGGTTAGGTAAACCAGGTTGTAGGGCCCCCATTGGCTCCATCTGTTCATTCACAGCTCGCAAATCATGTATCAAGCGATACTTTCCCGACTTCTTCTTAATCACAAAGATCGGCGTGTTCCATGGACTTGTTGACAGCTGTAAATGTCCATGTGTATATTGTTCGTATACCAGCATGTGAACCTGCTCGAGACTTTCCCTTTTTAAAGGCCACTGCTTAACCCATACCGGTGTGTTCGTGGTCCAGGTCAATGGGATTGGGAAAGTCCATGCAATGGCCCTTAGCCTAAAGGGTGCTCATTTGTCAAAACCACACCCATCTGAGCCAGAATGTCCCGACCGATTAGACACTGCACAGTAGGAGGCAAAGGTACAACTGACAAAACACCCCGTACAGCTTTATCCTCAATAGTCACAGTTAACATGGGTGTCTTCCTTGCAAATGTCAGGCCTCCAACTCCGGTTACTGGCATCGTAGTTGACTGCAATGGCCAAGCGTGGGGCCAAAAATCCGGACTCACAATGCTGGAGTCTGCGCCAGTGTCTAACAGTCCTTCCAAGGTTCGCCTTTCGCCCTGATAGTCCAAAATGACAGTGCGCTTTGGCCGTTCATTTAAGTTCATTGTCAAAAGGGCAAGGCCCCCCGTGGATCCGAATCCATGTTCTCCTCTGGACTGTGCCTGACGAGGGGGTACAGTCTTAGCCAACTGCTGCAAAGGAATTAATTGAGCTATCCTCTGTCCCTTTTCGATCCTTATCGGTGGAAAAAGAGTATGCACCATAATAGAAATCTCTCCCGTGTAATCAGCATCTATTACTCCAGGTAAAACAAATAATCCCATCATCGTAGCCGAGGAACGGCCTAAAAGCAGAGCTCCCATAGGTAATCCATCAATAATGAGTGGTCCTTTTACCCCAGTTGGAACCTTCTCCGGGTGGGTAGTCATCAACGTCACGGCTGCTGCTGCTTCGAGGTCTAGTCCAAGGCTCCCGGCAGTTGCGGGCTGGGGGCAGGTTGAGTCGAAGTTGTGACAGCTGCTATTTGTGTCTGGGCGCGGCGGCTGGCGGGCGCGCTGGCTCTGCCGTTTCCCGAGCGGCGTCTGCAGACTCCGGTATTGTGGGTGTCCAGGCGGCAACGGCTACACCAAACACTGACGGCGGGACAGTCCCGTCGCGTATGTCCCGTTCCTCCACATCGGTAGCACCTGCATCGGCTAGTGGATGGAGCCCGTGGAGCATTTATTGCAGCTGCTTGGAGCGGGGCGAGGGCTGCCAGTACTTGGTTTTGAGAGGACTCTGCCTGCCTCTGCAACCCGACCCCTAGCTCTTTAATAGCATCTACTAACATTGCCTGTGATCCCAGCGGGACATTAGCTAATCTCTCTAAAGCTTCCTCTATAGACCAATTAGCCCCCAGGGTATTTATCACATTCTTGGTAAGCTGATTGCCGTTTTGAAGTGCGCATTGTTTAAGCATGGACCCTTTCATGAATTCAGGGACTCCTGCTCGTTCAATAGCGCTGGCTACCCTGTCTATAAAAGCTCCGAAAGACTCTTCCGTACCCTGCTTCATTCCCATGTAAGAAGGAATTCCTCCTGGATCCTTAATTCTATCGATAGCTAAACGTGCTAAGCGCATAGCCTCTCTGCACTTTTCGGGCCCAATCAATGCTTGTGCCTCTGTTCTAAGAAACGGCCCGAACCCCATTAACTCCTCCAGGGTCACCCCATATAACGGGTCTCCTGGTTGCCGTACCACTGCGACATATTGCTGACAAATCGCCTGCCAATGGGCATTAAATAAAAGCTGTTGGTGTTGAGTAAAAATGAGCCGCGTTACCGTCCTGCAATCTGCCGGCAGCAAAACCTGAGTGCCCCAGATGTAATCCAGCATTTGTTTTGTGGGCTCACTAGTTACTCCAAATTGACTAACTGTGGACCGTAACTGCGACAAGAGTTTCCAGTCCAGGGCAGTTATCGTGGCCTGAAACCCTCCGCCCGGCTGGGGAGAATAGATCACCGGGCAGGCCATTTCCATAGCAGCCGATCTTGCCTCCTCATCCCCCGTGTCCATAAATTCTTTAGCTACCGCCGCCCACGCCTCCCTTCGCTGCTGAGCAACGGCCCTTGCAAGGTCACCGTCCGACCCGGGGACGGTCGAACCGCTAAGCGGAGGAGGTGTAGGGCTTGACACCGGGACAGGCGGCGCGGACGGCACGGCTGGAGGACACGCGGGGGGGGGCTGCTGCCCGAAAGAGGAACTGGTAGCGGCGGGGAGCCGTTGTCTGGAGCGGGGGCTGGGGTTGGCGGGGAGCCGCCGCTTATCGCAGACGCCGGTGCCGGCGGCAGACCGCCACCCGAGGCAGGAACCGAAATCGATGAGGGGGTGCCCGTCAAAACCGGTGCCGAAGCTGGCGGGGCCGTGCTGCTTAAAGGAGGCACCGATGGGGGTGGGGAACTGCCGTTTAAGGTAGAAGGCGATGCCGGCGGCAGATTGACTGTGGACGTAACAGGAGGCAGCGGGGAACCAAACCAGTCCCCATAACTCCTGTTCCTTTCATGAGCTGCACTGGCCTGCCGGGCAGCTCTTTCCTCTGCCTGGTATTTCAGCAATTCATCATGAACGACTCGCCATAACTTCCCCCACTTTTTCGCGGTCTTATCGTCATCTATGACTGCGTGCCACAGCTTATCCCCGAATATACGCCACTCTGACAATTCATGCACTGTATGTGGATTACGAAAAAGCCCCTGTGCACACCCATAAGCTAACAACCCAGGAAGTTCTTTCTGTAAATCTATCCCTCTAATCTGACGCCCTCTTAAAAAGTCAGTAAATAAATCATATGCTGCTTGCCTGTCTTTATCCATTTCAACGACGATTGCGCGCTTCTTGCGGCTCTATTCAGGTCCGGCAGCACGTAGCAGCCGGGCCCTGCTATCAGGTCGCCCGGGGCCGAACACCTTCCTTTTTCAGCGGTGTTTTTTGCCGTCCCCAGCCGCGAAAGGACCTGCACTTGACTTTTACGCCTCCGACCGTGGCTAGTCCCGAAGGTACACGTCCGGGGTCACCATTTGTCGTAACGGCGGGAGAGATGCGACACACCATATGCGATGAATAGCAAATCTCGAAGTTTATTGAAAGCTTACACATTTTTATAATAGTGTTAATGAAGCTTATGCATATTGCAAAATCTGAGCTCATTATTGGTTAAAGCACACTATAATCAAACACACCTACTTCTATCTCTTAACAATTATTTTGCTTCTATGTGTACATTCTTCTAATTTCTCTACCTTGGGATAACTACATTTTCTGGCAAGCAATTTTCTCCCCCGTCTTCCCGTTTTAGAGAAGGTCACTGTGACCTTCATCAGTAATTGGGCATCGGTTGCTCAGTTCCCAGCTTGTTTCTCTTACCCTTATCCATTGGTATCACATCGGAATGTCCTTTCTCAGCTAACCAATTATCCAAAAAGCTCTCTACAAAAATACTTTCACCTAGCTCAACCCTCCTTCCCAGGCTCAATGTCATTCCTGATTTCTATACCTAGATCTCTCCCCAAGCAGCATGGTGGGAAGATGAATTGTAATAATTTCATCACATTTCTGCAATTCCTTCCTTCTCACATTCTGTCTCATGCTTCAGTGTGGGATCCCTCCCGCCGGAGATGGTCCTCCCTTTCTTTCACAGTGATTATTTCCCACAGGCTGCATTTCTTCGCATATGTCTTCAGCATGGGAACTTTCTATGGGGTGTAGTCCTTCAGAAGCAGACTGCTCCAGCATGTGTCCCTTCCACAGTGTCACAGGTCCTGTCAGCAGGCTGGTCTAGAGTGGGCTTCCCACATGGTCACAGCCTACTTCAGCAGTGGAGCATCCACATCGGACATAGGGGAAGCTTCTATAAGCTTCTCACAGAAGGGATGCCTGTAGTCTCCCCACTAGCAAACCCTTGCCACACAAACCCAATGCATCTGGTTTCTTGGAATGCCATGGGAATAGATGACACCTGTGCTTTCAGAATGATGCCCTGAAAATCTCAAAGCACTTCTGAGGTCCTTTTTGTGCCTGAAGACAAGCTCTGTTTAGACTATTGCTAATGCTTCCCTGAAGAACCTGAAGCTGAAGTCTACTCTTTTGAAGTCAGTGGTCTTTATTACCTTACTTGTCTTTCTCATGTCCCTCAAGCTCTTACCTCTAAAACTGTAGTGTTACTGCAGACAAAGTTTCTGTTTATCGACTCTTCTCCAAAGAGTTCTTGGCTAGTTGCGAGCAGTCACTCCAAAAAGGCACCAATCTTTATTGCCATACTTGAGAACTGTCAGGGATATCTCTTTGACACAGTCCAGGAATCTCCCAGATAACCCCCATTTGCTCAAAGTGCTCTGTTGCACAGTACACAATCTGTCCTTCTCTTTCATACCTTCCTTCTATATACTGAAGTCTTCTTTTCACTGTCTTTTATTTATTCTGAAAAGCACTTGTGAAATTTTTATTTTTTTTAATGTCTCTGCATAGCTGGAGCTGATTTCATGGTTACACCTTTCTGATAAAATCCTTACATGCTTAACCTATTCCTTTATATTCAGTCGTGTCTTTATTTTCAGTGTTGTATGATTACTTTTTAAAACATTTTAAAGTCATTATAGAGCCATTGTGTTATTTCAGTATGCCTCATAGCTTTCCTCTGCAATAGGATATTTTGCTAGTAATTCTTTTGTTCTTATTTTGTGTTCCCACCTTTGCTTTCCTGCATAGTAATACTTATTCACTGTTTTTATTATTACCCTTACCCTTATTAACTTCCAGCTTGAGATATTCAATAATTTGTCTTTGATGATAAAAAAAAAAGTTGCTTCCCCCATAAAACTTTTTCCATTTTACAAATCCAGGCATTTTTCAAGGAACATTTAGACTGTGTGTTCAGATTAGATTTTCCTTCCAGAAGATAACCAGATATTTGAATTTCTTACTACCTGCATGTCATATTTTAGCTACATGTATTAAAATTTTTTTTAACATGGAAAAATAAAAAAAAGGCTTTTATTAATATGATCCAGGGCTTACTCCATCTACAAAAATTAGATCAATGTTTACATATTGTACTGAGCCAAATAAAGCCTGATCTAGTTATGCTACAGTTCTTTTCATTATCAAAGAGATTGATTTCAAGAGATATCCAATAGAGGTCAAAGAAGTAATTGAGTGCACTTAATTTTTCTCTGACTATCTTAAATAACCTAACATTATATCTTTCTTTCAAAACATATGTCAAACAGAGTCCAAATTTACTTCTTAAAACCTGAAAATAGATTACCAGATTTTTTTTGTTCTTTTGGACACCAAAATAACTTTCTTAGTTCCAAAGACATGGGAAACACTCAAATTGGAAGAAAAAAAGGAGGACATTTTCCTTATAGTTTTAATTAGTGACCAGCTTCTCTAGTATTTTAACACCATGTTTGCCTGAAAATTGCACGTTTAAAAGGGAACTCTATAAACTGAAGAAAATTTACTAACATTGCCAAAACCAGAACAACTAAGTTAAAGAGCATTACAAAAGCTCACCCTTGGGCAGTTCCACCTTTGATTTTTTTTTTCTGTAGGGTACAGTGAGTCTTACATAGAAGTCCTCTCAGTGGAATTAGGGAAGATGACATATCAAGTCGCCTCATTTTGTCATAGTCAGTTGTCTCCAGTATTAAGGGTTTGATTTAGATTTGATTCAAACAGTCAGACATAGGTATTTATAAGTGATCCAGGTGCCTGAGCTCCTATAACAGTCACAAGGTACACACACAGTCCATGTCTTCACCTCTGTCAAAACTGAGGAGCTAGTCACCCCATGGTAAGCAAACAATTTCCCTGTTCAGTAACCTGAACATGAGCACCTTTTTCAGTCCCCTATCTGTTTAAAGCATTGTGAAGAAGGTTGCAGATATAAGGGACCTGTAGTGTTTTGGAAAGGCAGCTAGATGCCTGGCAGAATATGTCAGAGCATTTTCAATATCTCTGGACATTGATGTTTAGTTGAATGAACTAAGTCTGTAGCATTGATCTATTAAAGTTGCCAGGAAAAAAAAGAAAACCAGAACCCCACAACAAAACCCCCACACCTCCACAACATCAAAGAAAATAAACTGTTTCTTCTTTTTAAGGCATATAATTCTTCATGTCTGAAGGTAGATACTACAAACACATTTTTCCCATAGAAATTTATTTAAATGAGAGAGTGGACAGCATTGTTATAGTTCACATACATATGTTCACTTACACAGATTCACTTTTTTCTTCTAACAAAAGAGATCTTTCATTTCACCATCCTGTGTATAACGAATAAGTTACTGAAAATGTGGTTATTTTTCTTACCTGCAATGAGGTAAGATGTCTATCCTGACATTTTAATTGAAAACCAGACCTGCAAACAGGAGATTGCTTTTATATGCGTTGTTCCATGTATAGTTTCCAGAGTAAAAGACAATACAATATATTTCAGTCCATTATTTTTCCCCCTAATTCAAAATTGTTTTCGAAGGCAAGTGCAGTTCATCATTAATCCTTTAATCTGGCAATTTAAAAAAAGAATTCTCGAGTATAGCTATTAAGAAAAGTGTGTTATGAGGTTTACTAATATCTGTAAAAGCACACACATATATATTCATGTACGTAGTGTCTTCAATTAAATATAAAACTTCTGATATTCTAATGTTTATAAGCTGATTCACTTTCCAAGTAAGAGGATAATGATCAGTCTATAAAACTCTGGAAAAATCATGATAATGAAGTGAAAGAAAACCATTCGCATTTTTTTCTGTATTGCATTAGACAAGAATTAAAATTTTAGTTTTATACTCACAAGTTATTTCAAAACATATTTTTTAACCACTACATGTAGACATGTAGTTTATCATACCTTCCAGACTTGTGGATCTAGATACTCATATAGTATTTTCAGATAAATTAAATATTCATACTCCCAGAACAGTGAATGATACATATTTAAAATAAATATATTCTTTATTCTAAGACAGTTCAACCAGCTGGGTCTTCTTAAGACAGCTTAACAACCAGATGTAAGATTCTTTTTCCTCTGAGATCAAATCAAGTAAACTCCTTAGAGAATAACACTACACACTATTACGCAGCAATTTAAACTGATGATGGATACTGCTATTTGTTAGTAACAAAAAAAAAAAAGAGAGATAAAATAAAATAGTAACTACTACATCATGATGTTTTTATAGCTACTTTAGTTGTTGACATTATTGATATTTGTGCTTAGTTGCATTTGTTAAGATTGGAAGCTCTTGATCTGCTGGTGCAGAAATATAAAAAGATTTAGCTATCAGAATTTTCTTACCTTTAATACATGCAAAAAGGACTTCTGTCAGAATCTATCTTCTCCTATCAGATGCAGCAGAAACAGCAATCCAGCAGCACCCAGTTGTGGAGGCCAGCAGTAAATAAATCCTTTTCCAGGTAGTCTGAAAATTTTCTTGTCATACAAACTTAGGTGTTCAGTCTAAATTACCAAGTTCAAGTATTTAGGAGTAAAGTTACAACGAAATATCAATGATAATTGGAGTCAGGAAGAAAATACCAAAGTCACAGAAAGGTGTGTTTCAATAAGAATGATTTTAGCATGCTTAACCCCTGACAAGATACAAATTAATATCAGTCCCAAGCTGATCACAACTGCAACAGACACCTACATTGAAAAATTACAGTAATGGATTTTCTACCAACCTCATTTAACAATAGGTTTAAACACACAGAGTAGGAGACATGGGTTCTCATCTGCTTGTAACTGAAAGGAATACAGGCTGCACTTCCTGTTTCCCAGGTGAGTGTGTGAGTCACTAAAATAACAGCAGGAATGACTGGAAGAAGAGGTACTCAGTCCCCATTTCACTGGCTGAAGTGGGTCCCTAATAAACAGAGAAGAAAAAAGAAAAAGGTGCTGGATGCTGCAAATGTAATGGCCAGGCTTTTTCTGATCCAATCCGAATACCACCCACTTTATTCTACTGATGAGCAGACAAAGTTTGCAAAAAAAAAAAAAAAAGGTAGTTTAGTGGGCACTACAGATTGCATCAAAATGGTAACATAGGATTACAGTCACATATTTGAAAACACTTTTAGAATTACAGTCAGTAAGAAAAAAGGTATTCCAAATACAGTTCATTTGCAGTCGAAATGTCTGCTAAATATCTGACATGATAAATAGTTATTAAATTTGTTCATACTTGTTTTTTTTAATTTTGTTTTATTTGAATACAATAATAAATTCATTAATAGGTACATGATATTTTTAATACTTTTAATGCATTTGAATGCTAGCTTTTAAATGCCAAAATTATAAATTTTGAGTATCAAGCTCAATTGATAAGTGACATGTTTCATCCTCATGATTCTGGTTTATGCTTTAAAAATCTAGTATTTTTTCAGTGACATTTTTAGCAATTTTTTTTAAGCTGTCTTTTTCAAACATGTTTTATGAATGAGAGTAATTTAGTCTTGTAGGAGCTTTCCTTCTGGTAATTTAAAATCATTAGCTAAAACAGCTTCTAGATTAGCAAAGACAGATATAGATAACTATTTAGCAAAATATATCCATTACCACTTGGAGCCCACTCTACTTCCTGAAACACAGGGCCTTTAACAATTTAATGTAATACACTGTTGTGCGAATTGTTTTGGAAAAATTAAAAAAAAAGGTGATCGTCAAGCAATGCAAGGTGGTTTTATATTACGTCAGTCAGGTCTTATTCTACTACTCTAAATATAGTTAACCTACCCTATGTATTTGTCAAGATGTTTTCTTAGGGCCACTTTTTAAAATTTATTAGTAACTGGCAACTATACTTACATTAATTTCCTGTAATGTAGAGTTGAAATTGTTCCTTCTGATCTGAACCAATTCATAGCAATTTCCAAACAATATTTTTCTGCAAAGTTACTACAAAAATAAGAAAAATTAAAATTACTTCCACTGCAAACAGTTGGCAAGTGACATTGCTGAAAGAGACCGGGGAGCTTGAACCTTTCTTTAAAGAAAAATCAAATGGGTAATTGAGATTACAGACTTTTATAAAAAGACATCAGGTTTTCCTTATTTCAGATGCTCCAAAATAACTTTCTTGAAATCCTTTCACTGTAAGGACAATAGCAGTCTCCAGTGACATGTTCTATGGTAAGAATGGATGCTAATAATAAGTGGATTCTGTAGACAAGTTTGGATCTCTTCACATTTTATTTTGTACTCACAGTTTAGCAAAGAATCTCTGTGGAATACTAGTCAGAGGTGCAAAGAATGGAAGGTAGGTTGTTTTAACATAGTATCCCTTTAGGCTTCAAGTGAACTTCAGGAAAGCATTTATTTTCTGTTATTTCCTTACTCTGTAAAAACACTGTCAATTTTATTTCTTATGGAAAAAACAAACACAGAGTTACCATGCTCTGCATTTTCTGATTCAGACTAAGCTTTCTGCATATGTACTATTTCTTAAATACATGATTATCATGAAGTCTGTGCTTTACATAGGCATATCTTTTTCATTGAACTTGTTTCTATCCTTTAAAGATTCATCTAGGTTTTTGTATAAGGCAATTGTGAAATCTAAAGTAGAAAATGACAGCTCATAGAGGAGGTTGAAATATAGTGGTTTTCAAAAACAGTTTTATTGATGACCACAGTTGTTGCACTGTTTTAATTGATAAGACTGTTAAACCAGGGCTGCCCCAGGCTGGAAGGAGTTTAGGATTGATAGAGCTCTACAAACCCCTGAAGAGAAATGCAGAGGAAGGGGAAGCAGGAAGGAACAAAGAGAGTAGGCAAACAGACAGAAGAAGATATAAAGGAACTGGCTGCATGCAAACAAATCAGTGCACTTCTCTGGCAGAGCCCTGTTCCTCATCACTGTCCTGTTTTATATCTTCTTTTTAAAGCTTGTACCTCTGTGTGCTCTCACTCTCTAACCTTGTGTATGTGTACTGCAAGTACCAGCTGCCAGGTGCTGCTGTGACCTGTGTGTGTGAGGGTTGGTTTCCTGTGCTGTCAGATGCCAGAGTGAATGGGGTCCTAAGTCAGGAGTTTGGACAGGCCATAGCTCTCTGAATCTAGGGAGGGCCCTACTGAATGTGTGCCCACAGAGCTACTGAGCAATGGGTGTGAATGTGTCTGATGGCAGCTTACCCTCATTGTATCATGTGACTGTGGCTCTTGCCTTTGCTGATCTCCTGTTTATCCTCACAATATTACAGAAAAAAAACCAAACTGTTTTTTCTAGCACCTGATGACTCAGAATCTTGAACAGCCTATGACTCCTATGAGTGACATCATTCTGATCTGCAGTCCGAGGCCAATACCCTCCCTGAATCCCATGGTGAATATAATGGTGTGTCAGGACCACTGAATGCTTGATGTTGAAGGACATCTGCTACTCATTTGATTCAATCCACCAAGGAGTGAAGTGGGGTGGGCCCATATTTTATCAGGAGCAAATCTATCAGTTCACAATCATTAACTTGTCAATCAAAAAGCAACTAACAGAAGCTGCAGGGTCCCCTGAAAACTTCCTGAAATGTTCTACCTAACAGGGTGGTTACCTCTGAATCTCTGGAAAAATTGGAAAAATCAAACTGTTATATGCAATCTTGTGCAACTAATAGAGAAAAAAGAGAAAGAAGAAGGCAGAGGAAGGATATTAAGTGTATATGTGGCTGCATGTTAGTGTGTGTGCCTGTGTCTTTGTAACTACTGAGAGTCATGGTTAATAAAAGGAATTAAAAAAAGAAATCTCTCAATTATACCAAAAAGATTATATTACTTATAATTTGATAACAGACTTAAGCATCTTGCAATTAAAATACTTAAGTGGGGGGTGGGTGTGGGTAAGCAGCAGAGAGAGAGAGGGAGTCATATTGATTTCTGTTCTGTGCAGTGACAGGACCAGAAGTGTGCACAAACTGTAGTAAAGGATGTTCCCTCTGAGCATCAGGAAAAACTTCTTTTATACTGTGAGGGTGACTGAAAACCAGAGCAAGTTGCCCAGGGATGTTGTGGAGTCTCTGCTGGAAATTCCTTCTAACCTCAGCCATTCTGTGATTCTGTGATTAAATTCTGTGTTACTTCTGGCAGAGATGAATAGCTTTCATTACAGTCTTATCAGTTTGTCTTTAAAATTCCACAATGTCTATTTATAAACTACCAACTAACACAGTAATTGAACATATTATTTCTTCAAGACATTTTCAAAATTGATATGAAGTTTCCAACAAAGTTACAGACACAGTATTTTAACTTAGCAGTAAAATTATGCACTGAGTTTAGGAAAGGAAAAATTGTCTTCTAAAAACCTGTTTTGTAAGAGCTGTCTTCTAACATAAACACTGGCAGACCTTTTCATTTATTTTGAGAGACAAATCTGAAAGGTTTTTTTTCTGCATCCTTAAAAAAAGACCCTAGTTGGAAAATGTATTTAGTGAATGAATTTGCTAATAACTGATCATATCCACTTGAAAATAAGGGAGCTTTATCCAAGCCTAAAACTAAAATTTCTTAATCAGTATGATTTCCCATTAACTTCTTATGCATATTCATAAGAACTCAAATGAAATGGTTTAGAAGAGGGATTTTATGACAAGAACAAATACACAGAAACTGTATTGGCTCTTCTAGGCATTGCAATTGCATAATTATCTAAAAAATCTCCAGGAGAAGCAAAATTCATCTTTGGACCAATACTAGTTATTTGGTCTTAGTGATTCTTCAAGATGTTTTACTTCAGTAATGAGACCTCTAATTCATCTCATAACACTTCAGAGAATAAAATGTTCACTTCTTTCAGCAAGAAATTGCTTCATGAAGTCAGAAGATCTACAGAGAGGATGAATTTCAGAGATAGAAGATTTTTTAAGTGTTTTGGTGTTTTAATTGTAAAACTCCATCACACATTTGAAATTCTGGTTCTATTTTATGTATATTGAAATTTACTGCAAATGCACTATTTTTTTAAGATAATGTGTATTGGGAAATAGCCTTCATTGTTTTCCCATCTCCTTTTTTTTTTTTTTTTTTTAATTTTTGCAGGTGAAGTGCTTAGCAAAGGTGTTAGGATCTCCAGACAATTGAAAAGGGAAATTTAACAAAATGTCAAAGGACAAAGCATGACCAGCAGAATTTTAAATATGCTGCTTTTGGAGCATTCTTGAAAGAACCACAGACCTCCATCCTCTCCAGAACAGGGCAGGACAGGTCAGGTCTCCCTTGGGAGGGATGGCAGGGCAGCCTTGACTGGTTAGAGTTGGTTGGAGCAGATTTTCTCCCCTTCCCTGTGGGCTGACATGACTGACACTGGCTGTGACACCCAGCTAGACTGTGGCCAGTGGCTGGAGACGCAATAGTCCTTTGTATCATGTTTTTTTGGTTTTGTTTTGATTTTTTTGTTTTGTATTTTTTGGGGCAGTGGGGGATGCAACTACCACCTTCCTGTGCTGAAATCACGGAATGTAGCTGATGATGACCATGGGAGAAGGAACACACTCCAAAATATTACCACTCATGTCCGTTTTATGTCCTTCACTGGTATCTGCTAGGCTGCTTTAATCTGTTCCAGCAGTGTTATTTTCCAATTACTGTTTCATCGGAGTTGTTTTATTCTCGGTATATAAAAGTATGATTCACAAAAAATTGACATTTTCTGATGTAAATCTTTTGGGTTTAAAGTGTCCTTGTCTACTCTGACAAACACATGTACACTAGCACAATGCAGCTTAGAAAAATACATAAGCATATAATTGAGTGCACTCTTGTTACGCAGGGACTGCTTAATTAAAGTCAAGCCATAATTAGGTTTCTTCCAGATGACTCAAAAGGCCCTCATCATGCCTACTCTTATTGATCCTAGCTTAAACAAGTTGTATGATGCTTGAAGCTTGTTAGTCTTGCTCTTCTGCTCTTTGTTTGATATGCTTTAAATTCCGTATTTGCTGTTACATATAGAAGAATAAAACAGCTTCATACTTTTTTTAAATGCACATTTAGGCTTATCTTTATACATTAAACCTGATAAGATAATAGTTATAGAAGTGTTGATAAGGGCAGATGGAGCAGATATATGGTGATAAGTTGTCATAACAGAAATCACAACAGGTTTAAAAGAGGTTTCTAGATGACAGTACTTAAGAGAGTGGAAATTGAATAATACACACCAGGACTGGAGACATATGAATTGCAAGTATGGACATGCCTAGGAACATGGCAATAAAATAAGAGGAATAGCAAAGTATAGATTAGAAAATCTCATTAGATTCTATGATTCAGCCCTGTGACAGAAGACAGAGAAAAGAGAATCTGCAATTAGAAACATGGAAACATAAAATCATAGAATGTTATATTTGGTGTTCCTTCCAGAAATTAACAAGTATGACTAGAGAAGCAGTGTTGAATTGCAAGCTTTGAGAACCACAAATTTGGCGGCTATGAGATTTGCAACCTTGATAAACCTGTATTTCATGTACATGTACTCTGTTAGATGACACAGAGGCTGGAAAAAATGTATGAGAAGTTGCAATGACCTGTAATGTCACCCTTGGATATGTCAAGTTTTAATTAACAGTATAAGGATTATATTTTTGATTTATTTTATATCATAGAAATGTATATACATGTATAAATAGTCAACAAAGGCTTGTAAAACTACTAAATTGCAGAAGTATTAGGAAAGAATTAGGAAACTCTATGAAAGAAGTGCATGCTTATAAGACTATAACTCATTAAGACAGCCTAGTTCTACTGAGATGAAAATTGGAACCACCCAGTACATAGACAAAATCCAGGTCTTATAAATTTAAAATCCATTAATCAGCAGGTAATTGAAATCAAATGCAAACTTGTTAAAGTAGTGTGGAGAAAAAGAGTACTTAAATATTTTGTTATAATGTAATGTTAAAGCCAGAAAAAATGCAGAAGCATCTTACATAAATATGTGAGCAATTTTACTTACAAAAGAGCAAATAAAAACATGTAGTTTCACTTATGAAGCATGGGAATATATATAAACAAGAAAGCAGGAGGAATTGCAAGAGCAAAGAACTGGGAAAGCATAAGGCTTGCTTTGAGATTAGGATTTGGAATTTGTAGAATTCGTACTGAGCACAGAAGAATCACACCTCAAAAAGTAATACCAAGAAAAGCATAACTGGAAGCAAATTAGATATCCTCTCTAGGAAATAGCCTAGAGACAAACAAATGGCTGAGCAAAGGTGGAGAAGAAACAAGATAAGCTCACATTTTTGAGACTGACTTGTCTTAACAAAGGTGTCTCAAACCTGATCATCACAAACTCTGCAGTTGAGGACTGTCATAGTCAGTAGCCCTCAATGTTGATCTTATGATGTGGTTCTATACCAGTTTTTTGCATGTAACATTGGCGAAAAATAATTGGTAAGAGCTGACCACTTGCAAGAAGTCTGCTGCCTGTAGATTCATTGAACAATTGTTTGGTTTTTTAAGATTTTAGATATGTCTCATTTGTCAATATTCTAAACACTCCCTTCAGAGCAAATTGTAATTTTCTAATCCTGTGTACACATATATACATAGTTGCTTATTGCACAGAATCACAGAATGCTGATTTGAAAGGGACAAGGATCACCAAGTCTAAATCCTGGTCCTGCACAGGACCAGCCCCAAGAGTCATGTCATGTACCGTAGAGTATTGTCCAATGCTTCTTAACTTCTGCCAGCTTGGTGCTGCAGACACTTCCCTGGGGAGTCCATTCCAATGTCCAACCACTCTCTGACTAAAGAATCTTTTTTCAACATTTAACCTAAACCTTCGCTGACACAACTCCAGTCCTGTCACTGGTCACTGCAGAGTGTCTGCCTCTCCTCTTTCCCTCATGAGGAAGCTGTAGCTTGTGATGAAGTCTCCCCTTAAGTCTACTCTTCTCCAGGCTGAACAGACCAAATGACCTCAGCTGCTCATTATACAGCTTCCCTTCAAGGCTCTTCACTACCTTTGCTGCCCTCGTTTGGATACACTCTAATAATTTAACATCTTTCTTACATTGCGGTGCCCAAAACTGTCTTCAGGATTCAAGGTGAGGCTGCTCCAGTGCAGAGCAGAGTGGAAAAAGTTCTCCCTTGGCTGTTGATGCTGTGCCTGATGCCCTGCTGGACACGGTTGCCCCCCTGGCTGTCAGGGCACTTCTGACTCCTATTCAACTTCCCGTTGACCAGAATTCCCAGGTCCCTTTCCACAGCACTGCTTTCCAGCTTCTCATGCCCCATCCCAGGTGCAGAATCCAGCACTCTTCCTTGTTAAGCTTTGTGCTGGTGATTGTCCAGTCCTCTAATCTGTCAAGGTCTTTCTGCAGGGCCTCCCTGTCTTTGAGGGAGTCAACAACTCCTCCCAGCTTTGTATCATCTGTGACCTTATTTAGTATTCCTTCTGGTCCTGCATCCAAGTCATTTATGAAGGTGTTGAAGAGCAGAGGGCTGAGATGGAGCCCTGTGGAACCCCAGTGGTGACAGCTCACCAGTCTGATGTCACTCCATTCACTATAACCCTTTAAGCCTGACTCATGAGCCTGTTGTTCACCCATTGCATGATGTGTTTATCAGGCCTGATTGATTAGTGAGGTGTTTTACTCAGCCATAAAATTATCAGATAATGAACTGAACTTAGTAATAGTTGGGAGAGCTACTAATTCTTTATCTTATTTTCACTTGTAGTAGCAGTCATGTAACTACTCCTGTCCTTTCTGGCTATCTCTGCATACTGAATGTAAGAGGAAACTAAAATTACTTTAATGTAGAACTTTACAGATATTAAAATTAAGTAAAATGAAATTTAGGCAGAATATTTGCTTTTACTTCAGAAGATACTATTTCAATTCCTACATTTCTTAGGTTCGCTTACAATGCAGAAGGTATGAAGTACTCTGAAGATAAAGCAATGACACTTTTTATATTATTTGAAATACATCCCTTTTCAACAGTAGATCTGTAAAATTTCTGATTTAAGTCAGACTACTAATATTTTCAGCTAAGTAATTCCTGAGGTTCTTCAACATCCTAAGGAATTTATAATAATACTTGAAATATACTCTCTTATCAGAATCTGCGTCACTCAATTTTTCATGATTTTTTCAGGAATAGTTGCAATGTCCTTAAGTGTTTTAAAAATAAAGAATTGAATAAAACAAAAGTACAGAAAAACAATGGTTTGAGCTATTCTCCCTTTATTTTAGAGGTTGAAAAGTGTTCTATATTTAAATGATATTATAAAGCAAATTTCCAGGTTTTGACCTATGTGCAAAGCTATGAAAACTTGAATCTTCCTTAACACTGATGGTAGTAACATGTATTCTAGGCATGCTGAATAAGATGTTAGAGTGTGCTCTTGGATTTTTTCATGAATACATCTGATTGAATATAATCTGTTGCTGGGAAATCCTCCACAGTTCCTCAACACTAATTTATGATGCCTATTTAAGCTTCTTTTGTTCTTTTGCAATTCTATACACATTTGACTATCCTCTACAAATGACTTTACACATAAAAATTTTTTTGACATAGAAAAATTTTTTCTATTCTGTTATATAATAAAACCCCAAAAGAAGACATCCATCTGCCTGGTACAAAAGCAAAATCAGTAAAATCCATTACAGTTGATTTAAGGAGATATGTCATTTTACTTTGAATGTAACAGTTTTTAGATTTTGTCTGCTACGCACACCTGTATAAGCTTTTTTGATTTTACCAAATTCCCAGCCATTATCATGTGTACATTGTACTTTGACTAAGTCCATTGTGTTGAAGCCCATAAATTAATGTTCTCAAAATTATGCTCTCTCTCTTTACAGATGACATTTTTATATTCTTGTCAAAATTGTATCCAGCTGTTTTCCATTTTTCATGATAATCACTGGTGTTTTTCTTTTCTAAGGACATTTGGATAAACATATTACTGTGTGTCTCTTCACCCTTTCTGTTCACTGCCTGGATGAATATTTCCCTGTAATGTGGGTCATTCTGTGGGTCAATCTTCACTGGGCTATTTCTGCAGTCTGGACTATCCCAGAAACTCTATTTCTTCTGGCTGCACACTGTCTATGATCAATGTGGAAGCATCTCCACATTGGGAAGGGAATTGTTCCAAGGGAACAAGGTAGTGTCATATTTTCTCCTTTCATTTTCTCCTCAGGTCCTCCACTCCATTTTAATTATCATTTTTGTTGTTATTATACCTCAATTTGTGTTCTGTACAAAGCAGCTGTTCATGCTTAACAAAGATTGGCTACTCATCTTTGTTAATTTAAAGCGTTGTTATTAACCACCATAGCATTACCTAGTGTGTTTAATGAGGCTTGAGACAAAGCTTAGTGAAGTCAATAGCAAATTTTCTATTAACTACAATGAGGTAGAGTATAAACTTGAAGTGAATCTTTATTTTAATTTTAAATAAACATTTATTATTTAGCTAACTTTTAATAACAGCAATAATTCATACAATTAATAACATCATTAGTTGGGAAAATGGAATATTTTTATGAAAACTGTGTGATTAATGGTTTTGAGCTGCATTCTTTCCAGAATAGGAACATTAAATCTTACTTTGACACAAAAGCATAATTTTTTAAGACAGCCTATAAATACTAATACCATTAAAAGACAAACAAAAATTCTTCTGCAAAATGTCAGCCGGCTTGAATTGATTTCCTTCTAAACATCTTGCTAAAAACTGGGGAAATATGAAAGAAGATTAATATGGGTAAGAAAAGAAAAGAATAAGATAGACATTTACTTCTGAAATAATTGTCTGTAACTCTACAATTGATGAAAGAAGTATCCAGACTTTGGTCCAGTAACCTAAGGGAGTTTTTTGTTTAGTTTTGTTCCTTTTCTTCTTTGTTTATTTTACTTTTTATGGAGGTTTTTTTTTTTTTTGGTTGGTTGTTTTTGGGTTTTTTTTCTGCAGTATAGCTATATTAGAAAATTGAAACTCACAAACCTGATCACCTTGAACTTTATGCCTCAGAATCACCAAAAACCATAACCATGAGTGTTAACTACCAGTATCAACTACATGAAAGGATTTCAAGGTCCTCTTTCTAACAAATAATCCTGTGCGCTATAATAGAGGAGAAAAACCTTATTTGTACATGAAAGTATCTCTGCTGTCCTTGTACTTTGCATGTGTTCCCTGTTGCAAAATTTAGTATCCTCCACAATTTTATTTTGTAAGTTTGGTATGGATTTTTAATAAATCTTACATATATTTTGGACTTCTCATTCAGATGGCTTTAGGCAGATGAAATTCCTGATCTGTCTGGAAAGCTCAGTTGTTATCATTTAATACCAGTTAAAACTAGATATTGGCTGGGCAGCCTTTAGAGACCAACCTGTGGCTGTAGATAGCTAGTTTTCATTTCCCTTGTTAAATATGAGAAAATCAGGTGCAGTACTGCAAGTGAATAGGCTGCAACAAAAGAAAAGGGTGGGTGAAAAAAAAAAAAGGAAAGCGACAGAAGAGGACACAGCAATGACTGAGGTGCTTCAAGTTTTCTTTTATTCTATTTTAACTGAAAATAATTCTTCTCATGTCTCCCAGGTCCCAGTATCTAGTGACAGAATATGAGAAACTCAAACACTAACAAGTTACCATGAAAATACTAAGTTAGCAGAACAGTTGATACATGGGAGGACAGGGCTGGAATGGAAAATCTGGAGTAGTGGCCTGGCAGAAACCTCATGAGGTTCAATAAAAGCAAATGGAAAATCCTGTACCAGGGACAGAGTAACCCCATACACATTACAGGGTAGATGGCAACAGTATAGAAAGCCTCTTTGCAGAAAATTGTCTTAAAATCCTGGCAGACAGAAAGCTGAGGATGAATCAGCAGTGTTTGTGAGATGATAATGACTAAATGTCTGCTATTGCAGTGGTTTTAGCTGTATCAGAAACAATTATCCAAGAAGAGGAAAGGATTTTTTTCCCCCTGCACACAGTGCATCTGAGACTGTTTGAAGTATTGTATGCTGTTTGGTGCTTTACAATAAAAACGTTGACAAACTTAATAAATTCAGTGGAGGGCTACTGTCACCCTTTAAAGGTTGGAGCACTTGGTATTCAAAGAGTGGTTCAGATAAATGGATTTACTCAGCCTTAAGAAAATGCTAAGGGGGCCCTAATCATAGTCTTCAGCTAACTGACAGATAGCTACAGAGAAGATGGAGCTAAATTGAGCTAAATTCCTCTCTGAGATGCACTTGAAAATATGAGAGGCACCAGGTAAAAGGTGTGCTGAAAGTTTAGAACAGAAGTAAGTGAAAAACCATTGAAAACTGATGTAGTGAAACAGCAGGCTAAAGGCCTACAAACTGAATCTTTTGGTCTTCCTTTTAAGTATTTTTAGCAACCCCTTAGAAGACCTAACTCATCAGCACAAATACATAATACATTATTTAGTGAAATTCATGCCATAAATGATAGTGTGAGAAATTTTGTCATAGCCAAATCCAGTGAGATTTTTCTTTTCCCTTTCCTTTCCTTTTCTTTCTTCTCATAGAATGAGGTACATGAGAAAATTTGCATGTTACACAAGGAGAGGTAAGAGTAAGCACATTGTTTAGATCTTTCTCTTATGAACATACATCGATGAATTTTCAGTATATACATGCCTACATGACATTGGGATGGAGCAAATCCTCTTAAAGTCTATAAATGTAATTTCTACAGAACCAGTCAATCCTAACAAAATATTATTCATCACCTAATTACAAATAGTAGTTCATGATATTTGATTTCTATGGTTGTATGGTTGAAAGAAAATCTGGTGTGCGTATGTGTGCATATGTGAAGTTGGATGTCTGATTTACCATCTGCACTTAAAGGACAGGAAAAGCTGTTCAGACTGTACAATTAAAAAACTCTTACTGTCTAAACAAGATGGGAAACACTGAATATTTTTCATTTACTTATGAATGTGAAAGCAGCATGGACTTTAATTTGCATAGAATAATTTGGGATATATTTTCATAGAGATAAACTGCTACATTTTTCATTTTCTACTCAGTATATTATGCTGTGTAATATTTTGATTACATTTTGTAAGTGTGAAAGTTTTGTGTAATAAATCTGGTTATAAAATACTGAGAGTGTTTAGAGGTTATTTTGAAATAGGCTTGTGTAAAACAATGTTTAGTGATGACAACTTGTGATCCTAAACATTAACATATGTGTTTTAAAATGGTAATTTAATAACTATTCTCTATTTGAAAATTGTTTAGTAACACTGTTTAAATAGAGACATATGTGCAGGAAGAGTGCTGATCTTCGTCTGGGTTTTTTCTTGCATTGTTTTTTGTTTACTTTACCATGCCTTTTCATTTCTCAAAGGAATATCACAAATGAGGGACATAAGTGAACACCACACTAACACCCCCTCTGAAATTCTTCACTGGACCAGATTCTTCAAAGATTAATAGCACTTCATAAAATAAATAGTAATTTTTGGGGTTTTTTTTAATTGTTTAAGTTCTATTAATAAGTAATTAATTTCATTATAGATTAGGAAAGAAATGCCTGAAAATTCTATTGACAGAATTCCTGATGACCTCTTTCTTGCTTATAGAAATAAGCATTAGATTGCTATCCTCATAGACCTGCCTGCTGCCTTCTTTGCAGGAGACTGTGGTATGTATGAAACTTCTTTCTGACTGGGTTTTCGTTATTGTGTTCACTCCCATGTCTCTTCCTAAATTTCTGCTTATTTTAACAAACATCTGAGGATTATAGAATCATAGAATGGCTTGGGTTGGAAAGAACATTTAGAGATCATTCAATCTAATCCCCCTTCCACAGGCAAGGACCTCTTCAACTAGATGTTGCTCAAAGCACCTTCCCACACTTGGTGTGAGGTATCCACAACTTTTTTGGGAAACCTATTCCAGTGTCTCATGACCCTCAGTGGAAAAAATTTCCCCCTATGCAATCTCAATCCATTCTCTGTTTAAATTACTACCTCATTATTACAAGCTCTGGCAAAAAGTCTTACTCAATCTGTTTTACAAGCTCACTTTAAATACTGAAGGGTCACAGTAAGGTCTCATGAGAATCTTCTCTTCTCCAGGCTGAACAACCCCCAGTCTCCCAGCCTTTCTCTACAGGAGATGCATTACAGCCCTTTGATCATTTTTGTGCCCCCCCACTCTGGGCTTGCTCCAACAGCTTTGTATTTCTGGTGCTGGAGTTCTGGGCTGGAGGCACTATTGAAGGTGGGCTCTTGCGAGAGTACAGAGTGAGAATCACCTCCTTCAGTCTGCCGCCTACACTTTTTTTTGTGAAGCCCAGGATATGGCTGGCTTTCTGGGATGCAAGTGCATATTGCTGGTTCCAGGTTGTCATTTTCCAGTATTATAGAGTCCTTCTTGGTATTGCTGCTCTCAGTGCGTTCATCACCCAGGCTGGATTACCACTGGATTACCTTGACCTAGGTGCAGCACCTCTCAAGTCTGCCAAAGCATCTCTGGATGACATTGCTTCCTTCAAGTATATCAAATGCACCACTGTCACATTCATATTTTCATCCTTTGCCCAGGATTTTCTCCTGGGAAGCTAAGAAGCCTCAGAGAAAAAGAAAAACAATAATTATCTGATTTTCTTCTCCTGTGTTTTGCTCCTTTGAAATGTGTTTGGAGATTGTTTACTGACAGGTGGTTGTTTCCTTGGTTTCGTGTGAATCGTTTTGACTCAAATGCCAATCAGGGTCAAGCTGTGTTGAGGCTCTGGAAAGAGTCACAAGTTTCATTATTATCTTTTTAGCCTTCTGTAAGTATCCTTTATTTAGTATTCTTTAGTATAGTTTAGTATAGCATTCTTTAATATAATATTGTATCATAAAATAATAAATTAGCCTTCTGAGAACATGGAGTCAGATTCATCATTCCTTCCTGCTACAGGGCACCCTGTAAATACAATACCCCATTCAGTTTATTGTCATCTGCAAACTTGCTGATGGTGTACTTAATCTCACTGTCTGTCACTGATTAGGATACTAAAGGGTATTGGTCCTGCTACAGAGCCTTGAGGGACACCACTTGTTACTGGTTTCCACTTGGACATTCACCTATTGACTGTAACTCTCCGGCCACAGCCCGACTGTCCTTCAATCAAACTCATATTTCTCTAATTTAGGGCTAAGAGTGTTGTGGGAACTGTATCAAAGGCCTTAGCAAAGTCCAGGTAGATGACATCTATAGCTCTTCCCTGTCCATTGGTGTAGATCCTGCACTGCAGAAGGATGCTAGAATGCTTAGGTATGACTCGACCTTGGTGAAGCCATCTTGGCTGTCCCAAAGCACCATGTATTTCTATATGTCTTCCCACAGGATCTGTTCCATGAATTTTCTGAGCACTGAGGTGAGGCTGACTTGTCAGTAGTTTCCAGGGTCATCCTTTATCCCCTTTTTGTAATTAGGAGCAATATTCCCTTTCTCCAGTCACTGGAGACTTGGCTTGACTACCATGACTTTTCAAATATAATGAAGAATGGCTTGGCAGCTACACTGGCCAATTCCCTCAGGATCCTCAGAGGCATCTCATTGGGTCCTATTGACTTACATCCATTCAGATTCCTCAGGTGGTTTCAAATCCAGTCCTTTTCCACAGTGGCACTCTCCATCCTCTTGTTCCCTGATCTATACGGTTTCCCTCATCCCAGATACAGAATCCAGCACTTGCCCATGTTAGATTTCATGCAGCTGGTGACTGCTCATCTCAATAATTTGTTGAGTTCTCTCTGCAGGGCCTCTCTGCCCTCTAGGGAGTCAACAGTTCCTTCCAGTTTATTTGCTGGCAAACTTATTTAGTAGCACTTTGAATTCTGTGTTCAAGTTATTAGTGAGGGTACAGAAGAGCATAGGGCCATGGATGGAGCCCTGTGGAGCCCCATGAGTCACTGGACACCAGTCTGATGTTCCCTTTGAGACAGTTGCTCACCTGCCACATAACAGGTATTCAGCAGTGCTGCACATTCTATCCAGGAGGATTCTGTGGGAGACAGTATCAAAAGTTTTGCTGAAATTCAAAAAGATTATATCTACCAGCTTTCCTAGATCAGCTCAGTGGGTTACCCTGTTATAGAGGGAGATCATGTTTGACAAGCAGATCATATTTGGCTGCAACTTATGACTACATTGTCCTCCAGGAGTTTTTCAATAGCTCCCTGAATATTCTTTTCCATGATGTAGGCATTTTAGAGGATGACTCATGATAGCTCCCTTAGACATTCACCTTCATATGGAATGAATTGGTTGGCTGAAGCACACGTATCTTTCCAGTTACTGTAGAGGTAATTCAGAAATTTTTGTGTTGAATTCCTGCTGGGGTCTGCCAAAAGTCCTGTTTTCCATCTGCCAAACTTATACAGGTGATGTAACTGTGCTGTAAAAAAATGAAATCTTTGGGCTTTTTAGTGACACTAAATTACTACAATTAGACAAATGTATCCTGTTCTGTCTGCTGTATGTGTCTATTTTGGTGTGAGCTGAATATCTGCCTGAATTCCGCTATACTGACTAAATCCATTTGCTCTGTAATGAGACTCACATGGTGGTACTTAACACTGTCACCTGTTTGCAGTCTTGAATTTAGATGTGTGGAGTCTCAAGCTGACTTTTAGAGATTAAATTAATTACAACTAACTTTTGAATGGGTGAATGCCAAGTTTATAATATGATTGTGCAGAATACCAAAGCAACACCAAATTAAACAAGTACATTAATGTCAAGGAAAAGAAAACAACAAAGCATTAAAATTAATTCTTTGTCTATTGAAGTAGGGAGTGGGGAGAAGGAGGGGTATGCAGTTTAAAGGTTTAAAGGTTTCCTTTCCCTCTTTTGTGTTTGGGATTTTTTGATTCTCTACCTGCATAGAGTTGATCTGAAAACTGCCCTCAAATCCATATATATCCCTTATAACTTCCCTTCATGTGCTAGAAATATTGCAAACAAAAAGCCCACTGTCTTGCAGTCCCATACTTTCCTGACTTCAAAATTTTTGCACTGCACACAAATTCTTTATCATTCTAAAGCAGAGACACATGCAAGTAGTTTGCTTCTTAGTGAAGTAAAAATTCATAAATAAAACACACAGTATTATAAAGCATGACATAGAAAAAGAGAGAGCTCATTTTTCTTTACTTTTGTGTTAATCCTTCTCTCCTCTGAAGATGATAAACTAAAACTGAAATGGGGTGTTTGTTTCTTTGCTTTTTAAATGGAAGTATTTTCATAAATATATTAACCAAATTGTAAATTGCTTTTAAATATGCTACATGTGTTTTCCTTTAACCTAAAAGCGTTTTATCTCATAAATAAAAGATTAGTAAAAGGCAAAATTTTACATTTTGCAATATTTTTTAATTTTAAATATGAAATTCATTTTTTTTGACAAACACTTGAAGAAACAATAAAGATCAGCTATTAAATGTAGAATAAATTAAATATATATTATTGGGAATTAATTGAAAGATTTGTTGGGGGCAGAAGAGGCAAAGGAAATGGTACAGAGAAGGTGAACCGCATGTCTGATGACATTTTCACTATGAGACCACAGCAGCTACAAATGACCCAAGCTGTACCCAGTTTATAGAGTCCCCGACAGATGAAAATCCATCTTTGGCTTATTTTTCAACCACTTGCAGAATCACTATATTAGGTAGACACTGAAATAGAAAAAATAATACGATAACACCCACCTGTTCGTCTCAGATTCCCTGCTGGAGAATCTGGAGAACTGCTGGAGACAGAAAACATCCCCCTCTCTTGTGCTTCCCTTCTCAGTCTCAGTCGCTATGTATAGGAGAACTGAGATAGCACTGTAAATTGAAAAACTGGAATGAATAGTCTATAAATGAACTCTAGTTCTTTAATTGTCAGATACTCTAGATCTTCATCCTTTGCATTCAGAAGTTGGTTTAGAAGTTGTAAATTTGGAGGCTTTTTGTGGCTAAGATGGTATCAGACTGGTTGCTTGCCCTTTTCTTTCTTTTAGTGATCTATTTTCTTTTAGATAGCTCTCTTGTAGCTGTTTTATGTGGCTCTATTTCCAGCTGATGAAGCACATACATTCTGACAAGTAGATAGCTCTGCTTTGAATGTAGATGGATTACCTGAGGATCAGACCTGGTAAAGAAACATTTTAACAGCAGTTATGAATGGATTGGCATGTTTTGTCAGGGGTTTACTTAAACCCAGGGCTTAAATATATCCAAATTCTAAGTACTACTATATTGCTCCTAGGATTAGGAGTAGCTCCTATGGTAGTATTTTTCTTATTTTTTAGGGAAGATAATTTTTTTTTTTGTTACTCTCAATATGTTGCAGAGTAGAAATGTAGAAATGATATTTTTTTATTTAACTCCTGAGTAGTGTTACATTGTTCCATATTGTGATTTTTCCCGTCCATGGGTTTTACATGTAATGTTTTTTATTGTCAGTACTTCAGTGTGTTTTTCACTTGTTTTTGACCATCATTTGCATGTGAGAGAGCATTCAGAGGGTATGCTTATTACATCCATCACATCCATTTATAAGATTTGAAAAAGGACCCCTTTTACCTTGGTGAGGCAAATTGATTTTTGAATTATATTAAAATCTGTCTCACTTTCATGATATTTGGGATTTTTTCTCTTCATTATTTGACAAATAACTTAGTCTCTATAGTTTTCTGTGTTGGCATTAGGGTTCAGAAAGTAAATTTTGTGTCTATTCTTTCATATGGACTTTCATCATGATTCTGCAGGTTCTCCCGGGTAATTTCCAGGGGAAATTCTTAGCTGATTCTTTTTGAAAAGTTGATTTCTTTTATATTTTCTTAACATTGAGAACTCATAATTTTGAAATACTATTTTGAAGCATATGGATATTTAGCCTTCAGGATTAAGGTAAATATTCCCTTTTCTTAAAATGAAGTCCCAAAGGGAAAATTAAACTAAACAAAACATATTTGACTTGTGAAACAAAACAGACTGTGTGGCAGAAGGTTCTTTTGCTTCACTTAATATTTTCATTTCAAATGAAGCACTGTGAATTTGATGTTGGTCACAAGAATACCACCCAACACTGGAATAAGAAAAGTGAGACTGAAGAATAGTAATTTTATTATTATTACGTTATAATCAGCAAAAAAACCCCAAACCCCCAAACCATAACAAACATCAACAGACAAAATTTATATTATGATTTGTTCTTAGGGTTACATCACTTCTGCCTAACGTCTTATATCAGCTGGATTCATTTAAGTGCATTAAGGATTTATATTTACTTCATCATTGTCTCTTACTCTGTAGGAATATAATTTTATGGATGCTGATACAAACAGTGCTTGGAGTGTTACTTGATTTATATGCCCTGATTTCTTAGCCCTTAAAGTGAAATTACTGTAAATAAAAGAAATCATCACACACAAGAAATACCCTGAGGCTGAAATAATACATTATGCAATGCTTCATTTCTGTTTCAGACTAGAAGTAGAGTAGTATCTTATTCTTCACATTTGTCTCCTCAGAAACTGTCTATTTCAGAGCCAATGAGACAAAGAGTAATATCAAATTATGATCAAATGAATAAAGGACTTAGAATGGGACTATCAGTTTTTGATGTAATTCTTTGTTGTTGATGCATGCAATTAAAAAAATATCATATGTGATTCATTAAGTGCAGTCAGCAAGCAAAATTAATCTCAGTACCTTGTGTCAATACATTGGTATCACAGGCAGAATAGGAGTCCAGCACAGTGTTCATTAGACAAGTCCTTACCTTGAATCACAAGGCACAGAAAGGACTCCCTTGCTTCCTGCCCACCTTCTCAGAGAGGAGCTTGGGTGTGACTGGATCCAGTCTTAGCCCCAGACTTAGGCAATGGCTAATGACTAAAGGATTACATAGTTATAATTTAATTAAATCTTTATACAACTTTGATCAAAAATGGCAAAATAAACATACTTATATAAATAAATTGTTTAAATTGATTTTGATAATGAATAAACTAAAATATCTTAATCAGAACTATTTATTGCACTGTACAGATAGCTGTAACTATAGTGCACTATTTTAAAGTAATACTGAAGCAATTATATCAAAGCTAACAAACCCCCACAATTATTATATAGGTATTTATGTTACTCACCCATACCATTGTACTCACACCCCAAGAAAGCGTATGTTAGGAAAACCTATCATTAAAATGTGGGACTGAGCTTTTATAGTATAAAGAATAAAGTGATTTACCATCAGTTATATGTCAGCTAATCATCTTTAGATCAGTTATCAGTACAATTACTCATTGGTTCCTTTATCAGGTATTTCATCAGGTCTGCCACATCTTCACTGGTGCCGATTTCTATGAGGAGACACTGCTCTTCCTCAGGGTCTTTAACTTTGGAATTGATGAGTAAGGCTCTTACCAGCATAATTCAACAGCAAAAGTAACATGACACTCCCCCTTCCATTCACCACTGATAGCTTTGCAAAAAGCAGATTTGTCAAGCTGTATGATCCCCACTCCAGACAGAGCATCCTGCTACAGCTGCGTGCAGGTGCCCAGGTGTTGGCAATGACAGCAGCAAGGCCTCTGTGGGGACCAGCCAGGACTGTCCCATTCTGAACACAGCCAATTCCAACCAGCTTAATTGGACCTGCCACAGGGTGTGACTGAGCCCCTCAGCCATGTCTGTGTGATTTAAGGGAGATCAGGTTTAATAAAAGGGAAAATTATGCACAAGCAGTGAAGAGCAACTGAGATGCAGCTGTGTGAGCTCTAGGGTCAGGGAAGAGGAGAGGGAGGAGGTGGTCCAGGTGCTGGAGAAGGATTTTCCTGCAGCCCATGGATGACTGCCATGGAGCAGTTGGACATGGCCTGGAGGAAGTTGCAGCCCATGATGAGCCCATACTGCAGCAGGCTCTCTTTTTCTCCTGTTTTGCTAATAGGAGAGGGAGTGGGACAGCAGCTGTGTGGGTGTCTGGCAGCCAGCCAAGGTCAGCCCACCACAGTCAATTTTCCTTTTATGCCAAGTCCCAGAAATATTGGTGTAGTACAGGGAGTATTTTATTCCCTCTTGACATCCCTAATTAAAATGAAACAGCATGCATACAGCACTGAAGCCAGATATCATAGAAATTGTCAAAACTCACATAATTATTTGGTGTGGATTTCAGCAACAATTCTGGTCCTACTTCCTCTAAACTCAATTTATTGCATTCAGGGCTGTGATTATGTCTTTGATTGAAAATATTTCAAGACTTGAACCTGACTTTTCTCTATGTTTAAACTGGATACAGACCTCTGATTTTCTTTAGTTTTCATAAATTTCCTCAGTTGTACAGCTTCATAGCCCTGCTATTCTTTGTATTTTTAACACCTTCCTACAGCTCCGTATTCTGTGCAACCATTGTGTTCTTCTCAGATAAAATAAATTTGTCACAATGTAACATTCATTACAATTCTGTAATGCAGAAATAAAACATTAGAATGTATATAGAGAATATTATTTTCTTCCTTTTATACCTGTCAGGACCACAAATTTTTTTTAATCATCTATCGTCTCCATACAAGACCTAGTTTCACCCCCATGAATCTAACCCTTGATGGCAAGACATATTTGGCAACTGTAGTGTTCTAGTTACCATGACAAAATTAATACTTGTATTTCACACAATCATTTCAATTCATGCAATTAGTGTTTCTGCTATTCATTAATGACAAATCAATTGTAATTTAACCTCAGTTACTTTACCTGCTATGACACTTAACTATATAAGACAAAAAAACTCCAAAAAAAAAAAAAAAAAACCAAACCAATCCTCACACCATCCCACCTAGTTAGGCTATGAAAAGCAAATGGAATTTTTGCATTTCTAATAGTTGTAATACATAAGGAGTACAGACTTGTCATGTCTGCAATATTTAGGGATTTCTTATGAAGGAATCATTCAAAACATTAGTCAGCTTAGTCCTGAATGCAATGAAGGATAGTTACCTTCCACTTCTCTATGCTCTAAAAATTCTTAATATATATTTAAGTCTTTCTCACCCCCATTTCTTGTTTCAGACAGTTCCACATGAAAATACCAGGGGTTTAATACTCCTCTCATCCATTAGGCATGTATCCAACATCTGGAGGATTTATTTTTTCACCCTAGTAATGGCAGAAAGGGCTTTTGTTCAGCGGATAACATAACCAATTTATTTCTCTGAAGTTACAGAACAGGTTGCTTGAAGTCTTACCTATTTTTAGTCTTATCAAAATCTTTACAAATCTAACCAGTTACTATTACAGTCAAAATGCCACTAACACAGTTGAAATTATATGTAGCTAAAATAGATATGTGTGCTTTAAAAGTGTATGAGTTTTATATCTAATTCATAAACACATGAATATATATAAATAGATATATAATATAATTCCTATTATCATTGTCTTTGTATTTTTTTTCATCCCTACTCTTCTGCCTTCCTTGTGGTGGGTCTTACAGTTGATATTTCTTTCTGAGACGGGTCTGTATGGGAAGTCACAAGAGCAAAAGTCCTTTGCTGGGAGTAGTATCTGATTCCAAAGGTTTCTTTTTCCACACTCTAGGATCTACCTTAGGTCATTTTAATGTGTCTGCTAACAAGTTGAACACATTGTCAGCTTAGCAAAGCCTATTGCAAGTAAAACTTTTATGATGGTAGACCTTTCTAAATATATCTATTTACATTTAAACAGATATATTTAAATAAATATAACCAAACTTCTGATAATTTGCATCTACTTTTAAAAAAAGTACAGTCATGGCTTTCTTCAATCTAACATGCTTCAGCAAACTCTAATAGCAATAATAACAAGGATATGTTGGTCCAATAAAACTAAGGCATTTCCAGAAGGGAAATTACCTGTTCCATGAAAATTTTAAGAAGTTTTAAAATTAATATCCTTATACTTTAGAGTTACTAAACATTTAATCCCCACAACACCTCTGTTTTTTTATGTGCTGTTGATGTATATAGTTTTACACGCTGCAAACCCAAACACAATTTTTTTCTTGTATATTGATATCAAAGATTTTGTTTAACTATTTAAATAGACATTTGACTGACAACAGTCTGATATAGTTTTATCTATATTGTCTCTCCTGTGTACTTAGAATATAATTTAATTCACAGTTAAGCAAGTTGTTAAGTCTCAGAAAACAAAAATGAATGTTAAGAATTCAATCTTACAACAGAAACTTGCTTAAGCTTAAGTTTTACAGCATTTTTGTCTCTGTTTTCCATTAAAATATTTCAGGAAATGGCAAATTTTATTGGTATTTGGAAAGACATAGATTTGCTTTTAAACAGAATTCTGCTTACCAAATGTTGAAACAAACAATTTTAAGACTTCTGAAACTAATGAATACTCCCCTTCTGAGGGATTGAATTTCCATCTGTAACTACCCAATTCTGTAGAGAAGTATTTATGACTGCAAGAGCATCCTCAAACACCCCTTGGAAGATGAATCTCATGTTTCTTTTATATGGATATAAATTGAAACCAACTCATGCAAATTTTCTTCCTCTCTTGCAGGCCAGAGTCTTGTTAGTCATGAATCAACATTATGTCAAATTGTTCAGTTGTCAAATTATTCTCTCCTCTAATCTAACCCTTTGTTCCTCTCATTCCTGGTATAAGAAATCCATTTTTAAGGAGGCATTGGGAAATAAAATAAGAAGAAGAAATCGTCATCAAAGTAGAATGCAGAAATTATTCCTAAAATAAACCTATGTTTATGAGCATACACGTTTCTATGTATGTATAAATTAGGGGGCTTTTAATGCTGTTGTAATTTTGTACCTGAACTACTAGAGACAGGGTGTTCTAGTGAAAAGAAAGGTGAAAGAGCGATAATAGATTTTAAATGAATGAAATCAATGAGATGTGAGAGAACTAATGGAAGATCCCACAGAAGCACAAACACAAAATGTCAGGATTACACATGAGGAAATGAGAGCTGCTACAGCAGACTGTTGAATACAATAGTAATCCCTTTTTGGTGTTCCTCAAGACAGGAATAAAGTGTAAATATTGATTAAAAAGTCTGTGGAATTTGTTAGTTCTTTAGGTGAATAAATAACCTTATTTTTCTTTTTCACTTACTCATAACAATTTAACTGGATAATAGAATATGATGCATACATTGTTTGAATTTTTTTTCCCAGTTATGCCTGCGTAGCAGTACAGTCTCTAAATTTCCACACTTGACCTAATGGAAGAAATAACAGCACCCTGATTTCGGTATTTGAGCATATTCCATTGTACTTTGTATATAGATGACTAGAATTGTTTGCTACTGATGGAAGCAATATAAAGTCATCCATCCAAAATTTAATTTCAACATGATTTACATCATATCTCAAAGAGGCTCAACAAATAAAGTGTATTTTGTGGTAGAAAGAGTATGTCAAAATGTACAAGCATCAATATATCTTATTTTATCAGGGAATACTTAACTGCTTTTTTCCAAGAAAATAAAATGCTTGTAAACCCAAGATTCAACCTCAGGGAAATTAATTTTTCCCTCTGCATAAGAACTACTTCTATGTGAAATCATACTCTCACTTTAAGGACTCCATGGCCACTCTTGCTTTATGGTTTTGAAACTCTGTTATAAAGTTCAAATTAAAAAAAAAGAAAAAAAAAGGTTTCTTCTCCTTGACAAAAATTTAGTTCAGAGGAGATTTTGCAAACTGAGTGCTGAACTGTCAGATTTGTGGGCTGAAGTTCTAATTATTAAAAAATCTGTGTTATTACTTTTGTAAGTAACAAAGTACATATTTTTTACAGACTCTTTCTACTGCTCTTCTTCTGGATTTTTTTTGACAGTACAATCTCTAGAGAAAAATAGATTGTTCAGACTTTTTTTTCCTGAAGTTAGTAGAATAAAACCTCACAAAATAATTCTCTTTTGAAGGAAAAATTTGTGATCTGAACAGGCAACTTTTGCAGCTAATTCTGTGTTTTCAAGTAATTTCTCTAATTTCAAGAGAATTAATTTTGAATCCAGGTGTCTTTTCAACAACTAAATGTCACGTTATACATATTTCACATTACATATCCAATTGCATTTGTAATATGATATAATCTTATACGCATACGCTAAATACTAAGACATATTTTTGTACGTGTGTATACACTTTATTATCTATATAATAGATGTTCATGCTAGAAGACATGCTTTTTGTGATTTGTTTCCTTCTTGCCTCAGTGACCAAAAGTGTAGGTGTAGGTGTGTGTTTCCACAGTCAGTGGAAATAAACAATTAAAATAAGAAAAAGTAGAATTCTCGGAAGAATTGAAAAGAAGGTGGCATATGCTATAGGAATGTTAATTTCTCTCTACTACTTTTAAAGGAACATCTACACATCTACATATGATGACATAAGACCCAGTCTAAGTATCTACTGCATCAAACTGAATACCCTTTCATCACTTAAAGTATGTAACCATATACAGGCACTTCTTTTCAATTTAAATAGTTCTAAGTATGTAAAACTTCTTGTAATTTCACATGTTGTCTGAAAGGGCGTTATTTTTAATTTTGTCCAAGCTCATTGATTCTAAAAGGTTTGTTCCAACAGCAATTTCAAATGTATGTTGGGAAATATGCATGATTTAAGTCACTTAATTATTATCTTCAATTAGACCTTAAAATCTAAGTCATGATAAATTGTGAGATGCCCTGAAAAACCTGATTCTTATCAAAGTTGCAGTGTACTGTCTGTAGATTTGAAAGCACAAAACCCTTTAATCTCCTTTTTGCACCCTGGACCAAGAGATCTCAATTGTCTTAAATATTTCCTTCCAGGAAGACCACGCAGGGGGACGTGATGGTGATATTACATCTCTGGCAACAGTTTTCTGCTACACTGAAAAAACAAAATGTCCTTTGTACCTTTAACCACATTGATGTTGCAAGTAAAGAGAGAGAAAGACTCCATAAAAAGCTGAAACCCTTTTTTAAAGGTTTTAATGTGTTTTCTGGGCTTCCTGTTTCAGGTACATATTTTCACTGTCCTATCCACAGTACTTTCATGCTAGAGCTCAGTGAAGCATGAGCCAGACAGCACCTATTAATCACATCATTTTGTCCCTGTCTTATGACTATATTAAAGCAAAACCAAAAAAAAAAAAAAAAGAAAGCAAGCCCACATCATGATCACAGAGAAAGGAAAAGAAAAATAAATCATCTTCTGCTTCAATATCTTTTTTGTGGTCTTTATTTTATTTGAAAAGAAATTGAAACTAAAGTTACATAGATTTATGTAGTACCTCAAGAATGCTGATATTTTTAAAAAATCATAGTGTTTTCTAACTGCACAGAACCTTCTTTGCTAAGACTAATAGCAACAGTGGCTCAAGAATAGTTTGTTTGCTCAGCATATTATATTTTCCTAAATTGAATGAAGACATTAAATGTTCAGAATTCACTAAACATAAAGGCACATAAATGAAATACAAAAATAGGAAAACATTAAAGTTACTTGAGCAAAAAAAAAATTCTTTGCTATAACTGTCTTTATTGTAAGACAAAATCATAGCAATGAACATAATGACAGCAACTCAATTAAACATAAAATGCAAATTTATTTCAAGAAAGTATGTGGAAATCACTGGTATAATCAGGCTTCAAAATTAATATTACATTACTTATAAAAAAAATCAGCTCATCCTGGCTGTCTATTACATTGTGCCTTAATAGCTAGTTGTTCCTGGTTTGCATGGCTACAGAAAAGTTAATGTATGCATAATATTTTTCCTCTCATGTCTTATCTGATTTATCATCTGTTGTACCATAACGTGAAAAAATTGCTCAAATGAAGAGCAACAGCTGAAAAACAAAATGTTGCCACAGAGCATGTTATATATAAACAAAAGTTTTATGGGTATAATTAACTGCAAAAACATGAGTTATATCAGCCTACTCTGTTCAGCCTTTCAACAAATAGTTGATTCTTTCTGGAGTCCAAAATGTTGCAAACTTAACTGACTTCCCATAAGAATCAAAATCAGTGAACAAGTTATTAACTAAAGTGATGATAATCAGTATCTTCATGCACTTAGGAGGACATATAAAAGGCAAGTTGAAAGGATCTTGACATTCACTAATTTTAAATTATGTTCAAGAAATCAAAAAATAAATCTAAGTATTATTTTGGCAGTGCAGACTTTTTTTCAGCAGTTTGGACATTAAACCAGCTGAAAACACCTACCAAAACAATTTCTAAACTAGGTTTTAACTACTTGGAGGCAGTTAGATTATAAAAACTTCAAAACAAAACAAAACAAAAAAAAACCAAAAAAAAAAAAAATTTGAAGATACATCATAAAATGAAATATCATGTCTAGTTATTTCGGGATAGACTAGGAAGGCAAAAGGTACATCAAAAAACAAAGACTATTGCAACATTTATTACATACATAGGCGTCTAAAACAATTAAATTCTTGCTTAGAAATGAAAATTTGGATGCATTCTTTGACATTAATATAAAAATCTATATTACTGAACTCCTGCTTAGCTACATTTACTTATTTATCATAGTAAATTAAAAGGTAAAATGATCTGAGCAAGAGGAAACTGTTAGATAGGAATTTTATGTAATTAATATAATATCTAGCCCCACAGAAAAAATTAATTCCCTATTTTTCATAAGCTTTAAATATTGTTTGTGAACAGCATTAGCAGAAGTAGGGAAAAAACCACTATTTTATACAAAATAACATATAAAAGCATTCTTTATATTGACCCATTAGGAGAAAAAAATTTCAAAACAGGACTCATCCCCTTTCTCTGATAGATATGGAAATTCTTATGGGCAAACCTGTAAAAGCATTCCACAGAACAGGTATTTACTCTAATAAGACAAAGAAATACATGCCTGACCAACCTTATTCAGTTTTATCAACATATATTTCAATAAACTTGCACGAGACATTAGTCAGTACTGTAAAACAGTCTTACAATTTTGATGGATTTTATCCAGATAAATATTTTGGACATATTTTTTCATATGATATGCTATTAATATGGATATAGTTATTATAAAAGCAGCACGAAAACCAACCCTTTTTAAATACTGAGTTTTATGATCCTCTCACACTGCTTCAAAACACAAGAGTCTCACTGCCTCCCACATGCCAAGACCTTTTTGAAGTTTGATTAATCTGTTTCTTATGGAAGAAGCAGTAATATATAATTCTCCTCCACTGGATAATCTATGGGCTATAATAAACTTTGCCGCTAAAACTGTTTTTATCGTTTAGCAAATTTATAGTATGCTTCACCTCTCAATCATTATTTTATAGATATAGTTGAAGAATCATTGATAAAACTATACAATCCAGTTTTCATCTCTTGTCCATACCCGTGATGACATTGGTCACTGTCAGATCAATGAATTTCCACCTAAAAAATTAAATAAATTATTAGAGTATCATTTATTATGAGCATTCTAATTTCAGAGAAGGATCCTTATATTATCGTTATTCTATGTATCAATTCCTTTGCAAATGTAACAAGTTCTACAGAATTAATGGTTGTGGAAATATTTATTATTCATTTTGCTACTGAGGTCACAGAAGAAGAAGGCAGATTTTTTAAATGATATTTCTTTGACCTAGGTTTTTGTTTATCCAAGTAAATAGTCCAATATTAAAGTTTAAGAAATACTTATAATATTATTTTAAAAGGTAAAAACTACATTCTTAAAATCTCATACTATATTTCAAGTTTTATTACATAGTAGTAATAATCATGTCTTATATTACTATGAAGTATTCCGCCTCTTGGAGAATGGTAATACATTTTCAGACTGAATTGTAAAGCTGTACATATGAAAACATACTTTTCTAAAGAGTGATGAAATGCAACACATCTGATACTTGGAAAATGCTTCAAATTCACAAAAGTTGATCCACTTTGTGTCTTGATTCATATCCTTATTTTAATGGTGAGATGTTGTTTGTTGAGAATTGTGAGGGGATGGAATGTAAGAGAATAAAGTGCAGAAGGCAATCTCAACCTGGAGGAGTTGCAGCTGTACTAATCAAAGATTAGGAACAGGCCTGCCCTTAATAGGCCACAGCTGTGGCCAATGAGTATGAATGCTACAAAAGAGTGGGTTAGCTGGTCAAGAGGAGTACTGGAGTTTGCTGGTTGTGCTGAGAGGAAGAAAGAGTTAGTGCTGTGAGGAGATGCCCATGAGAAATCACCAAGAAGGTATGGGAGCTTTGCAATAAGATGGCACTAGGGTTAAAATATTTATCACTTTGTTTTCAATCAGTTGATGTCTGTTATGGATTTTTGGGGAAAAGAAAATCAGAAAGCCTGGCGAAATGGAATGAAGGGTTTATGCAGCTTTTTGGGTTTTTTTTTTTTTGCTATTTTATATCACAGTAAGTATAGCAGTAGGATCATTAAGGCATCTGTATCAACACAAGAAGGGGTAAATCTCTTTTCTTGCAGCAGTCATGATTTCTGTTATGTTGAAAGACATAACATAGCATCCCATACGTGCCAGGAAACAGCTGATGATAAATGTATTGGTAGGCAATAAATTATAAATAACTCCATGGAGTAAATGGATGATAGAAAAAGAATGTGAGAGGGTAATATTTATTTTAGAGAAAGAAGAAACCTCTGATATCTTGCAGTTATTTATATCCTTTGCTTCTTCATTCTCTGATTTTATTGTACTTGAGTAATGGAACCTCAGCTCTTCTATTTCTGAGATGGGCAACAATTGGAAACAAACGAACATAAACAAGCCAATAGCAATATTTTCTAAAAGTGACAAGGAATTACTATCACACATATTTGTGATGCATATATGTTGATATATTAGGAGTATTATGATTCTAGGTGTATACTATTTCAAACACTATCAGAAATTTTGGCACTGATGTCAACCTTTTTGTTGTTATATAATTATCATCTAGCTGTGCTTTAGATTCATAATCCCTTTTCAACTCCATTTCTCCTCTCCCTTGCCATTCATAGCCAGTCTGTTACTTGAATTTCAATATTCTAGTTTAGAACTGGGACCAAAACTGTGCTGCCTCCCCTCATCCTTTTCTCTCACTCCCTTCCTCCTCTCTGAGGAAAATGCTGCCTGCAAGAATGAACCAGGAGAGGATCAGACCATCACAAATACACTGTGGCAGGGGGTCAAGGAGCCTTTTAAAAAGCTTCTGCAACACCTGTTGTGAATTCCCAAGGAGAAGGTCCCAGTTTTCCAGAAATATCAGGACAGACGATGTGATATATTAATAAAGGAGTAAGGAAGATTCCTGTATTCTCTTACAACTTCCCACATTTACTCTGTCACGTTCTCTAAACACTACTTTTTTTTGCATAAAGATTTTTGCTTTCTGTATTTTCACAGGTGAAAATGTAAACCTTCATGTTTCTGAATTACTTACTACACATTCATTATAGTAAGTTTCATCATTATATAACTGTGAAAAAGCCCTGATGATCTTGCAATAAAAGTAAAAAAAATAAAGTATACAGTATAACCCTTTCAAAACACAGTGATATTATTTATAATTTTTCTCAAATAGTGTCTTTTCGTAACCTATAAAAGAAAAGGGATCATACGTGGAAAGCATGCTGTATGAACTTCAGTACTGTTCATTGTGACATCTGATAAAGTAACAGGAAACAATAAGCCATAGCATGTTTTGGTAGAACAAAGGTGGTTGGACAGTAACAAAAACATTAAAAATTACTTATAGATTGTAAAATAACTGCTAACCTTAAAAAATCCATGGACCTGAACTATTAAAAAAAATCCAAAAGTCTCCTAATGAGACCTGTCAAATCTTGTGTCTCAGGTTCTCAAAGAGTAAAGTTGACTGTTTCATATTTTAATATAGATGACATGATATCAGAAACTTTTTTTAGTTTTTACTGCTTACTTCAAGGAGTCAGCCATGGACTACTGAGATCTGCTGCAGCAAAGTCTGCATTTCCCATTTATATTCTTCTTCTCCAAAAATGACTTTTTTTTTTTTAACCTTGTAATTACTACATGGGGAAAAAAATCATATTAAAAATCTAGAGATAGTTTTTTATGATTGTTTGCTTGCTTTTTTTTTAATCCAAAGTATGCTTCTTAGTTTCCAAGTATATTGTACTTGTTTGAGTTGTCATAGAGTGGCCCCATGTTGTTCTGTTTTTCTATTATTCCTGTAAAGAGTTTTGCTGACTCATTCAAGTCTGCACTGTCCTTCTGCCACTCTTTGGAACTGTCCTGAGCTTTGTTTATCCTTTTCAATGGTGGAAGCAGTCTTTTAGTTCACATGGAAGGTTCTTTTCTGTAGATCAAATGTTTCAGCTAGGCCTGTTTATCGCATTATAATATTAAACCATGAATGGGTTCAAAAAAAAGTGCCTTGCATTTCCATTTTTTTTTTTCCTTAAGTGTAACTTCAGAGGTCAAAATGTAAGATGAATACAAGTCTGCTTTTGTTGTCTTGTATCCTTGCTGTATTATGACAAGTGGATTTCTGCAGGTCTGGTGGGAATACATTATGGGGTATATGGTGGCCCTGAGAGACTGTAGAGATCTGCAGGAGGAAAGATATTTTAGCTATTAAGTCTATGAGTCTTGTCATGCATCTCTATATGCTGCTTGTGTCTTCTATGAGGAAGTGCAGGGACTTCAACATTGGAACCTGGTTGTGATAAATGGGTGCATATGGATTTAGAGCAACTTCGTATGGCAGCTGAATTTTATTTGAAGTTGCTAAGAGACAAGGGGTTCATTAAAATACTCAGTTTCAAAAACAGTGAGCTAATTACAATTTCATCAAATTCATCAACTGTGAACAATTTTATTTCTGATTTGTGAAAAAAACCTGTCCAGAGACATTATTTAGGGACACCAAATATGAGAAGAAATTCTTCCAGTCTGGGGGGTCTGCATATCCACTGTAATACTAAATCAGGTTCTTTTATGGAAGAAAGACCTTGAACTGAAGCTTCACCCCAGTGAAATAACCCATAGGACAACTGCAATTTAAAAAGCTTCATAATATTGTTATACCTATGTCATTTCTTCTATGCTACGCACGATCAGTAGGAGAAGAATTCCCATAAAAAGCTGTGAAGCCACCACTTCACTTTCATCCAAACCCCTTATTAAAACATTACGATGATGAGGCTCATAGGAAGCTAATCACTAGGCAGGTGGCAAACTTGAATAACTGTGATTACTGATGCTACCTTGCTTAATATACCCATAATTTATTCAATGAGTCCTGCAGTTTGTCTTACTAATCTACTCTTGTTCTTGGAAGCTTTTGGGGACTGTGATTAACATGTTTTTGAAATTTCAATCATAAGACCAAAAGATCTATTTTTAAAGACTTCATAATTTTCAAACTTTTCATCTTTCTGATTTTTAATTAGGCCTAGAATAAATATATAAACTTTTCTCTTTTTGTATTCAGAAAATCAGAAAGAAACAGTGATATGCAGTGACCCTACAAGTAACAATATGGGAAGATTCCTTTACATATTAAAATTCAATTTTTTTTTTCTGCAGTGACTAAAAATAGTACTGAAAATGTACAAGGTTGCATGATTCCTAAAGATAAGGATATCTATTAAGATACAGCAAGCTAAGCTTTGTCCTTTTTTTCTTTTAATTTTTACACCAAAATTAAATAATGGATCTCTTTCCAATTACTAGAAATTATATAAAGAATTTTGGGAAGGAATTTTACTCTCATTGTTCTGAAAAAATGTAAGTTGCACCGTGTTCTCCACCAAAGTTTTGACTCTGTTTTGTATTTATTTGGTTTTTATAGAATATCACCATTCATTTGCACTTCAGATTCACTAGCTGCTGTGATTGCCTAATACAAACTAATCAGAGATAAAAAGAACACTTTCCATCAATATGTTTAGCATATTGTGGAGTGTATTATTTTAAAAAAAGTGCTGCAATGAAGAAAGAAATGTAGTAAAAGGATTTGTTAGTGGCAGTGAGATATGAAACAGACAAAAGCACAAATGAAAAAGCAATAAAGAAAGACTTAGCATAGCTGTCAATAAAGGGAAAAAAAAGGCAAGTTTCAAGCACTAGACCAGCTTTAAACCAGGGGTTTACTTAAACCCCGGTTTGGGTTTAAAATAAAATTATTAAAGCCCAAAAATAGTAAAAGACAATTGCCTTGGTTTAACTTTATTCTGTTAATCAGAGTGACATAATTAAAGATAATATTGTGTAAAGACTTCTAAATCAAAGAAATGGAAGAACCAAGCCAGAAGAGATTACAAGCATTTAAATCAGACAAGCTAGCTGTAATAAAATGAAGAGGTAGGAACACATTTAGAAATAAGGAACAAAGAAGTAATGCGTAACTGCTCTGACCTGTGTACATAGATTACATAATAGAACACTGAAGAAAATAATCTACAGAAGCATGTTTTAATTTGGTAAATGGAGATGTAGGAATTTAATACCTCAGGAACACTTGTTGAATATAGTAAAAATAATTTTATGAGGAAAAAAAAGACACAAAGGCAAAATTAAAAGTTCAGCTCTACCAGTTGCATATGTGTTTATTGTTAATGGGAAAATCACTTAGATGCTAAACCAGAAACAGGTATCTCTAAAGACACATATCTAATTTGTGAACCATTTGAAGTCAGCTATATATTAATGCTTGCATGAACCATGTTTTCTGTAAAAAGTATAGCCAGACTTCCAAGTAAGACTTTTGAAAATTCAAAGTCTAAATTCTGAAATTAGTACCATGAACCTATCAATAATTTGAAGTCTTAAATACAAGAATGTGGATGGCAATATGCTAGCAAAATAATATTCAGTCATCTGAAGCATGATCCAGGTAACATGATAGGTATATACATGTAAGTTTTATAGTAATTATATTCTCAAAAGAAAAGAAGCAGAGATCCTCTTCTGAAATTAAAAATATTAGCTCAAAGGTAGGGAGTCCAGACTATGAATATCTCCCTTTCCTTTTCTTTTTCACATTTTTTATTTCTTAGCTAAAAGAATGTGCAAAATGGCAATTAACTTTTAATTAAGAAAGGGGAAAGAAAAATAGTAATTCCAAGTTATTGAGAGGAATGTGGGTTTTTTCACACAAAAAGAATGTTCTTACCTCTTTTCTGCTTAGAAGTACCACCTTAGGAGTCAGGACTCAAACAACATTATTGTGGCACACATTGCAGAGGGAAAAGTCACATGCATGCTTTGTGACATGCACTGAAGAAAGAAGTACATAGTCATGCTAGCTCACTATTAAATTGGAGTCATTAGTTCACTAAATATATAAGCACTGCATCAGAGAATAGACAGAGGATCAGTGAATTTCATTTGGCTTTTTTTTCCTGAATGTAGCAGGGTCGAAGGAGGGGCTTGTTGTTTTGGTGTTTTTAGTAAAAGTGAATCTAATGATTCAGGAAGCACAATAAAACCAGGTTTTTAAACTGTATCAAAAAGAAGGGTAAAACCATGATAAAAGTAAGTGCTTGATTTTTGTTAAACATTGTCCTTTTCATTCCTAAGAGTTCCCTTTCCAACAACAGAGAAAGGATTAAACTCCATGAAATAATACTGTGTTATAACACTGACCAACACCACTCTGTTGTGTTAAGCCTGAAGTATTTGAATCAAAATGTCATTTGCCAGAAGTTAGAAAGCCTTTTGTCTGACTGGCTTTCATTCAAGGAGTTTTCAGATGTAAGTCTAAGGAGTATTTTGAAATCCTCAATATTTTATGTTACTATTTTACTGTACCAACCACAATTTTGGTAACAACCATGGCAATGCTTAAAGCATTTCTCTAAGAAACTACAGCAAGAAGGGGATAAAGCTATGCTAGAGCTAAGACAGAAGGGACTGTGGATGATATTGGAGGCTGCAGATCAGAGAAATACAAACAGCAACAACATGAGTCAGTTCAGACTTTAGGCCTTACTTGATAAATCCCTTCAAATAAATGAGGATGAAGTGTTTATGGAGTCTTTGATATGAATGTTATATCAGATATCAAATTCCCTATTTGATCTGTAAAAACCTATTTTATCAATAGATTTCTGCAAAATTGTCAAAGAGATGTCAAATGATACATGGGTAGATTCTTAATGAAAAGCTATGCAACATCTAAATAACTATTTCAGGGTGTTAATTAGAACAGATACTGAACTTTTATGACGCTTCTGTCAGCTTTCAATGCTTTGATTTCAGATCAGCATTTTTTTTTTCCACTTTAAGCCAGTAACTTCCATGTCTGTGTGGCAAAATTCTGAGAATAGCCATGCTGCTTCAGTAAATTAATTGTCTTAACTACTTTTGAGGTCATGGGTGAAAATTAATTTGATCTTTACTGTACTATTTCCTATTCTTCCTAACTATTTCTTATTTTCACAAAAAACTGCATTGTCAGAAATCTATTCGATGACAGGCATAATTTGGTACTCAGGAAATTCATAGAAATGGACTGTCAGAGACACAGTAAGTCATGCTGTGAAGCTGCTCTGACAAGACATTTGTGGTCTTTATGTATGATCCTTTGAAAACTTTATTGGCATACATTTTTAGAAGCAGTTCATTCAAGTATGAATACGCATATATCATTGTGCATACCTAAAGAAAATTAGAGGTAAGGAAAGGTAGAGACTGTAGTATTTCTATATAATAGAATGTCACACAGAATTAAAAAGGGACCAAATAAATGAAAAAACCCACAGCAAAGGCAACAGAAATGACATCTTTTGGCATAAACAAATAATATGGGGAAATCATTACTGGCATTATATTCTAATAACTGAATTTGGCACACTCAGATATAGTCCTTCTAAAAAAGGCAATGAAAAAAAAAAGAAATAATTTTATATTGGCCAAAAAGCAATTTTGCACTTTAGAATGCTGGAAAAAGCATGCATTGGTGGGATCATGAAGTGTTAAGAAAAGGTAGAAATCAGATTTTTCCATCAAAACAGACTTAGTCTGGTGGAAGAAAGTAATATCAGTTTCAAAAGTTACTGAAAAAAAACCCAAATAGTGCTTGTACAATCAAGTAGCAAACAGCTCCTACAGAAAGTTAATTTCACTCATTGACTCATTTGCAGTGCCAGTCTCTTCTCATTCTTTTGGTTTGGCTTATTTTTCAGTAGTTTAGTCATTAACCATGTTTTAGCACTTGGTGCTGTTAGCTAGAAAAAGTATAACTTGGCTAATTTTCTGAGGCTTGTGACTTTTTCACGGGCTTAAAACCCTTCAGCAGGCTTCCTAATGCACGGAAACCTTTTGAGAAACAAAATGAGTCTATTATGGAATTGTATCAAATAGCTACTTGCAGTTTCACTTGGTGTGGACATGAAAGCTTAAGCAACACCACTGGACTGATTGAATCTTGCTTTGAATTCAGAACTTCATTTGAGCCTAAAGCTAAAAAAAAAGTCATGGCGTTCAAGACCAAGATGAACAAAACTAGTGAGTAGGAATTGTATACAAGTTCTTAATATCAAACTAATTTATATGTCTGTTCATAACTTATTTTTGATTGTCTTCTCAGGAAATCGTTATTTGCAATTATAGTAAAGCAATCTTAAATTTGAAATTTATTTCTGTCATTCCTCTGACATATTGAAAGTATTTTAAAGGAAATTTTGCAGTGATGCAACACGAATAAGGCATTACCTGGATGTTAGAAGATCTCTTATTCAACTATCAGATAGATGTTGTTAGAGGGAAATATAGCTATTGATAGAGGAAAACGTGCTGTGGCCAAGGTGAGGCTGCCATAGCTCCAGGTTTAACCAGCAGGAAGACTGAAACAAGCACAAACACACAGAGCACATGTAGCACAGAAGCACAGAGTATGCTGAGCTGGGAGGTACCCACAAGGATCACTGAGTCCCTCTCCTTGCCCTGCAGAGGCAAATCATTAAAATTTATGCACCATGTACACAGTGCACACCCCCATGCCAGGTACATGGGTAACAGGCAGACCCTCAGGGCACCCACATGAACCTCTCCTGGCTCCCAACAGGCAAACCCCACTCTGCTCTCACCCTTAGAGGCTCACAGAGTGGTCTGTCTGGGGCTCCCACAGGGATGAATCTGAGAGTACCCTGGCAGAACTTTATTTGGTGCCCCACTCCTGGCACTGTCTCTCTGAACGCCTCTGTGGGTGTCCATATGAGCTTGTATCTTATAACTTAATGTGTTGATTCAAAGGTGACTCATTTAATCATCTTTGCAGCAGAATAAGAATCTCAAGACTCTCACTAATCACTGTGAAAGGTCAGAGTTAGGCTACTATATTAGGACCTCAGGATAAATTCACATTTATTTGAGAGAGAGTCTTTGGTCTAAGACATTCATCTAATGTGATGGAAAATTACTCATATGATGACATAAAATTCTTCAGGTCTATCCTGTGTTAAGTATCACTTGATGAGACCAGAATTATAAAAAGGATAGAATTTTTCTCCTAATGCTTCTTCTTTTTCATGAGGCTTTATTATGACAAAATATTGATTACTATTCTATACTTATCTACAGATCTATATTTAGCTGCATTTTGATGAAATAAAATCTGACTAAATCATTCATTAAAAATTCTAGTCTATAAAATGTTACAATTTTTCACTAAACACTTGTGATTGTCTGATATTAATGGTATTGCAATAAAAATTTTTTTCTAAACTAAGAAAAAGTTATGTTTAATTAAAATAATCTTTCCTGCAAATTAGTTATGGTTTCTGAAACTCATTAAAATTTGCTGAAGTCACCTCTTGGAATTTTGCCTAAGCAGTTTCTTAGGAACAACCTAGAAATTTATAACATGTACAAACCAATGACAAACAATTAGGATTGAAAGTGGTTATTAAAATGTGTTATCTTCTACTGCATGTCACCTGTAGTTAAATAGATGCCTATCATTTAATTGTTATATTTGAAGTAGATTTGCACCTGTTTATATTCTCCACATGAGTATTTCACACTTTTTATATCTTTATGTGAATGTGTAAGATATTACAATTTTATGCCTTTAAAATAGATGGAGTTTGGAGGCTTCCAGTATTTTAATTAAAGCATTTTCCTTGGAGAATGTACAAACTCAGAAATAAAACACTTTACCCAGAGTTTGTAAGAATGTCTTAAGTTTTAGATGACTCATATTACTTCATTTGCAATTAACACAGCAAACATTTTCATCTATAAAACCAATAACATCTATCAGGTGAGTTATTTACATGATGGCTATGCCACAAATTTGTTTGTTAATGATAAATTATTTTCATTCTCTTTTTGCAATAAAACCCTGTTTGGCTTTCACTTCCGGGACATGCACCCAAGTTTGTTTCTACATGTGTGATTTATCTTTATGATGTGTAGTCCCTTCCCTGTTCCCTACCCTTTTTTGTCATCTATATTTTCTGTCCTGGCTTTGACTGGGATAATTAGTTTCATTCTTGGTTGCTGGTACAGTCCTGCATTTTGGATTTATTTTAAGAATTATGCTGATAGTACAACAATGTTTTAGCTATTGCTAAGTAGTGCTACTCTAAGTCAAGGACTTTACAGGTTCCCATGCTCTTCCAGTGAACAGGTACACAAGAAGCCAGGAGGAAGCACAACCAGGACATCTGATTCAAACTGACCAAAAGGATATTGCATCCTGTAAGGCATCATGTCCAGTCCTTTAACTGGAAGGATTTGACTGGGAGCCACTAATTGCTGCTCAGGGAGTGGCTGAGCATTACTCAGTGCTTGGTAAGCAATTTATTGTGCATCACTTAATGTTCCTTGTTTTATTCCTCTCTTTCTCCTTCATGATTATTATTATTATTATTGCTTTAATGATTATTGCATTTTATTTTATTTCAGTAATTAAGCTGTTCATATCTCAAACCACACGTTTTTACCTTTTTTCCTAGTTCTCTTTCCATCCCACAGGGGAAGGGAGGGGGGTGAGTGAGTGGAAGTGTGGTACTTCGTTGCTGGTGGAGGTTAAACCACAAATCTTACAAGTCAAATAACCAAGCTAAACATAAAGTACTAGTGGCAGCACATGCATTTAGTTTTGAAAGGAGGTTTTTCTGTTTCATAAATAGACAAAAATTATCCATGGAAAACTCAACTCTTTGTTAAATCAAATTGGTCTAATAATGCCATTACCTCCCTATGAGAAGTTAATCTGGTTTATAAATCAAACGTACAGCAATGCTACTTTATTGAGAAAAGCAACTTATAGTCTTGCAGGATGAAAGACACACATATATAAACCATAGATGTAGTATGTAAGAAGCCTTAACCTTCATAGACATAAGATGATTTAGCTACATCTATGCACCACAACTTTAAGATTTGCAAGTACAATACCTTGTATCATCTACCAGATTACAGAAAACCCCTGACATTATATCAATTTCTCTATCTTGAACAAAATTTCTCTTGGTACATTTTTGAGTTTTGGGGATTTTTCAACCCTAAAACATTCTGTAAACATGATTGGGATAGAATAGGATATAGAGAAGATAGTTGTTTGAGTTTGGATTAACTTTTCTAAATAAGATGGAACTACAAAAAATTCAATATTATTAGAAGAATTTGTTTCATAAAAAAGCTAAGCGGATTACTCAGTCTGCACATTCTTTAAAGCCTCTTTTACACAAGTACATCTTCAAAACCAGTCAAGATATTACCCATTTTGTGAAAATCAGACACATTTGGGGACCCAGGTGCTCAATTAAAAGTCTCTCTCTTCATTAAAATAACATTACAGCATAGTTAGCTCAGGTTGGCAGAAGTCACGTGGGAGAAGACAGATTTCCATCTGGAAGAAACTCTAAAATAACTCTGAAATTAGCATGTTCTGACAATCCAATTTAAAAGCTTGTAGGTTGTAATCATGACATTAGACATAAGGAATCTTAGGCTAAAAAAGAACAGATTTTAAAAGTAAAATCTGAAGTATTAAAGAATTTAATTATGCTAAGTATTCAAAATCTAAAAGGAGAGAAAGAAAAAGATATATTTTTTTAATCCATAGTGTGACAGAATGCAAAGCCTGTCTGCCAAAAGAGATGTTGAGCTAGAAATACTGCATAGGAGCACGGAAAAGGCCAGCAGGATTAGCAAAGTTTCTGTCCCTTTTTTCTTGGCTCTGGTGAGGTTGTCTTGAATATTGAATATTGTATTTGTGCCCCGCACAACAACAAATACATGGAGGTGCTGGAGCAAGTCCAGAGAAAGGCAACAGAACTGGTGGAGGGTCTGGAGCACAGGTCTGATGAGCAGCAGCCGAGGGAGCTGGGGATGTTTAGCCTGGAGAAAAGGAATCTCAGGGGACAGCTAATCACTCCTACAACTGCCTGAAAGGAGGTAGCAGCAAGGTGGGGGTCAGCCTCTTCTCCAAGGTAACAACTGACAAGATTAGAGGAAATGGCCTCACATTGCACCAGGGGAGGTTTAGATGGGATATCAGGAAAACATTCTTCAAGTCAAGCCTTGACCAGCCTGCCCAGGCAAGTGGAAGACTCACTATCCCTGAGTTGTTTAAAACACCTGTAGCTGCAGTGCTTAGGGACATGGTTTATTGGTGGACTCGGAAGTGTTGGGTTAGCACTTGTGCTTGATGATAAGTCTTTTCCAATCTAAATGCTTCTGTGATTCTATGAGAGAAAGCAATGCTCCATGTCTTGATAAACATGAAAATAAATCAAAAACTGCAACAAATTTTAAATAAGAATTTGATATAGTGCAGTCATGGTAATTTTCTTTCAGCACAACAAGCAGGCAATGCTTTCTTAGATGAAGTTGAGCATTGTCCTTCTTAACTATTATACTGTTAAATTCTTTCTGAATGATACATGGGTTTATAGTGTCTAGAGATAAAGCTAAAAATTGATCTATTATTGTGGTTTAATCCATCAGACACCAAAACACCACCCAGATGTTTGCTAACCTGCCTCCCCTTGTCAGATGGGAGAGAGAATTAGACAAAAAAATTAAAATTCATGGGTTGAAATAAAGACAGTTTAATGGGATAGACCAGGAAAAAAGCATAGTAATAATAATAGAACATAAAAAACTACTGAATGTTGAGAAACACATTTAGCTCAGTGTGCTGTGACTAAATGTGTGAGCTGCAGGTTGAGTTCTGGGTGCCTGGAGGCTGAGACGAGGCTGTGAGCCAGCGCCAACACTCTGGCATGAGGACTTGAGGAGATGAACACTGAGAGCCAGACACAGCAGGAGCCGCACACTCAGCAGGAAGACCCCAGGCTTTACCACATACAGACTGTGAGGGTCTAAAACCTCAGGGTGTCCTTTGTTTAGGGTCTCTCCTCAAAGACAGCAGCTTGAGATGTTATTCTCTTTCTGAATGGCAGTTAAATTATTTTAGGGATCCAGATGTCTGAGATTCTGCTCTGTGAAACCTGGGGTTGAGCTGGAAAAGACAGCTTCACAGCTCATTGTGAAGGGTCTTTGGTCCTAGCCAGGTGATGCCAGTGTGATTGCCACAATGACTCCTGTATGGTCAGACAGGAATGTTTCCCTAACAGTGATGTACAGTGCAATTGCTCACTGCCAGCTGACTGACACCCAGACAGTTCCTAAGCAACATCCCCTGGCCAGCCTTGCCCATAGTTTATAATCTGAGCATGATGCCATATGGTATGGAATATCCCTTTGGCCAGATCAGGCCTTCCGTCTGTGCCCCCTCCCAACTTCTTTTGCATCCCTTTTTCCTCCAGTATCCTCACTGACTAGGACAGTAAGAGAGACAGATGAGACACCAGGCCCACTGTGGGACAGTGAGCTGTGTGGGGCTGAGCTACCTATGGGGGTAAATCAAAGCAACTGTGTTCCTCACTCTGGTTCATAGCACTCTATGAGTGTTGGCCTGAAAACTTAGAGGCTCCATCCCCCAGGTAGTCCCACCCCTTCACTGACTAGAGAAGGAATTTTGGAAGGACAGCACTGCTGCTCCCAGCCAGGTACCAAACTACTTGAAAATATCTGCTCTCTTCCTGTGCTGAATGGAGAAGAAGAGGCAGAACCTTTCAAAAATTATTAAAAAGAGATTTTAGATTTTCACACCAGATGATCTTGTCAAGATTAGTAAACCATGAATGACATGACTATGTCTCCAAAAGTGGAATGAAATTGTGGTCAAGGACTGTTGGCAACTTACAATTAATGGTGGTGATTTGAATGGATCTATTTATTATTTTTGTCACCTACAAAATTAATTTTAGTATCTTACTCTATGACCTTGACCCACGGATGACTCCAGTGGAAGTGAAATAATCAGGTTAATTTATTTTTGTCTTAGTTCATGTCCTAAGTACATATTTTAAATTAAAATCTGCTAGATGAGTCAGTAACATAAAAGTTAATTAATATCTTACAATATCTAATCAAAATCCCCCTAGAGCAAAAACGGAAACTAACACCTAAGATCATTCCTCAAATTACAGCAAATCCAGTATGTATCAGATCATCATCTAAAGTTTGCCTAGAAACCTTCTGCTTCTAATCTGCACATTTTCCTCTTTTTGGTTTTCCTTCTTTCCTGTGTCAAAACAAGCATAAATTATGCTAACAGGAATTGCTGCATGGAGACATGTAATGCAAAATACTTGAAGGTTTTCTAGACCTGCAAGTGTAATTGCTACTATTATAAATTTATCTTTTCTGTATTGTATCTTAAAGTGAGATGTTACCTGAGGATGTCCATACAGGAAAACCTATACATTATTTCATCTCCCAAATGTCTGAGAAAATGAAAATATATGAAAAGACATCTGCTGCAAAAAATATAGTCACATATGCTTGATACTGACATCCTTTAAGGGAACTTGTACAAAAAGATTTTCAGAAACTGATGTAGTCATAGTTATTGGCTACATTAGTCTGGTAATTAGCAAATCTGTAGAGGTTTTCCTGCAAAGGCAAAATCTGTTAGTATACATTATTTCTTAAAATACATCAAGATCATTGATAAGAAAATCTATGAAACTCTGCACTAAGAAAATCAGGATTTCTACTCCCTCTGATGCTGAGTAACTTTTTTTGACTCTAATGCTGTAATTTCCATCTTGTGAATCCTGATACAACTTTTGTGATTAGCATGTTGGAGAATGAGATTGAATCTCAAAACTGAAAAACCAATGCAAAACTACTGAAAATTGCTGGAAGTTTGAGTTCATACATAAATGAACCTATGTTACAGAACCAGACTCCACTTGAAATACCTGTGTCTGTACAAAGACAGGAGTTATTGTCCTGAAAGAACTTTAAATAAACTTCAATAAAAAACCTTCACCTGACTAGAGAATCACAGTGATCACTACTTAACACTCAGTCTGTATCTCAAAAATCTCCCTGTGTCTTGTATTTTTTTAACAGCACACAACCAAATACTGGCATATTAGATAAGTCTAGAAAGCAGAAGCACAAAGTAGCTTTTTCCCTCCATTCTTCACATTTCTGCAATATCCTGACACTTGAGAACTGATATGTTCAAAGTATTTTGCCTATAAAGGAAAATAAACTGAGATTCCTAAAAAGCTCTCAGTGGGAGACTTTCAAGCTTCTTTTTCTTCTTGTGTGGAATAAAAATAAATTTATCAAGAACAAAATTTCCTAAGAAATTGATTTTATCATAAATAAAAGTCTATTTTCCTTTCTGCATCCATGATTTTACATTAAAATACATTTTCCCTTTTATTTTTTGGCTGCTCCATCTGTTTTCTTATCATTTTCTTTTCAATTCTCAAGCCCCTTATCTACAGCAAGAGCTGATAAAAGTACAGATATTCTTATATTATTAAGTGTATACATATATATATATATTCTGTAGGTATATACTCACCTACAATTCCAGAATTTTAAAACTCTTATTAGTCTGGCAGATTTAAAGACTTAACAGGAAACAAAAAAAACCTAAAATAGTTTTATAGAATCATAAACCTTAACTTTTTTGTATTTTACTTGCCTGCAAGTTATTTTACAGTCTTTGCTGAAGAACCAGAATCATAAAGCAGAAGAATAATATTTTTCCTAATTTCAGTCTGTACCCTGCACAGTCTTACTCCAAATTTTAAGATATCAAGTACTCTGAAGATCAAAATGTAATTATTCATCTGAATAAGCAAGAAAAACCTGGAGTCCATTCCTGGTGCTTAAGGTTTCACACCAGATGAAAGATATAAACTTAATTTCTAAGTACTAAATGAAAAAGCACAATAAAATTTTATATGGCTACATTGATTTATATGGCAGAACATTTATAATATTTATAAATCAGAATCTGTAATGAGCGTTTATAAGTATTTATCTAGTTTACATTTACAGAACTGAAGAAATATTTATAGCATATGTAACATAGATGTGTAATGACCTGAGGTAGTTCCTATGGCTGGCAAAGTCTTACAGTTACTGATATTGGAAAGGTAAAAAAGTAATTTAAGGTTTTATGTTACATTTTACTGGATTGATGTCTAATTACCAGAGAGGGGAAAAAAAAGCTGCCTACAATCAAGATAACCTAATTAAATTGTAAATTGTGGTTTACTTTTGGGCAACCTTGCAGGATTTTGTTAAGCCATGTCTGAACCGGCACATTGATATTGGTGATACGGAAAGTCATCGTCAAATCTTAATGCATCTTGAAAGAAAACCCAAGGCAACACATCCCATCAAATATAACATGTGGAGTAAGCCGTACTCATGAAAAACCTTGTAATTAGCCTACCTATGCCACTTCAGCGTTTTTTGGTTTTTTTGATATGCCTGATTTGTGTAGAATTTTTTACCCAGGGGGGTCAAAAATTGTAAAGCTCCTGAAATATCAATACAACACTGAACACAAGACTTGTACCTGGACTTCCCAAAGAACAATAGTTGGGAAAAGAAATCATAACCATTGTGAAGGTAGCAGGAAAAATAGAGTAAGAAGCAAAATCATTGCAGAATTTGTATGGAAGAAAAAAAAAAATCAGCATTACATTTCAAAATGCTGAATTCGTTACTCAGTATAACTTACACCTAAACACTACAGAGCATATCGCATAAATTAGACTTTCACCTTGGATATGCATCACTGTATATCTGGTACGTTTATTTGCAAGATCATTCAGATGTTTTATGTTTATTAGCACCCATCAAGCTAGGTCATTCCCTCACACTAAAAGCCCTGTCTTCTCTCAGGGATGTCTACTGGTCATGCAGAGAAATTTAAAGTTAGAGGGTTCACTTTCTGCAGCCAAATAAAAATACTCTGAAACCTCAGAAGCATTTCTGTTCAGATAATACCAAGGTGGAACTAAAGCAGAGTGCTCAAAGAAAAATTCAGTTAAGAAGCAAACAACTGTCTCTGCTTTTGTCACAAAAGCTGCAAAGAGGGAAAAAAGTATCCTACATAACTTTGTGCCCACAAGATGAAGAGCTTAATTACCAGGCAGCTCTTAAATTTACCTTTAAATAAGATAAGTAAAGTAAGAACAACAAAACCTCACATACAGGAAGCTGTAATTCTAAATTACTAACATAAATATAATAATGAAATAGATATTATGTTTTAAAAGTCTGATCTGGTCTTTTCTACCTTGATACCCTTGGCAGATGCTTCTTTTCTTACATAGCTGCTCAGGAGCTACATCTTTAGTGGTCTTGGTGCTGTGGATGCTGTTCAATGCCTGCCTTATGCAGGAATGCAGTGGCATACACTGGCCCTTTTCATGGTGCCAGTGATAAAGTAGCCAGTGAAACAAACTGTGGGATAATTTTCCTGATGTTCAGAGAAGCAGGCTAATGAAAATGCCCTGAGTTTGTGCCAGATTTCTCGATTTTTCTATGGAAGCAGCCATTGTTTAAAAAAATTCTTGGTATTAAGATTTTTCTTCGTTACCTTAGTTGAATGTGAAAAAAAATAATCACCCATTCAAGCCCACTGTCGTATAATTCATGCCCCAGAGAGTTTGCAGCCGGTGATCCTTGGTGACTTACCTCCAGTTGCCTTCCAGATATTCTTTGTAACCATCATCTCTTCTTTTTTAACATTATTGGTATTCTTCAAGATATTGAAGATGCTGTACCTCGGTGCATGTGTAATTACTTAGCAGAATGGAGGGAGAGAGAGAGGTAATAGGGCAATGGACAAAGAGACAAATCAGAGTTGGTCACTCTCATTTGGAGGAAGGTCTGTGACCAAAGACCTTTAAATGTTAAAGTTGCTTGCTATCTCAATCTCTTCTCATGGGAAACAGAAGAGGACACCCACCTACACTTGCAATGACTGAGTTTTCTAAAGAAATTACTGTGAACCAGCAGCTACTTAGATAGAAGTTTGTATTCTCATAGGCTGGGGAAATGTGAGACCCCAAAAATATATTTTTTAGACCTGAAGAAACTGAAGATTCCTCATTCATTCCAACAATATGAGTCGAAATTTTGTACTGTGGGACATGCTGCCTTGGTAAAGCAAGAAGAGCAAAATTTCTAATGTCAGGCTGACTTCTCCTTTCATGAAAAGTATCCTAAAGATATTCCATTTGCCCTTTTAAGACTTCCAGAGTCTGCCTTCTCTTCCTTCTCTCACCACTTTACAATAAAACTGGTAATGACACGTATTTCACATCAGTTCTGTGATACTGCTTCATTTCAGGAACACACAGAATTATGCAAATGCTCTTGTTACCATAAATTATGCCACCTCTGTTGTCTTCTAGATACTCTATGCATAAACATCTGTTCTGTTGTCACACATTTCATTTGCAGTAGTGTACTGTGTATTCCTTCCTCCTTTAGTGACTACTTCTATTTACTTGAATTTTATGTGTGTTCATTTGAGAGCTGTAGGTTGTTCTTTTCTTTTTCAGAGGAACAAAAGCTGTAGAGTACCCCATGAGTCAGCACAAAAGAGGCTTAACTAGGCTGCTGTTCTCTGAAATTTTTCATGGTATTCCATAGTGAATCATTTGTATATCTATTTAAATAATTTTCTTCTGTTTTACAGAGGAATCTATTTCAAAGAACAGTATTTTTTTTTTTAGCTTTCCAGCATACAGTCTTCTTATGCGTTATCTTTATTTTGATGGTCCTGCCTAGACATATGATGTAACAAAGAGTTCAAATATACCAAGCTTCCTTAATACAATTTTTGCAAGAACTGATGTCTTATACAAGTTCTAAGCATTTTTTTAACTTCAGTATTAACCTGTAATTCCCTAAAAGTCATATTAAGTTTTTTTACAATAATTGCACTTGCAGACTTTCTGTTTAATGTTGCATAAATTAATGTCTTCTTTAATATAAAATATGGCATGGCATTATTTATTTACGTATCAGTAGAGTTTAAACTAATCCAATATTTTAGACTCTTTCTCCTAGCAAAAATTATTTGCTGTTATTTTAACTGCATCACAACACTGATATGTTCCCTTATAACTAGTATTGTTAGTATAAAAGCCAAGAAAGGTTTGTGGCTAAAAAAAAGTGATTCAAGAAAAATGTTTGGTTATGCAATAAAGAGATCATCTCCCTACACACAGAAGAGTGTAGTGGTACTGGGCAGGCAAGGGAAGCCAAATAACTTAAGCTGGACAGACAAACACTGCCCTGGGCAAAAGGTCAGCTAAGAGGAACTTGTGTGTCTGTATGTCTGTCCATCTGTACCTGAGGCAACTGTGGAAGAGCAAAGATCCAGAACCATCACATGGATGGACTGTGTGGGAGATCCTGGTTCTGGAGGGATCCAAAGTGCCCGTGTTTGTGTCTGCTTGTGTGTTAGTGTGTGGGTACAAGGGAGCCTGTATCAGAAACTGTAGTAGGACTGCAGCACAGGGTCAGAGTGCACGTTCCAGAGGCTGGGGAGACTGGGAAGAAGGAGCAACTACTGGGCAGACCAAGTGTCTGAGCTAAAGGGATCCATGTTGCACAATCTATATATAAATATTTTCCACTAACTGGCCATTATCCTCATGAGTCACACATGAGAAGAGAAGAAAGAGGTTGTTTGTGCTGTGTTCCTGTGAACTATCTGTGTGTCTGTCTGAGATTGGTGTGATCAGCTGTGTATTTTTGTAGGTCCGTGTTTTATATGTCCGTCTCTACACATGTCCATTGGGAATTCATGCTCAGCCTTCTTCTTTGTTTAATATGGGCTTGTGGAATTAAAGCAGTCTTTTCTTCACTGGGCTCCTGATTTAAGAGATACATAATTAAAATTGTAGAAATTAAGATCTCAAATAATATTTCACTACCAGTTAGGTCTAAAGGTTTCATTTGTATATCTGTTTTATTTTGGTGTTCCCAAAATATTTAATTTCTAATTCTAAATTTTTTAAATTGTTTTTCTTACAATTTTGTTAAGGTTTGAAATTGTAATTAACATCCTAATTTTATTAGTTTGTTTAATAAATTCAGAGATGTTTATTTTGAAGGAATCAAAATAGAGCTGTCAGAACAGCATATGCAAAATACAGAGCAGAAAATTATTCCAGGATAAAGTGTACAACCTTCTGTGCTGTAATATGTCAGCAAATGCAAAAAAAATTACTCAGTGGCTCTCAAAAAAGAGATGTTACATTTTCATTTTTCCATTGGATGCCTTTTGTTTTGTTTCCTCTACCAAAATGAGAAAAATATCAGAACTTAAGTATATCTTATGCAATGTTTTTTGAACACTTTTATGCACAAGATGTTTAAAAATGCAGAGTAGTTGTTTACTCTGCTAAATAAAAAAAGGATATTTGAGTGATGAACTCCTTCCTTATGATTTGCTTCCTGCTCACTGCCTGTCTCTGCCTTGTGCTGCTCCAAAAATCGTCTCTTCAATATAATGGCCAAATGTGCCTCAGGGGCTTTTCACTGTAGGGATCGCTTCTGAGAGATATTATAAATGAGGCTGTACCAAATGTGATTCTTTGCCTGTCCCAGGCATCTTAGCATTTTCAAACAATTTTTTATAAAAGCACTTCAGTCTTGCAGGTGGCAACCTCAGTTTTGTAGAATGAAAGTTATCACTCTCATATACTCTAAAATAATCTCCCACTATCCTAGATACTTTTAAATGAGAAAATACAAATCCTTACTCAAGAAACCTTACTTATGTCTTAGGTTTAGAGAGGCATTTTATGGTTGACAGCCAGGATTAAAGGCCAGTGTGGGCATATCAAGTCTGCTGTCCTACGATTTAAGCTGATTTTGGCATAAATGAACTCCTCTGCTTTTGTTTGGGACTCATGGACAATTTCCTGGAACAAATATGTTTAACAACCACAGTCTAACTCTCCCTACTTATAAGACTTCCACAAGATAAGATTTATCTTCATGATGTCATGATGGTTCAGAGGGATATGGGACAGAAAGACAATGTGACACCTTTTGCATGGGAAATCTTGCTCTACAGCAGTTCACTATGCAAGATTGAATTTACTGAGCTGCAACAATACTGAGCAGAATCTATCTTCACTGATCAAATATCCCCAAGTAAAGTAACAAAAAAGGATGTTACAGGTGCAGCTTCAGCATTTATTTTAAAGAATCTTGTCCAAAACTTGTTAAATAAGGTGTTAAATATATGACTTTCCCCATAAAGATAATGAATACATCTTACATATTTAGGTGTGCAGCCAAATATGTTTTCCATGTTGGTTAGATACTGTAGCACTCCCTGAAGCTATATGAACTACCTCTCTTTTAACACTAATGAACCTTACAGAGTTGTTCCCAGACTGGTTTTGCTTATGACTATTTTTTCTTGATGAAATTTCATATTTTAATCCAACCAAAAAACTACTGACTAGAATAATTTAATTTTGGCTGATTTAAGAGGAATATTAAAGTTCATACAGGTATGCAGTCAGGTGTTGATAAAGTCATCTCTATTTAGGGTGTTCATTTCAGTCTGAAGCCTTCCTTCATCTTTTACTCCACTTTCTGGACCAAAACTTTTAATTGTACTATTAAGAAAAGCTCCTCTTTACTATAATTTTAGGTATTTTCCACTATTATTTTTCTTTTTCATTTTTGCTTGCCATTTGGAAAATAGCCAAAATATTATAGTCAGAGTAGGCTGATTAGAAATGTGCTTTTGCAGTCATTATCCCAGATGGATTCAGGCCTAAAAAAAGATAAAGTTTTATGGTATTACCCCATATCTCACTATTGCTTACATGCAAATAATACAATTCAGAAGAAGTTTATAGAAATTTAAAAAGACCTTTTATCACATAGAGCCCAAGCAATCTAGTTTTTGGAAACAGAAAGATACTATCCTTAGTTTCCCTTTTTCTTTTTTCCTTTTTGAATTTTTTTCTGGTTGTTGCAATTATAGAAGACATTAAAAAGGTTATGGATGTCAAATACACCTTATATGTATTTTAGCACTTTAAATTCTGTCTTCTGACTCCCTACCGTAATGAGGTATTGGACTTAAAAATCAATGCATTGCCAAGGTCAAGTCAGAACACAGATACCGTTAAGAAAATTACCTCAGACAAAGGCAATACAAGTAGATTTTGATTAATGAGAACTCTTAATGTGAGAGGCTTAAATAATTTAGGAATATGAGACTTAAGGCAATTTGTCCTCCTTGGTATTTCTCTACAGGTCAGATCCAATATTCTTTGCTACATTTACTGGTTTACTATCTGACATATGTAGCTGTTACCATGTTCTGGTTAGGGAAGTTAGGCACAAACATCTGTCATGGATAGTCCTTCTGAGCCTGAATGGTTAATTACTGGTATGCTCTGATATGATATATAGCTATCTACTTACCTGAGAATATTTAATTAAAATTGTGCAGATAATGTATTTCTTTAATTTTATGTTTGAAGGAAAAGTCATTAGTATAAGAATTCGAACTGTTTAAAATGTATTTTCCTGAAAGAAGACGAATTATCTGAGAATATAGTAGAGGAAATGTATTTGAATATCTGTATAGAGGCTTTGCCCCAGAGGTCCTGGTTGCCCTTGATGGGCTGCAGCTGTGATGTCCTTAATTGGGCTGCAGCTGTAACCAATGAAGATGACTGGGATAAAAGGGGGCGGGTAAGCAAGTCAGGGAGAGCCTTGGAGGAGCCCTGACCTGAGAGAGAGCAGCGTGCAGAAGAAGGAGTCTGTGCAGCAAAGATCTGCAGCCATAAGAATACACCAAAGAGGTATGGACTTTGGAAATCTAATAACAATAATGTGAGACTCTAGAAAAAAATAGAAGAACAGCAAGTGGTGATCCCGACGTGATAGTTAGCAGAACATAAGACAGCTGAGAGCTGTGGTGGCCAAGAGCTGCGACGGAAGAGCCAAGAGCTGCGGTGGTAGCTAGCAGAAGATAAGACAGCCGAGAGCTGTGGCAGCCAAGAGCTGTGACAGAACATAGCCTTTGGGTCAGGGAACTGTGAAAGAGTATGGCCTTTGAGCAAAGAGCTATGTGGGGGTGTTGAACATGGCCTGTGAGTCATGGAGAAATGTATGTATTGTATTTGAACATCTATACAACTGTTAACTTAAGTAAAAGCAAAGGGGGAAATATAGTAGAGGAAATGTATTTGAATATCTGTATAGAGGCTTTGCCCCGGAGGTCCCAGTTGCCCTTGATGGGCTGCAGCTGTGATGTCCTTAATTGGGCTGCAGCTGTAACCAATGAAGATGACTGGGATAAAAGGGGGTGGGTAAGCCAGTCAGGGAGAGCCTTGGAGGAGCCCAGACCTAAGAGAGAACAGCGTGCAGAAGAAGGAGTCCGTTCAGCGAAGATCTGCAGCAATGAGAATACAGCCAAGAAGTATGGACTTTAGAAATCTGATAAGAAAAATATGGGACTCTAGAAAAAATAGAAGAACAACATGAGAATATTTTGTATTCTATGAAGTATTTCAATCAACCTGAGATGTAATGACTAAATTATTTCCAGATCATAAGCAGATTACTTTAAAATTCTTAGAAAGGGGGAATGTCAGGACACAAAGCTATTGGCAGATTATTTGATGAGACAATTTCTGTATTTCTTCTTTATATATTTGTCCATTTTAAGTACCAAACTTAAACCAAATGTACATAGTTTAACTTACCCTAATCTAAAGAGTGTATGTGAGCCTTTATTTTTGAATCTGCAAGGATCTTGCAATTTCAATGGGGCCCACAAGAGGAATATTTAGAGAATGTGCCTACACTTGATGGCATATGCTCGGCATTTGATGGCTTTGAATTTAGGCAAGGTATTTTTCCTTGTTTGTCAAGTATCCATGCCATGTCCCTCATATCTACCCCTCCAAGTTGTGGCTTCCTCCTTGACTTTTTCCCCTGCTATTGTAACGTCTGTGAACTTTACTTTGGCCTCTTTTGGTCCTTTTCACTTCACCTGATGAAATCCTGGTCCATCTCCTTGTAGTCGCTAAATTTCCAAATTTCCCAAATTTTTTTTTTTTCTCTTCCAATTGCTATTGCTTTGAAGGTATCTCCATTCCAGTGTGTTTGTAAGTCCTTCCTTTGTGTTTTGGCCTTCAGCGGGGATCAGTTTTGACAAGCTTTGCTGCATGTGCCTGCACTTGATGGCATATGGCCTGCATTTGATGGCTTTGATTTTGGGCAAGAAGTTTTTCCTTTTTTTTTTTTTTAAGTATCCATGCCATGTCCCTCATATCTTCCCCTCCAAGTGTTGTCTTCCACCCTGACTTTTTCCCTGCTTTTGCAACATCTCTCTGCTGAGTTTTGGCCTCTTTTGGTCCTTTGCACTGCAGCTCATTTCCTCACAGACCAGTTTTTGAAGACACTACATCTCCCAATTTTCTGGAGTTTTTGGGCTATTTTTCAATTGCATTTCATTTGATCCTATCTCCTTTCCAGAGTGTTTGTAAGCCTTTCTTTTTGGGGTCGCAAGATTCCATTTCCCTTCCCGAAAGGAAATTTCATTTCCTTTCGGGAAGGGAAATGGAATCTTGCGATTTCAATGGGGACCAAGAGAGGAATCTTTGGTGCATGTGCCTGCACTTGATGGCATGCCATGCCTTTTGATGGCTTTGACTTGGAGCAAGATTTTTTTCTTTTTTCTTTTTTGTTAGAAGTATCCATGCCATGTCCCTCATATCTTCCCCTCCAAGTTGTGGCTTCCTCCTTGACTTTTTCCCCTGCTATTGTAACGTCTGTGAACTTTACTTTGGCCTCTTTTGGTCCTTTTCACTTCACCTGATGAAATCCTGGTCCATCTCCTTGTAGTCGCTAAATTTCCAAATTTCCCAAATTTTTTTTTTTTCTCTTCCAATTGCTATTGCTTTGAAGGTATCTCCATTCCAGTGTGTTTGTAAGTCCTTCCTTTGTGTTTTGGCCTTCAGCGGGGATCAGTTTTGACAAGCTTTGCTGCATGTGCCTGCACTTGATGGCATATGGCCTGCATTTGATGGCTTTGATTTTGGGCAAGAAGTTTTTCCTTTTTTTTTTTTTTTAAGTATCCATGCCATGTCCCTCATATCTTCCCCTCCAAGTGTTGTCTTCCACCCTGACTTTTTCCCTGCTTTTGCAACATCTCTCTGCTGAGTTTTGGCCTCTTTTGGTCCTTTGCACTGCAGCTCATTTCCTCACAGACCAGTTTTTGAAGACACTACATCTCCCAATTTTCTGGAGTTTTTGGGCTATTTTTCAATTGCATTTCATTTGATCCTATCTCCTTTCCAGAGTGTTTGTAAGCCTTTCTTTTTGGGGTCGCAAGATTCCATTTCCCTTCCCGAAAGGAAATTTCATTTCCTTTCGGGAAGGGAAATGGAATCTTGCGATTTCAATGGGGACCAAGAGAGGAATCTTTGGTGCATGTGCCTGCACTTGATGGCATGCCATGCCTTTTGATGGCTTTGACTTGGAGCAAGATTTTTTTCTTTTTTCTTTTTTGTTAGAAGTATCCATGCCATGTCCCTCATATCTTCCCCTCCAAGTGTTGTCTTCCACCCTGACTTTTTCCCCTGCTTTTGTAACGTCTGTGAGCTTTACTTTGGCCTCTTTTGGTCCTTTTCACTTCACCTGATGAAATCCTGGTCCATCTCCTTGTAGTCGCTAAATTTCCAAATTTCCCAAATTTTTTTTTTTTCTCTTCCAATTGCTATTCCTTTGATGGTATCTCCATTCCAGTGTGTTTGTAAGTCCTTCCTTTGTGTTTTGGCCTTCAGCGGGGATCAGTTTTGACAAGCTTTGCTGCATGTGCCTGCACTTGATGGCATATGGCCTGCATTTGATGGCTTTGATTTTGGGCAAGAAGTTTTTCCTTTTTTTTTTTTTAAGTATCCATGCCATGTCCCTCATATCTTCCCCTCCAAGTGTTGTCTTCCACCCTGACTTTTTCCCCTGCTTTTGTAACATCTGTGAGCTTTACTTTGGCCTCTTTTGGTCTTTTTCACTTCACCTGATGAAATCCTGGTCCATCTCCTTGTAGTCGCTAAATTTCCAAATTTCCCAAATTTTTTTTTTTTTCTCTTCCAATTGATATTCCTTTGATGGTATCTCCATTCCAGTGTGTTTGTAAGTCCTTCCTTTGTGTTTTGGCCTTCAGCGGGGATCAGTTTTGACAAGCTTTGCTGCATGTGCCTGCACTTGATGGCATATGGCCTGCATTTGATGGCTTTGATTTTGGGCAAGAAGTTTTTCCTTTTTTTTTTTTTAAGTATCCATGCCATGTCCCTCATATCTTCCCCTCCAAGTGTTGTCTTCCACCCTGACTTTTTCCCCTGCTTTTGTAACATCTGTGAGCTTTACTTTGGCCTCTTTTGGTCCTTTTCACTTCACCTGATGAAATCCTGGTCCATCTCCTTGTAGTCGCTAAATTTCCAAATTTCCCAAATTTTTTTTTTTCTCTTCCAATTGCTATTGCTTTGAAGGTATCTCCATTCCAGTGTGTTTGTAAGTCCTTCCTTTGTGTTTTGGCCTTCAGCGGGGATCAGTTTTGACAAGCTTTGCTGCATGTGCCTGCACTTGATGGCATATGGCCTGCATTTGATGGCTTTGATTTTGGGCAAGAAGTTTTTCCTTTTTTTTTTTTAAGTATCCATGCCATGTCCCTCATATCTTCCCCTCCAAGTGTTGTCTTCCACCCTGACTTTTTCCCCTGCTTTTGTAACATCTGTGAGCTTTACTTTGGCCTCTTTTGGTCTTTTTCACTTCACCTGATGAAATCCTGGTCCATCTCCTTGTAGTTGCTAAATTTCCAAATTTCCCAAATTTTTTTTTTTTCTCTTCCAATTGCTATTCCTTTGATGGTATCTCCATTCCAGTGTGTTTGTAAGTCCTTCCTTTGTGTTTTGGCCTTCAGCGGGGATCAGTTTTGACAAGCTTTGCTGCATGTGCCTGCGCTTGATGGCATATGGCCTGCATTTGATGGCTTTGATTTTGGGCAAGAAGTTTTTCCTTTTTTTTTTTTTAAGTATCCATGCCATGTCCCTCATATCTTCCCCTCCAAGTGTTGTCTTCCACCCTGACTTTTTCCCCTGCTTTTGTAACATCTGTGAGCTTTACTTTGGCCTCTTTTGGTCTTTTTCACTTCACCTGATGAAATCCTGGTCCATCTCCTTGTAGTCGCTAAATTTCCAAATTTCCCAAATTTTTTTTTTTTCTCTTCCAATTGCTATTCCTTTGATGGTATCTCCATTCCAGTGTGTTTGTAAGTCCTTCCTTTGTGTTTTGGCCTTCAGCGGGGATCAGTTTTGACAAGCTTTGCTGCATGTGCCTGCACTTGATGGCATATGGCCTGCATTTGATGGCTTTGATTTTGGGCAAGAAGTTTTTCCTTTTTTTTTTTTTTAAGTATCCATGCCATGTCCCTCATATCTTCCCCTCCAAGTGTTGTCTTCCACCCTGACTTTTTCCCCTGCTTTTGTAACATCTGTGAGCTTTACTTTGGCCTCTTTTGGTCTTTTTCACTTCACCTGATGAAATCCTGGTCCATCTCCTTGTAGTCGCTAAATTTCCAAATTTCCCAAATTTTTTTTTTTTCTCTTCCAATTGCTATTCCTTTGATGGTATCTCCATTCCAGTGTGTTTGTAAGTCCTTCCTTTGTGTTTTGGCCTTCAGCGGGGATCAGTTTTGACAAGCTTTGCTGCATGTGCCTGCGCTTGATGGCATATGGCCTGCATTTGATGGCTTTGATTTTGGGCAAGAAGTTTTTCCTTTTTTTTTTTTTAAGTATCCATGCCATGTCCCTCATATCTTCCCCTCCAAGTGTTGTCTTCCACCCTGACTTTTTCCCTGCTTTTGCAACATCTCTCTGCTGAGTTTTGGCCTCTTTTGGTCCTTTGCACTGCAGCTCATTTCCTCACAGACCAGTTTTTGAAGACACTACATCTCCCAATTTTCTGGAGTTTTTGGGCTATTTTTCAATTGCATTTCATTTGATCCTATCTCCTTTCCAGAGTGTTTGTAAGCCTTTCTTTTTGGGGTCGCAAGATTCCATTTCCCTTCCCGAAAGGAAATTTCATTTCCTTTCGGGAAGGGAAATGGAATCTTGCGATTTCAATGGGGACCAAGAGAGGAATCTTTGGTGCATGTGCCTGCACTTGATGGCATGCCATGCCTTTTGATGGCTTTGACTTGGAGCAAGATTTTTTTCTTTTTTCTTTTTTGTTAGAAGTATCCATGCCATGTCCCTCATATCTTCCCCTCCAAGTGTTGTCTTCCACCCTGACTTTTTCCCCTGCTTTTGTAACATCTGTGAGCTTTACTTTGGCCTCTTTTGGTCTTTTTCACTTCACCTGATGAAATCCTGGTCCATCTCCTTGTAGTCGCTAAATTTCCAAATTTCCCAAATTTTTTTTTTTTCTCTTCCAATTGCTATTCCTTTGATGGTATCTCCATTCCAGTGTGTTTGTAAGTCCTTCCTTTGTGTTTTGGCCTTCAGCGGGGATCAGTTTTGACAAGCTTTGCTGCATGTGCCTGCGCTTGATGGCATATGGCCTTCATTTGATGGCTTTGATTTTGGGCAAGAAGTTTTTCCTTTTTTTTTTTTTAAGTATCCATGCCATGTCCCTCATATCTTCCCCTCCAAGTGTTGTCTTCCACCCTGACTTTTTCCCCTGCTTTTGTAACATCTGTGAGCTTTACTTTGGCCTCTTTTGGTCTTTTTCACTTCACCTGATGAAATCCTGGTCCATCTCCTTGTAGTCGCTAAATTTCCAAATTTCCCAAATTTTTTTTTTTTCTCTTCCAATTGCTATTCCTTTGATGGTATCTCCATTCCAGTGTGTTTGTAAGTCCTTCCTTTGTGTTTTGGCCTTCAGCGGGGATCAGTTTTGACAAGCTTTGCTGCATGTGCCTGCACTTGATGGCATATGGCCTGCATTTGATGGCTTTGATTTTGGGCAAGAAGTTTTTCCTTTTTTTTTTTTTAAGTATCCATGCCATGTCCCTCATATCTTCCCCTCCAAGTGTTGTCTTCCACCCTGACTTTTTCCCCTGCTTTTGTAACATCTGTGAGCTTTACTTTGGCCTCTTTTGGTCTTTTTCACTTCACCTGATGAAATCCTGGTCCATCTCCTTGTAGTCGCTAAATTTCCAAATTTCCCAAATTTTTTTTTTTTCTCTTCCAATTGCTATTGCTTTGAAGGTATCTCCATTCCAGTGTGTTTGTAAGTCCTTCCTTTGTGTTTTGGCCTTCAGCGGGGATCAGTTTTGACAAGCTTTGCTGCATGTGCCTGCACTTGATGGCATATGGCCTGCATTTGATGGCTTTGATTTTGGGCAAGAAGTTTTTCCTTTTTTTTTTTTTTAAGTATCCATGCCATGTCCCTCATATCTTCCCCTCCAAGTGTTGTCTTCCACCCTGACTTTTTCCCTGCTTTTGCAACATCTCTCTGCTGAGTTTTGGCCTCTTTTGGTCCTTTGCACTGCAGCTCATTTCCTCACAGACCAGTTTTTGAAGACACTACATCTCCCAATTTTCTGGAGTTTTTGGGCTATTTTTCAATTGCATTTCATTTGATCCTATCTCCTTTCCAGAGTGTTTGTAAGCCTTTCTTTTTGGGGTCGCAAGATTCCATTTCCCTTCCCGAAAGGAAATTTCATTTCCTTTCGGGAAGGGAAATGGAATCTTGCGATTTCAATGGGGACCAAGAGAGGAATCTTTGGTGCATGTGCCTGCACTTGATGGCATGCCATGCCTTTTGATGGCTTTGACTTGGAGCAAGATTTTTTTCTTTTTTCTTTTTTGTTAGAAGTATCCATGCCATGTCCCTCATATCTTCCCCTCCAAGTTGTGGCTTCCTCCTTGACTTTTTCCCCTGCTATTGAAACGTCTGTGAACTTTACTTTGGCCTCTTTTGGTCCTTTTCACTTCACCTGATGAAATCCTGGTCCATCTCCTTGTAGTCGCTAAATTTCCAAATTTCCCAAATTTTTTTTTTTCTCTTCCAATTGCTATTGCTTTGAAGGTATCTCCATTCCAGTGTGTTTGTAAGTCCTTCCTTTGTGTTTTGGCCTTCAGCGGGGATCAGTTTTGACAAGCTTTGCTGCATGTGCCTGCACTTGATGGCATATGGCCTGCATTTGATGGCTTTGATTTTGGGCAAGAAGTTTTTCCTTTTTTTTTTTTTAAGTATCCATGCCATGTCCCTCATATCTTCCCCTCCAAGTGTTGTCTTCCACCCTGACTTTTTCCCCTGCTTTTGTAACATCTGTGAGCTTTACTTTGGCCTCTTTTGGTCTTTTTCACTTCACCTGATGAAATCCTGGTCCATCTCCTTGTAGTCGCTAAATTTCCAAATTTCCCAAATTTTTTTTTTTTCTCTTCCAATTGCTATTCCTTTGATGGTATCTCCATTCCAGTGTGTTTGTAAGTCCTTCCTTTGTGTTTTGGCCTTCAGCGGGGATCAGTTTTGACAGGCTTTGCTGCATGTGCCTGCACTTGATGGCATATGGCCTGCATTTGATGGCTTTGATTTTGGGCAAGAAGTTTTTCCTTTTTTTTTTTTTAAGTATCCATGCCATGTCCCTCATATCTTCCCCTCCAAGTGTTGTCTTCCACCCTGACTTTTTCCCCTGCTTTTGTAACATCTGTGAGCTTTACTTTGGCCTCTTTTGGTCCTTTTCACTTCACCTGATGAAATCCTGGTCCATCTCCTTGTAGTCGCTAAATTTCCAAATTTCCCAAATTTTTTTTTTTCTCTTCCAATTGCTATTGCTTTGAAGGTATCTCCATTCCAGTGTGTTTGTAAGTCCTTCCTTTGTGTTTTGGCCTTCAGCGGGGATCAGTTTTGACAAGCTTTGCTGCATGTGCCTGCACTTGATGGCATATGGCCTGCATTTGATGGCTTTGATTTTGGGCAAGAAGTTTTTCCTTTTTTTTTTTTAAGTATCCATGCCATGTCCCTCATATCTTCCCCTCCAAGTGTTGTCTTCCACCCTGACTTTTTCCCCTGCTTTTGTAACATCTGTGAGCTTTACTTTGGCCTCTTTTGGTCTTTTTCACTTCACCTGATGAAATCCTGGTCCATCTCCTTGTAGTTGCTAAATTTCCAAATTTCCCAAATTTTTTTTTTTTCTCTTCCAATTGCTATTCCTTTGATGGTATCTCCATTCCAGTGTGTTTGTAAGTCCTTCCTTTGTGTTTTGGCCTTCAGCGGGGATCAGTTTTGACAAGCTTTGCTGCATGTGCCTGCGCTTGATGGCATATGGCCTGCATTTGATGGCTTTGATTTTGGGCAAGAAGTTTTTCCTTTTTTTTTTTTTAAGTATCCATGCCATGTCCCTCATATCTTCCCCTCCAAGTGTTGTCTTCCACCCTGACTTTTTCCCCTGCTTTTGTAACATCTGTGAGCTTTACTTTGGCCTCTTTTGGTCTTTTTCACTTCACCTGATGAAATCCTGGTCCATCTCCTTGTAGTCGCTAAATTTCCAAATTTCCCAAATTTTTTTTTTTTCTCTTCCAATTGCTATTCCTTTGATGGTATCTCCATTCCAGTGTGTTTGTAAGTCCTTCCTTTGTGTTTTGGCCTTCAGCGGGGATCAGTTTTGACAAGCTTTGCTGCATGTGCCTGCACTTGATGGCATATGGCCTGCATTTGATGGCTTTGATTTTGGGCAAGAAGTTTTTCCTTTTTTTTTTTTTTAAGTATCCATGCCATGTCCCTCATATCTTCCCCTCCAAGTGTTGTCTTCCACCCTGACTTTTTCCCCTGCTTTTGTAACATCTGTGAGCTTTACTTTGGCCTCTTTTGGTCTTTTTCACTTCACCTGATGAAATCCTGGTCCATCTCCTTGTAGTCGCTAAATTTCCAAATTTCCCAAATTTTTTTTTTTTCTCTTCCAATTGCTATTCCTTTGATGGTATCTCCATTCCAGTGTGTTTGTAAGTCCTTCCTTTGTGTTTTGGCCTTCAGCGGGGATCAGTTTTGACAAGCTTTGCTGCATGTGCCTGCGCTTGATGGCATATGGCCTGCATTTGATGGCTTTGATTTTGGGCAAGAAGTTTTTCCTTTTTTTTTTTTTAAGTATCCATGCCATGTCCCTCATATCTTCCCCTCCAAGTGTTGTCTTCCACCCTGACTTTTTCCCTGCTTTTGCAACATCTCTCTGCTGAGTTTTGGCCTCTTTTGGTCCTTTGCACTGCAGCTCATTTCCTCACAGACCAGTTTTTGAAGACACTACATCTCCCAATTTTCTGGAGTTTTTGGGCTATTTTTCAATTGCATTTCATTTGATCCTATCTCCTTTCCAGAGTGTTTGTAAGCCTTTCTTTTTGGGGTCGCAAGATTCCATTTCCCTTCCCGAAAGGAAATTTCATTTCCTTTCGGGAAGGGAAATGGAATCTTGCGATTTCAATGGGGACCAAGAGAGGAATCTTTGGTGCATGTGCCTGCACTTGATGGCATGCCATGCCTTTTGATGGCTTTGACTTGGAGCAAGATTTTTTTCTTTTTTCTTTTTTGTTAGAAGTATCCATGCCATGTCCCTCATATCTTCCCCTCCAAGTGTTGTCTTCCACCCTGACTTTTTCCCCTGCTTTTGTAACATCTGTGAGCTTTACTTTGGCCTCTTTTGGTCTTTTTCACTTCACCTGATGAAATCCTGGTCCATCTCCTTGTAGTCGCTAAATTTCCAAATTTCCCAAATTTTTTTTTTTTCTCTTCCAATTGCTATTCCTTTGATGGTATCTCCATTCCAGTGTGTTTGTAAGTCCTTCCTTTGTGTTTTGGCCTTCAGCGGGGATCAGTTTTGACAAGCTTTGCTGCATGTGCCTGCGCTTGATGGCATATGGCCTTCATTTGATGGCTTTGATTTTGGGCAAGAAGTTTTTCCTTTTTTTTTTTTTAAGTATCCATGCCATGTCCCTCATATCTTCCCCTCCAAGTGTTGTCTTCCACCCTGACTTTTTCCCCTGCTTTTGTAACATCTGTGAGCTTTACTTTGGCCTCTTTTGGTCTTTTTCACTTCACCTGATGAAATCCTGGTCCATCTCCTTGTAGTCGCTAAATTTCCAAATTTCCCAAATTTTTTTTTTTTCTCTTCCAATTGCTATTCCTTTGATGGTATCTCCATTCCAGTGTGTTTGTAAGTCCTTCCTTTGTGTTTTGGCCTTCAGCGGGGATCAGTTTTGACAAGCTTTGCTGCATGTGCCTGCACTTGATGGCATATGGCCTGCATTTGATGGCTTTGATTTTGGGCAAGAAGTTTTTCCTTTTTTTTTTTTTAAGTATCCATGCCATGTCCCTCATATCTTCCCCTCCAAGTGTTGTCTTCCACCCTGACTTTTTCCCCTGCTTTTGTAACATCTGTGAGCTTTACTTTGGCCTCTTTTGGTCTTTTTCACTTCACCTGATGAAATCCTGGTCCATCTCCTTGTAGTCGCTAAATTTCCAAATTTCCCAAATTTTTTTTTTTTCTCTTCCAATTGCTATTGCTTTGAAGGTATCTCCATTCCAGTGTGTTTGTAAGTCCTTCCTTTGTGTTTTGGCCTTCAGCGGGGATCAGTTTTGACAAGCTTTGCTGCATGTGCCTGCACTTGATGGCATATGGCCTGCATTTGATGGCTTTGATTTTGGGCAAGAAGTTTTTCCTTTTTTTTTTTTTTAAGTATCCATGCCATGTCCCTCATATCTTCCCCTCCAAGTGTTGTCTTCCACCCTGACTTTTTCCCTGCTTTTGCAACATCTCTCTGCTGAGTTTTGGCCTCTTTTGGTCCTTTGCACTGCAGCTCATTTCCTCACAGACCAGTTTTTGAAGACACTACATCTCCCAATTTTCTGGAGTTTTTGGGCTATTTTTCAATTGCATTTCATTTGATCCTATCTCCTTTCCAGAGTGTTTGTAAGCCTTTCTTTTTGGGGTCGCAAGATTCCATTTCCCTTCCCGAAAGGAAATTTCATTTCCTTTCGGGAAGGGAAATGGAATCTTGCGATTTCAATGGGGACCAAGAGAGGAATCTTTGGTGCATGTGCCTGCACTTGATGGCATGCCATGCCTTTTGATGGCTTTGACTTGGAGCAAGATTTTTTTCTTTTTTCTTTTTTGTTAGAAGTATCCATGCCATGTCCCTCATATCTTCCCCTCCAAGTTGTGGCTTCCTCCTTGACTTTTTCCCCTGCTATTGTAACGTCTGTGAACTTTACTTTGGCCTCTTTTGGTCCTTTTCACTTCACCTGATGAAATCCTGGTCCATCTCCTTGTAGTCGCTAAATTTCCAAATTTCCCAAATTTTTTTTTTTCTCTTCCAATTGCTATTGCTTTGAAGGTATCTCCATTCCAGTGTGTTTGTAAGTCCTTCCTTTGTGTTTTGGCCTTCAGCGGGGATCAGTTTTGACAAGCTTTGCTGCATGTGCCTGCACTTGATGGCATATGGCCTGCATTTGATGGCTTTGATTTTGGGCAAGAAGTTTTTCCTTTTTTTTTTTTTAAGTATCCATGCCATGTCCCTCATATCTTCCCCTCCAAGTGTTGTCTTCCACCCTGACTTTTTCCCCTGCTTTTGTAACATCTGTGAGCTTTACTTTGGCCTCTTTTGGTCTTTTTCACTTCACCTGATGAAATCCTGGTCCATCTCCTTGTAGTCGCTAAATTTCCAAATTTCCCAAATTTTTTTTTTTTCTCTTCCAATTGCTATTCCTTTGATGGTATCTCCATTCCAGTGTGTTTGTAAGTCCTTCCTTTGTGTTTTGGCCTTCAGCGGGGATCAGTTTTGACAGGCTTTGCTGCATGTGCCTGCACTTGATGGCATATGGCCTGCATTTGATGGCTTTGATTTTGGGCAAGAAGTTTTTCCTTTTTTTTTTTTTAAGTATCCATGCCATGTCCCTCATATCTTCCCCTCCAAGTGTTGTCTTCCACCCTGACTTTTTCCCCTGCTTTTGTAACATCTGTGAGCTTTACTTTGGCCTCTTTTGGTCCTTTTCACTTCACCTGATGAAATCCTGGTCCATCTCCTTGTAGTCGCTAAATTTCCAAATTTCCCAAATTTTTTTTTTTCTCTTCCAATTGCTATTGCTTTGAAGGTATCTCCATTCCAGTGTGTTTGTAAGTCCTTCCTTTGTGTTTTGGCCTTCAGCGGGGATCAGTTTTGACAAGCTTTGCTGCATGTGCCTGCACTTGATGGCATATGGCCTGCATTTGATGGCTTTGATTTTGGGCAAGAAGTTTTTCCTTTTTTTTTTTTAAGTATCCATGCCATGTCCCTCATATCTTCCCCTCCAAGTGTTGTCTTCCACCCTGACTTTTTCCCCTGCTTTTGTAACATCTGTGAGCTTTACTTTGGCCTCTTTTGGTCTTTTTCACTTCACCTGATGAAATCCTGGTCCATCTCCTTGTAGTTGCTAAATTTCCAAATTTCCCAAATTTTTTTTTTTTCTCTTCCAATTGCTATTCCTTTGATGGTATCTCCATTCCAGTGTGTTTGTAAGTCCTTCCTTTGTGTTTTGGCCTTCAGCGGGGATCAGTTTTGACAAGCTTTGCTGCATGTGCCTGCGCTTGATGGCATATGGCCTGCATTTGATGGCTTTGATTTTGGGCAAGAAGTTTTTCCTTTTTTTTTTTTTAAGTATCCATGCCATGTCCCTCATATCTTCCCCTCCAAGTGTTGTCTTCCACCCTGACTTTTTCCCCTGCTTTTGTAACATCTGTGAGCTTTACTTTGGCCTCTTTTGGTCTTTTTCACTTCACCTGATGAAATCCTGGTCCATCTCCTTGTAGTCGCTAAATTTCCAAATTTCCCAAATTTTTTTTTTTTCTCTTCCAATTGCTATTCCTTTGATGGTATCTCCATTCCAGTGTGTTTGTAAGTCCTTCCTTTGTGTTTTGGCCTTCAGCGGGGATCAGTTTTGACAAGCTTTGCTGCATGTGCCTGCACTTGATGGCATATGGCCTGCATTTGATGGCTTTGATTTTGGGCAAGAAGTTTTTCCTTTTTTTTTTTTTTAAGTATCCATGCCATGTCCCTCATATCTTCCCCTCCAAGTGTTGTCTTCCACCCTGACTTTTTCCCCTGCTTTTGTAACATCTGTGAGCTTTACTTTGGCCTCTTTTGGTCTTTTTCACTTCACCTGATGAAATCCTGGTCCATCTCCTTGTAGTCGCTAAATTTCCAAATTTCCCAAATTTTTTTTTTTTCTCTTCCAATTGCTATTCCTTTGATGGTATCTCCATTCCAGTGTGTTTGTAAGTCCTTCCTTTGTGTTTTGGCCTTCAGCGGGGATCAGTTTTGACAAGCTTTGCTGCATGTGCCTGCGCTTGATGGCATATGGCCTGCATTTGATGGCTTTGATTTTGGGCAAGAAGTTTTTCCTTTTTTTTTTTTTAAGTATCCATGCCATGTCCCTCATATCTTCCCCTCCAAGTGTTGTCTTCCACCCTGACTTTTTCCCTGCTTTTGCAACATCTCTCTGCTGAGTTTTGGCCTCTTTTGGTCCTTTGCACTGCAGCTCATTTCCTCACAGACCAGTTTTTGAAGACACTACATCTCCCAATTTTCTGGAGTTTTTGGGCTATTTTTCAATTGCATTTCATTTGATCCTATCTCCTTTCCAGAGTGTTTGTAAGCCTTTCTTTTTGGGGTCGCAAGATTCCATTTCCCTTCCCGAAAGGAAATTTCATTTCCTTTCGGGAAGGGAAATGGAATCTTGCGATTTCAATGGGGACCAAGAGAGGAATCTTTGGTGCATGTGCCTGCACTTGATGGCATGCCATGCCTTTTGATGGCTTTGACTTGGAGCAAGATTTTTTTCTTTTTTCTTTTTTGTTAGAAGTATCCATGCCATGTCCCTCATATCTTCCCCTCCAAGTGTTGTCTTCCACCCTGACTTTTTCCCCTGCTTTTGTAACATCTGTGAGCTTTACTTTGGCCTCTTTTGGTCTTTTTCACTTCACCTGATGAAATCCTGGTCCATCTCCTTGTAGTCGCTAAATTTCCAAATTTCCCAAATTTTTTTTTTTTCTCTTCCAATTGCTATTCCTTTGATGGTATCTCCATTCCAGTGTGTTTGTAAGTCCTTCCTTTGTGTTTTGGCCTTCAGCGGGGATCAGTTTTGACAAGCTTTGCTGCATGTGCCTGCGCTTGATGGCATATGGCCTTCATTTGATGGCTTTGATTTTGGGCAAGAAGTTTTTCCTTTTTTTTTTTTTAAGTATCCATGCCATGTCCCTCATATCTTCCCCTCCAAGTGTTGTCTTCCACCCTGACTTTTTCCCCTGCTTTTGTAACATCTGTGAGCTTTACTTTGGCCTCTTTTGGTCTTTTTCACTTCACCTGATGAAATCCTGGTCCATCTCCTTGTAGTCGCTAAATTTCCAAATTTCCCAAATTTTTTTTTTTTCTCTTCCAATTGCTATTCCTTTGATGGTATCTCCATTCCAGTGTGTTTGTAAGTCCTTCCTTTGTGTTTTGGCCTTCAGCGGGGATCAGTTTTGACAAGCTTTGCTGCATGTGCCTGCACTTGATGGCATATGGCCTGCATTTGATGGCTTTGATTTTGGGCAAGAAGTTTTTCCTTTTTTTTTTTTTAAGTATCCATGCCATGTCCCTCATATCTTCCCCTCCAAGTGTTGTCTTCCACCCTGACTTTTTCCCCTGCTTTTGTAACATCTGTGAGCTTTACTTTGGCCTCTTTTGGTCTTTTTCACTTCACCTGATGAAATCCTGGTCCATCTCCTTGTAGTCGCTAAATTTCCAAATTTCCCAAATTTTTTTTTTTTCTCTTCCAATTGCTATTGCTTTGAAGGTATCTCCATTCCAGTGTGTTTGTAAGTCCTTCCTTTGTGTTTTGGCCTTCAGCGGGGATCAGTTTTGACAAGCTTTGCTGCATGTGCCTGCACTTGATGGCATATGGCCTGCATTTGATGGCTTTGATTTTGGGCAAGAAGTTTTTCCTTTTTTTTTTTTTTAAGTATCCATGCCATGTCCCTCATATCTTCCCCTCCAAGTGTTGTCTTCCACCCTGACTTTTTCCCTGCTTTTGCAACATCTCTCTGCTGAGTTTTGGCCTCTTTTGGTCCTTTGCACTGCAGCTCATTTCCTCACAGACCAGTTTTTGAAGACACTACATCTCCCAATTTTCTGGAGTTTTTGGGCTATTTTTCAATTGCATTTCATTTGATCCTATCTCCTTTCCAGAGTGTTTGTAAGCCTTTCTTTTTGGGGTCGCAAGATTCCATTTCCCTTCCCGAAAGGAAATTTCATTTCCTTTCGGGAAGGGAAATGGAATCTTGCGATTTCAATGGGGACCAAGAGAGGAATCTTTGGTGCATGTGCCTGCACTTGATGGCATGCCATGCCTTTTGATGGCTTTGACTTGGAGCAAGATTTTTTTCTTTTTTCTTTTTTGTTAGAAGTATCCATGCCATGTCCCTCATATCTTCCCCTCCAAGTTGTGGCTTCCTCCTTGACTTTTTCCCCTGCTATTGTAACGTCTGTGAACTTTACTTTGGCCTCTTTTGGTCCTTTTCACTTCACCTGATGAAATCCTGGTCCATCTCCTTGTAGTCGCTAAATTTCCAAATTTCCCAAATTTTTTTTTTTCTCTTCCAATTGCTATTGCTTTGAAGGTATCTCCATTCCAGTGTGTTTGTAAGTCCTTCCTTTGTGTTTTGGCCTTCAGCGGGGATCAGTTTTGACAAGCTTTGCTGCATGTGCCTGCACTTGATGGCATATGGCCTGCATTTGATGGCTTTGATTTTGGGCAAGAAGTTTTTCCTTTTTTTTTTTTTAAGTATCCATGCCATGTCCCTCATATCTTCCCCTCCAAGTGTTGTCTTCCACCCTGACTTTTTCCCCTGCTTTTGTAACATCTGTGAGCTTTACTTTGGCCTCTTTTGGTCTTTTTCACTTCACCTGATGAAATCCTGGTCCATCTCCTTGTAGTCGCTAAATTTCCAAATTTCCCAAATTTTTTTTTTTTCTCTTCCAATTGCTATTCCTTTGATGGTATCTCCATTCCAGTGTGTTTGTAAGTCCTTCCTTTGTGTTTTGGCCTTCAGCGGGGATCAGTTTTGACAGGCTTTGCTGCATGTGCCTGCACTTGATGGCATATGGCCTGCATTTGATGGCTTTGATTTTGGGCAAGAAGTTTTTCCTTTTTTTTTTTTTAAGTATCCATGCCATGTCCCTCATATCTTCCCCTCCAAGTGTTGTCTTCCACCCTGACTTTTTCCCCTGCTTTTGTAACATCTGTGAGCTTTACTTTGGCCTCTTTTGGTCCTTTTCACTTCACCTGATGAAATCCTGGTCCATCTCCTTGTAGTCGCTAAATTTCCAAATTTCCCAAATTTTTTTTTTTCTCTTCCAATTGCTATTGCTTTGAAGGTATCTCCATTCCAGTGTGTTTGTAAGTCCTTCCTTTGTGTTTTGGCCTTCAGCGGGGATCAGTTTTGACAAGCTTTGCTGCATGTGCCTGCACTTGATGGCATATGGCCTGCATTTGATGGCTTTGATTTTGGGCAAGAAGTTTTTCCTTTTTTTTTTTTTAAGTATCCATGCCATGTCCCTCATATCTTCCCCTCCAAGTGTTGTCTTCCACCCTGACTTTTTCCCCTGCTTTTGTAACATCTGTGAGCTTTACTTTGGCCTCTTTTGGTCTTTTTCACTTCACCTGATGAAATCCTGGTCCATCTCCTTGTAGTCGCTAAATTTCCAAATTTCCCAAATTTTTTTTTTTTCTCTTCCAATTGCTATTCCTTTGATGGTATCTCCATTCCAGTGTGTTTGTAAGTCCTTCCTTTGTGTTTTGGCCTTCAGCGGGGATCAGTTTTGACAAGCTTTGCTGCATGTGCCTGCGCTTGATGGCATATGGCCTGCATTTGATGGCTTTGATTTTGGGCAAGAAGTTTTTCCTTTTTTTTTTTTTAAGTATCCATGCCATGTCCCTCATATCTTCCCCTCCAAGTGTTGTCTTCCACCCTGACTTTTTCCCCTGCTTTTGTAACATCTGTGAGCTTTACTTTGGCCTCTTTTGGTCTTTTTCACTTCACCTGATGAAATCCTGGTCCATCTCCTTGTAGTCGCTAAATTTCCAAATTTCCCAAATTTTTTTTTTTTCTCTTCCAATTGCTATTCCTTTGATGGTATCTCCATTCCAGTGTGTTTGTAAGTCCTTCCTTTGTGTTTTGGCCTTCAGCGGGGATCAGTTTTGACAAGCTTTGCTGCATGTGCCTGCACTTGATGGCATATGGCCTGCATTTGACGGCTTTGATTTTGGGCAAGAAGTTTTTCCTTTTTTTTTTTTAAGTATCCATGCCATGTCCCTCATATCTTCCCCTCCAAGTGTTGTCTTCCACCCTGACTTTTTCCCTGCTTTTGCAACATCTCTCTGCTGAGTTTTGGCCTCTTTTGGTCCTTTGCACTGCAGCTCATTTCCTCACAGACCAGTTTTTGAAGACACTACATCTCCCAATTTTCTGGAGTTTTTGGGCTATTTTTCAATTGCATTTCATTTGATCCTATCTCCTTTCCAGAGTGTTTGTAAGCCTTTCTTTTTGGGGTCGCAAGATTCCATTTCCCTTCCCGAAAGGAAATGAAATTTCCTTTCGGGAAGGGAAATGGAATCTTGCGATTTCAATGGGGACCAAGAGAGGAATCTTTGGTGCATGTGCCTGCACTTGATGGCATGCCATGCCTTTTGATGGCTTTGACTTGGAGCAAGATTTTTTTCTTTTTTCTTTTTTGTTAGAAGTATCCATGCCATGTCCCTCATATCTTCCCCTCCAAGTTGTGGCTTCCTCCTTGACTTTTTCCCCTGCTATTGTAACGTCTGTGAACTTTACTTTGGCCTCTTTTGGTCCTTTTCGCTTCACCTGATGAAATCCTGGTCCATCTCCTTGTAGTCGCTAAATTTCCAAATTTCCCCAATTTTTTTTTTTCTCTTCCAATTGCTATTGCTTTGAAGGTATCTCCATTCCAGTGTGTTTGTAAGTCCTTCCTTTGTGTTTTGGCCTTCAGCGGGGATCAGTTTTGACAAGCTTTGCTGCATGTGCCTGCACTTGATGGCATATGGCCTGCATTTGATGGCTTTGATTTTGGGCAAGAAGTTTTTCCTTTTTTTTTTTTTTAAGTATCCATGCCATGTCCCTCATATCTTCCCCTCCAAGTGTTGTCTTCCACCCTGACTTTTTCCCCTGCTTTTGTAACATCTGTGAGCTTTACTTTGGCCTCTTTTGGTCTTTTTCACTTCACCTGATGAAATCCTGGTCCATCTCCTTGTAGTCGCTAAATTTCCAAATTTCCCAAATTTTTTTTTTTTCTCTTCCAATTGCTATTGCTTTGAAGGTATCTCCATTCCAGTGTGTTTGTAAGTCCTTCCTTTGTGTTTTGGCCTTCAGCGGGGATCAGTTTTGACAAGCTTTGCTGCATGTGCCTGCACTTGATGGCATATGGCCTGCATTTGATGGCTTTGATTTTGGGCAAGAAGTTTTTCCTTTTTTTTTTTTTTAAGTATCCATGCCATGTCCCTCATATCTTCCCCTCCAAGTGTTGTCTTCCACCCTGACTTTTTCCCTGCTTTTGCAACATCTCTCTGCTGAGTTTTGGCCTCTTTTGGTCCTTTGCACTGCAGCTCATTTCCTCACAGACCAGTTTTTGAAGACACTACATCTCCCAATTTTCTGGAGTTTTTGGGCTATTTTTCAATTGCATTTCATTTGATCCTATCTCCTTTCCAGAGTGTTTGTAAGCCTTTCTTTTTGGGGTCGCAAGATTCCATTTCCCTTCCCGAAAGGAAATTTCATTTCCTTTCGGGAAGGGAAATGGAATCTTGCGATTTCAATGGGGACCAAGAGAGGAATCTTTGGTGCATGTGCCTGCACTTGATGGCATGCCATGCCTTTTGATGGCTTTGACTTGGAGCAAGATTTTTTTCTTTTTTCTTTTTTGTTAGAAGTATCCATGCCATGTCCCTCATATCTTCCCCTCCAAGTTGTGGCTTCCTCCTTGACTTTTTCCCCTGCTATTGTAACGTCTGTGAACTTTACTTTGGCCTCTTTTGGTCCTTTTCACTTCACCTGATGAAATCCTGGTCCATCTCCTTGTAGTCGCTAAATTTCCAAATTTCCCAAATTTTTTTTTTTCTCTTCCAATTGCTATTGCTTTGAAGGTATCTCCATTCCAGTGTGTTTGTAAGTCCTTCCTTTGTGTTTTGGCCTTCAGCGGGGATCAGTTTTGACAAGCTTTGCTGCATGTGCCTGCACTTGATGGCATATGGCCTGCATTTGATGGCTTTGATTTTGGGCAAGAAGTTTTTCCTTTTTTTTTTTTTAAGTATCCATGCCATGTCCCTCATATCTTCCCCTCCAAGTGTTGTCTTCCACCCTGACTTTTTCCCCTGCTTTTGTAACATCTGTGAGCTTTACTTTGGCCTCTTTTGGTCTTTTTCACTTCACCTGATGAAATCCTGGTCCATCTCCTTGTAGTCGCTAAATTTCCAAATTTCCCAAATTTTTTTTTTTTCTCTTCCAATTGCTATTCCTTTGATGGTATCTCCATTCCAGTGTGTTTGTAAGTCCTTCCTTTGTGTTTTGGCCTTCAGCGGGGATCAGTTTTGACAGGCTTTGCTGCATGTGCCTGCACTTGATGGCATATGGCCAGCATTTGATGGCTTTGATTTTGGGCAAGAAGTTTTTCCTTTTTTTTTTTTTAAGTATCCATGCCATGTCCCTCATATCTTCCCCTCCAAGTGTTGTCTTCCACCCTGACTTTTTCCCCTGCTTTTGTAACATCTGTGAGCTTTACTTTGGCCTCTTTTGGTCCTTTTCACTTCACCTGATGAAATCCTGGTCCATCTCCTTGTAGTCGCTAAATTTCCAAATTTCCCAAATTTTTTTTTTTCTCTTCCAATTGCTATTGCTTTGAAGGTATCTCCATTCCAGTGTGTTTGTAAGTCCTTCCTTTGTGTTTTGGCCTTCAGCGGGGATCAGTTTTGACAAGCTTTGCTGCATGTGCCTGCACTTGATGGCATATGGCCTGCATTTGATGGCTTTGATTTTGGGCAAGAAGTTTTTCCTTTTTTTTTTTTTAAGTATCCATGCCATGTCCCTCATATCTTCCCCTCCAAGTGTTGTCTTCCACCCTGACTTTTTCCCCTGCTTTTGTAACATCTGTGAGCTTTACTTTGGCCTCTTTTGGTCTTTTTCACTTCACCTGATGAAATCCTGGTCCATCTCCTTGTAGTCGCTAAATTTCCAAATTTCCCAAATTTTTTTTTTTTCTCTTCCAATTGCTATTCCTTTGATGGTATCTCCATTCCAGTGTGTTTGTAAGTCCTTCCTTTGTGTTTTGGCCTTCAGCGGGGATCAGTTTTGACAAGCTTTGCTGCATGTGCCTGCGCTTGATGGCATATGGCCTGCATTTGATGGCTTTGATTTTGGGCAAGAAGTTTTTCCTTTTTTTTTTTTTAAGTATCCATGCCATGTCCCTCATATCTTCCCCTCCAAGTGTTGTCTTCCACCCTGACTTTTTCCCTGCTTTTGCAACATTTCTCTGCTGAGTTTTGGCCTCTTTTGGTCCTTTGCACTGCAGCTCATTTCCTCACAGACCAGTTTTTGAAGACACTACATCTCCCAATTTTCTGGAGTTTTTGGGCTATTTTTCAATTGCATTTCATTTGATCCTATCTCCTTTCCAGAGTGTTTGTAAGCCTTTCTTTTTGGGGTCGCAAGATTCCATTTCCCTTCCCGAAAGGAAATTTCATTTCCTTTCGGGAAGGGAAATGGAATCTTGCGATTTCAATGGGGACCAAGAGAGGAATCTTTGGTGCATGTGCCTGCACTTGATGGCATGCCATGCCTTTTGATGGCTTTGACTTGGAGCAAGATTTTTTTCTTTTTTCTTTTTTGTTAGAAGTATCCATGCCATGTCCCTCATATCTTCCCCTCCAAGTTGTGGCTTCCTCCTTGACTTTTTCCCCTGCTATTGTAACGTCTGTGAACTTTACTTTGGCCTCTTTTGGTCCTTTTCACTTCACCTGATGAAATCCTGGTCCATCTCCTTGTAGTCGCTAAATTTCCAAATTTCCCAAATTTTTTTTTTTCTCTTCCAATTGCTATTGCTTTGAAGGTATCTCCATTCCAGTGTGTTTGTAAGTCCTTCCTTTGTGTTTTGGCCTTCAGCGGGGATCAGTTTTGACAAGCTTTGCTGCATGTGCCTGCACTTGATGGCATATGGCCTGCATTTGATGGCTTTGATTTTGGGCAAGAAGTTTTTCCTTTTTTTTTTTTTAAGTATCCATGCCATGTCCCTCATATCTTCCCCTCCAAGTGTTGTCTTCCACCCTGACTTTTTCCCCTGCTTTTGTAACATCTGTGAGCTTTACTTTGGCCTCTTTTGGTCTTTTTCACTTCACCTGATGAAATCCTGGTCCATCTCCTTGTAGTCGCTAAATTTCCAAATTTCCCAAATTTTTTTTTTTTCTCTTCCAATTGCTATTCCTTTGATGGTATCTCCATTCCAGTGTGTTTGTAAGTCCTTCCTTTGTGTTTTGGCCTTCAGCGGGGATCAGTTTTGACAGGCTTTGCTGCATGTGCCTGCACTTGATGGCATATGGCCTGCATTTGATGGCTTTGATTTTGGGCAAGAAGTTTTTCCTTTTTTTTTTTTTAAGTATCCATGCCATGTCCCTCATATCTTCCCCTCCAAGTGTTGTCTTCCACCCTGACTTTTTCCCCTGCTTTTGTAACATCTGTGAGCTTTACTTTGGCCTCTTTTGGTCCTTTTCACTTCACCTGATGAAATCCTGGTCCATCTCCTTGTAGTCGCTAAATTTCCAAATTTCCCAAATTTTTTTTTTTCTCTTCCAATTGCTATTGCTTTGAAGGTATCTCCATTCCAGTGTGTTTGTAAGTCCTTCCTTTGTGTTTTGGCCTTCAGCGGGGATCAGTTTTGACAAGCTTTGCTGCATGTGCCTGCACTTGATGGCATATGGCCTGCATTTGATGGCTTTGATTTTGGGCAAGAAGTTTTTCCTTTTTTTTTTTTTAAGTATCCATGCCATGTCCCTCATATCTTCCCCTCCAAGTGTTGTCTTCCACCCTGACTTTTTCCCCTGCTTTTGTAACATCTGTGAGCTTTACTTTGGCCTCTTTTGGTCTTTTTCACTTCACCTGATGAAATCCTGGTCCATCTCCTTGTAGTCGCTAAATTTCCAAATTTCCCAAATTTTTTTTTTTTCTCTTCCAATTGCTATTCCTTTGATGGTATCTCCATTCCAGTGTGTTTGTAAGTCCTTCCTTTGTGTTTTGGCCTTCAGCGGGGATCAGTTTTGACAAGCTTTGCTGCATGTGCCTGCGCTTGATGGCATATGGCCTGCATTTGATGGCTTTGATTTTGGGCAAGAAGTTTTTCCTTTTTTTTTTTTTAAGTATCCATGCCATGTCCCTCATATCTTCCCCTCCAAGTGTTGTCTTCCACCCTGACTTTTTCCCTGCTTTTGCAACATCTCTCTGCTGAGTTTTGGCCTCTTTTGGTCCTTTGCACTGCAGCTCATTTCCTCACAGACCAGTTTTTGAAGACACTACATCTCCCAATTTTCTGGAGTTTTTGGGCTATTTTTCAATTGCATTTCATTTGATCCTATCTCCTTTCCAGAGTGTTTGTAAGCCTTTCTTTTTGGGGTCGCAAGATTCCATTTCCCTTCCCGAAAGGAAATGAAATTTCCTTTCGGGAAGGGAAATGGAATCTTGCGATTTCAATGGGGACCAAGAGAGGAATCTTTGGTGCATGTGCCTGCACTTGATGGCATGCCATGCCTTTTGATGGCTTTGACTTGGAGCAAGATTTTTTTCTTTTTTCTTTTTTGTTAGAAGTATCCATGCCATGTCCCTCATATCTTCCCCTCCAAGTTGTGGCTTCCTCCTTGACTTTTTCCCCTGCTATTGTAACGTCTGTGAACTTTACTTTGGCCTCTTTTGGTCCTTTTCACTTCACCTGATGAAATCCTGGTCCATCTCCTTGTAGTCGCTAAATTTCCAAATTTCCCAAATTTTTTTTTTTTCTCTTCCAATTGCTATTGCTTTGAAGGTATCTCCATTCCAGTGTGTTTGTAAGTCCTTCCTTTGTGTTTTGGCCTTCAGCGGGGATCAGTTTTGACAAGCTTTGCTGCATGTGCCTGCACTTGATGGCATATGGCCTGCATTTGATGGCTTTGATTTTGGGCAAGAAGTTTTTCCTTTTTTTTTTTTTAAGTATCCATGCCATGTCCCTCATATCTTCCCCTCCAAGTGTTGTCTTCCACCCTGACTTTTTCCCCTGCTTTTGTAACATCTGTGAGCTTTACTTTGGCCTCTTTTGGTCTTTTTCACTTCACCTGATGAAATCCTGGTCCATCTCCTTGTAGTCGCTAAATTTCCAAATTTCCCAAATTTTTTTTTTTTCTCTTCCAATTGCTATTCCTTTGATGGTATCTCCATTCCAGTGTGTTTGTAAGTCCTTCCTTTGTGTTTTGGCCTTCAGCGGGGATCAGTTTTGACAGGCTTTGCTGCATGTGCCTGCACTTGATGGCATATGGCCTGCATTTGATGGCTTTGATTTTGGGCAAGAAGTTTTTCCTTTTTTTTTTTTTAAGTATCCATGCCATGTCCCTCATATCTTCCCCTCCAAGTGTTGTCTTCCACCCTGACTTTTTCCCCTGCTTTTGTAACATCTGTGAGCTTTACTTTGGCCTCTTTTGGTCTTTTTCACTTCACCTGATGAAATCCTGGTCCATCTCCTTGTAGTCGCTAAATTTCCAAATTTCCCAAATTTTTTTTTTTTCTCTTCCAATTGCTATTCCTTTGATGGTATCTCCATTCCAGTGTGTTTGTAAGTCCTTCCTTTGTGTTTTGGCCTTCAGCGGGGATCAGTTTTGACAAGCTTTGCTGCATGTGCCTGCACTTGATGGCATATGGCCTGCATTTGATGGCTTTGATTTTGGGCAAGAAGTTTTTCCTTTTTTTTTTTTTTAAGTATCCATGCCATGTCCCTCATATCTTCCCCTCCAAGTGTTGTCTTCCACCCTGACTTTTTCCCTGCTTTTGCAACATCTCTCTGCTGAGTTTTGGCCTCTTTTGGTCCTTTGCACTGCAGCTCATTTCCTCACAGACCAGTTTTTGAAGACACTACATCTCCCAATTTTCTGGAGTTTTTGGGCTATTTTTCAATTGCATTTCATTTGATCCTATCTCCTTTCCAGAGTGTTTGTAAGCCTTTCTTTTTGGGGTCGCAAGATTCCATTTCCCTTCCCGAAAGGAAATTTCATTTCCTTTCGGGAAGGGAAATGGAATCTTGCGATTTCAATGGGGACCAAGAGAGGAATCTTTGGTGCATGTGCCTGCACTTGATGGCATGCCATGCCTTTTGATGGCTTTGACTTGGAGCAAGATTTTTTTCTTTTTTCTTTTTTGTTAGAAGTATCCATGCCATGTCCCTCATATCTTCCCCTCCAAGTTGTGGCTTCCTCCTTGACTTTTTCCCCTGCTATTGTAACGTCTGTGAACTTTACTTTGGCCTCTTTTGGTCCTTTTCACTTCACCTGATGAAATCCTGGTCCATCTCCTTGTAGTCGCTAAATTTCCAAATTTCCCAAATTTTTTTTTTTTCTCTTCCAATTGCTATTCCTTTGATGGTATCTCCATTCCAGTGTGTTTGTAAGTCCTTCCTTTGTGTTTTGGCCTTCAGCGGGGATCAGTTTTGACAAGCTTTGCTGCATGTGCCTGCACTTGATGGCATATGGCCTGCATTTGATGGCTTTGATTTTGGGCAAGAAGTTTTTCCTTTTTTTTTTTTTAAGTATCCATGCCATGTCCCTCATATCTTCCCCTCCAAGTGTTGTCTTCCACCCTGACTTTTTCCCCTGCTTTTGTAACATCTGTGAGCTTTACTTTGGCCTCTTTTGGTCCTTTTCACTTCACCTGATGAAATCCTGGTCCATCTCCTTGTAGTCGCTAAATTTCCAAATTTCCCAAATTTTTTTTTTTCTCTTCCAATTGCTATTGCTTTGATGGTATCTCCATTCCAGTGTGTTTGTAAGTCCTTCCTTTGTGTTTTGGCCTTCAGCGGGGATCAGTTTTGACAAGCTTTGCTGCATGTGCCTGCGCTTGATGGCATATGGCCTGCATTTGATGGCTTTGATTTTGGGCAAGAAGTTTTTCCTTTTTTTTTTTTTAAGTATCCATGCCATGTCCCTCATATCTTCCCCTCCAAGTGTTGTCTTCCACCCTGACTTTTTCCCCTGCTTTTGTAACATCTGTGAGCTTTACTTTGGCCTCTTTTGGTCTTTTTCACTTCACCTGATGAAATCCTGGTCCATCTCCTTGTAGTTGCTAAATTTCCAAATTTCCCAAATTTTTTTTTTTTCTCTTCCAATTGCTATTCCTTTGATGGTATCTCCATTCCAGTGTGTTTGTAAGTCCTTCCTTTGTGTTTTGGCCTTCAGCGGGGATCAGTTTTGACAAGCTTTGCTGCATGTGCCTGCGCTTGATGGCATATGGCCTGCATTTGATGGCTTTGATTTTGGGCAAGAAGTTTTTCCTTTTTTTTTTTTTAAGTATCCATGCCATGTCCCTCATATCTTCCCCTCCAAGTGTTGTCTTCCACCCTGACTTTTTCCCCTGCTTTTGTAACATCTGTGAGCTTTACTTTGGCCTCTTTTGGTCTTTTTCACTTCACCTGATGAAATCCTGGTCCATCTCCTTGTAGTCGCTAAATTTCCAAATTTCCCAAATTTTTTTTTTTTCTCTTCCAATTGCTATTCCTTTGATGGTATCTCCATTCCAGTGTGTTTGTAAGTCCTTCCTTTGTGTTTTGGCCTTCAGCGGGGATCAGTTTTGACAAGCTTTGCTGCATGTGCCTGCACTTGATGGCATATGGCCTGCATTTGACGGCTTTGATTTTGGGCAAGAAGTTTTTCCTTTTTTTTTTTTTAAGTATCCATGCCATGTCCCTCATATCTTCCCCTCCAAGTGTTGTCTTCCACCCTGACTTTTTCCCTGCTTTTGCAACATCTCTCTGCTGAGTTTTGGCCTCTTTTGGTCCTTTGCACTGCAGCTCATTTCCTCACAGACCAGTTTTTGAAGACACTACATCTCCCAATTTTCTGGAGTTTTTGGGCTATTTTTCAATTGCATTTCATTTGATCCTATCTCCTTTCCAGAGTGTTTGTAAGCCTTTCTTTTTGGGGTCGCAAGATTCCATTTCCCTTCCCGAAAGGAAATTTCATTTCCTTTCGGGAAGGGAAATGGAATCTTGCGATTTCAATGGGGACCAAGAGAGGAATCTTTGGTGCATGTGCCTGCACTTGATGGCATGCCATGCCTTTTGATGGCTTTGACTTGGAGCAAGATTTTTTTCTTTTTTCTTTTTTGTTAGAAGTATCCATGCCATGTCCCTCATATCTTCCCCTCCAGGTTGTGGCTTCCTCCTTGACTTTTTCCCCTGCTATTGTAACGTCTGTGAACTTTACTTTGGCCTCTTTTGGTCCTTTTCGCTTCACCTGATGAAATCCTGGTCCATCTCCTTGTAGTCGCTAAATTTCCAAATTTCCCAAATTTTTTTTTTTCTCTTCCAATTGCTACTGCTTTGAAGGTATCTCCATTCCAGTGTGTTTGTAAGTCCTTCCTTTGTGTTTTGGCCTTCAGCGGGGATCAGTTTTGACAAGCTTTGCTGCATGTGCCTGCACTTGATGGCATATGGCCTGCATTTGATGGCTTTGATTTTGGGCAAGAAGTTTTTCCTTTTTTTTTTTTTTAAGTATCCATGCCATGTCCCTCATATCTTCCCCTCCAAGTGTTGTCTTCCACCCTGACTTTTTCCCCTGCTTTTGTAACATCTGTGAGCTTTACTTTGGCCTCTTTTGGTCTTTTTCACTTCACCTGATGAAATCCTGGTCCATCTCCTTGTAGTCGCTAAATTTCCAAATTTCCCAAATTTTTTTTTTTCTCTTCCAATTGCTATTGCTTTGAAGGTATCTCCATTCCAGTGTGTTTGTAAGTCCTTCCTTTGTGTTTTGGCCTTCAGCGGGGATCAGTTTTGACAAGCTTTGCTGCATGTGCCTGCACTTGATGGCATATGGCCTGCATTTGATGGCTTTGATTTTGGGCAAGAAGTTTTTCCTTTTTTTTTTTTTAAGTATCCATGCCATGTCCCTCATATCTTCCCCTCCAAGTGTTGTCTTCCACCCTGACTTTTTCCCCTGCTTTTGTAACATCTGTGAGCTTTACTTTGGCCTCTTTTGGTCTTTTTCACTTCACCTGATGAAATCCTGGTCCATCTCCTTGTAGTCGCTAAATTTCCAAATTTCCCAAATTTTTTTTTTTTCTCTTCCAATTGCTATTCCTTTGATGGTATCTCCATTCCAGTGTGTTTGTAAGTCCTTCCTTTGTGTTTTGGCCTTCAGCGGGGATCAGTTTTGACAAGCTTTGCTGCATGTGCCTGCACTTGATGGCATATGGCCTGCATTTGATGGCTTTGATTTTGGGCAAGAAGTTTTTCCTTTTTTTTTTTTTAAGTATCCATGCCATGTCCCTCATATCTTCCCCTCCAAGTGTTGTCTTCCACCCTGACTTTTTCCCCTGCTTTTGTAACATCTGTGAGCTTTACTTTGGCCTCTTTTGGTCTTTTTCACTTCACCTGATGAAATCCTGGTCCATCTCCTTGTAGTCGCTAAATTTCCAAATTTCCCAAATTTTTTTTTTTTCTCTTCCAATTGCTATTCCTTTGAAGGTATCTCCATTCCAGTGTGTTTGTAAGTCCTTCCTTTGTGTTTTGGCCTTCAGCGGGGATCAGTTTTGACAAGCTTTGCTGCATGTGCCTGCACTTGATGGCATATGGCCTGCATTTGATGGCTTTGATTTTGGGCAAGAAGTTTTTCCTTTTTTTTTTTTTTAAGTATCCATGCCATGTCCCTCATATCTTCCCCTCCAAGTGTTGTCTTCCACCCTGACTTTTTCCCTGCTTTTGCAACATCTCTCTGCTGAGTTTTGGCCTCTTTTGGTCCTTTGCACTGCAGCTCATTTCCTCACAGACCAGTTTTTGAAGACACTACATCTCCCAATTTTCTGGAGTTTTTGGGCTATTTTTCAATTGCATTTCATTTGATCCTATCTCCTTTCCAGAGTGTTTGTAAGCCTTTCTTTTTGGGGTCGCAAGATTCCATTTCCCTTCCCGAAAGGAAATTTCATTTCCTTTCGGGAAGGGAAATGGAATCTTGCGATTTCAATGGGGACCAAGAGAGGAATCTTTGGTGCATGTGCCTGCACTTGATGGCATGCCATGCCTTTTGATGGCTTTGACTTGGAGCAAGATTTTTTTCTTTTTTCTTTTTTGTTAGAAGTATCCATGCCATGTCCCTCATATCTTCCCCTCCAGGTTGTGGCTTCCTCCTTGACTTTTTCCCCTGCTATTGTAACGTCTGTGAACTTTACTTTGGCCTCTTTTGGTCCTTTTCGCTTCACCTGATGAAATCCTGGTCCATCTCCTTGTAGTCGCTAAATTTCCAAATTTCCCAAATTTTTTTTTTTCTCTTCCAATTGCTACTGCTTTGAAGGTATCTCCATTCCAGTGTGTTTGTAAGTCCTTCCTTTGTGTTTTGGCCTTCAGCGGGGATCAGTTTTGACAAGCTTTGCTGCATGTGCCTGCACTTGATGGCATATGGCCTGCATTTGATGGCTTTGATTTTGGGCAAGAAGTTTTTCCTTTTTTTTTTTTTTAAGTATCCATGCCATGTCCCTCATATCTTCCCCTCCAAGTGTTGTCTTCCACCCTGACTTTTTCCCCTGCTTTTGTAACATCTGTGAGCTTTACTTTGGCCTCTTTTGGTCTTTTTCACTTCACCTGATGAAATCCTGGTCCATCTCCTTGTAGTCGCTAAATTTCCAAATTTCCCAAATTTTTTTTTTTCTCTTCCAATTGCTATTGCTTTGAAGGTATCTCCATTCCAGTGTGTTTGTAAGTCCTTCCTTTGTGTTTTGGCCTTCAGCGGGGATCAGTTTTGACAAGCTTTGCTGCATGTGCCTGCACTTGATGGCATATGGCCTGCATTTGATGGCTTTGATTTTGGGCAAGAAGTTTTTCCTTTTTTTTTTTTTAAGTATCCATGCCATGTCCCTCATATCTTCCCCTCCAAGTGTTGTCTTCCACCCTGACTTTTTCCCCTGCTTTTGTAACATCTGTGAGCTTTACTTTGGCCTCTTTTGGTCTTTTTCACTTCACCTGATGAAATCCTGGTCCATCTCCTTGTAGTCGCTAAATTTCCAAATTTCCCAAATTTTTTTTTTTTCTCTTCCAATTGCTATTCCTTTGATGGTATCTCCATTCCAGTGTGTTTGTAAGTCCTTCCTTTGTGTTTTGGCCTTCAGCGGGGATCAGTTTTGACAAGCTTTGCTGCATGTGCCTGCACTTGATGGCATATGGCCTGCATTTGATGGCTTTGATTTTGGGCAAGAAGTTTTTCCTTTTTTTTTTTTTAAGTATCCATGCCATGTCCCTCATATCTTCCCCTCCAAGTGTTGTCTTCCACCCTGACTTTTTCCCCTGCTTTTGTAACATCTGTGAGCTTTACTTTGGCCTCTTTTGGTCTTTTTCACTTCACCTGATGAAATCCTGGTCCATCTCCTTGTAGTCGCTAAATTTCCAAATTTCCCAAATTTTTTTTTTTTCTCTTCCAATTGCTATTCCTTTGAAGGTATCTCCATTCCAGTGTGTTTGTAAGTCCTTCCTTTGTGTTTTGGCCTTCAGCGGGGATCAGTTTTGACAAGCTTTGCTGCATGTGCCTGCACTTGATGGCATATGGCCTGCATTTGATGGCTTTGATTTTGGGCAAGAAGTTTTTCCTTTTTTTTTTTTTTAAGTATCCATGCCATGTCCCTCATATCTTCCCCTCCAAGTGTTGTCTTCCACCCTGACTTTTTCCCTGCTTTTGCAACATCTCTCTGCTGAGTTTTGGCCTCTTTTGGTCCTTTGCACTGCAGCTCATTTCCTCACAGACCAGTTTTTGAAGACACTACATCTCCCAATTTTCTGGAGTTTTTGGGCTATTTTTCAATTGCATTTCATTTGATCCTATCTCCTTTCCAGAGTGTTTGTAAGCCTTTCTTTTTGGGGTCGCAAGATTCCATTTCCCTTCCCGAAAGGAAATTTCATTTCCTTTCGGGAAGGGAAATGGAATCTTGCGATTTCAATGGGGACCAAGAGAGGAATCTTTGGTGCATGTGCCTGCACTTGATGGCATGCCATGCCTTTTGATGGCTTTGACTTGGAGCAAGATTTTTTTCTTTTTTCTTTTTTGTTAGAAGTATCCATGCCATGTCCCTCATATCTTCCCCTCCAAGTGTTGTCTTCCACCCTGACTTTTTCCCCTGCTTTTGTAACATCTGTGAGCTTTACTTTGGCCTCTTTTGGTCCTTTTCACTTCACCTGATGAAATCCTGGTCCATCTCCTTGTAGTCGCTAAATTTCCAAATTTCCCCAATTTTTTTTTTTTCTCTTCCAATTGCTATTCCTTTGATGGTATCTCCATTCCAGTGTGTTTGTAAGTCCTTCCTTTGTGTTTTGGCCTTCAGCGGGGATCAGTTTTGACAGGCTTTGCTGCATGTGCCTGCACTTGATGGCATATGGCCTGCATTTGATGGCTTTGATTTTGGGCAAGAAGTTTTTCCTTTTTTTTTTTTTAAGTATCCATGCCATGTCCCTCATATCTTCCCCTCCAAGTGTTGTCTTCCACCCTGACTTTTTCCCCTGCTTTTGTAACATCTGTGAGCTTTACTTTGGCCTCTTTTGGTCTTTTTCACTTCACCTGATGAAATCCTGGTCCATCTCCTTGTAGTCGCTAAATTTCCAAATTTCCCAAATTTTTTTTTTTTCTCTTCCAATTGCTATTCCTTTGATGGTATCTCCATTCCAGTGTGTTTGTAAGTCCTTCCTTTGTGTTTTGGCCTTCAGCAGGGATCAGTTTTGACAAGCTTTGCTGCATGTGCCTGCACTTGATGGCATATGGCCTGCATTTGATGGCTTTGATTTTGGGCAAGAAGTTTTTCCTTTTTTTTTTTTTAAGTATCCATGCCATGTCCCTCATATCTTCCCCTCCAAGTGTTGTCTTCCACCCTGACTTTTTCCCCTGCTTTTGTAACATCTGTGAGCTTTACTTTGGCCTCTTTTGGTCTTTTTCACTTCACCTGATGAAATCCTGGTCCATCTCCTTGTAGTCGCTAAATTTCCAAATTTCCCAAATTTTTTTTTTTTCTCTTCCAATTGCTATTCCTTTGATGGTATCTCCATTCCAGTGTGTTTGTAAGTCCTTCCTTTGTGTTTTGGCCTTCAGCGGGGATCAGTTTTGACAAGCTTTGCTGCATGTGCCTGCACTTGATGGCATATGGCCTGCATTTGATGGCTTTGATTTTGGGCAAGAAGTTTTTCCTTTTTTTTTTTTTAAGTATCCATGCCATGTCCCTCATATCTTCCCCTCCAAGTGTTGTCTTCCACCCTGACTTTTTCCCTGCTTTTGCAACATCTCTCTGCTGAGTTTTGGCCCCTTTTGGTCCTTTGCACTGCAGCTCATTTCCTCTCAGACCAGTTTTTGAAGACACTACATCTCCCAATTTTCTGGAGTTTTTGGGCTATTTTTCAATTGCATTTCATTTGATCCTATCTCCTTTCCAGAGTGTTTGTAAGCCTTTCTTTTTGGGGTCGCAAGATTCCATTTCCCTTCCCGAAAGGAAATGAAATTTCCTTTCGGGAAGGGAAATGGAATCTTGCGATTTCAATGGGGACCAAGAGAGGAATCTTTGGTGCATGTGCCTGCACTTGATGGCATGCCATGCCTTTTGATGGCTTTGACTTGGAGCAAGATTTTTTTCTTTTTTCTTTTTTGTTAGAAGTATCCATGCCATGTCCCTCATATCTTCCCCTCCAAGTTGTGGCTTCCTCCTTGACTTTTTCCCCTGCTTTTGTAACGTCTGTGAACTTTACTTTGGCCTCTTTTGGTCCTTTTCACTTCACCTGATGAAATCCTGGTCCATCTCCTTGTAGTCGCTAAATTTCCAAATTTCCCAAATTTTTTTTTTTCTCTTCCAATTGCTATTGCTTTGAAGGTATCTCCATTCCAGTGTGTTTGTAAGTCCTTCCTTTGTGTTTTGGCCTTCAGCGGGGATCAGTTTTGACAAGCTTTGCTGCATGTGCCTGCACTTGATGGCATATGGCCTGCATTTGATGGCTTTGATTTTGGGCAAGAAGTTTTTCCTTTTTTTTTTTTAAGTATCCATGCCATGTCCCTCATATCTTCCCCTCCAAGTGTTGTCTTCCACCCTGACTTTTTCCCTGCTTTTGCAACATCTCTCTGCTGAGTTTTGGCCTCTTTTGGTCCTTTGCACTGCAGCTCATTTCCTCACAGACCAGTTTTTGAAGACACTACATCTCCCAATTTTCTGGAGTTTTTGGGCTATTTTTCAATTGCATTTCATTTGATCCTATCTCCTTTCCAGAGTGTTTGTAAGCCTTTCTTTTTGGGGTCGCAAGATTCCATTTCCCTTCCCGAAAGGAAATGAAATTTCCTTTCGGGAAGGGAAATGGAATCTTGCGATTTCAATGGGGACCAAGAGAGGAATCTTTGGTGCATGTGCCTGCACTTGATGGCATGCCATGCCTTTTGATGGCTTTGACTTGGAGCAAGATTTTTTTCTTTTTTCTTTTTTGTTAGAAGTATCCATGCCATGTCCCTCATATCTTCCCCTCCAAGTTGTGGCTTCCTCCTTGACTTTTTCCCCTGCTATTGTAACGTCTGTGAACTTTACTTTGGCCTCTTTTGGTCCTTTTCACTTCACCTGATGAAATCCTGGTCCATCTCCTTGTAGTCGCTAAATTTCCAAATTTCCCAAATTTTTTTTTTTCTCTTCCAATTGCTATTGCTTTGAAGGTATCTCCATTCCAGTGTGTTTGTAAGTCCTTCCTTTGTGTTTTGGCCTTCAGCGGGGATCAGTTTTGACAAGCTTTGCTGCATGTGCCTGCACTTGATGGCATATGGCCTGCATTTGATGGCTTTGATTTTGGGCAAGAAGTTTTTCCTTTTTTTTTTTTTAAGTATCCATGCCATGTCCCTCATATCTTCCCCTCCAAGTGTTGTCTTCCACCCTGACTTTTTCCCTGCTTTTGCAACATCTCTCTGCTGAGTTTTGGCCTCTTTTGGTCCTTTGCACTGCAGCTCATTTCCTCACAGACCAGTTTTTGAAGACACTACATCTCCCAATTTTCTGGAGTTTTTGGGCTATTTTTCAATTGCATTTCATTTGATCCTATCTCCTTTCCAGAGTGTTTGTAAGCCTTTCTTTTTGGGGTCGCAAGATTCCATTTCCCTTCCCGAAAGGAAATTTCATTTCCTTTCGGGAAGGGAAATGGAATCTTGCGATTTCAATGGGGACCAAGAGAGGAATCTTTGGTGCATGTGCCTGCACTTGATGGCATGCCATGCCTTTTGATGGCTTTGACTTGGAGCAAGATTTTTTTCTTTTTTCTTTTTTGTTAGAAGTATCCATGCCATGTCCCTCATATCTTCCCCTCCAGGTTGTGGCTTCCTCCTTGACTTTTTCCCCTGCTTTTGTAACATCTGTGAACTTTACTTTGGCCTCTTTTGGTCCTTTTCACTTCACCTGATGAAATCCTGGTCCATCTCCTTGTAGTCGCTAAATTTCCAAATTTCCCCAATTTTTTTTTTTCTCTTCCAATTGCAATTCCTTTGACGGTATCTCCATTCCAGTGTGTTTGTAAGTCCTTCCTTTGTGTTTTGGCCTTCAGCGGGGATCAGTTTTGACAAGCTTTGCTGCATGTGCCTGCACTTGATGGCATATGGCCAGCATTTGATGGCTTTAATTTTGGGCAAGAAGTTTTTCCTTTTTTTTTTTTTAAGTATCCATGCCATGTCCCTCATATCTTCCCCTCCAAGTGTTGGCTTCCTCCTTGACATTTTCCCCTGCTATTGTAACGTCCGTGAACTTTACTTTGGCCTCTTTTGGTCCTTTTCACTTCACCTGATGAAATCCTGGTCCATCTCCTTGTAGTCGCTAAATTTCCAAATTTCCCCAATTTTTTTTTTTTCTCTTCCAATTGCAATTCCTTTGACAGTATCTCCATTCCAGTGTGTTTGTAAGTCCTTCCTTTGTGTTTTGGCCTTCAGCGGGGATCAGTTTTGACAAGCTTTGCTGCATGTGCCTGCACTTGATGGCATATGGCCTGCATTTGATGGCTTTGATTTGGGGCAAGAAGTTTTTCCTTTTTTTTTTTTTTAAGTATCCATGCCATGTCCCTCATATCTTCCCCTCCAAGTGTTGTCTTCCACCCTGACTTTTTCCCTGCTTTTGCAACATCTCTCTGCTGAGTTTTGGCCTCTTTTGGTCCTTTGCACTGCAGCTCATTTCCTCACAGACCAGTTTTTGAAGACACTACATCTCCCAATTTTCTGGAGTTTTTGGGCTATTTTTCAATTGCATTTCATTTGATCCTATCTCCTTTCCAGAGTGTTTGTAAGCCTTTCTTTTTGGGGTCGCAAGATTCCATTTCCCTTCCCGAAAGGAAATTTCATTTCCTTTCGGGAAGGGAAATGGAATCTTGCGATTTCAATGGGGACCAATAGAGGAATCTTTGGTGCATGTGCCTGCACTTGATGGCATGCCATGCCTTTTGATGGCTTTGACTTGGAGCAAGATTTTTTTCTTTTTTCTTTTTTGTTAGAAGTATCCATGCCATGTCCCTCATATCTTCCCCTCCAGGTTGTGGCTTCCTCCTTGACTTTTTCCCCTGCTTTTGTAACATCTGTGAACTTTACTTTGGCCTCTTTTGGTCCTTTTCACTTCACCTGATGAAATCCTGGTCCATCTCCTTGTAGTCGCTAAATTTCCAAATTTCCCCAATTTTTTTTTTTTCTCTGCCAATTGCAATTCCTTTGACAGTATCTCCATTCCAGTGTGTTTGTAAGTCCTTCCTTTGTGTTTTGGCCTTCAGCGGGGATCAGTTTTGACAAGCTTTGCTGCATGTGCCTGCACTTGATGGCATATGGCCTGCATTTGATGGCTTTGATTTTGGGCAAGAAGTTTTTCCTTTTTTTTTTTTTAAGTATCCATGCCATGTCCCTCATATCTTCCCCTCCAAGTGTTGTCTTCCACCCTGACTTTTTCCCTGCTTTTGCAACATAACTCTGCTGAGTTTTGGCCTCTTTTGGTCCTTTGCACTGCAGCTCATTTCCTCACAGACCAGTTTTTGAAGACACTACATCTCCCAATTTTCTGGAGTTTTTGGGCTATTTTTCAATTGCATTTCATTTGATCCTATCTCCTTTCCAGAGTGTTTGTAAGCCTTTCTTTTTGGGGTCGCAAGATTCCATTTCCCTTCCCGAAAGGAAATTTCATTTCCTTTCGGGAAGGGAAATGGAATCTTGCGATTTCAATGGGGACCAAGAGAGGAATCTTTGGTGCATGTGCCTGCACTTGATGGCATGCCATGCCTTTTGATGGCTTTGACTTGGAGCAAGATTTTTTTCTTTTTTCTTTTTTGTTAGAAGTATCCATGCCATGTCCCTCATATCTTCCCCTCCAGGTTGTGGCTTCCTCCTTGACTTTTTCCCCTGCTTTTGTAACATCTGTGAACTTTACTTTGGCCTCTTTTGGTCCTTTTCACTTCACCTGATGAAATCCTGGTCCATCTCCTTGTAGTCGCTAAATTTCCAAATTTCCCCAATTTTTTTTTTTCTCTTCCAATTGCAATTCCTTTGACGGTATCTCCATTCCAGTGTGTTTGTAAGTCCTTCCTTTGTGTTTTGGCCTTCAGCGGGGATCAGTTTTGACAAGCTTTGCTGCATGTGCCTGCACTTGATGGCATATGGCCAGCATTTGATGGCTTTAATTTTGGGCAAGAAGTTTTTCCTTTTTTTTTTTTTAAGTATCCATGCCATGTCCCTCATATCTTCCCCTCCAAGTGTTGTCTTCCACCCTGACTTTTTCCCTGCTATTGTAACGTCCGTGAACTTTACTTTGGCCTCTTTTGGTCCTTTTCACTTCACCTGATGAAATCCTGGTCCATCTCCTTGTAGTCGCTAAATTTCCAAATTTCCCCAATTTTTTTTTTTTCTCTTCCAATTGCAATTCCTTTGACAGTATCTCCATTCCAGTGTGTTTGTAAGTCCTTCCTTTGTGTTTTGGCCTTCAGCGGGGATCAGTTTTGACAAGCTTTGCTGCATGTGCCTGCACTTGATGGCATATGGCCTGCATTTGATGGCTTTGATTTGGGGCAAGAAGTTTTTCCTTTTTTTTTTTTTTAAGTATCCATGCCATGTCCCTCATATCTTCCCCTCCAAGTGTTGTCTTCCACCCTGACTTTTTCCCTGCTTTTGCAACATCTCTCTGCTGAGTTTTGGCCTCTTTTGGTCCTTTGCACTGCAGCTCATTTCCTCACAGACCAGTTTTTGAAGACACTACATCTCCCAATTTTCTGGAGTTTTTGGGCTATTTTTCAATTGCATTTCATTTGATCCTATCTCCTTTCCAGAGTGTTTGTAAGCCTTTCTTTTTGGGGTCGCAAGATTCCATTTCCCTTCCCGAAAGGAAATTTCATTTCCTTTCGGGAAGGGAAATGGAATCTTGCGATTTCAATGGGGACCAAGAGAGGAATCTTTGGTGCATGTGCCTGCACTTGATGGCATGCCATGCCTTTTGATGGCTTTGACTTGGAGCAAGATTTTTTTCTTTTTTCTTTTTTGTTAGAAGTATCCATGCCATGTCCCTCATATCTTCCCCTCCAGGTTGTGGCTTCCTCCTTGACTTTTTCCCCTGCTTTTGTAACATCTGTGAACTTTACTTTGGCCTCTTTTGGTCCTTTTCACTTCACCTGATGAAATCCTGGTCCATCTCCTTGTAGTCGCTAAATTTCCAAATTTCCCCAATTTTTTTTTTTCTCTTCCAATTGCAATTCCTTTGACGGTATCTCCATTCCAGTGTGTTTGTAAGTCCTTCCTTTGTGTTTTGGCCTTCAGCGGGGATCAGTTTTGACAAGCTTTGCTGCATGTGCCTGCACTTGATGGCATATGGCCAGCATTTGATGGCTTTAATTTTGGGCAAGAAGTTTTTCCTTTTTTTTTTTTTAAGTATCCATGCCATGTCCCTCATATCTTCCCCTCCAGGTTGTGGCTTCCTCCTTGACTTTTTCCCCTGCTTTTGTAACATCTGTGAACTTTACTTTGGCCTCTTTTGGTCCTTTTCACTTCACCTGATGAAATCCTGGTCCATCTCCTTGTAGTCGCTAAATTTCCAAATTTCCCCAATTTTTTTTTTTTCTCTGCCAATTGCAATTCCTTTGACAGTATCTCCATTCCAGTGTGTTTGTAAGTCCTTCCTTTGTGTTTTGGCCTTCAGCGGGGATCAGTTTTGACAAGCTTTGCTGCATGTGCCTGCACTTGATGGCATATGGCCTGCATTTGATGGCTTTGATTTGGGGCAAGAAGTTTTTCCTTTTTTTTTTTTTAAGTATCCATGCCATGTCCCTCATATCTTCCCCTCCAAGTGTTGTCTTCCACCCTGACTTTTTCCCTGCTTTTGCAACATAACTCTGCTGAGTTTTGGCCTCTTTTGGTCCTTTGCACTGCAGCTCATTTCCTCACAGACCAGTTTTTGAAGACACTACATCTCCCAATTTTCTGGAGTTTTTGGGCTATTTTTCAATTGCATTTCATTTGATCCTATCTCCTTTCCAGAGTGTTTGTAAGCCTTTCTTTTTGGGGTCGCAAGATTCCATTTCCCTTCCCGAAAGGAAATTTCATTTCCTTTCGGGAAGGGAAATGGAATCTTGCGATTTCAATGGGGACCAAGAGAGGAATCTTTGGTGCATGTGCCTGCACTTGATGGCATGCCATGCCTTTTGATGGCTTTGACTTGGAGCAAGATTTTTTTCTTTTTTCTTTTTTGTTAGAAGTATCCATGCCATGTCCCTCATATCTTCCCCTCCAGGTTGTGGCTTCCTCCTTGACTTTTTCCCCTGCTTTTGTAACATCTGTGAACTTTACTTTGGCCTCTTTTGGTCCTTTTCACTTCACCTGATGAAATCCTGGTCCATCTCCTTGTAGTCGCTAAATTTCCAAATTTCCCCAATTTTTTTTTTTTCTCTTCCAATTGCTATTCCTTTGAAGGTATCTCCATTCCAGTGTGTTTGTAAGTCCTTCCTTTGTGTTTTGGCCTTCAGCGGGGATCAGTTTTGACAAGCTTTGCTGCATGTGCCTGCACTTGATGGCATATGGCCAGCATTTGATGGCTTTGATTTTGGGCAAGAAGTTTTTCCTTTTTTTTTTTTTAAGTATCCATGCCATGTCCCTCATATCTTCCCCTCCAAGTGTTGTCTTCCACCCTGACTTTTTCCCCTGCTATTGTAACGTCCGTGAACTTTACTTTGGCCTCTTTTGGTCCTTTTCACTTCACCTGATGAAATCCTGGTCCATCTCCTTGTAGTCGCTAAATTTCCAAATTTCCCCAATTTTTTTTTTTTCTCTTCCAATTGCAATTCCTTTGACGGTATCTCCATTCCAGTGTGTTTGTAAGTCCTTCCTTTGTGTTTTGGCCTTCAGCGGGGATCAGTTTTGACAAGCTTTGCTGCATGTGCCTGCACTTGATGGCATATGGCCTGCATTTGATGGCTTTGATTTGGGGCAAGAAGTTTTTCCTTTTTTTTTTTTTAAGTATCCATGCCATGTCCCTCATATCTTCCCCTCCAAGTGTTGTCTTCCACCCTGACTTTTTCCCTGCTTTTGCAACATCTCTCTGCTGAGTTTTGGCCTCTTTTGGTCCTTTGCACTGCAGCTCATTTCCTCACAGACCAGTTTTTGAAGACACTACATCTCCCAATTTTCTGGAGTTTTTGGGCTATTTTTCAATTGCATTTCATTTGATCCTATCTCCTTTCCAGAGTGTTTGTAAGCCTTTCTTTTTGGGGTCGCAAGATTCCATTTCCCTTCCCGAAAGGAAATTTCATTTCCTTTCGGGAAGGGAAATGGAATCTTGCGATTTCAATGGGGACCAAGAGAGGAATCTTTGGTGCATGTGCCTGCACTTGATGGCATGCCATGCCTTTTGATGGCTTTGACTTGGAGCAAGATTTTTTTCTTTTTTCTTTTTTGTTAGAAGTATCCATGCCATGTCCCTCATATCTTCCCCTCCAGGTTGTGGCTTCCTCCTTGACTTTTTCCCCTGCTTTTGTAACATCTGTGAACTTTACTTTGGCCTCTTTTGGTCCTTTTCACTTCACCTGATGAAATCCTGGTCCATCTCCTTGTAGTCGCTAAATTTCCAAATTTCCCCAATTTTTTTTTTTTCTCTGCCAATTGCAATTCCTTTGACAGTATCTCCATTCCAGTGTGTTTGTAAGTCCTTCCTTTGTGTTTTGGCCTTCAGCGGGGATCAGTTTTGACAAGCTTTGCTGCATGTGCCTGCACTTGATGGCATATGGCCTGCATTTGATGGCTTTGATTTTGGGCAAGAAGTTTTTCCTTTTTTTTTTTTTAAGTATCCATGCCATGTCCCTCATATCTTCCCCTCCAAGTGTTGTCTTCCACCCTGACTTTTTCCCTGCTTTTGCAACATAACTCTGCTGAGTTTTGGCCTCTTTTGGTCCTTTGCACTGCAGCTCATTTCCTCACAGACCAGTTTTTGAAGACACTACATCTCCCAATTTTCTGGAGTTTTTGGGCTATTTTTCAATTGCATTTCATTTGATCCTATCTCCTTTCCAGAGTGTTTGTAAGCCTTTCTTTTTGGGGTCGCAAGATTCCATTTCCCTTCCCGAAAGGAAATTTCATTTCCTTTCGGGAAGGGAAATGGAATCTTGCGATTTCAATGGGGACCAAGAGAGGAATCTTTGGTGCATGTGCCTGCACTTGATGGCATGCCATGCCTTTTGATGGCTTTGACTTGGAGCAAGATTTTTTTCTTTTTTCTTTTTTGTTAGAAGTATCCATGCCATGTCCCTCATATCTTCCCCTCCAGGTTGTGGCTTCCTCCTTGACTTTTTCCCCTGCTTTTGTAACATCTGTGAACTTTACTTTGGCCTCTTTTGGTCCTTTTCACTTCACCTGATGAAATCCTGGTCCATCTCCTTGTAGTCGCTAAATTTCCAAATTTCCCCAATTTTTTTTTTTCTCTTCCAATTGCTATTCCTTTGAAGGTATCTCCATTCCAGTGTGTTTGTAAGTCCTTCCTTTGTGTTTTGGCCTTCAGCGGGGATCAGTTTTGACAAGCTTTGCTGCATGTGCCTGCACTTGATGGCATATGGCCAGCATTTGATGGCTTTGATTTTGGGCAAGAAGTTTTTCCTTTTTTTTTTTTTAAGTATCCATGCCATGTCCCTCATATCTTCCCCTCCAAGTGTTGTCTTCCACCCTGACTTTTTCCCCTGCTATTGTAACGTCCGTGAACTTTACTTTGGCCTCTTTTGGTCCTTTTCACTTCACCTGATGAAATCCTGGTCCATCTCCTTGTAGTCGCTAAATTTCCAAATTTCCCCAATTTTTTTTTTTTCTCTTCCAATTGCAATTCCTTTGACGGTATCTCCATTCCAGTGTGTTTGTAAGTCCTTCCTTTGTGTTTTGGCCTTCAGCGGGGATCAGTTTTGACAAGCTTTGCTGCATGTGCCTGCACTTGATGGCATATGGCCTGCATTTGATGGCTTTGATTTGGGGCAAGAAGTTTTTCCTTTTTTTTTTTTTAAGTATCCATGCCATGTCCCTCATATCTTCCCCTCCAAGTGTTGTCTTCCACCCTGACTTTTTCCCTGCTTTTGCAACATCTCTCTGCTGAGTTTTGGCCTCTTTTGGTCCTTTGCACTGCAGCTCATTTCCTCACAGACCAGTTTTTGAAGACACTACATCTCCCAATTTTCTGGAGTTTTTGGGCTATTTTTCAATTGCATTTCATTTGATCCTATCTCCTTTCCAGAGTGTTTGTAAGCCTTTCTTTTTGGGGTCGCAAGATTCCATTTCCCTTCCCGAAAGGAAATTTCATTTCCTTTCGGGAAGGGAAATGGAATCTTGCGATTTCAATGGGGACCAAGAGAGGAATCTTTGGTGCATGTGCCTGCACTTGATGGCATGCCATGCCTTTTGATGGCTTTGACTTGGAGCAAGATTTTTTTCTTTTTTCTTTTTTGTTAGAAGTATCCATGCCATGTCCCTCATATCTTCCCCTCCAGGTTGTGGCTTCCTCCTTGACTTTTTCCCCTGCTTTTGTAACATCTGTGAACTTTACTTTGGCCTCTTTTGGTCCTTTTCACTTCACCTGATGAAATCCTGGTCCATCTCCTTGTAGTCGCTAAATTTCCAAATTTCCCCAATTTTTTTTTTTTCTCTTCCAATTGCAATTCCTTTGACAGTATCTCCATTCCAGTGTGTTTGTAAGTCCTTCCTTTGTGTTTTGGCCTTCAGCGGGGATCAGTTTTGACAAGCTTTGCTGCATGTGCCTGCACTTGATGGCATATGGCCAGCATTTGATGGCTTTGATTTGGGGCAAGAAGTTTTTCCTTTTTTTTTTTTTAAGTATCCATGCCATGTCCCTCATATCTTCCCCTCCAAGTGTTGTCTTCCACCCTGACTTTTTCCCTGCTTTTGCAACATCTCTCTGCTGAGTTTTGGCCTCTTTTGGTCCTTTGCACTGCAGCTCATTTCCTCACAGACCAGTTTTTGAAGACACTACATCTCCCAATTTTCTGGAGTTTTTGGGCTATTTTTCAATTGCATTTCATTTGATCCTATCTCCTTTCCAGAGTGTTTGTAAGCCTTTCTTTTTGGGGTCGCAAGATTCCATTTCCCTTCCCGAAAGGAAATTTCATTTCCTTTCGGGAAGGGAAATGGAATCTTGCGATTTCAATGGGGACCAAGAGAGGAATCTTTGGTGCATGTGCCTGCACTTGATGGCATGCCATGCCTTTTGATGGCTTTGACTTGGAGCAAGATTTTTTTCTTTTTTCTTTTTTGTTAGAAGTATCCATGCCATGTCCCTCATATCTTCCCCTCCAGGTTGTGGCTTCCTCCTTGACTTTTTCCCCTGCTTTTGTAACATCTGTGAACTTTACTTTGGCCTCTTTTGGTCCTTTTCACTTCACCTGATGAAATCCTGGTCCATCTCCTTGTAGTCGCTAAATTTCCAAATTTCCCCAATTTTTTTTTTTTCTCTTCCAATTGCAATTCCTTTGACAGTATCTCCATTCCAGTGTGTTTGTAAGTCCTTCCTTTGTGTTTTGGCCTTCAGCGGGGATCAGTTTTGACAAGCTTTGCTGCATGTGCCTGCACTTGATGGCATATGGCCAGCATTTGATGGCTTTGATTTTGGGCAAGAAGTTTTTCCTTTTTTTTTTTTTAAGTATCCATGCCATGTCCCTCATATCTTCCCCTCCAAGTGTTGTCTTCCACCCTGACTTTTTCCCTGCTTTTGCAACATAACTCTGCTGAGTTTTGGCCTCTTTTGGTCCTTTGCACTGCAGCTCATTTCCTCACAGACCAGTTTTTGAAGACACTACATCTCCCAATTTTCTGGAGTTTTTGGGCTATTTTTCAATTGCATTTCATTTGATCCTATCTCCTTTCCAGAGTGTTTGTAAGCCTTTCTTTTTGGGGTCGCAAGATTCCATTTCCCTTCCCGAAAGGAAATGAAATTTCCTTTCGGGAAGGGAAATGGAATCTTGCGATTTCAATGGGGACCAAGAGAGGAATCTTTGGTGCATGTGCCTGCACTTGATGGCATGCCATGCCTTTTGATGGCTTTGACTTGGAGCAAGATTTTTTTCTTTTTTCTTTTTTGTTAGAAGTATCCATGCCATGTCCCTCATATCTTCCCCTCCAGGTTGTGGCTTCCTCCTTGACTTTTTCCCCTGCTATTGTAACGTCTGTGAACTTTACTTTGGCCTCTTTTGGTCCTTTTCACTTCACCTGATGAAATCCTGGTCCATCTCCTTGTAGTCGCTAAATTTCCAAATTTCCCCAATTTTTTTTTTTTCTCTTCCAATTGCAATTCCTTTGACAGTATCTCCATTCCAGTGTGTTTGTAAGTCCTTCCTTTGTGTTTTGGCCTTCAGCGGGGATCAGTTTTGACAAGCTTTGCTGCATGTGCCTGCACTTGATGGCATATGGCCAGCATTTGATGGCTTTGATTTTGGGCAAGAAGTTTTTCCTTTTTTTTTTTTTAAGTATCCATGCCATGTCCCTCATATCTTCCCCTCCAAGTGTTGTCTTCCACCCTGACTTTTTCCCCTGCTATTGTAACGTCCGTGAACTTTACTTTGGCCTCTTTTGGTCCTTTTCACTTCACCTGATGAAATCCTGGTCCATCTCCTTGTAGTCGCTAAATTTCCAAATTTCCCCAATTTTTTTTTTTTCTCTTCCAATTGCAATTCCTTTGACGGTATCTCCATTCCAGTGTGTTTGTAAGTCCTTCCTTTGTGTTTTGGCCTTCAGCGGGGATCAGTTTTGACAAGCTTTGCTGCATGTGCCTGCACTTGATGGCATATGGCCAGCATTTGATGGCTTTGATTTTGGGCAAGAAGTTTTTCCTTTTTTTTTTTTTAAGTATCCATGCCATGTCCCTCATATCTTCCCCTCCAAGTGTTGTCTTCCACCCTGACTTTTTCCCCTGCTATTGTAACGTCCGTGAACTTTACTTTGGCCTCTTTTGGTCCTTTTCACTTCACCTGATGAAATCCTGGTCCATCTCCTTGTAGTCGCTAAATTTCCAAATTTCCCCAATTTTTTTTTTTTCTCTTCCAATTGCAATTCCTTTGACAGTATCTCCATTCCAGTGTGTTTGTAAGTCCTTCCTTTGTGTTTTGGCCTTCAGCGGGGATCAGTTTTGACAAGCTTTGCTGCATGTGCCTGCACTTGATGGCATATGGCCTGCATTTGATGGCTTTGATTTGGGGCAAGAAGTTTTTCCTTTTTTTTTTTTTTAAGTATCCATGCCATGTCCCTCATATCTTCCCCTCCAAGTGTTGTCTTCCACCCTGACTTTTTCCCTGCTTTTGCAACATCTCTCTGCTGAGTTTTGGCCTCTTTTGGTCCTTTGCACTGCAGCTCATTTCCTCACAGACCAGTTTTTGAAGACACTACATCTCCCAATTTTCTGGAGTTTTTGGGCTATTTTTCAATTGCATTTCATTTGATCCTATCTCCTTTCCAGAGTGTTTGTAAGCCTTTCTTTTTGGGGTCGCAAGATTCCATTTCCCTTCCCGAAAGGAAATTTCATTTCCTTTCGGGAAGGGAAATGGAATCTTGCGATTTCAATGGGGACCAAGAGAGGAATCTTTGGTGCATGTGCCTGCACTTGATGGCATGCCATGCCTTTTGATGGCTTTGACTTGGAGCAAGATTTTTTTCTTTTTTCTTTTTTGTTAGAAGTATCCATGCCATGTCCCTCATATCTTCCCCTCCAGGTTGTGGCTTCCTCCTTGACTTTTTCCCCTGCTTTTGTAACATCTGTGAACTTTACTTTGGCCTCTTTTGGTCCTTTTCACTTCACCTGATGAAATCCTGGTCCATCTCCTTGTAGTCGCTAAATTTCCAAATTTCCCCAATTTTTTTTTTTCTCTTCCAATTGCAATTCCTTTGACGGTATCTCCATTCCAGTGTGTTTGTAAGTCCTTCCTTTGTGTTTTGGCCTTCAGCGGGGATCAGTTTTGACAAGCTTTGCTGCATGTGCCTGCACTTGATGGCATATGGCCAGCATTTGATGGCTTTAATTTTGGGCAAGAAGTTTTTCCTTTTTTTTTTTTTAAGTATCCATGCCATGTCCCTCATATCTTCCCCTCCAAGTGTTGGCTTCCTCCTTGACATTTTCCCCTCCTATTGTAACGTCCGTGAACTTTACTTTGGCCTCTTTTGGTCCTTTTCACTTCACCTGATGAAATCCTGGTCCATCTCCTTGTAGTCGCTAAATTTCCAAATTTCCCCAATTTTTTTTTTTTCTCTTCCAATTGCAATTCCTTTGACAGTATCTCCATTCCAGTGTGTTTGTAAGTCCTTCCTTTGTGTTTTGGCCTTCAGCGGGGATCAGTTTTGACAAGCTTTGCTGCATGTGCCTGCACTTGATGGCATATGGCCTGCATTTGATGGCTTTGATTTGGGGCAAGAAGTTTTTCCTTTTTTTTTTTTTTTAAGTATCCATGCCATGTCCCTCATATCTTCCCCTCCAAGTGTTGTCTTCCACCCTGACTTTTTCCCTGCTTTTGCAACATCTCTCTGCTGAGTTTTGGCCTCTTTTGGTCCTTTGCACTGCAGCTCATTTCCTCACAGACCAGTTTTTGAAGACACTACATCTCCCAATTTTCTGGAGTTTTTGGGCTATTTTTCAATTGCATTTCATTTGATCCTATCTCCTTTCCAGAGTGTTTGTAAGCCTTTCTTTTTGGGGTCGCAAGATTCCATTTCCCTTCCCGAAAGGAAATTTCATTTCCTTTCGGGAAGGGAAATGGAATCTTGCGATTTCAATGGGGACCAAGAGAGGAATCTTTGGTGCATGTGCCTGCACTTGATGGCATGCCATGCCTTTTGATGGCTTTGACTTGGAGCAAGATTTTTTTCTTTTTTCTTTTTTGTTAGAAGTATCCATGCCATGTCCCTCATATCTTCCCCTCCAGGTTGTGGCTTCCTCCTTGACTTTTTCCCCTGCTTTTGTAACATCTGTGAACTTTACTTTGGCCTCTTTTGGTCCTTTTCACTTCACCTGATGAAATCCTGGTCCATCTCCTTGTAGTCGCTAAATTTCCAAATTTCCCCAATTTTTTTTTTTTCTCTGCCAATTGCAATTCCTTTGACAGTATCTCCATTCCAGTGTGTTTGTAAGTCCTTCCTTTGTGTTTTGGCCTTCAGCGGGGATCAGTTTTGACAAGCTTTGCTGCATGTGCCTGCACTTGATGGCATATGGCCTGCATTTGATGGCTTTGATTTTGGGCAAGAAGTTTTTCCTTTTTTTTTTTTTAAGTATCCATGCCATGTCCCTCATATCTTCCCCTCCAAGTGTTGTCTTCCACCCTGACTTTTTCCCTGCTTTTGCAACATAACTCTGCTGAGTTTTGGCCTCTTTTGGTCCTTTGCACTGCAGCTCATTTCCTCACAGACCAGTTTTTGAAGACACTACATCTCCCAATTTTCTGGAGTTTTTGGGCTATTTTTCAATTGCATTTCATTTGATCCTATCTCCTTTCCAGAGTGTTTGTAAGCCTTTCTTTTTGGGGTCGCAAGATTCCATTTCCCTTCCCGAAAGGAAATTTCATTTCCTTTCGGGAAGGGAAATGGAATCTTGCGATTTCAATGGGGACCAAGAGAGGAATCTTTGGTGCATGTGCCTGCACTTGATGGCATGCCATGCCTTTTGATGGCTTTGACTTGGAGCAAGATTTTTTTCTTTTTTCTTTTTTGTTAGAAGTATCCATGCCATGTCCCTCATATCTTCCCCTCCAGGTTGTGGCTTCCTCCTTGACTTTTTCCCCTGCTTTTGTAACATCTGTGAACTTTACTTTGGCCTCTTTTGGTCCTTTTCACTTCACCTGATGAAATCCTGGTCCATCTCCTTGTAGTCGCTAAATTTCCAAATTTCCCCAATTTTTTTTTTTCTCTTCCAATTGCTATTCCTTTGAAGGTATCTCCATTCCAGTGTGTTTGTAAGTCCTTCCTTTGTGTTTTGGCCTTCAGCGGGGATCAGTTTTGACAAGCTTTGCTGCATGTGCCTGCACTTGATGGCATATGGCCAGCATTTGATGGCTTTGATTTTGGGCAAGAAGTTTTTCCTTTTTTTTTTTTTAAGTATCCATGCCATGTCCCTCATATCTTCCCCTCCAAGTGTTGTCTTCCACCCTGACTTTTTCCCCTGCTATTGTAACGTCCGTGAACTTTACTTTGGCCTCTTTTGGTCCTTTTCACTTCACCTGATGAAATCCTGGTCCATCTCCTTGTAGTCGCTAAATTTCCAAATTTCCCCAATTTTTTTTTTTTCTCTTCCAATTGCAATTCCTTTGACGGTATCTCCATTCCAGTGTGTTTGTAAGTCCTTCCTTTGTGTTTTGGCCTTCAGCGGGGATCAGTTTTGACAAGCTTTGCTGCATGTGCCTGCACTTGATGGCATATGGCCTGCATTTGATGGCTTTGATTTGGGGCAAGAAGTTTTTCCTTTTTTTTTTTTTAAGTATCCATGCCATGTCCCTCATATCTTCCCCTCCAAGTGTTGTCTTCCACCCTGACTTTTTCCCTGCTTTTGCAACATCTCTCTGCTGAGTTTTGGCCTCTTTTGGTCCTTTGCACTGCAGCTCATTTCCTCACAGACCAGTTTTTGAAGACACTACATCTCCCAATTTTCTGGAGTTTTTGGGCTATTTTTCAATTGCATTTCATTTGATCCTATCTCCTTTCCAGAGTGTTTGTAAGCCTTTCTTTTTGGGGTCGCAAGATTCCATTTCCCTTCCCGAAAGGAAATTTCATTTCCTTTCGGGAAGGGAAATGGAATCTTGCGATTTCAATGGGGACCAAGAGAGGAATCTTTGGTGCATGTGCCTGCACTTGATGGCATGCCATGCCTTTTGATGGCTTTGACTTGGAGCAAGATTTTTTTCTTTTTTCTTTTTTGTTAGAAGTATCCATGCCATGTCCCTCATATCTTCCCCTCCAGGTTGTGGCTTCCTCCTTGACTTTTTCCCCTGCTTTTGTAACATCTGTGAACTTTACTTTGGCCTCTTTTGGTCCTTTTCACTTCACCTGATGAAATCCTGGTCCATCTCCTTGTAGTCGCTAAATTTCCAAATTTCCCCAATTTTTTTTTTTTCTCTTCCAATTGCAATTCCTTTGACAGTATCTCCATTCCAGTGTGTTTGTAAGTCCTTCCTTTGTGTTTTGGCCTTCAGCGGGGATCAGTTTTGACAAGCTTTGCTGCATGTGCCTGCACTTGATGGCATATGGCCAGCATTTGATGGCTTTGATTTGGGGCAAGAAGTTTTTCCTTTTTTTTTTTTTAAGTATCCATGCCATGTCCCTCATATCTTCCCCTCCAAGTGTTGTCTTCCACCCTGACTTTTTCCCTGCTTTTGCAACATCTCTCTGCTGAGTTTTGGCCTCTTTTGGTCCTTTGCACTGCAGCTCATTTCCTCACAGACCAGTTTTTGAAGACACTACATCTCCCAATTTTCTGGAGTTTTTGGGCTATTTTTCAATTGCATTTCATTTGATCCTATCTCCTTTCCAGAGTGTTTGTAAGCCTTTCTTTTTGGGGTCGCAAGATTCCATTTCCCTTCCCGAAAGGAAATTTCATTTCCTTTCGGGAAGGGAAATGGAATCTTGCGATTTCAATGGGGACCAAGAGAGGAATCTTTGGTGCATGTGCCTGCACTTGATGGCATGCCATGCCTTTTGATGGCTTTGACTTGGAGCAAGATTTTTTTCTTTTTTCTTTTTTGTTAGAAGTATCCATGCCATGTCCCTCATATCTTCCCCTCCAGGTTGTGGCTTCCTCCTTGACTTTTTCCCCTGCTTTTGTAACATCTGTGAACTTTACTTTGGCCTCTTTTGGTCCTTTTCACTTCACCTGATGAAATCCTGGTCCATCTCCTTGTAGTCGCTAAATTTCCAAATTTCCCCAATTTTTTTTTTTCTCTTCCAATTGCAATTCCTTTGACGGTATCTCCATTCCAGTGTGTTTGTAAGTCCTTCCTTTGTGTTTTGGCCTTCAGCGGGGATCAGTTTTGACAAGCTTTGCTGCATGTGCCTGCACTTGATGGCATATGGCCAGCATTTGATGGCTTTAATTTTGGGCAAGAAGTTTTTCCTTTTTTTTTTTTTAAGTATCCATGCCATGTCCCTCATATCTTCCCCTCCAAGTGTTGGCTTCCTCCTTGACATTTTCCCCTGCTATTGTAACGTCCGTGAACTTTACTTTGGCCTCTTTTGGTCCTTTTCACTTCACCTGATGAAATCCTGGTCCATCTCCTTGTAGTCGCTAAATTTCCAAATTTCCCCAATTTTTTTTTTTTCTCTTCCAATTGCAATTCCTTTGACGGTATCTCCATTCCAGTGTGTTTGTAAGTCCTTCCTTTGTGTTTTGGCCTTCAGCGGGGATCAGTTTTGACAAGCTTTGCTGCATGTGCCTGCACTTGATGGCATATGGCCTGCATTTGATGGCTTTGATTTGGGGCAAGAAGTTTTTCCTTTTTTTTTTTTTAAGTATCCATGCCATGTCCCTCATATCTTCCCCTCCAAGTGTTGTCTTCCACCCTGACTTTTTCCCTGCTTTTGCAACATCTCTCTGCTGAGTTTTGGCCTCTTTTGGTCCTTTGCACTGCAGCTCATTTCCTCACAGACCAGTTTTTGAAGACACTACATCTCCCAATTTTCTGGAGTTTTTGGGCTATTTTTCAATTGCATTTCATTTGATCCTATCTCCTTTCCAGAGTGTTTGTAAGCCTTTCTTTTTGGGGTCGCAAGATTCCATTTCCCTTCCCGAAAGGAAATTTCATTTCCTTTCGGGAAGGGAAATGGAATCTTGCGATTTCAATGGGGACCAAGAGAGGAATCTTTGGTGCATGTGCCTGCACTTGATGGCATGCCATGCCTTTTGATGGCTTTGACTTGGAGCAAGATTTTTTTCTTTTTTCTTTTTTGTTAGAAGTATCCATGCCATGTCCCTCATATCTTCCCCTCCAGGTTGTGGCTTCCTCCTTGACTTTTTCCCCTGCTTTTGTAACATCTGTGAACTTTACTTTGGCCTCTTTTGGTCCTTTTCACTTCACCTGATGAAATCCTGGTCCATCTCCTTGTAGTCGCTAAATTTCCAAATTTCCCCAATTTTTTTTTTTTCTCTTCCAATTGCAATTCCTTTGACAGTATCTCCATTCCAGTGTGTTTGTAAGTCCTTCCTTTGTGTTTTGGCCTTCAGCGGGGATCAGTTTTGACAAGCTTTGCTGCATGTGCCTGCACTTGATGGCATATGGCCAGCATTTGATGGCTTTGATTTTGGGCAAGAAGTTTTTCCTTTTTTTTTTTTTAAGTATCCATGCCATGTCCCTCATATCTTCCCCTCCAAGTGTTGTCTTCCACCCTGACTTTTTCCCCTGCTATTGTAACGTCCGTGAACTTTACTTTGGCCTCTTTTGGTCCTTTTCACTTCACCTGATGAAATCCTGGTCCATCTCCTTGTAGTCGCTAAATTTCCAAATTTCCCCAATTTTTTTTTTTTCTCTTCCAATTGCAATTCCTTTGACGGTATCTCCATTCCAGTGTGTTTGTAAGTCCTTCCTTTGTGTTTTGGCCTTCAGCGGGGATCAGTTTTGACAAGCTTTGCTGCATGTGCCTGCACTTGATGGCATATGGCCAGCATTTGATGGCTTTGATTTTGGGCAAGAAGTTTTTCCTTTTTTTTTTTTTAAGTATCCATGCCATGTCCCTCATATCTTCCCCTCCAAGTGTTGTCTTCCACCCTGACTTTTTCCCTGCTATTGTAACGTCCGTGAACTTTACTTTGGCCTCTTTTGGTCCTTTTCACTTCACCTGATGAAATCCTGGTCCATCTCCTTGTAGTCGCTAAATTTCCAAATTTCCCCAATTTTTTTTTTTTCTCTTCCAATTGCAATTCCTTTGACAGTATCTCCATTCCAGTGTGTTTGTAAGTCCTTCCTTTGTGTTTTGGCCTTCAGCGGGGATCAGTTTTGACAAGCTTTGCTGCATGTGCCTGCACTTGATGGCATATGGCCTGCATTTGATGGCTTTGATTTGGGGCAAGAAGTTTTTCCTTTTTTTTTTTTTTAAGTATCCATGCCATGTCCCTCATATCTTCCCCTCCAAGTGTTGTCTTCCACCCTGACTTTTTCCCTGCTTTTGCAACATCTCTCTGCTGAGTTTTGGCCTCTTTTGGTCCTTTGCACTGCAGCTCATTTCCTCACAGACCAGTTTTTGAAGACACTACATCTCCCAATTTTCTGGAGTTTTTGGGCTATTTTTCAATTGCATTTCATTTGATCCTATCTCCTTTCCAGAGTGTTTGTAAGCCTTTCTTTTTGGGGTCGCAAGATTCCATTTCCCTTCCCGAAAGGAAATTTCATTTCCTTTCGGGAAGGGAAATGGAATCTTGCGATTTCAATGGGGACCAAGAGAGGAATCTTTGGTGCATGTGCCTGCACTTGATGGCATGCCATGCCTTTTGATGGCTTTGACTTGGAGCAAGATTTTTTTCTTTTTTCTTTTTTGTTAGAAGTATCCATGCCATGTCCCTCATATCTTCCCCTCCAGGTTGTGGCTTCCTCCTTGACTTTTTCCCCTGCTTTTGTAACATCTGTGAACTTTACTTTGGCCTCTTTTGGTCCTTTTCACTTCACCTGATGAAATCCTGGTCCATCTCCTTGTAGTCGCTAAATTTCCAAATTTCCCCAATTTTTTTTTTTCTCTTCCAATTGCAATTCCTTTGACGGTATCTCCATTCCAGTGTGTTTGTAAGTCCTTCCTTTGTGTTTTGGCCTTCAGCGGGGATCAGTTTTGACAAGCTTTGCTGCATGTGCCTGCACTTGATGGCATATGGCCAGCATTTGATGGCTTTAATTTTGGGCAAGAAGTTTTTCCTTTTTTTTTTTTTAAGTATCCATGCCATGTCCCTCATATCTTCCCCTCCAGGTTGTGGCTTCCTCCTTGACTTTTTCCCCTGCTTTTGTAACATCTGTGAACTTTACTTTGGCCTCTTTTGGTCCTTTTCACTTCACCTGATGAAATCCTGGTCCATCTCCTTGTAGTCGCTAAATTTCCAAATTTCCCCAATTTTTTTTTTTTCTCTGCCAATTGCAATTCCTTTGACAGTATCTCCATTCCAGTGTGTTTGTAAGTCCTTCCTTTGTGTTTTGGCCTTCAGCGGGGATCAGTTTTGACAAGCTTTGCTGCATGTGCCTGCACTTGATGGCATATGGCCTGCATTTGATGGCTTTGATTTGGGGCAAGAAGTTTTTCCTTTTTTTTTTTTTAAGTATCCATGCCATGTCCCTCATATCTTCCCCTCCAAGTGTTGTCTTCCACCCTGACTTTTTCCCTGCTTTTGCAACATAACTCTGCTGAGTTTTGGCCTCTTTTGGTCCTTTGCACTGCAGCTCATTTCCTCACAGACCAGTTTTTGAAGACACTACATCTCCCAATTTTCTGGAGTTTTTGGGCTATTTTTCAATTGCATTTCATTTGATCCTATCTCCTTTCCAGAGTGTTTGTAAGCCTTTCTTTTTGGGGTCGCAAGATTCCATTTCCCTTCCCGAAAGGAAATTTCATTTCCTTTCGGGAAGGGAAATGGAATCTTGCGATTTCAATGGGGACCAAGAGAGGAATCTTTGGTGCATGTGCCTGCACTTGATGGCATGCCATGCCTTTTGATGGCTTTGACTTGGAGCAAGATTTTTTTCTTTTTTCTTTTTTGTTAGAAGTATCCATGCCATGTCCCTCATATCTTCCCCTCCAGGTTGTGGCTTCCTCCTTGACTTTTTCCCCTGCTTTTGTAACATCTGTGAACTTTACTTTGGCCTCTTTTGGTCCTTTTCACTTCACCTGATGAAATCCTGGTCCATCTCCTTGTAGTCGCTAAATTTCCAAATTTCCCCAATTTTTTTTTTTTCTCTTCCAATTGCTATTCCTTTGAAGGTATCTCCATTCCAGTGTGTTTGTAAGTCCTTCCTTTGTGTTTTGGCCTTCAGCGGGGATCAGTTTTGACAAGCTTTGCTGCATGTGCCTGCACTTGATGGCATATGGCCAGCATTTGATGGCTTTGATTTTGGGCAAGAAGTTTTTCCTTTTTTTTTTTTTAAGTATCCATGCCATGTCCCTCATATCTTCCCCTCCAAGTGTTGTCTTCCACCCTGACTTTTTCCCCTGCTATTGTAACGTCCGTGAACTTTACTTTGGCCTCTTTTGGTCCTTTTCACTTCACCTGATGAAATCCTGGTCCATCTCCTTGTAGTCGCTAAATTTCCAAATTTCCCCAATTTTTTTTTTTTCTCTTCCAATTGCAATTCCTTTGACGGTATCTCCATTCCAGTGTGTTTGTAAGTCCTTCCTTTGTGTTTTGGCCTTCAGCGGGGATCAGTTTTGACAAGCTTTGCTGCATGTGCCTGCACTTGATGGCATATGGCCTGCATTTGATGGCTTTGATTTGGGGCAAGAAGTTTTTCCTTTTTTTTTTTTTAAGTATCCATGCCATGTCCCTCATATCTTCCCCTCCAAGTGTTGTCTTCCACCCTGACTTTTTCCCTGCTTTTGCAACATCTCTCTGCTGAGTTTTGGCCTCTTTTGGTCCTTTGCACTGCAGCTCATTTCCTCACAGACCAGTTTTTGAAGACACTACATCTCCCAATTTTCTGGAGTTTTTGGGCTATTTTTCAATTGCATTTCATTTGATCCTATCTCCTTTCCAGAGTGTTTGTAAGCCTTTCTTTTTGGGGTCGCAAGATTCCATTTCCCTTCCCGAAAGGAAATTTCATTTCCTTTCGGGAAGGGAAATGGAATCTTGCGATTTCAATGGGGACCAAGAGAGGAATCTTTGGTGCATGTGCCTGCACTTGATGGCATGCCATGCCTTTTGATGGCTTTGACTTGGAGCAAGATTTTTTTCTTTTTTCTTTTTTGTTAGAAGTATCCATGCCATGTCCCTCATATCTTCCCCTCCAGGTTGTGGCTTCCTCCTTGACTTTTTCCCCTGCTTTTGTAACATCTGTGAACTTTACTTTGGCCTCTTTTGGTCCTTTTCACTTCACCTGATGAAATCCTGGTCCATCTCCTTGTAGTCGCTAAATTTCCAAATTTCCCCAATTTTTTTTTTTTCTCTTCCAATTGCAATTCCTTTGACAGTATCTCCATTCCAGTGTGTTTGTAAGTCCTTCCTTTGTGTTTTGGCCTTCAGCGGGGATCAGTTTTGACAAGCTTTGCTGCATGTGCCTGCACTTGATGGCATATGGCCAGCATTTGATGGCTTTGATTTTGGGCAAGAAGTTTTTCCTTTTTTTTTTTTTAAGTATCCATGCCATGTCCCTCATATCTTCCCCTCCAAGTGTTGTCTTCCACCCTGACTTTTTCCCCTGCTATTGTAACGTCCGTGAACTTTACTTTGGCCTCTTTTGGTCCTTTTCACTTCACCTGATGAAATCCTGGTCCATCTCCTTGTAGTCGCTAAATTTCCAAATTTCCCCAATTTTTTTTTTTTCTCTTCCAATTGCAATTCCTTTGACGGTATCTCCATTCCAGTGTGTTTGTAAGTCCTTCCTTTGTGTTTTGGCCTTCAGCGGGGATCAGTTTTGACAAGCTTTGCTGCATGTGCCTGCACTTGATGGCATATGGCCTGCATTTGATGGCTTTGATTTGGGGCAAGAAGTTTTTCCTTTTTTTTTTTTTTAAGTATCCATGCCATGTCCCTCATATCTTCCCCTCCAAGTGTTGTCTTCCACCCTGACTTTTTCCCTGCTTTTGCAACATCTCTCTGCTGAGTTTTGGCCTCTTTTGGTCCTTTGCACTGCAGCTCATTTCCTCACAGACCAGTTTTTGAAGACACTACATCTCCCAATTTTCTGGAGTTTTTGGGCTATTTTTCAATTGCATTTCATTTGATCCTATCTCCTTTCCAGAGTGTTTGTAAGCCTTTCTTTTTGGGGTCGCAAGATTCCATTTCCCTTCCCGAAAGGAAATTTCATTTCCTTTCGGGAAGGGAAATGGAATCTTGCGATTTCAATGGGGACCAAGAGAGGAATCTTTGGTGCATGTGCCTGCACTTGATGGCATGCCATGCCTTTTGATGGCTTTGACTTGGAGCAAGATTTTTTTCTTTTTTCTTTTTTGTTAGAAGTATCCATGCCATGTCCCTCATATCTTCCCCTCCAGGTTGTGGCTTCCTCCTTGACTTTTTCCCCTGCTTTTGTAACATCTGTGAACTTTACTTTGGCCTCTTTTGGTCCTTTTCACTTCACCTGATGAAATCCTGGTCCATCTCCTTGTAGTCGCTAAATTTCCAAATTTCCCCAATTTTTTTTTTTCTCTTCCAATTGCAATTCCTTTGACGGTATCTCCATTCCAGTGTGTTTGTAAGTCCTTCCTTTGTGTTTTGGCCTTCAGCGGGGATCAGTTTTGACAAGCTTTGCTGCATGTGCCTGCACTTGATGGCATATGGCCAGCATTTGATGGCTTTAATTTTGGGCAAGAAGTTTTTCCTTTTTTTTTTTTTAAGTATCCATGCCATGTCCCTCATATCTTCCCCTCCAGGTTGTGGCTTCCTCCTTGACTTTTTCCCCTGCTTTTGTAACATCTGTGAACTTTACTTTGGCCTCTTTTGGTCCTTTTCACTTCACCTGATGAAATCCTGGTCCATCTCCTTGTAGTCGCTAAATTTCCAAATTTCCCCAATTTTTTTTTTTTCTCTGCCAATTGCAATTCCTTTGACAGTATCTCCATTCCAGTGTGTTTGTAAGTCCTTCCTTTGTGTTTTGGCCTTCAGCGGGGATCAGTTTTGACAAGCTTTGCTGCATGTGCCTGCACTTGATGGCATATGGCCTGCATTTGATGGCTTTGATTTGGGGCAAGAAGTTTTTCCTTTTTTTTTTTTTAAGTATCCATGCCATGTCCCTCATATCTTCCCCTCCAAGTGTTGTCTTCCACCCTGACTTTTTCCCTGCTTTTGCAACATAACTCTGCTGAGTTTTGGCCTCTTTTGGTCCTTTGCGCTGCAGCTCATTTCCTCACAGACCAGTTTTTGAAGACACTACATCTCCCAATTTTCTGGAGTTTTTGGGCTATTTTTCAATTGCATTTCATTTGATCCTATCTCCTTTCCAGAGTGTTTGTAAGCCTTTCTTTTTGGGGTCGCAAGATTCCATTTCCCTTCCCGAAAGGAAATTTCATTTCCTTTCGGGAAGGGAAATGGAATCTTGCGATTTCAATGGGGACCAAGAGAGGAATCTTTGGTGCATGTGCCTGCACTTGATGGCATGCCATGCCTTTTGATGGCTTTGACTTGGAGCAAGATTTTTTTCTTTTTTCTTTTTTGTTAGAAGTATCCATGCCATGTCCCTCATATCTTCCCCTCCAGGTTGTGGCTTCCTCCTTGACTTTTTCCCCTGCTTTTGTAACATCTGTGAACTTTACTTTGGCCTCTTTTGGTCCTTTTCACTTCACCTGATGAAATCCTGGTCCATCTCCTTGTAGTCGCTAAATTTCCAAATTTCCCCAATTTTTTTTTTTTCTCTTCCAATTGCTATTCCTTTGAAGGTATCTCCATTCCAGTGTGTTTGTAAGTCCTTCCTTTGTGTTTTGGCCTTCAGCGGGGATCAGTTTTGACAAGCTTTGCTGCATGTGCCTGCACTTGATGGCATATGGCCAGCATTTGATGGCTTTGATTTTGGGCAAGAAGTTTTTCCTTTTTTTTTTTTTAAGTATCCATGCCATGTCCCTCATATCTTCCCCTCCAAGTGTTGTCTTCCACCCTGACTTTTTCCCCTGCTATTGTAACGTCCGTGAACTTTACTTTGGCCTCTTTTGGTCCTTTTCACTTCACCTGATGAAATCCTGGTCCATCTCCTTGTAGTCGCTAAATTTCCAAATTTCCCCAATTTTTTTTTTTTCTCTTCCAATTGCAATTCCTTTGACAGTATCTCCATTCCAGTGTGTTTGTAAGTCCTTCCTTTGTGTTTTGGCCTTCAGCGGGGATCAGTTTTGACAAGCTTTGCTGCATGTGCCTGCACTTGATGGCATATGGCCTGCATTTGATGGCTTTGATTTGGGGCAAGAAGTTTTTCCTTTTTTTTTTTTTAAGTATCCATGCCATGTCCCTCATATCTTCCCCTCCAAGTGTTGTCTTCCACCCTGACTTTTTCCCTGCTTTTGCAACATCTCTCTGCTGAGTTTTGGCCTCTTTTGGTCCTTTGCACTGCAGCTCATTTCCTCACAGACCAGTTTTTGAAGACACTACATCTCCCAATTTTCTGGAGTTTTTGGGCTATTTTTCAATTGCATTTCATTTGATCCTATCTCCTTTCCAGAGTGTTTGTAAGCCTTTCTTTTTGGGGTCGCAAGATTCCATTTCCCTTCCCGAAAGGAAATTTCATTTCCTTTCGGGAAGGGAAATGGAATCTTGCGATTTCAATGGGGACCAAGAGAGGAATCTTTGGTGCATGTGCCTGCACTTGATGGCATGCCATGCCTTTTGATGGCTTTGACTTGGAGCAAGATTTTTTTCTTTTTTCTTTTTTGTTAGAAGTATCCATGCCATGTCCCTCATATCTTCCCCTCCAGGTTGTGGCTTCCTCCTTGACTTTTTCCCCTGCTTTTGTAACATCTGTGAACTTTACTTTGGCCTCTTTTGGTCCTTTTCACTTCACCTGATGAAATCCTGGTCCATCTCCTTGTAGTCGCTAAATTTCCAAATTTCCCCAATTTTTTTTTTTTCTCTTCCAATTGCAATTCCTTTGACAGTATCTCCATTCCAGTGTGTTTGTAAGTCCTTCCTTTGTGTTTTGGCCTTCAGCGGGGATCAGTTTTGACAAGCTTTGCTGCATGTGCCTGCACTTGATGGCATATGGCCAGCATTTGATGGCTTTGATTTTGGGCAAGAAGTTTTTCCTTTTTTTTTTTTAAGTATCCATGCCATGTCCCTCATATCTTCCCCTCCAAGTGTTGTCTTCCACCCTGACTTTTTCCCCTGCTATTGTAACGTCCGTGAACTTTACTTTGGCCTCTTTTGGTCCTTTTCACTTCACCTGATGAAATCCTGGTCCATCTCCTTGTAGTCGCTAAATTTCCAAATTTCCCCAATTTTTTTTTTTTCTCTTCCAATTGCAATTCCTTTGACGGTATCTCCATTCCAGTGTGTTTGTAAGTCCTTCCTTTGTGTTTTGGCCTTCAGCGGGGATCAGTTTTGACAAGCTTTGCTGCATGTGCCTGCACTTGATGGCATATGGCCTGCATTTGATGGCTTTGATTTGGGGCAAGAAGTTTTTCCTTTTTTTTTTTTTTAAGTATCCATGCCATGTCCCTCATATCTTCCCCTCCAAGTGTTGTCTTCCACCCTGACTTTTTCCCTGCTTTTGCAACATCTCTCTGCTGAGTTTTGGCCTCTTTTGGTCCTTTGCACTGCAGCTCATTTCCTCACAGACCAGTTTTTGAAGACACTACATCTCCCAATTTTCTGGAGTTTTTGGGCTATTTTTCAATTGCATTTCATTTGATCCTATCTCCTTTCCAGAGTGTTTGTAAGCCTTTCTTTTTGGGGTCGCAAGATTCCATTTCCCTTCCCGAAAGGAAATTTCATTTCCTTTCGGGAAGGGAAATGGAATCTTGCGATTTCAATGGGGACCAAGAGAGGAATCTTTGGTGCATGTGCCTGCACTTGATGGCATGCCATGCCTTTTGATGGCTTTGACTTGGAGCAAGATTTTTTTCTTTTTTCTTTTTTGTTAGAAGTATCCATGCCATGTCCCTCATATCTTCCCCTCCAGGTTGTGGCTTCCTCCTTGACTTTTTCCCCTGCTTTTGTAACATCTGTGAACTTTACTTTGGCCTCTTTTGGTCCTTTTCACTTCACCTGATGAAATCCTGGTCCATCTCCTTGTAGTCGCTAAATTTCCAAATTTCCCCAATTTTTTTTTTTTCTCTTCCAATTGCAATTCCTTTGACAGTATCTCCATTCCAGTGTGTTTGTAAGTCCTTCCTTTGTGTTTTGGCCTTCAGCGGGGATCAGTTTTGACAAGCTTTGCTGCATGTGCCTGCACTTGATGGCATATGGCCAGCATTTGATGGCTTTGATTTTGGGCAAGAAGTTTTTCCTTTTTTTTTTTTTAAGTATCCATGCCATGTCCCTCATATCTTCCCCTCCAAGTGTTGTCTTCCACCCTGACTTTTTCCCCTGCTATTGTAACGTCCGTGAACTTTACTTTGGCCTCTTTTGGTCCTTTTCACTTCACCTGATGAAATCCTGGTCCATCTCCTTGTAGTCGCTAAATTTCCAAATTTCCCCAATTTTTTTTTTTTCTCTTCCAATTGCAATTCCTTTGACGGTATCTCCATTCCAGTGTGTTTGTAAGTCCTTCCTTTGTGTTTTGGCCTTCAGCGGGGATCAGTTTTGACAAGCTTTGCTGCATGTGCCTGCACTTGATGGCATATGGCCTGCATTTGATGGCTTTGATTTGGGGCAAGAAGTTTTTCCTTTTTTTTTTTTTTAAGTATCCATGCCATGTCCCTCATATCTTCCCCTCCAAGTGTTGTCTTCCACCCTGACTTTTTCCCTGCTTTTGCAACATCTCTCTGCTGAGTTTTGGCCTCTTTTGGTCCTTTGCACTGCAGCTCATTTCCTCACAGACCAGTTTTTGAAGACACTACATCTCCCAATTTTCTGGAGTTTTTGGGCTATTTTTCAATTGCATTTCATTTGATCCTATCTCCTTTCCAGAGTGTTTGTAAGCCTTTCTTTTTGGGGTCGCAAGATTCCATTTCCCTTCCCGAAAGGAAATTTCATTTCCTTTCGGGAAGGGAAATGGAATCTTGCGATTTCAATGGGGACCAAGAGAGGAATCTTTGGTGCATGTGCCTGCACTTGATGGCATGCCATGCCTTTTGATGGCTTTGACTTGGAGCAAGATTTTTTTCTTTTTTCTTTTTTGTTAGAAGTATCCATGCCATGTCCCTCATATCTTCCCCTCCAGGTTGTGGCTTCCTCCTTGACTTTTTCCCCTGCTTTTGTAACATCTGTGAACTTTACTTTGGCCTCTTTTGGTCCTTTTCACTTCACCTGATGAAATCCTGGTCCATCTCCTTGTAGTCGCTAAATTTCCAAATTTCCCCAATTTTTTTTTTTCTCTTCCAATTGCAATTCCTTTGACGGTATCTCCATTCCAGTGTGTTTGTAAGTCCTTCCTTTGTGTTTTGGCCTTCAGCGGGGATCAGTTTTGACAAGCTTTGCTGCATGTGCCTGCACTTGATGGCATATGGCCAGCATTTGATGGCTTTAATTTTGGGCAAGAAGTTTTTCCTTTTTTTTTTTTTAAGTATCCATGCCATGTCCCTCATATCTTCCCCTCCAAGTGTTGGCTTCCTCCTTGACATTTTCCCCTGCTATTGTAACGTCCGTGAACTTTACTTTGGCCTCTTTTGGTCCTTTTCACTTCACCTGATGAAATCCTGGTCCATCTCCTTGTAGTCGCTAAATTTCCAAATTTCCCCAATTTTTTTTTTTTCTCTTCCAATTGCAATTCCTTTGACAGTATCTCCATTCCAGTGTGTTTGTAAGTCCTTCCTTTGTGTTTTGGCCTTCAGCGGGGATCAGTTTTGACAAGCTTTGCTGCATGTGCCTGCACTTGATGGCATATGGCCTGCATTTGATGGCTTTGATTTGGGGCAAGAAGTTTTTCCTTTTTTTTTTTTTTTAAGTATCCATGCCATGTCCCTCATATCTTCCCCTCCAAGTGTTGTCTTCCACCCTGACTTTTTCCCTGCTTTTGCAACATCTCTCTGCTGAGTTTTGGCCTCTTTTGGTCCTTTGCACTGCAGCTCATTTCCTCACAGACCAGTTTTTGAAGACACTACATCTCCCAATTTTCTGGAGTTTTTGGGCTATTTTTCAATTGCATTTCATTTGATCCTATCTCCTTTCCAGAGTGTTTGTAAGCCTTTCTTTTTGGGGTCGCAAGATTCCATTTCCCTTCCCGAAAGGAAATTTCATTTCCTTTCGGGAAGGGAAATGGAATCTTGCGATTTCAATGGGGACCAAGAGAGGAATCTTTGGTGCATGTGCCTGCACTTGATGGCATGCCATGCCTTTTGATGGCTTTGACTTGGAGCAAGATTTTTTTCTTTTTTCTTTTTTGTTAGAAGTATCCATGCCATGTCCCTCATATCTTCCCCTCCAGGTTGTGGCTTCCTCCTTGACTTTTTCCCCTGCTATTGTAACGTCTGTGAACTTTACTTTGGCCTCTTTTGGTCCTTTTCACTTCACCTGATGAAATCCTGGTCCATCTCCTTGTAGTCGCTAAATTTCCAAATTTCCCCAATTTTTTTTTTTTCTCTTCCAATTGCAATTCCTTTGACAGTATCTCCATTCCAGTGTGTTTGTAAGTCCTTCCTTTGTGTTTTGGCCTTCAGCGGGGATCAGTTTTGACAAGCTTTGCTGCATGTGCCTGCACTTGATGGCATATGGCCAGCATTTGATGGCTTTGATTTTGGGCAAGAAGTTTTTCCTTTTTTTTTTTTTAAGTATCCATGCCATGTCCCTCATATCTTCCCCTCCAAGTGTTGTCTTCCACCCTGACTTTTTCCCCTGCTATTGTAACGTCCGTGAACTTTACTTTGGCCTCTTTTGGTCCTTTTCACTTCACCTGATGAAATCCTGGTCCATCTCCTTGTAGTCGCTAAATTTCCAAATTTCCCCAATTTTTTTTTTTTCTCTTCCAATTGCAATTCCTTTGACGGTATCTCCATTCCAGTGTGTTTGTAAGTCCTTCCTTTGTGTTTTGGCCTTCAGCGGGGATCAGTTTTGACAAGCTTTGCTGCATGTGCCTGCACTTGATGGCATATGGCCTGCATTTGATGGCTTTGATTTGGGGCAAGAAGTTTTTCCTTTTTTTTTTTTTAAGTATCCATGCCATGTCCCTCATATCTTCCCCTCCAAGTGTTGTCTTCCACCCTGACTTTTTCCCTGCTTTTGCAACATCTCTCTGCTGAGTTTTGGCCTCTTTTGGTCCTTTGCACTGCAGCTCATTTCCTCACAGACCAGTTTTTGAAGACACTACATCTCCCAATTTTCTGGAGTTTTTGGGCTATTTTTCAATTGCATTTCATTTGATCCTATCTCCTTTCCAGAGTGTTTGTAAGCCTTTCTTTTTGGGGTCGCAAGATTCCATTTCCCTTCCCGAAAGGAAATTTCATTTCCTTTCGGGAAGGGAAATGGAATCTTGCGATTTCAATGGGGACCAAGAGAGGAATCTTTGGTGCATGTGCCTGCACTTGATGGCATGCCATGCCTTTTGATGGCTTTGACTTGGAGCAAGATTTTTTTCTTTTTTCTTTTTTGTTAGAAGTATCCATGCCATGTCCCTCATATCTTCCCCTCCAGGTTGTGGCTTCCTCCTTGACTTTTTCCCCTGCTTTTGTAACATCTGTGAACTTTACTTTGGCCTCTTTTGGTCCTTTTCACTTCACCTGATGAAATCCTGGTCCATCTCCTTGTAGTCGCTAAATTTCCAAATTTCCCCAATTTTTTTTTTTTCTCTGCCAATTGCAATTCCTTTGACAGTATCTCCATTCCAGTGTGTTTGTAAGTCCTTCCTTTGTGTTTTGGCCTTCAGCGGGGATCAGTTTTGACAAGCTTTGCTGCATGTGCCTGCACTTGATGGCATATGGCCAGCATTTGATGGCTTTGATTTTTGGCAAGAAGTTTTTCCTTTTTTTTTTTTTAAGTATCCATGCCATGTCCCTCATATCTTCCCCTCCAAGTGTTGTCTTCCACCCTGACTTTTTCCCCTGCTATTGTAACGTCCGTGAACTTTACTTTGGCCTCTTTTGGTCCTTTTCACTTCACCTGATGAAATCCTGGTCCATCTCCTTGTAGTCGCTAAATTTCCAAATTTCCCCAATTTTTTTTTTTTCTCTTCCAATTGCAATTCCTTTGACAGTATCTCCATTCCAGTGTGTTTGTAAGTCCTTCCTTTGTGTTTTGGCCTTCAGCGGGGATCAGTTTTGACAAGCTTTGCTGCATGTGCCTGCACTTGATGGCATATGGCCTGCATTTGATGGCTTTGATTTGGGGCAAGAAGTTTTTCCTTTTTTTTTTTTTAAGTATCCATGCCATGTCCCTCATATCTTCCCCTCCAAGTGTTGTCTTCCACCCTGACTTTTTCCCTGCTTTTGCAACATCTCTCTGCTGAGTTTTGGCCTCTTTTGGTCCTTTGCACTGCAGCTCATTTCCTCACAGACCAGTTTTTGAAGACACTACATCTCCCAATTTTCTGGAGTTTTTGGGCTATTTTTCAATTGCATTTCATTTGATCCTATCTCCTTTCCAGAGTGTTTGTAAGCCTTTCTTTTTGGGGTCGCAAGATTCCATTTCCCTTCCCGAAAGGAAATGAAATTTCCTTTCGGGAAGGGAAATGGAATCTTGCGATTTCAATGGGGACCAAGAGAGGAATCTTTGGTGCATGTGCCTGCACTTGATGGCATGCCATGCCTTTTGATGGCTTTGACTTGGAGCAAGATTTTTTTCTTTTTTCTTTTTTGTTAGAAGTATCCATGCCATGTCCCTCATATCTTCCCCTCCAGGTTGTGGCTTCCTCCTTGACTTTTTCCCCTGCTTTTGTAACATCTGTGAACTTTACTTTGGCCTCTTTTGGTCCTTTTCACTTCACCTGATGAAATCCTGGTCCATCTCCTTGTAGTCGCTAAATTTCCAAATTTCCCCAATTTTTTTTTTTCTCTTCCAATTGCAATTCCTTTGACGGTATCTCCATTCCAGTGTGTTTGTAAGTCCTTCCTTTGTGTTTTGGCCTTCAGCGGGGATCAGTTTTGACAAGCTTTGCTGCATGTGCCTGCACTTGATGGCATATGGCCAGCATTTGATGGCTTTAATTTTGGGCAAGAAGTTTTTCCTTTTTTTTTTTTTAAGTATCCATGCCATGTCCCTCATATCTTCCCCTCCAAGTGTTGGCTTCCTCCTTGACATTTTCCCCTGCTATTGTAACGTCCGTGAACTTTACTTTGGCCTCTTTTGGTCCTTTTCACTTCACCTGATGAAATCCTGGTCCATCTCCTTGTAGTCGCTAAATTTCCAAATTTCCCCAATTTTTTTTTTTTCTCTTCCAATTGCAATTCCTTTGACAGTATCTCCATTCCAGTGTGTTTGTAAGTCCTTCCTTTGTGTTTTGGCCTTCAGCGGGGATCAGTTTTGACAAGCTTTGCTGCATGTGCCTGCACTTGATGGCATATGGCCTGCATTTGATGGCTTTGATTTGGGGCAAGAAGTTTTTCCTTTTTTTTTTTTTTTAAGTATCCATGCCATGTCCCTCATATCTTCCCCTCCAAGTGTTGTCTTCCACCCTGACTTTTTCCCTGCTTTTGCAACATCTCTCTGCTGAGTTTTGGCCTCTTTTGGTCCTTTGCACTGCAGCTCATTTCCTCACAGACCAGTTTTTGAAGACACTACATCTCCCAATTTTCTGGAGTTTTTGGGCTATTTTTCAATTGCATTTCATTTGATCCTATCTCCTTTCCAGAGTGTTTGTAAGCCTTTCTTTTTGGGGTCGCAAGATTCCATTTCCCTTCCCGAAAGGAAATTTCATTTCCTTTCGGGAAGGGAAATGGAATCTTGCGATTTCAATGGGGACCAAGAGAGGAATCTTTGGTGCATGTGCCTGCACTTGATGGCATGCCATGCCTTTTGATGGCTTTGACTTGGAGCAAGATTTTTTTCTTTTTTCTTTTTTGTTAGAAGTATCCATGCCATGTCCCTCATATCTTCCCCTCCAGGTTGTGGCTTCCTCCTTGACTTTTTCCCCTGCTATTGTAACGTCTGTGAACTTTACTTTGGCCTCTTTTGGTCCTTTTCACTTCACCTGATGAAATCCTGGTCCATCTCCTTGTAGTCGCTAAATTTCCAAATTTCCCCAATTTTTTTTTTTTCTCTTCCAATTGCAATTCCTTTGACAGTATCTCCATTCCAGTGTGTTTGTAAGTCCTTCCTTTGTGTTTTGGCCTTCAGCGGGGATCAGTTTTGACAAGCTTTGCTGCATGTGCCTGCACTTGATGGCATATGGCCAGCATTTGATGGCTTTGATTTTGGGCAAGAAGTTTTTCCTTTTTTTTTTTTTAAGTATCCATGCCATGTCCCTCATATCTTCCCCTCCAAGTGTTGTCTTCCACCCTGACTTTTTCCCCTGCTATTGTAACGTCCGTGAACTTTACTTTGGCCTCTTTTGGTCCTTTTCACTTCACCTGATGAAATCCTGGTCCATCTCCTTGTAGTCGCTAAATTTCCAAATTTCCCCAATTTTTTTTTTTTCTCTTCCAATTGCAATTCCTTTGACGGTATCTCCATTCCAGTGTGTTTGTAAGTCCTTCCTTTGTGTTTTGGCCTTCAGCGGGGATCAGTTTTGACAAGCTTTGCTGCATGTGCCTGCACTTGATGGCATATGGCCTGCATTTGATGGCTTTGATTTGGGGCAAGAAGTTTTTCCTTTTTTTTTTTTTAAGTATCCATGCCATGTCCCTCATATCTTCCCCTCCAAGTGTTGTCTTCCACCCTGACTTTTTCCCTGCTTTTGCAACATCTCTCTGCTGAGTTTTGGCCTCTTTTGGTCCTTTGCACTGCAGCTCATTTCCTCACAGACCAGTTTTTGAAGACACTACATCTCCCAATTTTCTGGAGTTTTTGGGCTATTTTTCAATTGCATTTCATTTGATCCTATCTCCTTTCCAGAGTGTTTGTAAGCCTTTCTTTTTGGGGTCGCAAGATTCCATTTCCCTTCCCGAAAGGAAATTTCATTTCCTTTCGGGAAGGGAAATGGAATCTTGCGATTTCAATGGGGACCAAGAGAGGAATCTTTGGTGCATGTGCCTGCACTTGATGGCATGCCATGCCTTTTGATGGCTTTGACTTGGAGCAAGATTTTTTTCTTTTTTCTTTTTTGTTAGAAGTATCCATGCCATGTCCCTCATATCTTCCCCTCCAGGTTGTGGCTTCCTCCTTGACTTTTTCCCCTGCTTTTGTAACATCTGTGAACTTTACTTTGGCCTCTTTTGGTCCTTTTCACTTCACCTGATGAAATCCTGGTCCATCTCCTTGTAGTCGCTAAATTTCCAAATTTCCCCAATTTTTTTTTTTTCTCTTCCAATTGCAATTCCTTTGACAGTATCTCCATTCCAGTGTGTTTGTAAGTCCTTCCTTTGTGTTTTGGCCTTCAGCGGGGATCAGTTTTGACAAGCTTTGCTGCATGTGCCTGCACTTGATGGCATATGGCCAGCATTTGATGGCTTTGATTTTTGGCAAGAAGTTTTTCCTTTTTTTTTTTTAAGTATCCATGCCATGTCCCTCATATCTTCCCCTCCAAGTGTTGTCTTCCACCCTGACTTTTTCCCCTGCTATTGTAACGTCCGTGAACTTTACTTTGGCCTCTTTTGGTCCTTTTCACTTCACCTGATGAAATCCTGGTCCATCTCCTTGTAGTCGCTAAATTTCCAAATTTCCCCAATTTTTTTTTTTTCTCTTCCAATTGCAATTCCTTTGACAGTATCTCCATTCCAGTGTGTTTGTAAGTCCTTCCTTTGTGTTTTGGCCTTCAGCGGGGATCAGTTTTGACAAGCTTTGCTGCATGTGCCTGCACTTGATGGCATATGGCCTGCATTTGATGGCTTTGATTTGGGGCAAGAAGTTTTTCCTTTTTTTTTTTTTTAAGTATCCATGCCATGTCCCTCATATCTTCCCCTCCAAGTGTTGTCTTCCACCCTGACTTTTTCCCTGCTTTTGCAACATCTCTCTGCTGAGTTTTGGCCTCTTTTGGTCCTTTGCACTGCAGCTCATTTCCTCACAGACCAGTTTTTGAAGACACTACATCTCCCAATTTTCTGGAGTTTTTGGGCTATTTTTCAATTGCATTTCATTTGATCCTATCTCCTTTCCAGAGTGTTTGTAAGCCTTTCTTTTTGGGGTCGCAAGATTCCATTTCCCTTCCCGAAAGGAAATTTCATTTCCTTTCGGGAAGGGAAATGGAATCTTGCGATTTCAATGGGGACCAAGAGAGGAATCTTTGGTGCATGTGCCTGCACTTGATGGCATGCCATGCCTTTTGATGGCTTTGACTTGGAGCAAGATTTTTTTCTTTTTTCTTTTTTGTTAGAAGTATCCATGCCATGTCCCTCATATCTTCCCCTCCAGGTTGTGGCTTCCTCCTTGACTTTTTCCCCTGCTTTTGTAACATCTGTGAACTTTACTTTGGCCTCTTTTGGTCCTTTTCACTTCACCTGATGAAATCCTGGTCCATCTCCTTGTAGTCGCTAAATTTCCAAATTTCCCCAATTTTTTTTTTTTCTCTTCCAATTGCAATTCCTTTGACAGTATCTCCATTCCAGTGTGTTTGTAAGTCCTTCCTTTGTGTTTTGGCCTTCAGCGGGGATCAGTTTTGACAAGCTTTGCTGCATGTGCCTGCACTTGATGGCATATGGCCTGCATTTGATGGCTTTGATTTGGGGCAAGAAGTTTTTCCTTTTTTTTTTTTTAAGTATCCATGCCATGTCCCTCATATCTTCCCCTCCAAGTGTTGTCTTCCACCCTGACTTTTTCCCTGCTTTTGCAACATCTCTCTGCTGAGTTTTGGCCTCTTTTGGTCCTTTGCACTGCAGCTCATTTCCTCACAGACCAGTTTTTGAAGACACTACATCTCCCAATTTTCTGGAGTTTTTGGGCTATTTTTCAATTGCATTTCATTTGATCCTATCTCCTTTCCAGAGTGTTTGTAAGCCTTTCTTTTTGGGGTCGCAAGATTCCATTTCCCTTCCCGAAAGGAAATTTCATTTCCTTTCGGGAAGGGAAATGGAATCTTGCGATTTCAATGGGGACCAAGAGAGGAATCTTTGGTGCATGTGCCTGCACTTGATGGCATGCCATGCCTTTTGATGGCTTTGACTTGGAGCAAGATTTTTTTCTTTTTTCTTTTTTGTTAGAAGTATCCATGCCATGTCCCTCATATCTTCCCCTCCAGGTTGTGGCTTCCTCCTTGACTTTTTCCCCTGCTTTTGTAACATCTGTGAACTTTACTTTGGCCTCTTTTGGTCCTTTTCACTTCACCTGATGAAATCCTGGTCCATCTCCTTGTAGTCGCTAAATTTCCAAATTTCCCCAATTTTTTTTTTTTCTCTTCCAATTGCAATTCCTTTGACAGTATCTCCATTCCAGTGTGTTTGTAAGTCCTTCCTTTGTGTTTTGGCCTTCAGCGGGGATCAGTTTTGACAAGCTTTGCTGCATGTGCCTGCACTTGATGGCATATGGCCAGCATTTGATGGCTTTAATTTTGGGCAAGAAGTTTTTCCTTTTTTTTTTTTAAGTATCCATGCCATGTCCCTCATATCTTCCCCTCCAAGTGTTGTCTTCCACCCTGACTTTTTCCCCTGCTATTGTAACGTCCGTGAACTTTACTTTGGCCTCTTTTGGTCCTTTTCACTTCACCTGATGAAATCCTGGTCCATCTCCTTGTAGTCGCTAAATTTCCAAATTTCCCCAATTTTTTTTTTTTCTCTTCCAATTGCAATTCCTTTGACGGTATCTCCATTCCAGTGTGTTTGTAAGTCCTTCCTTTGTGTTTTGGCCTTCAGCGGGGATCAGTTTTGACAAGCTTTGCTGCATGTGCCTGCACTTGATGGCATATGGCCTGCATTTGATGGCTTTGATTTGGGGCAAGAAGTTTTTCCTTTTTTTTTTTTTAAGTATCCATGCCATGTCCCTCATATCTTCCCCTCCAAGTGTTGTCTTCCACCCTGACTTTTTCCCTGCTTTTGCAACATCTCTCTGCTGAGTTTTGGCCTCTTTTGGTCCTTTGCACTGCAGCTCATTTCCTCACAGACCAGTTTTTGAAGACACTACATCTCCCAATTTTCTGGAGTTTTTGGGCTATTTTTCAATTGCATTTCATTTGATCCTATCTCCTTTCCAGAGTGTTTGTAAGCCTTTCTTTTTGGGGTCGCAAGATTCCATTTCCCTTCCCGAAAGGAAATGAAATTTCCTTTCGGGAAGGGAAATGGAATCTTGCGATTTCAATGGGGACCAAGAGAGGAATCTTTGGTGCATGTGCCTGCACTTGATGGCATGCCATGCCTTTTGATGGCTTTGACTTGGAGCAAGATTTTTTTCTTTTTTCTTTTTTGTTAGAAGTATCCATGCCATGTCCCTCATATCTTCCCCTCCAGGTTGTGGCTTCCTCCTTGACTTTTTCCCCTGCTTTTGTAACATCTGTGAACTTTACTTTGGCCTCTTTTGGTCCTTTTCACTTCACCTGATGAAATCCTGGTCCATCTCCTTGTAGTCGCTAAATTTCCAAATTTCCCCAATTTTTTTTTTTTCTCTTCCAATTGCAATTCCTTTGACAGTATCTCCATTCCAGTGTGTTTGTAAGTCCTTCCTTTGTGTTTTGGCCTTCAGCGGGGATCAGTTTTGACAAGCTTTGCTGCATGTGCCTGCACTTGATGGCATATGGCCAGCATTTGATGGCTTTGATTTTTGGCAAGAAGTTTTTCCTTTTTTTTTTTTTAAGTATCCATGCCATGTCCCTCATATCTTCCCCTCCAAGTGTTGTCTTCCACCCTGACTTTTTCCCCTGCTATTGTAACGTCCGTGAACTTTACTTTGGCCTCTTTTGGTCCTTTTCACTTCACCTGATGAAATCCTGGTCCATCTCCTTGTAGTCGCTAAATTTCCAAATTTCCCCAATTTTTTTTTTTTCTCTTCCAATTGCAATTCCTTTGACAGTATCTCCATTCCAGTGTGTTTGTAAGTCCTTCCTTTGTGTTTTGGCCTTCAGCGGGGATCAGTTTTGACAAGCTTTGCTGCATGTGCCTGCACTTGATGGCATATGGCCTGCATTTGATGGCTTTGATTTGGGGCAAGAAGTTTTTCCTTTTTTTTTTTTTAAGTATCCATGCCATGTCCCTCATATCTTCCCCTCCAAGTGTTGTCTTCCACCCTGACTTTTTCCCTGCTTTTGCAACATCTCTCTGCTGAGTTTTGGCCTCTTTTGGTCCTTTGCACTGCAGCTCATTTCCTCACAGACCAGTTTTTGAAGACACTACATCTCCCAATTTTCTGGAGTTTTTGGGCTATTTTTCAATTGCATTTCATTTGATCCTATCTCCTTTCCAGAGTGTTTGTAAGCCTTTCTTTTTGGGGTCGCAAGATTCCATTTCCCTTCCCGAAAGGAAATTTCATTTCCTTTCGGGAAGGGAAATGGAATCTTGCGATTTCAATGGGGACCAAGAGAGGAATCTTTGGTGCATGTGCCTGCACTTGATGGCATGCCATGCCTTTTGATGGCTTTGACTTGGAGCAAGATTTTTTTCTTTTTTCTTTTTTGTTAGAAGTATCCATGCCATGTCCCTCATATCTTCCCCTCCAGGTTGTGGCTTCCTCCTTGACTTTTTCCCCTGCTTTTGTAACATCTGTGAACTTTACTTTGGCCTCTTTTGGTCCTTTTCACTTCACCTGATGAAATCCTGGTCCATCTCCTTGTAGTCGCTAAATTTCCAAATTTCCCCAATTTTTTTTTTTCTCTTCCAATTGCAATTCCTTTGACGGTATCTCCATTCCAGTGTGTTTGTAAGTCCTTCCTTTGTGTTTTGGCCTTCAGCGGGGATCAGTTTTGACAAGCTTTGCTGCATGTGCCTGCACTTGATGGCATATGGCCAGCATTTGATGGCTTTAATTTTGGGCAAGAAGTTTTTCCTTTTTTTTTTTTTAAGTATCCATGCCATGTCCCTCATATCTTCCCCTCCAAGTGTTGGCTTCCTCCTTGACATTTTCCCCTGCTATTGTAACGTCCGTGAACTTTACTTTGGCCTCTTTTGGTCCTTTTCACTTCACCTGATGAAATCCTGGTCCATCTCCTTGTAGTCGCTAAATTTCCAAATTTCCCCAATTTTTTTTTTTTCTCTTCCAATTGCAATTCCTTTGACGGTATCTCCATTCCAGTGTGTTTGTAAGTCCTTCCTTTGTGTTTTGGCCTTCAGCGGGGATCAGTTTTGACAAGCTTTGCTGCATGTGCCTGCACTTGATGGCATATGGCCTGCATTTGATGGCTTTGATTTGGGGCAAGAAGTTTTTCCTTTTTTTTTTTTTAAGTATCCATGCCATGTCCCTCATATCTTCCCCTCCAAGTGTTGTCTTCCACCCTGACTTTTTCCCTGCTTTTGCAACATCTCTCTGCTGAGTTTTGGCCTCTTTTGGTCCTTTGCACTGCAGCTCATTTCCTCACAGACCAGTTTTTGAAGACACTACATCTCCCAATTTTCTGGAGTTTTTGGGCTATTTTTCAATTGCATTTCATTTGATCCTATCTCCTTTCCAGAGTGTTTGTAAGCCTTTCTTTTTGGGGTCGCAAGATTCCATTTCCCTTCCCGAAAGGAAATTTCATTTCCTTTCGGGAAGGGAAATGGAATCTTGCGATTTCAATGGGGACCAAGAGAGGAATCTTTGGTGCATGTGCCTGCACTTGATGGCATGCCATGCCTTTTGATGGCTTTGACTTGGAGCAAGATTTTTTTCTTTTTTCTTTTTTGTTAGAAGTATCCATGCCATGTCCCTCATATCTTCCCCTCCAGGTTGTGGCTTCCTCCTTGACTTTTTCCCCTGCTTTTGTAACATCTGTGAACTTTACTTTGGCCTCTTTTGGTCCTTTTCACTTCACCTGATGAAATCCTGGTCCATCTCCTTGTAGTCGCTAAATTTCCAAATTTCCCCAATTTTTTTTTTTTCTCTTCCAATTGCAATTCCTTTGACAGTATCTCCATTCCAGTGTGTTTGTAAGTCCTTCCTTTGTGTTTTGGCCTTCAGCGGGGATCAGTTTTGACAAGCTTTGCTGCATGTGCCTGCACTTGATGGCATATGGCCAGCATTTGATGGCTTTGATTTTGGGCAAGAAGTTTTTCCTTTTTTTTTTTTTAAGTATCCATGCCATGTCCCTCATATCTTCCCCTCCAAGTGTTGTCTTCCACCCTGACTTTTTCCCTGCTTTTGCAACATAACTCTGCTGAGTTTTGGCCTCTTTTGGTCCTTTGCACTGCAGCTCATTTCCTCACAGACCAGTTTTTGAAGACACTACATCTCCCAATTTTCTGGAGTTTTTGGGCTATTTTTCAATTGCATTTCATTTGATCCTATCTCCTTTCCAGAGTGTTTGTAAGCCTTTCTTTTTGGGGTCGCAAGATTCCATTTCCCTTCCCGAAAGGAAATGAAATTTCCTTTCGGGAAGGGAAATGGAATCTTGCGATTTCAATGGGGACCAAGAGAGGAATCTTTGGTGCATGTGCCTGCACTTGATGGCATGCCATGCCTTTTGATGGCTTTGACTTGGAGCAAGATTTTTTTCTTTTTTCTTTTTTGTTAGAAGTATCCATGCCATGTCCCTCATATCTTCCCCTCCAGGTTGTGGCTTCCTCCTTGACTTTTTCCCCTGCTATTGTAACGTCTGTGAACTTTACTTTGGCCTCTTTTGGTCCTTTTCACTTCACCTGATGAAATCCTGGTCCATCTCCTTGTAGTCGCTAAATTTCCAAATTTCCCCAATTTTTTTTTTTTCTCTTCCAATTGCAATTCCTTTGACAGTATCTCCATTCCAGTGTGTTTGTAAGTCCTTCCTTTGTGTTTTGGCCTTCAGCGGGGATCAGTTTTGACAAGCTTTGCTGCATGTGCCTGCACTTGATGGCATATGGCCAGCATTTGATGGCTTTGATTTTTGGCAAGAAGTTTTTCCTTTTTTTTTTTTTAAGTATCCATGCCATGTCCCTCATATCTTCCCCTCCAAGTGTTGTCTTCCACCCTGACTTTTTCCCCTGCTATTGTAACGTCCGTGAACTTTACTTTGGCCTCTTTTGGTCCTTTTCACTTCACCTGATGAAATCCTGGTCCATCTCCTTGTAGTCGCTAAATTTCCAAATTTCCCCAATTTTTTTTTTTTCTCTTCCAATTGCAATTCCTTTGACAGTATCTCCATTCCAGTGTGTTTGTAAGTCCTTCCTTTGTGTTTTGGCCTTCAGCGGGGATCAGTTTTGACAAGCTTTGCTGCATGTGCCTGCACTTGATGGCATATGGCCTGCATTTGATGGCTTTGATTTGGGGCAAGAAGTTTTTCCTTTTTTTTTTTTTTAAGTATCCATGCCATGTCCCTCATATCTTCCCCTCCAAGTGTTGTCTTCCACCCTGACTTTTTCCCTGCTTTTGCAACATCTCTCTGCTGAGTTTTGGCCTCTTTTGGTCCTTTGCACTGCAGCTCATTTCCTCACAGACCAGTTTTTGAAGACACTACATCTCCCAATTTTCTGGAGTTTTTGGGCTATTTTTCAATTGCATTTCATTTGATCCTATCTCCTTTCCAGAGTGTTTGTAAGCCTTTCTTTTTGGGGTCGCAAGATTCCATTTCCCTTCCCGAAAGGAAATTTCATTTCCTTTCGGGAAGGGAAATGGAATCTTGCGATTTCAATGGGGACCAAGAGAGGAATCTTTGGTGCATGTGCCTGCACTTGATGGCATGCCATGCCTTTTGATGGCTTTGACTTGGAGCAAGATTTTTTTCTTTTTTCTTTTTTGTTAGAAGTATCCATGCCATGTCCCTCATATCTTCCCCTCCAGGTTGTGGCTTCCTCCTTGACTTTTTCCCCTGCTTTTGTAACATCTGTGAACTTTACTTTGGCCTCTTTTGGTCCTTTTCACTTCACCTGATGAAATCCTGGTCCATCTCCTTGTAGTCGCTAAATTTCCAAATTTCCCCAATTTTTTTTTTTTCTCTTCCAATTGCAATTCCTTTGACAGTATCTCCATTCCAGTGTGTTTGTAAGTCCTTCCTTTGTGTTTTGGCCTTCAGCGGGGATCAGTTTTGACAAGCTTTGCTGCATGTGCCTGCACTTGATGGCATATGGCCAGCATTTGATGGCTTTGATTTTTGGCAAGAAGTTTTTCCTTTTTTTTTTTTTAAGTATCCATGCCATGTCCCTCATATCTTCCCCTCCAAGTGTTGTCTTCCACCCTGACTTTTTCCCCTGCTATTGTAACGTCCGTGAACTTTACTTTGGCCTCTTTTGGTCCTTTTCACTTCACCTGATGAAATCCTGGTCCATCTCCTTGTAGTCGCTAAATTTCCAAATTTCCCCAATTTTTTTTTTTTCTCTTCCAATTGCAATTCCTTTGACAGTATCTCCATTCCAGTGTGTTTGTAAGTCCTTCCTTTGTGTTTTGGCCTTCAGCGGGGATCAGTTTTGACAAGCTTTGCTGCATGTGCCTGCACTTGATGGCATATGGCCTGCATTTGATGGCTTTGATTTGGGGCAAGAAGTTTTTCCTTTTTTTTTTTTTTAAGTATCCATGCCATGTCCCTCATATCTTCCCCTCCAAGTGTTGTCTTCCACCCTGACTTTTTCCCTGCTTTTGCAACATCTCTCTGCTGAGTTTTGGCCTCTTTTGGTCCTTTGCACTGCAGCTCATTTCCTCACAGACCAGTTTTTGAAGACACTACATCTCCCAATTTTCTGGAGTTTTTGGGCTATTTTTCAATTGCATTTCATTTGATCCTATCTCCTTTCCAGAGTGTTTGTAAGCCTTTCTTTTTGGGGTCGCAAGATTCCATTTCCCTTCCCGAAAGGAAATTTCATTTCCTTTCGGGAAGGGAAATGGAATCTTGCGATTTCAATGGGGACCAAGAGAGGAATCTTTGGTGCATGTGCCTGCACTTGATGGCATGCCATGCCTTTTGATGGCTTTGACTTGGAGCAAGATTTTTTTCTTTTTTCTTTTTTGTTAGAAGTATCCATGCCATGTCCCTCATATCTTCCCCTCCAGGTTGTGGCTTCCTCCTTGACTTTTTCCCCTGCTTTTGTAACATCTGTGAACTTTACTTTGGCCTCTTTTGGTCCTTTTCACTTCACCTGATGAAATCCTGGTCCATCTCCTTGTAGTCGCTAAATTTCCAAATTTCCCCAATTTTTTTTTTTCTCTTCCAATTGCAATTCCTTTGACGGTATCTCCATTCCAGTGTGTTTGTAAGTCCTTCCTTTGTGTTTTGGCCTTCAGCGGGGATCAGTTTTGACAAGCTTTGCTGCATGTGCCTGCACTTGATGGCATATGGCCAGCATTTGATGGCTTTGATTTTTGGCAAGAAGTTTTTCCTTTTTTTTTTTTTAAGTATCCATGCCATGTCCCTCATATCTTCCCCTCCAAGTGTTGTCTTCCACCCTGACTTTTTCCCCTGCTATTGTAACGTCCGTGAACTTTACTTTGGCCTCTTTTGGTCCTTTTCACTTCACCTGATGAAATCCTGGTCCATCTCCTTGTAGTCGCTAAATTTCCAAATTTCCCCAATTTTTTTTTTTTCTCTTCCAATTGCAATTCCTTTGACAGTATCTCCATTCCAGTGTGTTTGTAAGTCCTTCCTTTGTGTTTTGGCCTTCAGCGGGGATCAGTTTTGACAAGCTTTGCTGCATGTGCCTGCACTTGATGGCATATGGCCTGCATTTGATGGCTTTGATTTGGGGCAAGAAGTTTTTCCTTTTTTTTTTTTTTAAGTATCCATGCCATGTCCCTCATATCTTCCCCTCCAAGTGTTGTCTTCCACCCTGACTTTTTCCCTGCTTTTGCAACATCTCTCTGCTGAGTTTTGGCCTCTTTTGGTCCTTTGCACTGCAGCTCATTTCCTCACAGACCAGTTTTTGAAGACACTACATCTCCCAATTTTCTGGAGTTTTTGGGCTATTTTTCAATTGCATTTCATTTGATCCTATCTCCTTTCCAGAGTGTTTGTAAGCCTTTCTTTTTGGGGTCGCAAGATTCCATTTCCCTTCCCGAAAGGAAATTTCATTTCCTTTCGGGAAGGGAAATGGAATCTTGCGATTTCAATGGGGACCAAGAGAGGAATCTTTGGTGCATGTGCCTGCACTTGATGGCATGCCATGCCTTTTGATGGCTTTGACTTGGAGCAAGATTTTTTTCTTTTTTCTTTTTTGTTAGAAGTATCCATGCCATGTCCCTCATATCTTCCCCTCCAGGTTGTGGCTTCCTCCTTGACTTTTTCCCCTGCTTTTGTAACATCTGTGAACTTTACTTTGGCCTCTTTTGGTCCTTTTCACTTCACCTGATGAAATCCTGGTCCATCTCCTTGTAGTCGCTAAATTTCCAAATTTCCCCAATTTTTTTTTTTCTCTTCCAATTGCAATTCCTTTGACGGTATCTCCATTCCAGTGTGTTTGTAAGTCCTTCCTTTGTGTTTTGGCCTTCAGCGGGGATCAGTTTTGACAAGCTTTGCTGCATGTGCCTGCACTTGATGGCATATGGCCAGCATTTGATGGCTTTAATTTTGGGCAAGAAGTTTTTCCTTTTTTTTTTTTTAAGTATCCATGCCATGTCCCTCATATCTTCCCCTCCAAGTGTTGTCTTCCACCCTGACTTTTTCCCCTGCTATTGTAACGTCCGTGAACTTTACTTTGGCCTCTTTTGGTCCTTTTCACTTCACCTGATGAAATCCTGGTCCATCTCCTTGTAGTCGCTAAATTTCCAAATTTCCCCAATTTTTTTTTTTTCTCTTCCAATTGCAATTCCTTTGACGGTATCTCCATTCCAGTGTGTTTGTAAGTCCTTCCTTTGTGTTTTGGCCTTCAGCGGGGATCAGTTTTGACAAGCTTTGCTGCATGTGCCTGCACTTGATGGCATATGGCCTGCATTTGATGGCTTTGATTTGGGGCAAGAAGTTTTTCCTTTTTTTTTTTTTAAGTATCCATGCCATGTCCCTCATATCTTCCCCTCCAAGTGTTGTCTTCCACCCTGACTTTTTCCCTGCTTTTGCAACATCTCTCTGCTGAGTTTTGGCCTCTTTTGGTCCTTTGCACTGCAGCTCATTTCCTCACAGACCAGTTTTTGAAGACACTACATCTCCCAATTTTCTGGAGTTTTTGGGCTATTTTTCAATTGCATTTCATTTGATCCTATCTCCTTTCCAGAGTGTTTGTAAGCCTTTCTTTTTGGGGTCGCAAGATTCCATTTCCCTTCCCGAAAGGAAATGAAATTTCCTTTCGGGAAGGGAAATGGAATCTTGCGATTTCAATGGGGACCAAGAGAGGAATCTTTGGTGCATGTGCCTGCACTTGATGGCATGCCATGCCTTTTGATGGCTTTGACTTGGAGCAAGATTTTTTTCTTTTTTCTTTTTTGTTAGAAGTATCCATGCCATGTCCCTCATATCTTCCCCTCCAGGTTGTGGCTTCCTCCTTGACTTTTTCCCCTGCTTTTGTAACATCTGTGAACTTTACTTTGGCCTCTTTTGGTCCTTTTCACTTCACCTGATGAAATCCTGGTCCATCTCCTTGTAGTCGCTAAATTTCCAAATTTCCCCAATTTTTTTTTTTCTCTTCCAATTGCAATTCCTTTGACGGTATCTCCATTCCAGTGTGTTTGTAAGTCCTTCCTTTGTGTTTTGGCCTTCAGCGGGGATCAGTTTTGACAAGCTTTGCTGCATGTGCCTGCACTTGATGGCATATGGCCAGCATTTGATGGCTTTAATTTTGGGCAAGAAGTTTTTCCTTTTTTTTTTTTTAAGTATCCATGCCATGTCCCTCATATCTTCCCCTCCAAGTGTTGTCTTCCACCCTGACTTTTTCCCCTGCTATTGTAACGTCCGTGAACTTTACTTTGGCCTCTTTTGGTCCTTTTCACTTCACCTGATGAAATCCTGGTCCATCTCCTTGTAGTCGCTAAATTTCCAAATTTCCCCAATTTTTTTTTTTTCTCTTCCAATTGCAATTCCTTTGACGGTATCTCCATTCCAGTGTGTTTGTAAGTCCTTCCTTTGTGTTTTGGCCTTCAGCGGGGATCAGTTTTGACAAGCTTTGCTGCATGTGCCTGCACTTGATGGCATATGGCCTGCATTTGATGGCTTTGATTTGGGGCAAGAAGTTTTTCCTTTTTTTTTTTTTAAGTATCCATGCCATGTCCCTCATATCTTCCCCTCCAAGTGTTGTCTTCCACCCTGACTTTTTCCCTGCTTTTGCAACATCTCTCTGCTGAGTTTTGGCCTCTTTTGGTCCTTTGCACTGCAGCTCATTTCCTCACAGACCAGTTTTTGAAGACACTACATCTCCCAATTTTCTGGAGTTTTTGGGCTATTTTTCAATTGCATTTCATTTGATCCTATCTCCTTTCCAGAGTGTTTGTAAGCCTTTCTTTTTGGGGTCGCAAGATTCCATTTCCCTTCCCGAAAGGAAATGAAATTTCCTTTCGGGAAGGGAAATGGAATCTTGCGATTTCAATGGGGACCAAGAGAGGAATCTTTGGTGCATGTGCCTGCACTTGATGGCATGCCATGCCTTTTGATGGCTTTGACTTGGAGCAAGATTTTTTTCTTTTTTCTTTTTTGTTAGAAGTATCCATGCCATGTCCCTCATATCTTCCCCTCCAGGTTGTGGCTTCCTCCTTGACTTTTTCCCCTGCTTTTGTAACATCTGTGAACTTTACTTTGGCCTCTTTTGGTCCTTTTCACTTCACCTGATGAAATCCTGGTCCATCTCCTTGTAGTCGCTAAATTTCCAAATTTCCCCAATTTTTTTTTTTTCTCTTCCAATTGCAATTCCTTTGACAGTATCTCCATTCCAGTGTGTTTGTAAGTCCTTCCTTTGTGTTTTGGCCTTCAGCGGGGATCAGTTTTGACAAGCTTTGCTGCATGTGCCTGCACTTGATGGCATATGGCCAGCATTTGATGGCTTTGATTTTTGGCAAGAAGTTTTTCCTTTTTTTTTTTTTAAGTATCCATGCCATGTCCCTCATATCTTCCCCTCCAAGTGTTGTCTTCCACCCTGACTTTTTCCCCTGCTATTGTAACGTCCGTGAACTTTACTTTGGCCTCTTTTGGTCCTTTTCACTTCACCTGATGAAATCCTGGTCCATCTCCTTGTAGTCGCTAAATTTCCAAATTTCCCCAATTTTTTTTTTTTCTCTTCCAATTGCAATTCCTTTGACAGTATCTCCATTCCAGTGTGTTTGTAAGTCCTTCCTTTGTGTTTTGGCCTTCAGCGGGGATCAGTTTTGACAAGCTTTGCTGCATGTGCCTGCACTTGATGGCATATGGCCTGCATTTGATGGCTTTGATTTGGGGCAAGAAGTTTTTCCTTTTTTTTTTTTTTAAGTATCCATGCCATGTCCCTCATATCTTCCCCTCCAAGTGTTGTCTTCCACCCTGACTTTTTCCCTGCTTTTGCAACATCTCTCTGCTGAGTTTTGGCCTCTTTTGGTCCTTTGCACTGCAGCTCATTTCCTCACAGACCAGTTTTTGAAGACACTACATCTCCCAATTTTCTGGAGTTTTTGGGCTATTTTTCAATTGCATTTCATTTGATCCTATCTCCTTTCCAGAGTGTTTGTAAGCCTTTCTTTTTGGGGTCGCAAGATTCCATTTCCCTTCCCGAAAGGAAATTTCATTTCCTTTCGGGAAGGGAAATGGAATCTTGCGATTTCAATGGGGACCAAGAGAGGAATCTTTGGTGCATGTGCCTGCACTTGATGGCATGCCATGCCTTTTGATGGCTTTGACTTGGAGCAAGATTTTTTTCTTTTTTCTTTTTTGTTAGAAGTATCCATGCCATGTCCCTCATATCTTCCCCTCCAGGTTGTGGCTTCCTCCTTGACTTTTTCCCCTGCTTTTGTAACATCTGTGAACTTTACTTTGGCCTCTTTTGGTCCTTTTCACTTCACCTGATGAAATCCTGGTCCATCTCCTTGTAGTCGCTAAATTTCCAAATTTCCCCAATTTTTTTTTTTCTCTTCCAATTGCAATTCCTTTGACGGTATCTCCATTCCAGTGTGTTTGTAAGTCCTTCCTTTGTGTTTTGGCCTTCAGCGGGGATCAGTTTTGACAAGCTTTGCTGCATGTGCCTGCACTTGATGGCATATGGCCAGCATTTGATGGCTTTAATTTTGGGCAAGAAGTTTTTCCTTTTTTTTTTTTTAAGTATCCATGCCATGTCCCTCATATCTTCCCCTCCAAGTGTTGTCTTCCACCCTGACTTTTTCCCCTGCTATTGTAACGTCCGTGAACTTTACTTTGGCCTCTTTTGGTCCTTTTCACTTCACCTGATGAAATCCTGGTCCATCTCCTTGTAGTCGCTAAATTTCCAAATTTCCCCAATTTTTTTTTTTTCTCTTCCAATTGCAATTCCTTTGACGGTATCTCCATTCCAGTGTGTTTGTAAGTCCTTCCTTTGTGTTTTGGCCTTCAGCGGGGATCAGTTTTGACAAGCTTTGCTGCATGTGCCTGCACTTGATGGCATATGGCCTGCATTTGATGGCTTTGATTTGGGGCAAGAAGTTTTTCCTTTTTTTTTTTTTAAGTATCCATGCCATGTCCCTCATATCTTCCCCTCCAAGTGTTGTCTTCCACCCTGACTTTTTCCCTGCTTTTGCAACATCTCTCTGCTGAGTTTTGGCCTCTTTTGGTCCTTTGCACTGCAGCTCATTTCCTCACAGACCAGTTTTTGAAGACACTACATCTCCCAATTTTCTGGAGTTTTTGGGCTATTTTTCAATTGCATTTCATTTGATCCTATCTCCTTTCCAGAGTGTTTGTAAGCCTTTCTTTTTGGGGTCGCAAGATTCCATTTCCCTTCCCGAAAGGAAATGAAATTTCCTTTCGGGAAGGGAAATGGAATCTTGCGATTTCAATGGGGACCAAGAGAGGAATCTTTGGTGCATGTGCCTGCACTTGATGGCATGCCATGCCTTTTGATGGCTTTGACTTGGAGCAAGATTTTTTTCTTTTTTCTTTTTTGTTAGAAGTATCCATGCCATGTCCCTCATATCTTCCCCTCCAGGTTGTGGCTTCCTCCTTGACTTTTTCCCCTGCTTTTGTAACATCTGTGAACTTTACTTTGGCCTCTTTTGGTCCTTTTCACTTCACCTGATGAAATCCTGGTCCATCTCCTTGTAGTCGCTAAATTTCCAAATTTCCCCAATTTTTTTTTTTTCTCTTCCAATTGCAATTCCTTTGACAGTATCTCCATTCCAGTGTGTTTGTAAGTCCTTCCTTTGTGTTTTGGCCTTCAGCGGGGATCAGTTTTGACAAGCTTTGCTGCATGTGCCTGCACTTGATGGCATATGGCCTGCATTTGATGGCTTTGATTTGGGGCAAGAAGTTTTTCCTTTTTTTTTTTTTAAGTATCCATGCCATGTCCCTCATATCTTCCCCTCCAAGTGTTGTCTTCCACCCTGACTTTTTCCCTGCTTTTGCAACATCTCTCTGCTGAGTTTTGGCCTCTTTTGGTCCTTTGCACTGCAGCTCATTTCCTCACAGACCAGTTTTTGAAGACACTACATCTCCCAATTTTCTGGAGTTTTTGGGCTATTTTTCAATTGCATTTCATTTGATCCTATCTCCTTTCCAGAGTGTTTGTAAGCCTTTCTTTTTGGGGTCGCAAGATTCCATTTCCCTTCCCGAAAGGAAATTTCATTTCCTTTCGGGAAGGGAAATGGAATCTTGCGATTTCAATGGGGACCAAGAGAGGAATCTTTGGTGCATGTGCCTGCACTTGATGGCATGCCATGCCTTTTGATGGCTTTGACTTGGAGCAAGATTTTTTTCTTTTTTCTTTTTTGTTAGAAGTATCCATGCCATGTCCCTCATATCTTCCCCTCCAGGTTGTGGCTTCCTCCTTGACTTTTTCCCCTGCTTTTGTAACATCTGTGAACTTTACTTTGGCCTCTTTTGGTCCTTTTCACTTCACCTGATGAAATCCTGGTCCATCTCCTTGTAGTCGCTAAATTTCCAAATTTCCCCAATTTTTTTTTTTTCTCTTCCAATTGCAATTCCTTTGACAGTATCTCCATTCCAGTGTGTTTGTAAGTCCTTCCTTTGTGTTTTGGCCTTCAGCGGGGATCAGTTTTGACAAGCTTTGCTGCATGTGCCTGCACTTGATGGCATATGGCCAGCATTTGATGGCTTTAATTTTGGGCAAGAAGTTTTTCCTTTTTTTTTTTTTAAGTATCCATGCCATGTCCCTCATATCTTCCCCTCCAAGTGTTGTCTTCCACCCTGACTTTTTCCCCTGCTATTGTAACGTCCGTGAACTTTACTTTGGCCTCTTTTGGTCCTTTTCACTTCACCTGATGAAATCCTGGTCCATCTCCTTGTAGTCGCTAAATTTCCAAATTTCCCCAATTTTTTTTTTTTCTCTTCCAATTGCAATTCCTTTGACGGTATCTCCATTCCAGTGTGTTTGTAAGTCCTTCCTTTGTGTTTTGGCCTTCAGCGGGGATCAGTTTTGACAAGCTTTGCTGCATGTGCCTGCACTTGATGGCATATGGCCTGCATTTGATGGCTTTGATTTGGGGCAAGAAGTTTTTCCTTTTTTTTTTTTTAAGTATCCATGCCATGTCCCTCATATCTTCCCCTCCAAGTGTTGTCTTCCACCCTGACTTTTTCCCTGCTTTTGCAACATCTCTCTGCTGAGTTTTGGCCTCTTTTGGTCCTTTGCACTGCAGCTCATTTCCTCACAGACCAGTTTTTGAAGACACTACATCTCCCAATTTTCTGGAGTTTTTGGGCTATTTTTCAATTGCATTTCATTTGATCCTATCTCCTTTCCAGAGTGTTTGTAAGCCTTTCTTTTTGGGGTCGCAAGATTCCATTTCCCTTCCCGAAAGGAAATGAAATTTCCTTTCGGGAAGGGAAATGGAATCTTGCGATTTCAATGGGGACCAAGAGAGGAATCTTTGGTGCATGTGCCTGCACTTGATGGCATGCCATGCCTTTTGATGGCTTTGACTTGGAGCAAGATTTTTTTCTTTTTTCTTTTTTGTTAGAAGTATCCATGCCATGTCCCTCATATCTTCCCCTCCAGGTTGTGGCTTCCTCCTTGACTTTTTCCCCTGCTTTTGTAACATCTGTGAACTTTACTTTGGCCTCTTTTGGTCCTTTTCACTTCACCTGATGAAATCCTGGTCCATCTCCTTGTAGTCGCTAAATTTCCAAATTTCCCCAATTTTTTTTTTTTCTCTTCCAATTGCAATTCCTTTGACAGTATCTCCATTCCAGTGTGTTTGTAAGTCCTTCCTTTGTGTTTTGGCCTTCAGCGGGGATCAGTTTTGACAAGCTTTGCTGCATGTGCCTGCACTTGATGGCATATGGCCAGCATTTGATGGCTTTGATTTTTGGCAAGAAGTTTTTCCTTTTTTTTTTTTTAAGTATCCATGCCATGTCCCTCATATCTTCCCCTCCAAGTGTTGTCTTCCACCCTGACTTTTTCCCCTGCTATTGTAACGTCCGTGAACTTTACTTTGGCCTCTTTTGGTCCTTTTCACTTCACCTGATGAAATCCTGGTCCATCTCCTTGTAGTCGCTAAATTTCCAAATTTCCCCAATTTTTTTTTTTTCTCTTCCAATTGCAATTCCTTTGACAGTATCTCCATTCCAGTGTGTTTGTAAGTCCTTCCTTTGTGTTTTGGCCTTCAGCGGGGATCAGTTTTGACAAGCTTTGCTGCATGTGCCTGCACTTGATGGCATATGGCCTGCATTTGATGGCTTTGATTTGGGGCAAGAAGTTTTTCCTTTTTTTTTTTTTAAGTATCCATGCCATGTCCCTCATATCTTCCCCTCCAAGTGTTGTCTTCCACCCTGACTTTTTCCCTGCTTTTGCAACATCTCTCTGCTGAGTTTTGGCCTCTTTTGGTCCTTTGCACTGCAGCTCATTTCCTCACAGACCAGTTTTTGAAGACACTACATCTCCCAATTTTCTGGAGTTTTTGGGCTATTTTTCAATTGCATTTCATTTGATCCTATCTCCTTTCCAGAGTGTTTGTAAGCCTTTCTTTTTGGGGTCGCAAGATTCCATTTCCCTTCCCGAAAGGAAATTTCATTTCCTTTCGGGAAGGGAAATGGAATCTTGCGATTTCAATGGGGACCAAGAGAGGAATCTTTGGTGCATGTGCCTGCACTTGATGGCATGCCATGCCTTTTGATGGCTTTGACTTGGAGCAAGATTTTTTTCTTTTTTCTTTTTTGTTAGAAGTATCCATGCCATGTCCCTCATATCTTCCCCTCCAGGTTGTGGCTTCCTCCTTGACTTTTTCCCCTGCTTTTGTAACATCTGTGAACTTTACTTTGGCCTCTTTTGGTCCTTTTCACTTCACCTGATGAAATCCTGGTCCATCTCCTTGTAGTCGCTAAATTTCCAAATTTCCCCAATTTTTTTTTTTCTCTTCCAATTGCAATTCCTTTGACGGTATCTCCATTCCAGTGTGTTTGTAAGTCCTTCCTTTGTGTTTTGGCCTTCAGCGGGGATCAGTTTTGACAAGCTTTGCTGCATGTGCCTGCACTTGATGGCATATGGCCAGCATTTGATGGCTTTAATTTTGGGCAAGAAGTTTTTCCTTTTTTTTTTTTTAAGTATCCATGCCATGTCCCTCATATCTTCCCCTCCAAGTGTTGTCTTCCACCCTGACTTTTTCCCCTGCTATTGTAACGTCCGTGAACTTTACTTTGGCCTCTTTTGGTCCTTTTCACTTCACCTGATGAAATCCTGGTCCATCTCCTTGTAGTCGCTAAATTTCCAAATTTCCCCAATTTTTTTTTTTTCTCTTCCAATTGCAATTCCTTTGACGGTATCTCCATTCCAGTGTGTTTGTAAGTCCTTCCTTTGTGTTTTGGCCTTCAGCGGGGATCAGTTTTGACAAGCTTTGCTGCATGTGCCTGCACTTGATGGCATATGGCCTGCATTTGATGGCTTTGATTTGGGGCAAGAAGTTTTTCCTTTTTTTTTTTTTAAGTATCCATGCCATGTCCCTCATATCTTCCCCTCCAAGTGTTGTCTTCCACCCTGACTTTTTCCCTGCTTTTGCAACATCTCTCTGCTGAGTTTTGGCCTCTTTTGGTCCTTTGCACTGCAGCTCATTTCCTCACAGACCAGTTTTTGAAGACACTACATCTCCCAATTTTCTGGAGTTTTTGGGCTATTTTTCAATTGCATTTCATTTGATCCTATCTCCTTTCCAGAGTGTTTGTAAGCCTTTCTTTTTGGGGTCGCAAGATTCCATTTCCCTTCCCGAAAGGAAATGAAATTTCCTTTCGGGAAGGGAAATGGAATCTTGCGATTTCAATGGGGACCAAGAGAGGAATCTTTGGTGCATGTGCCTGCACTTGATGGCATGCCATGCCTTTTGATGGCTTTGACTTGGAGCAAGATTTTTTTCTTTTTTCTTTTTTGTTAGAAGTATCCATGCCATGTCCCTCATATCTTCCCCTCCAGGTTGTGGCTTCCTCCTTGACTTTTTCCCCTGCTTTTGTAACATCTGTGAACTTTACTTTGGCCTCTTTTGGTCCTTTTCACTTCACCTGATGAAATCCTGGTCCATCTCCTTGTAGTCGCTAAATTTCCAAATTTCCCCAATTTTTTTTTTTTCTCTTCCAATTGCAATTCCTTTGACAGTATCTCCATTCCAGTGTGTTTGTAAGTCCTTCCTTTGTGTTTTGGCCTTCAGCGGGGATCAGTTTTGACAAGCTTTGCTGCATGTGCCTGCACTTGATGGCATATGGCCAGCATTTGATGGCTTTGATTTTTGGCAAGAAGTTTTTCCTTTTTTTTTTTTTAAGTATCCATGCCATGTCCCTCATATCTTCCCCTCCAAGTGTTGTCTTCCACCCTGACTTTTTCCCCTGCTATTGTAACGTCCGTGAACTTTACTTTGGCCTCTTTTGGTCCTTTTCACTTCACCTGATGAAATCCTGGTCCATCTCCTTGTAGTCGCTAAATTTCCAAATTTCCCCAATTTTTTTTTTTTCTCTTCCAATTGCAATTCCTTTGACAGTATCTCCATTCCAGTGTGTTTGTAAGTCCTTCCTTTGTGTTTTGGCCTTCAGCGGGGATCAGTTTTGACAAGCTTTGCTGCATGTGCCTGCACTTGATGGCATATGGCCTGCATTTGATGGCTTTGATTTGGGGCAAGAAGTTTTTCCTTTTTTTTTTTTTTAAGTATCCATGCCATGTCCCTCATATCTTCCCCTCCAAGTGTTGTCTTCCACCCTGACTTTTTCCCTGCTTTTGCAACATCTCTCTGCTGAGTTTTGGCCTCTTTTGGTCCTTTGCACTGCAGCTCATTTCCTCACAGACCAGTTTTTGAAGACACTACATCTCCCAATTTTCTGGAGTTTTTGGGCTATTTTTCAATTGCATTTCATTTGATCCTATCTCCTTTCCAGAGTGTTTGTAAGCCTTTCTTTTTGGGGTCGCAAGATTCCATTTCCCTTCCCGAAAGGAAATTTCATTTCCTTTCGGGAAGGGAAATGGAATCTTGCGATTTCAATGGGGACCAAGAGAGGAATCTTTGGTGCATGTGCCTGCACTTGATGGCATGCCATGCCTTTTGATGGCTTTGACTTGGAGCAAGATTTTTTTCTTTTTTCTTTTTTGTTAGAAGTATCCATGCCATGTCCCTCATATCTTCCCCTCCAGGTTGTGGCTTCCTCCTTGACTTTTTCCCCTGCTTTTGTAACATCTGTGAACTTTACTTTGGCCTCTTTTGGTCCTTTTCACTTCACCTGATGAAATCCTGGTCCATCTCCTTGTAGTCGCTAAATTTCCAAATTTCCCCAATTTTTTTTTTTCTCTTCCAATTGCAATTCCTTTGACGGTATCTCCATTCCAGTGTGTTTGTAAGTCCTTCCTTTGTGTTTTGGCCTTCAGCGGGGATCAGTTTTGACAAGCTTTGCTGCATGTGCCTGCACTTGATGGCATATGGCCAGCATTTGATGGCTTTAATTTTGGGCAAGAAGTTTTTCCTTTTTTTTTTTTTAAGTATCCATGCCATGTCCCTCATATCTTCCCCTCCAAGTGTTGGCTTCCTCCTTGACATTTTCCCCTGCTATTGTAACGTCCGTGAACTTTACTTTGGCCTCTTTTGGTCCTTTTCACTTCACCTGATGAAATCCTGGTCCATCTCCTTGTAGTCGCTAAATTTCCAAATTTCCCCAATTTTTTTTTTTCTCTTCCAATTGCAATTCCTTTGACAGTATCTCCATTCCAGTGTGTTTGTAAGTCCTTCCTTTGTGTTTTGGCCTTCAGCGGGGATCAGTTTTGACAAGCTTTGCTGCATGTGCCTGCACTTGATGGCATATGGCCTGCATTTGATGGCTTTGATTTGGGGCAAGAAGTTTTTCCTTTTTTTTTTTTTTAAGTATCCATGCCATGTCCCTCATATCTTCCCCTCCAAGTGTTGTCTTCCACCCTGACTTTTTCCCTGCTTTTGCAACATCTCTCTGCTGAGTTTTGGCCTCTTTTGGTCCTTTGCACTGCAGCTCATTTCCTCACAGACCAGTTTTTGAAGACACTACATCTCCCAATTTTCTGGAGTTTTTGGGCTATTTTTCAATTGCATTTCATTTGATCCTATCTCCTTTCCAGAGTGTTTGTAAGCCTTTCTTTTTGGGGTCGCAAGATTCCATTTCCCTTCCCGAAAGGAAATTTCATTTCCTTTCGGGAAGGGAAATGGAATCTTGCGATTTCAATGGGGACCAAGAGAGGAATCTTTGGTGCATGTGCCTGCACTTGATGGCATGCCATGCCTTTTGATGGCTTTGACTTGGAGCAAGATTTTTTTCTTTTTTCTTTTTTGTTAGAAGTATCCATGCCATGTCCCTCATATCTTCCCCTCCAGGTTGTGGCTTCCTCCTTGACTTTTTCCCCTGCTTTTGTAACATCTGTGAACTTTACTTTGGCCTCTTTTGGTCCTTTTCACTTCACCTGATGAAATCCTGGTCCATCTCCTTGTAGTCGCTAAATTTCCAAATTTCCCCAATTTTTTTTTTTCTCTTCCAATTGCAATTCCTTTGACGGTATCTCCATTCCAGTGTGTTTGTAAGTCCTTCCTTTGTGTTTTGGCCTTCAGCGGGGATCAGTTTTGACAAGCTTTGCTGCATGTGCCTGCACTTGATGGCATATGGCCAGCATTTGATGGCTTTAATTTTGGGCAAGAAGTTTTTCCTTTTTTTTTTTTTAAGTATCCATGCCATGTCCCTCATATCTTCCCCTCCAAGTGTTGTCTTCCACCCTGACTTTTTCCCCTGCTATTGTAACGTCCGTGAACTTTACTTTGGCCTCTTTTGGTCCTTTTCACTTCACCTGATGAAATCCTGGTCCATCTCCTTGTAGTCGCTAAATTTCCAAATTTCCCCAATTTTTTTTTTTTCTCTTCCAATTGCAATTCCTTTGACGGTATCTCCATTCCAGTGTGTTTGTAAGTCCTTCCTTTGTGTTTTGGCCTTCAGCGGGGATCAGTTTTGACAAGCTTTGCTGCATGTGCCTGCACTTGATGGCATATGGCCTGCATTTGATGGCTTTGATTTGGGGCAAGAAGTTTTTCCTTTTTTTTTTTTTAAGTATCCATGCCATGTCCCTCATATCTTCCCCTCCAAGTGTTGTCTTCCACCCTGACTTTTTCCCTGCTTTTGCAACATCTCTCTGCTGAGTTTTGGCCTCTTTTGGTCCTTTGCACTGCAGCTCATTTCCTCACAGACCAGTTTTTGAAGACACTACATCTCCCAATTTTCTGGAGTTTTTGGGCTATTTTTCAATTGCATTTCATTTGATCCTATCTCCTTTCCAGAGTGTTTGTAAGCCTTTCTTTTTGGGGTCGCAAGATTCCATTTCCCTTCCCGAAAGGAAATGAAATTTCCTTTCGGGAAGGGAAATGGAATCTTGCGATTTCAATGGGGACCAAGAGAGGAATCTTTGGTGCATGTGCCTGCACTTGATGGCATGCCATGCCTTTTGATGGCTTTGACTTGGAGCAAGATTTTTTTCTTTTTTCTTTTTTGTTAGAAGTATCCATGCCATGTCCCTCATATCTTCCCCTCCAGGTTGTGGCTTCCTCCTTGACTTTTTCCCCTGCTTTTGTAACATCTGTGAACTTTACTTTGGCCTCTTTTGGTCCTTTTCACTTCACCTGATGAAATCCTGGTCCATCTCCTTGTAGTCGCTAAATTTCCAAATTTCCCCAATTTTTTTTTTTTCTCTTCCAATTGCAATTCCTTTGACAGTATCTCCATTCCAGTGTGTTTGTAAGTCCTTCCTTTGTGTTTTGGCCTTCAGCGGGGATCAGTTTTGACAAGCTTTGCTGCATGTGCCTGCACTTGATGGCATATGGCCAGCATTTGATGGCTTTGATTTTTGGCAAGAAGTTTTTCCTTTTTTTTTTTTTAAGTATCCATGCCATGTCCCTCATATCTTCCCCTCCAAGTGTTGTCTTCCACCCTGACTTTTTCCCCTGCTATTGTAACGTCCGTGAACTTTACTTTGGCCTCTTTTGGTCCTTTTCACTTCACCTGATGAAATCCTGGTCCATCTCCTTGTAGTCGCTAAATTTCCAAATTTCCCCAATTTTTTTTTTTTCTCTTCCAATTGCAATTCCTTTGACAGTATCTCCATTCCAGTGTGTTTGTAAGTCCTTCCTTTGTGTTTTGGCCTTCAGCGGGGATCAGTTTTGACAAGCTTTGCTGCATGTGCCTGCACTTGATGGCATATGGCCTGCATTTGATGGCTTTGATTTGGGGCAAGAAGTTTTTCCTTTTTTTTTTTTTTAAGTATCCATGCCATGTCCCTCATATCTTCCCCTCCAAGTGTTGTCTTCCACCCTGACTTTTTCCCTGCTTTTGCAACATCTCTCTGCTGAGTTTTGGCCTCTTTTGGTCCTTTGCACTGCAGCTCATTTCCTCACAGACCAGTTTTTGAAGACACTACATCTCCCAATTTTCTGGAGTTTTTGGGCTATTTTTCAATTGCATTTCATTTGATCCTATCTCCTTTCCAGAGTGTTTGTAAGCCTTTCTTTTTGGGGTCGCAAGATTCCATTTCCCTTCCCGAAAGGAAATTTCATTTCCTTTCGGGAAGGGAAATGGAATCTTGCGATTTCAATGGGGACCAAGAGAGGAATCTTTGGTGCATGTGCCTGCACTTGATGGCATGCCATGCCTTTTGATGGCTTTGACTTGGAGCAAGATTTTTTTCTTTTTTCTTTTTTGTTAGAAGTATCCATGCCATGTCCCTCATATCTTCCCCTCCAGGTTGTGGCTTCCTCCTTGACTTTTTCCCCTGCTTTTGTAACATCTGTGAACTTTACTTTGGCCTCTTTTGGTCCTTTTCACTTCACCTGATGAAATCCTGGTCCATCTCCTTGTAGTCGCTAAATTTCCAAATTTCCCCAATTTTTTTTTTTCTCTTCCAATTGCAATTCCTTTGACGGTATCTCCATTCCAGTGTGTTTGTAAGTCCTTCCTTTGTGTTTTGGCCTTCAGCGGGGATCAGTTTTGACAAGCTTTGCTGCATGTGCCTGCACTTGATGGCATATGGCCAGCATTTGATGGCTTTAATTTTGGGCAAGAAGTTTTTCCTTTTTTTTTTTTTAAGTATCCATGCCATGTCCCTCATATCTTCCCCTCCAAGTGTTGGCTTCCTCCTTGACATTTTCCCCTGCTATTGTAACGTCCGTGAACTTTACTTTGGCCTCTTTTGGTCCTTTTCACTTCACCTGATGAAATCCTGGTCCATCTCCTTGTAGTCGCTAAATTTCCAAATTTCCCCAATTTTTTTTTTTCTCTTCCAATTGCAATTCCTTTGACAGTATCTCCATTCCAGTGTGTTTGTAAGTCCTTCCTTTGTGTTTTGGCCTTCAGCGGGGATCAGTTTTGACAAGCTTTGCTGCATGTGCCTGCACTTGATGGCATATGGCCTGCATTTGATGGCTTTGATTTGGGGCAAGAAGTTTTTCCTTTTTTTTTTTTTAAGTATCCATGCCATGTCCCTCATATCTTCCCCTCCAAGTGTTGTCTTCCACCCTGACTTTTTCCCTGCTTTTGCAACATCTCTCTGCTGAGTTTTGGCCTCTTTTGGTCCTTTGCACTGCAGCTCATTTCCTCACAGACCAGTTTTTGAAGACACTACATCTCCCAATTTTCTGGAGTTTTTGGGCTATTTTTCAATTGCATTTCATTTGATCCTATCTCCTTTCCAGAGTGTTTGTAAGCCTTTCTTTTTGGGGTCGCAAGATTCCATTTCCCTTCCCGAAAGGAAATTTCATTTCCTTTCGGGAAGGGAAATGGAATCTTGCGATTTCAATGGGGACCAAGAGAGGAATCTTTGGTGCATGTGCCTGCACTTGATGGCATGCCATGCCTTTTGATGGCTTTGACTTGGAGCAAGATTTTTTTCTTTTTTCTTTTTTGTTAGAAGTATCCATGCCATGTCCCTCATATCTTCCCCTCCAGGTTGTGGCTTCCTCCTTGACTTTTTCCCCTGCTTTTGTAACATCTGTGAACTTTACTTTGGCCTCTTTTGGTCCTTTTCACTTCACCTGATGAAATCCTGGTCCATCTCCTTGTAGTCGCTAAATTTCCAAATTTCCCCAATTTTTTTTTTTCTCTTCCAATTGCAATTCCTTTGACGGTATCTCCATTCCAGTGTGTTTGTAAGTCCTTCCTTTGTGTTTTGGCCTTCAGCGGGGATCAGTTTTGACAAGCTTTGCTGCATGTGCCTGCACTTGATGGCATATGGCCAGCATTTGATGGCTTTAATTTTGGGCAAGAAGTTTTTCCTTTTTTTTTTTTTAAGTATCCATGCCATGTCCCTCATATCTTCCCCTCCAAGTGTTGTCTTCCACCCTGACTTTTTCCCCTGCTATTGTAACGTCCGTGAACTTTACTTTGGCCTCTTTTGGTCCTTTTCACTTCACCTGATGAAATCCTGGTCCATCTCCTTGTAGTCGCTAAATTTCCAAATTTCCCCAATTTTTTTTTTTTCTCTTCCAATTGCAATTCCTTTGACGGTATCTCCATTCCAGTGTGTTTGTAAGTCCTTCCTTTGTGTTTTGGCCTTCAGCGGGGATCAGTTTTGACAAGCTTTGCTGCATGTGCCTGCACTTGATGGCATATGGCCTGCATTTGATGGCTTTGATTTGGGGCAAGAAGTTTTTCCTTTTTTTTTTTTTAAGTATCCATGCCATGTCCCTCATATCTTCCCCTCCAAGTGTTGTCTTCCACCCTGACTTTTTCCCTGCTTTTGCAACATCTCTCTGCTGAGTTTTGGCCTCTTTTGGTCCTTTGCACTGCAGCTCATTTCCTCACAGACCAGTTTTTGAAGACACTACATCTCCCAATTTTCTGGAGTTTTTGGGCTATTTTTCAATTGCATTTCATTTGATCCTATCTCCTTTCCAGAGTGTTTGTAAGCCTTTCTTTTTGGGGTCGCAAGATTCCATTTCCCTTCCCGAAAGGAAATGAAATTTCCTTTCGGGAAGGGAAATGGAATCTTGCGATTTCAATGGGGACCAAGAGAGGAATCTTTGGTGCATGTGCCTGCACTTGATGGCATGCCATGCCTTTTGATGGCTTTGACTTGGAGCAAGATTTTTTTCTTTTTTCTTTTTTGTTAGAAGTATCCATGCCATGTCCCTCATATCTTCCCCTCCAGGTTGTGGCTTCCTCCTTGACTTTTTCCCCTGCTTTTGTAACATCTGTGAACTTTACTTTGGCCTCTTTTGGTCCTTTTCACTTCACCTGATGAAATCCTGGTCCATCTCCTTGTAGTCGCTAAATTTCCAAATTTCCCCAATTTTTTTTTTTTCTCTTCCAATTGCAATTCCTTTGACAGTATCTCCATTCCAGTGTGTTTGTAAGTCCTTCCTTTGTGTTTTGGCCTTCAGCGGGGATCAGTTTTGACAAGCTTTGCTGCATGTGCCTGCACTTGATGGCATATGGCCAGCATTTGATGGCTTTGATTTTTGGCAAGAAGTTTTTCCTTTTTTTTTTTTTAAGTATCCATGCCATGTCCCTCATATCTTCCCCTCCAAGTGTTGTCTTCCACCCTGACTTTTTCCCCTGCTATTGTAACGTCCGTGAACTTTACTTTGGCCTCTTTTGGTCCTTTTCACTTCACCTGATGAAATCCTGGTCCATCTCCTTGTAGTCGCTAAATTTCCAAATTTCCCCAATTTTTTTTTTTTCTCTTCCAATTGCAATTCCTTTGACAGTATCTCCATTCCAGTGTGTTTGTAAGTCCTTCCTTTGTGTTTTGGCCTTCAGCGGGGATCAGTTTTGACAAGCTTTGCTGCATGTGCCTGCACTTGATGGCATATGGCCTGCATTTGATGGCTTTGATTTGGGGCAAGAAGTTTTTCCTTTTTTTTTTTTTTAAGTATCCATGCCATGTCCCTCATATCTTCCCCTCCAAGTGTTGTCTTCCACCCTGACTTTTTCCCTGCTTTTGCAACATCTCTCTGCTGAGTTTTGGCCTCTTTTGGTCCTTTGCACTGCAGCTCATTTCCTCACAGACCAGTTTTTGAAGACACTACATCTCCCAATTTTCTGGAGTTTTTGGGCTATTTTTCAATTGCATTTCATTTGATCCTATCTCCTTTCCAGAGTGTTTGTAAGCCTTTCTTTTTGGGGTCGCAAGATTCCATTTCCCTTCCCGAAAGGAAATTTCATTTCCTTTCGGGAAGGGAAATGGAATCTTGCGATTTCAATGGGGACCAAGAGAGGAATCTTTGGTGCATGTGCCTGCACTTGATGGCATGCCATGCCTTTTGATGGCTTTGACTTGGAGCAAGATTTTTTTCTTTTTTCTTTTTTGTTAGAAGTATCCATGCCATGTCCCTCATATCTTCCCCTCCAGGTTGTGGCTTCCTCCTTGACTTTTTCCCCTGCTTTTGTAACATCTGTGAACTTTACTTTGGCCTCTTTTGGTCCTTTTCACTTCACCTGATGAAATCCTGGTCCATCTCCTTGTAGTCGCTAAATTTCCAAATTTCCCCAATTTTTTTTTTTCTCTTCCAATTGCAATTCCTTTGACGGTATCTCCATTCCAGTGTGTTTGTAAGTCCTTCCTTTGTGTTTTGGCCTTCAGCGGGGATCAGTTTTGACAAGCTTTGCTGCATGTGCCTGCACTTGATGGCATATGGCCAGCATTTGATGGCTTTAATTTTGGGCAAGAAGTTTTTCCTTTTTTTTTTTTTAAGTATCCATGCCATGTCCCTCATATCTTCCCCTCCAAGTGTTGGCTTCCTCCTTGACATTTTCCCCTGCTATTGTAACGTCCGTGAACTTTACTTTGGCCTCTTTTGGTCCTTTTCACTTCACCTGATGAAATCCTGGTCCATCTCCTTGTAGTCGCTAAATTTCCAAATTTCCCCAATTTTTTTTTTTCTCTTCCAATTGCAATTCCTTTGACAGTATCTCCATTCCAGTGTGTTTGTAAGTCCTTCCTTTGTGTTTTGGCCTTCAGCGGGGATCAGTTTTGACAAGCTTTGCTGCATGTGCCTGCACTTGATGGCATATGGCCTGCATTTGATGGCTTTGATTTGGGGCAAGAAGTTTTTCCTTTTTTTTTTTTTTAAGTATCCATGCCATGTCCCTCATATCTTCCCCTCCAAGTGTTGTCTTCCACCCTGACTTTTTCCCTGCTTTTGCAACATCTCTCTGCTGAGTTTTGGCCTCTTTTGGTCCTTTGCACTGCAGCTCATTTCCTCACAGACCAGTTTTTGAAGACACTACATCTCCCAATTTTCTGGAGTTTTTGGGCTATTTTTCAATTGCATTTCATTTGATCCTATCTCCTTTCCAGAGTGTTTGTAAGCCTTTCTTTTTGGGGTCGCAAGATTCCATTTCCCTTCCCGAAAGGAAATTTCATTTCCTTTCGGGAAGGGAAATGGAATCTTGCGATTTCAATGGGGACCAAGAGAGGAATCTTTGGTGCATGTGCCTGCACTTGATGGCATGCCATGCCTTTTGATGGCTTTGACTTGGAGCAAGATTTTTTTCTTTTTTCTTTTTTGTTAGAAGTATCCATGCCATGTCCCTCATATCTTCCCCTCCAGGTTGTGGCTTCCTCCTTGACTTTTTCCCCTGCTTTTGTAACATCTGTGAACTTTACTTTGGCCTCTTTTGGTCCTTTTCACTTCACCTGATGAAATCCTGGTCCATCTCCTTGTAGTCGCTAAATTTCCAAATTTCCCCAATTTTTTTTTTTCTCTTCCAATTGCAATTCCTTTGACGGTATCTCCATTCCAGTGTGTTTGTAAGTCCTTCCTTTGTGTTTTGGCCTTCAGCGGGGATCAGTTTTGACAAGCTTTGCTGCATGTGCCTGCACTTGATGGCATATGGCCAGCATTTGATGGCTTTAATTTTGGGCAAGAAGTTTTTCCTTTTTTTTTTTTTAAGTATCCATGCCATGTCCCTCATATCTTCCCCTCCAAGTGTTGGCTTCCTCCTTGACATTTTCCCCTGCTATTGTAACGTCCGTGAACTTTACTTTGGCCTCTTTTGGTCCTTTTCACTTCACCTGATGAAATCCTGGTCCATCTCCTTGTAGTCGCTAAATTTCCAAATTTCCCCAATTTTTTTTTTTTCTCTTCCAATTGCAATTCCTTTGACAGTATCTCCATTCCAGTGTGTTTGTAAGTCCTTCCTTTGTGTTTTGGCCTTCAGCGGGGATCAGTTTTGACAAGCTTTGCTGCATGTGCCTGCACTTGATGGCATATGGCCTGCATTTGATGGCTTTGATTTGGGGCAAGAAGTTTTTCCTTTTTTTTTTTTTTTAAGTATCCATGCCATGTCCCTCATATCTTCCCCTCCAAGTGTTGTCTTCCACCCTGACTTTTTCCCTGCTTTTGCAACATCTCTCTGCTGAGTTTTGGCCTCTTTTGGTCCTTTGCACTGCAGCTCATTTCCTCACAGACCAGTTTTTGAAGACACTACATCTCCCAATTTTCTGGAGTTTTTGGGCTATTTTTCAATTGCATTTCATTTGATCCTATCTCCTTTCCAGAGTGTTTGTAAGCCTTTCTTTTTGGGGTCGCAAGATTCCATTTCCCTTCCCGAAAGGAAATTTCATTTCCTTTCGGGAAGGGAAATGGAATCTTGCGATTTCAATGGGGACCAAGAGAGGAATCTTTGGTGCATGTGCCTGCACTTGATGGCATGCCATGCCTTTTGATGGCTTTGACTTGGAGCAAGATTTTTTTCTTTTTTCTTTTTTGTTAGAAATATCCATGCCATGTCCCTCATATCTTCCCCTCCAGGTTGTGGCTTCCTCCTTGACTTTTTCCCCTGCTTTTGTAACATCTGTGAACTTTACTTTGGCCTCTTTTGGTCCTTTTCACTTCACCTGATGAAATCCTGGTCCATCTCCTTGTAGTCGCTAAATTTCCAAATTTCCCCAATTTTTTTTTTTCTCTTCCAATTGCAATTCCTTTGACGGTATCTCCATTCCAGTGTGTTTGTAAGTCCTTCCTTTGTGTTTTGGCCTTCAGCGGGGATCAGTTTTGACAAGCTTTGCTGCATGTGCCTGCACTTGATGGCATATGGCCAGCATTTGATGGCTTTAATTTTGGGCAAGAAGTTTTTCCTTTTTTTTTTTTTAAGTATCCATGCCATGTCCCTCATATCTTCCCCTCCAAGTGTTGTCTTCCACCCTGACTTTTTCCCTGCTTTTGCAACATAACTCTGCTGAGTTTTGGCCTCTTTTGGTCCTTTGCACTGCAGCTCATTTCCTCACAGACCAGTTTTTGAAGACACTACATCTCCCAATTTTCTGGAGTTTTTGGGCTATTTTTCAATTGCATTTCATTTGATCCTATCTCCTTTCCAGAGTGTTTGTAAGCCTTTCTTTTTGGGGTCGCAAGATTCCATTTCCCTTCCCGAAAGGAAATTTCATTTCCTTTCGGGAAGGGAAATGGAATCTTGCGATTTCAATGGGGACCAAGAGAGGAATCTTTGGTGCATGTGCCTGCACTTGATGGCATGCCATGCCTTTTGATGGCTTTGACTTGGAGCAAGATTTTTTTCTTTTTTCTTTTTTGTTAGAAGTATCCATGCCATGTCCCTCATATCTTCCCCTCCAGGTTGTGGCTTCCTCCTTGACTTTTTCCCCTGCTATTGTAACGTCTGTGAACTTTACTTTGGCCTCTTTTGGTCCTTTTCACTTCACCTGATGAAATCCTGGTCCATCTCCTTGTAGTCGCTAAATTTCCAAATTTCCCCAATTTTTTTTTTTTCTCTTCCAATTGCAATTCCTTTGACAGTATCTCCATTCCAGTGTGTTTGTAAGTCCTTCCTTTGTGTTTTGGCCTTCAGCGGGGATCAGTTTTGACAAGCTTTGCTGCATGTGCCTGCACTTGATGGCATATGGCCAGCATTTGATGGCTTTGATTTTGGGCAAGAAGTTTTTCCTTTTTTTTTTTTTAAGTATCCATGCCATGTCCCTCATATCTTCCCCTCCAAGTGTTGTCTTCCACCCTGACTTTTTCCCCTGCTATTGTAACGTCCGTGAACTTTACTTTGGCCTCTTTTGGTCCTTTTCACTTCACCTGATGAAATCCTGGTCCATCTCCTTGTAGTCGCTAAATTTCCAAATTTCCCCAATTTTTTTTTTTTCTCTTCCAATTGCAATTCCTTTGACGGTATCTCCATTCCAGTGTGTTTGTAAGTCCTTCCTTTGTGTTTTGGCCTTCAGCGGGGATCAGTTTTGACAAGCTTTGCTGCATGTGCCTGCACTTGATGGCATATGGCCAGCATTTGATGGCTTTGATTTTGGGCAAGAAGTTTTTCCTTTTTTTTTTTTTAAGTATCCATGCCATGTCCCTCATATCTTCCCCTCCAAGTGTTGTCTTCCACCCTGACTTTTTCCCCTGCTATTGTAACGTCCGTGAACTTTACTTTGGCCTCTTTTGGTCCTTTTCACTTCACCTGATGAAATCCTGGTCCATCTCCTTGTAGTCGCTAAATTTCCAAATTTCCCCAATTTTTTTTTTTTCTCTTCCAATTGCAATTCCTTTGACAGTATCTCCATTCCAGTGTGTTTGTAAGTCCTTCCTTTGTGTTTTGGCCTTCAGCGGGGATCAGTTTTGACAAGCTTTGCTGCATGTGCCTGCACTTGATGGCATATGGCCTGCATTTGATGGCTTTGATTTGGGGCAAGAAGTTTTTCCTTTTTTTTTTTTTTAAGTATCCATGCCATGTCCCTCATATCTTCCCCTCCAAGTGTTGTCTTCCACCCTGACTTTTTCCCTGCTTTTGCAACATCTCTCTGCTGAGTTTTGGCCTCTTTTGGTCCTTTGCACTGCAGCTCATTTCCTCACAGACCAGTTTTTGAAGACACTACATCTCCCAATTTTCTGGAGTTTTTGGGCTATTTTTCAATTGCATTTCATTTGATCCTATCTCCTTTCCAGAGTGTTTGTAAGCCTTTCTTTTTGGGGTCGCAAGATTCCATTTCCCTTCCCGAAAGGAAATTTCATTTCCTTTCGGGAAGGGAAATGGAATCTTGCGATTTCAATGGGGACCAAGAGAGGAATCTTTGGTGCATGTGCCTGCACTTGATGGCATGCCATGCCTTTTGATGGCTTTGACTTGGAGCAAGATTTTTTTCTTTTTTCTTTTTTGTTAGAAGTATCCATGCCATGTCCCTCATATCTTCCCCTCCAGGTTGTGGCTTCCTCCTTGACTTTTTCCCCTGCTTTTGTAACATCTGTGAACTTTACTTTGGCCTCTTTTGGTCCTTTTCACTTCACCTGATGAAATCCTGGTCCATCTCCTTGTAGTCGCTAAATTTCCAAATTTCCCCAATTTTTTTTTTTTCTCTGCCAATTGCAATTCCTTTGACAGTATCTCCATTCCAGTGTGTTTGTAAGTCCTTCCTTTGTGTTTTGGCCTTCAGCGGGGATCAGTTTTGACAAGCTTTGCTGCATGTGCCTGCACTTGATGGCATATGGCCAGCATTTGATGGCTTTGATTTTGGGCAAGAAGTTTTTCCTTTTTTTTTTTTTAAGTATCCATGCCATGTCCCTCATATCTTCCCCTCCAAGTGTTGTCTTCCACCCTGACTTTTTCCCTGCTTTTGCAACATAACTCTGCTGAGTTTTGGCCTCTTTTGGTCCTTTGCACTGCAGCTCATTTCCTCACAGACCAGTTTTTGAAGACACTACATCTCCCAATTTTCTGGAGTTTTTGGGCTATTTTTCAATTGCATTTCATTTGATCCTATCTCCTTTCCAGAGTGTTTGTAAGCCTTTCTTTTTGGGGTCGCAAGATTCCATTTCCCTTCCCGAAAGGAAATGAAATTTCCTTTCGGGAAGGGAAATGGAATCTTGCGATTTCAATGGGGACCAAGAGAGGAATCTTTGGTGCATGTGCCTGCACTTGATGGCATGCCATGCCTTTTGATGGCTTTGACTTGGAGCAAGATTTTTTTCTTTTTTCTTTTTTGTTAGAAGTATCCATGCCATGTCCCTCATATCTTCCCCTCCAGGTTGTGGCTTCCTCCTTGACTTTTTCCCCTGCTATTGTAACATCTGTGAACTTTACTTTGGCCTCTTTTGGTCCTTTTCACTTCACCTGATGAAATCCTGGTCCATCTCCTTGTAGTCGCTAAATTTCCAAATTTCCCCAATTTTTTTTTTTTCTCTTCCAATTGCAATTCCTTTGACAGTATCTCCATTCCAGTGTGTTTGTAAGTCCTTCCTTTGTGTTTTGGCCTTCAGCGGGGATCAGTTTTGACAAGCTTTGCTGCATGTGCCTGCACTTGATGGCATATGGCCTGCATTTGATGGCTTTGATTTTGGGCAAGAAGTTTTTCCTTTTTTTTTTTTTAAGTATCCATGCCATGTCCCTCATATCTTCCCCTCCAAGTGTTGGCTTCCTCCTTGACATTTTCCCCTGCTATTGTAACGTCCGTGAACTTTACTTTGGCCTCTTTTGGTCCTTTTCACTTCACCTGATGAAATCCTGGTCCATCTCCTTGTAGTCGCTAAATTTCCAAATTTCCCCAATTTTTTTTTTTTCTCTTCCAATTGCAATTCCTTTGACAGTATCTCCATTCCAGTGTGTTTGTAAGTCCTTCCTTTGTGTTTTGGCCTTCAGCGGGGATCAGTTTTGACAAGCTTTGCTGCATGTGCCTGCACTTGATGGCATATGGCCTGCATTTGATGGCTTTGATTTGGGGCAAGAAGTTTTTCCTTTTTTTTTTTTTAAGTATCCATGCCATGTCCCTCATATCTTCCCCTCCAAGTGTTGTCTTCCACCCTGACTTTTTCCCTGCTTTTGCAACATCTCTCTGCTGAGTTTTGGCCTCTTTTGGTCCTTTGCACTGCAGCTCATTTCCTCACAGACCAGTTTTTGAAGACACTACATCTCCCAATTTTCTGGAGTTTTTGGGCTATTTTTCAATTGCATTTCATTTGATCCTATCTCCTTTCCAGAGTGTTTGTAAGCCTTTCTTTTTGGGGTCGCAAGATTCCATTTCCCTTCCCGAAAGGAAATTTCATTTCCTTTCGGGAAGGGAAATGGAATCTTGCGATTTCAATGGGGACCAAGAGAGGAATCTTTGGTGCATGTGCCTGCACTTGATGGCATGCCATGCCTTTTGATGGCTTTGACTTGGAGCAAGATTTTTTTCTTTTTTCTTTTTTGTTAGAAGTATCCATGCCATGTCCCTCATATCTTCCCCTCCAGGTTGTGGCTTCCTCCTTGACTTTTTCCCCTGCTTTTGTAACATCTGTGAACTTTACTTTGGCCTCTTTTGGTCCTTTTCACTTCACCTGATGAAATCCTGGTCCATCTCCTTGTAGTCGCTAAATTTCCAAATTTCCCCAATTTTTTTTTTTTCTCTTCCAATTGCAATTCCTTTGACAGTATCTCCATTCCAGTGTGTTTGTAAGTCCTTCCTTTGTGTTTTGGCCTTCAGCGGGGATCAGTTTTGACAAGCTTTGCTGCATGTGCCTGCACTTGATGGCATATGGCCAGCATTTGATGGCTTTGATTTTTGGCAAGAAGTTTTTCCTTTTTTTTTTTTTAAGTATCCATGCCATGTCCCTCATATCTTCCCCTCCAAGTGTTGTCTTCCACCCTGACTTTTTCCCCTGCTATTGTAACGTCCGTGAACTTTACTTTGGCCTCTTTTGGTCCTTTTCACTTCACCTGATGAAATCCTGGTCCATCTCCTTGTAGTCGCTAAATTTCCAAATTTCCCCAATTTTTTTTTTTTCTCTTCCAATTGCAATTCCTTTGACAGTATCTCCATTCCAGTGTGTTTGTAAGTCCTTCCTTTGTGTTTTGGCCTTCAGCGGGGATCAGTTTTGACAAGCTTTGCTGCATGTGCCTGCACTTGATGGCATATGGCCTGCATTTGATGGCTTTGATTTGGGGCAAGAAGTTTTTCCTTTTTTTTTTTTTTAAGTATCCATGCCATGTCCCTCATATCTTCCCCTCCAAGTGTTGTCTTCCACCCTGACTTTTTCCCTGCTTTTGCAACATCTCTCTGCTGAGTTTTGGCCTCTTTTGGTCCTTTGCACTGCAGCTCATTTCCTCACAGACCAGTTTTTGAAGACACTACATCTCCCAATTTTCTGGAGTTTTTGGGCTATTTTTCAATTGCATTTCATTTGATCCTATCTCCTTTCCAGAGTGTTTGTAAGCCTTTCTTTTTGGGGTCGCAAGATTCCATTTCCCTTCCCGAAAGGAAATTTCATTTCCTTTCGGGAAGGGAAATGGAATCTTGCGATTTCAATGGGGACCAAGAGAGGAATCTTTGGTGCATGTGCCTGCACTTGATGGCATGCCATGCCTTTTGATGGCTTTGACTTGGAGCAAGATTTTTTTCTTTTTTCTTTTTTGTTAGAAGTATCCATGCCATGTCCCTCATATCTTCCCCTCCAGGTTGTGGCTTCCTCCTTGACTTTTTCCCCTGCTTTTGTAACATCTGTGAACTTTACTTTGGCCTCTTTTGGTCCTTTTCACTTCACCTGATGAAATCCTGGTCCATCTCCTTGTAGTCGCTAAATTTCCAAATTTCCCCAATTTTTTTTTTTTCTCTTCCAATTGCAATTCCTTTGACAGTATCTCCATTCCAGTGTGTTTGTAAGTCCTTCCTTTGTGTTTTGGCCTTCAGCGGGGATCAGTTTTGACAAGCTTTGCTGCATGTGCCTGCACTTGATGGCATATGGCCTGCATTTGATGGCTTTGATTTGGGGCAAGAAGTTTTTCCTTTTTTTTTTTTTAAGTATCCATGCCATGTCCCTCATATCTTCCCCTCCAAGTGTTGTCTTCCACCCTGACTTTTTCCCTGCTTTTGCAACATCTCTCTGCTGAGTTTTGGCCTCTTTTGGTCCTTTGCACTGCAGCTCATTTCCTCACAGACCAGTTTTTGAAGACACTACATCTCCCAATTTTCTGGAGTTTTTGGGCTATTTTTCAATTGCATTTCATTTGATCCTATCTCCTTTCCAGAGTGTTTGTAAGCCTTTCTTTTTGGGGTCGCAAGATTCCATTTCCCTTCCCGAAAGGAAATTTCATTTCCTTTCGGGAAGGGAAATGGAATCTTGCGATTTCAATGGGGACCAAGAGAGGAATCTTTGGTGCATGTGCCTGCACTTGATGGCATGCCATGCCTTTTGATGGCTTTGACTTGGAGCAAGATTTTTTTCTTTTTTCTTTTTTGTTAGAAGTATCCATGCCATGTCCCTCATATCTTCCCCTCCAGGTTGTGGCTTCCTCCTTGACTTTTTCCCCTGCTTTTGTAACATCTGTGAACTTTACTTTGGCCTCTTTTGGTCCTTTTCACTTCACCTGATGAAATCCTGGTCCATCTCCTTGTAGTCGCTAAATTTCCAAATTTCCCCAATTTTTTTTTTTTCTCTTCCAATTGCAATTCCTTTGACAGTATCTCCATTCCAGTGTGTTTGTAAGTCCTTCCTTTGTGTTTTGGCCTTCAGCGGGGATCAGTTTTGACAAGCTTTGCTGCATGTGCCTGCACTTGATGGCATATGGCCTGCATTTGATGGCTTTGATTTGGGGCAAGAAGTTTTTCCTTTTTTTTTTTTTAAGTATCCATGCCATGTCCCTCATATCTTCCCCTCCAAGTGTTGTCTTCCACCCTGACTTTTTCCCTGCTTTTGCAACATCTCTCTGCTGAGTTTTGGCCTCTTTTGGTCCTTTGCACTGCAGCTCATTTCCTCACAGACCAGTTTTTGAAGACACTACATCTCCCAATTTTCTGGAGTTTTTGGGCTATTTTTCAATTGCATTTCATTTGATCCTATCTCCTTTCCAGAGTGTTTGTAAGCCTTTCTTTTTGGGGTCGCAAGATTCCATTTCCCTTCCCGAAAGGAAATTTCATTTCCTTTCGGGAAGGGAAATGGAATCTTGCGATTTCAATGGGGACCAAGAGAGGAATCTTTGGTGCATGTGCCTGCACTTGATGGCATGCCATGCCTTTTGATGGCTTTGACTTGGAGCAAGATTTTTTTCTTTTTTCTTTTTTGTTAGAAGTATCCATGCCATGTCCCTCATATCTTCCCCTCCAGGTTGTGGCTTCCTCCTTGACTTTTTCCCCTGCTTTTGTAACATCTGTGAACTTTACTTTGGCCTCTTTTGGTCCTTTTCACTTCACCTGATGAAATCCTGGTCCATCTCCTTGTAGTCGCTAAATTTCCAAATTTCCCCAATTTTTTTTTTTCTCTTCCAATTGCTATTCCTTTGAAGGTATCTCCATTCCAGTGTGTTTGTAAGTCCTTCCTTTGTGTTTTGGCCTTCAGCGGGGATCAGTTTTGACAAGCTTTGCTGCATGTGCCTGCACTTGATGGCATATGGCCAGCATTTGATGGCTTTAATTTTGGGCAAGAAGTTTTTCCTTTTTTTTTTTTTAAGTATCCATGCCATGTCCCTCATATCTTCCCCTCCAAGTGTTGTCTTCCACCCTGACTTTTTCCCCTGCTTTTGTAACATCTGTGAACTTTACTTTGGCCTCTTTTGGTCCTTTTCACTTCACCTGATGAAATCCTGGTCCATCTCCTTGTAGTCGCTAAATTTCCAAATTTCCCCAATTTTTTTTTTTTCTCTTCCAATTGCAATTCCTTTGACAGTATCTCCATTCCAGTGTGTTTGTAAGTCCTTCCTTTGTGTTTTGGCCTTCAGCGGGGATCAGTTTTGACAAGCTTTGCTGCATGTGCCTGCACTTGATGGCATATGGCCTGCATTTGATGGCTTTGATTTGGGGCAAGAAGTTTTTCCTTTTTTTTTTTTTTAAGTATCCATGCCATGTCCCTCATATCTTCCCCTCCAAGTGTTGTCTTCCACCCTGACTTTTTCCCTGCTTTTGCAACATCTCTCTGCTGAGTTTTGGCCTCTTTTGGTCCTTTGCACTGCAGCTCATTTCCTCACAGACCAGTTTTTGAAGACACTACATCTCCCAATTTTCTGGAGTTTTTGGGCTATTTTTCAATTGCATTTCATTTGATCCTATCTCCTTTCCAGAGTGTTTGTAAGCCTTTCTTTTTGGGGTCGCAAGATTCCATTTCCCTTCCCGAAAGGAAATTTCATTTCCTTTCGGGAAGGGAAATGGAATCTTGCGATTTCAATGGGGACCAAGAGAGGAATCTTTGGTGCATGTGCCTGCACTTGATGGCATGCCATGCCTTTTGATGGCTTTGACTTGGAGCAAGATTTTTTTCTTTTTTCTTTTTTGTTAGAAGTATCCATGCCATGTCCCTCATATCTTCCCCTCCAGGTTGTGGCTTCCTCCTTGACTTTTTCCCCTGCTTTTGTAACATCTGTGAACTTTACTTTGGCCTCTTTTGGTCCTTTTCACTTCACCTGATGAAATCCTGGTCCATCTCCTTGTAGTCGCTAAATTTCCAAATTTCCCCAATTTTTTTTTTTTCTCTGCCAATTGCAATTCCTTTGACAGTATCTCCATTCCAGTGTGTTTGTAAGTCCTTCCTTTGTGTTTTGGCCTTCAGCGGGGATCAGTTTTGACAAGCTTTGCTGCATGTGCCTGCACTTGATGGCATATGGCCAGCATTTGATGGCTTTGATTTTGGGCAAGAAGTTTTTCCTTTTTTTTTTTTTAAGTATCCATGCCATGTCCCTCATATCTTCCCCTCCAAGTGTTGTCTTCCACCCTGACTTTTTCCCTGCTTTTGCAACATAACTCTGCTGAGTTTTGGCCTCTTTTGGTCCTTTGCACTGCAGCTCATTTCCTCACAGACCAGTTTTTGAAGACACTACATCTCCCAATTTTCTGGAGTTTTTGGGCTATTTTTCAATTGCATTTCATTTGATCCTATCTCCTTTCCAGAGTGTTTGTAAGCCTTTCTTTTTGGGGTCGCAAGATTCCATTTCCCTTCCCGAAAGGAAATGAAATTTCCTTTCGGGAAGGGAAATGGAATCTTGCGATTTCAATGGGGACCAAGAGAGGAATCTTTGGTGCATGTGCCTGCACTTGATGGCATGCCATGCCTTTTGATGGCTTTGACTTGGAGCAAGATTTTTTTCTTTTTTCTTTTTTGTTAGAAGTATCCATGCCATGTCCCTCATATCTTCCCCTCCAGGTTGTGGCTTCCTCCTTGACTTTTTCCCCTGCTATTGTAACGTCTGTGAACTTTACTTTGGCCTCTTTTGGTCCTTTTCACTTCACCTGATGAAATCCTGGTCCATCTCCTTGTAGTCGCTAAATTTCCAAATTTCCCCAATTTTTTTTTTTTCTCTTCCAATTGCAATTCCTTTGACAGTATCTCCATTCCAGTGTGTTTGTAAGTCCTTCCTTTGTGTTTTGGCCTTCAGCGGGGATCAGTTTTGACAAGCTTTGCTGCATGTGCCTGCACTTGATGGCATATGGCCAGCATTTGATGGCTTTGATTTTGGGCAAGAAGTTTTTCCTTTTTTTTTTTTTAAGTATCCATGCCATGTCCCTCATATCTTCCCCTCCAAGTGTTGGCTTCCTCCTTGACATTTTCCCCTGCTATTGTAACGTCCGTGAACTTTACTTTGGCCTCTTTTGGTCCTTTTCACTTCACCTGATGAAATCCTGGTCCATCTCCTTGTAGTCGCTAAATTTCCAAATTTCCCCAATTTTTTTTTTTTCTCTTCCAATTGCAATTCCTTTGACAGTATCTCCATTCCAGTGTGTTTGTAAGTCCTTCCTTTGTGTTTTGGCCTTCAGCGGGGATCAGTTTTGACAAGCTTTGCTGCATGTGCCTGCACTTGATGGCATATGGCCTGCATTTGATGGCTTTGATTTGGGGCAAGAAGTTTTTCCTTTTTTTTTTTTTAAGTATCCATGCCATGTCCCTCATATCTTCCCCTCCAAGTGTTGTCTTCCACCCTGACTTTTTCCCTGCTTTTGCAACATCTCTCTGCTGAGTTTTGGCCTCTTTTGGTCCTTTGCACTGCAGCTCATTTCCTCACAGACCAGTTTTTGAAGACACTACATCTCCCAATTTTCTGGAGTTTTTGGGCTATTTTTCAATTGCATTTCATTTGATCCTATCTCCTTTCCAGAGTGTTTGTAAGCCTTTCTTTTTGGGGTCGCAAGATTCCATTTCCCTTCCCGAAAGGAAATGAAATTTCCTTTCGGGAAGGGAAATGGAATCTTGCGATTTCAATGGGGACCAAGAGAGGAATCTTTGGTGCATGTGCCTGCACTTGATGGCATGCCATGCCTTTTGATGGCTTTGACTTGGAGCAAGATTTTTTTCTTTTTTCTTTTTTGTTAGAAGTATCCATGCCATGTCCCTCATATCTTCCCCTCCAGGTTGTGGCTTCCTCCTTGACTTTTTCCCCTGCTTTTGTAACATCTGTGAACTTTACTTTGGCCTCTTTTGGTCCTTTTCACTTCACCTGATGAAATCCTGGTCCATCTCCTTGTAGTCGCTAAATTTCCAAATTTCCCCAATTTTTTTTTTTTCTCTTCCAATTGCAATTCCTTTGACAGTATCTCCATTCCAGTGTGTTTGTAAGTCCTTCCTTTGTGTTTTGGCCTTCAGCGGGGATCAGTTTTGACAAGCTTTGCTGCATGTGCCTGCACTTGATGGCATATGGCCAGCATTTGATGGCTTTGATTTTTGGCAAGAAGTTTTTCCTTTTTTTTTTTTTAAGTATCCATGCCATGTCCCTCATATCTTCCCCTCCAAGTGTTGTCTTCCACCCTGACTTTTTCCCCTGCTATTGTAACGTCCGTGAACTTTACTTTGGCCTCTTTTGGTCCTTTTCACTTCACCTGATGAAATCCTGGTCCATCTCCTTGTAGTCGCTAAATTTCCAAATTTCCCCAATTTTTTTTTTTTCTCTTCCAATTGCAATTCCTTTGACAGTATCTCCATTCCAGTGTGTTTGTAAGTCCTTCCTTTGTGTTTTGGCCTTCAGCGGGGATCAGTTTTGACAAGCTTTGCTGCATGTGCCTGCACTTGATGGCATATGGCCTGCATTTGATGGCTTTGATTTGGGGCAAGAAGTTTTTCCTTTTTTTTTTTTTAAGTATCCATGCCATGTCCCTCATATCTTCCCCTCCAAGTGTTGTCTTCCACCCTGACTTTTTCCCTGCTTTTGCAACATCTCTCTGCTGAGTTTTGGCCTCTTTTGGTCCTTTGCACTGCAGCTCATTTCCTCACAGACCAGTTTTTGAAGACACTACATCTCCCAATTTTCTGGAGTTTTTGGGCTATTTTTCAATTGCATTTCATTTGATCCTATCTCCTTTCCAGAGTGTTTGTAAGCCTTTCTTTTTGGGGTCGCAAGATTCCATTTCCCTTCCCGAAAGGAAATTTCATTTCCTTTCGGGAAGGGAAATGGAATCTTGCGATTTCAATGGGGACCAAGAGAGGAATCTTTGGTGCATGTGCCTGCACTTGATGGCATGCCATGCCTTTTGATGGCTTTGACTTGGAGCAAGATTTTTTTCTTTTTTCTTTTTTGTTAGAAGTATCCATGCCATGTCCCTCATATCTTCCCCTCCAGGTTGTGGCTTCCTCCTTGACTTTTTCCCCTGCTTTTGTAACATCTGTGAACTTTACTTTGGCCTCTTTTGGTCCTTTTCACTTCACCTGATGAAATCCTGGTCCATCTCCTTGTAGTCGCTAAATTTCCAAATTTCCCCAATTTTTTTTTTTTCTCTTCCAATTGCAATTCCTTTGACAGTATCTCCATTCCAGTGTGTTTGTAAGTCCTTCCTTTGTGTTTTGGCCTTCAGCGGGGATCAGTTTTGACAAGCTTTGCTGCATGTGCCTGCACTTGATGGCATATGGCCTGCATTTGATGGCTTTGATTTGGGGCAAGAAGTTTTTCCTTTTTTTTTTTTTAAGTATCCATGCCATGTCCCTCATATCTTCCCCTCCAAGTGTTGTCTTCCACCCTGACTTTTTCCCTGCTTTTGCAACATCTCTCTGCTGAGTTTTGGCCTCTTTTGGTCCTTTGCACTGCAGCTCATTTCCTCACAGACCAGTTTTTGAAGACACTACATCTCCCAATTTTCTGGAGTTTTTGGGCTATTTTTCAATTGCATTTCATTTGATCCTATCTCCTTTCCAGAGTGTTTGTAAGCCTTTCTTTTTGGGGTCGCAAGATTCCATTTCCCTTCCCGAAAGGAAATTTCATTTCCTTTCGGGAAGGGAAATGGAATCTTGCGATTTCAATGGGGACCAAGAGAGGAATCTTTGGTGCATGTGCCTGCACTTGATGGCATGCCATGCCTTTTGATGGCTTTGACTTGGAGCAAGATTTTTTTCTTTTTTCTTTTTTGTTAGAAGTATCCATGCCATGTCCCTCATATCTTCCCCTCCAGGTTGTGGCTTCCTCCTTGACTTTTTCCCCTGCTTTTGTAACATCTGTGAACTTTACTTTGGCCTCTTTTGGTCCTTTTCACTTCACCTGATGAAATCCTGGTCCATCTCCTTGTAGTCGCTAAATTTCCAAATTTCCCCAATTTTTTTTTTTTCTCTTCCAATTGCAATTCCTTTGACAGTATCTCCATTCCAGTGTGTTTGTAAGTCCTTCCTTTGTGTTTTGGCCTTCAGCGGGGATCAGTTTTGACAAGCTTTGCTGCATGTGCCTGCACTTGATGGCATATGGCCAGCATTTGATGGCTTTAATTTTGGGCAAGAAGTTTTTCCTTTTTTTTTTTTTAAGTATCCATGCCATGTCCCTCATATCTTCCCCTCCAAGTGTTGTCTTCCACCCTGACTTTTTCCCCTGCTATTGTAACGTCCGTGAACTTTACTTTGGCCTCTTTTGGTCCTTTTCACTTCACCTGATGAAATCCTGGTCCATCTCCTTGTAGTCGCTAAATTTCCAAATTTCCCCAATTTTTTTTTTTTCTCTTCCAATTGCAATTCCTTTGACAGTATCTCCATTCCAGTGTGTTTGTAAGTCCTTCCTTTGTGTTTTGGCCTTCAGCGGGGATCAGTTTTGACAAGCTTTGCTGCATGTGCCTGCACTTGATGGCATATGGCCTGCATTTGATGGCTTTGATTTGGGGCAAGAAGTTTTTCCTTTTTTTTTTTTTAAGTATCCATGCCATGTCCCTCATATCTTCCCCTCCAAGTGTTGTCTTCCACCCTGACTTTTTCCCTGCTTTTGCAACATCTCTCTGCTGAGTTTTGGCCTCTTTTGGTCCTTTGCACTGCAGCTCATTTCCTCACAGACCAGTTTTTGAAGACACTACATCTCCCAATTTTCTGGAGTTTTTGGGCTATTTTTCAATTGCATTTCATTTGATCCTATCTCCTTTCCAGAGTGTTTGTAAGCCTTTCTTTTTGGGGTCGCAAGATTCCATTTCCCTTCCCGAAAGGAAATTTCATTTCCTTTCGGGAAGGGAAATGGAATCTTGCGATTTCAATGGGGACCAAGAGAGGAATCTTTGGTGCATGTGCCTGCACTTGATGGCATGCCATGCCTTTTGATGGCTTTGACTTGGAGCAAGATTTTTTTCTTTTTTCTTTTTTGTTAGAAGTATCCATGCCATGTCCCTCATATCTTCCCCTCCAGGTTGTGGCTTCCTCCTTGACTTTTTCCCCTGCTTTTGTAACATCTGTGAACTTTACTTTGGCCTCTTTTGGTCCTTTTCACTTCACCTGATGAAATCCTGGTCCATCTCCTTGTAGTCGCTAAATTTCCAAATTTCCCCAATTTTTTTTTTTCTCTTCCAATTGCAATTCCTTTGACGGTATCTCCATTCCAGTGTGTTTGTAAGTCCTTCCTTTGTGTTTTGGCCTTCAGCGGGGATCAGTTTTGACAAGCTTTGCTGCATGTGCCTGCACTTGATGGCATATGGCCAGCATTTGATGGCTTTAATTTTGGGCAAGAAGTTTTTCCTTTTTTTTTTTTTAAGTATCCATGCCATGTCCCTCATATCTTCCCCTCCAAGTGTTGGCTTCCTCCTTGACATTTTCCCCTGCTATTGTAACGTCCGTGAACTTTACTTTGGCCTCTTTTGGTCCTTTTCACTTCACCTGATGAAATCCTGGTCCATCTCCTTGTAGTCGCTAAATTTCCAAATTTCCCCAATTTTTTTTTTTTCTCTTCCAATTGCAATTCCTTTGACAGTATCTCCATTCCAGTGTGTTTGTAAGTCCTTCCTTTGTGTTTTGGCCTTCAGCGGGGATCAGTTTTGACAAGCTTTGCTGCATGTGCCTGCACTTGATGGCATATGGCCTGCATTTGATGGCTTTGATTTGGGGCAAGAAGTTTTTCCTTTTTTTTTTTTTAAGTATCCATGCCATGTCCCTCATATCTTCCCCTCCAAGTGTTGTCTTCCACCCTGACTTTTTCCCTGCTTTTGCAACATCTCTCTGCTGAGTTTTGGCCTCTTTTGGTCCTTTGCACTGCAGCTCATTTCCTCACAGACCAGTTTTTGAAGACACTACATCTCCCAATTTTCTGGAGTTTTTGGGCTATTTTTCAATTGCATTTCATTTGATCCTATCTCCTTTCCAGAGTGTTTGTAAGCCTTTCTTTTTGGGGTCGCAAGATTCCATTTCCCTTCCCGAAAGGAAATTTCATTTCCTTTCGGGAAGGGAAATGGAATCTTGCGATTTCAATGGGGACCAAGAGAGGAATCTTTGGTGCATGTGCCTGCACTTGATGGCATGCCATGCCTTTTGATGGCTTTGACTTGGAGCAAGATTTTTTTCTTTTTTCTTTTTTGTTAGAAGTATCCATGCCATGTCCCTCATATCTTCCCCTCCAGGTTGTGGCTTCCTCCTTGACTTTTTCCCCTGCTTTTGTAACATCTGTGAACTTTACTTTGGCCTCTTTTGGTCCTTTTCACTTCACCTGATGAAATCCTGGTCCATCTCCTTGTAGTCGCTAAATTTCCAAATTTCCCCAATTTTTTTTTTTTCTCTTCCAATTGCAATTCCTTTGACAGTATCTCCATTCCAGTGTGTTTGTAAGTCCTTCCTTTGTGTTTTGGCCTTCAGCGGGGATCAGTTTTGACAAGCTTTGCTGCATGTGCCTGCACTTGATGGCATATGGCCTGCATTTGATGGCTTTGATTTGGGGCAAGAAGTTTTTCCTTTTTTTTTTTTTAAGTATCCATGCCATGTCCCTCATATCTTCCCCTCCAAGTGTTGTCTTCCACCCTGACTTTTTCCCTGCTTTTGCAACATCTCTCTGCTGAGTTTTGGCCTCTTTTGGTCCTTTGCACTGCAGCTCATTTCCTCACAGACCAGTTTTTGAAGACACTACATCTCCCAATTTTCTGGAGTTTTTGGGCTATTTTTCAATTGCATTTCATTTGATCCTATCTCCTTTCCAGAGTGTTTGTAAGCCTTTCTTTTTGGGGTCGCAAGATTCCATTTCCCTTCCCGAAAGGAAATGAAATTTCCTTTCGGGAAGGGAAATGGAATCTTGCGATTTCAATGGGGACCAAGAGAGGAATCTTTGGTGCATGTGCCTGCACTTGATGGCATGCCATGCCTTTTGATGGCTTTGACTTGGAGCAAGATTTTTTTCTTTTTTCTTTTTTGTTAGAAGTATCCATGCCATGTCCCTCATATCTTCCCCTCCAGGTTGTGGCTTCCTCCTTGACTTTTTCCCCTGCTTTTGTAACATCTGTGAACTTTACTTTGGCCTCTTTTGGTCCTTTTCACTTCACCTGATGAAATCCTGGTCCATCTCCTTGTAGTCGCTAAATTTCCAAATTTCCCCAATTTTTTTTTTTTCTCTTCCAATTGCAATTCCTTTGACAGTATCTCCATTCCAGTGTGTTTGTAAGTCCTTCCTTTGTGTTTTGGCCTTCAGCGGGGATCAGTTTTGACAAGCTTTGCTGCATGTGCCTGCACTTGATGGCATATGGCCAGCATTTGATGGCTTTAATTTTGGGCAAGAAGTTTTTCCTTTTTTTTTTTTTAAGTATCCATGCCATGTCCCTCATATCTTCCCCTCCAAGTGTTGTCTTCCACCCTGACTTTTTCCCCTGCTATTGTAACGTCCGTGAACTTTACTTTGGCCTCTTTTGGTCCTTTTCACTTCACCTGATGAAATCCTGGTCCATCTCCTTGTAGTCGCTAAATTTCCAAATTTCCCCAATTTTTTTTTTTTCTCTTCCAATTGCAATTCCTTTGACGGTATCTCCATTCCAGTGTGTTTGTAAGTCCTTCCTTTGTGTTTTGGCCTTCAGCGGGGATCAGTTTTGACAAGCTTTGCTGCATGTGCCTGCACTTGATGGCATATGGCCTGCATTTGATGGCTTTGATTTGGGGCAAGAAGTTTTTCCTTTTTTTTTTTTTAAGTATCCATGCCATGTCCCTCATATCTTCCCCTCCAAGTGTTGTCTTCCACCCTGACTTTTTCCCTGCTTTTGCAACATCTCTCTGCTGAGTTTTGGCCTCTTTTGGTCCTTTGCACTGCAGCTCATTTCCTCACAGACCAGTTTTTGAAGACACTACATCTCCCAATTTTCTGGAGTTTTTGGGCTATTTTTCAATTGCATTTCATTTGATCCTATCTCCTTTCCAGAGTGTTTGTAAGCCTTTCTTTTTGGGGTCGCAAGATTCCATTTCCCTTCCCGAAAGGAAATGAAATTTCCTTTCGGGAAGGGAAATGGAATCTTGCGATTTCAATGGGGACCAAGAGAGGAATCTTTGGTGCATGTGCCTGCACTTGATGGCATGCCATGCCTTTTGATGGCTTTGACTTGGAGCAAGATTTTTTTCTTTTTTCTTTTTTGTTAGAAGTATCCATGCCATGTCCTTCATATCTTCCCCTCCAGGTTGTGGCTTCCTCCTTGACTTTTTCCCCTGCTTTTGTAACATCTGTGAACTTTACTTTGGCCTCTTTTGGTCCTTTTCACTTCACCTGATGAAATCCTGGTCCATCTCCTTGTAGTCGCTAAATTTCCAAATTTCCCCAATTTTTTTTTTTTCTCTTCCAATTGCAATTCCTTTGACAGTATCTCCATTCCAGTGTGTTTGTAAGTCCTTCCTTTGTGTTTTGGCCTTCAGCGGGGATCAGTTTTGACAAGCTTTGCTGCATGTGCCTGCACTTGATGGCATATGGCCAGCATTTGATGGCTTTGATTTTTGGCAAGAAGTTTTTCCTTTTTTTTTTTTTAAGTATCCATGCCATGTCCCTCATATCTTCCCCTCCAAGTGTTGTCTTCCACCCTGACTTTTTCCCCTGCTATTGTAACGTCCGTGAACTTTACTTTGGCCTCTTTTGGTCCTTTTCACTTCACCTGATGAAATCCTGGTCCATCTCCTTGTAGTCGCTAAATTTCCAAATTTCCCCAATTTTTTTTTTTTCTCTTCCAATTGCAATTCCTTTGACAGTATCTCCATTCCAGTGTGTTTGTAAGTCCTTCCTTTGTGTTTTGGCCTTCAGCGGGGATCAGTTTTGACAAGCTTTGCTGCATGTGCCTGCACTTGATGGCATATGGCCTGCATTTGATGGCTTTGATTTGGGGCAAGAAGTTTTTCCTTTTTTTTTTTTTTAAGTATCCATGCCATGTCCCTCATATCTTCCCCTCCAAGTGTTGTCTTCCACCCTGACTTTTTCCCTGCTTTTGCAACATCTCTCTGCTGAGTTTTGGCCTCTTTTGGTCCTTTGCACTGCAGCTCATTTCCTCACAGACCAGTTTTTGAAGACACTACATCTCCCAATTTTCTGGAGTTTTTGGGCTATTTTTCAATTGCATTTCATTTGATCCTATCTCCTTTCCAGAGTGTTTGTAAGCCTTTCTTTTTGGGGTCGCAAGATTCCATTTCCCTTCCCGAAAGGAAATTTCATTTCCTTTCGGGAAGGGAAATGGAATCTTGCGATTTCAATGGGGACCAAGAGAGGAATCTTTGGTGCATGTGCCTGCACTTGATGGCATGCCATGCCTTTTGATGGCTTTGACTTGGAGCAAGATTTTTTTCTTTTTTCTTTTTTGTTAGAAGTATCCATGCCATGTCCCTCATATCTTCCCCTCCAGGTTGTGGCTTCCTCCTTGACTTTTTCCCCTGCTTTTGTAACATCTGTGAACTTTACTTTGGCCTCTTTTGGTCCTTTTCACTTCACCTGATGAAATCCTGGTCCATCTCCTTGTAGTCGCTAAATTTCCAAATTTCCCCAATTTTTTTTTTTCTCTTCCAATTGCAATTCCTTTGACGGTATCTCCATTCCAGTGTGTTTGTAAGTCCTTCCTTTGTGTTTTGGCCTTCAGCGGGGATCAGTTTTGACAAGCTTTGCTGCATGTGCCTGCACTTGATGGCATATGGCCAGCATTTGATGGCTTTAATTTTGGGCAAGAAGTTTTTCCTTTTTTTTTTTTTAAGTATCCATGCCATGTCCCTCATATCTTCCCCTCCAAGTGTTGGCTTCCTCCTTGACATTTTCCCCTGCTATTGTAACGTCCGTGAACTTTACTTTGGCCTCTTTTGGTCCTTTTCACTTCACCTGATGAAATCCTGGTCCATCTCCTTGTAGTCGCTAAATTTCCAAATTTCCCCAATTTTTTTTTTTTCTCTTCCAATTGCAATTCCTTTGACAGTATCTCCATTCCAGTGTGTTTGTAAGTCCTTCCTTTGTGTTTTGGCCTTCAGCGGGGATCAGTTTTGACAAGCTTTGCTGCATGTGCCTGCACTTGATGGCATATGGCCTGCATTTGATGGCTTTGATTTGGGGCAAGAAGTTTTTCCTTTTTTTTTTTTTTTAAGTATCCATGCCATGTCCCTCATATCTTCCCCTCCAAGTGTTGTCTTCCACCCTGACTTTTTCCCTGCTTTTGCAACATCTCTCTGCTGAGTTTTGGCCTCTTTTGGTCCTTTGCACTGCAGCTCATTTCCTCACAGACCAGTTTTTGAAGACACTACATCTCCCAATTTTCTGGAGTTTTTGGGCTATTTTTCAATTGCATTTCATTTGATCCTATCTCCTTTCCAGAGTGTTTGTAAGCCTTTCTTTTTGGGGTCGCAAGATTCCATTTCCCTTCCCGAAAGGAAATTTCATTTCCTTTCGGGAAGGGAAATGGAATCTTGCGATTTCAATGGGGACCAAGAGAGGAATCTTTGGTGCATGTGCCTGCACTTGATGGCATGCCATGCCTTTTGATGGCTTTGACTTGGAGCAAGATTTTTTTCTTTTTTCTTTTTTGTTAGAAGTATCCATGCCATGTCCCTCATATCTTCCCCTCCAGGTTGTGGCTTCCTCCTTGACTTTTTCCCCTGCTTTTGTAACATCTGTGAACTTTACTTTGGCCTCTTTTGGTCCTTTTCACTTCACCTGATGAAATCCTGGTCCATCTCCTTGTAGTCGCTAAATTTCCAAATTTCCCCAATTTTTTTTTTTCTCTTCCAATTGCAATTCCTTTGACGGTATCTCCATTCCAGTGTGTTTGTAAGTCCTTCCTTTGTGTTTTGGCCTTCAGCGGGGATCAGTTTTGACAAGCTTTGCTGCATGTGCCTGCACTTGATGGCATATGGCCAGCATTTGATGGCTTTAATTTTGGGCAAGAAGTTTTTCCTTTTTTTTTTTTTAAGTATCCATGCCATGTCCCTCATATCTTCCCCTCCAAGTGTTGGCTTCCTCCTTGACATTTTCCCCTGCTATTGTAACGTCCGTGAACTTTACTTTGGCCTCTTTTGGTCCTTTTCACTTCACCTGATGAAATCCTGGTCCATCTCCTTGTAGTCGCTAAATTTCCAAATTTCCCCAATTTTTTTTTTTCTCTTCCAATTGCAATTCCTTTGACAGTATCTCCATTCCAGTGTGTTTGTAAGTCCTTCCTTTGTGTTTTGGCCTTCAGCGGGGATCAGTTTTGACAAGCTTTGCTGCATGTGCCTGCACTTGATGGCATATGGCCTGCATTTGATGGCTTTGATTTGGGGCAAGAAGTTTTTCCTTTTTTTTTTTTTTAAGTATCCATGCCATGTCCCTCATATCTTCCCCTCCAAGTGTTGTCTTCCACCCTGACTTTTTCCCCGCTTTTGCAACATCTCTCTGCTGAGTTTTGGCCTCTTTTGGTCCTTTGCACTGCAGCTCATTTCCTCACAGACCAGTTTTTGAAGACACTACATCTCCCAATTTTCTGGAGTTTTTGGGCTATTTTTCAATTGCATTTCATTTGATCCTATCTCCTTTCCAGAGTGTTTGTAAGCCTTTCTTTTTGGGGTCGCAAGATTCCATTTCCCTTCCCGAAAGGAAATTTCATTTCCTTTCGGGAAGGGAAATGGAATCTTGCGATTTCAATGGGGACCAAGAGAGGAATCTTTGGTGCATGTGCCTGCACTTGATGGCATGCCATGCCTTTTGATGGCTTTGACTTGGAGCAAGATTTTTTTCTTTTTTCTTTTTTGTTAGAAGTATCCATGCCATGTCCCTCATATCTTCCCCTCCAGGTTGTGGCTTCCTCCTTGACTTTTTCCCCTGCTTTTGTAACATCTGTGAACTTTACTTTGGCCTCTTTTGGTCCTTTTCACTTCACCTGATGAAATCCTGGTCCATCTCCTTGTAGTCGCTAAATTTCCAAATTTCCCCAATTTTTTTTTTTCTCTTCCAATTGCAATTCCTTTGACGGTATCTCCATTCCAGTGTGTTTGTAAGTCCTTCCTTTGTGTTTTGGCCTTCAGCGGGGATCAGTTTTGACAAGCTTTGCTGCATGTGCCTGCACTTGATGGCATATGGCCAGCATTTGATGGCTTTAATTTTGGGCAAGAAGTTTTTCCTTTTTTTTTTTTTAAGTATCCATGCCATGTCCCTCATATCTTCCCCTCCAAGTGTTGGCTTCCTCCTTGACATTTTCCCCTGCTATTGTAACGTCCGTGAACTTTACTTTGGCCTCTTTTGGTCCTTTTCACTTCACCTGATGAAATCCTGGTCCATCTCCTTGTAGTCGCTAAATTTCCAAATTTCCCCAATTTTTTTTTTTTCTCTTCCAATTGCAATTCCTTTGACAGTATCTCCATTCCAGTGTGTTTGTAAGTCCTTCCTTTGTGTTTTGGCCTTCAGCGGGGATCAGTTTTGACAAGCTTTGCTGCATGTGCCTGCACTTGATGGCATATGGCCTGCATTTGATGGCTTTGATTTGGGGCAAGAAGTTTTTCCTTTTTTTTTTTTTTTAAGTATCCATGCCATGTCCCTCATATCTTCCCCTCCAAGTGTTGTCTTCCACCCTGACTTTTTCCCTGCTTTTGCAACATCTCTCTGCTGAGTTTTGGCCTCTTTTGGTCCTTTGCACTGCAGCTCATTTCCTCACAGACCAGTTTTTGAAGACACTACATCTCCCAATTTTCTGGAGTTTTTGGGCTATTTTTCAATTGCATTTCATTTGATCCTATCTCCTTTCCAGAGTGTTTGTAAGCCTTTCTTTTTGGGGTCGCAAGATTCCATTTCCCTTCCCGAAAGGAAATTTCATTTCCTTTCGGGAAGGGAAATGGAATCTTGCGATTTCAATGGGGACCAAGAGAGGAATCTTTGGTGCATGTGCCTGCACTTGATGGCATGCCATGCCTTTTGATGGCTTTGACTTGGAGCAAGATTTTTTTCTTTTTTCTTTTTTGTTAGAAATATCCATGCCATGTCCCTCATATCTTCCCCTCCAGGTTGTGGCTTCCTCCTTGACTTTTTCCCCTGCTTTTGTAACATCTGTGAACTTTACTTTGGCCTCTTTTGGTCCTTTTCACTTCACCTGATGAAATCCTGGTCCATCTCCTTGTAGTCGCTAAATTTCCAAATTTCCCCATTTTTTTTTTTTCTCTTCCAATTGCAATTCTTTTGACAGTATCTCCATTCCAGTGTGTTTGTAAGTCCTTCCTTTGTGTTTTGGCCTTCAGCGGGGATCAGTTTTGACAAGCTTTGCTGCATGTGCCTGCACTTGATGGCATATGGCCTGCATTTGATGGCTTTGATTTGGGGCAAGAAGTTTTTCCTTTTTTTTTTTTTAAGTATCCATGCCATGTCCCTCATATCTTCCCCTCCAAGTGTTGGCTTCCTCCTTGACATTTTCCCCTGCTATTGTAACGTCCGTGAACTTTACTTTGGCCTCTTTTGGTCCTTTTCACTTCACCTGATGAAATCCTGGTCCATCTCCTTGTAGTCGCTAAATTTCCAAATTTCCCCAATTTTTTTTTTTTCTCTTCCAATTGCAATTCCTTTGACAGTATCTCCATTCCAGTGTGTTTGTAAGTCCTTCCTTTGTGTTTTGGCCTTCAGCGGGGATCAGTTTTGACAAGCTTTGCTGCATGTGCCTGCACTTGATGGCATATGGCCTGCATTTGATGGCTTTGATTTGGGGCAAGAAGTTTTTCCTTTTTTTTTTTTTTTAAGTATCCATGCCATGTCCCTCATATCTTCCCCTCCAAGTGTTGTCTTCCACCCTGACTTTTTCCCTGCTTTTGCAACATCTCTCTGCTGAGTTTTGGCCTCTTTTGGTCCTTTGCACTGCAGCTCATTTCCTCACAGACCAGTTTTTGAAGACACTACATCTCCCAATTTTCTGGAGTTTTTGGGCTATTTTTCAATTGCATTTCATTTGATCCTATCTCCTTTCCAGAGTGTTTGTAAGCCTTTCTTTTTGGGGTCGCAAGATTCCATTTCCCTTCCCGAAAGGAAATGAAATTTCCTTTCGGGAAGGGAAATGGAATCTTGCGATTTCAATGGGGACCAAGAGAGGAATCTTTGGTGCATGTGCCTGCACTTGATGGCATGCCATGCCTTTTGATGGCTTTGACTTGGAGCAAGATTTTTTTCTTTTTTCTTTTTTGTTAGAAGTATCCATGCCATGTCCTTCATATCTTCCCCTCCAGGTTGTGGCTTCCTCCTTGACTTTTTCCCCTGCTTTTGTAACATCTGTGAACTTTACTTTGGCCTCTTTTGGTCCTTTTCACTTCACCTGATGAAATCCTGGTCCATCTCCTTGTAGTCGCTAAATTTCCAAATTTCCCCAATTTTTTTTTTTTCTCTTCCAATTGCAATTCCTTTGACAGTATCTCCATTCCAGTGTGTTTGTAAGTCCTTCCTTTGTGTTTTGGCCTTCAGCGGGGATCAGTTTTGACAAGCTTTGCTGCATGTGCCTGCACTTGATGGCATATGGCCAGCATTTGATGGCTTTGATTTTTGGCAAGAAGTTTTTCCTTTTTTTTTTTTTAAGTATCCATGCCATGTCCCTCATATCTTCCCCTCCAAGTGTTGTCTTCCACCCTGACTTTTTCCCCTGCTATTGTAACGTCCGTGAACTTTACTTTGGCCTCTTTTGGTCCTTTTCACTTCACCTGATGAAATCCTGGTCCATCTCCTTGTAGTCGCTAAATTTCCAAATTTCCCCAATTTTTTTTTTTTCTCTTCCAATTGCAATTCCTTTGACAGTATCTCCATTCCAGTGTGTTTGTAAGTCCTTCCTTTGTGTTTTGGCCTTCAGCGGGGATCAGTTTTGACAAGCTTTGCTGCATGTGCCTGCACTTGATGGCATATGGCCTGCATTTGATGGCTTTGATTTGGGGCAAGAAGTTTTTCCTTTTTTTTTTTTTTAAGTATCCATGCCATGTCCCTCATATCTTCCCCTCCAAGTGTTGTCTTCCACCCTGACTTTTTCCCTGCTTTTGCAACATCTCTCTGCTGAGTTTTGGCCTCTTTTGGTCCTTTGCACTGCAGCTCATTTCCTCACAGACCAGTTTTTGAAGACACTACATCTCCCAATTTTCTGGAGTTTTTGGGCTATTTTTCAATTGCATTTCATTTGATCCTATCTCCTTTCCAGAGTGTTTGTAAGCCTTTCTTTTTGGGGTCGCAAGATTCCATTTCCCTTCCCGAAAGGAAATTTCATTTCCTTTCGGGAAGGGAAATGGAATCTTGCGATTTCAATGGGGACCAAGAGAGGAATCTTTGGTGCATGTGCCTGCACTTGATGGCATGCCATGCCTTTTGATGGCTTTGACTTGGAGCAAGATTTTTTTCTTTTTTCTTTTTTGTTAGAAGTATCCATGCCATGTCCCTCATATCTTCCCCTCCAGGTTGTGGCTTCCTCCTTGACTTTTTCCCCTGCTTTTGTAACATCTGTGAACTTTACTTTGGCCTCTTTTGGTCCTTTTCACTTCACCTGATGAAATCCTGGTCCATCTCCTTGTAGTCGCTAAATTTCCAAATTTCCCCAATTTTTTTTTTTCTCTTCCAATTGCAATTCCTTTGACGGTATCTCCATTCCAGTGTGTTTGTAAGTCCTTCCTTTGTGTTTTGGCCTTCAGCGGGGATCAGTTTTGACAAGCTTTGCTGCATGTGCCTGCACTTGATGGCATATGGCCAGCATTTGATGGCTTTAATTTTGGGCAAGAAGTTTTTCCTTTTTTTTTTTTTAAGTATCCATGCCATGTCCCTCATATCTTCCCCTCCAAGTGTTGGCTTCCTCCTTGACATTTTCCCCTGCTATTGTAACGTCCGTGAACTTTACTTTGGCCTCTTTTGGTCCTTTTCACTTCACCTGATGAAATCCTGGTCCATCTCCTTGTAGTCGCTAAATTTCCAAATTTCCCCAATTTTTTTTTTTCTCTTCCAATTGCAATTCCTTTGACAGTATCTCCATTCCAGTGTGTTTGTAAGTCCTTCCTTTGTGTTTTGGCCTTCAGCGGGGATCAGTTTTGACAAGCTTTGCTGCATGTGCCTGCACTTGATGGCATATGGCCTGCATTTGATGGCTTTGATTTGGGGCAAGAAGTTTTTCCTTTTTTTTTTTTTTAAGTATCCATGCCATGTCCCTCATATCTTCCCCTCCAAGTGTTGTCTTCCACCCTGACTTTTTCCCTGCTTTTGCAACATCTCTCTGCTGAGTTTTGGCCTCTTTTGGTCCTTTGCACTGCAGCTCATTTCCTCACAGACCAGTTTTTGAAGACACTACATCTCCCAATTTTCTGGAGTTTTTGGGCTATTTTTCAATTGCATTTCATTTGATCCTATCTCCTTTCCAGAGTGTTTGTAAGCCTTTCTTTTTGGGGTCGCAAGATTCCATTTCCCTTCCCGAAAGGAAATTTCATTTCCTTTCGGGAAGGGAAATGGAATCTTGCGATTTCAATGGGGACCAAGAGAGGAATCTTTGGTGCATGTGCCTGCACTTGATGGCATGCCATGCCTTTTGATGGCTTTGACTTGGAGCAAGATTTTTTTCTTTTTTCTTTTTTGTTAGAAGTATCCATGCCATGTCCCTCATATCTTCCCCTCCAGGTTGTGGCTTCCTCCTTGACTTTTTCCCCTGCTTTTGTAACATCTGTGAACTTTACTTTGGCCTCTTTTGGTCCTTTTCACTTCACCTGATGAAATCCTGGTCCATCTCCTTGTAGTCGCTAAATTTCCAAATTTCCCCAATTTTTTTTTTTCTCTTCCAATTGCAATTCCTTTGACGGTATCTCCATTCCAGTGTGTTTGTAAGTCCTTCCTTTGTGTTTTGGCCTTCAGCGGGGATCAGTTTTGACAAGCTTTGCTGCATGTGCCTGCACTTGATGGCATATGGCCAGCATTTGATGGCTTTAATTTTGGGCAAGAAGTTTTTCCTTTTTTTTTTTTTAAGTATCCATGCCATGTCCCTCATATCTTCCCCTCCAAGTGTTGGCTTCCTCCTTGACATTTTCCCCTGCTATTGTAACGTCCGTGAACTTTACTTTGGCCTCTTTTGGTCCTTTTCACTTCACCTGATGAAATCCTGGTCCATCTCCTTGTAGTCGCTAAATTTCCAAATTTCCCCAATTTTTTTTTTTCTCTTCCAATTGCAATTCCTTTGACAGTATCTCCATTCCAGTGTGTTTGTAAGTCCTTCCTTTGTGTTTTGGCCTTCAGCGGGGATCAGTTTTGACAAGCTTTGCTGCATGTGCCTGCACTTGATGGCATATGGCCTGCATTTGATGGCTTTGATTTGGGGCAAGAAGTTTTTCCTTTTTTTTTTTTTTAAGTATCCATGCCATGTCCCTCATATCTTCCCCTCCAAGTGTTGTCTTCCACCCTGACTTTTTCCCTGCTTTTGCAACATCTCTCTGCTGAGTTTTGGCCTCTTTTGGTCCTTTGCACTGCAGCTCATTTCCTCACAGACCAGTTTTTGAAGACACTACATCTCCCAATTTTCTGGAGTTTTTGGGCTATTTTTCAATTGCATTTCATTTGATCCTATCTCCTTTCCAGAGTGTTTGTAAGCCTTTCTTTTTGGGGTCGCAAGATTCCATTTCCCTTCCCGAAAGGAAATGAAATTTCCTTTCGGGAAGGGAAATGGAATCTTGCGATTTCAATGGGGACCAAGAGAGGAATCTTTGGTGCATGTGCCTGCACTTGATGGCATGCCATGCCTTTTGATGGCTTTGACTTGGAGCAAGATTTTTTTCTTTTTTCTTTTTTGTTAGAAGTATCCATGCCATGTCCCTCATATCTTCCCCTCCAGGTTGTGGCTTCCTCCTTGACTTTTTCCCCTGCTTTTGTTAACATCTGTGAACTTTACTTTGGCCTCTTTTGGTCCTTTTCACTTCACCTGATGAAATCCTGGTCCATCTCCTTGTAGTCGCTAAATTTCCAAATTTCCCCAATTTTTTTTTTTCTCTTCCAATTGCAATTCCTTTGACGGTATCTCCATTCCAGTGTGTTTGTAAGTCCTTCCTTTGTGTTTTGGCCTTCAGCGGGGATCAGTTTTGACAAGCTTTGCTGCATGTGCCTGCACTTGATGGCATATGGCCAGCATTTGATGGCTTTAATTTTGGGCAAGAAGTTTTTCCTTTTTTTTTTTTTAAGTATCCATGCCATGTCCCTCATATCTTCCCCTCCAAGTGTTGGCTTCCTCCTTGACATTTTCCCCTGCTATTGTAACGTCCGTGAACTTTACTTTGGCCTCTTTTGGTCCTTTTCACTTCACCTGATGAAATCCTGGTCCATCTCCTTGTAGTCGCTAAATTTCCAAATTTCCCCAATTTTTTTTTTTTCTCTTCCAATTGCAATTCCTTTGACAGTATCTCCATTCCAGTGTGTTTGTAAGTCCTTCCTTTGTGTTTTGGCCTTCAGCGGGGATCAGTTTTGACAAGCTTTGCTGCATGTGCCTGCACTTGATGGCATATGGCCTGCATTTGATGGCTTTGATTTGGGGCAAGAAGTTTTTCCTTTTTTTTTTTTTTTAAGTATCCATGCCATGTCCCTCATATCTTCCCCTCCAAGTGTTGTCTTCCACCCTGACTTTTTCCCTGCTTTTGCAACATCTCTCTGCTGAGTTTTGGCCTCTTTTGGTCCTTTGCACTGCAGCTCATTTCCTCACAGACCAGTTTTTGAAGACACTACATCTCCCAATTTTCTGGAGTTTTTGGGCTATTTTTCAATTGCATTTCATTTGATCCTATCTCCTTTCCAGAGTGTTTGTAAGCCTTTCTTTTTGGGGTCGCAAGATTCCATTTCCCTTCCCGAAAGGAAATGAAATTTCCTTTCGGGAAGGGAAATGGAATCTTGCGATTTCAATGGGGACCAAGAGAGGAATCTTTGGTGCATGTGCCTGCACTTGATGGCATGCCATGCCTTTTGATGGCTTTGACTTGGAGCAAGATTTTTTTCTTTTTTCTTTTTTGTTAGAAGTATCCATGCCATGTCCCTCATATCTTCCCCTCCAGGTTGTGGCTTCCTCCTTGACTTTTTCCCCTGCTTTTGTAACATCTGTGAACTTTACTTTGGCCTCTTTTGGTCCTTTTCACTTCACCTGATGAAATCCTGGTCCATCTCCTTGTAGTCGCTAAATTTCCAAATTTCCCCAATTTTTTTTTTTCTCTTCCAATTGCAATTCCTTTGACAGTATCTCCATTCCAGTGTGTTTGTAAGTCCTTCCTTTGTGTTTTGGCCTTCAGCGGGGATCAGTTTTGACAAGCTTTGCTGCATGTGCCTGCACTTGATGGCATATGGCCTGCATTTGATGGCTTTGATTTGGGGCAAGAAGTTTTTCCTTTTTTTTTTTTTTAAGTATCCATGCCATGTCCCTCATATCTTCCCCTCCAAGTGTTGTCTTCCACCCTGACTTTTTCCCTGCTTTTGCAACATCTCTCTGCTGAGTTTTGGCCTCTTTTGGTCCTTTGCACTGCAGCTCATTTCCTCACAGACCAGTTTTTGAAGACACTACATCTCCCAATTTTCTGGAGTTTTTGGGCTATTTTTCAATTGCATTTCATTTGATCCTATCTCCTTTCCAGAGTGTTTGTAAGCCTTTCTTTTTGGGGTCGCAAGATTCCATTTCCCTTCCCGAAAGGAAATTTCATTTCCTTTCGGGAAGGGAAATGGAATCTTGCGATTTCAATGGGGACCAAGAGAGGAATCTTTGGTGCATGTGCCTGCACTTGATGGCATGCCATGCCTTTTGATGGCTTTGACTTGGAGCAAGATTTTTTTCTTTTTTCTTTTTTGTTAGAAATATCCATGCCATGTCCCTCATATCTTCCCCTCCAGGTTGTGGCTTCCTCCTTGACTTTTTCCCCTGCTTTTGTAACATCTGTGAACTTTACTTTGGCCTCTTTTGGTCCTTTTCACTTCACCTGATGAAATCCTGGTCCATCTCCTTGTAGTCGCTAAATTTCCAAATTTCCCCAATTTTTTTTTTTCTCTTCCAATTGCAATTCCTTTGACGGTATCTCCATTCCAGTGTGTTTGTAAGTCCTTCCTTTGTGTTTTGGCCTTCAGCGGGGATCAGTTTTGACAAGCTTTGCTGCATGTGCCTGCACTTGATGGCATATGGCCAGCATTTGATGGCTTTAATTTTGGGCAAGAAGTTTTTCCTTTTTTTTTTTTTAAGTATCCATGCCATGTCCCTCATATCTTCCCCTCCAAGTGTTGGCTTCCTCCTTGACATTTTCCCCTGCTATTGTAACGTCCGTGAACTTTACTTTGGCCTCTTTTGGTCCTTTTCACTTCACCTGATGAAATCCTGGTCCATCTCCTTGTAGTCGCTAAATTTCCAAATTTCCCCAATTTTTTTTTTTTCTCTTCCAATTGCAATTCCTTTGACAGTATCTCCATTCCAGTGTGTTTGTAAGTCCTTCCTTTGTGTTTTGGCCTTCAGCGGGGATCAGTTTTGACAAGCTTTGCTGCATGTGCCTGCACTTGATGGCATATGGCCTGCATTTGATGGCTTTGATTTGGGGCAAGAAGTTTTTCCTTTTTTTTTTTTTTTAAGTATCCATGCCATGTCCCTCATATCTTCCCCTCCAAGTGTTGTCTTCCACCCTGACTTTTTCCCTGCTTTTGCAACATCTCTCTGCTGAGTTTTGGCCTCTTTTGGTCCTTTGCACTGCAGCTCATTTCCTCACAGACCAGTTTTTGAAGACACTACATCTCCCAATTTTCTGGAGTTTTTGGGCTATTTTTCAATTGCATTTCATTTGATCCTATCTCCTTTCCAGAGTGTTTGTAAGCCTTTCTTTTTGGGGTCGCAAGATTCCATTTCCCTTCCCGAAAGGAAATTTCATTTCCTTTCGGGAAGGGAAATGGAATCTTGCGATTTCAATGGGGACCAAGAGAGGAATCTTTGGTGCATGTGCCTGCACTTGATGGCATGCCATGCCTTTTGATGGCTTTGACTTGGAGCAAGATTTTTTTCTTTTTTCTTTTTTGTTAGAAGTATCCATGCCATGTCCCTCATATCTTCCCCTCCAGGTTGTGGCTTCCTCCTTGACTTTTTCCCCTGCTTTTGTAACATCTGTGAACTTTACTTTGGCCTCTTTTGGTCCTTTTCACTTCACCTGATGAAATCCTGGTCCATCTCCTTGTAGTCGCTAAATTTCCAAATTTCCCCAATTTTTTTTTTTCTCTTCCAATTGCAATTCCTTTGACGGTATCTCCATTCCAGTGTGTTTGTAAGTCCTTCCTTTGTGTTTTGGCCTTCAGCGGGGATCAGTTTTGACAAGCTTTGCTGCATGTGCCTGCACTTGATGGCATATGGCCTGCATTTGATGGCTTTGATTTGGGGCAAGAAGTTTTTCCTTTTTTTTTTTTTAAGTATCCATGCCATGTCCCTCATATCTTCCCCTCCAAGTGTTGTCTTCCACCCTGACTTTTTCCCTGCTTTTGCAACATCTCTCTGCTGAGTTTTGGCCTCTTTTGGTCCTTTGCACTGCAGCTCATTTCCTCACAGACCAGTTTTTGAAGACACTACATCTCCCAATTTTCTGGAGTTTTTGGGCTATTTTTCAATTGCATTTCATTTGATCCTATCTCCTTTCCAGAGTGTTTGTAAGCCTTTCTTTTTGGGGTCGCAAGATTCCATTTCCCTTCCCGAAAGGAAATTTCATTTCCTTTCGGGAAGGGAAATGGAATCTTGCGATTTCAATGGGGACCAAGAGAGGAATCTTTGGTGCATGTGCCTGCACTTGATGGCATGCCATGCCTTTTGATGGCTTTGACTTGGAGCAAGATTTTTTTCTTTTTTCTTTTTTGTTAGAAATATCCATGCCATGTCCCTCATATCTTCCCCTCCAGGTTGTGGCTTCCTCCTTGACTTTTTCCCCTGCTTTTGTAACATCTGTGAACTTTACTTTGGCCTCTTTTGGTCCTTTTCACTTCACCTGATGAAATCCTGGTCCATCTCCTTGTAGTCGCTAAATTTCCAAATTTCCCCAATTTTTTTTTTTCTCTTCCAATTGCAATTCCTTTGACAGTATCTCCATTCCAGTGTGTTTGTAAGTCCTTCCTTTGTGTTTTGGCCTTCAGCGGGGATCAGTTTTGACAAGCTTTGCTGCATGTGCCTGCACTTGATGGCATATGGCCTGCATTTGATGGCTTTGATTTGGGGCAAGAAGTTTTTCCTTTTTTTTTTTTTTAAGTATCCATGCCATGTCCCTCATATCTTCCCCTCCAAGTGTTGTCTTCCACCCTGACTTTTTCCCTGCTTTTGCAACATCTCTCTGCTGAGTTTTGGCCTCTTTTGGTCCTTTGCACTGCAGCTCATTTCCTCACAGACCAGTTTTTGAAGACACTACATCTCCCAATTTTCTGGAGTTTTTGGGCTATTTTTCAATTGCATTTCATTTGATCCTATCTCCTTTCCAGAGTGTTTGTAAGCCTTTCTTTTTGGGGTCGCAAGATTCCATTTCCCTTCCCGAAAGGAAATTTCATTTCCTTTCGGGAAGGGAAATGGAATCTTGCGATTTCAATGGGGACCAAGAGAGGAATCTTTGGTGCATGTGCCTGCACTTGATGGCATGCCATGCCTTTTGATGGCTTTGACTTGGAGCAAGATTTTTTTCTTTTTTCTTTTTTGTTAGAAGTATCCATGCCATGTCCCTCATATCTTCCCCTCCAGGTTGTGGCTTCCTCCTTGACTTTTTCCCCTGCTTTTGTAACATCTGTGAACTTTACTTTGGCCTCTTTTGGTCCTTTTCACTTCACCTGATGAAATCCTGGTCCATCTCCTTGTAGTCGCTAAATTTCCAAATTTCCCCAATTTTTTTTTTTCTCTTCCAATTGCAATTCCTTTGACGGTATCTCCATTCCAGTGTGTTTGTAAGTCCTTCCTTTGTGTTTTGGCCTTCAGCGGGGATCAGTTTTGACAAGCTTTGCTGCATGTGCCTGCACTTGATGGCATATGGCCAGCATTTGATGGCTTTAATTTTGGGCAAGAAGTTTTTCCTTTTTTTTTTTTTAAGTATCCATGCCATGTCCCTCATATCTTCCCCTCCAAGTGTTGGCTTCCTCCTTGACATTTTCCCCTGCTATTGTAACGTCCGTGAACTTTACTTTGGCCTCTTTTGGTCCTTTTCACTTCACCTGATGAAATCCTGGTCCATCTCCTTGTAGTCGCTAAATTTCCAAATTTCCCCAATTTTTTTTTTTTCTCTTCCAATTGCAATTCCTTTGACAGTATCTCCATTCCAGTGTGTTTGTAAGTCCTTCCTTTGTGTTTTGGCCTTCAGCGGGGATCAGTTTTGACAAGCTTTGCTGCATGTGCCTGCACTTGATGGCATATGGCCTGCATTTGATGGCTTTGATTTGGGGCAAGAAGTTTTTCCTTTTTTTTTTTTTTTAAGTATCCATGCCATGTCCCTCATATCTTCCCCTCCAAGTGTTGTCTTCCACCCTGACTTTTTCCCTGCTTTTGCAACATCTCTCTGCTGAGTTTTGGCCTCTTTTGGTCCTTTGCACTGCAGCTCATTTCCTCACAGACCAGTTTTTGAAGACACTACATCTCCCAATTTTCTGGAGTTTTTGGGCTATTTTTCAATTGCATTTCATTTGATCCTATCTCCTTTCCAGAGTGTTTGTAAGCCTTTCTTTTTGGGGTCGCAAGATTCCATTTCCCTTCCCGAAAGGAAATTTCATTTCCTTTCGGGAAGGGAAATGGAATCTTGCGATTTCAATGGGGACCAAGAGAGGAATCTTTGGTGCATGTGCCTGCACTTGATGGCATGCCATGCCTTTTGATGGCTTTGACTTGGAGCAAGATTTTTTTCTTTTTTCTTTTTTGTTAGAAGTATCCATGCCATGTCCCTCATATCTTCCCCTCCAGGTTGTGGCTTCCTCCTTGACTTTTTCCCCTGCTTTTGTAACATCTGTGAACTTTACTTTGGCCTCTTTTGGTCCTTTTCACTTCACCTGATGAAATCCTGGTCCATCTCCTTGTAGTCGCTAAATTTCCAAATTTCCCCAATTTTTTTTTTTCTCTTCCAATTGCAATTCCTTTGACGGTATCTCCATTCCAGTGTGTTTGTAAGTCCTTCCTTTGTGTTTTGGCCTTCAGCGGGGATCAGTTTTGACAAGCTTTGCTGCATGTGCCTGCACTTGATGGCATATGGCCTGCATTTGATGGCTTTGATTTGGGGCAAGAAGTTTTTCCTTTTTTTTTTTTTAAGTATCCATGCCATGTCCCTCATATCTTCCCCTCCAAGTGTTGTCTTCCACCCTGACTTTTTCCCTGCTTTTGCAACATCTCTCTGCTGAGTTTTGGCCTCTTTTGGTCCTTTGCACTGCAGCTCATTTCCTCACAGACCAGTTTTTGAAGACACTACATCTCCCAATTTTCTGGAGTTTTTGGGCTATTTTTCAATTGCATTTCATTTGATCCTATCTCCTTTCCAGAGTGTTTGTAAGCCTTTCTTTTTGGGGTCGCAAGATTCCATTTCCCTTCCCGAAAGGAAATTTCATTTCCTTTCGGGAAGGGAAATGGAATCTTGCGATTTCAATGGGGACCAAGAGAGGAATCTTTGGTGCATGTGCCTGCACTTGATGGCATGCCATGCCTTTTGATGGCTTTGACTTGGAGCAAGATTTTTTTCTTTTTTCTTTTTTGTTAGAAGTATCCATGCCATGTCCCTCATATCTTCCCCTCCAGGTTGTGGCTTCCTCCTTGACTTTTTCCCCTGCTTTTGTAACATCTGTGAACTTTACTTTGGCCTCTTTTGGTCCTTTTCACTTCACCTGATGAAATCCTGGTCCATCTCCTTGTAGTCGCTAAATTTCCAAATTTCCCCAATTTTTTTTTTTCTCTTCCAATTGCAATTCCTTTGACGGTATCTCCATTCCAGTGTGTTTGTAAGTCCTTCCTTTGTGTTTTGGCCTTCAGCGGGGATCAGTTTTGACAAGCTTTGCTGCATGTGCCTGCACTTGATGGCATATGGCCTGCATTTGATGGCTTTGATTTGGGGCAAGAAGTTTTTCCTTTTTTTTTTTTTTAAGTATCCATGCCATGTCCCTCATATCTTCCCCTCCAAGTGTTGTCTTCCACCCTGACTTTTTCCCTGCTTTTGCAACATCTCTCTGCTGAGTTTTGGCCTCTTTTGGTCCTTTGCACTGCAGCTCATTTCCTCACAGACCAGTTTTTGAAGACACTACATCTCCCAATTTTCTGGAGTTTTTGGGCTATTTTTCAATTGCATTTCATTTGATCCTATCTCCTTTCCAGAGTGTTTGTAAGCCTTTCTTTTTGGGGTCGCAAGATTCCATTTCCCTTCCCGAAAGGAAATTTCATTTCCTTTCGGGAAGGGAAATGGAATCTTGCGATTTCAATGGGGACCAAGAGAGGAATCTTTGGTGCATGTGCCTGCACTTGATGGCATGCCATGCCTTTTGATGGCTTTGACTTGGAGCAAGATTTTTTTCTTTTTTCTTTTTTGTTAGAAGTATCCATGCCATGTCCCTCATATCTTCCCCTCCAGGTTGTGGCTTCCTCCTTGACTTTTTCCCCTGCTTTTGTAACATCTGTGAACTTTACTTTGGGCTCTTTTGGTCCTTTTCACTTCACCTGATGAAATCCTGGTCCATCTCCTTGTAGTCGCTAAATTTCCAAATTTCCCCAATTTTTTTTTTTCTCTTCCAATTGCAATTCCTTTGACGGTATCTCCATTCCAGTGTGTTTGTAAGTCCTTCCTTTGTGTTTTGGCCTTCAGCGGGGATCAGTTTTGACAAGCTTTGCTGCATGTGCCTGCACTTGATGGCATATGGCCAGCATTTGATGGCTTTAATTTTGGGCAAGAAGTTTTTCCTTTTTTTTTTTTTAAGTATCCATGCCATGTCCCTCATATCTTCCCCTCCAAGTGTTGGCTTCCTCCTTGACATTTTCCCCTGCTATTGTAACGTCCGTGAACTTTACTTTGGCCTCTTTTGGTCCTTTTCACTTCACCTGATGAAATCCTGGTCCATCTCCTTGTAGTCGCTAAATTTCCAAATTTCCCCAATTTTTTTTTTTTCTCTTCCAATTGCAATTCCTTTGACAGTATCTCCATTCCAGTGTGTTTGTAAGTCCTTCCTTTGTGTTTTGGCCTTCAGCGGGGATCAGTTTTGACAAGCTTTGCTGCATGTGCCTGCACTTGATGGCATATGGCCAGCATTTGATGGCTTTAATTTTGGGCAAGAAGTTTTTCCTTTTTTTTTTTTTAAGTATCCATGCCATGTCCCTCATATCTTCCCCTCCAAGTGTTGGCTTCCTCCTTGACATTTTCCCCTGCTATTGTAACGTCCGTGAACTTTACTTTGGCCTCTTTTGGTCCTTTTCACTTCACCTGATGAAATCCTGGTCCATCTCCTTGTAGTCGCTAAATTTCCAAATTTCCCCAATTTTTTTTTTTCTCTTCCAATTGCAATTCCTTTGACAGTATCTCCATTCCAGTGTGTTTGTAAGTCCTTCCTTTGTGTTTTGGCCTTCAGCGGGGATCAGTTTTGACAAGCTTTGCTGCATGTGCCTGCACTTGATGGCATATGGCCTGCATTTGATGGCTTTGATTTGGGGCAAGAAGTTTTTCCTTTTTTTTTTTTTTAAGTATCCATGCCATGTCCCTCATATCTTCCCCTCCAAGTGTTGTCTTCCACCCTGACTTTTTCCCTGCTTTTGCAACATCTCTCTGCTGAGTTTTGGCCTCTTTTGGTCCTTTGCACTGCAGCTCATTTCCTCACAGACCAGTTTTTGAAGACACTACATCTCCCAATTTTCTGGAGTTTTTGGGCTATTTTTCAATTGCATTTCATTTGATCCTATCTCCTTTCCAGAGTGTTTGTAAGCCTTTCTTTTTGGGGTCGCAAGATTCCATTTCCCTTCCCGAAAGGAAATGAAATTTCCTTTCGGGAAGGGAAATGGAATCTTGCGATTTCAATGGGGACCAAGAGAGGAATCTTTGGTGCATGTGCCTGCACTTGATGGCATGCCATGCCTTTTGATGGCTTTGACTTGGAGCAAGATTTTTTTCTTTTTTCTTTTTTGTTAGAAGTATCCATGCCATGTCCCTCATATCTTCCCCTCCAGGTTGTGGCTTCCTCCTTGACTTTTTCCCCTGCTTTTGTTAACATCTGTGAACTTTACTTTGGCCTCTTTTGGTCCTTTTCACTTCACCTGATGAAATCCTGGTCCATCTCCTTGTAGTCGCTAAATTTCCAAATTTCCCCAATTTTTTTTTTTCTCTTCCAATTGCAATTCCTTTGACGGTATCTCCATTCCAGTGTGTTTGTAAGTCCTTCCTTTGTGTTTTGGCCTTCAGCGGGGATCAGTTTTGACAAGCTTTGCTGCATGTGCCTGCACTTGATGGCATATGGCCAGCATTTGATGGCTTTAATTTTGGGCAAGAAGTTTTTCCTTTTTTTTTTTTTAAGTATCCATGCCATGTCCCTCATATCTTCCCCTCCAAGTGTTGGCTTCCTCCTTGACATTTTCCCCTGCTATTGTAACGTCCGTGAACTTTACTTTGGCCTCTTTTGGTCCTTTTCACTTCACCTGATGAAATCCTGGTCCATCTCCTTGTAGTCGCTAAATTTCCAAATTTCCCCAATTTTTTTTTTTTCTCTTCCAATTGCAATTCCTTTGACAGTATCTCCATTCCAGTGTGTTTGTAAGTCCTTCCTTTGTGTTTTGGCCTTCAGCGGGGATCAGTTTTGACAAGCTTTGCTGCATGTGCCTGCACTTGATGGCATATGGCCTGCATTTGATGGCTTTGATTTGGGGCAAGAAGTTTTTCCTTTTTTTTTTTTTTTAAGTATCCATGCCATGTCCCTCATATCTTCCCCTCCAAGTGTTGTCTTCCACCCTGACTTTTTCCCTGCTTTTGCAACATCTCTCTGCTGAGTTTTGGCCTCTTTTGGTCCTTTGCACTGCAGCTCATTTCCTCACAGACCAGTTTTTGAAGACACTACATCTCCCAATTTTCTGGAGTTTTTGGGCTATTTTTCAATTGCATTTCATTTGATCCTATCTCCTTTCCAGAGTGTTTGTAAGCCTTTCTTTTTGGGGTCGCAAGATTCCATTTCCCTTCCCGAAAGGAAATGAAATTTCCTTTCGGGAAGGGAAATGGAATCTTGCGATTTCAATGGGGACCAAGAGAGGAATCTTTGGTGCATGTGCCTGCACTTGATGGCATGCCATGCCTTTTGATGGCTTTGACTTGGAGCAAGATTTTTTTCTTTTTTCTTTTTTGTTAGAAGTATCCATGCCATGTCCCTCATATCTTCCCCTCCAGGTTGTGGCTTCCTCCTTGACTTTTTCCCCTGCTTTTGTAACATCTGTGAACTTTACTTTGGCCTCTTTTGGTCCTTTTCACTTCACCTGATGAAATCCTGGTCCATCTCCTTGTAGTCGCTAAATTTCCAAATTTCCCCAATTTTTTTTTTTCTCTTCCAATTGCAATTCCTTTGACAGTATCTCCATTCCAGTGTGTTTGTAAGTCCTTCCTTTGTGTTTTGGCCTTCAGCGGGGATCAGTTTTGACAAGCTTTGCTGCATGTGCCTGCACTTGATGGCATATGGCCTGCATTTGATGGCTTTGATTTGGGGCAAGAAGTTTTTCCTTTTTTTTTTTTTTAAGTATCCATGCCATGTCCCTCATATCTTCCCCTCCAAGTGTTGTCTTCCACCCTGACTTTTTCCCTGCTTTTGCAACATCTCTCTGCTGAGTTTTGGCCTCTTTTGGTCCTTTGCACTGCAGCTCATTTCCTCACAGACCAGTTTTTGAAGACACTACATCTCCCAATTTTCTGGAGTTTTTGGGCTATTTTTCAATTGCATTTCATTTGATCCTATCTCCTTTCCAGAGTGTTTGTAAGCCTTTCTTTTTGGGGTCGCAAGATTCCATTTCCCTTCCCGAAAGGAAATTTCATTTCCTTTCGGGAAGGGAAATGGAATCTTGCGATTTCAATGGGGACCAAGAGAGGAATCTTTGGTGCATGTGCCTGCACTTGATGGCATGCCATGCCTTTTGATGGCTTTGACTTGGAGCAAGATTTTTTTCTTTTTTCTTTTTTGTTAGAAATATCCATGCCATGTCCCTCATATCTTCCCCTCCAGGTTGTGGCTTCCTCCTTGACTTTTTCCCCTGCTTTTGTAACATCTGTGAACTTTACTTTGGCCTCTTTTGGTCCTTTTCACTTCACCTGATGAAATCCTGGTCCATCTCCTTGTAGTCGCTAAATTTCCAAATTTCCCCAATTTTTTTTTTTCTCTTCCAATTGCAATTCCTTTGACGGTATCTCCATTCCAGTGTGTTTGTAAGTCCTTCCTTTGTGTTTTGGCCTTCAGCGGGGATCAGTTTTGACAAGCTTTGCTGCATGTGCCTGCACTTGATGGCATATGGCCAGCATTTGATGGCTTTAATTTTGGGCAAGAAGTTTTTCCTTTTTTTTTTTTTAAGTATCCATGCCATGTCCCTCATATCTTCCCCTCCAAGTGTTGGCTTCCTCCTTGACATTTTCCCCTGCTATTGTAACGTCCGTGAACTTTACTTTGGCCTCTTTTGGTCCTTTTCACTTCACCTGATGAAATCCTGGTCCATCTCCTTGTAGTCGCTAAATTTCCAAATTTCCCCAATTTTTTTTTTTTCTCTTCCAATTGCAATTCCTTTGACAGTATCTCCATTCCAGTGTGTTTGTAAGTCCTTCCTTTGTGTTTTGGCCTTCAGCGGGGATCAGTTTTGACAAGCTTTGCTGCATGTGCCTGCACTTGATGGCATATGGCCTGCATTTGATGGCTTTGATTTGGGGCAAGAAGTTTTTCCTTTTTTTTTTTTTTTAAGTATCCATGCCATGTCCCTCATATCTTCCCCTCCAAGTGTTGTCTTCCACCCTGACTTTTTCCCTGCTTTTGCAACATCTCTCTGCTGAGTTTTGGCCTCTTTTGGTCCTTTGCACTGCAGCTCATTTCCTCACAGACCAGTTTTTGAAGACACTACATCTCCCAATTTTCTGGAGTTTTTGGGCTATTTTTCAATTGCATTTCATTTGATCCTATCTCCTTTCCAGAGTGTTTGTAAGCCTTTCTTTTTGGGGTCGCAAGATTCCATTTCCCTTCCCGAAAGGAAATTTCATTTCCTTTCGGGAAGGGAAATGGAATCTTGCGATTTCAATGGGGACCAAGAGAGGAATCTTTGGTGCATGTGCCTGCACTTGATGGCATGCCATGCCTTTTGATGGCTTTGACTTGGAGCAAGATTTTTTTCTTTTTTCTTTTTTGTTAGAAGTATCCATGCCATGTCCCTCATATCTTCCCCTCCAGGTTGTGGCTTCCTCCTTGACTTTTTCCCCTGCTTTTGTAACATCTGTGAACTTTACTTTGGCCTCTTTTGGTCCTTTTCACTTCACCTGATGAAATCCTGGTCCATCTCCTTGTAGTCGCTAAATTTCCAAATTTCCCCAATTTTTTTTTTTCTCTTCCAATTGCAATTCCTTTGACGGTATCTCCATTCCAGTGTGTTTGTAAGTCCTTCCTTTGTGTTTTGGCCTTCAGCGGGGATCAGTTTTGACAAGCTTTGCTGCATGTGCCTGCACTTGATGGCATATGGCCTGCATTTGATGGCTTTGATTTGGGGCAAGAAGTTTTTCCTTTTTTTTTTTTTAAGTATCCATGCCATGTCCCTCATATCTTCCCCTCCAAGTGTTGTCTTCCACCCTGACTTTTTCCCTGCTTTTGCAACATCTCTCTGCTGAGTTTTGGCCTCTTTTGGTCCTTTGCACTGCAGCTCATTTCCTCACAGACCAGTTTTTGAAGACACTACATCTCCCAATTTTCTGGAGTTTTTGGGCTATTTTTCAATTGCATTTCATTTGATCCTATCTCCTTTCCAGAGTGTTTGTAAGCCTTTCTTTTTGGGGTCGCAAGATTCCATTTCCCTTCCCGAAAGGAAATTTCATTTCCTTTCGGGAAGGGAAATGGAATCTTGCGATTTCAATGGGGACCAAGAGAGGAATCTTTGGTGCATGTGCCTGCACTTGATGGCATGCCATGCCTTTTGATGGCTTTGACTTGGAGCAAGATTTTTTTCTTTTTTCTTTTTTGTTAGAAATATCCATGCCATGTCCCTCATATCTTCCCCTCCAGGTTGTGGCTTCCTCCTTGACTTTTTCCCCTGCTTTTGTAACATCTGTGAACTTTACTTTGGCCTCTTTTGGTCCTTTTCACTTCACCTGATGAAATCCTGGTCCATCTCCTTGTAGTCGCTAAATTTCCAAATTTCCCCAATTTTTTTTTTTCTCTTCCAATTGCAATTCCTTTGACAGTATCTCCATTCCAGTGTGTTTGTAAGTCCTTCCTTTGTGTTTTGGCCTTCAGCGGGGATCAGTTTTGACAAGCTTTGCTGCATGTGCCTGCACTTGATGGCATATGGCCTGCATTTGATGGCTTTGATTTGGGGCAAGAAGTTTTTCCTTTTTTTTTTTTTTAAGTATCCATGCCATGTCCCTCATATCTTCCCCTCCAAGTGTTGTCTTCCACCCTGACTTTTTCCCTGCTTTTGCAACATCTCTCTGCTGAGTTTTGGCCTCTTTTGGTCCTTTGCACTGCAGCTCATTTCCTCACAGACCAGTTTTTGAAGACACTACATCTCCCAATTTTCTGGAGTTTTTGGGCTATTTTTCAATTGCATTTCATTTGATCCTATCTCCTTTCCAGAGTGTTTGTAAGCCTTTCTTTTTGGGGTCGCAAGATTCCATTTCCCTTCCCGAAAGGAAATTTCATTTCCTTTCGGGAAGGGAAATGGAATCTTGCGATTTCAATGGGGACCAAGAGAGGAATCTTTGGTGCATGTGCCTGCACTTGATGGCATGCCATGCCTTTTGATGGCTTTGACTTGGAGCAAGATTTTTTTCTTTTTTCTTTTTTGTTAGAAGTATCCATGCCATGTCCCTCATATCTTCCCCTCCAGGTTGTGGCTTCCTCCTTGACTTTTTCCCCTGCTTTTGTAACATCTGTGAACTTTACTTTGGCCTCTTTTGGTCCTTTTCACTTCACCTGATGAAATCCTGGTCCATCTCCTTGTAGTCGCTAAATTTCCAAATTTCCCCAATTTTTTTTTTTCTCTTCCAATTGCAATTCCTTTGACGGTATCTCCATTCCAGTGTGTTTGTAAGTCCTTCCTTTGTGTTTTGGCCTTCAGCGGGGATCAGTTTTGACAAGCTTTGCTGCATGTGCCTGCACTTGATGGCATATGGCCAGCATTTGATGGCTTTAATTTTGGGCAAGAAGTTTTTCCTTTTTTTTTTTTTAAGTATCCATGCCATGTCCCTCATATCTTCCCCTCCAAGTGTTGGCTTCCTCCTTGACATTTTCCCCTGCTATTGTAACGTCCGTGAACTTTACTTTGGCCTCTTTTGGTCCTTTTCACTTCACCTGATGAAATCCTGGTCCATCTCCTTGTAGTCGCTAAATTTCCAAATTTCCCCAATTTTTTTTTTTTCTCTTCCAATTGCAATTCCTTTGACAGTATCTCCATTCCAGTGTGTTTGTAAGTCCTTCCTTTGTGTTTTGGCCTTCAGCGGGGATCAGTTTTGACAAGCTTTGCTGCATGTGCCTGCACTTGATGGCATATGGCCTGCATTTGATGGCTTTGATTTGGGGCAAGAAGTTTTTCCTTTTTTTTTTTTTTTAAGTATCCATGCCATGTCCCTCATATCTTCCCCTCCAAGTGTTGTCTTCCACCCTGACTTTTTCCCTGCTTTTGCAACATCTCTCTGCTGAGTTTTGGCCTCTTTTGGTCCTTTGCACTGCAGCTCATTTCCTCACAGACCAGTTTTTGAAGACACTACATCTCCCAATTTTCTGGAGTTTTTGGGCTATTTTTCAATTGCATTTCATTTGATCCTATCTCCTTTCCAGAGTGTTTGTAAGCCTTTCTTTTTGGGGTCGCAAGATTCCATTTCCCTTCCCGAAAGGAAATTTCATTTCCTTTCGGGAAGGGAAATGGAATCTTGCGATTTCAATGGGGACCAAGAGAGGAATCTTTGGTGCATGTGCCTGCACTTGATGGCATGCCATGCCTTTTGATGGCTTTGACTTGGAGCAAGATTTTTTTCTTTTTTCTTTTTTGTTAGAAGTATCCATGCCATGTCCCTCATATCTTCCCCTCCAGGTTGTGGCTTCCTCCTTGACTTTTTCCCCTGCTTTTGTAACATCTGTGAACTTTACTTTGGCCTCTTTTGGTCCTTTTCACTTCACCTGATGAAATCCTGGTCCATCTCCTTGTAGTCGCTAAATTTCCAAATTTCCCCAATTTTTTTTTTTCTCTTCCAATTGCAATTCCTTTGACGGTATCTCCATTCCAGTGTGTTTGTAAGTCCTTCCTTTGTGTTTTGGCCTTCAGCGGGGATCAGTTTTGACAAGCTTTGCTGCATGTGCCTGCACTTGATGGCATATGGCCTGCATTTGATGGCTTTGATTTGGGGCAAGAAGTTTTTCCTTTTTTTTTTTTTAAGTATCCATGCCATGTCCCTCATATCTTCCCCTCCAAGTGTTGTCTTCCACCCTGACTTTTTCCCTGCTTTTGCAACATCTCTCTGCTGAGTTTTGGCCTCTTTTGGTCCTTTGCACTGCAGCTCATTTCCTCACAGACCAGTTTTTGAAGACACTACATCTCCCAATTTTCTGGAGTTTTTGGGCTATTTTTCAATTGCATTTCATTTGATCCTATCTCCTTTCCAGAGTGTTTGTAAGCCTTTCTTTTTGGGGTCGCAAGATTCCATTTCCCTTCCCGAAAGGAAATTTCATTTCCTTTCGGGAAGGGAAATGGAATCTTGCGATTTCAATGGGGACCAAGAGAGGAATCTTTGGTGCATGTGCCTGCACTTGATGGCATGCCATGCCTTTTGATGGCTTTGACTTGGAGCAAGATTTTTTTCTTTTTTCTTTTTTGTTAGAAGTATCCATGCCATGTCCCTCATATCTTCCCCTCCAGGTTGTGGCTTCCTCCTTGACTTTTTCCCCTGCTTTTGTAACATCTGTGAACTTTACTTTGGCCTCTTTTGGTCCTTTTCACTTCACCTGATGAAATCCTGGTCCATCTCCTTGTAGTCGCTAAATTTCCAAATTTCCCCAATTTTTTTTTTTCTCTTCCAATTGCAATTCCTTTGACGGTATCTCCATTCCAGTGTGTTTGTAAGTCCTTCCTTTGTGTTTTGGCCTTCAGCGGGGATCAGTTTTGACAAGCTTTGCTGCATGTGCCTGCACTTGATGGCATATGGCCTGCATTTGATGGCTTTGATTTGGGGCAAGAAGTTTTTCCTTTTTTTTTTTTTTAAGTATCCATGCCATGTCCCTCATATCTTCCCCTCCAAGTGTTGTCTTCCACCCTGACTTTTTCCCTGCTTTTGCAACATCTCTCTGCTGAGTTTTGGCCTCTTTTGGTCCTTTGCACTGCAGCTCATTTCCTCACAGACCAGTTTTTGAAGACACTACATCTCCCAATTTTCTGGAGTTTTTGGGCTATTTTTCAATTGCATTTCATTTGATCCTATCTCCTTTCCAGAGTGTTTGTAAGCCTTTCTTTTTGGGGTCGCAAGATTCCATTTCCCTTCCCGAAAGGAAATTTCATTTCCTTTCGGGAAGGGAAATGGAATCTTGCGATTTCAATGGGGACCAAGAGAGGAATCTTTGGTGCATGTGCCTGCACTTGATGGCATGCCATGCCTTTTGATGGCTTTGACTTGGAGCAAGATTTTTTTCTTTTTTCTTTTTTGTTAGAAGTATCCATGCCATGTCCCTCATATCTTCCCCTCCAGGTTGTGGCTTCCTCCTTGACTTTTTCCCCTGCTTTTGTAACATCTGTGAACTTTACTTTGGGCTCTTTTGGTCCTTTTCACTTCACCTGATGAAATCCTGGTCCATCTCCTTGTAGTCGCTAAATTTCCAAATTTCCCCAATTTTTTTTTTTCTCTTCCAATTGCAATTCCTTTGACGGTATCTCCATTCCAGTGTGTTTGTAAGTCCTTCCTTTGTGTTTTGGCCTTCAGCGGGGATCAGTTTTGACAAGCTTTGCTGCATGTGCCTGCACTTGATGGCATATGGCCAGCATTTGATGGCTTTAATTTTGGGCAAGAAGTTTTTCCTTTTTTTTTTTTTAAGTATCCATGCCATGTCCCTCATATCTTCCCCTCCAAGTGTTGGCTTCCTCCTTGACATTTTCCCCTGCTATTGTAACGTCCGTGAACTTTACTTTGGCCTCTTTTGGTCCTTTTCACTTCACCTGATGAAATCCTGGTCCATCTCCTTGTAGTCGCTAAATTTCCAAATTTCCCCAATTTTTTTTTTTTCTCTTCCAATTGCAATTCCTTTGACAGTATCTCCATTCCAGTGTGTTTGTAAGTCCTTCCTTTGTGTTTTGGCCTTCAGCGGGGATCAGTTTTGACAAGCTTTGCTGCATGTGCCTGCACTTGATGGCATATGGCCTGCATTTGATGGCTTTGATTTGGGGCAAGAAGTTTTTCCTTTTTTTTTTTTTTTAAGTATCCATGCCATGTCCCTCATATCTTCCCCTCCAAGTGTTGTCTTCCACCCTGACTTTTTCCCTGCTTTTGCAACATCTCTCTGCTGAGTTTTGGCCTCTTTTGGTCCTTTGCACTGCAGCTCATTTCCTCACAGACCAGTTTTTGAAGACACTACATCTCCCAATTTTCTGGAGTTTTTGGGCTATTTTTCAATTGCATTTCATTTGATCCTATCTCCTTTCCAGAGTGTTTGTAAGCCTTTCTTTTTGGGGTCGCAAGATTCCATTTCCCTTCCCGAAAGGAAATTTCATTTCCTTTCGGGAAGGGAAATGGAATCTTGCGATTTCAATGGGGACCAAGAGAGGAATCTTTGGTGCATGTGCCTGCACTTGATGGCATGCCATGCCTTTTGATGGCTTTGACTTGGAGCAAGATTTTTTTCTTTTTTCTTTTTTGTTAGAAGTATCCATGCCATGTCCCTCATATCTTCCCCTCCAGGTTGTGGCTTCCTCCTTGACTTTTTCCCCTGCTTTTGTAACATCTGTGAACTTTACTTTGGCCTCTTTTGGTCCTTTTCACTTCACCTGATGAAATCCTGGTCCATCTCCTTGTAGTCGCTAAATTTCCAAATTTCCCCAATTTTTTTTTTTCTCTTCCAATTGCAATTCCTTTGACGGTATCTCCATTCCAGTGTGTTTGTAAGTCCTTCCTTTGTGTTTTGGCCTTCAGCGGGGATCAGTTTTGACAAGCTTTGCTGCATGTGCCTGCACTTGATGGCATATGGCCAGCATTTGATGGCTTTAATTTTGGGCAAGAAGTTTTTCCTTTTTGTTTTTTTTTTAAGTATCCATGCCATGTCCCTCATATCTTCCCCTCCAAGTGTTGTCTTCCACCCTGACTTTTTCCCCTGCTTTTGTAACATCTGTGAGCTTTACTTTGGCCTCTTTTGGTCCTTTTCACTTCACCTGATGAAATCCTGGTCCATCTCCTTGTAGTCGCTAAATTTCCAAATTTCCCCAATTTTTTTTTTTCTCTTCCAATTGCTATTCCTTTGACGGTATCTCCATTCCAGTGTGTTTGTAAGTCCTTCCTTTGTGTTTTGGCCTTCAGCGGGGATCAGTTTTGACAAGCTTTGCTGCATGTGCCTGCACTTGATGGCATATGGCCTGCATTTGATGGCTTTGATTTGGGGCAAGAAGTTTTTCCTTTTTTTTTTTTTAAGTATCCATGCCATGTCCCTCATATCTTCCCCTCCAAGTGTTGTCTTCCACCCTGACTTTTTCCCTGCTTTTGCAACATCTCTCTGCTGAGTTTTGGCCTCTTTTGGTCCTTTGCACTGCAGCTCATTTCCTCACAGACCAGTTTTTGAAGACACTACATCTCCCAATTTTCTGGAGTTTTTGGGCTATTTTTCAATTGCATTTCATTTGATCCTATCTCCTTTCCAGAGTGTTTGTAAGCCTTTCTTTTTGGGGTCGCAAGATTCCATTTCCCTTCCCGAAAGGAAATTTCATTTCCTTTCGGGAAGGGAAATGGAATCTTGCGATTTCAATGGGGACCAAGAGAGGAATCTTTGGTGCATGTGCCTGCACTTGATGGCATGCCATGCCTTTTGATGGCTTTGACTTGGAGCAAGATTTTTTTCTTTTTTCTTTTTTGTTAGAAGTATCCATGCCATGTCCCTCATATCTTCCCCTCCAGGTTGTGGCTTCCTCCTTGACTTTTTCCCCTGCTTTTGTAACATCTGTGAACTTTACTTTGGCCTCTTTTGGTCCTTTTCACTTCACCTGATGAAATCCTGGTCCATCTCCTTGTAGTCGCTAAATTTCCAAATTTCCCCAATTTTTTTTTTTCTCTTCCAATTGCAATTCCTTTGACAGTATCTCCATTCCAGTGTGTTTGTAAGTCCTTCCTTTGTGTTTTGGCCTTCAGCGGGGATCAGTTTTGACAAGCTTTGCTGCATGTGCCTGCACTTGATGGCATATGGCCTGCATTTGATGGCTTTGATTTTGGGCAAGAACTTTTTCCTTTTTTTTTTTTTTAAGTATCCATGCCATGTCCCTCATATCTTCCCCTCCAAGTGTTGTCTTCCACCCTGACTTTTTCCCTGCTTTTGCAACATCTCTCTGCTGAGTTTTGGCCTCTTTTGGTCCTTTGCACTGCAGCTCATTTCCTCACAGACCAGTTTTTGAAGACACTACATCTCCCAATTTTCTGGAGTTTTTGGGCTATTTTTCAATTGCATTTCATTTGATCCTATCTCCTTTCCAGAGTGTTTGTAAGCCTTTCTTTTTGGGGTCGCAAGATTCCATTTCCCTTCCCGAAAGGAAATTTCATTTCCTTTCGGGAAGGGAAATGGAATCTTGCGATTTCAATGGGGACCAAGAGAGGAATCTTTGGTGCATGTGCCTGCACTTGATGGCATGCCATGCCTTTTGATGGCTTTGACTTGGAGCAAGATTTTTTTCTTTTTTCTTTTTTGTTAGAAGTATCCATGCCATGTCCCTCATATCTTCCCCTCCAGGTTGTGGCTTCCTCCTTGACTTTTTCCCCTGCTTTTGTAACATCTGTGAACTTTACTTTGGCCTCTTTTGGTCCTTTTCACTTCACCTGATGAAATCCTGGTCCATCTCCTTGTAGTCGCTAAATTTCCAAATTTCCCCAATTTTTTTTTTTCTCTTCCAATTGCAATTCCTTTGACAGTATCTCCATTCCAGTGTGTTTGTAAGTCCTTCCTTTGTGTTTTGGCCTTCAGCGGGGATCAGTTTTGACAAGCTTTGCTGCATGTGCCTGCACTTGATGGCATATGGCCAGCATTTGATGGCTTTAATTTTGGGCAAGAACTTTTTCCTTTTTGTTTTTTTTTTAAGTATCCATGCCATGTCCCTCATATCTTCCCCTCCAAGTGTTGTCTTCCACCCTGACTTTTTCCCCTGCTTTTGTAACATCTGTGAGCTTTACTTTGGCCTCTTTTGGTCCTTTTCACTTCACCTGATGAAATCCTGGTCCATCTCCTTGTAGTCGCTAAATTTCCAAATTTCCCCAATTTTTTTTTTTTCTCTTCCAATTGCTATTCCTTTGACGGTATCTCCATTCCAGTGTGTTTGTAAGTCCTTCCTTTGTGTTTTGGCCTTCAGCGGGGATCAGTTTTGACAAGCTTTGCTGCATGTGCCTGCACTTGATGGCATATGGCCTGCATTTGATGGCTTTGATTTGGGGCAAGAAGTTTTTCCTTTTTTTTTTTTTAAGTATCCATGCCATGTCCCTCATATCTTCCCCTCCAAGTGTTGTCTTCCACCCTGACTTTTTCCCTGCTTTTGCAACATCTCTCTGCTGAGTTTTGGCCTCTTTTGGTCCTTTGCACTGCAGCTCATTTCCTCACAGACCAGTTTTTGAAGACACTACATCTCCCAATTTTCTGGAGTTTTTGGGCTATTTTTCAATTGCATTTCATTTGATCCTATCTCCTTTCCAGAGTGTTTGTAAGCCTTTCTTTTTGGGGTCGCAAGATTCCATTTCCCTTCCCGAAAGGAAATGAAATTTCCTTTCGGGAAGGGAAATGGAATCTTGCGATTTCAATGGGGACCAAGAGAGGAATCTTTGGTGCATGTGCCTGCACTTGATGGCATGCCATGCCTTTTGATGGCTTTGACTTGGAGCAAGATTTTTTTCTTTTTTCTTTTTTGTTAGAAGTATCCATGCCATGTCCCTCATATCTTCCCCTCCAGGTTGTGGCTTCCTCCTTGACTTTTTCCCCTGCTTTTGTAACATCTGTGAACTTTACTTTGGCCTCTTTTGGTCCTTTTCACTTCACCTGATGAAATCCTGGTCCATCTCCTTGTAGTCGCTAAATTTCCAAATTTCCCCAATTTTTTTTTTTCTCTTCCAATTGCAATTCCTTTGACAGTATCTCCATTCCAGTGTGTTTGTAAGTCCTTCCTTTGTGTTTTGGCCTTCAGCGGGGATCAGTTTTGACAAGCTTTGCTGCATGTGCCTGCACTTGATGGCATATGGCCTGCATTTGATGGCTTTGATTTTGGGCAAGAACTTTTTCCTTTTTTTTTTTTTTAAGTATCCATGCCATGTCCCTCATATCTTCCCCTCCAAGTGTTGTCTTCCACCCTGACTTTTTCCCTGCTTTTGCAACATCTCTCTGCTGAGTTTTGGCCTCTTTTGGTCCTTTGCACTGCAGCTCATTTCCTCACAGACCAGTTTTTGAAGACACTACATCTCCCAATTTTCTGGAGTTTTTGGGCTATTTTTCAATTGCATTTCATTTGATCCTATCTCCTTTCCAGAGTGTTTGTAAGCCTTTCTTTTTGGGGTCGCAAGATTCCATTTCCCTTCCCGAAAGGAAATTTCATTTCCTTTCGGGAAGGGAAATGGAATCTTGCGATTTCAATGGGGACCAAGAGAGGAATCTTTGGTGCATGTGCCTGCACTTGATGGCATGCCATGCCTTTTGATGGCTTTGACTTGGAGCAAGATTTTTTTCTTTTTTCTTTTTTGTTAGAAGTATCCATGCCATGTCCCTCATATCTTCCCCTCCAGGTTGTGGCTTCCTCCTTGACTTTTTCCCCTGCTTTTGTAACATCTGTGAACTTTACTTTGGCCTCTTTTGGTCCTTTTCACTTCACCTGATGAAATCCTGGTCCATCTCCTTGTAGTCGCTAAATTTCCAAATTTCCCCAATTTTTTTTTTTCTCTTCCAATTGCAATTCCTTTGACAGTATCTCCATTCCAGTGTGTTTGTAAGTCCTTCCTTTGTGTTTTGGCCTTCAGCGGGGATCAGTTTTGACAAGCTTTGCTGCATGTGCCTGCACTTGATGGCATATGGCCAGCATTTGATGGCTTTAATTTTGGGCAAGAACTTTTTCCTTTTTGTTTTTTTTTTAAGTATCCATGCCATGTCCCTCATATCTTCCCCTCCAAGTGTTGTCTTCCACCCTGACTTTTTCCCCTGCTTTTGTAACATCTGTGAGCTTTACTTTGGCCTCTTTTGGTCCTTTTCACTTCACCTGATGAAATCCTGGTCCATCTCCTTGTAGTCGCTAAATTTCCAAATTTCCCCAATTTTTTTTTTTCTCTTCCAATTGCTATTCCTTTGACGGTATCTCCATTCCAGTGTGTTTGTAAGTCCTTCCTTTGTGTTTTGGCCTTCAGCGGGGATCAGTTTTGACAAGCTTTGCTGCATGTGCCTGCACTTGATGGCATATGGCCTGCATTTGATGGCTTTGATTTGGGGCAAGAAGTTTTTCCTTTTTTTTTTTTTAAGTATCCATGCCATGTCCCTCATATCTTCCCCTCCAAGTGTTGTCTTCCACCCTGACTTTTTCCCTGCTTTTGCAACATCTCTCTGCTGAGTTTTGGCCTCTTTTGGTCCTTTGCACTGCAGCTCATTTCCTCACAGACCAGTTTTTGAAGACACTACATCTCCCAATTTTCTGGAGTTTTTGGGCTATTTTTCAATTGCATTTCATTTGATCCTATCTCCTTTCCAGAGTGTTTGTAAGCCTTTCTTTTTGGGGTCGCAAGATTCCATTTCCCTTCCCGAAAGGAAATGAAATTTCCTTTCGGGAAGGGAAATGGAATCTTGCGATTTCAATGGGGACCAAGAGAGGAATCTTTGGTGCATGTGCCTGCACTTGATGGCATGCCATGCCTTTTGATGGCTTTGACTTGGAGCAAGATTTTTTTCTTTTTTCTTTTTTGTTAGAAGTATCCATGCCATGTCCCTCATATCTTCCCCTCCAGGTTGTGGCTTCCTCCTTGACTTTTTCCCCTGCTTTTGTAACATCTGTGAACTTTACTTTGGCCTCTTTTGGTCCTTTTCACTTCACCTGATGAAATCCTGGTCCATCTCCTTGTAGTCGCTAAATTTCCAAATTTCCCCAATTTTTTTTTTTCTCTTCCAATTGCAATTCCTTTGACAGTATCTCCATTCCAGTGTGTTTGTAAGTCCTTCCTTTGTGTTTTGGCCTTCAGCGGGGATCAGTTTTGACAAGCTTTGCTGCATGTGCCTGCACTTGATGGCATATGGCCTGCATTTGATGGCTTTGATTTTGGGCAAGAACTTTTTCCTTTTTTTTTTTTTTAAGTATCCATGCCATGTCCCTCATATCTTCCCCTCCAAGTGTTGTCTTCCACCCTGACTTTTTCCCTGCTTTTGCAACATCTCTCTGCTGAGTTTTGGCCTCTTTTGGTCCTTTGCACTGCAGCTCATTTCCTCACAGACCAGTTTTTGAAGACACTACATCTCCCAATTTTCTGGAGTTTTTGGGCTATTTTTCAATTGCATTTCATTTGATCCTATCTCCTTTCCAGAGTGTTTGTAAGCCTTTCTTTTTGGGGTCGCAAGATTCCATTTCCCTTCCCGAAAGGAAATTTCATTTCCTTTCGGGAAGGGAAATGGAATCTTGCGATTTCAATGGGGACCAAGAGAGGAATCTTTGGTGCATGTGCCTGCACTTGATGGCATGCCATGCCTTTTGATGGCTTTGACTTGGAGCAAGATTTTTTTCTTTTTTCTTTTTTGTTAGAAGTATCCATGCCATGTCCCTCATATCTTCCCCTCCAGGTTGTGGCTTCCTCCTTGACTTTTTCCCCTGCTTTTGTAACATCTGTGAACTTTACTTTGGCCTCTTTTGGTCCTTTTCACTTCACCTGATGAAATCCTGGTCCATCTCCTTGTAGTCGCTAAATTTCCAAATTTCCCCAATTTTTTTTTTTCTCTTCCAATTGCAATTCCTTTGACAGTATCTCCATTCCAGTGTGTTTGTAAGTCCTTCCTTTGTGTTTTGGCCTTCAGCGGGGATCAGTTTTGACAAGCTTTGCTGCATGTGCCTGCACTTGATGGCATATGGCCAGCATTTGATGGCTTTAATTTTGGGCAAGAACTTTTTCCTTTTTGTTTTTTTTTTAAGTATCCATGCCATGTCCCTCATATCTTCCCCTCCAAGTGTTGTCTTCCACCCTGACTTTTTCCCCTGCTTTTGTAACATCTGTGAGCTTTACTTTGGCCTCTTTTGGTCCTTTTCACTTCACCTGATGAAATCCTGGTCCATCTCCTTGTAGTCGCTAAATTTCCAAATTTCCCCAATTTTTTTTTTTCTCTTCCAATTGCTATTCCTTTGACGGTATCTCCATTCCAGTGTGTTTGTAAGTCCTTCCTTTGTGTTTTGGCCTTCAGCGGGGATCAGTTTTGACAAGCTTTGCTGCATGTGCCTGCACTTGATGGCATATGGCCTGCATTTGATGGCTTTGATTTGGGGCAAGAAGTTTTTCCTTTTTTTTTTTTTAAGTATCCATGCCATGTCCCTCATATCTTCCCCTCCAAGTGTTGTCTTCCACCCTGACTTTTTCCCTGCTTTTGCAACATCTCTCTGCTGAGTTTTGGCCTCTTTTGGTCCTTTGCACTGCAGCTCATTTCCTCACAGACCAGTTTTTGAAGACACTACATCTCCCAATTTTCTGGAGTTTTTGGGCTATTTTTCAATTGCATTTCATTTGATCCTATCTCCTTTCCAGAGTGTTTGTAAGCCTTTCTTTTTGGGGTCGCAAGATTCCATTTCCCTTCCCGAAAGGAAATGAAATTTCCTTTCGGGAAGGGAAATGGAATCTTGCGATTTCAATGGGGACCAAGAGAGGAATCTTTGGTGCATGTGCCTGCACTTGATGGCATGCCATGCCTTTTGATGGCTTTGACTTGGAGCAAGATTTTTTTCTTTTTTCTTTTTTGTTAGAAGTATCCATGCCATGTCCCTCATATCTTCCCCTCCAGGTTGTGGCTTCCTCCTTGACTTTTTCCCCTGCTTTTGTAACATCTGTGAACTTTACTTTGGCCTCTTTTGGTCCTTTTCACTTCACCTGATGAAATCCTGGTCCATCTCCTTGTAGTCGCTAAATTTCCAAATTTCCCCAATTTTTTTTTTTCTCTTCCAATTGCAATTCCTTTGACAGTATCTCCATTCCAGTGTGTTTGTAAGTCCTTCCTTTGTGTTTTGGCCTTCAGCGGGGATCAGTTTTGACAAGCTTTGCTGCATGTGCCTGCACTTGATGGCATATGGCCAGCATTTGATGGCTTTGATTTTGGGCAAGAAGTTTTTCCTTTTTTTTTTTTTAAGTATCCATGCCATGTCCCTCATATCTTCCCCTCCAAGTGTTGTCTTCCACCCTGACTTTTTCCCCTGCTTTTGTAACATCTGTGAACTTTACTTTGGCCTCTTTTGGTCCTTTTCACTTCACCTGATGAAATCCTGGTCCATCTCCTTGTAGTCGCTAAATTTCCAAATTTCCCCAATTTTTTTTTTTTCTCTTCCAATTGCAATTCCTTTGACAGTATCTCCATTCCAGTGTGTTTGTAAGTCCTTCCTTTGTGTTTTGGCCTTCAGCGGGGATCAGTTTTGACAAGCTTTGCTGCATGTGCCTGCACTTGATGGCATATGGCCTGCATTTGATGGCTTTGATTTGGGGCAAGAAGTTTTTCCTTTTTTTTTTTTTTAAGTATCCATGCCATGTCCCTCATATCTTCCCCTCCAAGTGTTGTCTTCCACCCTGACTTTTTCCCTGCTTTTGCAACATCTCTCTGCTGAGTTTTGGCCTCTTTTGGTCCTTTGCACTGCAGCTCATTTCCTCACAGACCAGTTTTTGAAGACACTACATCTCCCAATTTTCTGGAGTTTTTGGGCTATTTTTCAATTGCATTTCATTTGATCCTATCTCCTTTCCAGAGTGTTTGTAAGCCTTTCTTTTTGGGGTCGCAAGATTCCATTTCCCTTCCCGAAAGGAAATGAAATTTCCTTTCGGGAAGGGAAATGGAATCTTGCGATTTCAATGGGGACCAAGAGAGGAATCTTTGGTGCATGTGCCTGCACTTGATGGCATGCCATGCCTTTTGATGGCTTTGACTTGGAGCAAGATTTTTTTCTTTTTTCTTTTTTGTTAGAAGTATCCATGCCATGTCCCTCATATCTTCCCCTCCAGGTTGTGGCTTCCTCCTTGACTTTTTCCCCTGCTTTTGTAACATCTGTGAACTTTACTTTGGCCTCTTTTGGTCCTTTTCACTTCACCTGATGAAATCCTGGTCCATCTCCTTGTAGTCGCTAAATTTCCAAATTTCCCCAATTTTTTTTTTTCTCTTCCAATTGCAATTCCTTTGACAGTATCTCCATTCCAGTGTGTTTGTAAGTCCTTCCTTTGTGTTTTGGCCTTCAGCGGGGATCAGTTTTGACAAGCTTTGCTGCATGTGCCTGCACTTGATGGCATATGGCCTGCATTTGATGGCTTTGATTTGGGGCAAGAACTTTTTCCTTTTTTTTTTTTTTAAGTATCCATGCCATGTCCCTCATATCTTCCCCTCCAAGTGTTGTCTTCCACCCTGACTTTTTCCCTGCTTTTGCAACATCTCTCTGCTGAGTTTTGGCCTCTTTTGGTCCTTTGCACTGCAGCTCATTTCCTCACAGACCAGTTTTTGAAGACACTACATCTCCCAATTTTCTGGAGTTTTTGGGCTATTTTTCAATTGCATTTCATTTGATCCTATCTCCTTTCCAGAGTGTTTGTAAGCCTTTCTTTTTGGGGTCGCAAGATTCCATTTCCCTTCCCGAAAGGAAATTTCATTTCCTTTCGGGAAGGGAAATGGAATCTTGCGATTTCAATGGGGACCAAGAGAGGAATCTTTGGTGCATGTGCCTGCACTTGATGGCATGCCATGCCTTTTGATGGCTTTGACTTGGAGCAAGATTTTTTTCTTTTTTCTTTTTTGTTAGAAGTATCCATGCCATGTCCCTCATATCTTCCCCTCCAGGTTGTGGCTTCCTCCTTGACTTTTTCCCCTGCTTTTGTAACATCTGTGAACTTTACTTTGGCCTCTTTTGGTCCTTTTCACTTCACCTGATGAAATCCTGGTCCATCTCCTTGTAGTCGCTAAATTTCCAAATTTCCCCAATTTTTTTTTTTCTCTTCCAATTGCAATTCCTTTGACGGTATCTCCATTCCAGTGTGTTTGTAAGTCCTTCCTTTGTGTTTTGGCCTTCAGCGGGGATCAGTTTTGACAAGCTTTGCTGCATGTGCCTGCACTTGATGGCATATGGCCAGCATTTGATGGCTTTAATTTTGGGCAAGAAGTTTTTCCTTTTTTTTTTTTTAAGTATCCATGCCATGTCCCTCATATCTTCCCCTCCAAGTGTTGGCTTCCTCCTTGACATTTTCCCCTGCTATTGTAACGTCCGTGAACTTTACTTTGGCCTCTTTTGGTCCTTTTCACTTCACCTGATGAAATCCTGGTCCATCTCCTTGTAGTCGCTAAATTTCCAAATTTCCCCAATTTTTTTTTTTCTCTTCCAATTGCAATTCCTTTGACAGTATCTCCATTCCAGTGTGTTTGTAAGTCCTTCCTTTGTGTTTTGGCCTTCAGCGGGGATCAGTTTTGACAAGCTTTGCTGCATGTGCCTGCACTTGATGGCATATGGCCTGCATTTGATGGCTTTGATTTGGGGCAAGAAGTTTTTCCTTTTTTTTTTTTTTAAGTATCCATGCCATGTCCCTCATATCTTCCCCTCCAAGTGTTGTCTTCCACCCTGACTTTTTCCCTGCTTTTGCAACATCTCTCTGCTGAGTTTTGGCCTCTTTTGGTCCTTTGCACTGCAGCTCATTTCCTCACAGACCAGTTTTTGAAGACACTACATCTCCCAATTTTCTGGAGTTTTTGGGCTATTTTTCAATTGCATTTCATTTGATCCTATCTCCTTTCCAGAGTGTTTGTAAGCCTTTCTTTTTGGGGTCGCAAGATTCCATTTCCCTTCCCGAAAGGAAATTTCATTTCCTTTCGGGAAGGGAAATGGAATCTTGCGATTTCAATGGGGACCAAGAGAGGAATCTTTGGTGCATGTGCCTGCACTTGATGGCATGCCATGCCTTTTGATGGCTTTGACTTGGAGCAAGATTTTTTTCTTTTTTCTTTTTTGTTAGAAGTATCCATGCCATGTCCCTCATATCTTCCCCTCCAGGTTGTGGCTTCCTCCTTGACTTTTTCCCCTGCTTTTGTAACATCTGTGAACTTTACTTTGGCCTCTTTTGGTCCTTTTCACTTCACCTGATGAAATCCTGGTCCATCTCCTTGTAGTCGCTAAATTTCCAAATTTCCCCAATTTTTTTTTTTCTCTTCCAATTGCAATTCCTTTGACAGTATCTCCATTCCAGTGTGTTTGTAAGTCCTTCCTTTGTGTTTTGGCCTTCAGCGGGGATCAGTTTTGACAAGCTTTGCTGCATGTGCCTGCACTTGATGGCATATGGCCAGCATTTGATGGCTTTAATTTTGGGCAAGAACTTTTTCCTTTTTGTTTTTTTTTTAAGTATCCATGCCATGTCCCTCATATCTTCCCCTCCAAGTGTTGTCTTCCACCCTGACTTTTTCCCCTGCTTTTGTAACATCTGTGAGCTTTACTTTGGCCTCTTTTGGTCCTTTTCACTTCACCTGATGAAATCCTGGTCCATCTCCTTGTAGTCGCTAAATTTCCAAATTTCCCCAATTTTTTTTTTTTCTCTTCCAATTGCTATTCCTTTGACGGTATCTCCATTCCAGTGTGTTTGTAAGTCCTTCCTTTGTGTTTTGGCCTTCAGCGGGGATCAGTTTTGACAAGCTTTGCTGCATGTGCCTGCACTTGATGGCATATGGCCTGCATTTGATGGCTTTGATTTGGGGCAAGAAGTTTTTCCTTTTTTTTTTTTTAAGTATCCATGCCATGTCCCTCATATCTTCCCCTCCAAGTGTTGTCTTCCACCCTGACTTTTTCCCTGCTTTTGCAACATCTCTCTGCTGAGTTTTGGCCTCTTTTGGTCCTTTGCACTGCAGCTCATTTCCTCACAGACCAGTTTTTGAAGACACTACATCTCCCAATTTTCTGGAGTTTTTGGGCTATTTTTCAATTGCATTTCATTTGATCCTATCTCCTTTCCAGAGTGTTTGTAAGCCTTTCTTTTTGGGGTCGCAAGATTCCATTTCCCTTCCCGAAAGGAAATGAAATTTCCTTTCGGGAAGGGAAATGGAATCTTGCGATTTCAATGGGGACCAAGAGAGGAATCTTTGGTGCATGTGCCTGCACTTGATGGCATGCCATGCCTTTTGATGGCTTTGACTTGGAGCAAGATTTTTTTCTTTTTTCTTTTTTGTTAGAAGTATCCATGCCATGTCCCTCATATCTTCCCCTCCAGGTTGTGGCTTCCTCCTTGACTTTTTCCCCTGCTTTTGTAACATCTGTGAACTTTACTTTGGCCTCTTTTGGTCCTTTTCACTTCACCTGATGAAATCCTGGTCCATCTCCTTGTAGTCGCTAAATTTCCAAATTTCCCCAATTTTTTTTTTTCTCTTCCAATTGCAATTCCTTTGACAGTATCTCCATTCCAGTGTGTTTGTAAGTCCTTCCTTTGTGTTTTGGCCTTCAGCGGGGATCAGTTTTGACAAGCTTTGCTGCATGTGCCTGCACTTGATGGCATATGGCCTGCATTTGATGGCTTTGATTTTGGGCAAGAACTTTTTCCTTTTTTTTTTTTTTAAGTATCCATGCCATGTCCCTCATATCTTCCCCTCCAAGTGTTGTCTTCCACCCTGACTTTTTCCCTGCTTTTGCAACATCTCTCTGCTGAGTTTTGGCCTCTTTTGGTCCTTTGCACTGCAGCTCATTTCCTCACAGACCAGTTTTTGAAGACACTACATCTCCCAATTTTCTGGAGTTTTTGGGCTATTTTTCAATTGCATTTCATTTGATCCTATCTCCTTTCCAGAGTGTTTGTAAGCCTTTCTTTTTGGGGTCGCAAGATTCCATTTCCCTTCCCGAAAGGAAATTTCATTTCCTTTCGGGAAGGGAAATGGAATCTTGCGATTTCAATGGGGACCAAGAGAGGAATCTTTGGTGCATGTGCCTGCACTTGATGGCATGCCATGCCTTTTGATGGCTTTGACTTGGAGCAAGATTTTTTTCTTTTTTCTTTTTTGTTAGAAGTATCCATGCCATGTCCCTCATATCTTCCCCTCCAGGTTGTGGCTTCCTCCTTGACTTTTTCCCCTGCTTTTGTAACATCTGTGAACTTTACTTTGGCCTCTTTTGGTCCTTTTCACTTCACCTGATGAAATCCTGGTCCATCTCCTTGTAGTCGCTAAATTTCCAAATTTCCCCAATTTTTTTTTTTCTCTTCCAATTGCAATTCCTTTGACAGTATCTCCATTCCAGTGTGTTTGTAAGTCCTTCCTTTGTGTTTTGGCCTTCAGCGGGGATCAGTTTTGACAAGCTTTGCTGCATGTGCCTGCACTTGATGGCATATGGCCAGCATTTGATGGCTTTAATTTTGGGCAAGAACTTTTTCCTTTTTGTTTTTTTTTTAAGTATCCATGCCATGTCCCTCATATCTTCCCCTCCAAGTGTTGTCTTCCACCCTGACTTTTTCCCCTGCTTTTGTAACATCTGTGAGCTTTACTTTGGCCTCTTTTGGTCCTTTTCACTTCACCTGATGAAATCCTGGTCCATCTCCTTGTAGTCGCTAAATTTCCAAATTTCCCCAATTTTTTTTTTTCTCTTCCAATTGCTATTCCTTTGACGGTATCTCCATTCCAGTGTGTTTGTAAGTCCTTCCTTTGTGTTTTGGCCTTCAGCGGGGATCAGTTTTGACAAGCTTTGCTGCATGTGCCTGCACTTGATGGCATATGGCCTGCATTTGATGGCTTTGATTTGGGGCAAGAAGTTTTTCCTTTTTTTTTTTTTAAGTATCCATGCCATGTCCCTCATATCTTCCCCTCCAAGTGTTGTCTTCCACCCTGACTTTTTCCCTGCTTTTGCAACATCTCTCTGCTGAGTTTTGGCCTCTTTTGGTCCTTTGCACTGCAGCTCATTTCCTCACAGACCAGTTTTTGAAGACACTACATCTCCCAATTTTCTGGAGTTTTTGGGCTATTTTTCAATTGCATTTCATTTGATCCTATCTCCTTTCCAGAGTGTTTGTAAGCCTTTCTTTTTGGGGTCGCAAGATTCCATTTCCCTTCCCGAAAGGAAATGAAATTTCCTTTCGGGAAGGGAAATGGAATCTTGCGATTTCAATGGGGACCAAGAGAGGAATCTTTGGTGCATGTGCCTGCACTTGATGGCATGCCATGCCTTTTGATGGCTTTGACTTGGAGCAAGATTTTTTTCTTTTTTCTTTTTTGTTAGAAGTATCCATGCCATGTCCCTCATATCTTCCCCTCCAGGTTGTGGCTTCCTCCTTGACTTTTTCCCCTGCTTTTGTAACATCTGTGAACTTTACTTTGGCCTCTTTTGGTCCTTTTCACTTCACCTGATGAAATCCTGGTCCATCTCCTTGTAGTCGCTAAATTTCCAAATTTCCCCAATTTTTTTTTTTCTCTTCCAATTGCAATTCCTTTGACAGTATCTCCATTCCAGTGTGTTTGTAAGTCCTTCCTTTGTGTTTTGGCCTTCAGCGGGGATCAGTTTTGACAAGCTTTGCTGCATGTGCCTGCACTTGATGGCATATGGCCAGCATTTGATGGCTTTGATTTTGGGCAAGAAGTTTTTCCTTTTTTTTTTTTTAAGTATCCATGCCATGTCCCTCATATCTTCCCCTCCAAGTGTTGTCTTCCACCCTGACTTTTTCCCCTGCTTTTGTAACATCTGTGAACTTTACTTTGGCCTCTTTTGGTCCTTTTCACTTCACCTGATGAAATCCTGGTCCATCTCCTTGTAGTCGCTAAATTTCCAAATTTCCCCAATTTTTTTTTTTTCTCTTCCAATTGCAATTCCTTTGACAGTATCTCCATTCCAGTGTGTTTGTAAGTCCTTCCTTTGTGTTTTGGCCTTCAGCGGGGATCAGTTTTGACAAGCTTTGCTGCATGTGCCTGCACTTGATGGCATATGGCCTGCATTTGATGGCTTTGATTTGGGGCAAGAAGTTTTTCCTTTTTTTTTTTTTTAAGTATCCATGCCATGTCCCTCATATCTTCCCCTCCAAGTGTTGTCTTCCACCCTGACTTTTTCCCTGCTTTTGCAACATCTCTCTGCTGAGTTTTGGCCTCTTTTGGTCCTTTGCACTGCAGCTCATTTCCTCACAGACCAGTTTTTGAAGACACTACATCTCCCAATTTTCTGGAGTTTTTGGGCTATTTTTCAATTGCATTTCATTTGATCCTATCTCCTTTCCAGAGTGTTTGTAAGCCTTTCTTTTTGGGGTCGCAAGATTCCATTTCCCTTCCCGAAAGGAAATGAAATTTCCTTTCGGGAAGGGAAATGGAATCTTGCGATTTCAATGGGGACCAAGAGAGGAATCTTTGGTGCATGTGCCTGCACTTGATGGCATGCCATGCCTTTTGATGGCTTTGACTTGGAGCAAGATTTTTTTCTTTTTTCTTTTTTGTTAGAAGTATCCATGCCATGTCCCTCATATCTTCCCCTCCAGGTTGTGGCTTCCTCCTTGACTTTTTCCCCTGCTTTTGTAACATCTGTGAACTTTACTTTGGCCTCTTTTGGTCCTTTTCACTTCACCTGATGAAATCCTGGTCCATCTCCTTGTAGTCGCTAAATTTCCAAATTTCCCCAATTTTTTTTTTTCTCTTCCAATTGCAATTCCTTTGACAGTATCTCCATTCCAGTGTGTTTGTAAGTCCTTCCTTTGTGTTTTGGCCTTCAGCGGGGATCAGTTTTGACAAGCTTTGCTGCATGTGCCTGCACTTGATGGCATATGGCCTGCATTTGATGGCTTTGATTTGGGGCAAGAACTTTTTCCTTTTTTTTTTTTTTAAGTATCCATGCCATGTCCCTCATATCTTCCCCTCCAAGTGTTGTCTTCCACCCTGACTTTTTCCCTGCTTTTGCAACATCTCTCTGCTGAGTTTTGGCCTCTTTTGGTCCTTTGCACTGCAGCTCATTTCCTCACAGACCAGTTTTTGAAGACACTACATCTCCCAATTTTCTGGAGTTTTTGGGCTATTTTTCAATTGCATTTCATTTGATCCTATCTCCTTTCCAGAGTGTTTGTAAGCCTTTCTTTTTGGGGTCGCAAGATTCCATTTCCCTTCCCGAAAGGAAATTTCATTTCCTTTCGGGAAGGGAAATGGAATCTTGCGATTTCAATGGGGACCAAGAGAGGAATCTTTGGTGCATGTGCCTGCACTTGATGGCATGCCATGCCTTTTGATGGCTTTGACTTGGAGCAAGATTTTTTTCTTTTTTCTTTTTTGTTAGAAGTATCCATGCCATGTCCCTCATATCTTCCCCTCCAGGTTGTGGCTTCCTCCTTGACTTTTTCCCCTGCTTTTGTAACATCTGTGAACTTTACTTTGGCCTCTTTTGGTCCTTTTCACTTCACCTGATGAAATCCTGGTCCATCTCCTTGTAGTCGCTAAATTTCCAAATTTCCCCAATTTTTTTTTTTCTCTTCCAATTGCAATTCCTTTGACGGTATCTCCATTCCAGTGTGTTTGTAAGTCCTTCCTTTGTGTTTTGGCCTTCAGCGGGGATCAGTTTTGACAAGCTTTGCTGCATGTGCCTGCACTTGATGGCATATGGCCAGCATTTGATGGCTTTAATTTTGGGCAAGAAGTTTTTCCTTTTTTTTTTTTTAAGTATCCATGCCATGTCCCTCATATCTTCCCCTCCAAGTGTTGGCTTCCTCCTTGACATTTTCCCCTGCTATTGTAACGTCCGTGAACTTTACTTTGGCCTCTTTTGGTCCTTTTCACTTCACCTGATGAAATCCTGGTCCATCTCCTTGTAGTCGCTAAATTTCCAAATTTCCCCAATTTTTTTTTTTCTCTTCCAATTGCAATTCCTTTGACAGTATCTCCATTCCAGTGTGTTTGTAAGTCCTTCCTTTGTGTTTTGGCCTTCAGCGGGGATCAGTTTTGACAAGCTTTGCTGCATGTGCCTGCACTTGATGGCATATGGCCTGCATTTGATGGCTTTGATTTGGGGCAAGAAGTTTTTCCTTTTTTTTTTTTTTAAGTATCCATGCCATGTCCCTCATATCTTCCCCTCCAAGTGTTGTCTTCCACCCTGACTTTTTCCCTGCTTTTGCAACATCTCTCTGCTGAGTTTTGGCCTCTTTTGGTCCTTTGCACTGCAGCTCATTTCCTCACAGACCAGTTTTTGAAGACACTACATCTCCCAATTTTCTGGAGTTTTTGGGCTATTTTTCAATTGCATTTCATTTGATCCTATCTCCTTTCCAGAGTGTTTGTAAGCCTTTCTTTTTGGGGTCGCAAGATTCCATTTCCCTTCCCGAAAGGAAATTTCATTTCCTTTCGGGAAGGGAAATGGAATCTTGCGATTTCAATGGGGACCAAGAGAGGAATCTTTGGTGCATGTGCCTGCACTTGATGGCATGCCATGCCTTTTGATGGCTTTGACTTGGAGCAAGATTTTTTTCTTTTTTCTTTTTTGTTAGAAGTATCCATGCCATGTCCCTCATATCTTCCCCTCCAGGTTGTGGCTTCCTCCTTGACTTTTTCCCCTGCTTTTGTAACATCTGTGAACTTTACTTTGGCCTCTTTTGGTCCTTTTCACTTCACCTGATGAAATCCTGGTCCATCTCCTTGTAGTCGCTAAATTTCCAAATTTCCCCAATTTTTTTTTTTCTCTTCCAATTGCAATTCCTTTGACGGTATCTCCATTCCAGTGTGTTTGTAAGTCCTTCCTTTGTGTTTTGGCCTTCAGCGGGGATCAGTTTTGACAAGCTTTGCTGCATGTGCCTGCACTTGATGGCATATGGCCAGCATTTGATGGCTTTAATTTTGGGCAAGAAGTTTTTCCTTTTTTTTTTTTTAAGTATCCATGCCATGTCCCTCATATCTTCCCCTCCAAGTGTTGGCTTCCTCCTTGACATTTTCCCCTGCTATTGTAACGTCCGTGAACTTTACTTTGGCCTCTTTTGGTCCTTTTCACTTCACCTGATGAAATCCTGGTCCATCTCCTTGTAGTCGCTAAATTTCCAAATTTCCCCAATTTTTTTTTTTTCTCTTCCAATTGCAATTCCTTTGACAGTATCTCCATTCCAGTGTGTTTGTAAGTCCTTCCTTTGTGTTTTGGCCTTCAGCGGGGATCAGTTTTGACAAGCTTTGCTGCATGTGCCTGCACTTGATGGCATATGGCCTGCATTTGATGGCTTTGATTTGGGGCAAGAAGTTTTTCCTTTTTTTTTTTTTTTAAGTATCCATGCCATGTCCCTCATATCTTCCCCTCCAAGTGTTGTCTTCCACCCTGACTTTTTCCCTGCTTTTGCAACATCTCTCTGCTGAGTTTTGGCCTCTTTTGGTCCTTTGCACTGCAGCTCATTTCCTCACAGACCAGTTTTTGAAGACACTACATCTCCCAATTTTCTGGAGTTTTTGGGCTATTTTTCAATTGCATTTCATTTGATCCTATCTCCTTTCCAGAGTGTTTGTAAGCCTTTCTTTTTGGGGTCGCAAGATTCCATTTCCCTTCCCGAAAGGAAATTTCATTTCCTTTCGGGAAGGGAAATGGAATCTTGCGATTTCAATGGGGACCAAGAGAGGAATCTTTGGTGCATGTGCCTGCACTTGATGGCATGCCATGCCTTTTGATGGCTTTGACTTGGAGCAAGATTTTTTTCTTTTTTCTTTTTTGTTAGAAGTATCCATGCCATGTCCCTCATATCTTCCCCTCCAGGTTGTGGCTTCCTCCTTGACTTTTTCCCCTGCTTTTGTAACATCTGTGAACTTTACTTTGGCCTCTTTTGGTCCTTTTCACTTCACCTGATGAAATCCTGGTCCATCTCCTTGTAGTCGCTAAATTTCCAAATTTCCCCAATTTTTTTTTTTCTCTTCCAATTGCAATTCCTTTGACGGTATCTCCATTCCAGTGTGTTTGTAAGTCCTTCCTTTGTGTTTTGGCCTTCAGCGGGGATCAGTTTTGACAAGCTTTGCTGCATGTGCCTGCACTTGATGGCATATGGCCTGCATTTGATGGCTTTGATTTGGGGCAAGAAGTTTTTCCTTTTTTTTTTTTTAAGTATCCATGCCATGTCCCTCATATCTTCCCCTCCAAGTGTTGTCTTCCACCCTGACTTTTTCCCTGCTTTTGCAACATCTCTCTGCTGAGTTTTGGCCTCTTTTGGTCCTTTGCACTGCAGCTCATTTCCTCACAGACCAGTTTTTGAAGACACTACATCTCCCAATTTTCTGGAGTTTTTGGGCTATTTTTCAATTGCATTTCATTTGATCCTATCTCCTTTCCAGAGTGTTTGTAAGCCTTTCTTTTTGGGGTCGCAAGATTCCATTTCCCTTCCCGAAAGGAAATTTCATTTCCTTTCGGGAAGGGAAATGGAATCTTGCGATTTCAATGGGGACCAAGAGAGGAATCTTTGGTGCATGTGCCTGCACTTGATGGCATGCCATGCCTTTTGATGGCTTTGACTTGGAGCAAGATTTTTTTCTTTTTTCTTTTTTGTTAGAAATATCCATGCCATGTCCCTCATATCTTCCCCTCCAAGTGTTGGCTTCCTCCTTGACATTTTCCCCTGCTATTGTAACGTCCGTGAACTTTACTTTGGCCTCTTTTGGTCCTTTTCACTTCACCTGATGAAATCCTGGTCCATCTCCTTGTAGTCGCTAAATTTCCAAATTTCCCCAATTTTTTTTTTTTCTCTTCCAATTGCAATTCCTTTGACAGTATCTCCATTCCAGTGTGTTTGTAAGTCCTTCCTTTGTGTTTTGGCCTTCAGCGGGGATCAGTTTTGACAAGCTTTGCTGCATGTGCCTGCACTTGATGGCATATGGCCTGCATTTGATGGCTTTGATTTGGGGCAAGAAGTTTTTCCTTTTTTTTTTTTTTTAAGTATCCATGCCATGTCCCTCATATCTTCCCCTCCAAGTGTTGTCTTCCACCCTGACTTTTTCCCTGCTTTTGCAACATCTCTCTGCTGAGTTTTGGCCTCTTTTGGTCCTTTGCACTGCAGCTCATTTCCTCACAGACCAGTTTTTGAAGACACTACATCTCCCAATTTTCTGGAGTTTTTGGGCTATTTTTCAATTGCATTTCATTTGATCCTATCTCCTTTCCAGAGTGTTTGTAAGCCTTTCTTTTTGGGGTCGCAAGATTCCATTTCCCTTCCCGAAAGGAAATTTCATTTCCTTTCGGGAAGGGAAATGGAATCTTGCGATTTCAATGGGGACCAAGAGAGGAATCTTTGGTGCATGTGCCTGCACTTGATGGCATGCCATGCCTTTTGATGGCTTTGACTTGGAGCAAGATTTTTTTCTTTTTTCTTTTTTGTTAGAAGTATCCATGCCATGTCCCTCATATCTTCCCCTCCAGGTTGTGGCTTCCTCCTTGACTTTTTCCCCTGCTTTTGTAACATCTGTGAACTTTACTTTGGCCTCTTTTGGTCCTTTTCACTTCACCTGATGAAATCCTGGTCCATCTCCTTGTAGTCGCTAAATTTCCAAATTTCCCCAATTTTTTTTTTTCTCTTCCAATTGCAATTCCTTTGACAGTATCTCCATTCCAGTGTGTTTGTAAGTCCTTCCTTTGTGTTTTGGCCTTCAGCGGGGATCAGTTTTGACAAGCTTTGCTGCATGTGCCTGCACTTGATGGCATATGGCCAGCATTTGATGGCTTTAATTTTGGGCAAGAAGTTTTTCCTTTTTGTTTTTTTTTTAAGTATCCATGCCATGTCCCTCATATCTTCCCCTCCAAGTGTTGTCTTCCACCCTGACTTTTTCCCCTGCTTTTGTAACATCTGTGAGCTTTACTTTGGCCTCTTTTGGTCCTTTTCACTTCACCTGATGAAATCCTGGTCCATCTCCTTGTAGTCGCTAAATTTCCAAATTTCCCCAATTTTTTTTTTTCTCTTCCAATTGCTATTCCTTTGACGGTATCTCCATTCCAGTGTGTTTGTAAGTCCTTCCTTTGTGTTTTGGCCTTCAGCGGGGATCAGTTTTGACAAGCTTTGCTGCATGTGCCTGCACTTGATGGCATATGGCCTGCATTTGATGGCTTTGATTTGGGGCAAGAAGTTTTTCCTTTTTTTTTTTTTAAGTATCCATGCCATGTCCCTCATATCTTCCCCTCCAAGTGTTGTCTTCCACCCTGACTTTTTCCCTGCTTTTGCAACATCTCTCTGCTGAGTTTTGGCCTCTTTTGGTCCTTTGCACTGCAGCTCATTTCCTCACAGACCAGTTTTTGAAGACACTACATCTCCCAATTTTCTGGAGTTTTTGGGCTATTTTTCAATTGCATTTCATTTGATCCTATCTCCTTTCCAGAGTGTTTGTAAGCCTTTCTTTTTGGGGTCGCAAGATTCCATTTCCCTTCCCGAAAGGAAATTTCATTTCCTTTCGGGAAGGGAAATGGAATCTTGCGATTTCAATGGGGACCAAGAGAGGAATCTTTGGTGCATGTGCCTGCACTTGATGGCATGCCATGCCTTTTGATGGCTTTGACTTGGAGCAAGATTTTTTTCTTTTTTCTTTTTTGTTAGAAGTATCCATGCCATGTCCCTCATATCTTCCCCTCCAGGTTGTGGCTTCCTCCTTGACTTTTTCCCCTGCTTTTGTAACATCTGTGAACTTTACTTTGGCCTCTTTTGGTCCTTTTCACTTCACCTGATGAAATCCTGGTCCATCTCCTTGTAGTCGCTAAATTTCCAAATTTCCCCAATTTTTTTTTTTCTCTTCCAATTGCAATTCCTTTGACAGTATCTCCATTCCAGTGTGTTTGTAAGTCCTTCCTTTGTGTTTTGGCCTTCAGCGGGGATCAGTTTTGACAAGCTTTGCTGCATGTGCCTGCACTTGATGGCATATGGCCTGCATTTGATGGCTTTGATTTTGGGCAAGAACTTTTTCCTTTTTTTTTTTTTTAAGTATCCATGCCATGTCCCTCATATCTTCCCCTCCAAGTGTTGTCTTCCACCCTGACTTTTTCCCTGCTTTTGCAACATCTCTCTGCTGAGTTTTGGCCTCTTTTGGTCCTTTGCACTGCAGCTCATTTCCTCACAGACCAGTTTTTGAAGACACTACATCTCCCAATTTTCTGGAGTTTTTGGGCTATTTTTCAATTGCATTTCATTTGATCCTATCTCCTTTCCAGAGTGTTTGTAAGCCTTTCTTTTTGGGGTCGCAAGATTCCATTTCCCTTCCCGAAAGGAAATTTCATTTCCTTTCGGGAAGGGAAATGGAATCTTGCGATTTCAATGGGGACCAAGAGAGGAATCTTTGGTGCATGTGCCTGCACTTGATGGCATGCCATGCCTTTTGATGGCTTTGACTTGGAGCAAGATTTTTTTCTTTTTTCTTTTTTGTTAGAAGTATCCATGCCATGTCCCTCATATCTTCCCCTCCAGGTTGTGGCTTCCTCCTTGACTTTTTCCCCTGCTTTTGTAACATCTGTGAACTTTACTTTGGCCTCTTTTGGTCCTTTTCACTTCACCTGATGAAATCCTGGTCCATCTCCTTGTAGTCGCTAAATTTCCAAATTTCCCCAATTTTTTTTTTTCTCTTCCAATTGCAATTCCTTTGACAGTATCTCCATTCCAGTGTGTTTGTAAGTCCTTCCTTTGTGTTTTGGCCTTCAGCGGGGATCAGTTTTGACAAGCTTTGCTGCATGTGCCTGCACTTGATGGCATATGGCCAGCATTTGATGGCTTTAATTTTGGGCAAGAACTTTTTCCTTTTTGTTTTTTTTTTAAGTATCCATGCCATGTCCCTCATATCTTCCCCTCCAAGTGTTGTCTTCCACCCTGACTTTTTCCCCTGCTTTTGTAACATCTGTGAGCTTTACTTTGGCCTCTTTTGGTCCTTTTCACTTCACCTGATGAAATCCTGGTCCATCTCCTTGTAGTCGCTAAATTTCCAAATTTCCCCAATTTTTTTTTTTTCTCTTCCAATTGCTATTCCTTTGACGGTATCTCCATTCCAGTGTGTTTGTAAGTCCTTCCTTTGTGTTTTGGCCTTCAGCGGGGATCAGTTTTGACAAGCTTTGCTGCATGTGCCTGCACTTGATGGCATATGGCCTGCATTTGATGGCTTTGATTTGGGGCAAGAAGTTTTTCCTTTTTTTTTTTTTAAGTATCCATGCCATGTCCCTCATATCTTCCCCTCCAAGTGTTGTCTTCCACCCTGACTTTTTCCCTGCTTTTGCAACATCTCTCTGCTGAGTTTTGGCCTCTTTTGGTCCTTTGCACTGCAGCTCATTTCCTCACAGACCAGTTTTTGAAGACACTACATCTCCCAATTTTCTGGAGTTTTTGGGCTATTTTTCAATTGCATTTCATTTGATCCTATCTCCTTTCCAGAGTGTTTGTAAGCCTTTCTTTTTGGGGTCGCAAGATTCCATTTCCCTTCCCGAAAGGAAATGAAATTTCCTTTCGGGAAGGGAAATGGAATCTTGCGATTTCAATGGGGACCAAGAGAGGAATCTTTGGTGCATGTGCCTGCACTTGATGGCATGCCATGCCTTTTGATGGCTTTGACTTGGAGCAAGATTTTTTTCTTTTTTCTTTTTTGTTAGAAGTATCCATGCCATGTCCCTCATATCTTCCCCTCCAGGTTGTGGCTTCCTCCTTGACTTTTTCCCCTGCTTTTGTAACATCTGTGAACTTTACTTTGGCCTCTTTTGGTCCTTTTCACTTCACCTGATGAAATCCTGGTCCATCTCCTTGTAGTCGCTAAATTTCCAAATTTCCCCAATTTTTTTTTTTCTCTTCCAATTGCAATTCCTTTGACAGTATCTCCATTCCAGTGTGTTTGTAAGTCCTTCCTTTGTGTTTTGGCCTTCAGCGGGGATCAGTTTTGACAAGCTTTGCTGCATGTGCCTGCACTTGATGGCATATGGCCTGCATTTGATGGCTTTGATTTTGGGCAAGAACTTTTTCCTTTTTGTTTTTTTTTTAAGTATCCATGCCATGTCCCTCATATCTTCCCCTCCAAGTGTTGTCTTCCACCCTGACTTTTTCCCTGCTTTTGCAACATCTCTCTGCTGAGTTTTGGCCTCTTTTGGTCCTTTGCACTGCAGCTCATTTCCTCACAGACCAGTTTTTGAAGACACTACATCTCCCAATTTTCTGGAGTTTTTGGGCTATTTTTCAATTGCATTTCATTTGATCCTATCTCCTTTCCAGAGTGTTTGTAAGCCTTTCTTTTTGGGGTCGCAAGATTCCATTTCCCTTCCCGAAAGGAAATTTCATTTCCTTTCGGGAAGGGAAATGGAATCTTGCGATTTCAATGGGGACCAAGAGAGGAATCTTTGGTGCATGTGCCTGCACTTGATGGCATGCCATGCCTTTTGATGGCTTTGACTTGGAGCAAGATTTTTTTCTTTTTTCTTTTTTGTTAGAAGTATCCATGCCATGTCCCTCATATCTTCCCCTCCAGGTTGTGGCTTCCTCCTTGACTTTTTCCCCTGCTTTTGTAACATCTGTGAACTTTACTTTGGCCTCTTTTGGTCCTTTTCACTTCACCTGATGAAATCCTGGTCCATCTCCTTGTAGTCGCTAAATTTCCAAATTTCCCCAATTTTTTTTTTTCTCTTCCAATTGCAATTCCTTTGACAGTATCTCCATTCCAGTGTGTTTGTAAGTCCTTCCTTTGTGTTTTGGCCTTCAGCGGGGATCAGTTTTGACAAGCTTTGCTGCATGTGCCTGCACTTGATGGCATATGGCCAGCATTTGATGGCTTTAATTTTGGGCAAGAACTTTTTCCTTTTTGTTTTTTTTTTAAGTATCCATGCCATGTCCCTCATATCTTCCCCTCCAAGTGTTGTCTTCCACCCTGACTTTTTCCCCTGCTTTTGTAACATCTGTGAGCTTTACTTTGGCCTCTTTTGGTCCTTTTCACTTCACCTGATGAAATCCTGGTCCATCTCCTTGTAGTCGCTAAATTTCCAAATTTCCCCAATTTTTTTTTTTCTCTTCCAATTGCTATTCCTTTGACGGTATCTCCATTCCAGTGTGTTTGTAAGTCCTTCCTTTGTGTTTTGGCCTTCAGCGGGGATCAGTTTTGACAAGCTTTGCTGCATGTGCCTGCACTTGATGGCATATGGCCTGCATTTGATGGCTTTGATTTGGGGCAAGAAGTTTTTCCTTTTTTTTTTTTTAAGTATCCATGCCATGTCCCTCATATCTTCCCCTCCAAGTGTTGTCTTCCACCCTGACTTTTTCCCTGCTTTTGCAACATCTCTCTGCTGAGTTTTGGCCTCTTTTGGTCCTTTGCACTGCAGCTCATTTCCTCACAGACCAGTTTTTGAAGACACTACATCTCCCAATTTTCTGGAGTTTTTGGGCTATTTTTCAATTGCATTTCATTTGATCCTATCTCCTTTCCAGAGTGTTTGTAAGCCTTTCTTTTTGGGGTCGCAAGATTCCATTTCCCTTCCCGAAAGGAAATGAAATTTCCTTTCGGGAAGGGAAATGGAATCTTGCGATTTCAATGGGGACCAAGAGAGGAATCTTTGGTGCATGTGCCTGCACTTGATGGCATGCCATGCCTTTTGATGGCTTTGACTTGGAGCAAGATTTTTTTCTTTTTTCTTTTTTGTTAGAAGTATCCATGCCATGTCCCTCATATCTTCCCCTCCAGGTTGTGGCTTCCTCCTTGACTTTTTCCCCTGCTTTTGTAACATCTGTGAACTTTACTTTGGCCTCTTTTGGTCCTTTTCACTTCACCTGATGAAATCCTGGTCCATCTCCTTGTAGTCGCTAAATTTCCAAATTTCCCCAATTTTTTTTTTTCTCTTCCAATTGCAATTCCTTTGACAGTATCTCCATTCCAGTGTGTTTGTAAGTCCTTCCTTTGTGTTTTGGCCTTCAGCGGGGATCAGTTTTGACAAGCTTTGCTGCATGTGCCTGCACTTGATGGCATATGGCCAGCATTTGATGGCTTTAATTTTGGGCAAGAACTTTTTCCTTTTTGTTTTTTTTTTAAGTATCCATGCCATGTCCCTCATATCTTCCCCTCCAAGTGTTGTCTTCCACCCTGACTTTTTCCCCTGCTTTTGTAACATCTGTGAGCTTTACTTTGGCCTCTTTTGGTCCTTTTCACTTCACCTGATGAAATCCTGGTCCATCTCCTTGTAGTCGCTAAATTTCCAAATTTCCCCAATTTTTTTTTTTCTCTTCCAATTGCTATTCCTTTGACGGTATCTCCATTCCAGTGTGTTTGTAAGTCCTTCCTTTGTGTTTTGGCCTTCAGCGGGGATCAGTTTTGACAAGCTTTGCTGCATGTGCCTGCACTTGATGGCATATGGCCTGCATTTGATGGCTTTGATTTGGGGCAAGAAGTTTTTCCTTTTTTTTTTTTTAAGTATCCATGCCATGTCCCTCATATCTTCCCCTCCAAGTGTTGTCTTCCACCCTGACTTTTTCCCTGCTTTTGCAACATCTCTCTGCTGAGTTTTGGCCTCTTTTGGTCCTTTGCACTGCAGCTCATTTCCTCACAGACCAGTTTTTGAAGACACTACATCTCCCAATTTTCTGGAGTTTTTGGGCTATTTTTCAATTGCATTTCATTTGATCCTATCTCCTTTCCAGAGTGTTTGTAAGCCTTTCTTTTTGGGGTCGCAAGATTCCATTTCCCTTCCCGAAAGGAAATGAAATTTCCTTTCGGGAAGGGAAATGGAATCTTGCGATTTCAATGGGGACCAAGAGAGGAATCTTTGGTGCATGTGCCTGCACTTGATGGCATGCCATGCCTTTTGATGGCTTTGACTTGGAGCAAGATTTTTTTCTTTTTTCTTTTTTGTTAGAAGTATCCATGCCATGTCCCTCATATCTTCCCCTCCAGGTTGTGGCTTCCTCCTTGACTTTTTCCCCTGCTTTTGTAACATCTGTGAACTTTACTTTGGCCTCTTTTGGTCCTTTTCACTTCACCTGATGAAATCCTGGTCCATCTCCTTGTAGTCGCTAAATTTCCAAATTTCCCCAATTTTTTTTTTTCTCTTCCAATTGCAATTCCTTTGACAGTATCTCCATTCCAGTGTGTTTGTAAGTCCTTCCTTTGTGTTTTGGCCTTCAGCGGGGATCAGTTTTGACAAGCTTTGCTGCATGTGCCTGCACTTGATGGCATATGGCCAGCATTTGATGGCTTTGATTTTGGGCAAGAAGTTTTTCCTTTTTTTTTTTTTAAGTATCCATGCCATGTCCCTCATATCTTCCCCTCCAAGTGTTGTCTTCCACCCTGACTTTTTCCCCTGCTTTTGTAACATCTGTGAACTTTACTTTGGCCTCTTTTGGTCCTTTTCACTTCACCTGATGAAATCCTGGTCCATCTCCTTGTAGTCGCTAAATTTCCAAATTTCCCCAATTTTTTTTTTTTCTCTTCCAATTGCAATTCCTTTGACAGTATCTCCATTCCAGTGTGTTTGTAAGTCCTTCCTTTGTGTTTTGGCCTTCAGCGGGGATCAGTTTTGACAAGCTTTGCTGCATGTGCCTGCACTTGATGGCATATGGCCTGCATTTGATGGCTTTGATTTGGGGCAAGAAGTTTTTCCTTTTTTTTTTTTTTAAGTATCCATGCCATGTCCCTCATATCTTCCCCTCCAAGTGTTGTCTTCCACCCTGACTTTTTCCCTGCTTTTGCAACATCTCTCTGCTGAGTTTTGGCCTCTTTTGGTCCTTTGCACTGCAGCTCATTTCCTCACAGACCAGTTTTTGAAGACACTACATCTCCCAATTTTCTGGAGTTTTTGGGCTATTTTTCAATTGCATTTCATTTGATCCTATCTCCTTTCCAGAGTGTTTGTAAGCCTTTCTTTTTGGGGTCGCAAGATTCCATTTCCCTTCCCGAAAGGAAATGAAATTTCCTTTCGGGAAGGGAAATGGAATCTTGCGATTTCAATGGGGACCAAGAGAGGAATCTTTGGTGCATGTGCCTGCACTTGATGGCATGCCATGCCTTTTGATGGCTTTGACTTGGAGCAAGATTTTTTTCTTTTTTCTTTTTTGTTAGAAGTATCCATGCCATGTCCCTCATATCTTCCCCTCCAGGTTGTGGCTTCCTCCTTGACTTTTTCCCCTGCTTTTGTAACATCTGTGAACTTTACTTTGGCCTCTTTTGGTCCTTTTCACTTCACCTGATGAAATCCTGGTCCATCTCCTTGTAGTCGCTAAATTTCCAAATTTCCCCAATTTTTTTTTTTCTCTTCCAATTGCAATTCCTTTGACAGTATCTCCATTCCAGTGTGTTTGTAAGTCCTTCCTTTGTGTTTTGGCCTTCAGCGGGGATCAGTTTTGACAAGCTTTGCTGCATGTGCCTGCACTTGATGGCATATGGCCTGCATTTGATGGCTTTGATTTTGGGCAAGAACTTTTTCCTTTTTTTTTTTTTTAAGTATCCATGCCATGTCCCTCATATCTTCCCCTCCAAGTGTTGTCTTCCACCCTGACTTTTTCCCTGCTTTTGCAACATCTCTCTGCTGAGTTTTGGCCTCTTTTGGTCCTTTGCACTGCAGCTCATTTCCTCACAGACCAGTTTTTGAAGACACTACATCTCCCAATTTTCTGGAGTTTTTGGGCTATTTTTCAATTGCATTTCATTTGATCCTATCTCCTTTCCAGAGTGTTTGTAAGCCTTTCTTTTTGGGGTCGCAAGATTCCATTTCCCTTCCCGAAAGGAAATGAAATTTCCTTTCGGGAAGGGAAATGGAATCTTGCGATTTCAATGGGGACCAAGAGAGGAATCTTTGGTGCATGTGCCTGCACTTGATGGCATGCCATGCCTTTTGATGGCTTTGACTTGGAGCAAGATTTTTTTCTTTTTTCTTTTTTGTTAGAAGTATCCATGCCATGTCCCTCATATCTTCCCCTCCAGGTTGTGGCTTCCTCCTTGACTTTTTCCCCTGCTTTTGTAACATCTGTGAACTTTACTTTGGCCTCTTTTGGTCCTTTTCACTTCACCTGATGAAATCCTGGTCCATCTCCTTGTAGTCGCTAAATTTCCAAATTTCCCCAATTTTTTTTTTTCTCTTCCAATTGCAATTCCTTTGACGGTATCTCCATTCCAGTGTGTTTGTAAGTCCTTCCTTTGTGTTTTGGCCTTCAGCGGGGATCAGTTTTGACAAGCTTTGCTGCATGTGCCTGCACTTGATGGCATATGGCCAGCATTTGATGGCTTTAATTTTGGGCAAGAAGTTTTTCCTTTTTTTTTTTTTAAGTATCCATGCCATGTCCCTCATATCTTCCCCTCCAAGTGTTGGCTTCCTCCTTGACATTTTCCCCTGCTATTGTAACGTCCGTGAACTTTACTTTGGCCTCTTTTGGTCCTTTTCACTTCACCTGATGAAATCCTGGTCCATCTCCTTGTAGTCGCTAAATTTCCAAATTTCCCCAATTTTTTTTTTCTCTTCCAATTGCAATTCCTTTGACAGTATCTCCATTCCAGTGTGTTTGTAAGTCCTTCCTTTGTGTTTTGGCCTTCAGCGGGGATCAGTTTTGACAAGCTTTGCTGCATGTGCCTGCACTTGATGGCATATGGCCTGCATTTGATGGCTTTGATTTGGGGCAAGAAGTTTTTCCTTTTTTTTTTTTTTAAGTATCCATGCCATGTCCCTCATATCTTCCCCTCCAAGTGTTGTCTTCCACCCTGACTTTTTCCCTGCTTTTGCAACATCTCTCTGCTGAGTTTTGGCCTCTTTTGGTCCTTTGCACTGCAGCTCATTTCCTCACAGACCAGTTTTTGAAGACACTACATCTCCCAATTTTCTGGAGTTTTTGGGCTATTTTTCAATTGCATTTCATTTGATCCTATCTCCTTTCCAGAGTGTTTGTAAGCCTTTCTTTTTGGGGTCGCAAGATTCCATTTCCCTTCCCGAAAGGAAATTTCATTTCCTTTCGGGAAGGGAAATGGAATCTTGCGATTTCAATGGGGACCAAGAGAGGAATCTTTGGTGCATGTGCCTGCACTTGATGGCATGCCATGCCTTTTGATGGCTTTGACTTGGAGCAAGATTTTTTTCTTTTTTCTTTTTTGTTAGAAATATCCATGCCATGTCCCTCATATCTTCCCCTCCAGGTTGTGGCTTCCTCCTTGACTTTTTCCCCTGCTTTTGTAACATCTGTGAACTTTACTTTGGCCTCTTTTGGTCCTTTTCACTTCACCTGATGAAATCCTGGTCCATCTCCTTGTAGTCGCTAAATTTCCAAATTTCCCCAATTTTTTTTTTTCTCTTCCAATTGCAATTCCTTTGACAGTATCTCCATTCCAGTGTGTTTGTAAGTCCTTCCTTTGTGTTTTGGCCTTCAGCGGGGATCAGTTTTGACAAGCTTTGCTGCATGTGCCTGCACTTGATGGCATATGGCCTGCATTTGATGGCTTTGATTTGGGGCAAGAAGTTTTTCCTTTTTTTTTTTTTTAAGTATCCATGCCATGTCCCTCATATCTTCCCCTCCAAGTGTTGTCTTCCACCCTGACTTTTTCCCTGCTTTTGCAACATCTCTCTGCTGAGTTTTGGCCTCTTTTGGTCCTTTGCACTGCAGCTCATTTCCTCACAGACCAGTTTTTGAAGACACTACATCTCCCAATTTTCTGGAGTTTTTGGGCTATTTTTCAATTGCATTTCATTTGATCCTATCTCCTTTCCAGAGTGTTTGTAAGCCTTTCTTTTTGGGGTCGCAAGATTCCATTTCCCTTCCCGAAAGGAAATTTCATTTCCTTTCGGGAAGGGAAATGGAATCTTGCGATTTCAATGGGGACCAAGAGAGGAATCTTTGGTGCATGTGCCTGCACTTGATGGCATGCCATGCCTTTTGATGGCTTTGACTTGGAGCAAGATTTTTTTCTTTTTTCTTTTTTGTTAGAAGTATCCATGCCATGTCCCTCATATCTTCCCCTCCAGGTTGTGGCTTCCTCCTTGACTTTTTCCCCTGCTTTTGTAACATCTGTGAACTTTACTTTGGCCTCTTTTGGTCCTTTTCACTTCACCTGATGAAATCCTGGTCCATCTCCTTGTAGTCGCTAAATTTCCAAATTTCCCCAATTTTTTTTTTTCTCTTCCAATTGCAATTCCTTTGACAGTATCTCCATTCCAGTGTGTTTGTAAGTCCTTCCTTTGTGTTTTGGCCTTCAGCGGGGATCAGTTTTGACAAGCTTTGCTGCATGTGCCTGCACTTGATGGCATATGGCCTGCATTTGATGGCTTTGATTTTGGGCAAGAACTTTTTCCTTTTTTTTTTTTTTAAGTATCCATGCCATGTCCCTCATATCTTCCCCTCCAAGTGTTGTCTTCCACCCTGACTTTTTCCCTGCTTTTGCACCATCTCTCTGCTGAGTTTTGGCCTCTTTTGGTCCTTTGCACTGCAGCTCATTTCCTCACAGACCAGTTTTTGAAGACACTACATCTCCCAATTTTCTGGAGTTTTTGGGCTATTTTTCAATTGCATTTCATTTGATCCTATCTCCTTTCCAGAGTGTTTGTAAGCCTTTCTTTTTGGGGTCGCAAGATTCCATTTCCCTTCCCGAAAGGAAATGAAATTTCCTTTCGGGAAGGGAAATGGAATCTTGCGATTTCAATGGGGACCAAGAGAGGAATCTTTGGTGCATGTGCCTGCACTTGATGGCATGCCATGCCTTTTGATGGCTTTGACTTGGAGCAAGATTTTTTTCTTTTTTCTTTTTTGTTAGAAATATCCATGCCATGTCCCTCATATCTTCCCCTCCAGGTTGTGGCTTCCTCCTTGACTTTTTCCCCTGCTTTTGTAACATCTGTGAACTTTACTTTGGCCTCTTTTGGTCCTTTTCACTTCACCTGATGAAATCCTGGTCCATCTCCTTGTAGTCGCTAAATTTCCAAATTTCCCCAATTTTTTTTTTTCTCTTCCAATTGCAATTCCTTTGACGGTATCTCCATTCCAGTGTGTTTGTAAGTCCTTCCTTTGTGTTTTGGCCTTCAGCGGGGATCAGTTTTGACAAGCTTTGCTGCATGTGCCTGCACTTGATGGCATATGGCCAGCATTTGATGGCTTTAATTTTGGGCAAGAAGTTTTTCCTTTTTTTTTTTTTAAGTATCCATGCCATGTCCCTCATATCTTCCCCTCCAAGTGTTGGCTTCCTCCTTGACATTTTCCCCTGCTATTGTAACGTCCGTGAACTTTACTTTGGCCTCTTTTGGTCCTTTTCACTTCACCTGATGAAATCCTGGTCCATCTCCTTGTAGTCGCTAAATTTCCAAATTTCCCCAATTTTTTTTTTCTCTTCCAATTGCAATTCCTTTGACAGTATCTCCATTCCAGTGTGTTTGTAAGTCCTTCCTTTGTGTTTTGGCCTTCAGCGGGGATCAGTTTTGACAAGCTTTGCTGCATGTGCCTGCACTTGATGGCATATGGCCTGCATTTGATGGCTTTGATTTGGGGCAAGAAGTTTTTCCTTTTTTTTTTTTTTAAGTATCCATGCCATGTCCCTCATATCTTCCCCTCCAAGTGTTGTCTTCCACCCTGACTTTTTCCCTGCTTTTGCAACATCTCTCTGCTGAGTTTTGGCCTCTTTTGGTCCTTTGCACTGCAGCTCATTTCCTCACAGACCAGTTTTTGAAGACACTACATCTCCCAATTTTCTGGAGTTTTTGGGCTATTTTTCAATTGCATTTCATTTGATCCTATCTCCTTTCCAGAGTGTTTGTAAGCCTTTCTTTTTGGGGTCGCAAGATTCCATTTCCCTTCCCGAAAGGAAATGAAATTTCCTTTCGGGAAGGGAAATGGAATCTTGCGATTTCAATGGGGACCAAGAGAGGAATCTTTGGTGCATGTGCCTGCACTTGATGGCATGCCATGCCTTTTGATGGCTTTGACTTGGAGCAAGATTTTTTTCTTTTTTCTTTTTTGTTAGAAATATCCATGCCATGTCCCTCATATCTTCCCCTCCAGGTTGTGGCTTCCTCCTTGACTTTTTCCCCTGCTTTTGTAACATCTGTGAACTTTACTTTGGCCTCTTTTGGTCCTTTTCACTTCACCTGATGAAATCCTGGTCCATCTCCTTGTAGTCGCTAAATTTCCAAATTTCCCCAATTTTTTTTTTTCTCTTCCAATTGCAATTCCTTTGACAGTATCTCCATTCCAGTGTGTTTGTAAGTCCTTCCTTTGTGTTTTGGCCTTCAGCGGGGATCAGTTTTGACAAGCTTTGCTGCATGTGCCTGCACTTGATGGCATATGGCCTGCATTTGATGGCTTTGATTTGGGGCAAGAAGTTTTTCCTTTTTTTTTTTTTTAAGTATCCATGCCATGTCCCTCATATCTTCCCCTCCAAGTGTTGTCTTCCACCCTGACTTTTTCCCTGCTTTTGCAACATCTCTCTGCTGAGTTTTGGCCTCTTTTGGTCCTTTGCACTGCAGCTCATTTCCTCACAGACCAGTTTTTGAAGACACTACATCTCCCAATTTTCTGGAGTTTTTGGGCTATTTTTCAATTGCATTTCATTTGATCCTATCTCCTTTCCAGAGTGTTTGTAAGCCTTTCTTTTTGGGGTCGCAAGATTCCATTTCCCTTCCCGAAAGGAAATGAAATTTCCTTTCGGGAAGGGAAATGGAATCTTGCGATTTCAATGGGGACCAAGAGAGGAATCTTTGGTGCATGTGCCTGCACTTGATGGCATGCCATGCCTTTTGATGGCTTTGACTTGGAGCAAGATTTTTTTCTTTTTTCTTTTTTGTTAGAAGTATCCATGCCATGTCCCTCATATCTTCCCCTCCAGGTTGTGGCTTCCTCCTTGACTTTTTCCCCTGCTTTTGTAACATCTGTGAACTTTACTTTGGCCTCTTTTGGTCCTTTTCACTTCACCTGATGAAATCCTGGTCCATCTCCTTGTAGTCGCTAAATTTCCAAATTTCCCCAATTTTTTTTTTTCTCTTCCAATTGCAATTCCTTTGACGGTATCTCCATTCCAGTGTGTTTGTAAGTCCTTCCTTTGTGTTTTGGCCTTCAGCGGGGATCAGTTTTGACAAGCTTTGCTGCATGTGCCTGCACTTGATGGCATATGGCCAGCATTTGATGGCTTTAATTTTGGGCAAGAAGTTTTTCCTTTTTTTTTTTTTAAGTATCCATGCCATGTCCCTCATATCTTCCCCTCCAAGTGTTGGCTTCCTCCTTGACATTTTCCCCTGCTATTGTAACGTCCGTGAACTTTACTTTGGCCTCTTTTGGTCCTTTTCACTTCACCTGATGAAATCCTGGTCCATCTCCTTGTAGTCGCTAAATTTCCAAATTTCCCCAATTTTTTTTTTTTCTCTTCCAATTGCAATTCCTTTGACAGTATCTCCATTCCAGTGTGTTTGTAAGTCCTTCCTTTGTGTTTTGGCCTTCAGCGGGGATCAGTTTTGACAAGCTTTGCTGCATGTGCCTGCACTTGATGGCATATGGCCTGCATTTGATGGCTTTGATTTGGGGCAAGAAGTTTTTCCTTTTTTTTTTTTTTAAGTATCCATGCCATGTCCCTCATATCTTCCCCTCCAAGTGTTGTCTTCCACCCTGACTTTTTCCCTGCTTTTGCAACATCTCTCTGCTGAGTTTTGGCCTCTTTTGGTCCTTTGCACTGCAGCTCATTTCCTCACAGACCAGTTTTTGAAGACACTACATCTCCCAATTTTCTGGAGTTTTTGGGCTATTTTTCAATTGCATTTCATTTGATCCTATCTCCTTTCCAGAGTGTTTGTAAGCCTTTCTTTTTGGGGTCGCAAGATTCCATTTCCCTTCCCGAAAGGAAATGAAATTTCCTTTCGGGAAGGGAAATGGAATCTTGCGATTTCAATGGGGACCAAGAGAGGAATCTTTGGTGCATGTGCCTGCACTTGATGGCATGCCATGCCTTTTGATGGCTTTGACTTGGAGCAAGATTTTTTTCTTTTTTCTTTTTTGTTAGAAGTATCCATGCCATGTCCCTCATATCTTCCCCTCCAGGTTGTGGCTTCCTCCTTGACTTTTTCCCCTGCTTTTGTAACATCTGTGAACTTTACTTTGGCCTCTTTTGGTCCTTTTCACTTCACCTGATGAAATCCTGGTCCATCTCCTTGTAGTCGCTAAATTTCCAAATTTCACCAATTTTTTTTTTTCTCTTCCAATTGCAATTCCTTTGACGGTATCTCCATTCCAGTGTGTTTGTAAGTCCTTCCTTTGTGTTTTGGCCTTCAGCGGGGATCAGTTTTGACAAGCTTTGCTGCATGTGCCTGCACTTGATGGCATATGGCCAGCATTTGATGGCTTTAATTTTGGGCAAGAAGTTTTTCCTTTTTTTTTTTTTAAGTATCCATGCCATGTCCCTCATATCTTCCCCTCCAAGTGTTGGCTTCCTCCTTGACATTTTCCCCTGCTATTGTAACGTCCGTGAACTTTACTTTGGCCTCTTTTGGTCCTTTTCACTTCACCTGATGAAATCCTGGTCCATCTCCTTGTAGTCGCTAAATTTCCAAATTTCCCCAATTTTTTTTTTTTCTCTTCCAATTGCAATTCCTTTGACAGTATCTCCATTCCAGTGTGTTTGTAAGTCCTTCCTTTGTGTTTTGGCCTTCAGCGGGGATCAGTTTTGACAAGCTTTGCTGCATGTGCCTGCACTTGATGGCATATGGCCTGCATTTGATGGCTTTGATTTGGGGCAAGAAGTTTTTCCTTTTTTTTTTTTTTAAGTATCCATGCCATGTCCCTCATATCTTCCCCTCCAAGTGTTGTCTTCCACCCTGACTTTTTCCCTGCTTTTGCAACATCTCTCTGCTGAGTTTTGGCCTCTTTTGGTCCTTTGCACTGCAGCTCATTTCCTCACAGACCAGTTTTTGAAGACACTACATCTCCCAATTTTCTGGAGTTTTTGGGCTATTTTTCAATTGCATTTCATTTGATCCTATCTCCTTTCCAGAGTGTTTGTAAGCCTTTCTTTTTGGGGTCGCAAGATTCCATTTCCCTTCCCGAAAGGAAATGAAATTTCCTTTCGGGAAGGGAAATGGAATCTTGCGATTTCAATGGGGACCAAGAGAGGAATCTTTGGTGCGTGTGCCTGCACTTGATGGCATGCCATGCCTTTTGATGGCTTTGACTTGGAGCAAGATTTTTTTCTTTTTTCTTTTTTGTTAGAAGTATCCATGCCATGTCCCTCATATCTTCCCCTCCAGGTTGTGGCTTCCTCCTTGACTTTTTCCCCTGCTTTTGTAACATCTGTGAACTTTACTTTGGCCTCTTTTGGTCCTTTTCACTTCACCTGATGAAATCCTGGTCCATCTCCTTGTAGTCGCTAAATTTCCAAATTTCCCCAATTTTTTTTTTTTCTCTTCCAATTGCAATTCCTTTGACAGTATCTCCATTCCAGTGTGTTTGTAAGTCCTTCCTTTGTGTTTTGGCCTTCAGCGGGGATCAGTTTTGACAAGCTTTGCTGCATGTGCCTGCACTTGATGGCATATGGCCAGCATTTGATGGCTTTGATTTTGGGCAAGAAGTTTTTCCTTTTTTTTTTTTTAAGTATCCATGCCATGTCCCTCATATCTTCCCCTCCAAGTGTTGTCTTCCACCCTGACTTTTTCCCCTGCTATTGTAACGTCCGTGAACTTTACTTTGGCCTCTTTTGGTCCTTTTCACTTCACCTGATGAAATCCTGGTCCATCTCCTTGTAGTCGCTAAATTTCCAAATTTCCCCAATTTTTTTTTTTTCTCTTCCAATTGCAATTCCTTTGACAGTATCTCCATTCCAGTGTGTTTGTAAGTCCTTCCTTTGTGTTTTGGCCTTCAGCGGGGATCAGTTTTGACAAGCTTTGCTGCATGTGCCTGCACTTGATGGCATATGGCCTGCATTTGATGGCTTTGATTTGGGGCAAGAAGTTTTTCCTTTTTTTTTTTTTTAAGTATCCATGCCATGTCCCTCATATCTTCCCCTCCAAGTGTTGTCTTCCACCCTGACTTTTTCCCTGCTTTTGCAACATCTCTCTGCTGAGTTTTGGCCTCTTTTGGTCCTTTGCACTGCAGCTCATTTCCTCACAGACCAGTTTTTGAAGACACTACATCTCCCAATTTTCTGGAGTTTTTGGGCTATTTTTCAATTGCATTTCATTTGATCCTATCTCCTTTCCAGAGTGTTTGTAAGCCTTTCTTTTTGGGGTCGCAAGATTCCATTTCCCTTCCCGAAAGGAAATGAAATTTCCTTTCGGGAAGGGAAATGGAATCTTGCGATTTCAATGGGGACCAAGAGAGGAATCTTTGGTGCATGTGCCTGCACTTGATGGCATGCCATGCCTTTTGATGGCTTTGACTTGGAGCAAGATTTTTTTCTTTTTTCTTTTTTGTTAGAAATATCCATGCCATGTCCCTCATATCTTCCCCTCCAGGTTGTGGCTTCCTCCTTGACTTTTTCCCCTGCTTTTGTAACATCTGTGAACTTTACTTTGGCCTCTTTTGGTCCTTTTCACTTCACCTGATGAAATCCTGGTCCATCTCCTTGTAGTCGCTAAATTTCCAAATTTCCCCAATTTTTTTTTTTCTCTTCCAATTGCAATTCCTTTGACAGTATCTCCATTCCAGTGTGTTTGTAAGTCCTTCCTTTGTGTTTTGGCCTTCAGCGGGGATCAGTTTTGACAAGCTTTGCTGCATGTGCCTGCACTTGATGGCATATGGCCTGCATTTGATGGCTTTGATTTGGGGCAAGAAGTTTTTCCTTTTTTTTTTTTTTAAGTATCCATGCCATGTCCCTCATATCTTCCCCTCCAAGTGTTGTCTTCCACCCTGACTTTTTCCCTGCTTTTGCAACATCTCTCTGCTGAGTTTTGGCCTCTTTTGGTCCTTTGCACTGCAGCTCATTTCCTCACAGACCAGTTTTTGAAGACACTACATCTCCCAATTTTCTGGAGTTTTTGGGCTATTTTTCAATTGCATTTCATTTGATCCTATCTCCTTTCCAGAGTGTTTGTAAGCCTTTCTTTTTGGGGTCGCAAGATTCCATTTCCCTTCCCGAAAGGAAATTTCATTTCCTTTCGGGAAGGGAAATGGAATCTTGCGATTTCAATGGGGACCAAGAGAGGAATCTTTGGTGCATGTGCCTGCACTTGATGGCATGCCATGCCTTTTGATGGCTTTGACTTGGAGCAAGATTTTTTTCTTTTTTCTTTTTTGTTAGAAGTATCCATGCCATGTCCCTCATATCTTCCCCTCCAGGTTGTGGCTTCCTCCTTGACTTTTTCCCCTGCTTTTGTAACATCTGTGAACTTTACTTTGGCCTCTTTTGGTCCTTTTCACTTCACCTGATGAAATCCTGGTCCATCTCCTTGTAGTCGCTAAATTTCCAAATTTCACCAATTTTTTTTTTTCTCTTCCAATTGCAATTCCTTTGACGGTATCTCCATTCCAGTGTGTTTGTAAGTCCTTCCTTTGTGTTTTGGCCTTCAGCGGGGATCAGTTTTGACAAGCTTTGCTGCATGTGCCTGCACTTGATGGCATATGGCCAGCATTTGATGGCTTTAATTTTGGGCAAGAAGTTTTTCCTTTTTTTTTTTTTTAAGTATCCATGCCATGTCCCTCATATCTTCCCCTCCAAGTGTTGGCTTCCTCCTTGACATTTTCCCCTGCTATTGTAACGTCCGTGAACTTTACTTTGGCCTCTTTTGGTCCTTTTCACTTCACCTGATGAAATCCTGGTCCATCTCCTTGTAGTCGCTAAATTTCCAAATTTCCCCAATTTTTTTTTTTTCTCTTCCAATTGCAATTCCTTTGACAGTATCTCCATTCCAGTGTGTTTGTAAGTCCTTCCTTTGTGTTTTGGCCTTCAGCGGGGATCAGTTTTGACAAGCTTTGCTGCATGTGCCTGCACTTGATGGCATATGGCCTGCATTTGATGGCTTTGATTTGGGGCAAGAAGTTTTTCCTTTTTTTTTTTTTTAAGTATCCATGCCATGTCCCTCATATCTTCCCCTCCAAGTGTTGTCTTCCACCCTGACTTTTTCCCTGCTTTTGCAACATCTCTCTGCTGAGTTTTGGCCTCTTTTGGTCCTTTGCACTGCAGCTCATTTCCTCACAGACCAGTTTTTGAAGACACTACATCTCCCAATTTTCTGGAGTTTTTGGGCTATTTTTCAATTGCATTTCATTTGATCCTATCTCCTTTCCAGAGTGTTTGTAAGCCTTTCTTTTTGGGGTCGCAAGATTCCATTTCCCTTCCCGAAAGGAAATTTCATTTCCTTTCGGGAAGGGAAATGGAATCTTGCGATTTCAATGGGGACCAAGAGAGGAATCTTTGGTGCATGTGCCTGCACTTGATGGCATGCCATGCCTTTTGATGGCTTTGACTTGGAGCAAGATTTTTTTCTTTTTTCTTTTTTGTTAGAAGTATCCATGCCATGTCCCTCATATCTTCCCCTCCAGGTTGTGGCTTCCTCCTTGACTTTTTCCCCTGCTTTTGTAACATCTGTGAACTTTACTTTGGCCTCTTTTGGTCCTTTTCACTTCACCTGATGAAATCCTGGTCCATCTCCTTGTAGTCGCTAAATTTCCAAATTTCCCCAATTTTTTTTTTTCTCTTCCAATTGCAATTCCTTTGACAGTATCTCCATTCCAGTGTGTTTGTAAGTCCTTCCTTTGTGTTTTGGCCTTCAGCGGGGATCAGTTTTGACAAGCTTTGCTGCATGTGCCTGCACTTGATGGCATATGGCCAGCATTTGATGGCTTTGATTTTGGGCAAGAACTTTTTCCTTTTTTTTTTTTTAAGTATCCATGCCATGTCCCTCATATCTTCCCCTCCAAGTGTTGTCTTCCACCCTGACTTTTTCCCCTGCTTTTGTAACATCTGTGAACTTTACTTTGGCCTCTTTTGGTCCTTTTCACTTCACCTGATGAAATCCTGGTCCATCTCCTTGTAGTCGCTAAATTTCCAAATTTCCCCAATTTTTTTTTTTCTCTTCCAATTGCTATTCCTTTGACGGTATCTCCATTCCAGTGTGTTTGTAAGTCCTTCCTTTGTGTTTTGGCCTTCAGCGGGGATCAGTTTTGACAAGCTTTGCTGCATGTGCCTGCACTTGATGGCATATGGCCTGCATTTGATGGCTTTGATTTGGGGCAAGAAGTTTTTCCTTTTTTTTTTTTTAAGTATCCATGCCATGTCCCTCATATCTTCCCCTCCAAGTGTTGTCTTCCACCCTGACTTTTTCCCTGCTTTTGCAACATCTCTCTGCTGAGTTTTGGCCTCTTTTGGTCCTTTGCACTGCAGCTCATTTCCTCACAGACCAGTTTTTGAAGACACTACATCTCCCAATTTTCTGGAGTTTTTGGGCTATTTTTCAATTGCATTTCATTTGATCCTATCTCCTTTCCAGAGTGTTTGTAAGCCTTTCTTTTTGGGGTCGCAAGATTCCATTTCCCTTCCCGAAAGGAAATTTCATTTCCTTTCGGGAAGGGAAATGGAATCTTGCGATTTCAATGGGGACCAAGAGAGGAATCTTTGGTGCATGTGCCTGCACTTGATGGCATGCCATGCCTTTTGATGGCTTTGACTTGGAGCAAGATTTTTTTCTTTTTTCTTTTTTGTTAGAAGTATCCATGCCATGTCCCTCATATCTTCCCCTCCAGGTTGTGGCTTCCTCCTTGACTTTTTCCCCTGCTTTTGTAACATCTGTGAACTTTACTTTGGCCTCTTTTGGTCCTTTTCACTTCACCTGATGAAATCCTGGTCCATCTCCTTGTAGTCGCTAAATTTCCAAATTTCCCCAATTTTTTTTTTTCTCTTCCAATTGCAATTCCTTTGACAGTATCTCCATTCCAGTGTGTTTGTAAGTCCTTCCTTTGTGTTTTGGCCTTCAGCGGGGATCAGTTTTGACAAGCTTTGCTGCATGTGCCTGCACTTGATGGCATATGGCCAGCATTTGATGGCTTTGATTTGGGGCAAGAAGTTTTTCCTTTTTTTTTTTTTTAAGTATCCATGCCATGTCCCTCATATCTTCCCCTCCAAGTGTTGTCTTCCACCCTGACTTTTTCCCTGCTTTTGCAACATCTCTCTGCTGAGTTTTGGCCTCTTTTGGTCCTTTGCACTGCAGCTCATTTCCTCACAGACCAGTTTTTGAAGACACTACATCTCCCAATTTTCTGGAGTTTTTGGGCTATTTTTCAATTGCATTTCATTTGATCCTATCTCCTTTCCAGAGTGTTTGTAAGCCTTTCTTTTTGGGGTCGCAAGATTCCATTTCCCTTCCCGAAAGGAAATGAAATTTCCTTTCGGGAAGGGAAATGGAATCTTGCGATTTCAATGGGGACCAAGAGAGGAATCTTTGGTGCATGTGCCTGCACTTGATGGCATGCCATGCCTTTTGATGGCTTTGACTTGGAGCAAGATTTTTTTCTTTTTTCTTTTTTGTTAGAAGTATCCATGCCATGTCCCTCATATCTTCCCCTCCAGGTTGTGGCTTCCTCCTTGACTTTTTCCCCTGCTTTTGTAACATCTGTGAACTTTACTTTGGCCTCTTTTGGTCCTTTTCACTTCACCTGATGAAATCCTGGTCCATCTCCTTGTAGTCGCTAAATTTCCAAATTTCACCAATTTTTTTTTTTCTCTTCCAATTGCAATTCCTTTGACGGTATCTCCATTCCAGTGTGTTTGTAAGTCCTTCCTTTGTGTTTTGGCCTTCAGCGGGGATCAGTTTTGACAAGCTTTGCTGCATGTGCCTGCACTTGATGGCATATGGCCAGCATTTGATGGCTTTAATTTTGGGCAAGAAGTTTTTCCTTTTTTTTTTTTTAAGTATCCATGCCATGTCCCTCATATCTTCCCCTCCAAGTGTTGGCTTCCTCCTTGACATTTTCCCCTGCTATTGTAACGTCCGTGAACTTTACTTTGGCCTCTTTTGGTCCTTTTCACTTCACCTGATGAAATCCTGGTCCATCTCCTTGTAGTCGCTAAATTTCCAAATTTCCCCAATTTTTTTTTTTTCTCTTCCAATTGCAATTCCTTTGACAGTATCTCCATTCCAGTGTGTTTGTAAGTCCTTCCTTTGTGTTTTGGCCTTCAGCGGGGATCAGTTTTGACAAGCTTTGCTGCATGTGCCTGCACTTGATGGCATATGGCCTGCATTTGATGGCTTTGATTTGGGGCAAGAAGTTTTTCCTTTTTTTTTTTTTTAAGTATCCATGCCATGTCCCTCATATCTTCCCCTCCAAGTGTTGTCTTCCACCCTGACTTTTTCCCTGCTTTTGCAACATCTCTCTGCTGAGTTTTGGCCTCTTTTGGTCCTTTGCACTGCAGCTCATTTCCTCACAGACCAGTTTTTGAAGACACTACATCTCCCAATTTTCTGGAGTTTTTGGGCTATTTTTCAATTGCATTTCATTTGATCCTATCTCCTTTCCAGAGTGTTTGTAAGCCTTTCTTTTTGGGGTCGCAAGATTCCATTTCCCTTCCCGAAAGGAAATTTCATTTCCTTTCGGGAAGGGAAATGGAATCTTGCGATTTCAATGGGGACCAAGAGAGGAATCTTTGGTGCATGTGCCTGCACTTGATGGCATGCCATGCCTTTTGATGGCTTTGACTTGGAGCAAGATTTTTTTCTTTTTTCTTTTTTGTTAGAAGTATCCATGCCATGTCCCTCATATCTTCCCCTCCAGGTTGTGGCTTCCTCCTTGACTTTTTCCCCTGCTTTTGTAACATCTGTGAACTTTACTTTGGCCTCTTTTGGTCCTTTTCACTTCACCTGATGAAATCCTGGTCCATCTCCTTGTAGTCGCTAAATTTCCAAATTTCCCCAATTTTTTTTTTTCTCTTCCAATTGCAATTCCTTTGACAGTATCTCCATTCCAGTGTGTTTGTAAGTCCTTCCTTTGTGTTTTGGCCTTCAGCGGGGATCAGTTTTGACAAGCTTTGCTGCATGTGCCTGCACTTGATGGCATATGGCCAGCATTTGATGGCTTTGATTTTGGGCAAGAACTTTTTCCTTTTTTTTTTTTTAAGTATCCATGCCATGTCCCTCATATCTTCCCCTCCAAGTGTTGTCTTCCACCCTGACTTTTTCCCCTGCTTTTGTAACATCTGTGAACTTTACTTTGGCCTCTTTTGGTCCTTTTCACTTCACCTGATGAAATCCTGGTCCATCTCCTTGTAGTCGCTAAATTTCCAAATTTCCCCAATTTTTTTTTTTCTCTTCCAATTGCTATTCCTTTGACAGTATCTCCATTCCAGTGTGTTTGTAAGTCCTTCCTTTGTGTTTTGGCCTTCAGCGGGGATCAGTTTTGACAAGCTTTGCTGCATGTGCCTGCACTTGATGGCATATGGCCTGCATTTGATGGCTTTGATTTGGGGCAAGAAGTTTTTCCTTTTTTTTTTTTTAAGTATCCATGCCATGTCCCTCATATCTTCCCCTCCAAGTGTTGTCTTCCACCCTGACTTTTTCCCTGCTTTTGCAACATCTCTCTGCTGAGTTTTGGCCTCTTTTGGTCCTTTGCACTGCAGCTCATTTCCTCACAGACCAGTTTTTGAAGACACTACATCTCCCAATTTTCTGGAGTTTTTGGGCTATTTTTCAATTGCATTTCATTTGATCCTATCTCCTTTCCAGAGTGTTTGTAAGCCTTTCTTTTTGGGGTCGCAAGATTCCATTTCCCTTCCCGAAAGGAAATTTCATTTCCTTTCGGGAAGGGAAATGGAATCTTGCGATTTCAATGGGGACCAAGAGAGGAATCTTTGGTGCATGTGCCTGCACTTGATGGCATGCCATGCCTTTTGATGGCTTTGACTTGGAGCAAGATTTTTTTCTTTTTTCTTTTTTGTTAGAAGTATCCATGCCATGTCCCTCATATCTTCCCCTCCAGGTTGTGGCTTCCTCCTTGACTTTTTCCCCTGCTTTTGTAACATCTGTGAACTTTACTTTGGCCTCTTTTGGTCCTTTTCACTTCACCTGATGAAATCCTGGTCCATCTCCTTGTAGTCGCTAAATTTCCAAATTTCCCCAATTTTTTTTTTTCTCTTCCAATTGCAATTCCTTTGACAGTATCTCCATTCCAGTGTGTTTGTAAGTCCTTCCTTTGTGTTTTGGCCTTCAGCGGGGATCAGTTTTGACAAGCTTTGCTGCATGTGCCTGCACTTGATGGCATATGGCCAGCATTTGATGGCTTTGATTTTGGGCAAGAAGTTTTTCCTTTTTTTTTTTTTAAGTATCCATGCCATGTCCCTCATATCTTCCCCTCCAAGTGTTGTCTTCCACCCTGACTTTTTCCCCTGCTTTTGTAACATCTGTGAACTTTACTTTGGCCTCTTTTGGTCCTTTTCACTTCACCTGATGAAATCCTGGTCCATCTCCTTGTAGTCGCTAAATTTCCAAATTTCCCCAATTTTTTTTTTTTCTCTTCCAATTGCAATTCCTTTGACAGTATCTCCATTCCAGTGTGTTTGTAAGTCCTTCCTTTGTGTTTTGGCCTTCAGCGGGGATCAGTTTTGACAAGCTTTGCTGCATGTGCCTGCACTTGATGGCATATGGCCTGCATTTGATGGCTTTGATTTGGGGCAAGAAGTTTTTCCTTTTTTTTTTTTTTAAGTATCCATGCCATGTCCCTCATATCTTCCCCTCCAAGTGTTGTCTTCCACCCTGACTTTTTCCCTGCTTTTGCAACATCTCTCTGCTGAGTTTTGGCCTCTTTTGGTCCTTTGCACTGCAGCTCATTTCCTCACAGACCAGTTTTTGAAGACACTACATCTCCCAATTTTCTGGAGTTTTTGGGCTATTTTTCAATTGCATTTCATTTGATCCTATCTCCTTTCCAGAGTGTTTGTAAGCCTTTCTTTTTGGGGTCGCAAGATTCCATTTCCCTTCCCGAAAGGAAATTTCATTTCCTTTCGGGAAGGGAAATGGAATCTTGCGATTTCAATGGGGACCAAGAGAGGAATCTTTGGTGCATGTGCCTGCACTTGATGGCATGCCATGCCTTTTGATGGCTTTGACTTGGAGCAAGATTTTTTTCTTTTTTCTTTTTTGTTAGAAGTATCCATGCCATGTCCCTCATATCTTCCCCTCCAGGTTGTGGCTTCCTCCTTGACTTTTTCCCCTGCTTTTGTAACATCTGTGAACTTTACTTTGGCCTCTTTTGGTCCTTTTCACTTCACCTGATGAAATCCTGGTCCATCTCCTTGTAGTCGCTAAATTTCCAAATTTCCCCAATTTTTTTTTTTCTCTTCCAATTGCAATTCCTTTGACAGTATCTCCATTCCAGTGTGTTTGTAAGTCCTTCCTTTGTGTTTTGGCCTTCAGCGGGGATCAGTTTTGACAAGCTTTGCTGCATGTGCCTGCACTTGATGGCATATGGCCAGCATTTGATGGCTTTGATTTTGGGCAAGAAGTTTTTCCTTTTTTTTTTTTTAAGTATCCATGCCATGTCCCTCATATCTTCCCCTCCAAGTGTTGTCTTCCACCCTGACTTTTTCCCCTGCTTTTGTAACATCTGTGAACTTTACTTTGGCCTCTTTTGGTCCTTTTCACTTCACCTGATGAAATCCTGGTCCATCTCCTTGTAGTCGCTAAATTTCCAAATTTCCCCAATTTTTTTTTTTCTCTTCCAATTGCTATTCCTTTGACGGTATCTCCATTCCAGTGTGTTTGTAAGTCCTTCCTTTGTGTTTTGGCCTTCAGCGGGGATCAGTTTTGACAAGCTTTGCTGCATGTGCCTGCACTTGATGGCATATGGCCTGCATTTGATGGCTTTGATTTGGGGCAAGAAGTTTTTCCTTTTTTTTTTTTTAAGTATCCATGCCATGTCCCTCATATCTTCCCCTCCAAGTGTTGTCTTCCACCCTGACTTTTTCCCTGCTTTTGCAACATCTCTCTGCTGAGTTTTGGCCTCTTTTGGTCCTTTGCACTGCAGCTCATTTCCTCACAGACCAGTTTTTGAAGACACTACATCTCCCAATTTTCTGGAGTTTTTGGGCTATTTTTCAATTGCATTTCATTTGATCCTATCTCCTTTCCAGAGTGTTTGTAAGCCTTTCTTTTTGGGGTCGCAAGATTCCATTTCCCTTCCCGAAAGGAAATTTCATTTCCTTTCGGGAAGGGAAATGGAATCTTGCGATTTCAATGGGGACCAAGAGAGGAATCTTTGGTGCATGTGCCTGCACTTGATGGCATGCCATGCCTTTTGATGGCTTTGACTTGGAGCAAGATTTTTTTCTTTTTTCTTTTTTGTTAGAAGTATCCATGCCATGTCCCTCATATCTTCCCCTCCAGGTTGTGGCTTCCTCCTTGACTTTTTCCCCTGCTTTTGTAACATCTGTGAACTTTACTTTGGCCTCTTTTGGTCCTTTTCACTTCACCTGATGAAATCCTGGTCCATCTCCTTGTAGTCGCTAAATTTCCAAATTTCCCCAATTTATTTTTTTTCTCTTCCAATTGCAATTCCTTTGACAGTATCTCCATTCCAGTGTGTTTGTAAGTCCTTCCTTTGTGTTTTGGCCTTCAGCGGGGATCAGTTTTGACAAGCTTTGCTGCATGTGCCTGCACTTGATGGCATATGGCCAGCATTTGATGGCTTTGATTTTGGGCAAGAAGTTTTTCCTTTTTTTTTTTTTAAGTATCCATGCCATGTCCCTCATATCTTCCCCTCCAAGTGTTGTCTTCCACCCTGACTTTTTCCCTGCTTTTGCAACATCTCTCTGCTGAGTTTTGGCCTCTTTTGGTCCTTTGCACTGCAGCTCATTTCCTCACAGACCAGTTTTTGAAGACACTACATCTCCCAATTTTCTGGAGTTTTTGGGCTATTTTTCAATTGCATTTCATTTGATCCTATCTCCTTTCCAGAGTGTTTGTAAGCCTTTCTTTTTGGGGTCGCAAGATTCCATTTCCCTTCCCGAAAGGAAATTTCATTTCCTTTCGGGAAGGGAAATGGAATCTTGCGATTTCAATGGGGACCAAGAGAGGAATCTTTGGTGCATGTGCCTGCACTTGATGGCATGCCATGCCTTTTGATGGCTTTGACTTGGAGCAAGATTTTTTTCTTTTTTCTTTTTTGTTAGAAGTATCCATGCCATGTCCCTCATATCTTCCCCTCCAGGTTGTGGCTTCCTCCTTGACTTTTTCCCCTGCTTTTGTAACATCTGTGAACTTTACTTTGGCCTCTTTTGGTCCTTTTCACTTCACCTGATGAAATCCTGGTCCATCTCCTTGTAGTCGCTAAATTTCCAAATTTCCCCAATTTTTTTTTTTTCTCTTCCAATTGCAATTCCTTTGACAGTATCTCCATTCCAGTGTGTTTGTAAGTCCTTCCTTTGTGTTTTGGCCTTCAGCGGGGATCAGTTTTGACAAGCTTTGCTGCATGTGCCTGCACTTGATGGCATATGGCCAGCATTTGATGGCTTTGATTTTGGGCAAGAAGTTTTTCCTTTTTTTTTTTTTAAGTATCCATGCCATGTCCCTCATATCTTCCCCTCCAAGTGTTGTCTTCCACCCTGACTTTTTCCCCTGCTTTTGTAACATCTGTGAACTTTACTTTGGCCTCTTTTGGTCCTTTTCACTTCACCTGATGAAATCCTGGTCCATCTCCTTGTAGTCGCTAAATTTCCAAATTTCCCCAATTTTTTTTTTTCTCTTCCAATTGCTATTCCTTTGACGGTATCTCCATTCCAGTGTGTTTGTAAGTCCTTCCTTTGTGTTTTGGCCTTCAGCGGGGATCAGTTTTGACAAGCTTTGCTGCATGTGCCTGCACTTGATGGCATATGGCCTGCATTTGATGGCTTTGATTTGGGGCAAGAAGTTTTTCCTTTTTTTTTTTTTAAGTATCCATGCCATGTCCCTCATATCTTCCCCTCCAAGTGTTGTCTTCCACCCTGACTTTTTCCCTGCTTTTGCAACATCTCTCTGCTGAGTTTTGGCCTCTTTTGGTCCTTTGCACTGCAGCTCATTTCCTCACAGACCAGTTTTTGAAGACACTACATCTCCCAATTTTCTGGAGTTTTTGGGCTATTTTTCAATTGCATTTCATTTGATCCTATCTCCTTTCCAGAGTGTTTGTAAGCCTTTCTTTTTGGGGTCGCAAGATTCCATTTCCCTTCCCGAAAGGAAATTTCATTTCCTTTCGGGAAGGGAAATGGAATCTTGCGATTTCAATGGGGACCAAGAGAGGAATCTTTGGTGCATGTGCCTGCACTTGATGGCATGCCATGCCTTTTGATGGCTTTGACTTGGAGCAAGATTTTTTTCTTTTTTCTTTTTTGTTAGAAGTATCCATGCCATGTCCCTCATATCTTCCCCTCGAAGTGTTGGCTTCCTCCTTGACTTTTTCCCCTGCTATTGTAACGTCTGTGAACTTTACTTTGGCCTCTTTTGGTCCTTTTCACTTCACCTGATGAAATCCTGGTCCATCTCCTTGTAGTCGCTAAATTTCCAAATTTCCCCAATTTTTTTTTTTCTCTTCCAATTGCTATTCCTTTGAAGGTATCTCCATTCCAGTGTGTTTGTAAGTCCTTCCTTTGTGTTTTGGCCTTCAGCAGGGATCAGTTTTGACAAGCTTTGCTGCATGTGCCTGCACTTGATGGCATATGGCCAGCATTTGATGGCTTTAATTTTGGGCAAGAAGTTTTTCCTTTTTTTTTTTTTAAGTATCCATGCCATGTCCCTCATATCTTCCCCTCCAAGTGTTGTCTTCCACCCTGACTTTTTCCCCTGCTTTTGTAACATCTGTGAACTTTACTTTGGCCTCTTTTGGTCCTTTTCACTTCACCTGATGAAATCCTGGTCCATCTCCTTGTAGTCGCTAAATTTCCAAATTTCCCCAATTTTTTTTTTTTCTCTTCCAATTGCAATTCCTTTGACGGTATCTCCATTCCAGTGTGTTTGTAAGTCCTTCCTTTGTGTTTTGGCCTTCAGCGGGGATCAGTTTTGACAAGCTTTGCTGCATGTGCCTGCACTTGATGGCATATGGCCTGCATTTGATGGCTTTGATTTGGGGCAAGAAGTTTTTCCTTTTTTTTTTTTTAAGTATCCATGCCATGTCCCTCATATCTTCCCCTCCAAGTGTTGTCTTCCACCCTGACTTTTTCCCTGCTTTTGCAACATCTCTCTGCTGAGTTTTGGCCTCTTTTGGTCCTTTGCACTGCAGCTCATTTCCTCACAGACCAGTTTTTGAAGACTGGTCTCCCAATTTTCTGGAGTTTTTGGGCTATTTTTCAATTGCATTTCATTTGATCCTATCTCCTTTCCAGAGTGTTTGTAAGCCTTTCTTTTTGGGGTCGCAAGATTCCATTTCCCTTCCCGAAAGGAAATTTCATTTCCTTTCGGGAAGGGAAATGGAATCTTGCGATTTCAATGGGGACCAAGAGAGGAATCTTTGGTGCATGTGCCTGCACTTGATGGCATGCCATGCCTTTTGATGGCTTTGACTTGGAGCAAGATTTTTTTCTTTTTTCTTTTTTGTTAGAAGTATCCATGCCATGTCCCTCATATCTTCCCCTCCAGGTTGTGGCTTCCTCCTTGACTTTTTCCCCTGCTTTTGTAACATCTGTGAACTTTACTTTGGCCTCTTTTGGTCCTTTTCACTTCACCTGATGAAATCCTGGTCCATCTCCTTGTAGTCGCTAAATTTCCAAATTTCCCCAATTTTTTTTTTTTCTCTTCCAATTGCAATTCCTTTGACAGTATCTCCATTCCAGTGTGTTTGTAAGTCCTTCCTTTGTGTTTTGGCCTTCAGCGGGGATCAGTTTTGACAAGCTTTGCTGCATGTGCCTGCACTTGATGGCATATGGCCTGCATTTGATGGCTTTGATTTGGGGCAAGAAGTTTTTCCTTTTTTTTTTTTTAAGTATCCATGCCATGTCCCTCATATCTTCCCCTCCAAGTGTTGTCTTCCACCCTGACTTTTTCCCCTGCTTTTGTAACATCTGTGAACTTTACTTTGGCCTCTTTTGGTCCTTTTCACTTCACCTGATGAAATCCTGGTCCATTTCCTTGTAGTCGCTAAATTTCCAAATTTCCCCAATTTTTTTTTTTCTCTTCCAATTGCTATTCCTTTGACGGTATCTCCATTCCAGTGTGTTTGTAAGTCCTTCCTTTGTGTTTTGGCCTTCAGCGGGGATCAGTTTTGACAAGCTTTGCTGCATGTGCCTGCACTTGATGGCATATGGCCTGCATTTGATGGCTTTGATTTGGGGCAAGAAGTTTTTCCTTTTTTTTTTTTTAAGTATCCATGCCATGTCCCTCATATCTTCCCCTCCAAGTGTTGTCTTCCACCCTGACTTTTTCCCTGCTTTTGCAACATCTCTCTGCTGAGTTTTGGCCTCTTTTGGTCCTTTGCACTGCAGCTCATTTCCTCACAGACCAGTTTTTGAAGACACTACATCTCCCAATTTTCTGGAGTTTTTGGGCTATTTTTCAATTGCATTTCATTTGATCCTATCTCCTTTCCAGAGTGTTTGTAAGCCTTTCTTTTTGGGGTCGCAAGATTCCATTTCCCTTCCCGAAAGGAAATGAAATTTCCTTTCGGGAAGGGAAATGGAATCTTGCGATTTCAATGGGGACCAAGAGAGGAATCTTTGGTGCATGTGCCTGCACTTGATGGCATGCCATGCCTTTTGATGGCTTTGACTTGGAGCAAGATTTTTTTCTTTTTTCTTTTTTGTTAGAAGTATCCATGCCATGTCCCTCATATCTTCCCCTCCAGGTTGTGGCTTCCTCCTTGACTTTTTCCCCTGCTTTTGTAACATCTGTGAACTTTACTTTGGCCTCTTTTGGTCCTTTTCACTTCACCTGATGAAATCCTGGTCCATCTCCTTGTAGTCGCTAAATTTCCAAATTTCCCCAATTTTTTTTTTTCTCTTCCAATTGCTATTCCTTTGAAGGTATCTCCATTCCAGTGTGTTTGTAAGTCCTTCCTTTGTGTTTTGGCCTTCAGCGGGGATCAGTTTTGACAAGCTTTGCTGCATGTGCCTGCACTTGATGGCATATGGCCAGCATTTGATGGCTTTAATTTTGGGCAAGAAGTTTTTCCTTTTTTTTTTTTTAAGTATCCATGCCATGTCCCTCATATCTTCCCCTCCAAGTGTTGTCTTCCACCCTGACTTTTTCCCCTGCTTTTGTAACATCTGTGAACTTTACTTTGGCCTCTTTTGGTCCTTTTCACTTCACCTGATGAAATCCTGGTCCATCTCCTTGTAGTCGCTAAATTTCCAAATTTCCCCAGTTTTTTTTTTTCTCTTCCAATTGCTATTCCTTTGACGGTATCTCCATTCCAGTGTGTTTGTAAGTCCTTCCTTTGTGTTTTGGCCTTCAGTGGGGATCAGTTTTGACAAGCTTTGCTGCATGTGCCTGCACTTGATGGCATATGGCCTGCATTTGATGGCTTTGATTTTGGGCAAGAAGTTTTTCCTTTTTTTTTTTTTAAGTATCCATGCCATGTCCCTCATATCTTCCCCTCCAAGTGTTGTCTTCCACCCTGACTTTTTCCCTGCTTTTGCAACATCTCTCTGCTGAGTTTTGGCCTCTTTTGGTCCTTTGCACTGCAGCTCATTTCCTCACAGACCAGTTTTTGAAGACTGGTCTCCCAATTTTCTGGAGTTTTTGGGCTATTTTTCAATTGCATTTCATTTGATCCTATCTCCTTTCCAGAGTGTTTGTAAGCCTTTCTTTTTGGGGTCGCAAGATTCCATTTCCCTTCCCGAAAGGAAATTTCATTTCCTTTCGGGAAGGGAAATGGAATCTTGCGATTTCAATGGGGACCAAGAGAGGAATCTTTGGTGCATGTGCCTGCACTTGATGGCATGCCATGCCTTTTGATGGCTTTGACTTGGAGCAAGATTTTTTTCTTTTTTCTTTTTTGTTAGAAGTATCCATGCCATGTCCCTCATATCTTCCCCTCCAGGTTGTGGCTTCCTCCTTGACTTTTTCCCCTGCTTTTGTAACATCTGTGAACTTTACTTTGGCCTCTTTTGGTCCTTTTCACTTCACCTGATGAAATCCTGGTCCATCTCCTTGTAGTCGCTAAATTTCCAAATTTCCCCAATTTTTTTTTTTTCTCTTCCAATTGCAATTCCTTTGACAGTATCTCCATTCCAGTGTGTTTGTAAGTCCTTCCTTTGTGTTTTGGCCTTCAGCGGGGATCAGTTTTGACAAGCTTTGCTGCATGTGCCTGCACTTGATGGCATATGGCCTGCATTTGATGGCTTTGATTTGGGGCAAGAAGTTTTTCCTTTTTTTTTTTTTAAGTATCCATGCCATGTCCCTCATATCTTCCCCTCCAAGTGTTGTCTTCCACCCTGACTTTTTCCCCTGCTTTTGTAACATCTGTGAACTTTACTTTGGCCTCTTTTGGTCCTTTTCACTTCACCTGATGAAATCCTGGTCCATCTCCTTGTAGTCGCTAAATTTCCAAATTTCCCCAATTTTTTTTTTTCTCTTCCAATTGCTATTCCTTTGACGGTATCTCCATTCCAGTGTGTTTGTAAGTCCTTCCTTTGTGTTTTGGCCTTCAGCGGGGATCAGTTTTGACAAGCTTTGCTGCATGTGCCTGCACTTGATGGCATATGGCCTGCATTTGATGGCTTTGATTTGGGGCAAGAAGTTTTTCCTTTTTTTTTTTTTAAGTATCCATGCCATGTCCCTCATATCTTCCCCTCCAAGTGTTGTCTTCCACCCTGACTTTTTCCCTGCTTTTGCAACATCTCTCTGCTGAGTTTTGGCCTCTTTTGGTCCTTTGCACTGCAGCTCATTTCCTCACAGACCAGTTTTTGAAGACACTACATCTCCCAATTTTCTGGAGTTTTTGGGCTATTTTTCAATTGCATTTCATTTGATCCTATCTCCTTTCCAGAGTGTTTGTAAGCCTTTCTTTTTGGGGTCGCAAGATTCCATTTCCCTTCCCGAAAGGAAATGAAATTTCCTTTCGGGAAGGGAAATGGAATCTTGCGATTTCAATGGGGACCAAGAGAGGAATCTTTGGTGCATGTGCCTGCACTTGATGGCATGCCATGCCTTTTGATGGCTTTGACTTGGAGCAAGATTTTTTTCTTTTTTCTTTTTTGTTAGAAGTATCCATGCCATGTCCCTCATATCTTCCCCTCCAGGTTGTGGCTTCCTCCTTGACTTTTTCCCCTGCTTTTGTAACATCTGTGAACTTTACTTTGGCCTCTTTTGGTCCTTTTCACTTCACCTGATGAAATCCTGGTCCATCTCCTTGTAGTCGCTAAATTTCCAAATTTCCCCAATTTTTTTTTTTCTCTTCCAATTGCTATTCCTTTGAAGGTATCTCCATTCCAGTGTGTTTGTAAGTCCTTCCTTTGTGTTTTGGCCTTCAGCGGGGATCAGTTTTGACAAGCTTTGCTGCATGTGCCTGCACTTGATGGCATATGGCCAGCATTTGATGGCTTTAATTTTGGGCAAGAAGTTTTTCCTTTTTTTTTTTTTAAGTATCCATGCCATGTCCCTCATATCTTCCCCTCCAAGTGTTGTCTTCCACCCTGACTTTTTCCCCTGCTTTTGTAACATCTGTGAACTTTACTTTGGCCTCTTTTGGTCCTTTTCACTTCACCTGATGAAATCCTGGTCCATCTCCTTGTAGTCGCTAAATTTCCAAATTTCCCCAGTTTTTTTTTTTCTCTTCCAATTGCTATTCCTTTGACGGTATCTCCATTCCAGTGTGTTTGTAAGTCCTTCCTTTGTGTTTTGGCCTTCAGTGGGGATCAGTTTTGACAAGCTTTGCTGCATGTGCCTGCACTTGATGGCATATGGCCTGCATTTGATGGCTTTGATTTGGGGCAAGAAGTTTTTCCTTTTTTTTTTTTTTAAGTATCCATGCCATGTCCCTCATATCTTCCCCTCCAAGTGTTGTCTTCCACCCTGACTTTTTCCCTGCTTTTGCAACATCTCTCTGCTGAGTTTTGGCCTCTTTTGGTCCTTTGCACTGCAGCTCATTTCCTCACAGACCAGTTTTTGAAGACACTACATCTCCCAATTTTCTGGAGTTTTTGGGCTATTTTTCAATTGCATTTCATTTGATCCTATCTCCTTTCCAGAGTGTTTGTAAGCCTTTCTTTTTGGGGTCGCAAGATTCCATTTCCCTTCCCGAAAGGAAATTTCATTTCCTTTCGGGAAGGGAAATGGAATCTTGCGATTTCAATGGGGACCAAGAGAGGAATCTTTGGTGCATGTGCCTGCACTTGATGGCATGCCATGCCTTTTGATGGCTTTGACTTGGAGCAAGATTTTTTTCTTTTTTCTTTTTTGTTAGAAATATCCATGCCATGTCCCTCATATCTTCCCCTCCAGGTTGTGGCTTCCTCCTTGACTTTTTCCCCTGCTTTTGTAACATCTGTGAACTTTACTTTGGCCTCTTTTGGTCCTTTTCACTTCACCTGATGAAATCCTGGTCCATCTCCTTGTAGTCGCTAAATTTCCAAATTTCCCCAATTTTTTTTTTCTCTTCCAATTGCAATTCCTTTGACGGTATCTCCATTCCAGTGTGTTTGTAAGTCCTTCCTTTGTGTTTTGGCCTTCAGCGGGGATCAGTTTTGACAAGCTTTGCTGCATGTGCCTGCACTTGATGGCATATGGCCAGCATTTGATGGCTTTAATTTTGGGCAAGAAGTTTTTCCTTTTTTTTTTTTTAAGTATCCATGCCATGTCCCTCATATCTTCCCCTCCAAGTGTTGGCTTCCTCCTTGACATTTTCCCCTGCTATTGTAACGTCCGTGAACTTTACTTTGGCCTCTTTTGGTCCTTTTCACTTCACCTGATGAAATCCTGGTCCATCTCCTTGTAGTCGCTAAATTTCCGAATTTCCCCAATTTTTTTTTTTTCTCTTCCAATTGCAATTCCTTTGACAGTATCTCCATTCCAGTGTGTTTGTAAGTCCTTCCTTTGTGTTTTGGCCTTCAGCGGGGATCAGTTTTGACAAGCTTTGCTGCATGTGCCTGCACTTGATGGCATATGGCCTGCATTTGATGGCTTTGATTTGGGGCAAGAAGTTTTTCCTTTTTTTTTTTTTTAAGTATCCATGCCATGTCCCTCATATCTTCCCCTCCAAGTGTTGTCTTCCACCCTGACTTTTTCCCTGCTTTTGCAACATCTCTCTGCTGAGTTTTGGCCTCTTTTGGTCCTTTGCACTGCAGCTCATTTCCTCACAGACCAGTTTTTGAAGACACTACATCTCCCAATTTTCTGGAGTTTTTGGGCTATTTTTCAATTGCATTTCATTTGATCCTATCTCCTTTCCAGAGTGTTTGTAAGCCTTTCTTTTTGGGGTCGCAAGATTCCATTTCCCTTCCCGAAAGGAAATTTCATTTCCTTTCGGGAAGGGAAATGGAATCTTGCGATTTCAATGGGGACCAAGAGAGGAATCTTTGGTGCATGTGCCTGCACTTGATGGCATGCCATGCCTTTTGATGGCTTTGACTTGGAGCAAGATTTTTTTCTTTTTTCTTTTTTGTTAGAAGTATCCATGCCATGTCCCTCATATCTTCCCCTCCAGGTTGTGGCTTCCTCCTTGACTTTTTCCCCTGCTTTTGTAACATCTGTGAACTTTACTTTGGCCTCTTTTGGTCCTTTTCACTTCACCTGATGAAATCCTGGTCCATCTCCTTGTAGTCGCTAAATTTCCAAATTTCCCCAATTTTTTTTTTTCTCTTCCAATTGCAATTCCTTTGACGGTATCTCCATTCCAGTGTGTTTGTAAGTCCTTCCTTTGTGTTTTGGCCTTCAGCGGGGATCAGTTTTGACAAGCTTTGCTGCATGTGCCTGCACTTGATGGCATATGGCCAGCATTTGATGGCTTTAATTTTGGGCAAGAAGTTTTTCCTTTTTTTTTTTTTAAGTATCCATGCCATGTCCCTCATATCTTCCCCTCCAAGTGTTGTCTTCCACCCTGACTTTTTCCCCTGCTTTTGTAACATCTGTGAACTTTACTTTGGCCTCTTTTGGTCCTTTTCACTTCACCTGATGAAATCCTGGTCCATCTCCTTGTAGTCGCTAAATTTCCAAATTTCCCCAGTTTTTTTTTTTCTCTTCCAATTGCTATTCCTTTGACGGTATCTCCATTCCAGTGTGTTTGTAAGTCCTTCCTTTGTGTTTTGGCCTTCAGTGGGGATCAGTTTTGACAAGCTTTGCTGCATGTGCCTGCACTTGATGGCATATGGCCTGCATTTGATGGCTTTGATTTGGGGCAAGAAGTTTTTCCTTTTTTTTTTTTTTAAGTATCCATGCCATGTCCCTCATATCTTCCCCTCCAAGTGTTGTCTTCCACCCTGACTTTTTCCCTGCTTTTGCAACATCTCTCTGCTGAGTTTTGGCCTCTTTTGGTCCTTTGCACTGCAGCTCATTTCCTCACAGACCAGTTTTTGAAGACACTACATCTCCCAATTTTCTGGAGTTTTTGGGCTATTTTTCAATTGCATTTCATTTGATCCTATCTCCTTTCCAGAGTGTTTGTAAGCCTTTCTTTTTGGGGTCGCAAGATTCCATTTCCCTTCCCGAAAGGAAATTTCATTTCCTTTCGGGAAGGGAAATGGAATCTTGCGATTTCAATGGGGACCAAGAGAGGAATCTTTGGTGCATGTGCCTGCACTTGATGGCATGCCATGCCTTTTGATGGCTTTGACTTGGAGCAAGATTTTTTTCTTTTTTCTTTTTTGTTAGAAGTATCCATGCCATGTCCCTCATATCTTCCCCTCCAGGTTGTGGCTTCCTCCTTGACTTTTTCCCCTGCTTTTGTAACATCTGTGAACTTTACTTTGGCCTCTTTTGGTCCTTTTCACTTCACCTGATGAAATCCTGGTCCATCTCCTTGTAGTCGCTAAATTTCCAAATTTCCCCAATTTTTTTTTTCTCTTCCAATTGCAATTCCTTTGACAGTATCTCCATTCCAGTGTGTTTGTAAGTCCTTCCTTTGTGTTTTGGCCTTCAGCGGGGATCAGTTTTGACAAGCTTTGCTGCATGTGCCTGCACTTGATGGCATATGGCCTGCATTTGATGGCTTTGATTTGGGGCAAGAAGTTTTTCCTTTTTTTTTTTTTAAGTATCCATGCCATGTCCCTCATATCTTCCCCTCCAAGTGTTGTCTTCCACCCTGACTTTTTCCCTGCTTTTGCAACATCTCTCTGCTGAGTTTTGGCCTCTTTTGGTCCTTTGCACTGCAGCTCATTTCCTCACAGACCAGTTTTTGAAGACACTACATCTCCCAATTTTCTGGAGTTTTTGGGCTATTTTTCAATTGCATTTCATTTGATCCTATCTCCTTTCCAGAGTGTTTGTAAGCCTTTCTTTTTGGGGTCGCAAGATTCCATTTCCCTTCCCGAAAGGAAATTTCATTTCCTTTCGGGAAGGGAAATGGAATCTTGCGATTTCAATGGGGACCAAGAGAGGAATCTTTGGTGCATGTGCCTGCACTTGATGGCATGCCATGCCTTTTGATGGCTTTGACTTGGAGCAAGATTTTTTTCTTTTTTCTTTTTTGTTAGAAGTATCCATGCCATGTCCCTCATATCTTCCCCTCGAAGTGTTGGCTTCCTCCTTGACTTTTTCCCCTGCTATTGTAACGTCTGTGAACTTTACTTTGGCCTCTTTTGGTCCTTTTCACTTCACCTGATGAAATCCTGGTCCATCTCCTTGTAGTCGCTAAATTTCCAAATTTCCCCAATTTTTTTTTTTCTCTTCCAATTGCTATTCCTTTGAAGGTATCTCCATTCCAGTGTGTTTGTAAGTCCTTCCTTTGTGTTTTGGCCTTCAGCAGGGATCAGTTTTGACAAGCTTTGCTGCATGTGCCTGCACTTGATGGCATATGGCCAGCATTTGATGGCTTTAATTTTGGGCAAGAAGTTTTTCCTTTTTTTTTTTTTAAGTATCCATGCCATGTCCCTCATATCTTCCCCTCCAAGTGTTGTCTTCCACCCTGACTTTTTCCCCTGCTTTTGTAACATCTGTGAACTTTACTTTGGCCTCTTTTGGTCCTTTTCACTTCACCTGATGAAATCCTGGTCCATCTCCTTGTAGTCGCTAAATTTCCAAATTTCCCCAATTTTTTTTTTTTCTCTTCCAATTGCAATTCCTTTGACGGTATCTCCATTCCAGTGTGTTTGTAAGTCCTTCCTTTGTGTTTTGGCCTTCAGCGGGGATCAGTTTTGACAAGCTTTGCTGCATGTGCCTGCACTTGATGGCATATGGCCTGCATTTGATGGCTTTGATTTGGGGCAAGAAGTTTTTCCTTTTTTTTTTTTTAAGTATCCATGCCATGTCCCTCATATCTTCCCCTCCAAGTGTTGTCTTCCACCCTGACTTTTTCCCTGCTTTTGCAACATCTCTCTGCTGAGTTTTGGCCTCTTTTGGTCCTTTGCACTGCAGCTCATTTCCTCACAGACCAGTTTTTGAAGACTGGTCTCCCAATTTTCTGGAGTTTTTGGGCTATTTTTCAATTGCATTTCATTTGATCCTATCTCCTTTCCAGAGTGTTTGTAAGCCTTTCTTTTTGGGGTCGCAAGATTCCATTTCCCTTCCCGAAAGGAAATTTCATTTCCTTTCGGGAAGGGAAATGGAATCTTGCGATTTCAATGGGGACCAAGAGAGGAATCTTTGGTGCATGTGCCTGCACTTGATGGCATGCCATGCCTTTTGATGGCTTTGACTTGGAGCAAGATTTTTTTCTTTTTTCTTTTTTGTTAGAAGTATCCATGCCATGTCCCTCATATCTTCCCCTCCAGGTTGTGGCTTCCTCCTTGACTTTTTCCCCTGCTTTTGTAACATCTGTGAACTTTACTTTGGCCTCTTTTGGTCCTTTTCACTTCACCTGATGAAATCCTGGTCCATCTCCTTGTAGTCGCTAAATTTCCAAATTTCCCCAATTTTTTTTTTTTCTCTTCCAATTGCAATTCCTTTGACGGTATCTCCATTCCAGTGTGTTTGTAAGTCCTTCCTTTGTGTTTTGGCCTTCAGCGGGGATCAGTTTTGACAAGCTTTGCTGCATGTGCCTGCACTTGATGGCATATGGCCTGCATTTGATGGCTTTGATTTGGGGCAAGAAGTTTTTCCTTTTTTTTTTTTTAAGTATCCATGCCATGTCCCTCATATCTTCCCCTCCAAGTGTTGTCTTCCACCCTGACTTTTTCCCCTGCTTTTGTAACATCTGTGAACTTTACTTTGGCCTCTTTTGGTCCTTTTCACTTCACCTGATGAAATCCTGGTCCATTTCCTTGTAGTCGCTAAATTTCCAAATTTCCCCAATTTTTTTTTTTCTCTTCCAATTGCTATTCCTTTGACGGTATCTCCATTCCAGTGTGTTTGTAAGTCCTTCCTTTGTGTTTTGGCCTTCAGCGGGGATCAGTTTTGACAAGCTTTGCTGCATGTGCCTGCACTTGATGGCATATGGCCTGCATTTGATGGCTTTGATTTGGGGCAAGAAGTTTTTCCTTTTTTTTTTTTTAAGTATCCATGCCATGTCCCTCATATCTTCCCCTCCAAGTGTTGTCTTCCACCCTGACTTTTTCCCTGCTTTTGCAACATCTCTCTGCTGAGTTTTGGCCTCTTTTGGTCCTTTGCACTGCAGCTCATTTCCTCACAGACCAGTTTTTGAAGACTGGTCTCCCAATTTTCTGGAGTTTTTGGGCTATTTTTCAATTGCATTTCATTTGATCCTATCTCCTTTCCAGAGTGTTTGTAAGCCTTTCTTTTTGGGGTCGCAAGATTCCATTTCCCTTCCCGAAAGGAAATTTCATTTCCTTTCGGGAAGGGAAATGGAATCTTGCGATTTCAATGGGGACCAAGAGAGGAATCTTTGGTGCATGTGCCTGCACTTGATGGCATGCCATGCCTTTTGATGGCTTTGACTTGGAGCAAGATTTTTTTCTTTTTTCTTTTTTGTTAGAAGTATCCATGCCATGTCCCTCATATCTTCCCCTCAGGGTTGTGGCTTCCTCCTTGACTTTTTCCCCTGCTTTTGTAACATCTGTGAACTTTACTTTGGCCTCTTTTGGTCCTTTTCACTTCACCTGATGAAATCCTGGTCCATCTCCTTGTAGTCGCTAAATTTCCAAATTTCCCCAATTTTTTTTTTTTCTCTTCCAATTGCAATTCCTTTGACAGTATCTCCATTCCAGTGTGTTTGTAAGTCCTTCCTTTGTGTTTTGGCCTTCAGCGGGGATCAGTTTTGACAAGCTTTGCTGCATGTGCCTGCACTTGATGGCATATGGCCTGCATTTGATGGCTTTGATTTGGGGCAAGAAGTTTTTCCTTTTTTTTTTTTTAAGTATCCATGCCATGTCCCTCATATCTTCCCCTCCAAGTGTTGTCTTCCACCCTGACTTTTTCCCCTGCTTTTGTAACATCTGTGAACTTTACTTTGGCCTCTTTTGGTCCTTTTCACTTCACCTGATGAAATCCTGGTCCATCTCCTTGTAGTCGCTAAATTTCCAAATTTCCCCAATTTTTTTTTTTCTCTTCCAATTGCTATTCCTTTGACGGTATCTCCATTCCAGTGTGTTTGTAAGTCCTTCCTTTGTGTTTTGGCCTTCAGCGGGGATCAGTTTTGACAAGCTTTGCTGCATGTGCCTGCACTTGATGGCATATGGCCTGCATTTGATGGCTTTGATTTGGGGCAAGAAGTTTTTCCTTTTTTTTTTTTTAAGTATCCATGCCATGTCCCTCATATCTTCCCCTCCAAGTGTTGTCTTCCACCCTGACTTTTTCCCTGCTTTTGCAACATCTCTCTGCTGAGTTTTGGCCTCTTTTGGTCCTTTGCACTGCAGCTCATTTCCTCACAGACCAGTTTTTGAAGACACTACATCTCCCAATTTTCTGGAGTTTTTGGGCTATTTTTCAATTGCATTTCATTTGATCCTATCTCCTTTCCAGAGTGTTTGTAAGCCTTTCTTTTTGGGGTCGCAAGATTCCATTTCCCTTCCCGAAAGGAAATGAAATTTCCTTTCGGGAAGGGAAATGGAATCTTGCGATTTCAATGGGGACCAAGAGAGGAATCTTTGGTGCATGTGCCTGCACTTGATGGCATGCCATGCCTTTTGATGGCTTTGACTTGGAGCAAGATTTTTTTCTTTTTTCTTTTTTGTTAGAAGTATCCATGCCATGTCCCTCATATCTTCCCCTCCAGGTTGTGGCTTCCTCCTTGACTTTTTCCCCTGCTTTTGTAACATCTGTGAACTTTACTTTGGCCTCTTTTGGTCCTTTTCACTTCACCTGATGAAATCCTGGTCCATCTCCTTGTAGTCGCTAAATTTCCAAATTTCCCCAATTTTTTTTTTTCTCTTCCAATTGCTATTCCTTTGAAGGTATCTCCATTCCAGTGTGTTTGTAAGTCCTTCCTTTGTGTTTTGGCCTTCAGCGGGGATCAGTTTTGACAAGCTTTGCTGCATGTGCCTGCACTTGATGGCATATGGCCAGCATTTGATGGCTTTAATTTTGGGCAAGAAGTTTTTCCTTTTTTTTTTTTTAAGTATCCATGCCATGTCCCTCATATCTTCCCCTCCAAGTGTTGTCTTCCACCCTGACTTTTTCCCCTGCTTTTGTAACATCTGTGAACTTTACTTTGGCCTCTTTTGGTCCTTTTCACTTCACCTGATGAAATCCTGGTCCATCTCCTTGTAGTCGCTAAATTTCCAAATTTCCCCAGTTTTTTTTTTTCTCTTCCAATTGCTATTCCTTTGACGGTATCTCCATTCCAGTGTGTTTGTAAGTCCTTCCTTTGTGTTTTGGCCTTCAGTGGGGATCAGTTTTGACAAGCTTTGCTGCATGTGCCTGCACTTGATGGCATATGGCCTGCATTTGATGGCTTTGATTTGGGGCAAGAAGTTTTTCCTTTTTTTTTTTTTTAAGTATCCATGCCATGTCCCTCATATCTTCCCCTCCAAGTGTTGTCTTCCACCCTGACTTTTTCCCTGCTTTTGCAACATCTCTCTGCTGAGTTTTGGCCTCTTTTGGTCCTTTGCACTGCAGCTCATTTCCTCACAGACCAGTTTTTGAAGACACTACATCTCCCAATTTTCTGGAGTTTTTGGGCTATTTTTCAATTGCATTTCATTTGATCCTATCTCCTTTCCAGAGTGTTTGTAAGCCTTTCTTTTTGGGGTCGCAAGATTCCATTTCCCTTCCCGAAAGGAAATTTCATTTCCTTTCGGGAAGGGAAATGGAATCTTGCGATTTCAATGGGGACCAAGAGAGGAATCTTTGGTGCATGTGCCTGCACTTGATGGCATGCCATGCCTTTTGATGGCTTTGACTTGGAGCAAGATTTTTTTCTTTTTTCTTTTTTGTTAGAAATATCCATGCCATGTCCCTCATATCTTCCCCTCCAGGTTGTGGCTTCCTCCTTGACTTTTTCCCCTGCTTTTGTAACATCTGTGAACTTTACTTTGGCCTCTTTTGGTCCTTTTCACTTCACCTGATGAAATCCTGGTCCATCTCCTTGTAGTCGCTAAATTTCCAAATTTCCCCAATTTTTTTTTTCTCTTCCAATTGCAATTCCTTTGACGGTATCTCCATTCCAGTGTGTTTGTAAGTCCTTCCTTTGTGTTTTGGCCTTCAGCGGGGATCAGTTTTGACAAGCTTTGCTGCATGTGCCTGCACTTGATGGCATATGGCCAGCATTTGATGGCTTTAATTTTGGGCAAGAAGTTTTTCCTTTTTTTTTTTTTAAGTATCCATGCCATGTCCCTCATATCTTCCCCTCCAAGTGTTGGCTTCCTCATTGACATTTTCCCCTGCTATTGTAACGTCCGTGAACTTTACTTTGGCCTCTTTTGGTCCTTTTCACTTCACCTGATGAAATCCTGGTCCATTTCCTTGTAGTCGCTAAATTTCCAAATTTCCCCAATTTTTTTTTTTCTCTTCCAATTGCTATTCCTTTGACGGTATCTCCATTCCAGTGTGTTTGTAAGTCCTTCCTTTGTGTTTTGGCCTTCAGCGGGGATCAGTTTTGACAAGCTTTGCTGCATGTGCCTGCACTTGATGGCATATGGCCTGCATTTGATGGCTTTGATTTGGGGCAAGAAGTTTTTCCTTTTTTTTTTTTTAAGTATCCATGCCATGTCCCTCATATCTTCCCCTCCAAGTGTTGTCTTCCACCCTGACTTTTTCCCTGCTTTTGCAACATCTCTCTGCTGAGTTTTGGCCTCTTTTGGTCCTTTGCACTGCAGCTCATTTCCTCACAGACCAGTTTTTGAAGACTGGTCTCCCAATTTTCTGGAGTTTTTGGGCTATTTTTCAATTGCATTTCATTTGATCCTATCTCCTTTCCAGAGTGTTTGTAAGCCTTTCTTTTTGGGGTCGCAAGATTCCATTTCCCTTCCCGAAAGGAAATTTCATTTCCTTTCGGGAAGGGAAATGGAATCTTGCGATTTCAATGGGGACCAAGAGAGGAATCTTTGGTGCATGTGCCTGCACTTGATGGCATGCCATGCCTTTTGATGGCTTTGACTTGGAGCAAGATTTTTTTCTTTTTTCTTTTTTGTTAGAAGTATCCATGCCATGTCCCTCATATCTTCCCCTCAGGGTTGTGGCTTCCTCCTTGACTTTTTCCCCTGCTTTTGTAACATCTGTGAACTTTACTTTGGCCTCTTTTGGTCCTTTTCACTTCACCTGATGAAATCCTGGTCCATCTCCTTGTAGTCGCTAAATTTCCAAATTTCCCCAATTTTTTTTTTTTCTCTTCCAATTGCAATTCCTTTGACAGTATCTCCATTCCAGTGTGTTTGTAAGTCCTTCCTTTGTGTTTTGGCCTTCAGCGGGGATCAGTTTTGACAAGCTTTGCTGCATGTGCCTGCACTTGATGGCATATGGCCTGCATTTGATGGCTTTGATTTGGGGCAAGAAGTTTTTCCTTTTTTTTTTTTTAAGTATCCATGCCATGTCCCTCATATCTTCCCCTCCAAGTGTTGTCTTCCACCCTGACTTTTTCCCCTGCTTTTGTAACATCTGTGAACTTTACTTTGGCCTCTTTTGGTCCTTTTCACTTCACCTGATGAAATCCTGGTCCATCTCCTTGTAGTCGCTAAATTTCCAAATTTCCCCAATTTTTTTTTTTCTCTTCCAATTGCTATTCCTTTGACGGTATCTCCATTCCAGTGTGTTTGTAAGTCCTTCCTTTGTGTTTTGGCCTTCAGCGGGGATCAGTTTTGACAAGCTTTGCTGCATGTGCCTGCACTTGATGGCATATGGCCTGCATTTGATGGCTTTGATTTGGGGCAAGAAGTTTTTCCTTTTTTTTTTTTTAAGTATCCATGCCATGTCCCTCATATCTTCCCCTCCAAGTGTTGTCTTCCACCCTGACTTTTTCCCTGCTTTTGCAACATCTCTCTGCTGAGTTTTGGCCTCTTTTGGTCCTTTGCACTGCAGCTCATTTCCTCACAGACCAGTTTTTGAAGACACTACATCTCCCAATTTTCTGGAGTTTTTGGGCTATTTTTCAATTGCATTTCATTTGATCCTATCTCCTTTCCAGAGTGTTTGTAAGCCTTTCTTTTTGGGGTCGCAAGATTCCATTTCCCTTCCCGAAAGGAAATGAAATTTCCTTTCGGGAAGGGAAATGGAATCTTGCGATTTCAATGGGGACCAAGAGAGGAATCTTTGGTGCATGTGCCTGCACTTGATGGCATGCCATGCCTTTTGATGGCTTTGACTTGGAGCAAGATTTTTTTCTTTTTTCTTTTTTGTTAGAAGTATCCATGCCATGTCCCTCATATCTTCCCCTCCAGGTTGTGGCTTCCTCCTTGACTTTTTCCCCTGCTTTTGTAACATCTGTGAACTTTACTTTGGCCTCTTTTGGTCCTTTTCACTTCACCTGATGAAATCCTGGTCCATCTCCTTGTAGTCGCTAAATTTCCAAATTTCCCCAATTTTTTTTTTTCTCTTCCAATTGCTATTCCTTTGAAGGTATCTCCATTCCAGTGTGTTTGTAAGTCCTTCCTTTGTGTTTTGGCCTTCAGCGGGGATCAGTTTTGACAAGCTTTGCTGCATGTGCCTGCACTTGATGGCATATGGCCAGCATTTGATGGCTTTAATTTTGGGCAAGAAGTTTTTCCTTTTTTTTTTTTTAAGTATCCATGCCATGTCCCTCATATCTTCCCCTCCAAGTGTTGTCTTCCACCCTGACTTTTTCCCCTGCTTTTGTAACATCTGTGAACTTTACTTTGGCCTCTTTTGGTCCTTTTCACTTCACCTGATGAAATCCTGGTCCATCTCCTTGTAGTCGCTAAATTTCCAAATTTCCCCAGTTTTTTTTTTTCTCTTCCAATTGCTATTCCTTTGACGGTATCTCCATTCCAGTGTGTTTGTAAGTCCTTCCTTTGTGTTTTGGCCTTCAGTGGGGATCAGTTTTGACAAGCTTTGCTGCATGTGCCTGCACTTGATGGCATATGGCCTGCATTTGATGGCTTTGATTTGGGGCAAGAAGTTTTTCCTTTTTTTTTTTTTAAGTATCCATGCCATGTCCCTCATATCTTCCCCTCCAAGTGTTGTCTTCCACCCTGACTTTTTCCCTGCTTTTGCAACATCTCTCTGCTGAGTTTTGGCCTCTTTTGGTCCTTTGCACTGCAGCTCATTTCCTCACAGACCAGTTTTTGAAGACACTACATCTCCCAATTTTCTGGAGTTTTTGGGCTATTTTTCAATTGCATTTCATTTGATCCTATCTCCTTTCCAGAGTGTTTGTAAGCCTTTCTTTTTGGGGTCGCAAGATTCCATTTCCCTTCCCGAAAGGAAATTTCATTTCCTTTCGGGAAGGGAAATGGAATCTTGCGATTTCAATGGGGACCAAGAGAGGAATCTTTGGTGCATGTGCCTGCACTTGATGGCATGCCATGCCTTTTGATGGCTTTGACTTGGAGCAAGATTTTTTTCTTTTTTCTTTTTTGTTAGAAATATCCATGCCATGTCCCTCATATCTTCCCCTCCAGGTTGTGGCTTCCTCCTTGACTTTTTCCCCTGCTTTTGTAACATCTGTGAACTTTACTTTGGCCTCTTTTGGTCCTTTTCACTTCACCTGATGAAATCCTGGTCCATCTCCTTGTAGTCGCTAAATTTCCAAATTTCCCCAATTTTTTTTTTCTCTTCCAATTGCAATTCCTTTGACGGTATCTCCATTCCAGTGTGTTTGTAAGTCCTTCCTTTGTGTTTTGGCCTTCAGCGGGGATCAGTTTTGACAAGCTTTGCTGCATGTGCCTGCACTTGATGGCATATGGCCAGCATTTGATGGCTTTAATTTTGGGCAAGAAGTTTTTCCTTTTTTTTTTTTTAAGTATCCATGCCATGTCCCTCATACCTTCCCCTCCAAGTGTTGGCTTCCTCATTGACATTTTCCCCTGCTATTGTAACGTCCGTGAACTTTACTTTGGCCTCTTTTGGTCCTTTTCACTTCACCTGATGAAATCCTGGTCCATCTCCTTGTAGTCGCTAAATTTCCAAATTTCCCCAATTTTTTTTTTTTCTCTTCCAATTGCAATTCCTTTGACAGTATCTCCATTCCAGTGTGTTTGTAAGTCCTTCCTTTGTGTTTTGGCCTTCAGCGGGGATCAGTTTTGACAAGCTTTGCTGCATGTGCCTGCACTTGATGGCATATGGCCAGCATTTGATGGCTTTAATTTTGGGCAAGAAGTTTTTCCTTTTTTTTTTTTTAAGTATCCATGCCATGTCCCTCATATCTTCCCCTCCAAGTGTTGTCTTCCACCCTGACTTTTTCCCCTGCTTTTGTAACATCTGTGAACTTTACTTTGGCCTCTTTTGGTCCTTTTCACTTCACCTGATGAAATCCTGGTCCATCTCCTTGTAGTCGCTAAATTTCCAAATTTCCCCAGTTTTTTTTTTTCTCTTCCAATTGCTATTCCTTTGACGGTATCTCCATTCCAGTGTGTTTGTAAGTCCTTCCTTTGTGTTTTGGCCTTCAGTGGGGATCAGTTTTGACAAGCTTTGCTGCATGTGCCTGCACTTGATGGCATATGGCCTGCATTTGATGGCTTTGATTTGGGGCAAGAAGTTTTTCCTTTTTTTTTTTTTTAAGTATCCATGCCATGTCCCTCATATCTTCCCCTCCAAGTGTTGTCTTCCACCCTGACTTTTTCCCTGCTTTTGCAACATCTCTCTGCTGAGTTTTGGCCTCTTTTGGTCCTTTGCACTGCAGCTCATTTCCTCACAGACCAGTTTTTGAAGACACTACATCTCCCAATTTTCTGGAGTTTTTGGGCTATTTTTCAATTGCATTTCATTTGATCCTATCTCCTTTCCAGAGTGTTTGTAAGCCTTTCTTTTTGGGGTCGCAAGATTCCATTTCCCTTCCCGAAAGGAAATTTCATTTCCTTTCGGGAAGGGAAATGGAATCTTGCGATTTCAATGGGGACCAAGAGAGGAATCTTTGGTGCATGTGCCTGCACTTGATGGCATGCCATGCCTTTTGATGGCTTTGACTTGGAGCAAGATTTTTTTCTTTTTTCTTTTTTGTTAGAAGTATCCATGCCATGTCCCTCATATCTTCCCCTCGAAGTGTTGGCTTCCTCCTTGACTTTTTCCCCTGCTATTGTAACGTCTGTGAACTTTACTTTGGCCTCTTTTGGTCCTTTTCACTTCACCTGATGAAATCCTGGTCCATCTCCTTGTAGTCGCTAAATTTCCAAATTTCCCCAATTTTTTTTTTTCTCTTCCAATTGCTATTCCTTTGAAGGTATCTCCATTCCAGTGTGTTTGTAAGTCCTTCCTTTGTGTTTTGGCCTTCAGCAGGGATCAGTTTTGACAAGCTTTGCTGCATGTGCCTGCACTTGATGGCATATGGCCAGCATTTGATGGCTTTAATTTTGGGCAAGAAGTTTTTCCTTTTTTTTTTTTTAAGTATCCATGCCATGTCCCTCATATCTTCCCCTCCAAGTGTTGTCTTCCACCCTGACTTTTTCCCCTGCTTTTGTAACATCTGTGAACTTTACTTTGGCCTCTTTTGGTCCTTTTCACTTCACCTGATGAAATCCTGGTCCATCTCCTTGTAGTCGCTAAATTTCCAAATTTCCCCAATTTTTTTTTTTTCTCTTCCAATTGCAATTCCTTTGACGGTATCTCCATTCCAGTGTGTTTGTAAGTCCTTCCTTTGTGTTTTGGCCTTCAGCGGGGATCAGTTTTGACAAGCTTTGCTGCATGTGCCTGCACTTGATGGCATATGGCCTGCATTTGATGGCTTTGATTTGGGGCAAGAAGTTTTTCCTTTTTTTTTTTTTAAGTATCCATGCCATGTCCCTCATATCTTCCCCTCCAAGTGTTGTCTTCCACCCTGACTTTTTCCCTGCTTTTGCAACATCTCTCTGCTGAGTTTTGGCCTCTTTTGGTCCTTTGCACTGCAGCTCATTTCCTCACAGACCAGTTTTTGAAGACTGGTCTCCCAATTTTCTGGAGTTTTTGGGCTATTTTTCAATTGCATTTCATTTGATCCTATCTCCTTTCCAGAGTGTTTGTAAGCCTTTCTTTTTGGGGTCGCAAGATTCCATTTCCCTTCCCGAAAGGAAATTTCATTTCCTTTCGGGAAGGGAAATGGAATCTTGCGATTTCAATGGGGACCAAGAGAGGAATCTTTGGTGCATGTGCCTGCACTTGATGGCATGCCATGCCTTTTGATGGCTTTGACTTGGAGCAAGATTTTTTTCTTTTTTCTTTTTTGTTAGAAGTATCCATGCCATGTCCCTCATATCTTCCCCTCCAGGTTGTGGCTTCCTCCTTGACTTTTTCCCCTGCTTTTGTAACATCTGTGAACTTTACTTTGGCCTCTTTTGGTCCTTTTCACTTCACCTGATGAAATCCTGGTCCATCTCCTTGTAGTCGCTAAATTTCCAAATTTCCCCAATTTTTTTTTTTTCTCTTCCAATTGCAATTCCTTTGACAGTATCTCCATTCCAGTGTGTTTGTAAGTCCTTCCTTTGTGTTTTGGCCTTCAGCGGGGATCAGTTTTGACAAGCTTTGCTGCATGTGCCTGCACTTGATGGCATATGGCCTGCATTTGATGGCTTTGATTTGGGGCAAGAAGTTTTTCCTTTTTTTTTTTTTAAGTATCCATGCCATGTCCCTCATATCTTCCCCTCCAAGTGTTGTCTTCCACCCTGACTTTTTCCCCTGCTTTTGTAACATCTGTGAACTTTACTTTGGCCTCTTTTGGTCCTTTTCACTTCACCTGATGAAATCCTGGTCCATTTCCTTGTAGTCGCTAAATTTCCAAATTTCCCCAATTTTTTTTTTTCTCTTCCAATTGCTATTCCTTTGACGGTATCTCCATTCCAGTGTGTTTGTAAGTCCTTCCTTTGTGTTTTGGCCTTCAGCGGGGATCAGTTTTGACAAGCTTTGCTGCATGTGCCTGCACTTGATGGCATATGGCCTGCATTTGATGGCTTTGATTTGGGGCAAGAAGTTTTTCCTTTTTTTTTTTTTTAAGTATCCATGCCATGTCCCTCATATCTTCCCCTCCAAGTGTTGTCTTCCACCCTGACTTTTTCCCTGCTTTTGCAACATCTCTCTGCTGAGTTTTGGCCTCTTTTGGTCCTTTGCACTGCAGCTCATTTCCTCACAGACCAGTTTTTGAAGACACTACATCTCCCAATTTTCTGGAGTTTTTGGGCTATTTTTCAATTGCATTTCATTTGATCCTATCTCCTTTCCAGAGTGTTTGTAAGCCTTTCTTTTTGGGGTCGCAAGATTCCATTTCCCTTCCCGAAAGGAAATGAAATTTCCTTTCGGGAAGGGAAATGGAATCTTGCGATTTCAATGGGGACCAAGAGAGGAATCTTTGGTGCATGTGCCTGCACTTGATGGCATGCCATGCCTTTTGATGGCTTTGACTTGGAGCAAGATTTTTTTCTTTTTTCTTTTTTGTTAGAAGTATCCATGCCATGTCCCTCATATCTTCCCCTCCAGGTTGTGGCTTCCTCCTTGACTTTTTCCCCTGCTTTTGTAACATCTGTGAACTTTACTTTGGCCTCTTTTGGTCCTTTTCACTTCACCTGATGAAATCCTGGTCCATCTCCTTGTAGTCGCTAAATTTCCAAATTTCCCCAATTTTTTTTTTTCTCTTCCAATTGCAATTCCTTTGACGGTATCTCCATTCCAGTGTGTTTGTAAGTCCTTCCTTTGTGTTTTGGCCTTCAGCGGGGATCAGTTTTGACAAGCTTTGCTGCATGTGCCTGCACTTGATGGCATATGGCCAGCATTTGATGGCTTTAATTTTGGGCAAGAAGTTTTTCCTTTTTTTTTTTTTAAGTATCCATGCCATGTCCCTCATATCTTCCCCTCCAAGTGTTGTCTTCCACCCTGACTTTTTCCCCTGCTTTTGTAACATCTGTGAACTTTACTTTGGCCTCTTTTGGTCCTTTTCACTTCACCTGATGAAATCCTGGTCCATCTCCTTGTAGTCGCTAAATTTCCAAATTTCCCCAGTTTTTTTTTTTCTCTTCCAATTGCTATTCCTTTGACGGTATCTCCATTCCAGTGTGTTTGTAAGTCCTTCCTTTGTGTTTTGGCCTTCAGTGGGGATCAGTTTTGACAAGCTTTGCTGCATGTGCCTGCACTTGATGGCATATGGCCTGCATTTGATGGCTTTGATTTGGGGCAAGAAGTTTTTCCTTTTTTTTTTTTTTAAGTATCCATGCCATGTCCCTCATATCTTCCCCTCCAAGTGTTGTCTTCCACCCTGACTTTTTCCCTGCTTTTGCAACATCTCTCTGCTGAGTTTTGGCCTCTTTTGGTCCTTTGCACTGCAGCTCATTTCCTCACAGACCAGTTTTTGAAGACACTACATCTCCCAATTTTCTGGAGTTTTTGGGCTATTTTTCAATTGCATTTCATTTGATCCTATCTCCTTTCCAGAGTGTTTGTAAGCCTTTCTTTTTGGGGTCGCAAGATTCCATTTCCCTTCCCGAAAGGAAATTTCATTTCCTTTCGGGAAGGGAAATGGAATCTTGCGATTTCAATGGGGACCAAGAGAGGAATCTTTGGTGCATGTGCCTGCACTTGATGGCATGCCATGCCTTTTGATGGCTTTGACTTGGAGCAAGATTTTTTTCTTTTTTCTTTTTTGTTAGAAGTATCCATGCCATGTCCCTCATATCTTCCCCTCCAGGTTGTGGCTTCCTCCTTGACTTTTTCCCCTGCTTTTGTAACATCTGTGAACTTTACTTTGGCCTCTTTTGGTCCTTTTCACTTCACCTGATGAAATCCTGGTCCATCTCCTTGTAGTCGCTAAATTTCCAAATTTCCCCAATTTTTTTTTTCTCTTCCAATTGCAATTCCTTTGACAGTATCTCCATTCCAGTGTGTTTGTAAGTCCTTCCTTTGTGTTTTGGCCTTCAGCGGGGATCAGTTTTGACAAGCTTTGCTGCATGTGCCTGCACTTGATGGCATATGGCCTGCATTTGATGGCTTTGATTTGGGGCAAGAAGTTTTTCCTTTTTTTTTTTTTAAGTATCCATGCCATGTCCCTCATATCTTCCCCTCCAAGTGTTGTCTTCCACCCTGACTTTTTCCCTGCTTTTGCAACATCTCTCTGCTGAGTTTTGGCCTCTTTTGGTCCTTTGCACTGCAGCTCATTTCCTCACAGACCAGTTTTTGAAGACACTACATCTCCCAATTTTCTGGAGTTTTTGGGCTATTTTTCAATTGCATTTCATTTGATCCTATCTCCTTTCCAGAGTGTTTGTAAGCCTTTCTTTTTGGGGTCGCAAGATTCCATTTCCCTTCCCGAAAGGAAATTTCATTTCCTTTCGGGAAGGGAAATGGAATCTTGCGATTTCAATGGGGACCAAGAGAGGAATCTTTGGTGCATGTGCCTGCACTTGATGGCATGCCATGCCTTTTGATGGCTTTGACTTGGAGCAAGATTTTTTTCTTTTTTCTTTTTTGTTAGAAGTATCCATGCCATGTCCCTCATATCTTCCCCTCGAAGTGTTGGCTTCCTCCTTGACTTTTTCCCCTGCTATTGTAACGTCTGTGAACTTTACTTTGGCCTCTTTTGGTCCTTTTCACTTCACCTGATGAAATCCTGGTCCATCTCCTTGTAGTCGCTAAATTTCCAAATTTCCCCAATTTTTTTTTTTCTCTTCCAATTGCTATTCCTTTGAAGGTATCTCCATTCCAGTGTGTTTGTAAGTCCTTCCTTTGTGTTTTGGCCTTCAGCAGGGATCAGTTTTGACAAGCTTTGCTGCATGTGCCTGCACTTGATGGCATATGGCCAGCATTTGATGGCTTTAATTTTGGGCAAGAAGTTTTTCCTTTTTTTTTTTTTAAGTATCCATGCCATGTCCCTCATATCTTCCCCTCCAAGTGTTGTCTTCCACCCTGACTTTTTCCCCTGCTTTTGTAACATCTGTGAACTTTACTTTGGCCTCTTTTGGTCCTTTTCACTTCACCTGATGAAATCCTGGTCCATCTCCTTGTAGTCGCTAAATTTCCAAATTTCCCCAATTTTTTTTTTTTCTCTTCCAATTGCAATTCCTTTGACGGTATCTCCATTCCAGTGTGTTTGTAAGTCCTTCCTTTGTGTTTTGGCCTTCAGCGGGGATCAGTTTTGACAAGCTTTGCTGCATGTGCCTGCACTTGATGGCATATGGCCTGCATTTGATGGCTTTGATTTGGGGCAAGAAGTTTTTCCTTTTTTTTTTTTTAAGTATCCATGCCATGTCCCTCATATCTTCCCCTCCAAGTGTTGTCTTCCACCCTGACTTTTTCCCTGCTTTTGCAACATCTCTCTGCTGAGTTTTGGCCTCTTTTGGTCCTTTGCACTGCAGCTCATTTCCTCACAGACCAGTTTTTGAAGACTGGTCTCCCAATTTTCTGGAGTTTTTGGGCTATTTTTCAATTGCATTTCATTTGATCCTATCTCCTTTCCAGAGTGTTTGTAAGCCTTTCTTTTTGGGGTCGCAAGATTCCATTTCCCTTCCCGAAAGGAAATTTCATTTCCTTTCGGGAAGGGAAATGGAATCTTGCGATTTCAATGGGGACCAAGAGAGGAATCTTTGGTGCATGTGCCTGCACTTGATGGCATGCCATGCCTTTTGATGGCTTTGACTTGGAGCAAGATTTTTTTCTTTTTTCTTTTTTGTTAGAAGTATCCATGCCATGTCCCTCATATCTTCCCCTCCAGGTTGTGGCTTCCTCCTTGACTTTTTCCCCTGCTTTTGTAACATCTGTGAACTTTACTTTGGCCTCTTTTGGTCCTTTTCACTTCACCTGATGAAATCCTGGTCCATCTCCTTGTAGTCGCTAAATTTCCAAATTTCCCCAATTTTTTTTTTTTCTCTTCCAATTGCAATTCCTTTGACAGTATCTCCATTCCAGTGTGTTTGTAAGTCCTTCCTTTGTGTTTTGGCCTTCAGCGGGGATCAGTTTTGACAAGCTTTGCTGCATGTGCCTGCACTTGATGGCATATGGCCTGCATTTGATGGCTTTGATTTGGGGCAAGAAGTTTTTCCTTTTTTTTTTTTTAAGTATCCATGCCATGTCCCTCATATCTTCCCCTCCAAGTGTTGTCTTCCACCCTGACTTTTTCCCCTGCTTTTGTAACATCTGTGAACTTTACTTTGGCCTCTTTTGGTCCTTTTCACTTCACCTGATGAAATCCTGGTCCATCTCCTTGTAGTCGCTAAATTTCCAAATTTCCCCAATTTTTTTTTTTCTCTTCCAATTGCTATTCCTTTGACGGTATCTCCATTCCAGTGTGTTTGTAAGTCCTTCCTTTGTGTTTTGGCCTTCAGCGGGGATCAGTTTTGACAAGCTTTGCTGCATGTGCCTGCACTTGATGGCATATGGCCTGCATTTGATGGCTTTGATTTGGGGCAAGAAGTTTTTCCTTTTTTTTTTTTTAAGTATCCATGCCATGTCCCTCATATCTTCCCCTCCAAGTGTTGTCTTCCACCCTGACTTTTTCCCTGCTTTTGCAACATCTCTCTGCTGAGTTTTGGCCTCTTTTGGTCCTTTGCACTGCAGCTCATTTCCTCACAGACCAGTTTTTGAAGACACTACATCTCCCAATTTTCTGGAGTTTTTGGGCTATTTTTCAATTGCATTTCATTTGATCCTATCTCCTTTCCAGAGTGTTTGTAAGCCTTTCTTTTTGGGGTCGCAAGATTCCATTTCCCTTCCCGAAAGGAAATGAAATTTCCTTTCGGGAAGGGAAATGGAATCTTGCGATTTCAATGGGGACCAAGAGAGGAATCTTTGGTGCATGTGCCTGCACTTGATGGCATGCCATGCCTTTTGATGGCTTTGACTTGGAGCAAGATTTTTTTCTTTTTTCTTTTTTGTTAGAAGTATCCATGCCATGTCCCTCATATCTTCCCCTCCAGGTTGTGGCTTCCTCCTTGACTTTTTCCCCTGCTTTTGTAACATCTGTGAACTTTACTTTGGCCTCTTTTGGTCCTTTTCACTTCACCTGATGAAATCCTGGTCCATCTCCTTGTAGTCGCTAAATTTCCAAATTTCCCCAATTTTTTTTTTTCTCTTCCAATTGCTATTCCTTTGAAGGTATCTCCATTCCAGTGTGTTTGTAAGTCCTTCCTTTGTGTTTTGGCCTTCAGCGGGGATCAGTTTTGACAAGCTTTGCTGCATGTGCCTGCACTTGATGGCATATGGCCAGCATTTGATGGCTTTAATTTTGGGCAAGAAGTTTTTCCTTTTTTTTTTTTTAAGTATCCATGCCATGTCCCTCATATCTTCCCCTCCAAGTGTTGTCTTCCACCCTGACTTTTTCCCCTGCTTTTGTAACATCTGTGAACTTTACTTTGGCCTCTTTTGGTCCTTTTCACTTCACCTGATGAAATCCTGGTCCATCTCCTTGTAGTCGCTAAATTTCCAAATTTCCCCAGTTTTTTTTTTTCTCTTCCAATTGCTATTCCTTTGACGGTATCTCCATTCCAGTGTGTTTGTAAGTCCTTCCTTTGTGTTTTGGCCTTCAGTGGGGATCAGTTTTGACAAGCTTTGCTGCATGTGCCTGCACTTGATGGCATATGGCCTGCATTTGATGGCTTTGATTTTGGGCAAGAAGTTTTTCCTTTTTTTTTTTTTAAGTATCCATGCCATGTCCCTCATATCTTCCCCTCCAAGTGTTGTCTTCCACCCTGACTTTTTCCCTGCTTTTGCAACATCTCTCTGCTGAGTTTTGGCCTCTTTTGGTCCTTTGCACTGCAGCTCATTTCCTCACAGACCAGTTTTTGAAGACTGGTCTCCCAATTTTCTGGAGTTTTTGGGCTATTTTTCAATTGCATTTCATTTGATCCTATCTCCTTTCCAGAGTGTTTGTAAGCCTTTCTTTTTGGGGTCGCAAGATTCCATTTCCCTTCCCGAAAGGAAATGAAATTTCCTTTCGGGAAGGGAAATGGAATCTTGCGATTTCAATGGGGACCAAGAGAGGAATCTTTGGTGCATGTGCCTGCACTTGATGGCATGCCATGCCTTTTGATGGCTTTGACTTGGAGCAAGATTTTTTTCTTTTTTCTTTTTTGTTAGAAGTATCCATGCCATGTCCCTCATATCTTCCCCTCCAGGTTGTGGCTTCCTCCTTGACTTTTTCCCCTGCTTTTGTAACATCTGTGAACTTTACTTTGGCCTCTTTTGGTCCTTTTCACTTCACCTGATGAAATCCTGGTCCATCTCCTTGTAGTCGCTAAATTTCCAAATTTCCCCAATTTTTTTTTTTTCTCTTCCAATTGCAATTCCTTTGACAGTATCTCCATTCCAGTGTGTTTGTAAGTCCTTCCTTTGTGTTTTGGCCTTCAGCGGGGATCAGTTTTGACAAGCTTTGCTGCATGTGCCTGCACTTGATGGCATATGGCCTGCATTTGATGGCTTTGATTTGGGGCAAGAAGTTTTTCCTTTTTTTTTTTTTAAGTATCCATGCCATGTCCCTCATATCTTCCCCTCCAAGTGTTGTCTTCCACCCTGACTTTTTCCCCTGCTTTTGTAACATCTGTGAACTTTACTTTGGCCTCTTTTGGTCCTTTTCACTTCACCTGATGAAATCCTGGTCCATCTCCTTGTAGTCGCTAAATTTCCAAATTTCCCCAATTTTTTTTTTTCTCTTCCAATTGCTATTCCTTTGACGGTATCTCCATTCCAGTGTGTTTGTAAGTCCTTCCTTTGTGTTTTGGCCTTCAGCGGGGATCAGTTTTGACAAGCTTTGCTGCATGTGCCTGCACTTGATGGCATATGGCCTGCATTTGATGGCTTTGATTTGGGGCAAGAAGTTTTTCCTTTTTTTTTTTTTAAGTATCCATGCCATGTCCCTCATATCTTCCCCTCCAAGTGTTGTCTTCCACCCTGACTTTTTCCCTGCTTTTGCAACATCTCTCTGCTGAGTTTTGGCCTCTTTTGGTCCTTTGCACTGCAGCTCATTTCCTCACAGACCAGTTTTTGAAGACACTACATCTCCCAATTTTCTGGAGTTTTTGGGCTATTTTTCAATTGCATTTCATTTGATCCTATCTCCTTTCCAGAGTGTTTGTAAGCCTTTCTTTTTGGGGTCGCAAGATTCCATTTCCCTTCCCGAAAGGAAATGAAATTTCCTTTCGGGAAGGGAAATGGAATCTTGCGATTTCAATGGGGACCAAGAGAGGAATCTTTGGTGCATGTGCCTGCACTTGATGGCATGCCATGCCTTTTGATGGCTTTGACTTGGAGCAAGATTTTTTTCTTTTTTCTTTTTTGTTAGAAGTATCCATGCCATGTCCCTCATATCTTCCCCTCCAGGTTGTGGCTTCCTCCTTGACTTTTTCCCCTGCTTTTGTAACATCTGTGAACTTTACTTTGGCCTCTTTTGGTCCTTTTCACTTCACCTGATGAAATCCTGGTCCATCTCCTTGTAGTCGCTAAATTTCCAAATTTCCCCAATTTTTTTTTTTCTCTTCCAATTGCTATTCCTTTGAAGGTATCTCCATTCCAGTGTGTTTGTAAGTCCTTCCTTTGTGTTTTGGCCTTCAGCGGGGATCAGTTTTGACAAGCTTTGCTGCATGTGCCTGCACTTGATGGCATATGGCCAGCATTTGATGGCTTTAATTTTGGGCAAGAAGTTTTTCCTTTTTTTTTTTTTAAGTATCCATGCCATGTCCCTCATATCTTCCCCTCCAAGTGTTGTCTTCCACCCTGACTTTTTCCCCTGCTTTTGTAACATCTGTGAACTTTACTTTGGCCTCTTTTGGTCCTTTTCACTTCACCTGATGAAATCCTGGTCCATCTCCTTGTAGTCGCTAAATTTCCAAATTTCCCCAGTTTTTTTTTTTCTCTTCCAATTGCTATTCCTTTGACGGTATCTCCATTCCAGTGTGTTTGTAAGTCCTTCCTTTGTGTTTTGGCCTTCAGTGGGGATCAGTTTTGACAAGCTTTGCTGCATGTGCCTGCACTTGATGGCATATGGCCTGCATTTGATGGCTTTGATTTGGGGCAAGAAGTTTTTCCTTTTTTTTTTTTTTAAGTATCCATGCCATGTCCCTCATATCTTCCCCTCCAAGTGTTGTCTTCCACCCTGACTTTTTCCCTGCTTTTGCAACATCTCTCTGCTGAGTTTTGGCCTCTTTTGGTCCTTTGCACTGCAGCTCATTTCCTCACAGACCAGTTTTTGAAGACACTACATCTCCCAATTTTCTGGAGTTTTTGGGCTATTTTTCAATTGCATTTCATTTGATCCTATCTCCTTTCCAGAGTGTTTGTAAGCCTTTCTTTTTGGGGTCGCAAGATTCCATTTCCCTTCCCGAAAGGAAATTTCATTTCCTTTCGGGAAGGGAAATGGAATCTTGCGATTTCAATGGGGACCAAGAGAGGAATCTTTGGTGCATGTGCCTGCACTTGATGGCATGCCATGCCTTTTGATGGCTTTGACTTGGAGCAAGATTTTTTTCTTTTTTCTTTTTTGTTAGAAATATCCATGCCATGTCCCTCATATCTTCCCCTCCAGGTTGTGGCTTCCTCCTTGACTTTTTCCCCTGCTTTTGTAACATCTGTGAACTTTACTTTGGCCTCTTTTGGTCCTTTTCACTTCACCTGATGAAATCCTGGTCCATCTCCTTGTAGTCGCTAAATTTCCAAATTTCCCCAATTTTTTTTTTCTCTTCCAATTGCAATTCCTTTGACAGTATCTCCATTCCAGTGTGTTTGTAAGTCCTTCCTTTGTGTTTTGGCCTTCAGCGGGGATCAGTTTTGACAAGCTTTGCTGCATGTGCCTGCACTTGATGGCATATGGCCTGCATTTGATGGCTTTGATTTGGGGCAAGAAGTTTTTCCTTTTTTTTTTTTTTAAGTATCCATGCCATGTCCCTCATATCTTCCCCTCCAAGTGTTGTCTTCCACCCTGACTTTTTCCCTGCTTTTGCAACATCTCTCTGCTGAGTTTTGGCCTCTTTTGGTCCTTTGCACTGCAGCTCATTTCCTCACAGACCAGTTTTTGAAGACACTACATCTCCCAATTTTCTGGAGTTTTTGGGCTATTTTTCAATTGCATTTCATTTGATCCTATCTCCTTTCCAGAGTGTTTGTAAGCCTTTCTTTTTGGGGTCGCAAGATTCCATTTCCCTTCCCGAAAGGAAATGAAATTTCCTTTCGGGAAGGGAAATGGAATCTTGCGATTTCAATGGGGACCAAGAGAGGAATCTTTGGTGCATGTGCCTGCACTTGATGGCATGCCATGCCTTTTGATGGCTTTGACTTGGAGCAAGATTTTTTTCTTTTTTCTTTTTTGTTAGAAGTATCCATGCCATGTCCCTCATATCTTCCCCTCCAGGTTGTGGCTTCCTCCTTGACTTTTTCCCCTGCTTTTGTAACATCTGTGAACTTTACTTTGGCCTCTTTTGGTCCTTTTCACTTCACCTGATGAAATCCTGGTCCATCTCCTTGTAGTCGCTAAATTTCCAAATTTCCCCAATTTTTTTTTTTCTCTTCCAATTGCAATTCCTTTGACGGTATCTCCATTCCAGTGTGTTTGTAAGTCCTTCCTTTGTGTTTTGGCCTTCAGCGGGGATCAGTTTTGACAAGCTTTGCTGCATGTGCCTGCACTTGATGGCATATGGCCAGCATTTGATGGCTTTAATTTTGGGCAAGAAGTTTTTCCTTTTTTTTTTTTTAAGTATCCATGCCATGTCCCTCATATCTTCCCCTCCAAGTGTTGTCTTCCACCCTGACTTTTTCCCCTGCTTTTGTAACATCTGTGAACTTTACTTTGGCCTCTTTTGGTCCTTTTCACTTCACCTGATGAAATCCTGGTCCATCTCCTTGTAGTCGCTAAATTTCCAAATTTCCCCAGTTTTTTTTTTTCTCTTCCAATTGCTATTCCTTTGACGGTATCTCCATTCCAGTGTGTTTGTAAGTCCTTCCTTTGTGTTTTGGCCTTCAGTGGGGATCAGTTTTGACAAGCTTTGCTGCATGTGCCTGCACTTGATGGCATATGGCCTGCATTTGATGGCTTTGATTTGGGGCAAGAAGTTTTTCCTTTTTTTTTTTTTAAGTATCCATGCCATGTCCCTCATATCTTCCCCTCCAAGTGTTGTCTTCCACCCTGACTTTTTCCCTGCTTTTGCAACATCTCTCTGCTGAGTTTTGGCCTCTTTTGGTCCTTTGCACTGCAGCTCATTTCCTCACAGACCAGTTTTTGAAGACACTACATCTCCCAATTTTCTGGAGTTTTTGGGCTATTTTTCAATTGCATTTCATTTGATCCTATCTCCTTTCCAGAGTGTTTGTAAGCCTTTCTTTTTGGGGTCGCAAGATTCCATTTCCCTTCCCGAAAGGAAATTTCATTTCCTTTCGGGAAGGGAAATGGAATCTTGCGATTTCAATGGGGACCAAGAGAGGAATCTTTGGTGCATGTGCCTGCACTTGATGGCATGCCATGCCTTTTGATGGCTTTGACTTGGAGCAAGATTTTTTTCTTTTTTCTTTTTTGTTAGAAGTATCCATGCCATGTCCCTCATATCTTCCCCTCCAGGTTGTGGCTTCCTCCTTGACTTTTTCCCCTGCTTTTGTAACATCTGTGAACTTTACTTTGGCCTCTTTTGGTCCTTTTCACTTCACCTGATGAAATCCTGGTCCATCTCCTTGTAGTCGCTAAATTTCCAAATTTCCCCAATTTTTTTTTTCTCTTCCAATTGCAATTCCTTTGACAGTATCTCCATTCCAGTGTGTTTGTAAGTCCTTCCTTTGTGTTTTGGCCTTCAGCGGGGATCAGTTTTGACAAGCTTTGCTGCATGTGCCTGCACTTGATGGCATATGGCCTGCATTTGATGGCTTTGATTTGGGGCAAGAAGTTTTTCCTTTTTTTTTTTTTTAAGTATCCATGCCATGTCCCTCATATCTTCCCCTCCAAGTGTTGTCTTCCACCCTGACTTTTTCCCTGCTTTTGCAACATCTCTCTGCTGAGTTTTGGCCTCTTTTGGTCCTTTGCACTGCAGCTCATTTCCTCACAGACCAGTTTTTGAAGACACTACATCTCCCAATTTTCTGGAGTTTTTGGGCTATTTTTCAATTGCATTTCATTTGATCCTATCTCCTTTCCAGAGTGTTTGTAAGCCTTTCTTTTTGGGGTCGCAAGATTCCATTTCCCTTCCCGAAAGGAAATTTCATTTCCTTTCGGGAAGGGAAATGGAATCTTGCGATTTCAATGGGGACCAAGAGAGGAATCTTTGGTGCATGTGCCTGCACTTGATGGCATGCCATGCCTTTTGATGGCTTTGACTTGGAGCAAGATTTTTTTCTTTTTTCTTTTTTGTTAGAAGTATCCATGCCATGTCCCTCATATCTTCCCCTCCAGGTTGTGGCTTCCTCCTTGACTTTTTCCCCTGCTTTTGTAACATCTGTGAACTTTACTTTGGCCTCTTTTGGTCCTTTTCACTTCACCTGATGAAATCCTGGTCCATCTCCTTGTAGTCGCTAAATTTCCAAATTTCCCCAATTTTTTTTTTCTCTTCCAATTGCAATTCCTTTGACAGTATCTCCATTCCAGTGTGTTTGTAAGTCCTTCCTTTGTGTTTTGGCCTTCAGCGGGGATCAGTTTTGACAAGCTTTGCTGCATGTGCCTGCACTTGATGGCATATGGCCTGCATTTGATGGCTTTGATTTGGGGCAAGAAGTTTTTCCTTTTTTTTTTTTTTAAGTATCCATGCCATGTCCCTCATATCTTCCCCTCCAAGTGTTGTCTTCCACCCTGACTTTTTCCCTGCTTTTGCAACATCTCTCTGCTGAGTTTTGGCCTCTTTTGGTCCTTTGCACTGCAGCTCATTTCCTCACAGACCAGTTTTTGAAGACACTACATCTCCCAATTTTCTGGAGTTTTTGGGCTATTTTTCAATTGCATTTCATTTGATCCTATCTCCTTTCCAGAGTGTTTGTAAGCCTTTCTTTTTGGGGTCGCAAGATTCCATTTCCCTTCCCGAAAGGAAATGAAATTTCCTTTCGGGAAGGGAAATGGAATCTTGCGATTTCAATGGGGACCAAGAGAGGAATCTTTGGTGCATGTGCCTGCACTTGATGGCATGCCATGCCTTTTGATGGCTTTGACTTGGAGCAAGATTTTTTTCTTTTTTCTTTTTTGTTAGAAGTATCCATGCCATGTCCCTCATATCTTCCCCTCCAGGTTGTGGCTTCCTCCTTGACTTTTTCCCCTGCTTTTGTAACATCTGTGAACTTTACTTTGGCCTCTTTTGGTCCTTTTCACTTCACCTGATGAAATCCTGGTCCATCTCCTTGTAGTCGCTAAATTTCCAAATTTCCCCAATTTTTTTTTTTCTCTTCCAATTGCTATTCCTTTGAAGGTATCTCCATTCCAGTGTGTTTGTAAGTCCTTCCTTTGTGTTTTGGCCTTCAGCGGGGATCAGTTTTGACAAGCTTTGCTGCATGTGCCTGCACTTGATGGCATATGGCCAGCATTTGATGGCTTTAATTTTGGGCAAGAAGTTTTTCCTTTTTTTTTTTTTAAGTATCCATGCCATGTCCCTCATATCTTCCCCTCCAAGTGTTGTCTTCCACCCTGACTTTTTCCCCTGCTTTTGTAACATCTGTGAACTTTACTTTGGCCTCTTTTGGTCCTTTTCACTTCACCTGATGAAATCCTGGTCCATCTCCTTGTAGTCGCTAAATTTCCAAATTTCCCCAGTTTTTTTTTTTCTCTTCCAATTGCTATTCCTTTGACGGTATCTCCATTCCAGTGTGTTTGTAAGTCCTTCCTTTGTGTTTTGGCCTTCAGTGGGGATCAGTTTTGACAAGCTTTGCTGCATGTGCCTGCACTTGATGGCATATGGCCTGCATTTGATGGCTTTGATTTTGGGCAAGAAGTTTTTCCTTTTTTTTTTTTTAAGTATCCATGCCATGTCCCTCATATCTTCCCCTCCAAGTGTTGTCTTCCACCCTGACTTTTTCCCTGCTTTTGCAACATCTCTCTGCTGAGTTTTGGCCTCTTTTGGTCCTTTGCACTGCAGCTCATTTCCTCACAGACCAGTTTTTGAAGACTGGTCTCCCAATTTTCTGGAGTTTTTGGGCTATTTTTCAATTGCATTTCATTTGATCCTATCTCCTTTCCAGAGTGTTTGTAAGCCTTTCTTTTTGGGGTCGCAAGATTCCATTTCCCTTCCCGAAAGGAAATGAAATTTCCTTTCGGGAAGGGAAATGGAATCTTGCGATTTCAATGGGGACCAAGAGAGGAATCTTTGGTGCATGTGCCTGCACTTGATGGCATGCCATGCCTTTTGATGGCTTTGACTTGGAGCAAGATTTTTTTCTTTTTTCTTTTTTGTTAGAAGTATCCATGCCATGTCCCTCATATCTTCCCCTCCAGGTTGTGGCTTCCTCCTTGACTTTTTCCCCTGCTTTTGTAACATCTGTGAACTTTACTTTGGCCTCTTTTGGTCCTTTTCACTTCACCTGATGAAATCCTGGTCCATCTCCTTGTAGTCGCTAAATTTCCAAATTTCCCCAATTTTTTTTTTTTCTCTTCCAATTGCAATTCCTTTGACAGTATCTCCATTCCAGTGTGTTTGTAAGTCCTTCCTTTGTGTTTTGGCCTTCAGCGGGGATCAGTTTTGACAAGCTTTGCTGCATGTGCCTGCACTTGATGGCATATGGCCTGCATTTGATGGCTTTGATTTGGGGCAAGAAGTTTTTCCTTTTTTTTTTTTTAAGTATCCATGCCATGTCCCTCATATCTTCCCCTCCAAGTGTTGTCTTCCACCCTGACTTTTTCCCCTGCTTTTGTAACATCTGTGAACTTTACTTTGGCCTCTTTTGGTCCTTTTCACTTCACCTGATGAAATCCTGGTCCATCTCCTTGTAGTCGCTAAATTTCCAAATTTCCCCAATTTTTTTTTTTCTCTTCCAATTGCTATTCCTTTGACGGTATCTCCATTCCAGTGTGTTTGTAAGTCCTTCCTTTGTGTTTTGGCCTTCAGCGGGGATCAGTTTTGACAAGCTTTGCTGCATGTGCCTGCACTTGATGGCATATGGCCTGCATTTGATGGCTTTGATTTGGGGCAAGAAGTTTTTCCTTTTTTTTTTTTTAAGTATCCATGCCATGTCCCTCATATCTTCCCCTCCAAGTGTTGTCTTCCACCCTGACTTTTTCCCTGCTTTTGCAACATCTCTCTGCTGAGTTTTGGCCTCTTTTGGTCCTTTGCACTGCAGCTCATTTCCTCACAGACCAGTTTTTGAAGACACTACATCTCCCAATTTTCTGGAGTTTTTGGGCTATTTTTCAATTGCATTTCATTTGATCCTATCTCCTTTCCAGAGTGTTTGTAAGCCTTTCTTTTTGGGGTCGCAAGATTCCATTTCCCTTCCCGAAAGGAAATGAAATTTCCTTTCGGGAAGGGAAATGGAATCTTGCGATTTCAATGGGGACCAAGAGAGGAATCTTTGGTGCATGTGCCTGCACTTGATGGCATGCCATGCCTTTTGATGGCTTTGACTTGGAGCAAGATTTTTTTCTTTTTTCTTTTTTGTTAGAAGTATCCATGCCATGTCCCTCATATCTTCCCCTCCAGGTTGTGGCTTCCTCCTTGACTTTTTCCCCTGCTTTTGTAACATCTGTGAACTTTACTTTGGCCTCTTTTGGTCCTTTTCACTTCACCTGATGAAATCCTGGTCCATCTCCTTGTAGTCGCTAAATTTCCAAATTTCCCCAATTTTTTTTTTTCTCTTCCAATTGCTATTCCTTTGAAGGTATCTCCATTCCAGTGTGTTTGTAAGTCCTTCCTTTGTGTTTTGGCCTTCAGCGGGGATCAGTTTTGACAAGCTTTGCTGCATGTGCCTGCACTTGATGGCATATGGCCAGCATTTGATGGCTTTAATTTTGGGCAAGAAGTTTTTCCTTTTTTTTTTTTTAAGTATCCATGCCATGTCCCTCATATCTTCCCCTCCAAGTGTTGTCTTCCACCCTGACTTTTTCCCCTGCTTTTGTAACATCTGTGAACTTTACTTTGGCCTCTTTTGGTCCTTTTCACTTCACCTGATGAAATCCTGGTCCATCTCCTTGTAGTCGCTAAATTTCCAAATTTCCCCAGTTTTTTTTTTTCTCTTCCAATTGCTATTCCTTTGACGGTATCTCCATTCCAGTGTGTTTGTAAGTCCTTCCTTTGTGTTTTGGCCTTCAGTGGGGATCAGTTTTGACAAGCTTTGCTGCATGTGCCTGCACTTGATGGCATATGGCCTGCATTTGATGGCTTTGATTTGGGGCAAGAAGTTTTTCCTTTTTTTTTTTTTTAAGTATCCATGCCATGTCCCTCATATCTTCCCCTCCAAGTGTTGTCTTCCACCCTGACTTTTTCCCTGCTTTTGCAACATCTCTCTGCTGAGTTTTGGCCTCTTTTGGTCCTTTGCACTGCAGCTCATTTCCTCACAGACCAGTTTTTGAAGACACTACATCTCCCAATTTTCTGGAGTTTTTGGGCTATTTTTCAATTGCATTTCATTTGATCCTATCTCCTTTCCAGAGTGTTTGTAAGCCTTTCTTTTTGGGGTCGCAAGATTCCATTTCCCTTCCCGAAAGGAAATTTCATTTCCTTTCGGGAAGGGAAATGGAATCTTGCGATTTCAATGGGGACCAAGAGAGGAATCTTTGGTGCATGTGCCTGCACTTGATGGCATGCCATGCCTTTTGATGGCTTTGACTTGGAGCAAGATTTTTTTCTTTTTTCTTTTTTGTTAGAAATATCCATGCCATGTCCCTCATATCTTCCCCTCCAGGTTGTGGCTTCCTCCTTGACTTTTTCCCCTGCTTTTGTAACATCTGTGAACTTTACTTTGGCCTCTTTTGGTCCTTTTCACTTCACCTGATGAAATCCTGGTCCATCTCCTTGTAGTCGCTAAATTTCCAAATTTCCCCAATTTTTTTTTTCTCTTCCAATTGCAATTCCTTTGACAGTATCTCCATTCCAGTGTGTTTGTAAGTCCTTCCTTTGTGTTTTGGCCTTCAGCGGGGATCAGTTTTGACAAGCTTTGCTGCATGTGCCTGCACTTGATGGCATATGGCCTGCATTTGATGGCTTTGATTTGGGGCAAGAAGTTTTTCCTTTTTTTTTTTTTTAAGTATCCATGCCATGTCCCTCATATCTTCCCCTCCAAGTGTTGTCTTCCACCCTGACTTTTTCCCTGCTTTTGCAACATCTCTCTGCTGAGTTTTGGCCTCTTTTGGTCCTTTGCACTGCAGCTCATTTCCTCACAGACCAGTTTTTGAAGACACTACATCTCCCAATTTTCTGGAGTTTTTGGGCTATTTTTCAATTGCATTTCATTTGATCCTATCTCCTTTCCAGAGTGTTTGTAAGCCTTTCTTTTTGGGGTCGCAAGATTCCATTTCCCTTCCCGAAAGGAAATGAAATTTCCTTTCGGGAAGGGAAATGGAATCTTGCGATTTCAATGGGGACCAAGAGAGGAATCTTTGGTGCATGTGCCTGCACTTGATGGCATGCCATGCCTTTTGATGGCTTTGACTTGGAGCAAGATTTTTTTCTTTTTTCTTTTTTGTTAGAAGTATCCATGCCATGTCCCTCATATCTTCCCCTCCAGGTTGTGGCTTCCTCCTTGACTTTTTCCCCTGCTTTTGTAACATCTGTGAACTTTACTTTGGCCTCTTTTGGTCCTTTTCACTTCACCTGATGAAATCCTGGTCCATCTCCTTGTAGTCGCTAAATTTCCAAATTTCCCCAATTTTTTTTTTTCTCTTCCAATTGCAATTCCTTTGACGGTATCTCCATTCCAGTGTGTTTGTAAGTCCTTCCTTTGTGTTTTGGCCTTCAGCGGGGATCAGTTTTGACAAGCTTTGCTGCATGTGCCTGCACTTGATGGCATATGGCCAGCATTTGATGGCTTTAATTTTGGGCAAGAAGTTTTTCCTTTTTTTTTTTTTAAGTATCCATGCCATGTCCCTCATATCTTCCCCTCCAAGTGTTGTCTTCCACCCTGACTTTTTCCCCTGCTTTTGTAACATCTGTGAACTTTACTTTGGCCTCTTTTGGTCCTTTTCACTTCACCTGATGAAATCCTGGTCCATCTCCTTGTAGTCGCTAAATTTCCAAATTTCCCCAGTTTTTTTTTTTCTCTTCCAATTGCTATTCCTTTGACGGTATCTCCATTCCAGTGTGTTTGTAAGTCCTTCCTTTGTGTTTTGGCCTTCAGTGGGGATCAGTTTTGACAAGCTTTGCTGCATGTGCCTGCACTTGATGGCATATGGCCTGCATTTGATGGCTTTGATTTGGGGCAAGAAGTTTTTCCTTTTTTTTTTTTTTAAGTATCCATGCCATGTCCCTCATATCTTCCCCTCCAAGTGTTGTCTTCCACCCTGACTTTTTCCCTGCTTTTGCAACATCTCTCTGCTGAGTTTTGGCCTCTTTTGGTCCTTTGCACTGCAGCTCATTTCCTCACAGACCAGTTTTTGAAGACACTACATCTCCCAATTTTCTGGAGTTTTTGGGCTATTTTTCAATTGCATTTCATTTGATCCTATCTCCTTTCCAGAGTGTTTGTAAGCCTTTCTTTTTGGGGTCGCAAGATTCCATTTCCCTTCCCGAAAGGAAATTTCATTTCCTTTCGGGAAGGGAAATGGAATCTTGCGATTTCAATGGGGACCAAGAGAGGAATCTTTGGTGCATGTGCCTGCACTTGATGGCATGCCATGCCTTTTGATGGCTTTGACTTGGAGCAAGATTTTTTTCTTTTTTCTTTTTTGTTAGAAGTATCCATGCCATGTCCCTCATATCTTCCCCTCCAGGTTGTGGCTTCCTCCTTGACTTTTTCCCCTGCTTTTGTAACATCTGTGAACTTTACTTTGGCCTCTTTTGGTCCTTTTCACTTCACCTGATGAAATCCTGGTCCATCTCCTTGTAGTCGCTAAATTTCCAAATTTCCCCAATTTTTTTTTTCTCTTCCAATTGCAATTCCTTTGACAGTATCTCCATTCCAGTGTGTTTGTAAGTCCTTCCTTTGTGTTTTGGCCTTCAGCGGGGATCAGTTTTGACAAGCTTTGCTGCATGTGCCTGCACTTGATGGCATATGGCCTGCATTTGATGGCTTTGATTTGGGGCAAGAAGTTTTTCCTTTTTTTTTTTTTTAAGTATCCATGCCATGTCCCTCATATCTTCCCCTCCAAGTGTTGTCTTCCACCCTGACTTTTTCCCTGCTTTTGCAACATCTCTCTGCTGAGTTTTGGCCTCTTTTGGTCCTTTGCACTGCAGCTCATTTCCTCACAGACCAGTTTTTGAAGACACTACATCTCCCAATTTTCTGGAGTTTTTGGGCTATTTTTCAATTGCATTTCATTTGATCCTATCTCCTTTCCAGAGTGTTTGTAAGCCTTTCTTTTTGGGGTCGCAAGATTCCATTTCCCTTCCCGAAAGGAAATGAAATTTCCTTTCGGGAAGGGAAATGGAATCTTGCGATTTCAATGGGGACCAAGAGAGGAATCTTTGGTGCATGTGCCTGCACTTGATGGCATGCCATGCCTTTTGATGGCTTTGACTTGGAGCAAGATTTTTTTCTTTTTTCTTTTTTGTTAGAAGTATCCATGCCATGTCCCTCATATCTTCCCCTCCAGGTTGTGGCTTCCTCCTTGACTTTTTCCCCTGCTTTTGTAACATCTGTGAACTTTACTTTGGCCTCTTTTGGTCCTTTTCACTTCACCTGATGAAATCCTGGTCCATCTCCTTGTAGTCGCTAAATTTCCAAATTTCCCCAATTTTTTTTTTTCTCTTCCAATTGCAATTCCTTTGACGGTATCTCCATTCCAGTGTGTTTGTAAGTCCTTCCTTTGTGTTTTGGCCTTCAGCGGGGATCAGTTTTGACAAGCTTTGCTGCATGTGCCTGCACTTGATGGCATATGGCCAGCATTTGATGGCTTTAATTTTGGGCAAGAAGTTTTTCCTTTTTTTTTTTTTAAGTATCCATGCCATGTCCCTCATATCTTCCCCTCCAAGTGTTGGCTTCCTCCTTGACATTTTCCCCTGCTATTGTAACGTCCGTGAACTTTACTTTGGCCTCTTTTGGTCCTTTTCACTTCACCTGATGAAATCCTGGTCCATCTCCTTGTAGTCGCTAAATTTCCAAATTTCCCCAATTTTTTTTTTTTCTCTTCCAATTGCAATTCCTTTGACAGTATCTCCATTCCAGTGTGTTTGTAAGTCCTTCCTTTGTGTTTTGGCCTTCAGCGGGGATCAGTTTTGACAAGCTTTGCTGCATGTGCCTGCACTTGATGGCATATGGCCTGCATTTGATGGCTTTGATTTGGGGCAAGAAGTTTTTCCTTTTTTTTTTTTTTAAGTATCCATGCCATGTCCCTCATATCTTCCCCTCCAAGTGTTGTCTTCCACCCTGACTTTTTCCCTGCTTTTGCAACATCTCTCTGCTGAGTTTTGGCCTCTTTTGGTCCTTTGCACTGCAGCTCATTTCCTCACAGACCAGTTTTTGAAGACACTACATCTCCCAATTTTCTGGAGTTTTTGGGCTATTTTTCAATTGCATTTCATTTGATCCTATCTCCTTTCCAGAGTGTTTGTAAGCCTTTCTTTTTGGGGTCGCAAGATTCCATTTCCCTTCCCGAAAGGAAATGAAATTTCCTTTCGGGAAGGGAAATGGAATCTTGCGATTTCAATGGGGACCAAGAGAGGAATCTTTGGTGCATGTGCCTGCACTTGATGGCATGCCATGCCTTTTGATGGCTTTGACTTGGAGCAAGATTTTTTTCTTTTTTCTTTTTTGTTAGAAATATCCATGCCATGTCCCTCATATCTTCCCCTCCAGGTTGTGGCTTCCTCCTTGACTTTTTCCCCTGCTTTTGTAACATCTGTGAACTTTACTTTGGCCTCTTTTGGTCCTTTTCACTTCACCTGATGAAATCCTGGTCCATCTCCTTGTAGTCGCTAAATTTCCAAATTTCCCCAATTTTTTTTTTTCTCTTCCAATTGCAATTCCTTTGACAGTATCTCCATTCCAGTGTGTTTGTAAGTCCTTCCTTTGTGTTTTGGCCTTCAGCGGGGATCAGTTTTGACAAGCTTTGCTGCATGTGCCTGCACTTGATGGCATATGGCCAGCATTTGATGGCTTTGATTTTGGGCAAGAAGTTTTTCCTTTTTTTTTTTTTAAGTATCCATGCCATGTCCCTCATATCTTCCCCTCCAAGTGTTGTCTTCCACCCTGACTTTTTCCCCTGCTTTTGTAACATCTGTGAACTTTACTTTGGCCTCTTTTGGTCCTTTTCACTTCACCTGATGAAATCCTGGTCCATCTCCTTGTAGTCGCTAAATTTCCAAATTTCCCCAATTTTTTTTTTTTCTCTTCCAATTGCAATTCCTTTGACAGTATCTCCATTCCAGTGTGTTTGTAAGTCCTTCCTTTGTGTTTTGGCCTTCAGCGGGGATCAGTTTTGACAAGCTTTGCTGCATGTGCCTGCACTTGATGGCATATGGCCTGCATTTGATGGCTTTGATTTGGGGCAAGAAGTTTTTCCTTTTTTTTTTTTTTAAGTATCCATGCCATGTCCCTCATATCTTCCCCTCCAAGTGTTGTCTTCCACCCTGACTTTTTCCCTGCTTTTGCAACATCTCTCTGCTGAGTTTTGGCCTCTTTTGGTCCTTTGCACTGCAGCTCATTTCCTCACAGACCAGTTTTTGAAGACACTACATCTCCCAATTTTCTGGAGTTTTTGGGCTATTTTTCAATTGCATTTCATTTGATCCTATCTCCTTTCCAGAGTGTTTGTAAGCCTTTCTTTTTGGGGTCGCAAGATTCCATTTCCCTTCCCGAAAGGAAATTTCATTTCCTTTCGGGAAGGGAAATGGAATCTTGCGATTTCAATGGGGACCAAGAGAGGAATCTTTGGTGCATGTGCCTGCACTTGATGGCATGCCATGCCTTTTGATGGCTTTGACTTGGAGCAAGATTTTTTTCTTTTTTCTTTTTTGTTAGAAGTATCAATGCCATGTCCCTCATATCTTCCCCTCGAAGTGTTGGCTTCCTCCTTGACTTTTTCCCCTGCTATTGTAACGTCTGTGAACTTTACTTTGGCCTCTTTTGGTCCTTTTCACTTCACCTGATGAAATCCTGGTCCATCTCCTTGTAGTCGCTAAATTTCCAAATTTCCCCAATTTTTTTTTTTCTCTTCCAATTGCTATTCCTTTGAAGGTATCTCCATTCCAGTGTGTTTGTAAGTCCTTCCTTTGTGTTTTGGCCTTCAGCAGGGATCAGTTTTGACAAGCTTTGCTGCATGTGCCTGCACTTGATGGCATATGGCCAGCATTTGATGGCTTTAATTTTGGGCAAGAAGTTTTTCCTTTTTTTTTTTTTAAGTATCCATGCCATGTCCCTCATATCTTCCCCTCCAAGTGTTGTCTTCCACCCTGACTTTTTCCCCTGCTTTTGTAACATCTGTGAACTTTACTTTGGCCTCTTTTGGTCCTTTTCACTTCACCTGATGAAATCCTGGTCCATCTCCTTGTAGTCGCTAAATTTCCAAATTTCCCCAATTTTTTTTTTTTCTCTTCCAATTGCAATTCCTTTGACAGTATCTCCATTCCAGTGTGTTTGTAAGTCCTTCCTTTGTGTTTTGGCCTTCAGCGGGGATCAGTTTTGACAAGCTTTGCTGCATGTGCCTGCACTTGATGGCATATGGCCTGCATTTGATGGCTTTGATTTGGGGCAAGAAGTTTTTCCTTTTTTTTTTTTAAGTATCCATGCCATGTCCCTCATATCTTCCCCTCCAAGTGTTGTCTTCCACCCTGACTTTTTCCCCTGCTTTTGTAACATCTGTGAACTTTACTTTGGCCTCTTTTGGTCCTTTTCACTTCACCTGATGAAATCCTGGTCCATTTCCTTGTAGTCGCTAAATTTCCAAATTTCCCCAATTTTTTTTTTTCTCTTCCAATTGCTATTCCTTTGACGGTATCTCCATTCCAGTGTGTTTGTAAGTCCTTCCTTTGTGTTTTGGCCTTCAGCGGGGATCAGTTTTGACAAGCTTTGCTGCATGTGCCTGCACTTGATGGCATATGGCCTGCATTTGATGGCTTTGATTTGGGGCAAGAAGTTTTTCCTTTTTTTTTTTTTAAGTATCCATGCCATGTCCCTCATATCTTCCCCTCCAAGTGTTGTCTTCCACCCTGACTTTTTCCCTGCTTTTGCAACATCTCTCTGCTGAGTTTTGGCCTCTTTTGGTCCTTTGCACTGCAGCTCATTTCCTCACAGACCAGTTTTTGAAGACACTACATCTCCCAATTTTCTGGAGTTTTTGGGCTATTTTTCAATTGCATTTCATTTGATCCTATCTCCTTTCCAGAGTGTTTGTAAGCCTTTCTTTTTGGGGTCGCAAGATTCCATTTCCCTTCCCGAAAGGAAATGAAATTTCCTTTCGGGAAGGGAAATGGAATCTTGCGATTTCAATGGGGACCAAGAGAGGAATCTTTGGTGCATGTGCCTGCACTTGATGGCATGCCATGCCTTTTGATGGCTTTGACTTGGAGCAAGATTTTTTTCTTTTTTCTTTTTTGTTAGAAGTATCCATGCCATGTCCCTCATATCTTCCCCTCCAGGTTGTGGCTTCCTCCTTGACTTTTTCCCCTGCTTTTGTAACATCTGTGAACTTTACTTTGGCCTCTTTTGGTCCTTTTCACTTCACCTGATGAAATCCTGGTCCATCTCCTTGTAGTCGCTAAATTTCCAAATTTCCCCAATTTTTTTTTTTCTCTTCCAATTGCTATTCCTTTGAAGGTATCTCCATTCCAGTGTGTTTGTAAGTCCTTCCTTTGTGTTTTGGCCTTCAGCGGGGATCAGTTTTGACAAGCTTTGCTGCATGTGCCTGCACTTGATGGCATATGGCCAGCATTTGATGGCTTTAATTTTGGGCAAGAAGTTTTTCCTTTTTTTTTTTTTAAGTATCCATGCCATGTCCCTCATATCTTCCCCTCCAAGTGTTGTCTTCCACCCTGACTTTTTCCCCTGCTTTTGTAACATCTGTGAACTTTACTTTGGCCTCTTTTGGTCCTTTTCACTTCACCTGATGAAATCCTGGTCCATCTCCTTGTAGTCGCTAAATTTCCAAATTTCCCCAGTTTTTTTTTTTCTCTTCCAATTGCTATTCCTTTGACGGTATCTCCATTCCAGTGTGTTTGTAAGTCCTTCCTTTGTGTTTTGGCCTTCAGTGGGGATCAGTTTTGACAAGCTTTGCTGCATGTGCCTGCACTTGATGGCATATGGCCTGCATTTGATGGCTTTGATTTTGGGCAAGAAGTTTTTCCTTTTTTTTTTTTTAAGTATCCATGCCATGTCCCTCATATCTTCCCCTCCAAGTGTTGTCTTCCACCCTGACTTTTTCCCTGCTTTTGCAACATCTCTCTGCTGAGTTTTGGCCTCTTTTGGTCCTTTGCACTGCAGCTCATTTCCTCACAGACCAGTTTTTGAAGACTGGTCTCCCAATTTTCTGGAGTTTTTGGGCTATTTTTCAATTGCATTTCATTTGATCCTATCTCCTTTCCAGAGTGTTTGTAAGCCTTTCTTTTTGGGGTCGCAAGATTCCATTTCCCTTCCCGAAAGGAAATTTCATTTCCTTTCGGGAAGGGAAATGGAATCTTGCGATTTCAATGGGGACCAAGAGAGGAATCTTTGGTGCATGTGCCTGCACTTGATGGCATGCCATGCCTTTTGATGGCTTTGACTTGGAGCAAGATTTTTTTCTTTTTTCTTTTTTGTTAGAAGTATCCATGCCATGTCCCTCATATCTTCCCCTCCAGGTTGTGGCTTCCTCCTTGACTTTTTCCCCTGCTTTTGTAACATCTGTGAACTTTACTTTGGCCTCTTTTGGTCCTTTTCACTTCACCTGATGAAATCCTGGTCCATCTCCTTGTAGTCGCTAAATTTCCAAATTTCCCCAATTTTTTTTTTTTCTCTTCCAATTGCAATTCCTTTGACAGTATCTCCATTCCAGTGTGTTTGTAAGTCCTTCCTTTGTGTTTTGGCCTTCAGCGGGGATCAGTTTTGACAAGCTTTGCTGCATGTGCCTGCACTTGATGGCATATGGCCTGCATTTGATGGCTTTGATTTGGGGCAAGAAGTTTTTCCTTTTTTTTTTTTTAAGTATCCATGCCATGTCCCTCATATCTTCCCCTCCAAGTGTTGTCTTCCACCCTGACTTTTTCCCCTGCTTTTGTAACATCTGTGAACTTTACTTTGGCCTCTTTTGGTCCTTTTCACTTCACCTGATGAAATCCTGGTCCATCTCCTTGTAGTCGCTAAATTTCCAAATTTCCCCAATTTTTTTTTTTCTCTTCCAATTGCTATTCCTTTGACGGTATCTCCATTCCAGTGTGTTTGTAAGTCCTTCCTTTGTGTTTTGGCCTTCAGCGGGGATCAGTTTTGACAAGCTTTGCTGCATGTGCCTGCACTTGATGGCATATGGCCTGCATTTGATGGCTTTGATTTTGGGCAAGAAGTTTTTCCTTTTTTTTTTTTTAAGTATCCATGCCATGTCCCTCATATCTTCCCCTCCAAGTGTTGGCTTCCTCCTTGACTTTTTCCCCTGCTATTGTAACGTCCGTGAACTTTACTTTGGCCTCTTTTGGTCCTTTTCACTTCACCTGATGAAATCCTGGTCCATCTCCTTGTAGTCGCTAAATTTCCAAATTTCCCCAATTTTTTTTTTTTCTCTTCCAATTGCAATTCCTTTGACAGTATCTCCATTCCAGTGTGTTTGTAAGTCCTTCCTTTGTGTTTTGGCCTTCAGCGGGGATCAGTTTTGACAAGCTTTGCTGCATGTGCCTGCACTTGATGGCATATGGCCTGCATTTGATGGCTTTGATTTGGGGCAAGAAGTTTTTCCTTTTTTTTTTTTTTAAGTATCCATGCCATGTCCCTCATATCTTCCCCTCCAAGTGTTGTCTTCCACCCTGACTTTTTCCCTGCTTTTGCAACATCTCTCTGCTGAGTTTTGGCCTCTTTTGGTCCTTTGCACTGCAGCTCATTTCCTCACAGACCAGTTTTTGAAGACACTACATCTCCCAATTTTCTGGAGTTTTTGGGCTATTTTTCAATTGCATTTCATTTGATCCTATCTCCTTTCCAGAGTGTTTGTAAGCCTTTCTTTTTGGGGTCGCAAGATTCCATTTCCCTTCCCGAAAGGAAATTTCATTTCCTTTCGGGAAGGGAAATGGAATCTTGCGATTTCAATGGGGACCAAGAGAGGAATCTTTGGTGCATGTGCCTGCACTTGATGGCATGCCATGCCTTTTGATGGCTTTGACTTGGAGCAAGATTTTTTTCTTTTTTCTTTTTTGTTAGAAGTATCCATGCCATGTCCCTCATATCTTCCCCTCCAGGTTGTGGCTTCCTCCTTGACTTTTTCCCCTGCTTTTGTAACATCTGTGAACTTTACTTTGGCCTCTTTTGGTCCTTTTCACTTCACCTGATGAAATCCTGGTCCATCTCCTTGTAGTCGCTAAATTTCCAAATTTCCCCAATTTTTTTTTTTCTCTTCCAATTGCAATTCCTTTGACAGTATCTCCATTCCAGTGTGTTTGTAAGTCCTTCCTTTGTGTTTTGGCCTTCAGCGGGGATCAGTTTTGACAAGCTTTGCTGCATGTGCCTGCACTTGATGGCATATGGCCTGCATTTGATGGCTTTGATTTGGGGCAAGAAGTTTTTCCTTTTTTTTTTTTTTAAGTATCCATGCCATGTCCCTCATATCTTCCCCTCCAAGTGTTGTCTTCCACCCTGACTTTTTCCCTGCTTTTGCAACATCTCTCTGCTGAGTTTTGGCCTCTTTTGGTCCTTTGCACTGCAGCTCATTTCCTCACAGACCAGTTTTTGAAGACACTACATCTCCCAATTTTCTGGAGTTTTTGGGCTATTTTTCAATTGCATTTCATTTGATCCTATCTCCTTTCCAGAGTGTTTGTAAGCCTTTCTTTTTGGGGTCGCAAGATTCCATTTCCCTTCCCGAAAGGAAATTTCATTTCCTTTCGGGAAGGGAAATGGAATCTTGCGATTTCAATGGGGACCAAGAGAGGAATCTTTGGTGCATGTGCCTGCACTTGATGGCATGCCATGCCTTTTGATGGCTTTGACTTGGAGCAAGATTTTTTTCTTTTTTCTTTTTTGTTAGAAGTATCCATGCCATGTCCCTCATATCTTCCCCTCCAGGTTGTGGCTTCCTCCTTGACTTTTTCCCCTGCTTTTGTAACATCTGTGAACTTTACTTTGGCCTCTTTTGGTCCTTTTCACTTCACCTGATGAAATCCTGGTCCATCTCCTTGTAGTCGCTAAATTTCCAAATTTCCCCAATTTTTTTTTTTTTCTCTTCCAATTGCAATTCCTTTGACAGTATCTCCATTCCAGTGTGTTTGTAAGTCCTTCCTTTGTGTTTTGGCCTTCAGCGGGGATCAGTTTTGACAAGCTTTGCTGCATGTGCCTGCACTTGATGGCATATGGCCAGCATTTGATGGCTTTGATTTTGGGCAAGAACTTTTTCCTTTTTGTTTTTTTTTTAAGTATCCATGCCATGTCCCTCATATCTTCCCCTCCAAGTGTTGTCTTCCACCCTGACTTTTTCCCTGCTTTTGCAACATCTCTCTGCTGAGTTTTGGCCTCTTTTGGTCCTTTGCACTGCAGCTCATTTCCTCACAGACCAGTTTTTGAAGACACTACATCTCCCAATTTTCTGGAGTTTTTGGGCTATTTTTCAATTGCATTTCATTTGATCCTATCTCCTTTCCAGAGTTTTTGTAAGCCTTTCTTTTTGGGGTCGCAAGATTCCATTTCCCTTCCCGAAAGGAAATGAAATGAAATTTCCTTTCGGGAAGGGAAATGGAATCTTGCGATTTCAATGGGGACCAAGAGAGGAATCTTTGGTGCATGTGCCTGCACTTGATGGCATGCCATGCCTTTTGATGGCTTTGACTTGGAGCAAGATTTTTTTCTTTTTTCTTTTTTGTTAGAAGTATCCATGCCATGTCCCTCATATCTTCCCCTCCAGGTTGTGGCTTCCTCCTTGACTTTTTCCCCTGCTATTGTAACATCTGTGAACTTTACTTTGGCCTCTTTTGGTCCTTTTCACTTCACCTGATGAAATCCTGGTCCATCTCCTTGTAGTCGCTAAATTTCCAAATTTCCCCAATTTTTTTTTTTTCTCTTCCAATTGCTATTCCTTTGACGGTATCTCCATTCCAGTGTGTTTGTAAGTCCTTCCTTTGTGTTTTGGCCTTCAGCGGGGATCAGTTTTGACAAGCTTTGCTGCATGTGCCTGCACTTGATGGCATATGGCCTGCATTTGATGGCTTTGATTTTGGGCAAGAACTTTTTCCTTTTTTTTTTTTTAAGTATCCATGCCATGTCCCTCATATCTTCCCCTCCAAGTGTTGGCTTCCTCCTTGACTTTTTCCCCTGCTATTGTAACGTCTGTGAACTTTACTTTGGCCTCTTTTGGTCCTTTTCACTTCACCTGATGAAATCCTGGTCCATCTCCTTGTAGTCGCTAAATTTCCAAATTTCCCCAATTTTTTTTTTTTCTCTTCCAATTGCAATTCCTTTGACAGTATCTCCATTCCAGTGTGTTTGTAAGTCCTTCCTTTGTGTTTTGGCCTTCAGCGGGGATCAGTTTTGACAAGCTTTGCTGCATGTGCCTGCACTTGATGGCATATGGCCTGCATTTGATGGCTTTGATTTGGGGCAAGAAGTTTTTCCTTTTTTTTTTTTTTAAGTATCCATGCCATGTCCCTCATATCTTCCCCTCCAAGTGTTGTCTTCCACCCTGACTTTTTCCCTGCTTTTGCAACATCTCTCTGCTGAGTTTTGGCCTCTTTTGGTCCTTTGCACTGCAGCTCATTTCCTCACAGACCAGTTTTTGAAGACACTACATCTCCCAATTTTCTGGAGTTTTTGGGCTATTTTTCAATTGCATTTCATTTGATCCTATCTCCTTTCCAGAGTGTTTGTAAGCCTTTCTTTTTGGGGTCGCAAGATTCCATTTCCCTTCCCGAAAGGAAATGAAATTTCCTTTCGGGAAGGGAAATGGAATCTTGCGATTTCAATGGGGACCAAGAGAGGAATCTTTGGTGCATGTGCCTGCACTTGATGGCATGCCATGCCTTTTGATGGCTTTGACTTGGAGCAAGATTTTTTTCTTTTTTCTTTTTTGTTAGAAGTATCCATGCCATGTCCCTCATATCTTCCCCTCCAGGTTGTGGCTTCCTCCTTGACTTTTTCCCCTGCTTTTGTAACATCTGTGAACTTTACTTTGGCCTCTTTTGGTCCTTTTCACTTCACCTGATGAAATCCTGGTCCATCTCCTTGTAGTCGCTAAATTTCCAAATTTCCCCAATTTTTTTTTTTCTCTTCCAATTGCAATTCCTTTGACGGTATCTCCATTCCAGTGTGTTTGTAAGTCCTTCCTTTGTGTTTTGGCCTTCAGCGGGGATCAGTTTTGACAAGCTTTGCTGCATGTGCCTGCACTTGATGGCATATGGCCAGCATTTGATGGCTTTAATTTTGGGCAAGAAGTTTTTCCTTTTTTTTTTTTTAAGTATCCATGCCATGTCCCTCATATCTTCCCCTCCAAGTGTTGTCTTCCACCCTGACTTTTTCCCCTGCTTTTGTAACATCTGTGAACTTTACTTTGGCCTCTTTTGGTCCTTTTCACTTCACCTGATGAAATCCTGGTCCATCTCCTTGTAGTCGCTAAATTTCCAAATTTCCCCAGTTTTTTTTTTTCTCTTCCAATTGCTATTCCTTTGACGGTATCTCCATTCCAGTGTGTTTGTAAGTCCTTCCTTTGTGTTTTGGCCTTCAGTGGGGATCAGTTTTGACAAGCTTTGCTGCATGTGCCTGCACTTGATGGCATATGGCCTGCATTTGATGGCTTTGATTTGGGGCAAGAAGTTTTTCCTTTTTTTTTTTTTTAAGTATCCATGCCATGTCCCTCATATCTTCCCCTCCAAGTGTTGTCTTCCACCCTGACTTTTTCCCTGCTTTTGCAACATCTCTCTGCTGAGTTTTGGCCTCTTTTGGTCCTTTGCACTGCAGCTCATTTCCTCACAGACCAGTTTTTGAAGACACTACATCTCCCAATTTTCTGGAGTTTTTGGGCTATTTTTCAATTGCATTTCATTTGATCCTATCTCCTTTCCAGAGTGTTTGTAAGCCTTTCTTTTTGGGGTCGCAAGATTCCATTTCCCTTCCCGAAAGGAAATTTCATTTCCTTTCGGGAAGGGAAATGGAATCTTGCGATTTCAATGGGGACCAAGAGAGGAATCTTTGGTGCATGTGCCTGCACTTGATGGCATGCCATGCCTTTTGATGGCTTTGACTTGGAGCAAGATTTTTTTCTTTTTTCTTTTTTGTTAGAAGTATCCATGCCATGTCCCTCATATCTTCCCCTCCAGGTTGTGGCTTCCTCCTTGACTTTTTCCCCTGCTTTTGTAACATCTGTGAACTTTACTTTGGCCTCTTTTGGTCCTTTTCACTTCACCTGATGAAATCCTGGTCCATCTCCTTGTAGTCGCTAAATTTCCAAATTTCCCCAATTTTTTTTTTTCTCTTCCAATTGCAATTCCTTTGACGGTATCTCCATTCCAGTGTGTTTGTAAGTCCTTCCTTTGTGTTTTGGCCTTCAGCGGGGATCAGTTTTGACAAGCTTTGCTGCATGTGCCTGCACTTGATGGCATATGGCCAGCATTTGATGGCTTTAATTTTGGGCAAGAAGTTTTTCCTTTTTTTTTTTTTAAGTATCCATGCCATGTCCCTCATATCTTCCCCTCCAAGTGTTGGCTTCCTCCTTGACATTTTCCCCTGCTATTGTAACGTCCGTGAACTTTACTTTGGCCTCTTTTGGTCCTTTTCACTTCACCTGATGAAATCCTGGTCCATCTCCTTGTAGTCGCTAAATTTCCAAATTTCCCCAATTTTTTTTTTTTCTCTTCCAATTGCAATTCCTTTGACAGTATCTCCATTCCAGTGTGTTTGTAAGTCCTTCCTTTGTGTTTTGGCCTTCAGCGGGGATCAGTTTTGACAAGCTTTGCTGCATGTGCCTGCACTTGATGGCATATGGCCTGCATTTGATGGCTTTGATTTGGGGCAAGAAGTTTTTCCTTTTTTTTTTTTTTAAGTATCCATGCCATGTCCCTCATATCTTCCCCTCCAAGTGTTGTCTTCCACCCTGACTTTTTCCCTGCTTTTGCAACATCTCTCTGCTGAGTTTTGGCCTCTTTTGGTCCTTTGCACTGCAGCTCATTTCCTCACAGACCAGTTTTTGAAGACACTACATCTCCCAATTTTCTGGAGTTTTTGGGCTATTTTTCAATTGCATTTCATTTGATCCTATCTCCTTTCCAGAGTGTTTGTAAGCCTTTCTTTTTGGGGTCGCAAGATTCCATTTCCCTTCCCGAAAGGAAATGAAATTTCCTTTCGGGAAGGGAAATGGAATCTTGCGATTTCAATGGGGACCAAGAGAGGAATCTTTGGTGCATGTGCCTGCACTTGATGGCATGCCATGCCTTTTGATGGCTTTGACTTGGAGCAAGATTTTTTTCTTTTTTCTTTTTTGTTAGAAATATCCATGCCATGTCCCTCATATCTTCCCCTCCAGGTTGTGGCTTCCTCCTTGACTTTTTCCCCTGCTTTTGTAACATCTGTGAACTTTACTTTGGCCTCTTTTGGTCCTTTTCACTTCACCTGATGAAATCCTGGTCCATCTCCTTGTAGTCGCTAAATTTCCAAATTTCCCCAATTTTTTTTTTTCTCTTCCAATTGCAATTCCTTTGACAGTATCTCCATTCCAGTGTGTTTGTAAGTCCTTCCTTTGTGTTTTGGCCTTCAGCGGGGATCAGTTTTGACAAGCTTTGCTGCATGTGCCTGCACTTGATGGCATATGGCCAGCATTTGATGGCTTTGATTTTGGGCAAGAAGTTTTTCCTTTTTTTTTTTTTAAGTATCCATGCCATGTCCCTCATATCTTCCCCTCCAAGTGTTGTCTTCCACCCTGACTTTTTCCCCTGCTTTTGTAACATCTGTGAACTTTACTTTGGCCTCTTTTGGTCCTTTTCACTTCACCTGATGAAATCCTGGTCCATCTCCTTGTAGTCGCTAAATTTCCAAATTTCCCCAATTTTTTTTTTTTCTCTTCCAATTGCAATTCCTTTGACAGTATCTCCATTCCAGTGTGTTTGTAAGTCCTTCCTTTGTGTTTTGGCCTTCAGCGGGGATCAGTTTTGACAAGCTTTGCTGCATGTGCCTGCACTTGATGGCATATGGCCTGCATTTGATGGCTTTGATTTGGGGCAAGAAGTTTTTCCTTTTTTTTTTTTTTAAGTATCCATGCCATGTCCCTCATATCTTCCCCTCCAAGTGTTGTCTTCCACCCTGACTTTTTCCCTGCTTTTGCAACATCTCTCTGCTGAGTTTTGGCCTCTTTTGGTCCTTTGCACTGCAGCTCATTTCCTCACAGACCAGTTTTTGAAGACACTACATCTCCCAATTTTCTGGAGTTTTTGGGCTATTTTTCAATTGCATTTCATTTGATCCTATCTCCTTTCCAGAGTGTTTGTAAGCCTTTCTTTTTGGGGTCGCAAGATTCCATTTCCCTTCCCGAAAGGAAATTTCATTTCCTTTCGGGAAGGGAAATGGAATCTTGCGATTTCAATGGGGACCAAGAGAGGAATCTTTGGTGCATGTGCCTGCACTTGATGGCATGCCATGCCTTTTGATGGCTTTGACTTGGAGCAAGATTTTTTTCTTTTTTCTTTTTTGTTAGAAGTATCAATGCCATGTCCCTCATATCTTCCCCTCGAAGTGTTGGCTTCCTCCTTGACTTTTTCCCCTGCTATTGTAACGTCTGTGAACTTTACTTTGGCCTCTTTTGGTCCTTTTCACTTCACCTGATGAAATCCTGGTCCATCTCCTTGTAGTCGCTAAATTTCCAAATTTCCCCAATTTTTTTTTTTCTCTTCCAATTGCTATTCCTTTGAAGGTATCTCCATTCCAGTGTGTTTGTAAGTCCTTCCTTTGTGTTTTGGCCTTCAGCAGGGATCAGTTTTGACAAGCTTTGCTGCATGTGCCTGCACTTGATGGCATATGGCCAGCATTTGATGGCTTTAATTTTGGGCAAGAAGTTTTTCCTTTTTTTTTTTTTAAGTATCCATGCCATGTCCCTCATATCTTCCCCTCCAAGTGTTGTCTTCCACCCTGACTTTTTCCCCTGCTTTTGTAACATCTGTGAACTTTACTTTGGCCTCTTTTGGTCCTTTTCACTTCACCTGATGAAATCCTGGTCCATCTCCTTGTAGTCGCTAAATTTCCAAATTTCCCCAATTTTTTTTTTTTCTCTTCCAATTGCAATTCCTTTGACAGTATCTCCATTCCAGTGTGTTTGTAAGTCCTTCCTTTGTGTTTTGGCCTTCAGCGGGGATCAGTTTTGACAAGCTTTGCTGCATGTGCCTGCACTTGATGGCATATGGCCTGCATTTGATGGCTTTGATTTGGGGCAAGAAGTTTTTCCTTTTTTTTTTTTAAGTATCCATGCCATGTCCCTCATATCTTCCCCTCCAAGTGTTGTCTTCCACCCTGACTTTTTCCCCTGCTTTTGTAACATCTGTGAACTTTACTTTGGCCTCTTTTGGTCCTTTTCACTTCACCTGATGAAATCCTGGTCCATTTCCTTGTAGTCGCTAAATTTCCAAATTTCCCCAATTTTTTTTTTTCTCTTCCAATTGCTATTCCTTTGACGGTATCTCCATTCCAGTGTGTTTGTAAGTCCTTCCTTTGTGTTTTGGCCTTCAGCGGGGATCAGTTTTGACAAGCTTTGCTGCATGTGCCTGCACTTGATGGCATATGGCCTGCATTTGATGGCTTTGATTTGGGGCAAGAAGTTTTTCCTTTTTTTTTTTTTAAGTATCCATGCCATGTCCCTCATATCTTCCCCTCCAAGTGTTGTCTTCCACCCTGACTTTTTCCCTGCTTTTGCAACATCTCTCTGCTGAGTTTTGGCCTCTTTTGGTCCTTTGCACTGCAGCTCATTTCCTCACAGACCAGTTTTTGAAGACACTACATCTCCCAATTTTCTGGAGTTTTTGGGCTATTTTTCAATTGCATTTCATTTGATCCTATCTCCTTTCCAGAGTGTTTGTAAGCCTTTCTTTTTGGGGTCGCAAGATTCCATTTCCCTTCCCGAAAGGAAATGAAATTTCCTTTCGGGAAGGGAAATGGAATCTTGCGATTTCAATGGGGACCAAGAGAGGAATCTTTGGTGCATGTGCCTGCACTTGATGGCATGCCATGCCTTTTGATGGCTTTGACTTGGAGCAAGATTTTTTTCTTTTTTCTTTTTTGTTAGAAGTATCCATGCCATGTCCCTCATATCTTCCCCTCCAGGTTGTGGCTTCCTCCTTGACTTTTTCCCCTGCTTTTGTAACATCTGTGAACTTTACTTTGGCCTCTTTTGGTCCTTTTCACTTCACCTGATGAAATCCTGGTCCATCTCCTTGTAGTCGCTAAATTTCCAAATTTCCCCAATTTTTTTTTTTCTCTTCCAATTGCTATTCCTTTGAAGGTATCTCCATTCCAGTGTGTTTGTAAGTCCTTCCTTTGTGTTTTGGCCTTCAGCGGGGATCAGTTTTGACAAGCTTTGCTGCATGTGCCTGCACTTGATGGCATATGGCCAGCATTTGATGGCTTTAATTTTGGGCAAGAAGTTTTTCCTTTTTTTTTTTTTAAGTATCCATGCCATGTCCCTCATATCTTCCCCTCCAAGTGTTGTCTTCCACCCTGACTTTTTCCCCTGCTTTTGTAACATCTGTGAACTTTACTTTGGCCTCTTTTGGTCCTTTTCACTTCACCTGATGAAATCCTGGTCCATCTCCTTGTAGTCGCTAAATTTCCAAATTTCCCCAGTTTTTTTTTTTCTCTTCCAATTGCTATTCCTTTGACGGTATCTCCATTCCAGTGTGTTTGTAAGTCCTTCCTTTGTGTTTTGGCCTTCAGTGGGGATCAGTTTTGACAAGCTTTGCTGCATGTGCCTGCACTTGATGGCATATGGCCTGCATTTGATGGCTTTGATTTTGGGCAAGAAGTTTTTCCTTTTTTTTTTTTTAAGTATCCATGCCATGTCCCTCATATCTTCCCCTCCAAGTGTTGTCTTCCACCCTGACTTTTTCCCTGCTTTTGCAACATCTCTCTGCTGAGTTTTGGCCTCTTTTGGTCCTTTGCACTGCAGCTCATTTCCTCACAGACCAGTTTTTGAAGACTGGTCTCCCAATTTTCTGGAGTTTTTGGGCTATTTTTCAATTGCATTTCATTTGATCCTATCTCCTTTCCAGAGTGTTTGTAAGCCTTTCTTTTTGGGGTCGCAAGATTCCATTTCCCTTCCCGAAAGGAAATTTCATTTCCTTTCGGGAAGGGAAATGGAATCTTGCGATTTCAATGGGGACCAAGAGAGGAATCTTTGGTGCATGTGCCTGCACTTGATGGCATGCCATGCCTTTTGATGGCTTTGACTTGGAGCAAGATTTTTTTCTTTTTTCTTTTTTGTTAGAAGTATCCATGCCATGTCCCTCATATCTTCCCCTCCAGGTTGTGGCTTCCTCCTTGACTTTTTCCCCTGCTTTTGTAACATCTGTGAACTTTACTTTGGCCTCTTTTGGTCCTTTTCACTTCACCTGATGAAATCCTGGTCCATCTCCTTGTAGTCGCTAAATTTCCAAATTTCCCCAATTTTTTTTTTTTCTCTTCCAATTGCAATTCCTTTGACAGTATCTCCATTCCAGTGTGTTTGTAAGTCCTTCCTTTGTGTTTTGGCCTTCAGCGGGGATCAGTTTTGACAAGCTTTGCTGCATGTGCCTGCACTTGATGGCATATGGCCTGCATTTGATGGCTTTGATTTGGGGCAAGAAGTTTTTCCTTTTTTTTTTTTTAAGTATCCATGCCATGTCCCTCATATCTTCCCCTCCAAGTGTTGTCTTCCACCCTGACTTTTTCCCCTGCTTTTGTAACATCTGTGAACTTTACTTTGGCCTCTTTTGGTCCTTTTCACTTCACCTGATGAAATCCTGGTCCATCTCCTTGTAGTCGCTAAATTTCCAAATTTCCCCAATTTTTTTTTTTCTCTTCCAATTGCTATTCCTTTGACGGTATCTCCATTCCAGTGTGTTTGTAAGTCCTTCCTTTGTGTTTTGGCCTTCAGCGGGGATCAGTTTTGACAAGCTTTGCTGCATGTGCCTGCACTTGATGGCATATGGCCTGCATTTGATGGCTTTGATTTTGGGCAAGAAGTTTTTCCTTTTTTTTTTTTTAAGTATCCATGCCATGTCCCTCATATCTTCCCCTCCAAGTGTTGGCTTCCTCCTTGACTTTTTCCCCTGCTATTGTAACGTCCGTGAACTTTACTTTGGCCTCTTTTGGTCCTTTTCACTTCACCTGATGAAATCCTGGTCCATCTCCTTGTAGTCGCTAAATTTCCAAATTTCCCCAATTTTTTTTTTTTCTCTTCCAATTGCAATTCCTTTGACAGTATCTCCATTCCAGTGTGTTTGTAAGTCCTTCCTTTGTGTTTTGGCCTTCAGCGGGGATCAGTTTTGACAAGCTTTGCTGCATGTGCCTGCACTTGATGGCATATGGCCTGCATTTGATGGCTTTGATTTGGGGCAAGAAGTTTTTCCTTTTTTTTTTTTTTAAGTATCCATGCCATGTCCCTCATATCTTCCCCTCCAAGTGTTGTCTTCCACCCTGACTTTTTCCCTGCTTTTGCAACATCTCTCTGCTGAGTTTTGGCCTCTTTTGGTCCTTTGCACTGCAGCTCATTTCCTCACAGACCAGTTTTTGAAGACACTACATCTCCCAATTTTCTGGAGTTTTTGGGCTATTTTTCAATTGCATTTCATTTGATCCTATCTCCTTTCCAGAGTGTTTGTAAGCCTTTCTTTTTGGGGTCGCAAGATTCCATTTCCCTTCCCGAAAGGAAATTTCATTTCCTTTCGGGAAGGGAAATGGAATCTTGCGATTTCAATGGGGACCAAGAGAGGAATCTTTGGTGCATGTGCCTGCACTTGATGGCATGCCATGCCTTTTGATGGCTTTGACTTGGAGCAAGATTTTTTTCTTTTTTCTTTTTTGTTAGAAGTATCCATGCCATGTCCCTCATATCTTCCCCTCCAGGTTGTGGCTTCCTCCTTGACTTTTTCCCCTGCTTTTGTAACATCTGTGAACTTTACTTTGGCCTCTTTTGGTCCTTTTCACTTCACCTGATGAAATCCTGGTCCATCTCCTTGTAGTCGCTAAATTTCCAAATTTCCCCAATTTTTTTTTTTCTCTTCCAATTGCAATTCCTTTGACAGTATCTCCATTCCAGTGTGTTTGTAAGTCCTTCCTTTGTGTTTTGGCCTTCAGCGGGGATCAGTTTTGACAAGCTTTGCTGCATGTGCCTGCACTTGATGGCATATGGCCTGCATTTGATGGCTTTGATTTGGGGCAAGAAGTTTTTCCTTTTTTTTTTTTTAAGTATCCATGCCATGTCCCTCATATCTTCCCCTCCAAGTGTTGTCTTCCACCCTGACTTTTTCCCTGCTTTTGCAACATCTCTCTGCTGAGTTTTGGCCTCTTTTGGTCCTTTGCACTGCAGCTCATTTCCTCACAGACCAGTTTTTGAAGACACTACATCTCCCAATTTTCTGGAGTTTTTGGGCTATTTTTCAATTGCATTTCATTTGATCCTATCTCCTTTCCAGAGTGTTTGTAAGCCTTTCTTTTTGGGGTCGCAAGATTCCATTTCCCTTCCCGAAAGGAAATTTCATTTCCTTTCGGGAAGGGAAATGGAATCTTGCGATTTCAATGGGGACCAAGAGAGGAATCTTTGGTGCATGTGCCTGCACTTGATGGCATGCCATGCCTTTTGATGGCTTTGACTTGGAGCAAGATTTTTTTCTTTTTTCTTTTTTGTTAGAAGTATCCATGCCATGTCCCTCATATCTTCCCCTCCAGGTTGTGGCTTCCTCCTTGACTTTTTCCCCTGCTTTTGTAACATCTGTGAACTTTACTTTGGCCTCTTTTGGTCCTTTTCACTTCACCTGATGAAATCCTGGTCCATCTCCTTGTAGTCGCTAAATTTCCAAATTTCCCCAATTTTTTTTTTTTTCTCTTCCAATTGCAATTCCTTTGACAGTATCTCCATTCCAGTGTGTTTGTAAGTCCTTCCTTTGTGTTTTGGCCTTCAGCGGGGATCAGTTTTGACAAGCTTTGCTGCATGTGCCTGCACTTGATGGCATATGGCCAGCATTTGATGGCTTTGATTTTGGGCAAGAACTTTTTCCTTTTTGTTTTTTTTTTAAGTATCCATGCCATGTCCCTCATATCTTCCCCTCCAAGTGTTGTCTTCCACCCTGACTTTTTCCCTGCTTTTGCAACATCTCTCTGCTGAGTTTTGGCCTCTTTTGGTCCTTTGCACTGCAGCTCATTTCCTCACAGACCAGTTTTTGAAGACACTACATCTCCCAATTTTCTGGAGTTTTTGGGCTATTTTTCAATTGCATTTCATTTGATCCTATCTCCTTTCCAGAGTTTTTGTAAGCCTTTCTTTTTGGGGTCGCAAGATTCCATTTCCCTTCCCGAAAGGAAATGAAATGAAATTTCCTTTCGGGAAGGGAAATGGAATCTTGCGATTTCAATGGGGACCAAGAGAGGAATCTTTGGTGCATGTGCCTGCACTTGATGGCATGCCATGCCTTTTGATGGCTTTGACTTGGAGCAAGATTTTTTTCTTTTTTCTTTTTTGTTAGAAGTATCCATGCCATGTCCCTCATATCTTCCCCTCCAGGTTGTGGCTTCCTCCTTGACTTTTTCCCCTGCTATTGTAACATCTGTGAACTTTACTTTGGCCTCTTTTGGTCCTTTTCACTTCACCTGATGAAATCCTGGTCCATCTCCTTGTAGTCGCTAAATTTCCAAATTTCCCCAATTTTTTTTTTTTCTCTTCCAATTGCTATTCCTTTGACGGTATCTCCATTCCAGTGTGTTTGTAAGTCCTTCCTTTGTGTTTTGGCCTTCAGCGGGGATCAGTTTTGACAAGCTTTGCTGCATGTGCCTGCACTTGATGGCATATGGCCTGCATTTGATGGCTTTGATTTTGGGCAAGAACTTTTTCCTTTTTTTTTTTTTAAGTATCCATGCCATGTCCCTCATATCTTCCCCTCCAAGTGTTGGCTTCCTCCTTGACTTTTTCCCCTGCTATTGTAACGTCTGTGAACTTTACTTTGGCCTCTTTTGGTCCTTTTCACTTCACCTGATGAAATCCTGGTCCATCTCCTTGTAGTCGCTAAATTTCCAAATTTCCCCAATTTTTTTTTTTTCTCTTCCAATTGCAATTCCTTTGACAGTATCTCCATTCCAGTGTGTTTGTAAGTCCTTCCTTTGTGTTTTGGCCTTCAGCGGGGATCAGTTTTGACAAGCTTTGCTGCATGTGCCTGCACTTGATGGCATATGGCCTGCATTTGATGGCTTTGATTTGGGGCAAGAAGTTTTTCCTTTTTTTTTTTTTTAAGTATCCATGCCATGTCCCTCATATCTTCCCCTCCAAGTGTTGTCTTCCACCCTGACTTTTTCCCTGCTTTTGCAACATCTCTCTGCTGAGTTTTGGCCTCTTTTGGTCCTTTGCACTGCAGCTCATTTCCTCACAGACCAGTTTTTGAAGACACTACATCTCCCAATTTTCTGGAGTTTTTGGGCTATTTTTCAATTGCATTTCATTTGATCCTATCTCCTTTCCAGAGTGTTTGTAAGCCTTTCTTTTTGGGGTCGCAAGATTCCATTTCCCTTCCCGAAAGGAAATGAAATTTCCTTTCGGGAAGGGAAATGGAATCTTGCGATTTCAATGGGGACCAAGAGAGGAATCTTTGGTGCATGTGCCTGCACTTGATGGCATGCCATGCCTTTTGATGGCTTTGACTTGGAGCAAGATTTTTTTCTTTTTTCTTTTTTGTTAGAAGTATCCATGCCATGTCCCTCATATCTTCCCCTCCAGGTTGTGGCTTCCTCCTTGACTTTTTCCCCTGCTTTTGTAACATCTGTGAACTTTACTTTGGCCTCTTTTGGTCCTTTTCACTTCACCTGATGAAATCCTGGTCCATCTCCTTGTAGTCGCTAAATTTCCAAATTTCCCCAATTTTTTTTTTTCTCTTCCAATTGCAATTCCTTTGACGGTATCTCCATTCCAGTGTGTTTGTAAGTCCTTCCTTTGTGTTTTGGCCTTCAGCGGGGATCAGTTTTGACAAGCTTTGCTGCATGTGCCTGCACTTGATGGCATATGGCCAGCATTTGATGGCTTTAATTTTGGGCAAGAAGTTTTTCCTTTTTTTTTTTTTAAGTATCCATGCCATGTCCCTCATATCTTCCCCTCCAAGTGTTGTCTTCCACCCTGACTTTTTCCCCTGCTTTTGTAACATCTGTGAACTTTACTTTGGCCTCTTTTGGTCCTTTTCACTTCACCTGATGAAATCCTGGTCCATCTCCTTGTAGTCGCTAAATTTCCAAATTTCCCCAGTTTTTTTTTTTCTCTTCCAATTGCTATTCCTTTGACGGTATCTCCATTCCAGTGTGTTTGTAAGTCCTTCCTTTGTGTTTTGGCCTTCAGTGGGGATCAGTTTTGACAAGCTTTGCTGCATGTGCCTGCACTTGATGGCATATGGCCTGCATTTGATGGCTTTGATTTGGGGCAAGAAGTTTTTCCTTTTTTTTTTTTTTAAGTATCCATGCCATGTCCCTCATATCTTCCCCTCCAAGTGTTGTCTTCCACCCTGACTTTTTCCCTGCTTTTGCAACATCTCTCTGCTGAGTTTTGGCCTCTTTTGGTCCTTTGCACTGCAGCTCATTTCCTCACAGACCAGTTTTTGAAGACACTACATCTCCCAATTTTCTGGAGTTTTTGGGCTATTTTTCAATTGCATTTCATTTGATCCTATCTCCTTTCCAGAGTGTTTGTAAGCCTTTCTTTTTGGGGTCGCAAGATTCCATTTCCCTTCCCGAAAGGAAATTTCATTTCCTTTCGGGAAGGGAAATGGAATCTTGCGATTTCAATGGGGACCAAGAGAGGAATCTTTGGTGCATGTGCCTGCACTTGATGGCATGCCATGCCTTTTGATGGCTTTGACTTGGAGCAAGATTTTTTTCTTTTTTCTTTTTTGTTAGAAATATCCATGCCATGTCCCTCATATCTTCCCCTCCAGGTTGTGGCTTCCTCCTTGACTTTTTCCCCTGCTTTTGTAACATCTGTGAACTTTACTTTGGCCTCTTTTGGTCCTTTTCACTTCACCTGATGAAATCCTGGTCCATCTCCTTGTAGTCGCTAAATTTCCAAATTTCCCCAATTTTTTTTTTCTCTTCCAATTGCAATTCCTTTGACAGTATCTCCATTCCAGTGTGTTTGTAAGTCCTTCCTTTGTGTTTTGGCCTTCAGCGGGGATCAGTTTTGACAAGCTTTGCTGCATGTGCCTGCACTTGATGGCATATGGCCTGCATTTGATGGCTTTGATTTGGGGCAAGAAGTTTTTCCTTTTTTTTTTTTTTAAGTATCCATGCCATGTCCCTCATATCTTCCCCTCCAAGTGTTGTCTTCCACCCTGACTTTTTCCCTGCTTTTGCAACATCTCTCTGCTGAGTTTTGGCCTCTTTTGGTCCTTTGCACTGCAGCTCATTTCCTCACAGACCAGTTTTTGAAGACACTACATCTCCCAATTTTCTGGAGTTTTTGGGCTATTTTTCAATTGCATTTCATTTGATCCTATCTCCTTTCCAGAGTGTTTGTAAGCCTTTCTTTTTGGGGTCGCAAGATTCCATTTCCCTTCCCGAAAGGAAATGAAATTTCCTTTCGGGAAGGGAAATGGAATCTTGCGATTTCAATGGGGACCAAGAGAGGAATCTTTGGTGCATGTGCCTGCACTTGATGGCATGCCATGCCTTTTGATGGCTTTGACTTGGAGCAAGATTTTTTTCTTTTTTCTTTTTTGTTAGAAGTATCCATGCCATGTCCCTCATATCTTCCCCTCCAGGTTGTGGCTTCCTCCTTGACTTTTTCCCCTGCTTTTGTAACATCTGTGAACTTTACTTTGGCCTCTTTTGGTCCTTTTCACTTCACCTGATGAAATCCTGGTCCATCTCCTTGTAGTCGCTAAATTTCCAAATTTCCCCAATTTTTTTTTTTCTCTTCCAATTGCAATTCCTTTGACGGTATCTCCATTCCAGTGTGTTTGTAAGTCCTTCCTTTGTGTTTTGGCCTTCAGCGGGGATCAGTTTTGACAAGCTTTGCTGCATGTGCCTGCACTTGATGGCATATGGCCAGCATTTGATGGCTTTAATTTTGGGCAAGAAGTTTTTCCTTTTTTTTTTTTTAAGTATCCATGCCATGTCCCTCATATCTTCCCCTCCAAGTGTTGGCTTCCTCCTTGACATTTTCCCCTGCTATTGTAACGTCCGTGAACTTTACTTTGGCCTCTTTTGGTCCTTTTCACTTCACCTGATGAAATCCTGGTCCATCTCCTTGTAGTCGCTAAATTTCCAAATTTCCCCAATTTTTTTTTTTTCTCTTCCAATTGCAATTCCTTTGACAGTATCTCCATTCCAGTGTGTTTGTAAGTCCTTCCTTTGTGTTTTGGCCTTCAGCGGGGATCAGTTTTGACAAGCTTTGCTGCATGTGCCTGCACTTGATGGCATATGGCCTGCATTTGATGGCTTTGATTTTGGGCAAGAAGTTTTTCCTTTTTTTTTTTTTTAAGTATCCATGCCATGTCCCTCATATCTTCCCCTCCAAGTGTTGTCTTCCACCCTGACTTTTTCCCTGCTTTTGCAACATCTCTCTGCTGAGTTTTGGCCTCTTTTGGTCCTTTGCACTGCAGCTCATTTCCTCACAGACCAGTTTTTGAAGACACTACATCTCCCAATTTTCTGGAGTTTTTGGGCTATTTTTCAATTGCATTTCATTTGATCCTATCTCCTTTCCAGAGTGTTTGTAAGCCTTTCTTTTTGGGGTCGCAAGATTCCATTTCCCTTCCCGAAAGGAAATGAAATTTCCTTTCGGGAAGGGAAATGGAATCTTGCGATTTCAATGGGGACCAAGAGAGGAATCTTTGGTGCATGTGCCTGCACTTGATGGCATGCCATGCCTTTTGATGGCTTTGACTTGGAGCAAGATTTTTTTCTTTTTTCTTTTTTGTTAGAAATATCCATGCCATGTCCCTCATATCTTCCCCTCCAGGTTGTGGCTTCCTCCTTGACTTTTTCCCCTGCTTTTGTAACATCTGTGAACTTTACTTTGGCCTCTTTTGGTCCTTTTCACTTCACCTGATGAAATCCTGGTCCATCTCCTTGTAGTCGCTAAATTTCCAAATTTCCCCAATTTTTTTTTTTCTCTTCCAATTGCTATTCCTTTGACAGTATCTCCATTCCAGTGTGTTTGTAAGTCCTTCCTTTGTGTTTTGGCCTTCAGCGGGGATCAGTTTTGACAAGCTTTGCTGCATGTGCCTGCACTTGATGGCATATGGCCTGCATTTGATGGCTTTGATTTTGGGCAAGAAGTTTTTCCTTTTTTTTTTTTTAAGTATCCATGCCATGTCCCTCATATCTTCCCCTCCAAGTGTTGGCTTCCTCCTTGACTTTTTCCCCTGCTATTGTAACGTCTGTGAACTTTACTTTGGCCTCTTTTGGTCCTTTTCACTTCACCTGATGAAATCCTGGTCCATCTCCTTGTAGTCGCTAAATTTCCAAATTTCCCCAATTTTTTTTTTTTCTCTTCCAATTGCTATTCCTTTGACGGTATCTCCATTCCAGTGTGTTTGTAAGTCCTTCCTTTGTGTTTTGGCCTTCAGCGGGGATCAGTTTTGACAAGCTTTGCTGCATGTGCCTGCACTTGATGGCATATGGCCTGCATTTGATGGCTTTGATTTTGGGCAAGAAGTTTTTCCTTTTTTTTTTTTTAAGTATCCATGCCATGTCCCTCATATCTTCCCCTCCAAGTGTTGGCTTCCTCCTTGACTTTTTCCCCTGCTATTGTAACGTCTGTGAACTTTACTTTGGCCTCTTTTGGTCCTTTTCACTTCACCTGATGAAATCCTGGTCCATCTCCTTGTAGTCGCTAAATTTCCAAATTTCCCCAATTTTTTTTTTTTCTCTTCCAATTGCAATTCCTTTGACAGTATCTCCATTCCAGTGTGTTTGTAAGTCCTTCCTTTGTGTTTTGGCCTTCAGCGGGGATCAGTTTTGACAAGCTTTGCTGCATGTGCCTGCACTTGATGGCATATGGCCTGCATTTGATGGCTTTGATTTGGGGCAAGAAGTTTTTCCTTTTTTTTTTTTTTAAGTATCCATGCCATGTCCCTCATATCTTCCCCTCCAAGTGTTGTCTTCCACCCTGACTTTTTCCCTGCTTTTGCAACATCTCTCTGCTGAGTTTTGGCCTCTTTTGGTCCTTTGCACTGCAGCTCATTTCCTCACAGACCAGTTTTTGAAGACACTACATCTCCCAATTTTCTGGAGTTTTTGGGCTATTTTTCAATTGCATTTCATTTGATCCTATCTCCTTTCCAGAGTGTTTGTAAGCCTTTCTTTTTGGGGTCGCAAGATTCCATTTCCCTTCCCGAAAGGAAATTTCATTTCCTTTCGGGAAGGGAAATGGAATCTTGCGATTTCAATGGGGACCAAGAGAGGAATCTTTGGTGCATGTGCCTGCACTTGATGGCATGCCATGCCTTTTGATGGCTTTGACTTGGAGCAAGATTTTTTTCTTTTTTCTTTTTTGTTAGAAGTATCCATGCCATGTCCCTCATATCTTCCCCTCCAGGTTGTGGCTTCCTCCTTGACTTTTTCCCCTGCTTTTGTAACATCTGTGAACTTTACTTTGGCCTCTTTTGGTCCTTTTCACTTCACCTGATGAAATCCTGGTCCATCTCCTTGTAGTCGCTAAATTTCCAAATTTCCCCAATTTTTTTTTTTCTCTTCCAATTGCAATTCCTTTGACAGTATCTCCATTCCAGTGTGTTTGTAAGTCCTTCCTTTGTGTTTTGGCCTTCAGCGGGGATCAGTTTTGACAAGCTTTGCTGCATGTGCCTGCACTTGATGGCATATGGCCTGCATTTGATGGCTTTGATTTGGGGCAAGAAGTTTTTCCTTTTTTTTTTTTTTAAGTATCCATGCCATGTCCCTCATATCTTCCCCTCCAAGTGTTGTCTTCCACCCTGACTTTTTCCCTGCTTTTGCAACATCTCTCTGCTGAGTTTTGGCCTCTTTTGGTCCTTTGCACTGCAGCTCATTTCCTCACAGACCAGTTTTTGAAGACACTACATCTCCCAATTTTCTGGAGTTTTTGGGCTATTTTTCAATTGCATTTCATTTGATCCTATCTCCTTTCCAGAGTGTTTGTAAGCCTTTCTTTTTGGGGTCGCAAGATTCCATTTCCCTTCCCGAAAGGAAATTTCATTTCCTTTCGGGAAGGGAAATGGAATCTTGCGATTTCAATGGGGACCAAGAGAGGAATCTTTGGTGCATGTGCCTGCACTTGATGGCATGCCATGCCTTTTGATGGCTTTGACTTGGAGCAAGATTTTTTTCTTTTTTCTTTTTTGTTAGAAGTATCCATGCCATGTCCCTCATATCTTCCCCTCCAGGTTGTGGCTTCCTCCTTGACTTTTTCCCCTGCTTTTGTAACATCTGTGAACTTTACTTTGGCCTCTTTTGGTCCTTTTCACTTCACCTGATGAAATCCTGGTCCATCTCCTTGTAGTCGCTAAATTTCCAAATTTCCCCAATTTTTTTTTTTTTCTCTTCCAATTGCAATTCCTTTGACAGTATCTCCATTCCAGTGTGTTTGTAAGTCCTTCCTTTGTGTTTTGGCCTTCAGCGGGGATCAGTTTTGACAAGCTTTGCTGCATGTGCCTGCACTTGATGGCATATGGCCAGCATTTGATGGCTTTGATTTTGGGCAAGAACTTTTTCCTTTTTGTTTTTTTTTTAAGTATCCATGCCATGTCCCTCATATCTTCCCCTCCAAGTGTTGTCTTCCACCCTGACTTTTTCCCTGCTTTTGCAACATCTCTCTGCTGAGTTTTGGCCTCTTTTGGTCCTTTGCACTGCAGCTCATTTCCTCACAGACCAGTTTTTGAAGACACTACATCTCCCAATTTTCTGGAGTTTTTGGGCTATTTTTCAATTGCATTTCATTTGATCCTATCTCCTTTCCAGAGTGTTTGTAAGCCTTTCTTTTTGGGGTCGCAAGATTCCATTTCCCTTCCCGAAAGGAAATGAAATGAAATTTCCTTTCGGGAAGGGAAATGGAATCTTGCGATTTCAATGGGGACCAAGAGAGGAATCTTTGGTGCATGTGCCTGCACTTGATGGCATGCCATGCCTTTTGATGGCTTTGACTTGGAGCAAGATTTTTTTCTTTTTTCTTTTTTGTTAGAAGTATCCATGCCATGTCCCTCATATCTTCCCCTCCAGGTTGTGGCTTCCTCCTTGACTTTTTCCCCTGCTATTGTAACATCTGTGAACTTTACTTTGGCCTCTTTTGGTCCTTTTCACTTCACCTGATGAAATCCTGGTCCATCTCCTTGTAGTCGCTAAATTTCCAAATTTCCCCAATTTTTTTTTTTTCTCTTCCAATTGCTATTCCTTTGACGGTATCTCCATTCCAGTGTGTTTGTAAGTCCTTCCTTTGTGTTTTGGCCTTCAGCGGGGATCAGTTTTGACAAGCTTTGCTGCATGTGCCTGCACTTGATGGCATATGGCCTGCATTTGATGGCTTTGATTTTGGGCAAGAAGTTTTTCCTTTTTTTTTTTTTAAGTATCCATGCCATGTCCCTCATATCTTCCCCTCCAAGTGTTGGCTTCCTCCTTGACTTTTTCCCCTGCTATTGTAACGTCTGTGAACTTTACTTTGGCCTCTTTTGGTCCTTTTCACTTCACCTGATGAAATCCTGGTCCATCTCCTTGTAGTCGCTAAATTTCCAAATTTCCCCAATTTTTTTTTTTTCTCTTCCAATTGCAATTCCTTTGACAGTATCTCCATTCCAGTGTGTTTGTAAGTCCTTCCTTTGTGTTTTGGCCTTCAGCAGGGATCAGTTTTGACAAGCTTTGCTGCATGTGCCTGCACTTGATGGCATATGGCCTGCATTTGATGGCTTTGATTTGGGGCAAGAAGTTTTTCCTTTTTTTTTTTTTTAAGTATCCATGCCATGTCCCTCATATCTTCCCCTCCAAGTGTTGTCTTCCACCCTGACTTTTTCCCTGCTTTTGCAACATCTCTCTGCTGAGTTTTGGCCTCTTTTGGTCCTTTGCACTGCAGCTCATTTCCTCACAGACCAGTTTTTGAAGACACTACATCTCCCAATTTTCTGGAGTTTTTGGGCTATTTTTCAATTGCATTTCATTTGATCCTATCTCCTTTCCAGAGTGTTTGTAAGCCTTTCTTTTTGGGGTCGCAAGATTCCATTTCCCTTCCCGAAAGGAAATGAAATTTCCTTTCGGGAAGGGAAATGGAATCTTGCGATTTCAATGGGGACCAAGAGAGGAATCTTTGGTGCATGTGCCTGCACTTGATGGCATGCCATGCCTTTTGATGGCTTTGACTTGGAGCAAGATTTTTTTCTTTTTTCTTTTTTGTTAGAAGTATCCATGCCATGTCCCTCATATCTTCCCCTCCAGGTTGTGGCTTCCTCCTTGACTTTTTCCCCTGCTTTTGTAACATCTGTGAACTTTACTTTGGCCTCTTTTGGTCCTTTTCACTTCACCTGATGAAATCCTGGTCCATCTCCTTGTAGTCGCTAAATTTCCAAATTTCCCCAATTTTTTTTTTTCTCTTCCAATTGCAATTCCTTTGACGGTATCTCCATTCCAGTGTGTTTGTAAGTCCTTCCTTTGTGTTTTGGCCTTCAGCGGGGATCAGTTTTGACAAGCTTTGCTGCATGTGCCTGCACTTGATGGCATATGGCCAGCATTTGATGGCTTTAATTTTGGGCAAGAAGTTTTTCCTTTTTTTTTTTTTAAGTATCCATGCCATGTCCCTCATATCTTCCCCTCCAAGTGTTGGCTTCCTCCTTGACTTTTTCCCCTGCTATTGTAACGTCTGTGAACTTTACTTTGGCCTCTTTTGGTCCTTTTCACTTCACCTGATGAAATCCTGGTCCATCTCCTTGTAGTCGCTAAATTTCCAAATTTCCCCAATTTTTTTTTTTTCTCTTCCAATTGCTATTCCTTTGACGGTATCTCCATTCCAGTGTGTTTGTAAGTCCTTCCTTTGTGTTTTGGCCTTCAGCGGGGATCAGTTTTGACAAGCTTTGCTGCATGTGCCTGCACTTGATGGCATATGGCCTGCATTTGATGGCTTTGATTTTGGGCAAGAAGTTTTTCCTTTTTTTTTTTTTAAGTATCCATGCCATGTCCCTCATATCTTCCCCTCCAAGTGTTGGCTTCCTCCTTGACTTTTTCCCCTGCTTTTGTAACATCTGTGAACTTTACTTTGGCCTCTTTTGGTCCTTTTCACTTCACCTGATGAAATCCTGGTCCATCTCCTTGTAGTCGCTAAATTTCCAAATTTCCCCAATTTTTTTTTTTTCTCTTCCAATTGCAATTCCTTTGACAGTATCTCCATTCCAGTGTGTTTGTAAGTCCTTCCTTTGTGTTTTGGCCTTCAGCGGGGATCAGTTTTGACAAGCTTTGCTGCATGTGCCTGCACTTGATGGCATATGGCCTGCATTTGATGGCTTTGATTTGGGGCAAGAAGTTTTTCCTTTTTTTTTTTTTTAAGTATCCATGCCATGTCCCTCATATCTTCCCCTCCAAGTGTTGTCTTCCACCCTGACTTTTTCCCTGCTTTTGCAACATCTCTCTGCTGAGTTTTGGCCTCTTTTGGTCCTTTGCACTGCAGCTCATTTCCTCACAGACCAGTTTTTGAAGACACTACATCTCCCAATTTTCTGGAGTTTTTGGGCTATTTTTCAATTGCATTTCATTTGATCCTATCTCCTTTCCAGAGTGTTTGTAAGCCTTTCTTTTTGGGGTCGCAAGATTCCATTTCCCTTCCCGAAAGGAAATTTCATTTCCTTTCGGGAAGGGAAATGGAATCTTGCGATTTCAATGGGGACCAAGAGAGGAATCTTTGGTGCATGTGCCTGCACTTGATGGCATGCCATGCCTTTTGATGGCTTTGACTTGGAGCAAGATTTTTTTCTTTTTTCTTTTTTGTTAGAAGTATCCATGCCATGTCCCTCATATCTTCCCCTCCAGGTTGTGGCTTCCTCCTTGACTTTTTCCCCTGCTTTTGTAACATCTGTGAACTTTACTTTGGCCTCTTTTGGTCCTTTTCACTTCACCTGATGAAATCCTGGTCCATCTCCTTGTAGTCGCTAAATTTCCAAATTTCCCCAATTTTTTTTTTTCTCTTCCAATTGCAATTCCTTTGACAGTATCTCCATTCCAGTGTGTTTGTAAGTCCTTCCTTTGTGTTTTGGCCTTCAGCGGGGATCAGTTTTGACAAGCTTTGCTGCATGTGCCTGCACTTGATGGCATATGGCCTGCATTTGATGGCTTTGATTTGGGGCAAGAAGTTTTTCCTTTTTTTTTTTTTTAAGTATCCATGCCATGTCCCTCATATCTTCCCCTCCAAGTGTTGTCTTCCACCCTGACTTTTTCCCTGCTTTTGCAACATCTCTCTGCTGAGTTTTGGCCTCTTTTGGTCCTTTGCACTGCAGCTCATTTCCTCACAGACCAGTTTTTGAAGACACTACATCTCCCAATTTTCTGGAGTTTTTGGGCTATTTTTCAATTGCATTTCATTTGATCCTATCTCCTTTCCAGAGTGTTTGTAAGCCTTTCTTTTTGGGGTCGCAAGATTCCATTTCCCTTCCCGAAAGGAAATTTCATTTCCTTTCGGGAAGGGAAATGGAATCTTGCGATTTCAATGGGGACCAAGAGAGGAATCTTTGGTGCATGTGCCTGCACTTGATGGCATGCCATGCCTTTTGATGGCTTTGACTTGGAGCAAGATTTTTTTCTTTTTTCTTTTTTGTTAGAAGTATCCATGCCATGTCCCTCATATCTTCCCCTCCAGGTTGTGGCTTCCTCCTTGACTTTTTCCCCTGCTTTTGTAACATCTGTGAACTTTACTTTGGCCTCTTTTGGTCCTTTTCACTTCACCTGATGAAATCCTGGTCCATCTCCTTGTAGTCGCTAAATTTCCAAATTTCCCCAATTTTTTTTTTTTTCTCTTCCAATTGCAATTCCTTTGACAGTATCTCCATTCCAGTGTGTTTGTAAGTCCTTCCTTTGTGTTTTGGCCTTCAGCGGGGATCAGTTTTGACAAGCTTTGCTGCATGTGCCTGCACTTGATGGCATATGGCCAGCATTTGATGGCTTTGATTTTGGGCAAGAACTTTTTCCTTTTTGTTTTTTTTTTAAGTATCCATGCCATGTCCCTCATATCTTCCCCTCCAAGTGTTGTCTTCCACCCTGACTTTTTCCCTGCTTTTGCAACATCTCTCTGCTGAGTTTTGGCCTCTTTTGGTCCTTTGCACTGCAGCTCATTTCCTCACAGACCAGTTTTTGAAGACACTACATCTCCCAATTTTCTGGAGTTTTTGGGCTATTTTTCAATTGCATTTCATTTGATCCTATCTCCTTTCCAGAGTGTTTGTAAGCCTTTCTTTTTGGGGTCGCAAGATTCCATTTCCCTTCCCGAAAGGAAATGAAATGAAATTTCCTTTCGGGAAGGGAAATGGAATCTTGCGATTTCAATGGGGACCAAGAGAGGAATCTTTGGTGCATGTGCCTGCACTTGATGGCATGCCATGCCTTTTGATGGCTTTGACTTGGAGCAAGATTTTTTTCTTTTTTCTTTTTTGTTAGAAGTATCCATGCCATGTCCCTCATATCTTCCCCTCCAGGTTGTGGCTTCCTCCTTGACTTTTTCCCCTGCTTTTGTAACATCTGTGAACTTTACTTTGGCCTCTTTTGGTCCTTTTCACTTCACCTGATGAAATCCTGGTCCATCTCCTTGTAGTCGCTAAATTTCCAAATTTCCCCAATTTTTTTTTTTCTCTTCCAATTGCAATTCCTTTGACAGTATCTCCATTCCAGTGTGTTTGTAAGTCCTTCCTTTGTGTTTTGGCCTTCAGCGGGGATCAGTTTTGACAAGCTTTGCTGCATGTGCCTGCACTTGATGGCATATGGCCTGCATTTGATGGCTTTGATTTTGGGCAAGAAGTTTTTCCTTTTTTTTTTTTTAAGTATCCATGCCATGTCCCTCATATCTTCCCCTCCAAGTGTTGGCTTCCTCCTTGACTTTTTCCCCTGCTATTGTAACGTCTGTGAACTTTACTTTGGCCTCTTTTGGTCCTTTTCACTTCACCTGATGAAATCCTGGTCCATCTCCTTGTAGTCGCTAAATTTCCAAATTTCCCCAATTTTTTTTTTTTCTCTTCCAATTGCTATTCCTTTGAAGGTATCTCCATTCCAGTGTGTTTGTAAGTCCTTCCTTTGTGTTTTGGCCTTCAGCGGGGATCAGTTTTGACAAGCTTTGCTGCATGTGCCTGCACTTGATGGCATATGGCCAGCATTTGATGGCTTTAATTTTGGGCAAGAAGTTTTTCCTTTTTTTTTTTTTAAGTATCCATGCCATGTCCCTCATATCTTCCCCTCCAAGTTGTGGCTTCCTCCTTGACTTTTTCCCCTGCTATTGTAACGTCCGTGAACTTTACTTTGGCCTCTTTTGGTCCTTTTCACTTCACCTGATGAAATCCTGGTCCATCTCCTTGTAGTCGCTAAATTTCCAAATTTCCCCAATTTTTTTTTTTTCTCTTCCAATTGCAATTCCTTTGACAGTATCTCCATTCCAGTGTGTTTGTAAGTCCTTCCTTTGTGTTTTGGCCTTCAGCGGGGATCAGTTTTGACAAGCTTTGCTGCATGTGCCTGCACTTGATGGCATATGGCCTGCATTTGATGGCTTTGATTTGGGGCAAGAAGTTTTTCCTTTTTTTTTTTTTTAAGTATCCATGCCATGTCCCTCATATCTTCCCCTCCAAGTGTTGTCTTCCACCCTGACTTTTTCCCTGCTTTTGCAACATCTCTCTGCTGAGTTTTGGCCTCTTTTGGTCCTTTGCACTGCAGCTCATTTCCTCACAGACCAGTTTTTGAAGACACTACATCTCCCAATTTTCTGGAGTTTTTGGGCTATTTTTCAATTGCATTTCATTTGATCCTATCTCCTTTCCAGAGTGTTTGTAAGCCTTTCTTTTTGGGGTCGCAAGATTCCATTTCCCTTCCCGAAAGGAAATTTCATTTCCTTTCGGGAAGGGAAATGGAATCTTGCGATTTCAATGGGGACCAAGAGAGGAATCTTTGGTGCATGTGCCTGCACTTGATGGCATGCCATGCCTTTTGATGGCTTTGACTTGGAGCAAGATTTTTTTCTTTTTTCTTTTTTGTTAGAAATATCCATGCCATGTCCCTCATATCTTCCCCTCCAGGTTGTGGCTTCCTCCTTGACTTTTTCCCCTGCTTTTGTAACATCTGTGAACTTTACTTTGGCCTCTTTTGGTCCTTTTCACTTCACCTGATGAAATCCTGGTCCATCTCCTTGTAGTCGCTAAATTTCCAAATTTCCCCAATTTTTTTTTTTCTCTTCCAATTGCAATTCCTTTGACAGTATCTCCATTCCAGTGTGTTTGTAAGTCCTTCCTTTGTGTTTTGGCCTTCAGCGGGGATCAGTTTTGACAAGCTTTGCTGCATGTGCCTGCACTTGATGGCATATGGCCTGCATTTGATGGCTTTGATTTGGGGCAAGAAGTTTTTCCTTTTTTTTTTTTTTAAGTATCCATGCCATGTCCCTCATATCTTCCCCTCCAAGTGTTGTCTTCCACCCTGACTTTTTCCCTGCTTTTGCAACATCTCTCTGCTGAGTTTTGGCCTCTTTTGGTCCTTTGCACTGCAGCTCATTTCCTCACAGACCAGTTTTTGAAGACACTACATCTCCCAATTTTCTGGAGTTTTTGGGCTATTTTTCAATTGCATTTCATTTGATCCTATCTCCTTTCCAGAGTGTTTGTAAGCCTTTCTTTTTGGGGTCGCAAGATTCCATTTCCCTTCCCGAAAGGAAATTTCATTTCCTTTCGGGAAGGGAAATGGAATCTTGCGATTTCAATGGGGACCAAGAGAGGAATCTTTGGTGCATGTGCCTGCACTTGATGGCATGCCATGCCTTTTGATGGCTTTGACTTGGAGCAAGATTTTTTTCTTTTTTCTTTTTTGTTAGAAGTATCCATGCCATGTCCCTCATATCTTCCCCTCCAGGTTGTGGCTTCCTCCTTGACTTTTTCCCCTGCTATTGTAACGTCTGTGAACTTTACTTTGGCCTCTTTTGGTCCTTTTCACTTCACCTGATGAAATCCTGGTCCATCTCCTTGTAGTCGCTAAATTTCCAAATTTCCCCAATTTTTTTTTTTCTCTTCCAATTGCAATTCCTTTGACGGTATCTCCATTCCAGTGTGTTTGTAAGTCCTTCCTTTGTGTTTTGGCCTTCAGCGGGGATCAGTTTTGACAAGCTTTGCTGCATGTGCCTGCACTTGATGGCATATGGCCAGCATTTGATGGCTTTAATTTTGGGCAAGAAGTTTTTCCTTTTTTTTTTTTTAAGTATCCATGCCATGTCCCTCATATCTTCCCCTCCAAGTGTTGGCTTCCTCCTTGACATTTTCCCCTGCTATTGTAACGTCCGTGAACTTTACTTTGGCCTCTTTTGGTCCTTTTCACTTCACCTGATGAAATCCTGGTCCATCTCCTTGTAGTCGCTAAATTTCCAAATTTCCCCAATTTTTTTTTTTTCTCTTCCAATTGCTATTCCTTTGACGGTATCTCCATTCCAGTGTGTTTGTAAGTCCTTCCTTTGTGTTTTGGCCTTCAGCGGGGATCAGTTTTGACAAGCTTTGCTGCATGTGCCTGCACTTGATGGCATATGGCCTGCATTTCATGGCTTTGATTTTGGGCAAGAAGTTTTTCCTTTTTTTTTTTTTTAAGTATCCATGCCATGTCCCTCATATCTTCCCCTCCAAGTGTTGTCTTCCACCCTGACTTTTTCCCTGCTTTTGCAACATCTCTCTGCTGAGTTTTGGCCTCTTTTGGTCCTTTGCACTGCAGCTCATTTCCTCACAGACCAGTTTTTGAAGACACTACATCTCCCAATTTTCTGGAGTTTTTGGGCTATTTTTCAATTGCATTTCATTTGATCCTATCTCCTTTCCAGAGTGTTTGTAAGCCTTTCTTTTTGGGGTCGCAAGATTCCATTTCCCTTCCCGAAAGGAAATGAAATGAAATTTCCTTTCGGGAAGGGAAATGGAATCTTGCGATTTCAATGGGGACCAAGAGAGGAATCTTTGGTGCATGTGCCTGCACTTGATGGCATGCCATGCCTTTTGATGGCTTTGACTTGGAGCAAGATTTTTTTCTTTTTTCTTTTTTGTTAGAAGTATCCATGCCATGTCCCTCATATCTTCCCCTCCAGGTTGTGGCTTCCTCCTTGACTTTTTCCCCTGCTTTTGTAACATCTGTGAACTTTACTTTGGCCTCTTTTGGTCCTTTTCACTTCACCTGATGAAATCCTGGTCCATCTCCTTGTAGTCGCTAAATTTCCAAATTTCCCCAATTTTTTTTTTTCTCTTCCAATTGCAATTCCTTTGACAGTATCTCCATTCCAGTGTGTTTGTAAGTCCTTCCTTTGTGTTTTGGCCTTCAGCGGGGATCAGTTTTGACAAGCTTTGCTGCATGTGCCTGCACTTGATGGCATATGGCCTGCATTTGATGGCTTTGATTTTGGGCAAGAAGTTTTTCCTTTTTTTTTTTTTAAGTATCCATGCCATGTCCCTCATATCTTCCCCTCCAAGTGTTGGCTTCCTCCTTGACTTTTTCCCCTGCTATTGTAACGTCTGTGAACTTTACTTTGGCCTCTTTTGGTCCTTTTCACTTCACCTGATGAAATCCTGGTCCATCTCCTTGTAGTCGCTAAATTTCCAAATTTCCCCAATTTTTTTTTTTTCTCTTCCAATTGCTATTCCTTTGAAGGTATCTCCATTCCAGTGTGTTTGTAAGTCCTTCCTTTGTGTTTTGGCCTTCAGCGGGGATCAGTTTTGACAAGCTTTGCTGCATGTGCCTGCACTTGATGGCATATGGCCAGCATTTGATGGCTTTAATTTTGGGCAAGAAGTTTTTCCTTTTTTTTTTTTAAGTATCCATGCCATGTCCCTCATATCTTCCCCTCCAAGTTGTGGCTTCCTCCTTGACTTTTTCCCCTGCTATTGTAACGTCCGTGAACTTTACTTTGGCCTCTTTTGGTCCTTTTCACTTCACCTGATGAAATCCTGGTCCATCTCCTTGTAGTCGCTAAATTTCCAAATTTCCCCAATTTTTTTTTTTTCTCTTCCAATTGCAATTCCTTTGACAGTATCTCCATTCCAGTGTGTTTGTAAGTCCTTCCTTTGTGTTTTGGCCTTCAGCGGGGATCAGTTTTGACAAGCTTTGCTGCATGTGCCTGCACTTGATGGCATATGGCCTGCATTTGATGGCTTTGATTTGGGGCAAGAAGTTTTTCCTTTTTTTTTTTTTTAAGTATCCATGCCATGTCCCTCATATCTTCCCCTCCAAGTGTTGTCTTCCACCCTGACTTTTTCCCTGCTTTTGCAACATCTCTCTGCTGAGTTTTGGCCTCTTTTGGTCCTTTGCACTGCAGCTCATTTCCTCACAGACCAGTTTTTGAAGACACTACATCTCCCAATTTTCTGGAGTTTTTGGGCTATTTTTCAATTGCATTTCATTTGATCCTATCTCCTTTCCAGAGTGTTTGTAAGCCTTTCTTTTTGGGGTCGCAAGATTCCATTTCCCTTCCCGAAAGGAAATTTCATTTCCTTTCGGGAAGGGAAATGGAATCTTGCGATTTCAATGGGGACCAAGAGAGGAATCTTTGGTGCATGTGCCTGCACTTGATGGCATGCCATGCCTTTTGATGGCTTTGACTTGGAGCAAGATTTTTTTCTTTTTTCTTTTTTGTTAGAAATATCCATGCCATGTCCCTCATATCTTCCCCTCCAGGTTGTGGCTTCCTCCTTGACTTTTTCCCCTGCTTTTGTAACATCTGTGAACTTTACTTTGGCCTCTTTTGGTCCTTTTCACTTCACCTGATGAAATCCTGGTCCATCTCCTTGTAGTCGCTAAATTTCCAAATTTCCCCAATTTTTTTTTTTCTCTTCCAATTGCAATTCCTTTGACAGTATCTCCATTCCAGTGTGTTTGTAAGTCCTTCCTTTGTGTTTTGGCCTTCAGCGGGGATCAGTTTTGACAAGCTTTGCTGCATGTGCCTGCACTTGATGGCATATGGCCTGCATTTGATGGCTTTGATTTGGGGCAAGAAGTTTTTCCTTTTTTTTTTTTTTAAGTATCCATGCCATGTCCCTCATATCTTCCCCTCCAAGTGTTGTCTTCCACCCTGACTTTTTCCCTGCTTTTGCAACATCTCTCTGCTGAGTTTTGGCCTCTTTTGGTCCTTTGCACTGCAGCTCATTTCCTCACAGACCAGTTTTTGAAGACACTACATCTCCCAATTTTCTGGAGTTTTTGGGCTATTTTTCAATTGCATTTCATTTGATCCTATCTCCTTTCCAGAGTGTTTGTAAGCCTTTCTTTTTGGGGTCGCAAGATTCCATTTCCCTTCCCGAAAGGAAATGAAATTTCCTTTCGGGAAGGGAAATGGAATCTTGCGATTTCAATGGGGACCAAGAGAGGAATCTTTGGTGCATGTGCCTGCACTTGATGGCATGCCATGCCTTTTGATGGCTTTGACTTGGAGCAAGATTTTTTTCTTTTTTCTTTTTTGTTAGAAGTATCCATGCCATGTCCCTCATATCTTCCCCTCCAGGTTGTGGCTTCCTCCTTGACTTTTTCCCCTGCTATTGTAACGTCTGTGAACTTTACTTTGGCCTCTTTTGGTCCTTTTCACTTCACCTGATGAAATCCTGGTCCATCTCCTTGTAGTCGCTAAATTTCCAAATTTCCCCAATTTTTTTTTTTCTCTTCCAATTGCAATTCCTTTGACGGTATCTCCATTCCAGTGTGTTTGTAAGTCCTTCCTTTGTGTTTTGGCCTTCAGCGGGGATCAGTTTTGACAAGCTTTGCTGCATGTGCCTGCACTTGATGGCATATGGCCAGCATTTGATGGCTTTAATTTTGGGCAAGAAGTTTTTCCTTTTTTTTTTTTTAAGTATCCATGCCATGTCCCTCATATCTTCCCCTCCAAGTGTTGGCTTCCACCCTGACTTTTTCCCCTGCTATTGTAACGTCCGTGAACTTTACTTTGGCCTCTTTTGGTCCTTTTCACTTCACCTGATGAAATCCTGGTCCATCTCCTTGTAGTCGCTAAATTTCCAAATTTCCCCAATTTTTTTTTTTTCTCTTCCAATTGCTATTCCTTTGACGGTATCTCCATTCCAGTGTGTTTGTAAGTCCTTCCTTTGTGTTTTGGCCTTCAGCGGGGATCAGTTTTGACAAGCTTTGCTGCATGTGCCTGCACTTGATGGCATATGGCCTGCATTTCATGGCTTTGATTTTGGGCAAGAAGTTTTTCCTTTTTTTTTTTTTTAAGTATCCATGCCATGTCCCTCATATCTTCCCCTCCAAGTGTTGTCTTCCACCCTGACTTTTTCCCTGCTTTTGCAACATCTCTCTGCTGAGTTTTGGCCTCTTTTGGTCCTTTGCACTGCAGCTCATTTCCTCACAGACCAGTTTTTGAAGACACTACATCTCCCAATTTTCTGGAGGTTTTGGGCTATTTTTCAATTGCATTTCATTTGATCCTATCTCCTTTCCAGAGTGTTTGTAAGCCTTTCTTTTTGGGGTCGCAAGATTCCATTTCCCTTCCCGAAAGGAAATTTCATTTCCTTTCGGGAAGGGAAATGGAATCTTGCGATTTCAATGGGGACCAAGAGAGGAATCTTTGGTGCATGTGCCTGCACTTGATGGCATGCCATGCCTTTTGATGGCTTTGACTTGGAGCAAGATTTTTTTCTTTTTTCTTTTTTGTTAGAAGTATCCATGCCATGTCCCTCATATCTTCCCCTCCAAGTTGTGGCTTCCTCCTTGACTTTTTCCCCTGCTATTGTAACATCTGTGAGCTTTACTTTGGCCTCTTTTGGTCCTTTTCACTTCACCTGATGAAATCCTGGTCCATCTCCTTGTAGTCGCTAAATTTCCAAATTTCCCCAATTTTTTTTTTTTCTCTTCCAATTGCTATTCCTTTGACGGTATCTCCATTCCAGTGTGTTTGTAAGTCCTTCCTTTGTGTTTTGGCCTTCAGCGGGGATCAGTTTTGACAAGCTTTGCTGCATGTGCCTGCACTTGATGGCATATGGCCAGCATTTGATGGCTTTGATTTTGGGCAAGAAGTTTTTCCTTTTTTTTTTTTAAGTATCCATGCCATGTCCCTCATATCTTCCCCTCCAAGTGTTGTCTTCCACCCTGACTTTTTCCCCTGCTTTTGTAACATCTGTGAGCTTTACTTTGGCCTCTTTTGGTCTTTTTCACTTCACCTGATGAAATCCTGGTCCATCTCCTTGTAGTCGCTAAATTTCCAAATTTCCCCAATTTTTTTTTTTTCTCTTCCAATTGCAATTCCTTTGACAGTATCTCCATTCCAGTGTGTTTGTAAGTCCTTCCTTTGTGTTTTGGCCTTCAGCGGGGATCAGTTTTGACAAGCTTTGCTGCATTTGCCTGCACTTGATGGCATATGGCCTGCATTTGATGGCTTTAATTTGGGGCAAGAAGTTTTTCCTTTTTTTTTTTTTTAAGTATCCATGCCATGTCCCTCATATCTTCCCCTCCAAGTGTTGTCTTCCACCCTGACTTTTTCCCTGCTTTTGCAACATCTCTCTGCTGAGTTTTGGCCTCTTTTGGTCCTTTGCACTGCAGCTCATTTCCTCACAGACCAGTTTTTGAAGACACTACATCTCCCAATTTTCTGGAGTTTTTGGGCTATTTTTCAATTGCATTTCATTTGATCCTATCTCCTTTCCAGAGTGTTTGTAAGCCTTTCTTTTTGGGGTCGCAAGATTCCATTTCCCTTCCCGAAAGGAAATTTCATTTCCTTTCGGGAAGGGAAATGGAATCTTGCGATTTCAATGGGGACCAAGAGAGGAATCTTTGGTGCATGTGCCTGCACTTGATGGCATGCCATGCCTTTTGATGGCTTTGACTTGGAGCAAGATTTTTTTCTTTTTTCTTTTTTGTTAGAAATATCCATGCCATGTCCCTCATATCTTCCCCTCCAGGTTGTGGCTTCCTCCTTGACTTTTTCCCCTGCTTTTGTAACATCTGTGAACTTTACTTTGGCCTCTTTTGGTCCTTTTCACTTCACCTGATGAAATCCTGGTCCATCTCCTTGTAGTCGCTAAATTTCCAAATTTCCCCAATTTTTTTTTTTCTCTTCCAATTGCAATTCCTTTGACAGTATCTCCATTCCAGTGTGTTTGTAAGTCCTTCCTTTGTGTTTTGGCCTTCAGCGGGGATCAGTTTTGACAAGCTTTGCTGCATGTGCCTGCACTTGATGGCATATGGCCAGCATTTGATGGCTTTGATTTTGGGCAAGAACTTTTTCCTTTTTGTTTTTTTTTTAAGTATCCATGCCATGTCCCTCATATCTTCCCCTCCAAGTGTTGTCTTCCACCCTGACTTTTTCCCCTGCTTTTGTAACATCTGTGAGCTTTACTTTGGCCTCTTTTGGTCTTTTTCACTTCACCTGATGAAATCCTGGTCCATCTCCTTGTAGTCGCTAAATTTCCAAATTTCCCCAATTTTTTTTTTTTCTCTTCCAATTGCAATTCCTTTGACAGTATCTCCATTCCAGTGTGTTTGTAAGTCCTTCCTTTGTCAAAACTGATCCCCGCTGAAGGCAAAACACAAGCTTTGCTGCATGTGCCTGCACTTGATGGCATATGGCCAGCATTTGATGGCTTTGATTTTGGGCAAGAACTTTTTCCTTTTTGTTTTTTTTTTAAGTATCCATGCCATGTCCCTCATATCTTCCCCTCCAAGTGTTGTCTTCCACCCTGACTTTTTCCCTGCTTTTGCAACATCTCTCTGCTGAGTTTTGGCCTCTTTTGGTCCTTTGCACTGCAGCTCATTTCCTCACAGACCAGTTTTTGAAGACACTACATCTCCCAATTTTCTGGAGTTTTTGGGCTATTTTTCAATTGCATTTCATTTGATCCTATCTCCTTTCCAGAGTGTTTGTAAGCCTTTCTTTTTGGGGTCGCAAGATTCCATTTCCCTTCCCGAAAGGAAATGAAATGAAATTTCCTTTCGGGAAGGGAAATGGAATCTTGCGATTTCAATGGGGACCAAGAGAGGAATCTTTGGTGCATGTGCCTGCACTTGATGGCATGCCATGCCTTTTGATGGCTTTGACTTGGAGCAAGATTTTTTTCTTTTTTCTTTTTTGTTAGAAGTATCCATGCCATGTCCCTCATATCTTCCCCTCAGGGTTGTGGCTTCCTCCTTGACTTTTTCCCCTGCTTTTGTAACATCTGTGAACTTTACTTTGGCCTCTTTTGGTCCTTTTCACTTCACCTGATGAAATCCTGGTCCATCTCCTTGTAGTCGCTAAATTTCCAAATTTCCCCAATTTTTTTTTTTTCTCTTCCAATTGCTATTCCTTTGACAGTATCTCCATTCCAGTGTGTTTGTAAGTCCTTCCTTTGTGTTTTGGCCTTCAGCGGGGATCAGTTTTGACAAGCTTTGCTGCATGTGCCTGCACTTGATGGCATATGGCCTGCATTTGATGGCTTTGATTTTGGGCAAGAAGTTTTTCCTTTTTTTTTTTTTTAAGTATCCATGCCATGTCCCTCATATCTTCCCCTCCAAGTGTTGTCTTCCACCCTGACTTTTTCCCTGCTTTTGTAACATCTCTCTGCTGAGTTTTGGCCTCTTTTGGTCCTTTGCACTGCAGCTCATTTCCTCACAGACCAGTTTTTGAAGACACTACATCTCCCAATTTTCTGGAGTTTTTGGGCTATTTTTCAATTGCATTTCATTTGATCCTATCTCCTTTCCAGAGTGTTTGTAAGCCTTTCTTTTTGGGGTCGCAAGATTCCATTTCCTTTCGGGAAGGGAAATGGAATCTTGCGATTTCAATGGGGACCAAGAGAGGAATCTTTGGTGCATGTGCCTGCACTTGATGGCATGCCATGCCTTTTGATGGCTTTGACTTGGAGCAAGATTTTTTTCTTTTTTCTTTTTTGTTAGAAGTATCCATGCCATGTCCCTCATATCTTCCCCTCAGGGTTGTGGCTTCCTCCTTGACTTTTTCCCCTGCTTTTGTAACATCTGTGAACTTTACTTTGGCCTCTTTTGGTCCTTTTCACTTCACCTGATGAAATCCTGGTCCATCTCCTTGTAGTCGCTAAATTTCCAAATTTCCCAAATTTTTTTTTTTTCTCTTCCAATTGCTATTCCTTTGACGGTATCTCCATTCCAGTGTGTTTGTAAGTCCTTCCTTTGTGTTTTGGCCTTCAGCGGGGATCAGTTTTGACAAGCTTTGCTGCATGTGCCTGCACTTGATGGCATATGGCCTGCATTTGATGGCTTTGATTTGGGGCAAGAAGTTTTTCCTTTTTTTTTTTTTAAGTATCCATGCCATGTCCCTCATATCTTCCCCTCCAAGTGTTGGCTTCCTCCTTGACTTTTTCCCCTGCTATTGTAACGTCTGTGAACTTTACTTTGGCCTCTTTTGGTCCTTTTCACTTCACCTGATGAAATCCTGGTCCATCTCCTTGTAGTCGCTAAATTTCCAAATTTCCCCAATTTTTTTTTTTTCTCTTCCAATTGCAATTCCTTTGACAGTATCTCCATTCCAGTGTGTTTGTAAGTCCTTCCTTTGTCAAAACTGATCCCCGCTGAAGGCAAAACACAAGCTTTGCTGCATGTGCCTGCACTTGATGGCATATGGCCAGCATTTGATGGCTTTGATTTTGGGCAAGAACTTTTTCCTTTTTGTTTTTTTTTTAAGTATCCATGCCATGTCCCTCATATCTTCCCCTCCAAGTGTTGTCTTCCACCCTGACTTTTTCCCTGCTTTTGCAACATCTCTCTGCTGAGTTTTGGCCTCTTTTGGTCCTTTGCACTGCAGCTCATTTCCTCACAGACCAGTTTTTGAAGACACTACATCTCCCAATTTTCTGGAGTTTTTGGGCTATTTTTCAATTGCATTTCATTTGATCCTATCTCCTTTCCAGAGTGTTTGTAAGCCTTTCTTTTTGGGGTCGCAAGATTCCATTTCCCTTCCCGAAAGGAAATGAAATGAAATTTCCTTTCGGGAAGGGAAATGGAATCTTGCGATTTCAATGGGGACCAAGAGAGGAATCTTTGGTGCATGTGCCTGCACTTGATGGCATGCCATGCCTTTTGATGGCTTTGACTTGGAGCAAGATTTTTTTCTTTTTTCTTTTTTGTTAGAAGTATCCATGCCATGTCCCTCATATCTTCCCCTCAGGGTTGTGGCTTCCTCCTTGACTTTTTCCCCTGCTTTTGTAACATCTGTGAACTTTACTTTGGCCTCTTTTGGTCCTTTTCACTTCACCTGATGAAATCCTGGTCCATCTCCTTGTAGTCGCTAAATTTCCAAATTTCCCCAATTTTTTTTTTTTCTCTTCCAATTGCTATTCCTTTGACGGTATCTCCATTCCAGTGTGTTTGTAAGTCCTTCCTTTGTGTTTTGGCCTTCAGCGGGGATCAGTTTTGACAAGCTTTGCTGCATGTGCCTGCACTTGATGGCATATGGCCTGCATTTGATGGCTTTGATTTGGGGCAAGAAGTTTTTCCTTTTTTTTTTTTTAAGTATCCATGCCATGTCCCTCATATCTTCCCCTCCAAGTGTTGGCTTCCTCCTTGACTTTTTCCCCTGCTATTGTAACGTCTGTGAACTTTACTTTGGCCTCTTTTGGTCCTTTTCACTTCACCTGATGAAATCCTGGTCCATCTCCTTGTAGTCGCTAAATTTCCAAATTTCCCCAATTTTTTTTTTTTCTCTTCCAATTGCAATTCCTTTGACAGTATCTCCATTCCAGTGTGTTTGTAAGTCCTTCCTTTGTGTTTTGGCCTTCAGCGGGGATCAGTTTTGACAAGCTTTGCTTCATGTGCCTGCACTTGATGGCATATGGCCTGCATTTGATGGCTTTGATTTGGGGCAAGAAGTTTTTCCTTTTTTTTTTTTAAGTATCCATGCCATGTCCCTCATATCTTCCCCTCCAAGTGTTGTCTTCCACCCTGACTTTTTCCCTGCTTTTGCAACATCTCTCTGCTGAGTTTTGGCCTCTTTTGGTCCTTTGCACTGCAGCTCATTTCCTCACAGACCAGTTTTTGAAGACACTACATCTCCCAATTTTCTGGAGTTTTTGGGCTATTTTTCAATTGCATTTCATTTGATCCTATCTCCTTTCCAGAGTGTTTGTAAGCCTTTCTTTTTGGGGTCGCAAGATTCCATTTCGTTTCGGGAAGGGAAATGGAATCTTGCGATTTCAATGGGGACCAAGAGAGGAATCTTTGGTGCATGTGCCTGCACTTGATGGCATGCCATGCCTTTTGATGGCTTTGACTTGGAGCAAGATTTTTTTCTTTTTTCTTTTTTGTTAGAAGTATCCATGCCGTGTCCCTCATATCTTCCCCTCAGGGTTGTGGCTTCCTCCTTGACTTTTTCCCCTGCTTTTGTAACATCTGTGAACTTTACTTTGGCCTCTTTTGGTCCTTTTCACTTCACCTGATGAAATCCTGGTCCATCTCCTTGTAGTCGCTAAATTTCCAAATTTCCCCAATTTTTTTTTTTTTCTCTTCCAATTGCTATTCCTTTGACGGTATCTCCATTCCAGTGTGTTTGTAAGTCCTTCCTTTGTGTTTTGGCCTTCAGCGGGGATCAGTTTTGACAAGCTTTGCTGCATGTGCCTGCACTTGATGGCATATGGCCTGCATTTGATGGCTTTGATTTGGGGCAAGAAGTTTTTCCTTTTTTTTTTTTTAAGTATCCATGCCATGTCCCTCATATCTTCCCCTCCAAGTGTTGTCTTCCACCCTGACTTTTTCCCTGCTTTTGCAACATCTCTCTGCTGAGTTTTGGCCTCTTTTGGTCCTTTGCACTGCAGCTCATTTCCTCACAGACCAGTTTTTGAAGACACTACATCTCCCAATTTTCTGGAGTTTTTGGGCTATTTTTCAATTGCATTTCATTTGATCCTATCTCCTTTCCAGAGTGTTTGTAAGCCTTTCTTTTTGGGGTCGCAAGATTCCATTTCCTTTCGGGAAGGGAAATGGAATCTTGCGATTTCAATGGGGACCAAGAGAGGAATCTTTGGTGCATGTGCCTGCACTTGATGGCATGCCATGCCTTTTGATGGCTTTGACTTGGAGCAAGATTTTTTTCTTTTTTCTTTTTTGTTAGAAGTATCCATGCCATGTCCCTCATATCTTCCCCTCAGGGTTGTGGCTTCCTCCTTGACTTTTTCCCCTGCTTTTGTAACATCTGTGAACTTTACTTTGGCCTCTTTTGGTCCTTTTCACTTCACCTGATGAAATCCTGGTCCATCTCCTTGTAGTCGCTAAATTTCCAAATTTCCCCAATTTTTTTTTTTTTCTCTTCCAATTGCTATTCCTTTGACGGTATCTCCATTCCAGTGTGTTTGTAAGTCCTTCCTTTGTGTTTTGGCCTTCAGCGGGGATCAGTTTTGACAAGCTTTGCTGCATGTGCCTGCACTTGATGGCATATGGCCTGCATTTGATGGCTTTGATTTGGGGCAAGAAGTTTTTCCTTTTTTTTTTTTTAAGTATCCATGCCATGTCCCTCATATCTTCCCCTCCAAGTGTTGTCTTCCACCCTGACTTTTTCCCTGCTTTTGCAACATCTCTCTGCTGAGTTTTGGCCTCTTTTGGTCCTTTGCACTGCAGCTCATTTCCTCACAGACCAGTTTTTGAAGACACTACATCTCCCAATTTTCTGGAGTTTTTGGGCTATTTTTCAATTGCATTTCATTTGATCCTATCTCCTTTCCAGAGTGTTTGTAAGCCTTTCTTTTTGGGGTCGCAAGATTCCATTTCCCTTCCCGAAAGGAAATGAAATTTCCTTTCGGGAAGGGAAATGGAATCTTGCGATTTCAATGGGGACCAAGAGAGGAATCTTTGGTGCATGTGCCTGCACTTGATGGCATGCCATGCCTTTTGATGGCTTTGACTTGGAGCAAGATTTTTTTCTTTTTTCTTTTTTGTTAGAAGTATCCATGCCATGTCCCTCATATCTTCCCCTCAGGGTTGTGGCTTCCTCCTTGACTTTTTCCCCTGCTTTTGTAACATCTGTGAACTTTACTTTGGCCTCTTTTGGTCCTTTTCACTTCACCTGATGAAATCCTGGTCCATCTCCTTGTAGTCGCTAAATTTCCAAATTTCCCCAATTTTTTTTTTTTCTCTTCCAATTGCAATTCCTTTGACAGTATCTCCATTCCAGTGTGTTTGTAAGTCCTTCCTTTGTGTTTTGGCCTTCAGCGGGGATCAGTTTTGACAAGCTTTGCTGCATGTGCCTGCACTTGATGGCATATGGCCTGCATTTGATGGCTTTGATTTTGGGCAAGAAGTTTTTCCTTTTTTTTTTTTTAAGTATCCATGCCATGTCCCTCATATCTTCCCCTCCAAGTGTTGGCTTCCTCCTTGACTTTTTCCCCTGCTATTGTAACGTCTGTGAACTTTACTTTGGCCTCTTTTGGTCCTTTTCACTTCACCTGATGAAATCCTGGTCCATCTCCTTGTAGTCGCTAAATTTCCAAATTTCCCCAATTTTTTTTTTTTCTCTTCCAATTGCAATTCCTTTGACAGTATCTCCATTCCAGTGTGTTTGTAAGTCCTTCCTTTGTGTTTTGGCCTTCAGCGGGGATCAGTTTTGACAAGCTTTGCTGCATGTGCCTGCACTTGATGGCATATGGCCTGCATTTGATGGCTTTGATTTGGGGCAAGAAGTTTTTCCTTTTTTTTTTTTTAAGTATCCATGCCATGTCCCTCATATCTTCCCCTCCAAGTGTTGTCTTCCACCCTGACTTTTTCCCTGCTTTTGTAACATCTCTCTGCTGAGTTTTGGCCTCTTTTGGTCCTTTGCACTGCAGCTCATTTCCTCACAGACCAGTTTTTGAAGACACTACATCTCCCAATTTTCTGGAGTTTTTGGGCTATTTTTCAATTGCATTTCATTTGATCCTATCTCCTTTCCAGAGTGTTTGTAAGCCTTTCTTTTTGGGGTCGCAAGATTCCATTTCCTTTCGGGAAGGGAAATGGAATCTTGCGATTTCAATGGGGACCAAGAGAGGAATCTTTGGTGCATGTGCCTGCACTTGATGGCATGCCATGCCTTTTGATGGCTTTGACTTGGAGCAAGATTTTTTTCTTTTTTCTTTTTTGTTAGAAGTATCCATGCCATGTCCCTCATATCTTCCCCTCCAGGTTGTGGCTTCCTCCTTGACTTTTTCCCCTGCTTTTGTAACATCTGTGAACTTTACTTTGGCCTCTTTTGGTCCTTTTCACTTCACCTGATGAAATCCTGGTCCATCTCCTTGTAGTCGCTAAATTTCCAAATTTCCCAAATTTTTTTTTTTTCTCTTCCAATTGCTATTCCTTTGACGGTATCTCCATTCCAGTGTGTTTGTAAGTCCTTCCTTTGTGTTTTGGCCTTCAGCGGGGATCAGTTTTGACAAGCTTTGCTGCATGTGCCTGCACTTGATGGCATATGGCCTGCATTTGATGGCTTTGATTTGGGGCAAGAAGTTTTTCCTTTTTTTTTTTTTAAGTATCCATGCCATGTCCCTCATATCTTCCCCTCCAAGTGTTGGCTTCCTCCTTGACTTTTTCCCCTGCTATTGTAACGTCTGTGAACTTTACTTTGGCCTCTTTTGGTCCTTTTCACTTCACCTGATGAAATCCTGGTCCATCTCCTTGTAGTCGCTAAATTTCCAAATTTCCCCAATTTTTTTTTTTTCTCTTCCAATTGCAATTCCTTTGACAGTATCTCCATTCCAGTGTGTTTGTAAGTCCTTCCTTTGTGTTTTGGCCTTCAGCGGGGATCAGTTTTGACAAGCTTTGCTTCATGTGCCTGCACTTGATGGCATATGGCCTGCATTTGATGGCTTTGATTTGGGGCAAGAAGTTTTTCCTTTTTTTTTTTTAAGTATCCATGCCATGTCCCTCATATCTTCCCCTCCAAGTGTTGTCTTCCACCCTGACTTTTTCCCTGCTTTTGCAACATCTCTCTGCTGAGTTTTGGCCTCTTTTGGTCCTTTGCACTGCAGCTCATTTCCTCACAGACCAGTTTTTGAAGACACTACATCTCCCAATTTTCTGGAGTTTTTGGGCTATTTTTCAATTGCATTTCATTTGATCCTATCTCCTTTCCAGAGTGTTTGTAAGCCTTTCTTTTTGGGGTCGCAAGATTCCATTTCCTTTCGGGAAGGGAAATGGAATCTTGCGATTTCAATGGGGACCAAGAGAGGAATCTTTGGTGCATGTGCCTGCACTTGATGGCATGCCATGCCTTTTGATGGCTTTGACTTGGAGCAAGATTTTTTTCTTTTTTCTTTTTTGTTAGAAGTATCCATGCCATGTCCCTCATATCTTCCCCTCCAAGTTGTGGCTTCCTCCTTGACTTTTTCCCCTGCTTTTGTAACATCTGTGAACTTTACTTTGGCCTCTTTTGGTCCTTTTCACTTCACCTGATGAAATCCTGGTCCATCTCCTTGTAGTCGCTAAATTTCCAAATTTCCCCAATTTTTTTTTTTTCTCTTCCAATTGCAATTCCTTTGACGGTATCTCCATTCCAGTGTGTTTGTAAGTCCTTCCTTTGTGTTTTGGCCTTCAGCGGGGATCAGTTTTGACAAGCTTTGCTGCATGTGCTTGCACTTAATTTTATATATCCTGAATTTGATACCTTCTGTTTTAGAAGGATTTGTTTCTTTTTTTTTTTTCAAGTATCCATGCCATGTCCCTTATATATTTTTTTGCAATTTTTTTTTTAAGGTATTTTTATAGGACTTCCATTTTTTTCCTTCTATTGTATTTGAAGGTTTTTTATGTAGTGAAAAATAAATTTTTAGCATTGTTGTCTGGTGACATGAGGTGATGTAGTATACTTCCAAATATAACATGGGTCAGAAATCTGATATTCAGAAATAAAAATAGTAGAGACAGAATGCATATCGTTAGAGTAGATATTGCTTAAATATTAAGCAGCAGAATATGTCTGGAAGAATAGTCTGATAAAAATTATCCATTTTTTAATAATTATTTAAAGTAATTTTTTCAACATAAGGGAGCAATAATAGAAACAGAATAATCAATACAATTTTCATCCCAGACAAGCTGGCAAAAATCTTTGGGGATGTTTCAGAGGATATCAGATGAAAAAGATACATTAAATTGAACAAAATTAGATCAATTCATAAAGAGTCTAATAATTTGTAAAATTATCTAACGTTGGTGCTCTGCTCCTACTCACCCTTATTGTGAGCTCTCATCAGCCTGTTTGATGCACCCTACTGTTTTTTCTACTCTTATTTTAGAAAACCCGGTGCAATAATTCAGTGTCATAAAATTAGCTGCTGTGACTTTTTCATACTCTGATAGGAGTGGACAAAACACTTTCTTGCTTGAGTAGTTCTAAGCATTTTCTAATCATAAAAGACTTAAAACTAACGGAGGTTAACTGTATGATCAATGTAAATGAAAAGGTAATTACAAATTAGAAATCATGACCAAGATTTATGCAGTGGATAATGCTGAAAAAAGCCAGGCACCAAATATTTGTTTAAATGTTAATGGCATGTTTTGTTAAATAAAGTAATATTCCAAAACCCATGGCAGACTCTATGTAATGACTTTTTGGCGGGATCTTTCTCAAGGAAGAACTCTCCAGAAGAGTTTTGATATGGTACATTCTTTTTAGATTATTGATAAACCCTTCGCTGGACAAAGTGAGTAAAATTTCAGAAAGAAAAACTAAGTTTTAGGGGGATTTTGGAATCTTTTGTTCCCATACAGAAGTTAATGAACTGCACAGGACAAACTTTTAAAGCACTAGGTCACTCTGGAGAGATGACCATTAAGAGCTTCTTGTGAGAGCAGGAGGTGTAGGAGGACAGCTGGTAAGATGTGACCAGTCAGTGAAGAACCAACATGAAGAATGTTCTAGAAAATGGAAATCTGGCCAAGCTCACACAGCTTTATCCCAGATTTAGCCATAAAGTTTCATTGTTTTCATACAGCCTGCCCAGGAGCTTCAAACTTGATCAAGAATTTCATCTTCCAGCAGGACTGAAGAATTCTGTAGTTGAGGTCTAGCCATTGCAGAAAAAAATTCTACATCATGACCATGTAATCCCTGCCATGGTGTTGGCTAGCACTGTGCAGGTCCCTAGACGACTGAGCACTTGCAAAATATTCAGCACAGTCTGGATATCAGTTATGGGGTTCTTGAACTTGAAACCCATATATCAGTTATGAGGTTCTTGAACTTGAAACCTTCCTAAACTTACAGAAGAAGTCTCTGTGATGTTGCTGCAACCATGTAGCTCCTCCTTACAGTTGGAGCATTCTTTCCCATTCACCAACTCCCTTCAGCCTTGTGCACCTTCTTGGTGTGCAACCTGCTGCAGTTTCTTCCAGTTGCGGTCTATCCGTCACAGGTAGTCACAGACTGCTTGCCAGGGTTCATCATGGAGAAGCAAGCAAGGACATTTTCACTCAGATCATGGTGCTTTCCAGCACTGCTTGCCTTTCCCTTGACACCTAAAACCTGCCTTAGAAGTCTGGACTTAACATTACTGCTGTAAAAGCAAACTGACAGCAGTGCTAACATGAGAGGCTGAAATTCTCAGAAAGAGTCACAGTGTTTCTGAGACAGATGACAATTTAATAAAATCATGGAAAGATAATGAGTAAATATCTGTCTGGGTGACCAGGACTGTGCATGTTTCTAGTGTCCCTGGTTAGATGCTCTCTGTATAATGGAAGGATTACTAACAAGACTAACAACTGCAGTTGGATTATTGATTTATGTCATAAAAGGCAGAGCTTTATCTGCTGTGTGACAAGGAAGGGGGCAGAGACTGAAGGTTTTTGTGCTTTACTGCTTTCCTAGGCTAGGCACTGTCATGGGGAGAGCAGGGGACTGTTTTTGTGATGACATTACTCATACAGACATCAAGAAAGAAGTGCTTTACTCCTCCAGACAGGGCTAGGCCGCACATCTTCACTGAAGAGATGAATCTGAGCACTGGCAATTTATAAACATATATATATATATATATGAGATTTTTTTTTATCAATCTATATTTGAAGAACTATGTTTGAAGAACTATAATCTTAAACTAAACATTTACTCTATTTAGCCTGACACTGGTGCTTCAGAGTGCATTGAATAATGGACGTCATAAGGTTGACAGAAAATAAAAACATGAAATTAAATTAATAAAATAATAAAATAAAATAAATCTTCCTGTTAAATAGTTTGTCCCCTTTCTTTCCCTCCAGTTTATACTAGTCACTGCTTCTTTAGGTATATACTAAAAATATATTGAATGAATTAAAAAAAAAAATCATTTGGATTTTTTTCTGTGATGAATTTATGTATGCCACCAAGATGTTTTACAATCAATTTAGAACTTTTCTTAAATCATTTCCTTTAGAAAAAACACAGAAAAATTATGTTTCAAAGACAGATATATATAGTTGAATTTGCTTGTACCAAATCCTGTATGCTGTAATGAGCTAATTTGGTGAGAGAAAGACAGAACAGACAGTAGAATTGATGAAAGGAAAGATCATTTAGTCTAGAAACACTCCTATTAATAGAAAATTTGCTGTGCTTAAATAAGGAACAGAACCTATTTCAATTTCAAATTTTCAATTAGAACATGGACTGAAATTTGCAAGCCAAATTTATTTCTTTAGTTTATTCTCATAGAGAAAACTTCTCACAGTACACAAGTGTAGTACAGACAGTCACTAGTCTAAATTGAATTTGTGATGCCATTCTGAGAACGCTATGAATTTGTTCTGGAGTAGACTTATTCTATTAAATTCTGCAGTCAGAATATAAATTTAGAAGAGTAATTTACAAACGACACTTCAAGAATGAATATACATGTACAGAGTAGAAATAATCTTCTGGTATTGAATGTAATTTTGTCTGATAGTTGACTGTATTTTCTGTTTGAATAAAACAGTTCAAATTCTCTTGTAATGACACACTAATCATTCCCAGAAGATTATTTTTAAATGATTATGCAGGATTCAAAGTCTGTGTCTATTAGTTTATCAGATTTTTTTATCCCTTGTTGTTTTGTAACATATTATACATTCTGACTGACTTCTGTGGGATGCTTTCATCCTGACAGGTTTGCTGTAAATCTTAAATGGTGTTATTAATTAGGAAAAAAGAGAAAGAAGATTTTATTGTTTCTCTTTTTCTCTTTTCATTAAAGTGCTTTTTTAGCGATTGTGTATATTTCCACCTTTAGAGAGGGCCAATGGAGATACAAAAACATATATATACTTTTCTAATTTCTTGGTCATGATTGGAAAATCAATATCTTACATTTGAAAACGTGATTTTTTTTTTAAATATGAGAGGTGTAATTTTGAAAGCCTTATATATTTGTGTATATACGTGTGTATGTGTGTGTATATATATATATAAACAATTATATAACATTTTAAATTAAAAAAATGATTATTTTGTTGGTTTTCTGTCTTCCAGGACCATTTTTTTGGTTTTAGCCTATTATTTACACAGATAATGAAAGGAAAGGAAAATAATAATGGGGGGAAATAAACCTAAAGAAAAAAGTGCACAAGCTAAGGAAAATTAAGAGAAAGATAAATCTGGCACAGGCTATAATCAAGTAAAAAAAGGTATGAAGCAAAGGGGGATATTCTTAGGTTTCCATTCTGAGTCCTAGTAGAAGAAAGCAAATCCATCGGTTTAACTGAACAGTTCTGGAACTGTTTTTCTAATCTGATGGTTAACAGAAATCAGAATAATTTTTCTAACTATAGTACTGCAAATTAAATGTGGAAAGCATAATGCAAGTGCTCATGAGTTACAAAGATTTCTAGATTTTTTTTTTTCTTTATTTGTCACATGTGAGTTGATATTTTTTGTAATTAGAAGAGTACAGAATTTATTGTGCCATTTTCTGCAATGACATGGTCTCCAGTAATGTATGCTTTACTTAATTAAAAAGACTGAATAAAAATTTCAAGATTTTCAGACATTATCAGATTTTCGGTAATATGACTTTAATGGCAGAAGGATCAAAACAGCTAAAACACTTTCAATGAAAAGAGAAAATGATCTGTCTATTCTGAAATATTCCAAGACACTTTTTCCTTATCTGACTTTGTTTCTGACAGAAGCAGACAAACAGGTAAGTAGTATCTCACAATGCTGATCAATGACAGGGGTCTCTTTCACTTTGGATTTGATCAGGACTTGGTCTGTGGTACCAACATTGAGACAGGGGTGGTGTTTTCCCAAAAAGCACAGATGCAGACTCTTTCTGAGCCTTATTAAAGTGATCTAAGAAGAGCAAGAGCTTGCAATTTTCTTAAACAGCTGCTTGGACATTTCCACTGGACAGTTACTGCTTTGTGACTGTGGTGAGCTGACCACAACTGGCAGGTAATCCCTGACCCAATTGCTCACTCACTCTGCTCCAGTGTGATGGAAGAGAGAACTGGAAGAGCAAAACTGAGAAGTTTAATAGATAAAGGGGGAAGAATAGCCCAGCACACCAACCCCTAGCAAAAATCCCAAGTGATGCTAATGCAATCACTCACCACTTCCCACAAGCACAATCCATTCTAGCCCTGAACAATGGCTATGTTTAAAAAATTCCCTCACTGCAGCTTTTATTGCTGAGTATGGTGCCATATGGTATGGAATATCCTTTTGGTCAGTTGAGATCAGCTGCCCTATCTGTGTCCCCTCCCAATCTTTTCTCACCCCAAGTCTACTCACTGCTGGAAGAGACTGGGAAACAGTAAAGGCCTTGATAAGTATTGCTCAGCAATAGCTAAAACATTGTTTTGGTGACAAGTATAAACCACAGCCCCATGTGAGCCACTATGAAGAAAAAACCTGACCGACCCAGTGCAGTCATAAAATCCATAACCACAAAATAGAATATCTGAGGCTGATGGTCAATGGTTGCACCCCTAACAAGAAGTTTAAAATCAGCTAATTTGAATCTAATCTAGTCAATAAATGTCTTCTGAAAAGGAATTTTCTGTTTGTCAAGTACATTCTTCAGGGGACTAAGCCAGCTGCATTCTGACAACTTGCTCAATGCAGAATGTCTAATGAAAAAGTATAACCTAAGAAATTATACATATTAAAATCATCAAAACATTGTAATGAAAATAATTCAGTAAAATTTTGGGCAAATATATTTTGTAAAAAGAAATTAAACCCAGATTATTTTAGGATTTTTTTTATTCTAATGAATTTACTTTTTTGCTATTAGTGAAAGGGATTTTTTTTCCATGTATTTAAGTTTATATTTTTAATTAAAAGAAGGAACTATTTATCAAAAGGAAATATTTACCAAAAATATGCATAACCATATTTTTACATTTTATAAATCAATCACTCAAAAAAGATTAATATTAGAAAGGGCAGTATTTTCAGCCCATGTTGATAATAAATGGAAAAATAAAGCAAATACTCTGACTGCTAATGAAAACATCCCCAAATTAGAAATATCTCCTTACCTCCTGATTCTTTTGTTATAAATTTATGATGTTTATTTGGGTTACATCTTTAATACGTGAAGTCTATGCTGCATTAGCTTTCTAATGTACAGGTAACTATCTCACAGATATCTTGATATAAAATGGTAAAGTAGAACTCAGCTATAAAAAACCCCAACAAAAACTTCACTCGGTGTAATCTGAAATTGGGTCCTTTAACACTCTGTCCAATGCAATGACCATAGAATCATAGCTACATAAAAGCTGAGAAAGACCTCTAAGACCATCAGGTCCAACCATTAATCTACTACTGCCATGTTCACCACTAAACTGTGTCCCTAAGTGCTACATCCACATGGGGTTTTTAAGACTTCCAGAGATTGTGATACCACCACTTCCCTGGGCAAAATGTTCCAATGCCTGACCACCCTTTCAGTGAAGAAATTTTCCTAATATGCAATCTAAACTTGTTTACATGGTCTCTTGGGGGCAAGCTGAGACCATCTCCGTCACTTTTTACCTGAGAGAAGAGATGGACTCCCACTTCACTACAGCCTCCTTTCTGGCAGTTAATAGAGAGGGATAAGGTCTCCCCTGAGCCTCCTTTCTCCAGGCTAAACACCCCCAGCTCCCTCAGCCACTCATCACAAAATCTGTGCCCCAGACCATCTGACAGTCCATGGAACAAACTCAGATCTTTCCAATTCAACAGAAAGATTGCTGGGAAAATTATTCCAACTGTTTGTTTTATAGTATGTTATTTTTTCTCTGGTTAGTACCTAGTCTCTGATTGTACTCATAACTGTGATGATGTCATCTCTCAATCTTTATGTTCCTAAGCTTTGCAAGAGAATAACTTTTACTTTCAAGATGGAAAATATCTTCTTTATTGTTCTTTCTAATAATTTAATTAAATCTTATGGTCATTGTCCAACTCATTAACCAGAACAAAGTATATCTATATTTCTTTTTCTCATTTGCAAGTTAAAAAATAGGGACATCTGTAATTTCTAAATAAATGTAGTTGTTCATCAGAAATTTAGTTTGTTTTGAGCATACTTAAATCAACTTAATATTTCTATTTTTTTAAGGCCACATTTTAAAATCCAAAAAATATATACTTACCTGCTTTTAGACTGCATTTCCATCTGTTCTTTGCAAAGGGGTTTGAAACTGAAGGTACAGATAAATGTGCTATCAAAACCTCCCCAACATTTGATGGATCTCTTTGCACTGTGATATAATTTGGAATGGAATAATTGATTCAATACCAAATTTCTCTACCACCACCCCCCCAAAATCCATTTCTCATCCCCATGCTCTTTTTATCAGTTAGCTTTTCTCCTATCTCTAGCTTCCACAAATATACAGAGCTCAAGAGTTTGACATTTATACTAAAATGTTAGCCTAAGAGTGGTAAGCTGCACTGCCTGGGTGAAAACCTCTATATTTAATTTTCAAAATGTTAAATTTGTTTTTTTGAACAGTTACTCCTATAATCATTGTAATCAATATTTCTTACTTGGGATATTCAGAACACCATAATAGCTGCTGGCAATAGGCAAACTGCACACATATGGAATAAGGACTACTGTGCTTTAAGGTAAAAAAACCTTTGTAAAGTGCTCATGCAGGGCAAAATACCCCAGAAGGCACATGAGGGAGAATTTGACTGCTGACATGCAGTTTCAGAGAGGTTCCAGCTGTTAAGTTTCTGAGCACACACATTTTTGATATTCTTTCAGAAGAGACAGCACAGTCTCATGAAGACAGACAGTTCTTTCTTTTCTGTCTAATGTAAAGGGAGAAGATCTGGCATCACCTCTACATTTCCTTCTCCTTTTGAGATGGTACATGGCAATATGCTGTAAACAATAGCTCACAAAAGCCTACCCAACATACTGAGTTATGTTCTAGCAATCCTTATGCAATTTTCAGAACGTCCTTAATACATTCATAAATGTATTACCCTTTAAAATATGGTAAAAAGATGTGTAATAAATTATTGTTATTGTTAATAATGATGATGATGATGGTGATGATGATGATAATATCCTTCAGCATGAAAACTGAGCTCACTAACATCCCCTGAGTTTCAGGAGTGATTAGTGATTAAATTGAATACCCTGATCAGCTCACAACTTTTCCTTCAGGTTGGGTATGAGCAAAGCAGCAGATTTTTGTTAGCTTACAGTAGAAAATCCATATAGAAGGATCTAGTTAATAATAATACTTTCCAAGTACTATTATAGGCAGTAAATATTTGGTATCACTAAATCTACTATTCAGATCAAGATGTTCTTTGAAGAAGTATATAATTGACCCTGGAAAAACAAGAATTGGAGGAGAATTCCTGTTGTTTCAAGGCAAATACAGAAAAAGTTTTCTTAGAAGTGTAAGCAGAGGTTTTACAAACTGTTTGGACAACCTCCCTACCTCCTTTTTCTCTTATAACATACTCTTTGTTTTCATATGTAGTTATGCTTCCTTTATAGTAATAAATAATCTCTGTGGGCAATCAGTGTGCTATGTACATTATGTCAGAGATATTAACCATAAAAAAGGAAAAAATTTATAATTTTTCTTTATAAGCCAAAATTAAAAAAAAAACCCCAAAATTCTATATCTACATAGATTTTTTTTCTTATAAATATTATTTGGTTTAGTAAATAAACCCTTTTATGAGGATCTTCACAAGTTCCTGAACATTTCCTCCTTACATGAAACAAGTAACACTCTACCCTCAAAAAAAATTATAGTTCCTGTCCCCAGTTCAGAAAGTTGTCAGAATAAATATGTACTTTTAAATTTAATTTTCACTTTGATTTTTCTTGTATCCGTGCTACAGGAATTGTAATGGAAGTCTTTTGTTCTGGTGGTAAGGGGATTCTTGAGTAGTTAGAGTGGAAAAAGTAAGGTTCATATGATAATATTTCCTGATCCTTCAGATGAAAGTTAGGGAAAAAGAAGAAAACAAAAGAAAAAAAACCAAAACCAAAAACAAACATGAAAAACCACAAAAACCAAAAAAACCCCAAAAACAAACAAACAAAAAATCCCCAAAACAAACAAAAAAAAACAGGAAAAAATCCAACTTACAACAACACTAAAATAGACAAACAAAACAGAAGAACCCAAAACCAACTATAACAAAAGCGGAATTGTTGTTTAGGATGTCAATTTTGCTTGGAAATTAAGGGGATTTTCAAGTGCAATATTTGTAACATAAGCTCCTGTGGGTCAATATACTGAAATAAAAAACAATCTTACCCTGTAAAGCAGCTGTGGCACAGAATTTCCTTTAGATCTTCACAAGAATAAAAAAATAAAATAATGAGATGTAGTGATGGTTACCAACTCAACACTTTCAGTTAAATATCATAGATTTTTTCACAAAACAAAAATTAAAAAATCCAGCATACCATATTATTAGTTATACTGATATACTTTTCTGATCTTTATTTTTAAAAGGGCTCTGCAGCTATTTCCTCATGCTAAGAAACCACCCCTATTTTTCTTTTCAGAGGGAATGCCTCTGAATGCCATGGTTTACACATGGGGAGATTTAACATCAGTTAGTATCACTATATATTATGCATATTTTATAGCATGAATAGAGATAATATTTTAACAAGATAATATAATAATAAAGCCATACTTGATCTTACTGTGAATATTTGAAATAGGATTTGAAATTACCATTTCCTTTGGGATATTAAAATATTAAAGCTATGCTGGTTGCACAGACTGTTCTTGTGACAATGCTATGTATAAAGATCTCAATGTTCATTTTATTTCCCAGCATATTTCATGTCAGATATCCAGAAGGGGTGGGCATCTGGGATGCTGATGGCATCTGCCCCAAAACTGACACAGAAACACTACTATCAGGATGTTCAGTTTGTCTGGTCCTGCTAGCTAGAGAAAGCACAGTGGATCTCCCTGGCCCTGGAAGATGATTTGAAACATATGGTACAGTCAGAGCCTCAAGTTTGGGTTATTTTTCTGATTTAGATGGCAGTGATCAGGTGTAAGACAGGAATGGTTGTCAGGGGTCCCCAAGTAGCACCAGTCACCTGATTTGCATTATGTTGATTTTGGCTGGGGCAGAGTTAATTTTCTTCACAGTATGGTGCTGTGTTTTGGATTTCTGCTGAACACAGGGTTGATAATATAGAGATGGGTGGTTTTTTTATTGTTGAGCAGGGCTTACACAGAGCCAAGGCCTTTTCTGCTTTTCATGTTGCCATGCTGGCAATGAAGTTAGGGATGCATGGGAGGTTGGGAGGAGACACAACTGGGACAGGTGTAAATCCACCTTATTTACCTTCTTCTTCCCAGTTTATAAGCTGAGCATGATGTCATATGGTATAGAATATATGGCATCATGCTCAGCACATAAACTGGAAAGAAGAAGGAAGATAAGGTGGATTCTTGGAGTGATGGTATTTGTCTTCCCGAGTAACCATTGCACGTGATGGGGCCTAGGCTGCTTTGCTTGTGTGTGCAGCTTTTGCACTCCCTAATAAATTGTCTGTATCTCAACACATGAGTTTTTTACCCTTAATTATGCTATTCTCTCCTCCACCCCACTGGTGGGAGAGTGAGCAAGCAGCTGTTTGGGACTCATTTCCTGGCCGGGGTTAAATCATAACAGTATCTTACCATTCCTTTTCCTGTTTCTTGAGTTTACATTCTGTTGCTTAATATCTCTCTTTCTTTGCCCTTTTCTATTCCCAAATAAGCAGTCCATTAACTCCAACTTTGCTATGTCTGTGTCCAGTTTTGGTTTATCTAGTGCTGGTACCTAGACCCTCCCTTCCTTATGCAGTATCACAGATGGAGTTACTGAGGCACTTCCTGCCTTGCTGCTCTGCTGCCATTCAGCTGCCTGGGATGTTTGGCTGCTTCTCTCAAACCTCCCCCTTAGCCACCCACTCAGTACCTCAGAGTGCTATCTGTAACTCTTGTAAACTTCTCACTCTTTTATTTATGACTTCCAGCAATCTCTCCTTTTGTGTCTAGCAGCTTCTCCTGTCTTGTTTAGTTAGCTTAATCTCAGGTGTGTGCTGAGTCAGTGCCTCAGACAATTGCTTTTAAACCTAGCATAAATACCTACATTCAGGCACTGTGGAACAAAAACAAACAACTGTGCAGAACTGTATTTTAAAACATATTATTTTTAATTTAAAAAAAATTTTAAGATAAATCTAACAATAAGTATTTACAAGACAAACTAACCTAGTTAGTAAGCAATTATTTAGGAGAGTTAATGATATTATGTATGGTATTGAAATTTATTAGTGATAGATAAGAACAAGGACTTGTTCTTATTTAATAAATTTATAAGCTGGAACATTTTGATTTCTTTTAATAAACACAGAGATTATTTTTTGTCTCATTCAATATCTACTCTGTCTTTTGACTTTCCTTTTGCAAGGTAAAAAATGGAGAGTCTTTTTCTTCTTTTAGGACAGGCTGAGGATGAATTAAATCAAGACTGTTCCAAAGGTATACAGCACTCATGCATTAGTCAAGTAAACTATGAATTGGATTCAACTAATAGAATATAAATAGATAACTGTTCCTTCATTTTTAAATTAAAGTATTAGAGGGAAAGTAGAAAAATGCTTCAGAAAAAAAAAACCCAACACATTTTTTACATGTTCACAGTTGAAGAAGCCATCATTGTTTTCATACAGTTTGATTCTTTCATAGAACTTTATACATATGATATGAGATACATGGGGTTTTTTTCCAGTAAAAAAAGAAAGATTTGAAAATGAAGCACTGTTTATGTTCTATGAGACTGACACTGTAAAGGTCTTAGACACTGTTTTACTGGAATGTTACAAATCTAAATTCATTAGTGCTAATAAATTAGTCCTGGACTGTAAGTTCAACAATAATAATTGAAAAAAAAAAACCAACCAAAATATAATACATCCTTTAAATCAATTTGATTTTGGATTATATTTATATTTTTTCTATGACTTTGTTTTAATTTTTTTCTTATTTTGGTTATATTTCTGATTTTACTTTTATCTCCAAACCTTGCTACATATTATGCTTTTAAATAGTTATTTTTCTTCTTCAGTATTTTATTCTGTTAATTTCTTTCATAAACTATGATTCAATAGAAGTCAAAAGTTGAATTATTTCAATTACTAGTAGTTCCATATCCATACTATATGACCTGTGTCTAGTTTCTAGAAATATCCAGCCTACCTGTCCTACTTCCTCCTTGTTCAATCCCAAAAGTGTGAAGTTCCATGAGATTTCTTTTTTCCTTTTTCTGAGATTATAATTTTCCCTTACTTTTAACAAAAGAGCAAATCATAGTACCTAAAAAATTCAAAAGTGAGGAAATTAAACCTTATTGCAAATGGGCAGTCTATTTAAGCAGCTAAAAAGCTTACCAAACACTGAATGATCTAGAAATTAACATTCAATTAGCTGTTGAACTATTACTTTTTTCACTATTGAAAGGTCAACACAGTAGAAGAAACAGTGCTGTAAATGGATCATTAAAGTGCAAACTGAGATATTCCTGGAACTGTTTTTAATTACCTCACTAATGTTATAGAAAATGAATTAAATGGAAAGGATTAAAGTTTGAAAAATCCAAATGTCATCTAAGATGTCTCAATTCAATAATTTTAGTTCAGACGTTGTCTCCTTGGCAATCATTGCAAGCTTACTATATCTACCTGCAATGTGCTTTCTCAGTTACTTCAGAAATAGGAATTTCACAAAGGATTGTGTAATTTCATGACTAATTTCTGGAATTTTTAGTTTAAAATATTGTAAGTGCAAGCATACTTTTACACTTTAGTGTGAATAAAAAATAAAAGAGAGATAGTCATAAGCAACAGACAAGACTTTGCATGGAAAATCAGCTGATGTAATAAAAATGTAAAATACTGTTTTACAATGTAAGCTTAGTACCACTACTGATAATGTTAACAATTAAATTGTAAGAAAACAATCACATGACCTTTTATTCTAGGCACTTGTAATCTCTGTGTTGGAAATGAACCATAACAGTGACTGTAATCAAATTTACTTTTCCACATGGAGATTTTGACTTTTCTCAGTTTCAGTGGAAAAAGATCATTCATCATTTAAGAAATACAATTTCGTAAGATCAAAGCCTTAAGAAAAAAAATTTCTGAAGTCTGTTTTAGTCCTCTGTTCTGTGGGGATTTTTAATTTGTTTTGTTTGTTTGTTTTTACTTATTACAGATAGTAGAATCCTTTTCTGCTATTATATTGTTTCCTTTACTAGTGGCTAAATTACAATTATCTGTTAAAAATGCTAATGGTTCTTTATTTCATTCATATCAAGTAATAAGTACATATTATGAAATGGTTTTTGACTTTTGTCTTTCCTTGTTAAAAAAGGTAGAAACATTTGCATAATCTAAACTTAAACTTCAAGACTTTGATTTTAGTGTCATCTGGGACCGTGATATTAAAAGCATCCTGTTCTAACTAGTCAAGACGCTCTATTCCCCCTAATCCTTCTAATCCGAGTAAAACAAAGAATATTCCCAGAATCTTTCAAAATAAAACCTATTTATTATCATTCAACATTGCTTCCTATTCTTTTTTTAATCTGCTTTACACATTTTAAGATATATTTCAGAAAATATGGATTTGGGGCTGCAGCTTACTGCATGATATTTTTGACTAATTGTATGAACTATTGCAATTTGTGATGACACGCTCTAAAAGATGAGGATCAAACATTGTATGGAAAGACATTATTCATCTCTATATATAGCATAAAGTGTTTTTCTGTTCACAAAAAGCATAGCACAGCTGCCTAGATAAATTAGGAATGTTGTTGGCTGAAGTGTTTTTGTGAATCATCATTCAGCAACATTGCCAGAGACAGGATATTGATGCCAATGAACCAATAATGTGTGCAAGTAAGGTAAATTGCCTGAATTACTAATTTACATCCTGGGTTAAATCTAAGATATAATAAATTGTTTGTATTGTCTTTTTTAATTGCATTGTTTTCTGCAAAGCATTACTAATAGATATCTTTAATAAATTAATTGTTAATATAATGGATAGTTTATCCTAATTGACAATTTCAATTTTTTTAAGCAAATGATTTCTTTATTTTAAAATAAACCTACTTCAGTAAAACAGAAAAAAAAATCAAAATCAAAACTCCATAACTCATATTTTACTCCAGATGCAAAGCAAAATATTACAAGTGGATTCCCCCACTGCTACAAGTAGATCACTTCATAGTTGCAGCAAAGGTGACCAATAGTATTCTGGGCTGCACCAGTAAAAACACCATCAGTAGGTCAAGGAAGATCACTTTTCTCTTCTACCCTGCACTATTGATGCCACATGTGAACTGCTGGGTGCAGGCCTTGGTTCCTCAGTGCAAGGGAGACCCGGATAGATCAGAGCAAGTCCAGCAAAGGGTCAGGAACACGATTTAGGTCTTGGAGCATATATGATGTGAGGAGAAACTGAGAGAGTTTATTATCACTTATCACTGTGTTTACATACCTGGGGGTGGGAGTAAAGAAAACAGAATCAGACCTTCTCAGTAGTGTTCAGTTAAGAAAAAAGAGGACAGGAAAACAAACTGAAAAGAAGGAAATACCATTTAAATGATAGAAAATATTTTTACTATGAGGGTTACTAAGTGCTGGATCATGTTGATCAGAGAGGTTGAAGTGGAGTCTCCATTCCACTAAATACTCAATCCCTAACTTGACACAGCCTGGGGCAACTTACCTTGGCTCAATATGCTTTCAGCAGAGGGGTTGGACTAGACAACTTCCACAGTTTCCTCTCAACTTCAATGATTTTGTGATTCAGAAAAACTCCTCTGCACTAAAAATAAATTTTCAGAGCAGAAGGCTATTTTATTTTTTTAATGTAAAGTTGGAAACATATTCATATAAGCAGGTGTCCAAAACTCAGACCTTTAGGAAGATTTAGCAAGTTAAAAAATGAAATATGATTCTGGTCCTTCACATCCCTTCCCATGTTTATTTCTATTATTTCTGAAAGATTTGTTTCTTGCATCAGTGGTTCAATTAATGTCATTGAGCTTTATTTACCTAAAATTTAGTTTTGAGCCAGCTTTTGAATGTTCAGAGCATTTGTCATTTGTTAGGAGTTGTAGGTACCTTCACAATGTAATTTATTCAGTCTAAATAAATACGTCCACATTAGTGAAGATGTGACTACCTTTTTCCATTAACAATAGAGAGACTACAAAGCCTAGGCAGTAAAAGAGTAACAGGCCTGTAACTTTTATATGGATGATATAAAGTGAGATAAATGCAGAACAAGACATGGGTAAGTCAGTAAAGTGCCCTACTTAAATTTGTATGCAGATGTGGATGTACTGTCAAAGGTAAAATGTCTATAAGATCCTACAGTGCTTTCACTAGGAACAGATACTCTGGGCTCAATTTAATTGTGCCAACCAAATATTCAGTATTATTTGACATACTGAGGGCATCTGAGACATCCTCAAAGAATTTGCAGGCACTTTATGTCACATACACAGTTTGATAATCCATGCTGTTCTGGGGGCCAAGCATTTTTCATGGAGGCTCTAGGAGTTTGTATTTCACCAGATACCTCTCTCTGCGTGACTGAAATGAGTCTGTGAAAAGAATCAAGCATTCATAAACTGTGCCACAGTATTACTGAACTTGGTTCAGAACATGCTTAAGAAGTTACTCTATGTGTTATTGTATTTTAAAATACATGTGCATGTATATTATAGAAATTCTGAACAAGTTATTCATGAGAAACATCACACTCTAGGGAGGTATGCAAAACTGAAAAAAGGCCATAGTGACATAATTTAGCATAGTAAATGTTGGACATGAATATAACCTCTTGACACAGGAGAGTATCTTGAAGAACATTTAGAGAAGAAGTGTTATCAATTATTTAAATCTTATACTTTGCACCTGTCACAGTAGAAGATATTTCCATTAATAAAATAAATGAAAAAATATCCATCTAGCCTTGCCATGTGAGCTTGCCAATGTAGCTTGCAGTTTATCAGAGTAGGGGAGCATATTTTCTTCTATCTTATTTTTTATTGGGCTGTTTTGGTTTTGGTGATTTTTAAATTTTTTTTGAATAAGTAGCAGAAACATAAAATATATTTATTTATATAATTTATATAATGTAATATGTTTTATGTATAATATCTTATAATAATTTCAAACTCCAGTTAAGAACAAAACAATTAGAGAAGAGATACCGGCTTTTTAAAGTGAAGGCTTTTGATGGATCTCCCACAAGTTTATTGTGGTGTTTATATCTAGGAACTTTTGTCTCTAAAGCCAGTGGGGAATCTTGCTTAAAAATGGAAAGCACAGTGTGTCTCCTATCTGTGTAAAGATCATATCATTCTTATCCACTGTTATATTTTTTCATTCAGTTAGTGGTCGATACTTTGTTATTTTGTCATTACCGAGGGAGGGAAAATTAGATGCACTATATTTTCTATGATATAATGTAAGATATATTGCATATTATATGAAATGGATTTAATAAACAGTAAATATTTACAATCAATTTATTTTCAATTTTTTTTTTAAACTCCAGAAAAGCTGGGGTCTCACATGAGCAAACATTGTACAGAGATTTTGGATACATAGCTTATAGTAAGTACTTTTTTATATACATGTGCATATACCCATATATATCTTCCCTATTGTCTTCTTATATTTTTCAGTACGTCTCAACCTGACTACTGGAAATACTTCCCTTCTTCCACAATTTCCACCGTCAGAGGCCCCAGAAACACTATGATGAACAAAAGACCAGGGATAAAATATGACCATACTTAATGCTAAGTACAATGTTCACTTGCTATTTGGTATGGTTTGGTTTGGTATGGTTTGGTTTGGTTTAATGGGATGAGAAAAAGGCTGAGTACTTGCAGCAGCTGTAGTAAAAAAGAGATGGAATAGGTAAAAAAGGAGGGAGCACAGCAGGTGGTGTCGCCTCTGTAGATACTTACGGATTCTCTCGCAGTACTCGGGGGACTGGTACAAATACTTCCCACTCTTCTTCACTAGAGATTTATTTTCTTCACTTAAAAAAATCATTTAGTTAGCCATGTGCTAAATAAAAGTATCAGAAACTCCTGGAAGAAAAGGCAGAGGTAAAGTCCCTCAAGCATGTTGGAATCATTTTGGTATTGCATTGCTTAGGCTTCCTACGCCTGACTGGTGACATTTTGTGGTTGCAGACAGAAACTGTAAGTTCTGCGTGTAACCTTTTGAGGTGGTTTATGACTAAAATCAGTTATACTAGGTAATGTATACAGCTCCCAGTACTGCATATTGACCACTTTTAAATTCTGAATGCATTTCTCCTCCTACCTCTTTGTGAAACATCTATGTTTTATTTTACGCCCTCACAGGCAGCTGAACTGAGACCACAGCAGGGAAGGAGATGGTTAGGGCTCAGATCTTTAGTTAGCTTGCTATCTAAAACAGTAAGTAAACTGGTGGTACAAATCTATCAGACATTTATAAAAATCCTACTAATGTATATGTTTTTACATGCTCAATTGGCTTTGAAAAATTATCCTTAGGTGCTTGTGTAATATAAGCAGTTTACAGCAGAGTTGGGAGTCAAATCCAACTTTGCTAAATATTAAATTCCTTAATCACTAGAAAATCCTTCACTTTTTACCTAAAAATAAATTTAATACAACACCGTGCCTTAAGAAAAACAACATTTGAGGCATTCTGTGCAGACTTATGTGAATGTTTATCTTCAGCAGTAGGGAAGTAGAAAGGAGAATAATTTTTTTTTTTTTTTCATAAATTTGTAAATATTTAAAATAGACTATGAACAAAATTTCTGTCCATGCTTTTCAAAGATATAGTCTGCTTATCCATTTAACAGAGTATTTTTTATAGACACTACTAGGAATATGTGACCAGTTTATATCTTCTCATCCCCCTTCCTGCAATGAGCATTCCTGTGCTCTGCCTTTTAACATTCCTAGTGCTCTCTTTGCCAGCAGGCATTCAATGCTGCAAATTGAAACACATTGGCATTCCATTTCACTTGCACGTTTGGGCCATTTCCTCTGCATGGAGCAGAGAACGAGCTGCAGCTCTAACTGAGAGTATCAATGTCTGTGTAAGTGAAAGAAATTAATGGATCAAAAATGCCTATAGTCTGTATTTCTGAGCATAGATTCCTCTGAGCAATTAAGTACTCTTGTTTAATTCTGTATGTGCTAATCTATAAGAAAATACAGGCAAGGTCACTCAATGCTGCATTCTTCAGCTTCTCTGGACAAGGTTGTCTGAGATAATAAATGCATATTTTAGTTTTGTTTCTGTCTTATGTTGTTTTCCTCACATGGAACTGGGAAAAAGAGAAAACACACAAATATGATATTCCAATGGGAAGAGATAAAAAGAGAGCCCAATGTTTCATAGTGTAGTTTCTTTACTGAATGAGACTAGTTAGGAAAGGATCTGATTTGTTCTAAATATCTCTATATATTTTCCCATGTTTTTTTGACCAAATATAAAAAAAAAATGACAGAAAAGTAAAGTCAATTCATGGCATACAAAAGCAAGTCTTAAGGAAGTCCTTCCAGTACCTAGAGGTATGCATGGAACTTCTCCCATCATTATTCCAGCTGATTATTACAAATTTCAGTATTGTTTCAGTAGTGTTTTATGACACATTTCACAAAATCCTTGTATACTCAAATGTAGCAAATACAAATGCTAGGTTGACCAAAGATGATAATTCTCTATAGAGTTCTTTCTCAAATTTCTATGACTTAACAGCAACGTTCTGTCACTTGTTTACACATCATTTTATCTGAATAACTTTTTTTCCTCATTCTTCAGTCCTTAGTTTTGTTGCTATGTCAAAAGACTTCATTCAAGACGGATTTTTGCATTTTGGTTTTTTTTCCCAGTGAATTACTTTAATAGACACTGCATATATCTGAAATTTGTGAAAGATAATTATGAGGGATGTAATAAACATTTTCCTTTGAGTATGATATATATTCAGATTGTCTTTTCATTTTCAGTGTTACCTTAAAAGCAATCTCAAAATTGCAAGACTGTGAAAAAGTTGACAGTCTATAACACAAACATTAAATTACAGGTGTTTGTCTTGCCACAAATATTGGTTCTAGATTCTGACACTGACATTGATGAGTTCTGTATATTGACAGCTTAAGACAAAAGACTGAAATGCACACAGAAATAATCCTCTAGACTTGAGTCTCTTGGCAGCAGAATATTTGACAGCCCTAATTATCTTGACTGGAAAATGGATGTCTATGAGCTTAGATAGGTTGTGATATTTTACTAGTTTGTGAAAACTTAGGCTGTAAAGAATGTGAATCTGGTGTCTTGGGGGAAAGATTGTCATTGCCAACATAGTATAACTCGAAAAATATTGAAAACATCTTACTTGATATAAACTTTGCATTTTTTTTTTCTAAATAACTTTGAAGTGAAGTTAGACTACTGCTTAAATTTGGATGACCTTGTCAGAGGAAGATATTTACAAAAAAAGTAGATATTAAGATTGCAATGTAACTCAGAGGCCATAAGTCTAGTTGCCACAAATCTTGTGTTTTTTACCAGATTGCTCAGGAACTGGTTATCAAACAGGAAAGGAGCTCCATGAATGAGTAATTATATTTATGTCCTTATGAATATTTTCTGAACTTTACAAATGAAGTCTTCAAAATCCCTAATTTGAATATCTGTCATATGGCAGTCATACTTATTCTTGTACTTCACACAAGAGTATGTTAAAAGCACTTTATACGTAGTCTACATGAGCCTATGTCAAGCAATTTAGGTTTTTAGCGTCACTATGAGCCTATTTAGAACAAACTCAATTACAACAGTGATGTTTTGTAAATATGTTTTATTTCTCCTATGATTGAGACAGAAAATGATGTTTTCATTTCTTTTTAGATACAAATAACAATGAAAAACAGAATAATCTTTTAAGAAATCAACACTACTCTTGACATCTTCACTACATCTTCATCTACATCTCTACATCTTCACTACTCTCATCAGCATGTTTCCGTGTTCTTTGTGTGATAAAAAATTGTGTTAATGGTATAGTAAAATTTACTATATGTAGTCATGTATACAGAAAGCCTCTTCAATGCTGATCTCCTTCTGATCTGCACTTGCTTGAGCATGCAGGAATTAAATTCTCCTTTTCTTTCACAGCAACATTTGAACCTTATTTTCAAATACTTCTATAATTTTCTTATAAATTGCATTGACATCAAACTCTATTATTATCTAACATTACCCAAAATGGTTTTTATCTACTACAACTTCTAAAATCCAGTTAATGTAAGATAAATTTATTAGGTTTGTTTGTTTTCTTTCCTTCTCTTTCTCTCTTTCTTTCTTTCTTTCTTTCTTTCTCTCTCTCTCTCTCTCTCTCTCTCTCTCTCTCTCTCTCTCTTGCTCTCTCTCTCTCTTGCTCTCTCGCTCTCTCTTTTTCTCCCAGTGCCAGGGAGGTCAACATTAACATTATTAACTATAATATAACACTTTTTAGACATAAAGAATGAGGAGACATCTAAAACTAGTGATAGGTCCTGACATGCTACAGGAAGATTAAAGTGATGAAATACAAGACAAAATAAGTCAGAAAATTAAGTGGGCTCAAATCACAATGTGCTGCATGACCTTAAAGACAGACATGATGAACCAAACATAAAAAGACAAAAGAATTAAATAAGGAAAAAATGTCTGCTTAGCGAAGATCAATGATCATTAATATATATTTAGACAAAAACATCCACTTAAAAATGAAGACAATTTAGTAAGACAGATGAGTGCAGATCAAACCAATATTTTTTTATTATTAAAAACTAATATTTAACTAACTTATATTAATAATACTATTATTAAAGTAATATTTTTAATATTAAAATTAAAATATGAAGAACACAAAGAATACAATAAAACCAGCTGCATTTCATGTTTACTATACCATTCCCTGAGAAAACTGGCACCCTCTACTTTTTCTATGGTTTTAATATGATCCTTGATCATGGACAAGTACCTAAGATAACTGTGATTGATTTTTTTTACACATATTCCCACTTTGGTATTTAAGCATCATAGGTGTTACTGCTTTTTCCATCTGGATTTTAAATACTCAAATAACTGTCGATGGCACAACACAGTTTTCATACAGTTTGTGTATGATAACCAAAATAAACCCTGCTGTAAATTAAAAAATCTAGGATGCTAGGAATTTCAATAATATTTGTCTTGCCAATAATGTTTTTGTGATTTTTTTAATGAATACAACTTTTCTTTTTTTTTTCTTTTTTTTCCCCCATATGGATCAGTTGCTTTGTTTAGAACTCACGTAGCCAGCCACAAATGTCAAGACATTACATTCTCAAGTCTCCTTTTTTAAATGAAGCCCTTACAGAATGCAATTCATATGATCCTAAAATAAACATATAACATTAGTCAGATTAAAAATCCTGTCTTTTTTTTTTCTTTTTTATCAAAGGTATCTTAAAGTGACCATGTCAGAGCTTCAATCTAACCTGTAACTATAGTGCAATCATAGAACAGTTAAGGTTGGGAAAGACCTTTAAGAACAAGTCCAACCATCAACCTAGTCCCACCATCATGCTCACCACTAAATCATGTCCTCAAGTGTCATACCCATATGCTTTTTCAACACTTCCAGGGATGTTAACTACAACCTGGGCAATCTAATCCAATTCCTTAGAATTCTTGTGATTTTTTTTCCCAAATATCTGATCTAAAGTTTCCCTGGCACAACTTCAACCCCCATCTTGCTACAAGCTCCTTTCAGGGCATTGTAGAGAGTGTTAAAGCCTTCCCTTCCTTTTCTCCAGACTAAACACCGCAGGTCCCTCAGCTGCTCTTCATAAGACTTGGGCCCCCGACCCTTCACCAGCTTTGTCATCCTTCTCTGGACAGGCTCCAGCACCTCCAAGTTCTTCCTGACTTAGGGGCCCCTGAACTGAGCACTGGATTTGAAGGGAAGCCTCACCAGGGCCAAGTACAGAGGGACAATCACTGCCCTGGTCCTGCTGGCCACACTATTTCTGATACGGGCCAAGATGCCACCTAGGCACACATACTGGCTCAGGTTCAGCTGGCTGTCAATGAACACTGCCAGGTCCTTTTTCCTCTTGGCAGCTGTCCAGCCACTCATCCTCAAGCCTGTAGCTCTGCATGGGGTTGTGATCCAAGTGCAGGATCCGACACTTTGCTGGTGTTGGGCTGCTTAATGCAAGACAGAGATTATCTGTTAAAGGCTTCAGTTATGTCTACATCACTGTATTCGCTACACAGATAGTTGTTGAATCTTTTTAAATGACTAAATAATCACTTTTCAAGTATGCACTTATGTCTGGGTACCTACAGCACAAAGTATTTGGTTGCTTGCATTTAGTTGCCTGTGTTGGATATACTGTGCTAATTGTTTTCATTGTAAAAATAATTGATCTGATCGGCAGTCTAATCTGATCACAATATCTTTTTTTATAAATTAATATTGTGGGGTTTTAAATATTCTTAATGCCTCTCTGTATTCTAAATTGAACAAAAAACTAGTTACCTGACTGCAAATTTTGAAGGTAACAAAATTTGGAACTGGGTGACAAAATGAATGTAAATATTAAACCAGAACTTTTTAAAATTATTTTGGACACTATGACATCTAATTAAATTACTCCTTTGTCTCTTCAATATAATGGTTTTAACTGGAAGCAGATCTAAACACTCAAAATGAAACAGGCAAGATTTCACATTTCACAGATTATATATTTCTGAATCATAGGCTTGTAAGTCAAGACCTTTGGATACTACCGGCTTACATAGAAAAATATGATGCTTTGCTGTCCCAATCATTTGAGGTTTTACAGTCCATAATCTAGAGGAAATAAAATTTGTGTTTGCCACAGTGTTGATTAGCAGTAGCTAATGAGGTTGAGTTTCCAGAAATTAACCTTCATACGGGACAAGAACTAGAGAACATTATTTGCTTGCTTTACCATTAATTTTCATTGTAAAAACAGCTGTGTCTAAGGACATCTATTTTACAGGTACATTTTATTTTCAGGCACATGGCGGAATTCTAGGGGATGTCCTGTGCAGGGCCAGGAGCTGGACTTCCATAATTTTTGTGGGTCCCTCCCAGCTCGGCAAATTCCATGGTTCTTCCATTAGCCATTTCAATTTTGTGAATGACTTGTTGAAAACAAATATAAGTTAACATAATGAAGTGCAAAATACTGTCTTCAGTAATAGGCTGACCTTGACTGGCTGGCAGATAGACATCCTGATTGTCTTTCAATTCCCCTCCTCAGCAGGAAAGGGAGAAAATAAGACGAAAGATCTTGTGGGTCAAGATAAAGATAGGAACTGGGGGAGGTGATATCATGGAACATCTATATGGTGAAGGACTACAGTCTACGGGGGGACACACTATAACAGGGAAAAAGTGCAAGGAGAAAGGAGTGGCAGAGAGGAAGTTTTGCTGACCATGAACCTTCATTCCCAGGGGACAGGAGGACAGGTGGATAAGTTGGGTATAAAGGAGTCAACCTGAGTCTGGGGATAAAGGGGGTTGAGGGACACGGGGAAGGTATCCAGAGTTTTGTCTTTTTTTTTTCTCTCTCTCTACCCAAATGTTTATTTGTTGGAAATAAATTAAAATTAATTTTTCCAAAGTCAAGTCTGTTTTACCTGTGTCAGCAGTTGGTAAGAAACCTCAGTGTCTTTATCTCAAATTAGCAGCTTTTTTATCTTATTTTCTTCCCCTGTATTATTGAGAAGGGTAATGAGAAACAATCTGGGTAGATATCTAGCATCTGGCAAAGGTCAACCCACTACACTTACTTGTGAGTACAAACATACTTTTTGTGGTGCTTGATGGGCTTAAACAACACATACAAAACACAGGTGAAAGCACTTGGTAAGAATTTTTCAACCTGAAAAGTAACAATCTGTGCCTGCTGGCATGAGATGATTTCTAGAATTTTCCTATAACAAATATCCTAAGACAAACTGAGAACATTTATCAATTAAGTTTTAGCTTGATGTTAATTTCTGATATCCAAGCATTGTTTCTCAGTATCAACAATCTCTCTAAAGCATTACGTGCTTTCCCTTAAAACATTGAAGCTTATATATTTCCACTGAAATAAGTTAATTATTACAGACATGAGGATAAAAACCATTTCTAAATAACAAAAATAATGAGGAAGAAAAAATAATGTACATTTAATGTACAATGAACATTTTCTTGTTTTTTCACTGAGAGAAAAAAATAGCTAAATCCATCAACTCAGTTAAAAAGTAACATGCCTGGTACTTAAACACTTATAGAACTGTTTCTTAAGTGGAAAGAAATCAGAAAGCAAACCAGAAAGTCATAGTTTAAAAACAGATCCAAATGAATAAGTTTTCTTATTAACATTACTGAAAAAAAGAACGCAAGCTTTTGCAAAGTTTGAAAGCCTTTTAAAGTAATTTTTTGGCATCTGTAGCAGTGTTTCAATTACTGTGTGAAAATCTGGCAAGTTTCTTTTTAAAAGCTTAAGAAAATCTCATATAAGAGATAGATCCAACCCATTCTAATTTGCACAAACCCTAATGATTTCTGAGGTCCTAGTTAACTTAAACTTATACAATATTTTTCCTCTTATGACACCTTGAAAAGATATGTTTGTAGTCATATTTTTATTGGCACTAAGCTCTGTTATGTAGAGGCACATTAATTTTACACTATGTGACAATTACTAAAGTAGAGGTGATTACTTACAATAGGGAATTTAAAGTGCATAAACAGTTTGAACTAAGTCTCTTAAATTAATATTTCATTGAAATGTCTCATTCTGAGTAAATGAAATAGTGGTAGATCTTGCAGTTCAATAAAGAGAAATAGAGTTTATTAGAGTTATCCAAAGATAGTCAAGGAATTAGAATCTATATGAACAATATTTTCTAAATAGTAAAAAAATGTTAGGAGATAGCAGACCATGAAGGTTTTCACAAAGTGAAATGAGAATTGTGTCACAAATGACCAACCCCAAGTTACTGACTGATATGCTAATGGTAAGTAACAGTGCTGGGGCAATAAGCCTAGATAGTCAAAATTTCCTTGTATAGACTATTCAGATTATATTAACATGAATTCATTTACTATAGCAGTACTGAGTCCTTACACACCATCTCCTGTGAGATGTTTCAGCCCTACTGTACTTTATTCAAACCCAGTTAATATATATATGCTGTTTATAGATGTTGATTTTATGCATATATATACTTTATAGATACATATATTAGATATGTATGTGCATGTTTATTTATGTCTGCTTGGATGTGTCTCTGTGAGGTATGCTCCAATTTGCTCCTCCTTTTTTTGGGAGGGGCAGGTAGAAGGCAGGTTTGAAACAAAGAACAAAAAGAAATTTACCTACTGCAGTGCCCATACCTCCCTGACCTCCATTCTGTGTATTAGCCACTTGACTACTTCCAATTTCCAAGCAAGAATAAGTATTTTATTTTCAAAATGAATTTAAACCAGGATCCATAGTTTTCTCCACTGAGTGGAAACTGGAGTTTTCTAGCACAGTGACAGATGGCAAAATCAGTGTCCGTGTACTTCTACCATAATTTGCAAATGCAAAAGCGAAGAAAAAAATCTGAAACTATTATAAATTAGTCATTATTTTTTCAATTTTGTTTCTAGATGCTGGTTCAAGTGTCAAAAGAATAAATTTAAAACCATCTATAAAAGGGCAGTTTTGCAAAAAAGACTAGTGTGCGATGAATTAGACTCTTCCTATACAGCATTGAGCTGATTGCAAAACAAGGATGTAATTTCATGCCTTTACAACTAACATTTCAAAAAAGGTGCAATTTGAATTTCACACTTGTCAGCAGTGATTATGATCTAGCTTAGCCTTTTGTTGGGTGAAAATGTTTTGACACTAGATTTATAAGTTTCTTAAAGATTCTGTCCTTCTGACTTTAAGTTCAGTTTTGACAGTCACTTCTGATTAACTCTGGCCCATGAAAGTGTATTAGACATAACCCCATTAGTTTACCAGACTTTATGTTCTCTCTTTCAAAGCAGAAATAATACAGAGATTTTCTGTTACAAGGAGGTCATTTTCAATCCTTACTTATGACTCTCTTTGAGCAACGCCAGTTTAGTTGGATTTCTTGTCATTCCATGTTTTCTCAGCCTGAGTCAAGGTATCAGAACATATGTGATAACTGCTGTTTTCTCTCATTCTTACTTTATATTCTTACTTTATATTCTTACTCTACATTATATTGAATTGTCCAGGTGTTTCAGCAACCATTATATAACATTTAAAACCAGTCAATACAATTTATATTGCTTTAAGAAATGGAGAAGGAACTAGTAACCTCAACAGAAATATGCAATGCTGCTTGAAATCCTGATGAATAAGCATCTGTGATGGATTGGTAGATAAGACAAAATTCATGGGCATCTCTTCTGAAATTACAGATGAAATAGAGATGGGCTATTAAGGGATTTAAAGTGGCACTGTGAAGCTGCATGAACACAAAGAAACAGCTGAATCCTGCTCTCCAGTATAACCATTTTAAGGTGACAATATCATACAGAGAAATCTCTTCACTGATCCTGAAGATAAAGCCCTCCATAAGGAATATACGACTAATATTCAGCTTTCATGAAAGCATTATTTCCTTTGATTGCTCCAAAATAATTGCTTCATCAACTCAGCAAATTATTTTCATGTGTTTTATTGGTTTGGGTTTTTTCAAAATTTTGGCTGATCTACCATGACCCTGTCATTATATTCTTTCTGGAGTCTGAAAATTTAAAAAAAAATCAAATCATGACCCCAAGAGGCCAAAACCTAATTAGAATAAAATTGTAATTAATTCAATTACAATGTTTTGTTTGCAGCTGTATTTTCAGTTTTAAGTCTACCAAGCATTTACCATTTGATTTTGAATTACGTAAGTCTCCTAACTCAAATATATTACAGTATGTAGTAGAATGTGTAACAGCAATGTAAATATATTAACCTTACTAAATTTATCAGCCAGATATGTTGCTTTAGAAGAAAGTAGTCAATTCCTTCAGTAGATCCACTTTCCTTAGTCTAATTATGATTTTTATTAATTGTACTGCCCCACTGCACAATTTATTTTCTCTATCCCTCTTTTTTTGTTTTAATCAATTTGTATATTAGGTCACTATTTTTGCAGGTCATCTCCAAATTGGCCAGTATTGGTTTTCTTTTTTTTCCTAACACACATAAGCCCTGTTTTGTTATCACTTGTTGAGAGAGACTGGAAGGATTGCTGACTTGAAACATTTCGGGTGTGTATGTGTGGGAGAAAGGGAAGGTCAGGCCATGCCCTGGTGAGGCAGTGCTCTGTTCTGTACATCCCACTCTCTCCAGAGTGTACCCACTCTGTACCCCATCCCTGCAGTGGCCACCAATCCCTGGCACCCCAGAGGCAATGCTCCACACCTGTCCCTGGAGCCCCTATCCCAGCTCCTGAGTAGCCAAATGACCAAAGTCCCACCTGGGGGCAGGGCCCAGGAAAGCCAAAGGGTGCTTAAGGCAAAGCACGAAGTGAGCATGTCTTGATCCCACCTCCTCATGGAATTTATGTCAGTAAAACACCACTGGAACCAGGAATGATAGCTATACTTGTTCTTTGCTATATCTTTTCTGTCTTTCTCCTCTTCATGCTCCTCATTTCCTCTTCTCGGAATTTTGAATAACTTAAAACTGAATGAGCTTGGAGTTTTGTGGACTAAGTTAATGCTTTGTGAACTGTTTTATGTTGATTGGGTGCTGCTCTAAACTTTTGCAGGTCTTTGGTTTTCTGAAGTTGCCAGTAAAGTTTTTTGTTGTTTTAACCTCTTGCGAATATCTTGAAGATATTTCTACCGTGTGTCTAGCTCAGAGTCCAGGAACATCTGTAAGCCGTGCTAAGTGTACCATTGAGTGAGTTTTCTGAGTACTTATATTTGTACTGATTATGTTAATATATATATCTACCAATGGAGTAATGTTAGATGTAGGATATTATTTTCAAAATATCCTACAGCTGTTATTTTAAAAAAATCTTTCCCAAAAAATGCCATCTACAGCAAATTTCCCTCTGTGTTCCTTTCCTGTCTCTCCATTTTTTCCAAATGTTAAATCCTAATAATTACTGCTGTAAACTCTTCTTTTTTCTCATTTCTATTTGGTACTTTTATTGATGGTTTTTGCCATTTCTTAGTTTTTTTGAGATTTGTACATTGAAGTGTTCTTGGGAGTCAAGATGAGAGAAACCAAAAAATTGAGGTCTTGTCAGTATATAAGGACATAAATGACATCTCCTTAATTATAAATAATTTTGGTCATTTACAAAGCATTTGTTGTACTTTGCCACCAAATTATTTTATATAAACCAAAATGTATATTCTTCTAAGGATCAGTACTAACCTAATATTTTAAAAGTTAGTTTCAATGTAACTAGTCGGCTATGCCCAAAAGATGGTAGAATACAGACTCTATACTTTGATAAGGAATTAAACAAATAAACACAGTTGGTCTTAAAAAAGTCTTGCCTTTTCTTCTGTAAAAGAAAGTTGTTTAAGAATCTCCAAATAAAAGATGTGAATGGAATTGACCATGCCATTCAGATGCCAAATACTGTGAGTACTGGTCTACTTTCTGCTCCCTCATTTGTGACATCTCTTTAATTGAGCTGTGGAATCTTTATAACCCCAAGAAACAACTAAGTTTAGTTCTTTATTAATACAGCACTTGGTGCTGTAAGATCCTGAAGGACATTTTTCTACAAGTACAAAAGTACATTCACACTTGGCTTCTGTTTCCATTTAACCCACAGACCTGTGAAGAGTTAATCAATTAGAAAGAATTACTTCAGGTCATGCACAGAGAAAAGGAGAAAGACCATATTTGTAACAGGTTTCAAAATCAAGGCAGTGTATCAGGCCCTGGGATAAAATATGATGCATTTGCATATGACAATTCCTTCAAAATTGTTTATTAGAGTTGTAACTTCTAAGACTTAATAATATCACTTGTATTTTTAAAGTTTCTTTTTCTTCAAAAGCCACTGCTCTCTTCACCTTTTTTTAGAGCAAGCAGTCAAGGTCATTTTTTTGTTTTAATGGCAACTAGATTGTCAGTGTCAGCTTAAAAGTTCATGCAAGTTAAAAATTAGACACTGTATGGTTCTCATCTCTAAAGTTTATGCTATTTTTATGCAATTTTTTATGCCAAAATAATGGTTTTCTTTGTTTGTTAATGACTTTTCCACAAAATGAGTTCTTCAGGTCACCTTTTGGCTCTAGTGTTTGCAAATGTGATATAAATAGATATGTGTTACTGTAAAAGACATTTCAAAACAACATTTGAGAGTAGTAGATATAAATACCTGATGGGCATGGGAGCTCAAGCAGATACAGTAACACCAAGAAATGCCATATTTTTTCCTTTAAATTTGTAATTGTGTAATCTTATAAAAGAATATTTTTTTTACTCTCTTTTTAAAAATTATATAACTTACTAGGAAATCCCAGATGACTTTTCAATTTTTTTAGCTTCATTCTGGTTAAAAAATCATTTGCTTATACTGACAATTGCCTGTGTTTTCAGTGTCCCCATTTAGTTCTAAGTGATTTGCAGTCTTTATACAATTTCTGTTTTGATGGTTTGGACAGTGTAAAGATGTCCAAGGCTACACAGTGTCTTTAGAAGACTGTTGGGATTGTTTACTTATTTACTAAGCATTTATCAGTGGGACTGAACAGATTTTTTTTTTAATTGAAGTGAGGAGCTTACATAAGAAGAGGAGAGAGCAAGACAAAATGGGACTTTGTTCAGTTTAAAGAGGATTAGGAGGGAAAGATGCCACAGGGCATAAAATTGTGAGAAAAATTCTCCAGTTGGACTCAACAATTATTTCTGTTAATTTTTTATAAAGCACTTTTCTTATCAGTGGAGTGAAAAATTATGCACAAACAAGTTTACAAATTCAGAAAAAATAAGTGAGTAATTGGGTGATTGAATGTGAAAATAATGGAAAATCACAAAATCACAGAATGGATTAGGTTAGAAGGGACCACTGCAGGTCATTTGGTCCAAATTCCCTGCTCAAGCAAGGCCACCCCTGAGCACATTACTCAGGGTTGCAACCAGATGGTTCTTAGTTATCTCCAGTGAAAATGAGTACTTAATTCCTATAGTATTTATTATAAATTGACTGTGGCCAGCAGTTACTGGTTTAATAACAGCAGATTTTCAAGGCACTCTTTTGGCTTTTTTTTTTCACCACATAAATCTGGAATCCCAGCATCACAAAAATAAGTGACTAGGGTGAGCAACAGCTCTGAAATAGTCTGGTAACACTGTGAGTTTTTTCTGACATAAACAACTAACCTTTCACTTCCAAAGTTTGAAGTACCTCTGCAGTAAAGGCATCAACTCTTGCAAAGTTATTTAGGCAGCCTGGCCTTTCACAATACACCCAGGAAAGGGAGGATGTTGGCAGTTATCTTCAAGAGTTCACCTCTTACTTGCTTTCAAAGTTCTGTTTTTCTGTTCTGCATGACAAGCAGGGCTTCTAGCCAGCAAATACTTCTGATTCAATAATTCCCTAACAGGCAGTCAGTGGTCCAGCTCAATCTAGAGATGTCAGAATACAGCAGAGTAAACACAAAAGAAATGCCAAGGAGAAAGACTTGTCATACATCATTTTTATTAAAATTAATTTAATTTAAGAGGTATTTTGTTTGGGTTTTTTAGGTATTATATAGTCAAAGCAGTAGTTCTTAAATTAGCAAAATTATTAAGCTCTTCATATTTCCTTCACAAAGTTCAGCAAAAATGTATCTTTGTTGTCATGATTTTCATTTTCATGACATAATTGCCAAAAGAATAAATCAAATGTTCGGAACACTACTTCTTACTATGAAATAGCATTTCAGCTCCAAATGAAAGAACATAATGATCTGACAGATATGCATTTATGATCTAATAATATTCCTACAAATAGAAACAAGCTCTTAATGCAAATAAATTCCAATCTGTTTGTAATACCATCATATCAAATTATTTCATATTTCTTTGTCTTTTCCAAGAAAGCATAAAAGGATGAGAGGGATTAGTTATCTTGTTTAAATAACAAAGGTCATAGAATCAGAGAATGGTTTGGGTTGGAAGGGACCTTAAAGATCATCTCACTCCATCCCTCTGCCATAAGAGGGGACACTTTCTACCAGATGGGTAGAAGGTTGTTCAAAGCCCCATCCCACCTGGTCTTGAGCCCTGTGGTTCAAGGTCAGCAGATATTAAAAAGTCTCAACCAATATAATCTTAGCAGGTCTTCACATTTGTAAAAATATTTATTTTATACCTAATGACATTATTAAAATATTTTTTCTGTTTAACCCTTGACAAAGCAGTGAAGTGATACGCTGAAATGCATCCTAAATGAAAGATAATAATTGCTTCTCAGGTACTCTTTAAAGCAAAGAATATACTGCAGTTAACCTCTCAGCATAGAAACAGCCTAATAAAAAGCTGATTTGGATTGCAATATGTAAGGATCACTAGCAGAAAATCAAGATACTACTGAGACATTTCTGTTACACTATTCTTCTGGTAGATGAAGAACTAGAAAAACCAACTCAGTGTACATCTGTATCTCCATGTGTTCCCGATTATCATGGTTTAACCAAAGGCAGCAGCTAAGTTCCACACTGCTATTGTTTCACTCCTCACTCCTTGGTGGGATGGGTACAAGAATAAGGAAAAGGTAAAACCCACATGTTAAGGTAAGGACAGTTTAATAATGAAAATAAAATAAAATATGATAACAGCAATAATCATAATAGCAATAGTAATAGTAGTCATATTAGGAGGAAGAGGAGTAATGAAGAGTGAGAAATAAATCCAAAGAGAAAAAAACTTGTGCACAATACAATGGCTCACCACCAGCTGATCAATGCCCAGTCAGTCTGAGCAGTGATCAGTGCCTCCCAGACAACTCCTCCCCAGTTTATATACTGGCCAAACTGTTGTACAGTATGGAATTTCCCTCAGGCCAGTTCACATCAGTTGTCCTGGCTGTGCTCCTTCACGGCATCTTGTGCACCTGCTCACTGGCAGGGCATGGGAACCTGGAAAGTCTTTGACTTACAGTAAGCACTACTCAGGGACAGCAAAGCATCACTGCATTATCAATATTATTCTCATACAAAATCCAAAGCACAGCATTGCACCAGTAACTAGGAGAGAAATGGGATCTATCTTAGCCAAAGTGAGGACACTCATGCTAAAGTCCACTCTTTAAAAGGTTCATGCAGTCAGTCTGAAAATATTGATCCTCATGAGATTATGGATTGCTCTTTAAAATGCATAATGTTCTAAACAATGAGAAGTTTAGTATGGCATTAGATAGTTTACTAGTTGTAATCATGCAAGCTGTTTGCAGGCTATTTGTGAGACAAGCATGTGTGGTGATGATGAATGGATCAGAAACCTCGTTGCTATGTGCTGCCTTAGCAGAGGTTGCATAGTAACCATAAATTTTCTCCCACTGGCCATTAGAGCACATAGTTAAAGTAAAAATAAAGGCCAATAGAGTTTGTTGCAGCTCAGTTTTTATAGATTTATACATCAGTTAGGGAACTGAAGATTGTTCTGAGGGCAGAGATTAAAGAGTTGATAAATCAAGCTGTTTCAAACTTGAAAGCAATCTTTTGCTGGACTGATAGTCATTAACAATCCACATTACTATTTGCTACTTAATCACTAACATGTGTTATCAGCACCTAGATGGAACAGTTATTACTTAGCAAATTTGTCCTAAACTAGCCATAAATATATAGAACCATGGAAGTAATTTTTTTTATTAACACTGATGGCTGTGACTCATGATCATTCTTAGCCATCAAGATCAAGGTGATCATGCCCTTTGACAGGGAAACTGGAACAGAAGTTGGGATGTATCCTTTATTGTCTCTCCTATCTCATGACAATGCTTCTGTCCCTACCCCCAAAGAGAAGGAAATTATCTCATCTTGGTACATTATTTTGGGGATCATTACCTGCTCCTCAAGATTTCCTTTCTTAATGAGATTTTACTTCTTGCATGTATTTTTATGAAGTTCTTTTGTCCACTCCTAGCTTAATGTCTGTGGTCATTAATAGCGCTAAGATACCATAAATATTACAAAATTTTCATACACTATCAATCACCTGTTATGTCATGATTATATGCTGATGTCTGGATTCACAGCAATCAGGTATGGAGCCTTGGCCTTGTAGAGAGCTCAATAGCTAAAGGATATACAGTATTTGAGGTTGAATTAGGAGTTGCATTTTTGAGATTATAGAAATCCAGATCCCTTACACACTTAATACTTCAGATTTCATATAAAAACATAATGGCTATGTTTGTTCTACTGCACTACTGAATCCAAGGCACAAATTTATCAATTCCTGACCCCCAAATCAAGTATCATTTTATTTGGTGGGCTTACATAAATGATATTTGCAACTAGACTCAGTCCTGCCAAGTTTTTCATGGAAACAGTTAGTTCAAAGCAGAACTAGAGATTAAGGTACCATTTAATATGCACTGCAGATAATCAGGATTGTTGGTCTCATTTTCATAGTGGTAAACACATACTTGCCAGCTCCTGTGCTGGACTTTATGAAAAGTTCAGAGAACCTTAGTGTGGGAAAGGTAAATGCTTATCCACCAATTCAATCTGCTCTTTGAAGGCAGCAAGTTTACCAAGCCAGAACTACTTAGTTTTACATTGTACTGGGGGTACTATTTTCACTGTTGCTTTATTTGTAGCAGAAAATCCATACTCGGTTATTGCGACTACCATTGTAGCAACCCACTTTTTCAGCTTCTGTGGTTTTTGGGGTTTTTTTGTGGTTTTGTTTGGTTTTTGTTTGTTTATTTTGTTTTGGTTTGGGGATTTTTTGTTTCTTTTTGTTGTTGTTGGTTGGTGGGGTTTTTTTGTTTTTTTTTTCTGCATACCATTTGCTTTCCTTGTAAGCAACTCCTCTTTGTAAATTAAACTGCTGTTATTATTCAATGTTTTCTGAGACCAATGCATCAGCAGATGTATGCACTTCAGTGTCATTTCCTGTGGAGGGATAGAATGTAAGAAAATAAAGATAGTGCAGAAGGTAGTCTCATACCTGACGAGTTGCAGCTGCACTAATTGCCAAAGAGTAGGAACAGGCCTGCCCTTAATAGGCCACAGCTGTGTCCAATAAGAAGATGAATGTTACAAAAGAGTAGGTTAGCTGGGTGAGGAGAGAGATGGAGTTTGTTGGTTGTGCTGTGAGGTGATACCCATGAGAAATCACTGAGAGGGTATGGGAGCACTGCAATAAGATGACAACAATTTCCCTTTGACTGCTTAGTTAAATGCTAAGGTCTCCACTGAGGCTTCTCTGTGTCCTCCTCCTTCCCAGCACAGGTTGGTAATTTTTTTGCCACATTTATCTATAACAGTTTGACTTTATTGAGAAGTATCTGCTATTCACAGAGTGTTCCTTTGCAGCTCTGCTGCTCTAATCTGTTTTAGGCCCAGATGAGATAAATTGTGAGCAAGAACAAGACGAGAAAAAGAAGCATCCAGTTTATTAGCAGCTCATGTTGTGGTTACTAGTTATCTATTACTCTATGGAATGCAAAGAGGGAACATCTCAGACACTATTTCTGTTAGGTACGAATTGTATTTTTGTGAGGATTATGGGTCAAAATAGCTGGCTTTTCTCTTTTTGCTTAGCACAATATTCTGATAGGTAAATAAATTCACCTAATTCAACTGCAATCATCTAATTAAAAAATATCATTTGTAAGCTAAACTAAAAGAGTTCCAGAGGGATCTTGAAAGGTTTGAGAGCTGGCCTGTGTGAACCTCAGGACAGATGCAAGGTACTGCACCTGGGTTGGGATAATCCCAAACACAAATACAGACTGGATAGAGAACTGATTGAGAACAGCCTTGGGGGGGATGATTTGAAGGTATTAATGGATGAGAGCCTCAATGTGACTCAATAACGTGCGCATGCAGCCCAGTGAACCAACCACATCCTGGGCTGCATCAAAAGGCATGACCAGCAGGTCAAGGGAGATGATTTTCCCTCTCTAATCTGGTTTTCATAGTGGTAAACTATGAAAATAGTTTAATAGCCTGTCCAGATCTTGGGACTGCAGCACAAGAAAGATGTGGGTCATTTAGAATGAGCTTACAGGAGAGTCACTAAGTTGATCATAGGGCTGGAGCACCTTTCCTGTTAGAACAGGCTGAGAGAGTTGGGTGTTATTTAGGCTGGAGAGGAAAAGGCTTTAAAGTGACCTTATAGCAGCCTTCCAGTGTGGCCTACAAGAACTCTGGAGAGGGAGTTTTTAAAGTGCATATGATGACAAGACAAGGGGGGATGTTTTCAAACTGAATAAGTTTAGATTAGATATCAGGAAGAAATTCTTTACTGTGTGGGTGTTGAGACACTGGAACAGATTGCCCAAAGAGGTTGTGGATGCCCCAAGCCTGGAAGTGTTCAAAGGCAGGGTAGGATAATGTCTTGAGCAACCTGGTCTAGTAGGAGGTCTCCCTTACTATGGCAAAATGGGTTGATCTTCAGGGTTCATTACAATCCCTTACCATTCTAGGATGTTGTGATTCTATGGAATTCCCACTTAAAATGTGTCTAGGACATGGAGGGTTGTGAAAGGAGGGGTGGACTGAAGCCACATTTCTTATGGTATTCTTCAAACCATTTCCCAATGCCTGGAATTAGTTCTATTGTTGCCTTTTGCCCAACCAGGAAATGAAACTCAAGATAATTTTAGTAAGGAGGTACTATAAAAGAGGGTATTTAATGAAGGCCTTCAGGGGCAGTTATGGAAAGATGTCCACAAAAGCCCACCCCTACAGGGATAACTACACGTTTAGAGGTTTTAGGAAATTAGCATATTTGATTAAAAGCACCAATTAGCAGACAAGTGATGATGCAATTGCCCCCCAGGTCAAGCTCCTTCTCTGGAGCCCCCTTCTTCAGCAGTAGCTGTACTTTGTCCATGAGAATGTATCTCAAAGAGTTGTTCTTGGCCTTGGTTCCCTGGAAGAGCCAAGATAGGACAGGGGCTTGTACCCACTGGGGCTTGGAGCTCTGGAATTTTGTCTTTCTTCCTAGAGAAAGGCCATGGAAAAGTACTGGGAAAACTAGCTACTAATAAAATAGGTGACAGGGTTAAAAAAATGTGTGAAGAATACAGAGAGCATATAAAGGAAAAAGGTAAAACCCAAATGGCATCACTGTGGCAAAGCTGGATCCAGGTAAATATTTTAGGCAAGATTTGACCTCTGGTGCGTTCTCCTTTCCATAAAGGAAATCCAGGCAGGCAGAGAGGTGTTCCAGTCAGAGCTATGAACTATGTCGCATGACAAAATGTCACCTGCCCCACCCACTTCTTTTGGGGGTACAATAGGGAAGGGCAGCAGGTATGCCCTCATCACCCTGTGACACAAAGGGCTGTGTTTCCCCCATCCCTTCCCCTGCCAGGGTCTATCAGGCTGTTCCCACTGTCTGTTTACTGTGTTGACTTCTTAGTACATATTCTACACATTTTCATTTGTTTCCCTCACTTTGAAAGCATACAAAGCTTCTGAGTGTGACCTTTCTTCTCTGGAGTAGCTGTGAAGTCTCATTTCATGTATCTGTAATCCGGTTGTTTATTGCTTTTTGCAGAGAAGATTTAATAGAAGAAAGCTGCAGTGAGAGTTCATGCTACTTTGAAGTTTTGCTTTAGTAAGATACACATCCCTGATTTATTAGCACAATTTACAATTATATTGTAAGTAATTAAAGTAAAAACTCACTTGTCAAAATAAATGAGCACAGTATATTTTGTGTGGAGGCAACCTTGATGGCTAATTGGATTTGCGTCCTTAGTCATTTGCAAAAAAAAAAGTCAGCAATGAGTCTTGTATTACTATGAATTAATTTTTTTTCTTCTGCACTGCTTCACTAAGTGTAGTCAGAGTTTCATTTTATTATATATGCCTTTCAAGATGCAATTAGCAAGTTCCAATTCCACGCATTTTTTAATGAAACATTATGAAAATCTGAAATGTGTTTTGAAAACATCTCTTGATTACTTTGCTTTGGATTTACACAGCACCAGCTTGTAGGAGAATATAAAAATCCAGCCTGATTACCCTCAGGCACAAAAATATTCAGTGTATAAAGGGAGAGTAGCGAATGTCATTTTATCTTGACCCTAGTGAGCCTTTTCCCCTGTTTCTTATATTTAAGTTGATACATTGCAGTCTGAATAGGCAGACAACTAGACAGGTAAAAACCTGTTGTGGGTAAGGGGTCATGCTCTGCCTGGAGGCTGGTATCAAGAAGAGAACTGCAGGGGTCTGTACTGGGACATGTCCTGTTTAACATCTTCACCTGTCATCTGGAGGAGGTGACACCGAACTGTCATCGAGTTCATTGGTGGCACCAAAGTGTGAGGCATGCAGCAGCAATGCTGGAACAAAGGGAAGCCATTCAAAGTGACTTTAACAGGCTAGGGGAATAGGCCAGTGCAAAATCTCGTGGAACTCAAAAAGGACAAGTACAAAACTCGGTCCCTGGGGAGACTGAGAAGTGACCTCATTGCTTTCCATAGATTCCAGGGGAGGTGAAGTGATAAGGGAGGTGCTGGTCCTGATCCCTGTCACCAGGATCCAGTGATAGGATGTGTGGGAGTAGCTCAAAGCTGCAACACAGAAGGTTGAGACAATAGAAGGTAACATTTCTTTATTGAAACAATAGCCGAACACTGCAACATGCTTCCTAGAAGAGGTGGTTGATGTTCCATGCCTAATTGTGTTTAAGAATCATTTGGATAATGCCCTTAATAATACAATTTAACTCTTGGTCATCCCTGTAGTTGTCAGTTGGAATAGATCAGTGTAGGTAATTTCCAACTGGAACCATTCTGTTCTAATGAAGGGTATGGACAGAAAAGTTGGGAATAATTTCAAGGCTAGAAAGGCTCTGAAGCAGCAAGCTGGGTGTGAGCCAGTTGCAGAGATGGCTGACTGTATCTGGGGCTGCACGATGAGAAGTACAAGCAGTAAATCCTGGCAAGAGATTATGCCTCTTATTTTCACTTGAAACTTCATGAGCCTTGCATGGGTCCACTTCTCAAGTGTGTCCCAAAGTCCCTCAAGGTGGCATCCCTTTTCTCAAGCACATAAAATGCACCACTCAGCTTGGTGACATCTACGCTTTCTGTTCCTCTGTAACTGAAGTTTTGGTATCAGTCTCTGTGCTATTTATGTAGTGTTGTTGTATTTCCTGAGTTTTGCAAAGTTATCTATAGATTTAAATAACACAAATTCCTTATATTGATTCAGGTTTCACAGAGCCACAGACTTTTCACAGATTCTGTGATTCTGCTAAAATTTTCAAAATTATTATTCTTCTGAATCAATAATACATTCCATAAATAATAGCAGCCAATCTACAGAATGCCATATGCATGATTGCTGTATTTTTGCCATCCTGCTTTGTGCTCCTTATTTTTTTCTCTTATTTTACCATCAGTGACAATACTTCCGTATCTCTCTACATAGTTTCCTTGTTTTTAAAAAAAAAACAAACAAAAAAACCCCAACCAAACCAAAAAAACCCCCACCCAAAACCCAACACAACCTTACAAGGAGCTGCTAAAGGATTTTTAAATAGTTGGATGCATTTTTTTCTTCTGTTTGTTCTCCATCCAAAATACTTATCATGCATACAAATAACTTTAGAGATTGAAAAGAAATATATGTCAGTTTTGCATAGTTGTACTCATTTATTCCATTTCCATTACTTCTCTTGCTCCTGAAGGTAAGATTAAGATCATTTGTTTGAAAAACATAGAGACTTGTCATTCAGTGTGATGGGGACAGATAGGTTCTTTTGGGCATCCCTGGCAGAATTATGACAACACTGAGCTGCAGTTACAGGTGGGGTTTTTTGGTTTTTAACAGATTTTTCTGATTAGCACAGTATGGAATCTTATGATCACAATAACACAGATTTTTATAAAGAGAATCAGTGTAGTATAATTTTGTAAGTTGTGTAGCAAAGAACTTTACAGCACAGTTTAGCTTACAGATTTGACCCTCCATAGTTATACTGACACAGCAAGCCAAATGTTAAGATTTGACCTGATCTATCTTTTAATGAAGACTTCAACCACAAAATAGAACATGAGTCACTCAATCCTTGCAAGAAGTAAACAGTGGCTGAGGGGTCCTCGGCCACTGGTGGATCCGTGTGTTTTGCCATCCAGCAGTGTTCTGGTCCAGCTCCCATTAGGACATGTAACTGCTTGATTCTGTGGATCGTGGTCTGTGTGCCATTACATTTTCCTCTCCTGTGATAGGATCCTCACCCCCTGATTGGTCAGGTGCCTGAGACCTTCAAGGCCAGCTGGAAGGGAAACAGCAGTTCAATTAGCCCAATAATTTATCTATGTGAATAGCAATGGGACAGGACATGAAAAGAAGGCAGAAGAGCTTGGCTGTTTCCTTCAGGCACTTTCCATCTCCCCAAATCTACTTTAGTTTTACTAGGATTCTAAGATGATGCATCCCTTGCTGTTGTCTTTGTTATTTGCTGATATCCTGTTAATTAATCTATTTAATACCATTTCAAATCTACTGGTATTGTCTACTAAGACAGCAGTGTCTCAGAAATTCATTGCCTGCTTTGCAAAGAGGTATTTTCTTTTATATCTTTAAAATGTAGTGTTAATTTATTTGCCACATTCATGAATTTTTAAAGCTTAAGTAACTTCCTTGTCTGTCTCTTCTCTAAAGTGTATCTTAATTGTTTTCATATTTCATTCTCAAAGCCAGTGCGCCATCTCCTACATCATGCTGGTTTTTATTCTCTGCACCTTTTCTTACACTCCTGTATCTTCCCTCAGGCTCAAAGTGCAGAACTGTGCAATTTTTAAGATGTCAACACAACAAGTTTTTATACAGCAGCAAGAAGATGACCTCTATTGTATTCACATTGCCTTTCCTGATGATCCAAAACATTTTGTCAGTTTCTTTATGGCAGATGTTTCACATTGAGCCAATGATTTCAGGGGGCTGACAATGACTCCAAGCCCCACTTATAGGTGCTAGCATTTTTACCACTTCTGTGCAGGTGTATATACATAAAATATTTATCTTCTAAAACCTTTATCTTGAGGTCTTTTATAACTTCCTTTTGAGTGAAAAAAAACCCAACAAAACAATTTTTTTTTTAAACTAAGAATTTTAAAAGTATACTTTTGAAGTGTTTCTCCACAACCAATAACACATTAAGGGAAGGAATATTTTCAGAAGTTTTGATTTTGTTTTTTTCTGGTGATAAAGAGAATTACACACTTTTATTAAATCATTTCACTGTTAGTGTCCAGAAAGCCTTTTTACATTTCCAAATGGTTGCTCCAAAAGTAGGTTTTTTTCCCTAGGAAAAATACTGAACCAGTCACTTTGCCTTTACTTCTGTATGCCTAAGAAACCTGTGGTCTGTGGTTATTTAGTATCTTTTTTTACTTCATGGTTCATGTGCTGGAAAATAATTCTCAGTTATGAAATCTGACTTTGAGTTCAAGCAGTTGCTATGCAAGAGATACTGCTGAGAAAGAATATTGAATCTTGCTATTTCTGTAGATTGTAATTTAACCTGGAACTCTGCCAAGATAAAAGGAAAAAAAAATCAAAAGTTACTCACTTGAATCTAATGAGACTGCTAGCCTTACTTGTCTTTGCAATTATTTTTTCACTTTTTACCCATAAACAGGTTATGTAGTGCAGCATCATTTTATGCCTTTTGTTCTATCACTAGGGTCTCAAATATCTTTTCATCTTCCTCATTTCTGTATATACCTATGTAAACACTTGTTCATTACTATTTCTTGACTTTTAAAATGGGAACATGGTTTTTACAGAACTTTTTCTATACATTGTCTTTGCTTATTAGTTCATCTTTTGTGATTTTTTTTTTCTTTTCAGATTTAAATTTGCAGTACTGCTAAACTTCATATATCTCATATATGTATTACTGTATCCTCAAATTTCAAGAAAAAAATTGTCTTTGTTAACTAGCAATTTTGGTAGTACTCACTATAGAGGTTTATATTCTGTGTTTCTCTGCAAAGTTATCATGTCTATGCAGTTTTTGTAGCCTTCTACCAGACTAACTTCAAGAAATCTTGGGATAGTAAGAGTATTCTTCCCCCTGCTATTGAATCAAGAAGGTGCTGCACAGGGCATCTAAGTACAATAAATAGAAATAGTCTGGATGAAACCAGTGACCACTTCTGTAGGTGGCTGTGTATTTCAGCTGATAAAATGAGCAATGAAAGCCTTGGTGCCCCTGATACCAAATGGCCACAATTTCCTCTCGTTTGTATTGTTAACACTCAGCTCCCTCTGCAGACAGATTTTGAAAGGAGGCAGCTGAAGCAGACCAAAAGAGAAATGGGGGTAGAGCTAAATGTTAAGCCTGTGAAAGACTAACTCATGGGACAGTCTTGTTTATGCTGGCATTTTTCAAGTTTATGTATGAGCATATTCCTGGGCATAGGCATTCTCTGAGGCAGCTTTCACACTGATGCTAGCAAAGGCTCAGGACTGTTCCAGAAGGCAGCCTGAAGGTAACCCTGGAAAAGAAAGGAAAAGGAGTGTGTCCATGTGGGTGGGAGCTGTACTGTGCTGCCTCTTCTCTGGGCTAAAGATTAGATCTTGAAGTATTTTATTTAATGGTGCCCATATGAAAGTCATTATCACCTACATTTGTGACAGGGAAAATCAACATATCATACAAAATCCTCTGAAATCTAATATGAATAAGAAAAAAATCAGGAAACCACATACAGCTACTTTGCCTAGCTTGGCTCTCTTCAAGTAACAAGTTCAGGAGAATAAAACCAATAATTTAGGAAAAATGCATCATTTATATCAGAGAATCTTTGCCTACTTTTTCTAATTACTGCCTGTAAGTAGAATGAGGAATATTTTTTCTTCACCTTTCATTTGGTATATGTCAACACATTCTTAATCTCATTATATACTGAGGTAAACTTAAACCACCTATGTTCATGTCTTTAATTCAAAATTGAAATAATTTCTTGAGGACTTTAAAATCTTTTGTAAGAGAAAAAAAATTCTGTGATACAATTTTGTATAACATTTATACAGGTATTTTATTAGAAGTAGCTCTGGTATTGAAAGTTCCAATTCATATTGCCAGCAGCAGAGACCATTGTCCACAAACCACTCTGTAAGTAATTTTATTTTTTTTTCTTGCTGGCTCTAGAGCTGAAAGTTTGTTTTGGCTTTTGATATGATATTGATACTGAGGTGCTTACCATGTTTGGTCTTATTGTTGAGTTGACATATGTAAAATCACATTGGAACTTTTCCATCCTATTTACTATTTTTAAATCTTTGTATGTGAAAGATAGAATGAAAGGAAAAAAGTTTATTAAACTTCTGTTTTAAGAACACTGTTCCTTATAGTATCCCATATTCTATAGACAAATTTGAACATTAGTTTTTATAATGCATTTTTCAAGTTCCAGGATAAGGCGTACATTCTCTAATATTGTAGAAGATTCTTCTTGGCAGAAGAAGGAACATATGAATTCCAACTTCAATTTTAGTATGACCTACCTTTTTTTTTTGCATCAATTTATTCTAATATTCTCTGTGTTAGTATTTTAGTCAATGTTATTTCTCTTCTATCTTAGAATTTAGACAGATTTTAGTTTATTGCTTTACTTCTTTAGCCTTAATTTAAGCTCGTCTTCTTTTGAAAGCTATTTGAACTTGTGGACACATCTCCTCTTCCCCTGTCTTTCTTATACCTTAATGGAAAGTTTACTTTATCCCTTTTTATCCTTTATCCTTTTGCTATGTAAGGAGAGATTGCTTGTTTTTTTATTTCCTTCTCCAATCTGCTAAAAGTGTCAGTAAATGTATCCTCTGTTGAATCTTTTGCCTGATCAAAGGCTTCAGAAATAATAATGCTAGTCTGCTCCTCAAGTAATTTCTCCCTTAGCAAAAGAGGGTTTATACTTGTAGAATTAACTGATGGATAAATGAACTTTTGGAGCACTAAGTCTTGTTTAAGAGTTTTCTTTCAGCCTCAGAGACATTAGAAAATGCTGGGGTTTTTTTGTTTTTGGTTTTTTTTTTCCTAGATATTACTTTTTCCATATGTATCCAATTAGTGAGTTCTGTTGATGACATGAAAATCTTGACAAAAATTTTTTTATGCCTATTATTACTGGGTTTTTTTGCCTTTATTCTTGTGTATTTTTGTAAACTCTATGCTTTTCAATTTCTCATTTCACTATGAAATTTTTTCACAAACCCCCTGACTTTTTCATTTATTTTAGTCCCAAGTTTCATCTATTTTGCCTCGATTATCTATGAAGAATTTCATCTAGTCTTTGCATATGCACTTCTGTCCCAGTTTCTCACTTATCTATGTCCAGCTTTAAAAGGGAGTATATGCCCTTTTTCTTTTTACACCTATTGCTGCATTTTATAGTGATATTTATCTTCTAAGGTTTAGGTATATAGTTTTTATCCTATTTTTTTTCACATTAATGTATCTCTAAAAATAAATTAAACACATAACTTGATGAATGACACAGAACAACCCAAAGCTGTAGGAATGCAAACATGTTTACTCTCTAAATCAGGTGGGCAAATTTAAACTGTGTACTGGGAATGATGCCTGGCCATGATCATAATTCATGGACTGTACCTAGGAATTTTTGGAGAGACTGATTGTCATCAAAGGCCAAAAGCTCACTCAGAGCCATTTTAATGACTAACAGTGGAGCTGATTGTTTTCCAGTGCTTGGGAATATTTTTTATGGTGTGGGTTTTTGGCATTTTGCAGTTGTGGGTTGGTTGGGGTTCTTTGTTTCATTTTGCTTTGAGCTGTGGGTTTTTGGTGGGGTTTTTAAAATTATTATATTATTATTAAGATAGGTTAAGAAATATCTGCTTTCTTGGTAGACCCAGTAAATGTAGCTCCACCATTTGATTGATTGACGAGTCTGTGAAGTGTCAATTTTAGTTATGCATCGCCTGTTTAACCTGCACACTGCTTGACCTAAATATTGGTAACTTTAGTTCTCTATTATGTCCAGAACTTCAATATGTTGTTCATCTTTCATCAGGTGAATGAGTTACAGCAGTTTCCTTCCATATGCTTTCCAAGTTCTGCTTTCATCTTCCTTAGCTATAAGTGGCTAAATGAAATCTAATCTTAATTAAAAGTCTGAAATCCTATAATATCCTATTGACATTAAACTCTGGAGGATGATAATGTAGCAGTGGTTAAGGCTAAGAAATTGAGAGGATTATAGATATAATTAATATCATGTAAAATAGAAACTTGAATTTTAAGTAAATGTTAGGATTAAATTTGTCTTTGAGATTTTACTTGTAAATCTATTGAATCTCCTGTACAGATCCATACACAATGAGGGGGAAAAAGAACTGATGTGTTCAAAGTGTAGGCTCTGTAACAGGCCTGTGACATGAGATTTTTTTCTTCAAGAGTTGCTCCATTTGACATCATCACTTATTCTGCTTTAAGCCAGTCTCTGTGGGGTACATTGCCATCAAAACAAAAATTTAGATCCATGACTATCCTCAGTCCATTAGATTGCTCTCATTGCTATCAATTGTCTCACACCTTTAAGAAATTATGTAAATTGTTGTATTTTTCTTGAAAAATAGCAAGGCTGATGTCTTTACATGACTCTGCTAGGAAAAAGGAATGGCCCATTTACTAACATCTGCTCGTGTACTGTAAAATTTAAAAAGACTGAGGCAGTCCAAATAGGACAGGGGCCAGTGCAGGAGCTTCATGGTGATGTTTGGCAAACTCCTCTGCCCAGAATTTTTCTGGATTCTATACTAAGCACTTGGTTTTCTTAGAAGAACAGAAAAAAAAATATGACTAGGAAGCTGGGTTGTTTTCATCTACTTGATATTCACATAATTTAAAAGAAGCAAGGTGCAACTAATCAAATCATCTGTTACAGATAATATCCTTGGGAATTCATCAATCAAGACCACTTTTAAATTACTGCTGAAATTATCAGTGCTAGTAATTTCATTATACATACCTAATCAATGCTTCATAAAAAGTGTATAAGAATGCTAAGAGAGTTCTTAGGTACATAAGTTAATATCTTGCTGGTAGGAGCATATGCTATGAAAAGTAGCATTTGTTTAACATTTCAGTATTTCTATATAGTCTACTGAAACACAAGACAGAAAAGAAGAAACTGGAAGATACAGAAGAACTTAAGGTTTCTGTGAAGTTAAATAAGTTTTTCTACTGTTACATAGATGTATGTGCATATACATAGTTTGTACCACATAAATATTCATATGACTTATTTGATGAGTAGAAAAGACTGCCAACTGTATTTCAGCCACACTACCTTCTGGCCAACTGCTTAAAGTAATAACTTAACAGACCCTCTGTAGAGTGAGTGCACCATGTCCATCACTTATGCTTAGAAAATGTTAGCTAAAAAAACCCAAAACTGAAACTGGGTTTGCATCCCTGAAAGGGATATCTTCATCTCCTTGTTATGTGTCATATTTTTTGGATACACCAACAAATACCAGAGAACAACCCAAAATTAAATGGAAAAAAAAAATTAGGAATTACTATTGCATTTCTTTATGATTAAAAAAATTATAGCAGTTGATGAAATTTAGTTCAAAGAAAAAATATTCTGAAATCCTTTCTCTGCTAGACATGAAGCTTCGTAACTGCACTTGCTATAACAAAGGATTACAACAAATAACAATAGCTTTGCTGTGTTGTTCTTCTGTGAGTACAGAAGTGTCAGAAAGCTTGAAAGAGCAAAAAGCTTGAAAGTCTTGACATTTTAGTAATTTAAAAAAAAATCTGGCAGCAACAAGTAAATCTTTGTGTTATGGTTGTTTTGTGCTTGCTGCTAAACACAGCATATCAAGGGGTTCAAGGGCACTTTAAATAACATGGAGGAGAGCACAAGCTCTCAATCACAGCATCCAGCTACATTCTAAGTATTGTAACTGGCTCTGAAAGACATAAATGTGACATCTTACGGTGATGGTACTCATCCAAGTGTTATGAAAGTAGAATAAACAAGAAGAAACAAGATAAAAAGAGGTGTTTCCTACTTACTGCCTTATTGCTGTTGACAGACTTTTTACACAGAGCTTTGGAAATCAAACAACAATGAGTTTGGAAATGAAAGAAGTTGAGTTTTAGTACTATGGACAAATTCTGACAAAAAAGGAAGGAAACTATTTTTATGTATACACATCTAAATGTGTATGTGAATATTTGCAAACATATTATGAATACATACTATATATTAAATATATTTCTTTTATTTATTACCCTGTAGGCCTTTTGTAGTAGATGCAGTAGTGGTATATACTGTGGAACAATGATTTTAAATAATATTAAGTAATACCATTATATCAAACATAATTTAGGAAGTAAATGATGTACAACTGACTTGTCAGATTTGAATGTCACCAGTGTAAGTAAGAATCCAGAATAACAGCACCCAAAGTTTCCACATGAATTTGTAGGGAAGATCAATCTAGATTATTAATAGGGAAGAAACAACACAATAAAAAAGCTGTCTTGAAAATGGACCTATTGTCTGATGACTCTCAACTAACCATCTGAAGTTTTAATGGTGGTTACAGGAGAGCAAGACCAGTTGTTCAAATTCTTTCCTCAATACCTTTAGATGGGGAAGATTTTGCTTAGAAATCCCTTTGAAATCTTTCAGAAGATTTCTGAAATCTTTCAGACCCCAATATATTTTGATATAGGGAGCTGGAAAAAAACACTATTAGGAATAGATACTAAATACTGACAATATATTATTATTGCTCATTTGTACACACTTGTATGCTATGGAATTTGCTGCCAAATTTCAAGTATCTTTCCAGTCATAAAGGACTCTAGAAAGAAAACTGTGCCTGTAGTCTTCACAGATCTACATACCCCAGCAAACATAAGATCTTGAATCTGTGACAAACTGACTGGATGAGAGGAAAGGTCACCATGATGCAGAACTCAGAACAAATTTTAAAAAGCCAAAAATCTCTAAAGCAGCAAGTATTGCAATTTTGTGGAAAGATATACAAAGTAAATGACACAAATATATTTTTAAAAGTGCCAAAACTGCAACAAAAATAAAATAACCACCAAGACCTTTAATGTTCACTTTGTATACTGGCCTATATCTTATAATTTTTGCAAATACTGCACTCTCCAAAGAAATGTTTTGGAATGCTGGCTTGCTAAGCTATGGGGAAAAACAAAGAATGTAGCTGTTGATCAGGTTTTTTATTAACATGAAACTTTATCATAATCACAGATGACTTGTCAATTCTTAGAATTTGGCAGGGAGTACTTAAAAAATAAGCACAGGATTTGCCCAACTCACTGGTCTGTCCTGTCCGATTTACTGCCTCTGGCAACTGAAAGTTCTTGATTCGTCACAGTAAGAATAAAAAGTAAATTAATATGATGCACCTACACAAATCAGCAACATTTTACCCACTACTGTCCCCTTGGATGAGTAGTTTTATATAAGGAATGGGAATTTATTACTGCATTTGAACATGCTGTTTCTATCAGCTGCCAAAACACCAGCAGATTACAGCTCCTTCTTTTGTGTCCTCTGGGGGATCAGCAGGGCTGCTGCACAAACGCAGAGCCAGCAGTAAAGTGGGGATAATCAGGCTCTGCATGTGAAACATGCATGAAATATTTGTAAAGATCTATGCTTGTCCTGTTTGCTGCATTTTTAAAGTAGCAAGCTGGTTGAAGAAGATATATGTAGATCAGTGCATTAGCTGATTTCTGGTAACTGTTCAGGAGTGTGGCTTCTGTGATTTCAGGCAGAAGTGGCTGCTGCAGTCACTTTATTCTTTCTCCCCACATGGCTCTTACCAGACTAATTCCTCACCATCATGAGGATGCTGCTTGGATCCGGTACATTTCTCAGATTAACAGCATTGAAGCAGAAAGAAACATTTCATATCACAGAAAACCTGAGATGTAGCATTAAAATGAATTTTAGGATTTCAAATAACAGTTGTTAAAGCTGCAGCAATTTTGGAATGTATGACTGATGGTAACTATGTCACTCACAGTCATTGTGGTAATAAGTGATAGTTTCCTGCACTGTGAATATAAACTGTAGAAAATAATGTTATCATGTGAACCAACAAAATATGGTTCCCATAGCAGCTGCTGTTTACTGGGAAAAAATAGACTATGCCATTAATTTAATTATGCTTTGGTGAGAATCGCAGCCATCTATATGTTTTGCCAGCCAGGGGGCAGCAATTGCAGAGGGCCAGTACTCCCTCGAATGCATCTAGAATGAGTTTTAGAAATGATGAGTGGAACTATCTGTTGAAATCATAAAAGGAACTATTTCTAGTGTGCACACGATTGTCGCAGACATCTTTTTATGAAAATCATTTCCTTAGGATTTTTTTTTCTCCTGAGAAGCTGAGAGGCCTCAGGGACAAAATGTAAACAATGATTGTCTTCTGCTGTGGAATGCATCAGGTGCATCTGTGATTGGTCTCATGTGCTTGTTTGTAATTAGTGGCCAATCATGGCACAGCTGGCTCTCTCTCTCTGAGAGAGAACTCAGTTTGTCCCTGCCACAAACCTTTATTATTCGTTCTTTTCTATTCTTAGCTAGCCTTCTGATGAGAACTTTTTCTTCTATTCTTTTAGTATAGTTTTAATGTAATACATATCATAAAATAATAAATCAAGCCTTCTGGAAACATGGAGTCAAATCCTCATCTCTTCCCTCATCAGAAAACCCCTGTGAACACCGTCTCACACACGATGACACTCACTCCATTTGTTTGTCCCTTTATCCTTGCCCAGAGGCTCTCATCTCTGACATTACCAAGCTGAAGCTCTGGACATTCCAGACATTCCAGACCTTCCATTACACCCAATGCTCACAACAGTTTCCTGCACACACACTACCCTGAAAGCTCACACACCTTGACAGTGAACTGCAGACTTGCAGCAGTGCCTTTGACAGCCTCCCAGTGGGGCACTGCATGTTCACACTGCAGCTCTGCTCACAGCACTGCCATGCACGCTCACACACTGCAATGGGTTCATGAGAGTTTGTGTGCTCCCAGTTGTGCCCTGCTTGAACACTACTGATCCCTGACATGACTGAATTGCTCTTGTCTGCCTGGGCTTTGTTTGCTTGGTTTTTTCCTCAGGGCTGGTTGTTTTGTTGATTTGGATGGTGGGTTTTCAGAGGTTTTTTTTTGGGGGGGGGGGGTTGGACCTTACGTGTTTGTGTTCAAAAACACATAATCACATAAGCGATTATATGTGATGCTTTTTATTTAAGAGCTCTGGGAATCAGGGTAGTTTCCACCCAAATCTGATTCCAACCATTCATCGAGGTGAACGTGTTTTATACTCTATCATTACATAATTTCATGTTAGTTATTAAACTTATATTGTTCTGTTGTATACACAGATTTCAGCTAAACATAGCCCCCTTTAAATTTCCAACATAGTTTCTCACGATTCTTATGGTAATATAATAATTATATTTAATTACTAAACAATCATCACATCTAACAATTATATCTTTTATCATACTGCTTACACAGGTGCAGTGATCTGAGAAAACACAAAGCCTAATATTTTCAAAGACTATTTTTAACATTTTCCAGGGCTCCACTATCATAAGGATTTTTCAAACATTTCATATCAGTGTTTTCCCTCTGGAAATTTTGATCTGTTGAAGACTCATGTCTCAAAAGTACTACCTCTCTCTGCAATCTATTTTTCACTTTCTCATCTGAATCTGGTCTACAGACTCTTTAGCAAATTATCGAAGTTTTCCTTTCCTCCCCTCCCTCCCCTCCCCTCCCCTCCCCTTGGAGAGCTTCAGAAAACCTGCTATGGAGAATCTTTATAGAAAATAAGTACCTACTGTCAGTCTAATCACACTAATCATAACAAATCACCATTTTCCCTCACAGTTTCACATAACTCAGAACTGGGATGCAGTCCATGATTTCTGTACTTGTAAAGCAGAAGTATCTAATTAAAAACTGATAGAAGGTAGCTTTCAGTTAAACATAATTAGCTTTGCTAGTGCAGGAAATTAAGTTATATTTTCCAAGATGTTTGATTAACCCATACATTTTTTGGGGGAAAAGTGCGGTTTTATATGATGACTGATTTTAAAGACAACTTTGCCATAATATTTTCTTTGAATATATCATATTGAATTGGTTAATTCTTGGGAAGAATCGATACATTGTGCAGATACATATTGTGATGTGCTTAAATAATATTGAAAGCTCTACAAGGTATATAAAGGACTAAAATATGAAAAGTTCCTCAATGTCTGAGTGGAGAGAGATAAAGGAAATATGAAACATAAATTCAGCTGTTAAAATTTCATTGCTACTTAGAATAAAAGTAATGACACCCAGAAAAATTACATTTCTTATAAAAACACAGCAATGCTTCTCAAACACTGATAAACATAATTAGAATTTGTAACATGTGGGTATCTGACCCATATATATTTAAAAAAAATAAATAAGACTCTTGGCTGCCTGTTTCACAATGCCACATATGATTCTTTTCAAGACTTGTCCTAAGAAAAATCATTAAAATCAAGATTAGGTTTTCAATTGATTTCTCTCTCTCTTTATTTTTTTTTTAATATATCTTCAAAAATACATAACCTAGAAATACCAGAATTTTTTTTATCTTTAGGGAAGAATCACATTTCAAATTTTGTGTTTTGTGACAGAAGGGGAGAGCGCAAAAGAGTAGATGTGTAGATGAGATGTCAATAGAAGAATTAGAATTACATATGTGCCACACTCAGATTGATAAAAAATTTACTCCCCTACTTGGGATTTAAGTAGTAAAACAAAAATGCTAATATGTGATTTGAAAAAAAACCACAAATTCTTTTTGTGGCTGTTTTTTTGCTGTTGTTGTTTTTAGTTAGTTTGTTTCTGTAACCCTAATTTTATTGTCAATAGAAAATAGTATTAAAAGTGTGACATCAGAAAAATGTAATGATGAGAAGATTTATATATGATAAAACTCAATTGTAGTACATTTAAAAAAATTAAAAATTGTCGTTAGGAAATTGTGTAGACTCTATATTTAGGATTTGCCTGTAGAAAATCTGGTGGTTTTACTTCACAGCATGCTGAGATCATTGCTCTTTTATAGCCTCCACCCAGGCATGAAATAAGATTAAAAAAAAAAAAAGAAAGAAACTCAGTATATTTAATTATGGTTTAAACAAAATGATGCTGAAAACAGTATGATTATTTCTACCAATTTCAATAGTCTTAGGATGAGACCTTACCCAATACCTTTGCTTAAATGCAATTATCTGCCCTGATTTTCTTCTCCTGAAAAGTTTAAAGAATATATTAAAATATTTATAGTCCAAAGCATATAATAACCTTCTATTTGATTTAATTAAATTTAATTAAATCATTTTTACCTGAGTTAGGGCTACCAAGTCTATTGTTGCCATGTTTATTGCAGGGAAAGGCATCTCAAGTCACCTGTTTTAACTCAAATTAGGACAGATGAAGCTTATTCATGTCTCCATCATGACATAAAATTAGCTGGCAACCAATGAACCATACACCAGGATTACTAACAGCATTCCAATAAATAAAACAGAAGCCTAGACACTTAAAAATGATAACAAACACTTTTCTGAACTCCCTTCAATACTGAACACCTTTCAGCAATTAATCTCATAACATTCTACTGTGCCTTTGTCCCCTTCCTATATCCACGCCCCATATTTGGTTGTATTGTAGGACCCATAACTGAAAACAGAGGTCCTGCTCATGCCTTCCATATCTCTGAAGACAGGACACAGCTACTATTTTAGTAGTTCAGGGTGTGGAGAGCTTTGATACAGGCTCCTCCTATAACAGGGATGAACAAAATACTGCATTTTGCACAAAATGCAAAATATTTTTCCTCAAGCAGTAGTATTTAACCAGCACATCTTGATTCCTTGACATGTTCTTATTGAGCGAATATGTCCAGTTTAGCTATTTATACACTGGTGTCTTGTGCCATTTGTAATGTCCTGGGATATCTTGCTCAGCTTCCTGGTGCTGCTCCTAAATAAGTATTTTAAGGTCTCTCAGACTCTGCCATATCTGCCAATGTCCCTCAGACACTCTTTGGTAGTGATGGCACCAGATGTGTATGCCTGTGTCACTAGACACCCAAACCCATCCCATCTATTTAGGGTTACCACTTGATCATTTAGAACATATCTATTCTTCCACCTGTTTTCAGTCACTCTGCTATTTTTCTTATCGTACCATCTACAAGCATCTTATGCTTGCTATTTGTAAAGAATACAAATTCTTTATACAACTCTTTCTGCTGCTTTCCTATGTGGGTGCCCTTTGGAAACTGTTTTGATTAGCCTCTATCACAGAGGATTTGAGAGTAAGGTATCATTTAGAGAAATTAGTCATCCACTTTTTGCAATTTATAGAGAAGAAAAAGAATTTCTATTGTGCAAAGGAAATTGCTTGAAATCTGTTTTCACTATATCAAGGTGGGATCTTTTTGTTTTGAACTGGGTATCCTACTTTATTTTTGTCATTCAAATTAAATGGATTGAAAAAAATAAGGAAATATTGATTGAAAACTCCATTTTATTCTTTATCACAAATCAGTCTCTCACATCTGTAAGCCTTCAAATATTGTCTGTGGTGTTCTTATTTACTCTACTTAGTGCAACTTACCAAGGCAAGTCTTTTTTACCCCAAAGTGTTCTCAGCAAGTAGTCTTGCTGTCTTTCTCTTGACCAATAAGTTTTTTATCTTATTTTTTCCTCCCTGTCTTGTTGAGTGAAAGAGCAGCTGGGTGGGGATCTGGCAGCCAGAAAAGGTCAATCCAACAGAAACAATAAACAAAAACACAAAATGGTCAGAAATGGCATAAGAACTTAGTACTTTTAAACAGCTAAAATTGTGAAAAACTTGCAATCTATGGATGAAAACCCATAATTTCTTTTTGTTGTTGTTGTTGGATTTTTTATTTAGATTTTTTTTGTCTTGGTTTGGCTTTTTTGTTGTTTGGTTTGGTTTTTTGTTTTGTTTTTTTTTTTTTGGGGTGGGGGTTGTTGGTTTGGTTTGGTTTGTTTCTTGTAGGCTATTTTTTTGGGGGGAGAGGGGTTTGATTGTTATTTATGACATGTATCTTCATGAGTAACAGTTACATGTGATGGAGCCCTGCTTTCCTGGAGATGGCCAAACACCTTCCTGCTCATGGAAGTGGTCAATTAATTTCTTGTTTTGTTTGCTTGAGTATACAGCTTTTCCCTTACCTGCCTTTTCTCATTTTTACTTTTCTGATTCTGTTCCTCATCCAGCTGTGATCAAGAGAGAGTGAGCAAACAGCTGTGTAAGGCTTATTACTGGCCAAGGTAAACTCAAAATTTCACACATCAATTAATGATAAATTTTCACAAAATCTATCACCAGTATATTTTATTTTAGCAAAATAGGTAGGATTCTTGTTGGTAGGTTAAAGTTCTAGGAGTTTTCTATCTTAATAGTTATCTAGTTTTGTTTTATAATTTATGGGAGGAAGTGCAATCACTATGCTGCAGTCTGTCCTTCCTAAATCATTAGATAATTTATATTCCTCATGTACTTTTTCACTTATTTTTAGTGTAATGAGAATGTGGATAATTATTTTATACTTAACTTTTTCAATATGCTATACAATAGCTATACAAGACTAAAAATACAATATGCTGTGCACTTTAATTTTGGAAATGTAAGGGAAAGAAAGTGAAGAGCCAGTACCAAAGACAGTGGTGTTGCAGTTGTAAACATGGAAGGCCTATTTGATGCAGTTAAACTAAAACTGAAAGATTAAATAATAGGTTTTGCTTCTAACTACCCGAGGTTCATGAAGGCAATGGAGCACTTTTGGTTGGGACTTCCACAGTGTACTGTACAAATAACAAATGGATCTAAAGAAATACAGGGACTCAGTATTTATCACACAGTCAGAAGTAAAAGTCAAACCTCTATCTACCTTCAGATGACTCCTTAATAAGAAAAGAAAATTAAATTACATTTAAACACAGCAGTATTTTATCTAAAGCTCTGTTTGTTAAGTGTATTCTGAGAATGTCTGCCAAATGAGGTGCTTGATGTGCCCAAGGCAAAGTCTTATTTCTGAATACATTTGAGGCTTGAGTCTATTCCAGAACCTTTTGCTGTTTGGTATTTGAAGTGAAAGAACATTTAGATCCCAGAGAAAAATATCAATCAAAATCATAGGTGTTTTCAGAATACCAAGAGTCTGAGGCAAGGTAATGACTGCACATTCTAGTAGCTGTTTTCAGGACAGTCTCTTAGGTGTGGATACCTGCAATTCCATTATAATGTCTCCTAGTGAGGTACATAAAATTTTCCAATGAGATACACAGGAAGGAGTTACATAGTCAATTCAAAGAATATGAAATGCGAAACAATTTCCCTGGAATTTTGCTCTTCTTTTATATGATTTCTCCTTTCATTTGGTTTTGTGATTTTTTTTCCTGCAGCTCAACATTGTACAATAACTACTGAATGCTTAGACAAGCAGGTGTGCTGCCTCATGTTCATGAAGTACCCTTGGATTAAATTGTTTTCTAAATTTCCATAAATTTATATTTTTCATTTTATAAATTCATAAATTTAATAGTATATAATTCAAGTTATTAATGAATAATATACATACTTAAATTAGCAATTACATTCACGAAGACAACAATCTGGTGCTATAATGTTTTCATTTATGACTGAATTTGAGCTTAACAAGACAGTAACTCCAAGTTAAATTGAAAATATGTTTATATGAAAACTGGATGATATAAATAGAGTGAAATTTGAAATAAAAGTTACACTCAAGCAGAAGCACAGCATAATTCAGAGGGACATTTAAGGTCATGTACATCCTTAAGAACATAAGTATATATGAAGATTCTCAGCACTGAATATTTCTTCAGACAAAGAGCTTGGTTGAAGAGGAAAATTAAGAAAAAAATCCACATTAATATACATAAAAATATTTTAAAATATAATTTTTTGTCTTTTGTTAATATTTATTTGAATTTTGTTTCATTGTTGCCAAATAGATTCAGAAACAGATAACCTATTACCTCCTTCAAAATCGCTGACATTCTTAAGTTTTTCAGCAGTAATTTTGACTTCTGTCTGATAGTCTGAAAGGATTTAGTGAAGCCTAGCATGCTATCAGCCAAATTTGTGATAACATATGTATTAAAACTAATACATCTAGAAATATTTTCAGATTCTGAATTGTGTGAAACCTCACAAAGAACAAACTAGTGATTATCTAACTAAATATATATTAGGGGTAACCACTGAAATTTTCATGTAATATTCAAGATAAGTGGACTTTAATGAACAATCATAGTTCTCTACAATTAGAGAACTCTCTGGGTTATTAGATCTGTAGCTTTGGCCAAAACCAAATACACTGAAAATTTGAGTGCCTGAACTACAAAATCTAACTCTCCAAAATAGGAGCACTGATGTTAACAATTACCTTCTCTTCTGCTGAGACTGAAGCTGACACAGCAGTTTTTACCAATGAATTCTTGATAATCTTAGAAATCTTAATCTTAGATTGCCATTACTAGCTAGGATGCCAATACAGGAAATAACTTTAAAATTACTTTTCTGAAGATGTACAGAAATATGTTAACTGTTTTGTGTATAGGAAAGGAAAGGAATTGTTTCTGGATGAAAGCCAAGAAGATTGCATCTTCAGCAGAAAAGATAATATTTTTCTATGAAAATCCTGTTGTAGGAATGTGATAGAGAGACTGCAGTGTACATGTCTTTGCAAGACTAAATTGATGCAGTCTGTTTTGTTATTTTGCTTGGGAGAGTATTCAAAGGTATTTGTTTTGATTTTCTTATCTTCTCACACAGAATTTGAAGACTTATGGATTTTAGGGGTTCTTGAAGGAACAAAGAATAAAATTATAAAAGAATTTTCGTTTTTGTTAACTTATTCCCCCACCACCACCCCCCAGTCCTGAAAAAAAAAATTACTGAAGAAATTTTGTTTCCTTCTTCACCCCCACCTAGATAAGTAGGTTGCAATCTGGGGTGCAGGCAAGGGTGCAAAGCCTGATTCATTGTGGTTTAGGAAGAAAATACTAGAACTTCAGTAGTATATAGTGCATGGAAAATTTATAAATAAATACACTTATATTGAGGGCATAGAGTTAGAAAGCTTTCACTGACAAGGGTGATGATAAACAGTTTGGGAGACCACTGATTTAGACTATTATTTGTGTTGTGATTAAGTTTATATTTCCTAGCCTTAAAAATGAGGGACAAAAAAGGTCAAACAATAATTAGTCCAATTTCAGGCTTGTAGAAAGACAAAGAGAAGCAGATAAGACGAGTACCCACCCAAATCCCTCCTGTGAAGAGCTTCTTCCTAAACCTCCCTGGACACAGCTTAAGGCTGTGTCCTCTTGTCTTGTGGCTGGTTCCCTGGGAGCAGAGGCTGACCCTCAGTTGGCTGGGGTTGCTTCCTGAGCTTCCTCTTCTCCAGGCTCAACAATCTCCACTCCGTCCGCTGCTCCTTATAGGACTTGTGTTCCAGATCTTTCACCAGCCTTGTTGCACTGAATTATCTGAGAAAAGACAAGGTGAAAATCTGTCTTAGGAAAAAAGTGAGTTTATTTCATAGAGGTTTAGAAACATTATTTTTCCTGACATGGATTATACATTCAAACTGGACTTTGTTCATCCTTCATTCCTTCCTTAGGCATTGATTGATGTTAGCATCTGCTAGCCTGTTTACAATAACTGTGTTTCTGAACATCCACATCTAGCTAGGCTGCAAATTCTTTGCACTGTTCTCTATACCTATAAGTAGAACAGCTTGATTTGGAAACTTTAACATAGCACTGTGAGAGTTACACATGAAAATGTGTTCATTTTCTATCATGTTGATTTTATTTTGCTTTATTGATTCATTAATGGATCATGATAACCTTGCATTTATAGGTCCTTATATTGGCAGAGTGACCTGGATCTCATCAGAAGATTGTTTAGAGATTCAGAAAATTAATCTAATTGAAATGCAAAGACTGGAAAATCCCTACAAGGATTAACCCCCCACACCCCTTTTTCAATACTGAATTTTTGTTTGTATTATGTAAACTATATGTACATAGACACATATATTTTCACATGGACAAAGAAAAGAAATGTAGGCTTTTTATGCCCAAAAACTAAATTCATGAGGTAAACATACTGCCAAGAATTAAAAATAGTAATTTTGAAAAGAAAATATACAAAACAATTACCTGGGGCGATGAGAAGTTTAGGGCAATCCCAGCAGAAAATCCAGGCAACAGCAGTAGAGAAACTGACACTCTTGAGGATATTAATCTTTCTGTATTACTTACAGCTAGAACATATATATGTATCTCAGATTACTTTTCTTATATAACTGGTTTTTAGACTATTTATTGACAGTCCATATTAATTTCTGCCTGTACTTTTGTCAATGGTTCCATTAATATTTATAGGAGAGAGATATATCATACATAGACTTAGGGAAGGGTTGCAATATTCTTAATATAAAATGAAGAAATGGTAGTTACAAAACAGTGATATGCAGTGAAGTAGGAGGCAAGAAAAGAAGGAGAGAATGTAAAGGAGTGTGATTAGCAGGCATGTCTTCAAAACTTTTCAATACTTTATGATAATTACAGTAATTTAAAATGTACTATCAACCGTAAGTTTAAGACCTGATCCCAGAATAATAATAACGTAGGCATTGGTTAATACTAGAAAAAACATCTGGTGAGAAGGTGAGAACAAGGTGCCAAAGGTGAGGTAGAAGGTGGACTGAAAATCAAGTCGGTTTTATAGAGAAAGTAAGACACTGAGAAGATGGAATGAGTGAAAACAGAAATGAAAAATAGGTGGGTAGAAAGTACCTTGATATAAGAGTGGTGGTGAATGCTGGTTGAGATTTCAGCAAAATATAGACAGGATCATGGTTAAAGTTGTTGTTCTTTTGAACCTGAACACCATCTTGGAAGGCTTGCTATTGAAATCTAAGCCCAATGATTTGCATAGCTCAATTAGTAATTTAGTGAATAGCCCACAATGAAGACAAAAAAAGCTGAAGCACAGTGAGCATGCAGCTCTCATGACAATTGAACATTTTGTTTCATATACTATTTTTTATAGAAAATATTTCACCTTAACAGATCAAATTGTTTACATAGAAACAACATGGATTGGAAGCATAAACTTTCTTTGATGTTGCTTTTAAATTTTGTTTTTGTTTTTTGTTTTTATTTTTATAAATTTCATAAACATTGATAAATTTCATAATCTCAAAATATTAGAAATCTGAGCAGCAAGAATCTCTCCTAATATACAAGACAAATGTAGATATCTGCAGATGTTAAGCACAAGTCATCTTACATGTCTCATTCTTAAATTAATCCTTTAATTAATCCTTAAATTAATTCTTTTAATCTACATTGAATAAAGAACTCAGCTAAGTTTTAGAACAGGCTTTCAATGTTTTACATTACTACTTTAGGAAATATAGATTTCACAACTGATGTTTATCCATACATAGTAAATCCTTCTGGAAGTGGGCGAGTTGCATGCAATATGTAGTAGTATGAAAACAGTTACGCTATTGTTCCTCAATTTCATCAGTTGTCATAGAATTTATTTTCCCAGGAAAATACTCCTTAATTTCTTTAGAAATATTTTTAAATTTAATTATATTCAGTGTCACAGTCTTAAACATTTGCAGACAAACATTTTTCTGTCTCTGAAGGTTAGAACTTGGAAAAACAATCACTTTTGTAATTGATAGGTGAAAGAACTAAATTTTTCCATTATGAATAACGCAGTTAAAGATAACTAACATTTCAAATAATACTTGTAGCAAATGTAAATATAGATACAAAATTTTTAAACAATTAGCTTTCTCCTCACAAACATTTTTCCTGTTTTGAAAAATCATTTTTTATAATTCTGGATTTGCATATGGTTTTATAAATTTTGTTTAATCATGCTCGTTATTCCTAAAAGAGAAACTTGCAATTTTTTTATAATTTAAAAAATAAGTATTATACTTTGAAATATTATTTTTTAATCTTGATTAATTTAATATTACTTAGAACATCGGAAATTGTTTTGGAGTGATATGACATCCTTAGAGGATGTGTTCCATGGATCATCACAGCAGGAATGCAAAAGCAAAGATAAATCTTGAGCAGTGATACCACTGAAAATCACAATATAATGTCAGCATAACAAGGAATATCCTAAAATACTTGTAACAAATAGTAATATTTACTTGGATCAAAGCAAAACCCAAAATTTTCTTTTTGCAGAGGTATGTATGTTATAAATTCCTGGGTTTTTTTGTATCTGATTACCATCCTTAATAATTTTATTTGTTGATAGGAAGGTAAAACACCATAATAGTGCCTGCTTCTCCCTAGTGAATAAATGAGTTGAACCATCTTTCATTTTTTCTTGAGTGAATGCAGCAAAAGATGGCAAAGGATTATGCACCTCAGTGCATAATCTCTTGAGGTGCAACTATGCTGGAAGTAAGATGACTTCAGCATGTTTATTTAATTAAACAGAAAGGAAGTTATTTCCAGGGAATGTACATTAAAAAAGAATATGCTAATAATCCCCACAAGTAATATGAATAACTCTGAAGAAAAAATAGACTAAATACTGCAAAAGATTCCATATAACACCCAGATCTAGTAATGACTTGATTATTTTAAGGTCATTATAAATTAAAATTAACCAAAGTCTGCATGTAACAATTTCAATGTGGTCTTTTTTTAATTTTCATTTTTGTAGTACCAATTTTTTTTCACCACCAAAACTTTTTCTTCCAAAAACTTAGGGCACTGACATGTTTTTTGTCATTTAAACTGATGCTATTCAGTCAACACAGTCTAGTAGTATATCTAAATTTCATCCCACAAACTTTTGTCATGGGGAAACTGAATGTCAAATAGAGAATTGATGATTCTTAAGAGAATTTTTAAATATAACTTCAATAAATACTTGAATTTCTTATTTATTTCAATTCTGATAGCACATCTCTCTGAGCAAAAGGATGTCAAAAGGACAACTTAGTATCCAGTAGATCCTAGAGCAGATATACAGAATTTAATGAGGTACTGACCTCTCAAAGACAAATAGATAATTTTCTGTGGCCATAGTTGGATGGCGTTACATAAATTTCTGGTTGCTTAGGTGATAGAGATTGGCTTTCTTTCTACTTCCATTCTTAATATTTTGTCTTATTTAATTTCTTATAAAATGTCAGCTTAAAGTATTTTGTTTATTATTATTAATGGAAGTTGCTAATTTCTCATACATTTTATATAAATATTCTAATGTTGTTTTTTTTTTTTTTACATTTGCTTGCCAGTTGGCAAAGAAATACATTGTCAGAGGTTATATGATTAAAAAAAATTAACCAATTCCCATATCTGGCTTACAAAAATAAACTGGTTTTGATGATTATAATTGCTACTAAAAATAGATTCGATTCCAAACAGAATTTCATTGGAGTCATGGTATATTACTTTAAATAAGTGAAAAAACATAATTTTTGTATTAATTTAATTTGTCAAGAAACTATTCAGCTAAGTCTATTGAAATACAATTCATTTGTATCTTCATGAGATTTTTTGAGGAGGTGAGAGAGAAAGGAATTAGTGTTTCTATTCTAATATTCATATATTGTCATATAATATTTCATGTTCTGTTATGTTCAAGGTTAGATTAAAAGTTATAACTGTCTCTCATGCTGGCTAATGGTACTCTACATTATTGTCCTAATTTTTCAAAACTGTTTAATTTCTTGTATAGCACTAGGGAAAAAATAGCCCATGCTAAAATCTATTTCTAAAGGAAGCAGCAATCAGGAATTGTCTGTGGAATTAGGTATAAAAATAGCATTAGGTATTTCCAATTTATAAAAACTCTGAAATAAATTGTCTTGAATTCTTATGAATTAAGGTTCTAACACAATTTTTAGGAGTGTTAAAGGATGCCAGATTCAAGACAGCAAATGACTGGAGAATAAGATGAGTAAACCCTTAATTACTTTGTCATTATCAGCATGTAGAGAGATGAAATTACCACCTTCTTCACAAGACTTCATTCTTAAGGAGTTACTTGAAATTTATATTTTTCTTTGAATTTTCACTGCTATTATTGAAGCAATAACTGTCTTCTTGGAACTTGCACTAATATATAGAAAACATTTTATTTCTTTACTTTAAAGAAGATATACTGTATGAATAATCTGGGGGGAATGGCATCCAATAAAACATTTTCATGCAGTATGCAGAAAGAGTTATAATTTACTTCAAAATCTATTGTCCTACACACACACCCCATTAGGTAAGGACTGAGGTGCCTTGGTACTTTACATCTCTTTTCCCAAAATATAGGGTTCACCAGGATATCATGCAATCCTGTATTTTTTTGATCTAATGGCCACACTGAATCCTGCCAGTTGGTGTTGGTCCTCATCATCCTGAATTTGTGCAAGAAATTACTCTGGATTTATCCAAAAAGGCTACTTCCCTCCCCTGCCCCTTACCCATTTTAAGAAAGTGCTAGCCAAGCTATGCCATTAGGAAAGCAGTTTTTTAGTTTTCTTCAGCTGTGCCTAGTTATCTCTAGATTACTTTTGCCTCTCTATTCCAAGACATTAGTGAGTGACTGAATGTGAGTTTTTTTATGACTTTTGTTGATGGAGAATCAAATGACCTAACAGTGAAGTGAGTTTGGGTCCATAATCTCTTTTTCCCCTACTTTAAAGTACTTGTTTCCTTCTTTGTTTACCAGTCCTTTTTTTTTCATAAGCGACTAAAAAGGATTATCAACTTTTGTCAGCTTTGCCTCTTGTATCTATTAACTTGGTCTAGTCAAATCCTCACTTGAGTACCAAACAGGAACATTTTAATTGTCATACACAAGCATCAAATCCCCTCAAACCCAGTCAAATATAACAACACAGGTGGAAGTAATACCAGTATATGAAACAAAGGAAAAGCTTTAAAATATCAATGAAGACTGACAGGGACATGAGGTTTATTTTCAGTAAGTAAGTAAAGTGTCACCTGAGATTTAGCAGTAGGACTTTTAGCATTGATCTGTATTTGTAGTCAAAATTGCATTTACCAAATAGATATTTATTCAGGCAGATGAGAGTGTCATAACAGCTGGTTATGATATCATTCATATTTTTACCTTTTTTTACTTAGTTATGGAAAGCATGATTCCTTAACTAAATTTAATGGTATGTGATACTAAAACCTGTCCATGCTTATGTTTTTTCCTTCTGAATTTAAAATGGAGAATAATGAAAGAAATTCAACTGATTTGTTCTTAAAATACTGTAATTCCCTAGACTTCATATGGTGTAACAGTACAAAACCAAATGGATAAAAGATGAATGTGGCACAAAGCTTATGGACAGAAATTAGAGGGGAAAAAGTCAAATTGTAATTAAACAAATCAAAGCAAGCTCACGTTGATTAGCTAGCTAAAATGGGAAAATTAATAGATGCTAAAGCAGACTTGGAGCAAATAGCCATTGGACCAAGTTATCAAGGGTAATAATTAGCTTTTCCCATAACTGCACACTATGCATTGAGAACAAATGTTTGTTTATTTTAAAAAATAAATTACATGAAACATGGGATTTGAAGTGGAAATTAATTAGCTTTATCTTATCATCTGCGATTTACAGGGTATAAGAGTAAATGATCATCACAAATTCTTCTATCATCACAGTCTTTCAAACTGTATCACTGTATTCCCTTCTGGCAATAAGGTTTTGTTTGATAACAGGTTATAGGGCACACAAACAAGATTTTACAAAACAGGTTATTACCACTATCAAGCAGATTAATATCTAGGTGGGTTGAATTCATAAATACTAAAGCAAAGCATGGCTAATAGGAATTCCTCAGGAGGAAGGTAAATATTTATAATAGAATTAAATTTCTTTCACCGACTTTCCTGTGGTTGTGGCTATCCTAAGGAACCTATGTTTAAAGGAATATTTTCTCCACAACAGATGTGAATTGATTTTTTTTTAACCATTAAAAATACAGCAGTATGGTATACTCTGAAATCTTTTTTTCCCATATATTTCATCTCATTTTTCCAGTCTTTCTCTTACTGTTTGACCAACATAAATCCTTTCATTGGTAGTGGAGTTTGGGAATGAAAGCTTTATTTGTGAATTGTTTGACAAGATATGTCACATGCTCAAGGTATAATTCACAGCTAACCGAGAATAGAGTAACTACACCAAAAACCATCAAGAGTGAATATAGAAGGATCCCTTAAATAGTTCAGATTAGATAGATGCCCGTATTTTAGACAACAAACATGAAGCAAAATGAATCTTCTCTAGGTGATGATTCACTACAGAAATATGATACTTGACATGCTGAAACTCCTTAAGACTTTGTATACAAAGAAATTTCCTCTGAAAACCACAACTCAGAAAGTAATCTCATATAACCTTTGGGAATTTATTTTTTGTTCTAGCCTACTTGTTGGTTAGGGTTATTCAATCCAGTAGTAAATACAGCATTGTTAGTAATGAAAGTTATTAGAAAAGTGGATTCACCCTGAAGCAGTATTGTTTAAATATCATTTTGAGATCGGTGCTGTCAGGCATCCATATAACATTTACAGCAAATGTAATAAAAGAAATATTAACTTATTGGAATTTTGAAGAAATTAATTCATAAAGGATAATTCTATCCATCTCTTAATACTCTGGATTTTCAAACATCACAAATCAGCAAAACCTCCAAGAATGTCTGCATAAACTCAGGAATCCTTTCATCCATATCTAACTACTTAGGTAGTATCACCAAAAGTTTTGCATTGATCATACCATCTGTTCTGTTCTACTTTTCCTTTCTAGCCTTTATTTTACCTTTTATGTACATATACCTAACTGGAAGACCAGATAGATGTTGAGTGTTCTTCATGGACAGTCTTTTCACAGATGGATAGACAGAGAAGTGACTGTCCATCCCATAGAGTTCCACCCTACTTTTTCTACAACATGCATATAATACTGACTTGCACTGGTGAATTCATTTTTCAAAACTTTAAAATGGGATGTACTTATCAAACTGTAGCCATTAAGCAGCAATTATCCTTCTTTTAGGTTCTCTCTAGTCAATGACTCTTGAAGCACCACTTGCCTACTTTATTTTCAAGGAATTATCTAAGATGGACTTAATTACATCCTTGTTTCATTACTAGTTGTTTTGGGAATGGATACATCACCATATAGAGGTGACTATCACAGCAGATTCATCATTAAAGAGTTATAGCATCTTGATCTGTTGCTTACATTTTGGAAATTTGTCACCTGGGATTTGCTGGGATGTTCTGACTGAGATCCAACTGCCTCTGAAGAAGAATGTAATTTTTTTTACAAATTTTTTTATCTGTCCCCTCTGGGTATCTCAGCTACACTGCAGCCAATTGAATCATATTAAATATATATAAGTACATTATTAAATCCATAAATCACTCCAGTAAGTTAGATACCTAGATATAAGTCAGTTAAAATTAGGTGAAATTAATTAACATTATGTTTTCAGTTGTATCAGATTTTTAACGTGAGTATAGTCATCTTCATGCAAGCATTTACATGAAGAGTAAGAATCCAGGATTACACTGTATTCAGTCAAAAATGAGTCAGTATAGAAATCTGTGTCACCTGAAATAGACACAGTTCATTTTCTCAGCATGGCATCCAAGGGTAATAAGAACATTAGAGAGAAAATCTCTCACAGCCTGCAGCAGCTCCTGTAGAAATTCAAAGTTTTCTGTATGTCCTTTGTCACATACTAGTATCATACTAGTAAGGTCTCAGATACCTTACAGAATCTCAAATTGCATTTTATACCTCTGTGTAGGCAGTTGCATAAATACTCTAGTAGCTGATCTGTTGTTAACAGACAATTCCATGCATGTGTGGAATCCATGTGTGGAATTCCATGCAATCTGGAGCTGAAGTGCATATGTGGTTTTGGTAGTGTAAGCCTGCTATAAAAGCATTTATTTTTTGGCAGTGTAAGCCAGATATAAATTCACTATTTTGTTTTCTTTTTGTTTCTCTGGTCACTTTATAAGGTCAAAACCAATTTTTTTGTTGCTGTTGTTTCACTGATACTGTAATTTCTGAATGTCTATAAAGAAACTTCCAAATTAAGACTCTGAGCGTGCCCATATTTGACCTTTGCCTTTCTAATTACTAGTTTTCTCTGTCTGATAAGGCTCAGAGTGGATTTGAGTTAGAATTAAGGATCATATCTTGCAAAATACTGTAAAACATTGTAATAACATTTTTATCAGAGTTGGAAAGTACTATATTAGTGTTCTTATCAGAAGTGAAACTTGTAAGGCTGAGGAGTTGAAGAGTTTTGGACTATAAAACAAGAATAAATTACTCCATTTATTGACAAGCTAGAGACAATCATTTCATGCTGTAGAAAATTTATTCTACTAAGACCAATGATTTTTTCTAAAGAGAAAAATCAGCTAATAAAATTGTTTTCCATGCTGTCCATTTTTTGTCTTCTATGAAATGAAAAAGAATATGAAAGGAATATGCAGAATATGTAAAAGCAAGTTTTATAAGTAATATAAATTCTGAAAATTAAGAAATAGTCATAATTCTTCTCTTCTCTTCTCTTCTCTTCTCTTCTCTTCTCTTCTCTTCTCTTCTCTTCTCTTCTCTTCTCTTCTCTTCTCTTCTCTTCTCTTCTCCTTTTCTGCCCTTTGGAGTTTTAAAAAATACTGGGCCAGGAGAGGTTATTTGTGTTGTTCAGTTTGGAGAATAAATTTTATTTAAAACAATAACTTCACTAACAACAGTATAAGTACTGAGAACATGCAAAAAAGTAGTTATACAGATAAGAGATGTGAAAAGAGGGAGGCTTGTGAAAATAAATGCTTGTGTCAAAAATTTTTGGATGTTAAGTGATTAGCTGTATTTTGAAATATATGGGAAAGAGAACTGGAAGGAATATTCTCTTTGGCAGGAGAAACACAGAAACACTGAATAAAAGTTAACTAGCAAAACTAAAAAAGAAAGAAAAGACATTTTACAAGAGTGTCATAGAAATTATAGCCCAGATTCTGCCTCTTACAGGCATTTTAGGAATGTAGAGGGGTGTTTTTGGCTAAGAGAACTAAAAGATACCTCAAGTTCTGATGAATTATCAGAACAGAGATCAGGACTTTTTCCACTTCCTTTATCCCATCTGCTCCACTCACATGTCTTTATATGCTTTTGCTCCTTCAGAAAATACTGTAGCAATAAGAATAAAAATTCAAAATATCTGGGCATTAGGATGTCAGAGAAAAAGCTTCCTGTCATTCACACCTTGGGCATGTGAAAAGGTTGTCTTCATGTACCAATTTAATTCAATATAGAATTTTAGAATCATAGAAAGGTCTGTGTTGGAAGACATCTTAATGATCATCTATTTCCAACTGCCCTGCCATGGACAAGGACACTTTCCACTAGATCATGTTGCTATGTATTCATACAGGATACGTACCCACTATATCAGTATTTACTATGCATTCAAAAGTATCAGTTTTTAACAAGCTTGGAACCACATTGGCTGTGGGTGAGCCATACTATGGAATTCATGCCATACAGGTAGCACTGATGACTACAGTTCCTGATTACACATAGAATGATCAGGCTTGAGAATTCCCTACAAAACAAGTCATAACAGAAGTACATTTCCTTCTTCTCCATGTTTTCTCTTCTTTCTTGATATGGCTATCTTCTTTACCCACTCCCAAGAAAAAGGGATTCTGGTCTATCCCTAATAATGTTAATATTTGTCTCAATTTTGGCAGTCATTTTGTGTATTTGGGATGGTCTCCTACTTGTTTCTAATTCCTTGGGATTACCCAATTCCTTCTTTTTCTGTAATGTGTGTGGTTCTGCATGTAACCTCTCATGTCTCTCTTTGCTCCTTTGGTAGTCCGACTGTTTATACTCTTATGGAGAAGTCTCATATAGTACCTGGTTATGTCATCACCATTTTATGAAATAGTTATATACTCTTTCATTTACTATTTTTGTAAAGTTATATTTGAGTTGAAGGGAAACCAAAAATAATTTTATCACCTATTTTTCACTTATCATTTAGAAAACAGTGTGGGTAGAAATAAGTTCTAAGACTAATATAGTAATCTGAGTATCTTAAAACTTCTTCTTCTTTTCCTATATTTAGGTAATTAATTTTCTGTGACATTCTCCAGCCAAGATAATATTCTGTTGGAAGAGTATTTGTTCTACTGAATTCCATTGAAACCTTTCCCTTTTATTTGTTTCTTGTCTTCTCTGATGCATTTTGCTTCCCACTGATTCATATACACTTGTGTGATCATGTTCTGCACATTTATCTACTTTTTCTACATAGGATGCTTGAAACTGTATTCCTTTGATATCTTAAATGGAATACTAATTTTCTGTGATTTAGAAAGGAATCTATGTGAAAATGGTGTTGTTTACTAGAGAGACAATAAAAGCTTTTGTGTTGTTTATATATGTCATAACAGAACATAGAAAAACTATGAAATGTCAGTGAACAGTCAGACATGGTCCAGAAACTGCTCTATGATCTTTTCTCTTTCTTCTTTTCTCTAAAATCCTGTATACCAGATCAACCAACCTCTTATTTGATTACTCAGTAAAGATGTTACTTTAGAACAACAGTTATTACTTTGAAGAATCTTTTTATTTCATAATTAGATGTTATAGAAAGCATATAGGCTAGAAGTTAGGTGCTAATGCTTTTTATGAAATTATGCCACTTCCTCAATTATCTCTTTTTAGTAACAGAGTATACAAAAAATTCTTTAAAGATTTGATGAAAGTCTGAATAAGGCATTTCTTGGTTGCCAGCAGTTTTGACCTGGTTTTCTGATGGTAGAATTAAATTGTCTATAACAGCCTAGCAAAAGGAAAAAAAAAAGAAAGATGGAAAAACAATATTCCCTTACTTATTCAGTTTATATAATGGATTCTTGGATCAGGAACTAACAGAACACTCTGTTACTCTCTTTCTCACTGTAATTACCCTATTTTGATGTGAGATACTTTATGTGGCATAACTGCAGTTAGGCAGTAATATAGGAAGGGATTTTTCATATTTCCCCCTTGGTAAAGTGATTTGTGGTAAGAAGTGGATCTATAACTAAGATATTTGAATTTTTATGAAGAAGAAATCCATGATAACTCAGTAATTTTTAAACTTTTCTCCCTCCAACACAGAGAGAGATTAAACTTACATTTAGAACTGCTAGAGCAAGATAACCAAAACCATTCTAAGGAATGATGTTCTGGTATATATTCATGTAATGCTCTGAGATTCAGTTATAGATGCTTTTCAAGTGCCACCATGAGACAAGCCAGAATAATCAAGCTGCAAGTCTGCCCTCGTTCAGTTCTGAAATGACATATCTGAAATGACGGAAATTGGTTAAAAGTATTAGTTTGTCTTCTCCATTTTCTTGGGCTGAATACAACAATGAATTTTCCTCCTTTTCTTCTGTATGTCTCAATTTTAGAAATGCATTGTGCTTCCACCTTTAACTTTAGGAGGAATGTAATCACAAAGCAGCTAAATGAATTGCTGCATAGAAGAAGATGCAGCATAACATCAAGGAAAACAGGCTTTCCAATTAAGATTAGTACACCCCCAGGATTCAGCATGCAGTTGGAAAGGATCACCCATTAATTAAATTTATCTCTCTTTTAAATATTTTAATGAAGTACTATAAGATTAAAATTTAAATTAATTAAATCTTCTGTTCCTGGATAACTACTCTTATAGTAAGTAAATTTAAAAAAAAACAACAAAAAAACCAGCAAACTGTTCTACCTAAAATCAGATTTAAAAATTTTGAGATGCATTTGTTTTATTTAATTTGCATAAATTTCAAGTTAAGTAACAGGTCATCTTGTCCTAAGCAGATGGCCCAGTTGTTGTGCTCCAAAGGACTTTGCTGAAACTACTAGATATACCTCTTAGCCTATTAACAACCAAATAAAATTATCTCCTGTGATGACAGGCTGAGATACTCAGGATTGTTCATCCTGGAGAACAGAAGGGACTAGGGTGACCTTACAGCAACATTTCAGCATCTAAAGGGGTCCTATAATAAAGCTGCAGAGGGACTTTTAAAATGGGCATATATTGATAGGACCAGGGGGAATTGTTTTAAATTAAAAGAGAAGAGATTTAGATTTACTGAGGAAAAAATTCTTTACTTAGTGCATAGTGAGGCACTGGAAAATGATGCCCAGAGAAGCTGTGGAAGTCCCATCCCTGAAAGTATTCAAGGCCACATTAGATGAGGTTCTGAGCAAGATGATCTATTCTGTGGCATCCCTACCCATGGCAGGCTAGTTGAAACTAGGTGATATTTAGGGCTCCTTCCAACAAAAACCATTCTATGACTCTGTGAATCAGCCAATGCATGCTAAAATACCTTCATGAAATACCATCCAGGAATAGCTATAGCTATTGAAATGTCATAACTAGATGCTAATACAGTTGCCATAATTTAATCTTTCTATTACTGTTTTTTAATTTTCACATTTTTAAATTTTGATTTTGCTCTTCTAATAAATTGGATCATCATACTGATATTTCCATTAAAAAAGGAAAAATATACATCATTAAAAGAACATTTTCATGCTAAGACTTCAGGAAGAAGTCTGTAGATAGTATAGCTTTTACATTATTTCAGGGTTTTTTGCAGCATCAAGTTCAAATTATTTCAATTTCTTGTTTGAAGTCTTTTCATGCTGTTTCAAATCGACTAAGGCTATCACCTACAGCATATTGACAGTATTTCAGAAGCCACAAAGCTTATTTGCTGGAGATAAATTATTGAATTCATTGCAATGTTTGAGTTCTGTTCTGGATGTGTCTTTACACAGAATTATAAATAAGAGTTAGGTAAGGCTTGGAGCCCTAAAGAAAAGCATCCAATACCATTCAGAATTCTCTAGAATATCCAAAATACCTACATAGCCTAAAAGATTCCAGTGGGAAACTTCAAGAGAAAACAGATACCTTTATTTCTACTAAAAATGAACAGCTGTAGAGAAGAAAATAATTTTTAATTAAAAAATGGCTTCTTGACTTTCATCTGTATAGAAAAATAACACATGAAGAGTTGGTTTTAGGATCAGGATGTAAATCTTCATAACTTCTAGGATTTCTGTGTAATTTTATGAATTTTGAGGCATATAAGCAGAAAAAACTGCAGGAACATTGACATCCATTTAACAAAAGCAATGGGTAGCTATTCAAACTTGTCCTGTCTCATCTTGCAATAATGCTTATTCCTAAATATATTAATTTAATAAATAAAGCTATAGCCATTTTATGTTCCATTGATCTGAAATATCTCAATTTAAGCTTCAAACAGATTTGGTAGAGTGTCCTCGGAATGAGCATTTTCATTAGTATTCTCTCAAGGAAGAAATTATGCCTTCAATCAGAATAATAAGTGTGAATGAGGTAATTCATGGGCCATGTGTCTATAATAAAAATGACATGATGTTACTGGGGTAACCTGTGCTAAAGAAAAATTTAGAGTTCTCCTGAAGTCTAATTTTTGAAAATAGTTTTGTCTGTTTTCAAAGAAAGTAAAAGCATATGACTGGAACTAATTTGCTGCAATTCCTTCTTTGTGCTACATACTTAAAAGCGTATAGTACCTTATTTTCAAGTCTTCTGTTCTGATTCCAGTGTTTGTTGCTGTCGTCATTTTTCATTCCATTTTTATTAAGCAAGGAATCAATAAATAATATTCTGAAAATTCAGAGAACAATAGATTTTGGTTCGTTTCACACTGTATTTTCTCATCCTACAGAAGTCTGTATTTCAGAGTGCTTTTATTTCATCTATGCAGAAGAGCTGCACTGAGGAACAATATCTATTCTCAATTCAAGTATCATATGCCTTTCAATAGATATTGACTGACATGGAAAATGTTCAGAAAGGGGTAGGAAGATATTTCCTTATCTGGTGGGCAACTGAACAGAATCTACTAAAGAGCCCTGTGAGGTAAAGGTGACAAAATTCTAAGGGATAAATGAAGAAAAAGATACACAGAAGAGGGCTGCAGGTCTCCCTTCTTCTTCTGAGAGAAAGAAGGTCCATATCAATGTTTTAATGAAGGATTCAGATGGTGGCCCTGGACTTCCTGCACCACTCAGTCCCTAAAGTCCCAATACCCCTGCCTGTTAGACAATAACCAGGTCTAAAAGGGTTAAAGGAGAAATTGCAAATCTTGATATGGTAAAAATATTTGGCAAAATCAAATAGTTTTAGTGTCTTGAAAATGTAATTCTAACTGATATTTTATTTAAAGCTGGATTTTGAATTAAAAAGAAAGAAAAAATATATCATTCTTATCTCTTTTTGATCAAACCTAGGATAAAGAAAAGAGCTTTATGCAAAGGCCACTAAGCTCTGATCAGCTTTGGGCCTGCCATTCATCATTCTAAGAGAATCTCAGGGGCTTTTTGGAAGACAGATAGGACAGAGAGTTGATAGAAACAGTGAATTACAAACGTGGAATAGGAAAGTGGTCAGTCTACTTGCACTAAGGCATTCCCAATAACTTCTAAATACAATGCATAGCAGGTCATAGGGGTATAATGACAGTATGATATTGAATACGTTTTTTGTGGGTTTTATTTTCTGAAGTCAATCAACTCGCAATCTTACTTTTATTGTTTTCTGTTTGTTTTTCCAGACAGGTATTTGGATTTCAGAGGCACTTTGCCTTTATCATGTTACACTCAGATGATATTTTTTACCACCAGTGTGTTTTACTTTACTCTTAGAATAATACAATGGCCATAAGTTGGATGCTACTATTGACATGAGTTATTTTTATACAGATGTATTTGCTTAGTGGGTCAGAAAGCAATTGTTTGTCATATCCATCATACCTGTTACATTTTGCCTCTAAGGTTCATGACAGATAGGGTGAAATTGCCTGAAACTAAAGTTCTATGGTTATTTTTATTTATTAGCCCCTAGTACTACTTCTACTTTTGTGGAAAGTTTATCTTACTAGTCAATAATTTACCTTCAAGATAAAATTAATTTTTTTTAAACTCTAGGTTACTTGTTGAGTAACATACACATAGAAGCCTTGTATGGAAGACACAATGATTGCAAAAATAAGCTAATACCAAAAATTAAACAGTATATTTTAAATTTTTTGTGGAAACTGGAAACATTTGGTGTGAGATTCAGTGAACACATAGACAGGTATTTAAGATCTAAGCTTTTAGCAACTACTTTAAACTTTCTCTATAACCTATCAATGGAAATAAGAATTTTCAGTGGCCAGTTTATTCTCCTTAAATTAGTTAACCAAAATACTTCCTGGAAATGTCTGGTTTTTAATTGAGGAAACCTGGTTAACTATTTAAAATTATAAACCTGTATCTATTTTCTCAGGATTTTCTGCCCTGATTTCATGTCCCCTTCCTTTTTATTATGGAGCCAGAAGAACTCATATTCAATTTGTGATTAAAGCAAATGATCTTTAAAGCCTAAATGTCCCACAGCTAGCTTCTTCTTATGAAGGGAGCTTTGGTCTCACAGTGGTTGGTATTCTATAATTCTAGTACAAATTAGAAAATAAAACAGCTGATATGCATTAATGGTCTGTAAACAACTGTTTTTACAGCTAAATTTAAAAAAAATAATAATAAAACTTCATACAAGCCCTAAAACAAATTTGGGCAAAGCAAATTCACATGATCCAGTCCTGGCCTCAGCAGAGCTGATACAGTCTCCTAACTCTCTACTGTTATCAGTGTTTCATCCTGATTAGCAGTGGTTCAGGCCTAATTGTGATACTATTGTGTCTGCCTTTCACTCAGGCATATATTGAGATATGACTCGGCATAGTCACATAAGATAGTAGTATTCATCTTGTAGCTCTAAAAGGGAGTCAAGTGACCAGCACCCAGACGCAAATACACACCTGAATGAGCTGATAATACCCAGATCCCAGAAATTAGAGCCATCTGATTTTCTAACCTATGAAAGCAACAAGTCATTCTTCATGCTAGGCAGATCTTGACCTACAGAGAATTGTTTATAGATACTGGTGATACACACTGTACTTTGGGTCCCAGAGAAGATAATCTCTTTGCTTTTAGGTTCATTCAGCCTGGCTCCCAGAGTACGGCTCTCCTGATCTTGGAAAATAAGAGTCAACAAAGACTGCAGATATCAGAATCACAAATCTATCAAATACTTACTGATTCATTAGTATATGTTCTTAATATTTGATTCACAGTTGTTAAAGAGAGATTACATATTAATTAAATGGAACAAATATATGCTTGTTTGAAGAACCTGGTTTTTGCTGGTGTCTCAGTTGCTGACTTTTTCTCCCCAATTCCCTTGTATTGACAATTTCAATGACAGTAATAACATTTCTTGAGCTACAGGCTTACAATAGCTTTATTCCCAGCTGTGCCTTTCATGAGGGAATATCCAGAAACAAATCATAAATAGTCATCACAGTTGATAAGAATTAGGCTCTAGGAAGAGGTCTTCACTGTAGAAATAGTCTCTTAAGGATCCTGCAACAGAGATGCAAAATTTGAATGAACACTGAATCTATAAACATATGTCCCATTAGAGATTTTTTTTGTGTGGCTTTTCTGGTGCAATTTTAATGATTCTCCTCTGCTCAACAAAAACCCATGACTCCTTTGTCTGCTACCAGAAAACAAATATCAGCTTTTGCACTTCTGGGCAGGCAGAAGCTTACAAAGACATTTTTGAAGTAGGAAATTGTCTAAGATATTTTTGTGTAGAGAAGACCATCTTAATTAGAATCTTCACGTATATCTAAAGACAAGCATTTTCCAGAATAGTGATATATATATATATATAAATATATATATTTGGAAGCAATATGTGCTAGAATTTTGCAGTTGATATCAGAGCTTATAATAGACATTGAAAGGCAATAGTGAATTTAAAGGCAAAGGTTTCACTTTTTTATCTCTCTCAAGGTAAATAATATACTACAACATCTTTCCAATATAATACACTCAGCTTCCAAAGAAAAGTATCTTTGTAGCAAATATCCCAAACAGTTAATATATATTTTTCTTGCGATGATATTGATGTTTTTTTCCCCAATTTTAGGGAATAGCAGGTTTTTTGTATCTGAATCTGATGTAGTGAGCAACAGGAAAGTTTTTCTCTGGGCAATCAAAACGACAGTTGATAGAGAATGAGCATGAACAATGTGAAGACAACCGAAGATTTGGGATGAGATGTCCAGGAATTTTTTATTGATTTTTAAAAAAACATATGTGTTTACTTTATTTGCAGCATTCATTTTTCTTAGCAGACCTCCTGGTTTTATAGATATGACAAAGTTTTCCTCTGCTGTCAGAGAGGAGATGTTGGGCCAAGGAATGAGAATCTAATGTATTTCACTGATAATAACAACAACATCTAATATTAACAGCAAAGATAATTAGGAAACAACAATTAGATGAGTCAAAAACTATTGTCTAGGGATTTTAATATCAAGTCAATGTTGTAGTTTAAGGAACTTTGGTATGATAGAGAGAGTTCAAGACTACTAATGGCATATTCTGGTAAGGGTTAAATAAATTTGATAACAATTGGATAATCTATCAGTACTCATCCTTTATTTCCTGAAGAATTTCCAAGGTTACTTCTAAATTCAAGGTAACTTTAGGAACTGCCATTCAGTGCAAACTTCATTTCACCAAAATTTATAATAGTCTTTAGTATCTGTATTACTATTTTTAATATGTTAATGGGCAGATTGAGCATTCAGCCTGTTAATGCATCTCACGTAAGTTGCATATTGAGATGTCAAAAAGTCTCTGATGAGAATGTTCCTGACCACTGTCACATTATGCAGTGACATAACTTCAAAGTCTTGTACTCACGAAGTGTCACATCTTACTCTCTTGTAAGATGTTCAGCAGCAGTATCCTACAGCTATCTCAAGCATGTTTCTGATATCAAGTAATATGTGTGACCTGCTATTTTTCCCTCAAGATTGTTTGGTGTGCTCCTGTCTATAAGAATGTATATGAAGTGTAGCAAACACAAATACTTCAGTACTCAGTGCTGTCTTTTCAAACATGAAAATCTCATTGCATAATGAATAGTCTGGTGAACTGTGGTTCAAAGGTGATAATAGGAACTACCAAAATCTTCCACTTATAACCTTTCAAGGAATATGGATTTATTCTCAATTATTTTTTTTTTCACGGTTTTGTGGCAACTTGACAAAATATCTTATATCAAAAACAGCCACATGGGGTTTAAAATCTGCTACAGAATGACCACAGGCTCTTTTTCTTCATCCTTCTGCACTGCTCAGAGAGAGGAGAAGAGGGTAAAGGAGTTGGGAATGAAGGATATATCATACAAAATGCTAGAGATTAAAAATATAGTCATAACTGTGTGCTTAGTGTAATTTTTTTTTTTTTAATACTCTTCCAGCTAACCTGGAACAAGTCTATGAACTGGCAGTTCTTTATGAAAAATGTCATGGCCATTTTTGACAAGGCAAGAGATGTTGCAAAGCTGACCTCATCTGAGTTATGGAGAAAATCTGTGATACAGTAGTTAACCACATGGCAGATAGAGAAACTTGCAGAATTTGTGTACCAAACTCCTGGATGAACTAAATAATTCACCAAATTTTATTTGATTCTAGGAAAAAATAAATCAAAACCAGTAAGAATTTTGTAAAGATATGCAGGTCTCAGGTTTTAATTTCTACTGCGTCACAGCTGTTTTCTTTGAGTCAAAATAATGTAATGAAATCTTTCAGTTAAATTACAAAAATCCTTGAAATTCCATAACATCAGAATAAGAAATTTTATTTGTACACTTAAAAGTATGGAACTGTATTCCAATAACACAACAGTATGAAAATACTCAGTTCTTCATCAGAACCATTAGTAGAGAACAAACTACTGAGATCTACCCCAAACTTCAGCACTAAGTCTCTGTGCTTCTTCAAAGGCTGAAGAAGACATGGGCACCTCTTATTTTACAAGATACAGTTAGATGCTGGTAATAAAAAGTTTAAAGAGTAGTCTACTAAATAATTAGCTATTTAGTAAATAATTAGCTATTTAAGTGTGTGGTTTCCTGTTTTCCTATGTATCACAATTAATACTCTTGCCTTCTCCAGAATTACCCCTACATAAATAGCCTGTACTGTTCTTGCTTTGTACTGTACTTTTGTCTTAGAACTTTTTTATATGTGTACACATGTAAAGGTCTGCTGCAGAATTTTCTGCTGAGATATGATTATCTAAAATAATTGGACTTGCCATCAACTGGAATATACTGCTGCAAAGCAGAACTGGAATGTCCTCTGGATTTCTTAATTTAAGGTAAGAAGTCACTTACTCTCTGAATTACAGCAGTCACAGTGTATTATTCTTAATGTCCTCATCCTAATTAGTATTTAATGACTTATACCAAGTGATAAAGGTTCAATAGGAAATAGTGCCCTTTCCTGCCCTTTTCATACAAGACAATTTATAGGGCTCCTTTGTCAACCTAATTGTACATTACCTCTTCAGGATTTTAATCTATCCCACTGGGCCCCATCTGGATCAAAATAGAGAATCATAGAGAAATGTTAAAAGAGGTACAATAAATGCCTGAAATAGTAGGTCTCTGTTAGAGCATATTCCAATAAAAAGAATAAATGTAACCCTAACCAATTCCAGTTGGTACCAATGTGGACTAATTGTTTCAGTATTAAGTGAAAAATTAACTGGGAGGGGGAAAGTAATTTTTTTTCTTGCAATTTTTTCTTCAAATGCAAGAATATTCTGCTCCCGAGTTAGTTCTTAGAAATGTATAAGATCAATATCCTTTTCAAAAATTTGCAACTCAAAGAATTACAAATTGTCACAAAGTGCTATGGCTGTTTAATCATTGTCCCCAAGAAATTACTTACAATGCACAATGCAAAGGGGAACCCAGCATTATTGAAATGCATATCTGAAACGACACACTAATTTCCACGAAGATGGTTTACTTTTTCCCATATATCATTCATAGTTTTACCTGTGGCTTTGAAAAGAAAGCAACAGAGAAACAGACTGGCAATTTCAATGCTGCTTAAAGCTTGCTCTTAGCTATGCAATGCTAAATTAAACAGTCATCTGGATTCCAAGTAAATGAAGCAGTCCTATTCTGCCCAGGGTGCCTGGGTAATATTCACACTCTAAAGGTTATGGAATTAATGGATAGAGTGAAAAAAAAGTAAATTTCATCTCTGTACTACACATGTACATCAAATATCTGCTTATCATTAGTGTAAAAGGAAAGTGTTTTTTTTCTCATTGAAAGGGCATAAAATACTCATTGGGATGTAGCAGAGCAAGGAATTGTGTACAGCTATGCCTTGTTCTTTCAAAACAGTTGTAACTTTTTGACAATAAACTACAAAAAACAGAATCATAGAATGATTTGGGTTGGAAGGGATCTAGAAGATCATGTAGTTTTACATCCCCCCACCATGGGAAGGGACAATTTCTACTAGACAGGTTGTTCATGGCCCCATCCAACCTCTACTTGAACACTTCAGGAATGGGACATCCACAATTTCATTGTCCCACTGGCTCACCTATCTCACAGTAAAGAATTTCTTCCTAATATCTAATCTATACCTACTCTCAGTTTAAAGTCATCCCCCCTTGTCATATCAATGCATACTTTTGTAAAAAGTCTCACTCCAGCCTTCTTATAGGCTGCAGTAAAGTCACCCCAGAGCCTTCTCTTCTCCAGGCTGAAAAACCCAACTCTAACTTTCTTAGCCTTTCCTCGTATGAGAGGTGCTCCAGGCCTGTGATGAACTTGGTGGCCTCCTCTGAACTCACTCCAAGAGGTCTGTGTTGTGCTGAGGAGACAAAGAGATGGATGCAGGACTGCAGGTGGAGTCTCAGAATCCCCTCCCTGTCCCTGCTGCCCACATTGCTTTGGATGCAGCCCAGGACACGTTTGGCTTTCTGGGTTGCAGATGCACAGTGCTGGTTCATGTCCAGCTTCAACTCCACTAGCATTCTCAAGTCCTTCTCAGCAGAAAGACATTAATTATCCTGGAAATTGTCATTTAAATCATCCTAACCCCAAGAAGCACAACTATGACCTTTTCTGAAATTCTCAGGCCTTACATGCCTCTGCAGCTACTGACACAGGAGTAAATTATATTTTGAAAGGCAATATTTGTATTTCCAAACTTTGCAGGCAGAAGGAAGGCATTTTGTAGAGCAGACAGAAGGACAGAATCTTGTTTGTACGTCCACTTTCTGAATTCTTTTCAGCAGTATTAAAAGTAGCATTATTTCAATTTTTGTTATTTTTTTTTAGTCTTAGGCTGCTTTTACAGAGGACTGTAAGAGGAAAGAGCCACAAGAACTTCTCTTGCATGACTTTCTTGCAAATACTGCAAAATTACCCAGTTGTTTCCATTTAAGACTCAAAGCACAAGATGCAGTTGGTAAGCCTTTTAATGAAGTGTGAACTTCTGCTGACTAATTGTCTCTCATTAGGAGATAGAAAAAACAGTCCATATGAACTTCTTACCTACAAAGTTCATCATCAGAGAGCAAAGTCACAATCTTTTTTTCAATATTTGCTTGGATGTCTGAAGGTTTAACCTATCAAGCATGAAGTAATGTATCCAATAAAATTAGCATCAAAACCTCCATTTGATTTCAGTGAGAATAAAGACTTCCATCCTGTTTTAATGCTTGGGCTACATGGTTCTCCAGTTTCTCTGTAGGGTTTTAATTTGGAAGTTATTTGAAATTCAGTCTTTTGTAGCTTCCAAAGACTCTGACACTAAAAGCTGCAAAACCATTATCTATTATGAACTTAATTGATTTTGAAAAAATTCCTTTATCTATATTTTTTGCATAGCTAAAATTCATTTCACTTACGTTACCCCTATTTTTATACCTAACAAAATGTAATCCAATGGCACACCTAATTTTTAAGTGTGAATAAAAATGAATGAAAGACTTTTCAGAAAATGTTTTCTACAGTGGGAAGATTTTTATAATTCATAGAAAATAAATTTATTTGAGGTAACATTTTTAACATTTGCTTATTATATAAATTCCTTTTCAAGACACAGAAATTATAGTTTATAGGTGACCTGTTATATTTTTTTATTCTGAAGTGTACTTCTGAAGTGTAGCTGCTAATTTCATTGGCAAAAATTACCTCTTCTATGCCATAGAATTAAAAGTACAACATAACAAATGGAAAGATTTTAAGCAGACTTTGATCCAATTAGAGATATAAACATTGCCTGAATCATATAGGCTTGAGGTGTACATCCAAAATGGAAACAAGTATAATTAATTGCAAGTAGTATTTCATTTGTTGCCTGCAATTAAAATCTGAATGGGATCCAAAACATTTGGCTGAACATTTAGTACTTGGCTGCAGGCACATTATAGCAAAGTAGGGTTTCCAGATCCATGGAAGGATGAGATACCTCCTGATAACTTACATTCAGAGCAATGGTGTATCATTTCTAGACTGACAGCAAAAAGATGTATTCAATATTCTGTATTCAATACACATGTTTGAATAACTGTGCTTGACCTTGTTTTGGGATCCAGAGCACAGAGGTTTATTTCTATTGAAGAAAAACATCTTCCTTTAAGTTACAGAAGAGGAATTTCTACCTACTTCAATCCAGTGTGTTGACTTGGGTACTCTGCCAGGAGTCACATTTTCTTATCAGTGTTCTCTGGGCATCTTTAAAAAAAAGAACACGACAAAAAATACCGAGTGGCATTTTAACCTCTGTGTTCCATACACAACTCTTTCTTTCTTTTTTCTGTCTTTCTCTTTACCTCTTTTACTATTAAATAAAGTAGATCAAGTTTTTGGCATCGACATCTAACCTTGCTTTGCTTTAAGCATGTTTTTTTTGGGTATATTTCGAACCTTTCTGAGTCCAATCTATTTTATTCAGAGATACTTAGTTTGCTTTACTCTTCTGTGTTTAAACTAGTTCGTAACACTCCTGAGTTGCCAAGGCTAAATTGCAAGAGCACTGGAATCTAAATGATACTTTAGTATTTATGAGAAGCTGAAGAAGTACTTCAGAAACACAACCAGTCTCTATTAATAAAAAATGATACCAATTATGGAGAGTTTTGAACATATTGGATATGTGAAGTTAATTTTACCAATCTGAAAATGTACCAAGAATTCATTCTTTATGTTTCATTTGGAACATAGCTACAGTTTCCACTGATATGTGGATGGCTTCTTTATCTTTTAGTTAAAATATTATCTCCTAATACTATCATGAAAAACCATGGTGAAAATGCCAAGTAGAAAATTACCACATCAAAAAGAGTATCTGCCAGTGTCAAGGAGCATCCCAGACCCCATCACTCTACCTTATTATAACAGTAGTTGTGTCACCATATAAGGCACTAAGGGCAATTTGAACCAACAGGTTTGGCAAAATAAAACGTCATCTCTGCCGAAGACTGCTTACAACATAATTAAAAATCAAATAGAACACTTCACTGTAATGGAAAAGAAATGGAAACCACAAGGAGCATATCAGTCTTTTATTTTCAGTGTTTTTATGAGGTTGATCAGGTGCTGAGGTAAACAAGATGACAGCCATCTAAAAGCTGTGGGGAGGAAGCAGCCACAGTAAGGGAAAGCAACCCTTCCAGAAACAGGCTAGAAGTTTTAGTGAGGATAGAGCCCATTGACTCCTGCCCATTGACAAAGTGTTTGCAGGTTATTCTGGAAACAAGAAGGAGCTAATGAGAATAAATGATGATGCAGGCACCTTTAGTAGTACAGGCTCTACTAATAAAATGACAGCATTACTGTTCCTCAGTTACAGTGAGCAGTACCAGATGGATTAAAAAACTAAATGACTGCCATATTTTAGAGGAGTCAAATATTAGGTAGCAGAGGGTCTAGAAACTGGAAAGACAGAAAAGTAGCAATGCTAAATATTTCTTGATCCTGAACAATTTTTTTTTTTATTCTTGATTTTGAACGTATTGTTTCTTAAATTTTGAGTTTTGTGGGTTTGCTCTTGGTATGATAGAAACCAACTTTAATTTGTGTAATTTATCCATTGCTTTAAACCTTGTAAGGTACCTGTAAGAACGGCTACCTAGGTGCTTATCTGGAATCAGTAAGGAATCTAGGAGAAAAAATATCCAACCAAGCACCAAAAGGAAAAAACAGAGTCAGAGTCACAGCAGTAGACTTTATGGAAGGCTCATAATCAAAGATTTTCTTCAATGTATTTTTGCACCCCTGACCTGTCTTGCAAAGGAAAGATGACTTGTAGTGCTTGGTTGCCATCCCGGTTAACCTGAGCTATTAAGCAATAGCTTGCACAAGTTTGACTTTCCTGTGGAACAGGCTGGTTGTTAAGATCCATGGCTTTTCAATGATGGATCTGTAGCATGGAAAACAGTAGGTCATCAAAGCTCAGTAGAACCACAAATACTGTTAAACAGGGTATAGCATTTATTCATCTTTTAGCGAGAAATAAAGTAGACTTATACCTTTTTTTAAATTTATTGATATTTTTATGTTAATTGTAGTCTTTGCAAGGGGCAAATGGGGCATACTTTCATATTAATGTTAAGGAAGTGCAACTCTGTTTACATCAATATTTACTTAAGGTCTGAATTTGACCTTCTTTGAATAATTAATGAAGGAAAATGTATATTCATATCATCTCAATTTTTTTATCCCAGGAAGTTTTGATATAGAGCAGTTCATTTTCTATATGAAATGCAGATTAATGTTTTCCTTATTAGGTCAGTACTTCCAATTAAGGTCTGACAATAACAGTTCTAAAGAAAAAGAGAACTAGTTAGCAGTAGAGTCTTCAGTATCTTAGCAAGTTTTTAACAGAAAATGCCAGTTGAGGGCAATCTATTTGAACTTGTATTAGTGTGCCTGTTAATTTGCCCCTTCTCTTTATTTACTCACACACACACACAAAGTGATCTACCACTCATCTCCTTTATCCAGAAAAAGATATACAAGTTCTTTCAGCTTACTGAAACAGAAAGATTTAAGGCAAATGCACTTTGAAAAACATAGTTTTTCAACTCCTATCAGCAAAGCAGTAGATCAATTAAACTTTATTACTTTGTTTTGTTATTGCCTCAGCCTTTGTGACATCGCCTTCAAATAATACATTTGCAAAATGCATACTAGGATGACTGAATGGAATAAAATAAAGCAATGAAAATTATTTTGCTTTAGGAATTAAATTATTTATTGATAAATATGTTACTATTAAGTGCTTAGTAATAATGCAACTATATGAAAATGGAATTATACTTTGTTCTCATAATTTAATGATGAAAATAAGAACTCCTTTTTACATCTTGATAGCACATATTAATGTACATACCAAAACTGATAGTGGGGCTTTATTAGAATACCTTATGTCCCAGGAAGAACTTAATTAATACATCAGAATAGAATATTTTTCTTCTGACCATTTTCTAAATAGTTTTTTAATTTCCTTTTTTTTAAAATTTTTGTTCATTTGAAACATATCACTTCAACCAGCAGAATGTAAACCAGGAGACTGCGAAATGTGACTAAATATTCTTTCTAAGAGGAAAGTTAATGTTAAGTTGTAATCAAAAAAGTGAGCTTATGGCTTTGTAGAATATGAATAACTATTTCAAGTTGTAATCTCCAAACCTTTCTTTGGACTTCTTGGGATATGGTTTATTTCATGAGGAAGAAATCACTGCAAACATTAGCTACAGAAGGAGATGATTATTTGGTTTAAGGTGTTAATGAGAAATTAAAACAAGGAAAATAAAAACATAAAAAGAATTTTGCACCTCTGGCTAATTTCTTTAGGAAGAAAATAGCATCCTAATGGTATCTGAAAAGCTTTTTCATCTTAACTGTGAAATACAATCAGTTTGTCAATACCTAGAGATAGATATTGATGTTTGACTCTAAGGTATCAGTGAAGCTATTATTTTACTCTGAACTGAGAATTTTAAAGTACTAATTAGCAAGCTGTGGAGTAGGTGTGATATGTTGAATTAATTGATGAATTGCTTGTTTGATTAAATTATGATTAAACAGGTTTATTTTTATTTCATAATCCATAAATGATAAATTACTCTAAAACTAGTTCTGTAATTAAGTTATTCATACAGTAAATGAAGAGATTAATGTTTAACTAACTAAGGTCCTAACTATAGCACTTTAGGTTCTATTCATTAAGGAAAAACTACAGTAACTATGGTGGCCTAACCCTTATTTTCATTGAACTTCAGTAAAGTGAAATAATTTTGTAGGAAAAATTAGGCTCATTAGTGAAAGGGCTGCAGGGCTATTTTTTTTTCTCAAAGAAGAGACTTGTGGGTGTATATTCTTGCTTGTTTTTAATTATAGCTGTCTCTGTATTCATGAATATTTACTGATTCCATCACACAAGATTCTGATGCTAAGCACATTAAATAGCTGTTGGGTCAAATTAGTCTTGACCATGAGTCCAAAACCACATTAGGATTTTATTGCATCCATCTTTTATTGAATAAAGCTAAAACAAGGTCATTCTGGAGATTGTGAAATGTCATTTCATACAAGTTCAAAATAAATTAACTGAAGATGAAAAATTCCTTCAAACTTTTTTGAATCCCCTTTCTCATTAGTCAGAGATAAGGGCATAGAGAGAGGGGCCTCATGCAGATCAATACCAGACAATGAATTGTAGTCTAAACAAATGAATTTGGGATGTAGAATCCAAAGCTGTGTCTTCTACATATTCATAAAAAAACACAGAGGATGATCAAATGTGTCAGAGTACTGAGGACTGCTCTCCAACCCCTTCCAAAGACAAGAAGCATCAGTCTAACCACCTCAAATGCACCTGGACCTATTCACACAATTTAGGCAACAAGAAGGAAGAACTGGAATTCTGTGACCAGTCTGGCAGCTATGATATCATAAGATTCATTAGAAACTCACTTGACCCAAGGACCACAATGAATGCCTACAAATCCAAAATGTAGTGCCATAAATGACCTGCTATGAAAAACATAATCTCTGTACCAGGTAAAACCAGTATGGAGTTGCACTGATGATCTCTGTGGATCTGGAAATAAATATTGATCCAATTGGTCTAAACAAAGGAATTCAGGAATACTTGTCTAAGTATTAGACAAGTAAATTTTTCATTGGAAAAAGTGAAGCTGCAGTACTTTTTATGTGGAATATACTCAGAGTAAAATTAAAATTGTTTTTACTGAGTTTGTGTGGTTTTATTCTTCACAAACCAAGGTATATGGTTTGATTCTTGGATGAATGAAGAGAAAACAGTATAGTTGCAAAAAAAAAAGGGTAGGTATTTCTATTAAACTGTTTTAATTAATTGTTTCTGTGTAGTAAGACCCATAGAAGTTCAACATCTAGCTCTTCAGCACTGCAGCATTTTGGTGCTTCTAAGATATTGTCACAGCTACAGAATACAGAGTCTGAATTTAACAGTAACTGTGAATTTTACAAGAAGATCATAACTTAACAAGCCCTTTTTTCTATTGTCATTGGAAATAACAGCACAGTCACAACCAAACAAAAATCATGTATGCTCTGAGATCTCAGGGCAAGCTCAAAATTATCTCTGTCAATGATCCCTATGTGATCATGAGTTCAAGGATCCATAAAAAGATTTCAGCAACTGTATTTTTACATTTTTTAAACTATTTCTCACTAATGAGTCATTTCTATTCTGAACTCAGACACATTTGTTATTAAAACCCTGGCATATGAAATTTAGTAGCCCATGGAGAACTATTTTTTTCCCATCTGAGCTAGAAAACAAAGACATGATAACAATATTAACCAAAAAAAAATTAGTTTTGTCATAACATTACAATTGGCATCATAACATTTCCAAGCTCAGCAACTAAATTTATAAAATTGTCTTCCTCATCACATCACCATAAACTAAATTAACCATGAGTAGCAGCAACATCATGAAATTGATTATAGCAGTGTATCTTTTCATTTTGCTTTAGAATTCTGAAAGAAAAAAAGAGAGAAGTTAAGTTGAACCTGTCAGCTATGCTTGTGTTGATATTTCAAATACATAAATATGTCATTAGACATTTAAACAATTTTACAACCTTTGACTGTCTTCGAAACGGAAAAATACTTTCCTCTTTGGGAGGCTGAAATTAATACTCTTGGAATTACTGGGAGTCCTGAACTCAAAGCACATTTGCAGCAGTTACAAGATGATTCAGAAAGCCTTACTAATGTTGTGACTTGAATCAATGCTAAAATAATGCATTACTTACTATTGTACTGCTGTTTTTATTATTATTTCTTTATAGAATTCTTCACTTAATTCTTTTTCCAGACTACACACACATATTAGGTTTTTACTTGCAAGTGGTATCTCTAAAAATATATTGAAAAAGTAACATAGAAATTCAGAACTGAAATTCTTATAGTTCCATGTGCAGTTTCTGGCTGGAACAATGTAGATTCTTAGGAAAGAGTACAAGAACAGGACATGTGTAGTGGTGTTTTCCCAAATGCTTGTATTCTCCCAGTCTACAATGATTTGTGGCTCAAGGTCTTCCTGACTCATATGTGATTTCTTTATTCTTTACAGACCTCGAAGGATTTTTCCTCAAAAATCTGTCCAAATCTTCTTTTGAACACTCACAAACTTAGAGCACTCAAAATGTCCTCTGGCAAAGAGTTCAATAGTGGAGTATTTCCTTTTACTTGTTCTGAACCTGGCACCCTGTACCTTTGACTAGGAAAGAGAGTAAACAACATTCTCCATGACTCTCAGAATATTAGACTTCTATTTTTTTGCCTCTGTAGGTTTCAGATGAAAAAGCCCCAGTAAAGACTCAGTGCTATTAGTGCCATGAAGTCCTTCATTGCTTTACCTCCACAGTAAATGCATCAAATAAAACCAAAATATTTCCTCTCATTTACAGCCAGGAACACTATATCACAAAGGGGGGAAAATCCAGTTTTATCCTACTTGCATTTCAAATGAATTCTCCTTTCTGTAGTCCACTGATATGGAAATGGGGAAATGTCTCTATTCACTTTTTCTTTCTCTAGGATGTCATACCACATGTTATTAAATGCAAAAAATTTTCAAAGTTTTCTGGAAGGGAAAACGATAAAAATATAGCTTTCAAACATGTCTTCAATTATTTTCCTATTCTTGAATTGCATAATATCTATTTACATGCATAAAACACTATTGATCACCAGATTATTGTATTTCCTTATTTTCCACTTATCTTATGCTATTTTTAACTACCATGTTTATTTTCTGTGTTTTTTAATCTTCACACAGAGATTTAACTTCCAGGAAAAAAAGTCATAAATGCACTTTTCCCCCCCTTCCTTTTCTTGTACATTCCTCATTGCTGAATATGAAAATGGAGTAATATCTTGGGTCAGCAAGTACTTAACAAAACTTACTTAAAAAATTGCACCCCCACTGCAAATAAGCTTATTTGGTTCACGTTCATTATGATTTCTATATAGTTTGATTTTTAAGGTCCAAATTCTAAGTCTAATTCACAAGGAATATTCCACTGATGATGTTGAAAAATATGATTTCCAGGAAAGGAAATATTTTGGACATCTATTTGGAAGATGGAGTTTACATGCATTTGCAAAAAGTAAACAAGTAGACTTGATTTTTTTAATCACACAAGGACTTTGAAGTCAATACAGCTGTAGAAATTTATATCTGCTTAATTTTCCTCATGTTTTTCACCATAATTAGATAATCAGGCCTTTGTTACACTGACTTTCAGTTTAACATCCTGCTTTCTCTATAAAATACCCATATAGCATGCTTTTGAACATGGTCTACTTGTGTCCAAAACAAGTAGCATGCATCCTTTTTTTTTTTAAACATGACAACAAAAATATGCAAGCTTTGAAGCCAGGAAAGTCATATATAAACCACATGATGCTGTAATACCATCAATTTTATAATTACTGTTCTGGAAATATTTTATAGCTCTGTTGTTCTCTTCATTGTGTGAAAGGATGAAGAGGATGCACATGCATGAGCTGTGACAATTATTTCATTTAGAAACTGTGTTTCTGAACAATGCTCTACCATTATGTTATTCGTATTTGTAGCTATGTGAAAATGAAAATAATAAAACCAACTGCCTCTATGAATTCTCCAGGACATCCAGAAGTGCTTTGATCAATACCTCCCTAGGTTCTTATTTTTGCAGCTTTCTATAATTCATGGTAGATGTAGTGAGTGTACCATTGCTTCATCATATAGTGAATAAGAACTATACTCTTTTATCTGAGAATCCTGAGGTATTTGTTTGAAAACCTAAAACATATTTTTCAGTTTTCTGACTATGTAAATCAGATCAAAAACAGGACTTATGTTCTTGAAATCATAAATATTATCTCTTCCAAGATTATGTTCTGGAGTGTACATGACTTTTTTCATGGTATTCATACCTTGTGAGTTCTCTTTTCCCATTAGATGCCAAGATCCACTCAACTCCACATTTAAAAGATGTTTTAAAAATTTGTAATGAAATATTGAAGTTCCCTAGAGCTGTTTTGTACTGTGTAGGTAGAATAATATTTTTCTTGTTCTTTTACTGCTGATGAAGGATTTTATACTGACTTTAATACTGAAAGAAAATTATTATGCTATCCTCTATAAATGATTAATAGCACCTGTCAAGATATTTCACTACAACATAATGGTTGTTTCAAGGTTTACATCTTTAGTTTTATTTTCTATTGTGCTTATCCATCTCTTAATAAATTGTACTTCAACTGCAGTTAACATGTAAGACAGTATTTAGTTGAATAAACTGAATATCTGGGTGTCTGATGTTTATGAAACATGTAATCTGCTTACTTTTTGGTTCTCCTTAAGGTTTAACACCTGAATTAAAGTTTAAGTCTAATTCTTGACCTACTGTCTTCTCAAAGCAGAAAAACAGATTCTGGAAGAATGAGGTTCTATTATGACAGTGATTAAATGTGTGGCATTTAAAAATCTGACAAATTAGATATTAAATAAGAGGATGGCCAGGTATCTCAAGAAATAGCAAAAATTAAATTCTGCTCTTCTGCAGAACTTATAAACTGCAAGAGTGGCAAATAATAGATGTTTATTCCCTCAAAGGAAACAAACAAAAAAAAAAACTAAGTAGGAAACTGAGTTGTTAGGGTTAGTTACCTACACTATTAGTTTTCTACCACAAACTTTTCATGAACTAGATATAAATCCTATTGGTGTGAAATAATGTCTCACCCAGGAAATATTGTCACATTACATCCTCCACAGTTCTTTTTTATGGGTTTTTAAACACTTTCCTGTCATTTTTCACTAAATCCATACACTTGGGTTAAAGACCCTATATATCTGCTTCATAGAGGAGATCGAAGTTTTGCCTTTTTTTATAGCTGTAGCTGTGTGGTGTCAGGTCTAATCACCTATTCTAGTATCTAAATTCTGAATACAATCAGGGAAATACATAGACTGTGTCATAGATAATCTTTATTTAAAGAACTCAGCCTACTGCTCTCCCAACTTTTGCAGTTCATAAATTTGCTGAGGTAGATTTTTATTACTATAGTTACTAATAAGTGTCCTCATAGATGGCTTCTATCAGTCTTCAATCTTCATAGATCCTCAGAGCCCTTGCAAACCCTCATCATTAGAAGTATTCTTTGGCTGCAAGTGTCATTCTTTCAATTGTCTAATGGGTAAAAATACTCCTTTGCTTGCTGTGAGATTGTTCCCCCAGTTCCATCTGATGTCTCATTAATTCACCCTTTCCATGCCCATCTCATTGTGCTGTAACACTCATAATAGAGGATTAAAATCCATTTACATGAAATAAGTAATGTAGGTATTGGAAATCCTTACTGAACTCTGTGCTGGGTTTGGCTGGGGCAGAGTTAATTTTCATCACAGAGGCTGGTATGGAGCTATAGATTTTTTTTTTTTTCCTGAAAACAGTGTGATTATATAGAGATGTTTTTGTTACTGCAGAGCAGGGTTTACATAGAGCCGAGGACTTTTCTGCTTCTCATACTGACACTCCAGAGGGGAGGCTGGAGGTGCATGGGAAGCAGGGAGAAGACACAGCAGGAAAAGGTCACCTAAAATGATCAAAGGGATGTTCTAGAACTTATAGCACCATTCTCAGTATATAAATCTTGTGGGGAAGAAGGAAGTGGGAAATATTTGAAGTGATGGAGGAATATTTGGGAAATGTTTATCGTCCCAGTTGTTACATTCCTGTCCACGGGAAGCAGGGAATTAATTCCTTGCTTTACCTCACTTGTTGTGCAGCTTTGCTGTTCTTTTTAAACAAGTTTTCTAATTTTTACCATTCTAATTCTGTCTCCAATCCTACTGGTGAGGGAGTGAGTGAGAAGCTGCCTGTTGCTTGGCTGCTGGTTGAGGTTAAAACATGACTTATTGTTAAAAGAAATGACCTTGTTATTCATAATTTTCAGCTAGGTAGTTCTTTTCTATGCCTATATATATACACTTATATGAAGAAAAAGCCTCCTGTGCTATTTCTTCCCTTTTCTTTCCTATCCAATTTATTTAATCATATATATGTTCTATAGGCAGAGAGAAAATGAGTTAGATGCATGAACATTTGGCTTGCAAAAACATCAGGGAAAGGTTTTTAAACTCTCAGAACTGATTTTAAGGTGAGCAGAAGAGCAAGGAAAATGGGGTTATAAGGTCAGACTGATGCTATCATATCTTATTTCCACCTGGAGGAACATAAAAATCCTCAATTCTGTATTGGAGGATATTAAGGACTTCAGTGGAGAAAAACCGAGGAATTAGGGACTTCAGTGGAGAAAATATTTTTAAATTAGTAAGAGACATAATAATAAAACAGTTAAATCACAGAATGAAAGATAAAAGAAAATGGAGGTCTGGATAAAGATTACAGGCAGGGATGAATCAAATAGATGAAATTCACATACCATTCATATGATGAGAGAAACTTCTTTTAACAGGAAAAATTATATTTAAAAACTTAAGTCTGAAAATAATAAGCTGGGTGCACCTTCACTGTTCAGTGAGTGAAATCTGCTGTGAGGATGAAGTATATTTAAGACAGAAAAAAAAGTGAAAAATGAAATGCAATTAAAAAATCATCTGATAGAAAACCATAGGCAAGTTGCAGCATATTTTGTTGCCTTGTAAAGAGGCAGCATGCCCTAAAGAGATCACACAAGGACGTCATGAGATCAGACATAAACCTGGCATGAAAGAAAAGAATTCTTTTGTAATTTTTTTGGTTCTGGAGCACAACTGAAAGCATAAAATATTATGGCTGCTTGGTCCTTCCAGCTTTAGATGCCTGAAACTGCATGTAGAATTTTAGATATCATCTTTGCAGTCCTGTCAGACTTCTTCTTCAGCACCAGAATCTATAAAAGGTGCTGCCATTCCAGCATCTATACAAGGTGCTGCCAGACCAGAATCAGGTTCATATTATTTCTCAGTTACAAAGTCATAGTTAAACAGTCTGGTTGATGTTGACAGTTGTTGGGTCAGTGATTTGCAAAGCAAATATTTCTCCCTGTTACTGTGAGCTTTGAACAGACTTCTTCATTATGCTGTGTTTATCAAGGATGTGCAGTCTGCTTGTGTGGTTCACATGAATATGTTAATTGGAAAGAACATTAATTTTAGTAGCTCATTAAGAATGCTTTGACTGATCAAGGAAGAAGGGTGGCAAGATCTATGATGTCATCTGCACCTCTAAAGTAATCAGTTTATAAAAAATATTATTTACAGAGGTAATATTCTCTTGGTTCATTTATGAAATTATGACAGGAAAAAGCTTATCAAATGTGGATATTGATGAGTCAATTCAAGATAGGAGCTGGGGAAATAAGGGATGGTTTTGAACTATTTTCTTTTTTCTGAACCATCATCTTATATAATGTCATATAATGTCAGTACACTACATCAGTGTGCTTTTTGTACTTTGGCAATGTTGTGCCACCAGTTTCATTTTACTGTGAAAAATTTTAGAAGCCATGCTTCCATACTCCTGCATTTTGTTTTTCTTCTTTTTTATTTTTAACTTTTCATTAATGCCTGTAGATGGAAGGAGGGAAGTGACTTAACTCCTTGATTTACAGAGGATGCAGGAGGTGAAAAATGGACTGAAAATAGACAGAATTTTAGCCATTTGTTGTGGGTATATGGAATGAAGGAAAGATTTTTAAGGGAATGGTAAGGATTGGATCATTTACACAAAATAAAAAAAGAAGAAAAATAAGAAAAAGACATAAATAGGAGTAATGGTAAGAACAAATTATAAGCCAAAAGAAAAGTGAAGAATTGAAAAAAAAAAGAAATACCTGGAAAACAGCAAAGAAAGAAGATAAAGTGTGAATATATGGAGAGAAGTAAAAGGGACAAAACCAATATTCATGTATATTATAAATTCATTATAAATACCTAGTTAATAGAGAAGAAAAACTATTTAGGCAAATCTTTTCTCAAAGTGGAATCTCAGCAGAAGAATAAAAGTTGTTCTTTCCTGTACTGAGATAGCAAGCAACTAGGAAAAAATTGGAGGCCAAATTATCCTGCTTAAATTTATGCACATAATTCCTTTTCAATTTTAATAAATATTACCTGACTAGCAAAAGTAGATTCCTATATTTGTACAATAAGGAATAAATAATAATGAAATATTACCAAATAAATTGCCATAAATGTTAATTGGTTAACTGTAATTGAATACACTTATACAGAGGAGAAAAATAATTAGCTTTTTGCATTTGCTTGAATGAGTTAAGATTATAAACATGCTTTCACTTTAATTTAAATTTTTGTGAGCACAGGTACTTTATTTACTAATAGGAATGATCTTATCTTCTGGGTCATTTATCCTTCATGAGCTCATGCTTTCAAGGTGAATGGATTTCAGTTAAGGAGAACAAATATATTGCTTCCAGCCACGCTCTATAAATGTTGTCCAGTATCCTGTCAGTGTTTTAAAAGCCAAGTCATAAATAAAATGGCAAAGGTTGTTTTAAATGATGGGAACAAAATGTTTCCACTTTATTATACACCACCAAAATGTAAAGGTGCCTCAGTTTTGTAGAGAATCTATTAATGTTCTACATCTTTACTAAATAGGATGAAAGAAATTAAAAGCTATCTTTGAAATACTTTATTTCAAATAATATCTATGGAGGATTTACTAAGTATGATGTGACATCATCCAATTCTACACAATCTAAAATTAATGCGCAATTTTAGTCTTGCTTTTCAAACTGTCAAAATGAATGAGACTTATGACAGAAGTTATTGAAGTAAGGAGAATGAACTATGAATAAGTTAATCAACTAGGAAACCCCCAACTTCCTTGCCAGCATGGCAATAGGAAAAGCAAAAAAGGCCTTGTTTCTAAATCCTGATCAACAATAACCAAAACATCTCTCTATGTTATCAACCCTATGTTCAGCACAAATCCAGAAGACAGCTCCATACCGGCCGCAGGGAGGAAAATTAACCCAGCTGAAAGCAGCCCACATAGGTATATTAAGAGTGTTGTCTTTTCTTTTAAGCAGAAATCAAGCAAACTTAAAACATTGTGTTTTGTATTGAGTGGTAGCTCACAGCAAATTATGATTTTGTGGTGACGCCATATTGTTCAGAGAAGGAATGAAACTGAAGGATAAGATTGGAACAAAAAGGTGTAGTTCATTTTAAAATACATCAGCTCTTGTCAAAAGTGCTGGTACATTTCTTTATTCTTACATTTTTGAGTCAAAATTAATAATATCTTTTGCATGAAAATGAACATACAAACTTTCATGTATGTGTACACACATGCAGACAAAGACATGGTGCTAAGGAAACTATAGCATTTTCCATGGATTTGTTTTTTTCTTGGAAAAAACACAAAACTGTGGAATCTGAAATGCCTGGGTTGAAGTACTAATGTCTGTTAGAAAGAGAGCTTCAAGATGGGATTGTTTGAGCTGAAAGAACTACTTAGCCAAAAAAAATAATAAGAATGAAGGACAACAAAGAAATTAAAGGTTCTTCTTGAAGATACACAGTAGAATTCCTTTTTTCCTGGTGGGGTTCTTCCATAGCAAACAGACAGGTTCAGGAATTTTTGAGGCATGTTTATCCAATTTTTGTTAGATGTCTGTTTCCAGCACTGGGAGGATACAACAAAAAAACCCACCAAACTCTGTGAAACAACAACAACCAAAACCCACTCAAGTAAAATTTTTGGTCAGGTTTTTTTGTAGGTGTAAAAGTGTGTAGAAATTAATTCTTCTATGTACTTAGATATATTTAGGCACAATAAGAAGCATGCACAATTATTTAAATGAATTCCAGTTCACAGTCTGAAGACTAGCAGATATTCTAATTATTCCAAACAATGGGTGTCTGAAAAGAAACAGAGAAAGCATAGAACAACAGAGAGTGCTTTAAAGTTTTGTAATTTCTTTTTCACTGCCTACAAGTATTACTACTATGATTTAAATCTGTGTTAGGACATGGTGGCAAATAACATGAAAAGAACAGTAATTCTGTGAGTTTGAAGTATATAAAATAGATAAACAATCCATGTCATAAGCAATTAATTATTCAGTGGAAAATAAAGAAGGCAGGTATTGACTCAGACAAATTTCTCACAGGGTATTTGATGGCACACTGCATTAAGCTATCTCTATTTTTTTAATATAGGAATTAATATATTTTCTTGCAGTAAGAGGACAATTTTGCAATCTTGAATAATTAAAAACATATTTTACTAAACCTATATAAAATTATTAGGTAAAATAATAATAATTATTATCTAATAAATGCTAAAATACTTGCACTTAATTAAGCATAGCATGAAGATAAAAGAACAGAAAAAACTCAGGGAATTTAAATGTAGACACACTTTTTCTTTTGTTTTAGCCATGTTTTCAGAAAAAAAAATATTACTGAAACATTTCAGAAGACAGGGAATTAAAGTTCCCTCTACTTTCTATCTGTAGTTTTGCCTATATCCATTTAGCACAGATAGCCTTCCATTTTTATTTCTGTAATGTCTTTGAAATCTATATGAGACCTTGAAAATAATATATTCCTTCTTCAGAATTTCCTCAGGAATTATAAATTTGATTTCTTGTTGTTGTTCTTTTTCTTCTTGATCTTCTTCTTCTCCTTCTCCTTCTTCTTTCATGCTACTATAGTAACGCTACTGTTACTAGTGATTTCTGCAGTCCCTTGTGTCCTAAGAGCAATGCTAATAGGTGTGGAATGATTAGTATGGTGATCCACACCTGCTTTGATTGAACCTAATTTAGCTGTCAATTATTTCAAATATCAGACTGAAATGGAGAGATCTAAACTTGTGGATGATTCCCCACTGAACTGAGACAGTCTGTTAGAGGCAAAAGTTTCAATCAAATGTTATTGTTGTCTGCATATTGTATTGGAAACCTCTGCACCACGAAAAATCCCAATAGGTGAAATATTGCATTAGTTTACTAAAACAAATACAGATCAGGACTCTCCTCAGAAATATGAAGGACACTCTCCCTGACTCCATTTGTATTGTAACTGGTCTGCACATTCAGATGAAAAATTCAGTACTTAAGCATTTAGCGTAAGGAGCCCCGAATACTTTTACCAGTAAAGAGCAAAGGCCCCCACTATCTAAAAAGTTTTTAAGACCTTTGATGGATAAACTATAGATAATTATTCTAAAGTAATTTAAAATCCAAACAAAGTGAAATAAAAATTATTAACCAAGGTTAGGAAAATAACCTTACTTTATTTAACTCTTGTGAAAACTCTACCTGTAAAAGAAATCTAGAAATGATGGTGTTTAATACATTCTGGATATATGTGTAAAAGCTAAGTAAATATATATGTATCAATACCAGGACCACAGTGGGCAAGAGAAAAGCATATCAGGTCTCTTAAATGATACACGCTTCCCTATGTGAAACACTGACTGTAAAAATATCAATTTCTCATAAACTTTTCAATTGATAAAGCTGAATTGGGATAGCTCAAAACCAGTGATAGAGCATATACTATTATTTGTCTACAAATAATACCACATACAAAAATTTGAAAGGAGAAAATTAGGTTTGTTTTTTGGGTTTTTTTTTTCTTTTGGGGGGGGGGGGTGGTGGTATTTTATGTTTGCTTTTCTGTTTTAGTTTTGGCTTTTGGAATGTATTTTTTTCCAAGGTCTCTATCTCCATCCCAAACAGTATTAAATTCCTACTGAGAAATACCTCGTATAGAGTACATAAAAAAAAAAGAATAAAAGTTTAGAAACCTATTAGTTTGTTACAAGTACTGTGTGTTGCCAAGGAATAATATGTCCCTGCTTCCCTGTGAGATCAGTGGTACGAGGTTATGTTAGATACATTGTACAATCCGTCATTAAAATTAGAGCAGTTGCACAGAAGATTGATGATACAAATATATATATCATCAGTAAACATTAATGTATTTTTACAGAAGTAGGATGGGAGACTTTGTCACTGAATCTTATTTTAAAACACAATTAATCTGACCTATTTTGTCAGGCTGCTTTAAAATGAGATGAACCATGCCCTAGAAGTGCCTACTCATCTTGATTGTAAAGGGAGTTCAGGGAGTTTAGGTGAGATGCAGACATCTACATGCATTCAGATGAGACTTGTATTGTATAACTACACAGACAAATTGTAGACTTTTGACACAAGTGTTGAAAGATGAAAATATATGAAAAAATTACATTTAACAATATTTGCATTTTATTTACTTGGTACCCCATTTTTCACTTTTCTTTTTAAAAGAGAATAAATATTTTCAGTTAATGCTTAATACTCTTGGCATTTTGTTGCCTGTCAAACTCCATGTTTAATGCCTTTAGAAGTGGAGAATATTATGGAGCATGTTGCTGAAACTTTTTTTCAGGATATATTTGGGTGGGATTATTTGTTAAAATGTTGGCAACCTATGTTCCTCTAATATTTTTACATATGGCTTCATTTCTCCCTATGGAATTAAGAGTCAAATCTTAGTATAACAGAATCCTTGTAAGGATTCAATGCCCTGAGGGTGCATACAAAGAATTCATGCATTATTTTATTTTAAAACTAATTTATCAATGGTGAAAGAAACACAAACAAGTGCCCAAGACTTGCTTACAGAATCAAACCCTGCAATTTTTTTTCCTGATTTCTGCTTCTGAAAATTAGATGGATAAAAAGAACTTAATATTTCAACCAGCTCCTCATGTTTATCTTCCAGCATCATATTTCTTTTAAAATAATTTCATTCTTTGTTTCAAGGTGCTACTTTATTTCACTGTTTTGATTGCATTTGAAGTCTTTGTTTGGGTTTTTTTTTCCTCACCAAGGAGTCAAAAACCAGAGTCCATCATAGAGGTGGAAGTCACATTATTACATAAATAATTCTCTTCAGTGCAGTCATGTGACTCTGTTCCAGTAATTCAATTACACTTCTGTAGTTGAAGAACAGAACACACATTTTTGGGGTGTTTGTTGCTTGTCAGATATAAAGTAGAAATCTGTTTTGGACAAATTAATAATTTAGAGAAAATTTCCTTTTTCTTTTCCTTTCAATAATAATAAATCAGCATCACAAAAAGTGCAAAAAAGACCTGTAAAGGATACAGCAAAAAAAAGAGAACATTTTAAAAAAAATAATGTTATGAATAGTCTTGAAAGGACAAATACAAGTCTCAGGAATTTAATGATTTTTTTTTAAATTAAAAATGTTATACAGATAATTTAAAAATGAATTAGTATGGAATAATCCACACTCATTGTCCTGAATAGAGCAGGAAAAATATCACAGCTCACGAGCTTTGGGCTTGAGCCAATCTATAATCACCTCAGCAGCAGCTAGCCCATGAAAATTCCCCAGATTTCTCAGAACAAGTAACTAAATTATGATACCATCATGTTTCCCAACAACAAGGTCATGTGCTTTGGACATTGTAGCATAAGGCTCTAAGGAATCACTGAACAGGATTCACTTCCACAGAGGGATATATTAGTTGTGCTCTCAGTTATTTTTTCATGTACACTGTACAGGTTTCAATTTATTACATATAACACGCTCCTCACACTTTCAATTAAAAAATACGTTTGTATTAATGGTGAATTCTCATGGGATGCTTTCAAAACCAAAATGATCTTCTGTGGTTATCAGAAGACTAAATCTAATCATTAAGAACATGCTAAGGAAAGTTTCAGTTTGATGTCAATGTCATACAGTATATCAGTGAAAAATTGAAGACATCTCTTTCTGTTCCCCCCTACCCTTACAACAATCCTATGAACTGTTCAGTGGTTTTGCTCAATTTTTTGTAATACAGTATTTATTTTACCTTCACTCTTATGGAATATATTTTCTTTCTCCCTATGGTCTAAGAAAAAATATATCCTCTTGGTAATGACCTCTTTTCCAACATTTTCTAAACTTTAGTTCTGGTTCTTTGCATTTGACCACTAAATCTGTAGCTAACTTGAGTGTACATCCTCCAATTTTTTGTAGTCTCTAATTTAGGTGTTAGGGGAAAACAGGATAGCACATAGAAAAGGTGAACTCTGATCTACTATATAAAACTCTTATTCTTCGCAGGATGTAAAAACTTAATATACAGTTTGGCTTAATATGAAACCAGTAGGACTGTGTGGAGTTTAACAGCAAGATTTTGGGAGACAGAAAAGGATGATTGCTAGCCTCTTCTACCTTAAAGATGCAACAGCCAGTTCACTGAGTGACTGCCTTTGTCCATAAGAAATGGCATAACTATAGTAACTGAAATCCCTCAAGAGCAGGTTTTTCAAGAAGCAGGAGCTCTCAGACTGAAGCCTTGTAAAGGATTTAGAACTGAATATTTTGTTCCTTCTCCCTAAGTCCCTGATGAAATATTTCTGAGGTCAGTACAGAGAGAATTTAGTTCAACACAGTATTCTAAACCAAGGTGATAATCCTCACTTCCCAATCAAATTATAATAGCCTTTATAATTCAGCCTTTATCCTTTCTCTGAACAACATTAAAAGTAACTAAAGCAAAGACATAAAAATATCTACCACAAAGTATTAAATGTTCACAGAACTCAAGACAAAAAGTTCTCCAATGTACACTATATTAGCATATTGAAAATATTATTTTATATGTTTGAAAATCTACAACACCCAGGAGAACCACAGTGGCATTAATTTCATTCTGAAAAATGGCAAAACACATACTATATACGTGTATGTCACCATAAACCTATTTAAATAGCAATATTTTGTACTCAGTTTTATTCCTTAGAATTTCTAGTCTTTTGGGCAACAATTTTTGAATAATTATTCTTTTAGACTTAAGAAAAATTATCTAAATTCTTATATTTCAGAACTATTTCTATTTATAGGTCTCTTATGCTCATGACATTACCTCAATGGAATACCCTGAAAATACACAATATTCATTGTAAAAACTTGTATAGTTGCCATTCTATTCTGTTTTTCATTTCTCTACTGAATAAATGTGTAAGGTTTTTTTAAGCTCTGTAACTGCACAAAGAGCATTATGGAAAGAAATCACAAGTCCAATTTTGATTTTCAGTGAAATTAAATGAATTTGAAGAATTATCTGAATTTATTTCTTTAAAATAATATTCAAATAAAAGCTATAAATTTCTGGAGTATATAGTATTCTCTGTTTTATCACTTTTTATCTGTCACATCTGTAGGTTTATTAAGCCAAAAATTTTACCACATTCTGGTAACATTGCTTTAATTATGTGTGTTTTAATCAAATCATTTGTCAATATAATTTTTCCCTTATAACTACTTATATCAATGAAGTTGATAAATGATGGGATTATTTGAATTTGTTAAAAGAATAATTGAATTTCTTATGACAGGAGTGGTACTTCTTGTATTTTAAACAAGATGGAGATAAATGCTATGAACTTGTGTAGATCTCGGTGTGCAGTTACTGGCTGTTAATCTCCCAACCCTGAGTTCCTCTTCCTGGGAATCCAATTTACATGTAATCAGTTAACTTAATGAATTTATTTTCAACAAAGTGAAATGTAAAGAATATTTAACTGTGCTGTAGAAGCTGCAGAGAGTCTGGAATTTAGAAAATTACAACTGTCCAGGAAACAGCAGTCTAATTATATATAAAAGCCTCTTAAATAATAGACTAAATTGTGCAGTACATCAGAAACAGAATTAAAAAATGCTGTGACAGAATTTTATAATAAAGCATAGAACAAAAAAAAGGAGTTATTTAAAATATATGGCTGTTTACTTAACCAAATCCCAAAAAAACAGCTGCACAGCAAAGTCAAAAAATATTTAACTTAAATAATTATACTGTTATGAAGAATAATAATTGTAAGAGTACATTAAAAATTAATAGTGAACTCTTCAGATTGCTTGTAGATACACAAAGCAAAAAAAATCAGTCAGGTGCTCCCCTGTGGGTTTGTTTGTTTGTTTGTTTGTTTTTCTGTCTAGTTATTATACAGAAATTGCATCTATTTTGTAAATTTTGGTTTGGTGTAGGGCTTGGAAACGGGAGCATACCATGAGGCTTCTGGAATTGTTCTTTTAATCAAACAACTTACAAAACAATGTAATTGCAACATTTAAGCTTTTTGATGTAAAGCACATAATAGAAGAAATATCTTGTAAGAGGCAAAGGATGGCAAGCTCTACCAGGCTAAACAGAATTCAGAGGGCAATGCAAAACTGAGCATGAAGAGAAGGTGCCAAACTGCTAAATAACATTTCTGTGGAAAATAAACCAGGTAAACATTCTTAAGCATATGTGTAACTAATGAAAATATTTAATACTGATTTATAAGTGCAGGCAACACAGAATATGTCACAGTCATATTTCCTGAAAAATCCTTTTGCCCAGAATTTTCTTCTGGGAAGCTGAGAAGCCTCAGAGAAAAAGGAAAACAAATTCTTATCTCATTTGCTTCTCCTCTGTTTTGCTCACATGCGGAATGTGTTTGGAGATTGTTTATCCAACAGGTGATTGTTTCATTGGTTTCTGCTGTGAATTATTTTGACTTATTGGCCAATCAAGGTCAAGCTGTATCAGGACTCTGGTAAGAGGCACAAGTTTTCATTATTATCTTTTTAGCCTTCTATAAGTATCCTTTCTGTATTCTATAGTATAGTATAGTATTCTTTAATATAATATCATATCATAAAATGATAAATTAGCCTTCTAAGAACATGGAGTCAGATTCATCATTCCTTCCTTTGTCTGGGAACCCCGCAAATACAATAAGAATGTCCTCAGGGAACGGTTCTGACATGGATAACAAGATAATTTGTTTGTTCTTTTATTAAAAAGATAGACAGGTGATACAGACTTGGTGGCAAAAAAAAAAAAAAGTACTGTATTTTTTTTTTTAATCTGGGTTTTCATATGTAAATTTTCACACTAGTTTATTTTAAATCAATTTTAAAAAAACCAGAACAAACAACAACATAAAAAGAAATGCTAGTGATTTACCAATGCTTTTAGAAAGAAAAGCTTTTTCCAAAGAAACTACAGTACATTTCAAAATAGTCCACCATCCTCAGTTTTGGCACTTATCTTACAAAATTCAAAAGAGAGATGCAATTTCAGATTTTCAGACTGCACTTGAAAATAAAAATATTAAGGCTGAAAAGATAACTTAAGGTCTCAAGGGTCTTATACTGATTTATAAATTGCAGCTGTTTGTCAACCAGGGACTGCTGTTCATGAATTTTACACTAGGGAGATGTTAGATACAGAACAAAACTAAACATATAAGCAGGGTATTTAAACTTCAGTACCCCTGTTCCCTTCTGACTTTTGGAAGCATTGCCAAGAGGATTATTAGTATTCCTTGCTCTTTTCAATATCAGAGCTCATGTATCATGGCCTGGCTTCAGGAAAAATGAGCTATAGTAGCATGGAGGATACTTGTCTTGCATGTGAAAAATACAGATTTGAACAACTGGAGAAGGCCTGGAATGAAGGTATCAGTCTTCCTAGACATGCTCTGAAGTCACTGCCCACCCCACTACTGAACACAGAAATGTTACTCTTTGTTTTGGGTGGCACTTAAAAAAGGCCATGCAAAACTCTTAGCCACAAGGTTTTAATGTTCATATTGCCTTAGACAAACTGAAGTGGTCTTGAAGTTCAAATGCTGGTTCTAATGTATCAGGTGGTGATTTGTCAATGCAAAGAAATTTTCCCAGTATCTATGAATTTTATGACTTATTTCCCTATCAGGTTAGACTAGATTTTATTTGATTTCTGTATCATTTTTTGGAGCTTAACTTCTTAAATCCTCTCCAATCTCCATGTTTGTGAGTTCAGTACTACCTGGTGTCTTTCTTTTATCTGTAGGAAAATCTACAAGGTTATGAAATCCCATAACCTCATATCAGGTGGATTGTGTTTCTATCTTCAAGAATATTATTTTCTGAATTTATTCAGGAAGAGTTTATATCTGTTCTTTATCACATCAGCATTTTGTCTATATTATGTCTCTTTACCTCTCTGATATTTTCTGTCCCTGAGGTATTTATAGAAAGCTGTCATATCCATCCAATTTTTTGTTTTCCATTCAAATTGTTTTGCTAGACTAAAGAAAAATCTTCTGTAGTCTGCTGTGTAAAAAGGGACTCTCCCTTCCTCTCATTCTACTCATTGTCTGTATTTGTTTTGTTCTGATTTCCTGTTTCTTGACCACAAAAATGTACAAAATAAGGAATGCTTTAGTCACAGTTATAAGCTATCAAGAAAAATCATAAAAAACATTCCCAATTCGAGTAGTAAACCTTTTTTGCAATATGTGAGAACGTTATCTTTCTTTCTTGGAGGTATGGATTTAGGTGGTTTATAGTCATTCTCTTGTCTCTTCTCCTAATTTTTACCTTGCTTGTTCTACACAGTAAGATTTTGTTAATCTGAATTTTTTTCTAGTCTGTTTTTCCGTGACATTCACCTGCACAGACTGCTCTTAAGTTTATCCTCTCGTATGTGTTCTTAATATTTTAATTTAATCTCTATGGCACTCTTATTCATACAGAGTATTAGATCTGGCTAAATCTGAAATCCTTAAAAATCTAATTATGTTTTAATAAATTTTCCAATTGGAGAGAATTGTCATTTTCCTGGGGATGTTTATTAACACTATTAACACTGTAAAAATCCAAGTAATGAAATCTTGGTTGGGTTTTTGTTTCTTTCTCATCAAAAGAAGTATAAAGAAGAATATTATTTTCCTTTTTTTTTTCTTGCTAGTTATGAATACTTTAAAAATACGCTGCCATGATTTTCTGCTAATTTTCAGTAAGACTATTTTTATCCTTGTAGAGACTCAATATTATTCCTTTTTTTTTCTTTCCACTTCATCATTCATGTAAAAAAGAAATAAGAAGAAAAAAAAATTGTATATAAGAATAAGGTTACATAGTCTGAAAGTCCACATTTGAGACAGAAATCAGCATAATTTTAAACTATATCCTTCTCCAGGCAAATCCGCACTAAACTTAAACTACTTTAGCAAAACCACTTTTGGTGGTTCTTTGCAGGTCACAGAGTACTTTCAGATATTTTTTTCAGCACTTCTATGTAATGTGCTGCTGACATGGCACCAAGTCTGTTGCCTGTATTAGGAATATCAGCAGATTTATTTTTTCTATTTTACTGTAAAAAAAAAAAAAGATAATACAAGTGGTAGAAAGTTTACATAGTCATTTTTGAACTTCTAAATAAAGAAGATTTCTACTGGATGTTATTTACATATCAACCATGCGTCAGCTTTTCCAATTTGTCAGGACACCTTCACTATTACTTGCTACTCTATTGAAATACACAGAACTCCAAAGAATCACTGGTTAAATATGTGTGTAATAACAGTTTGTTTAAAAATGTGTCAGACTGGGAGATTAAAAGCTAAGAAAGCCAAAAACCATTAATCAGGATAGCACCAACATTTTGATAAATACCATGGATATGTAGTTTTTAACTTTCTCATTTAGCTCAAAACTTTCATCTGTTCATACTATTCATGACAATGGATTCTATATGATTCCATTTACATTTTTTTTATTTTTCCAGTAATCATCTCTGTCTTATTTTTAGAAATATTTTAACTGAATTTTTTTAAAAAATAAGTGATGTTTGATTAATTTGCAATAAGAAACCTGAATTCTTTCTATGAAGAAAGAGTCTGCATAAATTATAATAACCTAGATTTTTAAAGTTATCAGAACAGTGGAAAGAAAAGAGTATTTAATACAACTTTATAATATTAAACTGTGATTAACACAATTCCCAAAGTATGTTTATTAAGGGTAATTATCCACTTAATACTGAACTGGTATTGCCTTAAATTGTAAATTAACTAGATGTGCAGGAGGAAATCAAGTTAATTCTTTACATCAGGGCAGTCCATTATTTAATACAGAATATGCAATATCAAATATTATAAATTCCAGTGAAAGGTAAGCCATTTCAAGAAAGATAAGGAAAGTGAAAAACACATAGGAAGAGAATAATAAGGAAAATTTTTCACAAAATATTACTGTATATAATCATTTTTATATTACATTTTTATTGCTACATATAGATGTTAGATGCTATATGTGAGGAATAGAAATACATTGCTGTGCCAAAAACAGAAAACAAGGGGCCTTAAAAACATCTGTATTGCTTTTTTTCTGATTAGGCTTGTTTACAAGCATTGTAAACATCTCTTGATGTTCTATCACTCCCAAAACAATGATGTAACTCCACTGTCAATAGTTAATGAAGCTCTAGAAGTGAAAGACTCTTGTCACCACCATATTTTTGCCACTGGGTAAAAGTTTCAGTTGATTGTCTTTAAGAGCATATTTATTACAGCTATGCTGAGGGATTCTTCAGAGTGCTGTAGTACTAGTCATAATATAGACTGTGGATAATATAAGTACTTCAAGCAGACGTTGTTCTGGGTTTTTGGACAAATAACAAAGAGCAATCTTTTGTGGTGTTATCTATATAAACAGGACAAATGTGGAAAATAAAAAGAAAAGAACAGATGAAATATTTTAACTCTTTTCTTAATGAGAACAGAAAACTTAGGTCTTTTAAGTTGTTACCAAGGCTTTTTCACCAGACTTCAGATAAACATAATGCTTTATGTTTGGCTTTTTAATTGCCTACAAATAAACCTCTTAAAAAAAATGAGGATGATAAGAGAAAAAAATGAAGGAAAGTAGATACCATTGAGAGAGAATAAGACTCCAAGACAGTCTGATATTCTTACCTTATTCAAGCAAAATATATATTAACATAGTTATATACAAGTTAATACATCTTCATATGAGGACATGGGTCCTTATTTACTTTTATGGGAGTTTTTTAAAGAGCAGGGCTGCCAGTACAATCCTATAGCCAGAATATCTATTGTTATCTCTGCACAGATACAGAGGCAGAGTGAGGAGGAAAGGAATGTCACTGCTGCATACAGCCTTGGCAAGGGGATGGTTGGGGTTCTGAATGTAGATATCTACTCCAAATATGGAAGCCAAGCAACTGGAAAAGGTGAAAGGACAAAGAATAACATGCACATGGACAAAATGCTTTACACTTAAAAACGTAATGCTTGCAATACAATTGACAGTTTTTCAGCCTAGTTTACTCTGACTCTGTAATGTGGTATCAATTATGTTGTCATGTGGGAAGGCTGAAGCAGAAAAACAACATACACTGAGTTTCAGAATTCTAATTTACTTAACCTAATTATGTTGTCATTCATAATGTTTTATGTATGACTACTGTTTCTTCAGCAGAGAAATGTGATGAGGAGTGAATAAAAAGTAGGTTTGCTCCTTCACTAGAAGGGAGGGGTACATGTTGGCATTTAAGTAATAGCATCAATCACCTGAGGTCCTCAGCCGGTGAGTCCTCAGCCAGAAATAGATCTCTGTCTGCTATTTTGTTTCCATTCCTGGACTTGTAACTGTTATATCTTCTTGCTACCTAATTTATTTTAACCACATGAGAAGCTCGCATCAGAAGCGGAACACATCAGTTCACGCTTTTGACAGGACTGAGTACATGTATTATGTAGGTGTTGTTGCTTTCATTATTAATATTACTGACATCCAGTATGGCATGATGTGAGACATAGCTCCTTCATATTTTTAGAGAAATAATAAGCAAGTTGCACTGACACGTTTTTAATTAACATTTCCTTTCAGTAAAACATTTTTGTAAATATTTAAAGCAAAGAGTAAATTCCATTCTGAAAAGATTTGCTCAATGACATTATAACATTTCTTGCTTCAAAAATAAAGTATTTTTATTGAATAACACAGAGTTTTTTGGCAAGTTAGCAATCAGAAAGCAAATTTAAGCAGGACTGATTCACTACTGCCTTGTATTAAATGAAGATTTTCATACCTGTGAGCACAGAGACCATCAAGATCTCAAGACTGCAGCTGTGTGCCAGCACTGGGATGTGCTGGCCTAGAAAAGATTCAGTGCTGTTAGGTAAATTACACATTAACTTTGCATGGTGCTGTAGGTTGTGCAGAGAGATCTATCAATCAGGCAGAGGTATAGTTAAATACCTGGTTTTGCTGATACTGTTTTGTAGCTGATACTTGATCAAACTCACAACCAAATATGCTTGGCCCTTCTCTCTACACCTCTGTATTACTCTGGATGGTAGCATCCAAATAGAAATAATTCAATGCATGGAAAAGTCTAGAATCAGCACAGCTCTGGACTAATCAGTAGTCTGAAGGTACTAGGAAAAGTGTCAAAAGCATCACACTGCCTAGATGAAGTGCTTCTTTTTTTCTGTTTGTGGCTCATGGAAAGGGATGAGATGAGACAATATGAAAGAAATGTTGCTTTCTATGCTTAAAGCAATGCTGCCTCCAGAGAAAAACAGATGGATCATGGGAAGTACAGTCATGTTGGCAACCTCATGATAATTTACTTACCAGGAGCATAATTCCTGTAAATATGGTCACAGAAATTGCACTTCAAGATTTTTTTCCTTCTAGCTGACATTTCAGCAATCAAAGATTAAAAAAAAATTCAAGTAGACCCATATGTAATTTCTGTGTTCTACATAAAAAAAAATGCAAACTATAGCTTACATTTACTACTTTTAAAACTTCCTTTCTCTCTCTGGTCTTGAAGTTTCTACAAAAGAAAGCATTTATTTGAAAAGCTGAAATCAGCAGGAAAGCAGAGATTACAGGCTCATAGAGTAGAAGCATCACCTTCACCTAATGTAAAAGTGATAGGAATATGAAAAACACTGCATGATTTATGCTTCTGCACCTTGTGTGTTACTTTTTAATGCAATAACTTTAAGTGGAGAAAAATCCCTCTGATTTTATCTGCTAAACTGCCATAAATCTTCCATTAAAAATATTTTTAAAGGTATGACTGATCATCATGACATGAATATCTCTTCCTGTTCTCCCTCAGGCTTCATATATAACCTATACGAAGTTTTATTAAGCATTAAGTTTTATTAAGTTTTAATATTTTTTAAGTTTTATTATTTTTTAAATACTAGTAAATCACAGTAAAATAGGATTTCTGGCTAGGGATGCATGAAACATGAAATAAAAATATTTGTTCAGCTGGCAGTTAACAACCTGACTTCAAGTTTAGGGAATGGTAATTATAGCAGAAAGCTAACCAGGTTCTTTGCCAAGTTGTCATGTTATTAAAAAAAAAATTCTTTCATGTTTTGTAGCAAATTTAACTTGCTACACTTTTTAGTTTCAGTTAGAATGTTAAAAAAGTTAGTACAAAGCACTGTAAAAAGTGCAAAGTTGTGGGCTTTACACAGAACAAATGAGAATGCAAAACTCTACTCATTAGCTGAATAGGGAAACACAGAAGCAGAGGACTCCTTTCATTCCTGAAACTGATGATGATAACACACTTCTGATCTGTAGTTTAGTAGGAAATTATTAATATTCTCAAGCTTCTTCCAAAAAAATCACTGCAATTTCTGCAGAGACGAACATGACCATGTTATCAGGTAAAGTATGTTTACTTAAGATACTGAAGAATACCAAAATGAGAACAGTGTTTGTTCTGAAAGGAAAAGATTTAATTTCCAGGTAATGAGAACTAAAAACAGTTTTAAAAAGGTAGATTATAAGCAATGGCAAGTTGTCCCTACAACTGTTCCAGGATCTCAGTGGAATAATTGCTCAGCTTGCTACTTAATATCTGCTTCCCATGAACTGTCTTGCCTAGAGGAAGTTATTGATGCCACATGAATATTTAAGAGGGAAAGTCATTGCCTCTGGGTATTGAAGGATTTTTTTACTAGACCTCCATTGACTTTAACAGGAGATGAAATGGCTAGTTACCAAATAGATACATATATTTAGATACCTAAATATATTTGCAATTTGCAAATGAAGTGCATGAGTACAAGGCTTCATATCAATTGTATAACCATAATTCCTGGGCTAGCTGAGGTTATTAGAGGAATCTTATCCAACATTTAGCTGCTGCCTGAAATGGGAGCTGATCCTGTGCAGCTATGGGTCCTGTGGTGTACCCTCCAGACACAGCCTCAAGTAGAGACACAGAGGTCTCAAACATCCTCTGCATCTTAAGTTAAATTTAAATTTACTGCTAAGCAACTAAGCTTAATTGTGGTTTTTTTGCTGGTTTGTTTTTTTTTTTGGGTTTTTTTTTTTTTTTGTTGTTGTTGTTGTTGTTGTTGTTGTTGTTATTTTTTTTGGTTTTTTTTTTTCAAATACCAAAATTAGGTAGCATGCAAACCAATTTTTGTCATGAATACTCGGGAGCAAAAGGAAGATGAGGAAACAAGAAAAAGATTTCAAATGTGTAAGAAGGTATACTTTCATCATGCCTTGTAAGGATATAATTGAGATGCTGATATTTTAGCTTGGTTGGTCAGAACATGATGCCAGTAATGCCACAGCCATGGGTTCAATTCACATACAGACTATTTACTTAAGAATAGGATTCTATGAACCTTGTGAGTCCCTTACAACTCAGAATATTCTATGAAAATTCTGCTATTGTCAGGTTTTCTGCATTGTTTTCTGAGGGGAAAAAACAAAAACAGACAAAAAAAAGACAAAAAAAAAGAAGAGAGTGCATTAGACTAATTCTTACCTATCAACTATTGAATTGGAATGAAAGGGTGAAGCAAATGTAACTCCAATAAGCACAAAGAAAATATTATATGGGTCTTAATGATTTTCAGCTTGAGTGGAAAGTATATTTCATTGTCAAACCCATGTAATATTTTCATCCATCTGCCTGTCTGAAGTACCGCAAGTTAGCAACTGTTCCATGAACTTACTGGTGATTTAATGCTTAGTGTTTTTGTCCCCATTTCCTGAATTTTTCAAATATAGAGGAAAAGCACTGGGGACAATTTGAAATATTTTTCTAACATACATTGCCAAAAAAATAAACGAATGTTTGTATTGATTAACAGTTGCTAAGCAAATGAAACACAGATTTAAACTAATACCATATTCTCTCAAATTTTTTCAACAAAACTTTTCTTATCTGTCATGTGAAAATTTGTCACTGACTTCTATGTGCATTTTTCAGTTATAAAATATAGGACACTAAGAAACTAGTAGATAACACTGTGCTGAGACAGCCTTTTTCATGGTAGTTTATATGCTGCTGTGCTTTGGATTAGTGATGGAAACAATGTTGATAAAGATATTTTGTTTAGAGCTGAGCAATTCTCACAAAGAGGAAAGGCCTTTTCTGCTTCCTTCTGATCATCTTTGTGGAGTTCCTTTGGATTATCTCTAGCTTGTTCTTGTCTATCTTGAATTGTGTTGACAGTAAGAGGACTAAATAATCCAGGTGCAGCCTGATAATTGCTGAGTAGATGTCGTTGCAGGTCCCCAGCCGGGTAATAATTAGCATTGACTCCATGCTTCTCAGCAGGCTGATCAATCCCTTTATTAAACTATACTTATTAAGAAACCCAGCTTCCTTAAAGACAGTCACGATACAGTGACCAACTGGTTCCTCCATCTAAATGCCATCACCAATTGGCCAAACAAGAAATCACCCTTTGGTGAACAAATTTCCATAACACATTCCACATGTTCACAACACCAGGTGCAGCAAGTGTAGGTAAGAATTGTTCATCATTTTTTTCTCTGTTCTTCTCACAGCCTTTCCCAGGACAATGCCTGGGGAAGTTGTGCATTGCTCTGTGTGGCTGGAGAGCTGCTGCCATGAGTAGATTTGGATGATCATGTCTGTCTCTGCTGTTAAATGCCCCTGTGGATGCAGCCCTGGATACAATTTCAGACAAAACATGCTTCCATGCTTATGCCTGGTCCTTCACACTAGCACACGTGCTCCAGAAAACCTCAAAATACTGGCTGAAGAGCCTTTCTGACCCTCAGGAGACCTCCAGTTGCTGGTTAGGCTTGTACAGCCAACAGCCAGCTTGAGTAACTATAGAGGCTGTAGCCTAAGAGCACAGGTGAGCAAAGCAAGTGGCAGCCTGGCAGAGTGGACTGTGCCTCCTGTGTGTCCTGATGACTCCCTGCTTGTTTGGGTTTTTTATTTTAAGACATAACTTCCTTCCCTAATCAATGCTGTGCACTTTTACTGTCAAACTTCTAGATGTCAGCAGGCTGATAACATTCTAATCATTATGGATATCTTCATCTGATGTTTTCTCTACTTATACAATAAATTACATGTAAATGTCTTTTAACATGAAAGGTGGAAGTATGGGAGAGAAATGGGAGCCCACCTGCCTTAATTATATTTATAATCATGATTATTCAGGGAACAGCTACACTATATCATGAAAGCTCTTCTGCTCCTTACTTATTTGTTAAAAATTTTCCTGACATCGGGCTGATATACACACACATACAAATAAAAATACTTGCAAGGGGTATTGTAGATGTCATATTTTGACTCTTATTGGTAAAAACAGTTTGGGTTAAAACCAAAACAGAAAGAGAGAAAGTCAGAGACAGGGACAAGACAAGGAAAGGGAAAAGGAAAGAGAAAGACCTCCCCAGTAAGCAACAAGGAACTGGAGTGGCAGGGGTCTCTCATACAAGTGTATTTCTCTGGAGATCCTCTCTAGTACAGCAGGTGGCTGGCTCACAATACTTTTCTGATAGTATTTATGTAGTTTCTGCAGGAACCTGCTCAAAGTCCCTGTCGGTTTTTCCTCATTATGATGCCATTAGTGCTGACTGGAGAAAGCTTTGATCAGATGCAGAAATTGCACTCTCATTTGATGTTAAGTTCTGTGCATATATATTACTGATATGCTTACCACATATTTAGCTGACAATTATCTGCTATGTCATCCATCAAGTCTTGATTTTCCTCTTGGGTAAGCTAAAATTGAAAAACAAAAAACAAAGAAAAAAAACAACCCAAAATCACCATCAACAAAACAACAAAACAAAACAAACAACAAAAAAGAGGGAATAGAAAAATTAAGGTCTATGATAAAATCCTCATCCTAGCAACAGTCACTCTCCACAATAATAATAATACACTTACATGTAAGTGTATTATTAAGTGTAAGCAAATGTAAGTAGAGAAAAATAACAGCAGAAGAATAACTGTATGGTGGTAATACCAAAAGGGAAAAAAAAAAAAGAAATACCAACACATCAACTTAATTGAAAGCTTATGCAGTTTCCAATGAAAGGGAGATTGAAGGGGTGAGAGTGAAGGCCTCCAAGTACCCAAGTGAACCCCCTTAGTATTGCAAAGCTTGGAGAGTTTAAAGCACAGTGTAACACAGGAAATGGAAAGAATATTCCAATTACAGGATTTGATCCCTTCTTTCAATCATAAGAGTAAATCAGTGGAAATACAGGAAATTCTCGATAAATTTTGGAATCACCAAAGAATTCACAGTCACAGAGAGAATCCAGTTCTGTGAAATTTTTAAAATGGAAAATGGTTTGTTGGCTTTTTTTTGGTGGTGATTGAGAAAACACAGGAAACAAAGAAGAAAAACTGTTTATGTCATTGAAATTATCTTCCCTGAATATTATTTGCAAACATGAGCTCCAGACAGAGTTGGCATTGACACCATTTCTGCTCCCAGGTCATTCTATAGCCTTGTTTCCATCATTGCTTAAACAAAATATCCTTTGGATAGAGATTTCTTACTGTGACTCATGCCCATTTTATTTAAATTTTAATTCCACAGGCACATTTCAGGGAAATTCAGAACTATGAAGAGAGTTCATCAATACAGGGCAGGATAGGAAAGAAGGTAAGAGATTGAAGAGACAAGATGCTGAGATTTTTCTAGAAGGATGTAAATTCCATGCACATGTATCTAAAGTGTTCCTTTAAATACTGTTTTTGATTTTACTTAGCTAAACCTGTTACTGTGCTTAAGAATTTTTAGCTTGTTACAAGCTAGACAGCTAAGTATATAAGACAGTAAAACTGTGTAAGCCAGGAATTAAAATAAAAAAGAAAAAAAACCCCAAAAAATGGAAAGTACTCAATTTCACAGTATGCAACAGAAAATGTTAATTCACTGTAGCTTTGGATGAAAAAAAAATGGATTTTTTTGTTTGTTTGTTAAGTTGTTTAATTTGCTTTGGGGGATAATATTTCTCCTGGAGGAGGCAGCAGCTAGCTGCTGGATTTGTCATTTGATTCATTGTTCTTTAGCTCATTGTAGAAAAATTCCATATGCAGTACAGTTCCCTCTTTCTGTACATTAGAAATTGAAGTAACTTAATTATTTCTCATTAGAAACTCCTTTTGTTTTGTTACAACAGGATCCAGTTGCACAGCTGCAGCCAAACTATGGTTAACAGACCCTATATTAGAAGGAATGTGTGATATATGCTTCAGATCTATCATAAAACAACTGTTTTTAAGTGAAAAATAAAGACAAAACATGATAAAAAATGACAGCTAAACTACAAAAATATTAACTGCCTTGCTTTTCTTAAAGAAACTTTAAATTTAATTCGCATTCAGCTGCTGAGCCAAATCATCATGTTTTAAAAATACGTTATGATGCAGTAGGTGGAAAACATTTTATATCAAAAACTTAATACATCAAGCCGCAAGGCTGGTTTCAGATGAATTACACCTGAAATATTTTAGTCAGCTGCTAGGATTTAAAAGCAACATTTTAATATAGTGATGTATGACCCACTCTAACTACTGCCTTCCACAGTGCATTAAAAAGCTGAATAGAAACATTAAATAGCTTTTTTATTTTATTTTCTCTTTTTTTTTTTTTAAGCATACTCCCTAGAGCTTTTACTATTCTGTCTTTAAATCCACCGAAGTTGTAAAGCACACTAAGTTTGTCGTTATCATAAAAGCCATGTTGTTACCATAAAAGCTTGGCTATTTTAGACAAAGTTATAAATTCTTCTCTCTGCAGCTACATAATAAATACCCTCCCTTACCACTGAATGAGAGTTTGTGTGTCAAGATCAAGTGATAAAAGCCCATACAGTTAGATCTTGTTAAATAGCAGATGAAATAAAATCATGCTCTTGTGCTCCACCTTATAGTTTTTCAGAGCTGTTTGCAGGAAACCTTCAAAGGCTCTTTTGAAGGAACTGAGATATGAACAGAGGGCGAGTGGACAGAGGTAGAGCACAGGCATTTTCACTCAGCATAAGCATTCTTGAGGATGGGGAGGCACTGAAAGGACTGGAGGAGCAGTGACAAGGACTCCACAGATAAGGAGAGTTCCACCATGTACATAGGAAGATTACGAAAACAGAAAAGTTTAGGAGGACTGATATGAAGAAAATGATAAATGGTAAACAGGGGTTCCTGTAGCAGCACTTTGCAATTAGCAGGACTGAGGGCTTCCCAGTGGTGAAAAGGTAACTATTGAACCTGGGGCTGAGATTAATAAAGTGGTAATGAGATGGAAAGTGGATGTGAGATGGAAAGGTTTGAAAAACAGAGAATTTTATTGAGATGAGGAAGAGATACAGTATAGGTTAATAAAAGACCAGGAAGGCATAGTAAGTCAGAGCATCTAAGAAGTTAAAAGAACAAGGAAGTGGTGAAGATCAGTTCTCTAATGAATGCTAGGGATTCTAAATACACTTTTTGGCTTTGGAAAGAAGACAATTGTAAACTGTAATTTATCTCTTGCTGATGTTGTTTCATTTGTCTGCACTTAATACATAGACATCTATTGATACTTGAGACATGCTGGATATCTCAGATCATGTCTCCAGTGGTAGCACAAAAGAACGGATGCACTCAAGCCTTTCTTGAGTGTCAGCTACAGATCATGTGGAATGCTACTGGATACCTCACAAAGTGAACATGCATGGTGGTTAAACCAGGCTGACATGCTTACTTTTGGGAAGCATGACCCCATGACACCAGGAGAAAATATACACATGTTTTTAGATGCTTAGAAACCTCAATTACATCTTATTGTATCTTAACATTTAGCTAAAACCAAGTAACATAAAACCTAATCCTGTATCATGCTGCAAGGAGACACTGTGCAACTGTCATTACTGTCTAGAGACATGGAAGGCATTAAATTATTATATTGCTTTTGGTCCTTGTTTACAGGGATAGCTTGATATAACCAGGGTAAAGTTCAGCTTATTAGAAAAGTTAGCACTATGGTTTATAATTTGTGCTACATTTTTTTCTTTTGTCTAATGTTAGGAGAAGGCTTCTTGACCATGAAAAATGTTTTAACTCCCAGAATAAAGGGTCTGGCCCTCATTCAAAACTTCCATTTGTTTCATCAAACCACTTAAACACTTGGTTAGCTTTCAGCAAGTGTCTGAATCCTCAGCTGCCAATAAAAGATATAACCCTAAAAGTAAGTGAATAATTCACTAAAATGAAGCAAAGAAGGTCTTTCTAATTTCCACTAAAAGGGAAGTAAAATTCCCAAATTAATTTTAAATTTAATCCTCTTTAGAGGAATATTTGCATACCTTCAGGAACAGAAGCATAAAGGCACTTTAATATGATTAATTCTACTTCATTGCCTCAGATGTCTTGCTTGAGAAAAATGCATAACATATGGCTCAAAATGTAATTCTCTTACCAACACTTTATTGATAATTGTCAATAGTTACATGTTCACAATCACATGGTTATACACACAGAGCTGTTATGTTTTCTTCATCTTTGCTAATGCACAAATAATAGATTTGGGTTTTTGTTGCAGAAGATGTTAACCCATCCATCACAAAGTATGTGAAGGAGGACCACAGACCATGTAGCAGAATATCATCAAAACTAAAGTTAAGCATTAAAACACTTCCAGTGCTAAATTAGCAGTTTCAGAAAATTCTTCCTAACCCACAGACCAAATGTTTGTTCCTGCAAAGCAAAGTGAGTGTGTTCTCTCTGTATAAAACCTGTCTTCTAAGTTTTTTGGTGGGCCCTAATGGCTCTAGTGTGTGTATCACATACATATTGCTGTATAGGCAAGAGAGTGAACATAGAGAAAATTTTGAAGGTGTGCAGCAGAAAGGCATAACACAGAGCATGGAAAAGCATATCAAAATAGTATTATTTGCATGCTTATAGGTAGTTTTCTCCAGAATTAGGTATCTTTAGGGCCCTACATTTTCTTGAACCTTGAACCTGTGTTTTGCTATCTACTGACTTACTTAGGGTCCTCCACAAAAGGGCGGAAGAACAAACTGGCAAATAAACATAATGGATTACCATGGTCCTACTTCTATTATTTTAACACCATAAATACAGCTAAAGGAATCTGAGCTGCTATCTCATTCATATGTTTTTTTTTTTTTTAATGTCACAGAGACAAGTCTCAGTCTATAACATATTAAACACTTTAAAAAGACAATTGAAAAAGAGAGGCCTTCTTTGGGAGCAAAGAGTCTCATCTCAGACATAGATTTTCTTCAGGAACAGCCTCTCCCACTCATCCATGTATGAAATAAGGACATTCTTAAAATTTAGAATCAGGTCTTCATTTTAAAACTTATATGTCATACTTTAAATTAAAGGATTGTTTCTACATTTATAGATAGATATACATGTATGTATGATATAGATAAGATACACTGAGCACTATATCTCCAATTATTTTATTTATATACAAGTATGGTTTTTCCAATAAAATCTCCTAAGGTCAAAATTCTCAGTTCAGATCATTTTTATAAGTAATTGTGAATATTTTAAGCTTGTTTGTGAATGCTTCAACCAAGCTTGTAGCTTCCTTTAAAGATGTGGAGATTGCAGCTTTAATGGGTGAGCTAGTGCAAGCAGAAGTCTGACATGGTTTTTAATGCCCATGTTCCCATATGCTTCAAAAAGCAGAACATATTCTTGAACTACATAGTAATGCAGAAAAAAGAGTGTGTCTGAGTCTCTCAAAAAGTATTTCACAGATTAAGCATTCCTGAGAAGCCTAAATGTTGCAAAAACTGAAAAAATATAAATATAACAAGGGGTATAAATATTGGATGGATACTGGAAAAAGAATCAGTTCATTCTTTGGAAAGTGAGTTCTTAATGGAAATTAAAGGAAATTAAGGACAGAGTACACCTAATTGTATTTTTTATACTCTGCAGCTGGTTTTGCCTTTTTATTATTCTAGCTTGAAAATTAAGAGAACCTTCCTCTGCACAAACTTATACTTTAAGAAGTTAGAGATTCATAAAGAACTAGACACTTTAGGCTATATTTATAGTCAAACAGAAATTAAGATTCTAAAATAGACCATTAAGACTAAGCACAATATTTTTGCAGGTGCATACTTCTCTGCACTGACTATATAGAAAGCCTAAAGTAGTTACTTCTAATTTAAATATTTAGCTACTTTTTATTTTTAGTTCAGTCTTCTGATCTAGGAAATCAGAAGGAAATTTAGAAAGAAAAAATAATGGAATTGGACAAGGATAATGGGGAGGGAAAATCTTTGTGGAGACAGAGAAGTGAAGTAGAAAGCCCTGATATAGAGGGGAAAGAGGTTGCTACAAGGACATGACAAAAGAAATATTAGTTTCATATTTTGTTTGCCTTTTTTTGTGTGTGTTACTCTGTCATCTCTCTCATCCTGACAATTTTTCTGGTGTTTATATGGAAAGGTGACAAGAAGGTGAAACATTTCATAGTGTTCTGTAAGTCTCAAAGCTCAAAATGTTCATATCTGTCAGAAAGTGTCAAACTCATCAACTTCACCATTTGAGGGAAAAGATCTGATGCTTTCACAAAAACCTCAACTGCACATGGATTTTTATTCTTTTCTTTTTTAGATATTTTTAAAACTCAGCTGTACTGTAGCTGTGTGGATTTCTCCTCCCATGGGAAAATGCAAACCCATTAATGGGATTGCCTTTGCTTAAGGATCAGGGTGTACTTGGTGGATAATGCAGAAGAATGGGGGGACCCAGTGTGTGCCTCCCCCTAAACCTTGGGGTAGAAATTATCTGAGGTGCAAGTTGTATGTTGCAGGAAGTAAAGTAGCAGGAAGACATTGAACTGACAAAGACGGAATTTTGAGATGAGCAAGGAGAGTGCAACAATGACCTGAGCCAGGATGGTGTCGATGCCCAGTGATTGATTGTGCTGCTTCTTCTGTCTTAAGTATCCATCCTGGTAAGATGAAGCCCAGGTCATAGATCTGGAGGGGCAGAGGAAGCCCATGAAATGGGAGAATATTACCTTTTTGTGACAGGACATAGTAGTTATGAAAATATATAAGTCTGTATGTTGGATATTAAAATGGTCTAAGGATGCAGTTTAAGTTACATGAATTAGTAAGAAGGGATTTCAGTAATGAGAAATAAATACAGTGGAATGCTTTGAAATATATAAATCATGTGGAATCTGAATATGGAATGAAGGATGTGGAATAAGGGCTGGAGATTGTATTGGGGCTGGCTGAGATGGAGCTCATTTTGCTATTATAGCCCTCACAGTGCTGTGCTTTGCACTGGCACCTGGAAAGGTGTTGATAGCACCCCAGTTCTTTGGGTACTGCTGAGCAGGCCTGGCGCAGTATCAGGGCTGGCTCTCAACATTTCCCCCCCATCAAGGAGTGGGCAAGATCCTGGGAGGGGACACAACCAGGCCAGCTGAACCAAATTAATTAATGGGATTTCCCATCCCATATGATGTCAGCTCAGATATAAAAGCTAAGGAAATGAGAAGGAGAGGGTGGGACTTTTTTATTTACAATGTTTGCTTTCCTGAGTGACCACTACATGTGCTGAAACCCTGCTTCCAGCAGAGTGGCTGAAGATCTCTTGCTGAAGGGAAATGGACAGCAAACATATTTTTTTCCTTCTCTTTGTTTGTGTATGAACAAGCTTGCACTTTTACTTTAGTAAGCTGCGTTATATCAACCTACAAGTGGTTTTCCACCTTATTTTCTCTCCCCTGTCCATCTGGGAAGGAAAGTGATAGAGCAGCTTGGTGGGTATCTGCTGTCCAGACAAGGTTAACACAACAAACTTAAATATACCTAAATTTTGATCATCTGTAAGTCAGTAGTAGTAATGTCTATTCAAGAGATGTGAGTGTATTTTGACAAAGAAGGAAAGCCTACTGTATTTTGCAATCAGAAAAGTTTTAATTTCAGAAACTAAAAAAAAAAAGTTTTACATGACATAAGTATAGAAAAGTTAATCTTAAAAAAATCCACAGGTTTCAGCTGCAGAGACTCTTTGAAGCTCCATCTATTATTTCACATAAATTATATAAAAACCTGGTATTATGAGAGACCAATTAAACTAATTCTGTGGAATCACAGTGAGATGTTCTGCCCCAAAATAACTAAAATTCTACTTTAGACAATATGTAGGAACAATCTGTACCAATGACTCGAAAAGGGGAAATTATATTCTCAATCTGTCTTTTAGAAAAAAGGGACTTAATTCTGGCAAACACAAAAGAGACTCAAAAAAACAGTTTCAAGCTCTTCTCTCCTTTTTCTCCTTTTTCCTTCACTGGGCACTTATTTAGCTTCAGTGAAAGTATCATTGAAATAATGAGTGAAATTATCACTGACTGAAATAATCTTTCTGAAGACTGCAATGACCATATTTTATCAAAATCACAGAATCGTTATCCAGCCCTCATTATCTGCCAACATTTTTGCCTGTGCTAGTTCAGTTCTTTTGTCAGGACTTGAGTCATTCTCTCTTCTAAGAGTTTATTCCTGTACATTCACCTTGGAATTGCAAAGAGGCCTAATCCTGGTTTAGACTGATGTGAAGAAGAGGTCAGAAAATGCTTCACCAGTGGCCTTCCCCATCACTCCCCAGTTCATTTTTTTTGCAAGTGCATTTAACTCAGGCCCTCATTCTTGGTCTTTGATTTAGCTAAGCTGCACACATACTTTGGCTTGTTTCTATGTCTTTCACAGTTTAAAAGGTTTCTCCATAAATCCTCCCCATTGGCCACAGAGATTATAGGAAGCAGACATGATTCCACAATCCATGCCTTATCCACTGTATTTTTTAAAAGAACTAGACACTTTAGGCTGTTTTCCTAATTTCTAGAAAATACATATTTTCCTCATTTCTAGAAAACTCATCAAAATTTAGACCATTTGCTTGGTAAGCTGTTAGGTATAATAAATTATATTATGAATTGTTCACAAAGTTTCTTTGTATGTCATCACCTCTAAACACAAAGGAAATTATTTTAAACAGTAGGCCCTGTTTGGTGACAAAATGCTGTATATGTTATCATAGGTAAACCATAAAAATAAAGAATTTTGCAGCTATAACTGAGTGAATAGATAAAAATTAGAAAGCAAAATTCAATTCAGTAGCCTAGTATGGCACTAATAAACTCAGATATCCTGTGGTAATCTGATTTGATCTTTAACTACAATTCCTGAAAGAGTTGTCTCCCATGGGTTTAGTGCAATGTCAGCCACTCCCAGGTGGATGCTCAGATTATTGAGGACAACTCACATACCCCTTTATGCTTACAATAAAGCTATTGTATCTAGTTCAAGATTTCTGACTCCCTATTATAGCCCATCCTATAACTGTTTATTTTTTCACAAAGTATCTGGTGCCGTATGAGATATCTTTGATTTCCTTTAACCTGTCAGTTGTAAATAGGACACAAGTTTGTTATTGACCCTTTTGCATCTGCTTTGGATTAAGAAAGGTATCTCAAATGGTTCAAAATGCTTCTGTCTGAGCAGCTCCTTAGCCATGCCTATTGGAAGTTTCAATTCTAAATTAGGATGCAGTCTACTGCATTTAAATAGCTAAATTAAGTGAGTGCAACCTGGACGTGAACATGACCCCTAATGTAACATGAAATTTATCTTACCTTCTTGTCCACCCAGAATTTCAGGAATGAGATTTGTTGTTGTGTAAGCCTCTCCTAATCTTTCTTTCACTCATCTTCCCTTCCTTCCAAAACATACCAGTGATACCAGTGGGAACAGAAAGCTAGTTCAGTTAAAAAAAAAACTTTTACCCTCTCATGCCTATATTTCTTTCTATGTAACTAGAAGAATATGTTTGCTTTAATATAGTTCCTTGATCAAGTCAGAGAAGAACTTTGGGCTTCACTAAATCTCAATAATTCTTCAGAGACAAATTTTCATATATAAACTTGAGGTTTGACAAAGGAAGCTAGTAAGTGTTTTATAGCAACAAGAAAACTTCAGCTGTAAATAGGAAGAAAGAATGGAGAGTTTATGCTAAAATATGGAATAATTCCTACATGCAAGCAGGAACAGCATGCCATTAGAACAGAAAGGCAGAACACTTGACTCTGGCTTTATTTGGAAAGATGCTATACAGAAAAAGAGGGATAAGCTGTTACCTGGTAATGGATAGAAATACATATGAAGATTCAGAAGTTTGATAATCTTCAGAATGATAGTCCAAAATGGTAAAATATCCTTCTGCTGAATTAAGCTGAGATGATAAGAAGCTTATATGATTAGTTATCTAACAAAATATCCAACAGAAATTAAAGACCTATCAAGAAAGCACAAAATTGATGACTTAACAATGTTTGTCTCATGAAAAAGAGTGCAAAACATGAAGCATTTATAGATCAAGTCATCTACCACTGGATGTCTGAGGTGTCCACATTACAACCTATGATATTTTACTATAAAATGAATCTTAATCCTGAGGGTAGCATTTCAAAATATTGCTAGGAGGAAAGCATTATTTTCATACTTGCTGAAGAGAGGTTCTTAGCACATCTACACTTTATAAACTTTGTAAACAGGAAAATGGTGAAAACTGGATCCAAGATGTCAGATATTTCAACATGGAAACTCTTTGAGAAGGTACCATGCTTATATATTTTTTTCTTGAAAATAACATCATAAAACTGAAAAGAAAGGCCATAAACAAATCAAAGCAAAACATCATAGTGTTGCATTTTTTATAATAACACTTAGGAAGAACTGTAGAAGAAAATAATTTATTTCAAGCTTTAAAAGAACAATAGTTGAATGAAAAAAATTGATTTTTTTTTTTAAGAATTGTAACCCAAAAGACCAAAAGCTGCTCTAAAAGCAGACTTTTTCATTCAGAATAAAAAATATGAAGCATTTCAAGTATGGTTTGTTTGTTTGTTTGTTTTTTCATCGCTGTGCTTTATGGTTTTGATTTGGTTATAAAAATTTCACAGTGTACCTCATTAACATGCGAAATTGATATCTGTGAACACAAGACATTTAATATAAATTTTTAAAACCTGTCTACCACTCTACTTCATATTTTTCTCATTTATTAAAAATTTCTATGAACATCTTAAAATTTGTATGTAATTTTTACTGTATATGTTAGGGGTTTTTTGACCAAAAAATAAATAAACTGCCTCTAAAAGCCTCAGATTTCCTCATATTCAAAAAGTGTCTTAAGTTCTTTACCAAATTCCTTGAGAGGCCAATTTCTGTAATGAGTTCTCTCTAGCATAATAAATAAATAAGTAAATAAATAAAACAATATTTTCACATTATAAGAGTGTACCTAATACATGCCAACTCAAAATTAGTTGACTTGTTCAAGCTGGTCTTGGTGCCTTCTCCACATAATGTGGAGAGAATGTTGCATGTACAGAGTGTGAGTCATTTAATCCTAGAATTGATTTCTACTATCCAAATTGTGTTGCCTTTCAAAGATGTCACCACTGATCAAAAACCTTATTTGCACAATTAGTATAGACTAGACATCTTCTTTTAGATGGTTAAAATGAAAGCAATCTCCCACTGCACTAAAGTGGTCTGAATTAATCTTAGCTAACTAAGATACTGTAACAAGCAGGATAAATTTGAATCATGCTATCTAAATCAATTAGCTTGCTCTTAAATGTTAATGCATTGATCCCCTTAGAAGGAAGTGTCAAAGTTCTTAGTAGGTACAATGGGCATACAGGTACCCTTGAAGTGGCACAACTCTACAATTTAAGATCTAGTTTTCTCATTTAATCTTTAAGAGCATCTACCTTACTGCACTGAGTATTTATCCAGCTGAAAACACACCAAAGGTGCTGCATGGAACTCTGACCTCAACCTATGGTACCAATGTTTCTTACAAGTCCTGGGGATCTCATAGGTCCACCAAGATGAGCTAAATTTGTTTGAGATCAATCCTGGATGTCTAAGAGGCACAATTTAGGCACATGAATAAGTTGTGCTGGATCTCTTCCTGCATCACAGCCTCTCTGGATAGTATACAAATGTATAGCTTCCTGACATAAAATTATTTCAAAATTAAGGAGAATCTGAAGTCTTGGATGATACTATTATTTTCTCACTAGTTTTCTTATAATTTATCTCAAAATTCTTACCTCAATTCTTCCCCCAAGAGTGCTTGTGTAGTGTTAGGTTATACTGAGGTAGAAGCATAGTTTTTAAATCCAGAACAGACCAGGAGACTAGCTTATAAAGCTATTTACCTTCATAAGGCTGACATAAACTGTGGAATTTCACTAATTTGTTTCTGTATCAGACTTCTATGCCAGATTGACCTAAGACACTGTTTATGGACTAGGCTTATGACTTGCTTGCAACTACCTCACTGGAATATACAGAGAAGAAGATAGATCTTCTTGGAAGATCATAGTGATATGATGAGAGGCGATAGACATAAGTTAGAATATGGGAAATTGCAATTAGCTGTTAGGAAACTAGTTTGAGGTGGTCAAACAATAGAAAAGGTTTCCCAGAGAGATTGTGAAATCTTCACATTGGAAGTTTTCAAGACTCATCTGGACACAACCAAGGGCAACCTGACATGATTATATCTGTTTTGAGCATGTGTTGAATTAGGTCACCTGAGGGGGTCCCTTTCTTTGTGAATTATGATACTGAAGTTCTGTGACTGTGCTGTGTGTTCTGCTGAAGAGTAGTCATTACCTTTCTTTATTTAAAATTTATGCTTTGGTGTCTATGTGCTTTCTCAACCTTCTTGTCTTCTAATCATGGTAAATAATCTTATAGTGTTAGCATTTAGCAAGTACAGAGAAGAAATCACTCAAGTATTTTTTATCTCTTCCTGATTTTTTCATATCCTTCTAAAGCATGGAAAATGTATTGCCATAATGTTCAGCCTTAATGAGATTGTGATCTGTCCAGTAACTTCACTATATTTGTAATTACAGCAAAGAATTTATACTCTGTTGCTGTCCAGCTTTGCATAAAAGATAAATAATGAAAACTTTTCATTTTTATACATAAATATTCATTATTTTTTCATGTAATAATACTTAATCACTAATACAATTAAAAAGAGAAATGTTGCTTTTATTAGAGGCAACATTTAAGTAAAAGGAGATTTTAGTCTAAATACTACTTGAAAAAAGTTTGTATTTTCAATCTTTAATGTGCTCTTGGCAATTCTTCTTTGTTATTTCCTCAAGTTTTGAAAGAAAATATCCTGCTATCTAATAGATTCTGGCAGCCTAGTCTTTAAGAAAAATCTTAATTAATATGCTTATCAAAAGCACTAAATTATTTCATGGGAGATGGAGCTAATCAATACAGCGATGGCACCACACCATAGATATATAGAACTGTTGGCTCTATAAAGAGATAGGCAGGGATTCCAAACCATCTAGAGCCATGTCCTTACTTAACACAGATAATATCTTTAATCAGAAGATGGGAAGGTTTGCTTTTATTAGTTGCTTGTGGCTTCCTTAATTAATTTTCTATCTGTGAACGAAGCTTTGAGTGCTAATGATGTGTGTGGTTGGTATAAGACACAGTAAAACATTAGCTATACTTCATGCTTTCATGCCGAGCTGCTGTTCATTTTCTGTTTGGGATTACTGTGACACACTCCTGCTGAAAAATGTCCTCATCTCTGATCCTGACATTCAGATTTTCAGTCAGTCTCTTGTCCCATCCCATATGGGAGCTTTCTACAGACAAGATGTTCTTTCATACTAACAACAAAACTCTCTCCACCACCTTCCCTGCCTGTCATTCCTAGTTTTATTTACTCACTACCCCACTCCATTTCCACCAAGTCTTAATTCATCCAACAACATTTCAGTTGTGAAGCAACATGTGGCATTCTGGTTCCTCCCACTTGTTTCCAAGGCTGGGCACATTTTCACATTTTCATATGCTTTACAAAGGCATTATTCTGCTCTGTTTCTGAGATCTCTTTTATTCATGTTGCCATGGGTCTTTGGTATTCCATGTGTGTCCACCATTTCCACATTTGACTGTGGCTTGTAATCACTAGTCCCTTTTCTTCCTAGTTTAGCAATCACCACCAAGATGGCAAGATTGCTGGATCTTACCTTTGGCCACTTTCATCTTTCTTCAAGCTGTTGGGTGTTTTTTTCTTCATCACTCACTTCAGCGAACTAGTAAAACAGTTTGAAGAAAATAAATGGCTTATCTTTTTCTTTTTTATAGCTCTTCAGTCCTTTTGTCATTTCATGCTTAAATCAATCCCTTTAGAGAACTGCTAGCACTTCTTAAATAACTTCATTGTTAAGGCATCTATGCAGTGCAGAAACTGGTTTTTCTCAGAGGGACGAGCTTATTTTTTATTGTATTTGCATTTGAATAGAGGCGGAATTTGTTAAAAAAAAACATATACTGTGAGGTCTGTGTTACCTTTCTTAGGATTTCAACTAAATATTGAGATAGAAAGGCAACAGAGAAATGAGAGTCTAAAATGTTGCTGACAGCACAGTGTGTCAGTTAGAAAATGTAAATGGTAACTTGATAAGAGAGACACACAGTCCTGTAACCTCAGCCATGATTAATAAATTGTGTGGAGAGATTCTTCAACTTGTCCTGGATTTTTTTTTTTTTTTTTTGTTTTCCAATCATAAATCCATTTAAGTACTAAAAAGAAGATATTTTATCCTTTCTTTTCTATTACGCAAGAGAAAAATGATTAGAAGAAGATTTGACTGGATCATCAAATAATATCAGTAGTATAATGGTGATCATTGCTCTCTGTTGGACCTTCTGAACCATCTAGTAGATTGTACAGGAGAGAACAAAATTAGATCAGTAATATCTTTGATAACATATTTTGTCTTTTCAAAAAAAGCCAGTTTTAGTCCGAATATAAACAATATCTATGAACTCATTGATATAAGTTTTGATAGTGCAGTATTAGGGAAATTATAGTCAAAGGTAAGCTACCACAAATACTTACTTCATCTCTGTTTAATTTAAAAATTGTTATGGTAGAGACAGTGGCAGATATAACTGTGGCAGAAAATCATATGTGAGCATTACACCGAGCAGGATTGAATGCCAACAGAAAACAGATTTAATTTCCTCAGATGTCTTTGATGCTTGCATTGCTGATGCACAGATTCTTACACTCTCCTTCAAAGACTGTTAAGTAACTCCACTGAAATAAAGGTAACAAAACAAAACAAAAAAAAGATAAAAAAACAACAAAAGAGGAAAGAAGTTTGAGGTGGTTTCTAATGGTCTACATAGCAGTATAGAAATTCTTTGAGGGTGCTTTTACAACAGGATATTCCACTATTTATAATTTAAAAAGAGGTAATAATTAACACCTTACACAGTTTCACAGAATTGGGTAATTCTATCCATTAAGACATTAAAGTATTCAAATTAGAGCTGTTTATAGGGCAGATAGGAGACAAAAAAAAATGGGGAGAGAAAAGTAGGCGGAAGTAGGCTGAAAGGAGGGCCAAACAGTCTGGACAAAATAATCAAAATAATTTGATGCTTCTTTCAATGTATACCTCAAGTAAGGAGAGTGGTATCATAATCTGACATAACAAAGTCAGCTTGAGAGAAAACAACCAAGGACTCAGAAATGCTGGCAGCAAGCATGAATGAAGTCAGGATACTAGAGTCACACAACAAGTTCTTGGACCATGTCCGTCCTTGGATTTCTGCCAAAACCAGCTTTGCTTAGCACCATGATTAGGGCCGTGGTCAACACAGACCTGTTCTTGGGAGAAGTATCAGCCAAAACAAGTGCCCTTGCCTGGGAAGTTCCCCATGAGGATAGATGTGTGGGAACACAACTGTTCTGGCACAGCTGGATGTCACAATGCCACAACAGATGAGGCATTTGCTGTGTGCTGTGGGGGAAGGTGTTAAAACCACTGAGAACCTTGAACTGTCTGTGGTACTGTGGTGCCACAGCTGTCCTCATGGCAGCAGGAGACAGTCTGTGCACCACTGCTGCTAAAGGAACACTCTTAAAAAGCTCTGTCTGCAGCTTGAGCACTAATGTTCATGTCAAAAGCTGCACTAATCTGTAACAAAGACAATTCCAAAAGTGAAGCTTATTGAATTGCACAAAAGTGAAATGTAAATAATTAAATGCAGAACTCCATCAGAACTCCAAAGCTTTAGAGAAAATGAGATGGAAAACTTTGTTCTCCACGAGAAAATAAAGCAGAATATAGGAAATAGTTTTACTTGCTTAAGCAGACGGTTTCAAATAAATGTTGGGAATAAATAGCTGCTTGCAGGCAGTATCCTATTGTCTTACTTAAATATTTTATGAATATATGTTTTCTCATTAACATATATATAAAGTAAAATAAATTCTGATTTTTTTTATAATTAAATAGGTGCAAAATTAGCTCTCAGAACTGTTGGTACTGGAATGAAAGTGGCTGTTAAAGAATTATTTCCAAAGAACAGAACATTTTATAATTTAAAAAATAACTGTATTAATCCACTAAAAGCCAAATATACATGTATATATTAACAAAATATCATATATATTTTAAAAAATAGTCCTTGAATTAAAAAAGATAAAGTTGTAATTTTAGTTTTCTTAGTCAAAACAGGCTAAACTGGATAAAGTAGTTTTACTGATTTCATCAATGCAGAGAAAGCTTAGAATATCCCCAAAAATATCTTCTAAGACCTCAGAAAGCTAAAGATAAGCTCTTCTTCTACTGATGAAAACAACCAACCAACAACAACAAACCCTCCCACAAAACCAAACCAAACCAAAAAACAAACACCAACCCCCAAGAAAATAAAAACCTGTCAACCATCCAATCAAACAACCAAAAAACAACCCAAAAAACAACCAAACCAAACAAAACAAAATAAAATCATCAAATTCTTGCTTTTAACACATTCTCTTGATTTTCAAAAGAATGAAGGTAACTGAGAAAATTATAGAATTGAAAGTACTTTTAAATGAGTCTTGCTGAACATGTTTCAGGCAACCTACAAAGCTATCCTGAAAAGACATAAATATTTTATCATACTTAATGAAGAAAAATATAGCAATTTGTGCCCAGCATAATCATGGCAATAAAGTTGGATCTAATTATTAGTGACTTATCTTGAACTCCTCCTATTTCTGCATCTGTTGTTAAGAACCAAGGTTGAATGTGAACTATGTGTATAGGCTCTAAGCACTAAAATGAACAATGTTGGATGTGCAAAGACCTTTTTGTTCTTAACCTGTACATTTATATGTTGTTAATTACAAAATCAAAACCTGTTTTAAATTGCCATAATTACAGTAAGTTAAATCTTCCTCTTTTCTTTAATTTTACTGCCTTTTTGCACTCTATAGATTCGGGCTGATTTCTGCTTGCTTGCTTAGGAAGCTTGTGCATATATGTGTGTATGTGCACAGCATACCTCTAGGCCTCCTGTGTTAATCCTAGGAGCACTAATTATACAAAATTCTTATCTGGCTAACACACACTGAGAACATTTGTCTTTTGGATTAGCAGTGCTTTAATACTGATAAACAGAAACTCTTCCAAGAATCACTGACTTCCATATTTTAATAACATTTCACTCTATTGTTTCCCAGTTATGCTAGAAGGATCCTTTCTGAAGCAGAAAAAGAGTTCAGGAAACAGGCTGACATTGACAGAGTTTTAAGACTGTGCTGAAGATGATTTGAAATTTGCTTGGGGTTTCATGGTGTTTTGTTGTTTTGTTTTTACTATATCAACATGTTAGTATCAATGATTAGAGGACAGCAAATTGTTTAGACCTAGATTCACTGACAAGATTTTTGAACCTCTTTATGAATGTGGATTTTCATGAGTGCACACATTGGTATTTTACCATATTTCTCGGTAAGGGAAAACCTTGAGAGCTCACAAAGACAAAAACTCCAAGTATCACTACATTATTCATTTTTTTTCACCTCTTGCTTATTTAAAGGTTTATCCTGTACATGACATTAGGCTTACAATCTATTTCTGTCATTACAAGTGTTCTCACTAACAAACCTTTGTAAATCCCATATCAACTTCTTGATTCTGACTTTGCAGCATAAATAATGGAGGGAAAGAAGGTCTATGAGAGCTGTGAGAGTATTTTTTCTTGGAATATACTACCTGCATTCCAAATTCATATTTAAGTACCTTGTCTAGTCTGAAAAGGGGTCCAAAACAGGAGTTTGCTGTTCTGACTTTAATTACTGGCAGTTGAAAAGTCTTTGTCAAACTAGATATTGCAGAAGGTTAAGCTTCTTAAAAAAAAAAAAAAGAAGAAAAAGAAATGGATGCTGGCAAATGTTCTACAGAGAAGCAGATTGGGAAGAATGTATTGTGGTATAAAAATATCCATCAAAACAAAACCTGAAACATGAAGTTTGATGTCCTTGATTATAAATTTCCATTCAGTTTTCTCTTAAAATAAATTAAGGGAAAAGAGCCCAGCATATCTATGACGTGTTTAAGTAATGTTTTCTATGCTGTGCCTGCATGTTGTTAGAGAAATAACCTTTTTTTCCTCTTCCTATTTTTTTTTTAAATATAAATATCTGTAGACTGAACCAAGGTCTTTTGTGCTCTTAATAACTTCATCACTAAATGTTTTCTATACTTCAAGGAGAAAATACTTCTTTGATTTGTGGTGGTTTTTGTTGTTTTGTTCCTTTACTATTTTTATTCAACTTTATTATACTGTATTATATGTGAGTCAATTTAATCTCAGCATTTGTATCTGGTTAAGCATAAGAATTCAAGTGGAACATAGTAATTCTCTCTCAGTGGTGGAGAAGTTTAATTAAAGCTAATTGAATCTATTTATATCAGAATCCGGTTTAGTCTTTAAAATGTAGTTTATATTATTTTTATTCATTTAGAAACACAAATTGGTTCATTACTGCAGCTGCACAATCATACTTTAGAGATACATAATGACTTTGAGATACTCTTATTTCAGAAGATACTGCAATTTCAGAGACCATCTCCAGGTTTTTAAGATATTCATGTATATTTTAAGGTAACTTTTCTTTTGCTTATGTATCATGTTTTTCTTCTTTAACTTACTAGTATTTGTTTTTCTTTTTTCTCAAAAAACTGTAAAAATTGTGCCAGGAATGATCATCAATCATAAAAATTATTTCAGTAAGTACGATAAGTATAAAATGCTCAATATGTAATAAATGATAATTTCCAAGAATGCGTGAGTTTGTATTTTTATCCAGGTGCAGCTCTACTACAGTTTGAGGTTTTTTTAAAAATTATTACTTACTTTACTTTTTTTTTTACTTTATATATTTTTTTATCCTAATAAAATCTAAGACAATATGCTACAAGCCAAAAGAATATTTTGGGCTTATCTCTAAAACAATTTATGATTAGTGAAACTATAATCCATACATCACTAACATCTTCATTATTCTCTTCCTGATTTAAAATTGGTCTCAATCTGATCATGTGAGGATCCCAGTTCAAATTTCTTGTTAAAATACAGGGGAATGGTTAAGAATAACTGTAGCACAAACACCAGAAAATCTAATCTCAGGATAAACAGTTTTCTCACTTTTCTAATTCAGGTAATACAATAATATCAGTGGAGGAATTGTTATTAATTTTTATTTATATATTTGGAGTTGGAAGTATTTTTCTTCATTGGGAATTTTCCCTGAGTACAATAAAATGTACTCTTTAAAGTATCATACTAAAATATATTAGCCTAAAACTTTTCTTATAAAAGGAGCAAAACTGCAGATGTAGAAAGTTTGAAGATTATTGTCAAGGCAAGACAAAGCCTGCAGGTAGAAGCATTCTGTATATCCTGTATTCAAGCAGAAAAAAAAAGACCTGGAAAAATTTAACACATTTTTAGTCACAGAAGATTTTCATCAAAGGTGGAAAGGAAACATTTTGAAGATTTCAAATTTTATTGTTTGCCATGTAATGTTCAGTACATTTCTGAATGCATGTTGGCAGGAAGAACATGAGGAGAGCTTTACTCTGGTTTCTGGTATTGTTTTTGCCACTACACCCCTTCTGCTATCCTGTAAGCTGTCATGAGAATCAACACATGCCATTTTCTTACTTTTGTTTGGTTGTGGATCTATAAAAGGCCAAGACTACCTTAGGTAGCCCTGACTAAGGAAGCAATTTCTCTTTCTAGCTTCCAGATCTGCATTTAAAAGTGAGAAATCAGAATGACCTTAGTTTAACATAGTGGCATTTAGTACTCTGGCACCTGACAATAGCCGTTCCTGATGCTTCAAAGACCACTCCTCTACTGGCAATAATAAGGAGGATGGAGCAGGACAAGAAGATGGGAGGAGACACAGCTAGGACAGCTGACCCCAAAAACCAAAGGGTTATTTCAGACATTGTGGTGTTATGATCAGCAATGACTTCTTTAAAGCTGGAGAGAACAAAGAGGAAGGGAGAGGATGTTTGGAATAATGGTGTTTGTCTTCCCAAATAACCATTCCACATGATGGAGCCCTGCTTTCCTGGGAATGTCTGGACACTTGCCCATCCATGGGAAGTGGTGAATGATTTCCTTGTTTTGCCTTGCCTGTGTACACAGCTTTTGTCATTAACATTATTTTTCTCAGATATTTTTATGCTTTTACTCTCCCAGTTCTCTTCTTCATCCCATCAGGAGGGTAAGCCAGAGGCAGGGGCTTAGTGGGGCTTAGTTACAAGTGAGGCTTAAACCACAACATATTATGAGTAAAATGGACTAAGCAAGAGGTAGAGCACAATTTAGCACTGACTACTGATCCACAAGTAAAACAGAATGGATTTTGAAGAACAATTATTCTCTGGGGGAAAAACAAACAACCAAAAATCCCCAAAGAACAGAAGATTAGCCTTCTGCTTTATCCAAAGCTCCTTCTAGTTGTTTATCTTTCTCTGACAGAAGACAGCAGCAAGATGAGTATATATTATGTCCTGGAATATGTTCCCAGCTCTTTTATTTTATTTTGAACAGATATTTTCTGAGACAGAATTAGTTTCCAGGTAGTACAACTCTGGGTTCATTTTTAGCCTATTAAATTATCTCATTTATTGAAGAACTCAGCAGAAAATTTCAGCAGACACAGCATTTTGTAGCTAAGATTTCCATAGCTTTCCAAAGTCTTCCTAGTTCTTTTGGTGGTTAATTGTACACTCAAATCTTCATAGAGATTATGATAACTGGAGTATGTTTGGAAAAAGGAATTTTGTGGTAATGGTTCTACTATGGAAGAAAAAAGAAAACAAAAAAATGCAGAAAATCAAGAAAACTTCTCTTTCACTTCTCTTACTCCTGTAATAAAATCCCAAAAGAGAAATTATTAAATATTCACTTCATTTTTCATTAAAATATTTTCCAATTGAGGACTTCTTTTCAAAAATGCTAAAATTATTTTAGACAGATACACCTGCTATTTTTAGATTTTTTCTTTGGTGTTTCTGCAGATAGTATTGTTACATGCCTTCACAGTTTATATTTGATATGTAATACATAATTTGGTTTTAAATTATTTTTATAACTGACCTTTTTCTTTTCTGTTTGTCATTCATTCTACCCCCGGTATTTCTGAGAAAAGGTGAGGTATTTAGTAAAGATCTGAGTGATAGTTCTATGTATGATGCATTTCTTGAATTGAACAGTATTATGTGGACCTAAGCTGTCCTCCCTAACAGTTTCTCCTTCATCTTTTTGCATGTATTCTAGAACCTTCTTCTATACTTCCTTTTTATGTAAAGTGTGTTTTTATGCTGTGCTTTATATGCATCTCACCTGTAATATGATCACATAATATAATAAAGAAAAGCTTTGAACAGGGCTTTAGAATACAGAAAAATACTCTCTTTAAAATTGGTCATTTACAGAATTGCTTCTGACTGGTGAAATGCAAAGACTAATTTATCTCAAATCAGACAACCAAGCAATAAAATTTATTTAAGCAGAGAGAGATAGATATTAATGGCAATCTTTTTTATTAAACAAATAATAAGACAAAAGACAAAAGAGCAATAGGACAACAGAAAGGTGAGATTCCGTAAAGAGGTTTCTGTAAACAGTCTGCAAAATTATTGATTTCTTCAATTTTTCCAGCGTTTATATGTTACATTTCATTATGTAAATTTCTTTTATTTGGAAATTGCTTTCTAAAGAAAATTGAGAAACTTCAGGGGTTTTATGTGAACCAATTTTTAACAATGAGGACTGAGTTCACTTTCTTGATGGACCCATTTATACAATTTCCTCATTCCTTGATTTGAAAGTACATTAGAAAATAATGTAAGAGGAAAAAATAAAATGTCAGCTTCACTTTGATACTAGCCTTCATAACCCTTTTTCATCTAAGACACTATTTGAAATTCTACCTTACACAAAATTGACAATCTGTTATTGCAGTCTTTTGAGGCACCAACTTTGCACAAATCATTTCAATACTCTACAGATAAGCATGCATTCCTAATAAGAGTTGCAGCAAGCTGTTTCACAATAATGAAAATTGCACCCAACAAACTATTTCTATATTTCAGTGTGCCTTAATTGTCATTTCCCCATCTGACTTTCTTTCCATACAGAGACTGGGAAGCACTGAAGAGGCTAAAGCTGATGGCAAAGAAAATACTGAGAACAAAATAGACCGTAACTGCAACATTTCCTCTGGAGTTTTGCTTCTTCTAACAAAAGAAGAACAAAGTGCCATAGTATTACAGAATGATTTGATAGCTGTCACAGAAGTGATGTTCTTTTATTAGAACAGATTCAAACTAAAGCAAAGCTCAATGACGTTGGAAACGGGAAAAAAATGTGAACGTACAGAACATCTTAAAAAAATCAAAGGTTGCAGTTATGGTAGCAGGCTTTTCACTTTTTCCTCTATTTCCAGCACATGCTTCTAAACCAAATAAAATAACTGATTTCAAATACTTGTTTTCTTAAGTGATACTCCTAAAAAGTATCTTTCTTAAGCTCATTATGGTACATTGATATGCAATTATGCTAATTTTATGACATGATTTAGATTATTTTATTATTCTTTCAATATAATTTGTGATCAATAATGTTGTTTGGTTTTTTCCTCCAGATATTTGCCATTTACTTTCCCCTCCTCAGGGTAATTTTCAGGTGCACCAGAAAATTTCCTAATTAGAGTCAATTACTAATCTATTCCATTGCTTTCATTTAGGCTACCTCTGGAAAAAGGTGGGATCTTCACATGAATTCTGAGATCAAAACATGGCATTCTGCTCCTGAAACAATAGTATCTTAGAGCTGCTCTTACCTAAGCAGCACACCTCCAGGCACCAGCAACTCCCTGGCAAAAATAAACACAATAAATCTGTTTTTTTGTTTCCCATGGCAACTACATTTTCTCAGAAATCTACCAGTGCTTTTATGAGACAATATATACATATAAATAGAGGGATAGTGCATTTTATATTATAAGAGTAGTTATATGGACTACTCCAAATTCTGTATTTTGCTTCTTATCTTCAAGCTGCAACAATAAATAAATTCACATGCTTAGTGGGAACCAAAGTGGTGGATTTTCTCTTTACATCTTAATGAATCAATGAGGCTGCAGAAGCTATCTTGTAGAATAGTAACTCATAAAATATTTTCTGCTGCTTTCTTTGAACAGTCCAGAATGAGGCTGTTTATTTTTTTTTTCTAATTCAACTGCAAACCTATTATCAGTAAAAAAAAAAAAAAAACAACCTAAAAAAAAGAAAAAAAAAGGAGGCATATGCAAAATCTGAGTTAAAAATAACACTGAAGATGAGGAGTTACTGCCATGGTATACCCCACCCATGAACTTAATTAAGGCAAAGTACAAGACTTAGTTTTAAGCAGCAACTGGACCTACTTAGTTTCGAGAATGACAGACTCACACAGCAGAATATCCCAGGGAATATAACCAAGAACCTTGTAAGGAAAGGAGCTAGCAGTCTGGATGAACATCACCGTGAGTATGGATGTTGTGGGTCAGCCTCAGTAGGCAGCTAAGCAAGACCCAGCCTCTTGTTTGTCCCCCATATAGTGGGATAGGGGGCGAGAGAATCAGAAGGGTAAAAATGAGAAAACTTGTGGGTTAAGAGAGTGCAATAGGTAAGGCAAAAGCCACGCACACAAAGCAAAATATTGGATTCATTCACTCCCTCCCATTATCAGGTGTTCATCCAGAAAAGCAGGCCTTCAGCATGCACAAGGTTTACTTGGGAAGTCAAATGCCAGGAACATCCCCTCCCTTCTTCCTCCTCCAACCTTTTATTGCTGAGCATGACAACATATGATATGGAATTTCTCTTTTATCAGTTTGAGTTAGCTGTCCTGACAGCATTCCTTCTTGTGCACCCCCACCTCCTCACTGGTGGGGGAGTGAAGTTGGAAGCAAAAAAGTCCTTAACTTTGGGTAAACACTGTGTAACAGTAACTAAAACATCCCTCTACTACCAGCACTGTTTTGGTGACCAATCTAAAACATAACCCCTTACACACAACTATGAAGAAAAATTACCCACCCTTGCCACAGCCAGTACTATGAGCCAGCAATGTATCTCTGTGGCAAAGAGGGCTAAAGCTAAACCTGTAAAAAATCTACTTCAATCTCTAAATGAGCTTAGAAATTCTTCAGGTTTTCCCACATTAACTTTTCAATGACAGCTAATGATAAGACAGTGGCCACTTTTTCTCAAGGGCAAAATAGCCAACTGATGAAATCACTTGGCCCTGAGTAATCCCTTACTGAACCTGCAGAGGTCTGTACCCAAAAGACAGTTTTCATTTTTAAATGACTGGATATAACGTGGAAAATTAAAAGGAGGGACAGAGAAACAGTTGTCTTCCCTTCCTGCTTAATCTGAACTTCCATGGAGCAAGATTTGTGTTGGTTGAGGTAAAAATTATTTATGCAGTTTTTATGCTCCCAGGGGATAAAGATGGTAAGAAAAGGGGACCTTGACAGCAACACACTGATGAGGATATTTTTCATGTAGTCAAAATGATTGTTTTGTTAGCGTTCAGAAACACATAATCACAAGACTGATTATATGTAGGTGCTTTTATTGAAGAGCTCTGGGTGTCAGGGGTACCAACCCAAATCTGACTCCGATATGGGTTAGGTATGAACATGTTCTGTTTTTATATTCTATCATTATATAACTTTCATGTTAATTATTAAACTTATAATGTTCTATTGTATACATTGATTTCAGCCAAGCATGGGCTCCTTGTGGCCCCCCTCAAACTCCTAACATAGTTTCTCATGATTCTTCTTATGATTATACAATAATTATATTTAATTACTAAACAATCATCACATCTAACAATTATATCGTTTATCATACTGCTTATGCAGGTACAATTTCACATGATCTGGCAAAACACAAAGCCTAACATTTTCAGAGTCTATCTTTAACATTTTTCCAGGGCCCCACTATCATTCTGAGTCTATTAATTCCTACAGAAACTGTTCATTTGTTTTACATTTTTGTAGAACATTTTTAACTAACATCTGCGGAGAGCCAGGAAAGCACTTAATTCAAGAGTAGCAATTCTGTATAAGCACAAAAGCAGAATCTGGAAAACATGCCACATGGTTGCTCTGGTATGCAAACAGTAGGAAAGTTAAGAAAATATCTGCAATTAATTAGAACTAAGTAGAGGAATCAAGGCTAAATTAGAACACTGGTTCTAAAAGTCTCTAAGGTAAAAAAGGTGTTGGAAGTACGAGCTTGATAATTTTTAGGCAACATTGAGAGCACCCATACAGTAGTGTCAATAGTATCAGATAAGAGTAAAAATGTTTCAGCAACAACAATGGAAACTCCAGATTTGGGTATGTTTGTAGCAGACATTGAGATCAATGAGGAAGAAACAAGTAGAAGATAGATCCAAAGTAGGAAAAAAAATCAAAGAAGAAAAAGGAACTTCTGAACTTCTATCTTGAAGTTAGATAAAAAGCAGAAGAGACCATGATCTTGCAAGGAAGGAGTGAGTGTCCACAGGCAGTAATAAAATTTGCCTTCAGAGATAAGCCCAACAAAATGTCTCTCAATAGTTTACAAGACTCTCCATCATTTCTGCACCTAAAAGCCTAGACCTAGAGAGGCTGTAGTATAGAGGAATTTGATGGCTTGAGTGTTGTCTCAGAACACACAGGAAAGGAGTTTAAATATCTTCTTGTTGGAGAGACACCAACTAGATGAATCTAACAAGTTAATCAACCCCAAAAGGATAATTTCCTTCAGAAAATAAGAACAGTCTTTGTCTTTTCTTTCTCATTTCAGAAACTCCAGTAGCAGAATTCTGAGTAAATTATCTCTCCAAAGTGCATTGAGTATTCCCATAGTGATGCAAAATTTGTATTTGCCCACAGAGTGCACTTTGTGCCAGAGCTGTCTATATCATATCTAACAGCTCTGTGATAACCAAGGTTGGACTCAGTTTGGACTCAGCAGTATCTATCACATTCTGTTTGGCTTTAGAGCTTTTTGAATGTCCCAGTTTCTATGGCGAATCTGGGCATAAAAGCACAGAAATTGTGTATTAGAAGGCCAAAATCAGATTATATGATATAAATCTCTATTTCTGAGTGCTAACTTCATTTCCAAACAGTGGAGTACTGGGAAGTTGAGGTGACTCATTGCATTTGAGTGCCAGTGTTAAGCAGGAAGAAAGCCAAGCTGAGGCCTGTATCCCTTTAGACAAACTCAATACTTGACATATGAGAAGCCTGCCCTTGCAGTCTTTATTAAAGGGGAGTCAAAAATAATTTGTTTCCTGGAACATTTGTTATAATTTATGGAATATTTTAACTTCAAATCAGTTATTCAGGTTCAGGAATGTATTTGTCATAGAGGTATCCCCTAGGGGTGAAATCTTGATCCATTTGTATAGAAGAGCAAAAATCTTTTCCTACATACCTCCCCAGGTAATTTGCAAGCAAGTGCAGCTGCTCCCCTGCTATCAGATAAGAGAAAAGACTGCACAGTGTTGTCTGTGTTGTACATCATGTGATACTGAGTGCATTACATGGGGGGAAACATTATCTTTAGCTTTCTCACCAGTAACTTCACTCAGCCCTGTTTTCCAACTGTGTAAAAAGATTTCAGGTTCCCTTTTCTGTAACATAATTTGTCCTTTGGTTCATTTTTACATTTACAAAATTCTATCAGGATGTCTGTAATTTAACATTCATATCTCCAAGACATTTGGAATTTTAAACAATTCCTAGCCCATAGTCCCAGTCAGAGACAACAAAGAGCAAAGAGACAAGTACATGTACATTTATGACTTATCACTGTGCTTATGTTGGATTTCATAACAACCAAATTCTGTAATCTGCTTAGTTGGTTACTGTCTTCATGGATGGAACAGATCTCTGCTTTAGATGAATATATCATGGATATATTATTTCCCTTGTTCAAAAGGTTCAAAAGTACTTAGTTTTACTTCAAAGTAGATTTTGAATGTAGAGATTTTGCAAATATTTTAAAATAAGAATCCAATAAAGAGCACTTTGTGAGCTCTAATTTTCATAAACTATAAATTCATTAAATACAATTGAGAGAAATGTGTCAATAAACCACTAAATGTCCTGCAAGGAGTTTTAAAGTAACTGGCCTTTAAATTTGAGGTACATTAAAATATCAAAGCACAGCTCTTCAAACTTTATTTCCTATTCATGCTTCCAAGCCTTTTTTACTTCATAGCATGCATCAGATTTAACAAATTTAACAAATGAGAGGCTTTTTTTCTACCTGTGTTTGCTAGAATTCCCACATGAAATATCTTTAATTCATGATGGTAGCTGAATTTTTTCTACCATACATCGACTTTGGAAAACATGGAAAATCTTTTAGCCATATACTAATAAATAATGGAAACTCTTATTGTCTTCAAATGACTCATTGCTAATATAAACTTATTGTTGATAGAATTACTCTGCCAACATCAGCTAAAATACTATCCCCAAAAGTATTTCTTTAGTTTTGCTTTCCTTATATGTTTTCACTTGGAGAACAATCCCAGCAACACTGAAATAAACAGATTTTTACCCTTGACTTCGAGTGTAACAACAAAAGACAACGTACTAATTTAAATGGAAATTTGATTAAATCTGAGTTTTGTTTTCTGAGCTCAAGTTTATTGATGACCTCTTGAACATTACTATTTTATTCAGTAAGCATGTTTAAATATTTAACATTGAGTGTTATGGGAATATACAAACTGAAGTTCAAAGGAAAAAGGAAAACTATAACACGGCAATTTTTTAGTGATGAGAACAGAATAAGGAGATAAAGATTTCTCTCATCATTAAAGACAAACTCAACAGAAATATTATGTTATTGGACTGCAATGGAAATTGGAAATGCTGCAGATAAAAATTCAGGAATAATCTGAGAAGTTAACTAAAGATCTCCTAAATTCAGTAAAAATGAACAAGTAGAGTCACCATCCCTGGAGGTGTGGGAGACACAGCAGGACACAGCACATAATGCTACAGTTTAGTGGTTTTCTTGAACAGCATTCACACTGACAGCAAAACAACCCAGGATTTTTAGATGATATGAGAGTCTGATATGCATGTAAGCCGACAGAAACTCAGGTATGATGTTCCCATGTAAACTCTGACATACAGTCATTTGGATCACATGCAATTATCTGACATGAAAGGTGCTCTTCAGGCTAGCAGCACATAAGGAATCACTGCCAAACAAAATCAAGACCTTAAAGGGACCAAACAATTTTTTATAATTTTCCATGGGTATGAGAACATCTGTGTTTATATCATATAAGCTTTAGTCACTAGACACTCCATCATTTACTCAATAAACCTTCATTTAAGTAAGAAGATTTATAAGGAACATTTTCCTTAGACGCAGGAGATCTCATAATCTCATAACCAAGATATCTCCCAGGAGATCTCATAATTTTTCTTATGTCTTTGGAAGTATCTGCTGTTGTTTATTTGGAGATCTGCAATATAGAAATATTTGAAACACTAATAAAATTTGTTGGAGCAATTACTATGTTAGTTATCGCTTGGTATTGCTTATTATGTTATCATAACCAATTGCACACAATATACTCCTTGCCACACTGTAAGTGCTGGAATATGACTGCCCTTTGTCCACTTATTCACATGAAAGAAAAAGAAAGAGAAAAATAAAAGGAGAAGAAAGAAGAAAAAAAGAAAAGAAAAGAAAAGAAAAGAAAAGAAAAGAAAAGAAAAGAAAAGAAAAGAAAAGAAAAGAAAAGAAAAGAAAAGAAAAGAAAAATATACAACCATTGTTTACTGTGTATTCTTGATACACTCCAGTAAGAATGTATTTATGCAGTTGTTCCTTTATGATTCCTGCTATTTCACTCAGCTGCCTTTAAAAGGAACGGCAATTAATATAATTATAATGTGCATTGAGAAGTCCTTACTGAGAATGCATATGAGAAAAAAATCACCCTGCTATTGCCCCCTCTTTTTTTTTTCCATGAATGGCATACAGTTAAAAACAGATTGTTAACTAAAATTCTCTTCAAAACTAAAAAATTAAATTATCACATTAATTTTTCCTTCTCATGCCTCACCTTGCCTCGCCCTACCAAGAGCCAAGGGAAATAAAAATAAAATAATATAAGGTTTCCATCTGGTAGATGCATCTACCAGATTTGATAACAGATAAGTAAAAGCAATGGGAAGCAATGAAATACTTGAAAGTATTAAAATCAATAGGTTTTAAAATTTTTGCATGATGACTGAGCTTCCCCAATTTTAATATATATTTATTCAGTAATAGACCTAATTTTAATAATAAAAATTACCCAAGAGTTTCTACAGACACAATGTTATAAAGTTAATATTTTACAGAACTTTCTTCACACATATTACTATCTCAGATGCTATACATTAAAAAATAAGGCCTGGCTTCTTCTAAAAGCATATATACATTCCAGGTAAATAATATTTTGTCTACGCCAATAAGAAAATGTCAATTTTCAGAACAAAATCGGAAATGCAATTATGGTGATGTCCTAACTTTACCGATTGTGTCATTGTCATGCCTGCCTTAGATATATGAAATGCTACCTACTCTGTCAAATGCAGTTTTAAGTCTCCAGTAACACAATCAAAAAACTTCAAAACATGGGATGAAAACCATGAATTATATAGGTGGCTACTGCATTTAAAGGAGATTTCTATTTATTGAGAGGAAAATGAGAGCTTGGAAGAAGAACCTCAAAGTATAGAAGGAAACACTGGCTTAGCTTTTATTCTCATACTTTATGTAAATGCCTAGACCTATATGCCACTATCTTTATTAGTGAGTTATATCCATAATGTCAGTAAAGTTCAGAGACCTTGTACTTATTTTTTTTCATAAAAAATGAAGTGGATAGATTAGGATGGACTGAAATAAATTAACTCCAAAGCAGTCAGTCTTCTCAGTGAAAACTCTCAGTCAGGAAGTTACAATTTCAAAATGAACTAGGGAAGAAATACATCTTAGAAATATTTCTAGAGTGAATGATTCAGCTAGATGATCCTTGTGAGTCCCTTCTAACTCAGTTTATTTTGTGATTCTGTGATTTCTTTATGATCGCCAATACCATTTTTTTCTGAAATTTTCCATAATGGCAAGATTCTGCTAACAAGAAAAAAAAAATCAAACCAAAAAAAAAACAAACCAAAAAACCAAAAAATACCCCAGTGTTTCTAATTTCTGTCTTTAATGTCAATGCAGGTAAGCTCTAAACAGGTTGTTAGCCTAGTGTTTTATCACTAGTGGGCTTTACTGCCTACTACAGATGACATGCATTTCATATGAATGACAATTCAGAGTGTTCCTGAGGATTACATCCTTCTTATGAAAGATACTGATGACAAAATACCTTTGTGCATATACCCCCAAGGATGCAATCTACATAAAGATTTTCTCCTTCTTTATTAAAAGAGTGAATTAAAGTGGTCAAGAAAACAGGATTATTCAGAAGTTCATGACTGCAACATCAAATGTAATCATGTAACAAACTGCTGGAAAAATCCTAGCCTCTGGGTACTTTCTGTAGGGTGACCCAGCAGACAGATTAGAAACTCATGTACACTGTTGCTACAGTGATAGACTTTCAAAAATTTCACTAATTTCTTAATGCAATCGCAAAATAACATGAGAAACAAAAACAAACAAACAAAAACAAACAAAAACCCCAAAAACACAAAGTAAAGAAAGTATAGTGGAATATTAGAGGAATGTCAAATGAAAGGAATGGTTAGACCGCTGGTGAGCTTAACTTTGAGCTTTCTTATTTGTTGATCACATTTTTTCATGTCTTCCTCATAATTCTTCTGAATTTTTATTAAACCAGAAATTATTAGTAGCACTATCAGTGAATAGTAAATTGTTGCCAGTATTGGTATTTAATAGTAAAATATCACCAGTAGCAATAAATTGCAACAGTAATATCAATGTTGTTTAAAGAATCAGAATCATGGAGACTGGAAGAAACCTCTGAGGGCTCTCAGCAGGTCCAATTTGTCCCTAAAAACAGGTCAAAACTAACTCAGGTCTGGCCTTACCCAACTGGGCTTTGAATGGGTCCAAGAATAGAAATAACAGTCTCTCTTGGCAACTCATTTCAGTGTTTCACTACAATTTCAGTGTTTCACTAAGATTAATGAATGGTGTTTATCAACTATTTTTTGTTCATCATTACAAACTGAAGACCTCAAGGAACTATTTCAATCAGGAGAAGTTGCATTACAAAATTAAATGCTTAATGGTAATTTTTGCTTCAAGTACTACAATATCAAAGTATCATTTCATTAGATAAATAATTAACCTAGAATACTAGATTATATTTTCTTGATAACAGTTTGGTCTATTCATGTTAAAATAGTAGTTAATGATTTTTTTAGTTAGGCATCTTGTTGCACTTTGAAATATAAACACTTCTTTCTGCAAAAATAACCAAGTGTATAAAATTGGACATTTTTACAGTCAGAAAAAAGAAGACAAATTAGGGAGGTTCAAGCTACCAACTTAAAAGAAGCTTTAACATAGTGTTTTGCAATTAAATTTATTTAATTTAATTCATTTTTACAAAACATTTGATTAATATGTTATCTCAGGTATTTTTGCAGTCATCTTCACTGAGGCTGAACTACGTCAAAGAAGGTAACAGTAATGATTATCTCAGTGATTCAAAGTAGGATATTACCCCATAATCTCAGTTCATTAATCGTTCTGATAGTGATGCACAAAGTACAGTATTATCTCTGTCAATTTCCTATTCTATAAGGCCAAGAAAAGTAAAAAGCTATATAGTCATTATTGCTCCAATTTATTACAAAAGTAAAGACAGAAATCTGCCCTAGAAGAGAACAAATTATGCTGGCACATAGTAGCATGAAATATTCTTCAGAAGTTTGCAAAGGATTTTAGCAAATGTCTTTCCTCCTTCTAAATTTTTGCCTTTATTTTCTTTTTAGAATGAAGTGATTACATAACCTATCTTTCACATCTGCCAAACAATTCATTATGAAGCCTTCATAAATTATGTAGTATTTTAAACTTTAAAGAATCACTGCAGTGTTTCAAGCATGGGAAACCTGCACTGTTTTATCACAGAGACAGCTGTAGTAGCAAACCCATCACAAAAGCCAATATTACGCCTTCAAGTTCCCAGTTGATCAATCTCATAACTCAGATGTCCATAGGGGAATTAACAGAATAACTAGCAAAATGCATGGGGTTCTCAAAAAATGAAGCAATATATAAGAAAAAAAATTCCTCTCAATCATTCTGAGTCAGTAAATTCCATTACTTGTATGCATGCAAATACATAATCATTGAATGTTTTGTGACCTATTCCATTGATTTACCTGACTTTCCTGTAAAACAAATAAACTACAAGATAGTACAGGATAATATAACAGGAAATATAAAGAGAGGTTACGTTCAGATACTTAACACTTGGTAGGCTATTTCTGCACACCACAATATGACTTTTTTATGCCAAAGTCACATTCAACATGATGGTCAATCATCTATTGCTGCTTAAGTGAAATCCTGACATCTTTGAACTAAACTAACAAATAATGTTTGTTAACACTGACACAGAAAACCATGATAAAATTAAAATAAAATGTATGAGATTATTAGTAGCAATGAAATTACTGCATTAAAATAAATGAAGAAACTGAAACCCAAAAGGGTAAGCCGTGTGTTGATACAGTATGTCTTTCATTAATTCCTAACACTGCAATTTAAAACATTTACAGCGATAATGGTGGAACCCTGAGCTTGAGGTCCTAAAGACAAAATAAATTTAAAAGTATTTGAAGCTTCACTTTGTAGCAGAAATAAAATCAATTTTGAGTCTATATAACCCATGACATAGAAGTTACATAGAAAAGAAAAGATTTACAAGGTGATCTCATTAAGAATTTTGGTTTAAGTACAACTCTTCATTTTGAATTGTGACAATTGTGTTTGGTGGGTAAATAAAAATTCCAAATAAGAGTTAAACCTCCATCCAAAACAGTAGTTGTCAAGCCATTAGTGTAACAGATTCTGAGTCAACTGCTGCTCTTATCTGTTTAGAACATCTGGTCTATGTTTCTGATACTTGCCTGCCAATTTAAAAATATTTGAATGTCAAATAATATTCCTATAATACAACCAAAAGTTTCAATCATATGTTTCGTCATTCAGCTCACACATGCTCGTTGACTGTTAAATAACCTTGAATACTTGAAAATTAGCACAGAGTTCCTCTGGCCCTCAGAGTCTTGATTTCATCCTTTGGTAGGGGCTACAGGTTCTTTTCCTTCCTTGAGTTCCAGATATTCTCTTCATAGAACATTACTGGATTAACTGGTTTTATCCAAGACTTCCTGGGAGAGAACATTCTACCAATTTTTTCTTAAAAACAAAATTCTTTAATTCAAATGTTTTACAGAAATTTACTATAAGAACTTATGAGTTTGTTTTTATTCTATTCAAAGAGAAAGAAGCTGCTATGCATAATAAGGGCAAATTAATCTGGAAATATTTGCTTTAGAGATTTAAACTAGCATGTACCACAAACCTACTTTAAGACATTGGCCTTTTTTTAAAATTTATTTCTATTCATTCTTTTTCTTTTATTACTCGTTCTTCAAGTGTTGGACAATAACAAATGGCTTATTATCTAATTATTCTTCTAAATTCCTACTAACACAGATTTTAAATCTGAGTGGTGCATGCAAAATAAAATATCCAGCATACCTGTCAAATAATGTGTAGCTTGAGCTACAATCAAGCTCTCCAAACATTGTCACTGCTTCACCAGGATGCTTTAAGGTATGAGAGACAACTGCAAAGGCTGTCAAATATGATGAAGGACCTACAGAGACATGTGCTCATCTAGAAGAGCAATACATGGTTAAATAGCACAACTTAGGGAATATTAAAGCACACTAGGTGTTTATTGCTATGCAGATGAGTTCTATCCTTAGAATGGAGGATGCTGAGTTTCTTTAATCAATTAAACTCATTATTTACATTATTCAGTCTCCAAACTGGTGACACAATCTCTTCAAAGTCTCTAAGAAATAAAAATATCAAGCAATAGTTGCAATATGACTAAACAGCATACAGCACTGAGGATGAATAGCTTACATTGTGCAATTAAAGTAGTACTTATAATGATAACTATAAGTCTTTTTTATTGCTTAAAATATATTGGCCAAATGTTAAAATCATTCCACACGGAGCTATTATCTACAACACCACAGGGGTGAGAGAAGTTTCATGGAGGTGAGAGTCTAATACATACAAATAAATCTGATATGAAAAACATGACAAATTAGATTATGCTTTTTTCTTTCAAATATCTGACAGAAGAGCAAGCTGGAATGAGATCTGCCTCCCAGTCCTTGCCAAAATCTTATTTAAAGTAAATAAAAATTATTATATATCGCAGGTGTCTGCCACCCATTTAATATCTGTAAAACTTAAGGCTACGAAAATAAAATGAGACAGTTTCCAACTTTAGGGTGGACATTAGACTGACAAGTTTGGTAACAGAATTGCACAAGCCATTGCTATCTAAATCTTTTAGCAGCAGGAATATTTTTATTTGAGATGTTATTGCTACTTTAGTAATCAAAGTGCTTCTGGGTACACAATGTTAAATGTTAATAATTATGGGAAGTTTGGTTTTTTTCTGAATGCTAGGTTTTGAGAGTTAGGTTGTGAAAGTGAAAATAGAGTAATATAGAAAGGCAGATAAATACTTCGTTAAAAAATACAGTGACAGTAGACAGTGACAATAGAATGCTGCTGGAGACTTACATGTGACCAGAAAGGGTGTTATTTGGTTAAAAGACAAAAGACTAATTTAGATATGGTGTTAAATGGTACATTGAAAGTTACTAAAAAAAATAAAAGTATATTCTGATATGAATGTGAGCATCCAGAAATCAACATCAGCATTGCAGGAAGGAAAAAATAAATCAGTTTCATTACAAGGAAGCTACCAGAACTATATGTACATTTAACAGCCCATGATATGTACACAGAAATGGAGTGAAGCCTGGTTTCCCATAGCTGTGCTTCTGAATGACTGGGACCTGCAGGTGATGGTGAGTTTGCAGGCTCTTGCTGAATAATGTTCTAAAACCAAGGCATTTTTCATTCTCAAGGAGATCTCTGGTGTTTATTAATATGTGCATTCACATTATGCTCAGAATCTTAAGAACTAGATATATGAGATTTTTACCAAACTCTCAGTAGATGCCATGCAACTGGAGAGCATGTGGAGATATATGTACAATGTTTCTGATTTCTCATAAAAGCAAGAGTTAAGAAAAAAAACCAAAAAAGAATGAATTTGTATCCCTAGACTGTATTTAGCCCAAAGTTTTATAGTGCAAAAACTTGTGAAAGTTGTTTAGCAAAAATAAGCGCATGATGCAATTAAATATTTGCTTCTAACTGGAAAATTAACACCCATTCTGTAATTAAGCAATGATAACTAAAAGTGCACTTCAGCATGATTACAAGAGGAAATTAGAAATGTCACAGGACAGAAGTTTAATAGGTGAAGTTGTTCCTTGGTTCTGATGGATTCTTTTTTTGGTACTTGTGTTTCTTGTTTATATATGTTACAGTTCTGTGGTATTTTCTGTGCTTATCACAGAACAAAGGAGGCTTTGACAGAAATTTCCAATTCCAGCAAAAAAAAAAAGAAATAAAACCTCTTCTCTGATCACGACATCATCTTTGGGAGAAAAGTTACTGGGTTCTATGAAAGTTTCTCTGTTTCCATCTTGCAGTTCAAAATTACCCAAGATTCTGAACTCAAACTTTGTTATGGATGCTAACTGTCTCCAATACAGAATATGGGGAAGAAAACAACAAAAGAGTATTAGGTCTTTCAGTCAGAAAAATGTCAGAAAAAAGAGAAAAGAAAATGATGATGCTCTGCTTTTGTTTTATAACCAAATTATTACATGAACTGGGGAAGAGAGATGATTGACTTAGGGATATAAGAACATAGTAAACTGTTGACAAAACCATAAGTGACTAAGAGCATTGTAGAAAGCCAGACCCAAACACACCTTTTGTTACACAACAAAATAGTAGATTTATTTAGAATTGACCCTACTTAATTTGCTAGCTTTTAGGATTTATCATCTTGTCCATTTTCAGCTGAGGAACAGAACAAGTTGTAAAATAGGAAAAAAAGGATGTAGGTATAATCTCAGTGGGACAAGAATGGGAATACAGAAGAAAAATACAAAAGAGCTGAGTGCTTTATTTTCCCAGGTGTTCCACCACTTTCTTATATGATAGCAGATTGCCATGTCCCATACCTATCCTAGTTCAAAGCTGTTCTGAACAGTCTAGCCAGCCTATTGACAAATGTTTTTTCCCATTTGGTCAGTTCGATCCTAGCTCTTATTAACTCTGCTTTCCTCATCATCAGTGAGGGTGCCTTGGTAATAAAGACAGAACTTTTTTATCCTTACAAAGCGTGCAGCTAGCTGTTGACCTGCAGAAACTACCCACTCATCCTCTCTGCTCCTCAAGCCCTTGCCCCTGACCTGGAGCATTGAGGAGAAAACCCCCTGGGTGCCCATGCCCTCAGCCCCAGGGCCTCATGTTCACACTTGCTGTTCAGCCGGCCTCCCTTGACAGTAAAGCTGATGTTTATGTGGAGGAGCACCAGGGACAGAACCTAATCAGGCTGTTCACAGCATTCCAGATCTGAGCAGTAAATCTTACAAGAAAATAGGTTAGGTCAGCAGATGGCAGCCTCCATTCCCTGGAGTAGGGAGTCTCTCACTGCTGTCTCTCATTTTCTTTCCTCTTGCTGCTGCTGTACAATTCAGATCCAGTCTGCTTGGGTGCATCCTTGAACACAGCTTCCAGCCCCTCATGTGCTACCAGGACACTGAAACTCTTCTGTAGCTTCATATGTACAGTTGTACAGATTCTCCTACCACAATTAATTTAGGTGGACTTTTTCCTTGTGACAGAAGTTAAAAGATACCAGACTTTTTCATTATGGGAGTCTCCATTTCCCAGCTCAGAGAACACAGTCTCTGCCTCTGCCTTCTTCAGTACAGCTGAGCATTTAGGCTATTGTAGCTCAGTATTGTAAGGAAGATCCAGACAACCTCATTCACAATATCTTCAATGTTGTGAGGTCCACTGAGCTCCTCCAGCAGCTTCTTGGCAATGCCAATTTTCCCCCAACACACATTTGGAAGCAAGGACGCCCCTTCTCCAATCTCAGCAAGAGGCCTTAGGCATTATTCTGTGAAAATCACTGCTTTTGTTGACTGGCAGTAACACCAGCTTCTCTGCAGAACCTGCTGAAAGGTCACTGCCCCTCCTGTATTTAGGTGGCACAAAAGCTCAAAGAACCTTTTCATCAGGAATAAGTGACAGACCTTCTTAGATGTTTCTGTAGTTTGCTGGAAGCTGGGAGCCTCCTGTAGCTATCCTTACCTATTCACAGCACTGGGCACAGTGATGTTCTTTGACAAACCTCATTCCCAGAATATTTAGGTGCCTAAACAGTGCTGATAAATTGCCACGCACACTTCTGCACCTGTTGTTTCCCTGTTGATGTTTTTAAAATTTCAAAACTGTTTGATTCTTAATAATGTCAGCATGAATCATAAAAAATGTATTAAATTACCAGCCTAAACCCTCAGATTTGTACAGATTTTGTATATATGTATTAATCTTGCCTAATAAGTATACAAAACCAAATTTTTGGAACTATGTTCATAATAAATTCTGAGGAAAAAACATATTTTTTACTTATTTACAGGGGCCTATGCAATATTTTCCTAAAGACACCTGTTGTTCTACATTTTGTATCAAGGGAAAACTAATTTAAAATATAGATTTCTGTATTCAAGATATCAAAAACCCAGTGAAAATTCCTTCAGTATTAATGCCTGTGATACTTTGAATTTACCATCAGTTCAAGTAAATTGTTTTCAATGAATTTGAATGATGACTGCATGGACATTGAATTCAGCTCTAAACACAGCTGAAGCTCTATGGTCTTGATTTTGGTTTGGGTTTTCTTCAATGATTTAGGGTTTGAGTGGAGACTTGGGCATCAGAAAAGGAATCTGGTATTTTCTGATATATCCAAGACATGCATGTAAGTCTAAAAGGTAAGATTTGTTTGTTGGAGAAATGCTAATAAAGTGGAAGCTGAGGGCCAGAAGAGATATAATTGCACATCTGTTCAGATATTAAACAAACAATTAAAAACTTTTTTGTCTCCTGAAAAGCTTACTAAATCTCACTGTATTGATCAGTTTGTAATCAATATCTGTTGATTTTCATGTGAGTCTTACGAGTCAATAACCTAATTTTTATTTCAAATCTATCTTATGAAGAATGTGGTTTAAGTGTCTGAATTTGAATCTGATTCCATCTCTGGGTTATCTAAGAATCCAAGTGATAATAACTATGACTTAGTTATAAAAAAAAATTCTGTAATGTGATCATATGTTTCTTGTAGAAAAGAACAAAAAATTCTTAATAGTGAAGTCTCTATAGGCCACATCCCACGGAACTTGTTAGTCAGTGATAAGAATGCTAGATCTCAAAGCATATGCTTTTAAAGAAAAATTGACTTGTTCTTAAGTCATCCTACTCTTTACTGACAGAGGAATGGAAAGGCAGCCCAGAATTCAGCTGTTGCCTAAAACCAGTGAAAAGAATGATTATTTGGCAGTGTTTTCTTTCACTGATATATCACAATTCTAGTAAAAGCCTTCTATGTGGTCTTCTCAATAAAATCCCTTTCAATATATACAATCTGTTAGAAATATTCTCTGCTAGCTTTTACAATACTCTGCAAAGTTCACTGTCAGACTGTCAGGGAAAATTGTTGCTTCATAGTCTGTAGTTGACAAATACTCCTAGAGAAAGAAAAAATCTTTGCTGTGCTCTTTGGGCTTGTCTTCAGCAATCTGACATTTTAAAACTTCTTTAAAGAATATGCTGAAGAAGCATTTAAGTCTGAAAACAGCAAAGTTGAAAAAATATGAAATATGGCATACTTGTTATGAGCATTCAGCAAAATAAATATAGTTTCTGGTAATCAGTGTGCTGTGAATATTACCATTTCCCTCAAATAAACTCTGTAAAAAAAATCAGTGCATTAGAACTTTAAAGTTCCTCATTTCCTTCACTAGAGTATGAGCCATAAGAGTTATTGTAAAGCAAAGTGAAATTTTTTCACTTATTAACATTTATTTTTCTTCTCCAGAATTTAATAACTCCTTTTTTTTCTGCCAGTAGAGAATTCTTAAATTAATTTGAAATTAAATAAGGTATTGCTCAAGTTGAGAAAGAAAAAAAAAAAGTTGTTGTTTTGGGCTTTTTACTATTAACAAGGTTATAATTAATCTTCTGATTTTTCACTGGGAGAAGTATAACTTACTACATCAGATACATAGAGAATCCACCCACTTGATGGATCTTCCCCAGCTAATAGGATATATTCTAAAATCCTTTTCTGACAAATAATATTCTCTTTTTTGCTGTTATTATTGTCAAAGCAAATTTTTCTTCAGAAATAAACTTGCCACCTTTGCTGACAAATTAGTAAGTCCTCTGACATATGACTGTAGCAAAATGAGGTTGAAATATCATACCAGGTTTGCAGGAAAAAAAAAATTAAAAAATCTATCAGTCAGAAATAAAAAATTGTTGGCAGATAACATTTGCAGGAAAATAGAAAAATTAATTTCAACACAACATCCATTATTTCCTAAAAAAACCCAAAAATAAAAAAAAACAACCTAGGAAAAAACTGTCTTCAAATTAAAGTCAGGTTATTTTTAAAATTTAATTTACATTTAATGCACATAATCTGAGGTATTATAACATTGACTGTCTCAGTGTGTGAGCCTCTAAAACTAGGAATTATATAAAAATTGAAATAATTTTATCTTTAATGTATATTTTGTTCATTGTTTCATGCAATCAATTAAAAAATAAAGCTTGCAATAAGTTAGCCAAAAGTCAGCTTCCTCTTTCTGAAAATGACCCCAGCAGATCTAATGGAATGCTGTGAAATTATACCCAAGACATTATTTCAATTTATATATGGAATAATTATCTTTCAGTCATAACCTGTTGCAAGTATGCCTTATCTTGCATCTCTATCAGTTTGTATAAAAAGATAAAAATGGTCAAGTTCAAAAGATTTCTAGAACTACCTGTTATCTGATGAACATATTTTTTTCTGGGAAAAACTGCAGATGGTTGAAGCCTTTCTTGTATTCACTACCCACATAAAGGAAACTAGTCAGAAACAGGAATTTATGCTGCATACATCAGATGGTAAATGAGATAGTTCTGGTTCAGTGTCTGTAAAAGTAGGTTTAACTGAACAAGTTGTTTTTTCAAGTCCAGTATAAAATAAGATTTATCCAATAATAAATGAGATTTTTCAGGATTTAAAAAGCAGTAGAATCTATAGTTTACACACATTTTGAAGGATTAACTAATTTCTCTCTCAAATAATATCCTGAGAGGACAAAATGTAAACTGAAGAGCAGAAAGAAAAAAAAAATATCTTGTGACTAGCTAATAGAAAAAACTCAATATCCTAGTACTCTTCATTCTGAAAGTGATATTGGTCTGGGGAAGGATATATGCTGGACTGCTATAAAAACTTGAGTACAGGATTGTACCTTGAAGAAAGTACAAAGGCATAGACAAGAGCTAGGGGCCGTCAAAAGGCCCATAGGTTCAAAACAGGAAAGAATAAAATGTGTCTTTGTGACAAGGGGAGCAAATCCTGCCACCAGGAGTGTGGTATCTTGTTTTTGGTTTGCCCCAGTTTCCTCTCCGTTCTTTGGTCTGTGGTTCGGTCTGGAAATCCCCCACCCTGGTTTGTTATATGCCAGTCTCCTGATCCTTCCCCTGTTTCCATAGTTACTTCAATGTATCCTGATCCTCTCCACCCTGAGCTCCCTGTCCGTCACCGGGCGACCCATCCCTTATCTCCAGAAACTTCTTTCCAGGGCGCTGGGTGGTTGGTCAGAGGACAGGGGCCCCTCCCCTAGGTTCGTTCCATTTGTTAGGTCCACTTGTCATCCAAAGCTGACCCCACCCCTGCTTCATTTCAATTGGTTCTTGTATGTCACCACCCATGCCCACCCCCTGCTTTTATAAACTTGCTCCCTTCAGATTCTCCTTGTCTCCGAAGGCTCCCTTCCATCAGCTCTCGCCCCTGTTGCTCCGTTACTGGTCAATAAACCAGTTGACCTTTCTACCCTTCCTTCGGAGTCCTCCCTTCTTTCTTGGTGTGGTTCGTGATTGTGTTCGCGAGGCGTCCGTGGACCCACCGAGGCGCGGACTGGACTTTGAGTTTGGCAAGCGCCCCTCCACTGCGGGCTGGGCTGGCAAGCTCGCCGGGCACCCAATCTCCACCCGCTAGCCAGCGCAACCGCACAGGAGGGGCCAGCCTTGAGAGATGGAGGCCCTGCATATCTCAAAAGCTCTGATCTGCATGGCCAGAAAATATCTGTGTCTCACTGCAAGGAGGGCCCTGGAGGAGCCACAATGCACAGTCCCCATGACACTGCCAGCTCAGAGGGTGCCCTGGCAGGGACCCTTGCAGGGACTCTGAAGGGGCTGTTGCTTGGGCAGGGCGGTCAAAGTGTGTCTGTGCTGCATGCATGCAGTGAATGAGGGTGGCTGGGAATCTTCTCCTACTTTGCTGAAGACCTTTGCTCATACAAACCTTTAGACAAGTTAAGATGTGAACTTTCATGTCTTGTATCATTCATTATGCTCTCCACAGTAAAGGTTCAGAGGGTGAAACAACAGTGAGCTGAAGAGTAAACTTTTGAAGACTACTAAAATGGAAAAAAACATACCAGGGTTAGGAAATTCTCAGAGCCCAAAACTGCTGGAAATATGAAAAGAATCATAAATGCTTCTTCTGTTAATAGTCTTCTGTAAGCATCTGCTCACAGTCATTGTGAAGTTCAGGATATTGAGTTATATAGCTGCTTGGTCTGGAGCCAAATATAGTCTTTCCTATATTTCTCAAATTGAAAAAATGTAGCTGATTTTTGCAACACTGATTTTTGAACTACTAAGTGCACTTAACTTGTTAATAAATCTTCCCTTAAATTATCTGTAAAATCTTTTAATATTTCTACCACAGAAAATTAAAATTTGGAAACCATGGTCATGCAGAAAGTGAAGTAGAATGTCCTGAACACAGTACTCATTTCATATGAACCAGTGAATTTTGTGGAATATTACTGGATTATTGTGAATTATTATATTTTATTTATGTACTGCAGACTTTGTACCACTTTCTTTAAATAGCAGTGTTGACATGTGAAGGTAGATGACTACACTTTGGCCTGAAGTTTAAACAATGGAATCTCTCATGAGAAATTTCTTGACTCGACATGAAAAAAACTGCTACATGGTACATAGCACAGGAAGAAGTTAAAAAAAGTTACAGTTGTCTCCATGAGGGATGGGTGGATCTCAGGGACAGCTAATGGGAATTTGAGAAAAATGGCCAAATGTTACAGACAGAGGAAGGGAGGCATCAATCACCTTTGAAGGACCATCAGTGACTCAGTAACCACACAAGTGATACCATTCAAGGAACATATTTGTCCCAGGTAAAGGTCTAAGACTATATAAATTCTGGGTATTTTTGCCACATGGAGACAAATACAAAAAAAAAGGAAGTGTCGAGGTTTATATAGGAAGAGCCCGCATGGTGTGAAAGGGAATAAAAAAGCTTGTTTTATATAAACAAGTCACTGGTCTGTCTGGACTGAGCCCTGTGCCTGATAACTGCTCCCTGTCCTGTCTTATGTGTGGGTATACAAGCAGAAGCAGACAGACATAATTTCTACCACATTCAGCTCTGCCCACTGATGTGAGCAGCCATAAAAGTGATCTGGTTTGAAGGGGAAAAATACTGAACAGAAGAAAATGTCTGCTGAAAATACTGATAGAGAAATTGCCTGCCAACCAGGGAGCTGTGAGCTTGGGAACAGGAGCTGGGAACCAGAAACATCCCTGAAAAACGCAGCTGGCACCTTTGAAGTACAGTTGGGTACCTAGAAACCACATACATCCTAAGACACCATTACACATAAATGGAATAGCAACTTATCATCTGAAAAACTGGAAACAATCTGGAGAAACAAAAATCACTAAAAGAAAAGAAAACTTCATCCATCCCTGGACTTTTACAGGTGAAATATAGATATGAAGAACATCTGTTGGCTTTTCAAAGTGCTTATGCCCTAAACCCTCTTATTTCTCTATGATCTAAAAAGGACTTATTTTTTATTGAAAATGTGGACCTCTCTCTGAGATCTTCCCATGCTGCACACACTTTTCCTTTCCTAGACAGCATGAATTTTCCACACAAGCTTTCTGCAAGGTCTTGGACTCCCACTGGACACATCGGTCTGACTCCAGACCCTGTCATGTAGATCTTCTTTGAAGTGAGACTCTGCCTGCAATTTTTCTGGTTCCTGCTCTGGGCCCCCTTCTGGGGTAGATACAGCTTGGCTTTGCACATCTGCAATTATCAAGGGAAAGGCAAGGATGTAAAGATGTCAATTTTATCTGCATATAAAACATCCACACTTCCCTGAACTCAGTATTGTGTGCTAGTTAAAGTGTCATTAGCATTTTTCTTAGCTGTATCCTCAAATATTTAGGAGCATTTCTGTTGCTTGCACCAACTTGTCAATGTCCAGTGCTTAAGTTCATTGATAAGAAAAGCACCTTAGCTGAAGAGGGAAGTGCATGAACACTCCTGTTCCTTATAGCAATCAATACACTTGTGCATATGCTCATGCAAAATTGTATTTTGTACGCAGTATTAGGCCAATAATTAATTATACATTGTACGCAATAATGAGGCAATAGATTTCTCCATTGTTGCATTGATTTTCACAGCAAAACAAATCAGCAATTCTGCTAATATATACAGCTCACACAAAGTCATTGCTCTGTTGAGATTCTCTGCTCCTGGGGGCTCTAGCCAGCCAGTGAAGCACCAGTGTAGACCTGCTGAGCAGCCAGACACTGACAGGTCTGCAACAGGCACAAGGAAAACAGTCAGAACTTCCTAAACTACTTCTCATCATATCTCCATTTCCAGGATGGACAATACAGAGTTATAAAACTGCTGCATGTTTCATACACTTCAAAACAATACACTCTAGGAGCGCCATCTCTAAGAGGAATAGTGTCATTCCAGCAGATCAGGAAAAACAAACAGGTGCTCATTATTGTAGGTGGAAAAAAAAAATCTGTCTTGAACTCTTTGTCCACATTTTTGATCATATCATAAGCAGCCTGAGCAAGCAACAACTCCAATAATTCCAAGAATAAGATTAGAGAAAAAAAAAAGCCAAACAAAACCCCCAAACATCCTAACAAAAAAAAAAAAGGAAAAAAAAAACAACAAAAAAGCCCCTCCCCAAACAGCTTTCCTCTGCACACACTTGCAAATCCTATTGAAGGCAAGAGAAAAGAAAAAACTACCCAACAATTTTTAAACTACTTTCATATTCTTATTACATCCTTCTACTTGACAAGTCTGTTGAAAAAGTGTATTGACATAAAGAGAAACCCCCAAAAACAACCCCTTATAGAGATCACATAGATGAAGAATTTTTTTAATAAAGATATGGTGCCTTGAAATACATTGGCAAGCTTGACATGGAATTAAAAATTTTTCATCAAACTTAATAGCAGTACAATAATAAAAATTCTCTAAGTAATATAAAAACTCAGTTAATAATACCCTTTAAATTGCTTTCTCTTTGGTGTTATATATAACTTCATAATGCTGAGTGAGAGGGTCAGGCTTTTATCAAGCACAGATACCCTGGGGTGTCAGTGCTTGGTGATCCCTGCTGGAACGAGTTTGGTGCCCGTGGTGTTTGCTCTCCCCCAGGGCACCAGGGCAGGTGCTTCACTGCAGAGGGAGCCTGGCTGGCTTTAGGAGGAGCTGAACCTTCTGCTCCAGAATAGCAAAAAATTCTCCACTTTAAAAGAGCAAACTGAATAGAGGCATAGCCTTTTCAGATCTCCAGATGAGATTTGTGCTCAGCAAAAGGAGCAACTAAAACAGAGAAATGTGTGGGTAAACAGGAATTTATGATGAAGAAGGGCCAGGTAAGAACAGGAAGTAATGTGATAAACTTCAGTTTAGTAATACCTAAAAGCATTTGAACAACCCTGGACCATTCTTTTGATTGCATTCTGAGAACATTTATCCAAAAATAGCTGAAAATATTCTTTATTCTTACTGTAAAATCATACTCTTGTTCAAATCCCATAGCTGTATGAATTGTAAATGTATAATGAAGTTATATTATTATTATTGTCTTGACAATCTATTCTTGCACAGAATAGACATTCATTTTACTTTTATGTGATTTCAATATGACTTTTTAAAATATAGAGTTATAAAATAGTCATTAGGTTTTCCAGGAGGAATAATGGTTAATTTTTTCCTGAATACACATTCAATATTTCTGAAGTTTTAATACTATGGAGGAAAACAAGTAATCAGATTTTTTATTTTCTCTTTGGCACATATTATATTTCAGTTCAGTGAAAAGGAAGAACTATAGAATGTGAGGGGACAAAACCATCTGGCAAATATTTGCTTTCCAAAATGACATAGGTCACTGAATTATTAAACTACTTTTTCTCACTTTAAAACACAACAACAAAACCTGAATAAGAAAAGCTATGTCAGTATGTCAGGTTGCTTGCATGGCACGTTGAATTGGAAAAATCCCTGTACATAAAACACTGAGAGCCAAAGCTTAAGACTTGGATTCTAGCCCAGTTTAAATGCTGGTCCACAGCTAGAATCCAAAATTTCATTATATCTGTGTTAAATAGTGCAAATTTATAAAATAGTCAGATTCAGTTCCTATGCTGGACGAGTTTGATTTGCATGTATTTGGTTTAACCATAACTCCTGAAGCGGAAGAGCATGACACTATTAGAAGGTATGTTCATTTTTGGAAAGCTGTGAGTAGCAACCTAAGTAAAATTGAAAGGAAATTAAATTCTCATTAATTAAGCTTCAATGCAAACAAAAACAATAATATAGAGAAAACTTTTATTTTACTAGAATATTATTATGCCAAAGAAATAGCAAAACAACTATGTACATGTGTAAAAGTACTCTAATTATTAGAACTAATTATTACAGTCTGGCACTTCATTTAATAGGTACTAAATAAAACACATATTGTTAGTACTGTCAGAATAAAAAAATCTAAACATAGGAAATTCTTATTAAAAAGGAAATCAAATCTGTTGTGATGATACAAAATGGCAGAAATAGCACACTGAGCCATACCTATCTATCTAATTAGTTTTCTTTTCTTTTTCTTTCTTTCAAAATTTATTCCTATGTTTAAAACACATTAAAGGCAAAGAACTTTAATTTTGCCATGAAACTTTTTTATTATAAGAGAGTAGATTACTGTTTATTTTTATATCTTGTAATTTCCAATGTATTTCCTGATTATCACTACGAGTCCTTCCTTTTTCACCCATTTTGGTTCTTTTGTCTTGGAAATTTAGCTGTATTTTCCCCTGAGGTTGCATACATTTTAAATGTTTAAGCCAATATTTTAAATGTTAAGATCATGTCGTCTCACAATTTTCTCTATCCCATTAGGAAGAGATACTGCAGATATTCTATCTCATTTATGTTTTTAGAGCTCATGTAGTTTATTCTTATATACAACAGAAAAATTAATAAGCACTCATTGGAATTATATTTTCAAAATAATTGTTTTGTTATGACAATAGATAAAATATGTTAATTATTTTGGTGTGCGTTTTGCATTTTAAAGCAAATTGTATGAAATGGGAAAACATTTAGTTAATAAAACTTGCAAACATACAGTTCTTCATTATGAATAGCATATTTATTTTCTAAAAAGTATGATGGAATATGTTTTCTTCATTATGCTATGGTAGAAGACAAGCAAACAAATTTTCCTCCTGAAATAATGACTTTTAATCAAAGTACTACAAGATTTAGTTGACCTGCAGTACTGACCTCAACAGATAAAACTAAGAGCAAGGTTTGTTTTTCATTTGCTTGGAATCAATAGTGCCCTATTCATGAAACTGCAGTCATTAAATGTGAAATGGACATAGGCAGAACAAGATTAATGTCTATGAAATTTTACTTAATTGTCCTGAAAGACAATGGGCACACAAACATAAAACTGAACATTTTTAAAATGTAGTAAATCTGAAAATTTCCAGAATTTCTAATAATTCTCTAAGTGATGCTTTTGGGTTTATCTTTACCAGTGTCTACTCTGTTCCTAAGTAGTACAAATTGCACCCACATTGTTTAATGCTTGTAATGAAACTTTTCCCAGGTAAAGATAGAGCTTGCTTACTCTCTTAAGCAAGCTCCAGGCTCTCTTTAAGGTCCAAGGCACTTCTAGAGAATAACTGCATAATTCACTTTTCTTTAACAGAAATGTGTAGGAGAGACAGCTTGAATCTCCTCTGGTGAGGTGTATCTCTCTTCATTAATTATGACTCTGATTAGATATCGAACCAGTAAGGGCCAAAATTAGACTGAATTAATTTCATGCTGTTCACAACCTGGCTTTATATACTGATCAATGAGAAAACTAATTAAAAAAATTAGAAGGTGTGGAGAGAAGTACTGAGGATGCAGAAGAAGTGTGAAAGGTAATCCAAATTTAGAAGCTTGGGGAGCAAAATGATTAAAGGGCAATAGAAATGCTTCATATAAGTAAGTAGACTGAAACACTTGTCGCACTGACACTCAAGGGTAATCAAAAAAATTTATAGTAATCTCTCATCGTTTTTTAATCTATTATTATTTATTTATTTTAAAATTATTTCTTTGTAAAATGGGAGTGATAAAATTCCTCTATTTACAAAGTTTGAAAATAAATTCTGAAGCATACTGCATACTGTCATAGTGACACCACATGTACAAGCAGGAGGAACTTCTCTTTCTGAAGCAGGATAAGAATAATATGCACTATATAAAGCATGGACTCATGCAAGCAACAGTGACAAAAAGCTTTAAAAAAGATTATTTGATTGAGTAATAAATTCAATATTATGCTATTTGTGTCAAGAACACAGACATGAAATTTGCATAGAGCATCTGATTTCTGTCATTGTTCAATCATACTCTTGTCCTTGCAACTTATGTGAAATTTTAACAAATAAATCCTGTGTCAATGGTTTTTTATTCATGGTTTTGTCTGCACTTTATTTCTTTCTATTTTATGACCCAATTTTAATGAAACCATAATTTATTTTAATTACTTCTGGATTTTCCTGAAACTGTGTTGAAGCTCTGTCAGAAAAAACAGAGTTAATAACAATGGCACCACTCACAAGAAAAGATGGAGTAGCTGAGTTCTAAAAAGTAGATTCATCTGTACAGTTAATTATCCACAAGAAGAGAGGAATTTAATTTCTGATACTCTACAAGCATGGTAAATTATTAAAATGGGAAAAAGAATCCATTAAAAGTTATAAATTAGTGGAATATAATAAGAAGAATACCTATAGTATATAGTGGATTTGAATAATATCATACAAATGAAGACAGCTGTATTGTAAATGTCCTCTAAATATTGGAGAAATCCATACAGATTTTTTTAATATCACCCAATCAACAGCAACAAAGAAATTTTAAATGTTCTGAGAAACACAAGGAAATGTCTTCACCTGCTCTACATACGGTACATCAAATTTTCCAGATTCTGTCATGTAAAAAGTACTAAACACTAAGCTAAAAGGTATGTTTGATCTTTTTTTTTGTTGTTGTTGTGATAAATGAGGTTGAAAAGAGTAGTGTTAGGCTGAGAGTTTTGTCATTCCATTAACCTGATGAAAAGAAAGTGATAATGAAATGCTTTATGGAATCTGATGAATGACCTAAATTAAGGTTTAAAAAATGGGTACTACTTTTGACTCCATGAGGAAAGCCTACTGTGATCTTAGACTGAAAAAAGCAGCTCTACAGAAGCCTGAATATTTGTGTTTGGGTTTTATTTTGTTGTTGTTGTTTGGGGTTTTGTTTGGGTTTTTTTGTTTGTTGTTGTTTGGTTTTTTGTTTTATTTTGTTTTGTTTTTTATTGTCTAAATGGCCTGTGAGCCATGTGAGACAGTGAGATTGAAGCTGTTGGACATATAAAATCAAAACAGTAACTTCCCTAGACTGTATTTGTCAGTCATTTGGGATTAGAACTGCAATTTCTAATTATCTTATTTGCCTCACACTTTGTTGCACAACATTTCCTTTTTCCTTTTTACTCTAAGTTGAAATAGAACCACTCCATAATTAGCTCATAGTGGGAAAAAAAAAAACAAACCACCAAAATTTACCAGTAATTAAAATCTAATATTCTTCAGACCATGTACAGTTATCTTTGTTTAACTTCTGTGCATACATACATTCATTCATGAGTGTATGTAGAAAAGATTCAAAGAATATCTCAAGTGGGAAGGTACATATAAAGATCATTGAGCCCAACTCCATACTCCTCACAGGACTAAATCTAAATTATATTAATCTTGCCATTAAACCAGTTTCCCAAAACCCTTTCTGCAAAGCTCCTCTCCATCCTTTCATCCTCCATTTTGCATGTGTAACCAGGATTATCCCATCCCAGGTGGCAAATTTGGCACTTGATTTATTAAATTTCATATGGTTGGTTATTGTCCAGCTCTCTAGATATCTATCTCTACCTCTGAGGGAGTCCACAGCTCCTTCTAGTTAAGGATCATGGGCAAACTTAATGTACATCCAATTTCTGTATCTAGAACATTTGAACACATATATGTATATAGTTGTAGATATGCATGCACACATTCTTTTTTTTTTTTTTTTTTTTTGTGTGTGTAGACATGCATAGAAAATAGTTATGTACCTTATGGACATAAAATGCAGTAATTAACATGGGACTTAAGAGACTTAGTTTCTGAATCAGCCTAAACATTTTCCTTTGAAAAGCAGTGTTGAATGTCATATTGATTAACTGAGCTCCAAAGGGGTGCATTTCATGTAGATAGGGCTGAACAGCTAAAGGATATAAATGATTCTCAAGGTGAAAGAAACTGGGCATTTATCTCACTCAACTGTAAGCATTGCTGCTAGATAGCCCAGCCTACCTTTACAGCAAAAGGACAGAATCTTTTAGATCCTTCCAAGGACACTGAAACCACAAGCAAAATCAGAGCAGTTCATAGTCTATATTACAGTTCTTATATTCTGAGTCTATATTACAGTTTATTCTTATCTATAAATCATACTTCCTTTATCTGAATAGCACACTAGTAGAGTTGTTCATTAATGCAAAATGTAACTGGATTAATAAAAGATGAACTCAGGTATCTCTTTCCCTGAAATATATATTTTAAAGGCAATTATTTCAAAGGGATTTTTAATTAATTAAAAAAGCTGATTTTCTGAAAATGCAGTTATTAATTTTTTAGTTTTTAAAACTAATATTTAAACACAAATTTATGTGGTTAAGAAAGGAAACATTTTCATTGAAGTTCTAAAACAAATGGCATCAGTGTGGTTTTAGTCTTTTGAGACATCAGAATCTTTATCAACTAACAGAACCCCTCAGATTTTATTTTCTTTTTTTTCCTGTCCCATTATCAAATATGCAGATTCTGAATTGCTCAAAGTCCAAAATTCAAACACAATATGGAAAGAAACCCTCAGACATCTTCTTAGCCTTCCCTTCAGACAGCTTCTTAGCCTTCTGCACACTTTAATTTAAAAGCCAATGAGTTACTCTAAGGTATAACCATAAGTCAGCCTGAAGGAAATCTTATAGCTGTGTAGATGATGGAATGAAACTGTAACGCACAGATGGCTTCACTGTTACAAAAGTAATCAGCTCCTCAAGTCAACTATGGAAAAACCGCACATTTTCCAGACATATATTAATATGCTCAAGTTTTTCTATGTGCATTAAAAATGTGCAGTGAATTTAAATGAGCCCAGTGAAATATGTGCCACAATCACTAATAAATACACTTCTAGGGTCAGAAAGCTGACTTTTCTTGAAAAGAACTGATTAAATCCCACATATGATGATAGCCTATTTCTTATTCAAGGAAGAGAATAAAGATAGAATATTTGAAAAACTGAACTGCATGGTGAAATTTCATAATATCTGATAACTGGAAAGAAAGAGTAAGATATGTCATCATGTGTATTATTAAGGCAGCAATTAGTTTGCATCTTGTTGAACACCTTCTTTTTAATTGTAAAAGCTAGTCTCAATGTTCACAAGTCTACTACTCTTGGTAATGGGGAATGAGAAAGAAATACTAGTGAAGTGTAGTTACTTAATATAACCTTGAATATAGATTGATTTTAAGCATTAGTTTTCTTACTCCAAAAAACAGGAAGTGCTACTAAAAAAAAAAATCAGATTTTATGATTTAAGACAAACATTTCTCTTAAAAAAAAGTTTATGGGCCTGAATAATTAATTACTCTTGTTTTCTTAAAAGTGACTGACGCTATATGACATTTTTTACTTCAAGAAAAACACACATGGAATGGGCAATGGATTGAATCTATGGATTGAATGAATATTTTAACGTCGGATATGTTAGTCTTCCATAGGCATGGAATCATAGAATCACAGAATGATTAGATTGGAATGGACCCTTAAATATCCTCCAGTACAACCCTCTTTCTATGCAAAGTGATGCCATCCACTAGATCAAGTTGTTCAAAGCCCTGTGCAGCCTGACTTGAGCACTTCTAGGACAGGGCTTCCCTGGTATCCCTGGGCTGCCTCTTCCAGTGTCTTGCCATGTTCACAGTAATTTCTTCCTTATGTTCAATCTAAACCTACTCTTTTTGAGTTTAAAACCTTTCCCCCTTGTCTTGTCACTACAGCTCCTGTTAAAAAGTCTCTCTCCATCTTTCTTACATGCCCTCCTTAAAGGCTGCAATAATGTCTCCAAGGAGATATCGAACAGTGCAGACCCGTGAGAGACACCACTCATTACTGGTTTCTACTGGGACATTTACTGTAACTATTTGGGAAGGGCCATTCAGGCAACCCTTAATCCATTCAATAGTCCATCCATCAAAACCGTGTATCTCCAATTTAGGGAGACAAATGTTGGTAATACTGGTAACAGAAAACTAATTTTGTATCTTGGAAACCCCAGGAAGGACTAAACTTCTTATTATGGGTTAATATGCATTAGAAAAGTTCAGTAAAATTAGAACACAGTTTATGCTTTATTACCCTAATAATGTTTATTTGGATCATGCCTTAGAACATGATAACAGTGCAAAATTTCTTCCCTGAAATACTTTTCAAACAAAAATTAACAGAAAAAGCTTTTCCCCAAATGCAGTGTAAACAGCTAATTGTAAGAACAAAAGACTGGCAAAGGAACAATACAATAAGGTGTAATAGAGAAGAGTGGACACTGCAAAAGAATAGGATGTTTCTAGAATGTAAGAGGGATTTCACTCGCAAAATCTGAGAAGGGTTTTTGATTTTTTCCCATTGGCATATAATGAAAGAACCAGTAAGCAAATTAATTTTTATAAATAGTATATAGATGCAAATATTTTTTGATGTTCGTAACTGCTTGTAATTGTGGCAAATTTGGAGGACTCAAACTTTTTTTTTTTGTTCTACTATGTTTCTCTTTTAAAAGTTATGTTAAAAATCATGGTGAATAATAGGTCTTTTACCCTGTAGTCATTTTTAGATAGTCCTAGGTAAAGCTCCTTGGAACATCTGAATATATCCAGTTATTTATGTCTCAGTCAGGTGCACATAATACACAAAGGAGTAGCCAGACTTCTACCTGTAAAAACCCAGAACTAAGACATTTATGGCTATGACTAATTTGACTGAAAAGGGTTTACTAGCAAATATATAATTTAGAACTCAAAGTTTTGGTATCTTTAGAACCATAGAATGTAACAATATGCAACAGAAATCCCAGACAGGATTCTTCCATTGAGAATTACATTATCTATTTACTTGTGATTCTGCCCAGTGGTACATTTGTATGCATTATATCTGATAATTAAGCCTTTAATTAACATTGGTAATACTAATTGTAAGTAAATAAATATGGTATCAGTCTTTAAATACTGTTTTTTACTAACTTTGTTAGTATCTAATTTACTTGACTGAATTATCTTGCTAAACACTAATATAATGCTTTAGTACACTTTCCATTACAGTCTATTAATAGCAGTTCAATTACTTTTATATTGCTTGTGTAATTTAGAAGAACTAAATAGCAACAACATTTACATTTTATCTTTTTACAGTCTAGTAATGTTCTTAAAATATTTAAATACTAAATACTAATGAATTGTCTTATTTGTGGTGTAATCTGTGAAGTACTCATTAATAGACCTTAATAGAAAAAGGAAGAATCTTACAAAGAAACCAACAAAAAATAATAAGAACAACAAAACATATAAGAGCAAAAAGCAATAACCAACAACAAAAAGATAAAAAAGGATAGTTCAGTGTTCAGTTAAATTCTGCAAGTTATTTGATAAGTTGTTTTTAATCTCTATCAAAACATTAATCAGAAAAACAAGTAATGAAATATATAATACATAATCAAATGAAATAATGGCTTGCACCAGAATTTTCATGCATACAATACTCTCTTATGCTAGATTAAATCTCATGGCCAGAAACTTTGCTGTGAAAAGTATTTTTCACTTCCTCCATTCACTAAGAGAGAAATGAACTGCAAGAGAAATCCCTTTTGGCACAACTACTCATAAATACAGCTTCTCTAGTGATTCAGAGTTGAATGAGGTCCACCATAACATGAGACCTATTACGGTCCAACCACTAAAACACTGAAAGCTATTCATGAGGGACAAAGCAAGCAGCCTCTAGTACACAGCACAAAATAGCAAAGTTTGAATATTTGTTGCAGAGCCATTCAGACACCTGAGCTTGTCCAGAGCATGTATTCCCTCTGCAGTTGCTTTCAGTAGTTTTAATTTTCTGGATATCAGTCAGCAGCCTCAAGCAGATGTAGACAAAGATAAAATAACTTCCTGGCTTTTCTTTTCTTACTATGAACTATTTCTCAACTGATTTGTGGATAGAAATTCCATTACTATCCAAGCAAAGTGTGCCTCATGCTTACAAACAAAATTACTCTGTATTGTTTTTCATCACTATTTTATCAATCATAGACATAAAGCTTGCAATAATACGGTATCTATAGCTATAAGGCACTACCCAAAGTGCAGCAACACTTAGAAAAGAACATTATATTCACCTCTAATACCATGACAAGGCAGCATTCACAACAATTCCTGCATTCACCCCCTGCCACACAATTTCTGTTTCTGTAATAGAACAAAGATGTAATTCTAGTAGTTCTGTTGCGTAAATCTGATTTTCTTAGTTTGTTTAAAAGGAAAAAAACATCTGATGAGAGAGGTTGGGTTTTAATTATCGGCTAAAAGCTATCATAAATACATGTGATCCAGACTTTTTTCTCTTGTACATTTGTTTTGCTGATATAGATTTTTCCCATGTTTAAGAGAAATTATATCAAAGATCTTAGGAGAGGAAAAGCTATCCTGATATACTATGCCATCACAAAGGCCAGCCTGTGGAATGGCTGCCAGCCCCTTAAAATGTGTTGGAGTACTCATTTGCAGTGTCTAGTAGTATTGCTGAGAAGAGAAAGAATGGCACAGTAACTAAAAGGTACCTCAAAGCAAGTACTCAAGGCTTGCTATGATAGATATAAAAAAAGAGCAAATGTACACATTAATGTTTTAGTTTAGTTGGTTTTATTTTGGGTTTTTCTTTCTTTTTTTTTTTTTTGATTGTTCTTGTTTGTTTGTTTGTGTTTGTTTTGTTGGTTTTTGTTTTCCTTTCCTAATCGTTTACCTGAACAAAATCTCTACTAGGATATAGAGAGGATTGCCTGAACATTGATGAGGTATCCTATTGTACAGCAGGTTAACCAATCCACTCTTAAGGGAGCTTCAAAAGGTAGGGGCAAGCATTAAGGTAGTGAAATTATATGTATTTATATATTTATTTTAAGGTATTTTAACAACCATTCCCAGGTTATTTCCTTTTATTTGTGTCCAGTGCAAGTCTGTTGATCCTCATGCTAAAGCTCTTTCACAGAGAAAACTGGCTTAAAAATATTCAAAAATGCCCTGTATCACCTGAGCTGGCAATAATCAGATTAGGAATGGAGAGTTTCAGTTTATTATCCCTGAAAAAATTGTATGGACATATAAACACACACACGGACACTTGCCATGAGTTTTTGCATGAATAACACAATATACTTCTATAAATTACTCCAGACTGTGTACTACATGAAATTTAAGAGTTCTGTTTGTTTCCTATAATGGTCCCAAATAGATTGAACAAAAAATGGATTATAAAATAATTTATTCAGCTAAAACATATGGCAACGATTTCCAAACAGAATTTTGATCCGCCCAGTCAAGCATTGTGGAGCTTCTGACAAGCATGAAGCAGAGACTGAGCTTTGTGGCTTGCATGTATACTGATTTATAGGGAAGGAAAGAATCAATGCTGTATATATGGATTATTTCCCATATTCACAGTTTTCAGGTGAGCTGTTTGCACTAAAAAAATAGAGCTCTATTATTTTAATTTTTGTGCACTTGCAAACGATGGAATCAGTGTATTTTATACAAAAATGACATACATTAAAAAAGCAAAAACATAGGGTGGGCAGCCACCTATCATGGAATGGAGGTAACTAGATGTCAGTGTCTCATACTCTCTGACCATGGTCTTCAAGAAATGGCTGATATGGAGGATGTAACGTTTAGTACCAAATTTGCTTACTTGTAGGTAGTTGATGTTACATCAGAATTCTTATTTAACAGAGTAGTAAAGATTCCACTAAAACCACGATGCACATGTAGCAAATTGCAATACAGTACGTGAAAGGAGGTTGCAGGGAGTTGGGGGTCAGTCTCATTTCCCAGGTAACAAGCAATAGGACAACAAGAAATGCCATGAGTTTTATGTTTTAGGTTTTTGGGTTTGGATTAGACATTAGGAAAAAGATCTCCAAAAGGGTTGTCAAGCCTTGGAAGAGGCTGCCCATGGAATGGTTGAGTCATCAACCCTAGAGGGGAGTAAAGGATGGTAGATGTGGCACTGAGGGACACCGTTTAATGGTGGACCTGGCAGTGCTGGTTTTATAGTTGCACTTGGTGATCTTAAGGTCTTTTCCAACAGTCATGTTTTGACACTGGCACAATGCCAGTGCCCCCATGAGAATACCCTCTCCCTGGTTTCTGCTGTGAGATGTGACCAGGAATATGCAAAGCAGGCTCCCACTTAAGAAAAAAAAAAATTATTAACTAAACTACAAGGGAGAGGGAGCAAAAAAAAAGAAACACACAAGGAAAATGAAAACTTCACAAAAACATCTCCTCCTCCTCCCCACCAAATTCCCAATACAATACAACCCCCAAATCATCGACTCTCAGTCTGGCACCACCCTTCAGAATACTCAATCCTCAGTTCATCAAGAGGAGAAGGAGTCCTTCTTGTGCCAATGGTGACCTCTTCCTTTCATGTCCAGTGCTCTCACCACTGAACATGGACCAGAGCTGCTTCTAGGGTTGACTTTTAAGGATGCTTTGTCCCGTTCCAAAAAGAGCACAGTCTCTCCTTTGGGACACCTGTCCCCACAATCTCTCCTTTGAGACACCTGTCTCCCCCATATTTTTTCACCCCCTGCGGCCGAGGGGTACCCACACTGAACCCTCTTGGTCCTGAGGCATTGCCTCCCCCTAGAATGCAGTCCCTGTATCACAAGGAAACATGGTTCTGTCCATGGCTACACAAAAAGAGTCCAGCATCAGCTACTTTATCATCTCTTCTACCCGAGTTCTTCTCTATTTCTCTCGTGGCTCATTTCCTCTTATCTCCTCTATATCTCTCTTCTCATTCAACTCCAGGAGGATTAGCATTTGTAACGTTTCCATCATCCAAGAAAAGGGTTAAAAATCTGAGGCTCTGTCTGGCTGATATGGAGAATGTAACATTTAGTACCAGAACTCCCACGGCTGCCCTGCAGGGCACCTTCTCACACCCCCCCTTCTCCTTCTTGGCCAGCCAAGCACAGGCACAGGCTCTCTCTCTGTTTGTCCTGGGTGGGGGGGTGGCTGCCCGATGCCTCTCAGTGCTCCTCCTCCACCCTTTCCATCCTGCAGGGGCCTTCCCTGTCCAGGGCCCGGCCTACCTCACCCGGCCGCATGGCTGCCCCTGGGCCTACCTCACCTGGCCCCATGGCTGCCCCTGGGCCTACCTCACCCGGCCCCATGGCTGCCCCTGCCCCGCACAGCCTGCAGCCGGGCAGGGGAGCTCTGAACCTTTCCCTGACCGGAACCCAAGAGAGCCTCCCAGGGGAGAGCCCTGCTTTAACCCCGTGTGCTCAGAGGCGGGCCCAATGTCCCAATGGCCACATTAGGTGCCAATATTAAAATCTGAGCATCCATTGGCCTAACCACAGCATCCCAGAAAACATATTTCCTGTAAAACCACCACACGAACCTAAATATGTCTATGACTCTATGGCACTGGGTGTCCCAAGGCACTATGAAGAAGGATGCGGGTTGAAGAAAACTCAAGCCCATTGCCCTGTCTGAAAATATTTTCTTGATGGTATAATTTTTTTTCTGTAATTGTGTATTATATGTTGGGTTTAATCACATATTCACATCCCTGTCGGATGTGTGCTGACTTTGGAAGATATGATTATACCACCAGGTGATCCATTCTGCTGTGATATAGTCAATCCATTCAACTGTCAAAAGTCTCTGAAGGGATATTCCAAAAGAAAATAGCTTAATATTTTTTTACATTATCCCTTAGTGATCAATTTGCATTTAAAAAAATCTATTATTTAATTGGCTTAACTTAATCTTTTAAGATCTTTTGAAATGGTTACAGTAATGGTTACAAGTAATTTTAATACTTGTCTCTAAACCTAATATCCACTTTCTTTGTATGGAATATTTACATTTAGAAATATGTTATATGTAGCCTTTTTATTAAAAATATATTTAAGAGTAAGAGCATAACATATTTTAAACATTTTGAGCAAGTTGCAGTTTCTCATTAGAGTGATTTTGACACTTAACTCAATAAGCTTCAGTGTGCAGCAAGAATTATTTTTCAAGAAAAGAAGAAATGCTTTAAAGAAAAATATATTAGAGCAATAGATTTGGTATTAGTAGTTTTTTGGGATAGTAAAAGAAAAAAAATGAAATCATAAATGAATAATTTTTGAAGAACAAATAGCTCAGTCTAATCATTTACATAAAATTAATGAAGCGTTATCATTTCTTCTCTAGCATTTGTTTTAATACCTAGTATAAACATTCTAAGCTGTTATCCATCCTTAGGAAATTACAGTCATTATCTGGGACTAAAGAAAATCTGATAATAGGGTAATTCATAGTTTTGGGATATCACTGGAATTAGATTCAGCACAGAAATTAGTGTTATTATGGGGCAACAAAATGCAAGTAAATCCAAAAAAAGGTAAAATACAACTGTTGAGTTTAAGCTTAAGTACTAATATATTTTAAAAAACAGTAACAATAAAACATTTTAAGGGGAAAAGACTATTCAGTGTCAACCATTGAGAACTGTTGTCTTTGTGTTATTTTTTTTCTCTATGGGAAGTAATGCATTGTAAAGTGGATGCTCATTCTTCAGCATAATCTCTGATTAGAATTTAAAAATAAAATATGTAGTCTACAATAATGAATTATTTTATTTTTATTTTTCAAAATACCTTTTACAGAGCTTATTGACAGGAGAAGAAAACATCTGAGCTAAATTTTAAAAAGTCTATTAATATAAGAAATAATATTTTTGATAATTGCAGTAGAATAATAATCCTGAAGATGTGATCAAGAATGCAAATTAAAACATAAGAATCTAAAAGTGAAAAATTTGGTCTGCCAGTTCCTAAATACTTTAATGCTGCAGTTTCAAATACACTAAAGGTATATGCATCTTTTCCTGAACAGCCTGAAAGACCTCCTGGAAATCTCAAAAGGTAAAAAAATTTTCTATTGTTACAATTCAATTCTGAAGAAAAAAACTTTTATGTTACTTAGTCTAAAATCCTGAAAGACAGTTTTTTCCTGAAATGTTCTAGCAAAAAATTCTATTCTGTGGAAAATGTAAAAGAAAATAAATTCACTTTATAATAAATTACTTTTCTTGGCTTTATATAGGTTACTCATATCACATACTCATAACATAAGGGCTAAAATAACAACACTACTCTGTGGAATGATGAAAATAATAATAACTTGAATATTTGCCAGCTGGAGTTAGATTTCATATTGATAGTTACAGGATGATAGAAGAGCTGATGACCATGATAATGATGAGGAAACAGGTATTAATTTTTCGTCCAATCAAGAAGAACAAACAATGTATTAAATAAGTGGGAGGCTCTTTTGTGCTGTTGATATAGAAGGTCCCAAAACATAGATGTACAGGTATGGTAGCAAGCAAGAAATTGAGAAAAAACTGATTCTGTAACAAAGAGTACATTGCAGACTCAGTTTGCATTTAACCCAGCTCAGTGATGATGTAAGTACTGATGGAGGAAGTTAGAAAACCACTAAAAATAGGAGGAAATGTGTAGTGAGGGTCAACTAGCTGCAGCAGATGTGATAAAGTTTGTCACAATATTAGGTGTACATGTCAAAATTTTGGGGGGCAGGAGGGGTGACCTCTGTGAGAAGAGGCCTGGGGTTTCCTACAGCAGGACATAAATGTTTCTGTTTCAGCAACAGCCCTACCACTGGCCAAAGTCAACTCAAACAGCCTCTGTGAAAAAATATAGTTAAGGGTAAAAATGCTGAGGAGCTGTGGTAAAAAAAAAGTCTGAGAAAACCCCACAGACACTGGGGGCAGGGAAGAAGGAGGAGGAAAAGGAGGTGCTCCAGACGTCTGAGCTGAGATTCCCTTGAAAACCATGTGGAGACCATAGTGAAGCATGTTGTGTGGAGAGCATCATGATGATGGAGAAGATATGTGTGCTGCAGCACATAATAGAACAAGTGGATATTCCCTGAAGGCAGCTGCAGCCCATGGAGAACTTCTGATGGAGGAAGTCTATCCTGAACTATTACAGCAATGGGAACAGCTCATATCAAGGGGAAAAAGTATGAGAAATAAGGAATAACAGAGGGCAGCTGTTATGAACTGACCTCAGACCCTCATTTCCCCACCCCTGTGCACAGCTTGAGAAGAGTGGAAGGCAGTAGAGGCATTTGAATATGAAGGAGTGAAGTGAAGCCTGGGAAAAACAGGGGAGCAGCATAACCTCAATAATCAGGGAGGTAAGACTGAATCAAATATCTGAAAAACAAGTATAATAAACATGTTTATTTTCTGTAGACATGGTTAATCTTTCCTGTATTTCTTTACAGATAAGTGATTCATGTTTTAAAAGGGACATGGTAAGAGGGAGTAGCTGTTTGCCATCATTGTAGAGATTTTCTTTCTCTACCAGCAGTAAGTGTACCAGAGGAATTCCCTCCATTAACTTGCCCAGCTGCTAAGAGGCGGTAACATTCCATTGCCGTTCAGCAAAATATAAGGCAGCATTAATTTATCTAATTTTAGGCATTACATCCAATTGAGGGCATTATATACCACTAAGAGGCAGGACACCTTCAACAAGGGGGTGGCAGAAGACACTCTTTTCCCCAGGCTTTGTCACCCTGGAAGAAAGAGCAAATGATTGTTCACACATGTTATGCATGAAGTCATCCTTTGAAGAAGGCACTGTTTTTCTCTGTTTCTACTGCAAAATCAGAACACACTTGAAACTTCCATTGAAAAATGTTGATCCATTCAACTTAAGCCTTTTTGCAGGAAAGAAACAAGTATGCTATTTTTTTCCCACTTCAGAGGTTTTAAAAACCATAAAACTAAAAATATTTTGAAGCATGTAAAGCAGAGAAGCACTTTTTTTCTTTTCTTAGAATGAGCTACTTTCAAGTGACCAGTATTTAACCAGAGGTCCTCCATTAGGCTCTTCCAGGCTGAACATACCAAGTAAGGTAAAGTTGCACAGTTGAACCAAGTCAGAGCACAGCCTAAACACAGGTGTCTAAAGCCGAAGGTGGAGCTGGAAATGTAGGAGTACAAAGGAAATGTAGTACATTGTACATTTGTAGTGCGAATGTAGGAGTACAGAGGAGAATACTCATAGAAAATTGGAGTCTCTTGGTCTACTTGGGGCCTACAATTAGAAAATTTCAGTCTAGAAGGCTTTAAAGAGTCTGATTAGGCTTCAACTGCAGTTTCATCTGTTTTGCACTCAAGTAATCTTTGCAGTTAGTTTTTCTGTTAGCATCTAACTAAAGCTCTTTTTCTGTTTCCTAATTTCTAAGCTCCTGATAAAGAATTTGAATACCAAATCGCTAAAAAAGGAAATATTTCATCATTTATGGGTTGTCATGTTGCATGAGCAATCAGGCTACATTCTTGTATTTAATGAATTATAAATTTGCTGCCAGGAAAAAGTAATCACACATGAAATGAAGGCATTTTCAATTGCACCTGAAATACATATACAGAGGATAAATAAGACATAATTTTAATATTAAACATACATACAGCAGCATGTATCATGTCATTGGTTAGTTCTGCCCAGAGTGTATTGGTGGTCTATGCATCTAAGTAAAAAGTTGGAAATACCCATTTTCATGTGGTCTAGGTTTGATGGGCAGAGGAGAAAATTTCAAGAGATTTTTAAAAAGGAAGATTTCATGTTATAAAAATGTCAGTGTTACACACATAATTTTCTTAAAGGCATAAGTTTTTCTTCAAAGTTATCTCAGCTTTTTTTAAGCAGCTTCCTAATTAGAATGATGACTATCAGAGTCTTTTCTAACTATGTTTATATGCTTAATTTAGCTGCTGCCAATAAATGATAAGACACAAATTTTGAACTAACTTCAAACAGCCAAGACTTTAGTAGTTTCATGTATAAGGGTTACCATATGGAGTCAGAGCAGACCTTTATCATGCTCAGTATTATATTTTATGAATTGTAGTGACAGTCTATGTAATTTCTTGTCATAAGGAAGGCATTCATTACCTTTATCATACCAACTTAAGTGGGTTTTATCTGTCATGAAATCACATAGAAAAAAAAATGTCAGTACTGCTCCTATTTGCTCTGAAATCCTAAACACCTAAGCACTGTGGTTTAGATTTTTTTGCTGAAGTCCATGTTCTGCAACAATATTTGGAAAATGGTTTTTTCCATCCTTCATGCTGCCACACATTTTTCAGTGTCCTGAAGGGTTTATACAAAAGCTATCTTTTGTATAAGAGCAGAATCTGTATATGAGCAGAATCTCATGTAATAGCTTCTGTGTTAATTCCTTTGCTCCCCATCACAGTTTTCAATTTTATTTTATTTTTTTTTCCCCAGAGCACTAAATGGGACTTTCCAACATCATGAGAATAACTACTTTTGTGTCTCTAGTACTTGAAAGACAGGTAGTATTTGGCATTTTTGACATATAAAATTGATTGCTTCATAGGCTTCCTGTATCATCTTCCCACATTGCTTCCTGAGGGTGGGAAAAAAAAGAATGCCACCACATATTTTTCTTTTCACAGTCAGATATAGTTTGTGCTCTTTCAAAAATTTGTCACCAGACTAGCAGATTTTTTTCCCGTGCTGCAAAAATATATCTTTCTGTCAGCAAACACATCTTACTTGTTTTTTTACCTACTGTAATTATTTACTCAAAATTGACTTTATCAATAACTTACAAAAACCAGGTTCTTGCAGTTGTGTATAAGGAGTTGAAAATGGTGTACATTCATGTAAAACTTACCATTTGCCATAAAAATACATTAGAAAATATATTAATTTAGAGAAGCACAAAGCTAAATACAAAATACACCAAGTAAAATTAATACAAATTTAATATTCAAGTATGAATGTAAGGCTATGTATATTTTGCATACACTGTGTAAAATACTGTGATGTTAAATATGGGAGCATTAGTATGGTAGCATATTCCAACCTGTGTATGAAATACAAATTTTAAAAATCCTATCACAAATGGATTTTTGTATATAAAGGTAAAAGAAAAAGAAATCCACATTCTGCATTTTTTCACAAAATAGCCAACCTCTTTGAGCTCTGTTTCACATCTATTTTCTGTTCCTGACATCTGGGCAGCTCACTCTGTGCAAATGTGTGAAGAGAAGGCATTTTCTGTTCTCATGCCTCACCACCAAGGACAAATAGTTCCATCCTGAACTGAGGGAGAAAGAAGAAGTACAGGTAATCATCTCCTCACTATTAGATAGTGACACGGAACCAGGAAAACAGGAACAGTAAGTTTCACCCCAAAATGTAAAATTTAACCCTTACAGTGAAACACAGTACAGGAATAAATCTACCAGAAGCATAATATTGGTAAAAAGTGAAGTTGAGAAGAGAATCAGGATTCTAGCCTGATTTCAAACAAAATAAAAACTCAACCAACCTACCAGAAAAAAAAAAAAAATCCAAAAAATACTCAATTTTGGCCAAAGGAGCACTCATATATTGAACAAATTCCACTCCCTCCTTTGTCTACTCTAACCAGCTTCATGACAAAGCCATTTAAAGCACAGAAAGCTTTGTTCCATGAGCAAGTAAACATATGTTTTGAACAAAGGAACATCACAAGCCTTCCATACAAGGCAAATAGCTATTACCACATGCTGAAAGTAATGGCAGCATGCACATTGCTAAAAGCAGTCCTATAAAACAGTTCAAACACTGTTTCAGACATCATCTCAAATGCTTTTATGTTTATTAGCAGCTGGTGTACGGTAGCAATACACCCCATCTTTTCTAGAGAGAACTAATAATTCCCAAGTGAACTTTCAGAAATATATGAGTGATTTTGAGGATTAATATTTATTTTCAACACTAATACCTTTAAGAAAAATCCAGAAACAGACCCATAACTTAGCTAGAAGACCTTGCCTAAGGACATTCAGCTATGTGATTGTTTTCAACTTTTATCTGGATTTGTAATGCACATCTACTTGGATGTCTACTTGGATTTATTGATTAAAAATAGTAACTTTTCCTAGTTACATCATTCAAATAAAGGCTCAAGTTCCCTCTTTGGTTTCATACCTTTTGCAGTTTCTTTGGTCAATAACTTTCTATAATTTTTTATGTTTTAAAATATTTTTATTAGATACTGATAGTTTTTGATAGTTTTCTATCAAAACTGATCTCTTTTTATCTCTACACCTTCAGTCTAGTGCATTAGTTTCTCAAAAGACTTTTGAGCATGTTTTCCTTGTTTGTTTGCTCCCCTTACCATGTGTCCTGGTTTAACCTGGGATAGAGAGAATTTATTCTCAATAGCTGTTACAGGGCTGTGTTTTGGATTTGGAATGGGGATGGTGCTGATAACACACTGATGTCCTGGGTTTTGCTAAGTCATGTTTCTCGTAAGCCAAGGACTCTTTGTCCTTCATCATCTCTGCTCTGCCATTGAGGAGCTACACAAAGGAAACTGGGAGGGAGCATAGTTGGGAGAGGTCATCCAAATTGTCCAAAGAGATATTTCACACCACAGAGCATCATGCCTGGTATATCATGCAGGGGAAGTTACCTGCAAGAGGAACTGATCTGGGTTCAGGGAGGAGTGTCTGGAGTCAGTCAGCAGGTGGTGAGCAATTGCATCATGCATTGCTTGCTTGTTTCTGGTTTATTATCATTACTATTATTATCATTTACTATTATTACTATATTGTACTTCATTTTCAGTTTTCAATTATTAAACGATTCTTATCGTGATATACAAGTTTTTCTCTGATTCTCCTCTAAATTTCGCTGTGGGTGGGAAGGAGAGATTGCTGAGCAAGTGGCTTTGTGATGTTTCATTTTCAGGTGGCTTAAAACCATGACATGTGGTCCTGTTAATTCTAAGGACATTTGTTTCAGGAATACAAGCAGATAGGAAATATGACTAAGCATAGCTCAAATACACACTATACACGCACACACACACACACACACACACACACACACATATATATAAAAGGAAGATATAACACCAAGGACTTCAAATAATGGTAATGTCACAGGCAAAATAGAAGTGAGCCTTCATCCCTCTCAAGTACATATTTTCTATTTTTTTTAAGTAGTTGGTGCGTGGCAGATGTTGGGATATTTGTATATAGACAAGTGAGATAAGCCTGAAGGGAGTTAGAAAAACTTTGGGGCCATTGTTTTAGTCTATGGACTCATATTCATTTAATAACTCCCACCAATTATTTTTATGAGTTCACAAAAGAATGACAGGCCAGTTCCTTAACAACTGTAAATGGCCTAGTTACCTCATAATAGTTTCAAAAGAATGTTTCATTCTCTTAAAATGCTCTGCATTCCAACATCAACATTTGATGTATTCTCTAATTTGTTATTTATGATGTGTGTAGATAACTGACTTTTTCTTCATAGAAATTATATGCAGAAATTTTTAAATACAATGAAGAAGTGAAAAAACTACTTGTTTATGTACCTAACAGATTAAATATTTGAGTCCTCTCCCTGTATCTTTCATTTTTCTCTCACACGTCATTGTTAATAGCTTGTGATACTGATTTAAGATTTTTTCTTTTTCATTGTTTTCAGATGGATGCTTCATTTTCCCAACAAACTGCAAAACCTTGTCATCCCCAAAACTAAATTCTTATTAATATATTATTTAAATTTGTTATATGGTATGATTCTACCAATAAAATAACCTACTTATTTCATAATTTTACTGGTCCATCTTAACAAAAATCTGAAGTGTGGTCAGCTAAAAGCACTTGGCTGCACAAATCTATATTGCTTTTCTAGAAGATGCTACATGGAGTTATGTACACATTTCATCTGTTCTAAATGTGAGTGACATCAGTAGATATATCTTGTGTGTTCCTATGAGTTCATGATGTGCTACCAAACTAAATGATACTATTGCATTTGACTAGGTCAGTCACAGAACATCAAAGCCTGTCTACACTTTAAAACCCTTCAAAACACAGCAGGCAGTTCACCTGTTGAGTCTCCTATTCAGTACAGCAGATTACTGTGTGACTATCAACAGATTTGACCATGAAGGAGATCCTTAAAGGTAACACAAGACAAGCTTACACACAGCCAAAGGTATATTTAAATGGGCTTTGAGTTCTATTACAGTCACACATACCTATTAATTCAGGCGGTACATTTTTTTTTTTTGTTTGTTTGCCTATGTTTTATCCTCTGAAAATAACCTGAATATGGAGTCAAGTTATTTTCTACTTCTTGAGTATAAAAGGAAGAAAACCACTATGGAGCATTCAGCTGTCATCCCATGTGCCAAGCTTTATTTAATTCCCTTTTAATTCAATTTATGCATCATACATTCTTCCCTTTAATTTAGGGTTAAACAAGCAAAAGCAGGAAAACAGGTTTGTTTTTTTTTAATTATGCTAAATGAGTTTTAGCTTTTCTTCCAAGAAAAAAAATCAGCAGCACTGTGCCACTATTTCAGACTTTTCAGTTTTCATCTGGCCATGAGTAGGTACTCTCTCTGGAGACATTTACACCACAACATCATCTCAGTCCACACCCCTAAATTATGAGCTTTAAAAAAGCATGATAACTTTCTCCCTGTAATCTAGACATTTGTAACAGATGAGAAGAATTTCTCCCCAGATATGCCTATTTCCTCTCCCTTGAGAATAATGGGAGTCTATGATAATTATTTCAAATATAGGTATCTGTTTGTGTGACCGATTCCAGAAAAAATCAGAATTTTAAATCCCATTTTTTGTGCATGGGTATGAAATAAAAAAACCCAAAACTCCTATAAAAACAAAACAGTTAGCCAAGAGGATACTGCTTCCTACTTATTGAGTCATTGTGTTTGTGCTGTAATTCACTAAACAAAGAAAATAATTACACAATCTATTATTTCAAAACTAAGACATATACAAGTAAAGATAACAACTGTGAAATAGGAGTCTATTTAAGCAGAATGGCTGACATGGAGTTATATGTAAAACATTCCTGACATTAATTGTACTCAGTAACAACCTTCAAGATCAAGCAGACATTGATATTCACAGAGCACATTCACTGCAGCCACAGAGCCTTCACAGAAGCTCATCTAGTAACAGAAATAGAAATGGAAAATAATGACCTGCCTGAATTAACAAGGGAATGCTGGTGGAATAATTTTCTTTTATACATCAACATATTGACACTGATATTTTAATAGAATGATCCATCTCACTCTCTAAAATGACCTACAGATTTTAGAAAAGTTATAAAGAAACAATTACTATTTTTGTCTTTGGAGGAGTTCAGATGGCAAGACAGCAGTATCCCCTGTACTAAGGTAGCCAGTGCACATTCTTTCTTTCAGAAGAGAAAGAAAATATACATGTGCTGTGGGCTGACCTTGTCTGGGCACCAGGAGTCCACCAAGCTGCTCTATCACTTCCCAGTGAGACACGGGAGAGAAATTTTTTTAAGTAGTTGGTGCATGGCAGATGTTGGGATATTTGTATATATAAGATGGAAAACAACTTGTAGGTTGTGATAAGGCAGTTTATTAAAGAAAAAAGAAAAACTGTAAGTTAGCATAAGCAAAGGGAAAAAAATTAATCTCTACTTCCCACCAGTGAATGATGTTCAGCCACTTCCCAGGAAGCAGGACTTCAGCAAACATAGTGGATGTCAGGAAGGAAAATGCTGTAGAATAAAAGAATGCATGTGATTCTTCCTCCCTCCCTTAGATTTCATATCTGAGTTGACATCATATGGTGTGGAATATCCCTTTGGTTAATTTGGGTCAGCTGGTCTGGTAGTGTCCCCTCCCAGGAATTTGCCCATACCCAGCCCCTTGATGGGGGCAATGTTGAGAGCCAGCCCTGACGCAGTGCCAGCACTGCTCAGCAGTACTCGAAACACTGGGGTGTTATCAGCACCTTTCCTGCTACCAGCACAAAGCTCAGCACTGGGAGGACTGCTAAGGGAAAATGAGCTCCATCCCAGCCAGACCCAATACAACACGATATATTGGTTCACTTGAATACCACAAATGACTGAGAATGTCTGTGTTTAATGTGTGTTTAAGTTGTAAGTTGTTCCAAAAGCTGTAAGTCTATCCAGTGAAAAAAGCTATAATTGCTAATGTAAAATCATCATAGAATCCTAGAGAGGCTTGGGTTGAAAGGAACCTTAAAGATGTTTCAAACCCCCTGATGCCCAGGGTCACAACATATTCCTTTAATTTCTGTAATATGTTAATAATACAATTTAACATGTTGTCTACAAGACACAATGAAAGCCTGCGGACTTTTTCAGTGTATTTTTAACATTACTACTGAAATTAACCAGGAAGAAGTAATACTTACCCATTAAAGGCTTTAATTGTTAAATATTGTTTAACTAATAGGTAAGAAGATTGAGAATAGAAAGAAAAATCAACAAGGTAATATACTAGTTCTTGGTCCTGTTAAAATCATATGGTTTTGACCATATTTGATGTCAAGTACCCTTGATATTATAAAAATTTTAAACTCACTGCATACATACTTTATCTTTTGAACTAAAGTTAAAAAGATAAAGTAATTATTAAAAAAAATAATCATTTTCTATGTTAAAACCGAAATATTTTTCTTAACTAGTCAGGATTGATGTCAAGGCCAGGCTGAATTGGGCCTTGATTTAGTGGGTGGCACCCCTGCCCATGGCAGGGGGCTTTGAAACTAGATCTTTGATCTCCTCTAACTCAAACTACTATTCTATATATATGAAGCTGGAGAAAAAAAATATGAAACATTGGCTTTATGAATGAAAGATGTTTAATATGATTTCATTAACAGTTTCAGAAAACTATTTTTATCTTCAAAGTTATTTATACACCTATATTAGATTAAAATATTCTGAGTTTGAGTCAGAAGCTCAAAGGCTTATTGGGAATAACTGGGAATTCCAAAAGAATTGAATCTACAGTTTTAATCACAGCTTGAGCCAATAAAAATATTCTTAAAATGTATCTGTAAATTTAGTATTTCCTAACATTAAAGGTGAGCCGGGCCAGTCCGTTCACACTGATTCATAATGGGAAGATGAGAGGCAATGAGCAGAGAATGAAAACATTCTTTCACCTTGAAAACAGTCACTCAGTACACAAGGCTTTCCCAAGAAAGGTGGTCATTTTCAAGATCAAACTAGACAAAACACCGAGCAACTCAGTCTTATCTCAGTCCTGTCCCTGCTTTGAACAGGAGGGTGGACAAGAAACCTCCTGAGATACCTTCTCAATTGAATTATCCTATGGATTCACAGTACTCAGGAAATGAGCCTAGTTTAATTTTTTAACTGAAAAGTTGTTAGACAAGGAAGCATTACTGAGGAATTTCCCAAAAATGCATTTGAAAGCTTGATGTGGTAATGGCATTCATGATTTTTCTGTTATTTAAGTATTCATAGAGAATTTTATTCTCTGAATATGTAAGAGTTCCAGAATTCAAAGCATAGATGTGCTCCTTAAAAATAATTCTGGAAAATTCAGTTAGACTTTATTACAGGGAATTCTTCTGAGTCTAAATATGTTTTAGTCTTTTATGTTCATTTCCTTGTTTGCTGAACATTTGCTTGTTTTCAGACGTAGGGTGAAAAAATGGTTACAAATATTGCTTATGTCTTCAAAGCTTGTTTCAGCTGCCTCTTATTTTCTTGTTGCATGTATTTTGTAAGAGTCTGCTATAATTAGATATGGACTAGTGGATGGTTCTGAAAAACTTAACACTCCAGGCAAGGAAAATTTCTTAAAACAATAAGAAAACATTACTTCATAAAAATCTGCTTTTACCTATACAAGAGAAAACTGCCATATTCTAAAAAGGTTTTTTCAACTTAAAAATTTCTGTCAATTAAGTGTTCTTAAAAGTTTTAAATAACCTTTATTATTAGAGAAAAAAAAAGGACAATATTCTCAATCATTACAGCAACATTTTAGCTATGTGCAGAAGTTTGATTTTTAAAACAACCTCAGAGGATATCTAAGTTTTTTTTCTTCAAATATGGCAATTACCTTGAAGCAAATAAGAATGTTCTTGAAGAAATGCTAGATTTATGTTACAGGAAGAGCTGGCATGCTTGCCTCTCATTCTGTGGGATTGGAGGGAAAAAGACAAGATAACAGTCATAGATATTTAGGCAAAATTGCAAAATTTAGGCAAAATTATTTTTTTTTTCCTTTTCCTAAGTGTATACACAACATTTCTTTGTTTCCAATATAGGTCTGAATCTCTGTAGGAAGACTGCAACAAAACCAGTCCACAAGATAGGCTCAGATACCGGCCTAGGTCATGCTCCCTGACATGATTTTGCATGGGCTAACCATCATTTATCCTGGCAATAGCAAAGCTTGGTCTAGTGGCAGAGCTCACCATCCATCAGCACAGAGAAAGCAGAGCTGTTATTTTGTACCTGGACTCTGTATGTGGCTTCGGCTTAATGTTTCTAAGAAAAATACCAAGGAAGGCTTACTCAAGGAACGCCTTCCAGAAAAGGTACGATGGAACATGCACCCTGTGGGGTCTCATCATCCTGCCAGGCTCCCCAGCACAAAACCAGACAGCTAGACTGCTTCCAGGTGTGTAGATGCAGTTTGAATGTAGAGGGAAAAAAGGTTTTTTCTTTGGAACAGAAGAGTACTACTATTACTTAAAACAACAATAATTAATACTATTCAGTAGTGTTACCAGTAGTAATCAACTAAAAAAATATTTGAAAATAATGAGTGCCAAAAATATTCCTAAAAATGTCGATTCAAATGCAGTAAAAAGAATGAGGAAGTCAAAAGTTACATTATTAAAGACTAACTTCCGAGATATTTAGAGGTGTAATGATGGCTAAAAAGGGAAAGTATTCAAACTATTTCTTTTAATAATGTATTCTAAGAATTCTCCTGTTTACATAATAATTGATGTGAATCTATAAGTTATTTTTTATAGAAAAAGATAATTAGCTGCACTAAATTGTTTGAGGGTCTATGACTTTTCCTTAATTGCCTCTTTCACCATAGATCTTCTCATAGCAAGTGCAAATCTACTCATGAACTGCAAACTATTCTTCTTTTATCCTAAGTGGAATTTTACTGAATTGAATAAGATTCTTTAATCTTACTTTTAATGTCTATAATTTCTTGGATGAATTCACTTAGTTATAAGAACCATTAAATTTTTTTAAAAGTTTCTGCAGATAAATAAGAAAGTAGCTGAGGACAACTCCCAGATAATAGTGATAAATGATTTAATATTTTCAATGAGAAGAGTTCTAATATTTTTAATTTTTTTAACTGATTAAACAAAGATGATACCTATAATTCCACGAAGACAACAGTATTTTCAAACATCCTTCTTGTTTTTAATGCGAAAAAATAGAAAATAAATGTTTAACTTTTAGTATACAAGTAATTAGCAATTGAGAATAACAAGTTAAATCAGGTCAGATACTCCATTGACCAACATGTACATTGTCTTATAATCTTCATTACATCAAAATACAGCTTTACTCCATGTCACTGCTTACAGAACAAATTCTTTCAAGTCACTTTTTAAAAATCTGAAGACAAAGCAACCATATGCAAATTTCAGAATGCAGTAATTCTACTTGACACATTGTGTAACTAAGCTTATATAACACATAAAATATGGGATTGTGAGGATTTTCTGTTGCTCCTTTTAAAATATTATTAATTATAAGGGGTTGTTTTCTAGTCCTTGAGTATATTATCTTATTTCAAAATATTACACAACAAAGAATCAAAACAAATTTTACCTTTTCTATCAAATACAAATGTGGCAGTGTTTCTATCAAAGTGTACAAGTGTTTCCATCAACTATAAGTGTGTGCCAGAGCTTTTCTATTTATAAATACATATAAATTAATGTATATATATATCTGATTTTGCATTTAGCAGATACAGCTGATAGACATCTGCATTTTCATTTGATAGTCATTGAGATTGTGCTTTTTCTGATTATCTCCATGATTACTAATTGATGAAAAGTGCAAAGAAAATAGAATGAATCTGTGAAGTTGTGCAGAAGTTTGTAGAACTTATTTCTTCAGTAAAAGTCAGATTGTACTATTATTCTCAAAGTTATACACGTACTCTTCTATTTTTTGTACTTTTTCTGAAGAAAAGATGTCTATTGCTTCTCTTATTTTTGGTATGTACTAGAAAAACAAAAGCTCAATTCTTTTCAGCCTTTTCAGCCATTATTAAGAAATGCCTCTGCCCAAAATAAGGTGAGACCATATGCTGAAGTCAATAATGCAGATTTAATTTAACAGTAAATGAGAGAAGAGAGAGAAATAGCAAAGAGGCAGTGGGGGGGGGGGGGGGGGGCGGAGAGAGAGAGAGAGAGAGAGAGAGAGAAAAAGAGAGAGAGAAAAAGAGAGACAGGAAGATTAACCAGAAGATAGTCACCACCACTGCATGGATCCTGCGGTGTCCTGCAGATCCTTCACCACCCTGCTCTTCTCAGTGGTGGGTGTCTCAGAGTCGTTCTTCTGGAGATAACGCCTTTATACAGTCCAAGTTTCTGGTATGCATGGAGCATAGATGCCATTGCCATAACTTGTGATGGCATATGTATAAGCAGTTGTTTCCTTTCCCACATATTTCCACAGTGGGAATATTTGTTTGGATGCATTAACTAGGAAGATATTCAGATCTGTCTCGCCAGGCCTGGAATTAGAACTTTTCTCTCGCAAATTTCTCCCTTTTGTGCTTATCTCAAGTTATCACTTCAGTGATTTAGCTTATGGCGAATTCCTTCTGTCGCCTGGACAGTGTTTTGAGATAGGCAAGTGCATTCTTTAAGTCCTTATACCTTTACCATCTTAAAGTTGAGGTAGTTAATATAAATTTGTGAAACATACCTTGAAGATAAGAGAAAAAGTTAATGATCTTAGGGGGTAACAGGATAGCAAAGTACGAACAAATAAATCAAAACTACACCCCACAAGTCTAAAAACCTTATGGAAAAAGAAAATATTTTATTTAAGGATTACAATGGTAAGATGAAATAGACGAGATAGAGCACATGGATTGTAATAAATTTAGCAAGGTTACAGCTTGGTACAACCACTGACAGGAGGTCATCAATGCTAACTAATTACTAAAAAGGTCTCAGGAATTACTGTGTAATATTATCTAACCTAGGTTGCTAGTTGAACTACACCAATTCATCTTAAGGACAGTAAATATTTCTTTATACAAATATAGTCATAAAATGTAGTACTAAACCACTTGGCTGAAAATAAAAAATGAAATATCCTTCTCTTATCAAATAAGGAACATATTTTAAAGACTCACATTTGGGCTGAACAAATCTCCCTACAGTGCAAACAGCATCTGTGTAGTCTTTCAGTGTTGCCTGTCATTGTTTCCAAAGTGCATATACTTTTGTTTTCCACCTAAATTCTAGATGAATATTCCTGTTTAGACAAGACAACCTTCTACACTGCTTACTTTAGTTCTGAAACTTCGAATTTACACTCTCTCCTTTGTAGCTTAGCTTGAATTTAAGGCTGAAGATTGTTGTCCTAGGGTATTATATAGCCTAATATTTGAAGAGCTGTTGTAAAATAAAGAGGAATGAATTCATACACCCTCTGGTAGAAGGGAACTTTTAGTCCAAATTTTATACATCTGGGAACTGATTTGACAAGTAGGGGAAAAAAATTTATTGGACCTTATTTGCAAATGTTCTGAAATCTAAAACCCTAGCTGACTGTATAATCAGATGTGACTCATAGAACATACTCGCAGTCATATATTCCCCCAGGCCATTTTTATTTGGTTTCTCACTAAATGTGTACAAGCATTTACACTTTCCACTGAAATGTCTCATTTTCCTATTCAATGACTAGAAAAATCCTCACATTCTAAATTGTCCTCAGGGGGCTATCAGAAGTCCCTAACACTGCGTGCTGCCTATACAATCAATGTACATATTTTGTAGGCACAGGAACATCTAAATTAGGTGACTAATTTAGTAACCTAGGTGTAAGTTGCACAGTGTTAAAAAGCTTTTATTTCAGCATAATGCACAGGATGATATATAAAAGATTAAAATAAGAGAGATTTTTCACTCTATTATTTTAATTAAGAAACACTGAAAGGAATCATCTGAGTGATGTAACTCCCTACCCTGGTGTCCTGGTTTAGGAATGTTATTCTCCAATTTAATACTCCTGCTAAAACCACATCACCACTCACTTCTTCTCCCACTCTAATTGGAAGCACGAAAGGCAAAGGTCACAGGTTGAGATAAGAACAATTTTCTGGAAACAGCAATGAGACAAGAAAACAATGAGTAACAACAACAGTATTAATAAAAAATGTGTAAGACAAATAAACACTTCACACAGAAATAAACACAACAATAAACAATAAGGGACCAATTCACCCACCAAGTTTCTCCACCACAAGGAACACCCTTATCCTTAGAAGGCAATACCTTCCCCCAGCCCCATCAATTATGTGATGTACTGAACAACATCTGGGGCCTAGGCACACCCCCTCAAACACTGCCCATCTCAGCAAAAAATTAACCCTGTCCTGGCCAAAACCAGGACACTTGCATTTTTTGAACCAAAAATTCTTCCATTGGTATGTATTTTATCTTCTGCTGAAAGGTGTAAAAGTAGTTGACATCCAGAAGCCTTTTTTATAGTACTAGCTGGTATTAATGAATCATGAAACTGCCCACCCATTTCTCCTAGAAAGTTGGATGCATATTCTTGTGTTTCATGACACTATCTAACCTTAAACTAACAGATAAAATTAGATTAATGAGAAATGAAGGTACAAACCATTTCCTAACAGATGTTTGTAATTTCATAGAATAATTTATGTTGTTATTACGAACATAAATGTGAATGAAAATTTACAAGCAATCTGCTCTCAGAATGTTACCCTCTAAATTAAAAAGAACATGACTTGCTGTGTTCTGCAGGTCAGCTAGGAGGTTCATATGAAGTTAAACTAAGGAAATGTCTAGGATCAAAAAATCACTCCAATTCGTAATATTGATCATTTGTTAAGCAGGTAGGTTAACACAGATTAACAGTAGAGCCTTTAAAAATTTGGAAAATGAGGTGATGCAAAATGCATGGGAAGTAGTTGTAGTAGTAGAAGGATTAAATCTGATACTTCAGGATTGTCTTCTGAAAATTTTTTTTTAGATGCATTACATTATCCTTTTCCCCCTGTAATCTAAAAAATCTTAGAGTTTCAAGATAATAGATGTTCCTATCAGGTTTAGAGACTAAAAGGCTACTCACCATTTGTGATGCTTTTTAGGACAACTTTAAATACTCAAAATCTCTTGGATACAAACACTCTAACCTTTAAACAAAACTGTCAATCAAACAGGGAGTCAAACTTAAGCTACAGAAGATATATACATTTTGTATAAGAAGGCAAAATATGTTTAATAGGAATAAACAAGTAACTACATGGAAAAAAGCAGAAGTAATTGGTATAAAATGAGTAGGGATTCTATTAAAGAGCTTCAAAACCCCATATTTCTGTAATATTATCTCTGAATTATAAATATTTTTACTATATTGTAACAACACTGTGATTATACTGGTAATAATCATCATGCTATAGAATCATAGAAACAATCAGGCTGGAGAAGACCTTTAAGATCATCTAATTTAACCCTTAATCTAACACTGATATGTCCAACAAAGCATCTCTCTAAGTGCAATATCTACATATATTTTAAATAATTCCAGCGAGTTGAGTGTACTCAACTTCTTCCTTGGGCAGCCTGTTTCAATGCTTGGCAATCCTTTCCATGCAGAAATTTTTCCTAATTTCCTAAATCTCTCTTGCACAACCTGAGACTGTTTCCTCTTGTTCTGTTACTTGTAACCTGGGAGAAGAGATCAATCTTTTTTTTCTCTGCAACCCCCTTTCATTTAATTATAAAGAGAAAAATGTCCTATCTTGAGTCTCTTTTCTGCAGATGAGGGACCAGCTCCTTCAGCTGCTCCTCATAAGACTTGTACTTCAGACCCTTCACCAGTTCCATCGGTCTTCTCTGGACACACTCTGGCACCTCAATATCTGTCTTACAGTGTGAGGCCCACAGCTGGACACAGGATTCAAGGTGTGGCCTCACCAGTGCCAAGTACAGGGTGGCAATCTCTATCTTAATCCTGCTGGCCAAACTATTTCTGATACAGGCCAGGTTGCCATTGGGTTTGTTGGCCACCTGGGGCCTCTTCTGGCTCATGCGGGCTCTGCTGGTTCATGTTCAGCTACTGTTGACCAGCACTCTCAGGTCTTTTTCTCCTCAGCACTTTTCCCCCAACCTGTAGTGATGCAGGGAGCTATTGTAACACAAAGGTAAGACCTGGCTCTTCACCATATCTAACCTTGTGCTCATCCAGCTGTCCAGATCCCTTTACTCTCCAACAGATCCATGCTCCTGCCCAGCTTAGTTTCATCTGTAAAATTACTGAGGGTGCACTCTATCCCCTCATCCAGATCATTGATAAAATTATTGAACAGAACTGGCCTCAATACTGGACCTGTGCAATATCACTTGATGCCATGTGGAGCGAGTCTGGGCCTGCACCTGTAGAATTTCCTTCTTGACTAATATTTAGGCTTTCAGTCTCCCTTGCCCTTTAGAACTGTCTCCCAAGGAACCCTTTCAACCAGCCCTCTAAGCCCACCAAAGCCTGCCTACCAGAAGTCAAAGGAAGTTCTGCTGGCACCCCTTCAAGAATTGAAAACGCCGTAATTTCATTATTGCTGTGCCCAGGAAAGGTCCCAGCCATCATATCACTCACAGCCCTTCTGTGCTCACAAACAGGATCAGTAGAGCATCTACCCTAGCTGATTCAGTCACAGCTGTGGTAGGAAGTTATCTTCCACATGCTCCAGGAATCACCCTGACTGTTTCTCTCCTCTGTATTCTATTTCCAGCAGACATCTTGGAAATTAAAGTCTCCCATGAGAACAAGGGCAAGTGACAATGAGATTCCTCCCAGCAACTTATTGACAAGGTTATGGCTCAAAATGAGGAATATTAACATAATTTACTGCATTGTAAAACACATTAATAAACTGCTGGTACTAAGTAGATGACTGACTGAAGACAGTCAGTCATCACATCATTTATCTATGAGGCAAAAAACATCTTAGGAAGTGGGACATGAACCAAGGACTCCTTATGGTACATGCATCTTCATTCTGAGGTCATTCTGGTTTGAACTGGCCCTGGTTGAGCCCTCCAGCTAGCTCTGTGTATCACAGATGTGCAAAGTGACTGTCCAAATGCCTGGCTTCCACCTGTTTAGCAGTACAAACTTATCTACATTTGGTTTATCTGTAAAGGTATCAAACCTAGGTTTAAATATCTTCATGTAAAATTGAGTCACAGACCTTGCTGGGATACATTTGACGATCTTTGAGATATTTTCCTGTGTTTTACAACTCCTTTGGGCTGTAATCCATTGTATAAGATGCTTAATGAACAAATAAATTAAATGACAATCAGGGTTTAAAATGTGTTTTATAATATGCCTTTTTGATGACCTTTTAATAATGCAACAATGCTGATTTAGGTTCAAAATAATGTAGTATTTATTATTTATGCATTATAAACATTAATTATTTATGAAGTACACATTCTTTATAACATGCTGTAAACCATCTAAAATGGAAATGAAAAGTTTTTGGAAAATGCTTATTTCATTTCATGTAAAGACTTATAGAGACCTCAAAGAAAGAAAATCTTAATGTTTAAAAAGATCAAAATTCTCTTCTACATGATGATGGAGTTCTGGCCAAAAAACCACCAAAAAATTCATAGGATTCAAATGTTCTGTCCAATTGGAGCATAATTTGAATGTTTAAGCATGTTCCTAATGTCATTTTAGACACAATTATAACTTGCCTGCACACCAAGCAGAGAGTGGGTCTTCTTAAGCTCCTGTGACTGATCTGCCAGGATACTGGAGCTATCTCAGATACTTTATGGTTCAAATAGAAATCTAAATTTAGGCATCTGAATTTCTCCCTTGAAACCCTAACTTGGGAGTGTTTCAGCCTGAACTGAAATCTCTTTAAATAACTTTCTTTTGTCACTATGTCTGTCCAACATTCAGCCCAAACTCTAGCTGATTGGTTGTACATTCTGCAGAGAAAATATGGTTTTCCATAGCTTAATCTTGAGTGGGTGTATTAAATATAATTTTTATTTCTTGGGGTAAGTAGTTTTAGTAACGATGCTGTATAAACAGTAACACTTTTTAATTTTTAAATAAGAAAACAACTGTTATTCCATTTTGTGAAGATGTAGTATTTGTATGTGCCCTGCATGCTTTGATAGCAGCTTAGACTCTTGGGAGTATTCAAATGACTTTCAGATTAAATAAAGCATGTCTAGGCAGCTACTGGGGTGTGATGTTTGAATTGTTATATTTTAATTGTCTAGCTTGGAACTAGACGATTTCAGTTTTAGCTACCAAAGAGTTTTTCTAAATCTGGCTGAAGTTCTCCAGCAAGGAAAAAATTAAATAGACGGAAACAATATTTTATTTTGATTTTCTTTATCAACTGGAAAAATATTAAAAAAGCTGAAATAATGTCACTTAAATAGTATCGGTTTATTAAAAAACCTATTTTTTCTTTTAAAGACAGTCCCAAGAAGCAAAACGTTTTAATCTATACAGAATCTGCATTTAATCCTGCACAATTATGCATTGCAGCAAGTTGGGTATTATAGCAGGCTTATATTAGAATGTCTATAAAAAAATCACCATAATACCCTTTGATTAATGCATTAAATCACATTTTTTTTCAGAAAGTTTAAAACAAGGACACAAATAGCACTATTTCCTTTGTAAATTTTATAGTGACCCACATGAGGCCAGGAAAAAAATAACTCTTCTTTTTTCATTTCTTCTTTGTTCCTTATTCCTCCTTCCTTCTAGTTTTCCACCTTATACTACCTTATTACATTTTCCACCTTATATTGAAGCCTATGGTCTTTGTATTTGTAAGTCATGGGCAAACATGTTATAAATGTCTTTTTTTTTAAACTTGCTTTCCCTATGAAATGGACTTAAAACTGTTCTGATAGGAAATACAAAACCTCCATATTGTAAGCAAACAGAGCTCTACCAGTACAAAGATACCATAAGATTGGCAAAAAATAAGGCTATTTGTCCTATTTTTTATGTAATTGCTGGTGGGCATGATCTTTGACTTGTCCTGAGAGAATGAAGCTATTGTGGAGAGTGGGGTTATTCAAAAGTACTCTCAGATTCTTCTCACAGATGCATTATTATTTCAGTTGCAGACGTAGCATTCTAATCTATTAAATTGCATATTGTACTGTTTTTGGCTGGGTGAGAGTTAATTTTCTTCACAGCAGCTCAAATGATTTGAGGTTTATGAACAAAAGAGCGTTGGTAACAGAGGGGTGTGTTGCCCATTACTCAGCAGTCACTGACCCACGGCCTTTTCTTGCTCGTCTGCTTCTCCCCACCAGTGAGGAGGCTGGAGGTGCACAGGAGCAGGGAGATGACACTGCCAGGACAGCTGCTCCCAACTAACCATGGGATATTCCACAACCCACGGTGTCACACTCAGCATATAAAGCTGGAGGAAGAAGAAGGGGAGACATTCGGACTTAGGGTGTTTGTCTTCCCAAGTCACTGTTCTGTGTGATGAGGCCCTGCTTTCCTGGAGATGGTTGAGCACCTGCCACCCATGGGAAGTGGTGAATGAAGTGTTTGTTTGGCTTTGCTCGTGTGCACAGCTTTTGTTTTACCTTTTGAGCTGCCCTTAATTTAACCTAAGAGATTTCTCACTTTTACCTTTCCAGTTGTGTCCCCCATCCCCCCGAGGGGAAGCAAGCAGAGCAGCTCTGCGGGTCTTAGATGCCTTCCTGGGCTAAACTGCAACAGTGGTTAAACCTGACAAGGTACAAATGACAGCCCTCATTGCATACATGCAAATCTGCTTCTGGCACAGATATTGGTAGCAACATAAGTGGGTAAACTGCTGTACCTAAATGCAAAAATTCCTCTCAGTAATTCCACACTACGCATATATATATGTACATGAAATTGTCTTTTACAGCCTTTATAATTTATTCCAAAATTTTAAAGTGCTTTGTAAATTTTTCTCCAAAAAGAGACTATAATAAATGCTTTAATTTAAAAAACAAAAACAAAACAAAACAAAACAAAACAAAAAAACCCCCCCAAAAAAAAAACCCCAAAAAAACCACTACTTGAGAATGACCAGCCCAATATGAGATTATTTGCCAAGTCAATTTTCACTAAGGGTACCACATACTTTGGGTGTACAATTGTTCCAATTTGAATGCAAAATGAATGCAAATCAAGATACTTGAGACTTGTGTTAATTGATTAAAGAAACCATCTACAATATCTGTGAACCTGCAGTGTCCTAGTGCCTTAGTAGAAAAACAAATCTGAAGACTTTCCCTGAATTAATTAGTAGCCACTCAATCAGGTCACCTAGTCTATATGTCAGCAACTATTTTTTCCCACTTTATTTAACTGAAAATCACATCATCATCAGTCCCTTTGATGGCTGATAAGGCTAAGGGTATTAACAACACAGAAAACAAAGGGCTAAACTTAATGAAAAGGCTAAATTAGACCAATTTTGGAAAAGGCTGGTGCTTATTATCACCTGATCTGATAATATTGGCAGTCAGTAATTAGCCAACAGCAGGTATAAAAGTCAAGTTAAAACATACAGGTCTAACAATTCTACAGGCCGCTTTATGCAAGAGTTTAAACTGAGAATCTCACCTTTAGCTAATTGGTTTTCAAGAAATATACACTGACTTTAGCATGAAGTGAGTATTTTGGTATCTTATGATACTCATGGGTTTGGGTGCAGCTTGATTTAGTTAGGGCTTAGTATGTACCTTAAGAATAATTAAATACTGTGTATTTTGAAATTAATAGCCACAAGATTCCTACACATCTTTTCTAAAGTGCAAAAGTTTTTTTGTTCTGTTTTGGCAAAGTTAATCAAAACAGAAGAAAAGTTTTAAAATTTACCCAATATCTTATGCCTTAAAAAAGCAAAATATATTCAGCCATAATGTCCCCAGTGATTAGAGCTGTACTATCCAGGGCATTCAGAGGGAAACAGAAGAATATAAAAAACCAAATTAAATAATCAGGCCATTTATTCTAGGTTTATGTGCTTCTCCCAACCACCCCATATAGCTCTTTGTGGCAACACAGCTCCCTGCACTACCTAGCTTAAAAAAAATATTTTAGATTATGACAAGTAAGTAAGGGGACAGTTTCAAGTTTCAATTACTAAATTAAACGTTATTGTTTTCAAAACCTCCTAAAGATCTTAGTTTTTATTAATGTTTCATCTCCCTTAATAAAATTGCCAAAATCTTCATAGCAAGGAAGAATGGATTTAATAAAATATTTTACAGTAAAAACCTCCCAAGAAACAAAACAAAACAAAGCAAAACAAAATGGATAGTGAGAAGGAAAGATAGTAATAGTAAAAAACAGTGGGGGTAATAGTAGGAAAGATAGTAATAGTAAAAAACATGATGCATAAAAAACCTCAGCCCTCTAACAATATAAGTCAGTAAATTATCTAGCTCTGAAAATATATTATCATTAATTTTTTATTTTATTTTCTGAATACAGAACTTCTTTCTGATAAGACCAACTTTAGGCTAGATTGCTCTACCCATATTTTTTTCCCATACCATCATTTCATAGTTTAAAAATAAGAAAGAAAAACCTTTCACAGAATTTTATATCTGTCAGAGCTCAAATAGTTTTTAAATAAATAGTTTTGAAATGCACAAACTGAAGTTTTCCTAGGTGTTTTTGATATCTTTGTCGTAAAATATATTTTTTATTTTGTTGGGTTTTTTTGTTTGTTTTTTTTTTAGTTATAGTCAAGCATCTACTGTAAGAAGTCAGCTAAATTCCCAAATGTAAACACTCGACTTCTGGTCTGCCAGTGAAAAAGTTGGCATTAAAAATTACAGTTTATTGTAAATTAATATTCACCCATGTAGGGCTTTTATTCCACTTTTTTCCATCATTTTCTGTGCTTCAAACACTTTGCTTTATTCAAAAGCAAAATTTCTCCTATTTTAATATCACATTTGTTGACATTTCAACTATATCAATACAAATATATATTTTTTTAAGACTAAGTAAGGATTTGTGAGACTCTCTTTTTCATTTATTCTCTCTCTGGAATTTAAAAGCATGCCTGGAAAACTCAAGAATATTGTCAACATCTCCATTGGCTTCTGTTTTTCTTTAGTCTATTAATAGTACTTAAAAAATCGGTGCAAACTTTATTTTCTAGCCTTCCCTTCCTGCATAGTTTGGTCATAGGTGAAGACATGAAGTCATAGTGAAAAAGAAATCATTCCTATAAAGGGCTGTGTCTGCTTTCTCAGCTTGGGAGCAAGCCAGTCTTTAATTGCATCCATCTGTCTGAGTTCTGATTTAATGTAGGTGCCTAACAATTTATTGCACAGATAAACTGTTTCCGCAATCTTCACTTTACACTTCAGCACCTTTACACACAGGGGGATCAAATTAAATGTCCACAGGCAGTATTCACTGTGGTATTCCTACTTCTGAGCACTTGAGATTGCAGTCTTGGTAATGTTTTTAAATTATTTAGTTTTTGGGATCAATTTAATACTTAAGGAGAAGAGTGTGCAAAATGCAAATAATGGTTCATGTGGGATCATGCTGACATCCAAATGAATAATGCACATTAAAACACTTTCCAATCACTGTAACTATCTGTGTTAATAGAATGAGGAAAAAAATCCCCAATAATTAGGAGCAAAAGAGTCTAGTAAGTGATGAAAGGTTGAGAATGGATTTCCTAGGCTTCCAGAGGTCATGTAGTAGTTAGTCCCCCCCAGGAAACTGCCCTCAGGGACAAGGGAGAACAAAAGAGCCAACAGATCTTTGAAGATATTTTTCATGGAGTGCAAGATCTCTCAACCCCCAGGTGTAAGAAACCAATAAACCAAGGCAAAAGATCAGCATAGATGAGTAAAGGCCTGTGGGTCAAACTAAAGGACAAGAAAGAAATGCACAGGCAGTGAAAGATACAGGGACAGTTATGGTGAAACACTGGGAGAGGTTGCTCAGGGAAGTTGTGAATGTCCAATATTATTGAACATTCAAAATTCAGGGTCAGGTTGGATGAGGCACTGAGGAACATGATCAAGTTAAAGATGCCCCAGTTTATTGCAGGGGGTTTGGGCTAGATGACCTTTAACATTTCCTTCCAACCCAAAATATTCTATTATTCTGTGTATTCTAGCCATCACAAACAGCTGCATTTTGTGTCCCAAGATTCACCAATGTGTCAGGTACAGCTCAAAATTCTGTAAAGGATATCTCAGGGAATGAAAAACAATGTTATTACTTTAAAGAAACTGTCTACTTTAGTTTCATAACTGTATTACTTTAAACTTCAAATCTTCCAAGATGTCTTTATGTATAACTCCCTGTTGTGGATTGATAGTCTATGTATACATTATTTTTAATGACATACAGATCCATTCCTCACTTTCAGAAAATGCCTCTCCTAAAATCCTCACTTTCTTATGGCTTTCTTTGTCTCCTTCCTATTTTTCAAGGAACATGGCTCTTAAAGCAACTTTGTCAATCATCCATGTTTAATCGTCTGCTATTGTGAGCAACTGCACCTTAAAGACCCCATTTAAGGTCAAACATAAATTTACACATAACCAGTTTATATTTATTTATGCCTATTAGTATTTGAAATTGTTGCTTTTATCTTAATATTTTTTCCTTGCAGTTACAAAGAATAATCATATGTGCTATTAACATCCATTAGGTTAAGCCAAAATCCCCACATACTTTCTTAGAGTTTGGTGCCATGCCAGCTTAAACCACTCTAATTTGAGATTATCCTTTTTGCCTGTCCCTCTGACTTCAGTCATGTGTGCTGAGAGTAGTAACTGCCTTTCAAGCTGTCAAACACTAAACCAGTTTACAGAACTAATTCAAAAGCAAACTAAATGTAAATAAGGCAAAATTATATGTTGTCCAGTTATTGGGGATTTTTTCTGTGTCCTATGAAGTGTTGTTTTCTTAGTTCCAGTCCTTGAACTGCAGTATCAGCGGATGCACATGTATTTGTTTCAGTACAAGTTAGAAATTAGGAAATATAGAAATATAAAAGTATAATAGGATACAGAAATATGATAGAAACAGAAGGTACAGCTTTATAACATGCAATGTGATCAAAACTACAAATTCCATAATTGGCACTTTGAGACAATTATTCCTGAAATGTAATCCACTTTAAGTAAGTAAATTTGCTCCAGCCAGACATATGCATAGATGTATAAGTATAATCATACACATGCACTGTCAGAATTCTCATATACTTAAGTTATATATGCATGCAAGAGACCAGTGAATCCAGTAAAAAGATGTTATGGTTTAACCCCAGACAGCAACTATGAACAACACAGCCATGTGCTCACTCACCTCCCCAGTAGAAAGGGAAAGAAAAACAGAAAGGTAAAACCCATGGGTTAAGATAAGAACAGTTTAATAAGTGAAATAAAATAAAGTATGATGCTAATAATAATTATTCTAATGAAAAGAGAGAGAAAGAAATGCAAGGGAAAAAGAATGGTGAGGCACACCACAACTGCTCACCTCTTGCTGACCGATGCCCAACCCAACCCTGAGCAGCAATCAGTCTATCCTGGCCAGGTCCCTTCAGTTCATACACTGCATATGAAGTTCTGTGATATGGAATATCCCTTTGGTCAGTTTGGGTCAGCCATCCTGGTTGTGCTTCCTCACAGCTTCTTGTGCATCTGGTCACTGGCAGAGCAAGGGAACCTGAGAAGTCCTTGATTTAGGGTAATCACTGCTTAGCAGCAACTCAAATATCAGTGTGTTATTGGCATTTTTCTTGTCCTAAATCCATATTAGCTAGTCGGGAAAAATTTAACTCCATCACAACTAAGCTAGGACAGAAGGATAGATCCAGGGAATTTAAAAACAACAGGAGGTTTAAAATAATTTTGGAAGAGTGAATTGAAGCAGCAGAAGGCAAGAAGTGTACCTGGTAAGCAGAGCAGAAAACAGTACTGAACAATGAAGTTTAAATAAATCATGTAAAAACTGCAATAAAACATCTCTTAACAGATGTTCAGAAAACCTATGGAGAATTAGAAAGGAAAAAAAAACAAACCAAAATAAAATCCCCAAGTATCTCTCAATATATTTCAAACACAAGTTAACATAGTACTTTTATATTTTTATTTGCTTGTAACAAGTACCCAATATAGAACTCAACAGCTGATATCTTCATGAAAGTTATGTCAGCTACCACCATAATGAAGGAAATCTGCAAGAAACTTAAAAATACTATAGAATAACTTATGAAGATGATCTTAAACATTTACTAATTAGTCAGTTTCTTCCAGTCCTTCCAGACCAAGAAATTTTTAGGGTGTTTTTAGGGCATTTTACTAATGATCAGTGTTTACTGCAATAGTCTAAGGTTACAGAAGCATAGTTAGACTCCTATTGCTCGCACCAAAAAAAGCTATTTGTTGTGTTGTGTTTGTACAAGTTGGACTGTTCCGTTTCCCCTTTTTATGTAATGGTTCTGCCCTGGTTCTCTCCTCTCTCCCTTGTGCTGCCAGTTATCCCAACTCCTCCCCAGTTGCCTTGGAGACTAATGTATCCTTTCTCAACTCCCTTCCTGGTGCCCTGTCTGTCACTCGGCGTGCCCACCCTTCTCTCTAGAAACTTCCAGCTAGAGCGTCGAGTGATTGGTTCAGGGGCCGGGGCCCCACCCACCCTCAAGTTATCCCCATTGGTGTTCTCCCTAAGTCAATCTTTTGTATCCCACTCCCCTCTAAAACTCTATTTGCCAGAGGACTGACTCCTCCCCTGTCTCCCTCCCTCCCTCCTTATCAACTATTGCAACCTCCCTGAGTTTGTCTTCTGCTGTCGGTTCCCCTGGGACCTAATAAAGCTGGCTTCACCACAGCTGGAGAGCGCTCTCTTTTTCTGCTGACTGTAGCCTCAAGCCGAGCCACGTCCTGTGACAAGGTGGTACTGCTGTCATAGCACAGAGCATTTGCCTTAGGTGCTGTCCCGAACCATGGAGATCGGGATAGTGCCCCCGTACTGCTAGTGGTGCTGGATAGCTGGCTGGGACGTCCGAGAAGGACAATCCTTCCCCAGCTTGACTGCTTCAGCTATTGAAGAGTTTGGATCTTAGACATATTTGGAAGGTGTTTCACATTATGTTTAATTCTGATGTTCGTTAAAATAAATCTCTGGAGGACTAGTAGTAAATTGTCTTCTGTGATGTGGAAGTATGTGGTCTATTTACACTGGAATGTTTATTTTTTAAAGTTGTATAAAAAGTTCCGGAGACCATCTCCTGAAACAGTGATGAATTTAGAAGCCTGGAATAGGAAGTAAAAGTAGAAAAAAAAAATCAAAAACCTGATAAGTTATTGTCCGTATCTGTTCCACTGCTTTTGTGATGGGATGGGAGAAATTTTTTTACTCTTCATATCCTATGATGGGGTCTATTTGCTTTCTACTCAAAACATGTGATACAAAGACATAGATACATGCAGATTCAACTGCTATAAGTATCTGCATTTGTTTTCATTGGAATAAAGTTATTTTTCTGCATAGTAATTAGTATGAGGCTGTGTTTTCGACTTGTTCTTGAAACAGTGTTGACAACAGAGGGATGTTTATGTTATTGCTGGACAGGGGTTCCACGGCATCAAGGCCTTTTCTGTCTCTCATTTCACCCTATCAACAAGGAGGCTTGGGGGTGCACAAGAAGTTGCACAAAAGGGAGCACAGACTCATGGTCGTGCAGATGGAAAGTAGTGAATAAATTCCTTGCATCACTTTGCTTGCATGCATGGGATTTGCTTTGTTTTTTTCACAACCCATGAGTTCTTCCACTCTTGACTCTTCTGTTTCTCTCTTGCCCATCCTGCTGTGTGGTGAGTGAGCAAGCAGCTGTATTGAGCTTAGTTGCCAGCTGGGACTAAACCACTGCGATATTGTTTTTGACACTGGATCTGATAAGCTCAATTTACTTGTGTAAATGTAAAAACTCAATGCCTGAGTACAAAGAGAGTAACCATTCAGATTGCAATCTTTACAAGGAGTTTGAATTCAAGAAATAGAAAAGTTCCAGCCAGCCAGCCTTGTTTTTCAATATAAGCATGTAATTTTATCTGGAGATAGCATGACAGTTTGAACATTATGAATACTTACATTTTAGTTTCCTATGTCTTTTCTTTCATTTATTCTTTGTACTAAATATAACAATTATGCAACTTCTTAAAGAGTCAGAGATATTCAATAATGTTCTTCATAAATGAATATAAATATTTAAAGTAAAGCCCCATTTGACCAGGACTGTATTTATTCTAGTGAAACAAAATCCAAGTCTGATTATGAGTAATTTCTGATTTGTTGGATACAGTTGTTCAGTTAGAGTATCAAATTTAATGAAGAAAATGAAAGCATAATTATTCCCTCCAGTGATAAAAATTTAATTTAGTCTTCTTACAACTTCTATCTGAAAAATAACTTTCCTCCTAATTTTACTTTTCTGATTAAGTCTTTCACTTTTATATTAAAGTGGGTATGATTTGATTATCTTAGCATTTAACAGTAAAAGCAAGTGTATGACTTCCTAGCAGGTTGACCCTGACGAACAGTCAAGCACCCCAGAGCTGTTCACTCACTTCCCTCTCCCATGGGTCATGGAGAAACTAGGAGGAAACTTCAGGCATTTAGATGTCAAATAGGTGGGGGACAAAGCTATGTATTCAAGCAAAGCTAAATAAGGAATTCATTCACTACTTCCTAGAGTGAATTCAGCCACTTCCAGGAAAACATGAATAATAATTACTTAGGAAGTCAAACATCATAATCTTGGTTATTGCCCTCCCTCCTCCTTTTCATGAGCTTGTATTGCTGAGCACCTCTTATGTTATGGAATAAAGCTTAGGTCAGTGCTGGTCAGCTATTTCAGCTGTGTCCATTAGCAGCTTCTTGTGTACTTTCAGCAAACCACTGAGGGGAAAGAGTGGGAGCAGAATGAGCAAGAAAAGAACCTTGATGCTGTGCAACCACTGTTTCATAATAGCTAAACCCCTGTGTATTATCAGTATTGAGTCAATCACCAATCCATACTCCTACGAAAAAATTGGCTGCATCCCAGCCAGACTCATCACAAAGTAGGATTTCTCATTTCTTTTAAGCGCATGGTACACTTCAAAAGTAACTAATAGTTTATCATAACTATTAGTATTAACACACAAGGTTCTTGAAATTGAGATGCCTATCAAAGCAAGTATTGTATAAATATATATGGAAAAAGAACACACAACACTATGTCTATAGAAATAACTGAGCTACCTTTCCTACAGGTAAGGTAACCCTAACTGGCATTTAACCAGTTAGTAACTCATTTACAGTGTATTCTCAGCATTTTATTAAGTAATCCTCACCACAATCATGCAATTAAAAATAAATCAGATCTAAGTTGCATGAAGAATGAGCTTTTGCGAGCAGTTAATCGTGTGGTAATCTTTTCAACTCCTAAGAATAAAACCTACAGCAGAATTCCTGGGGAAAAGGAACAAACAAACCCCATAACAGTGTTTGCACTGAGCATTTATATTATCATTTCCATGACAATTTAAATATTACTTTCCTAATAACAGTTTTAAAGCAAATCTCAGAATAGCAGTCCAGGAACTTTTCTGAGAGCCTGAGAGATAATATAGATAAATGGAAAAAAAACAGCCAGTGAAAAAGAGCTTGGGAGAGGAGAACATGTAGTGAGTGTACATGTATCATTGTCCATAAATAGAAGGCTATTGGACAAGTAGAGATAGTTCTTAATCATCAATAACTTTTAGAGATTTTTGCAAATGACATTTACTACTTTACATGAAGGTCCTTTAATTTTCTTATATTATCAGAAGCCAAATAACCCAAGGTTATCTCAGTTGAAATGAAGGAATTGCAATTGAAACCACTAAGAAAATGGGAGTTTTACTCCAGGAAAGAAACATGTGAAAGAGCACTGAGTGATATCGTGCTTGTAGAGTTAGGAAGGTCAATATTGCAGTAAACCTAGAAAATGATATAACATTTGATTTACAGTTTTGGAAAAGATAGGAGATGCAGGGAGATGTTGACTTTTCAACCTCACCAAAGCAAGTGTCAAAATAGCGATGAGGACATAGATTATCTAATTTACAGCATTCTGCTCTAGCCATTAAGCTGTTAAACAGCATTATTTCAACTAATGGAAAACCATTAAATTTTTAGGGTGTCATTTAATGTTAGAAGAGCTGATCATGAAAGAACAATTGCGTTTCTACAGCATATTTTTTATGGCACTTAATTAGGGATATGTCCTCAAGTAAACTCATAAAACCTATGTCTCTCTTGCTTAAAGTTCCTTAGGTCATAGGCTCTTAAAGTGCTAATAAATCTCTGCTAGTTGACATCATCTCCTGACTCTTCAAGTGAAATTTTCTGCACAAGTTATTGTATTACCTTCTTTCTTTCTACATTAGGGGCCATCTTGTTAAATTATACATTATCACTTGTAAATCCATTGACCTTTACAATGTTAAAGTTTATAGGGTTTCCAGTGATCAGCTATACTACAAAGTGCACTTTCAGATAATCATTTGAGTGTCACTATGTTGGCTAATATAAATAATAATAATAATAATAATAATAATAAACAAATAGTACAATACTTCTACAGCTTAATTGAAATTAAATTACTGTGCAGATTTTTAATTTCAACAATTTCACATTGGGGAAATCTTAGGAAGGATTTGGGTTTTTTCCAAAGCAGAAAAAGTATGTAAATTCAGATTTCTCTAGGAAGAATTAACTAATGAATAGTATAGCTGAATTGGGGCATAACACAAATTTGTAGTTACAATCTTTCAAAGGAAGAATTTCATACCTCTACTTCATTTGAGTTCATTCATCTCAAGAGTTAGAAATATAATGATAACATTTAAGTAGAACACAATGAAGAACAGCTTTTTTGGAAAAATAGAGAAGAATTTCAGCATAGATGCACTCAGTAGATACTCTAAATAACTATACAAATGTTTAATACATAATCAGAATTTTAAAAGATAAAGTGTATAGACAAAATAAATACACTTAAAAAGAAGAGTACTAAAAAATAGATTATCCCTATAAGCATCTTTGACTGAAGTAACTTTCAGGCTATAATCAAATATGTCAGTTTTATGTTATATAGGTGTCAACAGTAGACATGAATAGAATTGCTTTTCTTGTAAGAAAATCCTGTCAGAGCTCAGAGGAGAAAAATAGCATAAGCCTCCTGAAGTGATCTGCATGTCATGCTGCATGTTTATTGGAGATTTGTTTGCTGATGCAGAAATTAGGGTCCCAGCATCCAAAGGAAAGTAGTATTGTCTGTGCTATCCCCTCTTTCTTCATACAGTTGGCTCTATTAAATTACATTTTCAGAAATATTTTGGTCTAAGTGCTTTTCTTACTGGCATCATAATGAACCAGCACCTCTGATCTGGGGTCTGATCTGACCCCAGATACTACATGCCTGAAGAGTGGTGTAAGACTAGCATCACAGAGAAATGCAGCATCAGCAATCCAGTAGTATGATCACATCTCAAAGAAAGTGTCAGGAAGGAATGGGAATTCTGCATGTCCCTTCTACACACTGGGACTTGTGGATGTTCTTGAAAGAAAAGGAGAGTTTACAACAGAGTTGGATGGAAGGCACATTAGTGGTCTAGTACTGAGAGCTAAGGCATTGCAAGCAGAGGGGAGACTGAGTTGCTCAGTTTAACCATTGCCTTCTCACCTTGCACTATATGGACCACTGTTGTCATGTGTGATTGAAATAGCCAGCATGGCATGGAGAAGGTAGAGGAGAGGACCATGCTGTCTTGACAGCAGATGAGGATAACCGAATGTTTGGACTGTCTGGGTAAAGTGGCCATGCAAGTCTTCGGCACAACAGCAACAACAACATGTTCTAGTGAACAAAGGTACTTTGGTGCACTTTATTTACCCTGTTGAAAGAAAGCCACTAGGTAGTAACCTATTGAAGACAGAATAAAGCTTTTTCTTTGAGCACTTACTTTAACATTCAAAAGTGTAGAAATAGTCTCTTTGTCTTCCTTCACTCCCTTCTTTGCATCCTTTTATATTCAAAGCTTCTAATCATAGCACATAACAGGAAATTTAACAAGATTTAATTCTCTTAAACAAAAAGGAAAATATTTCAGTTTACACAATCTGAGAAAAAATTGACTGTAGTTATACTCATTTTTCCCAGTATGAGAAAATTGATCCTTTTACAGAAAATATAACAGCAATTCAGAAAGATGAAATCATTAAGTCTATAAAGGTGAATGGCAATGTGTCTGTGATATTTAGCCTCAGCTGGTGAAAATATCAACTTATTTCTAGGAAATTTACAGAAATATTTGTTTTCAAGTTATGAAACAAATTAAAATTACAGTTATTTTGTACCCACAATGGCAAATTGTTCTCATTATTCTTTTTAAATGGAATCTGCTTTGAGAGCAATTTTCCCTGAGGACTTGCTCACGTACATAAAATCTTAAATGGTACCGGAGCCAGATATAAAAAACTCCATTTAAAACTTGCACTCTTACTCTTTTGGCCCATTCAAGTACACTGAAACTCTCTTAATCCTTTTCAGAAAAACAAATAAGCAATGAAATTTTACATAAGCCTGCCTTTTACTTGGGAAACTTTTCTTCCCATGGTGTCAATTGCAAAGACACTCAATTACCCTTTTCCACTATTTCTCCCCATCCTCAAAATCTTAAAATGAACAGCAAAATATACATTATTTTCAAAACTAATAATTTATTTTTAATGTAATATAAATTTAAACAGTCTAACCAAACAATTATTTTTATTGTAAATCTAGTTGCTGCAGAGAAAAAAAAATACCGACAAAAATACTTGTAGTAGTTAAAATGGTTACACACTTTCCGGTATGTACAAGCTGGTGTTATGATCCTCTCCTCACTTCATTTTTTCAGTTGATCCTGATTCTGAACCTTCACTTTTCCTGATGAAGATAGAGGAGCAGTTGCAACAATTCATCAGTGTCTAGAGACTTCACCAGGAGGATTTAGAATGATCTTTTCTGAAATATAGATATCTAAATATGATATACTCTTCTTACATTAAATAGAGATAAATTGGTACTTTCAAAACATATTTCTTAGGAGAAAATTCCTGCTTTGTCATCCTTCCATCAGATTATCTTTCATCTAATACATTGCCATCTGAAGTTGAAAATTTCCCTCAAATTAATGGTGAACCAAAAATGGTTGTATCAGACAAGGATGTCTAAGTTTAAAAACTCCTGTCCCCCCAGCTCTCCTCACAGACCAAGTGTTCTGGCCCTATCCAAACTGTTGGCTCTGCCCTAGTGTAGCCAATGCCATTTCCAGGTCCAGGGAGAAGGTTTGTGTCTTCATTTCTAAAGGGAGAAATCTGAATCTGTTATTTCTGCATTTCAGGAAGTTCCATCTGGTACATTTCTCCTGACAATCAGGATGGCATTACTCTGAGTGGCATTACTGCCTTCTGGCATATCAACTTGATCCCACCAGTTTGGTGTCATCTGAGAACCTGATGACAGCAAACTGTGTCATCTCCAAGTCATTCATAAAGATGTTAAACAGGAGCAAAAAGAAATCCAGTGTGCATATTCATTCTACATAAGCATTTTCAGGAAGTATAGTTGAAGTATATATTGCGAAGTCCCTTGTAACTGAGAAAAAAGGAAAAAATCACTCTTACTTTTATAAAGGGGAGAAAGGAAACCCCATGGTACTGGTGAGCCTTACCTATCTGCCTGTGAACATCATGGAGGAGATCCTCACAGAGGCAATGTTAAGATATCAACAAGTGAGGTTTCTCAACTAATGGTCAGTCACAGGAACTCAAAACTATCGCCAGACATTTCCTCAAAATAGAAAGGTTTGATGCTCAAAATATATTGAAAATGTATCTACACTACTGTGAAATCAAGACGTTCATTTTTTCTTGTGAAGCATCCAGCCTCAGTTCTCACTAAAACAACAGGGCCTAGGATATAATGTGACTACTAGTACTCAGCTCAGAAACTGAAATTGTAACTGCATAACTGCATTACTGAAAAAAACAAATGCTTCAAATAACCATGGATTCTCTTGCCTTCTCTGTATTTTCATCCATATGTATAAAATGTTAAAATTAACAGTCCCCACACTCAAGTAATTTCAAATTGTTAATGCCAATAAATCATCTTAGAACAAGTGTAGTGTTAATTTCAGAAATATGTTCCCATGAGCCCATTTTTAATTGATATGAGATGCCTGGGAAACCTAGGAAACAGCATTTCCTGTAAAAGAAGTTTGGACAAAAAGGAAAATACATTGAACTACAAAGTTTGAGATTGGAAGGGACCTGTTGAGATCATATAGGAAGGGACCAGTTGAGATCATCCAGACATGGTAAAGAAGTTTGCTACAAAAGAAAAGGGTGCAGTCTGGTTTTTGACTGTCTCCCCATATGGAGAATCCACAACCCCTGGGCAGCCTCTTCCCATGCATGAGAGCACTAATTGCAAAAAAAGTTCTCTTTAAATTAGATGAATTATTATATTATTTCATTTCTACCATTTTCTCTTATCCTATCGATGGGCAGCAGTGGGAAAAATCTGGTTCCCTCATCTTCATTATCTCCCTTTTTGTCATACATATTGACAAAATCTGCTCTGTCCCATCTCTGTCATCCCTCAAATGAAAGATGTTGCTGTCCCTTCATCACCTTTGCTGCAGTCACTCTATCCAGTTCTGTCTGGGAGCCCAGAACTCAACACATCATTCCAGATGTAGTCAAGTAAATTACCACCTCCTTCAGTCTGATGGAAACAGCTTCTTCCTGATGCAGCCCAAATGGAAGATAAACAGAGAGTAACATTCAAGAGTGAAGGAAAACCCTTAATAAACTTCCCATAATGTTCCAAATGGAGACACTGGCATGCAGTAGACCTCTTTACAGACCAACAGATGGGGGCCATCATTATTCAGAGCAGGGTCTCCAGCCATTGTAATTATAGCCTGTAAAGATTTTAGCTCTTGAAGCCTCAGAGACAATCTGCACAGTCTCTGATCTCTCTGATGCTGCCGTCTACTGACTACCCTCAGAAGCTCCTTTGCTTGCCAGCACGGCTCCTTAAGAATCACACACCTTTTGCAGGCTAGAAGAGGATCTGCCCCAGCTCAGCAAAAGGCCTGCAGCTTGAGCCTTGCAGAGATGCATCCTCCTTCTGAAGCTCCAGAAAGGTCAAAGAATCCAACCACCTAGGGACAGTTGTTCCATCAGTTCCTGTGGACTATGTCTTTTAGCAGACTCTGCCTAAAAGAGAAAGTTTATCAATCATTCCTTCACATCCCGCTGCCCAAACCACCAGCTTCAGGGGGGGTGAAATTGAGAGGAGACTATCCTTATCCTTATCTTCCAATAGCAGGAATATTTAATGGCTAAATTTTAATACTTTAGTGCTTAACACATACATTTAGAAAAAAAAACCTAGAGACAGCAGGTAATTTGACAATGAATTAGGTAAAATTTTTGCTGAGTAAGATCTATCTTCAGTTCAGTTTTGGAAAAGAAATTAGAAATAAAGAAATTATTTCCCTTTCTTAGGGCTTTTTATTGGACAGTATTCTAATTCTGGCATTGAATAAGTAAAAAAACACAGACACTGTACTTAGTAAAGAAACACTATACTCAGCTACATTTATTTTGTTACTTCTTCAACTTTTAAAATACACAACTTACACTATATCTAGTGCAATTGATGAGCTTTAGCAATATTTCAACTATAAAAACAGAATATGGGACTTATTTAATGTTGTTTTTTACTTATTTATCCATTACCTAATTCCACTTCTCCATTCCCAGGATTCTGATGGAGGAACCCACTAACCTCATGAAGAATTTTTTGCATTGACTTCAATTGGCTAAGCTCTAAACCAAGATTAAATGCAAGAATTATTTCAGTGACAGATCATTATTGGTAAGATTAATGTTTAATCATCATAAACTTTATATAATCCTACCTATATTTTTTTCTTTTTTTTTTTAACATATATTTCATACCTTCATGTTTGCATAGATACTTACAGGTCGTGGTTCATTTAATCTGGATACACGTGAAATGAACCACTGAAGGGAACCTGGGCCATTCCAAATTTACGCATTTCCGCGTGAACAGCTATATTTGTTTATATAAATCTCATCCATATGGCATGCCTGGTTTTATTTAATTTTCCATTGGGATCGTTTTAGATTACAGTAGCTGTTTAAACAGTTGAAATGTATTGGTTTAATGGGCACTTTGGGGAAAATACTGGAAGTAGATTAATGTGTTAGACAGCAGGAGTTTAAGCATAGATAAGGAAAGGCCTAAACTAGAGAGCAGAGAGCACTAGAAAATAGAGAGATGGGAATAAGAAATGTAAAACACTGTCATATTGGAGAGCATGCTGTGTTTTCAGATCTCTTGGACTGAAACATAAAGCCAGGTCTGCAAAATGATACTTTGTATTTTAAAGTAGAAGACCTCTTCTGGGACAGGAAACCCCTGTAATGTAAATGTTATGGATGTCATCACATAAAGTCATTCAGTTATGAAGCCCGTCTATGTCTAGGCTCCTGTCTTCCTTCAAAAACACAGTGAGACACTGAAGTTCTATTAATGTAATTGATAGAATTCTGGATTAAATCACACATTTACAGAGACAAAGTGATGACAAACTAGTAACTTCACCATTAACATAAAAAGGTAAGACTGAATCATGTCAGTAGCCTGCACATCTCCATTCTTGTGGCGCTGAGACCATTTTAGGGAAATAGAAAACTTCAAGCAATCCTGAATAATATCAAATAAGTGAATGATGTAAAATTACTTCACTCTTTTGCCCCAATTTTCTGTTTGCTTCCAGTTTCTTCTAGTCAATACTGAGTGCGCCTACTTTATCAAGAAGTGTGTCTAATCCATCTTGCTGCCTTTATAAGTGGTCTTTGCCACAGGGCCTCAAGGAAAAAATAAAAGAAAAAGGTTTTATATCTATAGCCATAATCAAATCAAATCTTAATGCGTGGCAACATCTTTACCTATGAGAGTTTCCATACACTAGAGGTTAATAAAACCAAATGCAGTTTGAATGGTATATTGAGGATAACTCTGGTTTCAATATGTGTTTCTGTTTTACCTTATATTCTAGCTACATATCTCCACCTATTTCTTCTGTCACCTAACAGATACAGATTAAACCTGAGAAACATACTTGTGACAGTGGTCACAGGGGTTTTCAGGATGAGGGGAGAGACATAGATCTGACTCCATATTTCAGAAGGCTTGATTTATTATTTTATGATATATATATATTACATTATAACTATACTAAAAAGAATAGAGGGAAAGGTTTCCTCTCAGAAGGCTAGCTAAGAATAGAATGGAATGAAAAACAAAGATCTGTGGCTTGGACAGAGAGTGAGCCAGCTCTGCCATGAGTGGTCACTAAAGCCAAACATCCACACGAGACCAATCATGGACCCACCTGTTGCATGCCATGGCAGCAGATAACCATTGCTTACATTTTGTCTCTGAGGCCTCTTAGCTTCTCAGAAGGAAAAATCCTAAAGAAAAGGATTTTCACAAAAGATGTCTGCGACACATACTGATATTGGGAAAAAAAAAAAAAACTTTCAGAGGAACTTTCTATAGTAGCCTGTTTTACATATTTTTCTGTTTAGTCTTCCTTTGTTTTTCCCTTCTCCCCCTTCCTCTGCACATCACATGTTCATACCACCCCCTTTCCAACGTGCTCAACCCTCAGGATTGCATCCATCTGAGTCATGAAGTGCCAGTTTGCCACAGTTTCTTGGTACTTCATCAACTAGTGTGACTGACTCACTGTTTCTGCTTACTGTCTTTATAAACATTAACATTTTTTTTTTTAACATTAACAGGTTTTAAGACCTGCCCCATTATTTAATGACTCAGCTGAAAAAAATATAAACATTTTCACATCCCTCATACTCTTCAGACCAGTGTCAAAGTTTGTTCTTTTAAAAACCTTTCTTTATAATTTTTTGGTCAGGTCTGCCTTCATACACTCTGATTTATGACTCCTTTGACCAGGTGCCCTTAGAGAAAAAGATACTCTCCTTCAACTCACCGTTACAGATTTATTTGATTTAAGATATTTCACACAGCCTATGAAAAATTGCTCTTTATTCACATCTATTTTTTGAGAGGGCTGTGTGAAGTAATAGTTGAGTGCTCTGAAGACAGTAATGGACGTGGAGGGTGCTGCAGATCTTGCTCAGATCAGTAGGAGCAATGATATAAGAAGTACCTGTGTCCTGTTACAGAGCAGTACATCAATAAAAGAGAATGAAGAACCAGTTCAAACAGTGGAGCCCCATGCTGTTAGCTCACATGCTCCCTCTGTTCTACTCTGCTCCAAATCTCTCCCGAGCAAATTTATTACAGAAGGGGGTAGCTGTAAATAGTGTGATTATGAGACAGTCTGTTGTACTTCATGGAGACAGACATCAGTTTTTGTCTCTCATTTAGTGCAACAGCTGTAATTACTATGTCCAGGTAAATAATGTTTTTTGCTGGGCTAAAACTGTTTGTGGGAGGAGAAATGTTGAGTGTACAGAGGGTCACTGCAGCTGCTTACTGAAAGAGATTCTAAAGAAGGAGGCAGTGGAGAGCTATAAGAAGTTAGAGGCTTTGCCTTCCAATATGGCAAGGGTAGGATGACAGGAATTCTCCAGATTCAGGAGTATCCCAGGACATCAAAATAGCTCTTGAAATAGTTCTGTTAACACTCAGAGATCTGCACCTGAAGCATTTTGTAAAGAAAAAAAATAAGCCATAAGACTGTAAGTTGTACACTTTTCAAGAAAATCTGAGCATGATATTACTGACAGGTGTCAGATACCTTCCTCCAATTTCTATGTCTCACTCTCACAGTGACAAAAATTACTCTGAATTTAATTAATTTAAACCAAAAGCATCACAGTATCTGGTGATAGTGATGGGAAATATTGATGGTTGGAGTAGTGATCCTTGAAAAAAATTATTCTAGGATGTTAATTGAAATAAAGATAATCTACTGAGCAGCATAATATTTCCTAGAGTTACTAAACCTTTCCATGTTTTTAGCTCTACATTATAGATGGCACTCCTTTTTATCCATACTGTGATCCATTCTTTCATAGGCTTTGTATCATGTCTGAGCAATGAGATGCAAGGAACAAATAAATGTCTTAGGACTTGAAGTCAAATAATGGTGCAGCAGGTATGATCATTGAGTTATTAATGGATTATTTGGTGTAAATTGTTAAAAATTATAGAAATTCCACAGCTTAAAAATGTATTACCTGCTAAGAAAGTTTTGCAATCTTTGATTTACATTACTTTTCAGAAAATTTTTGTAATGATAATGGTCCTGATTAATAGGGAAAAAGAAATTAAGAAAATATCTACTCTATTGGGCTGTTGTGACACTGAAAATCAGTATAATTAAAATTTCCCAACCTGCACTGTATGATTTTAAATCAGCAAGATATTCAGTCTGGCAAAATTAAAACAGTCTTGACAGTGAATATTCAGTTCCACTGCTCATTAAAAGTAAACCAAACCTGGTAAATTATTAATAGAAGGGAAATATGGAAGAAAACCAGAACCTTTTCACAGCAAACAATAAATTTCTCAAAAGTTGAGCTTTGTAAGTTGTAAAAATATTCTTTTTTGTTAACATGACCAAAAAAACAGTGACCAATTCTTAACCAGTAGGCCCACTGAAAAAGCAGTTCATACACCAGAAGTACAATATGTAATCAATTTTAAGAACTGTCTGAGGAAAAGTTATTTCATTTTATGAATAATGGTATTGTGCTGTAAACTATTCTCTCATTTCCTCGTGTAGCAGTCTAGAGGAGCGAAAAAGCTTAGCAAGGAGTTCAGAAAGGCTGAAAATTAAAGCTTGGCCTTGAAATTCTTTGCAAGCATTTCAAATCTGTAAAACATGCACATGAGAAGTTTCCAACATTGAGCCATTAGTTCTATTTTTTTTGCCTTTCTTTTTTTAACTGGAATTCAATTCACTGATCCTGAAAAGAGATGGACTGATTTCCCCAGAAAGAGAATACTTAAAGCTAGTACTGGCAACAAACAAATTGGTTTTCTGTTTCCTGCAAGATGCAATATAGTCTTCTCTTTAATATTTCTTAAAAATATATTCCCAACATTTGATTCAATCCTACAACATAAAATACTATTAACATTTTATTTATTAACATTATTTCTTGCAAAATGCTAAGCAAGTTAGTGAAATTTTGCTTCATCTAAAAACCAAACAACCTTTTTCTTTACAACAAAGAGCTGAAAAAATGTGTTCCTTTACTTTTGGTTGTCTTCAAGAGCGTGAATGAATTATCACAATCTGCGCATGAAATTGCTTCATAAAATGTAGGTATCTGTTAAGATAAGTGCACATTGAAATTAGGATGATTGAACAAAGTTTATTCTAATAAGAATTCACAAGAATTATAGACCAATGAGCACTTTTTCCCCCAGAAGTTGTTTATAAAATAGTTACAAAGAAAATAGTGAAAAATTACATTGTTAATGTTTTTGTTCATACACCCATGCTTAAAGATGCATATTATATAGGCTATAGACAGATAAACGGATTTTGTCCCTAAAAACTAATTATGATTCATATATATTTGCATATAGACTGTGACTAGCTTACATGAAAAAAACAGCAGTCTCCCTTACATTTACAGGTTAAATAATACAGACATAGATTAAAATGTTATCTAATTGTTCTGCTAGAAGATATTAAAATAATTGCAAAATTGTTATATGCAGTTAGAATGACAACAACAACACCTTTTTTTTTTTTTTTTTTTTCCTTTTGATGTCATGCCAGTCAAAGTCAGTAAAGGTTATGGAGAGAAAAAAAAAATTATGCCTCACTTGAGGAAAGCAGTCAGGTATACTGAAGAACCAGAAGTCTGTGGAATACTTTATAGAAATGTATTAGACTGAGAATATGTGAAGAAGGGAAATGTGTAAGAGGTAAAAATAATTCTCTGTGACCTTTCTCTTTTCCTCCCTTTAATAGAATGACCTCAGCTCTGTAAAGAAGCATATGTAATTTCCTCATATTTTAGAAGTACATATTTTTCTTACCCTCTGCAGAATTTTTATTACCCTCAACAGAATCTAAACAAGAAATTCTTGCCTATGTGGTGTACAAGATATGGGTTTAAAAACTAGCATCATTCTATATTTGGTTGAAAACCTGAAGTAATGTTTTTAGCTGTGAAATGTAAGTATTAATTTTTAGAATATATTTCAAAGTAGGCAGGTTTGGGGGCTTTTTGTTGTTTTTTTTTTAAGGTTTGGTTTTTTTTAAGACATGAACTTAGGAGATTTTTTGGACCCCTGATGCACTCATGCATCTTTCTTTGAAAACACCTTAGAATATACACAGTGCTAGTACTATAATATGCCATATCTTGCAGATTTTTGCTATTCCTCTTTTTACTTCCACAAAAGGAAGAGTAAAGAAAACAAAGCTGTTTATTGCTGCTGTCTCTTACAAAGTATCATTTTCTGAGTGCATTGTTTTGTTGTATATTTTCGTTGAGAATGGAATTTAAATTGAATAGAACTGGTCTATCCAATAGCTGGAAATAATTGGCAGGCATGGTTAAACTCAGAATTGAATTCAGTCTTGGATAGCACTGCAAATGTATTTATCTGAAGAGTTACTTGTGCAGTATATTGCCTTTTTTATGGAAACTGCAAGAAGAAAGAAAATGAAACAACAAAATTCCCTGTAATAGCTTTCAACCTCCTAAAGTTGTAAAAATATTTGCTTTTGGAACTCTGTTTGATAATAAACATTTAAAAAATTGATTCAAAATTAGCTTCTTTTCTGAAACAAGTCTGGAAGCAAAATGAAATAATTTAGCAAGAATTTACATTAAACAATTTTCCCTATATCTCCCAATTATTACATTTTTGATCTCCATAATAAATATAAAAAACAATTTGTGTGTGAATTTAATTTAATTAAATTTGTATTATAAAAATACATTTTTATGTTTTGCATGCTTACTGTTCTGACCAAAACCCAACCAACCAAAAAATCACAAACCAAATACCCTCCAAAATATGACTTAAAGTGGAAAATTACAGTAAATATGTTACTAAATTTGAAATGTGTTGCCATAGAAATAAACCCACAAAAGTTTTAGAACATGACTTTACATAAAGTAAACAAAAGTGCTTTTCATATTTTAGATCTATATGCAATACACATGTATAAATTGTTTACCAAAAAATTAATACTCTAAGTGAAAAAACTCAAATTTTCTTAGCCCTATCCTCTCTAGAAATAGAATAGTAAAAATTTTCTAGTTAATTCCTGAGTTCCATTAATTATCTTGCCTACATATTCTTCATTTGGTACAATTAGACTGTGTAATTATAATATAATTAATAATTTTCTTAGGATTTTAGTAATGCCTGTAAGTATGTTTCTATTGAATTTCATTTTTTTGACAAAAGCTTCAAATTTTTAAGAACCATGTGCTGCAATATGGGTGGAATATCAGGACTAAAATATCCTCAGTTGCTGAAATATTTTTTTTTCTGTATTCTCTAGAGACAAACTGTAACTGATGCAAATGTATAGGGATGTAGAAGAGAGGGAAATGTTGAGGATTTCTAGTTTTTCAGTCTAAAAACTATTGGTGTAGCACATGTATTATAAATTATTATTTCTTAGACCACATAATAAGAGTATGTGAAAATTAATTACAAAACTTTATCTAAATATTTCCCTTAAGTTAATATTTTTGAAAAAAACACACATCAGAAATTTAAAATGTTGCAGTTGCTTAAAAAAAAATCATTACACATATTTCTTCAAAATCTATCCCTCCAGCTCTAGCCCTGATATGACCACTGAGAGCCAAAACTGAAAGGAAGCTTCTGCCTCAGAAAAATTTAAGGGAAAATGGTAGTCATGAGGACATACAAAAGGAGAAAAGGAAGTAGCAGAGGAAAACAAGGAAAAGGTCTTTTTTGTGTACACAGCTAGAGAGACAGTCTTGGCAGAAGGCCCAGTATTCAAGAGGATGTGCTTCTGCAGGAAGCCCATGCTGGGGCAGGGCAGCCCAAGGAAATATTGTCAGTGCACAACTCATGGCAGGGCAGGGACATTCCTGAGGGACTACAGCCCACAGGTGACCCATGCTGTAACAGAAGAAAATGAGTAAATAACATGGTGTGGTAGAGGAAAACAAAAGAAAGGTACAGGAGGGAGAAAAGATTTTGCACTGACCTCACAGTTCTGCACTGCCTGTCACCTTGCTGAGGCAACTGGGAGAGACTGCGTGTGTCACACAGCAAAAAACAATAGTACAGTCAACTAGGAGTGTTTGCATGAACTGAAGTAAAATTCTTCAAGTTAAGACTATTTTACCAGACAGATAAAAGAACTAAAAAAACAGGTCAAGCAATAGTCACTGGACCACCAGAAATGTTACCACATTTAAAACATGCTTAGAACCAGCTCAGGACAAAGTAGATACTTGAGGGGGAAAATAAGGATAGATAAAAAGTATAGATTAAGCACTCTGTGAACTGATCCAGCCTAGACCACAGGGATTGTGTTACAAATTAGTACAACACAGTGAACATCTGACAGAGAATCTGCCAGTCCAGAGGCCAACACGTCATTTATTTTGGCGTGGTGAAGGAGAATGAATCCTCTGGCCTAAGTCTAACTTTGTACTGTGCGTTGAATAAGGATTAACCCTTACACCACATTAGATGCGCTCTCAGTCTTCATCCTTCAATGCAGCTTCATAAAAAATGAATCCAGATTGCAAACTTCAAGCTTTAACAAGGAAAAATGAATTAAATATAGAAAACTGTGACTTTCCCTTCTTTCTAAAGGGACCTTCTGATTGAAATAAAACATGCATGTAGATAACCTCTAACAGCCACTGATGAAACTACTGTGCTACAATATGTCTTTGAATCCTTGCATTATCCCATATAGCTAAAAGCATTTGTTTACTACTATGCCAAGAGATTTCATGGTTTAATTATTGCATGAAAAAGCATTTTCATTCTATTCATTTTATAAGCCTGATGTGTCTGAAAACATCACGTTCTGTTGTTAGAAATGTTGAATAACTTTTCTTTTTCCCTTGTTTGAGCCTCATATGATAACACAGATCATTGGTGCTCTCTCTGCATCCCATAATTTTGTTCCAATGTACATTTTGCAACTGCAAGGTTTATCATCTACTTCCATTCTATCATTCTAAGCTGTTATATATTTAGCTTATCACTACCTAATCTAATTACAATGTGCATTTGTGGATTGTCCAAATAGAAGTCCTGGAAGGCTTGGGTCTGTGGATTTCTCCACTACCACTAGTAGCAAATAAATGCTCTTTTTCAAAGGTTTTTAAACTCTTTTCAAACTCCCCTTCAATATCCAACATATACTAGTAACATACTTTTTACATTTTTAAGTATATAATCATCCTTTAAATTTGATTTCTCTATATGTATTAGTTAAGTATATTTTGTGTCTTTGCTTATATTTTTGTTCCCTTGCTCAGACTCACAGAATGGTTGAGGTTAGGAGGAACCTCTGCAGGACATCTGGTCCAACTACTGTCTGCTCAAGAAGGAGCACCTACAGTCAATTGATCAGGAACATGTCCAGAATAATTTTTACCATCTCTGAGGAGGAAGACTACACAACCTGCCTGGACAACCTGTACCACTGCTCAGTCAACTTCACAGTGAAAAAAAAAAAAAAAGTTTTCTGATATTTAGAGGGAATCTCCTATGTTTCAGATTAGGCCCATTTCTTTTGGTCCTATTACTAGGCTTTCTCTTATTCACATTTTCTTCCCAACTGGTGGGAAAAATATTTGTTGCCAGTTAATAAAAGAGTGGGACAACAACAAATAAAAGCAAGACCAAAACCTGAAACTCCCTGTGTCTCTTCTCCTAGAAGGGAACCCTCCTCTAATAAAACCTTGCCACAAAAAGCCAATACATGTATATGTGAATTCACAATTCCCCAGTGGGAATGCAGGGGTGTGTGTGCCCAACACAGTTTTCATTAGTCTTATGCTAACATTGATAGGAAACCAGAGAGTTTCTTTTCTCCAACTACTCAATACACCAATTTACATAGGAATAATGCTGCAATTATAAAGACAAGCAGCACAATTAAAAATCATCATCAAATCTACTTCACAATACTTAATAAATATTCATTTTGAAAATTCTATTTAACATTTTTAGAATGAAACAACATTACTTTTTTCTTTGCAATATGCAAATTCGACTACTAATACTAATGTAGTAATTCAATTATACAGTAAGTATAATGAAACCACTTGGGTTAAAGGAACATAATTTATGGAAAACACTGTAAAGAACTAGTGTTATCTGAGTGAACCACACAGCTCAGATATTTCTGTTCAACAATTTAAATTGCCAATATTATCCTCCAACACGATTCCTCCACAATTAAAGCCTTCCTGGCTTATTAAATGGTTCCTAGCCAACATGGATTCTTATGCTGCTCATACAAGAGAGATACTTTTGTTTTTTTGTCTACGCTATAATTCCCTCTCTTCATGCCTGTGATGGACCTATATTATAAAAACAAAATTCAGATGAAAAACTGAATGTTTAGTTAGGAATTTTTCATTTTACTCCATGTCAATCTCTGCATATACACATATATCTACATATCATCTATGTCCAGATATATGTCTGCATCTATTATATGTATATAAGAGAATTCAGGTCCACTAGCACAAAGCAACTTAATGCAACAAACAGTTTACTTTTTTTAATAGTTTTCACTATGGAAATTGTAAATCAAAGATATCAAAAATTTAGCAACTAAACTACAATCCTGAAGACTTTGAGTCTTTTAACTCTGTTTTCATGGGACACATCACTGTGCATTTGAATCATACTATATTTTTATATAAACCAATAGATTTTAAATTACAGAGTTTGATAAAATCTCGTGACTTTTGAAACTGAGGAGTAAGTAAAACATTTTTTATGGTAGAAACCATAATAAAATCTGTAATCTAGAGGCAATTTATGCCATTGAAATATTTTTGTGGATATGGTTTAGGGCTGGTTATGGTAGTGCTAAGTTGGTGCTTGCACTAGATGGTCTTAAAGGTATCTTCTAGCCTTGATTATTCAGTGATTTGGTGATTCTTGTAGTCAAACAAAGTAAACTTGTTAATTTTTTTCCTAATAACAAAGTTAATCTTGCATATTAAAAATTACAAGTCTCAAATTTGAATTATTCTATGTTATGCTAAGTGACCAACAATTCCTTTAAAAATTGTTTTTTGAAATTCTGTTTTCTAGCAATTTCTGTTCAGAGGAACCTGAACCTATAGAGTGTAGCTCCATGCTTAATACTGGAAAGAGTTTGCTCTATAGAGATTTGATGGTAAGTGCTGACTTTTATAAATAAATGCCTTTTCATCAGATGGAGAGCACAGATTCTGCTCTAAAAACTGGAAAAAGTCTTTGGAAAAATCAGGAAAAACAGTAGGAAGCAATCTAGAAGCTCTCTTGCTGGCAAGTGGAAGTCAGATGAGAATGTCAGAGACAGCTGTAGGTGTGCTGACATTCATCAGTAGGCTTGCTAGCAAAACAAAACTTTCATGAATGCTCAAAGAATCAGAAGATACTACTCAGATGCTTTAGTAACTCATGTAGTAAGTAGGTAAAGGTAATCCCCAAGATCAGCACAAACTGGGCGGTAAATTGATAGAGACAAGAGTTGCAAAAAAAGACTTGGAGATACTGATGGACAAAAAACTTTGATATGGGTCAGCAATGAATGGCCCAGAAAACCAATCTGGGCCTAATTTTACAGCTCATCCAGGTTTTACAACCCAGAATTTACAGCTCAGAAAGACAGTCCTAACCTGGGTTACCAAAAAAAGGATGTTCAGTATTTTGAGCAGGGTGTTCCTCTTTCTCTATTCCACTCTCATGAGAAGTGACCTGAAATATAAATCCAGTCCTGGCGTATCCAGTACAAGAAAGACATGGAACTCTTAGAATTGGATTCAAAGGAGAGACAGTGAAGTGGTCAGAGGGCTGGACACCCTTTCTGTGACAAAGAAAAAGGCTAAGACACTTGAGGTTTTCTAGTCTAAAGAAAAAATTCTTGGGGAAAATTATAGCAGCCTTCCATCACTAGAGGGGACCTACAAGAAAGCTGGCTTTTTCACAAGAGCAGGACACAGGATAATGGCTTTAAACTGAAAGAGTATAGGTTTATGTTCAAACTCATCTCTGTATGGGCCACCAATTGTTGGCGTTGGTGCTTGGCACCAACTTAACTGCCACCATCAGTCTATCATCTTACTATAAAACTTTCATACCTTCTCTCTGCAAGCCCCCACAGGCAGCTTCTCGCAACACTAACTCCTTTTCTCTTCCTTCCACATGGCCAGCTGACTCCTACCTGTCCCTTGTACAATCACCTTACCCTTGCTGCTCCTTACAACACAGCCAACAAACTCCAACTCTCCTCTGTATATACTGTTTTTTTTGCCTCAAAGTTTGCCCCTAAGTTAAGATATTTGGGAAACATCAATTTCAATGAAGACTGAGGCACCAAACACCCTTAGTGACCCATGTTTTCTGTTGCTTTTATAACATTAAAAAGAAAGGCAGCAAGTTTTCACAGAACAGAATTCTGTGAAGAAATGGTGTAATTGTTTGGCTGGCTTTTCCTTTTGCTGGTAACAGCCCTGTAGAATTCTCTCTTGTCTCCCTTCTCACCCACAGCCAATATGAACTCTGGACATACTCTACTCTTCCCAGCTATTCTTCTGCAGAGCCAGGTCATGTACTTATAGCACTTCTTTGTAGCTTGTCCTATTTCCACCTCCTGTATGCCTACTTCTTGTGTTCAAGTTCAATCAAACAGCAAAGTTGAAATTCTCTTGGCAATCATTATGGATTGTTCTGGTGCTTTGAGAAATCTGTCTTTAAAAACTGACCACGTATCCTGGAATCCTTCACACTTTAAGGTAGAGATTTTCCTCAGAAATCTTGCTTACCGCATCTCAGAAATAGCAACAACCTGTTATTCTGAAATCTTTAGTTTATCACAAGTTATTGTGATAACTAATATCACAATAACACAAGTTATTGTGATTGTCCTGAGCAAATACGTGAGCGAATTTTTTGTAAGTTTTTAGGAAAGTATTAGCAATTAATTTTTTTCTATGGTAGTTTGAATATGAGTATTAATATTATTATAACTGGACCCAAAATAACTGTTTGATGTATTTTACATAGCTCCTTCAGATTTTGATTAACAAACTGAGTTTTGGGGGCTCCCCATACTCAGTATTCCTTCTTTAAATAGAACAAAAATTTGAATGAAGTAAATGTTTTGGAAAGTGATTGTTTCTAAAGGATTGCTGACCTGGTAATAATTTATAAAAAACTCTGTATTCTGTCCTTCATAATTATGTTGTGAACTCTTTTATTTTATATTTATTTTTGTTAGTAATTTCTTCATTTCTGTGGCTGTGCAATCATTGTCAGAATCAATGAAGTGTAAAATGAAATTACAATACCTTTTGAATTTTAGACATAGCTTTAGATAGTTCTGCTGAGATTCAAAATCTGGTAAACGCTTCTCTACCTAGTAAACACCAGCCAATGCATGTCAACATACATATATTTTATATATGTATCTGTATGTGTATATATATATATATGTATATATATATATAGATGTATAGACATTGCAGAGATTTGAGATGGATTTTTTTACTGACTTGGAAAAATGTGTCACTACATCTGAGTGTCTTTCTTATCAGAGGATAATGCACATTATAATATTCAAAGAATTTTTGGCAGCTGCTCTTTTAAGATTGGAAAACAATACATGATGTCAGCAGAGAAATCTTAATGGAAGTGTACCTATTTAAAAAATCTGAACACAATTTCCAAATTCTATTGAAAAAAGGTATTTAAATACTGCTCATAATGCTGACAACTTGTTAATCAGATGTTCATCTATGAACCTTTCTCACTAAGTCTGAAGAGGACTAGATTCAGAAGAAGAGACGTTTCAAATAATTACTGATGAAGAAAACAAGCTAAAAGAAGAGATGTATCAGTCCTGAATTTTATGAGGTCACAGCTTAAAGCCATGTTGTTACTTGCCCTAGAAATTGAAAAAAACAAATGGATTAATTAATTTTCAGTGGTTTGGTGAATATTTTGTCCACCTCAAAAGAGTATTTGAACTTTTTTCATCTTATTTGAGGCTCCAGAATGATGAACAATCTTTTCTGTCCCATTCCTATTCTGTAAAACAGGTAAAAGGAGATATGGTGGTCTTTTGCCACAAAATGATTCTCAAGTGTACTATCTTAACCTGCATGAAAAAATCAAACTAAATGTCTACACAGTCCATCAGCATCATATAAAACTATTTGGATAAACGATAGTACAAAGTTTATAGTAACTTTTGTTACTTGAATCAAAGAAAAAATGTTTTAAGGGTTTTGTGACTATTGCTATTAAAGAAAAAAACATAATTGTAACTGATATTTCAGAAAGAACAAGTGATTTTAAATATTAAAATATTAATGGGTCAAAATTGATGAGCTGTCTTACACACCTTTCCCCACATATCAATACTAGAGTTCAGGTATCCCTATAAGAAAACTCTACAAAATATTTTATAAAGATAATTTCTATTCTTGCGATATTGAGAGTTCCACAGCTACTTTAATAATCTATAAATGGATAATGAAGCTTTAAGTAATTCTTTTAAAGTTTACTACTTCATGTGTTCTTTGGGTCAGTGTATTTACAAATATGGAAATTATTTTTTTTAATAAGAATGAGTATTCCCATATCCCTTGACACTTATATTCTGACCATAAAAATTAATTGGAGGTATTCAGGTGTGGATTGTTCAACAAGTAAGGAATTTTTATTAATGCTCTGTGTGCTTAACTGTGAAATAAATTATTTTTTATTTTACATGGCAGCTAATGTGCACAGAAGAGGTTAGCTGTAAGGGGTAAGTCTTTTTACAAATGATACTTTAAGAAATGCTGTCATTTATGAGTTTCAGTGCCTTTTCAGACAGGATTTCTGAATTATGAGGTATTTTCTGAGAGCTACCACAAATAGCCTTCAGTCTAAGTGTTCACAAACTGTACACTTGAGCATTTCCACAATTATTTTCTTTCTTTAGAGAGGTATAAATCACAACCACCATTAGAACATAGGAATTGTTGTGTTGTGTTTGTACAAGTTGGACTGTTCTGTTTCCCCTTTTTATGTAATGGTTCTGCCCTGGTTCTCTCCTCCCTCCCTTGTGCTGCCAGTTATCCCAACTCCTCCCCAGTTGCCTTGGAGATCAATGTACCCTTTCTCAAATCCCTCCCTGGTGCCCTGTCCGTCACTCGGCGCTCCCACCCTTCTCTCTAGAACGCTCTAGAAACTTCCAGCTAGAGCATCGAGTGATTGGCTCAGGGGCCGGAGCCCCACCTTCAAGTTATCCCCATTGGTGTTCTCCCTAAGTCAATCTTTTGTATCCCACTCCTCTCTAAAACTCTATTCGCCAGAGGATCAATTCCTCCCCTGTCTCCCTCCCTCCTTATCAGCTGTTGCAACCTTCCTGAGTTTGTTTTTGGCTGTTGGTTCCCCTGGCGTTTGCCACAGCTGGATTCACCACAGCTGGAGAGCGCTCTCTTTTTCTGCTGACTGTAGCCATAAGCCAAGCCACGTCCTATGACAAGGTAGTGCTGCTGTCACAGCACAGAGTGTTTGCCTTAGGTGCTGTCCTGAACCACGGAGATGGGGATAGTGTCCCTGTACTGCTAGCGGTGCTGGATAGCTAGCCGGGACGTCCGAGAAGGACAATCCTTCCCCAGCTTGACCACTTCAAGGAATCACAAAAAATGCTATGAATAACCTACATTTAGTTTCATGGTGCATTTTTTGTTAGTTTTTGAGGCTTTTTGTTGTTATTTTTTAGTAAATTTTACTGGTGTTTTTTTTTCATAATCATAGAGTCATAGAGTAGCTTGTGTTGGAAGGGTCCTTAAAGACAATACCCATAGACAGAATTTCATCCTGTAAGAAAATTTACCTACTGTTAAATTCTCTTTCAGGTGCTCTTCCCTACTACCATCAGCTTTGTAGTTAAAGCAATAGAAGACATACTTTAAGTTCTTAAGCTCCAGGGATGAAGAACATGCTCACAATAACTACAAGTCATTTCAGTTTTTTTTAAAAACTTTAGCATACATCCTCCAACTTACTAGAATAAAGCTAGGTAGTGTAGGAATAGAAAACAAAACAAAAAGTAAGAAAAGAAGCAGTTTTGAGTGTGACATAGAGGTATTCTCCTAGGATAGGTGCAGGTAACAGGAAAAGCAGTTGGAGCAGAAGGAAAATAAGTGGAATACTGATAAATATATCTACTTCATGGATATGAAAATTATTAAATGCTCACTATACTATAACTCAATCTCATTGTTTCAATGGCTTTAAAGCATAATGATTCACAAAGCCTGTTTTTTATTTCTTTTATAATGGTTATTCATTTTAATCCTCAGACTCTAGTAGCAATGAAACAGATGCTTGAATACTTTTTTTCAGTAAAGAATAAAGCCTGTATGATTCATGCTTATTCTTGTGCATAATGAAATTTCTAACATCCAGGCCTTATGTTGCAGAATCTATCAATTAATTAGTCAAATTGTCATTAAATAGGAAGTTCTGGCTGGAGTTCTCTGTTGTTGCTACGCATGGCAATGGAAGCTCTAAGTATTCTACTGGAGCGCCTGGTACATTGCTAAGCTTGCACCACAACTATCAGAAACAGCAAGCATCTGAATTAGAAAACCTACTTTCGTGACTTCTAAGTGTTGAAAAGAGGTAATGCTGATAGCATCTAATTTAATAGCATAGATTGAATTATACTTCTTGTACTCAATGTAACATAATTTTAATTTTTTTTCTGATCTTTTAAAGTAACAATCTGTCTGTCTGGGAATTATATCTCTTCTCTTAAGCTCAGAGTATTTAAAGAATGTGAAAGAAAAGGTAATCATTAAAGGCATATTTAAAAAATGTACTAAGCATTTAATCTGTAATAAAAATATTATTTTAAAATAGAATTTATTAATTTGGCAATAAATTTACACCTGTATCTTGCACAAGAGTAACATTCCTATTCCTTTATTGCTTGTATTTATTTTATTACTGGGGGATGAGGGATTATTCTTCAGCCAGCATTCACTTAAATACTTATTTAATCTTTCCATCACCTCTTGCAGAGAGTATAAATGGTAACTTCATTTAATCTGTTAATGCACCCATGAAAGCCAAATCAAAGTATCCTGCAGTTATTTTAAAACTATGTTGCCTTGGCAAACAAAATTCAACCTTGGTTTAATTTGTTTTAGTAGAAGTACTTCATTTAAAAAAAAAAAAAAAAGCAAACTGAAGATACTTTACCTTTTGGACTACTTAAAAGAACAAAGACCAAAAATAAAATCAAAACGTGAGAAATATTTAGCCTTATATCTACTAATATTGCATCTATTGAAGATTAAAGGAATAACAAAATGGAATACCCATCATTATGGCTAGAAAAAATATTCTTCCGAACTGAATGAAAAAATCTTCTAGTTGCCTTCTTAAACTGTCACTATGTAGGGAAAATTTGCAAGTTTTCTCATAAGGGTGTGAAGGAACTATTTCCAAAAGGGGAAAATTTATGTTCTTGTCTTTATTTATGTTCTTGTCTTTATCTTGTCTGATGTTAGCTTATGCATTTTATGTCAAACACCTCTACATTGTTTAATGTGGCCCTCTGTCTTTATTATTAAAGTTTATATCTTAACAATTTTTTTGGTACATTTTGTCTTTCCCTGAACCCAGTGAGTATTTGACTCTTCTTCTAAAGAAGAAAAATTTTAGCAGAGGTAAATAAAGATTTCTAATTTTTCATACTCAGGTCAAAAAACCTTGCTAATAGTACTTCCTCAAGTTTTTTTTGAAGATAATTCAGTTTCACAGTCCACTCAGTAAAGCATCTCCTAACTTTATCACTGTCATCCTAGAAGCAGCTCTTGGCATGTCTGGTAGCACACATTTAGGTGTTTATAGAGATCGACTGTGGAGTTGCGCTGTAACCAGAGCAGCCACATTTCAAAACTTTTCATATCTGCAAAATAGGAAGAACAGTTTATTGCTTCAGGACAAAGGGTCAACAGAGTCAAGTTTTTTTTCTCTAGAAGTTACTACAACAGGAAGCAAACACATTTTTCATAAGCGCTTCTTGGGTGTTTTCATGTCTTTAGCACTGGGAATTTCTGGTATGTGAGGTCTACTCAATTGTTCTTAACTGGGCTTTCTTATAAATATTTTTATATTGTCCCCTCTTGAAATTGGGCAAAATTTGCATCCAATTTTGAAACTGGATGGCAACCAAGACATTCCTTGAGCTGTTTCCATGTAGGTATAGCCTCCTATTTACTCCAAATTTTTTTCCTCCTCTTTAAATTTGAGGTCCTTATTCCTGGTTTTGTAACAGTGAAGGGTTGATCACTGTCCATTCTGTTCATGTAACTCACTATTTGAAAGATGTCTATGATACTCATTTCAACATAACTGCTTTTCAAACTGAAGACCTTCAGCCTACTCAGTTACTTCATCATATGGAATACATCTTATCACTTTGCAACAGGACAACCTCACAAAAAAAACCCCAAAAACCAAACCAAAACTAAACTCAAAGGTCAATCGAAAAAAAAAAACAAAACAAAACCCCCAAAAAAACCAGTACACAGTAAGGTGGAAAAAGCATGGCTTCTTCAGGAAAATATTGGTTTTATTTTTTTTTTTTTTAGAATTTGGTTTTATGTTTTTGCTTATAATTTTTAGTTGTTTGTTTATTTTTCAACTTCTTCCAAAAGGAGACAGTCTCATAAACTATCTGTAATAATACCATTTTGCTGGTCCTATGTGGCAGCCACCAGGTCAATGTCCATCCTTCTATTTGTGAAATTTGTATTGTTTTTTAGCAGGTATATACTTTTTATTTGCTCTGAATTTCTTTGGCATTTTTTTTTCCTGGTCACTCAGTCTTAAATGTACTTCTACAATTCTTCCAAAAGCATGTTTTAAATTTATTTTTTCACATCTCTTGTCAATGCCTTTAATGTCAAAAGTCATTTCATAGAGCGCACAGAATTCTGTCACAGGCAATGCTCCATGTCAAAAGCTAATAATTTACTCCTGTCATGTTACCCATCTTCTAATTAATTATTTATCAATCCAAGGACTTGTTCTTTTATCACATGCTTTCATCCCATGCTGTCTTAACTTCCTTAAATGATCTATATGATAACCTTGTTAAGAGCCCTTGTAAACCCATGTATCTCTTGTCCACATGTTATCTTTACATGGATTTTTTTCCCTTTCAGAATAATAGCAGTTATGTGTTCAAGTCCTTTAATAGGGGAATGCCATTGTGACTCTGGACCCAAAAACTTCCCCATTGCTTTTAAAGTCACTGGTCTTTTAGAATGCACTCCACTACAAAGAAACTCACTATGTTGGAGATATGTAAAACTGTCAAAAATTTGTGAATTTTAATCAAGGAACTGAATTAAACAGGATTTTTCTCAACAGAATCTCATCTTCATAACTGACAGTTAATACAGATAACCTGTTCCTTGTAAATGCCTCCCTTAAAAGAATATATCTACCGTCAGACTAGGAACTTAAGGAATTCAAACTGAAGGATTTTGAGTAGGAGTTAATGAAATATTTTTCCTTTTATGTTAAATTAGATGTCAGTTAAACACCAGTTGTGTAAGGCAGAGAAACATAAGTTTAAACCCATTTGAAAGATGCAGTACCACTTCCGAAAGGAGTTCAGGCAACACTCAAATCTTTGATTGATGCCAAATGAGAGTACATGCCAATCATAAAACAGCAGGAATACTCATCTAAGCTGTCAGGTTTCCAAGACTAACAGGGCTCCCATGCTGCTTGATGAGACTGAGGAAGTTATGTTAAACAGATTTGTGATCTTCTCTACAAGAGCAACAAAAAAATTGCTACTACCCTGTGAAATGACAACGTATAGGGTTTTTGTATAACTACACAACAGAGAAATTCTTCATATCAAATGCTGGACCTGTGAGTTACTCAAGTCTAGATAGTGACTCTTTCTATGTGTCTGTGAGGAGAGATAAGTTTCCAAAAGCATATAAAAATTATTGTTAGATATTATCTTTTTTTAACTTCAGATTTGTAGGAAAATGTTTTTCACTCCAGCATAAAATCATATAACTGATCTCAACCATAGGGAAAAGAAAAAAAAAAAAAAAACATAATAAAAGTTGCAATGCCAAGAACACAGTCAGCAAAGTGACTTACCACACAGATATGATGAAAGGACATTATGACTTCCACTATGAGCAATTCTATGAATCTTTAATTTCCTGTTCTATCTCAGGGCCAGTTCTGCAAATGCTTTATCATGAGATAAGTCCCAGAGTTCAATGAGATTACTCACAAGGGTAAGGCAAAAGGCAAATCTGCTACAACTTATAAGATCAAACTACAAATGCTGAAAAGATTCAGCTTTCAAGTTCTTTTGATCATGTACATACTTTTTTTCCCTTCCTTTTCTTTCCGAAAAAAGTTGCAACTGGAAAAAATGCTACTTCTTTGTTAAAAAAAAAAAAAAAAGAAAAAAGCTACTCAACAAGGAATATAAAAAAAAAATTGATTTCTCCAGAAGTTGCATTGATGAACACAAGCTATTTAGTTTCAATCAAGAAATGTTAAGAAAGAAAATAAGCCAATTATTGTGTTTTAGACATTTAAGAGGTCGCTGAGGAAACAATATGGTTTTTTTAATCAATTAGCTAATCAAAGTAACTGCTAAAAAAAAGAGAACTCTCAATATGAACTTATTTTTCTATGCAACTTTAAGAAAGACTCTACTAGCTCATCAGATCTTATTTTTTTCAGTAATGGAGGAACCTTAAGTCATATTTCTGCCCTCTATGATGGCATCAGGCATGAATATATAAGTGTCTGAAAATCATGTTATAACTTTAAGAACTTAATTTTACAAATATGACTAAACACTTTTTGCAATTTTTGTTGGATCATAAAATATTTAACGTGGCATTTCTGAAAACCATAAACTCAATGAAATCATTTTCCTGGTATAAGAAAGTAGTAGTGAACATACACTATTTTATTAATCTAGCTGTATATGTAACACTCCTTAAGTCATGAATGGCACTGCAAAACACAGTCATTTGAAATGTGATAAAAAAAAATCTTTATTGAAATGCTAATCTATATGCAACTTTAATGCCTCATAATAGAAACATTTTTTTTTGTTTCTCTTAGTAACTAGGTTTATTTCCCATTATGTAAACAGACTCATCACTTGCCCAGTCAGTCATAGAAAACAAATTGTATTTTTATTCTTCCATCAAGTGTTTGCTATCTCATACAGACTCTAATTTACTTAAATTTATAATACATTCATTGCAGAATAGGGGAAAGGGGAGGTTGATGCACTCTACACTGAAGTCAGGAAAAATCCAGTGATTCAGAATTGATTAGGTAAACTTGCAAGAATTGCAAATGAATCATCATGATAGGTTAATTTGAACATTTCTGACAAGCATGTAAGAAAGTGTAATGGAAACACATGATAATGTAGCACTAAACATATTTATTTATTTATTTTAATTTCAGGAAAAGAATTTTAATTGCTCTTAAAGAATTTTAATTGCTCTTATGGACCAAGATATTTTCACTTTTCACTCCATTGTAAAACTTTATGTTAGGAGTGGAAATGGATTGACTCTTTTCTGAAAAAGATACTATTATCCACAATGCACTTTATCCCACTCCTTCATGACAAACACCATTTAATACACTGTAAACTATTCATTATATTATGTAGCTAAGGAATTTGCCTGAGAATAATTAAAGTCTTAGGTTGATGAGACACTGTGGGATGTGCAGTTAACATACCTGAATCGATGCTGTTCACATTCAGCATCAGCTTCTTGTCTGAAATTTGCCATCAAAAATGGAAACTGATTTCACATCAAAGCAATTTCAAATTAATTAGGATTATGTCACAGGCAGTCAGCTACTTTTTCCTTCATGTCTGGACAGTCTATCAACCATTTCTGTTTAGTGCAATTGGAGTGCTGACTGTTGAATACAGACTCGTGTGCAGAGCTTGTTCTCATAAAGATTTCAAACTTTCTTCTTTCAGCTATAGCGAGTCAAATCTTATTTAAAAAAAAACAAACTTATAACTAAGTAGATAAAGACTATGATCCCAATTTTAGCTAAAGAATTGTCTGCCCTGTCATCCATGATAGGGCTATGTCCTTATTTCACATATTATATATATTCCAGCAGTCTAAGTCACTAATTTTTTGGGAATCCATCAATACTTCAAGAAAGGAACTCATTCTCATTTGAGAAACAAGATATCTGTTTCAGAATGTTTTAAGACTTCAGGTGTGGTAATTAGGTATCAAATTCCTGTCAATACAGAATTACTGCAAAATAGCCACCATTCCTCTGCACAAACTGAAAAAGGCAGAAGTGGGTGATTCCTACTATCTAGGCAAGGTTTTAAAGTAGAGACTTGTCTTCTATAAAGACAAACTGAATAAAATATTAGTGTAGAAAACATGGATTTTTTTAAAATGTATTGCCTGAAGGAAAAGGAGAAGAGAGGTAACTGCTTTATGGGGAGATGAACTATTTCAGCTTTAAAAGAATATTGCCTTGGAAGGAAATGAGCATGAATAGACCATGAATGAAATTTAGGTGAGAATAAAGGGCTGATATGGAACTCAATTTATTGAACAACCTTGAAAAATTAGTGGAGGCAAAAAGACCTCTTAAATACAACTAAAAAGTAATCATGTGATATCATCATGACAGGAGGAGTCTGGCCATAATCCAACGCTTCCCTCGAAATCCTACATTCTGTGTTTCTCTACACAACTATAGAAATTAGATGTGGAAAAAGGTAGTGGATGCACTTTATATATCTCACAGTATATGATGTGTCCAATCTATATAACAGAGAGCATACTTTATGTCACTTGTCACAGGCAACAGTATCACTCATACATATTTCCAACTCATACACCAAGTCTACCCACTTTGATTATGTTTTATATTTTAATTCATTGAATACTGTTTTTGGGTTTCTCCAGATATAAGAGGCTTGCTGAGTTTTTCTGATTATTTACTTTATTTTTTCTCTTGTAACAGCTGAAAATTAAAACAACTAAAGGTCAAGAAACTCCCTTGGAGCTACCTCCAGCGTTTTTGTTCTTCCACATTTTTTAGGACATCTCAATGTCAGCGCTTACTTAATTTGTAAATCCATCTTTTGAAGTTCTCATACATGTACTAGGATGACACTAATTTGCTGGAAGCAAAGTTCTCTTTTTGCTTGTAGGAACCTCTCTGGGAGTATTCCCCAAGAAGTTTATTATGCTGAAAGGCTTCAAAAAAGGCATTTTCATGTCAGGTTTTGGAACACATGGTGACAAATTGCTGTTGTGATGATTTCCTTTGTTCACTGCTATCATCAGTTCTGAAAGAATCTCCTATTGCGGGTTGTTTTTCAGATTGCTTAAATGTCTGCTGACAATGGTTTTGTTATGTTGTTTTGGTTTATTTAAAGGAAGATGGTTTATCTTTTTCTACTCTAATACTTCTGATCATTATCAGTTAAACACTTGGTTTTCAAGTATGTTGATTTCTATTCCTTTAAGATGGGCAGTAATGGATAGGCAGTACTTTCTGTATTTTGAATATTGAAGGCAAAGAAAATTACTTTCCAGACACTTACTATTGATGACTGCTCATGCACTATTTTCCCTTCTTTCCTGCATGGGTCAATGTTTGAATTACTAAACCCCAAGTTTCTTATGAATTTCTTTTTTAGGGGAAATTATGGTCCAAGGACAAAGACAGAGGAGACAAGGAGCTAAGAGCATACCACCCAATCACAGCTTACTAAAATTTAAAATTTTAGCCAAAAATCTATAAATAATCATAAAAGAAACATGAACCATAAAATAGGAAGTATTAGTGTATATTTATAAAGCACTAAGTACAGCACGTCTGGGATAATGTAAGTGCAAAAAGGTTTCTGGACGCCAAGTTGAATTCTGGGCCGGGTTCTATTATTCATGATTGCACTGATCTTCAGCGTATTGTAGTTCAAATGTTTCCACCTGAATTTAGATTTCTTTAAATATGGATGATATCACCCAAAGACCATTTCTTCCAGCCTAAACGTGTGATTTAAGTGGATTGTGGGGTTTAAAATATTAAAGAGTGACTCTTATTAACATTTTCCACAAATTACCTAGTCTCTCAAGTTCCTCTACAAGAAAAAAGCATTTCAGATTTGGTCTCCTGATTATTGGCTGGGTCAGTAATCTTTGACTGCTGCCTACTAGACCTATGACTCCCAAACTCCAAATTAGTGAAACTTCAGAAGATAAAGAGGGCTCATTCTCAAGCTGTTGCATAAAAACATCCAGTCCAATACAGCATCATTTACTGTGAGATCAGACAGAACCATGTAAAAGTTATTACTAAGTGGCTCTTATCAATCACATTTTAGCTGAAAGAGGGAAATAGCTTCTTAAATGGTTTGAGACCTGTGTGGTGCTTAGCTCCTGGCTGGGGTTAAACCATGACAGTCCTTTCTGGTGCCTAGTGTGGGACAGTATCTGTGAATCACAGTCTCCTGAGAGGAATACCACCTGGAATATAAAATTATCCACAGCCACAGAAGCTCTGAGGTGCACCTGTTCCAGTATGGCCTCCTCTATCAGCCATAACGCCTTTCCTACAGCCACATTCCTTCAATTTGAGTTTGCAGTGGAGCTCCAGCCTGGTCAGTACAGCAGCCCAGGAGCAGCACTGATGCCCTAGAAATGTTGTGCTTTAATCCCAGCCAGCAACTAATACAGCTGTTTACTCACTTTTCACCACACTTGAATGGGGGCCAGATTTGGAAGGGTAAAAATGAGGAAACTCGGGAGCTAAGATAAAGACAGCTTAATAGGTAAAGAAAAAGCCACTCACACCAGCAGAGCAAAATGAGTTCATTCATCCCTTCCCATGGGCAGGCAGCTGTTCAGCCATCTCCAGGAGATCAGGGTTCCACCAGTAGTAACAGCTATTTTGGGAGAGAACATCATTACTCCAAGCCTTCTCTCTCTCCTTCTTCTTCCCCCATCTTTGTATGCTGACAGTGATTCCATACAGTGGAATATCTCTTTGGACACTTGGGGTCAGCTGTTCCAGCAGTGTCCCCTCCCAACTTCTTGCGCCCTCCCAACTCCTCACTGGAGGGGATGGTGTGAGAAGCAGAAAAAGCCTTGATGCTGTGTAAGCACTGCTCAGCAATAGCTAAAATATCTGCTATCAACCTGATTTTCAGGAAAAAAAATCAAATAGCAGCCCCATACCAGCTTCTATGAAGAATTTTCTATGAAGAATCTTTCTCCCAAGAAAAACCAAAGCACTAAAAGAGGATTCAATAATAAAGAAGTAAGTGCAAAATCACTTCTGTCCTCTAGCTAAATCTAGGTACACAATAATACTGCAAAAAATATGCCTAAGAAATATTATAAATTTAGTGTTCTCTGATGTATTCACAAAGTCATACAACTTTTTTTCCTAGACTTTGCTAGTAATGCTCTGATTTCAAATTAATTTCTTAACATAAAAAAGCCTAACAGATTTTCTCTTTAAAGCTTTTATTCCATTTTCAGCTTCATTTTTATTCATAAACATCACAATAGAGATCATAGATGCCTATAATCCAAGCATTATTCAAGCAAACTGTGCTCTAAATGATCACTTTCATTGACTATTGCTTCTAAGAAGACATAGCTCCTGAAGCTCCACTTCTTTATTATGGCTGTGGCATGGAGTTTTTAATTATTGCAAATCTCTACAAAAACCTGAATATGCTGTCCAAGTATTTATCAGAATCCTTTTCATACCGAGCAGCAGCATTCTTATTTTTTCTCTGAGGTTTCTTCTCATCTTTCTGATGTTGCATTTAATGACAAAGTTTCATTTATTTACAGTGTATCATTTCCCTTCATTATATTTCAAGTTTTCTATCTTTATCCTTTTAAGGTCTACCAATTTAGTAAAGTGCATTAACTGCTGTACCTACAAGAAAAAAAAGACCTGATTCACGCAGTGAAATCTAAAAGAGGCTCTGAATATAACCCCCAAATAGAGGATAATGTCCAGCCTCCCCTGGGCAGTACTGTGAATCCCCACTGTTATCCTAGACAGATTCTCTACTGTGGTTTCAATTTAGAGGAACCAGACACTGCCTGCAAACTTAGCAGGATGTCTGGGCACTCAAAGCAAGATTTCAACAGGCTGAGAAATTATTTTCAGTTAACAACTGCGAAGCTTAAGTCTGCTTTCAGCATCTAAATTTCATTCTGTGCTTGGCCTTCTCAGTCTCTTTGAATATAAAGAAAGCTGATGATGTCTGATGTTACAGATATTCTCTCATTAAAATTAAAAATCAGTACGTGGCAATCTCAGTTTCATTGATATTCTTTTAAAACTGCAGAATAAAAGATATATGCATGTCTTCCATCATAAATAATATATTTTGTAAGCCATTTCTTAACAAAATTTAGGTGCAGGAATATTGATGTTAGAAGTTTAGTTATTTGTATGCACAGCTCCCTCCAAATAATTGAAGTTATTTTGGTCACAGTGAAGGCTGTAACCATATATACATTGACTGTATATACATTAACTGTATATACATTGGGTATACCACTTGTCATCAAAGGGACATTTTATATGTATAATTTCAAGCTTTCAATTTTTTGAGATATATTGAAATTTAAATAACAATTTAAATTGGTCTAGCTTATTAATAATAGGGTAGAATAAATTTGTTTGCATAATTTGCTTTCCTGTACATTGCTTAGTCTGATTTTCATTTTATGGCACATTTGAAAATCTAAAACATCATATTCCTTCAAGGCTAAGATAGTTTCTAGCTCTTTTGTTAATCATATTTTTTTCTTTACAAGTATTTTCACTTCCCCTTTAACATTTTACAGTGATCTGAAAAAAACTCTTCTTTTAGCCCTTATTTTCTATAATAAAGGGAAAATTACTAGTTGTAGCTTGCTTTGTTTGGTTTTTTTTTTCTAATAGAGTGACATCAGCAATAAGATTTCCTCTGAAATTTGTATTATAGGCTAGCAAATTCATAATTTCTATGCAATTCTGCCTTGATAATCTACAGAAATTCCATCCCAAACAGTAGAATTAGTATTTGCAGCCTACTTGCCATCTGAGTTTTTTTAAGATCAATTGCATGATTTTTTCTGTAACTCTATCTAATCTATATCTATCTATATCTATCTATATCTATATCATCTATATCTATATAGATCCATGCATCTTCTCACATTATTAATAAGACTGTGTCACACCAAGCTTGCAGCCCTCCCAAAAAAGCAGTTATTGCATTTAATAACCACGCATAGTGTTTTCTTGAACATACTTGCACCATGGTATCTAATTATTTGTTTATTTAAAGCTTTTTAGTTTTGTGGTTTGGCTGGGGTTTTTTTGTTGTTTTTTTTTTTGGGAGGGGGGGGCGTTGTGGTTTTTGTTTTGTTTTATTTGAGTTTTGTTAGTGCATTTGTTTGGTTTTTTTAATCATTACCTAGCCTTCTGAAGTCATCAGCTAACACACTGCTGAGCTAAGTTTTATTTGGATCTTTAATTGGTGTTTTGACATGAATGCACTTTGTATTCTAGCTATTCTTCTTTTGTCAGCTCACCAGTTCTTTAATCAATTTTTTGTTACGAATAGAAGATATTTATCTATTATGGTACACTATTCTTTGTGTCCACATTGTATTTGTACCAGAGTTTCTCTTTAAAGAACACTCTAAGAAAAGGAAATTACATAATGTTGTAATTTTATTAGCCAATTTTCTTTCAGATATTAATTTTAGTCTCCATGATTCTTCTTCTCTTTCATTTTGTGCTAACTCTCATATTTGTGTCTTCCTGCTCAACTTCTTTTTGTCTTTTTCATATTCAGTTACATTTCTGGTACATAAATCTTACTAAGTTGAAGCATTGCTTTATTTATATTGGTCTGTATTTCTACTTCTCTTTACTTGTGTGGTGTCTAATCAATATTCTCATGTGAAATAAAACATAGAGTTAAGCAGAGGGTTTTCATTTTTTCTGAGTTGCTGAGCTTATTTAGAAAAGAATGAAAAAGAAAATCAAAATATTTTTCCTAAGGCTGGTCTTCCTAAAGCAGTGTCTGGAGGCCAGTGAGATCAAGATAGTGCTTTGATTGATCAGTGTGCAACAAATCTAATCAGCTCGTCCCTGTTGGCTAAATTACTGACTTTTGTTGCTCAAACAGAACATCAATGGAAATTGCAGCAATGTTTCTAGCAGTTGGAAGTTAAAAAATAAGACCATCCTAAAAGAAGTCCTGTTATGCACTCCAGGAGCAAAAACTCAAAATACTTCATTTGCTTTATTTTGAACAAAGAATCTGAAATTATGACCAATTATAATTCTGCTTAAACTGAGCTTTTTTGTTGCAGCTAAGGAGGATAGAATTAATGGACAACTTCTAGAGCAGATAATGAGTTTTTAAAAAATAATTTATTATCATTTACTTTTTTAAAAGTCATTATTGAGCCCTCCTATTTATTGGAAGATAGTGAGGCCTGTAAATACCTATTTTGGCATCTTTCACAGGAAGGAGAAGGAAGGGTGAGGAAACTATGTGTCTAATCTACTTGTCTTCCCACAAAGGTGACTGAGAAATAGATAGAAGAGGACTGCAGAGCTATGTACCTGTATCAAGGAAGGAAGGAACTAATGTTACGTTCCACAAAACCTTTGCCGGGAAGAAAGGAGGGTGGACAGGAACTTTAAATGTTCTGTGAACGTTGCCCTGCTACTGCCTTGTGCACAGAGCTTATTGATAAAATCATAGTATATCTTCAAATTTTAGTGTGACTCCTGTGGATGACAAACCTAGCCTCCTGGCCAGCTCAAACAAAAAAACAGCTATCCACAGGCAGGATGGAGCAGCTCCCTGTGTGGAAACACAATTCAACATGAAAATCAGGTGTGGGTGACAGGACAATGATGTCCTCTACTGATGGCATCTTCCTGCAATTCACAGACTGAGTTAAGGCTCTGGATGGCCTGATAAAACTCATCAGGACCCTGTGTTAAGGTATTTTTTATTCCTAAAGAGGTTGCAAATGCCTCTGGCTTATTTGTCAATCACCCTGCAAGTCTAAGCCTTGTTTCGCAGCCTTGCATTATCTGTCTGACAACTGCTAGTTTCACTCCTGAAAAATGTTAGGGAAGTGATTACACAAAGATTGTATAGAGGAAAAAATTCTTTTGCTTAATATTTTGCTTCCTTATATGTAATCAACATTCTTGAGATTACTTCAGTGTAGCTAACAAAATTGACATACATACAGATATACATAGAGAGAAACACCTGATATTTCTCACGTGTAAATCTGAATACTCTCTTCTACTGCCACGACTTTATGCAATGTCCTGTTCCTACCACCCAATTAAAGACACTCTTGCCAGGAATATTATCTCCATGTGTCAGAGGCTAGTTTCTGACAAATTGGAAAAACTTGACCTGACAGATTTTAAAACATACAGAGAATACTCTCTACATACTCAAGCTAAAGAATCACAGAATCATGGAAAGGCTTGGATTGGAAGGGACCTTAAACATCATCCAGCTCCAAATACCTCAACCTCAGCAGGGATGCCATCCAACTAGAAGGGGTGTCACGGAAATATTTTATGAAAAATCTTTTTGCTAGGATTTTTCTCCTGAGAAGCTCAGAGACCTCAGGAACAAAATGTAAACAATAATTATCTGCTGCTGTGGAATGCAACAAGTGCATCTTTGATTGATCTCATGTGGTTGTGTTTAATTAATGGCCAATCACAGTCCAGCTGTCTTGGACTCTCTGGTCAGTCACAAGATTTTACTATCATTCCTTTCTATTCCTTGCTAGCCTTCTGATGAAATCCTTTCTCTATTCTTTTAGTATATCATTTTAGTATATCATTTTTTTAGTATATCATTTTCTTTTAACATAATATATATCATAAAATAATAAATCAGCCTTCTGAAACATGGAGTCAAGATTCTCATCTCTTCCCTCGTCCTGGGACCCCTGCAAACACCACTACAAAGGGGTTGCTCAAAGCCACATCCAACCTGGCCTTGAAAACTTCCAGAAATAAAATATTTTTACAGGGGACACTTTAGTAACTAAAATTTCGATTATTGTGGTCTACAAGGAGCAGTAAAGAGTAGCATATAGAATTTGTTCTTACATATATTTGTATTCACTTTTTACAATCTCATGGAAAATTTACACCCTTCTTATACCCTTAGAAAGATAGATGTCACCTGAAGTATTCATGAAGCCTGGAAGTTTATTTCTACTACTTACTGTAAACCTTTAATTAAAGTTTAGAGACCTCAATGTGCCAAAAATCAAACAGACATTTAACCCATTTTCCTTCAACAATATATAATTTGTATTTGTGACTATTGTCTTGAGAAGGTGTTCTTTTTTATTATTTTTATTAGGTAAATATTGTGCATATTGTTTCAAATTTAAAATATTGTGTGCTTAATTTCCTGTAACTCTGTTCAAGTGATAACCAACAGTCACTGTCTAGCAGATGCATGTGGTCACTGAAAGTGGATTTGGGGGAGATAGATAACAACAGCCTAGCCAAAGGTTAATTAGAGCAAAACATCCAGCTAACCACAGTGCTGATCAATGTCCATCTCAAGTCAGGTGTGGAAGAAAGTAACATTTGTAGTCAGTATGCAAATATGAGTCAATGATCTTTCTCCATCAATAGCGGACAGCCCAGAGCCCATTGAGCTCTCTTGCACATCCACAGTCTGCATGCCAGGATCTCCCCTTGAGTCAGGATGCCTCTGAAGATCTGTCCTTGAGGCCAAGAAATTCCTTGCAACAAGAGATCTCAGTGATTAACATGTTAAACTTTGAAAGCTAAGTGAGATAAAGAATTGATTGTGCATATGTACTCCTTTAGGCAGAAACCCTTGATTAAATCTGTGTTCAGCTACGCCTAAACTCCCTTCTGAGAAGTTTAAAAAGCAAATTGGGTCCTTTATAAATCTCTTGAATCAACAAAAAGTCTCCTTGATAACTTTATCTAACCCTGTCCTCTATACAGTAAATAATCTAGTGCACATTGACTTTTACCTTGTGAAACCACTGTCACTTGTACTATTAAATTTGTTAAATCTATTTTATATCAATACACACTCTTTCAAGTAAAGAATTTAATTTCTGTTCTTTTACTAAATTCAACTGTGCTTTATTTTCCTATGCTATAAGCAATGATAATATCATGTGTCTAATGTAAGCCATTCAAAATATTTGGAAAGTCTCAGTTTCAGGACAGTATCCACTGATGAGTTAATTCAATTAAAAGATTGCAAAAGTTCACGTCATTTACAGCCACTAATTTGCTACTCTATTTTTCTGTATTCAAGGTATATGGCAAAAAATATCCCAAATTACAAAATCATATCCCAAACATTTGTGGGGTGAGGTGATAAGTTTTAGAGTTCTTTGGTAACTGCCTGTGTGGAGAGTCCTAACTACAAGTGAATCTATAAAGCAAGTGACATCTGTTACATTTTTCATAGGGTGCACAGTGACAACGAATACATAAAAGGCATTTGATTGCACATTATAACACACTTTGTAGTAACTTCTTCCTGCCAATGAGCCTTAGGTAAAATAAATGCAATGAAAATTATTGAATCAAACTGAATAATTAAAAAAAAATAAAGAAAAACTTTTGATTGTTTGAATCTATTTTTTGCTTTAGACTTTGATTTTTAAAATTTATTTTTTTACTTTCCACTTCAAGATAAGAACTTTCTCTTTCATTCTTCAGTGACTTAGAAGGTCAAGAATGGTGTTCTTTTCTGCAATAAATTACAGGTTTTGGTAATTCTCACACAGTTTTATATATGCAACAGTTTTATGTGTTTATCTTTTGGTAAAAGGCTGAGAGCAGGGAGGAATTCTGCCTGATTGCTCTGTCTTGGCTGCCACATGTGGCTCCCACAAAACTTTAAGGGAAGGGTTGCTATCCCTGTAGCAATTGAGAAAAACACTGGGGAAAAACTACTGGAGTTGAGTGGAGAAAGAAGAACGATAAAAAAGTAAGCAGTGAAAATGAAAAAGGAAGTTACAAGGCTAGAAAAGAGCAGGAGACTGGAAAGAAAGAAGAATTAGGAGGGAGCAGCATTTAAAAGCCCCAGCAGAGCGAGAGAAAAATTCCTTTGGAAGGTACACAAAGGAGACTGAATAGAATTTGTTGCCAGTTGGAATCTATGGATTGTCAGCAAGACTAGGGAGATGGAAAAATTGGACACAGTATCAGGACAGAATTTCTTTACAGGCCTTGTTTGGTATTATGCTTCACCCAAAAGAGCTTATGTCTTTCTATTTATAAATATTTATTCTTCTAATGCCTGTTTCCCAATATCTAGCTTCAGAGATTAAAACCTCTCTCTAGTGTACTTGAGATGTTTTCTTCAAGGAAGTGGGCAGACTACTTCACCTCAGAGATGTAGCAGACATTAATTTCCATGCATTATGAACATAATTACAATTCAGGTACTGAAGTTCTGATAATCATGGAACATTTTTTTACCATAATATGAAATGAGAAAATAGACAATATCACCCTTTTTTCATTTGCTTACTTTAAAAAATGTAGATAGCTTTATTTTGAGCTGAATAATTATTTTGGAACATGTTAATTAATTTATTTGAATAAAGGTACCATCTATGAAGTAATCTAGCACCCAATGATACTTCTTTTGGTTTCTATTCACAAGGTGGTACTTGATCTAAATTTGGAATTTGTTGTTAATCAGGCTGGTCCATAGTTTTAATGAATGCCAGTTCATAAGACATTTGCATGATTATTTATTCCTTTAAATAAAAATTGATTTGCAGCACAAAGGAGTTGAACATTGCTTCTTTAGAGTCGCTAGAGAGCCTTAAATTAGGTTTTTGCTCATCAACAACAAATAATAAAGTTGAGTGGTGGAAATTTGTTACACTGCTTACTTATAAACATTTTAAATATCTAGAAAATAGCCTTTCTCTGAAATTGTTTCTTGCTTTACTATTCCCTCATTCAGAAACTCAGCAAAATGTGAGAACACAGCTCAAGAAGACTCATTTGTATTACTCACAAGCAGAAAACAAATTCTTGATTTGTTCTGCATTTGTTCGACCATTTCTATGTAATATAACTATTTTGTCAAAGGATTGAGTTCATTCAATATACTTGGGAGAACAAAAATCAACACCCCCACACTCCTCCTGAAAAAAATTTAACCAAACAAAAATATGACCTCAAGCCAACAACAGGTTGATATATCTGGGAGAAAAACACAATAGAAAACCAGGATATGCATACTTTAGACTATGCATTCTGGTAAATCAGATGTTTGATTAACTGATCACTGTTTGATAAAAAAAAAAAAAACAAACAAGCAGTAAAATTATCTCTAGTGAGCTTCTCCCAATGTCATTGAAAACAAAAAACCCCAACAACACAAAACAACCCCTCACACCACTCATTCAGGCTATGGTATACCTGGCAGCATAACTTGTGATATGCTAAGAAGGTAATAGCACATATTAGGAATCATTTAATCAAAATTTATAATGATTAATAATTGTTACTTTGCACTGTTAAAGATGGGTCTTGTTAGCCATAATGGATAAAATTTGTTTCTGGGCCAGTTTTGACCTAGCTGGGACTGAAACTGATTTTTTTTCTTGCATATTTTGTTACAGTCTCTGCACAGCTGTAAAAAATAGAATAAGCAACAGGCTGTGATTCTCCTAACTTCTGCTACTTTCTGTGACTGGATAATGCCATGAAGTAAAACATGGCTTGAAACATATTCTGCTAAAGTGAAGATTACTATGGTTTGCTTCATTGAAATCACCTTGCTCTGCAGGAAGTAAAGCCTTCTGACAGCTGTCTGTTTCTCAGCAGCTAATGGCCAAAGCTACTTTCTTGTTTCCAGTTTTTTGCTGAAAAGTCATGCAGTTTAGCAGAATAATAAGGCACAGAAGCATATGTCCCTTGACAACTCAGTGTTGTTGATAGCAAACCAAACTGTAAACCATGATCCCCTAGGGAAATCTCAAACACCTGCAAGTGCAAATATCTCCTCAGAAAGATGTGTATTGTGATGAAATCACTCAGTTACCGGACAGTCTGTCAAAGACATACAAAGATTTTTTTATTTGTCCTAATCTTTTTATAACTTTGTGGCTGTCATTTTGGCCTTTAGATTTATCATGAAACTTCTGTATTGTGAGATTTCTTAATTTCTGTGATTTGGTTTATACACCTTTTCATTTCTTAAAGCCACTAATGGAAGAGTACAGCTACTACTCTCTTAGGCAGAGTGTTTCCTCACATTGCACAGACATACATTTTGCACTGAAAAGAATTGGTCTTTCTACTTTTGGTTTTTTGGGTTTTTGTTCATAGCAGGAAATAAAAGTCTGCAAAGGAGATGGAATTAGAATGCATAGGAAAACAAACAAAACAAAATAAAACCTGACTAATCCTGTTGTTGTTTTATAACCAGTTAAAAAAAAAATGGTTTTGGTGCAAAAAGAAAGGCTAGCCAAAATGCTTAAATACATTAGTCAAATAGCTTACTTTGGAGAAATAGAGAATCAAAATAAAAATCTTTACTGAAGGTTTCAAAATAAGCCATACTCTATTCATTTTTTGATCGAGAAAAAAACTGATTTTCATTGCTAATTAAAGAATTTTTGTGCAACATTTTAAAAAATCTTTTCATTTAATGAGTTCAATTTCTTAGAAGAAACTTGTCAAACTAATTTGACAAGATATTTTAACTTGTGGTGAGAAGCTTGTCTATTTTTCCCTTTCTGATTATAAAATACTTACTGGATTTAATCTCCTAGAGAACGCAGTGGTAGCATATTTTTTTCTCTGTGTGTTATACACACACACACACAAGAACCCCCTCCCCACCACTTAAATGAGTCTTCCAGAATTGAACTAAATATATTTCTATAGCTGTAAATTGCCACATAGATTGTAAACCAACACATTTCACTAGAAACCCCACTGACATCACTGAATTACAGTGCATTCGATTATTATTGTTTGAAAAGAAATGCAATGGCAAGCCATTACTTCGGTTTTTTGCTTTGTTGGGGTTTTTTCTTTTTTTTTCTTTTTTTTTTCTTTTTTTCTGGAATATAAGGAAAGCTGGTTTTATTTTTTTCTATCATAAAAACTAAGAACCAGTTTCAGACTATGAACATTTTCATATTTCTTATCTGTTGTTTTGTCTAAATAACTGTGCTGAGCTCCCTCATTAATACATTATAATTGAGTTCTGTAACAGTTGTGTTAAACTGAAAATTCTCCAAAGAATCCTCTGGTACAACTCAATTGATTTTCAAGGAAAAGAAAATCCTCTGAAGTATGTCACTCCTTTAAAGCTTGAACTGAGACTGGGAAACATACACTGCCTACTAACCAACAATTCTTTTTGTTTTTTACTCAGGCTCCTCTTGTCGCCGAAGATCCCTTTAAGAAGAATCTAAGTAGTGTTAAGGCAAGATTGCAAGAAATGCACTTACTATAAGGATTTCTAGCAGTAAAATCATGCAAAAAAAGACCAAAGCAAACATTATAAATAAAAATGCATAATTATATGCATATTAATCTATACTTTCAATAGCCTGATATTTTCAGTGAGTATGGATACTGTGCAGAAAAAAAACAGGATTTACATGAGAGGTAGCACAAGCAAGGAGTTAACTGGAACATACTGGAGCTGATGATTACTCTCTGACCTGAAGGAAATAATCAGTTGCCTAGTGCATAAATATAATCAATACACTGGCAAAGAAGAGTGGGATGAAAACCAATGCTGCCAAGGAAGTGACAAGTGGCAAGAAGAAGATGAAGTGGAGGGTATATTCTACATGGAGGGGAAATTATTCTTCTGGTACATCAAACTGTCATATCAGTTTGATGAAAGTGCAAAGTAATTGATTTTAATGATACTGGGAGATTTAAAAGGAGGTTACATGCTTAGACTCAAAAGCTGCACAGAACTGCCACTTTTTAATTTTTCTAAGACTGGTTTATATCCATTTATATTCCAATGAATTTTGCCACAGCTTTGCCTATAACAGTATCATGATCCTTACTAAGGAACATAGAGTGAACTGTCAAGGAGACTTTACAAAATAAGCACTGTGTCATTAATTAGGCAGGATCAATTATAAGAAACAGAACAATTTATCAAAATTATTTTTCCCTTAATCATTGAGGGCATTATTATCAATGTTATAAAGATATGGAGGAATTGTAGCTTCCAATTTTTAATTTGACAGATTTTCTTTTGTTTATGCACTTTCAGAAAGAAATATATTTTAAGAGAGTGAAACATTTGAATTGGGCATGCAGGGACAGCATTATCTTTGTGATAGGACTTCACTGGAAATAAATATTTCTCTGAATTATCAGAACATTAAAAAATTACAAAAGGACTGTCAAACTTATGTGCTGTTAAGAATTCTCTTTTCTCAAAAAAATACTAAATAGAAGTTTTGACTTTTCTTACACAGTGCTTCCTTTTGTGTAAAAATCTTAAAATACTTTTAATTTGCATGATCTGATATCTTAACATTTGGAGTTAGGCCTGTCTTAAAAGAAATATTCAGAAAAAGCAGAAAGTTAAATTCAAAGTCTATCTTTATAAAGTAAATCTAGAAGACGGTTCTGTTTCATACAACTTATTATAATAGATTCCTTCCATTTTTAAAGATTGCATAACCATTTAATGTGCCAATATCCTTGAAGCCTTAGGAACAGACACTGCTATTGATGTTGATGTTGTTGTTATACTACAAAACATAGATTATTCAGCATATAAAAATGGAGATGGATCACTAAACTCAAATTAGGACGGATAAGGAAGGAAATATTCAAACTTTCTTCATTTTAAAAGGCTCAAGGAGACTGGAAAGGAGACTGAATGTGCCTATTGTAGCTTTCTTTTTTTTTTTTGGAACAGGTTCTTTGAAATGCAGAAGTATGTAAAACTATACAATTTTCCTTTTCAATTTAATAGAAAAACAAACAGATAAACAAAACCCAACAAGTAGTCAAATGCATGTATTTTTAACACATTGTTAAATTTTATTTTACAGTTACTTTTATTTTATCAAGACTGTAGGCTGGGTAGGGAAATGTGGTTATTGATTTTCATATGTGATGAGTTCTACACACTGGTCACGTGGCATTTGCATACTTCACAAAATAAAATATATGTTTTTTATTTCTCTTATTTTTACTGCTAAATTATTAGCTTGTTTCCTAATGCTGCACCTAATAAAAAAATGATGGAACCTGGAATAGAACTACTTCTGAATCTTTTTAATGGATATTTATAATATGTACAAATAGAGATATGCATCTTTTATGTCTTAGACTTTAGTCTTAGACACCATACACCCAAAGCTAATTACTGTAATGCATTTCCTAACATTTTTATTTCACCATCAAAATAATCTAAATTGAGCAGGGTAATTCTGGTTTCAAAGCACATCTAAAATGTCTGACAAAGGCCTACTTCTTGAAAAGCAGAAATCCTAAACAGACCTCTGAGAGAGTCTACGAACATGGAGCATGTGGGTATGTACTTCCAGCTGAACATAGGATTATTCTCTGGTGGAAGAGGGCAGAAATTGACTACACCGGGGTTCTTTACAGGCCTAATGTCCAATTGAAAGGGATGTCTCCTCCCTCCACAAGCTTTTGAAGGCCACACAAAAATATGAAATCTGAAAATAGAAGCTATTACTATTACACTGTCTCAAGGAAGGTATTGTGAGTTTACTAGAATGCATTCAATCAACACCTATGGATCAGAAAGTTTAAGGAATCACAAAATTAAAAGATGAATAAAAAGGTAAGGAAAAATTGTCCTATTGCCTATTTGAACACCATGGGAAACCATACAGCAGTGTTGTATTTAGCAGTGATAAAATTATACTGAGAAGCAATTTTTAAGTAAAAATCATGAACCATAGAGATTTTAGTAATATGAAGCAGAACAATATACCTGGTAGTACTTCTTCCATTCTGCAAGCAAATTGGACCTCTTTGTAGTGTGAATCACTTTGTTGTTACTGCACCAGTTTTAAACACAGCAAGGTGTCTTAGAGGTCTAAAATTCTGTGAAAACAAAGAAAGGTGAAAAAATTATGAATTAAGTAACAGGAAAAAAAGCAAAGAATGTTTTCTTTTCAGATACAGAAGGAATTACTTAAAACATTAGAATGAAACTGCTGCTCGAACCAGTCAATACACTATTGGGTCAGGATAAGGAATAAAACAAATGGTAGAAAATGAGTGCACACTGAATGAGATCTGGTCTCTGATCAGATAGCAAGGAAGATTGGGATCAATCAACTGCCTGTGTTGCAATTCACCATAGTTATGTAATCTTAGCGTGCCAAATTCCTGTGAGAATTACAGAAGCTCTCATTGAACTTGTATGGATATGAAATACAAATTATTCTGAGAAAAGAATCATGAGAGGCATCCTCTTTTTAGACTGAAACTGGATGTGGGGGACTGGAATTCTATGACAGTTCATATACAGTAAGAATAACATAAACAGTGAGGGATCTGAAAGGTACACATTACCTTGGATTACTTAGTTTTTTGTGTTATTAAACTGCTGTGGAGGGAAGGCTAAAAATTTGAGAGCATTTTAAAAAACAGGAAAATAATTTTTTCTCTTTGGCTAAACTATTCAATAGAAGGAGAGCCACAGAAATATGTCTGATACAGAATTTTTAATAAAATAATTTTTGATACCTCCAGTTTAAATGTATTTTAAGACTGTTCTTTGTGGCCAAATTATCAGTCTTGGACCAGTTATGAAAGATTGGTCAAGATAGGTCAAAAATGACTACAGTTAAATTCATCTTTGAAAACTTTTTGCCTTTTCAAAAGTTCAGAAGTGCAGGTGAGTCACTGAAAAGATTATTAGTTAGCATTGGTATGTGCACTAGATTTTGCTGGGTCTGAAGCTGATAAAAAATGGTCAGAATGATTGTATTTCCTTGTATAGAGGAACTTATTGTAATTTTTTATCTTCCATTTCATGATATTTTTCAAAGCAATCATTTCATTTCAGGTGTAATTTCACAAGGAAACTACATCCATGAAGAACTTCTCTCCTTTTTACTTTTATCTGATGCTGCAGGTAAGCATAAATAAATTTGTACACACAGATCTCAAACCTGAGTGTGACTTTTATGAACATAAATAGATGTAAAATTCAATATAGTAATGTATGCAAGCCTCTTAAACAACACCAGAGACAAACATCAAGACTAACTACACCAAAAGAAATACAAGAAATAACAGATAAAAATAATGCTAAATAATAGGAGTGACCAAGAATTCATATTTGATCCTTTAATTTGAATGTTACCATTCCAATAGTTAATGTCTACTCCTACTTGGATAATCACTGGAAACATTTATGTTTTTATCTTTGCAGCTATGATTAGTACAAGAGGATACTGCCTATCTTAGAGCTTTTTGATATTATGGCCATAAAAGTAAGCAATAACCATCAAAGTAAAGAATTATATCTTGCCACCTTTACTCCTGCTGTCTAATAACTAGAGTGAATTTTAATATTTTGAGACATAAGCAAAGAAAATCAGTGATTAGCTAAATGTAATTCTTCACTGCTAAATTATCTCAGGATTAATTTCTGATTTTTTAAATCTACTTTGTAATGGTTTGCTCTTAAAAAAGCACTACATAAAACATAATTTTATTTATCATTAGACAGTGAGAACTTGACAGTACAGGAACATTTTAGAAAATTGAGATGAAACATTAGAATTGTAAAGCTAAAAGCACATTACGCCATTCTGTGGATGCTGTCATTCAAGCAATGTTTTCATGGTTCAACACAGGTTGATCTCTTTAGAGGAAGCATTGAGTTATAGGAAACTGAGATCACTTTATTTCTGAATGACAATATCAAAACAGGGCCACTAATGTACTTATCTTCTCTACTTAAGCCAAATGGTCTTAACTTTTCCAAAAGTTTCCATTTAGACCCACCTTATAGGATTTACAGAAAAGTCTTAAGGAATATTGTGAGCATCACAGAACTATGGAAAACAGTTCAAGTGTTTATTTGGAGGGTTCTGGTGGGTTTCTTTGGTGGTTTGTTTGTTGGGGGAGTGTTTTTTTTGTTTTTGTTTTTTCATTGGTTGTTTGATTTTTATTTAAAAATTTGCTTGAGAAATTGCAATGTCAGTTTGCAGTAATTCCGAATAGGATGTGAGTTTATTTCGTACTCTTAAAATGTATAGATAGATTTGCTTTGGTGTTACTAGGTAATTAATATACAACTTTGTTAACTTTCCCAGCAAATGTATCCAACATTGTCACTTAATCACAGAATCTCAGAAGCAAAGAACAGTCTGGGTTGGAAGGAGACCTCAAGGGTCATCTAGTCCAACCTTTTATGGCAAAAGCACTAGAAAGGATGGCCCAACACCCTCTACAGCTGAATCTGTAAAGTGTCCAATTCTGGGGAATGATCACTTCCCAGGGGAGATTATTCCAATTAATCTTTTGAAGAATTGTCCTCTTGTGTCTAATCAGAATCCACCCCGGAGTAATTTGTACCCATCGTTCCTCATCTTTTCCATGTGACTCCTTGTAAAAAAGGGAGTCTTCTTCCCCTTTGTAGCCACCCTTTAAATACTGGAAGACCATGACAAGGTCTTACTTTAGCCTTCTTTTATCAGGATGGTAAAAAACCAAATCCCTCAGCCATTCTTATGCCAGGCTTCCAAGTTCTTAAATGGTCTTTGTGGCTCTTCTCTGATCCTTGCCAACCTCCCTATATCTCTATTTAGTGCCATGGAACCATGGAATCATGAAATGTTTTGGGTAGGAAGAGATCTTAAAGATATTTAGTTCTACCTCCCCGCACTATGGGCTGGAACATGTTCCACTAGACCAGGTTAACCTGGTGTTAAACTACTTCAAGGATGGAACACCCATTACTTCTCTGGGCAACCTGTTCCAGTGCCTCGTCACCCTCTCAGTTAAGAACTTCTCCCTAGTATTCAATTTAGACTGACTGGTTTTCGGTTTTAAGCCATCCCTCCCTGATTTAAAGCCATCACAAAACCAGGACATATGGTTTTTGTGGCTTTAATCCAATAATTTAGAGAAAAAAAAACTTTAAAGAAATAATGCATCTATAAAGAAATAATATATATGCCGATTTAGTTCCCATTATTTCTATTGATTTAGATACAGACACATTTATAAAGATTATTTGTAATTCACATTTATTAATAACTTGGAGACCAAGCCACACCTTGCATGATGGATAAAATTAAATGTCTACATATCTGTATTTTTTTTCCTAGCTGAAGTGAAACTTACCACAGTACGCTGGTGTAGCTGGAATAATAAAAAATGCAATAGGAGTCTGATAGCTGGGAAAGAAGATAATAGTTTGAATAAGCAAACTCTACAGCTTTTAATTTCTTTTCCTCTTTTGACCCTGGTAGTCTTCTATATCTGGCTCTTCCCACAGTTAATGACTGCTTTCAGAACTAAAGTTTTCTGGTTCCCTCAAACAGAGCCATCTTCCTTAGCTTCCATAATATTTATCCTGGATTATCCCTCTTCTTAAAGCACTGGTTTTTTTCCCTTCTAACAGGATTCACATAATAATTCTTTCTACTGATTCTGCTTGACAGATCTAGGAATCAGTAATTAAAAAAAAAAAAAAAAACAAAGACAAAAAGACCCAAACTAAACCAAAACAAAACCAAAACAAGACTACAGAAATAAACAACTCAAACCAAATAAAAACAAGAAAAACAAACAAAAAAGCCCCTCAACCAAAACAAATTTTGCAGCTTTGTATCTATTTTTCTTTGAAGACATGAAATTATCTGTGTTGACAATTTGTTGAATCCATAATATCTCCTTTCCAAAACATATTAATTAAAATTTAAAGTCTGCCAGGTCTAATATATTTCAAATTGAATGAGTAAGTCATCATTGATTTATCCTATTCGGGGACAAATAGCTTCATTTGTTCAAAATACTTGATGTCACTTTGTTGCTTCAGTTATGAACAGCCCACAAAGTATGTCCAGATTTTTCTTTTTTCTTGCAGTGGTCAATTCAAAGCTTGATTTTTGTGGATGCTTTGTCGGTCTGAAATCACAGTCAAGATAAGTCTAAATTCTCATACACATTAATTGTATATTAATGTAGGGTTTCACACACACAGTGGGATCTGAGCGGTTTTTACTCATCCTGCCCATTTTTCTCTGAATTTGCAGGTAACACTGTCATGCAGGAGTCAAGCTCATTTTTTCTCTTTAGCCTTAAGCACACTGCCAAACCAATCAACAAAGTGATCAACCCCCTTCTTTGTCATAGAAGCATGGGAAAGATTTGGATTTTTGTTTTCCTAATGTATTATTCATGATACATCGTAACTTTTTTTCCCCTTCAATATCATGATTTATTCTATTCCATTAAGATACAGTCATGGAGATTTTTGGTTCCTATTATCACTTTGGTTTTTCTAAGCTTGAAACACTGCTATTTAGGTTTAGGTGATTGACAGGCAATTAGCTGCTCCCGGGTCATTCACATTGTTTTTAACTTCTCAGTCTATGAAAGAAAGGAGGAAAAAATATATTTTCCAGATAATTTGTATCTGAAGATAAGGTCCAAAGATGAGGGTAACGTCTTTTCAAAAATGTTATAGGAAGAAAATTATTGTCTTTTAATTTCAATGTCAAAACAGATTGTTGAATTGAAAAATTATAGACAGATAGTAAAATTATTTTAAATGAAATGCATTTCTGTAAGTGTATTGTGTTTTTACACCTGCATTGCCTGATTCATTCAGCTTTTACTGTATACTTGAGGACAGAAGGTTAAACTATTGCAGCAAGATCAGTAAAAAAGATGTTTATTTCAAATAGCTGCAGAGGAACCTTTCTGAATGATTAGCTGACCCCATAAAACAAAAGGAAAAACTCCAAAATAAGATAAAATTGGAAGTTTTATTTTGCTAAGGAAGTTGGAATAAAATAGTAATAAAAATATTGCAAACTATTTTATTACATAATTAAAATGTATTTTCCATGTGCTGTAGACTTCTCCTATAGCAAAAGCTTTTCAGTTTTCAGACTACAAAGAAGTAATGTCTTTTTGTACAGAAATGCTCTTTTACATTGATGTAAAACTGATAGAATATGGTATTTAAATTATATTCAGTTAGAAATTAGTATATTCAGATGTAAAATAGTTTTCCTTTAAGGAAAAGGTGCATCTCTTAAATGTTAAGAAAGACACTTTATGGCTTTGGCTATGCATACCTTGTGCTGATGCTTTACAGAGCAGTAGTCAATACTTGTTTGTTTTCTATTTCAGAAGAATATATCAAATATATATATATGGAAATATATCAAAACTTTTGATTTTCTTCCTTAGAGGATAACTGAAGACATTCTTTCTTCCTGGGCAATTAAAGAGATAAAGGGAGAAGAAAAAATTAAATTAATAATAGTAATAAAAAGCAGAAAGATTTTTTTTGTTAAACAGCCTTTTTGACATTCTCTTTTCAACCCATATCATTACCTAGGCAGTGTGTAGAAAGTAATTTATTACAGCGAGGCATTAAGGAGAGATAATGCTTTAGTATTAGAGAAGTAAGAACTTCAAAATTCTGAGAGAAAGCATAAACAATTTAGGATATAGTTCAGTTTCAGGACAGTTCTGGAAATACACTTTAAAAGAAGTGTATTTAAAATATTCAGGGAGGAAGACTGGACATGTAAGAGCTTTGGGAAGACTACAGCATGAGTTTATGTGCTCCTATAACCAAAGATAGACTTCAACTCTGTCTTTGACCAGAGTACCAGAGGAAAATCCCACTTCAAGCAGAAGTGAAGTATGATCACATTAAGCGAACTTGAGGCCATGCAGAAGAATTTGGATAAACCCTGGGAGTGGAGTTCTGTGTAATTACATTGTTCATGCTTACTTACAGCTACACCCAAGGATGTCAGTGATCAAGTGAAGAAGTAGGAAATAAATAGTTTGCTATTTAAATGTGTTCATATATGTTTATACATGCAAATGCTTAGAATTAGCTTAAGAGATATATGTTTTCTCTCTTTCTTCAGCATCTGGTTAAACATTATTATTCTGAAAAGTAATGTCCTTAATCTTCACCTTGGCATCAAATAAATATAGAGAAGAGTTTTTTCACTAGCATTTTATTCTTGCTTTTTTAAAATCCCCTGGCTGTAACCTTTAAGCAAGGGTGTTTAAAACAACTCAGCAGATTGCCGCATGCTGCATGGCTTTTAACCTGTTTGTTTTAAACATGAATTATCTATAGCTTTTAATATTCCTGGCACATTTCCTTGTCTCACAGCGTGAAGTTCATTATCCTATGCAAGACAAATTAGCATAAAGACAGCCAATTTTAACTGAGCATCAGCCTGAAAAAATGGAGGGATTGAACTATCAGTTTCACACATGGGTCTGTGTCATGGCATGAGTCAGATAAGCTTTAGATGAGGATCAGCAGACCAGCACTGATATTGTTCTTAGCAGTTCAGCAGCCAGGTTCAGTGACTTTTAAAAGACTGAGTCCTCACAAAGAGCTCTTGAGTAGCATCTTGCAAGAAATCTGGCCAGAGCTCCTTGTTTTATTTTGCCCTAGCTTACATCTTGTTTCTCTCTCAAATCTAACAGGTATATGAAGGGAAAAAAAAAAAAAAGAGAATTTTAATAATGAAAGTAAAAACATTGATTTTATTTAATTGAATTTAATTCCTTCTCAACACCAAATGAATGCATTAGACAAGAAATTATTTTGCTTAGTTAAAGGCTTGAATATGACAGAAATATATTTTCTTGGGAAAAAAAAAAAAACAGATTTCAAGATATGTGAAAGTTTGTATATGAAACCATACAAATTGTAAGGTTATAATAGCTGTGCAAAAGCATGCATTCTTTGTCTCCATGGAAATCCTTCCCATCTCCATCTGAGAGGGAAGGAACAGCTGGCAAAATCAAAGCCAGCATTATCCCTTCAAAATCAAGAACAATACACTATGCACAATCAACTTTCCTGGAAAGAAAAATGCTTGTTTGCTCAAAAGCTAATGAAGTGCACATGCCTCAAAATAACAACTGGGAAGTCAGAAAGTGCCCTAAGCTCTGCCAGCTCTGCCAGTGTCATAACAGGGCTCTCCCTTGGCAGTAACTGTGAATACTAGATGAACTGAACTATTAAAATCAAAAATGATTGATGCTTATTCAGAATCCTCACAAAAGGCTGCCCTTGACATGGACAGCTGAAGGTATTCAGCTAATAAACTCTCAGTGTGTTAGTTTAGCAAAGTGAGAGCCAGAAGATGATCCCCAAGTACCCCTAAAAGTTATAATTGAACTTTGGCAAGACATTTACTTCAAGTAAAAAATCTCCCACTTGTCTACCCACAGTGTTATCTGAAGGTACCTTGTGTATTGACAGCTGTCCAGCAATCTGGAATTACTGAAATTTTGGCAAAAGATTTGTTCAAGCTTATATGGTGGATAAGCACATTAGAGGTATTGAGCCAATAGCTTCTCCACAGTTTGACTCCTGTTGGGGGCTAGCATAATAAAAACATAGTTTTGTTTTCACTATATCCTTTGGAAACCAGGATCATGTCTTATGTTTTCCTTTTCTAGTTCAAGTACAAACTGCTAGAATGATACACAGGGAAGAAAATTCAAAAGCTCTAGAAAGTGGTACAGAAGCAGAATTTCTAATACTCTAATTTATCCTTCTGTGCACAGGCTCCCATAGCTGCAGAACTGCTTACCTGGAAAGATAATGTACCTAGAACTGAGAGGTAGGTTTCAGTTTGCCCCTTAAAATGCTAGGTCTGGGAAAATCCCTGACATTAAGTTCTACATCTTGGCACTATTTTATGAGGGAATGTTCAAGTCCTCCCTTACTGAGAGAATGGTAAGTGAAAGGGCTTGGAGAAAGGGAGTAGAGTTTCAAAAAGGGAGTAGAGTTTAGAGTAGAAAATTTGAACTCCTTCAAATTCTCACCACAGGCACTATGAGACTGAGGGATTAATGGACTGATAGAATTATAGAACTCTGGAACCACAGAATCGGTCAGGTGGAAAGGGACTTCAGGAAGTTTATACTCCAAGATCCTGATTAAGGAGGAGCAGCTCTGAGGTCAGAAGCCCTTGCTCAGATTTACATTGAGCCTGATTTTCAAGGCATCCAAGAACAGTTAGAAAAATCTCTATGGGCAACCTGCTCCGAATGTAGTTTTCATGTAAATGATGATGAAGGACTGGAGGAAGAGGTGAGCAACAGAAAATGTAAATGTTAAAGAAAGATAATTCATTATTTATTTTGGTAATTTCCATGATTGTCTGATTTTTACATCTTGATTGATTAAGGGGTTTGGATTTTTGGGGTTTTTTCCTTTTTTTTTTTTTTTTGTTCTTCATTGAATAGTTTGGGGTTGATTCTGTAACAAAGATGCCATTCTGTAATAGTGTAGGCAAAAGTCTCTTTGCCATAATAAATAAAAATTCTATTGATATAAACTTTAACTTAGGATAAGAAACAAAGATATCTTTATAAGGACACTGTTAGCTTGCAGTTCATTGCAAGAAAAAAAAAGCATTTTAATTTAAGCATTCATAAATTGTACCTATTAAAGAACTTCATTTTTTATGTGATATAATAAAAACTGTACTGCCATAAACACTGTGTTGCCACAACAATACCATCTGAGAAACTTAAATCTGTAAATCTTGACTGTTTTGTGTTGTCTGGCATGTCTATAAACATTTTGTGCACTTTAACTTTTACAGGCTGTATTTAACAGATTATTGAAATGAAAACAAGTATGTACGGAGGCAGCTGAGAAACTTATGTGTATTTTTGCAGGTTTTTTTGAGTTAAATATGCAGTACAAATCAATGCAATGTAAGAAAACATGATGCATCATTGAAAACAGCTGAATAGGTGAATTAAATGCCTCAGGTTCCATGCTTTTATTCTATAGAATATAAATTGAATATGAGACTATAGCACTGATACAAAGTGTTAAACTCTTGAGTTAATTGGGTCAAATAGTAGACCTTGAAACTGATCAGAAAATTCCAGTTTTCATGCAGTTTATGACCTACAGCTTTATGTATTTAGAGGACTTCATTAAGAACCACAGTTGAATGTGTCAGCAAGCCTCTCATGATGGTTTTAGCCTATTACTCTATGATGTGGTCATCCAAAATTGTGACACTGTGTTTTCCATCCTTTTTGCTGTTTGTGTATATAATTTCATTGTTTAACAAACCTTACTGAAACCATGCTTTCATTGGTTATGAGCTTTTTGAGGACTCACATTTTATGATTTTTCTGTCCATATGTGAAACTATCATATAAAAAATAGAGGTCTGTGAAAGAGTTACCAGTGACTTACACATCTCATGTGCTGCAGTCCCAGCATCAGTCTCCAGTGTCCAAAGAATTTCTTTGTTTTCAACTTAATTTAAAAGTTGAGACAATGTTGAACTGAAAATAGACTTTACTATCAAGTCAATGTAAAATTATCATGATATAAAGGTGATGAAATAATTATTCTTGCAGTATTGAAAGATTTTTACATCAGCAGCTAAAGTGTGTCTAAAATGGACAGCATAGCAATGGTTCTATAACATGAGGGAGAGTTCAAAGTGAAAGTGTCAAAAAGGTACTATAAACTGAAGGGAGAATGAAAAGAGATAAGGAAGAAGCAGAAAAAGTTTAAGGCTTTTCAAAACAATATGTTCTAGTTCATTCATCAACTGTCCCCGAAATAGACACCTAAATAAAGTATGCTGGTAACCTATGCACTTTCAGAATATAATGGACAATTGCTTAGAAGGCAGTTTTGCAAATAAAGACTTTTTTTCCCCAGGAAAAAAGAATTGCTTCTACATGAAATGCAGTTTCATAATGTATCGCAATATCCATATAAATACATCATAAATATATTTAAAGTATATTAACACAAAATAACACTATTTATTTTATTAAGTTATCAAAAATTTCTGTACATACCTCCTTTTTAAGAATTGATGTGACTAAACTAGTACATGTATTAGATCCTAGGTTGTGACTACACTGTCTTCTAGCTTCCCTAGATCGTGTAAAAATATTTTCCATCTCTACTCCACTTATTATAAACACTAATACTTTAGAATGATAGGAGATTTAGTCCCTTACATGCTTTCATATTCCAATCTATAAGCAGTTTCTGTATGAAAGTAAATAGATAAATTAGAAATTATCCACAAGTAGGGTAAAAAATTAATTGAAAATACTATCTAGTAGTTCAGTAATTGGATATTTCTTAGGGAAGCAGAAGAAAATATGTCTCTTACTGCAGACTCTTCTGATACTTGGAATATACTTGGTGGATTAAATAGTTGTCTGTGATATTGTGCCAATGATGTCTGAAGACAGATATGTTTTGCTTTCTCATTGCACGCCATAATGAAATTCAAACCTAATATTGCCCCTAGTTTTATAATCCACCACAATTTAATAATTCAGATATCCTCTGCTCTTCACACAGGCACATTTTTTTCTGAGATTATTGCCAGTAACTGAATTTGATAAGGGTAAATAAAACTACTTTTTCTGACAGGGTTATTGTCTTTAAAAATGAACTAACATTAAAATGTTATGGTGAGATTCTGTCTAGGACAAAGTGTTCTCCTCATGCAATAATTTTAAAGCAATACTTCTTCCATCTGGTAAATGGAATTCATAGTCTTTGGATTCAAATGGTTTTAATGAAAGAGCAATTGTCTTGGCAAACTCACTCATAAAAAGTTCCATTTTCACTGAAAGCAGGCTAGTTGAGATTTTGCAGTTCAACAGAATCCTCTTATCTGAAATTAGCTCAGTTATTTGCATACATACAGGCCACAGATGGAAAGAAGATTCAAAAATAAAAAACACCATCTGCATTTGTCTTTAATGACATGTTATAAGGAAGTCTGAGATTCTCATTTTCAATAACTACACTGCAAATTTGTTCACAAGATCTTCACAGTCGTCTTCTGGTTTGACCCTGCAAAAAATTACTATAAAACCTATGTATGTTTAAGATAATCAGAAGTACTTATATATCTCTTGTGATTAGGGACACAACAAAATTTTTGTTAATAAACCATTTGGAATATGCTAGCATAATGTATATATCAGAATATTTTTTTTTGTCAGTGGTTATACTCCTAAATATGAAAGACATAAAATTTTCTGCAATTGCAGTCAATGACTATGATGATCAGTTACATGGGTCCATAACCTTTTCAGGGACAAAATATAAGAGGCAATAGTAATATTTGTTTTGCAACACAATCACTGTAAACTGAGGGCATTGTAAGGCCCCAAAATCACTAGACAAGACTCTTAGAAGGGCTTACAGTTTTCATGTACTTGGAGTCAGACACACAGGAGAAATATTGACAAGATATTCTCAAGTAAAAAGATCAAAAACTTTACTGGCAGTTTCAAAAAAATGGAAGACCTTTGGGAAAAGGTCTAGAGCAACATTCAATCTACACAAAGCACTTCTCAAAGCATTAACTTCGGCTCATTCAACTGAGCAAAATCTAAGCCTGTCTGATTGCAGACAATCAGATTTTAGTAACTGATAAAAGTTACTAAAAACATTTTTGAAAACTCTGAGAAGGGTGAAATAGAAGAAGAAATACAGAAAAAATATAGAAAAGAACAAATATAACTACCATTCCTGTTTCCAGTGGTGTACAGCTGATAGAAATTCTAGGAGGACATAGGGTCCTTCCTTCCTTCCTTCCTTCCTTCCTTCCTTCCTTCCTTCCTTCCTTCCTTCCTTCCTTCCTTCCTTCCTTCCTTCCTTCCTTCCTTCCTTCCTTCCTTCCTTCCTTCATCTTGACAGACTTTCTAATATTAAAATAAGATTCTCTTTTCATACAGCCACTTATAGATCTCTGTTTGAACTGGATCACAAACAGCAAGCTGAAGAATTATGGTTGCTGTCAGGCCAGTATGACACAGTGTGCTGATAATTTTTCTCATTAAAACAACTGCATTATCTCTGCATCATGCAGTTTTATATGGATATGATGTGTCTTTGTACTGGTGGCGAACATTCACATTAAATAAAAGAGGAAGTTGAAAATCAATGGCATAAAGTGTTGTTGCAAGCGGTGACATACTTAAAAATGGCAGATAGTTTTGGGTCTCCTTTTAAAAATTCTATTTTATGTTTTTCCTGTTGTGTAAGGAGAGAGAACTTTGTTCCCCTGCTAATATTTAACTCTTTGGCTAACGGGGGCTGTAGGAATTAATTCTGATGTAACACTTAGTGTTTTTCTATAATTCATTCATACTACTGCCATCTTCTCTTTCTTGTTTCAGTCACCTGATCTCAGACAATAGTTTTTACTGCCAAGGGAACTTTAAAAAACTCTTTAAGAAATCTGACTATCTATTGTGAGTTAACCCTGACTAAGCCACTCACTCACTGACTGTCATGGAGGGAAGAATCTGAAGGGTAAAAGTGAGGAAAGCTGTGCATTGAGATAAAGACAGTTCATTAACTAAGGCAAAAGCTGTGAACACAAGCAAATCAAAGCAAGAAATTGATTCACCACTTCCCATTAGCAGGCAGGGGTTCAGCCATTTCCAGAAAAGCACTATTGAAGATTAGGGTAAAGAAGAACCAGCAGAAATTAATCACTGGTGTGAAAATTGGAATTTATTTCTACAGGACAAAATGCTGGCATATCTGACATGTATCTCCTGTGCTCCATTCAGCACAGCACACAGGAAAGGCTCCAAAGATGTTTTCCTGCATTCATTGAAGATAGATGATTATTGCTGAAGTATCTATAAAAAGAAGAATGAAAACTGTGTTCAGGAAGTACCAATCTGACACCTACAGTATTTACTGTCCTTTTTGACCAGAGAGACAGACTGTAACTATAATTTTTGTGAGGCATGTAAACTCAGCTGATACTGATTTACTATTGATGGCCCACATTGGTCCAAATCCATTAATGCTATCTGAAAATATGGCCTTCAAGGTTTCAAGGGAGGAGCCTGCAACAGGAAAAGACAGCAATAAAGCCAAAAGAAAGCTATGCTTTCATCTCATAGAACCTTTATATTTATTTTCAATACGACAAAATAAAACAAGCATAAAGATTTGGTTTAGAAATAAATTACAAATTATTTTTTTAAGCATAAATGCACATTAGCAGATGAAAGAAAAAAAATCTGTTTACATGGAGCATGTGTCTCCACAAATAAGTGAACTTGTGTGAGCAGAAACTTTAGAAAATAAATTGTTCTTCACATGTGCACATATCATTCTGAATTACCAGCACATTTTTAATCAGCATGAAGATTATTGTAAACAGTACAATGTGATTATAAGCAGACAAAGGAGAGCAATCATTTCAGAAGAGGCCCTAATGATCAAATCCATCTTAACATGGGCATGTTCAACTCGATTAGAAGATGTGAACACATGCTGCATACAGAGGAAGAATTATGACCCTGAACCTTCTGGCTAAAGCCTTGACAATACAGCCCAGCCTTAAAAAGGCATAAACAGAAAGTCTCTGCCAATTACACCCTTATGAACGTCCTTAAAAAGGGTTGAAAGAGCTTCACAGGTATGCCACATAATAATTATACCTACTAATGATATATTGGGGATGTAATTTTAATTTATGTCTCATTAATACATATTCAAAAAGTATGATTAATGCTCCAATTTACTGGTATAACATTAACTTTTAGTTACTAAATTTAGAACCTCTTTTCTAAGACAAGTAACCTGTCTCCAAACCAAGGCCTCCAGAGAGACCAACAGCTGAGTGTTCTGAGGGAATTTTATGCCTAATGGTTCACAGGATCAAAATGTAAAACAAAGCATTAAATATCTCCAAAATATACACAATTTTAATTAAAAATTCACAACTTTTCTGTAATCAATAACATCTGTAATCAATAAAACTGATTAACTGAAATATTATCAGATTTGGACAACCAGGTCCTTTGTTACTTTCTATAATAAACCTAGGAAGGATGAATTTTCAGTGAAAACTTCCCCTACAGCATTGCCTCGGTAGCTTAACTTGGCAGAAAATGCATGAAATCAGCAAAAGCAAAAAGAACATTGTAGCATTTGGGAATGTAGAAAATGCTGCTTAACCAGCATCATTGCTGTGGCTGCCTGCAGGCCAGTTTAATTAGGCTACAATTCATATGCAAGAAAGTAGTTTTGTAATTACTGTCAAATGACCAAATCAATGTATAAAACCTTAGGAAGATTATGCATCCCCAGTAATGAACCATACTGAAGTTGACTGGGATTTGTTAGCTAAGACACCTACTTATCAAAAATTCTCTGTAAAATGTGTAAGAAAATAAATACATTTTTGTTCAGATATTGCACCATTTTAAAGAATGCACCTCAGTTTGCTGGATTCAACTATGAATTTTTTATTAGATGCCTATACTGATTTTTTTACCAGACATATTCGTATGGATGGGAAAGCACAGTTACCAATTTCCATTTTAAAAACCATATGCCTTTTAGCAGAAAAGTTATCAGAACTTTAATATTAAGGGTTGGGCATAAAGCTGTCAGAATTAATGATGCAATTTTTGGTTATCTGCTTTAGTAGCAACATTAGATATTTTTAAGACACTCAAATGGATTTTCTTTTTGATTGACTGTAATCTTTAAAAAAAAAAGTTTTGTTAAGATGATACATATCTAGGTAACAAGAACTATCCTTTAAACTATAATTTAAACTTTACTTTAAACTATAATAAAAGTAACTATACTTTAAATCAGCATGTTACTAAAATAAAGTTATTTCATTAATTAACAAAGAAAGACCAGAGGATACAGTGATTTTTCTGAATGTGGCTTATTGCCACAGTGTCTGCATTTGAAATATTTGTCTAATATTTCTGATTACCAAATATTTAATTTATCAGAAAAAAAAGTCAAACACTAAAAAGCATGGATTATAAATAAAATTAAATTCTATAAGAAGTCTTTCACTGGGTGTATTAAAGAAGAAAATGAATCTTACTTCCTCTTTAAAAGCATAAAATGAAGAGGTTGGTCCGAAGAACATGAAAATGAAGGCCTGAAGAGGGCACCTAGTTTTCCCTAAAGCAACCATATTTCTTGATCTCTAGTATTATTTTCACTAAGCATGTTTTTTCTGTGTCCCTGTTCTGAGACATCTGATTTGTAAATAATTAGATACATGAGCAGAGTTTCACTATGCTATTTATGGCTACATTAATATGGAGAATTTGCCAGAGATTTCAATGGTATGATAAGGTAGAACAGGAATTTGGAAAAACACTTAAAACACCTCTAGTTCAAAAGCAAGATGTTATTCCATTCTGTGGGATATAAGAGCAAAATTATTAATTACAAATAGTGTATATAAACAGATATAATAATCTAACACATACACATATCCATGCATACTTATCCTTCCATACTTAGAACACTAAGCATTCTCAATACAAAGCTCCAGATGCTGAAAACCTCAATATACAGGATTTAATTTAATCATCTTTTAATTGATGATATGTGCGTTCAGCTTCTGTTGCAATGTGACAGTCACATTTATTCTCTATGTTTAACAACTCTGAGAGGTTTGGGTTTTTTCTTTTGGTTGATTGGTGGGGAGGTTTTGTTGAGTTGGGTTTTTTCCCAATTGAGTATCTATGGTACAGTTGTAAATGTTCATCCCTCATCTTCTACTCAAACAAGAAAGATAGTTAAAACACACACAAAATTGCATATAATATGTTGAAATTTGATGTTCAGTAAATGCAGAGGGAAAGGAAAGAAGACAGAAAGGAAAACTGATTATAAAATTTTGAAAACTTCTGAGAGAAATCAAAATATTTCCTGATTAATTAAAATAAAGTTTTCAAAAATTTTAGTCACAAAATGAAATTCCAAGGTGAATCCTTCAACTTTTAATCTATTAATAATGTTTGCATGTTCCATTTAATTTACTACTGAAAGTTAAATGATATCCTAATTTTCACCAAATTTTAACTCTCATAAATTTCTAAGCTGCTTCTCAAGCTAGTTATATTACAAAGAAGTGTGCTTCTTCAGTGAAATTAAACAGATCACCATGCTCTGAACATGTTATATGTCTTAGAATGTTTTAGAGGGTGTAAACCATAGCTATTGTTCTTAGCTAGGGAGAAAACACAGGGTTTTTAACTCCTTTCAGGATTGGGAGCTATGTGGGAAATGACACTTGGTATCCTCCTTTCTTCTCTTCCGTCCGAGCTCAGTGGTGAAACAAAATGTTTTGCCAAGCAAGTCTACTTGCTAGTCAGGTTTCTCAACCACAAACTTCTCAGGTCTTTACAATAACAGTTTCTTCATTGCTACAGATAAATAACTGACAGGTAGTCTGAAGTGTCCCTACCCATGAAGTATATTTTAACAGTGCAAAGTTATTCCCATTACTATGATGCATTTTCTTCTGATTTGTACCAATAAATTTAGCTTTGTTATTTAAAACAGTGTTATGGCAACCTTCCCAGAGCAGATGTCTGTCAGCAGGAGAAAAATCTACATTGGAAATTCTGAAGACAAAAAAAAAAAAAAAAAAAAAGAGCTAGCAAAAGCCATTTAACAGCAGTCAATGAATATTGTGGAAAAAAAAAAAAACCCAACAAAAAAAAAGTTAAAATCAAGTTAAAATCTTGCATTTACTTAATCTTATTTATACCATTCTGTCTCCTATAATCCTTCAGAAAATCTATCATAGGATTTGAAATGCTGTTTTGTCTTGTTAACATTTTTTGAGTACATTTGAAAAAACACAGCTGTATTAAAAAACTTGAAGAAATAAGCCATATGCAATGAATATTCAAATACTTTGAAAAATGTTCAGGTTTTTATAAACTTTTTTTCTAGAGCTTCTGTCTATAACCACAGCATAAAGTTATTTTCCTAAGCAGTGTTTTTTTACATCTATTTTAATCTCATTTCTTTAATTAAGAACCACGCAGAGATGTTTTATGCCCTTTAATTGGTTATTATGAAAGTAAAATGAGAAAAAAATCTAATTTCAAATATTTGATGAAGAAACATGCTTCGGAGGTTATATATACACCCATGAACCATGAAAACATGCACAAAAAAAATTAGGTAATAGCATACTCTAGATAATTTCCCCAAATTCTTAATTCCAGTCTAACAACCATATTAAACCAAAACAAACAAACAAACAAACAAACAACTCCCTGTCACATTTTAAATTGTATGAAACATTATATTAGATGGCAACCTGAGAGAAAACTAATTACATTAATGCATATTGCTAGTCTGAAAAAAAATGTTTCCTCAGAAGATAATTTATAACATGTACTTCTGTCATGGTTTAACCCCAGCTGGCAACTAAGTTTGATATAGATGCTTGTTTATAATCCCATCCATTCCATGGGATGGGGAGAAGAATAGGGAAAAAGGTTAGCTCCATGGACTTATATAAAAACAACTTAAATATGAAGCAAAATATAATAGCAACAAAAACAATAAAAATAACAACAAGAACAACAAGAATAATAAGTGCAATGAAAAGGGAAAAGAGAGAGATGAATAAAGCCCAAGGAAAGTAAGTGATGCAAAATACAATTTTTCACCACTTTCTGACTGATGCCCAGCCCTACCCAGTGATGATCACCCAGTGATGATCACCCAGTAGTGATGATCATCTCCCAGACAGCTTATATAGACAGAGAATGATAGTCTATATTATGGAATATCCTTTTGGGAAGTTCAGGTCAGCTTCTATGGCTGTGCTCCTTTCCACCTTCTTGTGCACCTGCTCACTGACTCATCATGGGAAATTGAAAAGTTCTTCTCTTTTGGTAAAGCCTACTCAGCAACAACTAGAACATCGCAGAATCACAAAATATGCTGACCTGGAAGGGATCCACAAGGATCATCAAGTCCAATTCCTGGTCCTGAACAAGATCATCCCCAAGAGTCACATCATGTGCTTGAAAGAATTGTCCAAACACTTCTTGACATCTGTCAGCTTGATGCTGTGACCATTTCCCTGGTGAGTTTGTTCCAGTGTCCAACAACCCTCTGGGTAAAGACTCTCTTTCTAGTATCCAACCTAAACCTCCTCTGACACAGCTTCAGGTCACTTCCTCAGGTCCTGTCACTGGGCACCACAGAGAAAAGATCAGTTTCTGTCCCTCCACTTTCCCTCACAAGGAAGTTGTGACTGTAATGAAGTCTCTCTCCAGTCTCCACTTTCCCAAGTGAACAGACCAAGTGACCTCAGCTGCTTCTCATGTGCCTTCCCCTCAAGGCCCTTTGTCATCTTTTTCGCCCTCTAGTGGTTTAATGTCTTTCTTATATTTTGGTACCCAAAACTGCACACAGGACTTGAGGTGAGGCTGCCCCAGTGCAGAGCAGAAGGGACAACCTCCTCCCTTGCCTGGCTGGTGATGCTGTGCCTGATGCACCTCAGGACATGGTTGGCCCTCCTGGCTGCCAGGGCACTGCTGACTCAATTCAATTTTTTGTCCACCAGAACCAAAAGGTGTGTTCCCATGGCACTGCTTTCCAGCACCTCATTCCCCAGTCTATCTGTACAGCCAGGGTTGCCCCATCCCAAGTGTAGAATCCAGCACTTTGTTGAACTTCATGTGGGTAGTGATTTTCCAATCCACTAATTTATTTAGGGCCAGACAATATCAAAACTTTTATTGAAATCCATAAACAACAGTAAGTTATCAACATTATTCTTATCCTCAATCCAAGCCACAGGGCTGTACCAGCTACTAGGAAGAAAATGAACTCTATCCCCTATTGAAACCAGGACTGTATCCACTCTTTATTCTATACCATTTACACCTTGTCCATGTCCCTTGATTTCTGCCTTTTGATAAATATACACAGTTATCATTCCCTTAAGTCCTGTATGGGCCATCTCTATGCAATGTCTGTTGAGTTTGTTTAGTCCAGAATTTGGACTCCATCTGTCATAACTATCTTTCAGAATAGAGAAGATGGTGTGAGGTGTTGAATTACTGCCTGTTGAAGTCAGTTCTAATTCCATCACTTCTTCTATTGTCTGGCTATATTAAAGTTCATTCTTCATTAATCTGGAAGATTTTTACAAAAGGGAATCAGTTTCAGATTCCCAAATATGAAGAGGTGGAGACAGGTGTCACCAGGTGTCACAAGGTGTTCAGTGCAGTGATGGGCATAAAGAAGTGATAATACAGAGTTTTATAGCAATTTATATCATTGGACATTCAACTCATTGGCTATTCTCACCCCAAATCCCTTGAGATACACACCAGACTTCCCTATCCTCCAGCATTACCCACAGAGTGCACACAGATCTTTGAGGAGAAACAATCCCAAGAATGGGCTTTTCTTTTTTTTAAGAAGAATAACCCAGACTATTTTCCACAGCAGGTTTTTTAATGTGTATTACAGGAACTTTATCCCATTCTACAGTACCTAAAAGCTTTTATTGTACAGGGCCAGTCTGATCAGCAGGTTGTCTCTTGCTCACTAACCACATGACTTTTACTAAATTATTATGCCAATGATTGAAGGTACCCCTATTGCTCTCAGTGTAGTATCTACATTTTTTTCTGGAGGTTGGTGAGCAATAAGAAATGTGGTATTCCTACCCAATGCCACGTTCTTTGGCCTACATGTCTATGAGATTGCTTTGGAAATTAGTTTCATTTTTGGATTCAGTTCTTTCTGGAGTACCATGTCATTAGAAGACTTGCTTTTCAGGGCCCAGGACAGTGCTCTGGGTGGTGGCAAGGGACACAGCATATGTTTCCAAGCTTCCAATAATTGCTGTCACTGCTGTACATGACACTTGGCACTTGCAGGTTTGTAGAGTGCAATAGTCAATCTGCCAGATCTACCCATATTTGTATTTCAGCTGTTGCCCTCCATACCTGATGGGCTTTAACACTTGGTTAATTGCAGCACATGTTTCACATTCTCATATAACATGGGATTGTGTGATGGTCAAGTCCACCCTTCAATAACAAGGCCATCATTGTATTACATCTCGCTCTTGATGGCCTGAGGTGTCATGGGCCAACTGATCTAGAAATAATTCACCATTATATTGCCAGTCCAGATCCAACTGACACTTGAATCTTAGCAGCCTGACCACCTGTGAGTTGTTCTGGTGATCTCCAGTGGCCAGAGTCAGGTACCTGAACGCCCTCATGGCACACCTTTACAGCCAGGTTCTCCACCCAGGAGAATGGCTTGGCTCCCCTGGGCAATGCCTTGTCACAGATGGGTTTGTATCTGCCCTGCCAGTCGGCCTGATTCTATTGCTGCAGCCACTGCCACATTTGCCACCATCCATGGATCAGTGTAAAGTATTGGCCACTTTTCTTGTTCAGCAATGTTTAAAGCCAGCTGGAGAGCTTTACTGTGAAATTGCTATGTGAGTACATAAAAACCTCCCATCTATCACTGCTTTAAAGCAGAGTAAAATTTTAAATATGTTCTCTGAGCCTTGATACGTTTTGTACACTCTGTCTCCGAGTGATTAGCATCACAAGCTGTGCTTTGTGACAGCACAGTTATTTCTGTTCTAGTCCAGATGATGGGCCCTTACCAGGTATTACTCAGGCTACTCTGTGAAATTACTGTTTCTAAAAGATTGATACAAATTCAATCCCATCATTGCAGGACATTGTGGGGAAAAGTACTGGAAAACAACATTTTTTTTTTTTCTCCTTCCCAAATACAAGAAAAAAATAATGCAGAGATTGTATTCTTCTCAAAATACATCAGGATGATGCTTTTTAAGGCCTATGTTTTGGTCTAGTTTAAGTTGTAATATTTTATGTATTAGCCTCCCTAAAACTGAATCCAGAAACATGCTTAGTTTAAAAGGTTGAGTGGGATTACATAGCTTTGTGCTGAAATAAATAAATAAAGTAGTAGCTTTCTGATTAAGGTATATACTGGCTACTTGACAAGTAGTTAGTCTCCTTGAGTTCTCTCCTCATTATTCCTGTAGATTTCAATCTCAAAGAAAGAAGGTTTTGTCCAGCACTCCTGATAAGGGTCTGTGAATTGAGTGGATGGGAGGATAAGATACTTTTCTTGGACCACTGAATGAGCTCAACAATTTTTATCTTTCATAACCTTTTTATCACCTCCCATTTTGTTTCATCTCTTCTGCTGTTTTTCTCACAGACACAAATCTCAATTCTACCTTTAAAATCTTCATGTCAGCCTCTTGACTTTTTTTTTTTCCAAAATGCATGAAAGACTCGTTTCCTGTTGTAAATTCCCTTTCCTCTTTTAAAGGGATCTAATTAGGAGAGACACCAATTACAACCGCTCTGTACTAGAACAGCTTTTAATTAAGCCGCTGTTATTAAGAGCAGATAATTGTCTGTACAATACATTCACATGCTCCTTCCCATTAGCACACAGCACTCACAGATGCATAGTGACAATTATTAATTGTTACCTGTTTTGAGCAACAGCTGACAGGCCAGCCATAGCTGTTAACAGAAGCAGAGTCACAGTGTGGCTGCTAGATTGTTTTTCTCAAAGTCCTCAAGAAGGGTCTTCTTCCATCAGGTGCTTACATACTCCTGAGGTACTTGTCTGCATAAAACACCTACCACCTTCATGGATGTTCTCTGAGCTGCACAAACCCATTATTCATGTTGGTTTACTCTTGGCCTTAAGTATAGGCAGCAAACTAAGGACGTTCTGAATTCACCCACACTTGTGGACCCAGCAGGGCTGTGAGTCTCCAGAGCTCATCAGGTATTAGACACATTTGCAAGATACTTCTCAGCATGTATTTTTCACTCTTCAGCCTGCTGTTTTTCAACAGATATTTTTCCAGCTGTATCTACTGACATCTGTAGAACCTGTTCACCAAAACTCATACAGAAGGAAATGTTACGATGCCCACAGCCAGGCCACTGTTACTAGTGTTTTTGAGAAGCTTTCAGTTGTTAAACACAAGTGTTTCCATTACACTGAATGTTGCCATATGGGAAATAGCTCTGTTCTACCCTGTAGCACTACATAAGCTCCATTCTTAATAGGACTGTGTGAGTTCACCTCACCATCAGCCTTTATCTATCACTCTTTTAATGGTCTCTTCCCTTTAGCAATTGTTTTCATAAAGTTATGGATTTCATATTTTTTGGTTTTTGCAGCTCCTATTAGAAAAAACAAACAAAAAAACCAACAAAAAACCTCCAACAACAAAAAACCCCAACCAAACAAAAAAAACCCCAAATACCCAACTTTTTTCCCGCTTTGTGCAAAAGCTGTGAATAGCTGTGGGTTTCCTTGTCAGGGAAGGCAGAGAAAGGGGAAAAACCTTATTTTGCAACCAAACATTTTTACTCCATTATCATTTGAATACATCACTGGTAAAAAGCACATCCATATTAGTTATGAAAATTATTGAGCATGTGACAATATTCCAAGCAGCAGTGTTGAACTTTGCTTACCGAATAGGACAGTAGTTCCTAACCAAGAGTAATGAACTGTCAGGAGTTTTGGCTTCTGTGGCAGCATTTAAAATACCAGCCTATCATTGGGAAAACATGTTTTGGAGGTTGTATAATAAATACAGGTTTCCTAGGGATCATGTAAGCATGAGATACCTGGAGACAGTCGATATGCAGTTATATATACTTATTTCTTGCCATATATTCATAGTGGAAAGTATCTCTTTTATCTGTATTTTCACCCATAGTTTACTCACATCCCCAGTTACTATGTATAAAGCAGGATCCCCAGCTACAACTCATTGTCCACTGTACACTGAAGTATTTTCGCTCCCTTAATTTGCTAACAATATCAATGAACAAAAAAGATTGTCCACAAACTGACTAAATGCCATCATACATCTAGGAGAGCATTATCATGGACACAATACACTGCATCAGAAACTGAAGGTTTGCTTTAAAGATAAGTTTCCCTGCCAACTTACTAAGTCCCCTGAATGATGTAAAAAATTATTCCTCAGGGAGGTATCCAGTTTATTAAAGGGATTTTTCATTAGTTTTTCATCTTGATTCTGATTTTGATGAAAAACAATAATAAGTAAAAGGAAAAAAAGATCCCAGAATTTTGCCAGGATTATATGAACCACTTCAGGTTCCACTTGAAAACTGAATGCATAATTTTCCTTTGCTTGGAACACTATAGATATGTTGAGGACAAAGACATACACCCTTATTCTTTTATAGGTCTGCATCAGAAAGATATTTGTCTTGATTTTTTTCATATTCAGTTAATAATCTAAGTGCAATGAAAAATACAAATATGAAATGCACTATCTGTTCTAAAAATGCACATTTTATTTCTCTAGTATTGCTTACATGCTGCAAATCTTTCATTTCTATTATTACATGGCTACAGAGGAGGTAAAATTTTTACATACACAGATTTTAGCTGTCTCCAAGACTGATCATTCTCCTAGATAAATTCAGTTTTACTTCAGTCATCAGCATTATTTATCTCTGAAATAGACAACTTTCTTAATTCAGCACTCAGCAGTACTGTGGAGATATTGATCTGCAATCAACAGCTGACACAGTTATCTTTGCTTAAGCTGCATGTTTACTGAACTGCAAACACAGCAGTATTACAGGCATATATAAGAATTATTTCTACCAGAAAGGAAAAAAAAATCATAGAAAGCACTTCATCTAAATGGCCTTGTCTGTGTTTTATTCTAGCACTAATTTTTACCAAAGGCACTTTCAGGGTAAACCATTAATATTTTCTTTTTTCTCCCATAATTTTTGTTCAGGATATATATTTGTTGGTTGTCTGGTTGGTTTTGGGAGTTTTTTTTATTTTTAGTATTGAATATAATGCTAGGAGAAATTTTCCTCCACTAATATAATTTTAATTTTTCTTTAAGCAAAGAAAGCTGGTCAATAAAACTGAAATTACTCTGAAGAGCTATTTCCATTATCTTCAGAGGTGCCCTTTTGGCAGGGAATCCCAACTTGCAGGATTTTTAAAATACTTCTGGTGATTCAGGTTTGAGTAAACAGCCAAGTCCTTTGTCATCAATACAGTCTGCTTGATTTTCACAGATTGCATGATTAAAGACTATATTTATATTTAATACATACAGCTCCATAGAGAATTAGGTATTAGGTGGAAGGTATTCCTGTTTATTCCACAGATTAATTAAATTTGATCACAAGTGGAGGTGCATAGAATAGGGAAAATTCTCTGTAATTTAAAAGGGATTCAAACTAAAATGGGTCTGTTGAAATGGTACCAGTCTTTTTAGACTGTAGTCTTTACAGTCCCATTATATGAACATAGAAATATAAAGTGCAAATTTTGGAATAACATTTAGTGTCAGTGGCAGTAAATGTTAAATACATTTCAAAATTTTTCATCAAAGCAGATCACCTTATTTCATAATTTAGCTGAGTATAAAAAAAATTGAATAGCCAAACATACAATAAAAAGGCTGACTTTAAAAAATGGAACTAATAATTTAATACCTTAATCCTCAAAGTCAACTTTTCAAATTAAAATTACAATTAACTGGGAAGGGTTTTATATATATATATATATATATATATATATATGTGTGTGTGTGTGTGTGTGTGTGTGTGTGCCTGTGTATTTGCAAAGAATATTAGACACTGTAATGACTACAACTGACTTTGAAATTATGAATATTGCAGAAAACTTATTAAGAAATATTTATATTCACTTTCTAGGATATTAATACATACTGAACATCATAAATACATGGTTATTCAATAATTCAGTGTAGCATTTCTAATTGTCCTTGTCATCTTAGTTAAATTTTCATTAGTATAAAAAAAGTAGCATTAGTCAGTAATACCAGCCCAATAAGTGGAAAATACAAGCAACATATCAAAACCACAAACAGCACCTACCCCCAAAAAAATCTACAAATCCTTGCTGCGTAAAGTACAGTTTAACTAGAATTTTAGCACCTAAATACAAGATTGTGATTCCAGAAAATGACTGCTAAGGAATGTAAGGAGTTGTAGATCATTTTATTTAACTTCATACTCTAGATTTTGTAGTTTTTCAGAGCCATGTATACCACCCAGCTGACAGATCTAAGCTTTCAAGCCTTTTTAGAAACCTCAGGCTGTTTGGACATTTTCAAATCAGGCAGGCACTGTACTGACAGGCTCAAGCTGATCTGATTTTTCAAAGACATCTGACATGCACATATCATCCATACAAGAAAAACACAGCAACCCCACAGCCATTGTCATGCAGAATGACAGCCAGAGAGAGAGGTGCTTCACATTAAATAACAGCCTAATGCCTGCAGTAGAATGGAAACTGAGGATCAGTTCTAAAGTTCTAACCTTGGCCAGAAAAGTTTGAATTTGACATCTTCTGAGGGGACATTCGAGCCCCCAGGTTGGAGTACAAAAGCTACACAGCCAAGGAAAAAACATGGAAACAAAGAAGTGAGAATATAAATTACAATGTGAGAATATAAATGTGCATTTTCTAAGTTTTAAAGTTTTACCCACCAGTTGGAATCACAGTCCAAGGTAACTAGATATCACCATGCATTTGCTTGATGAACAATAAAAACCCATCATAATAATGTATTTCTATCTGGGAAATCACTTAAAATTCAATATTTATCCAAACTTGTATTTCTGTTTCTATACAGAACAGTCTCATTAGGACTAATTTAAAACAAAAAAAATCCCAACTAAACAACAACAACCAAAAAAAAAATTCCCCAACAAAACAAAACAGAATCAATCACATTCCCAAAAAAGGAAAGAACTCATCTTGCTTTGATGCCAAGACTCTTTGTTTTACATAGATAAATCCCTGAAAAAAACTATATTGAATGCTCTCATAAAATTGCAGTGCAAACACAACTTATTTGTTTTAAAGTAAAAGACAAAAAAATGACAAATCTTGGAACATGGGTGCTCTGATTAATGCTAACTTAGCCAGGCTGTATAAGACTGACAGTATTCTTGATTTTGTCCCTGGAACAGGAAAAGAAATGCTTCTGAAGATGCACATAAATAATGTATATCAGTATTATGACTAGGCATGCATAAAATGAACAGCAGATATATAACTGCACCTAAATCATCCGCTTATCTTCAGATTAAAACCCTTTCTTTTCATCATAATGTGAATTAAATTAAGCATTGTAAATCTCAAGATGGTATAAAACAATATTGATAAATGAGCCCAGTTTTCCAATAGCTTATCTATACCACCATTATGTCACCTCCAACATGAAATAACATATATTTCATTAAATGAAACTAAGGGATACCCACACAAAAAATCAAAACCAAGTTGTTCCTTTAACAAATTTTTGGATAAAAGATCTTGAAAATGAATCTTCATTAAAAAAAAAAATCATTCTGCATGCTCATGAATCAGTATTCATGAGTAAGTGATACAGGTGTCCTTCTTCAACTGCTAACAAAATTCTTCCCACCTTATGATCTGTATGCTCTTGCACTTTACTCCAGTCTAGATTATATGAATCTAGAAGTATAAAAAGCACAAAATATATAGGAACACAATATATCTCTTTAGGAAATAAGAGCTTAATTTAAATCTTAACATAAACCATTATTTGCTTGAAAAATGCCAATTTAACCCCACCCCAAAAACTCTGTAACTTTTCAAAAAATGTAACGTGCAAGCTGTTTCAGACTACCATTTCAGATACCCACAGTACTGTGAGATTTGTCCTGAAGACATTTTCTGTGCAATAACTCATTTCCACAGGATAGGTCATTATTTATTAATTTATTAACCTCCTGACTTGAAAGAGAATAATATTTACCTTAGAAAGGAAAAATAATCTATAAACTTTCCAAACACCTCCAGTGAGGCCCAGCACTACTTGTCTCTGTAACAACGGAGATTTTTTTATATTTTCTTCTGTTTAACGGAATTATTCAACATCAAATTAGGAAAAAAAGTATCTTCTTGCTACTTTTGGGACTGCAAATAATTAGTCCAAATCATAAGTTACACAAAAAAATCAAATGTTTACTATGAACTTTTTTTTTACTTTGGGATAATTATTTAGAAAAAATGAAAATATATCAAAAATATATTTAAATTTTAAAATTTCTCTTAGCAACATGTCATTTTCCTTTGACCTTCTGAAAATTCCTGATTTAGTATATACTTGCTCATAAGCTCCAGTTACACTCCTGACCAATGCAATTAGATATGATGTCCATAAATTTACCTGTGCTTAAGCAATTCTGTCATCACACCACGAAGCAGATGTAATACATAAAATATATTTTATGTTCTGAATTTCTAGCTTGGGTATAATTAATTATCTTTTGATGATTAACCTGTCTTAGGCAGTAATCAAAATCACTTCTTTTAGCACATCTGAGCCTTATACTATCAACACAGCATTAATGCAGCCAAAATAATCTGTCCAGGTTAAAATTACTTTCATTCTAGGACTTTTTTGTCAATACTGTGACATACAGCACACACTGCTGTATCTGCCTTTTAAAGTATTTTTTAGTATTCTAAACACATAGGAGTGGTCATGATCTTTTCAGGTATGTGAAGGCAAACAGCAACATAATTTATCAAAGCATAGTAACTTTGACACACAATTCTGACACACAAACAAACAGAGAAACCTGCTGCTAAGAAAGTCCCATTTATTCATTTATATAAATATCTTCTGAAACCAAATAAGGATTCAAACAGCAGCCATGTCCATCAATCATTAAAAACCCAAAGCAATACGCAAAGATCTGTGTATAACCACTCAAGGGAACTTTCCACCAGATTTTAACTGCTTGGCTGACATCACTCTTTTCCAGACTGTAGGATGTCTTTTGAGAAAATAGGCAGGTTTGTACTGACATGTTAGTTTAAACCAGCATTGATTACCTTTTTTTTTTGTCAATCTTCCTGGCAATATAGAATCTTTTTTGTAACATGAGGCAGGCTACTATGCTATCCTACAGAGAAGATTCACCTCCATTACATGGATAATAAAATGATACTGATACTAATTTTTTATTTCCAGAGGGGCTTATTATTTTATTCATCCATATTTTCAATTTCCTACTAAAATAGCAGCATGGAGTGCTAAAAGGAGAGTAAAATAATTAGCTGAAAATATTCTAGTAAACTTGACTTTCAATTTATTTCAATTCAATTTATTTATTTATTATCCTGAAGAGAATCATTAAAACCTATGCTGGAGGGCAGTATCTCATACACTAGAAGCAGAGGTGACACAAAAGGTGTCAAATTATTACCTTAAAGAGAAACAAAGACAACAAGACATTCAAGGGGTGAATACTCCTGCCTTAGTATAAAGGGGAAAGCTTTATTTCCAGTTGTTGAGCCATTCTGGACGCATAGTAAAGAGGCTGTGCAAAGCTGACATGCTGTGCTGGTTACCCTGGGGTCTTCATACCCTTCAGTGAACCAGATATCTTTAAAAAAATAAATGTATGTGGTTTTGGCTTGTATTTGAATTCTGCAGTTTAGAGTTGCCTCTTTGAAAGTCCTTGAATTTAATTTGAACAAAGGTTACCCAAATAAAATATGTTAAAGTTTTGTCATGAATCACAGCAAGCTAATTTCATCTCAGCTCCACAATCAATCCAAGAAACTTGATCATGAAGATTAGAAATGCAAATTTTAAATGGATTAAAAGTTCAGGAGATATTTGCTGTCAAGACAAGGACAAATAAACTTGACTTTCAGAACAGTTGAAATTATTAAGCATTCTTCAAGATAAAATAGTGCCAGGATTTCAGATAGTGATCTTTACAAATGAACACAACTTTAGATGGCTGGGAACCACTGACTGGATTCTAAAAGGAAAACAGAACAAACGGCAAAAAAGTCAAATTTAATCTGAAAAGTAAAATATCGTCAATTAGGAGCAAGAAAGAGTACTAAATTTGAAAACACTTAGTGAGTAATGAAATGGCCAGCGACATACACACATTTAAGCGCTGTTACCCAGAAGAAAAGTGTCATTATCAAGATAAGAAGATAACAGAACTTGATCATAATACAGACAAGTGTAGACAGGATAATGTCTCTAATATGTGTAACTTTCAACAGTTTGATGCTCAATGCTCCTAGTTTGCTCTGGGAATATCTAACACATTGTTGATTTTTTTAGGAAGCTACAGATCTTGGAGTGATAGTTTAAATTCAAGAGAATCCAAATATTTTCTGATACCTTCATCTTCAAAACTGGTTTTACAGTGTTGTCTTATTACAAAACTGTTGGGGAAGATGAAACAGGAAATCCTTATAAATGATTTTCTGGCAAAAGATTTTGAGAATATAGAAACTATAAGCGAGATTGAAATGAAAGCAAGTTTTGAGATACCTTAGTTCATGAACAACTGGAAAACAATGGTGTGGCTGGCTGAAGGTAATCCCCTTTTGATGAAACAATACCCTCTGCTTGCAGACAGGTCCAAGGGTCAGAGCAGACCCTGCCAGCTTAGCAGGAGTCCAAAGAATAGTTTTTAAGGTTTAAAATGTAACACAGTATAGTAATGTAATGATTCTTATAGGCTGTATGTAAATGCTATAGGATTTGTATCTTGTACCAGATTGGTTAGTGAGAATCAGAATATTCAACACAGAAGAAGATTTATTGTATTGTAATGAGAACTTTGCTTTCTTACCCTTTTGCTCTCTTACCCTTTTACGCTCTCACCCTCTCATTCTCTCTACCCCTCTCTTCTCTCGGGCCTGCTCCAAGCTGTGGCTGGCAGCTCCCAGCAGGGCCCTGCACCCAGGCCCTTGCAATAAACCGCAAGTTCCACAACCTGGCTGCAGAGATCTCTCATCTCTGTCTGTCCTGACCATCCTACCCCCCTGATGCTCCTACAGAAAGCTTCTATATCTTCTCAGTGATTGCTCATGGGCAACTCCTTGCAGCACTGACTCTTTCCTCTTCACAACACAGCTAACAACTCCAGCTCTCTTCTCAGCCAGCTCACTGACTCTTTCATAGCTCTCATCTTTATTGGACATATCTGTGGCCTATTAAGGGCAGACCTATTCTTAATCCTTGGTAATTAGTACAGCTACAACTCCTCAGGGGTGAAATTGCCTTCTGCATTATCTCTATTCTCTTACATTACATCCCCCCACAGTTTTGCAGTGAAAAATTTTGATTCTGTTGCATGCTTCTATGTACCAAATGTAAGCCCCTATAAACCTTCCTTTGGTCCTATTTGCATCAAGTCTTCCTTCTTTATCACAAAATTTCAACAGTGATTTAGAAGAAATCTTCTATGATGGCTATCCATTTTCATATATTTAATGGAAGAATAGAAAAAATACATACTAAGTTCTGGTCACAGAAGCCAGAGGACAGTATCTATTCTTTCCCTAGATATGAGAGGCTTATGAGCAAGACTTGCTCAGTTTGCTACTTGATTTCAAGCTGATCAGGAGACAAAATTTATAGCTGTCTAAGGGTAAAAATGAATTCATAACAAAATGATGTATTTTTAACTAACTTGCCAGATCCTGGGTATTGTTCTCTGTTACAAAAAAAGCCAGGATCTACAGGACTACAGTGAACTGTTTCATAGTGCAGGGACCAGGTGACTTAAAGTGACCTTTATCCATGCTATTCAACTCTGCTGCCTTTCCAAAACTGATTTTCATCAAAAAACTCAGTGAAAATGGCCATTGCCTTATGCTAACTCCTAAATTTTGCTTAATTATCTGGCAGCTGCTGTTTGACCTGGGGCAAAATGTGCAACCATCCTTCTAATGGTATAAAAATACAGATCTTTGAGATTAGGGGCTTCAGGAATGAAAATTTGGCACACTTGTCTGTTCTACTGCCACTAAGTTTCTGGTCCCTGCTACAGATAACAGAGGAGTGTTCATATTCACATGCATACTCTTGAAGACTTAGCTACAACACTACTTTTTTTATGTCCTTAAGATAGTGGTGCAGAAAGCATATCTTAAAAATCCCTTCATTTCTGAAAGCAGAATACTAAAGTACTTGTCAAGTCATTTATTTGAGGACCTGCCACTCTGAAAATTACACTTGGAGAAAACCTGTTATAGGACAAAAATAGGACATGGTTTTTCTACAGAGACCAAGTGAAAAGACAATGAAAAACTATTCATAAACAGTATGCAAAATTGAAAATAGAATCAGCCATTCATGCATCTACACACACGTATAAGAAAATTTATGCATTCAGAGTAGTAGTTTTCTTATACTATTTAATTCAGTTCTGAAACTGTCAAAATCTCATCTAAACACAGGGCAGAAGATACAGGGTTTTTGATATCACTTTCACATTTCAGAATGTTAATTTTGGTGTATTTTTCCAGTTGTTCAACATGAAAAAGTTTCCTGTATTTCTGTTCATATGAAGTTTTGAAAACGTTACTTTGGGAAGGATGACTCTGAAATTTAATGGATTGTTAAAGCATGTCATATCTAATGCCTCTTAGTTTGTACTCATGTATCAAATTTTATTTAAAGATTTCTCATTGAGTAAACTCAATATTATTTTATTTATCTATCTGGAGTGCCTGCATGGAAGGTTAATTATAGAAAAGCCAACTATATAGAGATATAAGAAAAAATCACTGCATGTAGTATATTCTTGATTCACTTCAAATTTACTCAGCATGTTCAGTAACAAACAGAAATGTATTAATCTTCATTAAAAAAACCTCAAAAATGCTTTCATTTCAGTTTCCCACTTCTGATAAAATAAGAGTGAAATGTCAGAAAAATTACAATTGGGAAGTAACAGACTCCAAAGTCCTACTCAGAGCATGGGCACTGAATTCATGCCATCTTTCTCATGACATTTGCTCATTCAAGGTTTGGGATTTAATTACCCTTATGGTGATTTCCCCCTGCCACCCCTTCTATCAAGCCCCAGATTACCTCATAGTTTTTAAAAATAATTTTATTCACACAGCATTCTAAGGTACTCTTCAGTTTGAGTACACTGGATATATTTAAGGAGTATGTAAAATTCTAGAGTCTAATGGTATCATAAAAACCAACCAGTGAAACAATATTAGTTCATTTTTCCCTTAGGCAATACTTTACTTATTTATGTACTTATAAAAATACCCCTAGAACATACTTGCATGGGTCAAACATATCAGGTAATAAAAATTCATCCCCAGCATTTCCTCCCACACATTCCCTACAAATATTTTCACTCTGATCAAAGTCATCACATAAGGAACTAATCATTTTAGGTATGAAGTAACACATTGAGTAAGACTGAATGAGATTTTTAAGTCATCAAGTTTTGATCTTATGCATATCAGCTTCTGAGAATTAATTCTTGTTTCAAATATACCAATGTATTGAGTCTGACTAAAGCTGTTAAAGATGAGAATTTTCATCCAAGGTAAAGTGTTTCTGTGTTTTAAGCTATCTGAAAATGTTGCACAGGATTTTGTGTGTTGAATGACACAAATATCTTTTTTTGACCCTTTTCAGCCCTTAGCTGTCATATTTTGCAAAAATACTCTTCAGGCAAATTTTTTATTTTCTGAAATTAAGTCATTCTATATATCTATTGTTTTTTGACTAAAATGATCGAACTTCTGAAGTCTTTTTCATAAATCTGTAATATTCCTGAACTTTTAAATCATTACGTTTTCCCATCAATATTTCCTTGTGAAATATAGAAGTGGAATCAGAGATAAATGTATAAGTTAAAGAACCTGCCAGTTATGTCTCATATGTTTACTTCTTAGTAGGTTGGTTTTTTTTGTGTATTCGAAAATCACATTGTCTCTCCATTCATTTATTTTTAGCAGAACTCATATTACTCTATTATTTATCACAGTCTCTTAGCCAACTTCATTCTTGAGTGCAACTTTATTTTGATACATTGTCATTTACAATGGAAAACTTCAAAACTTCCCAGATTACTTTCTCCCAGATTCTCTCAGAATTACTAATTTCTCTAATCCGTGTATAATACTTTGTCTACTTGTGTATTTGCTTACTGTAATACTCTCTTATCATTCTGCAAATAAAACTTATTAAAATAGGCTATAGTTAAATATGGAATTTGCTTAAACATCTAGAAATTTCATTATATCAATAATGTGTAGGCCTCTCCTTAAGATAAAGTATCATCTAAAAGATAAGTTTAAAACATCCCAATTAACTTAATGAGTAGTAAGAGAGAAATGCTACACTGTATTTTACATACCTGAATTGAATAATGTCAAGGGCTTTTTGCATGCAACTCTGGAGTCTGTTTACTCCTCACTATTCAGAAAGCTAGTATGGCTGTTTTCCAGTATATGGCAGTATTTTATTTTTTATTATGTTCACACATTGGTGCCTTCATGCAGCTTTTTTCACTGACTTTAAGCCACAAGCCACATTATTGGTTTTTGCGATTGCTTCTGATGGAAAGTGGCTGGCACCAGCATGAGGATCAACTCTTCTCTGTTCGTTTTCTGCCCTTTGGTTGTAGATATTTGTCAATATTAGAGGATCCAATAACGAAATTTTAAGCAGGGGTAACTATAGCAAGTAAGAGCATGTTCTGATGAAATCAACATGGTAGCTACTATGTGAAATATGTTGCACAGTAAGAGCTTCTCCTGTGCAATATCAGGATATTCTTGGAGAGAATATCCAGTAGGAGATAACTTGCCTGGGAAGTGATGTTGGCTTGGTCAAGGGAAAATGCCCTCTTTTTCTCTTTCCCCTCTCTCCCCTTTGATTTTTCCACAGAAGTAACTTTCACCATGAGAGTGGACATGTGCCGTCAGCTGCGGACTCTGTAAATCCCCGTGTATATGAACTGGTCTTAACTGCCACTGTGCAACAGAAAAACTTTCCAAAATTAAGAACAAGCAAATAATCCTAGCAGAACAGAAGCTACAGCAAATATGATGGAACAAAATTAATGTTTCACATTTGTTCCCATTCAAATAAACATGAAAAGAAATTGATGAAATTGAAAAAAATTAGAAAAATGTAACTTCTGTGGTGGCACAAGTGAGCAAATTGGATGAAAATTTTTATTGTGCTGAGATACCAAAGATCAGGGAAAAACGAGTAGGGATGCTGTCCATCTTCTGTGCAAAGGAAATGCATCTTTACATTCAAATACAAATATGACTCCTACAGTGAGGACATCACCAATCTCAAGAGCATGAGATTATGGGTTTTCTTGTGCCCACACTGCTAGCCAAATACTAACACATGGGTGCTTGACCTTGTTTCTCCTTTAAGATTACATATTTCTCTATGGTTGCTAAGACAAAAATACTGGTTTTCAATAAATATTTCATTAGATAGAGAAGAAACAAATGAAAACAGGTAAAGAGTATTTTATAACGTAGCCAGGTGTCATTCTTTTATCATAATGCTGACGGTATATAAAGCAGGTCCTGAAGTGTGACAGCATACTGGTTTTTTCAAGATTTCAATGGTTTTCTGGCAATAGTTAGTTAGAATATAGCTCAGTTTCATTCATGCCACATTTTGGTAGTAGTTCATGAAATAAGATATTCCCTGGACTATGCATACAAGATCATAGAAATATCTGTTTGCACCAGTCTATGCAGAATGAGGCAGGAAAGCTAATAACGAAAGATAGGCAAAATCAGACTTCTAATATCTGAGCTCTTTCCATGACAAAAGTTTTTTTTAGCAGTACAGGAAAGCTCATAAATTCTAATCTAGAAAGTCACGGAAAAGAAAAGTAGATAACACAAAACAAATGGGAAAGAAATATGCTGACAACAGATGTGTTCTTTCAGATATAAAAGAGAGGATGATGGAAACAAAGGTAGGGAAGAAATAATGTGTCAGAAGCTGGCAAGAGCTCTGTAAATCCACATTCCATGACATGAGGAGAGACCACTGCTATTGTCAATCCAAAAGAGAGAAAACTCCTATGCCATCTTGGAGTGTCTTTGCTGTCTTTGGTGTCTTGCAGAAGACATCTTTGAGGACTTTGTGAATTTGAGCAAGGCCTGAAACTCATTTTAGCCCAGTGCTAGGGCCTGAAACAGCCATTGGCCCCAGATATAAACAACAACAACAGCAGCAAACAAAAAAAACCAAAAAAAACCCAAAAAAAACCCCAAACCACCAAAAACCCAACCAAAAACCCGAAAGTTTTGCAAAGGGCAAGAAGGATGATTCAGGATGGGATATGCACAGCATGCAGTAGATGTCCACCAAAGGAACTAAGTTTTTTGTCAAAAGACAAATGATAACAGAAGACTGAATTGAATTGTCTTCTGTATTTATTCAAACAGTATTGTTGAGCACATTTTAACAGTTCGTACAATCCAGTTTGTGAGAAGAAAGAAACTCAGGAATCAAAATAAGACACAAGTTTGACTAAAATGTTTGGAAAAAGGAATAAAATTGAGAACTGATTTCTTGAAAAAGAAGGTAACCTAGGCAAGAATAATGAATTTCAAACAACATTATCTACTGTCTGCATTTGAGTAAATTTCAAAACTTGCAGATAAAATATCCAAGACTTCAAATAAGGTCCACTGAAGTTAAATATATGTCCTTAAGGTCAAAGATTAATGATTATTAATAAAGTAGGTCTTTAAGTACACTTTGGCAGAACAACTTGACATTGATAACAGAAAGATACTTGAAAGGTAATAGAAAGAACTTGACCCACTCCTTCTTTGCAACTTAGTATTTACACTTATCTATGTGATAATAGGTATCACAAGTATTTAATGATACAGTCTGGAGTTCAAGATGGTGGACAGGTATAACAGATGAAACCTGAATTACAGAAAATTGTAAATTTAGTTGTCATAAAGCTTAGGATCTAGCCCTTAGCAGATCAGAACCTTAATTGGACAGCTATAAAGAGGGTAATAGACTGATGTCATAATCTGTATGATATAATCAATTCATATTATCCATTATATAAGAATCTTATTCAATATGCGAGAAATAGTAATTATTCAAAGAACAATAGGTTATGTTACCTAATAGATATTTATGGTGCTTTTCAGTCCACAGAAATTTGACAATCTCAGTTGTGTTATCTGAAACTTCATTTACAAATTTAGCAAGATTATAGGGTCTACTTGAAACATAAAAGACAACATGCCTTCTGACCTAAAGACTGTTTTAGACTTTGTTTTCAAATTTAAGTGCTGTTTCTAAAACAAATTATGTGTGCTTTTCAATTTTGAGCTCAGAATATCCATTAAGTGGTCATAAGAGACAAAATTACTGTCATGAAATGTGAATACTTTTCTTGGAGGATACAGAAGTATTTTTCATAGGGTTTGTTTGCTTTTCATTTACTGTTATGGTACTGAATTTTCTAGGCAACAATGCATACTAAAATAATGCTAGTCTTAATTATGTAAGATATATATTGCTGCTTCTTAATATCCTCAAGTATTTTTTAGAATTAAAATTATATCTTTAATGGGACAAAGACAAAGAAAATATAAAAATTAATCTAAAAAAGAGATTTCTTTATTTTAAAACATAATATTTGATACATTGTAACCTTTGTGTCTAGAGTAGGCTTCTGGTATCAAAAAGGAACATCTTAATGAATGAGTCTGTTGTGGGGCCATTCAAAATGTGAATAATACTCTTTTACATCATATACTTGGATTTGCATTTGTCGTGTGCCAAGGCACATCACATCATAAAGCAAGACATATATGATTTCATCATAATTAAATATAAACTCTCACATTCAAGGAGTCTTTACCAAGAAGGATAGCAATGTGCCCATTTTGGTGGTTTCTTCTTTGTCCATAATTCATAATTTCTTTTCCATTAATTTTAAATGGTGAACTGGGTTATAGAAGAAATCTAATCTCAAGTTGGCTCTTACTGTTTGCATAGTATTCAACAAACTGTTAATCTATTTGTAGCTAATTCATTCATCTCTAAAATGTGTTCAGTAGTGACCTACACTCATGAGAGTTAAAAAAAGGAAGTCAAATTTTTAGGCAATCGCAGTTTCTAGGGACTGAAAAATGTCATTTCCATCAACATAAAATTCCAAGAGGAATTTTATAAAACAGAAATGCCCTCCACTAATACAGTATTATTTTCCCCTCAATGTCTTTCAGAAAGTATGAAGGTGGAAGGATATGCCTACAGCATCCCCTCAAAAACTATCATTAATTTAAAAAAATGAAACATACATAAAATTGTGATAAAAAAAAGAATATAGGAAACATCACTTTTACTGATATATAAAGTTTCTGTGTTTAAACTAGATGGAATATTTTACTTGCTGCTGGAGACAACAAACAGCTAGAGAGAAGGCAGCTCTTTTAGTTCCTAAGAAGTTGTCTTATTAAAACACTGAGATGAAAGGTCCCAGACATATTTGAGTTACTTACAAGTGTAGCAACAAAGGCAGTGTAAAATATATGAAATATGACTTTACACAAATTTGGAAAATTTCACTACACTCCCTCTTTCACTGAAGTAAATATACAGAATGAATTGGTAAATAAAACAATGAAGTTACTAGGTTACTTTCTTGTTTGCTTTGGTTTGATTTGCATCTTTGTAAAACAAACAAACAAACAAAAAACACAACAGCAAATCTGGAATACATTCTGAATGTATAACATATTTCATTGTGCATTGCAACTTCTAGTTTCTTAAAAGAAAGATAAATTATATGGTAGCTTGTTTGCTCTAGGAAGTTTAAAATTATTACTATAGGCAAAGTTCTCTGCATTTATCATTCATACATGTAAAACTTAAATTTAATTCCTTCTATAATGGACTTCATATTCTGTTGAAAGAATTTCAGAGTGTCATAATAACACCCTGAAGATATAACAATTTTTTCCTTGTTAGTACAGAAAAGCTCTGTGAATACTTTATGGTTTGCTACATTCATTGTTGCCCGAGGTACAGTCGGATTTTTTTTTTCTCTAATACTATAAAATAGCCCTTTCATTTTCTTTAAAAGCAAGACACTAGGAAATTTTCGTTTTGGAAAATACTTTCCAGCAATATAGCAGCCTTCATCAGTCAGCATCACTAGGGAATGCTACTGCAGTCTACCTTTTAAATTGCAAGTACTTGATGAGATTTCAAAAATATGGCTATTAAAATGCAATATCTATTTTAACATAAAGCTTAGTAATGTAAAATCTGAAAAGAGTTTTGGTTTTTTTTCTGAAGTAAAGGTAGCAATTCTTTATTATTGTTTTTATTATTGAGGAAAAGTGTGTGGTTTGGGGAGTTTTTGTTTGGTTTTTTTAAGTTTGGGGGTTTTTTCCCACCAAAATCAAGAATGTTTTTAAAGTATACTGACTTAAAAATTACCTTGGACAGAAAATTTTAAGCAACAATTGAGAAAGAGCCTAAACCCTTGATTTTTTCATAACCCCTATGGCATATATCTTGAGACTCATGGTTTCCAATCAAGACTGTTTATTATTGTTTGTTTATTACAGTTCAGCAGATATGACATCTTCTGTCAACCTAAAAAGTCATTTAGTTAAGATCTTAGATCAGATTCTCTTAATACTTCCATGCTCCACTATGTCAAGAGAAAAGCTGAAATTTTAGCAGATGTTAAAAGACAATGAATGAACACAAAAACATATCAGAAGGTAGAGAGCTGTAAGGTCTCCCCTGAGCCTCTTTCTCCAAGTGAAACAACTCCCCCAGCTCCCTCTGCAGCTCCACATAAAATGTGTGCTCCAGCCCCTTCACCAGCTTTGCTGCCCTTCTCTGGACTCACACCAGCAATGCTTCAACATCTTTCTCACAGTAGCAGGGCTCATCATGGTCTAGGCTTCCTCGCAAGGGGAATAATACTGGGCAGACACTGATCCATTTTCCCTCTGGTGACCAGTGATAGGACCTGTGGGAACAGCATGAAACTGTGTCAGGGAACATTTAGGTTCAATATAAGATGTAGATTCCTCCCCCAGAGGGTGGCTGAGCACTGGAACCCAGGGAAGTGATCACATCACCAAGCCTGCCAGAGTTCAAGAAGTGATTGGACAGTGCTCTTGGGCACAATGTGTTATTCTTGAGGTTGTTCTGTGCAGGGTTGGCCTCAGTGATCCTTGTGAGTTTCTTCAAGATGTTTTATGGTTCTCTGATCCCTTTCCAAGGGATACAGTCCTTTAGAAACAGATTGTGCTAGCGTGAATCTCCCATGGGCTCACAAGTCCTGTCAGGATATCTGCTCCTGCATGGGCTCCTCTCTCCATATGTTCACAGGTCCTGCAGGAAGCCTGCTCAGTCACCCTGAGAGTAAACAAGTGTTTCCTGTTGTTCAGAAGGATCTTGCTGCATCTCAGGTTGTGCTCATCCACTGGGAAAAAAAGGAGAAAATAATGTCATTATTTTCTTTTCACACTCCCCTCAGTTATTTATCAACATTGATGATATTCCCCCTGAGCCTTTATTTCTACAGGCTGAACAGTCACTGTTCTCTCAGCATTTTCTTAGAAGAAAAAAAGTCCTTGTTATTTGCTACTTTACATGAATAAAGTAACAAATAACAAGGAGGGCAGCTTACTGACAAGGAATTGCATGATTAGAAAGTGGTTATTCAATGAAACATGTATTAATACAGTCAAGTGAAAGTTCTGTCCAAGAAGAACATGTCAACTATCCTTTATAAAAAAAGAGGAACCTAAAATTTGATGGTAGCCATAGGTTAACTCCTCAAGAAAACATGAGTTATGATTACTATATCTATGGTTGCACCTATAAAATCCTGAACAGCATGATAGGAAGAACTAATAGAAATATTGTACCTTTATATGTAGTATTTATGTAAACCACTATTTGTTAAGTAGGAATCTTCCATTTTAATCCATATTTTTCTGCATACAAGCAATGCATTTTCAATCAACTCTATTTTCAACTGACTGTAATTCAAAAATTGATTTGCTAATTATATGTTCTACCTGTCCCTAAAACAGCTAAATATGCAATTTCAAGACTGTGAGGAAGTGGCCAAGAGAAGAGGTTATCTTCTTAGTAAAAAGAAATCACAGAATCAATTATCTGGAAAAGATCTCTGAGACCATCAGATCCAACCTATGGCTGAACACCCTCATTCCAACTATACCATGGCCCTGAGTGCTGCATCCAGTCTTTCCTTAAATTCCACTGGGGACAGTGACTCCACCACCTCTCTGGGTAGCTCATTCCAATCACACTTTCTGTGAAGAATTTCTTCCTAATGTCCAACCTAAGCCTCCTCTGGCACAGATTAAGACTGTGTCCTCTAGTTCTATCACATGTTACCTGGAAGAAGAGGCCAACCCCCAACTGGCTACACTCTCAGGTAATAGTAGCAACTGATAAGGTCTTCCTTGAGCCTATTTTTCTCCAGGCTAAACGACCTCAGCTCCCTCAGCCTCTCCTCATGGACTTGTGCTCTAGATCCTACACTAGTTTTATTGCCCTTCTCTGGACTAACTCCAGCACCTCAATGTCCTTCTTGAATTGAGGGGCCCAAAACTGAGCACAGCAATTGAGTTGTGGCTAACCAGTGATGAGCACAGGGCAAAAATGTCTTTGCAGGTCTTGTGGTCGCATATTCTTGATACTAGCCAAGATACCATTGAACTTCTTGGCCACCTGGACACATTCCTATCTCGTGTCCAGCTGGCTGTCCACCAGCACCCCCAGGTCCATTTCTGGACCCCCAGGGCCACTTTCCAGCCTCTCTGTCTCCAAACTGTGGCACTGCCTAAGGTTATTGGTCAAAGTGTAGGACACGGCACTTGATCTTGTTGAACCTCATGCTGTTTTATCTTGGCCAATTGATCCAGCCTGTCCAGGTCCCTCTTCAGGGCATTCCTACCTGCAGATTAACACCCTGACACAACTTAATGTCATTCATGAATTTGCTAATGGTAGACTCTATCTCCTCATTCAGATCATCAGTAAAGATATTGAGCAGGGCTGGGCCCAACACTGATCCCTGGGGGTACCACTGGTACCTGGCCCCAGCTGGATGCAGCACCATTCACCACCACTCTCTGGGCCCAGCCATCCAGCCAGTTCCTAACCCAGCACAGAGTGCTCCTGTCCCAGCTGTGGGCTGCCAGCTTTGCCAGGACAGTGCTGGGGGAGACGGTGTCAAAGGTTTGCTGAAGTCCACATAGACAAAATCCGTGGCCTTTCCCTTATCTAGTAGGTAGTCCACCTGGTCATAAAGGAAGGTAAGGTTGGTCAGGCATGACCAGCCCTTACTAAACCTTTGCTGGCTGGGCCTGATCCCTTGGTTGTCCTGTATGATCCCCGTGATCATGATCAAGATGGTCTGTTCCATAATCTTAACAGGCACACTGGCTATGCTGGCCAGCCTGTGGTTCCCCAGATCCTCCTTCTGATCCTCCTCATGGGTGGGTGTCACACTGGCCAACCTTCAGTCACCTGGAACCTCCCCAGTTAGGCAGGACTGATGATAAATGATGGAGAGTGGTTTAACAAGCTCATCAACTAACTTCCCCATCACTCTAGGATGAATCACATCTGGTCTTACACACTTGTGAGAATGAAAGTGGCTGAGCAGGTCACTTACTGCTTCCTCCTGGATTGCAGGGGATCCATTCTGCTCCCCACCGCTGTCTACCACCTTAGGAATCTAGCTGTCCTGAGGATAACCAGTCCCACAGTTGAAGACTGAGACAAAGAAGGTGTTAAGTACCTCAGCCTTTTTCTCCTCTTACATGACTATAATTATCCTTTACAGAAGTGTCCAGATTAAGTTATAATTGAGCTTTCACCTCTCTAATTTTCTTTCTGCATGACCTAATGACATCCTTAAATACTGGTCCTTTTTTCAGAAGTGACATAACCTCTCTTTTCCCCCGAGTTCCTGTGAAAACTCCCTGATCAGCCAGGTCCATTTTTCAGCACATCAGATGGCCTGCTCCTGTGCCTTCAAGATTTCTTTCCTAAAGTATATCCAGCCTTCCTGGGCCTCTTTGTTTTCAAAGGCTGCTTCCCAAGGGACTTTCTGAGCCAATGTCCTGAATAGGCCAAAGTCTGTCCTCTGAAAGCCCAGGGTAGAGGTTTTGTTAATGCCTCTCCTTACTTCCCTGAGTACTGAAAACAGTCATTTCAAGGTTGCTGTACCCAAGAAATACACTTTGTAGGAGCAAATCATCTTGGGGTTTATTTTGACACAATGTTTAACTGCGTTGGGTTGACAAATCAGATAACTTTTGCCTCTCTGGAAAAAATAACATTTTAGCAATCTGATTGTAACTTACAGATTTCAAATCAAATAATGTCTAGCAGCAGATGCAGTTGATAAACTTGCCAGACCAAAAAAAGTCTTCTGGCCTAGAAATCAAACTGCTGTTGGAAGACAAGGATGAACCAACAGAAATTCACCTCTCTCTTTTACACTCATAGTTTGCCTTCGTCAAGAATATCAACAAGTGGAGACCTACCATCAAGGTGTTAACAGAACTCTGCTTCTCCTTGATCCTGGTAATGGTTCTGAGTGGAAGAATATTGTATTTTAGGAGGTAATGATTCCCAGTAGAGTAAACCTGAGCAGGCCCAAGCCTGTGATGTGCTGAGCTGAATGTACAACCTGGGCTCCAATTCTATGTTGTACAGCTGAAATCCCGTTTCCACACATAACCTCAGCCAGCTAACAGAGCAACCAACAGGCAGCTCCTGCTTGTTACTGGCGATTGTGCCACCTGCATGGTCTTATCTTCATCTAAGTGTGAAGAAAGATAACAAAATTTATAATAATTTTTAAAAATATATATATTATATAATATATAAGTAAATATAATATAATATATATAGTATATTATATATAAAAATATATATAATTTATAAATTATGAGAACATAATTTCTCTTTCAACTGTAGAGACGAAAAAGGAGTTTTTTCCTTGCAAGAAAATCCTATGGTAACTGGAATTACTGAAAAGGGAGTAGCTCTGTTATGGAATGGGTCGGCATGATGTACTGCACAAGGAGTCCTGTTTGATGCTGCACTGCCTGGGGCTTTCACCATCTAAAGGGACACAAGACTTTCTGTATTACTTCAGAGCGTTAGCTCTAAAAAATGGCATTATAAATGATAACTTAAAAAGTCTAAATGGCTTTCTACTGGGATCATGATGAATAATGCCCTTTTTCTAAGACATTATTTAACATAACTTGTATTACAGAAGCATAACTATCCCTGCAGTGCAGGTCTGACATTTTCCTATGAACCTGGAAATCCACGGATGTAAAACTAAGTTCATGTAACAGCACAGGTACTAGGTCTTAGCCCACAGGAAACATCAGATAATTAAAGTTTGCTTACACATCTTCCTTAGAAAATTTTCTTTTGTTCCTGCCTGTGTATTGCTCTCTACTTCCCTTTTATCTTTTCCTCTGAACCATCTAATTATTCTTAATTTAATCCTACCTATGTAGATATCAGCCTTAGGCATTTTTCATAAATTTGCTGCACAGGGAGACTAATTGTTTATAATGATGCTTAGGCTAGTTTATGTCTGATCCTATTTCTGAAAAGGCAGATTGGAGCCATACAATCCTCTCATTTTGAAACCACTGTGCTTGTGAGTATCTTGAATTCTCTGACAAAGAGAATGTTTATGTGGGATGTTGTTCATGAAATTGTTAGGCCAGAGCAGTCCTCAAACCAAGGAGAAGAAGGTGATCAACCTGAAAGCCTATAGTCAGGACAAAGACATCAAAACTGGGCTAGTGAGAAAAAAAGAAGTTCAGAGTTCCAAACTTCGTATTTAGCTACTGAGCACATCTGTGTAGTAAAATAATAGAGTAAATGTGGTGGGTATGCACATAGGAAATGTTAAAGACACATTTGAAGGTGCTGTAAGGGCAGCATTCTACCATCTAGAACACTTTGTGTCACAGGTCATGCAGGTGTAATAAAAACAATACAATGCTTTCAGTGTTTACTTGGGCAAAATGGTTTAAAATGCACAGCCATTAGGGTTTAGGCCGTAAACAACAACAAAAAAAATTAATTACAACCAGTAAAAAGCAAAATGGATAAAATTCTGAAGCTGATAATATAAACATCTCTGAATTTTCTTTACATAGGAGACATTACTCTGTTAAACTACCTGTTTGCTGCCTATAAAGAGCCTTTAGCAAAATATATTTTGGAGACAGTCATAGAAGACTTGGAAGAACAAAGAAAAATTAGTTACTTAAATAGGCAGAGTCAGCCCCTTCAGTGTGCTTTTCTTGGAACTTCTGATGACTTAAAAGTAATGAGGAAAATGTGATTTGGGAGATTAATTTCAAATCCCAGCTTGTAATTTCTTATTCTGTTGATAGAATTTAAATCCTCAGGTCTGAAAACTTTTGTTTTACTAGGATTTATTTTATTTCCTTTCCTTCATATATTCAATTACCAAATTTTTTGCTTTACCAAAATCATACAGAACACAGCTGGTAAAAAAAAAAAAGAGAGAGAGAGAGAAATACAGAAAATGTTTCTCTTTCTCTCTCTTTTTAATATTTTTTAGTATCTAAAGAATATCTTTAGATACGAAAGCTAAACTGAAGGAATTATGATTTTGGGGAAAAAAAAAAAAAAAACAAAAAACAAAAAACACCTGGGTTTGTAAATCCTGAATTCCTATAATATATTTTTTCATTAATTTGTACACATCATATGGGATGCTGGTTTATTTTTCACCCTGAATCTGTCTTCTGCCCTAGAGTTCAAACCAAGGCAAGTCCATTCAAGTGAAACAAATTTATATCCTACAAGGTTTTCTTGGGTTTTTTTGGTTTTTTTCTCCCCAAAAAAACATTTTAAAAAAGAACAGACATCTTTAAGTTCTCTAATTTTTCTCCCTCTGCATTTACTTGGGAAATTTACAGCTGCTACGTTTTCAAGAGCATGTCAGTATGTTTTTGTATCATATAAAGAAAAAATACGGCTAAAAGAACTAAAAATGTCTTTGTATTTTTTTTTATGTTTTGCTTCCCTCTTATGATTATAACCCATTGGTTTATAGTGGGTTAATAGAAAATTTCTCTCTTCACTATGTCCCACATAAAATATTAAACACCTATGTCATAAAAGCCTGAGAGATGCACTCAAAGTCAAAGGAATGCATTCAGAGTTTGAAGAACAGTGGTTTCATCAAATTCTGTGCCTCTGGACCAGCACATTGTTTTCCTCCCCTCTACGTTTCCACAGCTGATCAGGCAATCTGTTTGTACATTTTTCCTCAAGGCTTCTTTCTTCTCAAGCAAACAAAAGAAAACCCACAATGCTGAGAAGAGGGCATATATGTCCATAAGATGAATTTCAAAGTGACAAATGTACAGTCCAGTGCAGAATGTAAAAAAATTTATTCTAGACTTTGTTATTTGCTCACTAATAATAATAATTTTGTTTTATGTGCATTTACATAGTTATTTTCAGTTTGGTTCAGAAATCTGTGAAACTTATGTGTTTAGAAAAATCACAAGTATTTAATTTTATTTAGTTTTAATTGTTTGATTGGTTTCTTTTTAATCCTTTTAAATTATTCTTTATTTTTAATTTTTAAGTTTTTCTGTCTGACAAATGCCAGCAATTATTAAAAGCCATCCTTACAAAAAAGACTGAAGGACCAGCAGTAACTTTCTTTTTTCCATTTCAGTTCACTTATCAGTGTTGAGCCCAAAACTTTTACCTGAGCTTCAAAAGACACTGGTAGCCATAATTTTGACATTTTTTCAGACAGTCAGTCTTTGCTGATGCACTGGGTGCACGTGACCAGGCACGGGCAGCAGGAGCTGCAGGGGCCTCTGTAAGCAGTGGCCAGGGCTGCCCTTTGCCAGACGTGGAGGGGTTCAGCTGGCTCCAACCAACACAGTAGAGGACAAGGCTCAGACCAGCAGCCAAAGTGGTGGTGTATGTGTTTAATAAAGAGGAAAAATAAAGTCAGATAGACAGTAGAAGAAGTGACACAAAAAAACCAAAAAAAAACCCCAAAAAACCCCCGAAAACCAAACCAAACCAAATCAACAAACAAATCAAAAAAAAACAAAAGCAAACAAACAAAAATCAGAGGAAAAAAAAACCAGAAAAAAAAGTGCGGTGGTGGGGGGTAACAGTGGAGCAAGGACCACGGTCAGAAGAAAAGATGGTGCTCCACAGTGGAGCAGGTATCAACAACAGAGCTTATGGAGGACTCCATGCCTGAGCAGGTAGATATTCCCCAATGCACTTCAGCCTGCGCTGGAACAGATGATGAGAATGAAAGGAGCAGACAAGAAAAATTGCTACGTACTAACCATACTCTCCCCAAAACAAACAAACAGACGCTGTGCCAAGAGCTGCCTCACTAAAGGGACTGAGTGCAACCTTTGGAAATAACAAAGCAGTGGGGAGGAAAGGGGTAGGCAGTGGTAGAGCGAAGATGGTCACAAGCCCTGATTCTCATGAAGAACTTTTTCACCACAGCATTTCCTGGAAAGAAATATAAGCAATCCTGAAGATTTCTAGAAGATGTTAAAGACAATAATTTGACACTGCTGAGTAACAAGTTGATTAAATGAATAAGAAATATAATATTGGAGATATTAAGGTTCATGACAGACTCGACAGCAGCAATCAAAAAATGGTGTTGTTTTAGCTATTCAGAGAAGTCAGTTAAATTAAGAAAATAGAAACTTGGACTTGCAAACTTGGACTGGAAGAAAACAGATTTCATTTTGTGAATGAACGAATGAATGATTGGATCTGCTTACATGTCCTAAGCGAAACTGACCTGAAGAGTAAAGATGTCAAGGAGAGATTCTTGACAAACTTCTTCAGGCACAAGAATGGTCCAAATCACTACTCAGAATATCAAACTGGTGCAACATGACTCCAAGTTGGTTGAATAGTGGACACCTGACTCAACTCAAATAAAAAAAGTAATAAAAAAAATTACATACAGGAAGTATAAATAAAGACAGGCTATCCAAAGGGAATACTGAAACACTGCCTGAATAAGAGATGGAAATAGGAAAAGCAAAGCCCAAGTATAGTTGAAAGTAATCATGAAACCAAGAATCTTTCTTTCTGCTATATCTACAACAAAAAGAGAATTGGAAAAATTGTGACTTGCTATGAATTAATCATATTCAGTTGAAAGAAGAATTTGAAACTCCTTTTTGATTGTTAGATCTGCACTTAAACATTTGAAAAAGTTAAGACAAAGACAATGTTCTATAAATTCAAATATTCGTAATTTCTGAGGAGCCTTGGGATAGATTAATGGCTTATTATATGATTTACAGAATTGGAAATATTATTCAGAGGGTGATTTATGTTTTTTAATTTGTTGATATACTGCCTTGTCTGCAACTCTGTTAATTTATACTTCTGTTACCTGTAAATATTGATCAAATATATAAATCCCAAAGCTATTAGTCAGATTGAAGCATTTAAAAGAAATAAATTTTAAAAATCTCTTGATACATTTCTTTTGAGAACTTGATTTTTGATATAAATCTTGAGATTAATTTTATAATTCTATTTCCTTCTGTTAGCGTTCAAAAAACACATAATCACAAAAGCGATTATATGCGGTGCTTTTTATTCAAGAGCTCTGGGAATCGGGGTAGCTTCCACCCAAATCTGACTCCGACCATACATTCGAGGTGAAGGTGTTTTATACTCTATCATTACATAACTTTCATGTTAATTATTAAACTTATATTGTTCTATTGTATACACAGATTTCAGCTAAACATAGCCCCCTTTAAATTTCCAACATAGTTTCTCACAATTCTTCTTATGGTTATATAATAATTATATTTAATTACTAAACAATCATCACATCTAACAATTATATCATTTATCATACTGCTTACGCAGGTGCAGTGATCTGAGAAAACACAAAGCCTAATATTTTCAAAGACTATTTTTAACATTTTCCAGGGCTCTACTATCACTTTAACCTTACAAACTAGGTCTTTTACCATCAAATTTTGTTTCTTTGGACTCTAAATTTTAAAATACTTTCCAAAAAGAATCACTATCATTAAAGAAAGTTTTAATGCCAACCATCATTATAGTTATGGATGCAAATTGGATCAGTCTTTTTTGAATTATTTCTCAAATAACACATACTCTTTCCAGAGAAGATACTGAAGTATTTCAATCTCTCACTTTATGTTGTGAAATCATTTCCAGTTCATTCAAATTACATTAATTTGCTTCTCTCATGAACAAAGACTGTTCTGAATTACTTTTTTCTCATTTGCTCTCTCTTTCCCTCATTTTTTTTCCTAGCTGCAATACATCTATTGTTTTAGGCTTGTTCTTACATGCAGCTTTTCCTAGCGACAAGAATAACATCTATAGAGGTAGATTCTCTGCATCTGTCCTAAGGCCTCTTTTTATTTGAAACATAACAGTCAAGAATGTCTTCCAAGAATACGACATGTTATTTCTCCTCATCCCACAATTCATCATGCTATTTCTCTTCATCCACAATTGATTTGGGGAACTTTCTTAGACTACTGTCAATATCGCCTTGAAAGTCTTCACAGGGAAAGTTTTTATCTTGAAACTGCAAGCTGCTGCTTTGTTTTCTTCTAAAGTGTCTTTCTATCTCCTGTAATAGCTGTAATCTGAGTGCTACCAAAAGAGGCTTAAGACTTCGTTCCTTATACTGTATTTCTCCACTTCAGGATATCTTCTGATGTGTTCTTCTTCTGTTGTTTGCCATTTTCTCTCTTTTTACTGACAGAAGGCTATTTCGCAAATAATCTCATAAAGGGAAAATAGGTAGCTACAGCTGGATAAGTGTAAACAAGCAATTTTGTACTACTCCAAAGTCCTTTTACTGGTGAAAACTGATAAATAGATCCAAAAGAAAGCAATCTCTCCTACACAGAGGACAAGTGTTATAACCATATTAAAAAGACAGCCAGGAAAATAAGGGAAAATAGACTAATATAAGTTTAAAACATTAAGTATGGTAACACTGCATATTGGTCTCCAACATTATTGGCTCTTAAAAGACAAAGCTTCTGTAATGAACTAATAAAGAATTAACAACACTGCAAAATGCTTTGGTGCCTTTTTCAATGCCTTTTCTCTCAAACAAGGGTGTTCCACCTATATGCAGAGAGAACGACAAGGTTTGTAAAATTAAATAGTGAAAATGCAGCCCTAACCATTTTACGATGCAATCTGTTTAACTGAAATGGAATGAAAAAATCCAAATCCTTTGGTAGGGGAAGGGAAGGTCTCTCCTGAAACAAATATTCCAAGTTTCTGAAGTTTGAACTTCACCTTTTTTCAGCATTGCTGCAATAGAAAATATGTGTAAGTATTTATATGTAGTTGTATACACACACAAAAAAACCCCATGTATAAGTTAGGGATTTAGAGATCATCAGCATGGGGGACTTCAGAATACTGGTAAATAGGCATAATCTCTATGCTCACCCCCAGTATCTAACTTTTCAACTATCCAAAACCTGTATGAAGAATCCCTTTTATTTTCTGTGGCCCAGAATTTCTCCCTGTTTACCTCTTGCCTACGTAAAGTTCCTACAAGAAAAATGACAATTTTTCTTTTTATTTTTCCAATCCTTGTCCCTTTTTTTAATCTTTGCGTTTTCAGATGAAATCTTCAGCTGAATTCTTACGCTTGCTTGCCTGTAAATTCTTTCTCTGCTTTTACAGAAGATACTTGGGAAAGCTGGCTGCAACCTGTTTTGTCAAACAGGTCTTCAGTCCTGCTCCAGCAGTCTCTGAAACTCATGCCTCGCAACTAAGACTGGGTTTATTTTGGTTTTATTTTTGTTGGGAGTTTTCACCATTTTAACACTTAGCCTTTCTAGAAAATGCCCATAGCTTATACTCCTTTTAGCATAATCATAATACCAAAGAATAGTAATAATGAGATATAAGAAGGGGTGATATTGTGAAATAGAGTTATGAAGTCTTCTACACTACAACAAAATAATTTCATTTTACCAATAGATTTTTTTTATAGAACTGAAACATCTAACCAAAGATATCACCTTGGAAAAGGAGTTTGTATGCTCCCAGCTATAAATGCAGAACCATTATATCACAGTGCTGCTTCAGTGAGCAATATGACTGAAGCATTAAAAGAAACCATCTAATTTAACCTAATTTTCTATTCATTACCATAGAAAGTACATGTCCACAGAACAGAATAAAACAAACAAACAAAAAAGAAATACACATACAAGACAAAACACAAAAATAGCCCAAACCAAACAAGCAAAAAAAAAACCCCTTTACAAAATACATAATTTATAATGGTATCATCAAATTTATATGCAAATATTGCATACAACTGCTGAATGCTCATTTAATACCTGGCATATTGTTATAGCCCTGCACACAAATGAGTGAAGAAAACCATAGATGGATAAGTGTAAGGAAATGAAGACCTCTATCAAATGTATGACGAAATAAATGACATTTTTGATCAGATTAATAACTCTTGCCTTGGGGTGAAATGGGAATTATGATATTCAGATAACTTTTCCTGCCACTCTTACTACTCCGGCAAATGGGATACCAGACAACTGTGTCCTATATGATGTCTTATTTTGACATTATTTCAGAAAGGGAAACTATTTTTATGCATCTTGCATATGGATCTGCATTGACAAGATGTATACATCTCTAAGTTCCCCTAAAATAGAGTTTTACATTTCATATATACACAACTACCCCTATATTAATTAAGAATAACCTTAAGAATGTTTTTAAGAATGGCTTTACACAGCTTGTGTTCTCTTGCTGTGTGGTTTGTAACATCTCATTGGAATAAATAAAGAACCATATCAAAACATATCCTTTTTCTGTGATTGCATCAGTTCAAAGGGACATAGTATAGCTGTTTTTTCCTTGATTTATTCCTTTTATTTAACTTTTATAGGTTGCCCACCTATATTTTGCAAAATTATTAATCATAAGTTGTTTAATTGAATCCTGTCCTGTTTAAGTTCAATGAATAAAAAGACAGCATTTTATTGAATAAAAAATGTGAATCTCTCAAACTTTGGACACAACCATTCAGATTTTGCCTTGCAATAGGATTTGTCTTCTAAAACAGTAGTAAATACAAATTACACTACAATAGGTCCTCATCTATGCAAGTGATTGAATATGAGGAAACAAGAATAAAATTTTTTGGGTTGGTTCAGTACAAATATCTCTAGCTTTGGAAAACAGTTCAGGAAAGCTAGTCCACATTCTGAATAGACAAACTGAGATAGAGAGGACCTATGCCTGCCTCCTCAGTATTTAAAGTGCTTACCTCAAGGTATAGAATTTCTTTGTTCTTAGTAGTTTCAAGAGAAATGTTTTAGCGGCAGTATATTGAATGTCTGAATTTACTTTCACCAGAATTTACCCTTTTCTTACCAGAATTTACTCTTTCTCCTCTGGTGTTAATGGAAGATGCTGTTTGGATCAATGTGAAATATAAGAAAAAGGCAAACAAATTTTTTTCTATTTTTTTTAACTTTTATTGTTATTTGCATGCAAAAGTTCATAATCATCTAAAGTGATGTAAAGACCACATTGGTTTGTGAACCTCAATTTTATATGCTGTGACACTGTTTTCTTCTTGTCAGGAACCATTGATGGAAGAGGAAATGTGCACTATCCTGGTTTTCTCTTGGTTTTGAGCAAGTGACTGAGGAACACGGATGCAGCAGAGACCTAGAAGTCATCTCCCAGGAATTCTATATAAATACTTATTTTTATAGGAGTTAAAAATTATTTTTAGAGAAGCTCTCATAGAAGTTGCATAGAATGTCAAGATATTTGTGTCAACAAATCACTAACATAAAGATGACGGGTAATCACCTGCATGCTCACTAAGCTGTATATATATATATTGTGTTAGAAATCACAATTTTGGTACTAGGGTATAAAACAAAAACAAAGCAGAAAAAAACCAAACCAAAGCAAGCAAGCAAACAAACAAAGAAAGAACAAGAATAGAAAAGACCAAGGGGGAATTTTGACAGAGGAGCTGAATAAATAGTACCGACAGTCCAAGCTCTGCCGTTTAGCAGAAAATCATTAGCTATGGCTACAACTTTGAAGCCATGGAGTGCAGCCCAGATATTTAGCTCCTGCAAGTAATAAAAAAAATACATTAGCTAGCAGTTTAGTTTTTAATAAAGCTAACTTTGGTCCATGGAATTTTAATACTATTACAGTATAGGGCACTTGAAAGTTAAGCATGCTTCCATCTCTTTTGTTATGGTAGTGTGCTTAAAGTGAGCATAAGTTGTATTAAGTTTATTTGCATTTGCAGAATGTTTTTCTGTACAGGGCTGAATGAGCACATCATCTAGGTCTGCAGTGAAGAAAGAGTGGTGAGATCACTATGCTGATTGTGCCTGAAGTCCAAGAATGAAGCTGTCAGCATTCAGTGTTTTTTTAGTTGAAGAAACACAATCATTTTTAAAATTGCACACAAGCACAAATAAACATGCTAGGGATTAGAAAAGTTCTCAGAGCTGCCCTATGCAAGTGGAGTGACTGAATCTATAATATGCATATTATAACAATGCAGGCAGTTAGCAAATATGCTCAGGTACAACATAGAATTGAAGTGTTTTTGAGCTGAATGTGATAGGTACAGTTAAACAAGCTCACATAGACTCGATATGAAAAAAGATGTAGAATGTTAAGATCATTTCATTTCTTGTAACACTTCAAAGGAAAGCCCATTAAAAATTGCATCAGATTTTTAGATGTAGTTTAGCGTACTTGTCAAACACAGGACACAACATAAGCTTCACAATGCTTAAAGCAGTTTTTAGCAGCAAATAGAAATCAAAATTAGCTTAGTTTTCCAAAATGCATAGAAACAGAGGAAAAAGGGCACTTTGAGTGTAAAGGGGTAGCAAACACAAAAAAAAAGTGACCTCATAGAATATTTCTTCCTTTTACTGTTTTCTTCTCCTTAACAGAAATGGAGACTTTGAAAGACTGGGATGAATTCTCCGTGCTGCAAAAAATAACTCCCGGCTCAGGGAATGGAAGTGTCAGGGTTTGCATCACTGTAAAAATGAACTCAATATCTTATATTAACAAAGCTAAACATAATCCTACTGACACAGCAGACTTGTATATAAACACTTTACGTGTTTGCAGTTACTTGAGCACCCTGATGACTATTTCAAGAAATAATGACAGTAATGATGATAAAGTAGGAGCTTCCTTTAAAAAACTTACTACTCACCTATGTTGCAACTGGTCTTGGTAGTCCCTTTTAGTCCCCTTTTATTTGTTGTCTCACAGGTGCTTCACATAAAAATTTGCTTTCATCATGAATCTAAAGGCCTTCTTAAAAAATACTTCTAAGATTTTAATTTACATATTTTCTGGTGTGTGTTTCTTCTTCAGTCATGTTTGCAAAATATAGCATAGCCCTCAGAAGACAGCCATATGAAAATTTAAATTATGAAATGCACAGCATAACTATATTTACCTCTTTCTTCAAAATTTTCTGGCAAGGATATGTTGTGAATTTCTGTGGGGGGACAGAATGTAAGAAAATAAAGATAATGCAAAAGGTAATTTCACCTCTGAGTTGCAGCTGTACTAATTACCAAAGATTAGGAACAAGCCTGCCCTTAACAGGCCACAGCTGTGTCCAACGAGGATGAGTGCTATAAAAGAGTGGGCTAGCTGGAGTTTGTTGGCTGTACTGTGGAGGAGTCAGTGCTGTGAGGAGCTGCCTATGTGAAATCACCAAGAAGGTATGGAACTTTTGCAATAAAATGACAACAAATTTCCAGTAAGTCTGGCAAAATACAAGCTCAATATATATGCCAGTTAAGTAATGATTTTGTAATCAATAAGAGGAAGATTGTAATTCCTCTAGAATAGAGGAATGGAATAGAATGGAATTATTAGAGTACTGGTACTTTTGCTTATTGGAAGTGATTTTTTTTTAAGGACTTTTAAATTTATTCAGATTTGGATTTTCTTCTTTGTTCTCATTTAATGTGTCACTCATTTTGAAGTATGCTTCTGATTCTCGGTTTTATCAGATCTCAAAGACCTCAAAAATCTCACAGACTTTTTGAGTGAAGAATGCTATGTGAATGAGAAATTCTGGCAGAGAAGAACAATTCATTTCCTATTTATAACAGGAATTCTTGATAAGTACCTTGGTTTAGCCACAAAAAATCCTCCTGAAAAATGCAACAATAATTTCTGAAAATATACCGTTTAGTGTGACTAATGCTGTGCCTGATGCCCACCAGGACAGGGTTGGCCCTCCTGGCTGCCAGGGCACTGCTGACCCATGTTCAGCTTTCTGTCAACCAGGAGCCCCAGATCCCTTTCCATGTCACTGCTTTCCCTCCTCTTATTCCCTGGTTAATAGACCAGGGTTGCCCAATCCCAGGTGTGGAATCTTCCACTTCTGGTTAAATTGCACATGGTTTGTGAATGCCCCTTTTATTAATTTGCCAAGGTCTCTCTGCAGGATCCCTCAGCCCTCAAGGGAATTGACATTTCTTCTAAATGAAACTGCTTTGATTGGACCTAATACAGGTGTTCTTCCACTTTTAGTTCTAGTCAAAAAAAGAGAAATTTTAAGCCTTTTCATCTTTATTTGGAAATGCTTAATACTTAGATGCCAATACTATGGATCAGCTGACTAATAGCAAGAAAGAGAATCAGACGCATCAGATTTACAACCTTAAATTATGACTTTGTGCCAATGCATTATTTACCATTTTAAATTTTTTTAAGTTTAGACTGTAGAGCTAAAGTTTATGTCTAGTGTTTGCACTTTTAATGCAAAACCAAGTCAAAGAATAACACTGTGTTTTCTATTGAATTTTTTTCATCATTGTAAGCACAGGCAGAGAAGAATAGGGCGAAAAAAAGAAAAACATGCCATTACTCACTTCTTAACATTTAAACAAATGTTATATGGCTAGAGCTACAATACACACAACCTAAAGTGTTAAAATCTTCAGACCATCCCCAAAAGACATAAGCTCTTCTACCACTGTCACCCAAGTATTTAACCTTCTCTCCTGCCTCTTATTCTAATAATGGTTCTTTCCAGAGACATGACTGCAAAAACTGTCTGCACTTTTTTCTGCACACAAATTAGGATGTGAAAATCAATGGGTCTGTCCTCAAGGAGCTGCATTCTGGCCTTCTGACCTCACATAGTTTCCAGCTAGCTACCCAGTCTACTGGCCTAACTTGTTATCTTAGCACACTCCACATTGACATCCTATTTTTTTCAGGTGCATTTCAGTCCTGCATTTGAAGGTTTTTCAGGTTGTAATTTTCTACCTATTATTTAACTGCTTAACCCTTGATTTTCCACTAAGTTGAAGCATAAATTTGCTCCAAGAATTTATCCTCAAATAAAGAGATATTGCACAAAGAGAAACATTACTTATTGTGTGCCCTTTGAAGTGTTGTTTTGTGCTAAGCTTTCAGTTTTCATGTACACAGTTAAGTCTCAGTGAAGCATTTTATCTTCTGAGGAGAAAAATATTACATTCTAAACCAGAAGCCTGTAGCACTTATTAATGAATGGAATCAAGCTTGGAATATCCTGGGAGGGTTTTTCTTTAGAATTACTATGTGAATTTATCCTCAGTAGAAGGAAAAATGAAATCCAAAAAAAAATTTGGAAATACAATGATGAATGAATCTGTACTGGAAGCTTCCTACAAATGAGTGAGAAATATAGAAGTAAAATTGTCCAGGCACAGATTCAATAGGCAATATAGCCATTCTAACACTGCAAAATAATAGTATGCGAATTATTTTCAGAAAGTTCCTGAAAACAAATCCTGTCATCCAGCACAGAAACTTTATTTGAATCAAATAACATTTATTCAGTGGCTGCAGGCAACTTCTAGGCAGAGGAATTGGCTTATAATACATAATAGAAGGACTATAAGCTTCAGGTCTCTGAAGAGATCCACAGTAGAACCCAACAGCAGCAAAGATCAGAGTCCCTGGTTTCTGTTTGTGGTGGGAAGTGAAAGCGTGTCATTAGGAGTGCTACAAACCAATGGCAGCACAGGTAGTGACAGCCAAAGCAGCATGTGTTGGGATCAAAGCTTGGCAAAGGATTTCAGAGTCCATTCAGACTTCAAACTTTTTTAACCCTCTCCCACACCTACTCTTCAATAAGTTTAAAGCTTGAAATGCATTCTTCTCTGTAATATTTGTTTCAGAAGTGAAGGAAAAAAGACTTAGAATACACTGATCTATCTGCCAGCCATTGATCACTCATTAGTTTTTCAAAAAATGAAGAAAAAATGAAAAAAAACCCGTGAGAATTGCACACAAAATGGTCTAAAGCTTGTAAAACATCTCTCCATAAAGGTTACATTAAACATTTTCTTGTTTATGTTTACTAAATGCCTTAGAATTAATGTTCTGCTGAGTTTATGCTTTCAAAGGCTCTAGACAAAAATGCACAAAATATTTTGAAGAGAGAATAGGTAACAGTTACTTGTACAAAAGGTAGTACAAGCCTTTCATCTTCCTTCCTCACAGCATGCAGTAAAACCTGGCATCAAAATACAACTACTCCCAAAAGAAATTGAGAGCAAATGTATACACATGACTGCATTCTCATTAAAATTTCTTTAAAGTATCTCTGACTACAGAAACTGCCTTTTTCCTGAAGGCAAAATAGTTTCTGCATTTTTCTGACTTTGTCTCTCTCTTTCAACTTCATTTGTAAATGCATTCATCCACAATATGAAAGGAAAAAAAAATTATCATAATCTGAGTTAGAACAAAAAAAGATAAGATAGCTAAAACAGAAGAAAAAAAAATTTTGCAAGTAGATTTTCAAATAATTATTGATTAATTTCTACTTCAATAATGAAAATAAATCATTACTATTTAATTATTGATATACAAAATAAAAACATTATATTACTGAACAGGTCTCTGGATCCATAATGAAGAGCAACCTCCTGTTGGAAAAAGAAAGGCTCCTGTACCTGTTGCACCACACTTAAGGACCATGCACTTATAATTTGGAATCCTACTGTTCATTCATTTGGCACCTCCTGATCTCTCCTCTCCACATCCAAAGGCTGCTGTACAGTGACACTGCCCTGGTGTCCTGAACACTCCTACCCTGATGGCCCAGCCTTGGCAGAGTGTGAATTGTCATCATGCTGGACTTCTTACAGGAAATAACGGATGCCCCAAGAAGGAGACCCCTCTGCACTGCCCATTGCTCTTCATGGCAGGCCACTGGCCAGAAAGTTTCTATTGCTTTCTCTTCCCTTTATTTATGCTTTTATTTCCATGTTTGTTTGGGGGGGGGTTTTGCTCAGTGTTGGGTACTAGAAATTGGTGATTTCTATTAGCTGCAGGCCCCAGCCCCACAAAGGAGTTTCTGCACTTGTAAGCATATCACAGTTTTTGACTCCACAGAATATGTAACTCAGTTGTTTTGAGATGGGTTGGGGTGGCTTTTTTTGGTTGTTGGTTGGTTTTTGGGTTTTTTTTTGGTTGTTGGTTGGTTTTTGGGGTTTTTTTTGGTTGTTGGTTGGTTTTTGGGGTTTTTTTTTGGTTGTTGGTTGGTTTTTGGGTTTTTTGTGTAAAGATACATAGAGAATAAAATAAGGAAAGTGATATACTAATTCTCTACAAATCATTTTCAATTAAAAGTGTTTTAACCCTGACTGCAATCAGGAGTGAGAGGATGAGTAAAGAAATAAGGTTTTATTTGAAGATTAATTTAGAAAAGAAGCATAAGAATTTATTTTTCTTGCAGTTCTGGTCTGAGTAGAAAATAGACCTTTACATTTTATGCTAAAAAAAGTGGATATAGATTCAGTTTGAGTTCCTAGAAGAATTTTAACAGATTAAAAAACCCCAAACACCCTCAAAAACACTCAGTCCACATTTTAATCTTTCACAGGATATTTGAGTGACTCTTTTAATCAACAACCACATTAATAATATATGCTTTTTGTAAGAACACCTATGGGAAATAAAACTGCAGCTAAAAGCAGAAAACATTTAATAATGGAAATAATTGTATCTTGGAAAAAATGAAGAACTCAATATGATGAACAAGTAAAAAGTCCACAGAGTAATAGTATAAAGAAATAATCTCATATCACAGTGTAACAAGGATATTTCTTGATTACAATAAAAATGAGTTTGCAAAATTCCATACAGAGATACTAACTAATCAAAAATGTGGTCTACAGGCATGTATTTTACCAATGAAGTAAAAAACTGGGGGTGTTTTGAGAACTGATTCATAAAGGAAAAGCTGACTGAGAAATGATAGGACTAATACAAGAACCTAGCAGTGTCCATGACTATTTAACTATAAGAAACAAAGTTTTCAGCCACACCTAACAGTCAATTCTGTATGTGGAGTAAAAAAATAATAACTTGTAAAATAAAGAAAAACAGTAACTTGCAAAATAAAGATTCTTTTTCCCAGTAAGGTAAATTAAGCAAGGTACAAATCCAACAATCCTTAAATAAAAATTCTTAATACAAGATTCCTTGTTTATTGCAACGATCTCTTTCGTAACACTACTGTTACTGGTTGGGGTGGATTTATTTATTGTTATGCTCTCCCATTGTTAGAACTAGCCAATGGGGAATACCAAGTCTTTTGTCATGTAAAAATAGAAATGTCATGCCACTTCAAGGCCTGCCATGGATCCTGTTTGCCTCCAGTCCAGATGAGGCTGAAGGTGACTTAATGCAGAAAATAAGAACAGTGTTCCATGATTCCGTGTTAGCTCAATTTTTTTTTCATTATTAATTTTCATCAAATAAAGTGTTTAGCTACTAATAAATTAAACTAATATTCCTAATTATTATAATTTATCAGGGTATAATTAAGTGGTATAGCCAATGTTTTACACAGATATTAGTAGCTGCAAGCAAGTAGTTATTGTAAGTGGATTGAAATATATATGACCTGTCATAAATATATAATGTAGAGGAAGACTGTTTCTGAAAGCAGGTGTACCAAATATAGGCATAATATAGTAAGAAAAATAGCACATGCTATACAGGAGACCACAGGCTATAGAAAAAAAAATTACCAAATATCAATTATTGATATTAAAAGAAATTGAGGCTGGCAGTTCATGTAAGTCACTGAACATACAATAAATTCAGATGTGAGAAGAACCTCAGAAGACAAAAGCAAGGCATAGATTTTACTAGAAAACATAAAAAGTAAAGACAAGCATGTCCTGTAATAAGGAGAAAGAAAACATAAATGTAAATTACATACTCATTGCTCGGCAAAGTAGAAGAGACTGCAATCATCAATATTACATTTCTATTAGCAAAGAGCTTGGAAGAGAAACAACATGCCCTGAATCCCCTCCCAAATTGAATCTAAAGACCTCTGGACATGAAAGACATAGTATAATGTCAAAGAAATTGAGAGATAGTAGAAAGCTTGTATCAGTTTAACCTGTATATAATTTGAACAATTGTTACTATTGCGATAACTGAACTAATAATATGTCTTTGGCTGGAATGTTAAGATTTACTTCTAATTAAGATTTTAATCCTAATTTTACTTCTAATTTATATTAGCAGTACATTCTTGATTTGGATAAAGAGGTACAGTCCTCATGGCCCACAGCAAAATTTTTAAGTATAATGGCTGACAGATATGACACAGGATTTATGGAATGTCCTGTTCCTTGAGCACCTGGTATTGCCCCACATTGTACTAAGCATCTATGCATAAGTAATTGGACACTTTGTTATTCATAAATCCTTTTGTTGTCAACCATTACTTATCAGTTCCACAATTACCAGGAGCCATTTATTTCATTTGAAATTTCAATTTAATTCCTTCAGTGTTAATTGAACTTATAATTTTCATTTGCCATTGTACTATTCTGGTTCTAATTTATCGTTTATTCTCAAAGTAAAGTGACTCCATACCATAGCAATATTCTTGTAAGCAAACTTTTTTTCTTGCCATTTCCCACTTTGAAGATGTTATGTGACTTTGAAGGTTCTATGAAACTACTGTTTGCACAGAAAAATTAGCATGTGATGCTGCCTAACTTCAAACATCTAAAATACAACTAATTTGAAGTTACCTGTATAACTAAGTAAGAGAATAACTATATTAGGTGATAATTCAGTGGGCTACCCGGGTGTAAAATATTTATATTAGGATGAGATGGAGTTTTCTAGAAGTCCCTGTTTCTGCCTTTACAGGCAGCATAGATGCCTAACTGACGTCTCCTTTAGTCAAACAAAATACACACTTAACTGCTATCCTTAGGTTTGAGTGTAATGTTAGTGTGTTTTCTGATTTTGTACAAGAAACAGCATAATGTCTATATTTTTCATTTGTTGGGGGTTTTCTCTTTTTTTTTTTTTGTTAGCAGCAATGATGCAGAATACAATCAATACTGTCACCAGGACAGTAGCTGCAGGACATGGAAAGCTGATATTTAAAGAAGATAGTGGCTCACAGCTCCTAGGTATTATTTCTGTTTTTAGGAGGCAATAACGCTAAGCAAGTACATTAGCACCAGACTGCAACCTTATTGACAAAGCTTATTCTCTGAATAAGAATCAAAATTAGGAAAAAATGTATGTGAAAATGAATGGACAAGAAAATTCTCAGAGACTGGAGGAGCAAACTCCAGTAATGTTCTGGAATCAGAAAGCTATTTTCTTCTGCATTTTTCTTTTAAATACATGTTCATAACTCATACAATCATGCTTAACTTTTATTGTTCATTTCTCTTCAGTTTTAAAAGGATCTATAAGATATTGAAGTACATTTCAGACAAGGCCAAATTAAGAACTGGTTTGTTCTTAGCTCATTTCTATTGGGATGTAAGCAGTAATGTCTCATTTGATATTACATTTATATAAATATACAATTCTTGTCCCACAATGCAATATGAATAGAAAGGGCTTTTTCTTGCTTAGATTATGCACCATTTTTCTCAAAAGAGTACACGCAAATAATAATTTTCTTTGTTTCTACCAATAAACATAATTGCTTGTTCTGGTTTTTTTGTGTTTCAAGTGTTTTTGTCTTTCCCCAACTTACTGTTTCTGTCACAAAGAGATACATCTTCATTCACAAATGGTTTCAGGGAACTGGTTTTGGCCAAATCTTTGCTTGGTACTTACCTGAGGACTTTATACAGTGGAAGAATGTTTCCCTTTTCCCCCCCTTTTGAAATTCATGAAAATACTCCTTTTATTGATCCCCAAATCTGCCATTAAATGACTCATTTACTTGATCAACTCATTTGACTTATGGTATTCATTGACACTCTCCATTAGGCATTCAATTTAATCTGATCATAATGAAGTGTAAAGGACAATATTTAGACAAAATATTTAAACAAAATACATGGAGAAAATTGGTATATGTCAGTGAATAGATGTATAATTTGATTTTTCTTATTAGCAACTGATTTTGTTTTCTACCTCACTCAAAACCACTGAAATAAGATGATCTGTCTTGTGGACATATCTTTACTTCATCAATAATCAAAGTGCCTTCTGCTGCCCTTCCTGTTACTGCTCTATGCATATATACCAACAAAAGCTTTGTCAACTACCCTTACATAGATCTTTAGGAAAAACGATCCCTGAATTTTCTGTGTTATGCTTATCCTCTGGAGCACATTCTAAACTTGTTTGTTATTTCATTCTGCATTTAGAACACCTCTACCAATGATCTCTTTAGAACTACCAACTTTCAAAACATCTGGAGGTTTCATTAGCTATGTAAAAAAACCCTTTCTAAGTGCTCCAGGAAGCAGTTTTTTTAACCCAGTATTTGGCAATTTATTCTGAATCAATAGTCAAATATTTCTTAGTGTGCTACTCCAGCTTTTTAACATTGTAATTATTTAAAGTGTCAAGTAAAAACAAGCTGCTGAGAGGTAATAGCCACTAATTTTCCAATAAAATTTTTTGCTATGACTTAGTCTTTTTGACTTAATAGCTATAAATTAAATTGCTTTGGTTGTTTTTCTTGATTTGCATTTTTTGCACAACAGTTTTGCATAGCTTCTAGAAGAAAAATTTACTTTCAGTTCTAAATTGTTTTGAAAAGAATGTTAACAACATATTTAAGCAACTAGTCATTTGTTTTCTACTTGACTGGGTGGATGCCTTTAGCTTGCTAAAAAGCTACTCTTACTACAATACTTGAAAGATGAACTATAGAGAGCTATGAAATCACACCTAGAAAGCTGTTCCAAAATTCTGAAATCAAATATATATTTATGGCAGCCTTTATCAAGGCCAGGTTGCATGAGGCTTTGAGCAACCTTGTCTAGGGAAAGATGTCCCCGCCCATGACAGGGGAGCTGGAACAAAATTATTTTAAAGCTCCTTTAAACTGAAACCCAGCTATAATTTTGTGATTCTATTATATATAGTGATAATCCCTTCCCTGCTCAAATAGGCAAATAAAGTCTCAGTTCACAAGCATTTGTACTCATTCCCCAAAATAACGTGGCCAGATGCACAGAAAATGTTATTCTGTTTCAGGCCCAGTTGTCATAGCCAATATGAGTTTAGTACAGCACAACATATACAAGTCACATATTTGCATGCATATTGCATGAAGTTATGCACAAGCAATAAAAAAATGTTCCTGGGAGGTATATAAAGTTTTATAGAGATGACAAGTCAGATTAAATTAGTTACCTTCATATACTGTAACTGGAAGAAGGTATCACATAGTGTTAACTCCTTCTGAGACCAGCCAAAGGTATGACTATGTCTATCAGTAAAACTAAAATGTAAAAGGGACCAGAAGATCTTTTCACAGTGACATTTATTACCCATGTTTGGAATTACCTGTCCTGCAATCGTGTTTCCTCAGTTGCATTCTGATCCTAACTCCCATGTCAATTCCCTCAGAACATGCTTGTCATAGACAACAAACATACATTTGTATTTTACTGATTTCAAGGATATTTGTAAATGGAGCACCCACTAAAACAGCTACTGAACAGTTTTTGAAGACACTATAAATCAAGATGAAGGAAAGGTGACAAATGCTGAGATCTTTAGTCAGATCAAATAGAGATCAATTTTTTTCCTTATTCTTCCATTTACTTCCCAAGTACTATACCTGCTTTTGGTATATTCCTTCTGAAGTTGCTATTTCAGCAATTTCCATTATTTATTTATTCAGACATCATTCTTAGACTGTGGTTGCAATGTCAAAAAATAAAATATTTCTAGGTTTTTTTCTCCACAAAGTTTAAAAGCAAACTGATATTAAATAGTAAGATATTTTAAAAAAATCGAAATAAACCTAATTGGCTTTCCATTTCTGCAATCACTGGGGTAATTTCATGAAAGCAGATCTCTCCATTTTTACTGTAAACATCGAATTACACTGCAGCATTGTTGTTTACACTTGGCACAGAGCAATTTAAAAGTTATGAGGGACATGGCATAGACACTTAAAAAAAATCTTTCCCAAAGTCAAAGCCATCAAAAGGCATGGCATACCATCAAGTGCAGGCACATGCACCCAAGATTCCTCTCGTGGTCCCCATTGAAATCGCAAGATTCCGTTTCCCTTCCCGAAAGGAAATTTCATTGCCTTTTGGGAAGGGAAATGGAATCTTGCGACCCCAAAAAGAAAGGCTTACAAACACTCTGGAAAGGAGATAGGATCAAATGAAATGCAATTGAAAAATAGCCCAAAAACTCCAGAAAATTGGGAGATGTAGTATCTTCAAAAACTGGTCTGTGAGGAAATGAGCTGCAGCGCAAAGGACCAAAAGAGGCCAAAACTCAGCAGAGAGATGTTGCAAAAGCAGGGAAAAAGTCAGGGTGGAAGACAACACTTGGAGGGGAAGATATGAGGGACATGGCATGGATACTCAAAAAAAAAAGGAAAAAAAAGTCTTGCTTAAAGTCAAAGCCACCAAAAGACAGGCCATATGCAATTTGAAAGACTCCTCTTTTTTAAATGTCACATGGTGACAGGAAAGACCAGCAGAAGACTGATAGCCTTAGGAACCAGCTCCAAAAGTAAATCCATCTTCTCTGTATCCCTTTCTTTCTTTCTTTGTGTTAGTAGCACAGCTGCCTACTTAGCAAATTTGCATGTCTCTAATTATTCTTTGTTTCCAAGAATGAAAATATGTAAAATAAGTTGGAGATTTTGCCCCCATGCAGCATGAACAATAAAGCTTAAAGTTCTGTGAGATTTGACTACCCTAATTTCTTGTTTCTTATAGTTTATAAATGGAAAATTAGACAATATTAAGAAAGAGAAAAGGTTGTCATTTTAGTGCAAGAGTTCTAGTGTCATTATATTGCAAAGGTTCCATATTGTTAGAGTTTCATACCTCCTTTATGCTTCTTGCAGGCAGCTCCTCTAGGCACTGCCTCTTCCTTGGCCTCACAGCAGCCAACTGACTCCAGCTCCCCTCAACCAACCAATCCACTCTTTTATAACACTCTTCTTATTGGCTACAGCTGTGGCCTGTTAACATCAGGCCTGCTCCTAATCCTTAATAAGTGGCTCAGCTGCAACTCTTTAGGGGGTAAGAGTACTTGCTATATTACCTTTATTTCCTTATGTTCTATCCCCCTACAAGAAAAGGTACTATTTTTAAGTAAAGAAAGCCAGCCACAAGTGCATCTAACTGATTGCAGTTCTACATGGCTGATTTAAGGAAAAATGTGAAAGTGAAAACAATTCAGCCTAATTTTTTATCCACTATCAAATGGAGCGCATCTGCTGAAACCACATGCACAATAATATCAATGCACATTCAAATCAAAAAAACTATAGCTAGTAACTATTTTCAGATTAAATTCCAGACTGGAATAGTTTTAAAGAAGAATTTGCAATAGAAAGTTAAGATTAGAACAGCACTATCCTGTAATTCTGGATTTTATACTCTGGGTAATCACTTAATATTTAGTAAAACATCAGCATTCCTACATGCTGTGCAGCCCAGTTTTACATCAGTCAAATCCCTGCGTGTATTCATGATCTCTTTAATATTAGTGAGCTATGAAAATGCAAATTTTGGAAGCAATAATTTCTGTAGGGCAGAAGGAGAACTAGCAAAGCACATTCTGGAAATGAGTTCAGTATTAGAAGTCCAAGACCTCTTACCATCAATATGGCAGGAAAAAAAAAAAAAAAAAAAAACACCAAATCTACAGCTAAAATGGAAGAAAAAATTACAGGTGCAAAAGTTGGAGTACAAAAACTGTGTAAAGGGTTAGATCAAGTTCCCCTTGAACTCAAGATTAAAGGACTAAATGGAACTTGAATTTCAGGGATAGTTTGAGAGCATACTTCTAGCATCTCTCATTATGTGATCATTACATTTTATTATTTCTTAAAATTTTATTTGCATGTAGCACAGACTGAGAGAAATCCTCTATGATACTTGCTCAGTTTAGAATTCAAGAGGTTTTGCAGTAGTGAAGTCTGGATACCAGGGCAGGAAAGGCAATGGTGACTGGGGTCAGCTGAATACTCAGAAATCACCTGGTAAATCCATAGGAGACCTGAAGAAAAGCTGGGAATTCAAATAATCACATCATTCACAGCATAGCAGTGCTGAAATCAGCAGGAAATAAGGCCCAAATACAGCATTACTCTGATGTAGCTCAGGAAAGGACCAAGCCTAAATGCAATGTGTAGATCAATAAACAGAATTTGCACGGACAGGGGCCCAGGTGAAGAATTTGACAGCTCTTTGGCAGTATATGACTTTCTGCTTTTCACTTCTCTTTCTGGAAACTTTTCTGTATTTATAGATGTCTGGTACAAGGTCACATAACTGCACTATGTCGTAGTTGGCTTTTGAAACAAGCTGCTCAGCCTTGGGGAAAAAGTTGCAAAGAATTGGGGAAAAACACAATTATAGGCTGATCAGGGCAGCTAAAGCCTCTTGAAGCATTCAGGACTCTGACAGAAAAATCCTTTACTATCTAAAACACAGAGGGTTGTGTATTTTTTCGCATTGCTTCAAGTGGCTCCTTAGTCAAATATGAGAAAAATCTACTGGTGTTTTTATTTAATGAGTTAGTTACTTCAGAAAACTTTAGCCTCAAAAAACTAATTCAAATTTGATTCTAGGATTCCTTGTTTACCTAGTTTCTCTAGAGTTACCATTATTTTGGAAGCTGAACATTCAGCATTGGTTTATTTCTCCAGGAAGAAGTTTTTTCATATCTTTCATCTTCGGTTGCCTCATTATTCCCATCTTAATCTCTATGTCTCTTCATCTCTGTGATGTCAGCATCATTACCAGGGCTCCGAGGCACACTCTCTTCTGCCTTGAGTCTGCACAACCAATACACAATGTGCTTACACTAGAAAATTTAACTCCTGAATTATTGAGGCAGTCTCACTTAGCCTTCAGCAGAAGACTTGTGGAGAAGTCCTTTTCAGTTTTAGGATTTCCACAGAAAATTGTATGCAAGTCTTCTCTAACATCAGGATTAGTCACATATTTGTTTTCTAAACTAAAATACTGTCAATGCCAAAAAATTGTTAAATACCAGTGATAAAAACTGTTCAACACACAGAAAACAAGCACAGTTTCTATTTTAATGTAACCAAACAATTTCTGTTAACAGAATATCTTGAACAATTAACTATGCAAATTGCATAACAATAAGTATCAGATTCAAAGACTAGTACTGTTTTCATATGTATAACTTGTTTTTGAAAACAAATGATAGATTTATAAGATTTCTACTACAATTATATGCAGTTGGGCTCTGCATGTATCTGAAAGCTAAGGATGAAAGTCGTGATTGGTGTGGATTGTCCAGAGATCAAAGATGGCTCTAAGACTCATGTCCCTGAAGAAACCAGGCCAAGTTGGACTAACAGTCAAGCTGCTTGTTGTATTTCTTAGCCTTAGAGGGTTACATAATTTTACTCTGTAACTATTAACAATAATTCACTGAAAACTATTTTCAATAAAGCGGTTCATTTGGTCTGCTCCAGAGCTTCTCAAAGACCAACCTTGACCAACAAGCTGTTAACTATAAATAAAAGGAGTTATAACCCTTCTCCAGAATTCCCTCTCAGAGAAAATATAAGATTCAAAACATGGTCAGATACATATGCCAATAATTTTAGAAGGAAAAAGATTAATTTGAATGGAAGCTTTATATTCATACCTAAGTACATGACTTTGTTTCTGTTATGAAAACACTCAGAAAAAAAAAAAATCCTAAAAACGTAATGTTTTCATTCCCAGATTTAATAGAGCATTTGAAGCCATGGTACAGGTATTAAAAACATTTAATAACATGTAATGAAGAAGGCAGGGTACCCCTGCCTTCAGTGTTTGTCTCTCAGTGAAACACATAGGTCATTCATCAACCACTACGTGCCTATCCCATTTCTAGAAGGACTCTCTTGTTGCTGTAAAGAGATGAAGCAAATACATACACATGCTTATTTTGGTTTTTTTTTCCCTAACTCATCTCTTTCATTTAATCATGACTGAAAAGTTCTGGGGACAATAAATCTGATTTCTCAGATTCTCTCTGAAAGGTCAAGTTCTGCAAAATGGCCATTTACAGCACTTTGTAGTCCTATCAAAGAGTTCTTTAAGCACTGAACTTCCCAAAAGGTGCACACATAGACAAATATTTACCTTGCATCTATGATATCCTCTGTCTTGTAATAGCATGATATTCACATATACACTGCATACTGCATGTAAAGAGATGGGGGAAAGAAAAAAAATTATAAAACTGATCTGTTTTTCTGTTTAAAGAACAGTCACAAAAAATGTGTGAATAAAATGTGACTGAATAAATGAAGTCTGAGTAATGAAAATGCCTACTGACCATGGGCAATTAATATATTTTCAATGTACTAGTAGCACGAAATAAATGAACCATATGCTAAACAAAGCCATCTGTGTTAGTAAATACTCCAATATAAGATGTTAAATATAATTAGAAAATTTATCCTGTCCCTTTTATTAGCTAAGGAAATTTGGGGAAGTAAATGATGGTATTTGGAAATTTAAAAGTCAAATATTGGAAATACAGCTGGTAGACTTTAATGAAGGAATGAAAAAACTTCATTGCTGTCTACAGCTGTTGAAAAGTCAGGAGATTTATTATGCAGAGGGGTTTAATCTGCTGGGGCTTACATATCCTAAATTCTTTGGGATTCAGATGTGAACAGAAATTTCAGAATAAAATTAATTCAAGACCAGTGACCTTGAATGCATGAATTTTTGCATAGGTAAAACTGTTTAAAACTTAGAAGTCACAAAGCATTTCTGCACTGCATAATAGTTATGTGAAAGCATACAAAGATTGACCTTAGTGTTGTGTTAGATCTCAATGTACCCCCAAGGCAAGGAAGATGGATCCACACTGGGACAAACTCAGAAGAAGGTTTCTGGGATGCTTGGAACTGTAGCATTTGTTGTGTTAGGGGAACTTGAGGGAACAGGACTTGGTGAGCTTGGAGAAGAGACAAATTTTAGGGGAACCTAATGGCAGGAAGGTCTTGCATCAAAGAGACAGGCAGATCCTTCACAGCAGTGTGTAGTTGGAGTATGAGGGATAATGGGCCTAAGCAGGCACACAACAGACTTGGATCTGAAAGATTTTCCCACCTGAAAAGTGCCTAGTGGTGGAAGATGATGCCTTAAGAAATTATGCTGTATTTGTCCTTGGAGGTTTTCATGACTGGACAAAGCCCAACCTGGTTTGACCTCACAACTGCCGCTGTCTAGAGCAGAGCTAGAAAAGTTCCGAAGTTCCCTACCACCTAAATTATTCTACAGTCCTATGGCTTCAAAGCACTACAGTTTCTCAGCAAATTTCTGTAAAAACAGAAAGATTTTAAATATCTTTTGTCAGTACCTGACTTGAGTAGAGAATGATGTAATCTTTGGCAGGTAAACCAGTAGCCTGGACAGGACCAAACTGTACATCTTAGCATGCTTCTATTTCAACTTTTAAGGTCACTACACTAGAATAAACTGAATTGAAAAAAAGAAATCATGTGTGTTTATTTCCAACAGCCTTACAGAAACTTGGGACAACTAGCTTAGATATATTTACATTTAAAAAACATGTCAGTAAGGCTCCTTCCTATTAAATATGTTAATATTCCAAGGAAAGTTGATAGATTTACAGAGGCCTCAACTATAAATACAGTGCTATATATTTTATGTGAGTATATGGCCAGGTAAAGAACAGATAGTATCACTGATGGATTTATTCTGTCAAGTGTGTGCCTGTTGTCATCAAATCTTGCACTACTACGAGATTTTCTTCATGCTGATAACATCACTTCTCAATATAACCCTGATAATTCAATCGGTTCAAGAACACTAATCCAAAAGAAACTCAGAATTGTCAGTTGTGACACCCATAGAATGAATTCTCTGCCAGAACTTAGCTTTAATTTCGCGCTCAGAAGAAACTCTTACCAAAAAAAATGTAATTGCTGTCAAGTTTCTAGGAGCTGAGCACACGATATTTTCTTTAAATGAAAGTTTCTTTAAAAAAAACCAAAAAAAACCTAGAAAATGAAGTTATTCAGTAAGTGAAATGACAAAAAGAAAATGTAAAAAAAACCCCCAAACACCAGTATATTTTTGTAGTATAGACAACTGAATGCTGCAGTAAAGAGGTGAATTTTATCCGTATTTCTACCATGTATACTTACATAATTTTTTATGCTCAAAATTATTACATGAACAAAAGTGGAACACACTTGATTAGGGAAGGCAAAATTTTACTATTGATTAAAATTTTAGTAGTTGAATTGTTCAAATTATTAGTTTGTTAATAATAAAGTTAAAACTCTTCTATACAATAGTATCTTCAGGCCATCTATCTCTTTCCTGGTGTTATGCTTGAAATTCCAGCATTTCTTGAGGTCATAAGGGTGACCTTGAGGTCCTCTGTTGATTTCAGTCAGAGGTACCAAGTCAGTGATAAAAATCCTGTAGTTTTTGGCAGGCAGTGTTCAAGAGAGGAGCTTCCTCTGCCTCCCCATCAGAGAAGGATGTTGCTTTCTTTCTCCTTAGTTTTGAGACTGCAGGGCTTTATTTTAATGTTGTCTGAAAACAGTATGCACCACTTCATAGTTTCCAAATTTTTTTTTTTACACTCTAGTTTCTAAAACTGGTTTTACCCAAGCAACACTGAGTTGCGCTTCTTTAACCTGGGACCTCTGATACTTTCCCTGTATTTCCATTCTTCCATGCCACATTTTATTCTGGAGTCATGGGCAGCTCAGATGGTAGAAAATGACTTGTTTCTTTCATAAATTAAAATTAAACTAAAACAAATTTTAAAAATACTTACCTGACTGCTAGAAATTTGTAATTACAGCTAAACAAGCTCAAACCAGGTCATTCCAGGGTACATCCAGACAATCCTGCTGCTGTACTGTAAAGTGAGTGCAAACACCATGTCCTTCTACTACAGACTACCTGCCCACTAATTCTAAGAATATAGCTCATCCCACTGTGCTAGAAGAAAGCCATAAAATGAGTAGATGCCATTTTCCAAATAAAATAAATACAAGATTTTCATTAGTATCTATACCCATAAGTACCCAAGATTAAATATGCCTATCCTCTTCAACCAAAAAGCAAATATCTAAATTCAGATATTTTGAAATGTTAATCATCAAAATTTGAGCACACTGTATTGACAGCAGACACTTTCTACTGGGACCGAGTGGGATTAAATTAATTTTCTCTATAGAAGCCAATATGGGGGTGTGTTTTGGATGTGTGCCTAAAACAGGGTTCATGCACCAGTGTTACTGCTGCTGAGCAGTGCTTACATAGCACGAAAATCATCTTTTTCCCCACTCTGCCCACTGTGAGTGGGCTGGGGGCACTCAGCAAGTTAGGAGGAAACACAGCTGGGTCAGCAGACCCCAGCTAACCCAAGAGATGTTCCATACCTCGTGACATCATGCTGAGCAGTAAAACTGGGCGTGTAATGGGAGTTGTGATCCAAGCTAGGTGTTGCTGGGAGACTGGCTGGGCATCAGTCTGCTGGTGGGAGGTGGTGAGGTTTTGTTTAATCCTTGAATCACTTGATGTTTTTTCTGTCCTTTCCCTTCACCTATTAAACTGTGTTTATCTCAACAACGTATTCTCACTTTTTCCTGATTCTGTCTCCACTGAGGATGGGGAACTGAGCAACCGGGCAGTAAATTATCTTCCATATAGGGACAACTCAGCAGTGAATGTTTTGGGTTTTTTTAATACAGTTTTGTGTGAGAGAGTCAATGTGTGTTTCTGTGTGCATTTACGTAATTACATAACTATAAATCACCAAACATTACTGCCACTAAATTGCAGGGCTTGACACTAATATGTTATCCAATTAATTAAGTGACTCAATTTAATAGGTCTGCACAAAGTATTGTCTGAAGGGAAAAAAAATGGTGATTTCACTTCCTCATCCTTGTTTATTGGTTTGTCTACTAAAAAAATCCATTTTATTTACCTGAAGTAGACTTAATTTAATCAAACTGAAAACTAATCCTGTGAGTAATCCCATTGCAGTGTCTGTTAGCTGGAACTATATTTACATGATATACTAATTTTCTATGAAATGTGTAATAGATATACAGCAGTATAATCTAGCTTGACCAAAGTACTACAAATGTATTCATCTCCTAAGACTTTCCTCAAGGGGAGTTTTCCATTTTGTCACTGTTAAGATCCAGTTATTAAAATTATTAGAAAGATGCTTCTGCCCAAACTAAGATGCAAACATGACCATATGCCAAAGTCAATGGTACAGAGTTTTGTTTAACCATAAATGTGAGGCAGAGAGATAGAAAGAAATAGAAAAAAACCCAGAAGGAATAAGATTGATTCCCATGACAAGACTTGTCTTCTGCAATTTCAGTGTCTGTTGATGAAAGTGATGGTTACAGTCTTTATCAATCAAAGGTGGAAGAAACCCACAAAAGATAAGTTCAATGCCCTGAGTGCTCTCAGTTTCAGGTGGAAACACCCAGGTAACTACTCTGGGGCAGGGATTTTCACATGGACTGATGTAATGATGTGGATGAAACAGCTGCCTCTCATGTCAGCACAGATGAGTCAACTGCTGCCCCATCAGAAGGGGTGAATGCCTTCAGACCACCTGTAAATGTCCCAGTACTTTCCCTGAAGTGAGTTTTCACAGGTGAACCATTATGTAAGGGAGGACATTGGCAGGATAAAAAACACTCCCAGAATTTGCCTCTTATCAGCCTCTCTCCTTAGTTTATTCAACACCCAGCTTTAGCTTCCTGTGATGGGCGTGCACACCCTCTGCACCTGGGCACTTCAGTAGATGGTTTGAGTCATTAATCAGTCCAGTCTCTCACAGCCATCTAAAATTATTTTTCCTGTCATGCAAAATAAAATTGTGTGGCATGTATACCACTATTATTCTAAACAAAAGAAAATCAGCAAAGAGTTCAAAAGTTTTCCCTTTCAGGAAAACAAGAGTCAAACTGATCTCACTCTTTTCATGTTATGGGGCACACTGATAGGTTTAAACAACTCCATTCTGACAACAAATTACACTTCCGTTTTATAAAATTATCCAGTACTAAAAACAGCAGACAAGGAATATTTAAAAGGCCTGTGATATATCTGTGTTAGGATTCAAAATAAGCAATATCATCAGGGTTTGATGAGAAATTAGTTTTGGTAATGTTTAGATTAGACAAAGGAAATATTTTTATTGATTTATTTGCTTCTTTACATGCTTGAGAAAGAGAGATATTAGAATGCATGGCTCAGTCTGTAATTCTCAAGAATAAAGTTTTGCAATATAATAGATAGGAAAATGATAAGATTTCTTCTGAGATTGACAAAAAGAGGGGAAAAATATAACTAATTTTGGAAATGTGGCTAATTTATTTATTTCTAAACCGAATTTTTCACAATCCTTGAGGTCCAGTGAAAATAGGAATTATCCCATAGATGCAAAAAGAAGGAACATAGCATCATTAGAGATTCTGTTCTGCCTTAGTCACTATTTCCTTTTTGCAGTTGTTATCACTTTTCTGCTCTGTGACACTGAAAAGTATTTTTACCTACAGTTTAATGTATTTATTTCTTTCTCGTAATGCAGATTGCTTTGGTAAAACTTAAAATAAACCTTGTTATGTTTCTGTGTTGTGATTTTTTTAATTTTATTTTTCTTTTTTATAAGATAGATGACGAAACTTTTTACCAAGGTCTTTAGTGACAGCATGAGGGTCAACAGTTTTATACCTAGAGAGGGTAGGTTTAGATTAGATATTAGAAAAAATTCTTCCTTATGATGGTGATGATGTCCTTGAAAATGCTGCCCTAAGAAGTTGTGGATGCCCCATTACTGGAACTGCTCAAGGCCAGGTTGGATGGATCTTTGAGCAACATGATCTAGCTGAAGATGTCTCTGCTTCTTGCTGGGGAAAATGGACTAGATAGTGTGTAAATAGTATAGGCATTTTGTTAGAATAAGTCCTTGTTTCAATAAAATAGTGCAAATTATATAAAAAGAAAGAAAAATATTTTACTATTATATTTAAAACTTCAAACCACTATAATATACAAGTTCCAGCCATCTTGTTTACTATTTCTCCAGTGACTCTCAGGAAGTGCTGTCAGATCTGTCAACAACGTTCACTCAGTAGAGCAGGAATGTATAAATATACACATATGTTCCTGAATGCTTCAACTCTCCATTTGCTGATTGTAAGCATTATTTTTATAAAGATGTGTGATTTCCCAAGACTGCTAAGGAGCTCCATTTTGGAACAGATTCCAAACAGTCTAAGGAGGTGAAAATGAAGGGTTTTTATGATTACATACACAGTGAGATATATGAGAGAGACAAGTGCATCAATGTTTTGCTGATAGAAAAACACTTTGGGTAATCATCTCTTTCATCCCTGTAAGCCAGACTGCAGCCCATAGAGAAGACTGAAAAAAAAATAATGTTATCTACAGTCTTAGATGGTTGCACAGGTAGCCATGAAAATAAAACCACCGTATCTTGTCACTGCATGGGTAAAAGTGTGGATGAGAATGAAACAAAAAATCCTATCCTGAAAAACATCAGAAGAGCTGATTACTTCAGGCAAGGTGAGCATGGGTCTAGCATATGAACCATTCTTCCCAAAACTCACAATGTAGAGCAACAGAACAAACTAAAAAGCAGCAAACAAATTGCCAGTTTTTCAGTTTGCTCCTGTGATGCTACTATTTTGTGCAGTGGATGTACAGTAGACTTTTAGTACTCTGCCTAGATTTCTCCAAAGAAACATGGGAGAAAGCAAAAAGGGGAGAAGTACTGGTGGTGGGGATAAAGCAATCATAAATTAGGTATAGGCATAATCCACTTGAGATATACCTTGCAAAACTTATTCACATTAATCACTTACACTCATTAAGGTTGGCCAAACTTGGCCCAGAAAAATGCTAACTGTGAGCTTCACCCTATCCCATTAATTTATAGACACAGCTGGATCCTGATGTTTCCATTGTTTCTATGCATTTGCAAATCCTGGGTGCACAAAATAAATGCATTATTGAGTATTTTTTGATAATTTTTACTAAGTCCATACTCTAATTTCTGGAGATCATGTTCTATGATAATTCCTTAAATTAATGCTTGCCAAGGAAATTAAAAACAAACAAACAAACAAGGGAGTGTTCCCTAAAAGGTCAGAAGATAAGTTTAGGAAGCAAGGAAGGCAGTAGAGATAACAAGCATAGTATTCATGAGTGCGAGCAACTCATAGATAATTCTAAAACAACTAAACTTCTACCCTATATTTTTTAAGTCCTTACAGGAAAAGATGAAAATTTTCTGTGAATTAGTAATTAATAAACAGAAGATCAATATAACTTTTGATAAGAGTAGAAAAGAAAGTATCAGGAAGATTTTTGCATGTATAAATCTACAGGTCAGTATGGTATGAATACCATTATATTAAGGGAACTAGGTAATGACTTGCTGAACCACTTGCAATCATACAGCAGTCTTGATGAACTACAAGAAAATATAAAAGATTTTTAGTAACATAGAGCAGATGGAAGTGAAATCTAATTAGACTTTAATTCAGTACCCTAGAAGAAATAGAAGTCTCTGCCTAAAAATTTTAAATCTCAGCTAGAGAGGAACTTAAATTTAGAGTCAAATTCAAGGTAATGAGATGGTGGAAAAAAAGCTTCTTTTGATTTCAGTAAGCTTGCTATTTAGTCCACCTTGCAAACACACTTATATTTTAGAATAGATGGAGGGGGAGAGAGATTTCAAAGAGATTTCTTGCTCAGTTGTTTAATGACTCAAACTAAAAAGGAAAACTGCAGAAATCTGTCAGCTCTCTAGCTATCCTCTGACAGGTGCAGATCAAGCAGAGAAAAAATGTGACTTGTTCCTCCCCACATCAGGGGAAAAGGGGTGGAGTTAAATGATCTTGAAGGTCCCTTCCAAGTCAAACCAGTCTATGATTCTATGTTTACTAAGATCAATAGTCAAAGCATCATTCAGTAATAAGAACAGTATAAGCATTTTAAAGCTGATTCATAATGGATATTATTGTAGAAGCTGGAGTTACCAACTTCTTCTGTATTAAACTACTATTGATTGTCTTTTTTGAGGAAATTTAAGGGAAATTACTTGATTATAGTTGGATTTCGACAGGCCTCAGATTCATTATAAATTCCAAGAATTAGATTTGCCATTCTGGAAAAGCAAATGTGGCAAAAGTTAGAAGAAATATGGCATAATGAGCTATGTGCTTGTCACCCATCTGAGAGACACACAAAATGCCTCAAACTGATGCTGAGGTGTTTCTGACTCTTGTGCTATGTCTCTAACAATGAAGGCTCTTCAGCTGGACTTCATTTTAATGCTTTTCACGGGAAAGGAATATTTGTTATTAACAAAGACACTAGAACAAAAATTTTGTTTAGGACCAGTTGACTGTTTGTCGCAGACATCATGTAAAATCCTTTCCTTAGGATTTTTTTTCCTCCTTAGAAGCTGAGAGGCCTCAGGGACAAAATGTAAACAGTGGTTATCTGCTGCTGTAGAATGCAACAGGTGGATCTTTGATCAGCCCATCTTGGATGTTTATAATTAATGGCCAATCACAGCCCAGCTGGCTCAGAGAGAGTCCGAGACAGCTGCCTTTGTTATGATTCTTGCTAATTCTGTTCTTAGCTTAGCTAGCCTTCTGAGATTAAACCTTTTCTTCTATTCTTTTAGTATAGTTTTAATGTAATATATATATCATAAAATAATAAATCAAGCCTTCTGAAACATGGAGTCAAATCCTCATCTCTTCCCTCATCTGAAAACCCCTGTGAACACCATCACAACTGTTTCTTGTTTATTTGGAAAAATTAGGCTGGTAAGTGGGGAAGAAACTTTTCAGTTGGAATAGGCAAAAATTTATAGGTAATCGCATTTGAAATAGCAGAAAAATAAGGAAAAAAGTGAAGCAGTGTTATATAGAAACAATCGAAATGTAAAACTGGAATACAGCTATTTAACAGGAAATTTTAGGATGACAAAATCATAGTTTGGGAATCATTTCGTGGAACATGTCAGTACAGCAAAAGAAAACGGAAAATTGTAGGGAAAAAAAGAAAAAAAAGAATAGAAAAACCCTATAAAATATTCTCTTAATACTATAAAATGTTGTTTCATCTATGGAACAATGCTGATTTGGTCAGAGTTTTTTTACATTTCTTAAGAAATTCATGATTATTTAATAAGTCTATTTTAGAAGGCAACATTAGGTTTTTTTTTTTCATCTGTTTTTCTTACAGAAAAACAGAGTAAGAAATCTACTGCTGCTTTTGCACAAGCATTTGTCAGTATCCTCAGAGTATTATTTCCACTCCAGAAGAGTATGTAAGGAAATTTCCCTCAGTCTCTCCAATGTCAACCTTATTTCATCCTCTAGACCTCTCAGTACACAAACTAATTGAAAACCATGTTTGTTCCAGTTCTTCATCAGAAAACTGGAGATAATGCTTTCCCACTTGAATTACTTGGTTTTGGTAGTTTTTTGATTTCCACCCTCTCCCAATCATCATCTTTGAGGGGAAAGGATTATCTCTTATCATTACAGATATGTGAACTACTTTTCTGTGTGAAATGTGAAATACTATATGTGAAATACTTTTCTATCAAGTATTTACAGTAGGAAAAATATTTTGCTTTGGATAGAAAAAAACCTTTCAGATATCTTTAATCTTCTAAAGTAATTAAAAATTAATAAATTTAATCAAAATGAAAACTATAAAATCATTTTGTTGGGAATAGATAGATGAGACTCCAATTTTCCATGGCTCTTTTAAATGAAACATTTTTTTAGTAAATGCACTCAGACCTTATCATATATAGCGTTCAATCAATAATTACTTCTGTTGCTTAAGTATTTATATGAAGCTTATCTAGAAAATATGTCTCTATAGCTGTTATTTGTTTATGCAACCTCAGAATACTTTTAAAGAATATAGAAGAACATTTAAAATAACTTGCAGTTTTAGTGCTTACTTTTAAAAACTTATAAGTGTACGCACATCTTCATAGATACATAGATATTCTGAGTTTTAGTCCTCAATGAGATTTCAAAATACAGTTTAAAACTAGTGGAATGTACTGAAATCATAGTCAGACATTATGGGAAAGGTTAGCCCTAGAAGGTGAAAGGATGATTTTCTCACACTAAGAAAAATTTCAAGGGTAGCATCTTAATTACTCTGTGCCCTCTGTGAGTGCTCAAGCTCACAGTACAGTTGGTGTCCACAGGGCAGAAAACAAATCCCCAAACCCCTGGAAAATATTAGAGAATATTTTGTTAGAAATAAATGCCAATGCTTTCATTGCATTTTTTCTGGAAAAATAAGCTGGGACAGAAATTGGCAAAGCTGAGTGCTTCTGTCTACTCAGATACCATTTCCTAGTCTTATAGACAAGAGAAAAAAGACACAAATCAAAGGGTAGCAGCCAGACTTAAAAAAAGAATTAGGTGAGTTTTTGGGCAGCAAGAGCAATAATAATGTTGAGAATTAAAAGGTTCAGCTATGACAACATCATCCTTTGGTTTAATGAATACATACAAGAGGTTTAGTTTTGTGTCCTAATTTAAAGTTTGACCCTGAAGCTGCAGTAAACTACTTTCTTAAGTGCTATAGAGGAATAAAAGTATAGAGACATATATAGAAATGCATACCTATGTCAATAGATAAGAAAAAGACTATGAGAAAATAATAAGACTAAGAAAAAACCTACATGTTGTGTTTGTATTGGGGGTTGTTTTTGTACAAGAAAGAAACAGCAAAAGCCAGGATTCTTTAAAAGAAATAGAGCAGAAACAAACCATATTAGGCTATGCTCAGAATTCCCCAGAAAACCAATTTTCAAATTATTTACCTTCAAAATCACAGAATTATTGCTTATTAAATTTTTGTTGATAAGCCAATTACTTTGAAATTAATGTATGTCCACGTTTACAGCCCATATTTACAAAACAAAACACCAAATGACCAAACATAAACAACCAGCAATGACCAAACAGATCCTTTATGTGAAATTAAACCATAATCTATGATTGATTGCCATTAACTTTATCAGGGTGACTAGGGAGTTGGAGCCATACCTAGCATAACTTTTATTGACTATTCAGGGGGTTGGCAGTGATTAATTGCAAGTCAAAAAAAGTACCCACCAGCAATCAAATAACCTGCATTGGTCTATTGCTGTAATGCTAGAAAATAATAAGTATTACAGAAATTATATGACTTGAGAACTCCCAAGAAGCTGTAACTCCTACAAAAACTATTGTGTTTGGAATGTTTGCCTGATTGAAAGATTTAAGCTTGATAGAGCAAGAAAATATAGAAAAAAATCAAAACTTAAAATGCAGCTGTCTAAGAGTCGATCAAATAAGACACCCTGCTGTTTGACAACTTGTAATGCAAAGGAGTGAAAAAGTTCATTGCAATACAAGCTATGAAAATACAGGAGAAAAAAGATAATGTTATTTTCAAGTATAATGTAATTTAAGAACTAATTTCTAAGTTACTCAAAAATTGTGATTCCCACAAAAATAAATTTAACATGTTAAAACCAAAAATATCTTTTCATTGAAAAACTTTAATAGAAAACCACCATGTGAAATATTAATTACAAAACTAAATTTCTCTTTATTCTAATTATCTTCTTTGAGTAAAATGACTGCATATTTTAAAGGTTAAGTTGGAAAAGACTGATTCTAGATTATGTTTAACTTTATTTTAAAGAAATTCTTATAAGAAGTCCATCACATTACTAATGTCAGGCAGTAATGTTTTTCCTTACAAAAGAATTACTCGCAGGCACTTCACCTTAAAATTTCATAGCGTGACACCCTAGTATTTTCAGAATGACCATAATAACTAAACAGCTTTAAAATCTTGCTTATTTAATATTAATTAAGTACTCTTTGCTAATTAATGAAATAAAAATGGGTTTTGCATATAAAATCCAGCTGTTATTTTCATTTACTTTATCTAGTAAAATCCAATGATCTGTGCTCCCTCTACTGGCAGTGAAAATATTAGCCTGGAGATAAGATTTCTTTCCAAATATTCTCAGGTGAGAATTAAAGGATATTTTCTTAAAACCAAGGAATTTAGAACTTCTTTCAAGTCATCTTGCAAGCTGAAAGAGTTTCCTTTCTCCCTGTATTCTCAAATATTGCATATATTTAGTGTAATATCTTGTAGTTCCTACCTGTTATAGTTAAACATACAAATCCATGGGGGAGAGATATTTAGGTAATTTTTAAGAAAATATGATATGTAAAAAGATTTATTAAAGATTGAGGAGTATCTTTTGTATATGGCTTTTACTGTACTGACAAGCATTGGTTAAAATTACCTCTGGTGCCACTGGCTCAGAACTTGATGACTTATCACCCACACCCTTTGCTAAGATTGCAGTGAACAAAGAAAGAAATTAAACTAAATTAACCCTGGTCACTGGTAGGTCATAGAGGCAAGATGACAGCAAAGGGAGAGGAAAAAAAGAACTACTACATTTAGATTCTCCGTTTAATGGACAAATACAGAAAACAAGAATTCTCTGAAAAATTCAAGTAATCTGAAATCTACTTCTTACTGACTATTTGGAATTGATACCCTTTAATTTTTTAATCTGAAATTACAGCTACAACAGACTGGTACAGTGGACATTTAAGAAACTGGGACATCTGGAAGACATCTACAGGACTGAAACAGTTAGTTTCTATGCTGCTGAAACACACAACAATACCCCTGGTACAAGCAATCCAAGCCCATGATACTGGTTACAGCCATAAATCAGTGGCTATTCTCATGCTATATCCAAGAAGAATGGTCAGAAATTGGCTGGTTTTACATGTTACCTTACTCCAAAATTACATTTGCAATTAGAATACAGGTTCTTGAAGTTCTAGGCTTTTGTTCTAAAAAAGATGAGACAGTTACAATCATCTTTTTACAGGCAGAATTGATGTTATGTAAGCGTGAAAAAAATCATCCGCTCTGACTCTGAAAGGTTCATTTTAGGGTAGCAATTTACTGTGAACTCTATAGTCAACACAGATGTGAGAAATGGCAGCTCTCCTCTAACCACCTGTCTCTCTGGGGGTATAAACTCTCCTCAGTAATCTGTACTCTGCAATAAAACATAGCTGGTAAGAGCTATGTTTCCTGGAACAACTCCCATCAGCATCTAAAAACTGCAACAGATACTAATGACAGCAACAAACTTGAACAGAGATGCTTTTGATTCCTGTATTTTCAAATTTTCCATACTCTGATTCTCTGATTAGCTCAGTTTTCAGTATTGGTGAAAAAAGGGGTAGTGGTAATACAAGGCATGAGTTCTGCCCACAGTTCTTGATTGTGTTCCACAGGTGTTTAATGCTGCAGAGGGAGAGGGGAAACTTTCTGCTATCAGGACAGCATTTTGAAAAAGATTATTTGCTCACATATCTTCCTTCATGCAAATTAATATTTAAATTATATTTCTATTTATTTTATATAATCCAGAAAGTTTTGAAGATACGAAGTTTTTTAAATTTTGTTCTTCTCTCCTAAATATGACGTCTCAGCTCACCCTTGATTATATTTTCAGTCAGCTCAAGTCATTACTATTCTATGCATAGAATTTCCTTTTATTTTGCATAGAGATCAAATATAGACTGCAGCTATTATGATGCATTAATGAAACTTAACAAGTTTGGTATACTTTATTAAAAGTCAATTTATAATCTAATAGCAAGAAAGACTTAAAACAGAAATTAAGCTGATTTTCACCTTAAGCAGATAAACTGGTCACCAGCTGGAGTGATTTTCTTTTTTTCTGCTTAATCATTAATTAACATTAGCCTAATGATTTATTTTACTGACATCTTAATAAATGCAACTGAGTAAAAGGGCATGATCTGCTTAATATATATTATGGATGTCATATGATTTTATGCTTATACAGTTAAACTACTTCATGAGTTATTTGCAAAGTTTTAACATTAAAAGAGTGCAGTAGAATCGGTTACCCTTAGATCATTAGGTTTATTAACTCAGTTTTCCATTTTTATAAGTATTAAAGGCCTTTTTCAGCTACCGCAGGCATTTGTGTCTCCCTCTAATTTCTATCACTATAATTTATTTATCTATTACAGTTTAATACAATACCTGTTGGAAAAAAAAATTTAAAAAGACCATAAGGTGGAACAAGAGAGGTTCTGACCTGGTATTAGTAAAAAAAATCCACAAAAAAATAGTTGAGCCATGGAACAGGCTGCCTTGAGGAGTTGTAATTCTCTGTCCTGGGAAGTTTTCAAGTCCCAAAAGCATGAAACTGGGCAACATGAACTTAATTAATAGTTGGTGCTTTGAGCTTTTGTACTATGGAAATTCTAAGGTCTTTTTCAAAATGAAGTATTTATTCAATCAGTGTTTTTTCTAATAAAGACAACTTTGATTAAAATACATTAGTAATGATGAATGATGAGATAATATACTGAAAGCAGAGACAGAGTTATTTTTCATTTACCACACAGATATAGCAAAGGTGGATGAATGGTGTAACATATTCTTAAATGAGATTATTAATAAATCTGTTATTGCTCTATTTGTTAATTAAGTATTAATACCTGTTCTTAAAATATAACACTTCAACCACTTTAAACTATGAATTAGAATAAATTCTGAGACATTATTCCCCCCCCTCAGAATCTTCAAATTGCTCTTTTTTCATTTTTCTTTTTTTTTCTTGAGGTTTATCTAACCACAGCTGAACTTTTAAGATCTTTCAAACATAACTTTTTGGCTGTCACTGCATAATATACAAGTTTAATTTGTTGCAACAGCAGTTTTCAGCCTTGGGAGGATATGATTCTAAAGGTATGAGTTTTCAAAATACAGGTTAGAGAAATATAAATTCACCAAGAGCTTGTTTCAGTTTTGAGGGTGAAATAGGTCCCCTGGATATAGATCAAAGCAAAGCTTTTTCAATTTGTTATTACTATGTCTTTCTCAGTACTCCTATGCCACATACAAGTATCAGGACTTGGACTATTTACACCCATGCATTGCATGGGTTTGTTGTGACCAAGTTCAGGACCCAGCACTTCACCTTGTTGAACACCCTGCAACTGATCTCAGCCCATTGATCCATCCTGTCCAGATCCCAGAGTCTTCCTTTCCCCAAACAGGTCAGCCCTCCCACTCAACTTGGTGTCATCTGCAAACTGACTGATGTGCACTAAATCCTTTTGTCCAAATCATTGATAAAGATTTTAAACAGGGCTGGTGCCAGTACTGAGTCCTGGGGAACGCTTGTGACTGGCCACCAGCTGGATGTAACTCCATTCACCACCAATAGTTCAGCTTGGCCATCCAGCCAGTTTTTCACCCACTCAAGGCCACACTTTTGAGTAGCCAGTTCCTCCAAGAGATGCCATGGGAAATGGTGTAAAAGACTTTACCAAATTTCGAGTTAGCAACATTCACATCCTTTCCCTCATCCATAAAGCAGGTCCATTTTTCATACGCGATCAAGCTGATCAAGCAGAACCTGCCCTTCATAAATCCAACTGGGCTCAATTCCCTGTTTGTACTGCAAGTGCCACCTGTTGGCACAAAAGATGATCAGCTCCATGACCTTCCTAGCACCAAGGTCAGGCTGACAGCTCTGTAGCTCACTACACATCTTCCTTGGTGGTGTTAATGAGCAACTTCCTACTAACTTCCAGACACCTGGAACTTCCCATTTAGCTAAGACTGCTAGTAAGTGATTGAAAGCATTTACTATGGAAGTGTGGACTGGCTGAGTGGGCAGTGAGGTAGATTGTGAGCTGGCTGAACAGCAGATTCTAGAGGGTCTAATAATAATCACAGGGTCTATTTCAAGGCCTGTCACTAGTAGGATCACTAAGAACATGCCTCCTCAGCATGTTCACTGATGGCACAAAGCTGTGAGCAGTGGCCAGTACCCCAGATGGTCGTGCAGCCCTTCAGAGGGACTTTAGCACTTAGGAGAGATGAACAGTCTGAAGTTCAACAAAGGCAAATGCAGGATCCTGCACTTGGACAAGAAAAATCCCATGCACCAGCACAGGCTGGGGATTCACCTGGAAAGCAGCTCTGCGGAGAAGGACCTTAGTGTCCTTCTAACAAGCTGTCGGTGTCCTCGGGGCCAACAAGGTCAATGGGATCCTGACAGATCCATGCATTAGGAAGAATATTGCAATCCTGCCCCTCTACTTAGGCCTGGTGAGGCCTATGTGCTGGGTCCAGTTCTGGGTTCCGCAGTATCAGAGAGATACAGAGCTTCTGAAGCAGCTCCAGCAGAGTCCTACAAAGATGATTAAGGGACAGGAGCATCTCTCTTACATGGAAAGGCTCAGGGAGCTGGGCCTGTTCAGCCTCATGAAGAGGTGACTGAGAGGGGACCTCATCAATGCCTATAAGGATCTGAAGGGTGGTGCCAAGAGGATGGATCCAGGCTCTTCTTGGTGGTGGCAAGCAATAGGACAACAGGCAATATGCAGAGGCTGATGAATAGGAAATTCCATCTGAACATGAGGAAGAACTTCTTTACTGTGTGAGTGACCGTCCACTGGAACAGATTGTCTGGAGATGTTGTGGAGCTTCCCTCACTGGAGAGTTTCAAGAACCATCAGGATGCAATCCTCTCCCCTGTGCTCTAAGATGGCCCTGCTAGAGCAAGGTCAGACCAAATGATCCACTGTGGTACCTTCCAACCTGAACCATTCTGTGATTCTGTGACTGTGAAATCGGCCATTTCTTCTTGGATTACAGGGGCCTCATTCCAGTCCTTGTCTTTCAGCTCAGGAGGCTGGGTACCAAGGGAAGAACTGATTTTACTATTAAAGACTGAGATAAAGAAGGCATTTAGCAGCTCAGTCTTTTCCTCATTCTTTGTCACTATATCCCCACTGCACCCAATAATGGATTTTTTTGCTTATGTATTTATAAAGCCTTTTTTAATTCTCTTTCAAAGTAGCAAGATAATGGTAATTTATGATCATTAAAAGATAGTGGTAATGAAAAACAATTCAATAAATTTAATATTCATTACCTTTAAGATAGGTAGGTTAATTTAAGCAATAATCTGTGGCCAAATACTGCAACCTAGATCTATTAACTGACTCAAAACTAGATAGGATGGGTAAGCAGATTCAAAATACTGAAATACTGCGTTGCAAGAAAGAAAAATAAAAAATCTATTCCAAATTAGGGAAATAGTGAGGATGTAAATGTACAAAAACAAAGAAAAAAAACCAATCCACTCCTTATGTTAAAAAAACCCAAACCTGAACAAGTCAAATGAAATCAAGAGTTTTCTCCTCCTCCTCAAACACTTTACCAAATCAAATATACTGTTGGCTAAATCTTGAGATAACATAGGATTTTGTGATTGGGAATGGTACTTAATTTCTTTGCATCTTTCCACTCGGAAATTGCCTCAGAGTCTCAAGAACTGAAGTGTGAGAAGCATTGGAAATCTAAGATATATCAAGAGGAAAGTATCTGGCTGACAGACTGCCAGGTCAAGTGAGTGGAAAAAAAGAAAAAAAGAGAACTTCAAGTGGTGCAGATTTGCTTTTATTCACTAATGCTCAACCCAATTTCTCTCGTTCATGAGAACTATATCTAGATGTAATGTTGTGGTATAGAGATGTAGACTATTGACATTTCAACCACTAACAGTGGTCTCAAAAATATGATCGCCCACTGCTCAGACCTATTGGGTAAGAAGGTGATTTTGCTAAATGAAAAACAGCACAGGAGCTGTTTTATGACTGAGAAACCACTAACTGCCAGTCTCAACATCTTGTCTGGAATAGTGAAGGAAGACTAAAGAATCATATCTTAGATAGCATATCTTCTGCCAGTTTTCCTATTTTTGTACCTGCAACTACTCACCTTATCTCCATTAACATCCTTCAGCAAATCACCAAAAAACCCCTCAAAACAACAACAAAAACAACAACAACAAGCAAAAACAACCCAAAACCAAACTCCCAAACAAACAAAACAGCTTATTCCAAGAAGCATTAGGATGAAATGAAAAAAAAATCATTATTATTTTATCATAGTATGCTGTAGTTCTGTAATAGTGTAAGTACAATTTAATTTTATTTCTTGAAAAGCTCCTAACATGGTTACCCAAGGGAGCATAATCCTATCTAAGAGAGAGTTTTATGAATGTTTGCAAATATCAGTCTGCTCTCTAGCTGGTTTTTTGTTTGTTTTCCTTTTACAAACAGAAGCTGCAGAAGTACTCTCAGTACTGAATCGATTAAAGAGCTGCAGCTCTTGATCTGTGAAGAGAGAGTGAGGGATCAAGGCTGGTTCGGCCTGGAGAAGAGAATTTGATTTTACAGAAAGGATGGCACATTGCACCTTTCTTGTTAAATAAAGCTTCATCAAGATTCAAGCTTGAGTACTGGCTCACAACTGCCTTTACTATTCACTTATTGCCATGAACCTTATGGCTCCAGATTGCACCAGCTAGTAGTCTCCTAAACAAAACTTAATACAGTTCAGGAAATAGCAGAGAACATGACCTAGTACAAAATGTGTGTTTCACCACTCTAGTTGAAAGGATAAAGGAGAGTTTTGCTGTTAGGACATGAGCCGTCCAATGTCAGCAGTCCTCAGACAAAGAAACCCCACTTGTGTATAAAGTTTATGTGCAGGGATGTACCCATAGGTCTATTTTCCTCCTCCATGAGCTTTTTCCTCTAATTTTTGATACCTCACTGTATTAAGGAATCCTAAATAAAATTGTCTTAGAACAGCATTGTGTATTTAATATATATGTTCTCCTTGAAACCTAAACTGGGTTTTGAAAGAGACTGCAATTCTTTCAATAGATCAAAGAATGATCTCATATGTTTATGGGTATTTCATTTCTCATCATAACCATGTAAGTGTTCAGAGATTCATGTACTAGAAAATTATGAAACAGCATGTCAAAACAGAAAAGTTTTCCTCTTTAGATTGCTTTTGTTGCATCCATTACTTTTTGTTCCAATGAACTTAGTTGTAGAAGACTTATTTACATCAAGTTCTTAAATATTTTGAATCTTGTCTCTTTTTTCTTGTCAGGTGGGTTCTGTGGGCTGATTGTGGTTTGTGTATCTCTATGTGGGCTCTTTGCCCTCTCTGTTAAGTAACTGTGTGGTGTCCTTGTACATTCTTTGATCCATTAAAGGGTTTGATGTCTCTTTTAAAACCCAGTTTATGCTTCAAGGAGGACACTAACCTTTACATGAAGAACTTTTTAAGCAATTTCAAGCAGAAAATAGCAATTTGAGGGGCTCTACTTCTTTATGGAGGAAGCTCAGGAAAATAACAGGGATTCAGAATATGTGTCACTTTAGAAAATTAACCATTTCCAAAATAATAGCAATAGAGTTACTAATAATTTAAGAATTCTAGAGACACTTGGTTATTGCTGTAACTTCTACCAGCAGAACCACTGCTGTGTTGAGTTGGCCAGTTGCCGGACCCCATTTACCTACTCCCTCACTCCCCCTCCCTGACAGGACACAGGGGAGAAAATAAGATGTAAATGCTCATGGGTTGAGATAAAGACAATGAGACCACTTACCAACAGTCACGGGCAAACCAGACTGGATTTGGATTTTTTTTAAATTGCTGATTAAAATAAGTTAAGATGGTGAGAAACAGAGACTGAAATACTGCTGCCCCACCCTCCCTTTTTTCTCAGGCTCAACTTTACTCCTTCGTTCCTAACTCCTCCACCTTCCCTCTTCCCAGGCAGCAGATGGAAATGGAAACTGGGGTTGGGGGCTGTTGTCAAGCCATAACTATCCCTCTCTGCAGCTTCCTCCACATGTGCTGCAGCACTTGTCAGGAAAATCTGCTCCAGCATGCATTCTCTGCAGGACAGAGTCCCTTCAGGAAACATTTACCTGCTCCATAATGGGAAACTACACAGGCTACAATGTGTTTATCTGCTCTGGTGTTGTCTTCCCCGAGGCTACAAGGGAATCACATAGACAAAAGCAGCAGTGGAGGTGTGTAACAGGAACAGAGGCATTTAGTATCTGTGCCAGGAAAAACGTTCTAGGGGCTTTGCTTGTACTCTAAAAAGCTCTTGTCATTCTGGTGACTTAGTAGATACTGTGGGGATGGTGAACTGTACGTGGTACAGCTTGAGGTGGTGGTTGGATTTCCTCTTCAAACTACAGAAAATATTTATGGAAATCTTCTTATTCTACACTGATTAAGATTCTAACTAATGTATGGTAATCAAAGACAGATGGGAAGAAAGTTTCCTTAGAAGCTAGAAAAGCATGTGATGGCTTATTTGGATTTTTCATCTCTATGTAAGAGAGAGTGAATGAGGATGTTGCAGCATGGGGAAAAGGGACTAGCAATATAACATATCAAGAATGAAACTTACTGCTTAGAGCTAGGGAGAAAATATGTACAAGTACTTGAATAAATGTTGTTATTTTATTATTATGGAATTATTTTTTAATTGTTTATTATTTGTTTATTATTTGTTTATTCTCTGCAGCAGTTCTTTTATCAAATTGAACTTTCATTTTATGCATTACTAAAAAAAATACACAGAAAGGTTTGGGTTTGGGTCAGAAGGCACCATGAAAATCACCTTCTTCCAAAGCCCCTGCCATGGGCAGGGATGCTACCCACTAGTGCAGGTTACTTAGAGCCCTGTGCAACATGAACTTGAACATTTCCAGGGAGGGGCATCAACACTTTCCCTGTGCAATCTGTACCAGTGCCTCTACCTTCTGAGTAAAAATCTTTTTCCTAACATCTAATCTAAATTTTGAAGTTTAAACCCCTTCCCCCTTATCCTATCTGTCCATGTAAAAAGTTGCTCTCTCCCTTATTTATAAGCTGGAAGCTTATAAATTACTCTTATTTTAAGTACCAGAAAGCCACAATGAAGTCTCGCTGGAGTTTTTTCTCTAGGCTGAAAAACCTCAGCTCTCTCAGTCTGTCTCTGTAGGAGAGATGCTCCAGCCCACATATCATCTTTGTGGTCCTCTTCTGGAACTGCTTGAAGAGGTTCACGTTTTTCTCATGCTGAGGACCCCAGAGCTGGATGCAGCATTTCAGGTGGAGTCTCAAAAGGACAAAATAGAGGGGAAGCTTTCCTGCTGGCCTCCCCTCTTTTGATGTAGCCCAGGACCTGCTTGGCTTTCTGGGCTGCCAGAGTACACTGTGGGCTCACACCCAGCTTTCTATACCTGAGAACGTCCAAGTCTTTCACTGCAAGGCTGCTCCCAATGAGCTCTTGCAGTCTGTACTCATGTCTGGGATGAGCACCCAGGTGCAGCACCTTACCCTTCGACTTGTTGAACTTCTTGAGGTCCTCATGCACCCAATTCTTGAGCTTGTCCAGGTTCTTCTGGATGGCTTCTCTTCCTTCTGTTGTGTCAACTGCACAAGTCAGCCTGGTCCTATCTGCAAAACTGATGAATGTGCACCTCTTTTCTGACCTATGTTTACATAGAATCCTGTCTTGCTATTTTTCACATCCCTCATCAAGACCCATGACCTCCGTGCCTTAAATTCCATGACCCCATCTCTACCAATACTAACAGTATCCCTGTACTCCTCCCAGATTCACTGTCTGTGCTTCCACTGGCTGTGCATTTCCTTTTGTGCTGGTTTTGGCTGGGGAAGAGTTTATTTTCATCACAGGGGCTGGTATGGGGCTGTGTTTTGGCTATGTGCTAAGAACAGGTTGAAAATATCAGGATGTTTTTATTATTGCTGAGTGGGGCTTACACAGAACCATGGCCTTTTCTACTTGTACTGCTATGTTTCAATGATGTTGGGAGTGCATGGGAAATTGGGAGGGGACATACAGAACAGGTGACTCAAACCAACCAAAGGAATATTCCAGACTGTATGACATCATGCTCAGTATATAAAATGGGGGGAAGAAGGGAAAAGTAGAGGATGGTGTTTGTCTTCCTAAGTAATTGTTACATGTTTGGCACCCTGCTCTCCTGGAGATGGCTGAACACTTGCCTATCCATGGAAAACAGTGAATTGATTTCTTGTTTTGCATTACATTTTTGCATGCTTTTTGCTTTCCCTATTAAACTGTCATCCCAACCCATGTGTTCTGTACGTTTTACCCTTCCAATTCTCTTGCTGATCCCACTAGTGTGGAATTGTATGGTACTTGTTTGCTGTTTGGTATGCTTAGAAATATTCAAGAAAGATACAGGGGGTAAAAGGGGCTCAAACCAGAGTTCTCTGTGTAATCAGGGTAAACTACAGTCAGCCTTTCTCACTGACCTCTCACTTTCACCTCCCTCCTTGCCCCAACTGGCAGTGGGAGAGAGTTGCAAGAGAAGATTCTGTCAGCAAATAACTTCAGCAGTTAAGGTCATGTCTTGAAATATTTATTAAATATTTTACTTATAATTATAGATCCTTGCCTTTGTTTTTATGAGTGTAAAATGGTCTTAAGTTTCGAGCTGAACTGAGATTTGGAATTGGGACATCAAGAGATGGAAAATCATATTGGAAATGAGCCACTAGCTGAAGTGAAGAGAATGCAGCATTCTTGATGCAGTCTTTGTTTTATGGAGGTAAGAAACCAATTGAATCTGTGGCCTGGTCACTGAAAAGTTCATCAGCAAGGTTAAATTATAAATTCTAAAAACCTCTGTTAGCAAGTGAAACTACAGCATGGCCATATTAATGTGATGTATATGTGTACATTGTCATAAACCTTTTGAAACTGTAGACCTTTTCAGGATGCTATTAGTATAATTTAGGAGAACCAACACAATTAAATTGGATTAGATAATGGAAATTGGCAAGATAAATAAATGTTTGAAAGCTCTTGGGGATATGGAACTGCATTATTAAATTAGAACTTCAGCTAAAATGATAAGGTCTGGTGATTACATTTTCATTAGTTGTACCTTCTGCAGTGTCACATAATAGCTTTGTTGATTGTGCATAATTTACAATGCTTTCAAAATGCAACACAATTACATGTCTCTTTAAAATATTATTGTTGTGCTGGAAAATAAATTGATGGGCCTAAGCATAAGTTAAAAGTTAACCTGCAACTATGAGCATGAGTCTCGTATTTTTTTGAACCTGAGGCATTTAGAGGAATAGTTGTATTTTCTCTGTAGAGAATATAGTTTTGCAATAAAATAATATTTGAATTGATCATAAATTTAAAAATAAAAAATCCAGATCTCAGGGGAACTAAACCATATAGATGCTACAGAAAATAGTTTGTATTTTTCTTTTTTTAATGAAATTGGTTTTGTTTGTTTGGGTTTTTTTTGAAGATGAATGAAAAGAGCAACATGGAATCACCAGCAAATCTTGGTACCAAACATAAGGCACTTCCATAAGTTTAATTATTTTTAAGTTATTACTACACAGCGTTTATTATTAAATATTGATTTAATATTACATGTATATTGTAAACTATACTTTATAACTGGTACATTATTATAACCAAAGTGCTGACTTTGTTAAATATATTCTTGCAATACAGAGAAGCTTTTTGTTGTGTCCCAAATAAATGTATTTAGACCCAGGAAATACATATTGTATTAGCATGAATGAAATTTATGATGTGGCTGAAGGAACTGCATTTCCTTATGATGGACATAAGTCTAAATGATGAAAATAGAAGCCTTAAACTTTTGGTGTTTCAGGCTGAAATTTGATGCAAAAGTCAATCTTTAATTTATTTTTTCTTCTATATCAATATGAATTTAAATAGTCAAATGCAAAACAATCTGACTTCAAGCTTAACTGAGGTTAGAAAAAATACTATTAAAGTTTTAGAGTTGCTTTGTTTTGTTTTCAAAGAGGATGCAAGGGAGAGAGGGTACTAAAATTTCCTTTTGACCAAGTATCATTTTCTGGAATGGAAAGTTCTGATTCCACTCTTCCCTAGACCTGTCTTGAAAATTTCATCTCTTTGTAGCACTGCACAGTGTCACATCCTGAAGAGAACTCAGCAACAATTACACAAAAAATAGACAATGTGACACTCAGGACTGAGAAAATGCTGGTGCAACCAGAGCAGACAGAAGTGTGAGCAAACAGACTTGAGTGACAAAGATTGCAAGTTTTATTTACCTCTGGTAAGATACTGGTAATAGTAGCAAGACTTTTCTTTTGTTTTTTGTTTTGTATTTCATCACCTGATTATATCAGGTGAAAAGGTAATTTCCAGATTATGATGCAGCCTGGAAGCAGAAGTATTGAAACAAGTTTTGTGATACATTTTCTGTCTCCTTGCAATGCTCATAGGGTATAAAGCTCCAGTTCTAGCTGGCATGTTTGCCTACAGCCATTCATTAATCATCCTGTCTTGAAACTTTGTCCTCTACTGTCCTGATTTGTTCATGATGTTTCCCTAAAGGGAAAGCTAAGACACTGTTTTCACAGAAAAGAAAATTCCTTGAAGAAGCTTTTCTAAAAGTATGTTAAATTTCCAAATCTCAAAACAAACTTTGAGTTTGTAAAGTTTGAGTTTGTAAAGTTTCTTTTAATTCATTCTTCCATTCCTTAGTGTTCTGCCAAAGAATTTGAATTTGACGTCTGATTTTTTTTCTGAATTTTTACTAATGAAATCTCTCTCCAGAATTATTTGCCTAAATGTATTTAGAAAAAGATAAATTAAGACACATTAATCCAAGTGAATGTAGTTTAATTAAATATTTAGGAACAAAAACATAAACTATAATAATTGAAAATATTTTAATTAAATAACTGCTCTGATAATTATTCAACATATTATCTTCAAAGATAAGTAAATGAACTTTTTCATCTGCTGATGAAATATTAGCTGTATAAGAAATGGGAAAAGTGAATACTGGTAATTTAATTTGATTTTTAAAAAATGTTCAATTAAAAATGCAAATAAATATAAAACATGACAAAAAAACCCAGTAAATGAAGTTCACTCCATATAATTTAAACTAAACATGCTGGTATTGTGCATATTTATATGCAAAGTGTTTTGAACACTAAATACAGTGGAACTGAGTAAGAGAAAAATAAAGACTAGTAAAGGGAGTATAAAATGCAATAGATTCTTTAGTCTAATCTCCATGGATTGGAGAATAAATTGCTACTGTGAAGTGAAGAAGGAAATATTAAATGCATTAGGGTTTGGTTTTTTTAAAAATCAAGTTATTGCATTGTAATCTCATTTTGTTTTAGTGATTAGTTGGAAGAAAACAACAAAGGCTTACAAGATATTTTAGCTACAGGTTGATAGTTGATAGTATATTTTTTGTTTCTTTGGTTGGGTTTTATCTTATACTAGGGTAGAGATAAATTAATCTCTTAGCAAAAGTCAGTATTTATATGAACTATATTTATAGAGAACTGATTTTTAAAAATCTAGTTAATTTTGAATTTTACTGGACAATTACTGGACCTTAAGATAATGATCTTTCATTTGTTATCTAAAATCTAGACATCTTCAAGAAATTTTGTTCTTAAAGAAATGTAAAGGTTCTGTGTTGGTAAGTTTATTCTTACATTGGTTACTTATTTTTATCTTACACAGTTTAATTTCAGTTTGCAATATTTGGGCTAAGATTTTTTCATTTAAGAGGGATTACAGCCTTTCTCTCACTCTTGTCTTACTCTCATGATATAACTCATGAAGTTATATTTGAAAAAAAAATATAAATTTCCCCAAAACCCCAAAGAAGAACCTGCAAACTCTTGACAGGAGTTGTGGGAGAAATCAGTCCTCATTCCATGACAAGACGTAGTAGAGTTTAACTGATTTTTTTAGGTTTATGATGGACACACACCCCACCCGCTCCGAAACTCATGTCAGTTTTCAACACAGATCAACAACAGGTTTACAACTTAGTTATCATGAGTTATCATAGCTGCAGTTTTCATAGTTGATCCCAAAATAGAAACAGCAATAGCAAACTTATTTTCAAGAGAAATGTCTAACTTCAGGTAATATTGCCAAATTTCATAAAGTTATAGGGATTATTTCTAGGAGCAAGTAAATAGCAGTCTCGTGGGCTTTGTTCACAGCTCGGTGTTGATGGCACAGCAGATCTAAATCCCAACCCAGGAATTTTGCAGTACAGGTTTATGTACCTGAATAAGTTTATAATAATTATTTCATGTGCTCTGATTATTTGAAGTCTTAAAAATATTTCCAGCAAAATTACTTCTTTCTCAAGAAACATATTCACATTGTTTTTTAATCTTTTTTTTTATACTCAGGCTTGTCAATGCTTTTGTTTAAAAGTACACTACTTAAAAGATTCATGCACTTGGCCCCTACCCAAGAATGATGTTATCATATATTCCTCTTTTCTAGTTCTAGCAATATTCTCAGTAATTTTATTGGTTTCTGGTTCATGAAATAAAGGTCAATTTAGTCTTCCACATACAGTGCAGCTGATGGAGAGTCAGCCTACCTCATACTTTTCTGCTTCAGGTTTTGGAACAATTCACTCATTTTAAAGAGACACCAGAGAACAATATTGTTGTTTTAATACCAGCACGTCTTTGCAAGACTTGATAAATACCAGAAACTATTATACTGCTGACACTGCCTTTTTCCAATATTGCTTTCAATCTTCATTTCCCTCAGTAATTTTACTAAGCAATTTTTTAAAATGCACTCCAAGCAAACGTCATGCTTAACTTGCTAAAAGAGGAACGAAAACATAATTAATATACTCCTGCAATATTGAGAAAGTATGGCTTTATTATTATTTTTTGCAATGGAAGTAAATGAAAGTAGGAAAGAAATAATTTCTTTCTAGCTATATTGTATCAAAATTATCTGCAATTTTAAGTAGTCCTCTGGCCTAGAAATCTGGTTTTGTAAGAAATACTTGTGAAGGACCCATACAGTTGTGCTAGATTCCTGTAAAATATTCAGAAATTGTTAAATTCCGAGAGAATGCATTTTATTCAGATTATGCAAGACCAAAAAGAAAAATCTGGTAAACGTAAAATTGTTGAAATAAAAATTCAAGGTTTAAATAAAAAAACCCAAAAAACCAAAAGCAAACAAAGCAAAAGCAGAACACAGAAGTGAAAATGCGAAAATGCACAGCATTCTAATGGAAGAGGGAATTCTTTCTTTCAGAGAAGCAGTGATTGTCTCCATTTCAAGAAGACACTCAGTTTCTACCATCTGAGTAATTACTGCAAAGCCGAGACATGCGTTGGGTACCATATGGGAATGAGGAACATGCTAATGCTTAGCATAGTGAAACTCAGTTATCTTTGTGTGTATTAGCACATAAGAAATTACTTTGTACTTTGAAGCTGTGTTTATCCAGCCTGCAGAATATCTTTGTGGATGTTAAAAGTTGCCCAAACTGTTACACACAGGAGAGTTATACTGGGAAAAGTGGAGAAGACTGATGTAGCGTCCAGAAAGCAATTGGGAGAGAGATTTTTTTGATAGAGGCTTGCTGAGATTGGTGCCTCTGGTAAGCAGGGTGGAGTGGAGGCACTGATTATATCACTCCCATGTTCCCAACAGATCTCTGCATTTCAATACACTGAAATTCCTCTTTCAGCAGTGACAATCAGAACAAGCTCTGTCGCTGAATCCCGAGTAAAAGGGGTGTCAGTAAGAGTTTTATTGAATTCAATAAAATAAAACTCTTTACATAGAATATTTCATACATATTTTGCCTATAATTAATGTTATCCGCGCATAGATATAGATTTATAGTCTCTTAGGGTATTTACAGGATCACAGTATATGTTAGCAATAAAGAACCAAATTTTGTGAAAATAGTTGTTTGTTAGTCTTTCTGTAAGGATAAAAGTATTTGCTGTTGAAAGAATTCAATATGTATTCCACACAAAGGATTTATCATTGGTTTAATGGAGTAGTTTCATTTCTAGATCCAGAATGAATAGTGGAAAGATAAGAGGCAATGCCTTTTAAAATTACATAGAGTTTATCTCTCTCAAGTTTAACAAGGAAAAGATTATTATCAGAAAAGAGAGCAGCTTATGTAAAAAAATAGGTATAAGGTAAAATGTCAAGGAAACTAAAAAGGAATACCTCTGAGGAATCTGCACACACTTTGGTTTATGGAAAGCAAAAACAAAACAATAAACTAAACATCAAAATGGAAGCAATAATTTTCTTTTTTTTCTTTCTTTTCAACATTCTAGTACCTTGCCTTTCTTTGAGAACAAAAATTTTTCGATTAATTTTTCATTTTTTAAAATTACTTTTTTAATATTTCCATTTAAAATCAGGAGCTTTTATCTGCCAACAATCTGAAAAGCGTTTATGGTGTATCATATGAAATAACCATATTATCTTTAAAAAAAGGTATTTTTCTATAGAAATGGTATGTTTTCTTTGATGCTTTTGTGATATGCATACTAACAAATGTATTTCCCTCAACAAAGTTGCATGAAGTACAGTAAATTTTCATTCAATTACAATTTTTCTTCACATATTATTTCCATAATACTATTACTGTAGTATGATGAGATGATTGTTATTTACTTGGACTTGTATTCTTATTTCCAATGCAGAGAAAGACAAAAAATAAGCCCACATTTTTATGAATGTCACTCCAACCAATTAGAGTGGGCAGAATAATTGTACTTATTTTACTTATTTCACTAATGGTCACACTGAGATGTACTGCTAAAATGCAGTGTAATTTTTAGTAATAGGGGAAAACAAATTCTATCTTTTGTAATTTGAAGTAGACAAGGAAAGACTCCAAATGAGCTAAAGGAGTTGAAGGTTTTTTTTTTTTGTTGTTAATTTTTCCCCCCTAGCTGGACCATCCAAGAGAAATAGGTAGTCTGAGAACTGTCCTGTTACCCATTGCTATGTTTTGAAAGATTCAGAAAAAGAAAAAGATTATTTTTCCTTGAACCACTTATAAATACACAGAAATAATACTTCATCTGCACAAGAAATTTCTATCTTAGAGTATAAAAGACTGGTAAAACAACATAGTAGGGTGGGTTTTTTGTTGTTGTTTTTTTTTAATATCAAGTTATCTATATGCTCAGATATTATGTGTTAATCTTCTATAGGTATGAGCTTACAACTGAAGAAAAAACTAGAAGGTGCTTAGAGCAACTTATCTTCTTATTCTTGATTTTGTACATCTCAATTGAGTTGAAGGAACTCTAGAAATCTCATCTCAAGATGTCAGTAAATTTTGTTTGTATGTACATCAGTAAGTCTGAAAAGTCCTTCAAATCTTTCTCTGGTGAGAAGGGAATTATAGACACAATTAAAACTGCAGTAGTGGAAAACTTTTTTCATCTACTAATGGTGAAGACTTTGAAGCTCTTATTTCTGGGAATACACATCACATTCAGATTGACATTTAAGCAATATACATCATATTTGAAAATAAGGTTAAAATGTGTTCTGTAAACAAACTGCATGAGTATCAAATTTATATTCATGGAAAATCTGTGAATAAACTTCAGTCACCAATAACAGCACTATACACCTATCCAGTGTCCATGTAGTAGCAGATACTCTGCTCACTTTTCAACCTGTTGAACAACACTGATAGCAGAAGAGTCCACAAATATGTCATTGGAAATAAAAAATTAATGATAACACTCTATGCATCAGGAAACAGAAAATGTAGATATTTAAGTTTGCAAATGCAGAAGAAAATGTTCCAGCTACAAATGCTCCAATCAGTTTTGTAGAAACTGACTTTCAATCAAAAGATTTTCATGACTTATAATTCAATAGTATTTAAAGAGTCATTGAAGTTAATGTCAAAAACCCAGCACAGGTAGAAGTTCTTGTCAAGGACTATTTTATTACACATTGAAGTGTGTAATCTTGTAAACATACAAGTAGTAGTTTATCTTTTTCTCCACCTCACCTCCTCTTTCCTTTAAAATCCTCTGAAAAGAATACACTGAAAAATCAGAAATATGCAACTTACCCATCTTATCATTAATCTAAAAAAAAATAACAGAAACTGATGCAGGAAGACATTTTAATTGAATGTCTTTTGATCACCATAAAGTAAAAACATGTTAATGGTTTCATTGTCATAAACCCTTTATAAACCTAAATATTTTTTTTTGCTACTCCAAAGGAGTATTTTAATTTTAGGATTTAAAATTAGAACATTAAAAGACGCATGTGTCAAGAACTGAAAAAGTCAGAGGTGGTGTGTTGTATTCTTGCTATGTAATTAAGAGAGATTCAGGGATCAGACATTCCAGTCTAAACATGCTGCAGAGAGATGTCAGCTGAGCTGCTGAACCATAACTGCACATTACATTGTACCAGACTTAAGCTTCTGAGTCCTGTCCAGTGGTGTCTCAAGGTCTAAAAATGTTTCTGCTTCTGTATGTAACATGAGCAATTTTCCACACCATATGTCACTAAGGAGTAGAGACATTTGCTAAGATGCTTAAATGTCTTGGTATTTACAAGGTGAGGGCCAAACATGCATTAGAACTTTTATTTCTTTAGTTATGTGTGCACTTGGCATTAGATTTTGATCTTCATTAAGTGTTTTTATCTATCTAGTACTGCATTGATTTCACTGGGATATATTCACAGTACAGATGAGTCAGTGTTCTGCATGAAGGACTTTATTGTGAGAATCAGCAGTATTTTAGTAAGAGCAGCTTTTAAAATACTATTTTTAAAGTAAAAATTTGTATGCTTAGTACCAGAGTAGCCTTTTTCCAAATGGAAACTTTAAAAATCACTTTTGCAATTGGCAGTGTTCCTTTGTGGCTGCAATTAAAAGAAAAAAATAAAAAAGGATAATGATTTCTCAAAAAATTGGGATTTTTGATGTCAATATTTCCACCAGCATCAATTTGAATTAAAGTACATTGCATAAAAAACAGCTCACACAAGCCTCATGTGTAGATAATCTAAACTGACAAACATTTTTATAGCCAGAAGTTATCCTGAAGATATATGGATGATGTCTGTACAATTCTCTGAAAAGATGAATATTCTCTTCACTTTATGGGATTGTTCAGTTACATCTTCTCATAAAATTAGTATCAGTTGACTTCTTGAAGCAACCTGTGTTGCTGATCTGGACAAAAAAGCTGGACAAAAGCTGGATAAAAAAAAGAAAAAATTTATTGAGTCAAATAGGAAGAGGTCTCATGATAAGATCCTAACTTAGGTGCCTATAACAGCCTGTTGTGAAGTTGAGGATAAAGAAGCTGAATCCTAAATTACAAGTTTAGACTCATTCAGGTATGTTCATGTTACTTAATTACAGATTAAAAAATAAAGCATCATTTACGTAAACATTTTTGCAGCATCTCTGTAGTAATTAGAGTTAAATCTACAATTAATGAGGTATAAGAAACTTTGTACAGGAAAAAATCTTCATAATTATGAGAAGATTTCTTTATATATATTTTAATCTATCAGGAACAGTTCTGCCCTTTAATTATAGCAACTATTTATATTCCTTTACATAAAACTTTATTTTATAGATAGAAATTTTTGCCAACTTTTTAAAATTCAAATGTTCCCAAAGGAACTAATTTTCTTCATATATAACATTTCATTTTTTTAAATTGATTTTTTCTTTTCTGTGTGATAGCATTTGTGCAGGAATTAAATTATGTGTAACATTCAGAAAATGATAACTTTAAATTCCAATTCTTTTTACTGTTTTTTAATAATGGACTTGGCCACATATGCTTAATTATTTATTATTCATCCATTAATCTGTTTTTAATAATAGTCTGAGGAGGCTCTTAATTTCAACATTCCTTTTTCTAAACATGTTCTTGAAAAGAAGCTTGGAAGGTGACTGAGACCTCTGTGTCTGAACCACCAAACCATTAAAGTTTGCATAATATGAATGAGTTTCTGTGTATCTTTCAGACTTATTTAAAGGCAACCTGAAAGCTGGTTCAAAGCTTGCTCACAGCACAACATTAGCATAACACCCAGTAATCTTTACAAGAAGCACACACCTCTTGGCAGCAAGTCAAAAGTGGCCACTGTCCCTGCAGTGGTAAGGATGGAACCAATATGATTGTTGGGCATGGGCAGTTCCTGGAAACTTCAAACCATTTTGCAAGAGCACTTTGAAAACTGCTATTTAAGGAGGCAGCAGCACATGCAGTTATATTTAGATGCAATATATTAAAATACTGCTAAAAAACGTCCTGGTATATCAGCATCAAAGGATCAGAGTATCTGGATATTCCAACATTTAAACCTTATTTTGGCTGTTATTTTTTTTGTGACTTTGGACTCAAAATTCATAACACAACTCATCTCACCTGATGTTAGATAACATTTGAGTTAAACTAACCATTTAGGATCTTGCAAGAGCAAAGGAACAATTATTTCCAGGGAAGATTCACCATATTTCCCTTAAACATATTTTATAATTTAGAATCAACCAGTTCTTATAAATGTATTTCACTGGCTATTAAGAAAGTTAATATAATAATTATATATATTATGTTTATATTACATGCCCAGCTTTGAGATACATAGTTCCATTTATGACAGCTGACTCCATTTCCCATTATGTAAAATAAATGCTAGATTTTGTTAAAAATAGTTTTGATTTTCTTTTGTTTTTAAAATATATTTATTGTGCTTTTTCTTTTTTAATTTAAGGTAAGCAAACTGGGCATCTTAAGTCCAATATTGCCAATTGGGTAAATAAGTAACTGTAGTAAAATTTTAAAGGGATTAGATATATAAAAATATTCATTTAAAGAAAAGAAAAAAGGAAAAACATTGAAACAATTCATCTCTATTCTTCTCAGAATTATAACCTGACTGCTAATTAATGAGTTTGGTAAAGAGTCCCCTTTCATAGTTGTGAGTTCTATTGCAATACAGAAAAGTTAAAGAGAAACATCTGGGCAGAATCCTCCATGTTTGACTCAAAGGAGATTTTCTCAAGTGTAACATAACACTTGATGCAGTTTCCAGTCAGGCCATGAGTTCAAAAGGCTTATTCATGCTTGAAAGCTTTGGACTATCTGCTAGAGACACCTGCACGCAGTCTTCTTATTTTTGAGAGGAATCCTTTTCACGCTGTCACCACAACCAACCTCACTTCATGAGGATTTTCAAAATGCAATCATTGCATGAACAGTGGCTGACCTCAGCAGCAGGCAGTGTCTTTTACCAATGAATGCTTATAAAAGCAGACAACTGCTAGAATTACTGCCATCTCTCCAATTCTACCTCCTGCATACCTAAAGAGATAGAATATGAAAGACGAAACCAGCTCATTTTAGTGGCACTAAATACAAGCACAGCTAAATTTGGATGTATTTTCTGAAGGTTTTTATGACTGTGGAAGTCCTCTCTGAAAAGCTTTTTACTACAAAATTCTCTAAAGGATGCCTCAGTGCTGTTTTTTCAGTTCTCAGCTATTTTTCTCCTTGCAGTGCTGTTAATACACATACCCATTAAATGTAACTTCAGAACTTTTCCAAACCAAGTGCTGGAACCTTGTAACTGCACAAAATAATAATCATGACTCATCTGTGATTTTGCCTGAAAGGAAACAAAGGTCGCATATGGTTGTTTATGGCCTGCAACTAGTACTCAGAAGATATATAGCTCTTGAAAAGTACTAGAAGTGTATAAATATATCTAGGATTAAAGGGAAGTGCTAATATGTTTTTGGTAAAGAGTGTTGCAACTTAGATAGAATCAGTACAGAGGTCCCAGCTCTTTTAAGACATTTTTCTGAGACTGACAGGGCTCTTAATCCTCATGTGCGAGAAATTGGGCAGGGGAGGCCAGAGACAAGCGTGGCTATGTGTGCTGGTTTGGGCTGGGATAGAGTTAGTTTTCTTCATAGTTGCTAGTATAGTGCTACATTTGGGATTTGTACTGAAAACAGGGCTGATAACACAGTGATCTTTCTAAACAGTGCTTACACTGAGCTAAGGCCTTTTCTGTTTTCACCTCATGGCACCAGTGAGGAGGCTGGGGGTACATTAGAAGTTGAGAAGGGACACAAGCAGAACAGGTGACCCCAAAGGGATATTTCGTACCTTATGGCATCATGCTCAGCACATAAAGTTGGGGTAACAAAAGAGGAGAAATTTCAGAGTGATGCCATTTGTCTTCCCAAGTAACTGTTGACTGTGACAGAGCCCTGGTCTCCTGGAGATGGCTGAACACTTGTCTGCCAATGGGAAATGGTGAATGAATTCTTTGTTTGGCTTTGGTTGTCTCTGCTGCTTTTGCTTTACCTGTCAAACTGTCTTAATCTCAACCCACGAGTTTTCTCACTTTTACTCTACCAATTCTCTCCCCTATTCCACTTGGGGAGAGTGAGTGAGAAGCTGAATGGAGCTTAATTGCCATTTGGAGTTAACTCAAAAGTCTGACAGGGTATCATTACATCAACACAAGCTTACTTATGACAGGCTATGATACCTAGCGAAGCTTCTATTTTGAGGGAAAGCAAGGAACATGTTGTGTTTGCAGTTAGGGTTACAATGATTTTACTATTTTTGTAGATAGAGTCTACCCTTTTTTTAAGGTATGGTGAAAGTAACACCTCATTCTGGTCAAAATAAAGTGTAGGAAGGAAGATCACAGGCAGTGCAACTAGGGTCTTATATCCTGAGAAGAATAGAGAAATTCTGTGAAGGCACAGGATGAGAAGTGCTAAGGTAGAGCTGAAGATGAATTTGGCAATTGTGAAGAACAGTAAGAGGGGCTTCTACAGATACATGGATCATAAAGGGAAGATTAAAAAAAAATTATGTCCCAAATAAATAAGATAGCCTGGAGAATATAAGGTTCCAGAGTGAACTTATCAGGGCCTTTCAGTACTTGAAGGAGCTTACATACAAGAGGGAAAGTTAATTTTACATGGGCAGATAGTGGTAGGATGAGGGGGAAAGGTTTAAACCTAAAAGAGGAGAGATTTAGATCAGATTCTAGGAAGATATTATTTACTCAGTGGGTAGTGACACTCTGGTTACCCTGAGAAGTTGATGCCCCATCCCTGGAAGTCCAAGGTCAGGTTGGATGGGGCCCTGTGCAGCCTGATCAAGTCAGTGGAATCCCTTCCCATGTTTGCACTGCCCATAACAGAGTGCTGAAACTAGATGATTTTTATGGTTCCTTCCAACTGAGCCATGACTAAATTTCCCATGTAGAAGACCTTTCAAATTTGGCTACTTCACTCTGGGCAATTAAAATCCTCAATGATGTGAGCTTCAAGTGCCAGTTTACACCCATCAGCTCCATATGAGTACTGTATACTCATAAGTATTGAAATTCTAAGGACTAACATCTTTAAATAAACAATGATCATGACTGATAATAAGTAAGAACTACTGACATAAAGTACATTGTCAATAAATGTGATGTAGTAAATATTTTAAAGTTTAAACCTGTCCTGATTCATGTAATTTAAATGCTTCCATCACACTGATTGCTAATTGTCTCTAAACTCTCTAATTCTCATATTTATCAGCTATATGACAAGATGAAATAAACCACTTGAATGCACCTTGGATACCAAAAAATGCCAATGTATTTGCAGCTTATTCATTCTTTATTTTCTGTATTCAATAGTCTCCATTTATTGTTTGGTGATGTTCATGTGTGCTTATGTGTAGACACCCTTTTTGAGGTTTCAGAATCCAGAGCTGGGTCACACTTAGGCTGTGAGTCATCTTCCTAAATCACAAGTGTGCAGTGCCCGCTGAGATGCCAGGGAATGACTACTGGTTCATAAAGATACCTAACTCCTTTGCCATATTTGTGATTCATATATGATCTTTTTGGCTATTTGGGGCAGTCTCAAATGGCACAAACTGGCCGTGTAGAGACATCTCAGTCATAGACTGTATGTCCATTGAGCTCGTCACATTTGTCTCTCTAACTCATGGAAATTAAACAGCACCTCTAGAGAGCAATTTACACAAGAAGAATCTAAATGACATACTTTCTCTCTGGAAGTACCTGATTTTCTCTGTGGCCTATATTCTCCTGTAATTATTGAGATGCATTTAGGCAAACAAATCCCATGCTGTGAAATCAAAATCTAAAAAAATAATTCAGTAAAAGTGCTATCAAAGATACTTTGAATCACCATGTTCTGACAGAAAACTTTACATTCTCTTTTGCTTTTTGAGAGTCGTGACATGTTGGCAAGTTTTCATAAATTTTCTGTGTCCTTATTGCTTACTTTTGGAAAGGCAAAATTTTTTGTATGTATGTAAATAGAATAGCAACATAGCTGAATTGTAAGCTCTCCTTCTACACATATTGTGCAGACGCAGACGCTATAAGTAATTAGTTTAAACTTTTGAAAAAAGGATGACAAAACTGGAAGAGAAAAATCATCCTTTCCTGTCTTAAATTTGGAAAGGTATGAAAATAAAAACAAGCAGCAAATAAAAATTATCCTATGACAATCATTATCTTTTTGTATAGGATTTTATAGAGGAGGTGTCAGTTTTACCACGCCTTTGAGAAAGGGTAAACTCTTCCTACAAAAATTGTAAAGCCATTTTAATCCTAACTGCAAACACATGTCCCTTGCTTTCCCTCAAAATAGAAGCTTCATGAGGTAGTATAATCTTTCATGAGTAAGCTTGCATTAAGGTAATGACACCCTGTCAGTTTGGCTACCCAAACAACTTGATTGTATCACACTGGCTGTTGTGGGTTAACCCCAGGTGGTAACTAAGCACTGCACAACTGCTCATTCTCTCTCCCTGGGTGGAATGCAGGAGAGAATTAGAAGAGTAAAAGTAAGAAAACTTATGGATTGAGATAAAAATAGTTCAAAAGACAAAGCAAAAGCAGCAAAGACAAGCAAAGCAAATTAAGGAATTCATTCACCACTTCCCATTGGCAGGCAGGTGTTCAGACACATCAGGGAGAACAGAGTTCCATCAGGTGTGATAGTGATGGGGAGAGACAAATGGTATCACTCTGAACATCCCAATTCTCTCTTCTTTGCCCAGCTTTATGTGCTAAGCATGATGCTGTCTTGTTTGAGATATCCTTCAGCCAACTTGAGTCAGCTGTCCCAGATGGGTCATCTCCCACGTACATGTGCACACACAGCCACCTTGATGAGAGGTTGCAGTGAGAAACAGAAAGTTCCTCAACTCTGTATAAGCCTTGCTCAGAAAAAACTATAGCACAGGCGTATTGTTTTCACCATTTTCAACACAAATCCAAAACAAACAAAAGCTGCTGTGAAGAAAATTAATTCCATTCATCCAAATGTGATGCAACAATATATGGGATTCAAAAGAAAGTTGTGATTCTTTTCACAAGTGACTACTGAAAAATATAGTTACGGTGTGATTCAACATCAGACTTTGAAATGGAATTTAATACAATTTCAATACACTTGCATTAGATGTCAATATTGGTGATTAGTCGAAGTTCTTGCTATAGTCAGTGGAAACCTGGGCTCAATTATAATGTAGGAGCATTATACCCTTCTTTCTTTCTTAAGTTCTTGAGATCCCAACAATCCCAGCCCATTGATCTATTGACACTATGAATAATATCCATCTTATAGAATTCAAAGATTGTTCATATGATATGAAGGAAATAACATTGTAAGCAAAATTGACTTATGGTTTATGAACCTAACAACCATACCTCAATAATTGCTTTCTTAATGCCTGTCATTTTTATTAGCTTTATAGGATTTTTCTATCTTCATGTACTCCATTAAAAATCTACCATGATTTTTAGCTATGATTTGTAGTTATTACAGAAAAATTATCATTTAATTTATACTGAAATTATGCCATACGTTAATAAAAGCAGCAAAACCATGAATTGATATAAATATTCTGTTTAAAAAAAAAAAGAAAAAAACTACCACCACCACCCCCTGTCACCTCCACACCACAGGATTTAATCTATTGTGCATTACCACTGACCCATTTAGTGTAGAGAAGACACAATAAATCAATGTTTGTTAACATATGCTTAAGTAGAAAAGCAATTTCATGGGTCAGGCAACATAGTCATGAAATGTCTGTGAAGCAGTGGTGCATTGACTGCTGAGAAGGACACGGCCAAGATGAAAAAATATTCTCTGATTTTTGTGCGCACTCTGATTTCCTTTTTATTATTATTTTGATCAAACACTTGCTTCTCTGTCAATACCAGTGATTAGCAACACATCCATAAAACCCTAGATTTAAATTAGTATTGTTTTTAAAGTGATTGGGGTGGGGAAGAAACAAAATCAGCAGCATAAAATAAAATGCAGTGCTCAGAATGTGTAATTTCAGGTCTGGATTTGAACATTCACTAGTTCCAAAAGTTAGTTTTCTTTCAAAGTCAGAGGAGATGAGGTCAGAAAAACTCACCATTATGCCAAATTTGAGATGAACACTCAGCAGGTGAAATAGATGGCAGAGACTGAAACACCATACATATTCACATTAGTACCATTAAATGTGTCCGCAAGATGTATGCATTCCTAAAGGAAAGAATCAATTATAAAATCTGAGCCATCTCCCGTGAACCAGGAATTACACGAGAAATATATCTGTCTCTTTAAAAGAGTCTGGTCCCTACTATCTTAATTTTATTCAAGTCCAAAGCCTCTTTGAAATTTTTCCAGCACTGTTTCTAATAAGGCTCAGTTGACTGCCTAATGCATAATAGAACTTTCTTCAGCTAAAAATATTAAAACTTTTATCCACCTACCTTGACCTCCAAATTAGCATGTAAGGAATATGACAGTGAAAGTAGATGCTGAATTTTTATTAGACACTCTGGTATCTTCAGTTCTGTTAATTTAGGGTGAAACCAAAGTGTCAAGAAGTTTCCTTTTTTGTATTGTATAGAAAGAATCATTTATGCATTATTAAAATACAGCATAGCCTGGCAGAATTTTTAAAAAGAGAAAAAAATCCTAGGCATGCTTGTTTTTTAATGATCTACCTTTAAAAAAAAAACAGCTTCCATTACCTTTCTAGCAGGAAAAGTTAACTGGGTTTTTGTTTATGAATAGAGCTTACTTAGTTTTGCCTCAGAGGTCTCAAAAATATTTAGTGGATATTTAAAATTATAATGCATAAGGTTTGATGTCTTCAATTCTCATTCATATAAAATTGTCATCAAGTTAAGTTTGTCAAAGTAATAAGACAGAAGCTTGGCCATATTTTAGTTTTGACTTTAAATATTAACTGATATTTCAATTAGTCTCTTCATAATATATTTACATTTACTGTTAAAGTGAATTTGTATTTGAATGGTATTTTTAAATAATCATTTAATTTTAGTGTATTTCCACAGCACTGTTCATAAAAAAGTACATTGCTATTGTGAAACTGATCTTCAATGTACAAAGATTATGTAATAATCTTTAATAATTATGTGTAAAGACTAGTTAAGCAGCAAGCCTGTCTATTAAGATAATTTGTAATGTCTCCATTAGCACCGTGTCCAAATGATTGATAGCTGGGTGTACACAGGAGGGAAGGGAAGCCATCCAGAGGGACTTTCACAGGCTTGAAAGGCGGGGCTGTGTGAACATCATAGTGTTCAACGAGCCCAAGTGCAAGGTCCTGCACTGGGTTGGGGAAATCCCAAATACAGACTGGGAAGAGAATGGATTGAGAGCAGCTCTGTGCAGAAGGACTTGGGATTGTTGGTGGATGGGAACCTTGACATGAACTAACAATGTGCACTTGCAACCCAGAACGCCAATCATATCTCAGGCTGTGTCAAAAGAAGAATGGCCAGCAGGTTGAGGGAGGTGATTCCCCCTGCTTTTTTCACTCTCGTGACATCCTGCCTGGAGTTCTACACTCAGCTCTGGGCCCCATAACCTAAGAAGGACATGGACCTGCTGAAGCGAGTCTGATGGAGGATCACCAAGATGATCAGAGGGCTGGAGCAAAAAAAAGATTTTTTAAAGATTTTTAAAAAAATAATTTAACTAAAAATAGGACAAGATCTCAGTTCCCTGAATTTCAGGTGTCTTCTCTCCTGTGAAGACAGGCTGATGGAGGTGGGCTTGCTCAGCCTGGAGAAGAAAAGGCTCAGAGGAGACCTTGTAGCACCTTCCAGTACCTAAAGGAGGCCATCAAGAAAGCTGTACAGGGACTTTTTACAGTCTGGTGTTGGTTGGACTTTCAGACGATGACTTATAAATTCCACCCAGTTCTGTAGAAATATGATTAGGTTTGTATTAATAGTAGTTTATTTCCTAGCAATCCAGAAGGTAGGAACAGAAGTGTGCTAAGGTAAATGTATTAACTCAATTATGGAATATTTGTTAAAGTCAGAAAGTACATCAGCTGAGCTCCAAAATTCCTAAAAGAAGAAGAAAGTATTCTATGCTCTTATCAGGCATGGTTTTTTTTTTTGGTATATGCTATGTTACAAAAATAGTCAGAGACACTAATGATGAAATACTTTCTGAGACTGAATGCTTTCACTTCCATAGTTATTTTGTGGAAACAATCAATGTGTTTCACCAATACATAGGTTTTCAAGAGATCTTTTTAAGAACATCATGTTTTATGTATTTTACTTTTCTATGTGTGAAGAATGGTACACCTTTTTTATCCACTGTTCATTGGTCCACTGTTTCTATGGCATGTTCTATTAAAGAATTCACTAGGTCATAGTGTGGAAGTCTGTCTTCTGTCTGGTGAAAATCAGGTAGAAACCTCTGGAATGAGAAAGGCAACAAATTCTGAGAATACCTGAATAGCCCAGTTGGAAAACTGGTATTCAGTTTTCCAGAGGCACGGCAGAAATCACACTTTAGATTGGCTACACATGCTGTTCAAGACTGAGGGCCCCCTTCTCCAGAGATCCTAAAAGGTGCTAATTTAAGAAAAACAAGAGGTGTCATATTGCAATAGTCCAGTGGAATTTTTAGCATACCCCTCATACTACAGTCTATCTTGACTACATCTAATTTACAGTGTTAAAAGAGAATTCAAAAGACCTTAAGGTGTTTCTATCTCTGAAAGAGGGGGATTTTTTTTAAATTTCATTTTCTTGTAAATCACAGTATTAGAAGACCTTTCACCTTATGTGCTTACTAAAGACTTGGGAGCAGGCATATTCAGAGGAAAGATCTAAGTGAATTGGAGCCCCATCACAAAATTCATGTATCTGTGACTAACAGCTGTGGAAAAGTTAGCACGATGGTTTTAGTAGGTATCATGACTGTAGGAGCATATGTGGTATTCTAGGCATAACTAACATGGCCTGAAGCGGCATGCAAAAAAAAAGTTGAGTTGAATAGTTATGGAAATTTTAAACTGTGCAAACTGTGCAACAACTGTGTTTATGCAGGCCCAAAATTTTATATAAGCAAAATTTTGTTATGTTGCAGTTTCTAAATTTTGCAATGCATTTATGGAAGCTGGAAGCCAAATCAGAGACTACAAAAAAAGAACCTTGGGTGTTTTGATAATTACAAAGCATTCATGGCCAGCTGGAAGTCACAGCAATGTGTACTTAACTGCTTTGAATAGTCTGTGTTTTGCGTGTAGTAATCTGTGTGCATTTGCTCTGATTGCTCAAGGGGAAATAATTACTGTTTATGAAAGATTGTCCATTATTCCCCAATTAGAGAGAAAAAACATTCTATAACAGGAAAAATCTGGCTGTTCTGTAGACTTTGTGAGAAACCCTTCCTTGGTGATGCAGTACTCCATAAAAAACAGAGTTGTCATCTAGGGTGCTACAAAAGCAAGGGGTCAAAATCCCATGGATTTTTAAAATACATCTTGAATTGCTACGAATTTACTACAACATTTTAATTGAAGATGAGATGGCATATGAACTGTAAGGAATTCATGCTCAGTTGTGATTTTCTTTGTTCCTCCATAGCTTAGGGTTACAGAAGACAAGGACACAGGAAAAGAAATAAATAAAGAAAGAAAGAAACAAACAAAGAAAACAAAACCCACCAAAAACCCCACTATTCAGTTTCTGACCCAGAAACAGAGAAGACAAGGTTTCAACTTTTCCTTTCCCATCAATTTTTTTGTCTTGAGGAGAGTATGTGGAACACAGAATCCATGTTGCACATGCTTGTAGGACTAATGTCTGAATGGGTCCTGCTGTAGTGCTATTTCCAGTCCCAGTAAGCCAAAGAGTCAATTTCTTCTATTCATACTTTAATTGGTTAATTATAAGGTTTCTATTAATACTTAGTTTAGATGGTAGTATACAAAGATTTGAAGTATACACAGATTTGAAGTAAGGGAATTCAGTAATATATGAAATCTCTTGCTACTAGGAAGATCTAACAGAAAATATTTCTTAGTGATAATAAAAATTGATAAACAATCAGAATTTCTATGCCATCATCCAGAAGCAATGCTGCAAAAGCTTATGCTGAGCTGCACTTTAAGATGAAAGATGCCCTCTACTTTCTATTATAGATGTGTTCTAACAGGAATAGGATTTCTGGGTCTGACAGTGGTATTAATTTTTATTTTCCTAATGTTTGTCCTTCATTTTTTTAGAATAATATTCTAATTCAAGGTTTAACTCTCTGTGATTCTGTCTGTGCTGTTCAAACTGAAGTTGTACTCGTGGTCTATATGGACAAGCATATTACTTCCTTGACAAAGCAGCAGGAACACTACTCCAAGTATCAATAGTCATTTGTACATTTCTAATGGTTTTTCTGTTCTCAGGAGAAACATTATCTGGATTTACCCAATTTCATAAGACTTTTCTGTTTGAATAAAACTGTGACCTAACTCAGAGAGACAAAATTTCTTCTCATTTCCTCACACTAACTTTATACTTGCTTCAGATTTGGAGTGAGACACAAATGGGCCAAGATCTGCACCCTAATTTCCACTGAAAAGGAGCTGGTGTATAAAAGTATGTAAGTTGGATCAGTCTCAGAGTGCTGAAACCAGCCAGCTGGAAGTGTTCATATGCACTGACAAGTTTATTTAGTTATATTTTCAAAGTGTTTCACTAAGTAAAAACCCAACCCATGGAAAAAAAAAAAAAAAAAAAAAAGAAAAAAAAAAAAAGACCCCAACAAAACAATCAAAAAACCAACCAACCAACCAACCAAAAATAAAAACAACCCAAAAAAAACCCCTAAAACCAAAACCCCAACATATTTTCAAGAAAGACATTAAGGACATTGAGATGAACTTAAACTAGGACAGGTGTCCTGTCAGTTGAATAGCTGTGGAGACAACCAGGTACCTGCAAGCACATAGAATCAATAATTTTCCATTAAGTTTTCTTTTAAGGAAAAATAAATGAGTGCAAATGTTTAAGGGGCTGAGGAGCAGATTTTAAACAACAAAAAGAAAAAAAAAGTGCAAAAATCCCCAAACAAACATCAGATACCATTCCAGTCGTAATCTATGGTGTATTGACCTAGTTGCATAAGCTTCTCAAGGGGAGAGAAGATCTAGGTGTTAGCCTCAGGTTCCTCAGGCTTGTGAAATTGTATATCTCTGTATCTAAATTATTTTTCACAAGAATTAGTATGCATTTTATTTTTCACATAAAAGATATGCAATCCAGATAAGGAACTGAAGAAGGAAAACAACAGTAATTTCTTTCTGCTTGTAATTGTATTATGCTTATCTGAAGAGTAAAACATGCATTATCCTCACCAATCTTCAGGCTATTCAGAAATAATTATTCGGGGGGACCTTTCTGTCTTGTTCTGTGAAGACGTTAGGACTTACTAGGTTGTATTTTTATATCAGAAACCAATTGTCGAAGGCTTTTAATGTATCTGTGCAAATCATCTGCACATGATCTCCAAAGAGACAGAAATATCATACAGTTATTTACATAGCATCATCTTCATAAGAAGAGATAAATATTCCTGGGGTATTCTGCCACTGTATCATATTTTTAACTCCAGTGCACCAGCACATGCAATGCAGTGTTCACTGTGCTATCAGTGTTAGAAAGATTCTACTATTAAAGTAAATGCTAAATTTTAGGGCATTACCAATCCAATTCATGCTAATAGATCTATTTGTTTATGTATACATGCAAAAATTTGCAGAATTAAAGTAAATTCCTCAGATTCAATATTCTACATTTCTCTCGGAGTTAGTAGACCCTCATAAAAAGGAAGTGATCTTAGGTTTTAAAAAAAAGATTTTTTTGATTGCTGAGAAAAAAAGAAAAAGTAAACCTGTGTGGTAATGATAAAAAAAATAATGTTAAAAGGATGAAGGCAGAACAGAGTGCTGGAAACAGATCTGAACTATTCAGGGTCATGAAATCTATGCTCTTTGGCTGAAAGCACAGCACATAACCTCAGTAGTGTCTCTCAGTCTATTAAAAATCCAGCTGTGAAAAAAGGTCAAATGAGAGCTGACAAAATGACTTAGATGCTTCATTTGATGTTACAGTTGTTTCTTTAGTTCAACTATTATTTTTTTTTATCACCTTGGTTTCATGGTACAATTCTTTTGAAAACAGTGCTAAAAAATAATACATATATCATAATACTAGGATAATTTTGTAAACTCAGTGCAGGCTGAATCTGCTGCATTATTATAAAGATTTTTTAAAAAATAATTTAACTAAAAATAGGACAAGATCTCAGTTCCCTGAATTTCAGGTGCCTGAAGACTGCTGAAATGGCTAAAAACAGAGCTCAAGCAGTCCTGGACAAGCACTTTTGTTAAGAACATGGACTCAGTATCATTCCTCTCCTCCTCTACTACCTGTAGTATTCATACTGCATCCAATCCTACTGTAGTTACACATTCTCTGAGTTTCTCCAGGCCATGAAATATGGATGTTGGAGCCTTCCTTATCTGTAGCTTCACAAAGGACAAGTCTACAATTACCTCTTCTCTCAAGACATGAGCCAACTTCCTTCCCAGACAGCTTCCTGAAGCAATCTGCCCCAGATTCTGTCAAAAAATATACTGGATGTCAATTTTAGAAAAGACAAGAGATTCTAGTTGCGATAACTTTTTGGATCCCTTGCTGCAAAGAGATTAAGACAGTCATGCTGACTGCCAAGGGCAATTTTTTTTTTCTGTTTTTCTCATATTTTTTTGCTAGGGAGGGAAATACATAACCATATTACAGTCAGACTGACACTCTGAAAAGTGAATTCTTGTATTACCATTTTATGACTACATTAATTATTTTGAAGTCCTTTTCTATTCAGTATTTTTATTGTGTGCAAGTTTTCTATCACTTAGGCAAAGCAGTTAGATTTTGATAAACAAAGTCATAAGCAAAAAGAACTGGAGACAGATGATATTATAAAAGTCACATTGCTTATTCTTTTGCACTTCCCCTTAGAATCTGCTATAATTTAGATGAGCTAGATTTGCCTCCCAGGCTGGCTTGCACCTGGCCCTGCAAACATGCTGAGCTCCTGAGCTTGCCCAGGTTTCACTCTGACCCATGCCTGTGGCTCAGATTGCTTTAGATCTAGGAGCTACAAAGTTCTTGCAACCCTAGGGCTCAGACATGGACATGGACTCGAGCAGGTGGCTGAGATTCTTCAGGTTTTGGCATTCTTTCTTCTGGTACAGTGTTATTTTAGCATTTCAGATATTCTGGTACCCCTTTTCTCACTTCTGAAGCCATCTCCACTGATCCAAGAAGAAAATTGACATGGATTCTGTGATCCTGTAAGTGACAAGTAAAAAATTTAGCAAAAGCACAAACCATCTATCTAGCAAAAAGATGTGATTCAATTGTTACCATGACATGTCTCCAGAGAAGGTATATTTTGTTCTTTGAGATGCTAGGTCCCTTGACCATGGGAGGAGTCTGAGGAGTACTTTGGAGAGGTGTTACTGGCTGAAGCCATTTTTGGCAGGATCATCAAACGTATTAATTGTTTGCAGCTTAAACATCCATCGTGCCTATTGATCAGATATTAGAATCTCTAGAGGAAATATGTATTGAGTAAATCAAACCCTTGGAGATGTCTCTTTTTCTTAAATAAGTAGTGAGTTGTGGCTCCTAATGGGTTATTAGGTCCTTATGAAAGGAAAGGGAAAGGGAAAGGGAAAGGGAAAGGGAAAGGGAAAGGGAAAGGGAAAGGGAAAGGGAAAGGGAAAGACTTGAATAATAAAAAAGATTGGCTCTAGTAATCTGATGAACGCTTGTTTTTATGGAAACTGGTTGTCTATTAAGATTATCACAGAGCCATTCACTGAAAACCCCAAATCTGCACTGCAGGGCACATAACCACATCACAAGAAACCATGCTCTTCTGCTAGGCTTATATTGTAGAATTCTTTTGTTGGCAGGCACTTTGATGGTTTGTCTCACAAGAAAGATAGAGCAGGATAAATTTCTTCATTCCTTATGCACCCATGTGAGACTGTAATTTCCAACTCATATGGAAAAAGTAATTTTATACCTCATAGGTCTATTGCAACATAAACCATAATGCCATACAGTAAAAAAAAAAATTAATTTTATCACTTCAAAGGTGCCATTTTTGGATGTGCTTTGTTTAGGTTATTATCCTTCTAGCATACTTCTAGATCAGTTTCAATATCAAAACCAAAACCTTCATTAATAAGCAGAGGTTAAAATCAGCTATGCATTTCTTCCTGTACAAGGTTGTGATGAAAATGTAGTCAAACCTTATAAAGTCTAAAACACCTACATGGTAGACAGAACAGTTTACAAGAAAGTTGAAAGACCTTGGCCCTACTTTTAGACCTTCATGACTGTTGATGTGTAGAATCAGAAGCTCAGTGCTCATATGTCTGAAACATTTTGGAGTTTCTTTTCTCCACTCCAAAATCAAAATATGGTTGCTTTTGGTTTTTTTTGTTTGTATGCTTGTTTGCTTGTGTTGATGTTGGTGTTGTTTTTAAGAGGTGATTACAGAAGATCATCTAAGTGCCAGCCCACTAGGAAACAGAATACAAGAAATGTCACATTTTTTAAATACAAATATTTCAGGCTGAAAATTAAGAGATAAGGCTCATTTGCTTTTCCCATACAGTTCCTCAAATTATGTGATATATTTTGCCTCATTAAATCTGTAAGACAATAGCAAGCTTTTTTTTTTCTTTACTTCTCATCTTCAACTTTTCTTTTTCTCTCTTCTACAATATTCCAGTCTTCTTTTTAAAACTACTTTCTAAATGGCTAAAATTTATATCTTTTTCTACCTACAGAAGAAACATCAAAGGCTTGCAGTAATTTCTCTGATTTCTTTATTTTCTCCTTCAGCCCTTGATAATACCTTTGATTTCTGGTGGATAATATTAATGAATTCTAAATCACAGAAGAATAAATATATGGAAAGATATATGCAGTGGAACATAATTTTTAAAAATCTGCAAAGATATTGATTCTAGTTTTCATATGCAATCAGAAAAATTAGTATTATTCATCTAGTTGTGTAGAGCACTTCTTTAAATGAAACAAAACACCCACCAAAATTCAGATTAAAAAAATTCCCTGTATTTAAAAAAAACACCTGGATCTCCTTCTATGCTAAACTGGGGAAGCTTTCCTTATGTAAAAGTAAGACAAATTATGTAGACTAGTTACTGCTTACTACATTCTCTTTCTTAATTTGTGGTTATAAAGCACAGAGCACAGTAACGTTTTCAATACTTTCCAGAAAGTGTTACTATAAAACTCAGAGTTGCAATATTTACATGCCACATGTTTTCTGGATGAATTGCTCTGACTTGTGATCAAGAGACACCCCAGCTATGTGCTACTACATGAGTACTTGCATTTCATACCAAGGTAACAAGTAATTTATATTGCAATAGAACTATCCTTATAACCTTTTTCAAAATAAGCCTTCCTACAAGGACATAAATCTAATGTTCCCAGTCTTTTAAAATATTAACAAGGTTTACTTTGAAAATTATTTTAGGGATAATACAATCTTTCACAAAATGTTAGCATGACATTAATAATTTTATTTAAAGATACCATTAATGTTCTCTTGCTCTGCCTTTCCTCAGAGTAATTGCTTATCTTTTGACCATCAGAGAGCCTCACCCATATTAGACAGGTATCTTCTAGGATCTATTTAAACAGTAAATAAAAAATAGTTATCTTCCAAGGAATTTTGAAACTGACTTGTTTTGTACTGTGATGCTCTTATTTCAGTAAGGATTCTCTAGTCCTTGTACTGCATAACAACAGTGTTATTTACCCATATGCAAATATTTGAGTGGCAACAAAAAGGTGACAGGATTCCTTCTTCACACTAATTGTTTTTCTCTCATTAATTTGCTGAGAAAGTCTGTTGAAAGATTTTCTACACTGGGACACTAAATTTTACAGTCTGAGACATTTATACACCTTTTTGTTACACGGTATTAAAATAATTTCTGAAATTCAACTTGTATCAAATGAAGAACCACTTATACAGTAAAACCTTTTATGAGAAAAGCTAATCCAGTAAGAAATTGTGCCTTTGTGTATCTTTGTTTTCAACATTTTGAAACTGCAATTAACTATATCGAGTGATACACTGCATTCTACTTATGTTCTACACTTAGATTGTCAAATGTAACCATTTGTCTTAAAAGGGTATTGCTCTGCTTCCTGGATACAACATCATTCTAACAAATCCTATTCTTCTCCAACCCATTGTTTATTTTTCTCTTTTGACTTAGTCAAATAAAGACTGTGCAATAGAACAATCAGCATGCAATATGTTGTGCATAGCAATTATGATTGAATTATTTAGAATTAGTCCCTGCAGAAAAATAATCCTACTTGGAAATTTTGTAAGTATTTATGCAACTATGCTGCACTATCTAGAGATTGGAACTGTATCTTAGAAACAAAGTAATTTTGTTCTTTATGTGTACTAACCATCTATAATTATTTTCTAAATAGGAAGGAGTAATTTTTTTAAGTATTTAAAAGTGTTCACTCTTTAGTTTCTTACAGGTGTGGAGTTATGGTCTATTTTTGTTTCATCATGAAAGTGAGTCAGAATCTGATGTTTGAAGACCAATCTGAGGGCCACACAAAATCAGAGCATACGCTCTTACGCTGCCTCATTATATGGGACACACATGCATTTCACTCAGCACACCTGGTAAAGTCTTATTCCAATTTACTTTTATTTATTTGACCACAAATTGGCGAAAGTTGAGTCTAGATGTCAGTGAAGTCAGTGCTAACCACACCATCTTTGTTTCCTCTAACTTGCACAGCCAGAGTGGGATTTAAATACATCAGGTGGAGTCCCTTGGGCTTGGTACCCCCAGCCTGCCCTCATTTAGCCCTCCTAACTCGGAGAGAAAGAATGGAAGTGTGAGAGGTCATTTGCATCTCACTTCTGCAGTAGGGACCCACAACTATTCCCATGAATATTGATGTAGAAAAGCACCAGGGTCTCTGGGACTTACTAAATGAGAACTGCCAAAAACCTGAATTGTGTGTTGCTGCTGTCTTCACCAGATACAGATAAAAGTGATTGTATCTATGATTCCCTAAAATGAAAATATGAAGAAACTCAATAAAATGTGCATGCAAATGAAATTAAATAGATGTAGATGCCATCTGACACATTCAAGTACACAAATCACATTTAATTCTCACCTTAATTTTTTTTAGTGTCTATAGAATGTCTCTCTTTGTTTTGCTATTTTTTCAGGTAAAAAATGTGCCTAATAGGAACCTCTTCCTGTGTGTCTTAACATTCGTGAATGTCTTAACATTCTAAAGGAAATAAAATTGAAAATAGCTACAATACAGCTGTCAGCTACACCCTTAGGCAGCAAACTGCCTATCAAGCCAGTTACATTTATCTGGAATTCATATTTTGTAGTGCAGAAGCATCTAAGTAGACAAATTATTTTTAAGGGGCAATGTTTTTGGGCCATAACAGTGATACAGTAAGGCATGTTCAGTATTGTATAAGATTGTTAATAAATATTGGAGTACAAAGTAAAGACTTTGAGTTTTTACAGAAAATTATGTACAGAAAGATCAAAGATTAATCATATTTGATTTTGATAATAACTTCCCCAGAGAAAGGAACTGCAAAAGACCATTCATTAGAAAAAGCCAATAACCAGTGGAGATAGCACTATGTAATCATTAGTTGATGGAAAAGGAAAAAAAAGAGAAAAAAAGAGGGAAAAAAAAGCATGAAAGTGTGATTCATTGTGATGCACAGAGAAACATGACTCGTGCAAAATTGAATGTTTTAAAGCATGGGGATGAGCAGGATAGATTTTAATTTTTTTTTTTTTTTTTTTTTTTGCCTTTATCTTCAAAATGAGCTTGGTTTGTGTTTTTTACTTTTTAAACCATAGCTTGGGCAATAATTAAATGCTGGAGGAAATAATATTCCGTCATACTCATTTAACTTTTAGCTCGTCCAGTTGTGTACAGATGTGCCTGGAATATCCAAAACCCTCTTTAGTCTTCTTCCCTAGCAGTTACAGCCTTTCTGATTTTTGATTTATTCATAAGATCTCATTAGGGGAAGGCAGCTTCTTTACTTAATAATCCCAGAACAGCATCTGCATATTCCAAACTGCTATAATCTAAGAGTGCAATGGGGCAGAGCTGGGTCATGTAACTATCTTAAAGTGATGCTAGAGCTTAGGTAAAGCTTCCACTGCGGACATGTAGGGACAGAGAGAAAAGGAGACAACAAAATGTGGTGAGCTTAATAACTGTACAGGACTGAGTGCACTTTCAGAATATGGACTTTTCCACCTCTATTTTGATTAAATATCTGTTCAGTGGGGACAAATTTGTTCAGTGGGAGGAGGCCAATTTGATAATTCTATTTTAATTGCACAGTTTCTTTCAGCAGACATTTCTTCTTTTCCAGGTCTTTCTTAAAATGTACTGGATTCTATACCTTTTCAGCTGGATGTTTTTTGTTTCTAGTACTTTTTTTTTTCATTTTTATGTGTGGATAAATTGAATTTTATTATAGTTTTCCATAAAATTTCATCATTCAACATTATTACATTGATAAAATTTGTTATTAAAGTTCACATCTTAAAAGGCATATAATTTTCTGATTTTATATCTTTAGAATCAATTTCTTATTTTTCTTAGTCTCTCCTTTTCTCTTTCTTCTTTTCTCAGCCTAATATCTGTTATTAAATGCCCATTTGACAATATTTTTTTCTGCAGTAATAAAAGCCTTATCATTCATCATTCCAGATACATTTGATTTGCTCATCTTTTTCTTCCCTTTTAACATTTTGCTATATAAAATTAATCTAAGAAATTATTATAATAATGTTCATATTTCTTGGTATGAAAAGTGTGAGATAAATCTACTTAGGGAATGAAAAAAGTTAGCTTTCCTAGTTGAAATAAATTATTGTTAACTTGTCAGTTTGGAGAGCAAATATAGGAAAATCATATTAAATAAAATTCATCACTTCAGCAATGATTACATATAAACCAGAAATATAATGCACCAGTCAGTTGTTTAAAAATGTATTAGCAATCCTAGTAATCATGTTTGTTCCAAAGAGTTGCAATCAGTTCAGGCAGGAAAAAAAGCCTACACAAATAAAAGAAACAAAAGATATATAAGGATTGAGTATAATTAATTGGCAATTTTCTTCTTGAATATAACTTATTTGAATTTGTCGATAAATCCTGCCCATAAGTTCTCAGAAATTAATATCTCAATTTTTTCCAACATCTTGGCTTTCACTAGAGAAATTTGGGGTTTTTCAGTCTCTTATTTTTCTTGATTTTAATTCACTTAATGATAGCTAAACCTTGTATTGTTTTAAGAGCCTAGTTTTCCATCTCTGAAATCAGTTATTTACTGTTTGTTTACTATAACCTTAAGCTTTGAATTTTTCAATCTGAGGTGTTTTACATGAACAATTATTGTCCTTAAAAAAGAAAAAAACAAGAAAAAAACCCAAACTAAATTTAACTCTTCAAGAATAGTAAAACTAAAAATAAGAAAAAAACCCACGAATTTAATAACAGGATATTGCCTAAGTATCCAAAAAAATGAGTGAAGTTCTTTTATCTTTTCCCACCAAAGTCTTCTTCTTTTCCAGCTATTAGGTTCTTGTTTTCTTCTCCAAATACTTAATGTCCATCAAACTTTTTTGTTATTGAATCAGAAAAAAAAAATCTTTTTGCACCATTATATGGAAAGATTCTGTTTCATTCTCAGATTGAACATGTGAGTCTGCATGAGTCCAAAGTTTATTTTAAAATGTATTTATTACTAATATTTTTCAACAATTTAACAGAATACATTTTAAAAGAGGTAATTATTGACCTAATATCACTGCCACTGTTAATATCAATTGAAAGTCAATATCAACAGCTAAATGAGACTAAATATTCCTTAACACATCAGAGCCATAATTTAGGCCTGCATTCTTCCCACTGACTAGTTCCTGCAAATTGTGACAGACATTTAATGAGTAAAATAATGATTTCAAAACATTTCACTGTTACTTGGTCTTTTGTTTTTTAATGATGGGCAATACTGCTCTCACAGTACCTCCACTCATTGACTGAACATGATTAGCATAGGAATTTCTATTAAGATCTGTATAACCCAGTGCCATATATTAAAGTAATACAATTTATTTTACTGATAGATTCCATCAAGTTCAGCCTCACCTCCTTTATCACATTAAATAATATGTATATTCATATTTCTTAGGAACCTCAAATGTAAGATACAGTTTGTAACACCCCCTAGTTAAATTGAGTCAGAAATGAAGAGGACAAGCTCAGTGTTCATTGTATATTATCTTTGATGGTGTTCAAATTATTTCTGCACCATTGAGCATATTCCTTATTTCAATTGTTCTTCATTATTTAGGCAAAAAAATAATAAAAAGAAAAGAAAAAAATTTATTTCCAAATGGCTTTCAATTTCACTTAGACTCAGCACCATTTTACTTTTTCTTATCCATGATGCACTGGAATCTCAAGCATGAAATTATGAAACTAAATGTACAGGAAACTTTCTTTATGTCAGATATATTTCCCCCAGCATAAATAGCCCTTTTTTACTTCTTCTTTTTTCATTACTTGGCATGAAATTTTGACACTTTTTATATAGTAGAATGAATAGGTCACCAGCTGTGCACTGTCTTCTCCAAAGTACTGTGGATTCTCACATGACTCAATCTATTCATATTTTGGATTAATCAATCTGATTACCTCAGGAAGCTGTTATTTTTTTCACACTGCTGTCACTTCAGAAAGACAACTAGATTTACTTATCCAGTGAGCGCTTGCTACAGAAGTCCTTCATAAATCTGTTAAAAACCTATTCCTATGCAGAAGTAGGTAATCTTAATTAAATTTTTAAATGTTACAACTTCCCAATACCTTTCAAAAATCTAGAGCTTATTCAACTATATTTCACTATGTTTTCTCCAATTTCTGAGTTGGTTTAGTTTATGTTACTCTTTACTATCTTAAATGTGCACAAATTTAAAAAAAAATTCTGAGTAAATTGATGGGTTTTTTCTGTAATTGAGTACCCTTTAGAGCCTTTTGTCTTTGAGTAACAATACTATGATTTTATTTCACAACCTTCTTTTATATTTGGGGTTTCACTTTTTCTTTTATATACATAATTCATTTAAACGATTGTGTTACAAAGTGTCGCTGCTGTACAAGCCTATAAATATCCTAGGTTTCTGCAAAGTGGATGGACCAACTTGGATCTAGCTGCTTTTGAAGTAAAAAAAATCTGAGATTGAAATAAATTATCCATCTGTCCATTTTTTCAATCTCATTTTTATCTGCAGTTTTCTCGAACTAAGGAAGACTGAATAAATGCCATTCCCCCCTTACAGTTGAGAGGAAGTACCCGGGGAAGTGAGACTGAAATACAATCATCATGATTGATTTTATTATTTGCCTGAGGCCTTGTCATTGTCTGCTGGTAACAAATTTAGACTCTCATTTCAGTTACATAAAGGTACACTACTTTGAAGACAAGAAGCCAGGCATCATTTTGGATTCGTTTCTTATTGCTTGCTTTTGTTTTTCCCCCAAGGACTCTCATCATGACAGAAGGTTCTCTGTTACCCCTAAAACATCCTAGTTCCACAGAAAGTACACAATGGGCTAAAATCCAATTGACAAGATAAAATCAAACTGAAAAACCACAAATATCCTGCTGCTGTATTTGAAGGCATGCATATGAAACTAAGTTTAAAGAAGCATTTGGTCATCAGTTAAGTATAAATTTAATTTTTAGAAAATACCACCAATATTTTAGAGGAAAAGAAGATTTTCCTCTGGATCTATCACCTATCATTATATCCCTTACTTATGCATCAATAACAAAAAGTAGATCCTCTGTATTAATGGTGAAAAACTGAATTTATGGGTTTTATTACCTAAAAAAGATGGACATAAAATCAAAGCTATACTAAAATAATCTCTTTAGTATTATCCATATTTATGCTTTGATCAGATTTCTGAACAGCAATAACCAAGTTCATGAAAAACACCTTGGTTACATAACAACAAGTGTTTTACATGACAGCTTACATAACAGTTGAAAAATAGGTATCACTGCAGCATGTGAAAATATTTCTATTTTCACATGCTGCAGTGTGGGAGAAACTAGATTTGTTCTCTATAAGAGTCAAACTCAATGGAGAATTAATATAATCAAACAATAAAGAGAATCAACGAAATCAATCTTAACCATTTAAGAATGGTTAACAGCCAAATAACTTATAAAAACAGGAAAACATTCCCCATTTTTACAATTTCAAGCATTACAGAAATGATACAAAATATACTGAGTTGTAGTTTTGTTTTGTTTGGGGTTTTTTTGAGAAACAAAGGGAACAAAATAAGGGACAAAAAATGAGTTTATGGTCACAATTTGTGCTAGGATTATATTTTCTAGGAGGAAATATACCAGAATATATCTCATTATGTTTGATGCTTGAAATGATGTATGGATTAAGGAAAACTGAAAACACTGGGACCCACGCTAAAGACAGGAAACCAAACAGGTCCATCAAGGTCAGCCCTGTAGCTTCCTCTCAGAACTCATGCCTAAGCATAGGGCTAAAGTTGTGGTTAGAACTATCAAAAAGAAACCTAGGTGAATTCTGTCTCCTGTGAAATTTCCCAACACTCTGAGTCTCAACACAAGGCTGTTGCCCCCAGGTGTTTCAGCTTGCCCTGACACTCTTGGTTACAGCCTGTGTTGATGCTCTTGAAGATGATAGATTTGAGAAATTAGGTGCAAGACAAGTGGCATGGATGGTACTACTTTCAGCATCAGCAAGAAAAAAAAATTTGGCGAAGGATAAGGACTGACTGATCTGTAGGTTTTCTAGGGATGTAGCTGAAGAGCAGGATCAGCAGATCCCTTCAAGTGTACTGGCAGCTGTAGCCTGATTAAGTTCTTTGACTAAAGACCAAGACAATTTGTGGTGAGTGGCTCTAAATTATGGCAAAACAGGAACTTAAGCTGGAGACAAAGGCAGTTCAGAAAGGCTGAGACATCTAAAGGTAATCACAAAAGACCAAAAATGCCATGGATCAAGTAATTTGAGTTACAGGAATATGTTTCAGTCTTTGAAAAGGTAGATATTTTAGATGTTAGACAAAAATTGTTCACTGAAAGAGTGATTGCTTGCTGGAATCATCTGCCCAGGGAGGTGGTGGAGTCCCCGTCCCTGGATGTGTTTATAAAAAGGCTGATGTGGCACTCAGTTCTATGGTTTAGTTGATGAGGAGGTGTTAGGTCATGGTTTGGACTAGATGATCTTAAAGGTCTTTTCCATCCTAGTTCATTCTGCGTTCCTGTGATAATTTCAGGAGAAAAGAGAAAATGGAAACCCTCAGTGATAACTGAATATGTTGATCCTGGGACCAAAATGAGGTAACTGCTATGACCCAGATCTTTCCTCTTTACACAGTTTCTTTGCAAGTAGTAGATGGAATAATTAACAGTCTTCACAGTTCCAGTATCTCTCTTTTTAAATAAGGCAACCACAAGAACTAATGATGATGGGTTTGAACAAGTCTATGCAGCCATGTCTGGTATCAATGGGCCTTCAGTATGGAAAAAGCATGGTAAACAAGAAGAGTCACCATTTCAAGGTCATAGCAAAGAACAAAAGCTTAGCTGGGCTACCAAGGCAGATATTCAAGAGAGAACTGCAATGAATTACACTGAAAAGTCTAATGGGAGAATTTTTCACCGCAGAGAGAAACAAGATTATGATTTGGACTAAGCTGAGGTATTAAGGAGAAAACAAGGACGTCTGGAATTGTTGTGTTATTAAAAACCCCTAAGCTGGAAAGGAAACTTACACTCATTTTTGAATCATCATTTAATACTGGAAAAAGATTTTATAGATCTGGATTTTTTCACAAATTTAGGTGCTTTCTGGATTAAAATGACACCTAAAAGTATGAAAAGTCAATATTGATGTTCTAATTTTTTTTTTTTCTTGGGCATAATTAAAATTAGTAATATACCTTTTAAATATATTGTATAATTTACATAGCTTTTTCTTGGAGACACACCAGTATTCTTACAGACCTAAAGCAGGACTGTGTTGCCAAAAACTTCAGATGGTATTTCATTCTGCATTCTACATATTAGAGACCTGTCTATACCTAAAATTAAGGTTTAAATTCCTGTTTCTCTTATTGTTATATCCTCATAAAAGATGAACTCCATATTTAATGTCTATGTATAACATTTACATGACCTAGAATCTAAGGTATGTGAAGAGGTGTCCAAAAGTCCATGGATTTATTGACAACTGCTACATGTCACATACATCTGGCTGTAATTAATGCCAGAGATTGTCCTATAAAGGTAAAACTGAAGAAAACAGTTTATTAAGTCTGTGCCAGACTCCAGGGCTGGCATTGGAGACATGGCTTTTAAAGACCAGCAATTTATATTGATCTGCACTTCTGCCAGGATGCACTCGGTGACTCTAAAATGCTGGAGTTAGGAACAGTGCTACAAAAAAGACAGAATTTTTTTTTTGAGCATGAATACAATTGATGTTTTTTTATTGAATTTAGGCTTCACTTTGCTTAAATAAAAAGACTGTATGATGAATTATTTCTTCTTTTCTTTTTTTCCTATATCAATATCCAGAGCTGGAAATTTAATCAAACCAATATTTATCATGCCATACAGAGAATCTTGTTATGTGGAAAAAAAAAGGCACCCACTACACTTCTGGAAAACTGTAGCTGGGATATATCCCTCTTACATGAGTCTCCTTACTTTGTCAGAGATTTGGTACTCTTTAGTGATGTAGAATCACACAGAAACAAGCTCTGATCTGTTATTTCAGTAAAAAAGTTGTATCAGAAGAAACTATCACAACCAATAGCAAAAATAATTATAAATAATTGCCTCCTGAGAAAGATGTCTAGCACTTCATGGGGTTGGAAGAACATAAGATCAGGAACAAGAAGTTAAAATGAATTGGAATCAAACTTAAATACACTTCAGTGAAGTGGAACTGAAGTCTAAAGGAAAAGGGTGGCTGTGAGGTCACTGAGTATTGTATGGGTATTTTATTCTACAACAATCCTTAGAATTACTGTGTCTGTTGCTTTGACTCTAACTCCTGTGTCACATTTTGCAGTGGATTTATTAATAATTTTCCATACTTCAAGTTCAGTCAAAAGATTACACAATTTTCTGCCTCATTTTTTTATTAATAAAATTCATACAATAGCTTTAATGAAAGGGAAATATTTTCACATCACAACCTTCTGACATCACAGTCTTGGAAAAAAATCTCTGGGCATGAATAAACACTGTGAGTGGATATTGTCTATTTTAAAAATTGTATTCCTCTTTAAAATACATTTTCTGGGTTTGGTCCTACACATATCAAAATTCAGCTAAAAAGCTGAATAAAGAAAATGCAGTTTGTTTTGTTAGTCATCAGTATTTATATGGCAAGTATTCAAATGAAAAATCTTCATTTTTTCAGTGACTGTGGTTTAAAAAGCTGATACTTCAGTTCAATTCAACTTCAGCTTATATGAAGAAAACAAATGCTGGATTCAATAATGTGGGATTCATTCAAGCAAAATTAAGCTTAATTGTTTTCATTACTAATGTATAGAGCATAATTCCCATGGTCCATGTCCTCTCATAGTAATAGAATTGAATGACTTAATCAGTAAATAATGTATGAGACTACAAAGCATTCTGAGACTGTGGAACGAATTATTAGATATGCACCCACACTTTATAGTAGTAAGTGTATCTGGAGTGACCTCACTTACATGATTTTAAAAGGCAATAGCCTATTCATGAGCAAGTTCTATAGGTCCCTGCTACACATGAAATGGAAGTATTTAGCAGATATTAATGCGAGTAACAGCTTTGTTCGAGGCAATATTTTTCTTTGACACATAATTTAAAGAAGGAAGCAAAGACTGAATATTTCTGAGAACAAATTAGTTATATAAAGGGCTATTTGATTTTGTTTTCCAGTTGCTTAATAAGGTCTGTCCGGAGCTAAATTTCAATGCTGTTAACCATTTTGAAGAAATAATAATTTACCTTATACCTGTGTTTACATAGAAAATAATTTTTATAGCCTTGGAGGAAATTAGAACAGATTCTTCCCCTCTTCCACTTCTACTCTGTGCTTTCTACTTCATTCTTTCTCTTCTTCAGAATTATCTAAAGAGAATTTTTGTCATGCAGTGTTCTTGATTTGTCTCTAAATCCTGTCCTTTTAGTTATCTTGCATGCCATTGTCTACATCTGAACTGGGGGAACTTCCTGACAGAGGAACTTTTTTCCTTTCTTCCATACTGAGATATTCACCCTACCTACACTAGGGCAAATGGATCCTCTTTAATTTATAATTATTAAGACTTTAGAGAAAAGGACTCCCAGCTCTGTGCTTTAAGGAACATCAACTCAACTAGTTAGAATGTCAACCTTGTTTCTTCTCCATAATTTCATTAATTCTGAATTATTTTGTCTATGCAGGACTACAACTTCTTTAAGATAAATGGAAAATTTCTACTTCCTACCTTGAATTACCTTTTAGGGATGAAGTACTATTACAGGAAGAAAGCATGCTGTCCAATCACTCTCAAGACAAAAAACACCCAGAGTTACTAGTCTGGTTACATTTTGACAACTTATAAAGGCAGTACTTCCCTGAACCAAAGTCAAATTAAAACATGAGGGTTTTTCTTCTCATCACACCTGTTTGAAATGAGTCAGCACACCTCGGAAAAAAAGGGTATCATTAGATAAATAGTCAATGTTTTGGTCATGTGACAGGCTAAAACAGATCTGCCATACATAGATCAATCATCAATAATTTGTATTAGGGAAGTGGTCCTTGTAAGCTACTCTGGTCAGAAGCACCTTTGTGCTTATCTTGTGTCAGGATCCAGTGAGTATTCTTTTAGTAAAACTTATCATGCATATCTTGAACATCTTCTTTCACCTTTGAATAACAATCAGATGAACAAATCATAATTAATTCATATTGGTACTTATCATGATGACATATTGATGAAAATGTTTAGAGAAGATAGAACATTTCTATCTTCTAATTTTCCAGATACACACATTTTAATTCCTAAAATAAAGTCAATATACACATTGACTCAATGTACACATAAAGTCAATATACATTTATTTTACTGAGTAACTTAAATTGGATCCAGTAAAAAAATTTCTGTCCTCTGAAGATTTTTAGTTACATGTATCATGATATGAAATACATTTTATCCATATGTTGCAAAGAAGCCTATGTTTTTAAGCTCAACAGCTGTTCTGTCACTTCCTCTCTATCATTATAGAAACATTATTATTTCTGTCAGTAACCTAGCACAGCTGACAAGGACAAAAAAGGAACATTTCTTCCTGTCACATAAAGCACGGTCATTTTATTAGCTGTCAACAGCTCCTCAAGTTCACATCAAACACTACTGGCACAACAGATGCACTTCTTTGCAGGGAGGGTGGCCAGGCACTGGAACGGGCTTCCTAGAGAGGTGGTCAATGCCCCAAACCAGTCGACATTTAAGGTGCATTTTGACACAGCTCTTAACAACTTGCTTTGAGTTTTGGTTGGCCCTGAAGAGGTCAGGAAGTTGTACTACATAATGGCTTTATGTTCCTCCAGACTGAAATAGTCTGTTCTATGATCCTAACTTAGCAACTTAAAGGATTTTCCTTCCATCAAATGCAGTATTTTTTACATAACAGAGAGAATTTGTGACTTTTTTTTTAATAACTAACTTTGTCTAAAGAAATATCTTTTCCTCTACTATTTCATTCATGTTGGAAAAATTACCTATTTTATGCTATTTTTATTATTGTTGTTATTGATGTGTTGTGGGCATTAATGGAATATTTTTTGATTATTTATTGTCTATATTACACATTGATAATTTATACAATAACCTCCCCCCCATAATGGTCTAACTAACTCAGGAAGACATTTATCATCTTTTGGTTAAATCAAGGACAAAGAGTAACAGCTGGTTGATTCACTGAACTTCTATAACTGCTTGATTAGGTCAGCTAATATAACTGGTTGATCCAGTCAGTGGTTGTAGCCACTTAGCTAAAATAAAAGCCACCTCTGGTTCCCTTTGTGCTGACTTAAGTTCAGCTTTATTTCCAACAGCTGTGGTCAGCCCTTCCCCACAATTTCCCCTGAGATTAAAGAGCATATTGTCCTTGTCTATATTTCTTCCACTGTATTGATTTATTGATCAGTCACACCAAGAAAGCAGAGTTTATTGGGAACTGCTAACTTTGCTGAAACTCATGAAATAGGAAGCTGCCTGTTTGAGGCCAGCTTTCTAACAGATAATTCTTCCTGTTTTTAAACCAAAACACTTATAAATACTTTTACTTTTCATTACCATCATATTGCTGTCTGGTCATTTACTTGCAATATCTCAAAACATATTCCTGTAAAGAAAATAGGGAAATGCCTAGCCTAAATACCTCCAAAATGAGTTCTATGATGATTCCAGGCGAAGTTAGTTTATTTATTTTGTGGAAGTTTATTTCAGATATTGGTGTAGAAGCACAGATACTACCTTGAGTTCTGCATAACGCTGCCTTACCACTTACTATTTCCATTTTCACAAGCATGTCAAGAGTTTTTAGCATCTCCATAAAAAAGGAGTGAACTAAGTCACATTGTCTAAAACTTACATCAAGGAAAATGGCCTGCTCTGTTGCTTTTGATTTTATGATTCTTTCACAGTTGTTTTAGCTTTCTAGAGCCCCAGATATAGAAAGAATTTATGTGACAGTGCCATAGCTATTTTTTAATACCATCTTTCTTTACCATCTTTGAAAATTATATTTCTGAAACCCTTGTTTTTAAACTGTAGTTGAGCTAACAGTGACTAATTGAAATCTAATATTCTCAATATCAAGGCATGTATAAATGATTTTGAACATCATTAGTAGTTTAATATTAAGTTTTTTTCATTATTACTTTTAGTAAACCAAGGTTTCTCTATTTTAAGCAAATGAAACAGTACTGGGGATATCAATGCATATTAATCAATCCAACAGATGAAAAAGAACATGGGAATAAAAATTTCAGATAATAAATCACTGAGAATCTGACATCTTGGGGAAAAAAAACGAGTCTTCATAAAATGTCATAGTATTGTACCTAGAGGCAACATTTGTTCTGTGTTACAGAAAAGATCCATTCCCGTTTATTCTCTGACAGGAGATTTAAGGTAAGCAATCAGCCAAGCATGGCATGCATTCTCTCTGAACGAGAGGCATTTTAGATGGGTGCACAGTTTTGATATACTATCTTCTTATATCACAATGTTATTTGGAAAAGACTTGTCCCCCAAAGACTTATCCCCACACTTGTTTATGTACAGGAGTGTACACACAGGCAAAAATATTTTTTTTTTTTCCTGGAGTTTATTTATGCCCAAAAAAATTGATATCAAACAAAATCAAAATCAGACAAAAAAATCTAAACACTAAATCTTCTTCTCTCTACAAGATACTGACAGGATAGCTAAGAAAGTGAATCCATTCAATAAAGAGGATGGCAAGATCTTACACAACCACTTGCTCACTTTCCCCCAGTGGGATGTGGGGAGAGAGTCAGAAGGGTAAAAATGAGAAAACTCAGGAGCTGAGATAAAAAGAATGTTGCTCTTCAGAACCATCTGTAAAGATTTTTATGGCCAGCTTTGTAGCTGGTGGTGACCCAGCCTTTGGTCTGGCCCAGTCTTGTCTGACCTGCTGCATTGCTGAGGAGCTGGAGAGGTGTGGGAAGGGGCATCCTGAATGGCTGTGGTGGTGCTAGCCAGCTCTGACCGTGTGCTGGAGGCTTCCAGGAGAGACAGGAAGGTCAGCAGTACTGTCCCACATACACTGGGCAAGGGAGGCCAGAATGGCGCCCCCAGTCCTCCCATGGACAGAGAGACTGCCAAATATACCCTGAGCACCATCACCAGGCTTTGCCTGGCTCCAGCTTGAGGGGCTCTGGGTGGAGCCAGGTCTCCCCTTACTGCTGCACAGTAGTCACACTCCTGCATGGCTGTGGTGTCCCTCCAGGCAGAGCACCAGTTGGGTGCCTTTGGCATTACAGATTAACAAAGGAGGAGGTGCTGCAGCCTGGAGAGACAAACAGGTGAGTGTCTGCAATAGCTCAATTTAGAGCTCAGAATAGCTCAGAATAGCTGTCAATGACACCAAAGATGCTAACCAAGGGAAAACAGACCTAGGCATGAGAGAGTCTGATAGACAGTGCATATGGACACACAGGAGCAAAACGTGAGTGAGATAAAGGTTATAAAAACATCCTATTTTGCTAACATTTATGGGACCAGCCCAACAAGGTCTTACCACACTGCTACCCACAACTGCTTGAGAAAACCAGTTCTACAACAGAGACAGGCATTAAATCTTGATGACTCAAAGAATTATGGCAGGATAGAGATCAATCACTGTCAGCTCCTAAAGAGTAGAAGGAGATATTTAAAACCATCATGCCCTCAGGAGGAACCAAGAAGTGTGGGGAAGGGCTGCACTATCAGTAACACTTAATAATCCCTGCAAAGAACTCTGTGCAAACTACCTCTATACTGACATCTTAGTGCGCTTGAATACTCACAATTTTTCATACGTGTCTTGGGGCTTTTGGGTATGAGGCTGTGGGAGACTGAAATTGGTTGAGGTTTAAAATATGTTCATCTTTCTTTTCTATGAGGTTTTACACTGAGCTACACTACTGCTACAGTGTTGGAACATTATTTCCTTCAGGGCAGTCTGGAAATATTTATGTTTTCCACAATCTGCCAGAGATATGTATACTGCTGTAAATAACGTGGCATTTGCCTGTGTAATTACAGCCTCTGAGATTAAATGCTCTGTTTGTCAAAATGTGTGGTCATCTTTGGTGCTAAAATGCAAAAGAAAGACAGCATTTTAAGACTGGGTTCATTTCATCCTGACATCCCTCACAGTAAAAAAAAAAGAAGTCCAGATTAAATGAAACCTCCAGAAGACAACAGTAGATGAATACTTCATGGTATTTCTCAATATCCAATTATATGGAATTAAATTTAAATACATAAATGTAGGAAAGCAATTAAAATGTCAAGACATATACATTTAGAGCAATTTTTGATGCCCTAGAATACTTGCGATTTGTGCATAAACCTGCTATTACTGACACAGGATCTGTGGATATCCTTCCTGGTTTCAAGATGCAGCTTCATAGATCTCCCATCAGACAATGTCTTGTGAGAGTTCACGGGAGTATGGGACATCCAGAAAGAGCAGGAATATAGTATCCAGCTGAAGACAATGTTGGACATTGCAACATAGACTTCGGTCACCCTCCAACCATCACTATTTGAGAACACTGGTACCCTGTGAAAAAATCCCTTTCAATCACCTTTATTAACAAGCACTCTGCATCTCAGTATCTGTGTTTTTCTGGTTTCCTCTTATTCTTGAAAATAATCTGGTTGTTATCTGGAATCAACAGTTCCTTAGTTTTAGTATGTCTTTTGCAGTACAAACCATTCAAAGATCTCATTCTTTAATGTAAACAGTGATTTGGCTGGATCCATGAAAATGCCCAATGTCCTCTACCCATGACATGTGTTTACTGTGTAACAGGCCAGCTGACTGCTATCATAAACCCACTTTATTTTATATGACAAGCCTTCTGGCATATCCCAGTTATTCATGATTAACGTGGTCCATAAAATGTATGAGAGGTTTTCCTGCAGAGAGGACCCCATAGCTGTTCATTTAAAATGACTGAAATGACATACTTATGTATATTGAGTACACACAAAACTAATAATTTATTAAAATTAAACATATTTAGCACTGAAGCCCAAGCAATGTTCTCTCTAAAGTCTTAGCAGAGAGTTCAGGCTATGCAAAAATGTCTCTGTGCTTGTCACAACATACTGTATTCCTGATATCACTGCTAGGAGTGCATAGTCTGGCTCTTTCTCCACCTCACAGGAATCATGAGTCTCTCCAATTGCTGTTTCATCCTCCTTCTCCCATGTAAAAGTTCAATCAGATTGTGCCAGTGTTCACCTCATAAGGTAAGATCTTATCCTTACACTGACAAAAAAATCAGTTTACTGGAGTAGGAAGATACATAGAAATGAGCAACCATACTGACAATATCAGATTTTTTAAATCCTTTGAAAATCATAAGTTTAGATTCATTTGTTACAAATACACTAAAATCCAGTGCTGGGTTGAATCATTGCTACTCTCTATGTGTGAGAATTCAACAGAGGAATAAAGACAGAAAGTTAATATCCTGATATTAAGATATTAACAACCTTCCACTCATACTTTCTCCTAGTGAAAAAAAAGAGAAGGATAGGAACTAAATCATCCAATCAAGGATTAATTGCAATTAGTGAAAATTTCAGAGCAGCAGATGTGTAGGCACTCAAGCACAGTGAAGAAGAGATCTCTTCACAAATCTAAAACAACAAAGACCCTACTGGGTTTGCGTGGCAAGGTTTTGGGAGTGGGGGAGATACAAGGGTGGCTTCTGTGATAAGCTGGTAGAAGCTCCCATACAGTCCAACAGAGTCAATGTCAGCCAGCTCCAAGAGGAACCCACCCTGGGCCAAGGATGAGCCCATCAGCAATGGTGGTAATGCCAACATATGATAGCATGTTTAAGAAGGGGAAAAAAGCTATTGCAGAGCAGTTGATGTAGCCAGAGAAGATAGGAGAGAGTATATGTGAGAGAATCAACCCTGCAGACATAAAGGTCAGAGAAGTATCTCAGGTGCCAGGGCAGAGATCCCCCTGCAGCCCATGGTGCAAACCAAGGCAAAGCAGCTGTGCCCCAGAAGCCCACGGAGGTCCGTGGTGGAGCAGAGATCCACCTGTACCCTGTGGAGAACCCCCAGGCCCCTAAACATCATAATTATCATCATCATCATCACCATTATGACTACTACTACTACTAATTACTATTCTTATTAATATTAATATTATTAATGTTACGAATATTATTTTCCCCATCATCCTTTTAGCTAATTTTTTTGTGTTCTGCCTCTTAAAGTTTCTGATTTAAGTGCTGGTGAAGGTTAATCTCATAAATATTCTAACTGTAGACTCTTGAGTGTATTAAAGACTGTTTTCTGACTTCAGCCTTTCCAACTCATATTTTTTGCCTGTATAAATTTAAGAATATATTCTTTTGCAAAGGAAAACAGATTTTTTCATTTTTCTTCTAATCATGGTTATTTAGCAATCTAAAATACTTACAGATATCTTCTAAATATTGTGAGCCATCCCATCTCAGATAATCCATTCAAGATTACATTCTTTTAAGATCTGATTCCAAGACTTTTCAAAGGCTCTGAAAACCTTAATTATTTAGCAATTGTACATAAATAAAAAAAGTACTCACACATATACCTGTTTATGCATATGTGAATATATGTGTGTATATTTTACACACACACATTCCCACATGTATTCATGTATTTTTTCAAATTGCTACTTATTAATATTTTCACATATATCTAATTACGACATAGTTAATGGCAGAAATGCAATTTGTTTACTTAAATCTGTTTCTCTTTAGACTCTACTATGACTTTTATCATCACAAGTTTCAATGTCTTTTTTGAGAAGCTGGAACTTCAAATACATAGATTGCCTTGAAAAATTCCTGAGATGCTGAGTCGTACAGAATTCAAATTATATGTCTGGAAGTGACAAAATGATGCAGCAGTCCAAGGAACATAAAGAAGCATGATTGTAGAGTCTGAGCACTCTTAAACTGATGCTGAGATCACAGAACATTTTTAACATTCTGCGGTAGCTATCCAAATGGAGTATTATCAAACCTTAAAAAGAATTTTAATTAGAAATCTGAATATAATCAGTATATTTAGTGGAAGTTATACAAAGGAGTACTTTGTAATATAAAGGTTACAGATGAACATTTAATATTTTTTAAATATTACTTCTCAAGGTAAACGCAAATCCAAATAATATTATTTATTTTAAAAATACTGTACAATCTCTCCTTGGAAAAAAATTAAACATTGGTGAAAATACTAGAAATAATAATTAATCATAAAAAAGTATTGCACCTCTATGCTTGACATTCACATAGCTCTCTGACAGTGCTATTTGTAATACTGAAATCGCACAGATCAGCAAAGATATTTCCTGTCTGCAAGCCCTTGCAGTCAACTTAAAATGAAGATTCAACGATCACACCCTGAAAGTAATGGATGCATTAAAGAATACCTTTATGTGACTATGTGAGCTAGTTATATGCATTGGATGATGACTCTGCATGGTTTCTTCCTTCTGCTTCAACTCATGATTTAAAAATCTTTTAGAGTTTATGTGCATATATTCCAATTGGAATTGATAGCAAAATTGGAATGACTTAGATTTAGGAATAACTGAGTCCTAATCAAAATCTGAGCTTTCAGATACAAGTTAATAACAAAAAAAAGTATCAGCTCATTTCTGAGCAATAAAATCTAGTCCCCTGATTGGTACTTAGATTAAGTGAATTGCTATTGAGTCCTAAAACATGTCCTAAAACAGTGTGATATTACCTTACTTTTTGAGCTTTGGAAAGCTGTACTTTTTTTCAATCATATAAGGCAAAAATTACAACAGTAAAAAGCATTACTTTCATTCTTCACTTTTCCTAACATATGAACATACTCAAATTCATTAATATTAATATCCATAATTACATTTTAATACTAAACTGTAAAATTACATTTATATTTTTATCCTGTTATAAATGAGCAAAGAAATACTGGGAAAAAAAAGGAGCTGATAATGTGGTAAAGTAGATGATAAGAAAAGTTGATCTCAGATTTGTATATAACAAAACCCTGTTTTATTGTTGAACACTTACATTATGGTTCTATTTTAAGCCTACCATTAAAGGGAAGGGTTTAATTTTGCCAGACATTGCACTTAAACAGGAAAAGAGAGTACGTCTTTAAAAAAAAAAAAAAGTGCAAATCAAATAGAGAAGATTAAAAAAAAAGTGGGAAAAGGTAAATTACTTTTATAATAGGCCTAGGTGAGGTAATGTTACTACTATTTTCCAATTCCATATGAGAAAAGTGTTTGACCTAAAATGAAGTCCAGAACAATCTGAGTTCACTTTATCAGAAATAAATAATTGCTCTGTGTATGTCTTTGAGCAATTTAAAGGTATGCATATGCATGCTTAATATCAGTTTGTAAAGGGTTTTAACATTTAGTTAATTTCTAATGGTGACTCAAAATAATGGGTATTTTCAATACCCATTATTTAAAGACATGATAAAGCATAAGCACTTTTTTATCAGCAGGTTTTCTGAATATCTTAACTGTTTCAGTGAGACACATGGAAATGCAAACTATTACATTGGGGGAAAAATGTGTTTGCACCTAATTTTCATGTCAACATGTTGCAGCACTTAAGCACTTTGCCAAAGAAAGAAAATGCATCCACCCATACAGATATTAGAACAAAATCTGAATGTGTCATTAGAACACAAAAAGGTGATATTAGAACTGCTACAAAAAAGTTCTTCTGCCTCAGACTTACTTCACTTTATCTGCTATGAACTTTTTTAAACCTCAGTGCATATCTTGTAATAGGCAACATTTAGTGACATATGTTGTAGTTACCATCAATTTCCCTCTATTTCAGGACAGAGAATTCCATGATTGAGTGCACATTTAAAGGTCATAAGCAAAAGCTGAATAATTCTTTTTACCCCATCTGCTGGTCTCAGCTGAACTAACCGATAGTATTCTAGCCAACACTCTAGAGAAATAAAAATGTTGCCAAATACCTGAAGCAAACTGTCTAAGAAAGTAATTTACTCACTTCCATTAGTTTAGTAACTGGAAATACTGAGCAACACTATACTTAAGTAATAAGTAATTTAACATTCAGCAATTTATTGATACTTCCAACTAAAGAAGACTGAATAAGTTTGGAACCAAAACCAAAAACTGATTAATTTTGTTGACTTTGGTATATTTTCACCTGGAGGGAAAATTCAGATGTAATATCCAGAGTATTCATGCTGTAGTCTGTGTTGGTTTTGACTGGGATAGGATTAATTTTCTTTAAAGTAGTTAGCATGGGGCTATATCTTGTGTTAATACTTTGTTAATATAGACTTGGTGGGGTGGGGGAGTTATTGCTGAGAAGTGCTTGCACAGCATAAAGAACTTCTTTGTTTCTCATTTCATCCTGACAGCAAGTGGGCTGGGGGCCTGCAAGAAGCTGGGAGGGGACATGGCTGGAACAGTTAAAGCCATCTGACCAAGGGTATATTCCATGCCATATGGAATTAGAATCTTGGGAATGAACCATACTACATTCCCTAAATGGCAGGAACGTGTCTTAAAAATTAATTTTTCCTTCAAAGAAAAAAATAGTCTAGAGTCAAAAGATAAAATTCTTTTAAGGTATTTGTAATTTTTTTTTCTAATATGCGCTATTCTGCTGTGTGTAGAATAATACAATACTATCACATGAAAAGTGAATTGATTTTAACAGGTCTGCCAAAACTAAGCCTTCATGAGGAAGTCATGGTAAATTCATCTTGTGTCCTGAAAGTGATACACTTCCATATCCTTGTCAGGGCAGGGGATGGGTCAAAATGGAAGAAATAGACAAAATTACTTCTCTTTCTGTTTAAGGAGCCTGATAGTGTAAGACTTTTAATATTAAGCTTATACTACATAAATTATGTATCCTGAAATAAAACATGACTTCTTATATATATTGTTCCATGACTGTCCCAAAATCAACTCTCACGGTGGTTTTTCTCCCTTTTTTTCTTTTTTTTAAGAAAGATGCTACTCCTAAAATAGTCTGTGTTGAATATTTTTCTGACTTCCATTGTTTAGGAGTTGTTCCTGATATGGATTGGCTGTTAGGATCAGTTTTAACTTTTCTTGGCTTGGTATTTTAATTGTTATCCTCATCCTGGTCCTCATCTAATCACTCTCCCTCAAAGCTGCAAAAGTGGTCACTCCTTTATCTTCCTTCTGTCCAAACAAACTGATATCAATGAATGTTAAGTCATGTTTCCTAGAAATACTCAAAAATCTAAATAGTGAAAGAATGCAACATATAAAACACACACATTTTCTGAAAATGTTAATGGCTTTTAAATTATGAAATTGGAAATTACAAGAAAAGTAGGACTCCAGAGAAAAAACTCCTCTACAGCAATATATATGGCAGGAAGCAGAGTTCATTCCACTTTCAGAATGGAATGTTTGGGAGAAGGAAAAATCATAATGCTCAAACTGCAATTTAAATAGATGATTAACCTTAATATCTCTCATGTTATGAAAAGGAGCACAAGATTGGTTTTAACTAGGTCTTATTAGACAAAACAATATTTATCTTTATTTTTATCCTCATCCACTTAGATTTTAAGATTCCTAAGTAGAAAGAGTCATTGAGTTAATGTTCGTTTACCTCAGTTCTTTACCTCAGTTTTGACCCATTTTAATGGAATTGTATACGATAGAATACAAAATAATAAAACTTAGATGGTGTGACTTTCCCTATTGTCACTTTTAAAAGTCATTTTAACATTTTTAAAGGTTTTCTGAGAGACAAAGAAATGTGAAAGGAAGACATAAATTACTTTATTTCAATTCACTCATATGTTTAGGAGCTTTCAGGTTGCTCAGTAAACTATTTGACAGAAGTTGAGGGTGGTGGTAACGCAATTCCCAAAATACATTTCCATGCAGTCTGAACAATACATTAGAATGAAGGAGTTATAACCCAAAAGAATCTGCATGTTTTTAAAGTATTTTAGAAAATAATATTAATGACAGACACAGCTCTACTTCAAAGGAAAATTGAATTTGCTGGATGTGACAAGATCCCTGAGTTAAAATCATTCTTTGCTGGTTCCAGAACATGATGCCAAGGATGAAAAAAATTCAAAGAAAATAATTCTGCAATTTAGCCAAACTCCTGAGTATGAAGTATGAATCAGGAGCTCCAAGAAGTTTAACATTTTTCTTTTCTGATTTTGATGATAACTACCTGAACTGTAAAGACATCAAATATTATTAGTATATCCATCTGTTATCACGGCCCTCTCTTTGCTCACATGATCAGAAGGCAATCACTCATGCTGCTTTTTTCTTAATAACCACGAATTCTGTAATCAGTTCTTCCAGATGTTAGTTCCTGCAAAGGGAACTAAAGGCCAGAGAAGATGAGCATCATGTATCTTAGGGCATTACTTTGGTAAAAGTCTCAGGCCATAAATAGCAAAGGTTGTTCTGTTGAGTGATTTGTCCATTCTGAGTGCTGTGAACTAAGTACATAGAAATTAATTGCATCCCTGGTACCTGGATACGTCACCTTAATATATTTTACCCAAAAAATGTGTACCTAATCAAAATTTTGCTTTCTAATATTGATTATTGAGAAAGCTATTCTTAATAATTTAGCAGACTTTTTATTTCCTTTCCAAAGATAAAATTTCTAGCTTTTTTGAACATTCCTGCTTTGGTTTGAGTTTGAAACAAGTTTTTAAAAATAATTAAGAATCTCCTTAATTAGAGCTTTGGAGGACTTTTCCTAATAATTATAATTGTACTAATTTTCAGGTGAATATTCTTCTCTGGAACCATATTTAGTGCAATTAATTCAAGACAAGAAACCACCAAATTTTAAGAACCCCAACTTTATTTAAGACTTGATACAGAATCAGAGAATCAATGAGGTTGGAAAAGACCTTTGAGACCATCAAGTCCAACGTATGACTGAACACCCCCATATCAAACAGACCATGATACTTAGTGCTACATCCAGTCCTTTTTTAAACACCTGCAGGCATGGTGACTCCACCACCTCCCCGGGCAGCTCATTCCTATGTTTAATTACCCTTTCTGTGGAGAAATGCTTCCTAAGGTCCAGCCTGAACCTCCCCTGGCACAGCTTGAGGCTATGCTCTCTTGTCCTGTCATTAGTTGCCTGGGAAAAAAGGTCATGCCCCAAATTTCAGGTAGTTGTAGAGAGTGATAAGCTTTCCCCTGAGCCTTCCCTTCTCCAGGCTAAACAATCCCACCTCCTTCAGCTGTACCTTATAGCATTTGCTCTCCAGACCCTTCACCAGATTTGTTGCCCTTCTCTGGACTGTTCTCCAGCTCTTCTTATCTTAACTGAAGGGCCCAGAACTAGACCTAGGATTTAAGGTGTGGCCTCATCAGTGCTGAGAACAGGGGTGATTGATAGCCCAGCTTCACCCAATTGCACCCCTCAGCCTGATGTAACACAACTCTTTTGTTAGGATCTGCGTATCTGTGGACAACCTTTGCTACAAGGGATGTGAGGGCCCTTAAGAATCCAACTATTATTTTCTCAGAATCCATTTTAGAGTAGGCTTAAAATATGTCTTGAATAACACTTGCTGAGATTCCTGAGTTTCTCTTTGCAACAAAAGGACTTACATTTTTAAGTTAAAGGCAAAAAAATCTCAAGTACCTTGCTCACACAGATTTAATAACAGAGATTGAAATTTAATCTGAACCAAGAGTGTTTTCTAGATAGTATAAGGAAGGGATCAACCTCTGTCTGTGGCTTTGAACAAGAGATAAGATAGCAATTCCCTACACAGTTCTAAACACAAATCAGTGTTTAGAACAATGATGACCGATACTTTTATGCAGGTGGGGTTCTCAACAGGAAGATAGGCAGACTATACTTTGTTTTCCAATGTGTTGGAATTCCAGTGTTGTTGCCATGAGAATGGTGACACTCTGCATGTACCACATGTGCAGTTCATGCTTAGTGCAAGAAGGAAATAAGAGTTAGGAAAAAATCATTGGTACTCTACGTTAAGGTGGGCATGGAAAGGGCTGCCTGTAAGTCTGCCATTTGCAGATCCTTGACACAGCAGCAAAGCTGCAACTCTAGCTGAGGGAAGACAGTATTTATCCTGGAAATTTTGGATGAACCTATCCAAATCTTTTGCTTAACAGAGGGAGTGCTACAGCACTCTGTTCCCTGCAGAAAGTACTTTCCCTAAGCAGAAGTGCAGCAGCAACTGGGAAAGAAGCCAGGGCATAAGGTGTCCTGCAGTGTTCTTGGATTAGAGTGAGTAGAAAGTTCTATTAGATAAATACGACTGTAGGTGCACTGAGACTAAAAACTAAAGTCCTGGCAGACTTGTTTTTTTGGCAGCAATGTTCAACAACACTCGAGCTCTGACTCTCAGTGGTGTACTTTGCCTGCAATGTAAAACATGAGTGAGAGCACAGGTGCTTGTCACATACCTAATAAGCAGCATCAATAAAACAATGCCTTCTAATTTTTTATGGTGAAAAGGTGTTCAGAATAGTTGTGTTTTCATGACTTTTTTCCCCCCACTGGCACACTTGCATGTGTGGTTTTTCCTCTTCAACACAAACATATGCTGTTTGTGATGGAATCATAACTGAAGGGAAAGTCTTTGGTCTTGAGGAGCCATTAGAAAAATGTTTTTTCCTATGTATTTTTGATACACAATTAATTGCAGAGGAACAATGTGTCAAGCATTACCTGTCCTGTGTAAGAGAACACAGTTCCCAAAGAAAGGCCCAATGGCTTGATTTTAGACTGTACACACTGGCATAAGAGTAGAGGTCAAAAGACTGAACTTCTAAAGTAGCTACTAATTTGAGACTTCACCAAAGCCACACAGCACAAAGTAGACATGTCAGCTTTTTCAAGAACAGTTTGAGGGTCTATAACATACTGATACATTGTCATCAAGAAATGGCCTTATTCATCTAAATATATCTGGCTTTCAGATGTTTTACAAAAGTTATATTTAACAAAAATTCTTCCCTAAATCATCTATGCCATTATTCAGTTCTATTTTTTTCCAACAAAAATGTAACATAACCCATTTGGATTTCTTTACCATTGCAGACTACGTGTATGACCCCTGGATTCCAGGGCTTCAAGCATGGAGCAGCTATGCACCATGATTTATAAGGCCGAGTCCTGTGACAGCAGTGAAAAAAAAAATAAAATCATGATTTAATATATCTAAAACACATATTCAACAGGGATGAGCTGACTTTAACCCCCCCCCTATACCCTTTTAATGCCAAGTAGTTCTCCACTCTTTTTTTTCCATCCCTAGAAATTACTGGAGGATATCTAAAAAATGGTCAGTTTTCTGCAATTTCTACTTAAGCATATGTGACATTTTAAGGCTAGCTTACAGCCACAGAAGCTATTAATCATCTACCTAAAATTTATCACCAGAAGATAAACAGGTCCTCTAGCAATTTGCAAGAATCAGTCCCAGCACCCGAGGAGCACTTTTTTTGAAGGCTAGTGCATGTTTTTCTTTACTGAGATTTAATATGTCTTCTAGAGTAGATGCACTGGGGATTCAACATTTTTTAGTTTAATTTTTTCCCTGCAGCACAGAACTGTATAGAAAAGATTTATTATTCAGTGGTTAAAGGCAGGCATCTTGCTACAAAGTTGAAACAAGAGGTCAGGCTTTTCCCTGTGCAAGCAAAAGCACAAACAAAGAAAACAGAAGCCTGGATCCTAATCTATTTTCCTCACTGCTTACATTTCTAGCGTTACTTATCTATGTGTATCTCAGAAATTGCCTTTTTTCACATCTGTACTTTCTGTACTTCCCTCAGCACCCACTGACTACCATGGATTTTTAAAGCAGTCTCAGCACGAAGGGTTGGTAACACTTCCTTTGGAATCTGGATCTCATCCTACTCTGACTGTGGCTCCTGTGCAGGAACTTTGAAGTCTGGTGGCCTCATTGTCACCACTATAATTCCACGGGAGCATCTCTAGTCCCAGTGCATTCTCCTCTCTCATTTCTCTCCAGCTGATTTTTTTGTCTTGTTAACTAGCAGAAATGCAGATAACTCTGTCAGACAAATTTAGGCTACAACCCATGATATTCATACTCCTTTTTACCTACTTCCACTCCAGGTGGAATATTTACAACAAACCAGAGGTCCTTCAGATTTCCAAAGAGCAAAGAAGAAAACTTAAACAAATAACTGTTATTTATCTCTTGAGAAAATTCTTGACACTTTTTAATTTTTGAAGGCACAATATCTTATCAAGGCAGGTGACAGATACCGTGATAAAGTCATACATCAAACTTCTTTCTCCATAAGGTAGTGGTAGTTTTGAAGGCCCTGATGCCACAGAAGTACATTTACAATGTAGGATCACAAACCCCTGCAACACTGGGGATTTAAAGAGGAATTAATAATTTTCTTTCTTTCTAAAGTTTTAGCACAAGTAATAGACATCTCTATCCACAAGTCTCTTGTTGCTTGCATTCTTAATTCCTAGCACAACACATCAGGGAATTAAATCTACTAATAACATTATGTCAATAAAAGATTAGGCTTAGGAAAATGCTTCTTACAATATTATTTGAGATACAGTTCCTCTTTCAGCTTTGTGGTGGTAGGAATTGTAACGTTTGCTGGTGCAAGATTCTTTTTCATATAGTCTAATAGATATATAGTCTATAGGTCTTAGAAAAATGGAGAGCAGATTGTTTAATTTTCCTTAGAATGCAGTTATCTGGTCCGTCCGAGCACCAGATATTTGTTCTCTTGATGGTAAGTTATTTTTTATTAAAATATGTACTGAGATGGCATTGAGAGCACCTGAGGTGTTTGTGGAAGTAACTGGAACTGTGGCCATTACAGAGTAGGTTTTTTTTATTGTTTGTATATACATTCTCAGATATTTAAACTGCAATTTATAGCAACAGCTAAGCCTAAAACCTCTTAGAAACACATCATCAATCAAGCTGAAAATAGTTGTCTTTCATTTTAAAATTGTTAAACTTCCAAGCAGCTATCTTTAAACTGCTCCAGACCTATATACACAGTATTCATGTTCATGACTTTACATATTCATTTATTTTCTTTAATTTTCTATTCTAAGCAATATCTTTTTGAACTTTAAAATGTCAAGACTGTTCATTAGAATTAATTCTCTAATAGTGTCTACCCCAAGGTCACAGTCATAAGCTGTTTTTGCATCACTACTCTGAATATTTAAAGAACAAACACAAAAAACAAAAGGAATCATAGCATTACTTATAAGAAGCTCTTAGCAAATATCTTGCATAGCAGTCTAAAATAACGTTAAAAATAACTTTAAAAAAGTTACAGAGAATGAAATAGGAAAAGAGCAAAACCAAATGAAGTACATTATTTCACTCCAAGTCCACAATGTGTCTGCAAGTTAAATATCATATTCAGTTATTGTTCCCCTATTCTCAAGTAGCATTTAACAGACAGAGAAGGCAGAGAAAGTTGCTGAGAGGTACAAGAATAATACAGAATTATTTCTATTCAAGGACAGATTAACAGATTTGTCTCTTCAGTCCAGGAAAAAAGACAAAGATGACCAGGAAGATGATAAAAAGTTTCTCATTTGAGAGTTACTTGGTGAGACTGGCAGAGGAACGTTTGTTTATTGCTTGCAGTACAGGAATATGTATGAATCTGGGGGTGATGGGTTAGAACAAAATAAAGAAGGCATTCCTTTACATAATGGTCCACAGATACTTGCTCCCCACAGGGAATAGCTTTCCAGAAGTTGTTTTGGATATAAAAATTTTACCTGGGTTCAAAAGTTTATTGAATGAAATCACATAGGAAAGTGCAACTTTTGGCTTCTGCTCTTTCTAAACCACAGAAAGCTGTTCTAAAGCTGGCAGGGTGTACAGGTATGGAAATCATTAGAAGCCTGCCTAGATCTGACACTCCTCAGATATCACTGCTAATCCAACTCAGAAATGGGACATGGGCCTCGATTTTTTACACTTAATTGGTAAAAAAACCATTTTATATTCATGTGTAATATGTAATAGGAACATATAGAGGACATTTTACAGTTTATTTGCTAACAAAATGATCAAAAACTAAGGTTGTTATATATTTATTTTCTTCGCTAATTTGGCCAAGAACTATACAAAAACATTACACTTATTTACTTGAACATATTGGATCCTAATCTCTCAGATCTCATTTTTAAACATGTAATATAAAACACACTCTTTTCCTTCTCTTCGTCTCTGTAATTTGCATTGATTTGTCAATGACATAAACTGCATATTAATGTCCTATTAAAATGTTAGCTGTTTCATTATTCCACACTTTTTTCAATGAAATTGTGTTATTCCCTGGAGATGAGTAAAAATAAATCACTGAAACTCTTTTACTAGGAGAATCAGATTTATTGCATTTTCTTCACATGTATAGTTTTGTGAGTAGTTCATACCCAGATATTCAGAGAGAAAATCTGAACATGACCCATCTCTAAAAATGCTTAGAATACCATGGATCAAAACAGTTATGATACCTGATCCAGAGGGAAAAAAATAAAAAAGGCAAAAAGATGCCTTCTTGTAAATACTCAGCTTTGCTGATGTTTATGGTCTGAAGTACTTATAGAAGAGAAAGGATTGAAGCCTTTGCACAATCAGAATTATAGTATATCCTACCCCATAAGCATCTTTTAAATGGCTAAGAAAAAAAAAGCAGTTTAAAAAATGGAAGGAAAGAAAAGAATCTTCCATTCATATATGAACATCTATATATATGAACATTATAAGAAATGAATGTGATCAAAAAACCCTAGATAATCATTATAGAGTAATATAAGGCATCATTATGCAAAATCATTCACTTTCCAGTTCTTCTTGATGCTTGTCTGAATAGACCAAAACACCAAAAAAATTCTAAAAAGAAGCAATATATTTGGTAAAAAAGGACAGACAGAAATGGGAATAAATAAGAGTATTGTCTTCTTTGTTCTGTTGTGGAACAAATAGTGCTGCTGAATCTATGTGATCCTGCCAGAATATATTTGATTCTTTTCAGTGAATATATAGTTACATCAGATAATATCACAGCAGTTTTCATACTCATCAATTCTATAAACTTATAGTCCTGGCTTCTGCAGAGGAGGATTCATTTAATTGCAAATTTTTTTGTGTGATTTGATTTATTTTAATTCTTTTTATGTATCTTTTTTTTTTTACCAAGAACAGAATCAATGCATCAACAAAATTGCCAGTTTAATCACAAATGTTGGCAGAGTTGAAAACTTTGTGGTGAAGAAAATACACTAAAAACAGAAGACGTGGAGAGCAGGGTAGGAAAGCTGTGAGCCTTTATAAAAACACCTCTAAAAACTTTGCTATTCGTTGGCTATATTGCAATTGTTCCTTTACTGATCCTTATATTTGTAATTATGTATCTTTTTCTGCTAGACATTTCCGTGCATTTGCTATTCTACAGGTGAAAATGTACTTTTTAACATCTATTCTGCATTGTTTTTCTTTCATTTCCACTTGTGCTTACTGAGCTTGTCATATGAAATCATCTGGAAATAGTTTCTTTTGCAGTTATTAACCACTCCATTTAACAATGTGAGCACTTTAACATGGTCTTACTCTTTTCAAGTCATCTTTTGCTTTCTTTTGGTATGAATAGGAAATGGCTTTTAAAATCTCAGCAATTCCTATTTCCAGGAGGGCAAAATACTGTGAAATTTTTATCTTATCTACACACACACTATGCTGCAGCTTCTTCTCAAATATATGAAAGTATAAATGTGCTGTGATGACAAATCACTCTGATTAATCAGATATAATTAACATACTTTCATATATTAAGGCACTCATCATTAGCAAGTAATCCAATCAATGAAACAAGGGGGAGTTTTTTTGAGATTAATTGTTAGTACCTAAATTAATGATTGAATTAATAATAGTTTCAATTATTAGGATAAATAATTCTGAAGATAAAAGCTTTTCTTCAAATACTAAGAAATGTTTAAAACATTTAAAACATTTTTTTCTGTTTATAGTTGGAAAGCACACAATATTACTTGAATGTAAAAGACTAAATTATTAAAAAGCAGAGTACTGCTTATAAACATTAAGGGAAGAAAAAGTAAAATCAGAGGAGATTTAAAACAAAAATTTAAAACAAAAATTAGAACAGGTGAGGCTGGAAGGACTTGTTGGGTCCAACATTTCCTAGTAAAGCATATTCACCTAGAGGAGATTGCTGGGATTTGCATCCTGGAGGATTTTGAAGGAGACTTCACAACTGCTCTGAACAGCCTGTTCCAATGCTGCTCAAAGTAAAACAATTTGTCCTCATATCCATATGGAATTTCCTGTGTTACTGTTTCTGCCAGTTGCCCTTGTCCTGTCATCTCTTGAACAGTCTGTGTACCATCCTCTGGACACCTGCCCTTAAGTTATTTCTCTTCTTTGATAATGTGTCTCTTCTCGAGGCTGAAGAGGCTCAGCTCCCTCAGCCTTGTCTCATGAGATGCTCCAGGCCCTACAGATCTTTGCTGCCCTGTGCTGGACCTGTTCCAGGATCTCCATGTCTCCAGAACAGGACATAGTGCTCAGATGTGGCCACACCAGGACTGAGCAGAGGGGCCGAGTCCAGCCCTGCTGCAAAAGGGGAGCTGGGAAGGATTATTTTTTATAGACTCCTCAGAGAGAAATAAAGTGCAAACGCGGCAATATTACATGTGAGAGCTGTTTGTTGATAAAGAAAGAGAAGGGTTCTGACCGAAAGGGGAATAGAAAAGGGAGCAAAGAGGAGAAAAGAGAGACAGAGCGAAACAGAGGACAGGGACAGCGATATCACTGTGCTCCGGGCTCCCTGTCAGCATCAGCTCGGCAGACGGAGCGTGTGTGCAGTGAGCTGCGGTGAGCCTGCGTGGCTCCCGTGGCGGTGGGGCGCGATTTCCAAGCAGCAGCCTTGGCTGCGTGTCCCTTCCAGGGGTGCAGAACCGGCTGCCCAGGGTGGGGACGCACTCCTGGAGCGGCTGCGGCTCCCAGCGCCGGGACGCGGCGGCTGCACCGTGGGGAAACAGCGGAGCGCTGGGGTGCCCTGGGTCGAGCTGCCTCGGGGAAGGGACAAGGCAGGGCAGGGCAGGTGCAGACAGGGAAAACAGCCGGGGAAGCGACAGGGACAAAAAGGCGAGGCGGAGAAGGGAGCTAAGCTGACCCTCCAGGTGAGTCCCCGCTCCCTCCAAGAAACACAAAAAAACCCGGCCCCAGCTGTGTCGCAGTTTACTGCTTTTGTGTGCTCCAGCGCCTCCCATAGCCCAATTTCCCTGGCATTTTTTCCCAGGCAGTCGGAGATCTGCCCCACTGGCCAGTTCAAGGTCGCGTTGCAGCCCGGTCGGGGAAGTTTCTCTGCCCTGATCGGCTGTCGGGGGAAGTGTGCCCGGGGACAAGGACGTGCACAGCCCTTACAGCAGTTTTTAACCTCATGTATGATATACGTTGAGGCATAAACAAAAATCTGATTGGTCCCTCTCAGGCCCGATCACCTCCCTTCGACCTGCTGGCAGTGCTCTTCCTGCCGCATCCCAGGATGACACTGGCATTTTGGTCCCCAGGGCACGCTGCTGGCTCCTGGACAGATCGCTGTCTGCCGGGGTACCTATTGCCGATTCCCACTTCTGGAACTCCGGCTGGGGCCTCCCTGGGGGCTCCCCTGTCAGGGGAGACCTCCCTGGAACAGTCTTGTGTCAGGAAAAAAAAGATGCACTGGATTTTTTTGGTCTTCAGGTTCTTGTTTTTATTATCTTAAGTTTTGCACGCTGTCCACACCAGGCTCAGCGCACTGGAAAAGCATCGCCAAAATGGCTAACAATCTTTCATTACAAGGTCTTTTAAAGCTAAACTATCCAATTAAGAACTGACACCTAGATTATTTTCCCTTTTAACATAATAACTGATCCCAAAGAGCCCGCAATGTGGATTTTTCCACCCAATTACAAATGCCACCCAAACCCATGAAGAAGGAGGAAAAAGAAGCATGAAAAAGAAACCAAGGATGACATTCTGTGCCCTCCATCTTGCTTTCACCCACAACATATTAAAAATCCCAAAACCTAAATTTCTCACCTAAGTGATGCACTTACACTACTCTCTATAATCTACCTCACATTTTAGTGGATTCCAGTCTATCTTGAAGTTTAGGAAACTTTCTCCATGAATGAGGGTCAAAGTCAGTGCTCCCCTGGGGGTCAGGGCACCCCAGAGCAGACAGAAATATTCCTGGTGCCCTGGGTTTCCACAGTTGTCCTCCAAGACCCCCAGTTCCTTCTGTGCAGGGCTGCTTTCCAGGTTGGCCCCTAGCCTGTGCTGGTGCCTGGGATTGTTTTTTTCCAGGTGTAGCACCTTACATTTACCTCTTTTTAACTTACCTATGTTCTTTCCTGCCCAATTTCCTTCCCATCTTGTCCAGATCTCTCTGGATGACAGCACAGCTTTGTGCTGTGTCAGCCACTCCTCCTAGTTTTGTACCATCAACAAACCCAAAAAAGGGTACACTCTGGTGCAGCTGTCTGCTCAGTTGCTCCAAGTGCTCTTCCTTTTCTGAGAAATAATAACTATGAAGAGATGAACTATTAGCAGGATAGAGATAACAATTTGCTATTGCGAGTGGGTTGCTGTGAGTGGGGGGAATCTCAAGGGGGGATAAAATTACTACTATTATCAGCAAAGTGAGATTAAAACTGTAGATGATATTTCAAGTGAATCAGGAAACCTAAGGATTAAGTAAGAATGTTTGTAACTAGTAGGAGAGGGGTAAAAAACCTCCACAGTTCAGCTGGAAAATATTTAATTAAAATGTATTTGAAGTTATTCCCTTCTCTGCAGTCCAGCATGGTAGAAGGATATGGTTTACCATAACTGCTAAAACTAAAAGAAAAATATATTTCTGTCAGATGGTCCAAAACTGCTGATAAAATTTTCAAATTAAAAATTAAGTCTTAGTTTCTGGACACACCATACTACATGCTGTATGAAGCATCACACATTTGGCAAGAGTAAAATAATGGATGTTCAATTTGTGATGGTGTCAAAAGTCACTAGAAGTAAGAACACAGTTGCAATTTTTATAATCTGTTTTTGAGATGACTGTAAAGTTAAAATGCAAATTAGGAAGAATTTAAAAAAAAAAGTAATTGCCTTCAAAATATGAAAAAATCCACGAGGAAATCTGTTAGTATTGTCTGCAATTCCTTTTCAGGAAGTGAATGAGAAGGGGAAAGTGAAGAGAAAGGCAAAGGAGAAGCAATATTTAATAAAACTTGCAAGCTATGTAATTTCTATTTTGGTTAATTCATCTCATATCTAAAAAATTTTCAAAGTATTTAATTTTTTTATGATAAAGGGTAAATCTAGTTTTAACGATTCAATCTCTCTTATGCCTTGGGGCATGCTAGTCTATGGGTTTCATACTTATTGGTTATTTCCTGCATAGCCTCATTTGACAAGAAATACCAAAACGTTCAATGGAAAAATTTTGCAACTGGATACTGAAATCATTATAATTTATCGTTTCCAACAATAACAAATTTTATGTATCATCTTTTCTTACATCATTTAATTGTATTTTTATTCATTTGTATTAATATTTGACTTAAGAGTTAATATGTATTTAATAGCAATTTAAGGATTCCTTTTCAAAATCAATAACATCCTTGTCTCATTCCAATCTATTTACTAACTATTTAATTTTCATTTATTTATTCCATCACTAGAATTATTTTCAGGCTGTGTGTCTCTTCAGACAAGGAACTTTACTGTTTGGGTAAATATAAAACGATTTTGATAACAATTAGATATTGGTTTTATTAAATATTCTTCTTAAAAGAGAAATAATGAAGCAAAGGTGGAAGGGAAAAAGAGGCAGAAAATCTTGGCAAAAGTAGGAGGAACAAATTGGCAAAATATTGGAAGGAAGTCAGTATCATAACAGTTCAAACCACAGGATTAGTCACAGAGTTAAATCCTTGGCTTATATTAGAAGGTAGAAATAGACTGGTCCACATATAATACTTTACAATGGACAGGATTAGTTCATTTAGACTGGAGCCCTATTGGTCAGAATTGGTTTACTTGGTAATAAGAACTTTGATGAATCCAAAATATTAGGTATGTATGCCATCATCTCATCCATGATATGGAATATACAAGTAAAAATTCCTTTTTTCAGTTTTTCCATTTGCAAATATAGAAAGGAAGAAACTTAAGCCTCCTTAAACTCAGTAACAAAATATCTTATTGAACAAAAATTAACTAGATTAATATAATCTATTTTTGCTAAAATTTGATAGCCTAGATTATGATTTTTTTAATTTTCCAAATTTTGAGGTTCATTTTTTTTTTTAATGCTTGGCATTTTAATGGTCAGGATTGCAGCACTCCCTTGAAGCACATGAACAGATATGTTTTTAATAGACAGGTGAGTATTGCCCTGCATCCTGAGGAGTAGCAAAGGGGGGAAAAAAAAAGAAAAAATGATGGAGCTGTCTTAAATAAATTTTACCAACAGAAAAAAAAAAATTACTTGTGAGATCCTAACCTGTCTTAGTTGAAATTTGTCATTACATTGTGAGTTCAGTTAAACCTTGGAGCAATCCAGGTGGATTGCAATTAAACTACATCTGGAGTAATTCCTACTCAGCATGAACAGGACTGAAGGCAACAAGCAACAGCTGTTCTACATTGCAGCTTTCTACTAATGTTACTGTATTTTTAGGACATTATAAATGAGCAGTTTATACACAGTCATGCCACATAAATTTGTACTACTACTACTCTGAGCAAAGCTGAGCAAAGGGTTCCAGCTTAAAGCAATACTAAGTAATACTCTCTTATTTGAACTCTATTAAACTCCATCACTCTTTTTTTAATCTTTTGGCATCTTATTTCCCTGGAAAACTCAGGTTCTTTTATACTTAGGGTTCTTCTGTCTGAAAGAAGAAACTAAATTTCTTTATCACTGAAGAATAGGTGTCTTAAACCACCTAGGCATAAAGTGCAACTCTAATCTAAGATAAAGGTAATGGAGAGAACATTTGATACTTACTTTATATGATTAAAGTCAGGATTCATATAAGGTGCCTGAAATCCATGGAATGTTCTGATTTTAATATTTATGCAAAATCTGTAGTGCAATGAGTTCAGGGGTTTTGGTGTTCTTTTTTTTTGTTTGTTTTTTTGTCATTTGTTTGCTTGTTTATAATTTAAGTAATTACTTATTATTTAAAAATAAATTCTAGCATCTTCTAAAACTGAAATGTTTGGTAAAAGTGGGATTATATTGATCTGGGTAGTTGAAGAGGGCTCAAAAAATGAAAAGTATTAAAAGGATTGGAAGGAGGATAGCTGATAACTGAAATATGATGCTGTCTTTAATGTGAAAATGAGGTCTCACTTGGGGTCTAACAAGTATCCTTTGTCATTTCCAGATATTTGTCCATTGCCTTTCACAGAGTTTATGACTGATTACCTGTTTATCACACAAACTGGCCTAATCTCTAGACTGTGACATGAACAGTAGTATTTCTTATGTGACAGTATTGTGCCAAGGAGAGAACATAGAGTTTCCAAAGAGTTGCTGGAATCACTTCTTTTAGTGGATCAATACTACAGCAAATTAATTGCCTTGGATAAAAACAGGAGGTTGAACTACTTGCAATATATTGTTTGAAGTTTGCTGGGTTTTATGACATGAAATATGGTTGGTAAAAATGCTGAAAGTGTTAGCGTATTTTAAGGGAAACGGACAGCTTTTAGAAGCAAACCTCTGAAGATTTCTCAGCATCTGTAATAGAATATGAGTTGCAGACTCATCACATTCTGTACCAGATAAAAAATGGATAATGGAAGCAAAGGATTATAATTTAACAGGTTTTGTCATAAACAATTTGGAAACACTGTGCTGTGGAGAAGCCCAAGTTGTACAATCCAAATCAGTTTTCTTTCAGGCACTGAGAAAGTTTATAGCCCAATTCACTTGGAGTTACATAGTATGAGCATGAGGCATCCAAACCTCTTCACAGCTGTTGCTGGATAGGGATGCTTTTTAGATTCAATGCATCTAATGTATTTTAAAATTTACTTCACAAAAAATAAATGCTTATTTATGTGAACTAAACTTTAATTATATTATTGACTACGAGAAGATCTTACAGATATGTAGATAGATAAATGAGTCTTATATATCTCAACCAGAGATTTTTTTTAAGTTGCCTTTTTTTAAGTTGCCTTTTTTGTGTTAGGTTGCTACCCCAGAACTTAGAAGCACTCCCTCCTCCTCCAGCAGCCTATTCCAGCAGGAATAAAATGAGTGAAGGATTTATACTGAGTGGGAAACAAAGTAGTGCAGAGACCATCATACCTATTTAAAACAAAACAAAAAACCAAAACCCCAAACAACAACAAAAACAAACAAACCCAAAGCCAAAACAAAAACCCCAAACAAATATCCACAAAACAAACAAACAACAAAAAAACTCCACCCAAAACTGGACTGAAATAAAATTTGAATGGCAGTTACATCTTACAGCGTCAGGAACACTGCCATATAACTGAAGGATAGTGCCAGCTGCTATGTACAGCAGATCCACCTGCAGAGAGAGCTAATATTAGCACTGCTGGCATGAGTAAGACTCTGACACTTCATCTATGGAAAATTAATTACTTTTGGGGCTCCTTATATTGACTAGCAAAAACTGCCACACAGGCATTTTCTAGGATGCAGCCAATATAATGCTGATGGATTTTTCCCTGTATATGAAAAAGAAAATCAAGAAAATACGTGAATGAATGAACCTGAAGCAGGAAAGAATACAGTGTTCAGCACACAAAGCTTGACTTCACATGAGAAAAAAGAATAAGGAAAAAAAGAGGGGAGGAATGACACTACCCATAGGTTTTTACACATAAGATGAAGAAGCCTTAGTGGGTTGACCTTGGGTGGATGCCAGGTGCCCACCAAGCTGCTTAATCACTCCCTTTCCCAGCAGGACAGAGGAGAGAAAATAAGATAGAAAACAGCTCATAGGTTGAGTTAAGGCAGTTTAGTAAAGCAGAAAAAGGGGAAATTTGCACATGTATAATTGAAAAAAAAAGTTTATTCTGTACTTCCCATCAGTGAGTGCTCTTCAGCCACTTCCTAGCAACCCTCAGCACCTGTCACAGTTGCCCAGGAAGACAAACAAAGTAAACAAAATGCCCCACTCTGTTCCTCCTCCTTTCCTTAGCTTTTACTGACATCCTATAGAGTGAAATATCCCTGTGTTTAAACTGAGTCAGCTGGTCTCTCAGCATCTTGCCCACCCCCAGCCCCTTGATGGGGGATGGCAGGAAATGTTAGCGATATGGTGCTGATGCTGTGCCTGCCCTGCTCAGCAGTACCCAAAGCACTGGGTGCTATCAACACCTTTCCAGCTACTGGTGCACAACACAGCACTAAGAGGGCTGTGATGGGAAAATGAGCTCCAACTCAGCCAGACCCAACACAGAAGTAAAGGAGACTATTTGGCAGATGTAAAGAATATTTTAGGTTGAATATTAGTTCAAATGCATGGGAACTGTTACAGTGAAAAAAATACTGACATGACAAGATGGAAAGTTATTTACAGTGTTTCTTAAGGGACAGTGGACACAGCTTCAGAATAAAACCTATTAATGTTTGACAAAGCTGATGGAGATTGCCATCTCGAAAATTTTCAGAACCCAGGTGAGTTCTGTATCTGCAGTCTGGCTGACAGCTTATTCCCATGGGCTGGCTGCTTAAATGCCCCGAGAAGCAGCCAATTCAGTGTCCTCAGTTCACTGAGCAAGTCACTGGGGTTGCTCTACCTGTTATTGTCTTTCTGACTCTGACCAGGTCTTTGTTTAATGTAATTATCATGTTATCAGATAACCTGACAAAGGTTATAGAACACTTATTCAACACAAGAAGACACGGTCACGCAAACTAAAGAGGTGACAAAATCAGCAGGGTTAATAAATATTGTTAACAAGATCCACACCACAAGTTGATTGCAGAGCTGATAACTATGACTTTTGCTGCTACAGAGAAGAAGAGGAAGAGAGAAACCACAGGCAAGAGAGAAGGGATGAGAACATACAAAATACATATACAAACTGAAAATACACTAAAAATTGAAAATCTACAATAATAATGTATAGTGATGTCATCTTGAGTTAACAAAAAAATACTAAAATATACTAAGGAGCAAAAAAACCATACGTAGGATTTAAGGATTTTGGGACGCATCACAGGGCTCATGATGCTAATGGCAGTAAGGTTCATGTTTTAAGAGTATTTCCTTCTTGCTATAGCAGGAGGTACAGAGCTGCTAATGTTTAGGTGAAACATTCCATGATATATTCTCTCATTATTGAGGAGGAAGAAAAGAGAGAGAAAACATTTTTTTTGCATACATTTTTGGAAAAGCTAAGCAAACAGATAAGTATTTGATAACCTTTGCATATTGCAAATTTTAAAGCCAAAGGACGTAAACTGGGGGATAATGCATGTATTATACTGTGTTGCTTTATGATAGTGATCCTGTATCCTTTATTTTCTCCCCTCACATGATGAGCTGTATTTTCTTCTTCCCATAGAGACACTTAGGTTATTTTGATGATGACGGAAGTTAAAAATAAAATGAAATATATGATTTTGGGCTCTTAGAATATGCTACAATATGCCTGTAGACATCACAACTTTTTTTATTGCCTTTGTTTTGGTTTTTTGCTTTGTATTTGTCTTCGTTTCCTTTTCCATCATGTAAGCAAAATAATTTTAAGTGAAGCATAAAGAATTATGAATATCATACTAAGAATCTATGTAACCATGTTAGAATTTATGACTTTTACTGAGGGAATTCCAGCAAAATTGATTTACAGTATCTTAAGGTGAAGAATTGTGTATATATGAAATGTCAAAAACATTTTAACACAGAAAAAAAATTTTGGTTAGCAGAATGTTAATGCTAGTTCAAAGATATGGTTTTGGTATTTTTCAGATTTTATATAAATTATAACTCTGTCGTTATCTTCAGAAATACTCATCTAATGGAAAAGTTTATACAAAAAGAAAGGTATTTTCATATGTAGGACATGTAAGCAAAAAATCAATAATCTGCTTAGAAAAAAGGATTTTTTTATGAGCCATACAAAATGATTTAAAATAAAAGAGGGGCTCTCTGCTGCAGCAAATTACTTCTAATAATCATTACATTACATGAAACACAAGAAAACTATTAGCATTTTTAGTAGTTCTACTACTCAGAAAAAATTTTGAAGAAAAGACCATAAAAAGCACAATGATGAACATAGGTGAAAGTAATTATTTTGTTAGCCCAATGTGTTGATTGCTAATAAAGTTTAATGCTTAACCACATGTCAAACAAACAAACAAAATTATGCACAGGCATTATTTTTTACTGTAGGTGCAGAAAATTAGTGATTAGAAATTGTGTTTTCAGAGTAACATCTTATGTACACTGTTGTAAATTTCTGTAATGAAGTCTTCTAAAAATGTGATTGTTAAATTAGAAATAATTCTATACATGAAAAATTGAAAATAATAGATCACAAAAAATGCTATATTTTAATGTGTTAAGCCAAATACTGGGATGAGAGGTGCATACTTTCTCTCTCATAATCATACTTACTGTGGTGTCTAAATTTGCAAGTGTTGGTAGGTAAAAATGCTTCTGTGCCAGGAAACCCATAAATTTGCTGTATTTCTCTGAGTTACAATAGTTTGACCTTAAACTATTGATTTTTCTTTGGCAAGAAGTTAGAAGACTAATGCTAAACTGATTCATAAAGTGAAATTGGAAAGATACACTAAAATCATGCTAAAAAACTCCCCGTTGCCTTGTTTTTATATTATCAAACCAAACATGATGTGGTGATTTGTCAGTGACACTCTTTTATTTTGCAAATTTCAGCATCAAAGATGTTTCAAAAGACACTAAAAGCCGAATATGACTGTTGTTCCAAGGTGCTGAAAAGTCACAGAGAAATGAGCATGGATCACTTGGACCATTGCATCATAAGAGTCTTGCAGTACTGAACAAAAAGCTTCACAGAAACCCATGTCAAAGCATCACCCCAGGGAAGAGCCTGTAAAATCAGGTATTCAGTAGCATGCCAGAACTAGAAATAATAAACCTATAACACAATAAGACAGAGACAGAAGACAGGATTTTCTGCCTGCCAAACATCATGAAGTCATTCACAGAGTAAATGTAGTTAGTCAACAAACAGATCCTTATAGATTCAATATTATCTAATGAAATTCAGATATGATAGCTCTTCACGGGGATGTAAAAAGCACAGAAAAATGTGTCAGATCTTCTCACACAGACCTTCTGAACACTTATTAATAATGTTGGCCCTGATTCCAGACACCAGGGTTAAATCACACACCTTTCTTGAAACTGAATTCCCTCGCACCATCCATTCTCAAGTCACTTTGCTGTCCTTCAGTTTCTCCTCAATTGTTTTGCTTTTTTTCTACTGGTCAGGAAATCCACAGAGGAACTCTTTAATCTTCATTATTTTGAGTACTTTCACATTTACTGTGATTTTCATCCAGTCGGTTGAAAAGCCTAACAAAATTTTGTGCAAAATGAAGGATGCACTATGGATTATTTCACTGCTTCTGTCAGGACCCGTTTCAATGTACATTTCACATTCTCATGCTTGTTTTTTTATTGACCATGCTTCTTTTCTCACTTTCCATCTTGCTACTTTTCCTTCAACACCAACCTACATTCATATAGCCTTTTCCTACTTTTGACATAACTCTTTAAATCCAGCAAGGTGGGTTTTAACCAATTCCTTTTTTTTTTTTTTCTGGTTTTAGAACATCTTGCTACCCATTTTGTTTGAATTTTTCAAAAAATTAGCCTCCAGTCAACACCTACCCTTCTCATTTCCCAAAACTTCTTACCTTTTACAGCAAAATTCTAATTTTATTCATTGCTACTATGTTTTCTTTCTGTTATTTCTCTTTTGCATTTTTATGTGAATATATTTTAAATTGTTCTCTATTTCTCCAACCAAATATTTCCTTATTTTTTTTTTATTTCATATTTGCAGTTGTGTGTCAGGGGACTGTCTTCATTATTTAGGGATCTATTTTGCTTTTAAGTAAAAAACTCTATAAATATTTGCTTTACCATGAAATCAGATGTTTATACTCTTTTATGATGCTTACTATTGTTTTCTGCATTCTTTTAAGGACATATGAAGATATTTTTTATACTCCTCAAGGAATCTGGTTCCACAGGATCCACCAAAGACATTTCCCTTTACAAAGGCATTTTAATAACTGTACAGATCTGGAGAGACTTTTCAGCTGTGGGATTCATGATTATATCATGAGAGAAAAATTTATGCGAACTCTCTCCCACCTTAGAAGGAGAAAGGAAGGGTAATAATAGAAGCATCAAGATGCCTTGGTGCTGCTGGCCATCTCTCTATTGCTGATAGAGGCCAGATGCCATTGACCTTCTTGGCCATCTGGGCACACTGATGGCTCATGTTCAGCTGGCTGTCAATCAGAACCCCCAGGTCCTTTTCTGCTGGGCAGATTTCCAAGCACTCTTCCTGCAGCCTGTAGTGCTGCCTGGAATTTTGACACAAGTGCTGCCTTAGCATTTTGCCTTGTTGAGCCTCATACCCTTGGCCTCAGCCCACTGATCCAGCCTGTCCAGATTTCTCTGCAGATCCTTCCTACCTTTCTGCAGAGTGACACTCCCACGCAGCCTGGTGTCTTCTGTGAAATTACTGAGGGTGCACTCAATCCCCTCATGCAGTTCATTCATAAAGGTATTAAACAGGACTGGCCCCAATACTGAACTTTGGGGAATCTCAACAGTGACCCTCCACCAACTCTATGTAGAAAAATTCACCACAATTCTCTGGCTGTCCAGCCAATTTTTGATCCAGTGAAAAGAGCACCTGTCCAAATTGTGGGCTGCCAGCTTTTCCAGGAGAATGCTGTGGGAGACAGTGCCAAAGGCTTTAGTCTAGATAGACAATACGTGAAGAATTTCCCTCACCCACTAGGCAGGTCATCTGGTCAGAAATGTAGATCAGGTTGGTCAAGCAGGATCTGCCTTTCCTAAACCCCTGCTGGCTGGGCCTGCTACCCTGGTTGTCCTGTACATGCTGTAGGATCCTACTCAAGGTAATCTGTTCCACAGTCCTTCAAAGCATCAGTCAGGCTGATAAAGCTGCAGTTCCCTGGATCCTCCTTCTAGCCCCTCTTGTGGGTGGTATCACAGTAGGCAACTTCCAGTCATCTTCCCAGCTACCTCTCCATCTAACCAGGACTGATAATAAATAATGGCTTGATGAGCTCTTCTGCTGACTCCCCCAGTATCCTCAGGTGAATTCTACCCAGCCCCATAGACCATTCGAACCCTTTGAGTATTTGAGGGTTGGAAGTGGCACAGCAGGCCACTGACTGCTTCCTCCTGTTTTACAAGGGGTGTCTTCTGCTCCATGTCTCTGTCTATCAGAGCGGGGGGTTGTTTGGCCTGAGGATAACTGGTATTTCTCTTAAAGACTATGTCAAAGAAGGCTCAGAAGTACCTCAGCCCTTTCCTCAGCCTTGGTAATGATATTCCTCTCCTTGTCCAATAAAAGAAAAGTGTAAGATGATGTGTCTCTTGGCTCTCATGTCTCATCCTCTTCAGAGTTATCACTAATCAAGTTCTTCACAGCATCATCATCTCTCCTTTGATTTTCCTCCTGGCACACTAATTATCATCTATTACAAATGTAAATCAAGCTTGTAGCACTGAAGTATACTTAACATGTTGCATATACATGAATTGCAATATTTTATCAAGGATGCTCACTCCTAAAAATAATTTGTATATAACTTTTAAAACCTACTCTTGGAATTTTAAGTACTCTTCTCCAGTAAGCTCTGCAGAACTCAGGGAGAAAATGCAACAACTAAGGGGGTAAATAAGCCCCTCTCCCTCTTTTTTAATGAGGCTATGCAGAATATTGTCATTTCTCTTCCTAGTAAGATGACATGTTGAGAGTTAGAATAGAGAGCTGTCATCTAAAAATGTTTTATCTCTTTACAGGAAGTTTTAAAAAACCCTGTTGGCTTTTTCAAGCACTAAATAAAAGAAAAATTATCTCAAGTCTTTATAGTCACAAGTTCAAAGGTTTCTATATCGTGGATATGATATGGATGGAAAAGAATTTTCTCTATTCAATGTGTTTCAGGGGCTATAAAATACATCCCTTGCTCTTACTGCAGAAGTTCTAAAATTTTGTCTACTGATTTCAAGATTTGCAGGATCATACTCCAAAAATAGTCAGTGATGTGTATTTAGGAACCAGTTGCTTATTTCACAATTCCAAGGGTCATTTAATTTATCTTGAAAAAATTCAGTGTCCATGAAAATACTATATAATGAACCTCTTAAAGTAGCATGAAATTACCTTAAATTACTCTGTAATACAGGTTTGTATCTTTTTATATTAATAGCTCATGTTTTGTTTTCATTGGGATTGTTAGGGTGTTTTGTAGTTGAACAGACTCATTTACTACAGTTTGCTGAGAAATTCTTCTTTCACAGTCCAAAATAATTGAATTTTTTCTGTTCAAAAGATGTCAGGATCTTACCATTTTGACATACAGAGGATAATTCACTTACAGGGATTATTTTTGTCAAAAATTAAAGATGGTCCTAAGATCTGTTTTTATTATCATGACCCGTCCCAGAGTTCCTGTTTGGCCCTGGACAAATCCTGGTGAACTCCATGGTGATGCAAGTTAAGATCTGGTTTTGCTAAACCTGAGTTAATAACTGTTATTTTATAAAGTTTTCCTTTCTCAGGAGAGTTCTTTCATGATTATACCAGCCACACTTTAATTCTTCCCATCTAGCCAGTCAATCACACTGACTTAGGTGGAGATTCCATTACATTAGCCTATCTGATCAAATTTCAGAGAAATATAAAACCTTCTGTAGGGCCAGATGAAAGGTTAGGTAATTCAATGGCTACTGGATCCACTGCTTGGATAAGAATTTAGGAAATCTGTCTGATTCTAAGAAGTTCTTATGGCCTCTTTTTTGAGCTCAAGACTATCCCAAATTTTAGGATGCCGCACTCCTCTATCCTCACTTTCACAAGCTACTGCTTTGAAGTCTCAAAAATCAGGAGACCTGGGAATTTGACCATTCTTAGCAGAGTCTTTTCAAAGCCACAGGACTGTTTTTTTTGGGGGGGAAACACCATATTCATTTGGCAGAGAGGGAATTCAGACCAGAGGGATGCCCCAGTTACCCTGTTGAGGTGCCCAGCTGAGGTACAAGAATCAGGAGGCCAAGCATAGGAAGACAGATTTTTTTTCCTGCATAACATGGAAAGGGAGACAGGTGGAGGTTTTCAGGTGCCTTCTCATCTGACTACTTGTGCATTTTACCTGCACATTTTATAAAATAAAATGCACAAGCAAAATACACAGAAGATTAAGAGAAATGTTGTTCTCTGTAAGAAGATATTTTATCCTTGGAACAGGAAATAAAAACCCCAAACTTCTTTATATAATCCATCACTTGTAAATCTTAATTTCATTAAGACTGAGGATTTTTTCTTTGAGGAGAGAGTCATGGTTGTTGGTAGACTCTTCTTCAAGTACTCACTATATCATGTGGGTGAAAGTTTTGAAGAGAATAGTCAGCTCTATTAATTAAAATTCAGTACTGCAGATATGCTTAATTTAAAATCTCTTAGAAAATTATGCACAGTTGGTTCATGTCCACAGAATTCCAAGAACTTCTTTGTTACACAGCTGCTGCAATTTTTATTTCTAGTCAATGATTTCTTTCATAATAAACTCAAGCTTTTAAAGCAATTTGGTAAAACTGTAATAGGTAAAAGGACTCTAGCCCTCATAAAAAAGCAGCAATAATACAGAAAATTGCCATGAATGATGTTCTGTCACATGGGTGATAAAAAGGAATTAGAAGCAAGTGCTTCATCGATTGCTAATATAATCACAAAATCACCACCCTGCACTGTGGAAAGTAAGCAGCTGACAATCTGGTTAAATCATTATCGTTATAAAATTAGTATTTTTTCAGCTTTAAATGTGAAGCAAGCACAACTCTAATTTAAGGCATTGAGAAGTGAAACCCAAGACTGTGGAAGGGTACTAGAGAAAAACTTGAGATTCTGCATCACAAATGGATGTTTGATCTTGCAGGGGTTTTCCCTTTGGCATATAAACCACCCAGAGCACTTCAGCATTTATGAGTCTTGGGGTGTCTTCTGAAAGGAGCCTGACATGTCTGTGTTGACAGTCCTGGAAGAGCCTCAAGCTCCTAAATCCTGGTGGGTGCCCTTATCTTGGCTCTGCATCACTGTGCATGCAGTGATGCAGCAGCCCTGCATCCTGGGTCTAGTGTCACAGGATGGGAATTGCAAAGGGCAGGCCACAGCAACCTCATGGTGCCCTGCAGTCAGGGTGCAGTATAGTGTCCCAGAAGTTCAGAACTGTGCCTGCAGTGGACTTTTTTGTTAATCAGCAGTTTCCTTGTCTCCTGTCTTAATTTCTTGTCAGAGTAGTATAAGCTTCCCAGGAATCAGTGAAATATTTTATGGAAAGAAATGGAGAATTTTACATGTGATTTAAAGTTGCTTTATAAAAAACTGCTGGAAAACATATCATAGATAGCATAAGATAAGAACTTTGCATTTACAAGTGATTGCTCTAGTCACTATGACAGGTCTTTCCTATCTCTTACCTCCAGGATCCTGAGAAATGAGATTAATATGAGTACAATTCTTTCTTCCCAAACTTTTCAAATACCTGAATTCTACCATGTTCTTTACTAAAGCTGTACCTTCACCTAGAGAGAATATTTTAGATGCCATTATATTCCAATAATATTTGATCCCTTTTTTTTTTCCTATTTCATAAGGAAACTTACTCAATTTTTTATGTATAGAAAGAATTTTGCAAACCTTCCTTCCAGAATATCCATGGTAATCTACTCAATATCATTACTAAGGACACTATTGCTTAGAGACACATTCCTTTCAGATTTAAAAAATCTGCAAATATAATATGATATTTAAAAATACAGCACAGCTTGGGTTTTCTTCATAGATTTTGTTTTACAACTGATCATTGAAATAACCACTCAGTTTTCACTGTCATTTGTCTTCTATCAAATAAATTGTGATCGACAACACAGGTTTTGTTACACTGAGATGAAACCACAGATATTGTATTTTTAGCTGCTGAAGTATGCATTTTACTGGAAAGGCATATGTAATGTAAGCCAGAATCTCTTTAGCTATGGGTTTGCCAAAATTGCTGCTTTACAGGCTTCTACTCTTCTAAAATGAGGGGTTTTTTCTTACTACATTTTTTATTCCAGTTTTCCAATTTCAATTGCATTAAGAAGAAATGTAATTCATGCTCCCTCTTAATTTGTCTTGTCAAGGGTGACTTGTGCTTTTGTGTTTGTTTTTGGTTTGTTTGATGGTTTTTCTCTAGGGATATGGTGGTGTTTCCATCTGACTGTTGCAGTTCTTAGTGTAGTGCAAAGTCTCCTGAGTGAATAGCTGAGTACTCACAGTGTTAAAACCTTACATTTGTAATCTCCAAATTAATTGTATCCTGGTCACATGTTTACTACAAATTCATTACTGCTAAAACATTTAATTTTTCATGAAAACTACAAAATTTCTATGGTAAGAAAGAAACCTGCTTCCCTTATCGCTACTAAACTAGGAGATAGGGCATTGCTGATCTAGCCAGTCTTCATCACATTTATTTCTGGTTATGGAACAAAAGACTGCACCATATTAAAGATTTTCTGGTTCTGAGTAGCATATGTACCTCCTGTCTCTTTATGCCTAGAGCATCTGTTAATAGGAATATTTTCAACTTGAACTACCTAAAGGCAGATTGTAAGGAGTGCATTTGCAAAGCAAACTGGTGCATAAAATGTGTAGAATTTTCTGTGCTGCATCAAATCATATTTCTTCAGTTTCATTTCAGATTAATTTACCAATCACTACAGATAATGAAACAGTCTGAGTGCATGATCTTAGAGAGTCAAGAAATAATACTTGGAGTAGAAATGTATTAACTACTTTAAATATTTTAATTATCTTCCTTTTCCTTTTTTTTTTTTTCCTAAAAATTGCCATTCTGTAGCAAGAAGATCAGAAAAACTATTAAGATCAGGAAAAAATTGATTTATTTTTATGGCGATGTTAATAAATTTGTCTGGGGATGGAACCAGTCACTACATTAGAGGTCATGCAGATGCTACCATTCAGAGGGATGTTGACAGACTGGAGAAATGGGCTGAGAGAAACTTCATGAAGTTCAGCATGGCAAAATGCAGAGTCCTGCTACATGGAAGACCCCCTGGCAGTGCTAGACTGGGCAGTAATAGACTAAGGAGCAGCTCTGGCAAAGAGACCCTGAGGGGGACATTGAGCTGAGCACAAACCTGCAGTGTGCCCTGACAGCAACGACAGCCAGCAGCACTAATGGAGGCACAGTCAGCAGCTCCAGGGAAGTGAATATTCATACCTTTGCTCAGAGCTGATTACACAGATTCTAATTTCCCTGTCCTGTACAGCAAAGACATTGATAAGCCACCAGGGCAATCAGGATTGGATTACTTGCCTGATGAGTTGAGACTTAGAGACCAGGGCTTGTTCAGCCTGGAGAAGAGATGCTGTGGGACTCTTAACAAAAGCATATATTTGCCTGTGGGGAAGTCAGAAAGGAGACAGAGTCAGGTCCTTTGATATAGGATCACAGAATCACGTAGGTTGGAAAAATAACTTACATACAGTTAAATCCACAAGTTAAGCACTGCTGAGCCCACCACCCCAAGCCATGCAGCATGGTGGATGGATGAGAGTCAGCAGGTATAACTTGAAACAGGGAAGTTTCTGGGTGTGAAGAGAAACCTCTTCCCAATGAGAGCACCTAGTGAACAGAGCAAGTTGCTCAGACAGATTCCACTGCCTCTGTCTTTGGAGACTTTCAGGGCATCTGGACAGAGCACTGAAAAACTTGGCTTGACCTCAGAGCAGCCCCTGCTTTGACCAAGAGGTTGGGCTTGGTGAAGTTTGTTTACACCTGAGTTGCCCTCTGTTCCTATAAATAGGCTACAGTACTACATTTTCAAAGGTATCTTTGCTTGTATGTCCAGTTGAGAGCATTTGTAGGACTATTTGATTAGTTCCATTTGGCTACAGTATATACAAATTTCTGTGAAGCATACATGGTAAATTCTAGACTCTACAAAAATTTTAACAATTTTGAATAATCATTAAATGGTTATTTTACTTTTTCTAACATATTATATCAAAATCAGAATGAATCTAAAGGGTTTACATGCTAACTTTTTTATATTGAAAATATTATCATTTTATCCCTAAATTTCAGTATTAAAAAAGACAGTGATAGACACAATTAGTGCTATCAGTAACATAGGCATAGGTCACTTAAACCACATAATATAGGTGATCTGATAAATTTTATATAAGTAATCAAACAAGGCATCTCCTTTATTGCATTACAGTGGCAACAGAACTACTGCTTTCCTTTCCTGTTGTCATCTTATTGCAAAGCTCCCATACCTTCTCAGCGATTTCTCAGGGGCAGCTCCTCGCAGCACTGACTCCTTCTTCTCATTAGAGACAACAAACTCCAGCTCTCTTCACAGCCCAACCAACAAACTCCAGCTCTCCCCTCACCCAGCTAACCCATTCTTTTGCAGCACTCATCTTCTTATTGGACACAGCTGTGGCCTATTAAGGGCAGGCCTGTTCCTAATATTTGGTGATTAGTGCAGCTGCAACTCCTCAGGGGTGAGATTGCCTTCTGAACTATTCTCTTACATTCTATCCCTCCACGCTCTCCTTGACATGAACACAGCTCTGTGTGTCCAAGACCTTCTAGAAGAGAAAACCAAAAAGCCTTGATGCAAAACTAAGGCTGGAACAACTGGGATATATCCCTTCAAGATTTATCCAAGGAGAAAGTTATTCAGAGCATCTGTTTTGCATGTCCTGTCTCCTTTAATATATCAGAGCTACAATAAATGGCTTAGATAAGATGCACATACTGGATTAGTTGTGATCTAGACACTAATAATTACATTTCATAACACACCAAATGGTTTCAATAACCTTCTTAATGCCATTGTGTACTTTTAAAACATGAAGAATTACAGAATTGTGATCCCTGAGAATGAAGAAGGAAAAAAGCCCCAGGAATTACTCAAGACCTTTCTCTGTACAAGCCCTGGACATCAACAAACCAAGTATTTCACCAAGTTCCTCTGGGTCCACTCCAACAGGTCCATATCTTTCCTAGAGGGAGCCGACACAGCTGGGACAGCTGATCTGAACTAACCAAAAGTAATATTCCATAGCACATGTCATCATATTCAGCAGTAAAAATTAGGGTGAACATGCCATGCTCAGCAGTAAAATCTGGGGTGAAGGAGGTATGTTTGCAGTTGTGGCATTTGTCTTCTCAACTAACTCTGCTGTGGCTACTTGAAGGCCTGCTTTCCTAGATATGACTAAATACTTCCTGCATGGAAAGTAGTGAATTAATTCCTTATTTTGCTCTGCCTGTACACAGTTTTTGTTTTTCCTATAAAAATGTCTCTATCTCAACCCATTAATTTTCTTGCTTTTACCTTTTTGATTCTATATCCCAGTAAGCAAAGGGCTCTGTGGGGCTTATGTGCATACCAGGCTTAACCCAAAACAGCTGCTTGCAACACTTTACTTTCCCCAAAGGAAAAAAGAAATCCTGGAGAGATTTTAAGTCTGTTTTCTGAATTGTGGAACCATCTGAAGATATGGAAGATCTGAAACCTGCAAGAGTGATGTATAAGAAAGGTCTGAGATGCAGCTATTTCACTCAAAGATCATCCATTCTGGAGTAGAAAAGAAAGAAAGATATATCAATCAATTCTCTTTGACTTCTATTAATCTAGTTTTTGCTCTATCTTTCAAAACTTAGCATTTTCTAGATTAACTAAGTTTTCTATGAAATACTAGTACATATGTACATTAAAAATTTTCTAGTGGTCAAAAATTCTTAGTTAAGTCTTACACTTACCATGACAAAAAAAATTAATTATGATATAATAATGAATTTAGACCCATATTCTGTAGCTGAAACATTTATACACTTATTTACCAGCATATTATTCTTCTTATTGTTTTTATTCAGCCATAATGTTCTCTTTAATTCTTCTGCTAAGTGCCTGAACAGGGCAGGCTGACTTGCTAAAGCAAGTTGTTAAGGGCATTGACCAAATGCTTCTTAAACATTGACAGGCTTGGGGTATTGAACACATATCCAAAAATCCAGTTTTGGTTTCTTGGTAAAGAAATGCTTCCTAATGCCAAATCTGAACCTCTGCTGATGCAGCTTTGAACCATTCCCATGCTATCACTAGATACCAAGGAGTTGAGATCAACAAGTACTTCACTTTTGGAAGGATCCTATGGAAGAATTATAAAACTACTTCTCTCAGAAGTTAAAAATTAAATTACTACTACAGTATTGTGTCATGGAAGTATAAAATCATTATGTTATTTATCAGTTCTAATCTTCAACTTTGATATTAGACCATGGACCAAACATCTCGAAACATTATTTTTTGTCCAGTTTTGAAGACAGTATTTTGCATGATCTTAAATGTCAGGGAATGATGAGATCAAGCAGGAAACTGAGAGCTAAGAGTGAGAGAGGCCCTCAGAGGACAAACTCGTCAAGTCCCACAATATCTAATCATGACAGAAGGTCTGGGACAGGGATTTTGAGCAAGCTGTCTAATGGTCAGACAAGGCTTCACAGACAAGATGAACCCAAGCCTAGGTGGGAAGTCTGTGCCCACAGGTCAAGGCCAGGATCAGGGGCAAGATGGCAACCTAACTCCAGCTATGGCTCAAAGTGCCTGCATAGAAATTCTGCTCCCACACGAAGAAGGGAAGGAGCCATATAGGTTTGCTTCATCTCCATCTCATCCAGCTCTTCTCAATCACCTGATAATGGTTGTGCAGCTGCACTGCATCCAGCCTTGAGCAGAGACTAACAAGCACTTGGGGAACATGGTGTTTTCAATGGCCAAAACTGGAATTTTGCTCTTAGCATTGTCTAGTTTTAGAAAGAAGGTAAAATTGAATGTAAAAACATTTCTTTGCTAGAATATTACATTGTACAGAATAATATGATGGCACAGCTACATGACAAGATGCCAGTTCCCTGCCAAAACACATTTGACAAAAAGCTTTTTTCAGCTTAGGAAAGCTTCCATCAATTCATATATTCAAACTGAAGGTATCATGGGAGGCTCATTGGTATACAAATGCCTTGCACCTGTTTTTTTAACAGATACAGATGAGAACAGTGGGATGCTGGCTCTTACAATGCAGAGCAGAAGGTATTTACCTTACCTGGCACAAATAATAAGTTATATTTTTTGTTGTAAGATTTAATGTACAATTTAAGATAAAAAACAAGCAAGCAAAATCTTAACAGTACCATAAAATATTTCCTTTAAGTAAAACATATGTTTTGTCAATGAACATACTTTGATTTCTTCACCTTCCAGAAAGCACAGAAAGTCACTTGTCACACCATGATAATAATGAGTGATATACTGAAAGTATCTCTCACTAAAGAGAGCACAGCAACCAGTGACAAATATAAGTGAGAAAAAGGAAACTATGTGTACAAGAGCAGTAAACTATATGACAGCCATAAGGATGAGTACAGGATAGTTGTTTCCCTGGTTATATTACTATATATAATTTACATTTAATTATTTATGTTATCTTTATTTTTTGCCATCTTGGATAGCAGATATTCTTCATTACATCTACAGTTCACAAATAAGGTAATTCTTTATAACTTCTCTATTTTACTTTCTAGAGTTTTACGGAAGTCACTGATGAGTCTTTAAACTCTGTTAAATGGGACTTTTTCTTGGACCAGGTCCAGCAGAGGGCAACATAGATAATTAAGGGATTTGAGCATCTCTGCTGCAAGGAAAGGCTGAGGGAGCTGGGCCTGTTCAGCCTCGAGAAGAAACTGAGAGGAGACCTCATCAATAATATATATAAATAAAATAATTTGTATCTGAAGGGAGGGTGTCAAGAGGATGGACCCAGGATCTTAGTGGTGCTGAGCAATAGGACAAGGAGGCAACAGGCAGAAACTGCTGCACAGGAAGTTCTGCCTGAATCTGAGGAAGAGCTACTTGGCAGGTGACCATGCCCTGGAAAACATTGCCCAGAGGGGTTGTGGAGTCTCCCTCACTGGAGAGATTCAAGAACCATCTGGATGCAAACCTGTTCAATGTGCTCTAGGATGACCCTGTTTGAGCAGAGAGGTTGGATCAGATGATTCACTGTGATCCTTTCCAATCACCATTCTGTGATTCAGTTTGGAAAATCAGAGGCATTTTTATTTGAAATTAAATGTATTTGAGACGTTATTCAACCAGAACTCTTAGGAAAAGAACGTATTAAGGAAAGATAGACATATGTTTTGAGGAATTTCTTCAGCTTTTGAAGCTCTCTCTTCCCTAGACTTTTGGTTCCTCAGTGAGGTGTAAGTGTAGCATGAAGCCCTGAAATACTATCTGAATTGTGTTAACCATGCTTTGAGCAGGAGCTTCAATTCTAGAAAGCTCCTGTATTCCCTTCAAATTTGATTGATCCATTATCTAGATTAATTAATTAATCATGTCTGTGACATTTTTAAGGTTAACAACCTTTCTTTAAAATGGATGGGCTGGTTTGTTTTTTGTCTAAAGAGAGTAAAGTATAGAGGGGGTTGCAATTATCAATTTGTTCCTATTACAGGTGTTTTTCAGGCTGTCCTGAAACTTGTGAAATCTCACTTGCAGGTATAAGTTTACATCTGTAGGTTTTATTTGTGCACTGAACTTATTTTGAAATGGACACACATGTATATATATATTGTAATTTAAAAGATAGATTTTCTATATGAGGTAAAATGGCATCCTAAATATTTATTTATTTAGACCTCTAATTTGTATCTTTGTTTATTATTCACTAAGTGAGTATCATTATGGATTAGGTACAGTTGAAGAAAACTTTTCACATACAATTTCATACAATTTTATTACTTAATTTTTTCCTGTTTCTGTTGACAGAATTTGTTATGAAGTTCTTGTTTTCTAGTAACTTTGCCTCTACTTGACAAGCAATTGGCATGAAAAAGAAAAACAAAAAAACCACATGGCAAGCATGTTCTACTTAACTATTCCTTTTAGGTGTTCTACATTCAAGAGGTGAATTTCTATCTGTGTAATAAATTTTTTCCCAACTGAAATGCATGTATGTAATTAAATGATTCCAGTTATACATTTGACATTTGCCTGAACACTCAGATGAAAAAATATTGTCTTTCAAATATATTTCTAACAAAAATCAGAAGAGGCTGCAAAGCTAGTCAAAATGAAAATATAGTAAATGTAATTGTATTGAGGTCTGGAAAAGTCATAGTCTGGAAGATAGGTTTCTGTGTGGAGTTCTCAAAACCTAAAGATGGGAGATGCTTTAGAACAGGAACAGGCTTTGGCTATCTATGATGTTTACATAATTTTTCCATTGTTTAATAGAGACCAATAGGTTTCAATGAAGGATAGCTGGAAAATTTAGAAAGATGTGGGAGTCAGAAGAAGGAAAAACTTGCACTAATAACCTCGTTCAGAAGCCAATATACAGTGAAGACAACCCTACCTTGTCACGTAAATTCCACACTTGGGCTTTGAGCTGTACCCTGAGGATGAAGCCCAAGGTGGAAAAGCTAAATGTTGAGACTGGGACTCAGTTGCCTTCAGTGGTCACAAGTGTCTCGCTCCCCTGGATCCATGGTGCAGGCCCAGCTTGGACCAGAGGGTTTGAAGAAGTACATGACATGAGGCAGGGGGTGTTTTTCAAAGAGAGAGATGTTTGTGAGTTAAATTGAAATCTTAAAGCAAAAATTATTCTCTTCCACCCATCCTGCTTATTTACTAAATGTTACTTTAAATACCACAGTTCTTGCAGACCTCCCACAATTTTCTTTTGACATCAGGAATGCATTTGGAGGATGGTTAAATATGGAGCTTTCAGGTGACATATAGTACATCATAGAGTAAATAATCCCATTAATATGGGATAAACTCCCAAGAGTCTAATATCCAATTAAACTCTCCCTTTATCCTTTACCATAAATATTAAAGGTACAGAACCTATTGATCAGGCAATTTCAACCACCTACAGAATTAAATGAGACATTCTGAGGTGAAATAACCCATGAAATCCACCAACATCCTTGGTGTTTATAGGAATAGGTAGAAACTGATGGAAAGAATAAATGAACGAAGATAGGAAAATTGTCTGATAAAGTCAAAATAATGTCATCTACAACACTGGGAACTTCAAATCAGTCACATTATAAAAAATTTTAAAGGAAGGAAAGCAACAATAACAAAATTGGTTTAATTTGGAAAGAGAAATTAGGTTCTGACAAAAAAAATCACAAAGTTTAATGAACACTTCCTGGTGCTTAATAAAGGATGTCTGACTGCTCATTAGCTCTATGTATGAGAAGTTTTTGTTTCTATGTGGTTTTCTCTAAAGTGAAACAAAGAGATTGTGTTACAACTTTCATTTTTTAATTCATGATAAGAGAAACTGATGACAAAATAATAACATTAATCTAGCCACAGATATGGGAACATCTGGAAATGGGAGTAACTTAGAGCAAATAAATTTCTAAATAGAAAATGGTAGTCTGAAAGATACTCGTCTTAAAATAACTACTGTTTGGATTTTTTAGTGAAAAACTGCATTCACTATTGACATAAACAGATTTTATGTGTAAAAAGTGCAGTTTGTCCCTTTGAGAAAGTGGCTTGATGTTTCTCCTAAAGGTGTATATTTAAAACATGCAACAGAGAAAGCATTATAAGACACAGAGAGTTTTGTTTTGAAGATCCCTAAACAAACAATTTGAATTAAATTTCATTTTAAATGATTCTGCATAACTTTCTTCATTAAAGGTGAGAGCAGATAAATAACAATTTTTCCTTACAAACCCGTTATGGAGTAAAATGTTGATTCATGATAGTGACGGACAAGACACACTGAAAACTTTGACAGGGGCCTGTTCTGGCAGAAGGTTTCTCAGCAGGGAAATATGGGCATATTGGAAGAAAAAAGTCTGCTCCAGCTGGTCAGGATCCAGATTTGTGTCATTCCAGCCTAACAAGAGTTGTCCTTGGCTCCCCTGAGGTAGGGGACCAATTACAGCTGGCCATTTCTTCAGCTGCATAAATGATTTCTTGGTAAACATAGTTAATTAATAGCATGACTCAGTAAATATCTACTCCTTGACATTATAGACAAAGAAAAGTTTTTTCCTTTTTGTTCAATAAAACTTATATTAAATTGCATCTTTTCACTCAAAACATTTTGTTATGACTACCATTTTCTTGGTAGCCCTTGTCAGGGGAACCAGTTAATTGCTACTCCAAAGATTTTCCAATCTTTTCAAACAGACAGCTTTAAGGTAACTAGCTACCACAAATCCAGGTTTTATTGGACCAAAAATATAAAAAAAACCCCAATTTTTCCACTTATGAGACGAGGAATTCTCTTTAGACCTATCTTCTGGAGTTTTTGGGTTGTTTTCTTTAATTTGGTTTGTGTTTTTTTTTATTTTGTGGGGTTTTGCTGCTGTTGTTGTTGTTGCAGCTCCAAATGAGCCAATTGAAGCCAACAGTGAGACACACCTGTAACAAGTGCTAGAACATACCACCTGCACCACAACTTCTGTCCTGAGCAGAAAAACAGAGCAACATAACCCTAGCAAAGAGACCTTCCTTCTAGGGGATTTCAAATTTTTTGATGCTGTCCTAAAGAGTTATTGCTTTGGCTTGCTCTCTCCTAGGTCACATATGAATGTACACTACCAAGAAGGTTCTTTGCTGCTGTCCACCACCTTTGAAGTTTAGCTACTTGCATACATCAGCTCCTATTGTCCTGTGTCTTTAATGTCTTCACATCTATGCCCAGACTGTCCCCAAGGTGAGTTCCACGGTTTAGAATTATTATTTATCACATGTCAAGAGGCATTTAATTTTGCAAGGATTTAATTGTTTATTGAACAGTGTATGCAAGCCTAAAACTTCTCTGTGTTTACAAATTAATGGATTTAAACCTTTTATTTCATTCTATCTTCTACCTAGTCATTACTTCTGTGGTCTTAGTCTATATTTGGTACAATTTTGTATCAAAATTTATTAACAAGTGTAATGCTATAATTAAAACAAAAATGAAGATAGAGTATTGAAATATCAGTCATGAGTTAAGATAATGTATGACCAGAGCACTATATTAAGTTTAAAAATTTACATATTTATTGTAAATAATCAAACCCAATATTTATTCTATGCCTAAAATTCTATCAAAAACATTCCTCAAAAGACTGAATCCCTGCTTCTGAACATACCTAACAAACATCATAAAAACTGAGCAGTTAGAGGTTTAGCTGGCACCTAATAAAATTTGGATCCAAAAATAAATCCAACAAAATTGGGATCCAAAAATTTGATTTTTCTTTCACTTGTGGCAATAATTTCTTTTTCTAAATTCTTCCATCCCCCTAAAGCAATAATCATAGTGAACTATAGCATAAAAAATTATGCTTCTCTTGAGGATGAGAAGGCAGGCAGGCAAAATGAGATAAAAATGAGCTAATATTTGGCAGCAGGGGAGGAGTTAAAGTGTGGGATTGTACTGATTCTTTTGCAGAGTTACTTGAAACATTCCAGACTACTTCATGATTAAAATAAGCATAAAGTACATATTATTACAGTAAAAATATTAAAATGTCTTAAAGATTCAGTACTAAGTTGCATATTACATGAAGAAATTACAATTATGCAATTGGAATTTCCCACAATATTTCAAGGAAGGCATTGGTTTTGGTGAAGAGGTCAGTTTATTTGACTAAAATGAATTTATATAATTTCCTATTGTAGTCTAGGTTTTTTGTACAGTGCTTGTACAATTTCCCAGACAAGACTTAATCTTGCTTAAGGTATGTGACAAAGGAAGAACAGAACTTTGTAAAAGTATCATACTATACAGAAAAATGGACACTTAATAATATTAAGGGGGGTGTTGAAAACAATTATTTAAATAACCCAATTGGTGCTCATTATTAAATTTCAATTGTTTCATACACAAGTCTCTACTCAGTAGCATATAAAGATAGTTATGAAATATGCCTTGAACATATATTATTTTGGTGAATTTCCACTGTAATGAAACCTACTTGAAGTCGTGAATGTATACATTACTGAAAAAAGAACAAATTATTTAAAGTTCTACTTTTTTACAAGCCTATGACTGTCTATCTGGTAGTGCCATATAAATATGAGTTTGTTTTAGTATAATTGATCTCATTGTATAAAGAATAAAAAACCAAACCAAATGTATGAAGCAGTTTCCTTTGAGCAGAGCTAGTATACAAATCTCTCTTGTTTTCATTCAAGGGCCACTGTACCATTTTACTATCCAAACCTTGCTGTATGAGAAGGATTGTATACTAAATAAAAACAAGTGATTAGATAATAAGATTGAGATGTTTTGGGATGCACTAGAATGCTCTATGTAGTAACTATTACACTTAATTATTACACAATTACTATTCTTCTAGCTTAAAATATAATTACATTTGTAACACAAAGTTTTCTATAAGCAATGGAAAGTCAGAGGTGGCTCATTAAAATCAGTGATGACCATGCTAAATCTTATATTTGCTGGGACAAAAATTCTCCAGTAATCACTGCTAGGTATAAAAATGCTCAGATTCAGATAGGAAATCACATTTTTCTTTCAGACATCTGTTGTACAAATGTATAGTCCAACTGTTAAAACAGCATGGACGTCATGGAGCAATTCCTCAGTTGGTAAGGGATGGGGCAAATCTGCCAGGAGGTTCCCACCCACAGAAAATGAACAGGGTTCTTGAAACAAGTTCAATGACTTTGTCAAAAAGAATGCTAATTTTCCCTTTGATCTCTCAGTCTATATTTTTTATTACGCTTGCTATGAAATTGTGATTAACTAAACATGCCAAGAGCTCTTCTTCTGTGAGTATGATTAGTCTAATGGCTCTTTGTCATTTCAATTTTACACAAAGAAAGGAAACTTCCCTGATGATTAGAAGGAAATAAGGAAGTGTCTGAGAATACCACCTTATCTGAATATGAGTGATTATACTATTTCTCTTTGGAAATTACTATGAATGGAGTTTATTGTAGTGCTCTCTTGATTATGAAGAGCTTACATGTCAAAATGTTGAAACACTAATAGCTTTTTCTTTTCAACTATATTTGGAATGTGTAAAGAAGTTTAATTTTTTTAGTGTTCTTTCTTTTATTTACATATAATTTCTGTATTTAGTTCTTTTCTCTCCCTTATGATATGAATACCCTGCTAGATCAAAATAATTTAAAAGTGTCTGCTATATGTGCTAATTTTTATTGTAAAAAATATTCTGTAATTAATGTATAGAAGTCTTATGACAAGCATTTTGTAGATTTTTTAGACTATAATACTACATATATTTATTATGTAATTTTAAACTTTACTATAATTTTCAAAATAGAAAATGAATTTGAACATTCAGTCTTGCCTAAGAAGAATTTATCATTGTCTTCTATGGAGAAATCCTTCAGTAGAAATAATGATATTAAGGAAAATCTTTAGCCTGGTGAAGACTTTAAGACAAAAGTTTCTAGTAAACCATGTATTCTACTAGGATGTATAAGGCACAACACACAGACAAACACAAGATCTGAATAATCATTGCATTTGTTTCAATTGCTCCAGAAAGGAATTTTGATTTCTAGTTGAAACTTATTCTAAATTCTGTTACTTGGATTGTGGGTTCCATTAAATCTTCCAAATCAAAATGAAAATATGAATAAGCTTCTTAATTGTTTCAGCTTACTTAAGCATCCTAAACTAATAAAAAATAAATGTGAAGCTTTAATTGCCTTAAAACTTGTCTTTAATATGCACTTGTGGTTTGCCAGATGTCCACCTCACAATTTTACAGAGCTTGCTTTATCTAGCTTGGTTGGGTGAGTTTTACCAATCACCTCTACTGTGCAGAGGTAGAGGTTAATTATGAAAAGCAGAAGTATTTTTTGAAGTGCTTCTCTTCCTCCATGATTGTTCACAATGACTTACCAGTGTCACAATCTCTTAATACAAAGAGCAAAAAACTGATAGTGCCATATAGGAATTCACTTTAACAAAGCATTTTTCTAGTTAATCTCTTAGATTCCACATCGGTGGCACATAATGAGGATTTTGGCTGAGGGACACAAGCTGCAAAGTTTGGTAGCTCCAAGAAAAGCTTTCAGAATTTTTTTATTTTATTTCCATGAAATCTAGTTGAAAACTGATTAGGTAGACATGTTCCTTTTATGAGAAATTACCTTCTTTTTTACAAGCCACTACAAGATAGTGTGCTACAAGATAAATCTCACTGAGGAAGTTTTTCTGATAACAGAAGGTATATTTTCAATATAATTCTATTAATATTTTATAAATATACAGGTTATTTCTTTAAATATATTATTTAACTACATTAAACAATTTCCTTCTGAAGGATTTAGTTCATTTATCACCCATTATTAGAATAATAGATGTTTCATTTCAAACCATAATATGTAACACAAATTATATAATAGTTCAGGAGACTGGCCTTGCATTCTGGATCTACCTGACTTCTTTTTTCCCTCAGGTGCTCAAGAGTATTTTTGTTGAACTTAGAAGAATCCTTCATTATATAAACTTATGGTATTTTTCTTCCTTTAGGGAATTGTCCTCATAATAATTTTTTCCCAAGAAGTTATGTCTGCTTCACATCTGGTAGCGAATACTTACTGATATCTTTGAAAAGAAGTTAGTGGGCCTGGTCCTGAGCCTGACACTGGCACAAGAGGAGCTCTAATGTAAATAGATCCTTGCAGAAGTACACAGTGACTTGAACTACCTGGGAAATCAGTTGTTATAGTAAGCCCTCTCCATCCCTGCCGTGCTCACACACTTACAAATGAGTAAACACATCCATCTGGCATGCTGTCAGCCGAGAATACTTAGAAATACAGGGCAGATATTCTTCCAACCCTGATTTCCCCTGTTTCTGCTAACAAAACTCAGAGAAGACACCCAGACGTTTAGATAAACCGCAAGCATCCTGACAGGTTCAGAATAAACCCTCAAGGTCTTTATAAGATCATAAAAATGTAAAATAATTTAGGTTGGAAGGCATCTCTGGAGGCCCCATTCTACCATTCTTTCCTCAAAGAAAGAGGAAACTTCAGAAGTAGATCAGATGGCCTAGAATCCCTCTCAGTTAAGATTTGGGTATCTTGTATGTTGTATGTGCCACCACCTCCTTAAAAGCTCACTATTTCTTTATATTGACACCTTATTCCTGATTCAGACAGACAAATTCAGGTGTACAATTCAGTAATAGGGACATCTGATGCCATTTGATGTGACCTAGACATGAGACCTGTCTCCACCTGGCAGAAGAACATGGGGCACTCACAGGTCTCATAATGTACTACAGCCCTGTGTGGATGGCCTGAGCAGCACAGGGGTGAGTTCCAGTCCAGTCAGTGTCATGAAGTCATTGTATTCAGCCTAATTTACCAGTTTAGGACTGAAGTATTTAGAGCTAGATGTCTAAGGATTTAAAACATTAAGTTCACAAAAAAAGGGGTTTTTTTCTGTTCTTGAATACCTCTTTCAGGATGGGTAAATTATTCCTTCATTAGTAGGAGTGGTCTCATTACACTGCCTAACTCCCAGGTGGCTGGAACAGGTAAACTAAATCCCATCTTGTATGACCTACATATGTCAGGAGCATTAGCTTAATTCCAACACATTGGCTTTGAAAAATCTTCCTGAGAAATGACATTAGAATATCATTCAATTTGTGTTGTGGATGTGTTTCTATTGACAATTTTTGCCTCAATCTAAAAAGGTGAGCAAGATTTATTTATTGACTGATTGATGAAGATAACACACCGGCACTCTCTGACAAGCTTTGGTGTTTTAATTATTATGATGTACAAACAATAACCTTCCTTAGATATGTCATACAACTTTTAATAAAATATGTGAATACTTGCTCTCATTGCATGCTTTATGAGGTTCATATACATCTCATTATATGCAGCTTGTGTGCATTTATGTGGTTTCTATTTAATGGGAGATGCAAACCATTTCTGATTTAATTTTTGGTTTCAGCTTTTGCCATTCTTGCCCTTTTTTTTCACACAGTTATATGTATTTAAAAGGCACTTGTACATCTTGGATATACCATTCTGATTAAGTGGGCTACTTGAAAATGTTTTAAGTATTGAGAAATTAAATTTTAATAATGCAAGGAACAAAGGTGTGCTCTTAGGAATAAAGGTGTACTCTTTAGAATCTATTAGAAACGTGACATAGTTCAAGAGCTCCCTCTTCTGACACCAAACACTATCAGAACACTTAGTCTAAAAGAAAATCTATTTGGGAAGGTGATTTAATGGCTCTGAGAGTCTCAACGTTTACATTTTTTACCACTATTTTTTTTTGTCCAGGTCAAATCTGAGATTCTATACAAATTTGTTACTTTTAAAAAAGTAATGCAAATGCTGACCAGCACCCACCTATTTTTAGTAAACCATGCATTTCATAATGGGGAAAATTTTTTTCCAAAGTAGGAATAGCAGTTCACCATTTTATTATACATATTGCTAAACTAGACAACAAAATATGATGTGTAATATACATGTGGATACACAAACACATATATATATTTATATTTTTATGTGTCCTGGTGGGACAGGACCACTGAACTGTAATGGAGAACAATCATAAGCTTTAAACATCAACCACAAGCATCACTTCATTGAATGCAAAAATTGGGTGAGATTTTCAACTCTGTACAAATTTAGTTTCCAAGGTGATGTTAGAATAATATAGATCTTAATCTATGTATAAATGTGCAAGTAATGAGGAATTCTGCAGTATTGTTTTCCCCAGGCTAGAATTCAGAATCCACTATTAGAACGTAGACTTCTGTTACAAAGCACATGGGGACACAGACTTCAAAATGGCAACCAGGAGGAACGGGATAATTAGCAGCAGCTGTCAATAGCCAGCATTCTTGTTGAGGGTCCATTCAAAGATAGAAACTGGGGAAGGATGGAGAAATTTTCCTTCAAGTCTCCACATGTTATTTCCTTGGAGATGCTCCACTTGAGATACAGTGCCCTGAAAAACAGCTACTAGCACTAAATCAAGCAAAAGTAGAGGGCCCTTCTTCCCTCTGCAAATTATCTTATCTTCTTGTTCTCAAGTTTAGTTTTCTTTTTGATGGATTAAATACTTCTCTAGAATGTAAGAAAGCAACATGCCATTCTTCCTTTCAGTAAGTCCTGAAGACGGGAAAAATAAAGAGAAGTTATTCCTATCTTATATGGCTTAAGTACTTACAGGAAGAAATTCCAGCCCCTGAAATCTGACCATAAATAAACCATTTGACTTTTGGAGAGATTTCAAATGCCTCTTTCTCCCCCTTCGGATGCTTTAACATTCGTTCTTTGAAGTATCCAAAGCTGAAGACCTGATTGGATATTTTATCATTTTCTGTATGCTGAATTAAGTTTTACACTTGGAAACAGATCTGCATTAAGTGCATTTGTACTTAATTATGAGAACTAGAAGTAGATAGGCTTTGAGAATAATTTTTTTCATGGAAGCATCTGCATAGTTGAAAAGAAATAGGTGGACACCTTTTCACTTTCTGGGGCACGGGTGGAAGTCTACCACACTGAATCCATTCAGTCAAAATAATTACAAAAATGTTTACTTCTGAATGAGCAAACATGATGTGTGTGTCACAATATTCAGCCACACCAGGATAAACAGATTTTTACATTTGTTCAAAAGGAGCTCCCTCATGGCACTATTGATTTAAATAAACAAAACTAGAGATCTATCAGATACAACAAACTCAAGCTGAACTACATTTTTTTAAAGATGTTATAGTTTTAGATTCTAAATTTAGCTTAAAGCACTGCATTTTTTGAAAGCATTAGCAAACTCATGTTGTCCATTTGACAGGTGTGAGCAAGGCTGGGTAAAGAATTTGTATTACTTTATTAACACAGTGTTACTCTTCAGGAAACAAACTGTCTAAAAAATAATTTGATCCATAGAAAGATTTTCAAGTTCTTTGGTAGTCAGAATCATAGTCTTACAGAATTTGTAGACACATACATAAACATGTTTTCTTACAGAGTAATATCTTTCCTTATTATTTTCCTACTCTTTAATATTCCTGAATATTTCCTTATCTGATTCTCAGCCTAGAGCCTCTATTACTTTTCTTTATCTCCAAAAATTCTGACAACTTTTTGTTTTATATATATAAAATAAGAATATGGTTTTATGGCAATTTTTGCTATTGTAGGATTCTCTTGAAGTCTTTATCTTTGGTGTGCTATTAGTTTCCTCAGTTCTAAAGATAACCCTTGTAACTTAAACCTTATACCTTAAATCTTAATGAGTTCATATATCTGTCAATCAAAAGCGCTCAGCTATTAATTCCAGTCTTAAAACAGAGTTTTGAGACCTAGTTTCATCACCACCCTATTATTAGGCTCTTGCTCATCTCTGGAAATATTCTAGCTGTTTTTGAAAAATCTCTGAGAGAATGTCAAAGGAGTGACAGCCCATCTCAGTGAGCATGAACTCCTTTTGACATGCACTGCTCATTCAGAGTCTTACGGAAACTTCAGCAAATAGCAGATAAAAGGAAACAAAGGTCAGCTTTTAATCCACCTTTTGGTGTAATTTTATGTCTCAGATGTCCTCCATCCCAATGCACACACAAATTTACTCACACAGTTACCACTTTTCTGAGAACTAATCCTAGGCATCTTGTGGGAAATGGAAGTGAAAGAAAGAAAATATAAACAATCAGTCAAAAGTAACATGGCCAAGTTATTAAAAAAACCAAACACACAAGCACTAATTAAATATTTATATTCACATTTAAAGAAAAATTGAGAAATAAAAAAAAAAGAAGAAAAAAGAGGTAGATGTATTTCCTGAAATAAACGCTCTTAATAACTTCAAATAAATATTGTTATCCACTGAATGATCAGTATTGCACCCTTGATCTTGCTGGTTTAGTGACCTCACACCTCTCAGGTCAGCTGTCTGTCTCTGCCCCGAGACGCGTGGGATGGTTCTGAGGCAGCCTGCACTCCAAAGAATGAGTCTGGACTCTTCACTTTTCAGTCTTCATATTATTATTTCTTATCTACAAAATTTTCTTTCTGCCCAGCCGAGGTCTGCACAGCAAGGCAGCCACAAGCACTCTGACTGCCCCTGAGGCGGTGTTGTCTTTCTATACTACAAACTACGTATATCACATTTACTTTTAATTCCCAATACCTATCACCTATGTTAGACAATGCACTTCTACTCTAAACCAATCCCCAAGTGCCAACATCACAGCAGAAAATGGAGAACAAGAAGAAGAAAGAAGGAGGACAAGACATGCCCTGGTTCCTCCATCTTGTCTCCTATACCAAAAAACCCCAAAATCTATATTTCCACCCTGTAAATACATCATTCTTGCACCATTCAGACCCGTGTGGCTCTCATGTCCTCATACACAGGTGGCAGTTCGCTGGAAGGATCAAAGTCAAGCCACCAGGTGTTCTGGGCAACATGCCAGGGTCTCCGAGCCCCCCGAGAAGGTTTTTTGGCAACTCTGGACATCCAGAGGGATGTGCTGAGTTCCCACACACACCAAAATCTCTGTATGTAGATATGAAAATTAATGAGTTTGGAGTCTAAAACCATAAAGTTTCAAAAGAATGATTTTATAGAAATGTTTTTATTAAGACTAAATTATTATTGACAACACATACTTTATAGGGAGAACTGTTCTGGACTAAGGAAAGACATCTACTTCATCGTGTTACTGATTATGTTCTGCTTTAGAGTTTTTAGCAATAGAAACCACTTTTATAAATTGTTGCCTTGAGGAATTTCATTTTGTAAGGTGTTTTAGGAAGGCTTGGTAAGAGCTACTACTTTTCTTGAAGTCACAATGTCTCCTTTGGGGCACTGTATAAATTTATTATGAAATACTGTAATGAATAATAAAACTATATTATCGAACTAAAAATTATTAGAGAACATTCATCACCTTCTTCTGCCCCAAAATCATATAGAAAACTGCAACATCAGTGCAAAATCTTGTGAATGCAGGATCCTTTGGATTAGAATGCATCACTTTGACATTTATTCCATTTATAATGGAAAACATAAAGTAGATAGTGGTCTTTGTGATTGTCTCTCCTAGCATGTCCTGAAGTACACACAAATTTCATCCTTAAAAAAATGCCCTTTCTCAGTCTTTTACAACATTCTTGTTTTACATAAAGTCTTTGCACAAGTGGAGACACATGATAGATGCCTTAAATCTATTCTGGAAAAATATGTTGGTTTTGCAGCCAACAAATGCTTCTGCATATTGATACATTGAGTTGAGAACAGTAAGAAGATGTCTTATTGAACCTCCTCCATTTTACTCTTAACTGTGATGTTGAAGTTTCACTGCAATACATTAGAAAGTGATACAAGAAAAACCCTTTGAGATTTCCCTCTCCTCCCAGTTTAAATTTAGCAATTCTGATAATCTTGTGGGTTAAGGCAGTGCAGCATGATCTCTGCCAAGCCTCATTGTTTCATGCCACAGAGAAACTCCAGCCTGCTGTTGGCAGAATTTGTCTCCTCAAGGGCAAATATAGCAATTAATGCAGCCTTGTGATATAAACAACCCATCACCCAATGCAGTGGCAGACTTCCCCTGTTCTTATCCTAGCTGAACTACCCAATAAACTACAACCACCTACTAAAAAGAAATGCTTTATGGTCATAAAGGAACTTTGTACCCCATTGAAGAATTTCTCAAGCCCATGCCAAGGAATAAGAAATTAAGTGTTTAGCAACACTGGCCCCAGAGATATGTCCAAACCAATATACTTTGAAACACTCCTGGTGTCCCTGGCATAGGTAGAGGAGCTATATGTTGTAACCAGAATCAGCCAAAACCCAGGAGCATGTGTACCCCATATAACAGCTCCACATATTGGCTCATATCATAGAAAACCAAGTACTAGAGCTGAACAGGAACTTTAGGGCTCTCTGGAGCCCAAAAAATTTTTATATGTACAATGGGTTATACTACATTTTAAGGAGCACATCCACCTGCTGACATTGGAGATCATAATTTATAGTAGACTAGCCAATTAATTATCTTCATGCCAAAAGCATCTTCTTGCTCCTAGTTTTTTCCTCCTGGCCATCTTAAGAAGCCAGAATTTTGTAGCTGTAACACAGGGTGCCATAAAAATGTTTAAAGGAGTGTTGTATTTCCATTCTCTTAGTATTTTTATTGTTGACCTTCTTCACATATGCTTGGCATTTTCATCCATCTGCCTTTGGCAGTAGTGTTTGCACAGTGGTGAGTTGTAAAAATGTTCTGAAGCAGCCTACCTGCCAATCTGGTAGGTAAGAATATGTCAGGTTTCTCTCTTCCTCATTTTTCCTACTTGATGTCATTTTGAAAAAAAAACCAAACCAAAAAACAAAAACCAACCTCTTTCCTTGGCACTGTTTCCTTCTTATTCTTCTACCCTAATTAACATGTGTTTTGATATTATTCTATTCATCAAAACCGTATTTCTTTGATGTCCTAACCATATATATCATACATTCCTTAAAGATTCCAACCCCTATTCATACAGAACAAAAACCAGACTTGATATTTGGAAATGTCACTTACTACAGAGTTTATGAGTTTTAAAGAATTTTATACTGTGTGATAAAGTTAAAATTTTATTTTATAAATAATTGGGAGGGGGTTTGGCAAATATCACTTTCTCTTTTTATTTTGAATAAAATAATAGAAAATAATTCCGCTCTTTGTTAAGCAAAGAAACCAAAAAGGCATTACAAAAACAAAAAGGATTTAATCAGGATCATGGTTTTTCCAGAAAACTTATTTTTCACATGGATACTCTTTTGTATTGTGTTTCATAGTATGGTGCTAATCTTTATCAGAGTAACTAAACTTTGTCATTACAATGGAACTTCTTTTCATAGAATATGTATTTATTTCTTGCATATGTGTGAAAATGCATGTAAATATTTTTGAAAATTAGGCTATGATATAATCTGACTAGTTTATGGAAATTGATGATGAGCCTGGCTTTACCACTTAGGCTTGTTTGGAGGTAAAAACTGTTAAAACTTGTTAGTGTGGGACTTCTGTTGTAAAATATTATGGATTCATTAGAAGTTATTTAAGAAATTTAAACTGGAATCTCAGTGTTTCTTTGAACTATTATAATTGTAAGTTATACTAAGATAATATATCACCTTTTCTTTCAGTGATACTGCTTTTATATCCTAGTTTCTGCATTCAAATATTCCTTCAAGCTATATTTTATAAATATAGTTGAATTATATTAATAAAGACAAGATCAGGCACAGGCTGGTGAAGGAAAAATGGTAGATTTTTTCAAGAAAAGAAAATTCTCAGCATCTGCAATCTTGTTAAATGTGTTTTTTAAAATTTTCCTTTTAAAAAACTCCTTTCAAAATAATTGAGAAAGAAGAATTATTTTATACTTGTCAAAAGAAGCTCCTTTTTGTTCTGTAAAAATTTGCAGCATCTCAGTCTGACAAGGCAATACATTTTTAAATTAGTTTTGAAAAAAAATATTTTATTTATCACAACACATAACACAGTTTTGTCTTTCTTGTATATTGCCTGCAAAAACTGTGCAATGATTAATTTTAGTCTTCAGTGCTACCTGAATTTCTCCCTTTCAGAAAAGTAAATGCAGGTTTCTTGTGGCAAGGAACAGACTGGCAGCTTTTCCAATAGCTGCTCCCTAAATTTACACATAAATGGCAAGAGAAGTTAAATAATCTTGAAAAACTGTCAGAAGGTATCATACAGTATGGACAGTGCTTGCCAGTTTTATTTTACAGCTGATTTGCCAATTGCAAAGCAAAAGTTTTGTAGATGCTATGCAAAATGTGTTTTGCATTACTAATTGACCCCAACCACACCGTTTCCAAAAGGAGACAGGGCCTAGAAGAGTTTAAATCTTTATGTGACCTTAGAATATTGACAGCTCCTAATTTTTAGGGGTTTTTTTTCCTGATGTGATTGGAAGGTTGTAGTTACTCTGTGTTCCAGTACTGATCCAAACTCTAGCAACTTCATCATTATAAATTATAAAAAAAGCCTTTTGGCCAGTATTAAATCAAAATACTTCTAATGGTTTTCTACATTTCATTACAAGCCCTGACACTCATTTCAACTCTGGATACATTAAAACACTGGATACATTAAAACAAGGCTTCTAATCTCTTTACCTGGTTGCTGCAGCTCAGATGAAGTATGAGAAAACAACATGGGTTGCGAACTTGGTGTTCACAAGCTAGTGAGCACTCTTCTTTCTGACTTAAGTCAATACTTGCTTATTTTTACATCAGCTTCGTTTGCCATCTCCTTAGGTTTTACATTTTATAAAGAGATTAATGACTATGACAAAATTAAAATTATTTCTTTTTATTTATCAAAATGGATCAGGAGTATTCAAGTAATGACCTACTGCAATCCACTCAAGGGCAAGGGCAGACACTAGTAAATGAGGAATCCTAGAATCTTACCACAATCAAATGATAGTGTAGACATTTATTTACCTATGTCTTGATGCTCAGTAGTCCGGCATAAATCAGCCCCTCTACTTTATAAGCTAGAAACAAAGATTGTCTTCTATTAATCATGCTTAAATATAGACACATATGTAATACATGCATAAATTTAAACACATATGCTTCTACTTGTCTTAAGCAAATAGAAAACAGTTCTTCTTCCTACTGAGAAGCACATGGAGTTTTCTGAGAGTGTAGGTATAAGCCAGTAGACATGTTCTTTTGACTATGCATCAAAAGAGACATCTCTTTTTGAGAGAGAACTAGCACCCAACGAGGGAGGGAAGAAGGGAGGGAGGGAGGGAAGAAGGGAGGGAGGGAGGGAGGGAGGGAGGGAGGAAGGAAGGAAGGAAGGAAGGAAGGAAGGAAGGAAGGAAGGAAGGAAGGAAGGAAGGAAGGAAGGAAGGAAGGAAGGAAGGAAGGAAGGAAGGAAATACAAGGAAATACAAGCAGTCTAGAGAAATGTAGTTGCCTCATCAATCAGGTTCCAAGGTCAGTGGCTCAAGACTACTCTGTGCAATCTGGCACAAAAAGCAGATATAAATAAGGAGAGTAAATATCTACCACACTGAATGTATAGTCTCATACTAAGAGTATCTAATTTCATGTAACAAGGTTCACAAATATGGTTTCAATTGTAAATAGATTTATGCAGGACTGTCCACTCACCCAAATGTGTACTCATGCAGTATGCATGTGTTGGGAATTTCTTATCATCTCTGATACTGTTTTCTGAAAGCAGAAGAGGCTAAATGCAAAGATTTTCTCCAAGAGAAAAGAAAGAACAGCTATGGGTGTTTGTATCTGACTTATCAATCAGAGAATTCCTTCATAAAATTAGCTTTTATCTGCAAACTGACCAAAAACAGTTGTAAGGATTTACATTGTTGCATCTGAAAGTGGTCAGGTAAATGACGTCCATAGATGTACTTGTCAGAAACAAAACACATGTATCAACAAATGCTTAAAAATATTATTGATAAGAACCCTCATAAATAGAAAAAAATAAAGTGAAAATCTAAAAAGAAGGGAAATGACAGAAGGCTGTCATGAATGTAGAGACAAAGTGCACACCTTTTATTTGGGGAAAAAATTGAAAGTTGCAGGAAACAGTTCAAAGTAGTGGAACACTCCTTTAAAAAGGGAAAAGAGAAGATGAAAGTGGAAATATAAAGGGTAGGAAAGAAATTATGAAACAAAGACCTGAAGTGACAGGAGAAGGATAATAGAGTAGGAGAGCAGCAGTCAAACCATATTGCATAATGTTAGAAGAAAAGATGATGAGACAGGAGGGAATAAGTTAAACGTAAATAAAATAAAACAAAAAACCTCCAAACATGTTTATGATGATAACAGAAAGGAATATATTACATCCAGAAAAAAAACAAAAACCAGAAAAAAGGGGAGGAAAAAGGACTAAGGAGAGCATACTGCTTAGTATAGGGAAAAAAAAGATTATTCAGGAGAATCTTGTGTAGAAACTTATTAGTAGGTGCTAAAATCAGCTCAAATGTGCTATTTCAGAAAAAGGAAATCCGTGACACTTCTTTTAAGGATGAATATGTTTTATAAAATATTGTGTATTTACTAATTAAACACACAATATTTGTTTTTGTTTCACTGCATAGAGTGAATCAATATTCATACTGTCATACAGGCATGAAAGTGTTTAAAATTTATGTTGTTCATACATTGTTATACAGAATTATGGTGTCAAAAAGACAAGAAAGAGAAGTAGTAAAAAAAGAATAAACACTTTCAAGATTATGTGAAAAATATTTTCAAGGCCAAAAATCATACAAAGCATGTATCTGTTAGTTTTGATATGTGGAATAAAATAATCCTGTCATATAAAGTTAACCCTTCTGTTTAAGAAAGATGAGATGGAATGAATTTTAAATAAAAATATAATTAAATTGTTGTTTATTTATTGTTCTTTTTCATGTTTGATTGCTTAATAGTTTACAATTTTTATCCATTTCTGCTGTTTTTTCTGATTTTTTTTTATTTATAGATGTTTAAAAAACATGACTATGCATTGTCTTAATGACACAGAAGAGCACTACTGTGCAATCCTGTCTTGTACCTGTTCTTGTACCAGTTCTTGTACCTGTGGCCTAGTGAATTCATTTTTGAAACAGAAATAAAGTTTGGAGTACTCAAAATGACCTTGTGGAATTACCTTAATGGCTTAAAAAATTCAAAAATTAAACATCAAATGTTATAGATGTCATCTTTGCTGTGCTATCATTTTTAATTTCACAGAGATTTGTTGCCAGAAGAAATAATACATGTGTACAAAGAATGGACTATATGCTCTTTTGTTGTTCAATTAATATGATGTCCCAGTGCTTTACTAACTGTACTGTCTCTAGCAGTAAAATGAGGAATTTCCAAACATTTTAGATGTTTTATAGAACACTGAACAAAATAACAACAGATAAAATGTATTTAAAGGTAATCCAATAAGGAAGCAAAGAGACAGATTAATTTCTCATATGTTGGGATTGTTTCTTAAATCTGAGCTTGAAATCCATATGGGAGACTGTGGCTGCAGCTCTCTTCACAGAGAGCAGCAGGCAGCACTTCCCTAAGATTTTTCCTGGGGAAGGCAGTGAGAAAGCTCAGAGAAGAAGAAAAACAATTCCCATCTGCACTTGCAGCATCTGTTGTTTGGCACAGGTGGAATTTGTTATGGAGATTGTTTACCCAAAACGGATTTCTTGATTGGACACTGGTGATGGCTGTTTGGATTGATTGACTAATTAGGCCAAACTCTGTCATGGCTGTCTATAAGGGTCTTTAGTAGTGTATAGTATAGTATTAGTATAGTAGAGTGTAGTGTAGAATAGCTTAATAAAACATTTGTTCAGCCTTCTGAAATCATGGAGTCACTGCACGTTATTCCCCACCTGAGGAGTCATCCTGCATTGATAAGAGACGGGGAGGGAGCAATCGATGCGAGTGTGTATTTCCTGAGAAGAGACAAAATAAATGCATGGAATTAATTAGTCTACTCTTAGAGGAAGGAGAATCAAGTCAAACCTTGGAAGACTGTCATCCCTCTGGCTCTTATCTAGGCAACAATAGTTCCAGTATTCCATTATATATTCAAGCCTAAATCTCTTTAGAGCGGTATCTAGGTTTACCTTAACTTTTCGCACACTCTAATCTGTATGCGTGGAAAGAAACATCAGACCTCATCAGAGCAATACATAATATAGAAAATAAGTAGATGTTCTGAAATAACAGTAAAATGTAACAAAACATCAGTGGAAATGAGGGCTGTATGTAAGATCCTACACTGTATCCATGCCATAAGCATCTTTATGACATCATTACTCTGGGTCCTCTGATTGAAAATCATTATTTTTTTCCCCAAATCCTAAAGGAGATAGGAAAGACTTTGTGCTTTGCAGGAGTTCTGTTGAGGTTTTTTGTACTATATGTTTAATACACTTTCTGTAATGTTGCAAAGCATATCTGACTTGCCCAAAATCACAAGTGTAGAGAGAATCTCAAGTGGCATACAATTTATGTCAGATTTCCAAAGCAAGAGGTTCAGATAAGCTGTGACCAAGCATCCAAAATTTGATTAAATATCTGAACTTGTTAGATGAGCAGGATAAACTCAAAATAATTCAGACAAAAGGCAGTATGAGGACTCAAGAGAAAAAATAAGTCTCTGCGTGTCTCATCCCTTCAAAGAGAGTTAGATGCTTTATAGTTAAGAAAACACATCTGCATTGATCAGAATTGTACTGAAGCTTATTTTCCTCCAGAGTGGTAGAGATATAAAGAATTGGGTTTTAACTGTAGTACTGCAATACACATTTGGCCAGCATTAGGTAGGAAAACTTAAAAAATAAACATTTTGAAATAGACTTTTTCTCACTGATTTCTGAATTAGAAATGAGATAAATATAGCAACAAATAATTTTTGGCAATGACATCGCTGCAAGGAAGACCTAATCACCTATTCATGGAAAAAAAGCCTAAAATAACAAAACTAACCCAAAAAAGCGAACCACCACACAAAAACTATAGACTGTTGGGGACAAGAAATTATTACTTTTCCAGCTTTAAGTATGAAACTAGAAAGATCCAGAGGAACTGAATATTAAAGTGAGATGTTGAAACCAAGGTATTGTAGGTGTTACAAGAGAGTGAGAACACACATTCCTTCAGGGGAAAAGTTTTCATATTTGCATGTTAAGGAGAATGAAGAAAGTAGTTGAGAAGTTAATGAAAGAAAAGACAATATGTTGATCAGAAAAAACCTTACATAGACATGATATTGTAAAGAAGCATCTTTTTGAAAAGGGACAATTTTCATAAATCCCACTGATTCTGAGATAATATTTTGCAATCTTTAATCTTAATTTTAACCAAAATACCACAATAAAAAACAAAACAAATACAAACAAACAAACAAACCCAACCAACTAAACAAACAAACAACACCAAATAAAAACAAAAGAAAACCACCTCCTCATCTCAAAATCCACCTTTATAATCAGAAGGGCAAAGCTTTTTTTTTTTTGTCTGCTGACTTCACTTTGAGCAAAAGATTCATTATGATGACTGTTAGGTTGTTAGTCAAGTGTTCATTCACACTTATCATAGACCTAAATTGCAATAAAAGGAAACATTTAAAGTAATGGTGGTATGCTGTGTACAGTACAGCTCATTTTATGTTTGAGATTTTTCTGTTTCACATAGTTGTTTTTTTTTCCAGGTTAACTAATTCAAAGACAAACAATTAAAGATATGAGTTAATATAAATAAGAAATGGGAAGTCATACAGAATAGATATCCATATAGAAAAAATTGCCAGTATGTGTGTTAGTAGTTACATTTGTTAAAACAAGATTTAATCTTTGATAACCTAAAATAATAGGTTTGGATTAAGATATAATAAATGTTTTAATTACTTCAGAAGAAAAGACTGTCTCTTATTGTTTAAAAAAAAAAATTAATCTCTCAGAACATATGTCTTGAGTGTACCTGTGTGGAAGGTCTGACTGAGTAAATTGTCTTTTTTTCAAGGGCTACAAAGTCCCTTATTACAATTTGAAAGTTTAAAACAATCTGTCAACATAAGCAGGTAAATCACTGGTTCCAAAATTACTACTCTTACACCCAGAGTCTATAGTACCATGATACGCCTGCCATTCTCATTTACCTAAAATGAGATTTTCTCACCTGGCCTTTCAGTAGTAGTTGTAGCAATATTTGTCTCCCTTCTTGTCCAGCCTGTCACAGCCAGCTGTAACTCTGTGAGAAATAGAAAAAAACTTTATCAAAAAAAAAGACTGCAGCAATCAAGAGACAGAGATAAAGGGAAATCAGGGGACAGCAAGATCATCTTTACCTCCAGATTCATATCAAAGTAAGTCACATCCTGACACCTTGTGCAGCATTATCACTAGAAAAGCAATGTTACACAAACATTCAACAGAGTGGCTACGGCAACACTGCCCCCAAAGTTGGGAAGAAGAGGTGCTGACAATAGAGGAATAGTGATTTACTCAGTAGGTCACTATTTAGATTGCAATTTACAGCTCAAAATTCCCTCTTTTTCACTTGTGAAACATACGTGAGCAGCATGTCTGGAATGCTGATTCTGAGCAGCTGAAAGCACTGAACAATAAAAGCTGCCCTGGCAAAATTTACCCAAATCACCCACTGAATCAAAATTATCCTGTTAAGATGCCAAGTCAGCGATAGAATTCTGTATAGGAAGCATTGCAACGAATCAAGTAATTAATTCCTTATAACTACTAACACATGCTTATACTGAAATAATTCACTTATCTAGGGATAGGCTTCTTACCTTATGAATCCCATTTTGAATATTTGAATTTATTTAACATTTAATTATTTTTTTAGCTTTCAGTCAAAATTGGTATACTTCTCTAGAATTCTGGGAGCAAATAAAGCCATGGAATAGAAACTGGAATTCTGATCGCTTCATCAGGTTGTATTCCTTAGGTCAAGGATTTCCATTTCTTCACACACCGGACTATGGTTCTATGGCTTGCTGTGCTCCATTTACCTCCTATGTATCAGAGGCAATAATTTCTATAAGTAGAATTGAAAATGTTAGGAGGTTTTTTGGTTTTGTTTTGGGGTTTTTATTTTTCAAAAATAATATAAAAAGGAAAATTATTAGGCAATATGCATCATTTAAAGTTCCTGACTGACATTGTTCTTTATAAGGGCATACTTATTTCTGCTAGCAAAAAAGCAATACTGGGTGTCACACTAAGGGCTGTGTCACATTTTTACATGGAGAAGCTACTACTCTGCCCAATGTTTTTGTAGGCATTTATAGTAAATGATCTGTTCTCATTTTGATGATTTCACCATTTCTAACAGTTGATAAGAAAATAGTCAATTCTAGTTCATCTTTGATAAAAACCACTACACATTCTAAAAAAATAAAACATTTAAAAATATTTTTTCCTCATTTTTAGGCCTTCTCCTTGTGATTACCTGTTTAGTTCCATCCCAAGATATTTTGATGATACCTTTTCCCTGACTTTTAAACTTACATTAATTGTTAACAATTACCAGCATTCTCTCAACTAATGTACCAGTTGTTAGACAGAATACGATTCAGCTTTTTAAATAACACTGTGCAGGTAACTTAGTGAAAGGGAGTCAAAGAAAAAGCTATCTGCAGTCTAATATCCTGAAATAGAACAGGAAAGAAATAATTTCATGTAGTTAATTTGCTTGTTTTGTAGTAAATAAATTGAGGTCTGACCTAATCTCTATACTAGAAAGATTCTAGTGCAAGAAAGATTCTGTATTTTATATATATATTGTTTACTTTTACAACGTCAGCATTTCTTTGCTCTGCTGTGAGCTCAGTTCTGGGTTCTCTTGCTACCTTCTTTAGTGAGCCATGACTATTATTACTTTTTATACTCTAATAGCTGACTGCTGCCTAGCAGCCCCTGACCTCTCCAATTCCCTCTGCTTCCCAAGGCATAAGATTGGAAGCTGACATTGCCACAACTTTTGCAAGCTCAATGAACCTGAAAGGCTAAGAAAACCTTGTTAAATGCCTCAGAAGCAGACAAAATATATATATATATAAAAGCCCAGAAATGTAACACAGAATTCTTGATCGACCAATGCCCGAAGACAGCAATCAAACCAGAACTGTGAAAGAAGAACAGCACTAAGATAGTGCAAAAGTTATTACACTTATTTTATGTATGGAAACCTAAGGCTAGTAATAGTCCAAAATCTATTGGGAGTCCAAAGGGAGAAAAAGTCCAAAGGGAGAAAAAAATTGGATAACTTGAAATGTCCATATAATGTATCATCCTCAGATAGTTATATAATTTCTATATTTGGGGAAAATATATAAAAATAATTATAGATGAGATTTTTTTGATCCAATTACATAAACTGCTGTTTCATTAATGGTTGAATTTCTTCCCACAGCTACATTGATTTTTTAGCAAAAAGGCAACAGACACTTTTAAAATAATTTTTTATCAGCTGCTGGAAGTGAAGTACAAAGCTGGGACATTTTGTATATATATATATATATATCTGTCTAGACTCTGTCACGAAAGACTTATGCTAGTGGTTTTGGCTTCATCTGGGGATACAGACTAAAACAAGCAGACCCAGGACTCTCTATGCCAGTCTCTACAATGCATTACAGATTGAAATTCCCTTTACAGACAATAAAGGACTGTGACCGTGGTCACAGGGGTTTTCAGGTGAAGTAAGAGACGAGGATGTTGACTCCATGTTCAGAAGGCTTGATTTATTATTTTATGATATATATAGTACATTATAACTATACTAAAAAGAATAGAAGGACAGGTTTCCTCAGGAGCTAACTAAGCTAAGAATAGAAAAGAATGATAACAAAGGCAGCTCTCTCGGACTCTGTCTGAGATAGCTCGGTCCTCGATTGGCCATTAATTATAAACATCCAAGATGGGCCAATCACAGGTGGACCTGTTGCATTCCACAGCAGCAGATAACCATTGTTTACATTCTGTCTCTGAGGCCTCTCAGCTTCTCAGAAGGAAAAATCCTAAAGAAAGGATTTTTAGTGAAAAGATGTCTGCGACAAAGGACAATTGGCTGTTAAGATGGGCAGTTTTCTATACCCCATTGACTTGGTCATGATATTAAAATACAACACTCCTAAAGCTGTTGAGACAAATATTTAAATACAAAACTTTCACAAGTTCCTATGAAATTATTTAATAATTTGTGGTTTTACAGTATTTTATGCCTATGTCTCTGTGCACAAAATAAAGCCCAGAGATTGAAACTCCTGTCTTATTGGTGTCTGTCAGAGTATACTTGTATAAGTAGAGAATGGAAATAATTCAAATAGTTTCCTCTTGTTTATTTGTTAATTTTTTAATGTTTTTAAAAAAAGAACATAAAATATTTCAAAATGCCCCTAAAAATTAATCATTAAAGCCTCACAAATCTTTGGATTTGTTCCACAGAGCTGAAATCATTATGTCCAAATTTCCAAGGACAGTTGTCATATTACTCTTTATATAATATATCACATCTTAGAATAAAGTGCACACTGATTTGAACATTTTTGCCATGAATCAAGTTTCCTGATCTACAGACATTTCCATTAGACTGATTAGAATAAAAACTTATAGTAGTCCTGTAATGTTTCACACCCATTTTTGATATGAGAAATCACAAGCATGCTTCTTCATAGGAACTGTAAAATACAACCTTTGCATTCTTACTAAACCCTGATGCTAATATACTAGTAAGTGTTTATGCTGTGTTCACAGTTTTTAACAGATCTACTTTAGCAAATTTCCCCAATTTTAGTAGTCAGAAAAAACTCAAGACTGTTGATAAAATACTGTAGAAATTGAAGGGAACTTCCTTGCTGTATCGTTCTTTAGCAGACCACATTCCAATACCAGCCAGAGTTCATTCAAAACCATTCAGGAATATAAAACTCCAATCTATTGCAACTTCTTTTCTTCAATATTAACAAGAAAAGCATGTTAATTTTGGCATTTTGAGACTTTTTTAGTTTATTTAGCATGAAAAACATTGTTCAAAATATCAGAGAGAAATTCACTTTTTTAAGAAAACCAGGAAATTGCATATAAACTCTTATTATGTGTTTATTAAGCATCCAGAGCACTGGGAATATTTTATTTAAGTTCCAAGATTCATTTCAAATTGTGAATTCCAAAGAAAATTATTTTAAAACATATTTTTTTGTTCAAGTATTTTTTAAAGAAAATATGTAACAGATAAACTTCTCCTTTTTTCAGCTTTTTCTAGACATTTATATATATTGCAATTTATGATATTGATTTGTTATTTGTATGAATGCTTAAATTAAATTCATTAAATGAAGAAAAGGGAATTTTCTCCCTAGAAAAAAAAAAGGAAAAAAGCCACCAGCTTTTTTCAACATGAAAATGGATTTAAATTTTGTCACGAATTAGCATGAGACTCAGCAACAAGAAAACAAACAATCAGCTCCCCCCAAAAGTCACAGAATTTATCACATACTTGTGGGGATCTTTCAAGTAATTTAAGGAATTTAGCCCTGCCTCAGTTCATAGTCATTATGTGCAAGACTCCTATGTTGATTTTGTTTAATTAAAAGGATGAACCTGTAAAGTAATGGTGTGCTTCAATTTAATTTTCACAGCTATAATTTCCTCACTGAAATTTAGGCAGGTGCTTGTGCTTATACCATTTACATTTAAGCATGGTTTTCACACATACTTGATTGCTGATTTGAATATATTTATTAGTTACATTTTTGCTTGTTATTCATTTTACTAATGATGTCAACATATTTACTTATCATGTACTTTTAGACTTTTAAAAAATTTTTTATTTTTTAATAAACAATATCAGAACAGGAAAAGTAGGTACACATCATCTTAGTGAAGTACACCAGGGTCAGTTGAAATCTTAACAATATTAAGCTATAGCATATTTCTATATATCTCTTTCAGAACTTTGTTTTATTCCTTAGGGAGTTTTTGGGTTTTTTTTTCTTAAAAAAATTTAATTAACAGCCCTGATTTCAGACACCATTAAAAAGAACAGGCAAGAATAAAATAATAAAGACAGTGTCTCAAAAAAGGAAGAATTATCATATGACATTAACAGTGGAAACTGAAAATTTATTTTGAAAAGTAGTAAGAAACCAAACATATTATTAGACAAATGTCTGTGCAACCCAATATATTTAAATGAAGCATATATTATTGAACATAACAGATGATTTTTTCTCACAGTAGACTGAACATATCTATTCATTATGCAAATTTCTTTTTGCCTCATAGTCAAACCTTCTAGGAAGAAAACAAACAAACAAACAAAAAACTTATGCCTTGATATGCTGAAGATAGTCTGTTAAAGTTTATAATGCTCAGAAAAATTCCTGGCACATTATTTCAAAGTTGTCTTAGTGCTGCCAGTCTTGCCCTGGCAACATACACAGTTATCTAAATTGCTAATGGATTTGATAACTTCATTGCATATGAAATGAACATTTAAATTTAGGCATTATTTATTTTGTTAGCTATAAAGTTACTTGGTTACTTTAAAAAAAAGTAACAAAGGCTACAGTGTGCACATGGAACTAACAAAGGAATGACAAACTTTGCAAATGTTACAAATATTTTGAAGGTACGTATTGATGTATTTAAGTATCTTCTCTTTTTGTAAACAATTTATAATATAAATAAAGCAGTATAAAAACCAACATACCTTGTGAAATGGTTTAATAATTATCTACCAATATTATTTTATTTTTTGGTAGGGGGGAATAGTGGAGCCATTAAGGTCTCAACTCCATGACTTCAAATTTTGTATTTTATTCTCATGCTTCTTCTGAAAGCAAGATAGGTGTGTATCCTATAATTCCTACCTTTTTAAGCAGCAAGTAAATCCTGAAACCTGAAGAAAGGACAACGTGCAATCCATATGAAGTTGTATTTTTGTGATGCAATGTTTCTTCTTACAATTTCTAATTTCAGCATACTCTTCATACTACCTTGCTACTGGCTATAAAATTCTTGAAATAGTTTACACAAAACCTGTGTTTATATGTAGCAAACACTTCAGATTATGCAGAATTTACCAGTCTGAGGTACGTAGTCTAACAGTTGTTAATTAATGTCAAATCTCCAAGTGAATAGCAAATGTGGATTTAAAAGCCAGAAATAGTTGTATTGACTGAATTAATTATTGCTCTGAAAGTTTTGCTTGTTGACACATACTGAATGAGCCCTTGTGTTAGAAGCCTGCAGACATATTTCAGCATATATTTCTTATCTACAGTAACCCAAACAGCTGGGAATCAAAATATCTTTTTTCAAGAGATAGAAATTGGCTACAAAAACCCTGAAAACTATTCAGAAAATAATTAACTGTGTTAAGATAGCACCTAGTATAGTAAGTCAAGTATTTGCTTCCCTGCACCCATAAGGTCCCCCTGCTCAGCCTATTTACATTTTTTTAAGGGTATCATGGTCTCAATGGCAAATATAGCACAAATAAGTCATATTATATAGCTGCTCCAGAGAGAAGGTAAGCAGAAGATTTTTTGGGAAAAGACCTACATGTCTGCCTATTAAGCATAGTTTGTGCCTTTATACCAGACTCAGACATAGAGAGTTAAATACACTTGCCTGTTATGTTCCTGAATCTGACCACAGTTCATACTCCCAGTTTGATATTCATTGCCTGCCTGCCAGGTATCACCTTATTATCTTCCTTACAGCATTAAATCACTGCCCCCTTTCCATTCTAGATTGCAGTTTTCCAGTGGGTTGAGTATCTACCCATCAATTCCTACTACAAAAAAAAAAAATTGCTCAGAGAGAAACAATGAAGTCATGGAAGCTTCCTGCAGTCAGGAGTTACGTGCTGCAAGGAATATTCCTCACCAGTGCTCCAGAAACTGGGTCCCTACTCGTATGTAATCCCACACGTTTGTCCTGAAAGCCTTCAAGCACATGGCAAGTGGTCAGCTGATGGCCCAAACCCTGAGCTTCATGAAATGAGACAAACCTAAAGACAGCTTTATGAATATGCAGTTCAGGGAGAGGAGTCAGAAAAAGCAAATATCCAGGCCAGAAGGAGCCAGGCAGATAATACAAGCAGGCCATTATAGATGGATCTGGGCTCACAGCATGAGCTGGTTTGTGGCACACATTTATTTATGCATGAGAGAGGTAAAAATCTTCAGAACATGAGGAAACTCTCCAAATTATTTTCATGGCACCAAGCAGAAACAAAATATTACTATAGCATTCTTTCCCTTAGAATCATGCTTCAAATCCTTTCCTCCTACTCATTCTGAGATGAATTTGTCACAAAAGTTCTCAGAGAACAAAAGAAGACAGCAAGACTGTAGTGCTCCATCAGACTTGCATGGATCTAAAAGGAACATTTATAACTTTGTGATCTATCACCTGAATCATAGGATTTAAAAAACAAAAGTGAAAATACAAAGAATATATTTTAAAGGAGCAGGTGAGGATAGATAAGATACAAAACATGGTGAATAGAAGGGGAAAGAGGAAGAAATAACTGGATCTTCAATCTCAGCAGAACACAAGCTACCACCCCTAGGAAGGGTGCCACCAGTCATCTGCTCCAGATGACCTGGCAAACCCCCACTGCCCACTCTTGCTGGTTTTCTCCAAGCAAAATGGAATTCCCATGCTTGTGCTGCAGCAAGCTATTCCTGATCACAATATTGGCAGATGGTTAGTGCAGCTGGGGTCATAAAGATTTCTGACAATAACTCTCAAGCAAGTTCAAAAAACACCATGTTTTCTAGAAAATAATTTCTAATGAAAGTACTACAATATGATACTTTTCAAAATAATAGTGAGTTAGCAGACAGATCTTCAATGTAACAAGTGTTATTTTTATCAAAATATCAATTTAGAATTTTTGTCTCACTTTTTTTTCATCATATGGTATCTTTACTAGGTACAAAGTCTGCTGCACTATTTTGATACTTAATTTCAACTGATTACACCAAAAAAATTAAACAAAGGGAATGTAACTGTGAGTCTCATTGATTTTACTTTTTTTTTTGTTTGCCCTATGTTAATTCAGGTATTATAGGTAGATAGTAGTGAAAAGAACTTGTGAAAAGCACTGAGGAAGTATCAAACTGCACTGCTTAAAAGATGATTATTCATATATAGCAAATTTTTTAAATGAAAAGGTAGGTTAATTCAGTAGTGATATTCCCCATGAGTTCTATACTTACTGTATTGAACCAAACTGAGCACAAAGATGTATTTGCAGTACAGTATGTAAATGTTGCCTTCCAAATTTTACTATTGACAAGAGAATTCACACCATTCATCTATTCACCCCATTAATCTTTTCAATTACCTTGTTAAGAATACCATGAGCTTTATGCCAAAAGATTCTGTTAGTTACAGCTCTTAAAAAAAGATCCGTAGGAACAAAAATATTCATTTGAAAATTATCATTCTAGTCTCTCTTTAATAAATCTATTATTCAATAGTGATTATATATATTTACAGTCATGATGTTTTCAATCAGCTGAAACTTGCCAAAAGTAATTGCTCAAAATAAAAACCACTTCAGAACATGTCCGCATTTTCATTCAACTTTTGATGATTATTTTTTTCTCCAAGTTAAAATAAAAAAGTAAAGATTTTTTTTTTTCCAAAGTTGTGCTGACATCAGAGTAACCAAAAGCAAGCAGGAGCTGTTTTTCTTTGTGTGAACTAATAGAAGCAAGACAGGACATAAAATAAAACATTGACTGGCATTTTAATCAATGGGTTTGAATGTTTGACCTTTTGGACAATAGAACAGCAAAAAAAAAAAAGAAACAAGAAACCTTATCTGACACTATTTTTTGATCCAGATTCTACTCAGATTTTAAATATTATGTATGGTAATTACACAATGTTGAAGAAATGTATTCAAAGCATCATTACAGTAAATACTAAGTGCCTCAGATAGGACTGATAAGTTCCCTCAGATATGAATAAATGAAATCTGAGTCTCAATGTAGCACTGTCAGATAGCCAAGCCTCTCTTCCCATGATTCACAACCTCCCTCCTTCCCTCTCTGTGACAAAAACATTCCCTCCTCAGGCCCAAAGGGATGGGATGGGCAGAGACTTCTGTTACTGCCTCGTGCTTAAAGTATTGCAAGCAGACAAGTCCTCAGGAGAATGCATATTCTTTTTCCCCCTGCTTGAGGGTGCCACTTCATAATTTCCTGCCATAATAAGCCAGGGCAGAAGGGTCAGGAAATACTCAGAGAGACAGGCTGATAATAATTTTAGAAGGAAAATATTCCTGGCTTCCAGAATAGACAAAGAAAAATGAAGTTTAGGAATTTATTTTCTGTTGCAGTGTGTTTTGTTAAGTTATTAGGTTGGTTTGTTCCAATCCCCTTCTGGCTGAAAATGGTTCTGCCCCAGTTCTCCCTTCCCGCCTTTGGAGCTGTCTGTCTTCCTGGCTCCACCCCAGCCAACAATGTATCCCCTAAACTCCGCCCTGGTTTCCCTGGAAACCCTTGTATTTTTTTCTTCTGATCCCTCCCCAGTACCCCGCCAATCACTCTCACTCCCCACCCTTACTGCTAGAATGTTCCAGCAGGGGAGTTCGATGGTTGGCTGAGGAACCGGGGCCTCTCCCCAGAATGTTTCCCGTTGGTGTTGCCCACGTGTCAATCCCTTGGACCCCACTCCCCACTGTACCCCCATTGGCCCAATGCCCGGCACCGCCCTTGTTCTCCCTACCCTTTAAAACCTGCTGTTATCCCCTCCTCCTTGTCTCCTCCTGGTGGTCCCCCTGGGATTTTTTAAAGGCTGGATTAAGCCGCGGTTGGAGTCCGCCGTCTTCTTTCCGCTGGTTGCAGCCTTTCCTAGACTCTGTCCTGCACAAGGTGTGCCTGCAGCCGCAAGCTGGGCACTGCCTTAGGCGCTATCCCGAAGCCAGCTCTCGGGAGAAGCGCCCCCTCGTGCTCCTGGCAGTGCTGGAGCTAGCCGGACACTGACAATTGAGTCGCACTGCTGCAATTTTCCACAATCTCTCCTGAAGAACCCAAGGTACAAGTTAGAGTCTGACTTTTCCTCTTAATTTTTAATTAACAGGTGACCGCTTTTTGAGTTTGTTTAGCATCCATTTTCCTAGATCAAAGGGAATTGTGTTTTCATTGCTCCCATGGGCCCTAAGGGCGGTGTTTTGGAAGGTCTACTGACAGTGGCTCCTTAAAAACTAATTCACATTCTTTGGTATGCTTGCGCAATAAAATAAAGGAATGGAAATGGTGTCACATTCTACTCCTGGCCCTGTTTATGAAAAGTTTAGTTTCATTTTAGTCTTCGCTATATTCAGCAGTAAAGTATCTGTAGCTTTAATGCAGAAAGAATTTGCCCTGGTCTTAAGGACTACAGAAAAATTCCTATTCTTCTGCAAGTTATACATTAATTTATAAGCTTACACTTTAAATTTTGCTTCTCATTCTTTAGTAGAATTTGGTTATTTGGACTTGTAGCATTATTTTATGTAATAAGTGCCCGAACTTGAATGGTAAAACATTCACAAATTTAAATGAAGATGGCAGGTGTATATGCAGCAGTTTTATTGATTATTCCATTTTTAGTTTAAGATGATGAATTTTTAGCACTTGCCTTGTTTTATAATTAATGATCTTATTAAAACAAAACTGCAGGTAGCCAGCAGCTGGTACATTCAGTTTACAGGATAGTAGATTTTTTCCAAAACAAATGATTCAGTACTAATTTAAATCTCATTTTGCTAATACTGAAATTATAACATGCCTGGAACTAAATATTACTCTTGAAAAAAATTGCATTTGAAATTATTTAAAATTGTAAGCCTCTTGTTAAAACCTCCTTTTTAGCTGCAGTTTAATTTCACAAGTAGGACTGCTTCCATGAGCCAAATAATTTGGGCATTGTTAAGAGGTGTTCTTTGCCCAAGGTAATTGCTATTTGGCTAATGATCTATTTTGAAGCTATTGTAAATTAAGCAAAAAGTAATTGGCGCAATGAAGAAAATAATTTTCTTCTAAATCGGACATCACAAATGGTAGCCTAGGGCCCTAGACCTGAAAATTCTCATTTATGTATGTGCTTGATTTACACATGAGTAATCCAACTCCAAAGGCTAGGCTATCTGCTTGTTTTTTGTTTATTTTTCTTTTTCTGCTACTCAATTCTTGCTCCTCCTGTGAAATAAATTCTGATGACTTCCAGCGCCTTAGTAGATTTTCGAGGCAAGGGTGTACTCTGTTTTCAGAAAATGCATGCGTGTTAGAGTAATGGTCATGCTGTGGGTTTGGATTCTTGCCTTTTTTTTTTTTTTTTTTTTTTTTTTTTTAATAAATAGATTGATCTCCAGTTTGGAATATTTGGGGGAAATCAGTAGTCTATAGGCTGTGACTGTCACTCTGATTAGAGTGAAACAACTTCTTCAAAGCAGGAAGGTTTCAGTGTTTCCCAGGGGTAGTCAAAGCCCTACTGTACTTTAATCTCCTCTGGAAATTATTTCTGAAGCTTGACCTTCTGGCTGATATTTTTAAAAATTACTCTCATTGTTACTTTTATATTACATATTCCTAATACGTGCACTTTATACGCACTGGCATGTACTCACAGACAACAGGCACAAACATGTCCAAGATATCAGATATCCAATAATTAAATGTCTGTGTGAATAAAACATATTGACTGAAGAATTAATGAATACCAGGAATTAAATACTGCTGCCAAGATTAGCAATGAAAGAGAATAATGAATTTAATTTTGAAGATGAACCCTGATTACATGGAAAGAAAAAAAAGGGTTTAAGTGTTTCTCAAAAGTCAGGAAGCTTGATTAAAATCTATATGTCTTTCTGCTTCAAGTGCCCATGAGTGGGTACTTGCAACAACCTATAATCTGTATATTTTAGGAATTAAAAAAAATATTTTTTCTTGACTGTGATCAAGAAATTTTTTGGAATTTTTTCTTTGGACAATACATCCTTTTCTTAAATCAGTTGTTTTTGTCAGAAGTTATATGGATAGAACTGCTTTTAAGACTTGGCAATATTTACTGTAACATATATTTTTGTGAAGAAACAAATTAATTTGCTTCCTTAAAGTCATTAAAAGCAGGACAAAAAATAACTTTTTTGAAAACTGCAAAACATAGACACAGTTTAAAAATTGTTAAACTTTGACTATTGAAGGAAATAAAAAAAAAATAAAAGAGGCCAAATAGTTTCATAGAGTTTTAAAGAATATAATGGGAAAATTAGAGAATTTATACCATTTAATGCACAAGTTTGGAGACCTATGTGTAGACAAGTAGCTGTCTGATAAAAGCAATCCTAGAAAACACAGCATAGAGTCTCTCTTTTAGTTTAAGAAAGATTTAAAAGAAGGAAATCATGAGTGCAGTTATTTTTTCTTATCCTGGAGAAAGTGCAGTACATGGACAGGCAATGTAAGTGCAGTGGCAACCTGAGCTGAGCTGCTTTTGGAGCCCAGTAACTCCATGTAATACAGCACCTCTTCTGTCCTGAGCATATTTTGGATAGGATATTCTGTAGCGCTGGTGCACAGACTAAGGGAATGATAGCTCTGTAAATACATCAAAGGACAAGAAGCGGGTAGTGCCTACTGGGGATATTTTAGATAGCATGGGATGTGAGCTTGAAAGAATCAGTATGGAAAAAAGGGCAAAGATCTCACCAGTTTTGGCTGACATAGAGTTAAACAGCAGCTTTTATGGTGCTTCGAGTTTGTGCTGGAAACAGTTTTGTAAACAGATATTTTAAAGATTGCTGAGAAGTGCTTACACAGAGTCAAGGCCTTCTCTTCTCTCTCCGCTCTTCTTGTTCTCTCCTCCTCTCCAGCAAGGAGGCTGGAGGACCACAAGAAGTTGGAAGGGGACACAGCTGGAACAGCTGACCTAAACTGACCAAAGGGATATCCCAGACCGTTTTGTATCATGACTAGCAACAAAATCTAAGGGGAAGAAGAAGGAAAGGGCTGGAGAGGGAAGACAGAATATTTTACAAGTGCACTTACTAGACCCACCTTGTAAAAGTAGCCAAAGCAGGACAAAAAAATTCTAGAAACAAAGTAATAATGTTTCTTCACTGTCTACAAAGATAATCTGGCATTTAGAGCTAGTATCTTATTTTAGTATACAAAATAAGAAGTTAAAAATTCAGTACTTCTCTACAGTGTTCTTAGATACTCTAAGTAGTTACAAGTCTGCGCAATAAAACTCTTTCTTACTTTCACACAAATGATTGTGTAGAAGTGGCTGTATGTTGCATAACTTGAATTATTAAAAGTGACTTATGGATTGGTAACAATTAATACTTTCGTAAAAATTCTGTCTATATTTATAAGAATCATGAACATGGAGGATTTTAAAAAAGAAAAAATATTTGGTGCTATTGCTTGATATAATATCACTGAAGTTTCACAGTACTGGCTATGTATGTATATATGTATATGTTGAATATATATATAATATAGACTATTTTCTCTATGTTATCTTTTGCCTAGTAAGAGGCAAAATATTTGTTAAAGGGTGAAAACCTCAGCAAAAAATACCATCAGGAGATAGTATTTGGACACTGGAGATCTAGAACATTGTGAATTCCAAAGTAGAGCAAGGAAAGTAGTGGTCCATTATTCAATAAAGCATTTTTATGTGATCACAGTGTGTGATATTCACATGCAGTTTCATCTCCCCCTAGTGGAAGGAGCCCTGCGGGATGAAACACCTGATTTCCTCCATATTCCCTTATTTCTGCATAACATTGTGCAACAGAATTAGGTTTCAATACAACAGAAGTTCAGGCTCATTGGATCAGATATAATTTCTCACAGTATTGTATACTATTATCTTTCCCTTAGTGAAAACTTTACTGAATAGTAACAGGATTACACAGATTTTTTTTCCCCAGATAATTAGTAGTTTCAGTGACTGCAGGAAAAGAAGAAATTTTTGCATCTAGAGGCAGTTTATTTGTATTATTTCAAGCTACATTTTTAATATTATTTCTAATTATCTTTCTTTCAGAATAATGGGGCAACATGCATTTTTTATGTTAGGTTATTAAAATATTAAAAGGGACTTAATCCCTAATTCCATGCTCTACAAGATCACTCTTTCTCTTTCTTCCTTTTCTCTCCAAAAGAAAAAAAATCTTTGAGAAGTCAACTTGAAATTCACCCATAAATTAGTGAGCAGTCTGTATAAGAGATTAAGATGCAAAGTTTAGCTTCAAAAATCAGAGTAGTTGGGTTAGGTTGAAAAAGCTTTAAACTTTTTGACTGTAAATTTTAGAAAACTTTTGAATTATTCTCATATAGACCAAGTGGAGAACAACAGGTCATTAGACTGAGAAAGCTAGATATACTAGAGTGACAATTCACTAAAAATAGGATCCAAGAATAAGTTCCTTCACGAAATTAACTGCCTGAAAATTTATTTAATTGCTTGCATAGTTGGCAAGAAAGAATTTTTGTGGGACTACATTTCAAGTTTTTTAATCATAAATTGTTGAAAAAGTTATTGAGTGGGGAGTGTGCCACGGCTAATCTTCCACATAGGAATTTTCAGGCAATATCATGAGACAGTTTTTACATATATTTTGAAAGGTTATAGAAATTTCTTCCGTCTCCTGTCTCATAACCAGCTCTCCCCAGTTTATATACTGAGCATGACTTTCTGTAGCATGGAATATCCCTTTGTGTCAGCTGTCCAGGTTGTGTTCCTTCCCATCTTCCTCTGCAACTCCTCACTGCCAGAGCTTGGGAAACAGAAAAGTTCTTGATTTAGGGTGAGCACTGCTCAGTAATAACTAAAACAATGTATTATCAACATTATTCTCATACTACATCCAAAACCACAGCACTGTATCTGCAGCTAAGAAAATTATCCTAGACAAAACCAGATGATCCCCAGTTCTCCATTCTGAGACAGGAATCCCCAATTGAATTTCTCACTTATTTGTTTCTGTACTTGTAAAAGTTCAACTAGAGCATGAACTGAATAAATACAGAAGAGAAAACATGGAGAAGTAGTGGTTAGTTTGTCCTGGAGGAGAGGAATTAAGGAGTGGGAAATCCAAGGAGAAAGCTACTTTCTTCCTTCAGGGCTCCAATATATGGCAATACAGAAAATTGAGTTAGATTTTTATAGCGATACAGAACAAAAGAACAGAAGGCAGTGGTGTCTGACTTGGTGTTGCTGTTTTGGCTGTCAAAAGAAAATGCTTCTGCACCTGCTGCCATTTTTGATGATCAGCTTGTATAGTTTCACTATTCATTTCCTATATCCAAGTTTCATTCTGTGATTCATAACTAGAGGATGGTCATGTACCGACTACTTATAGAAACAGCTGGTAAATTTCATGGGTTTATGGCAGCAGTTATGTTAATTAGGCTTAACTTATCCTACCACTGCAATTAATAAGCATTACTAAAAAAGGGAGCTGTCCATGAGTCTTCTGTAAATGTGCTCTAAACTCTCTGTGGCCATATAAGGTGAAAATGTTTATAAATTCTTCATGGATTAATCATGTCAAAAGTTAATTGTTGAACGTCTACAATGTCTCAGCTGAATTGTAAATTACTTGAATTATACTAATGTATGGATAAATCTATTTGTACTTGCTTAGCTATTACATATATTAATTTGGGAAATTAATTATCTTTATTCACCTAAATCTCCTAAAAAAAGGGGACGAAATACACTAAAAATAACCCATTTGTTTTCTGTGTTTTAAAAACTTATGAAATTAAATGGGTATATATAGATTGTGAATTGCTCAGGAAGAGGTTCTGGCCAGGAGACAAGTTGTCCAGACATATATTTGCCTGCTTGTGCTCTGCCCCTTCTCTGTGTCTGCTCCACTTGACTGTGCTGAACAGATGTCTTGGTGTCTGAATGGTAAATTAAAAATCTGCCTCATAAACTGAAGTGTGAGAAATCTTTAAGCTATGTTGGTTATTTTCCATCTATCTCTGAGCTCAGCATCCCATATTATACTACATATAAAAATATGTAGTGGCTACATTTCTATTGCAAAGTTATACATAAACAGGGAAACTACCTTGGCACTGGAATTCAATCAACTATACTGTAAAATTGCTGCAATGATATTTTGAACCATTTAACCTATGATAGCTGGTTTTCTTTCAGAAAATTCCAAACTATTATTTGAGCATTAATACTGACCAGAGGTAAATAATTCTAGATATTTACATGCTTTGAAAAATAAGATCATTCTATAAAAAAAGTGACCATAAGGACACTTTTTTTCTCTCTTTTGGGGGTTTTGTGTGTTTTATCACTTTGTGTCTGTTTACCTCGTGACTCAAACTCAATTAATTTATTAGTAGTTTTGTAATCCATGAAGATGAGACATGAAAAAATGTGGCAGGATGGTGATGTATCTATCCATTATATATTATGGAGTAAAAGGTTATGCCTCTGAGCTGAGGATGCCCGGCACTACATCCTTCATTTCTGGCACAAGAGTATTTTGCTTCAGTCTCAGCTCCATGTTGTGGGGAACTGTGCTAGCTCACCACTCCACTGCACATGCAAATTTCCTTCCACAGGGGGAAAATAAAAAAATATGTTCTAGCAGGTCTCTTCATGGAGATAATTGAAGCATATTTTCCTTGCAAATGAAATGAGGCCAACAAGTCCAATCTGCCTAGAGCAGGATGTACTGAAATGCAGATCCAGCCGCAGGGTGTGCTGGAGATTTCTGGATGTTATACTGTGAAAAATAATTGAAGGATTTTTATGAGGTGCATAAAAGCCTTAAAGCACCCATATTTCTTCACCAAGATTTATATAATGAAAAATTAAAGAGAAATATTCAAATTAGTTGGCAGAAAGGATGATAAGGAAAATACAGGAATGCATTTGTATAAATCACCCAGACACCAGAAAAATATAACAAACAGCATTTGACTAACCCCAGTTTTTTGCTGACATAAAAGAGACACAGAAGCCCCAAGAACACTGTGATTACCTCAGAATTCCTGAGTTTAAATTATTTAAAGCTAGAGAATATTTTCTTAATACCTGAAGTAACTATTTGAATCTGTTCACAAACGTGACACAGTTACCGCTCATTAATTGGCTGAGACACAAGTGCTGAATAGAAGTGATCTTGTAGATCAGAAATGAAGTGTGGTGGCAAAGCAAGTGAAAAATATACCAATATATTCCACATAATGGTTAATTTATGACAGAGTTATTAATCTCCTACTTCCAGAAATATTTACATTTGTTCTCAGCTATTATATTTTTAATTATATTCCAGTTTAATAGCCTTAAAAAAAAAAACCAAACCATGAAATTTTCCATAATTAATGAAGTAGATAGTATATACTGAGAACCTCATTATCCTTACCAAGTATAAAAACCTTGTGAAGGTTAGTTATTTTAGGAGTGGATTTTATTTTTCTTTTAGATCATAGGCTGTTCCAAACTTCTTTCAAGGCATAATAATTACCATATTCAGCATTCCCTGTTTTTGAAAGTTAGTAATAATTTCAATAAAGTTGAACTACATTAACCAGTTTAACATTGAAATATTTTGATTAATGTATATAAATGTCTTTGGATTCTTTCTGATATTAGGAAAAATGTGAGAATATCAGCATTCATATGAATAATGTGGTATTAAATGGTGAAAGCTGATGAAATTTTAACATAACATTTATATGACCTCCTAAATACAGTTAAGTATAGCTTATGAGCTAGACACCCACATGTGCATTTGCATTTCCCTGGGCCTGGAGACTAAGCAGAACAGAACTAATCCAGCTCTATTATGCAAAAGAACAGAATTTCAATAGCTTGTTTATGAGAAGCACTCTTTCTGTATTTGTGTAGCATGTGTTGAGGGAATATCTGCTACTAACAAGAGAATAACAAATATTCATAAATTCATTTGTTTCTCACTTAATCCCTGAATTTATATGAAGATTTACTCAAAATATTTAGTGGGATTATACAATTTAACTGCTCAGTGTTTTTTAAAGAAAAGACTGCCTTCCTATCCTTTAGTACCTTCCTCACTGCATTATTTTCAACATGAATCAATAGTAAAGAAAAAAATATTAGTATTATGCTGGTTTATTTTTGCTGTAATATTGCTTAAACTTTTCACTGCTCAGAACAGTAAAACTCTAAAACTTCTTTACTGTTGATTGTAGTTATTGATTCAAAAATTATCCATGCTCCAGAATTCTTTCATGGTTTTAGTACATTAATAAAATCAGAGCAGTGGTGGAGCAATGTTCAATATTATGGTGCTACAAAGTCACATAATAAATAGTCAGCAATTTTAATTTAGGTCACCTCAAATTCCAGTTAATAAAACTAATGCATTGTGTGTTTGAGCTAAAAGTAAAGAATTTGCCAATAAATAAAAGAAGTGACCTAATATCAAGAGTCTCTTGAAAAAATGTATTCTGATAATATAAAATAATTCAATTTTTAAAATATATAACATAATGTATAATTTATAACATAAGCATAATGAAGACTATAGGAGGAAATATGTTGCTGAAATAAAATGTATATTAGTATACAGTTAATGAGTGAAGAAAATCATAATTTGATATTATCATAGTAAGGCAGGTTAGCATTAGGAGAACACAGATAAAATTAGTATTTTTAATGAGATATTGGGGATTTTTGTACAATTCATTTTAAAGAGTATAAATTTTTCTGTTGGGAAATTTTATTCAGCTGTGTTTTGCTATATTTATATTACAGGTCTGATTTTTTTCTGATTTTTTTAAATGCCTTGTCAAAATTTTCTGTCCAAAATAAAGCATGGAAATTCTGAAAGGTTACTCAGGACACCTGAAATGTAGCTACTTTAACATTCCACATGTCCTTACCATTACTGATATGATCACATTGCATTAAAGTCAACTTTTTGACAGTAGTTCCTGTGACACCATACTAATTTAAAAAAGCAGAAATGTCATTATGCTAAGCAAGTAATCACACAGTAAGGGAGAAAACTATCAAGGGTAGTTAATGCTTCAGGGCAAATCTGCTGCAAAAATTATGCTGGGAAAGAAAACCACAGACAGAAGCCAAATACATGATATGCATTAAACTAAATACCAAAATGGGAAACATGAGAAGTGGATACATTTTCCCTGAAGAAAATTTTCTGCTGGCCGTTGGGTTGATGGAGGTTTCTTTTCCTGTCTCTTGAATGCACTGAAATGGCTCTTTCTGACTCAAATCCAACAAAATGGCTCCACAAAGTCTGCTCATAAAATTTAGCACTTCATTTATACATCTGTACATCTCTCTGGTCCTATAGTCATTTCACAATCTGCCTACTATTTACTCCTTTTAATAATTCTGCTTTTAGAATGCTATCTTTTAGGAGGAATGGTTTTTTTTCTGTTTAATGGAGACAGGCGTAGTTTTCGTTTTAGCCCAGTAAGGATCTTATACATAACATAACAGGATTATTTAAGGTATCAGGATCAGATTGTATAAAAATTCTACATTCATCATTTGATGTTTTATATAAATGTAACTTAAGTTTACATGATTGTATAGCTACTTTAAATAAAACAAAAAAAAAAATTCTAGTCATTAAAAGGTTATTGCCATCATACAAACTTTTGTCATTGCATTTTCGGTATAACATATTGGAAAACACACAATTGAAATACAGACTGTCCTATGTGAAAGGGATTTTTTTTTTTGAGGATTATTTGATTTTTTTTTCTTTAATTTACCTAAAAATATTTGCTATCTCTATTCTCAGCCTTAATGCATTTTTGAAATATCTCCTTTTGTAATTAAACTTTGTTTGTTATGTTTCCATTTTTCTTGACCAGTAGAAAAATCAAAACTACAGAATGTAATAGCAGTTTCCACTCAATTTAGCTGAAAAGGGGAACTTCCATCTTTTAGTGTTGTGGACTTTAATGCTGCTTTGGAGTTTCCAGACACGTATCTGTGCAACTCAGTGGTGAAATAAGTAAGGATGTGTGTATGCTTTGCAGTATGTTGGGCCTTATGAGGGGGATAAGTTATGAAAATGTTAAGTCACATTGTTTATTGAACTTTGTACTCTGAATCTTTCACATAAAAAACTCAAAACATTTTTCTCACCATTCACTAAGAGACACATAGAATCATAGAATGGTTTGCATTGGAAAGGACCTGAAACATCACCAAGTACCAACCTCCTTGCAGTGGCCTGGGACACCTTCCACTTGGTCAGGTTACTCAGGACACCATCCAACCTGGCCTTGAACACTTCCAGGGATGGGGCATCCACAACTTCTCTGGACAACCTGTTCCAGTGCCTCACGTCCCTCACTGTAAAAAAATTATTCTGTTTGTGCAGTCTAAGGTTACCCTCTTTCAATGTAAAACTTGGCCCTTGTCTTCTCACCAGAGACACCTGTAAAAAGTCTCTCTCCAACTATCTTTTGAGCCCTTAAGTATGGTTAGGACACAGCTCTTGAAGTAAGATGGTAGTAGCTTTTAAAGAAAATAAAAATATTGGCTTACCCAGACACTTTAACCCTAATAAACATCTCTGAAAACAGTCGTTAAGATACCACTCCTGCTTTGATCTCATTTTTGTCTGTCAGCTCAGTGTGGTTAATGTTAAAATGGACAAGCTTGAATATCTGCTCCAAATTTGGTTCTTTGCATCTTCTCTTTTGCATCTCTGGGGCCTGGCGCTTTGCTCAAAGATGGGCTAGTTTTTTTGAAAACAGCTTGTGTTCTTCATATTGTTTCAGGTAAGGAACTCTGGGCTTTACTGCCAGGCTTATCAGATAAACTGCAGAAAGCTCCCTTTCTAGTCTCTGATCACTAATGACAGACTTGAGCTGCAGGGCCAATGTTCTTATCAACAATTCCCTAAGCATACTGCTATGACAAAGAACTACAGATATTTTTATATTCTGAGTTTAGTTTGAAAAAAAATTAAGTGCCTAGTATAATGTCATCAATGGCTATCTGGGTAATGCAGTCTTGGCCTAAGCAGGATGTGCATAGAGAATCAAAACTTAGGGAGTGCACTACAGAAAATGCCTGCCCCCTTTGAGGGGGGAAAATACCTGCAGCCCCTTTGGGGCCTTATGCTGCAGCCTTACACAGAATGACTTTGAGATGATTAGCCTAATATGCCTCACTGCGTGCATATCTTAATTTAACCTGAATTCTGATTCTATATGAAATGGTCATATTTTTATGATCAAAAATTCCATTTACAAAAATAATTGATCATTTATGGGAAAACGTATTTTCATCTTTAACTATTGTGATGACAAGAAATTCAGCTTAAACCTTTTAGAACATTTTCAAAACAGCTTGTTGCCATTTTTTCCCTAATTCTCCCTAATTTATGCTAAAAAATATATCTGTCTTCAGCAGGTGTGCAGGAGAAAACATGGATTCTTTTATGAACGTCTTTCCATGGCTGTACTTGACAATGTACAGACATTCATCTGACTTATTTGAATGGAAGTCAATTGAATTGTTTAACAACAAGTTCAAAAAATGGGTTTTCATGAAACATTATCATTTTAAAAATGCAGAGTCAGCTTATTAAGCTTACTCTTATTACAGTTAAAAAAGAGTGAGCACAGGTAACCAGCTGAGGGAGCTTAATGTTTCACGAAAAATTTTTGGAAGAAATCAATGTACAAAAATACTGACTCTAAAAAATATGGAATATTTATATATTGTTTCTTTAAAAGCATCTACGGCTATGTCTGGTGCGTTTTTTTAAGAATCTAATGCACTAAGAAGCACACAATATAATTATTATCTGTATGCTTGAAGAAAATATGTTATTATGTATACACAGAAAACACAAATTAACAAAACTGAAAAGGACAAAATATAAATGAGTGGGAAATTGCACTTCATAGTGGAATGGGCTGCCCAGGGAAGGGGTGGAGTCACCATCTCTGGAGGGGTTTAAGGAAAGAGTGGATGTGACATTTAGTGCCATGGCCTAGTTGGCAAGGAGTTGTTCAGTCGTAGGTTGAACTCAGTGGTGTCAGAGGTCTTTTCCAAGGTAATTGATCCTGTGATTCTGTGATATAGGGAAGTAATAGAGTAGAAGTTATACCTAGGGAACTGAATGAGAATTGTCATTCTCCTATAAGATGTCACATCTCCTGTAGGATTTTATAGCACTTCTATCCTCCATTAAATTTTACAGGAAGCTAAAAAAAGCCCCCTAGAAGAGGTAGTAAGTTATAAAAGACTTTTCCCATAAAGGTTAGTAAGTCCCAGAGGCCTTATAGGCACTGAAGCAAAATGCATGATGCTGGTCTGATGAAAATCACAAATTTTACACAGACAATTTCTGACTCAAGAATCAGTATGTGCTTGATTCCCTAGATGGTGTGGATTACATTGGTCAGTGTTTCTCTCCAGGAAGGCATTTGCCTATGGTATTATGATGTTATCAGTTATTTATATTTGTTGGCTAAATGCTGTTCTTTAGCAGCTAAAGTCAAGATTTCTGGAGATCTACCTGTAAGATCAAAATCTATTGGATCACTGTGTACATATATGCCAACAGAAAAATTATAGCTTTAAATCTAGGGCTGTAATTTATTTCTGATCTCATCTATGGATTATATATGCAGTATAACTTGAGAACAAAAGTAAGCAACACTCTACAGAGTCATTGAGTATATTTAAACTACTGTTTATTTAGAGAATCATAAAATCATAGAATGGCATGGTTTGAAGAAGATCTTAAAGATCATCTATTTCTAACCCCCCTGCCGTGGCCAGGGGCACCTTCCACTAGTCAAATTGATCAGGCCCCTGTCCAGCTTGGCCTGGAACAGTTTAAGGAATGGGGCATCCACCACTGCTCTGGGCAAACTGTTCTAGTGCCCCACTTCCCTCACTGTTTAATGTTTAGAGTCTCATCTACTGCACTAAACTGAGTTATATCCATCAGCTTGATGCGGGTGCACTGAAACCAAACAATATATACTATAATTTGTAAAATTGTTAGTGCCTAACTTTTAGAAATTCTGTTCTTTCCTATGGAAGGAGTCTACAATAAATGAAAAAAGAGCCACGATGATAGCAGTTTTGATTTTGATAAATAAATTATATGGTAATTAATTAAAAATAATGATGGGATTCAACAGAATATGTCTATTATACTAAATATATGAAAGTCAAAGGCAATCAGGGATCCTGAGGTGTACAGATACAGCTTCTCATGCCTCCAAGGCTTTCAGATATTTCCTTCTAAAGCAGATTTGTATGAGAAAGAACTAATTGACTTGGACATAGTTAATGTGCTGGCTTCTGACAATGTTATAAGAAAACATTTTCTTCCCGTTAGGGTTTGAAATTGCGACACTTGAGGAGAGGCAGATCAAAAACTCCCACTTGTGATATACACTCTTGAGAGAATCTAAATTTTTTAAGTCTTTCATAGTCTTTATTAATTTTTCTGAAGCAATTTTTCCTTGGATATGCATGAAAATGGATCTTTAAAAAAAAATTTCCTATGTCAATTCTGCTGAAAACCACCAGAACACTTGTTACAGGCTGATCAGAACTCCTGACCAGACTTTTTGGATAAGTTATCATGAATGTGACAGTCATTCTCTTTAAAATATTCCCTGCAGGGTAGAACAGTATAGTAACTGTCACTTGTGGCTGAAAGGAAGCTTTTAAATAAGTCCTTTTGTCCTTGTCCCTAAAAAGAAATAATGAAGACCACAGGACAGAGCTCCAAGCATGGGATTAGATGCACCATCACACATCAGGTCTGCTATGGACATAACTCTACCCATTAGAATTAACTCATTAGCAGTGTTTTTTAACATTGATGCAGGGGCAGAGTGGGAGCACCTTGCTACCACAGGTTACTACAAAAGGCTACATATAACAAGTTACACAGACCAAAATTTATATATATACATGTGTATTTATATACCTAAACCTGCACATACATGAAGGATAATTCTGTATAAAGAAAGGAGATTTAACATGAGAGTTAGGCACAAATGCAGCTAAAATTACACTCATCTGTTTGAAGTGTAATATTCAAACTGGATACTTGTGATTCCAGTGATTGCAAAATAGTCTTAAAAATACTTCATTTCTTTATCTGTGTCTCATTGGTTTGTCATGGCCTGTTGCAGTAGTACCATTCAGGACACTTTGTGACATGATACAATGTGACATATTCTGACCAAAAAACAACATGACTTCATACAGCATGTCAGAAATTTGCATGAAACACATGATTTTTTTTGAAGTACCAATATGAATTTCAACTACTAAGTATGACTTCTGTTTGTATAAAACCTAAAAATTACAACACTGTGAGATTATACTGGGGAATTTAGAATATCTTAATTGATCAAAATACTACAGAGAAGTTTAGCAATGAGTTATAGATGAAGTGTCATTTAAATCTTATCTATAGATCCATACACAGTTTATTAAAAAAAAAATTACAAGGTTAAAAAATAATCAAGCATAATTTCGCCTAATGGTAAATCAATACTTTCAACTTTTTTCATAGCCTGCAAAAACATGAAAAACATGCATTAGTTGTTAGTCCTTTTATATTTGGTTAATGGATTTTTTGCTGTCAGTGCTGTCTTCAGAGGACATCACCCTTAATTACTTTCACTACTCATTTCAAAAGAGACTTTAGGGAGTGGTTTATTAATCACCAAACAATTTTGCTATAATTTCTGTCATAATTAAAAGAAAAAAAAAGAGAAGAAAAGCATTATGAAAAATGGTTTTGCTGGCTACATTTTGCCCACTCTTATAATGTGTATTTTTATAACATTGCTGGTTTATAGCTACTTTATTAAAATTTCATTTATAAGATAAAGGATGAAAGTATACTTTCAGAGATATTTTTTTAGAAAATGCTATAGAGAAGTGAAGAAAATTATTTTATACAAAGGTACTTCAGATGCAAGCTATTTCACAGTTGTTATTAAGAAGAAGCATTCAGCCTAAGATGGAGACATTATCTTTCCCGCATTATGTTTGTCTCATCTGGATGCTCATGTATCTCATATATAAAAGTAAAAAGTTCATGTTCACAAGCTTAAATGGGAAGTTCTCTGCTTGCAATATGAGGGGGATCCTTGTCTCTTGCTTAGTCACCCTTCTTTTTCTGCCACTCTTGTGTTCATCCTGTGCAGTCAACACTGATGTCTTTAGTCCATGATGGTCATTAGCTGCTGAGGTTGGGGTGGTAAGACTTCAGAGCAGTTCGAGGAAGGAAGCTAGAATCAAATGGTCCCTTTCTTTCACTCCTGATTGTCCCACCACAAATCTCCATTTTCCCCTTTGTGACTGACTATGCAATATATTTCTCTCTCTATGCTTAATTTTCTCATAAAATATTAATACATTCTTGAGTAATAATTATGTTATTAGCATTGTTAGCATGCTACAAAATGATTGTGAACTGCTTCCATTACATTATTTCAGTATGTCTGTGCCTGGGTCTAAAGTAAATATTTTAACAACTTACTTAATATTTGCCCATACTTTATAGTTGCACCAGGGCTCTACTTTGGCTACTTCATAAATTAATAAATAACAACTCTTCCACAGAAGAACTACATCCATAAAAATTAGTGAGAAAAGATGATGTAGTTGAAAATTTGACCTAACTTGAAGGGGAAAAGATTTCGGTGAATAGGAAATACTTATCAAGTGTAAGTAGTAAATATAGCAAAATAGTAAAAAAATATAATACAGAGAGGATCAAAATTTCATTAAGCAAAAGCTTCAACATCAACAAGATACAAAGACACTACTATGTTTTCAGTAGACCTTTTTAAAGATATTTATTTTTGATCATCAGAATCAAATTAACATTCAAATTATCATGGTCTTGTTTTTTTAGGGTTTTTTTTCTGTTTTCATTCTTTCTATGTGTATTTTTATGTAATACAAGTAATAATTGTCTATATATGTGTTGACTATACATTCACATAGTGCTAAATTTGAAATTGTCACAGTTAATCTTTTTCAAGTACAAAACTATATTAATGTATTATAATTTTTATAGTTTGTAATTAAAAAATAAAAGAATTTATTAATGCTTCAAATATGGATTACACTGACTACCTACCCATTGAATCTCTTAAATCCATTGAATAGTATAAATCACTAAATCATTTAACAAGGAAATATGTTTGAGTACCTAGTTTTACTGTATTAGATAATTTCATCTTGCATAAATATTTTGATTACCATTAAATATGTTTTCCTGTTATTACACACATATGAAAACTTTTCTGCTATGCTAAGATATGATGCAGTAAGTTACACTTTTTTTAACTTCGCACATTAAAATCATTCTTCTGCCTAAAAAGAAAAAATTATGTTAAGTAATAAATAGTCTGTGTAGTAAATTATGTGCATGATCATAAACTATGTTTTATAAGTTGCAGTCTGTTAACATTCAGTTAGGAAATGACACAGAAAAACTCCTCTCTAATAGAAGAGGTGATCTTGAGAAGTCCCATGGTAGAGGTAAAGAGGCTCTGTTATGATGTATTGGGGACATTAAAAGTTGGTCTGGTTGCTCTTCTAAACAAGCCCCTTAATGAAAATGATTATTTAACCAGAATATTATTGTTTCTAAAGGCCTAAGCCTGAGTTCTGTGAGATTTCTCATTTTCTGAGAAAATATGACCCTGAAATTTGATGTTTGAGTTAGTATAAAGTCATTTTGTTCTGTTTTGATTGTTGTTAGTTTTTACACCTTCAGTGAAAAAAAGTTGAGCCAGAGTTGTTTTTTGGGTTTTTTTTTTCCTCAGTGCATTTAAATATGAATTACATTAAATTTGAAAGGACAGAAAAATGCCACCAATTCTCTAATCATTAGCAGAAGCAAAACCACTTCTAGTGTAATAATTATGCAAGCCAAATATTTATTAATAATGGGACCAATCTAATTATATATTTATATTTCTATATTATCTCTCATGTCTACTCCAGCAGATATTTTAAATGAATAATAAATCACTTACAGGAAGTGGAAAAACTCCAAAAACAATCAGTTACACAGCTGTAACTAGCTGTTAACCAGTTCTCAGGAAAGTAAAAGACTACTCTGAACTTTTTTTTTTTTCATTATGAACGCTCAGCTCATGCCCTTTTAATAAGAATTACTCTATAAGGGAAAAAAAATAAAGAACAGATTTCTCAGTTCTTATTATAGGCTAAGAGCTACAGTAACCCGTAAGTAGCCTAGAGAGCGGTTATAGATAATTTGTGTGGTTTGCTGAGCTTTTCATTCTGTCGTGAATGGGCAGACTTAGCAGCAAAGACAGAGGTTTCTGAGAGACCACTCCCCAGGGAAATGGTCACAGCACTAAGCCTGCCTGAGCTCAGGAAAGGCTTGGACAATGCTCTCAGGCACAGGGTGTGATTCTTGGGGTGCCCTGCACAGGGCCAGGAGTTGGATTTGGTACTGATGGGCCCTTTCCAGCTTGGATATTGACACTGAGTTGAAAGTATACATATCAGTTGTTACCACTGTGTCTGTTAATCTGAAGTAACTGCAGATTACTGCAGTTATTATTGCAAAAAATACACTTAGAATGGTTTTGTCCTTAATGATGCTAGAAATAGTTTCATTCTTCTATTTCAAAGAAAGGAGCCGTTTACAATTTTTTCATTCCTTTGTTAATGTTGTTTTGAGTTTATCTCTTGTATTGGTCACTACATTAATTATTTCAATTGAAAATTATTTCTATATGTCCCACAGTGAAGCAATCATGATTGTTTATTATGAACCTGTATTAATGTCTTTATGATTCTTATATTTATCCTTACTTGCACTACTGAATTTTTTTAATCCATATTTTCTCCCATGAATAATACAAGCCTCACAGAACATTCTTTATGTGTAATGTCATGAAATCAAGGAAGGAAGGGCCTGATACAGCTCTCTTTTAAATGTGCTTTGATTTTATTGCTTAAATTCTGGGATAAAACTGTCTTACGAACTAAGGATAAGCTAGAGCAAAAGTTAGGAAAGAAATTTGCAGGTTAAAGAGACTAACAGAGCCTATCTTGCACGATGACATATGTTCATGCAGAGAAAGGTGATTACAAAACTACATGCATTAGTTTGCTGCTTACATTTTTTTCTATTTTCTAGGCCTTCATATAAAGGTGAAAAAAAAATCTCTCTCTCTATTTAAATCTCTATATATATATCTCACACATTTGTATGTAATCAACAGTACCAACACTAACATTGTTTCCTCTATCTCAGCTCCATTTTCACTTTTTGGAACTTGAAACTAGAAACTACAGGGCTCTTTTAAACTGTTCTGTTAAAGTGTTTTGCAGAAAAATAAAATGGAATGAAAAGCAGAATATATTTGTATTGGGTTCATGTAGTAAGGTATTGGTAGGGAGGAGACTGCCCTAATTTATGGCCATCCAGAAATTAACATAAATTGTTTGAAGTTCTATCTATCTTGTAAGCAAAATTTATCAGTTGCTGCTGACTTTTAACTATCATTTTTAGTTTTAACTTTTATTGCTTGTATATAACGATACAAAAAAGAGATTTGAGGAGTGATTTTTTTCGTATCAAGAGAGCTTTTATATTTATGGGCATTAAACAATACTGCAAGCAGAAAAGGCAGAACAATGTTAAAATTATGGTATAGCTTGTCAACAGCCAAGATATAATTAATGAGGACATCCTTTGACCCACTGCTGAAATTATTACTAGTGAAATATTTCAAAAGCTGTAGAGAGCTTAAGTGGTTATAGACCACATCTGATTTACTGCTCTGGATATTTCCTGTCTCTTTGCACAGCCTGTGCTATCTTCCACCAGCATTTTGTAGAAAGTTAAGCTCAAATGCATTGAGAGGTGGACTTTAATTGTCTACACCCAGGCAACTATTTTCTTTTAAGATGGCAAGAATTATCTGAGACAAACCTTGTAGGCACCAAGTAGGGCCTACCAGGAATTATGTGCTCATTTTTAACAGGGCTTGAAGCACAGGCAGGTTAACCAGAGGTATTTAAACACACAGTATATGTTTCTGTATGGGCAACTGAAATGAGTGGTAAACACCCTCTAAATGATAAAAAACAATTAATAAGAGTTGCAGTCCAACCTGTCACTCTTGCTTTCTAATGTAATAATATTAATAGTAAGAGTAAAAATAATGATTAAAAAAGAAATTTAAAATAATATGAGAATAGAAGAAAACACATAAAAATTGAAGCAAAGATAAATATGAAGAACAGCTCTTTAGGTCTTTGAGTAGAAAGTAAGATAGGCCATAGCCATGGTCAAAATCGTTGCTGAAGCAAATCATTTCATAGGCAGCTTACCTATAAGTAACTTCTGCAATGTTTGGTAAGATTCAAATATACACCATTCTTCATGACATGGTTTTTTTGAAAATTTAATAGAACTTTGAAGTCTTTAGCTGTTTTAATATGCTTTAATTACACCTAAGGAGTCAAAAAGATTCCTTTGGATGCTTGAAATGAGAAACAGATATTCAAAATGTTTATAATAAGGCTCCAATAAGTCTGAGTACAGCTTCACCATTTAGCTATTTCCATTGTTTTCCTTCACTTTTTTTTTTTTTTAATCAATAGATTTCCAGGTATTAAGTATGATTATGTTACTGAAAACAGTAAAATAATTTAAAGTTTAATCAGTCTTTAAGGCTTTCTGATTTGTGTTACTGAGTGTTTCATTAGCTGGAACCAAAAGCATAAAAAATAGGTCAAAAAATCCAGGACAGGATATAGTCACATGCAAAAGATCATTGCGAAAGTATTTTTGAGTACTTATTTTTGTATGTTGTCATCAATATTCTGTTTGGTTTTATGAAAACAAGTGAAAGAGAAAAGAAACAATCTTATTCCCCACTGAATTTTCATCCTTATTCCTTGGGCAAACTTCAGCATGATAGTTTAATACATCTTTTCTCACTGTGATTTGTCAAGGTTGTCAAAATCACCAGAAGTACAGATGCTTTATTTTCAAGGTTTTCTCTGTCTTCTTTTATGTTTTGTTTTGATTTGGTTTGGGGTTTTTTTTTGTTTGTTTTGTTTTGTTTTTAATTATTTTCAGTAGTATCCAGAGTAAAAAAAAAAACATGAAGATCAACATCACAATAAATGAAAATATATCAAGCAGTCATGGCATTATTGTGTATGAGATAGCTTTTCTTCACAGCCATAAAATAAAGAATATAGCCAAGTTAAAACATATATCCTTTATGTGGAAATACCTGACTGATTATGATTTGCTATTTATCATTGTGAGTGATAGGAACTTCAATTTACAAGTGGAACTGTTATGAAGAGATTATTAGTCACTTAACTATGAATGACAATAGACTAGGCCTGTCATAGAATCAGCATGGGTAAAATTCAGTCTGGAACAGAGAGCCAAGAGACTTTCATGTATATCATTCATGCTCCACTTCAGTCACATTCTAAGGGTTTTACTGGAGGTTAAATGGAGCATGGGTTTTGTTTTGCATTTCTGAATGGGATTGCACTCCGCTTGAGAATATCCTAACTACATTCTCTGCAAGGTTTTATATGGTGCTCGTGGCTTCTGCATCTGAGCAGCAATGCATTAAAGGCAGGAGTAACATCTGTGGAGTGCAGGTTCTGTCATTTTCTTCTCAGACATGGTTGAGATGCAGTTGTTTCTGAGCTATTATTTCCAGAATGTTATAGGCAGACATGAACTGTCATCTGTTTACTGTTGTACTTAATGGAGATGCAATGTAAATTGTGGAGGCAAAGCCAAAGGTAGCAAATTCAAGCACATTGCAGAAAGTAGTGTTATTTGGTACATTTCACCATTTCGCTGGGAAAATTCTCTCCAAACAAACTTCACACATAACAAAAGCTTTTTTTCTAGGAAGCCAGACATAGCACTGAGTTCTTAGCTTTTTATTTCCTAAATGCTCTTTTCACAGGACCCAGGACAAACCTTTTTCTCCAGCATTTTGCTGGACTTGATGAAAATAGCAGTTATTCCCACTATCCGTAATAGTTCCTCTGCTTATTCAGATTATCCCCTCTTCCTCTACTTCTACCAACTGATAATGGTCCTTGGCACCTCTGCAGTGCCCCATATATACTGCCACATTCTGTTGACAGCTTTCAGTTTCTGATAATTCTTACTGCTTTGCTGACCTACTTCCAACTCTGGATCTCAAAAATCAGCTTGACCCTGATGAAATATAGACGACATTCAGAACTGGACTGTTGCTGATAAAAACTCACACATTGATGACGGATCTTAGTGAACTCTGGAGATAGAATGTCCTGATGTAAGCCTCATGGATGTCAGACTTTACAGTCACAGAGAGGACTGTGAATCACCTGGTGATCCAGAAGAAATGGTTGCAGAGAAAGAGCCCATGAAATGCAGCAGCAGTTCAGGATTGCAGCAAGAAAAACACCTCCTGAAGATCAAGAAAGACTATCTACATAAACAAACATTTTGCTAAGCTTAGGTAATAACTGAGACTCAAATTCAGCAGAAAGAGAAGCTGTGAGAGTTTCAACAAACAGAAGCCTGCCTCTCAGAATGCTTTTTCAGCTTGTGAGAATCATTGACACAAGCATAAGTGTATCTTTGGTTGAATTTTCTCAAACACTCTCTTTTTTCTTGTATTCCCATCAAAACATTGACTCTTTCCAATATGGACTGTGCTTGTGACTATAGGCTCTAACCTTCTTTTCTCTCTGAGGAAAGAATGTAGCTGTTCTAGGTATTCGAAAGTGGTTTAGGACTACTCAAGTTAGTTAATTTTAAAAAAGTAATATTAGAATAGAGATCCTGTTCCTGCAAGGGTACAGGAGGAGAACCAGTTCTCGTTCTGTATCTAGGCAAAAGAAAACTGACACAAATAACAATGCTACTATTAGAAATAGCTATGGTTTATGCTATGCCTATCTAAAGAGTATTTTCTCTTTAGATCCAAGGTAAGAAGTTATAAAAGTTCAGGCCTCTATCACTTTACAGAACTCAGCAAAGGAATCTACAAATAATCTATATTAATGAAATTAGCTTTATCTAAATTTGCACAGGATTAGTAACAGTATGCTATGCAGGATTAAGTATAAAGGACCCTTGGATCTGGCTTAGATGTCAAGAAATGTCTCTTTTAGAACTGAAAGCCACAAATTTATTTTCTTTTTATATCCCCTTCTTGAACAAATGGACATATGTGATGTGTATGGTTTGAAGGTATGCCTGTACCAGCCTGAGCAGGTGCTGCCATGCCATCTGGGTGCTGTCTGTTTGGTAATAAGATGATACACAACTACATCTTTACTGCATGAATAGAAAATTTTGGTGTTCAGCTACAGTGGCATAAAATTTGTAAGAATTCCATATAATTTAGACTTGTAGCCCTCTCATGAAATTTTCCTGCAAGTAGCTGTTGAATTCACATAGTCAGAGGGCATTTACCTTAGAGGAAACTGTGCCCTGAGAAATCTGTATAAAGGCTTTGCTTATTCTAAATGTGCTGAAAGCCTCTGTGTGTGATAAAATGATTGAAGTCTTCCTACTGTACCTAAAGCATTTTTTCACTTGCACTATAAACACCAGCAAGTGTCTTCTACCCCTGGGTATTTGTCCCAAAAATAACAGAAGAAGAAAAAAATCTGATAAAATTCTTGTTTTGACCTTGGGTAACTGAAGTATTAGGATTGATAGATCATCTTGTTCTGGCAAGCAGTAAAATTTCCTCTGCCTACCCCAGCAGCAACTGGGCACATTTTGCATGCTGCTACTAAATCATCACAAGATTACATTAGCATATTGTGTATTTATTTATTTTTCAAATGTGCTGTTCATAATGGCCATAATGGGAGCAGCACTGTTGTGAGCAATCTGACTAAAAAGTCCAGCTGCAAACTATAAAGCAATACTTGATTTATCTGGCCACAGCAGGCACTGACTTCATTACATTACACAGAAGCCAGTAGAACTTAGCCATTACAATTATTCTGATGCTTTTCTGTGTAGCTGTTATTCATCAGAGTAAGTTTCACTTGTCATTTTTCTTGCAGTGGAAACTTTCCAGTAAAGCTAAATTTTAAGAATTTGTGCAGTACTATTATTGCTGATTAAAGTCAATTTTCAAGGAGGGCTCATGGTGTAAAAAGCCCCACGATCATACACAATAAAATTGCCCTGAAAAGCTTAAAGTCTAAAAGGCACTTATCTTTCGAGGTGAGAGAAAGGTTTCATTAAAGGAATTTTAAATGCATTGAAATGCATTATTTGGCAAGTTGGAGTAGAATAAGCACAGTAATCACAGTAATGACAGACAAACGCTCTTTAGTTCTATTTTTAGGGTAATACAAAAGTTTTACTTGCTCCCTGCAAACATTTGACTCTAAAATGGCGTACATCTTCTTCCCACCTTGCCCAGCTCCTGCAGGGATGATGACTGTTTCTGATCATCACTTATATCTACCACATCCATCTACCACCATATATATCTACCATATCCTACCACACCCCCATAAAATTTGTCTGGTTCAGTCTGCCTTGGCACGAACTGCAGCTGAGACTGTAGCTCCTCACAGCAGCCAGGAGGCACAATTACTGCTCAGACCACACAGTCCCTTCAGGGTTGCAGAACAGATTTGAAGATTACTTTTGTGAAGTATTTAAAAGCTTACAAAGAAAGCTTAAAATCATAAATATAAAAAGAACCCCACAACAGTCTGTATGTGCTCATAGAAAAACTCCCTTGAAACCAGTGTTTAATAGAATCCTGATTTCTTACTTGACACTTTCTATTATTATGGAGGATACACCTTAGAACATTCAAGACACTTGGTTTACCATAACTATCTCAAAACAAAAAGTGAAACTATTTGGAAAGCTGTTTGTTGTGGAGGTTCCAGATGAGTACAACACATTGTTCAGTGACTAATTTGAGTTCTATCTCTCACAAGTATAATGAAATAAAAATAAGAAGATGGCACATAATGTGTCCAAGTTTCTACCCTGAAACTTCCAGTCATATTTTTTCATTGTTACCTTTAAAAGGAAGTCTGTCGTACATTTACACAGTAAAATACATGTGCTACTTTGTGCAGTCTCATTTGTCTCAACAAATTTTAAATAGTATTCTTATTAATGGCAGTGTTTAAATGCTAGTACATTGGCCAGGACTCAATTAAGTAACACAGAAGGGCATGCCAATAATAATGAAAAAGTACATTTTCACATATAGTCATGATGGCAAAAAAAAGAAAACCAATACAAATTACTGTGGGTGGGTTTTTTTTGTTGTTGTTGTTGTTTTTGGTTTTGTTTTGGTTTTTTTGTAGAAGGAATAGTCCTCAAAATCTCTCATACTAAATGATGGAATGATTCATCAGCATAACTCTTGTTTTGCATTCGACACTGGATAAACCTGATGCAGGAAATAAGGCCTTGGGTTCATCTGAGCAACTTGATCCAGATTTGATTAAGGTTTTCTAGCTGTCTGAGAAGTAATTCTGACATTGCTAAGCTTGCTATAATTGTCTGCTGCTCTCTGCAGTCTAGAGGGAGATGTTTATTCTTTTGAAAACTCAGTCTTGCACTGAACCTTGATCTTCTCAAGTGGACTCTCCCTTTTCACTTGCTATATCAAAAAATAAACAAAACATATTTATACAGCAAATACTATATTTTCCTTTCCCTTATATCTGTCAAAGCTTCTTGGTTGATCAGAAAAATAAAATAAAGACTGTGCAGAAAAGCTGCAAAGGAATATAGTTTAGAACTAATGCATTCACAGTGCCAGAAAATGACTGGATGTAATGTGCTTGTTAAGATAACAACAAAGAAAAAAGTAACATAGATTGATTTTGGAGACCTTCTGCATTGTGTCTCATAGCAGGCATCAGATCAAGTGCATGTTTGTTACATTTAAAAAGGTAATAACAATGTCCATTTAAAATTGAATATCTCTCACAGTTCTGATTTCTATTTCAGTTAGGCCGTGGTAAAATAGTTAGTTTGGTTTTTAAAAATTAAAAAAATAGGCAAGACATTCAAGATATTTAAGAACTGAAATAAAATACCTTTAAAAAACAAGATTAGCTATTTTTTCATCCAGTTTTCACTCAAGAAGAAACTAAATGCTTTTCATTCGGAATTAATGGATACAAGTTTAAGGCTTTGATTATCACAAAATCAAAATCTTTTCCAGTCAAACCTATTCATAAAAATCTATGGCTATGTTTTCTCAAGTTTGATTTTTAACTGGAAATATGTATAAAACACAGTTCTTTGGTTTACATTTTGAAATGTTAGGTGTAACTTAGCCAAAAATATATGCACTGCTAGTTTAAAGAATTTCTTATATAGATGTCACAACTGTGTAACAATAAAGACTCTCCTGGAGATATCAATGACATTTAAGGTAGGTTTCATATGACAGTTGCCTAAAGACATGTATTTAGTGCTACAGAGATTCCCCATCTGGAATGCAGTTTTGTTTCCAGAAAGGTTTGAGTATTTGTAGGTCTTGTCTGTGAGCCCTAGGCTGATATTGTGAATATTGTGGAAATTACCAGCTTCAGTCTATATCCACTTTTATTCCACTTGATAGTCACTTACTCTTGAGTGAGCACAAACAGGAAATTGGGTAAGTAGGACTCAGTCTGGCTAACTCTGCATGCATTACTTTCAATCATCACTTTACACAGGAGCCTTAAGTCACAGTCTTCACTGATGTCACTTTGTGTCACTTCCTATATGGTGATATCAATGACTTTATTTCCCTCTTACTTCCATTGCATTTACATTTTAATAACTAGCAAATGTGTTAGCTAGCTACTATAAATTATCAAAATTTATCAAAATCTCTACTTCCAAAGAATGAATATCAAGAATAAAGAATTCTATATCAGTACTCTTCTTCATCTTTTGGACTTGTGCCTGACTCTGAATGATAAACTTAAGGCCTTCTTTCAAGCTAGTATTCCCACTTTTGAAGTCTGTTGACTTCAAAGAGAAGTGTGATTTTAAATGGCTTAGGATATAAGTCAATAATTTAGGGAAATGAGTTAGATGGAATAAACTCTTGAAATACAGCAGGAGCTAAACTGAAAAATGAAGAAGACAAATTTTAATTAGATGTTAATATTGCCATTAAAAATTTTAAAAGATAATGAATTTATCTCAGTGCTTTGAAAGTTTTGCTTATTTAGATATAGTGGATCACTAATTATTTTGAACTCTGTGTATTGAACTCTGTATCATTCTGTGTACAGAATGATAACACCTGCAGTCAAGGTGCATTTTTGCAAGGACTACTGGTGGTTTTAGAAATGTAACCCTGTGCAACATGTTCTGGGTTCAACCAATTATTTTATGCTAGGAAAAGCTGGTATTAGCAGCCTAATACATGTAACCATTATGTTTCCACACATTAGCTTTCATTTTAGCTTACTGAAACACTTGACCTCGTACTAAAGGTGCATCAAAGCTCTGATTTCTTGCTCATTGCCACCTCTGAACAGTATATATTGAAAGTGGAGATAAAAATGCTGGAATAAAATGTTCTTAAAATTTAGGTATTGTTTTTACAGAACGCTTCAGGAGATTTTGAAATATGACTTTTTTCTTCAAATAATGAATGAAATGAATGGGAAATAATACAAAAAGAATTGTGTTTGTTGCAGAAGGTTTAATAAATTCTAGCAACAGCCTGTAGAGCTAATAGCTATTAAATTAAAAGTTATGTATATTATATTACTATAGCTATTAAAAGTTATGTATACATGTGCTTATTTACTACCTTTCAATTAATTTATTTCAAGCAATTCCTACTCCTGCTCCAGAAGGACACAAGACATGACTACATTAAAATTTTCATTGATTTCTTAAGCTGAGGTGGGATTCATCTCACCTAGCTTTAGACAAGTGTAATGTAGATATCTATATCTGACTAATCAGATGTTATTTGTAGTCATTGAAAAGAAAATGTGTTTCTGAACCACTCATTATGTAAGAAAGATTACTTTAAAACCAGATATAATAATAATAAAATGATGAATCTTCTCACTATTTTCAAAGGGTGCCTAAAGGGACCAATTTATGAAGAGAAGTATGTAGCTGATCAGAGAAATCTAAACTCAAGTATCTGGTGTAAATATATTTTTTAAAAGTAAAAATGCATTTGAAAAACTCTGCAAACTCAGAAGTACAACCTTGCCGATCAAACTATAATATCTAGTAGCTTAAGACCCTTATTTTCCATGCAAAAATAATGAACCGTTTCATACTTCCTGATTTACAGAGGGTTTTGTTTAATTGTTCTACATTGGAAGTCCAAAAACCGCTCAATGATTTCGGAGCATTGTGTGGAACTGAAATCTATTTAGATATTTTACAGGTCTCTGATGTAGCAGGATGTAGTTGATGCCTTAATGTTGATGCCTATGTTGCCTTCTGGCACCACAGTAAGAATATGCTGATTGACAACATCAACAAAAATATGTTCAGATATTCAAAGAATAATTTACAGATGCTGAAGTGTCAGATTTAAATAAAGGAAATCTACCAAGTGTAGTGTATATTTTCCATGAGGGGAAAAAAGGGTCTTTCAAAGATTTACTGTGATTTAATGGTTTGCTACCAGTGCCAGTCTATGCAGTGAGACATAATTACACAGCTGAGGACTTCATGCTGTCAAAGTTTCAGAAATCTAGAGGGTACTAAGTAGGAGGAATAAAATTTAATTCTTGGATTAAACTGAAAAATTATTTTATTCATGTCTTGTTTCCTTCCTTCTCTTCTTGGTCCTTCTTAAAAAAAATTCTCCTTTCACCAGCATATTGCCATTAAAGCTGGGAAATTACAACATCTGTGTTATTTGTAAAAAATCTTTACAAACGACCCAAAATGCTTTTCCAGATTTTCATTTCAAAGACTTGAGCTTTAATGCTGACTTGTCTGAATGGTGCATCGTTACATTCTGAACATCTCTTAGGAATGCTTAGCATGCTTTTCATAGTTTTCTTAGTTTGAATTAAGCTACTTATGTTTGTGTGCTCCGAATCAAAATGTTATGATTCATTAAATTATATTAGGGATTTTCCATTTAAACATGTGCATATTTATAAATTTCAGACATCACTGTGCATGAAAGTAGACTGCTTTACACAAAATAATTCCATCTATTTACAAAATATTTTAGAATACTAGCACTTAGCTCTAGCAGTGTTTTGGGAAACATCAATCTATCTTGCTCAAAATCTTTGTCAAGTACCTGGTGAAGACACAATTCACTTCTCATGAAGTTTTCTTCTGACTGCAAAGTGGAGTGACTTGGTAATATGAGGCTGGGGCTCCTGTCAACCACAGAAATTGTGACAGACACTAATAGGCCAACAGGGACATCAGGAAATCCAATAGTGATACAGACAACCTGGGGAACAGCTTTGGGAAAGGGAAAAAAGTCCCTGAAGATAGTGACTGGAGTCAGCAATGTGTCCCGGCAGCAGAAATAGCAACAGGATACAGAATTGTGTTAACAGCAGCACAGAGAGCAGGTCCAAGGAAGTGATTATCATCCCCTTTACTCCACACTTGTTAGGTCACACCAATATTACTACATCCATTTTCATTTTCAGAATAGGGTTGACATCAGTAAAGTGGAGTGAGTTCAGCAGAAGGCCGTCGGAACAGAATGCAGCACTTGCCCTGTGAGGGACGACTGAGGGACCAGGGCTTGATGTCTTGAAGACCACTGTGCAGTGTAGAAGGTTTCCCAGAGAGATGGTGCTCTGGGAGATTCAAGACCCAACTGGACAGAAATGTCTTTGAACCCCAGAGATGCCCTGTATCAAGAAGGAAGTCAGACTAGAGTCTTCCTATATTCTCTTCCCACTTGAGTTAGCCTTTGTAGTGACGCACAGAGAAAAAGGAAATCAGATTCAATGGTAAAGACACTCTCCTGGGATGGTAGAACATTTGAGAGTAAGCCAAAAGAGGCATTAAAGATAGGTGACTTTCTGAGACATATTTAGCCACTAATTTATTATAAAATGACAGTGAAAAAAAAAAAAAGCTCAGTTTTATGTCTCTGCTCTGAACAAGTAGTGGATTACCAGCAGGTTTATTTAATTTGCATTCTGATAGGTGCTGCTAAGCAATGTCTTAATGTAGGGTTCAAGGCTAATGGCTCCTTTTTGATTCTGACAACAACTATTTAGTTTCACAGGAAGTGATCACTGTTGAGACACATTTAGGGATCTATTAGCATCTGGATCCACTGTCTGCAAAATTCTCATACAGATCATGCATTAATAAAGAGTCACATTTCTCTCAAGTTAGTAAAAGCAATTAACATGAATGTAAATACATGAGAAAAATGTTCTGGCACACTAAGTTCTTGTTAGTTCAGTACTCAGGGCAGGTTTCAGCTCAAGACTGGAATTTCTACTTTTAAATGCCTACATAAAGATATCTACTTCTGACCTACAGGCTTGACAAATGGTACAGTCAGATATATGTAAGATCATTTGCTAGGGTCACCCAGTATGGCTTCTAGTTTTTCATTCAGAAAAGTTAGGTTTCTACAGATCCCTAGCTCTTGTGCCTTAAGTCTTTTAATTCAACTATGTAGTTGAATTAAACTCTGGGTCTTTAAATCCCAGCTATAGTCGATGAGTATCCAGGGTGAAATTCAGTTACTGAAACTTCAGGTACATTTTGATATCTCACCTAACCTCCAAGTGTATGTTGATAAGTGTTAAATCAACCATCCAAAAATGCTGGCAGGAAAAGATGCTCATATGAATATAGCAGATTTAAACATTAATAAAATTCCACAGGATTTCTGTATAAAAGTTGTGCCATGAAGCACTCTTTCTTCTTTTTTCTTTGTTGAGAATAAATATGGGCTTGAAGTGTTGCTAAAGGTTATCAGATGATTACATACCTGCTTTCCAGCTGGCTAAGACTTGAAGCATGCTACTTATTTTATACAGACCTATCTTTGTCAGCAAAGCTAGCCAGCAAGAAACACTCACATATTTATCTTCATGAAGTGGAGTGAACCACAGGGTAGGATGTCAGCTTTAGTTGAATTTGAAGTTTAGCTGCATGGAATTGTTTACCTATTATAGATGTAGATATAATCTGGTAATTTCTGGAGCATTTTTCAGCTCTATGCTATTTGAATCTTGAATATTATAGATCATATTTCTGGAAAAATGTTAGGAAATTAGGTGAATCCTAGAGGCTCTTTCACCAATATTTTAACATAGTAAGAATTTTACAGGGCTCACTACATAAAACCATAGTATTCTATGCTTGTTTTGTCTATGACATCCTTTGTTTATAGATACACTTTGCTGAATAATCAGTTTTCCATTTAATTCTTTGGGAGGGTTACAAGAATTAGCATGCAAGATTTTTTCTTTTTCTCTTTTCTCTTTTATACAGTGGTATATTAATAAAGATGGAAAGACGGAAACCTACAGTTATATCTCAAGCTGTAAGACAATAGGAAAAAAAATCAAAGCTCTGTGCAAATTTCAGCTGAATTAGAACATAAGTAAAAAAATAAGTAAATCTGCATTTCCATAGGATTAACTGTGTAACTACTCTTGTGAATCTGCAGAAAAGGCTGGAATGTATTCTGCTGGACTTGAAATTGAGTTCATTTGGAATACAGAAGAAATTTGTTATACATTTGGAATATAAAAGAATCTTGTTAAAAAAACAAGAGCAGTGAAACTCAATTTAATTTCAATCAATACTGTTCTATGATATTACCAATAATTTTCTTTCAGATTTTTCACTGTTTAGTTTTGCATTTTATGTTCGTTGTAATAATCTTTGAACAAAAATGCTTCATAATGAAAAAATAAACAATTTCCAATTCTCATTAACTGTGCATTTACTTAGGACTTTACATCATGTTACAGTGAAATGTATGAAAATTTTGGTCCCTCAGAGATGTAGGTTTCATCATATTAATATTCATTAAAACTTCCTTTTATTTTTTAGGTACTTAACTCTTTTATCTTTTAAGTACGACAAGAAAGAATAAGTAACTATTTAAGTGAATGCATACTTACATATCATATATTTTCTAATTATAGGAAAATATTTCCTCCTTAATTTTTTATGAGATTAAACTTTCTATTTCTCAAAGCAAAGTAGTGGTTTCTTGCATTTACCTAGAGCATCTTAAAAATTAAAGAGTTTGCTGAAGAATTCCTAGGGAACTTCATTAGTAACCCAAACATATACAGCTGATAAGAAATATCTAGTTTGGGTATTAAAAATTTTGCCCTTCACAGAGTAGACAGTTCTGAACATATAGAATTAGAAACTGCAGGTTATGGCTACCACTCCACTTAGCATGTATAATGAACTATCAGACCCAATTACAAACACAAACTGTAATCAGATTCCTGGCAGATGAAAAAAAAGACAAATAAAAACCAACTCATAAATGAAGGACCTTAATGAGCAACACAGCAATATGTAAAGAAAACTGTCTAAAACATCATAAATAAGAATGATGCTTCTACAAGTGATTCTTTGTTATCTTCACTGTTATATCAGGCTTCAAGTGCACCCAATGCTAACAGTTAGAAATATCTATATGACTAAATGTCTGCTAACTAAAAGGAGAGGCAACTTAATGTCTCATTCATAGGCACAAAGCTGGGTGTAGTGGCAGAACTAAGAGTGAAATCTGTCCCTTACTTAAGTTGGATAATGAAACAATAGTCCTAGAAATAATGACAACCATTGAAATTATGCAAGTATTTTTCAAAAAAAACCAGTTTAGGATGAAAACATAAAAGATAAAGGTAACAAAATCCCCAAACAAACAAACACAAACAGTGAAGAGATTAATAAATCTCTTCAAATTAAAGTTCAGTTAACTCATATAATCAGCACCCATCTCTCTCTTTTTTCATAGTATTCTACTGCAGGAGTAACCTTAAAAAGTTTAGTCATAGGGAGTTGAACAGGAGGTCTGGAAAGAACCAGAAAGTAGCAGGATTGAAGAAAAGGACTCTGAGAACTCAGGGATGCTTTGGACCTTAAGCAGATGGTGATAGCAAGCTATTCAAGAAGAACACAAAATGAATGGATTAGAATATTTTGGGGAGAAAATTCCCTAAACAATGGTAACTAGAAGTATTTTGTCCAAATGTGGTGATGAAGAAAAGTTATTTATGTTATTTATGAAATTGGGATCATGTCCTTTACGTGAAATGCATTGAAAAGCTGATAATAATATTGATATAAGGACTAAATATAGAAGATGGGACTCTGTCCAGATGCTAGGAGTTGAACTATAAATTATTGTTGCAGGTTGGGTAGAGATTAATATAAAATATTACACAGTTGGCAGTATTGTGCACTGACTAATCTTTTAGAATTATGGACTATGTGAAAGAGACAAATAGGACTGGTATGCACCAGATAAAATAATAAAAAGGTAGACTATAAAGTATTACTGGATTTTACTGTCTTTGTTTCCATTAATTATATGTGGGGTGAGCAGGAATGGTAGCTATAAAATAAAGAACTAATTGAGGGAGAGTGTTTCACCATGGACTTTCTTATGTTTTGCAGAACTGGCAATGAAAATGACATAAAAATTGAAAAAATATTTTAATCAGGCCTTGAATGGCATGAATGGAATAATAACATTAAAAATTTGAGTGTGGAGGCACAAAAGGAACATCATGTAATCTGGAAATTTCATTCATTCTAATAAAATAGGTCCTTAGAAAGTAATTTTAAAGAGCATTGAACTTCTTTTTTAATATGATTGGTGCTTTGGTATAAGACAGTAAGAAAAAAATCCATTTATTCTTAGAAACTCAAGTGAATAACAGCTGAATGAAACTCAATGAAAATGTATTTTAGCAAGAAGTAAATCCATAGATTTTCTCCTGGTTTGTTTAGGTTTTTTTGGCTTGAGTGTTTTTTTGGCTTGAGTGTTTTTCTTATTTCTTTTAGTAGACATGCATTTTCTTATGCTAGTTTCTGCAAACATAGAAAAGCTGTTTTATTAATATTGTATATCTAAACCTGCTTTTGGATTTGGTGTGGATCATGACGTCTTCATAACTAATCATTGGCTTGTGACCATGTGAATCTGTTGTTGCACAAGATTTCATGTCTGTGCTGATGCAGTTAATCTTTATCATAAAAATAACCACAAGTTTTCTCTGAAACCAGTGTACCACTGGTTTCCTCAAGACTTGTAGCATTCTTCTTCATAAACTTTTGAGGTTCTTGTCAAATGGGTTAATTCCACTTAGCAAAAGAAGCCAAAACATAAACCAAAAACCAAAACCCCTCTAAAAACAAAAATTAAAAAAAAAAAAATCCACAAAAATAAGCAAAAAAAATTGAGATGGTTTTGTTGCTGTTGAAATGGAAGTAAATACCAAAAATTAATTTAAACTTACTTTTATTATCATCATTAAGCAGATCTTGGATTTGTTTATAAGATAGTCTTCCTTTTTTTAAAAAAAGTCATGCTCTGTTTTCCAGCTATTGCCATGTTATAACACCAAAAAAAAATCATACTAACAGGTAAGATTCAGTGACCTTTAGCCAAAATAAATGATATCTTAGCAAAACAAAAAAAAAAAAAAGAAGAGTCACTTTTCCACCAAAACTTTATGCTTATGTTTGCATGCAGTTATGTGCAAATACTGTACAAATGTCAGGGAGATAAACTAGCTAAGCTGATGCACTACACCTGTGTAAAGAGCTAGTACTAGACAGTACCGTGAGACAGATATTAAAGTCCCATTGTGCTAGGATGAATAATAATTTTAACCAAACAGTCTGAGTTTTGCCTTGTAAGAATAACTTACAGTGCAATAAAAATATTTTTATATCCTGCCAATATTCTTCATTCATGCTTTTATGAAGGTCTGTGAACTTTTAATTTAGTATCCTAAGGATGGAGAAGACTCTCAAATGCATAAGCAACAAGGAAATTTAAGAATAAAAAGCTAGTTAAAAGTAAGAGAAACAGGGTCTTTTAAAGATAAAAGAGAATTTTATAATGAAAACAGTAAGTCAGTAATCACTTGCCCTAATTTCATACAAGAGCATAAATAACATTTTAGCAGTTATAATACTAGCAAGGTTGTACATATATTCCTGCCCCTATCTCACCTGCATACCAACCTTTCCTCCTACCTTCATACCTGCATTGATCCATATGGCTTAAAGATTATCAGTTCCTAAATACTCCTTTTATTCGTACGAATAATGGTGCTCAAGCAAGCAACCCTAGCTGAAAAAAAGAAACCCCAACTTCTGTCACATAACTGTGAGCTTACCTAAATAGTCTATAAATAGAGTGGAGGGGAAAAAAAGAAACTGTGAAAGCTTCTGGTTCTGAGCTTTGGAAACTAGAACTAGTTATATAGTCAGAAACAGCTGAAAACTATTTTCAGAATTTGCTCATCACCACCTGTTAGTCATCAGCTTTGAGCCATGTCAGCTAGAACTGAAATGCTTTTGACAAGCTTACTGTGCTTGAATTCTGTAAATTTTAAGAAAACTTAGCTTATTAATCAACATGTTGAAATTAATTTAGGCTCAAAACTCACGTGTTTACCTTAACATTGCATATTTATTCTGGTTAGATTAATTTTATTATGTGTAGTAGTCTATCTTAGGAGCATAGTCTTCTGATAATCAGTGATTTCTAATATGTACAGCTTTTACCTTTTTGTTTGTGTCAGTCTCAGGACATACACTCTATCTGCCTTATGTTGACTTTCAGCTCAATTAATTTTTTATTCAGTTGTCTTGGCAGGGCTAGGTTTATGGTTGAACTCGGTGATCTTAAAGATCTGTTCCAATCCAAATTATTCTACAATTTGAAATTGTTCTTATCAGTGATAGCCATGGCATTAGCATAATTATGGAAGACTGGATTATGCAAGCAAAACCCTCTATTTTGACATCAGGGGACAGTAGGCATTTGTTTCATCAGAGTGAGATACTTTCTAAATTTGTAAAGAATACCTTTGTTTAGTCATTCAAGAAACTCTTAACTCCATACATGCACAGTAACTAAACAGCCAGCATTCCATAGAATAACATCCCTGACTTGATATAGACCACTGCTTCTAGTTATCACTCTAGCAATACGCATATCAGTTTAACTCTACCAATGATACTTCAAGTTGGTGCTGCATCATCTCTAGAAAACCCCCTTTGCAGGTAGAATGAGGAAGTGTTTGTTGACTGTTCAGCTACTCTGTAGTTTCTCTGGCAGCCATAAACAGCTTCATGGTCTCCTCACTGAGCTGAATTCAAATGGCATAGTGTTCCCTGCATATCTGAGTTTGGTATTCTGTTATTTGTACTTTGCTGTGAATTTCATGTGTTCCTTTCATTTACTACCCCTGTTTCTGTAATTTAATTCCTCCACCTTATGATTAAATTTATAAGCAACAGGGATCCATTCTCACTGTGGAATAATTATCACAAAACCATGTTTAAAGGATATGCCTGCCTGCAGCTAATTGTGCTCACACACTACCAGTCTGTTTCATATCACTGGGTGCTAAGGAGGTAAATATAACAATAATAAATCTGTTAATTTAGGAGCAATTTCAGGAGATTTATATTCTTGTTATTACTGTTTTCTTTTTGGGTTCCTTTTTGAGTTTTTTGTGTTTCTTTTCCTCAGCACTCCATACATTTCAGCATTACTGCACGTGTTTGGACTTGAAGAGAATCTGGGCAATAAGGTTTCCTGTAGATGAACGAAAACAAGCAACTCTGTTGGGAAAAGCAGTATATATTTCCAATAGAACAACAACAACAAAAAAAAAAAAAACAGCAGTGGAGGGAAGTAATTAGTAAAAGCTTTCTTTCTGTTATTTTTTAGGGGAAATGTCCATATGCGTATTTGAATCTATTCTAATTGCTTGGTGATAAATGCTATTATATTAATTTTGCTGTTCTGAACTTACATTTGCAAACCCATTTTCCTTAGAAAATAAAGTGGAGAATATTGTCCTCAGAAGTGTACTTGAAAAATGCTGCTTGTCAGTTATTGAAATTAGCACAAACCTTCCAAAAGCACAGCATATGCTCAATGTGCAGAAAATGCTAAAATAACTTTTGCTTGCTCAACAAAGAAGCATGAGAAGTTTATTGACTTGCAAGCTTAATCATTACTGACAGATCATTGTTATCTTCTTCTTTTATACCTGCTTTGATTTTTTTACTGTTCATCTTGGGGTTTGGCCCCCACTGAAGCAACATGTTTCATTGTACACTGTGTGTAAAATATTTGAATAATGGAAGCCTAGACGAAATTTCTTGAAAAATGTATCAGTCAGTGTTTTGCTGAAGCAATCCAGATCACAGCTGTTACTTCAAAACTTGCTTTAGTGTGCGGTTCAGTTACCATAGAATCATAGAATATCTTGGATTGGAAGTAAGCACACAAACTCATAAGAACCTTCAGAAGACTTGTTCTTATGAATTATTACTTCCCCATCATAAAAAATTCAAGTGTTAAAATATAGCAGTGTAAGAATATGGAAATAATAGAAAAATACTTTTGAAATATGGTGAAACTGATCTAAAACCAAGTCCTATATTGTTGAGGTGGGTGAATATCATGGTGTACCTTGCTGTCATCTGGACTCGGTTATCAAAATACTTTGCAGTCCCTTCTAGCCCATATATAGAATTTTTCTTCTGGCGAGAACCCATTACACTTGGATAACAATACCATATAGATATCTCCTTCACAGCTACTGTGACATGCATAGTTATTAATTTCAACCAGATATGGGAGCTAAGTAACATTTCTCTATCTCACTCTTGATGGAGTTATAGTGCACTTTGTACTTAGTATCTCAATGGACCAGAGGAAGGTTTTCTGTTGTGGTGGTTTTGGTACTGTTATTTTCCAAAATCTGTTCCTCCATAGGTTCATTCACCAATTTCCCAATTAGAAGAGAGAACCATTACTAGCCTGTCACAGATTCAGTCTATCCATATACATTCAGGGCAAAACTATTTTTGCACAAAATCATAAATTCTGTGTGCATGAATGCCCAATTTTACAATAGTGCTTGGCACTGTTCCTTTTGCGCTCTTATGGATGGACTATGTCTTTGCTTTGAAGAGGTTATACTACATTAACATAATGGACTCTTTCAGGCAGAAAACATGGAATTTGCTGTCTCAAATATCTAGAGAAAGTATGTCAAGGCTTCAGTATGCCACAGAAAAATGAAACAGGGCCATGGATAAAATTGGCCCATAAATAATTATTTTTAAATTACCATTTCCTATTGTTATGTTTTACCCATGCCTTTGTTGATGCTGTGTCCTAAGAAATGGTAGGTGAGAGGAGAAAAAAAATTCAACTTTTTGTCATAGAGGAGACTCTGGTTAGGAGATGCACATTTCTGTCTGTGTTACTCCATAGAGCATCACAGCCATAAAGAATTTAAAGTATTGTACATGTTTTGTTGGCTAAAGTACGTGTATGCAATGGAGATGAAATTTCTTTCAGACACAAACTAAATCTTTGCCTTCTTTCTTTAAACTCAACAACCTAATGCTTATCTAGCCCATAGGTAAAAGATTAAATAAAATTATCAGCCAGTATGAAAACAGAAGGAAAAAAAAATGAAGACACATTGTTTCAATGACTCTTTGTACTAAATATTTACATAGAACATCTTTTGTATTTTTGCTGGACAATTAGCTTTGTTATTATGAAATGTTGCTTGAAGTGCATAGTCAGCTGGCACCTGAGGTTATTTTAACACAGACTAAGCTTTCACCATCTGTCCTGCCCTCTAATCAAGATGCAATACCTCCATAATTCACAAATGCATAGTGAAAATTCAATAATAAGTAATTAAAATGCATGTGTATCTTTGTCATTTATTGCTGCATTCTCCAGTTACATTTTGGACAAATAAAGAGAAGGAAGACTTGTATTGCTTTTTTCTTCTCACAGATCTTTTCTACTAGTTCAATACAACATTTTTCTTGGTGAGGTCAATGGACTTACAAAACCTTTCATCAACTGTCCATCTGACCTACAGCATGGATTCTTGTCTAGTTATGTTTTAATTATAACAAAGCATTAAAAAAAAAAGAAAGTTAGGTCTTCCATTTTAGAAATACAGCATCAAGGAATGTTTTCTTTTACTTTTATAAAAATGATTAGTAAATGATTTATAAAAGTGATTTACCCAGTCCTGTTGCTATGAAGACATTCTGATAATATTTTGAAGGATAGCCCCCTCTGAACATAATGTGTACACTGCAGTGCAAAAATTTCTTCAGTTATCTTTCAGTTTAAATAACCAGCTGTTTGATATAACAATAGTTATGCACTGCATTCTACTATTATTTACTCAGCACTACAAACTAAAATAATTGTCTGCTTTGCTGTCATATTTGTCTTTCTTTTTATCAGGTGCATAATGATTAATTTGAGTTTCAAGGCTAAGAGAATAGATAATTAAATTAAATTATTTCCCCAGAAGACATGAAAATCAATCCTACATCTTGGTTTTCAAAGCATATGTATTTGGTTAGAAAAACATTTATTCTTCCATTTTATGGCCTTTTCTCTGTCTGCCTTATTGTGTAATTGCTTGTTTCCTAATAATTCACTACAGCAATTTCTTGCTAGAGACAGGTCATTGTATTATAATACTGTAGATGTGTAGACAGTGAAAATTATGGAAATAATGTACACCTCCAATATGTCAAAGATATCAAGACTCATATGGTTATATCACATTAGCTCAGTTCATTTAAATTTGAGAAAAAAATCACAATTTGCTCTCTTATATTCTACTTTCCGAAAGTAGAAGATGGAGAATTTTTGTATTAATCTCCACAATCTAAATACAATTAAATATAAAACCTATTTTACTATTTAAAATAATGCTTAATTAATTTTGATAATACATATATATAAAATATAAAGTTAACTTGATTATTTTAGCTATTAGTTATTAGTAATCTTCAAAATAAATTTTCTAATATCATCAGCAGGAAATTCCACCACAAGCTATGTCTAAGGACTAGACATGAAAATAAAAATTTGCTAGTACTTTAACTGAAGTGATAATTTTAAGAGACATGGCTTACATTTGTGCTGTAATTTTAATATGCCCTGAATGTTCATGGAAACTTCTCTACTGACAGTCTGCATAGCTATTTCAGAATGGAGAATTGGCCAGTACATAAAGATAGAAAAAGGAGTAGTTCTCTTCTCCCTTTATCCTAAGATGTGGAGATCCATCCACCCAGATGTATCTGAAAACAATAATTTAAAAAAATTAAGTAAATGTGTATGTTCCTAAAGACTAAGAAGAAAGTAAATCTGCCTTTATGAGGAGAACAAAAGCCCCATGGTCTGTCCTAACAGATCTGTAACTGTCCCAGCGCCTAACTACAGAATCCAGTGTCAGTGAGGCAAATGAAAAGTAACAGATGGAATAAGTCTGTCAGTCTACAGAGCTATCTACAGACAGTACTGGATCTCAGTAGTCAAGCTATCATCTCTGAACATACCTTCAGGCAGATGACATCCTTAACTTTTTATTTCATTCCTTAAGAGTGGTAAAACTTCTCTGCCTGCAGATACTTTTAAATTCATCGCTTTCATTTCTCCTGTAATGAGTAAATTAGAAGTTGAAAGTACCTAAGGTGACATTTCTAACTATTTCTGCAGTAGGCCTTACAGAAATCTGAGTTCTGCCAATTCAAATAGCTGCAATTGTCCAATTTCTAACTAGAAATTGTAATAAAAACAGCTACTTCATTTTTCACAACATGAATTCCCAAACTGCAGTTCAATTATCATGTTTGTAATAGCATTGATCAAAAACTTTAAAAAATAGAAGACCCTATGATATGATTTATTTCTGAGCTACAGTTTATCCTTTTTTAAGTACCTCAGAAAAAATATGTGAGGCCTTTCATTAGTCTTAACAACTACTTGGCTTTTCTTGTCTTCCATGAAGGTCTACAAAATGAAATATGGAAATAAATCTCTGTCTTAAAAAGTTAGTATACTTCTTGTTCTCAGTGTAAAGAGTTTTTCCAGAAGTTTTCCAGTACTGGAAAACTTTGACAAAGAATTTGAACACAAACCAGAAAAATTTCTAATTATGGTAAGCACGCCATAAACCCTACAGAATGGATCCAGGAGCAGACTCTAAGAAAATAATGTGTAACTCAAGTAGACATAAAAGATAAGCAGACCTTAGTCTAAAGAATGGCTCAGATTCAGAATGACTCAATAACAGAATTTATTAAAAACTTGAAACATATTTGTTAGCTTCCAAAAGGAACTCCTAGAATACCAAAAGCAATGAAGAATTTAATTGGTATTTAATCTTATAGAGCTAGAACTACATCATGGATACAACAAATTTAATATTTTTGTGGAAAACTGTTGTCTAAAGAGAATTTTAGAGAGTTGTATTAAGATGAGGAGCTTTCAGAGCACACTGAATAATTGTGTAGGACAGAGGAAGCTGGTGTAGTCATGTTCAGATTGCATTTTGAGAGTAATTCTTGGAGAGTTCTTAACCCAAACGTTCATCCAGGAATTACTTTAAAGAAAAATAAGTGTAATTCTCTGTAGATAAATACACAGAATAAAATTTTAGAAATCAAATATTCTAAAGGTAATAAATAACAATGTATTGAAAGATGATCTTCATTTTAATAATAGCCATTGAAAATAAACTAGAAATCAGAGGGACTCATTTCATTTCAATGTAATGAGAAACACATTTTGGTGGTATCTTTAGAGTAAAATATCTGAGCAACAGAACAAATGAACAGTAAATTTCTTAGACATACCTAAATATATCTTTGTCAAAGCTATAGTCAGAAATGTGATCTTCATTTTTGTGTTATCATAAAAAATGAACAAGTTATATAAAATTGCTGATACATCATCTCCACAACAAATTACACTTGTTCCTGGTGGCATATTTGTCTAGTGGTTATGCTGAGAAAAATGAAACTGTAGATAAGAAATTAATATTACAATTTCATGAATGTTGTAAAATAAATATGGAATTTCAGAATTTTATCATCTACCAATATTAAAAATTAAAATATTGATTTTTCTGGTTTTTTTCAGTAGGGTTGCAGAATGTTAAACTACTTCAGTGATAAAAACTTCTTAAGAAGTCTAAGATTTATTTATGTCTCTCTAAAGAACTGCTTGCATCAGCAGATATTTGGATTTGGCCACATTTTTGAGTGTTTGGTATCTAAATTTAGTACATTGTATTTGCACCATAATGCTACGTCACCATATATATATATATAAACTTTCTTCTAGATTATTTTAGTCAAGCAGGAATGAAAAAGCTTGGACTTTTGACGATGTGAACCAGTAAAACAATAAAATTTTGGATTCTTCTGTTCAAGTAAGTTTTTTGTGCATATAATTTTTTCTGTATGCCTCTGTTGTGTTTTATGCCTTTCTGATGTCCAGTCATTCTGATCAGTAAAAACCTTTCATTAAGAGAATTGGCTATAAACTGCAAATGAGCCACTAAATTAATTTTGAAGTTCAGCTTTGCCAACTGTAATTCTTCCCTGGCCTTCCATGAAGACATTTAACAGATACACTGGACTCTGTTCAAATGCCTCAACAGAGTTGTCCAGGAAGATGAGTGATACCATAGCAAATACTGGCTGTCCTCCAGCTGCCATTCAGAAGTAATGCTGGTCTCCTGAGTGTCATATCTGCCATCTCTGTGTGGACATCTAATAAATCCTGGTGCCTCTCAAAAGGTATTATGAGTTATGTCTGGGCAGCTGACTGACTTGGCCCTCACATGGCGTTTGTTCTGTGGGCTCCATTGATCTCTGCTGATGATAATGGAAGCAGACAATTTAAATGTCACCATCTTGAAATTAATTTCAGTCCTGTCATCCAAAGAACTCCTGAATATACTAATGACTCATGAGTCTGTTTTTAAATGAATGAGATTTAGATCTTTCAAAGACACTTTGTATTGTCACTGCAATATGGAAGTACTATTTCATCCATGTGTTTCGTAATATCGAAGAGATATGCCAGTGAAGAAGATGAGAAATCAGGAATGCCATTCTATGATTCCATTAATGGTAAAAAAATCTCTGTCCATCTTTCTCACAAGACCTCTGTAAGTATTGAAAGACCACAATAAAGTCTCCCCTGAGATCTTTGTCTTGTGAACAGACCCTGCTCTCAAAGCCCTTCTTCATAGGAGAAGTGTTCTAGACCTTTGATCTTCCTCATGACCTACCTCTGGACCCACTCTAACATATCAATTCTTTGCTGTATTGGAGGCCTCAGAATTGGATATTGTACTGAAGGTGAAGTCTAACGAGGCTGGAGTAGAGGGCAAGAATCACATCCTTTGATCTACTGGTCACACTTGTTTTGACGTTCACAATACAGCTGGTTTTGTGGGAAGTGAGTGTGCACTGATGGGTCATATCCAGCTTTTCATCCACCAGCACCAAGTCTTTCTTGGCAGGGATACTCTCAATCCATTCATCCCCCAGTCTTTATTGACACTGAATATTGCTTTGGCTCAGGCAGAGGACCTTGTACTTGACCTTGTTGGGTTTACATGGTCCCACTCCTCAAGTCTGTTAAGGTCCTACTGGATGACCTTGTGCTGTCCTAGAGGATCAACCCGTTTGATGTTATCTGCAAGCTTTTTGAGGGTGTTCTCAATCCCACTGTCATTGATGGAGATCTTATGGAGTGTTGGTCCCAGTATAGAGTATTGAGCTACACTATTTATTACTGTTTGCTCTCTAGTTCTCATTTAAAAAATAATAAAAAAAGGGAACTGTTTACTTTCTAGAATATTAAAATATCATTATTGAATCATAGAATCATAGGATAGTTTGTGTTGGAAGGGTTCTTAGAGATGATTTCGTTCCAGCTGCCCTGTCATGAGCACCTTCCACTAGACCGGGTTGCTCAAAACCCCATCCAATCTGGCCTCATATTAGGGTATTTTTCTGTGTCCTTTGTTAGTCTAACACTAATTTGCTTCTGTCTTAATTGTACATTAAGAGCCAGCTAAAGCCAGCAAAAGCTGTCATTATTTTAATTAGGATTGAAATTAAAATTGAAATCTAGTACGGAAAATTATGATAGTTTTGATGAAGCCTTTGTCAGAAGACAGATCAAAATACAACTTTGGTTGTAAATATCAGGCTTATATCACTAAATTATTGCAATTATGGCACTTCATTTAGTAGGTGCTTTAAGTGTTGTTTTGCTTGATTGGGAAGTTGAACTTGAACACAGCTGTCTTTGTCCCAGCTCCAGAGTGCTAACATCTCTGTGGTGGGCTATGCTTTGCTAAACTAACAAGCCAATATAATAAGCCAAAATAAAATCCTGTAAAGTAAATACGGATTTATGGGTATTATTTATAATCAACTTAATAATTTTATCTAATAATTAATTTATAAATGTATGTGTTTTATTTCTGAAAACTGTCATGGGTTTAGAGAATTTTCATAGAAAAAGGAGAGATTATTTTCCACATCTCCTTGTCAATCCTTCTGATGAAAATCAATAAAGCCACAAAGAAAGTTGCCATGGATTTGAAGCCAGAGGCAGGAGCAACAGAGCTTAAGAAAAGAAAAAAAAAGAAAAGAAAAGGAGAAAAAGAAATTTTTATTCATCTCTGTTGCCATAAAAAATAACTCTTCCAATAACACCAGTAGAATTGTAGAACAGTGATCCAGACATTGCTGAGTTCTTAAAAAAGGTATTCTATTTCTCACACCTTAGTGCTTAAGATCTATTTTTACTTTACTGTACATGAAATGGATTTACATGCTATAGTAATTAGTCTAGAGCTTGGGTGATACTCTAATACTTTCCCATAAAAACATAACTCCTGTAAATGGAATAGAACATTTTAAAACAAAAACATCTTTTGAAGGTGGAAATAAACTTATCCTGATTGTTGTCAGATTTTGAATTTCTATATGTTACTGACATTATTTGAAGAACTTGAATAACCCTTGTCTATAATTTCATTGTTAGCTTGAAATATGGAAATTCACTTAATTTTAAATAAAACCAATGTAACAAAACATGTCTATATTTATCCAGTTAAAAATTATTAAGTCTTGAATACTCAGCAAGTGCAACATAATTGTTTTTTTAAATTCCTGGGAAGATTGCTGTGATGGTGTTCACAGGGGTTTTTGGTTGAGGGAAGAGATGAGCATCTGACTCCATGTTTCAGAAGGCTTGATTTATTATTTTATAATATATTATATTTAATATATTTTGTAATATATAAATATATAAATATACAAATATATATTTTGTAATATATAAATATATAAAATAATGTAACATATTTTATATAATATATTACATTAAAACTATACTAAAAGAATAGAAGAAAGGTTTCATCACAGAAGGCTAGCTAAGCTAAGAATAGAATGGAATGAATAAAAAAGGTTTGTGGCTCAGGCTGAGAGTCTGAGCCAGCTGTGCTGTGATTGGCCATTAATTATAAACATCCAAGATGAGCCAATCATGGATCCACCTGTTGCATTCCACAGCTGCAGATAACCATTGTTTGCAATTTGTTCCTGAGGCCTCTCAGCTTCTCAGGAGGAAAAAATCCTAAGGAAAGGATTTTCATGAAAAGATGTCTGTGACAGATTGCTTTCAAGTCTGAAATATATTGTTATGAATTAGACAGTAATAATAATTTTAAACAATATTGACTACTGTCTCAAAACTCACTCTTTCTAAAATCACCTTTGGAGCCTTTAAATGACTCAAGCATCAAATCCTTAATAAAAGCTGTGCTTATGATGAAGAGTTAGCTAATGATGAAGCTAACTCTTAACTCAGCATTAGGAGAGGACAAGCTTCTGTGCAGTTTTGAAAATTAGATATAGTTCCTATTGGCATATTTGTACTGACAATGTGGCTTTGCCTCCCGTTTCATTCCAGCTCATGATTCCTGGGAGTTGACAGTATGAGTACAATGAGTTGAGTTGGGGAAAAACTGTTTAAAAAATTGTAAGAACTATTTCTACGTTCCTAAATAGCATTCCCAAGGACAGTTTCCTGCTTCAGTTTTCTTCTTTCCATTTTGTTTATTCATTCCCTCTATGCTGCCACTTATCATTGTGTTTTCTATCTCATTTAGACTTTAAGGTTCTCTGAGTAGGGACATTACTTCCAGTTTTATTCTTAAAGCTCCACTTGTTCTTATTGAGTTACACAAAGAAAATACATTTTTAGTAAAAATGATATGATGTAATCAATTAAAGATATAACGTAAACTCAACAATTAGTTAAAGTTGATTAAAACAAGGAATTTTCTAGTTTAAACAGCAATTGTGAAAAGGGAGAAAAAAAAACAAATAGGGAAATTTTTAATAAAATGTCTAGGTTATAATAGTGCAGATTTTAATTTAAGTAAAGAAGGATTTTTCAAAACCCTTCTTTACGGTATGAATAGAAATCAAATGGAGGTCACCATTGATTAAATTATATTGTCGGCCCATAATCCAGCTATGAATAAGAAGTTCCATATAATTGGGTAATCTTACTCTCCTTCATTTCTAATCCCTTCCAAATCTGTGATAATTAGATTACTAAATCTTACCTGCCTCTAGTTTTTGATTGCTCCAGTTTTCTGGTTATACGAAAGAACACCTCTTGCTTACACTACTGCCTCATCAATCTGGGTGTTAAACATGACCTTGGCTATGTTCTACCATATTAGTGAATGTAATAGTCCAGAGCATCAGACCATTAATGACTGTTCATTTTGTGGGGAAGATAATTTTCTAGTTTACATTGACGACCCACATCAATCTACATTTTGTAGTGGCAGTGGCCACAAAACTAAACCTTTCAACTCATCACTATATGTTTTAAGGTCTGATAACATATCTCATTTTAGAATGTGAAGCAATACTTCCAGAATGTAACCTAGAATTAACCCATGTCCAGGTTTTGCAGTTGTTGATTTACTCTTCTTACAGGACTATTATCTCTGTGTAGTAGAATAATAGAGCTTTCCTCTTTATGTTGATGGAAAAGGAAATGGAGACAAGAGTGATAAAATTCACAGAGATATTCATATGTTTCTGTAGAGACATAATGAAAAACATAAATAAATGGATGCATAAATAGATGTAAAGCAAGCACCTACAAAAAATAAATCTCAATCTTACAAATATTTGGCTCTAAGCTTGGTGGAAGTAATCTTATTGTAGGGTGTGACAGATAATTTTGTGAATTATTGACCCAATTCAAAAAAGAAATAACAAAAATATATGATTATTAGTAAAAGAACAGAAAGTAAACCATTGTGTACCTCTGTGATGACCCATGAGTATTTCTCAAAATAAGGTAGAGATGGAAGAGGTATAAAGAAGTCATAAAGAATGATCTATGAACTATAATAGTTTCATATAAGTAAAACATCATTAGATTAGGTAGATCAGCATGGAAGACAGATTACTGAAGTGGGCTATAAAACAGACTCTAAATCCTGTATCCCTGTCACAGTTTTGGGCTAAATTGGTAGTGTGAGTAGTACAATGCTCAGATACCCAACACTTAGTCACAGGTAAGTTCAGAAAAGAGCTGACTCCTCTGTCCTTTAGGGCTGACAGCATGGTCAGGTAGGACAGCACCAGGGTACCACACACGGGTCTGGGGCCAGATGTGGAGTCCCCTCTGTTCTCTCTGCAGGCTCTCTCAGGGTCTCTTCTAGATCTCTCCCTGATCATTTACCCTTAACTGCCACCCTGTTGCTGAAATCACATCCAACCCAGGGGATCTGCCCAGTGCCACAGGGAAAATTCTCTTGAACTTGTTCAATTCTCTAGCACCAGGAACAGAGTGAACCAGATGATACAGACTGGTTCAATAGACAGGACTTTTTCATTCAATGTGGAGTTAGGCTTGCTGTGGTAGCTGTGGATGCTGAAAACTAAAACCACTTGAAAAAAGATTTGAATAACCTTACAGAGAAAATTAGGTGGTGGCACTGAATATGAAGAGACCACTAAATCTCTGTTAAACTCGTACAGCCAGTAAATATCAGATGATGTGGGTTATTTTGACAATACTCACATACTTTTTCTCTTCCCCAGGGTATCCATAGCAAGCCAGGGACCTCACTATTTAATTATTAAATGTCCCTCGCAATGTGATTTTGACTGCCATGTTACTTTCTTAGAACATCTCAAAATGTGGTTCAGACAACAGCATGGACTGGCGACTGGCATCTGCCAAGGGTATGGAATTTTGACAAGACCATTCTATTTTCACAGTAAGGATGTAAATCACACTACTGCACTGGGACATTTACCACTGTAGGTGTTCAGTCCTGTTGTCACCATCTCCTCTGAGGGACTATTTTTACAAACTTGTTTGCAATGTTTTAGTCCTTTTGGGAGTATAGAGACATATGGAGAAGTTTGTCACAAACCACTCTGGGAGTACCCAGAGTCCTCAAGTGATCTAGAGTGATAGCAAATTTATTTTCAGACTTATGTAATATTATATAATAGCAGTTCTGATTAATTTCTTCTTGTTAAGGGTGAATTAAGTATGCATCACAAGTCTTCTCAAGTGACTTCAATGTTATGGACTACTCACTTCAGTCTCAGAGCAATAACATCAGATGTGGGAGGCACTTAAGACATGCTGACCTTTTTTTATTTTTGTTTTGTTTTTATAAAAAGTCCCCAGTGTGCAATAGAGGCCACAGGCTTTTCCCCTCATAAGTGCTCTCCTAAATTTTTTTTGTCAGGTTTTGTTCCGTCATTCCTTCTGGTCAATATCCTGGAAATTTCTAAGAGAGTTGGAAAAAAGTTATGGATTGGTATTGAAGAAAAGTGTGAATAATATTCATATTTATAGCAAGTATTTTTGACACATGTAGTAGCAATTCACATGAACTTCCACTGAGATAAAATTTTGCTATCAATTGGTTCTTATTTTGCCAGACTTGGAAAGCTTTGACAAATGACAGTCTAAAGTTTTGGTGAGGACCAGGGATAGTCAAGTAGGGAAATAAACTGATTTCAAAGCAAATGGACTACAAAATCTCATCAGTGAAATCATAAGAGGAGTCTCTCAGTGGAAGTCTTGATGGATAACTAGTGTTATAGTTCCCTGCTGGAGACCAATTGTCAGCTTTGTTTTGGACTGCTGTTGTACTGCTGCCCAATAAAAATGAGAGTGTGATTTAAAACGCACCATACCAATTCCCAGAAAATTTTTTTCAAGAACATTTTCCTTGTTTTTTTTTTTTTTTTTTGTTATGAATAGTCTCTTACTAAGATCCTTTAACTAGGAAATTAATGTTATAGTAAATCCTCTTTGAAGTGCATATGTATCTGCACTCCAGAAAATAAAATGTCAACTCAAACTTTGATGTCTTACTATAGTCATGATTTTAAGGATTGAAAAAAAAAAAAATAGAAAGATGTTGCTTGTAACAAGGGGATTATGACAATGAAGAGTACAAATTTTAGAATACAGTAATTTTTTCCTTCCATTTTTTAAAATTAATACTTACAGATAGATTTCACTCACTCTGTTTTTGCACGCTCTTATTTTGTGTGCTAGCACTGTAAGAAAAGTACTATTATAAGGTGCTTAAACAACAAAAAATATCCCAGAAAACTGTGAAGTACAGAGCAGCACAGTCTCTTTGTTTTCTGAAAAAGATTTAAAAGGGTTATTTAATCAAAAGATAGAGAATAAATTCTTCTTTGAGTCTTATTAGAATATTTTTACAATTTTAGAATAGTCTATGAATTGCAAAAAAAAATTTACTTGTACAAGACTGTAGGGTTTTTTCAGACACATTAAGACAGTGTGTGCACCAATTTACCATGCCCTGATGCATTTCTTATCCAACACTCTATTCACTATAGAGAGGCCTACTAACAGCCCCTCAAGGTACTAGTCAAATTTTTTGCATTTCACAGTCATTCTTCTCAAGTTTTTTCATCATATATTTGTGTCAGGAAAGAAATGGAGTTAGGAAAAAAACTTAAACCCCCTAAAATTCCAGTCTGTTCACAGATGTTTTATGTGCATTTTATTATGTACCAAGTTCAATATGTCCAGTGAGCAACTGCGAAGAAATATGTTGTCAAATTTCAAGTTTAGTATCTTCTACCTAAAAATTACATTTAAACCCCACCATTCACTTTCCTGGCCTTTATAAAATGGTCTCCGCAGCTTATCATGGGTTTCAAAAATGTGTATCAAGGAGCCAGGTATGCTCAAATGATGAACTGAAACATTTGTGAAGTTATGTAGTGTTTAAGAAGCTAATACAGTCCTACATGAGCACCAGTGTCATATGAAGAGACAGCTGGAGAGATACTGTCAGAGTTTCAGATAGTTGTTTAACTGTGACAGCATTTTAAACGGATATATATTGAAAATTAGTCATTTACATTGCAGTTCTATTCACAACAACTCATTTCATTGGGGTATTAAATCCTCTAAAGTCTAGACACACTCTGTACAGGAAAACCTGATCTGCAAGTATTGTTTGTACATTTTATATAATATATACATATATATATTGGCCAATTCTTTTTCAGTTTTAAAGAAAATCTGCAGCTGCTACTCAAGATGTTTTGTAATATGATGGCATATGTCTCCTATCTTCTATTATTTCCTTCCACTTCTTTGCTTCTTATCAAACTGTAATTTTAAGTGTTTTCCTTCTCTCTCCCTCCATAATTTTGCTATTACTGCAGACTGTTAAGTAATGTGAAAGGATGAAAAAGAGCTTAAAACAAGTACATATATTCACAATTTTAGAACAACAATAAGTTTAAATTGTCGCTTTAAAGTGTATATTTTCTGGAAAATATGTCACTGAAAAATTCTCCATTCTTTCAGCAATAAAATGAAATTCATAATCTTTGATGTGTACGTGTTCAATAAAATTAGTGCTAATTTCAGAAATGCTTATTGTTGGCTTTTTTTACAGTTTAAATAAATGTATTATAATAAAAGATTACTACGTGAAATAAAATTTGAAGTTCCAGTTTGTTACTTACACTAAATTCAGAGCACATCTGAACATTCCTACATTAGCTCTTAGACAAGGAACAGGGATTTTTCTTATAAAATCTAAAGTCCAGAGAACCAGTGAAACAATGAACCATAAAATATCATGCCCTCCTATATGGTACAGAATCACAAAGGACATCTCCTAAACATTCTTGTCTCACTGACTAGAGACGGTACTGACACTGTTTAATAAAACAGTTCCAAAATGCAGTAAATTTAATTTTGAATGTCAGTTTATTTTCTCCATAATATTCATCTGAAATTTTATTTCTCATAGACACAGTTATTTTCTCCAAGCTGGAAAATCACAAAACATTCTTTACTAGTTTCACTCTCTCCTTTCATCTCATTTGCAACAGATCTTCTTAATAGACAAAGGCTGGTGCTTATAGCCTTGTGGCCAGGTAAATCCAGACCTCTGGGTTCACATTGCTCTGTTGTGGGAATTTGGGAAGAATAAGAGTGACAGCTTTTAAAAAAGATAGATAACTTCCTGATGTGGAGCACAACACAATATCTTCTTACTGGCCTTTTGGGATCTTTCACACCTAGCTTGTTTAGTAGGATCACACTGGAATATGTGAGTTACAATCCTGCAGGTGTGATCAGTAAAGGCCAATTTCCAGTTTGTGAAGCAGTGTTTGGATTATATCAGGAATAAATTGTACAGTGTAGCTCATGCCCTTAGTGGAAACACAGACACTGAAATTGTCCTGGCAGAAACACAGGAACCTTCAAGGTTGACTGGTGGTCTCAGTTGCCATAAAGAAACAGTTTGAACCTAAATTCTTTCTCAGATTTTAGCCTTAAATTAAGACTTACTGTCAGCTTTCCTCTCTTGCATTCTTTCCCTCAGATCACTCTTTTCTCTGGCTCATTATCTTTCCACCTTCCCTCAGGCAGCAATCTATCAAAGTAAAGCTTTAGTCTGAAAATGCTGTAGAGCCTTCAAATATCAGTAGTTTTCTGGGAGGGCCCCAGAAGAGAAATTAAGTTTGTTAAAATACATATGGAGAGATGGAAATCTGTGAGATATTATATCTCTGTTAATTTGTTCTGTGCCTGAAAGATGCAGCTATTGCAGGCATAAAATCTTGGTTTATAAAACCTCTGTTCCTTACAAAAATCCCAGCTACTGAATAAAAACATCCACAGTCCTTGAAGAAAAACAACAGGCACTATAGCACACAGGAATTTTCAGGGATTGTAAACCCTTCTCCAATACGTACAATACCAAATGTTTTTGCCCCTACATGTTTCACAATTCTGCTCTCTGCCTCCACATCACTTATATCAGGCATCCTTTCTGGTCATCAGCTGCAAAACAATTATGGTCAGAATTTCTAAATGCATGCTCCTTCTTTTAACAGTTTTGCTAAGCTGACCATCTCAGAGAAGCCAGAAGCCATCTCCAGAGAAAGAATATAGAACTATAGGCTATCAGATGGAGACAATACAAACCAGGATCAGAACAAATAAACTTTTACTGACCTGCTGAGCAGGTAGTATATCTGCAGAAGTCAGTTGAGGTGAAACTAGATTAAATCTAGAATATTCCTAGGAGATGTATTCCTGGAAGAGGTATTTGTCCTGCTCTTCTTCTTTCATAGTATCTATTGATGATCACTGTTAGAAATAGGATACTAATTTTTGGAGGGATAGAATGTAAGAAAATAAAGATAGCGCAGAAGGCAATCTCACACCTGAGGAGTTGCAGCTGTACTAATCACCAAAGATTAGGAACAGGCCTGCCCCTAACAGGCCACAGCTGTGTCCAATAATAAGACGAGTGCTACAAAAGAGTGGGTTAGCTGGGTGAGGGGAGAGTTGGAGTTTGTTGGCTGTGCTGTGAAGAAGAAGGAGTCTGTGCTGTGAGGAGCTGTGCATGAGCAATCACTGAGAAGGTATGGAACTTTTGCAATAAGATAACAACACTATTTTGGGCTATTCATTCTTATGTTCAACCTTATTGTATTTTATATATTTGTGCTTTCATATTTCAATAAAAATTCTAATTGTTTTTTTGGTTGTTGAAATTGCTATGGTTGTAGCCTTATAGAAATATTTAAAAGGAAAATTATATTTTTTCATAATATTTGCTTTCTTGAACACATAATTTTTTCAGTAATGTTAGGGGATTTTTTTATAACATTATAGTTTTATAAGTATCAGTTAATCACTTTTAAAAATAGAATAATTTGTAATACTCTGATTATAACTGGATTCTTTGTTTACTGCAGTTAGGCTCAATATTTCCTTCTTTATAAAATCAACAAAGAATATTTTAATGCCTTTTTTCCTCCTTAATAACTTGTTAGTTTGAAATTTTCTAAATTAGACTGATTTTATAGTAGAACATGTTCATAGTAAAAGCTGGGTTCTAAACCTAGCCTTTGAAAAAGGCACACAAATGGAGGTAGCAAGTGAAAAATGCTAACATCTCTTAGCACAGCCTAACAAAATGATATTTCTTTATTCACTGCAGAAATCATGGAAAAGACTTGGGAATTGATTAGTAGTCAAGAGTAAAAGGATTCATCTTGAATGGCTTCAGCCATCTACAAGGTAAGTTTCCACTTCTCAGTGGTCACATTATGTGTTCTTTGTAGTTTAAAGGGGAATTAAATATGTCTTGTGGGCTAAGATTCAATTCACTTATTTTAAACATATACTTTAGAATAAGAAGATGCCTAAAAGCACTTCTTTCTTTCCATTGTCTCCAAAGACCACCTAGAATGGCTAATTCAGCTATAGATATCCACACTTTAAAATTCAATGGGTGAGGTTTTTCTCTCTGATTTTTAATTTGCTGTTTCCTGGCACCTCACCAATCTGTACACTGGGATTTTGGGTTTATAAAGACTAAATCTACTCAAGAAAGGAACTCCTTTGAGAATCCGAGAATCCAGTTAATTTATGTATGCATCATAAAACTTAATACTTAGAGGCTATTTAATATATACATTTAGGCTAGAACAATAAAATTGAAACCTCTCTGTACAGTTGCAAACTTCCAAGCCTTCAAATTAAAACACTACATGCAAGCTGCCACTGGCTGTCTGTAATAATACAATATTTATGGCCATTATTGCTTGCTCATGTTCACAGTGCACAAACATTGGTTAAGTCATGTCTCATCACTGTAATTGTCAGCAATACCAAAATACTTGGGAGTTTTGTTTGGTTGTATTTTTACAAAATTTTTGTTAATAAAAATCAGAAGTTTTCCTGGTGCAATATAATTGGTCACTTTAAGATATGAGACAGATCACAGATTAGATGCTTCTCCTTCTTCCTATTAATTAAAAAAAACTGCTTAGGTGAAAGACTTAAGTAGTAAGGAAATAAATAGATACACTGAGGGTACAGAGAGAGATAAATTTCCAAGGGTTTTTTTCAAGTTCTTTGTGGTTATTCTGAAGGTATAGTGCATAAGCAAAATGTGACCAAGGGAATGTGTAAAGTTGGGAGGCACCACAGTGGGTCATCTGGTCCACTCCTCTTGCTCAGGCAGGCTTATCCTGTTTGAGTACATTGCACATGTTTGGGACCAGATGGGTCTTGAATTATCTCCAGTGAGGGAAAATCCACAACCACACTGAGCAATCTGGTCAGTGTATTTCCACATTTAGAGCAAAGAAGTTCTTTATCATATTCAGATGGAACTTTCTGTTTATCAGTTTCTGCCCATTACCCCTTGTCCTACTGCTTGGTAGAGCCAGGAAGAGCCTGGCTCCACACTTGTGAAGAGCAATCTACCTTCAGATACTTGCAGACACTGCCAAGGTCCCCTTTCAGTCTTCTCAGGGCTGAGCTCTCATAAGAGATGTGCTCCCCCACTGCCTCCCCTAAACATCTTTTCCCAAAAACATTTAGACATCTAGTGGCCTCATTCCAGGAGTATTGCAAATACTTTTGTTTAATGTTTTTAAGACCTTTGGAAAACTATTCATTTTTTCCAAGTGTTGTTTCAGCAAAACCACAATGTTCTGTGGAAAAGGAACTGCCAGTTTTGTAATGAATGGAGTTCTTGATCAGGATGGGGAAAATTATATTTATTCCCGTATCTATTTTTATTCTCTTTCTTTAAGTACCCCTCTATGATGATTGTACTCTTCCTCAACAAGAAGGAAGGTTAGGGTGAGTCATCAGCTTTTGCAGCTCTTCACCAAGAGAATGATGATGATAGCAATGGTGGTGCTTTCTTCCTCATCCTATGGTCCTTTTAGAGTAATCTTTCACAATTTGCAGCATCCACAACACATTTTTTATTCACTGGCCTGCAGTTCCATGGTATACCGGAATTTCCACGTTGCATTTTATTCTGTTTCTTTATTTTTCCTTTGTGAAAGGACTAAATTTACCCAGGTCCTGAAGTTGCATTCCTTTCAAAAATAATAGAGTGTTGACAATTTGTTAATAATCCTGGAATCTCTGTTTTCACCCTATTCCCATTCTTGTGAAGCCTCTGCAGTTATTCTGTGACTGCACTCCTGTACATTACATCATTATCCTGGGGTCACTCTGCACTACACAGATGAGCTGTGTTTCACTATCAGTTAATTACATAACTACATTAAGAGTCTATAACACTGTGCTACACCACACAGTTATTCAAAGCTAAAACCATTTAAACTAAAATCCTTAGTCTTCTGTTGGTAAGAAACTGGCCTTAAAGATAAGAAGGAAAAAATAAAGACTCCAGGCTCTTTCAGAAATTTGGCAAATCATAGCTGATAATTTTTTCAGAACCTGCAGCTAAATACAAACCTCTGATCTGCTACAACTAATAGCAACATACATTTACCAGTCTGCAGAAATGAAACAGCTTCCCATAGTTTTATTCAAAGATGCTTTTCTTAGAAGATTGAAATCTTCTAAATCTCTCTATTTCTCTCTCTATCATTCTCCCTGCTGGCCACATCAGCACCAAAGTCATGTGACATATATTTTTCTGCTCTAGACATGGAAGAGAGGACCTAAAAAACTCCTTGTACCTTTTCTCTCTTTCTTTGTGGTTTGCTTTATTTTTTGCCTTTTGATGTTCTCTGTTTTACTGCTACAAACTGAGTCTTCATCTCTACCTATTGTGTTACTATACACTCTGAGTACACAAAGATGGCTTGTGAAAGAGGTTTTGGAAGACCAATACCTTGTTTACTTCATCCCTCCATAGAGGATCAATGATTTCAGGATTTTTTGTTGTTGTGTCACATTTAATACTGCAACCAGAAGGAGTTATAAAAATGCTACAGGTTTTATGCCTTTCTCAGTCCAGAAAAGAAAGCATCAAAATAAATTTTGTATATATACTTCTGTGAAATAAAACAGAAAAAGAAGAAAAATTGTGGCACTTGGGAAGTGTTTCCTGGGATTAGGAATTGTTTTGGCAGTTAATGAAGACTTACAAAGTAAGCTGTTCTCCTTTGTTTTTCTGACAGATTTAATCTTCTGAAACAGCTGTTGTAATAATTTAAAATTGTCTCCTCTAGTTTAGTATTCCAAACCAGGCTGTGTATCACAGGATTAAACATAACTCCATTCTTTGACTTTTAGTCCCCAGAAGCCAGCTAATGCTGGTAGTACATAATGCTGGGCTTAGTCCAAGTTGTATTAGCAGTTTCTGCATTCTGATATATATGTCAGTGGAGTTCAGTCAACAGAATTCAAGACACCTCTGTGCAAATAGATCATGTTTCACCACTTGTGCTCTCCTGGGTAAGAGGGGGGCTACTGAAGAAGAGGCTGCTGCTTTTGGCTTTCTTCATTTCAAATCACCTCTAGGCAACCTGGACTGTAACAAGAAAAGATAGCTTGCAAAATTGCCACATAATCTGAATTTGCAGTAGCCTTTCAGTACATATCCTCACACATCGCTGAACTGATGCAGTGATGACAGTAACGAAAACAAGGCATGAATTTCCTTTGCATTTCAGATGTTTCTCTAGTAGACTCAAAAGGCTACATTTTCCACATCCACCTCAAATGGATTTACATCTCTTTGACACTCAACATATCTCAATAAAACATAAAAGGAAGTAAAATAAAAGTTTAACCTTTGTCTTCTATTCATCTTTATAGTACCACGGAATTGAACAGTGGTGTTTGTAAGAACAATGCAAGGAAACAGCTCTGCATACATTAGTTTTCTTCATGATTATCAAAATTTGAGAATATTTTGCCCACAATGAAGTTGAGAATTAAAAATATTTGTAATGATTAGAGGTTTGTATATAAATTTCTCATCACATTAAGAAAAAGTTTCATAAAGAAAAAATTCATGGTCTTCATTTCAAGGAAAAAAATATCAGTTCAATTATATCAACAATGTTCATTTATATGCCTCTTTGGGCAGACAGTCTAATTTTTTTGACAGAAATTGCTGAAGTAACATTTGCCAAACCACAGATATTTTGCAATTTGATTTCTCTTCTGGTCCAAGGTTATTCCCAGAGAATCTTGTTCATACAAATGTGCTGCATATTTTCTATGTATTTGAAATAGACAAGTGTGTGCTTCCATTAAAAGTGAATACCAATATTCTATGCTTAATGAAAGTACAGCTGAAAAATATTAATTTTACCAAGAGTTAGTCAATCTAATTCCTATGAATCCTGTTTACTTCAGTTCAAGAACAACATTATTAATTTTGATTTTATTACTTGCATCAAGACAAGCATGAAACATTCCTTTCTGAATGGCTGTTTCTGAGTTGTACTAGTTGCCAAAATATTAAAGAGCACAACTAAAATTATAATTTTGTATGTATATATTTTTACATTTTAGTTTCCATGTAAGCTAAAAGATGTCTTTTCTACTACAGGTTTTCCAAGACTGCTGCTTAGCACAAGTAAATGGAATATAAACTTTTAATTAGTCAGTATGTGCCATACCTCTCTTCATACTTGAGCAAACATCCATAAGACAAGAAAATATTTGAGTGTTCAAAGAACAGAGTTTAATGATCTTGAAAGTACACTGAAACCAAAGAAAAACCAAAAAAATTGGTTTTTGAACCCTCAGCTATTTTGATGTTTCTGTGTTGAAAATCCTGAACAACCCAGAAAAACTCCCTTGGTATTTCCACGTTCACTTGTGATAGCCTGGAATGCACCATTCAATTAATGCTTCAACTGCATGTATGAGAGGTTTCAATGAAACTTCTGTTCCCTGGAAAGACAAATTATAGGATATAGTAAGTGAACCCAAAATACATGTATTTCATGTGTACTTTGTAATGTTTTCTCCTATACTGAATACTACTATCTAAATAACAGCTAGTAGCACATGATTAATGCATCACTCTAAGATTAACACAGTTTTATCTCACAGTTTGGTCTTCTTTTGTGCTTCTTCAGCAATATTCTACAATTCATTGGTAAATTTTGATGCTTGTGAATTTCACTGTATCTGAGTTCTGCAGGTTTGTTCTTTTTTTAATTTGTGCTAAAATGGGTGAGCCATGACAGTGTACCTTGGCAAAAAACAGACATAAATTCCTACTTCTACTTCAGTTTTCACTCAGAATGGACTATAAGCATTTGTGATTTGTTGATTGTCTTTGTGTTTGGGGGTTTATTTGCTTTGTTTTTGTTGGGTTATTTTGGGATTTGCAATTTGTTTTTTTCATGACATGCAGAATAAAATGTGACTTACTGCACAGCATTGATACATTTTATGTTACCTATGTACATTGAATGGCAGATCTTATTGGAAACATGTCAGAAAATTATGCAGTTAAAGAGATTACCATAATGAATATGTACCACAAGTCTCCATTTCAGCTTTTCCAATATTTTTAGCCTTTGATTTTGAAAACTAGATTACACTCTTCTAAGTAGGTGAAAGTCAGTCAATAGTGTGGTGAAAGGAAGACAAGAGCAAGACCAAGTTTTTACACTGAGTCCTTTCTTCAGTGGTGTGATTTTTATGCTTCTATCAAAGCTTTGTCACAAAAATATTTTTACAGATTTTCTTTTTTTAATTTAAAATCTGAATTGTTCTCTGGAGATAATTCACTCTCTTTTGTGACCATACAAAAGTGTAAAAGAGCTGGGCTCATTATTTAAATACATCAACTGGTGTTCAATTAATGCAGGATGAATGTAAACTAGGTTTATTTCTTTTTTGCTTTATTCCTTTTAGCCAGATTTATTTCTTTTTGCTTTTTTCACTGAACATGCTGTATGATTTTCACAAAGGACAATTTCTCTTTGATTCACTGAGGAATGTCATGATCTACTTACACTGTACTTTCCAGCTTGTGCAGTTCTTACATTACATTAGCTGCCCAATGTTCAATAAGGGTTTGAGAAAAAAAGTCAGGACAAAACAGAACTCTAAATGGGTCTACGGGCGAGTCTATTTCTTAAGGATCCATCCAAAAATTCAACATTGCATGTTGTTCTGTTTCATGTTATTTTATAGATTTCAGATGACTTTGAAAATTATTTTCTTTTTCTGTTCCTAATTATCTTTCTATATACACTCTATTGAAAAGTGATGTTCAAAATATTTCTTGTTAGAACTAAATGAATGCTAAGTAATCCTGATGCAATTATAATTTCAGAAATCTTCTACAACCCCAAAATTCTTAGACCAAGGGGAGCAGACAGCATACAGTTTTATGTTCAAAACTACTAGTTATATACCTATGGTAAGATTATGCACTGGATTTACTATATAAATCCTTCAGTTTATAACAACAATTCACTCAAACCATAGGATTTCAATTTTTTATAATATCCAGAATGATAAACAGATATGTAAAAAACAGATAAGTAGGTAAATAAATAAATTTGAGAACACTTACCTACTTCTTATACAATAATTTCTCTGTGAATATATTTTTCAGACTGAGTACCTTTTTATAATAAAAGTCTCTAATGGATTGACTTTGGCCATCTGCCACACTGTACACACACACACAGATTCTCTCTCACTTTCCCTCCTTAACAGGTGAGGAAATGGCAATGAAAATATTTATGAGTAAAGACAGACAGGGAGTTCATTTACCAAATACTAACATGGGCAAAATAGACAGAATTTGAGAAGGATAAATTTAATTTATCATCTGTCAAAATAGACTAGGATGGTGAGAAACAGTGACCCTCTTCTTCTCCCCCTAAAAGACCTTCCTCCCTACCCCATTCCTCTTTTTCCCAGACTGAATTCCGTATTGCCATTCCTGACTCCTCTACCTTCCTCACCCAAGAAGTGGAGGGGAGGATGGGGGCTGTCTCCATAACAGCTCCACTCAGGTTCTCCTTCCTTCTCACACTTTTCTCCTGCTCAAGCATCAATTCTCTCCACAGCCTGGAATCCTCCCAGATAAGCCTGTGTATGGATGGTTTTCCGTAGGCTGCAGTTTCTTCAGGCATATCCCCCTACTTTTGTGTCAGACCCTTGGACAAATTGCCCAACTTTTATAGGAAAATATAATCAGTAAGTGTTTAATTCAACCTAGATACGTGTCACAGATGTTCTCTCTCATCAGAAAAAACAGGAGGAATGGTAATGTAATCATCATCCTAGGGTGAGGAAATCTTCCTTTCAAAACAGTCTTTACTACCTTGGTTCTAAGTTAAGATTCCTTCAAAGTGAAAACACTACATTTGCTATAATGCATCAAGATAGTGTGTATGTATATAAGATAGTGTGTATGTATATGCATATATATATACATACACGTATATTATATATATATCTCCACACACAACTTTTAAGTAAACCCTTCTACATTTAAAAAAAATCTAAAAAACAGTGTCAAGAATTACCAGGCAGTATATCATATTGGTTTTATGTTATTAATAGAGTTAAATAAGCAAATAAATGTCTGTGAGACTGAAATGCAATTTACCATATTGGTCAAATTCAGAATTTTTTCTGAATGAATTTTAATTTTGGTTTACTGTCAGCAATGAAACTCAACTTATTCAAACTCATATTTTCAATTAATGTAAACTTTGAGACAGTTTCACAGGTCATTAGACATTTTGCTAATTTATGTAAAGTAAAATGCAAAGTAAGTTTCATGATTTTCTGTTTTCATATTCTTAATAAGGATCACAAATATTATTGTGGACAGACTGAATAGATTTCATATTGGTACCCCTATTAAGTACTTCTTCCAAAAAGGAGGATTAATCTCAAGCGTGGCCTTGTTATTTAGTTAGTTTTATTCAAAGCAGATTTTCCACAGGGCATTTTAATGGGAACAAAATGTGTGGGGAGTTGCATACACAAGTTGATGCACAAACGTTTTGAATTTAGAAGCAATTACTTTTAGATGCTTAAGTTTTTTTTATATCAAGCAAAAGAGAAGTCAGGAAACACCCTATTTAAGAATTCATATCCATAGAAAGTCTTGATCAGGTGACTGTAACTAACTACTCATCAAATAACTGCTAGTTAAATAACTGGAAAAAAAACATTAAGTCTTGAGGATATCATCTTTGCCAAGTAATTAAAAAAATAAAATTAAATGCTTCTGATCAATATAAATCTTTCTTCAGCTGTGTTTCTATCGTCATCAGGCAAAGGAGGTTTAACTGAACTATATTCCTGACTGGCCAAGGCCCTTTTCTAGCAACTTAACTGTTTTCCCTAACTAGTGTTAAATAGCTCAAGCCAAGAGGTCAATAAGAATTTTCATACTGTTGGCATCCATAGGGTATTTAGCAAACAGGGAAATGGGCAGATTGAAAGCAACCAGAACTGCTAGGCTGAGATGGTTGTGGCCAGCAATATCAAGTCCAGATCGACCGCAGTCACTAGCGATGTGTCCCAGCAATCAGTAATTCAGTACTGCTTCACCTCAGTGACAGGGGGGAAAGTGCACCCTCAGCAAGACTGTAGGCTCTACAAAACTCAGTCTAGGTATGTCAGATGGGTATGTTGCCATTTAGAAGGGCCTGAAAAGACTGGAAAAAATAGGCTAACATCATGAAGTCCAGCAACAGGAAATGCCATGTACTGCCCTTGAAAAGGAAAAACATAGAGGCACACATAGTACTCAAAGCTGTAACTCACTCAAATCTGGTCATAGTTTTTATATATAAGAACAGATTATTTATTTAATTTATGACCAATCTGTTGAAATCATAGAATGAAACTACACAGCTGAAGAATGTGAAAGTGTGATTGCGGTCTTAGAATCACACAATTGTAGGAGGTTTTGCATTGGAGGAGACCTTAAAGATCATCTATTTCAATCCCCTTTGCAGTAACACCTTCCAAAAGATCAGTTACCCAATGCCGCATCCAACCTGACCTAAATCACTAACAGTGATGGGGCATCCACAACTTTTCTGGACAATCTGTCTCAGTGTCTCACCACCTTCATAAAACAAATTCTGTTTGTCCAGTCTAAATCTAAGTTTTTTCAGCTTAAAACCATTGCCTCTTGTCCGGTCCCTGCAGACTCTGATTAAAAGTCTTTCTCCATGTTTCTTTAACCCTCTTTTAAGTACTGAAAGGACACTACAAGTTCTCTCTGGAGGCTTTTCTTCTCTAGCCTAAACAAATGAAATGTACTGTACATACTGCATACACATAGTGTTTTTAGTCATTATAGGAGTTTTTCAAGAGGAAATAATCTGCTTGAATTAAATAAACAAACATGAATTCTAATACAAAATAATTAACAGAATTTCAAAAGCATAAAAGATGTTAGTTACTGTCCATTGGGAAAAGTAATAAGAAAAGCTTAAGTAAAAGATTTAGTTAAAAGCTCTTTTCAGTCCAATTTTTATAATACTTTGAAAATAAAATTACACTGTAACAGAATATGATACACATAGCTTAACAAAATTCCTGTGTTTTTGACATAGGCAAATTTTGTATCTATTTCAACATTCTTTCTCAGTTGTCATTAAAAAAGAAATTTAATCTGTTCTCATGACAACGTGAGTGAAACAATAGAAACAGATCAGTCATTTTAGAATTGGCAATGGGAAAAAACAGTTATGGTGATGTGGTTGTGAAAATGTCAAATTGTGTTTTATAACATTGGAAAAACATCTGAATGCACTGTAACATATGCAGGTGAATGACATAGTCAAGGCAGATAACCAAGTGGTACTAGTGGATTTTTTCTTTAATTCAGTGAAGCTGTAATCAATTATGTCATCTGAACACCACAATTTCTTTGTACAGATTACAATCTGTCTTTGGGTGGGTTAATTTTGTATGTAAACCACTCTGCCTTTAAAACATATCTGTATTTCCAGTTTCAGTTCATATGTTTTAATGTGAAACCATCAGGCTTTTCTTCACCACATTAAAACAAAAAATTGTAATTTTGTGTTAGTATATTTTCTTAAGAACACTTGTAGATATGTAAAATCACTGAAATGAAATCAGCTTATTTTTTCAGTTTCTAAAATAAAAAAAGAGAAAAACAAAAATTGAAAGAGAAAGAAAAAGTTAATCTACCTCAAGAAGCTAAATTGGCTGAAAAGATACCCAATTTAAACCAGGATTTAAAAATCTGGATAATTGTAAAGAATGTAAATTTCATTTTGTTGTGTTTTGTTCTGCTGTCGCTATCACCTTGTTTGATTTCAGTACAGCTTACTTCAAGACATACCTGCCAATATACTTGTGAACTCGAAAGTCACCCTTTCTAAAGACAGGACAAATTTCAAACAATTTATAAGAGAATAATGGACCATTACTTCCTCATAAACTTGCTAATTACAAAAGGACGGAGATCTATAGCTACCATACATTATGTACTGTCAAAACGATGGATTTGACTTTGATAACACCTCATAGAAGTCAGAAACTTTATGTCCGTATATTTAAATTATCACCCAGGTGGCATATTTCTTTTTCTAAAATGTAGCTATTTCTAGCCTTGGGGAAGGCAATGAGCTGTCCAGCACTTATTTTTTTTTTATTTTGCTTCTATCAGCACAAATGCACAGCATGAACAGGCACATCTGAAGCAACATGAGCTCATTATCTCTGTTTATTCATATCAAGCAATTTTTCCATCTACGTTTCTCAGTCTGTTGCTGTATTTGCGTATCATCTGAAATCTAGATACATGAAATCTGAATTATATGAAAGTATCAGTTTCAAGGTTTGGTTTGAATATGAAAATATCTTTGAATTCTTCTCATATTTTCTTTCCCAGGAAAGCCTTTTGCCTACTTAAATGATAAAATATGTTCTTTATACACATCTGAAAACAGATGTAATTAAAGAAAAGGTATTTTCATACAGTTACAGTAAACTTCCTTTTGAGTTCTATAGAATCCAGTTATTTGCACATTTGTATCAGGAATGCACAATGTAATTCTTTATAAAAAGAAGTCAGTTAATGAAAAATTCATATAGAGGAAACAGGAATGTTGAATATGTCACTGCAGAGATTTTATGACTCATGATTGTTATCCACTGCAATATCTTTGTGGTCTGGAACCAGAAAGTTGATATCCTCTCTCCTCTCACTGTAGATGGGTTGAATGGTATTGACTGTTGCCCTGGTACATCTGTCACCAAGAGAGAACCTGGCACTCTTCTGGCTCTATTCTTTGGCAGTCAGTTTTGACAGTGGCATACTCCATTCTGACATGTAGAAACTGTTTTAGGAAATAAGGGATTCAAACTTCTCAATGAAACAAATTTTCTGTATGTTTTCAAGTGTCATGGACTTCTGAGTTATGGATATGTTATGGAAAATCTTAGGCAATCCCTGTACTCCACATCTAGTCTTTTTAAAACATATATAGTATGGAATGAAAGAAAAAATTTGAGAGAAAAAGAGATGTCCACACATCCTCATCCTGGAGGAAGAAAGAATATAGACATTGTACACAGGGTCTATATAGAGACAACTTGAATTTGAGGAAAAATACCTCCTCCCACACAGTAATTGAGTAGATTTTTATGTTTAGCTCCTGCCCTCTATCCTTCACTACAGCATAAAAACATCCTTGTAATATTAACACTGTCCTCAGCACAGAACGAAAACAGTGTTATGCACAGCCTACTCTAAAGAAAAATAACTCTGTTCCAGCCAGACCTACTACAACTGAAGGATATTTTCAGGAAAAGAGGTCATTTAGAAAGTGATTCAGTGGTGAACTTTATACAGTTATGGCAGTAGAAAAAATGATAAACCTCTTTTTCCAGTGTCTGCAACAAAATAAAAATAGTGTTCAGGGGAAAATAGAGAATTTTTAAAAAAAATTTTTTCCTTTAATTTCAGAAAACATTGTTGACTTCATCAGAAGGGCTTTAAGCTAGGATGGCTGGGGAGAGCATCACTACCAGCAGTGCTGCAAGAAAGTGATGGACAGATCTGCTGAGGAAAAAGCATGGGGTGGCATCGAGGAAAGGGATCAAAAAGTCAACACAATTGAGACTGGGGTCACATCCAGCACCTGCACGCGGGCAAGGAAGTCCCTACAGGGCACCATGGAGGACGAATCCCCCAGATTATATCCAGGAACTTACTGAATGGCAGGGTGCTCTGCTGAGGCCAGGTTTGCCAAGGGAGATGAGGAGAGGTTTACGGTGTCAAACCCTCTGGTCTGCACTAGAACGGTGCAGGGGCAGGATGAGTAGCACTGCTGGAGGATGACCAGGACAAATTGACACCTGTTTAACAACAAGCTGGTTTTTGAGCCATATGGGGCAGAAGGCTGATAAGAAACAGATCCTGAAGTAAATCAGAGAAATGTACGTTCATACAGAAGAATAAAATTGTCTAAGGTTCCAATAAAAGCACTGAGGTGTAGCACTTTTTTCACAGTTATCCCGGAAAAAAATTACATACTAATGCCTTGTGTTCTAAATGCATCCTGCAGAAGAGGTGTGCTACCTCTATTCCAAAAATCAATGAAGTCATGTTGGATTTTTACAGTCCTCCACATTCAGTCATGAATAAAACACTTATTTTTTATCTTAATAAGATCCGTAAAAATGTTCATCCAACAATATATATGCTGCTTGTAGCTTCTAAACAAAACTCAGGAGGTAAGAATTTTGGGGGGTTTTATTTTGCAAATATTTATTTTAAATTATATATATATATTATTTTTATATATAATGGTAGGATGCTTCTGTGTACTGGGAAGATAAACATGTTGCTTGTTATTCAAAACCATCTATGCTGAAATATTTTTAAATCATACTACATAAGTATGATATAGTAGACACAATAGAAGTTATGTTACAGTCACACTCATTACAAGGTTTTGTTTTGCTGAATTGAGCCATTGATCTGTTTGATTGGCTTGTGCAGTTCTAAAGAGTCTCTCTACTTTTTATTTACCAGTACAAATAGCTCAGCTTTAAGGCAGGGATTAGGTCCTTTCTTCCTTTTGTAACTAGCTGTGTGTCTTAGTGGAACAGAAAATGTCTTTCTTTCAGAAGAGTGCTGATTGAGTAACTGATTTTCAGAAAATATTCAGTAAAGTTATAAGGTTTGAAATATATTGTTCCATTTCTTCTTTTTCTTTCTTCCTGGTGATGCATGAAAGCCATTTGGCAGTATTCTGCTGAACTCCAACTTTCTGTACAGAAAGGTAAGACACTCCATAGGAAGTATGTACCAGCCCTGGGTTGCAGTTTGTTCAGCCTGAAAGATGGACTTTCATGTGTTTTTACAGTAGGCATTCACAGAAAATATCAAAATCTAAGAGCTTGTAACAATAAAGTTTGAGGATTCAGTTAATTTGCTACATTTAAGTGTCTACCTAGGCCATTTGAGATGACCTGGGTACCTAAGAGGGCCATGTGAGCCTGACAAACCAGGACCTACAGGAGATGATTGATCTTGTAGATGGACTACTGGAAGCCAGGCAGGATGTGATAAGACATCAAGAGGAGATTCCATATTTTTTTCTTATAATAAAAAATTAGCATTAACCACGCAGTCAGGGGCCCCAAGAGGTTATACACCTGATCAAAACTCAGTTCTCCATATATAGGCTTCTAAAGGCTGAGTGTAGCTGCCTAGTCAGGCTTTTTTTTAAATTGTAGTTAAGAGTTTGGTAGATTTTTACAATTCTGTTCTTTGTTTGGGGTTTTTTTTTTGCAGTTTGTTCTTTCTTTCTTTAAAAAAACTTTATTTCTCCTCTTTGCAGGGAAAATATATTTCAAGTGAAGTTTGCTCACTCTGACTTCCCTTTCAGACATTGCAGAGAGGCAGATAACGTATAGAAATTAAATTATGAACTGTATTCCCAGATTTGAAATGTACTAGCTATCTAAAAACCCCAAGAAATTACTCTTTGCCTCAACTTGGGCATTTTGAAGAGTTTTCTTAAATTTTATGTTTACTTTCCCTCTGACTTCTGTAAATATTTTATGGAATTTTGATAGTCTGATTATTAGGGAGTGCTCAAGATAAAACCAGAGCTAAATATTTAGGAAAGGAAATTATGACCTGTAATAGATCATCATTAATGATTAAATGAAATATAAATTAAGATTTATATCTTTCTGTTATGAAATTTTGGAAGGGTGGGCTGAACTTTGCTTAGTATGTATAATCTACAAACAGACTATATTAAGGGCTGTGGGTTTTTGTTATTCATTTTTGTTTATTGGAATCTTTTAAAATATGTTACCTAATTCAATATGTCTTCTGCTCCTAAAGAGTACTACTTGTAGAAAATAAAGAAAGCTAAGCAAATGCAGATTCTTCTTCCTTGTTACCAAATGCAAAAAGAAAATTTTGTTTTTCTCAGGTGCATCTATCTGTTCAAACAAGTAAAACCTGTTTTGGAAGGATGAAAGGATTTTTACATTCCTCACTACAGTGAAAAGTAGTTCCAGAAGCACTGTTGTGTCCCATTCACATCTTACAAGTTTATTTCACTGTAATTCAATGCTTTCATGCCACTTACTATTAATTTATCTTAAGAGGAATATCCAGACTATTAATCATTGCCTTGAGCATGATACTCTATCAAAGTAACAATGCAAGCCAAAAATTTTTCTCAAAGACCCATTGCAAAGAGAACTGAAGTGTACTTCTCCAAATCTTGAGTCACTAATAAATGGGTGAAACTTTTCTGAGTGAGTACTGGACGATTACTAACTCACTTGTAATTACTTCCACTTTCTGATAAGCTAACTCTGGCTGCTGTCAGCAGAGGTCCAACAGTTCTGCTTTCTTTGTAACAGGAAAATCTCTACCATGAAAATATTCATGTTTTGAACAGTACCTGAGATGTATTTGACTTTAAATTTTGTCTTATTTCGAGCAACAGGGACATTTAAAATTAAAATATTCATGAAAAATGTAATGAACTATAAGTAGTACTCAGAGTTAAATAGTACCCATATATCTCACTTTGATCAGATGTGAAGGAGCAGGTATCTGGCCCATACTTACAAACATTTAATTGTGCAATGTTGCAAAGGAAAAGTCAAAAACTTTATTAGACATCTGAACACCAGAAGAGAAAATTGCAGAATGACTTATTAAATAATGACAGATGTAATTGGCAGTATGTCTGCTTTTGTTTCTTACAAGATGGAGTGGGCAGATTTTAGATTATTTTCTTTTAAATTTAGTAGAACCAAAACCATTGATGGAGAAAGTCTATAAAGGGCTAAGATAGCTAAAGATAATTTTTTAAATGTTCCTTATTATTTATTGCAGCCATTCACAAAACTCTATGTACATTTATGTAAAAATTTTTTTTCTCAAGATATGCACATTAACCCCTCATACACAGACACACACACACATACACATGTATATATATATACACACACACTCTTGCAAATATGATTTATCCACCTGCCCTGCTGGAGTGCTAACCTTTTTTTATTTTTAATGTTCCATTTATAGCTTAGCAAACAATAGAATTTCTTTTTTAACCTGTAGCTCTTCTTCAGTGTGCTCAGAAGAATGAAGGTAAGGCTGAAATTTTTGACTAAGTATCTGTTATAAGCTAAAGCCTTTTTTCTGTTAATAATTAGATTACTAAAACACAAAATATTGCCTTATGTAGGGTAATAAGCCTTGGAGCAGATTGAAAAATTCAGAAATCAACCTTCTTGTTGATCCAAGCCAAGAAACTCTAGGCTTCTTCCTTCTTACTGGAGCAATTTTCACATGCCCTCCTGCAAAATGCAGGCTCCATTCAGAGGTTGGTGCCTCTTTTAGCACAGCAGGAGGTGATTGAGTCTTGCAGTCAGAGAAGAAATCAAAACATTTGCCTGAGCATGAGAAAATTATTTGGGAGGAAAAAAAGCTAAATTTCATTACCTGCCTTCCCCTATTGGATCTCACACAAATCACAAATGGCTAGCATTTCTTCACAGAAACTCCTGGCACAACTGGAGGAAGGATTTGAGACTTCAATCAGTACTCAGTGTTTCTTATTTCAATGTGTGCAGTGCACTGTCTGACTTAGAGACCACTCAAAGAAAAGATATCTGGCTTTTTGCTTATTGTACAAAGACTCTGTAAACCTGACTGAGGGCTCCAGGTTTCAGGGTATACTATCTATATTATATAACTACTAAAGTTACTACTATATCTATATTATATAACTACTAAAGTTCAGTTACACCTCTCTGTATCCCATAAAGAAACAAGGTTTCCTGTAAGCTATATCAAATTATCACTTTAAAGTGAGTTGTCACAGAATAGGAATCCAGAACCACATGTGGTCCCCAAGTCTTTCTTACAATATGTGTAGCAATGTGGTTTAGAGCAAAGATTCAAAAAAAAAAAAAAAATCCTGGGTGTCTGAGGAATAAATTAGCCTTGAGTCATCAGAAAACACTAAGCACTAAGATCTTCAAAATTATATGTCCAAGGCTGTGGTTTCCATCCACCAGATAAAATTCTCTCTTAAGGATAATCAACAGACTCAACAGTGTGATCAAGAACAACTTAACTTGTAAATAAAAGCTAGGAGCATGCTCAGAGGTCTGACATGCCCTATTTGGATGTCCTAGAAGCTAAAACACTGTTAAAAAGTACAGGTAGGTTCCTAAGACTGTCTTATTAGACCTGTTCAAATTCCCATGGAGCCCCAGTACTTTTTCATCTCCTCTAGCTAACCCACTGTGCAGGAAAAATGGAAGTCCATAAGCAACATTTACATTGTGTGAGTAGGTGACCTTGGAGAGTGTATCTCCTGAAGATATTCAGTTTCTGGCTGTACACTGATTTTATGCTGACTGTGAAGCTTCTTTGACCTCAGGGAATGACAGAATTGCAATGGCTAAGTGACTGTTCAAGTTAAGCAAAAATATTACATGATATGAAGTTTTTGAGAAAAACCTTTTTCCTGACAATGAAGGAGGAGGTTAAATGTAGGCATTCTGATTCGGTCAAAATTCAGAGTGCAATATCAGTCACTTTTGAAACTTTTGGTGTAGGAATTCTATTTTCTGGCATTCTTTTTCAGAAGTTTAGTACCTCATATTTCTTGTTAGACTATGGCTTCGTTTATTTAAAAGTAAAAAAAAATCATTAGCAATTAATTACTCCAAAGACTTGTTTATTAGTATTAAATAATTATAACCTATAACAAAATCACCAAATTTCGTTACAACTGTAAAAAAACCCACTCAAATTTATAGTTTGTTATTTAGATAGCATCTGACCCTGATCTCCAATACACCTTCACTAGTTTTATATGTGCAACCAGATCTACTACTGATTTACATCATTTATCAGAGACAATAGAACCAGTTCAAATAAGTTCAATTACTAGAAACTGCATTATCTTCATCACTCTTTCTGTAACCTGAAACAACCATTCATGTCATAGAGTAGCTATTAACTACATAGGAAGGCACTTCTTCCTCTATATTCCCCTTCAGCTCTGCTAAATCTAGATAAATTGCCATAATAAAAGCCACTAGTGGGTGAGGAAATATAGCAGTGGAAGGGAGAGAAAGAGAAAGAAAGGAGAGCTCATCTGCTCCTCTATTAGATTAATCAGGTCCTCTAAACAGATTTTAAATGCCTGTGACACGTTTTTTATTCTCAGCACAATAAAATTCTATCATACAACTGGAAGAAAACATCACTCACGCAGCTGACAAAAAGGCAGCTACCGCAAAAATATACACAAGATATTTGCAGTTAACTCATATGCTTTTTCCTATAATCTAGTCCAATGAATAAGTAAAATGAACCTTAATAGAAGAAACACAAATTTCCATATGAAGCTCATGTAGGAAAAATCCATAAAATGAACATAACTTAACATCTAAAGTGGGTGGCTGTAAAAGAAAACTATCTCCCTTTCAAATACAGAAGAGGGGAAAGAAGAGGAAAAGACAAACAAAGGAAACTAAAAGAAGCAATCTCTCTGGCAGCTCTTTTTACATTTTTGTTGGAGCAGATTCAGTTTAATGAATGCATTTGTTGTGGACTCATTGTAATTGCAGTGTGCCCAGCGAGCAGACATCCCGTTACTTAAAATGTTACCACACTTGTGATGATGAACAGGCTACATATTATTCTAGTAAATTTGCTTTATGCTCTTTTACTGCAGCTGAATTTGTTCTGCTGTTGTTTCAGGGATTTTGCAGGATTTCCATTAAAAATCCTATTTTTAGTCATTTATAGTAGGTATGCTGAAGGGTAAAACATACAAACTACAATTGACTGACACTTCAGTTCCTTCAGTGCTAAATGAGATTCTTGAAATTACTTTATAAGAGCGAGTATGTGCTGACAAATTAATTTATGGTGAGAAATACTCCACATTTGCAGATCAATTTAATTTTGTGGGCTGTTTGCTTCCTCAAACTTCTCCTCTCTGTTTTATAGTGAGATTGAGCTACGAAATTTGGAGCCAGGGTCTTAGCTGCTGTAAATAGTCTTAGTTCTATTGAAGTCAATAGGAGTCTATTGACTGACATCAGCTGGATTTTTTTGTTGTTGTTTGTTCTTCTAAGTATGTATGTATAAAAGATACTTCACAGCATCTCTAATATTCCCAGTTCTATGAACTACTATTTTATTTCAGGCAAACTACTATACCCCCACTTCAACTAGATCTGCTAAAGGCTGTGATGAAGAATTCTTTTATTTTTGTAGAATATGCTTCAGTAGAACTCTTCAAAAATATGTAAGGCAAAATCATCAGGATTATTCTAACTATATTTTATCCTGCTTTGTGCGTATTTGGGATAAGTAGTCTCATTAGAATTCTTCCTGCCCTGTGACTCTTTGTGCTGTGGTAATACAGCAAAGTCATTGTCTCTTAAACCTGATGATATCAGTTGTAGCCTTCACTTCCACTTGCATTTAAGTGACCCCACAGTGCCTGATTCTCCATATTACAGACCCATCACTTCTCACTTCTAACTGTCCCCTCAGTCAAATGTAGGGTGATACCTTCTGTGACCATATGGCAATATTATCCTTACTTCAGTGGAGTTCTCTGCTTCAGTGACCAAGAAGTCCTCAGCTGACTAGGAAATTTCTAAAAAGAAAATTTCTATATGTTCCATTCTTGAGATTTAGGGGGAGGGGGATGTTGGGGTTTTTTTTGTATGTGTTTCTTTGTTTTTCTTATCCATTCAACACAAACACTTTGCTCATAGCAAGAAGGATCAAGAGAATTTTCCAGTGCTGCTGAGGTGTTCAAAGGGACTAAGGAGAGAGTAAGTTGGGATTAGTTTGTTACTTGGATCAAATCTAAGTTTGTTTCTTCTATATTTCTTCCTTTAATATTAATGAGAAAGCAGCAGCTGTATCTCAAGATCTGAAATTTGAGACAATCCAAGGAATTACAGACTGATCAGCCCCACCTTGTGAATCCTTGTGAAGATGGTGGAGTAAATAATCCTGAGAAAATTTCCAAGCTCATTAAAAACAAGACCATAATTGGGAGTAGCCAAGATGGACTGGCAAAGGGGAAATCATACCTGACCAGTCTGGTTGCTCTCTATAGCAGAATGACTTGCTCAGTGAATGGGTTGGTGTGGTGGGTTAACCCCTGCAGGCAACCAAACTCTACACAGCCCCTCTCTTACAGAGACACCCCTGCCCTGCAGTCAGAGGGCTGAGAGAACTGAAAGCACAAAAAGAAAACTCACCAGGGAAAGAAAAACATAACAAAACAAAACCTTGGTGACTGATGTAAATGCTACTGCTCACAGCTAGCAGACCAATGTCCATCCAGTTGCTGAGCAATGGCAATTTTAGAAAAACTCCCTTTCTGCCAGTGCCTTTCCATTTTTATTGCTGAACACAACATCTCATAGTATGAAATATCTTTTTGGTCAATTTGGGTCAGCTGTCTCAATTTCTTGCGCACCCCAGTTTACTTGTTGAGGGAGCAGAATGAGAAACAGAGAAGTCCTTGACACCATGAAAGAACTGCACAGCAATAGCTAAAGAATCATTTAAGCTTTAGTTAAAAAAGTATAGCACCATGAGGACTGTTGTGAAGATAATTTACTCAGCTACAGGCAAAACCAGTATGTGGGGAGCCCTGCCTGTTTTTCTCAATTGAGTAAGGCTTTTGACATAGTCTCACATAAAATTCCACTAAGTGGACAGTGAGGTGCACTGAAAACTGCCTGAGCTTCTGGGCTCAGAGCATTGTGATCAGTGGCATGAACTCCATCTGGAGGCCAATAACTGCTGGTGTTTCCCAGGGACCAATACTGTGCTCAGCAATGTTGAACACCTTTGTTAATGACCTAGATGGCAGGGTGCCAAAGTACGCTTTCAGCAAGGTTCCAGGCACCATAAATCTCGGAGTAGTGACTGATATACTAAACAGTAAGGTTGCCTTGCAGAGGGACCTAGACAGAGTGAAGAAATGGACCAACAGGAGTCTCATGAAGTTCAACAGTGGGAAATGCACAGTCCTGCATTTGTGTCCAGCAACCTTGTGCACCAATACAGTCTAGAGACAAACCTATGGGAAGCAGCTTTGCAGAAAAGGCCCTGACCTCCAGGTGGACACCAAGATGCTCATGAGGCACCAATGTACCCCTGCAAAAAAGAGTTCCAACAAACTTCTGGGCTGAATTGTGAAAAACAATTGCCAGTAGGCTGAGAGAGGAGATCCTTCCCCTCTTATCTGGTGGGACACAGATGGAATGTGTAGTCTAATTCTGTCCTCAGCAGCAGAAGCAAAACTTGCACATACTATGGTGCATCCAGGAAAGAGCCATAAAGATGAACAAGAGCTTGGAAGATTTTTTTTTATATGAGGAAAGGAGGAAAGAGTTTGATTTATTTGATCTGGAGAAGGCTCTGAGAACTGAGGGAGTGATGGATATTATTTGTTTAACTATGTGATGAGGAAAGGTGCTGGAAAGATGTCATATACATCCAAAACCAGACTGCATTATGTGTTAACCATTCTCTGAGCAGTGAGGTTATGTCAGACATTTTACAGAGATTACCTTTGACCACAGTGATTTCATTAAATAGGGTAGATATAATTTTATATTGCTATATAAATTTTTTTTCTTTATGGTTTTGGCTATTCAAAAGTCTTAAAAATGTTTCCTTTTCCTTATAACTCTGGAAAAGATTTTTTTTTTCTTTGCAAAATAAACAAAAGGTGTTTCAATAAGTTTACTTTATAATCATCTATCTACAAGAACCTGATGGAATATATGACATTCTACGTCATAAATTTAAATTTAGTTGCAATATAGATTAAGAAAAAATAGTCTCCATTATCATCCTTCCCTAAAAGGAATCCCTTTCATTCTAAAACCATTAGCTAGTGTATTTTTAATTTAAAAGACATAATGTAAACTTATGTACTCCATTTCCCCATAACAACTGGGAACATAAGATAACTATCTTAAGTTGCAATAGCACTAATTATTTTGCTTGTTGGTTTGGGATTTTTTAATTTAAAATATGTGTGCTAGTAGTTCAAAGGTATTGAAAGAATGCACAAACTAGTTATCAATTTCAATTAAATTTATTTTAATGGCCACAATTATTAAGAACTGATTAAAAAAAAGACAAAAATTCAATGGTATTACAAAAAAAAGAGTAAAATTTCCAACAGCTACAGTATCAAGGATATTAAGGCAATGTAAGAAAGCCTGTAGATAGGTATTTTAACCTGCCCTTTGGTGCAGTGCAGCCCTATCCAACAGGAAAAATATTTGCTTTTCCAAGGTACTTGTATTAAAACTCTAGAAATAATTTATCTCTAAAAGAGATGGTTTCACATTCTGCATGAACCTGCAATATGCATCAGAAGATGGAAAATCACTCCAAGCTTCCACTTAATTTGGTGATGGAATTTTAACAAGAGCTTCCCAGGTTTCCCCTCAGGCACATCATTGCTGTGTTTTTTTATATTTTGAAGGACATTGGGAAGATTCCTGCTGCTGAGGTATGGTTCAGTATACTACAAGAGGACATTTCATTTGTAGCACAGCAAGACGGAATTTCCCAGAGGCCCTTCAGGGGATGGGTCAGACAGAAGAAATACATGCCCACCTGCAAGCACTGCAGCAAACTGTTCTCTTTTTGTACCTAGGTGATTAAAACCATCAATTTAATGTTTAATTTCTGCATTTAATTTATTATGCCTAATAGCTAAATATTTTAAGCAAAAATAAATGAGTTTTGCAATGTCTTCTGAGCTTGAAATATTAGAGGTGCATGAGAGTCTCCTTGATATACGTGTTGAAAAATATTGGCAAGATTTAAATGGGAAAATAATAAAAAAAGTCTTTTTCACTGGAGATCATTAATATTTACTTTAAATATTAATGTTGAAACAAATATTTTCTAAATAGATCTACATCACTTGCTTCCTGTAAAGACTGGTGTTGTAATTGTCCTGTTTAGTGAACAGTTATAAAGAATACTCTGTAAAGAAACAAAGATAGCAAATTAGTCTATTTCCTCATTCCCAAGGAAGTTCAAGAGAGCACCAACAGTTTGGAAATTATAGCCATGAAAAATTATAGCCATGAAAAGACAGCATTTGCTGTCTTTTTATGCTCTTCAAATCCTGTTGTGTTTGATTTGCAAAGGCCCTATTTTCCTGAGGAATAGGTTAATTAAAGAAAAAAAAATCAATTTCTGCTTGAACTTCCTTTAATTGAAGATTTAATTTCAATTTTCCTTATTGCAATGTCAAACACAGTCAATCACAATTAAACAAACACGCACGGAAATTGCAGTGACATGAAAAATTATCAGTATGGTGGTGTAAAGACCTGGTTTAGTTCCCCCCCTCCCCCCAATCCTCCTCCTGTAAAAATTGCAATTTTTTAACTATAGCTTCTCAAAGGAGTTTTCAAAACTCCTAAACATGCGCAAGCCTAGTCATTCATGTTAATGAAAAGCTGAAGTCAGTCTTGAAGCAGTGCAGATCATTTCTACTGGATGAGCCAGGAGAAATAGAAATCAAAGCATGTTGAATGCAAGGAGATGAATAAGTGCACATATCCTTGAACCCTGTGCATGCTGCTCAAGGCAGAGCTGCCCATGGGCCAGGAAGAAACATCCCTTGCTAGCTGCACTAGTAAGTTTCACATATGCAAGCAGTTCAGACAGCTCAGAATGAAGTTGTGGGCAGGTGGTCTTGATTCTGCCTGCATCTATTCATGTAGATACATGTTCTAAGATGGAAAGACTTGTTTAGGACCAAGAAATTAGGACAAAGCTGGGAGAGGATGTTCATGTCCTGTTTGCCTTGCTTATTTCCCCATGCTTTCTTTTCAAAGTCAAAAAAACCCCAATAGAATCTTCAAAGTCTTATGGGAAGGAGGAGAAGGAGAAGGAGAAGGAGAAGGAGAAGGAGAAGGAGAAGGAGAAGGAGAAGGAGAAGGAGTAGGAGTAGGAGTAGGAGTAGGAGTAGGAGAAGGAGAAGGAGAAGGAGAAGGAGTAGGAGTAGGAGTAGGAGTAGGAGGAGAAGGAGAAGGAGAAGGAGTAGGAGTAGGAGTAGGAGTAGGAGTAGGAGAAGGAGAAGGAGTAGGAGGAGGAGGAGAAGGAGAAGGAGAAGGAGAAGGAGGAGAAGGAGAAGGAGAAGGAGAAGGAGAAGGAGGAGAAGAAGGAGAAGGAGAAGGAGAAGGAGAAGAAGAAGAAGAAGAAGGAGAAGGAGAAGAAGAAGAAGAAGAAGAAGAAGAAGAAGAAGAAGAAGAAGAAGAAGAAGAAGAAGAAGAAGAAGAAGAAGAAGAAGAAGAAGAAGAAGAAGAAGAAGAAGAAGAAAAAAAATGGAGGAATGCCTAGTTTTCTTTTTTCATATTTCACTGCGTTTCTGGATTCTGGGCATTACTCGTCTTTGCAAGAAGCAAAGAAAATGCTTTGAAAATTCCTGGAAAATTCAAGAAGGAGCAGGAAAAGATATTTTTGAAAATCAGACAATATCTTGACTGAGAGCAATGCAATTCCAACTGATCCTTTAAGGAAAGACTAAAGCCCTCCTCCTTTTTTAACATACTTAATTTCAATCACTAAAAGGCTATACTAAAAAACCAAAATTTGTCTAACTGTCAACTAACTGTGGAAAGAAAAGTCAATAATATTCTTTACTTATAGGCAGAACTTCTTTCAGACAAACATACAGTCTAAGTTCTCATTTTATGGTGTCATTTTTCAAAGTCAAACGTGATGCTTACATGGGATCAGAGAAGCTCTTATCATATTTGGTTGATGACTGAAAAAGTTTTGTTTTGGTGAATTTTTTTACGGCTTTGTGACTAGAGACTCAATCTGCAGTACATTTACTCTAAGATGAGTTCTGTAAACTTTTTGTAATGCATTGACTGAAACAGAAGGTGCAGAACAGCAATTCCTCATGTACTGCTTTAAAAAATATTACTGTTTGTTATCTATAAGCACAGTGTGAGTTTCTGCCATTTCTTGTGAAAGTGAAAAGATATTCTTTTATCTGAAGTTCTTAGGGAGCCAGAAGAAAAATGCCAATGGATAAAAAACTGCATACTATTTGTCTGATTGTTCATCTGTCAGGAGCAAACAGTTGAGACAACAAATTAGCCATTTGCAAGTATTACAATAAGCATGAGAATGGTAACAGCCTCTACAGTGTTGCAGGAGTTAAAAGAGAATGAGATCCCTTGTGTCTTGTTTAAGATTCTAGCTTTCATCTCCATTTCAGCCATTTATTTCCATTCACAAACACAAGACATAGAATAACAGGAAAAACCATAAAATATAGGATCAAATTCAGACACCTGGATTCTTGTGGTCTGAGACACATGCCCTTATCTATGTAAATGTGTTATTTTTTAATGCAATCTATCCTACAGACTAGATAGACATTCCAAAAGCAGAGGACTCAAATAATTTGGCTGTGTCTCCTTCTTGCTATTTGGGAATCGAAGAGAGTCTAAAGATATCTGCAAGGCTGCCATTTTTTCCCTCAAAAAAGGAGGAAAAAATGACAGAACAAAATTAAAACCCAATAGTCTAATTTTTATTTAAAAAAGGTTAATCAGTAATGAACCTGTTTACAGCTCATTCACACAGTTATATAGCATAGAAAAATGCTGTTACTATTAACAACATTGTACAGGTTTTATGTACAAAGTTTCAGTAGTGGGGGACTACAGGGGTGGCTCCTGTCAGAAACTCCTAGAAAGCTTCCCCTGTGTCCCACAGAGCCAATGCCAACCAGCACCAAGACAAACTCACTGCTAGCAAAGGACAAGCCCATCAGCAATGCTGGTAGTGCCCCTGGCATTAGAGATTAAAAAATGGGAAAAAAAAGTCACTGTGCAGGGGCAATTTCAGTCAGAGGAAAGAGGAGAGAATATGAGAGAGAAACAACCCTGCAGTCACCCAGGTCAGTGCCTAAAGAGAAGCAGGAGGTGCTCCAGGAACTGTAGCTGAGATTCCCCTGCAGCCCGTGGCAATGACCGTGATGAGGAAAGGTGTGCCATGGAAGTCATGGGGAAGCAGATATCCACCTGCAGCCCATGCAGGACCACAGACCAGAGCAGATGGATGCCCAAAGTGGGCTGTGATCCATGCAAGACTCTGCTGGAGCAGCCTCCTGGCAGAGCCTTGGCCCTCAGAGGAGTGTAGGAATGTGCTGTAGAAGGTTTTCTGGCAGGACTTGTGAGAATGTGGGGACCATGCTGAAGGAATACGTTCCTGAAGGACTGCATCCCATGCAAGGGACCCATGCTGGACTAATTCATGAGGAACTGTAGCCTGTGGGAAGAACTCCTAGAGTTCATGGAGGACTATCTCCTGTGGGAGGGACCTCACAGGTGATTCAGGGGAAGAGTGTGAAGAGCCCTCTTCCTGTGGAAGAAGGAGCAGCAGAGACAATATGGGATGAATTTACTGCAACCCCTACTCCCCATCCCCCTGTGCCACTGAGGGCAGGAGAGAGAGAAAATTGAGAGTCAAGTTGAATCCAAGAAGAACGGAGGGTTGGAGAAAAGGTGTTATTTATTTTTTGTTTTCTATTTTTTGTTATCCTACTTTGATTTGATTATTAGAAATTGAATTAATTAGAAATTGAACTGATTTCTCTGAGTTAAGTCTTTAAGTTTATTGGTGATGATAATTGGTGAGAGATCTCTCTCTACCTTTGTCTCAAACCATGAGCCTTTACTTATATTTTCTCTCCCCTGTCCAGCTGAGGAGGGCATGTTAGAGTGGCTTTGGTGGGCAGCTGGCATGCAAACGCGGTCAAATCACCACAGACTTAAAGTGTTTTCAGTGGACATTGTGTACAATCCAAATCACAATCTACTCTAAACGATTATCAAAGATCTTAAGTTAGTAAACAAATAACTTTCTTGTTTACAAATTCTCTATCCTCTAAAATGAACTGTCTCCACTTTTCAGTTCCTCTGTTGCCAGGATCCTCATTTGCTGCAGGATTACATTACTATTTTTTATTTTACAGCTAGCATATATTTATTATGTTCTAGCTAAAGAAGTTGAATTCCAATATAGAGTAATAAAGATAAAATTTCTCTTACACTCAATATTTGCAATTTCCTGGGACAAGGTGAGTCTAAAAGAAAGGAGTTAAAAGACGTTTCCTTGTTTGGTAATGGTTTTGCACACTTTCTGTTGCTCTCTTTCAGGCTCTCAGATTACATTCAGAGGACTTCATAAGTAAGTTGGGGTAACAGTATCCCATGATTATTACTCTGAAGTTTAGAGATATAGCTACCTCTAGACATTTCTAAAAAGTTTTAAAGCTAATAGAAGACAAATGAAACTCCAGGATTCATATTCTCAAATATGGCTTTGAAATACTGTTCAATATTTTAAGTAAACTGAAGAAATATCTATTGAATAGTTGTCAGTTTGATCAGTTGATACCTACATCTAGGATCAAAGTAGTCAACTCAATCAGGTTTCCTACCCCTAGTGCCAAAGTCACTTCAGATATGCATTAGAAACTTCAAAAATAATTAGATGTGAAAAATGTGAAGATAGCAATGTAGAAATCTGTCTGCTGCATGTTAAATCCAGTCAGTTGGGCTTCTATTATCTTGCTCACATGAATCCCTCTCTCCCCCTGCCTCTAGCCCATAGCTGAATAGTCAGTTTTCAAAGTCAATGCCATTAATGCAGAAAATACAGTGTGGATTTAATTGGAAACCCCTCATACAGACATTGTAATTAATGACTTGGCTTTATTGACACAAGCTGTTGACAGACTGTGGACTTAAGCCCCAACAGTCATGGCTGAACTTCAAAGATTTTGGTAGTTGAATTACCATAAGGTTCTAAAACTTCAGTGCCTTTATAAACATTTTATGAATTTTTCAGTTTTCCTGGTTATGCAAGAAAACAGCCATAGTGTAAAGAAAGCAGGATCTGTAATAGTTAAGACATTTTTTTCTATTCAGGTTTCGAATACCAGGAGAAAATTTGGGCACTGTCACTTCTGGAGATAACCAGGATTAGGAAATGCAGAAGCAGTTAAAACTGTATGTCAGGCCTTTGTGACCTGAACAGATATTATATATTCTTTCTATTATAGTGACTCAGAAGCAGAAATTGGAATCCTGGCTATAGTGCTTGAAAAAATGCACTTGAAGCACTTAGAGAGTTTCTTGCTAAGTGAAAATGTTAATCTCTAATGATTCTTATGAGGCTATAGTGACCATTAATAGAGGTCTTGTATGAGATTATAGATTTCTTTGTGGTAGGTGCTGTGGCAAAGGCCTCAAACAAAACCCTAAAAAAAGAGAGATACGAATGCCCACATACTGAAAACATTTATTTTTAACAGTCTCAATTAATTTTAATCACAATGAAGCAGAAATTCCTGCATGCAATCTGCTTCTGCTTACTGCTACAAAAACCAAAATTAAGTTTTGTTCGATGAGAGAAATGGATTTGTAAAGAAACATTTCATCTGTTTAGACAAATGAAAAGAGATGAAGTCAGAATCTTCAAAATAAATTTTATCCCCATCCCACCTCCAAGATACTATTGAATCTGTAAGCAGTCTGCAGTTGGGAATGACATTAGCTGCCCTTTGGCACAGCTGCATCCACTTTGGGGAAATATATTCATATGTTTGCACTAGACCACATTTAGTCATCTAAGTGGATATAAAGAAAAATGCATACAGCAAAATCCCACATAGTTAATGGAAAGAGGAAGATTTTTGCAAGGGTCTCAGTTTCAGTCATGTAAATAACTTTTTCACTTTCTGCTGTAAGGCAAATAACAAAGCCAAGGAAACTAAGCTTATTTGGTCCAATTACTGGACAATCATCAATTAGGAAGTGTCATGGTTTGACACTGGCACAATGCCAGTGCCCCCATGAGGATACCCTCTCCCTGGTTTCTGCTGTGAGATGTGACCAGGAATAAGCAAAGCAGGCTCCTACTTAGGAAAGAAAAGAAAAAAAAACTTTATTAACTACACTACAACTATATGTAAAAAGGAACACACACAGGAAAAATGAAAACCTTGCAAATACATTTCCTCCTCCCCCCACCAAATTTCCAATACAATGCATCTATTCCCCAAATCACCAACTCTTGGTCCAGAACCACCCTTCAGACAATCAGTCCTCAGTTCATCAAGAGGAGAGGAGTCCTTCTTGTGCCATGGGCTTCCCCTGGAAACACAGCTGAAGCCTCGTGTGTTTCCGTGTCACTTGTGGCACCGCCCGGAGTACATCTGCCGTCGTGACCTCTTCCTTTTCATGTCCAGTGCTCTCACCACTGCACATGGACCAGAGCTGCTTCTAGGGTTGTCTTTTTAAGGATGCTCTGTCCCGATCCAAAAAAGGCACAGTCTCTCCTTTGGGACACCTGTCCCCACAATCTCTCCTTTGAGACACCTGTCCCCCCCATATTTTTTCACCCCCTGGGGCCGAGGGGCACCAACACTGAACCCTCTTGGTTCTGAGCCATTGCCTCCCTCTAGATGCAGTCTCTGTATCACAAGGAACATGGTTCTGTCTATGGCTGTACAAAAAGAGTCCAGCAAAAGCCACTCCATCATCTCTTCCCACGAGGATTCTTCTCTATTCTTCCACTACCTCTCACTTGCCCAGACCTCTCTCACACTTGCACATTCCTTCCTCATCTTCCACTCCATCTCTCTTCTAGGAAAGGTCAATGTTCTGTAAAGTTTTCATTGTCCAAAAAGGGTTAAAAACTCGGGCTCTGCCTTCTCAGGAACTCCCACAGCGGCCGGAGGCCTTCTCGCTGCATACTCCCCCCTTCCCCCCCCCCCCCCCCTCCCCCCCCCCCCCACCTGCTCCACTTCTCCTTCTCAGCCGTGCTGCCAGCACAAGTTACCAAGTTTCAAGGTTACAGTCTCAGGCACAGGCTGTACTCTCCCTCTCTCTCTCTCTTGGGGGGGCTGCCCGATGCCTCCTGGTGCTTCTCCCACCCTTCCATCCTCGGGGGCCTCTTCGCCTCCCCTCTCGGTCCAGGCCTCGGCCTACCTCACCCGGCCCCATGGCTCCCCTGCCCCGCCCAGCCGGCAGTAGCTGAATGGGGGAAAGACCCGAACTCTCCTCACCAGAACGCAAGAGGAGCCTCCCAGGGGAGAGCTCTGCTTTTAACCCCGTGTTCTCAGAGGCAGATCCATGTCCTAATGGCCAGGTTAGATGCCAATATTAAAATTTGAATATCCATTGGCCCAAACACAGCATCCCAAAAAACACATTTCCTGTCAAACCACCACATTTAGTCATCTAAGTGGATATAAAGAAAAATGCATACAGTAAAATCCCACATAGTTAATGGAAAGAGGAAGATTTTTGCAAGGGTCTCAGTTTCAGTCATGTAAATAACTTTTTCACTTTCAGCTGTAAGGCAAATAACAAAGCCAAGGAAACTAAGCTTATTTGGTCCAATTACTGGACAATCATCAATTAGGAAGACTCAGTATTTTTTGGATACAACAGTCATGCAGCACAATAATGAAACAGGTTTGAAATTTTAATGATCAGTCTATTAAAAATACATGGACTTAGCACATACAGCACTTTTCTCAGAATCTCAGATTTAGATGCAGCCTTAATTAAATAGTTTCATTCTGAGGTATCTTTTTCCAGAAGACATCATTCACAAACATTGAAGGCAGTCATCCTCTGCTTTCCAAATATGATTGTTTCTCTAATGCCATTGTTCTGGGAGAGGAGGAGTTGTGTGAGTGGAAGCCTCTAAAAATGCTGAAGGTGAATTAAACACAGCATTGATTTAGCAATATCAAAGGTTTATTTTTTTGAACTGCCTTTTACAACACTTTTCAAATTCTCAGAAGTCACACAGTATTTCAAAATCTAAAACTGTCCTTCTCCTTTGCTTATATATAAATGGCTATTTATATAAAAAATTAAAAGGGAAACTAGAAAACTGTATTGCTGGTATGGAAAATGGAACAAGACCTTAGCCTTGCACTACAGAATTTCATAAGAGGTTAAGAGATAACTGGAGCCCTCTTTGGGTCACAAGTAAATGTAGGGTCATCTACTCTTCATATCATATTATGGGTAGGATCTAGCAACAGAAAAACAGTATTCTGAAAATTTGTTAGTCTTGCTCCTCATTTGTATTTTTCATCTTACCCTCTTTCAAATTCAGCCTTCTGAACTGAGAATGTTTCGTAATGGAATATAGGATCCTGCAGAACTAGGGGATGGTTCCATGAGATGGTATTAGGTCATGATGTGATTGTGATGTAGAAAGCTGGTATCTTTTCATTGTAGAAACAACTGATTTACTCCTTGATTAAGTCAGAATTGAAAATAAGATTTAGGGAGAATATTCTCTGCAGAGATAAACTTTTATTTATCTGTTGCTATAAAAGGTCAGTTTCTTGTTCTCATGTGCTTTAACCCATCTTCTGTCTCTTAAAGTAATGAAAAATATGCAGTTAGACCTGTAAGATTATTTCCTTATTTGATTAGGAGGTTTTTTTTTTCTTTTTCCTTCCCTTCTAAATTGCATTTTTATGAGTAAAAAAGCCTTAAAATGAAAAAAAAAAATCATTATTGAGGGCTATTTTTTAAAATGGAATAATGGGATTTAAAATAATAATTCTATATTTTAACTAGACTTTATAAGAACAGAGAAATCATCTTCTAATTTGGTGAAAATACTGACTACAATATCTCATGCAGATAAAACCAGTATATCTGTGAAGACTTTACAAGTGGAGAAAACCTGACAATATCAAGATTGTAGTATAATCTGTGAGAAAGAAAGTACCCTGATATTTTATCTATTTTTTTTCAAAATAGGATCAAAAGCAGACCAGCTTTTTTAGAAATATGCATGTTGTATAGAAATAGGGTATTTGAAAAAAAGCAGCAGATAATTTTCATGGTTCAGCCTCTTGCCTGACACCTAAAGAGATACCAAGGAAAGCTGATGTCTCATCTCTCACTGGAGACAAATCTGTGCTACTTTGTCTTCAAAATAAAATATGGGTAAATCATGTGTATAGTGTGTTAGTTTACAATATGTCTCTAATATGAAGACTATTTCTGTGATTTTAGTAATATTTAATTAATTGTTTTTTACCTTTTCTTCACAGATGGACAGGATGTGCTAGTAAGGCAAGCAAAAGGTTTTGGCTGGAAGAAAGACAGGGATGAAATTCACTCTGAATTGTTTTTTATTCTAAAAGTCATCTCACAGTTATAATTTCACCAATTTCAGTAGCAATTTAAAGAAGAAAAAACAAAAAAAACCCAGGACTTGTTCAGATAACCATGAAAATTTAGGTTAATATGAACAACATTTTTCAGCATTTGTGCTTCTTAAATTATTGTTCAGCTTGGTGATGTCAGCAAAATACTATTGAGATTCACAGAAAACTTTTAAAAGGGGCAAATGAAAAAAAGGGGCAAATGAAAAACCTTCCATGCTCTGGAAACCAGAAATAAAGTTAATTCTATTTTTATTTTAAACTAAGTGGATATTTTCTTCTTTTTGCAGATATTTACCCCATTTAACATATACGGAAGTACCTTAAGAACCGGAATAATTGAATTATTTCATAATAGATGCAAATATTTGTTATTAATATATTTTTGTATGTATTTATAGTTATTTTATAGTTTTTCCAACAGTAAAGAGCAAAAGATGTCACTATTTAACTTTGTCACAATTTAAGAAAGTCTAAAAGCAAATGTAGAGTAATTACCTAGTTGAAAGATGTTTAATTTTCATGCTTTAAAATAGGAAATTGCTCAGAACTTCTTTGTGAGTAATATTCTTATTGAACTGGGTGCAGTGAAGCAAAAAAGTTTGAGTGCCTGCATATCAAAGACTGGTTTGGCTATTTGCATTATTAATGTCACCCACAAACTGCATTCCTAACAAGGAGTTACATGAGTTAAGAGGAATATTACTTGCAATAAATTTAGAAAATCTTTTACTGCCAAAAGAAAATTCATGCACTATATTTCCAACTCCTCTCTCTGTTAACATAATATTAATTTCATGCACATGAGATTTAAAAAGGATTTTAGGTGGGTTTTAAGAAACAAGAATCATTCTCTGTTTTTCATGTTTAGGAAATATTCCAGAGGTAAATACCAGCAACACAGACTTTTAGAATATTACCCAGTGAGAGGTTGCCTGAGCATCATCCTTAGATTGAGTCTAAGGTGTAGTTTCTATTGTTCTGTTTTCTATTATTCTGTTTATTGTTCTTGATATCTTCTTCATGTCAAGGTGCTTACCAAATGAATGATACAACTCAGCTTTTCTTCTATGATACTACACTTTATATGTGAATAAATATGAGAACAGGGAAATCTTGGCTTAGACATTTCTCTTCCCCTCAATAAAGACAATTTTTGCAATTGTCTGCACTTGTCTGCAAAATCTGTATTCCTATTTAATTGTTTTTTCTCCTTGAATGACTTATTTTCTCTGAATTCCTACTCTAAAATAGGTAGATTTACCTCCCCTCAGATTTAGCTCAGGCAACAGCATGTTTTCTGTGCTCTAGTAAATTCATGGACACATATACTACTTTGAACCTTGTACTGATTTAAGAGATTATCAATTTACCATATACTTGCCCACACAGGGGTTTTTTTTCTTAATTATTGTGAGGTTTTACTTTATGCTTTGGCATACTAGGTGATGACATTAAGTTAGCCCATGGATAAGCAAAGAAGTAGAAAACTAGTAGAAGGGGAAAATAAATCAGGGAGAAGATGAAATAAAGGAATTCCAGCAGTGCTGAGAAAGTGAGGTGAGAGGGGTTTGTCTCAAGCGTCACGCACATGGAGACAGAATAGGAAAAAACCAGATCTGACTGTGGGTGTTCATTTCAGAAAGATATAAAGCCAGCTTTTTCTCAGAGAAGCAAAGTAAAAGGAGGAGAGACAATGATCATAGTTGCCACAACTGATATTGAGATACACATGTAAGTAAAACAAAAGAATAAATAAACATTAAGGGAAATTTGACTAGAGATTTTCAGAACTAAACAAGGCATGGCTTTAAGCAACCTTCTGTAATTCAAATATATCCCTGTCCAAGTAGGATTTTGGTCTAGATGGTTTACAGAGGCTTCTTCCAATTTTTTTTTTTTTTTTTGTGAGATGTGGTAGATGGTAAATAAATGTTCTCTCTGAGATGTTATTTTTCTTATTTTGTTAAAATCATGGCTAGTATTAAAACACGGAGAAGTTTACTGTTGCAAGGAGAAGTAAAATTTTGCAACTCTTTCTTAAGAAAATGAAATGCCTAATCTATAAATATTTTATGTATTATATATTTAAGACTTGCAGCTAGAAGTATATTCAGAAAGGGGGCACTTGGCCTACATGAATGTTATAGACATAAGATGTAAAAAATTCTACTAATAAGAAAATTTCCTTTGATAGTGACTGTCAACATCAGCAAAATTATTCACAATTAGTGTGGGGTTTTATCAGTATTGACCTCTTGACAATTCAGCCTTTCAGTTTGCTTAAAAAATAATTGCTGTGGGATTCCTTAAGTCTTTATCTTTAGATAACCATAAATCCTTTTTCCTAGGTTGCTCAGTAACTTTTTGTCCTCAGCTAGCTTTTGCATTTCCATGGAAGAGGGTCAAATATTTTTAGCCACAACCTCTCTCACATTTTATTCCCTCTAATCTTTCCTTAATTGCTCCTTAATAAAAGTCCAGTAAGGGTTCAGAGTACAGCTAATAGAGATTATGCATTTAGCATAAATTCCTTGTGTTTAATAGTGAAGTCCTGAAAAGACGGATTATATCCCTTATATTTTTTTTAATTAGCATGCATATTTAGAAAAAAATATAAACATAAGGAGGAAAAAGAGAGTTTATTTTGGATGACTGACTGATTTTCCTGCTATATTTTCCTTTTCAGTAGATAAAGCAAAAACACAAAGTCACTTATTTATATCACAATATGCAACAAGGTACTCCAATATAGGAATGTGTTGTTGGCGATATTTTGCTAAACTTTCTCTATTAATTCACCCAAAATTTATTTTCACAAGTTGGTTCACAAATTCATATTAAAATTATATCTAAAAGACAAGGACTGTGAGCCCTCTTTCTACAGGCCTTATCTTTTTCTCTTTTGTAGGGAAAAGAAATAGAGATTAATTTTAATAGAAAATTGAGCATATATAAATATATGCTAATTTTCCTAAAATCCTAGCCTGTGTTCATTCTAAAGTGAAGGCAGCAATTAAAAATATAAATACAATAGAAGAAAATGAGATGCTAAGAGGAAAATTAAATATAAATTAAGAATGATGGCAAATGGACTTGTAAGGAAAAAAAATTAAGAGGAAACCAGGGTTGGCATAACTAAATATAAGATTTTCCAAAATCTTCTATGAGGAAAAATATTGTAATGACACCAAAGAGAAGATCATTAGTAGGTGGACACTAAAATGGGAAGAAGGAAGGAAGTGGCGGAAGTGGCAGAAGTGGCGGAAGGAAGTGGTGGAAGTGGCAGAAGGAAGTGGCAGAAGGAAGGAAGGAAGTGGCGGAAGGAAGGAAGTGGCGGAAGGAAGTGGCGGAAGGAAGGAAGGAAGTGGCGGAAGGAAGTGGCGGAAGGAAGGAAGTGGCGGAAGGAAGGAAGTGGCGGAAGGAAGTGGCGGAAGGAAGTGGCGGAAGGAAGGAAGGAAGGAAGTGGCGGAAGGAAGGAAGGAAGTGGCGGAAGGAAGGAAGTGGCGGAAGGAAGTGGTGGAAGGAAGTGGCGGAAGGAAGTGGCGGAAGGAAGGAAGTGGCGGAAGGAAGGAAGGAAGTGGCGGAAGGAAGGAAGGAAGTGGCGGAAGGAAGGAAGTGGCGGAAGGAAGTGGCGGAAGGAAGTGGCGGAAGGAAGGAAGGAAGGAAGGAAGGAAGGAAGGAAGTGGCGGAAGGAAGGAAGGAAGGAAGGAAGGAAGGAAGGAAGGAAGGAAGGAAGGAAGGAAGGAAGGAAGGAAGGAAGGAAGGAAGGAAGGAAGGAAGGAAGGAAGGAAGGAAGGAAGGAAGGAAGGAAGGAAGGAAGGAAGTGGCGGAAGGAAGGAAGGAAGGAAGGAAGGAAGTGGCGGAAGGAAGGAAGGAAGGAAGGAAGGAAGGAAGGAAGGAAGGAAGGAAGGAAGGAAGGAAGGAAGGAAGTGGCGGAAGGAAGGAAGGAAGGAAGGAAGGAAGGAAGGAAGGAAGGAAGGAAGGAAGGAAGGAAGGAAGGAAGGAAGGAAGGAAGGAAGGAAGGAAGGAAGGAAGGAAGGAAGGAAGGAAGGAAGGAAGGAAGTGGCGGAAGGAAGGAAGGAAGTGGCGGAAGGAAGTGGCGGAAGGAAGTGGCGGAAGGAAGTGGCGGAAGGAAGTGGCGGAAGGAAGGAAGGAAGGAAGGAAGGAAGGAAGGAAGGAAGGAAGGAAGGAAGGAAGGAAGGAAGGAAGGAAGGAAGGAAGGAAGGAAGGAAGGAAGGAAGGAAGGAAGGAAGGAAGGAAGGAAGGAAGGAAGGAAGGAAGGAAGGAAGGAAGGAAGGAAGGAAGGAAGGAAGGAAGGAAGGAAGGAAGGAAGGAAGGAAGGAAGGAGAAAAAATGGTGAAGAAGAAGGAGGGGAAGGAGAAACTAAGACAAAAATACAAGACAAGGCAAAAGCAGGAAGAAATAATTCTATAAATATTTTTCTTCGATGCTTGTAAATATGTGTAATACATATTCATGTCAATTCAATTCATTCTGAAATTGATAATAATTGAGGAATATGTTAGGAAAATCTCACAAAGATAATCAAGGCATGCATAATAAGAATATTACTTGTTCTGATTGCAGAAATCAGTACAAAACATCATTTTTAGGAGAGTCACTGGTGATTTTGAAGTGTTGATATTCTTGCTGATGCAATACAATCAGCCAAATATTTCCAGATAAACAAAAAGAATGAGAGCTTCATTAGTCATATGCTACAAGCAGCAACAAAAAATTACTAAAAGAAATACTGGTATCTCCTTTTCCAACTGCTTTCAAAAGAGAAAATAATATTTTCATCAGTAAAGCCTCTGTATCAAAATTTCCCTTTACACAGATGAAATTGACAATAAAGTATTCCTCCTGTAGATAATTACAAGTTGTAATAAAAAGGTCTATGAAACTAAAAAATGGTTAATTTCTTACATACATGACACCAGACAGACCTAATATAAGCAGATTTATAAACCACTAAACCAGGTATCAACTGTGGTATATAGTACTGTAGAATCCTAAATAGAAGCTTTTTACTGATGCAGTATTTTGTAGCCTTCTCTCTCAGCTACTGCTATTTTACTTTTGCATTGTATAAAAATCTAATATAAATTCCCTTTGTGTCAGGTTTTCGATGGCCTTTTATACTTTTGTACTTATAGATTAGATTATTTCAATGGAAGGTGAGTGTACCAGACAGATGCTAGGCTGGCCGGTCAGCAAGGAACATTAACACACAAATTGATTAAGCTGGGAAGAGAAAACATCGCACTTTGATAAGCACACAGGCTGTTGCTGCTAGTTCATTAAGAACTCAGAGCATGCTACAAGTTCAGTTTTTGCCTCATGTCCCCACTGAGCTTTACAATGAGTCACAGCAACCTATACAGGCTCACTTTCCAGAAGTCAGGTAGAAAGCATATGCTCTGAGCAGAGAGGATTGAAGAAATTCTTCTCTTAATGTCTGATGAAAATTGTGCAGAGCACTGCGTAGATGAAAGACACGATCTGTGACCACTGTGAAGTTCTTATGAATTTTAATAACTGCCATGTGTTCTCTGAAGTATATGACACTTTAACTGCTAATTTGTCAGCTATTTTTCAGATGAGAAAGTTATAGCTGATATTTGCAGAAAGTGTAGACTTTAAATTAAAGTTGTTCATAAAAAAAAGGAAAGAGTTATGGAGAAAACACATTCCATCTTTTATGAGTTTCAACTTTTGGAGTTATGATTGGGCTGTCATTTTGGGGTAAATAACTTGTTTTGCAAGTTAAGCTGCATCATCACCTGTCAAAGAGTAGATAGTAGCATAAAAAGCAGCCTGAACACAGAAAGTGCAGAGAAAAGGACAAAGTAAGTACAAATTCATAGAGAATCTTAATCACCTAGAAATACTGCAAAAAGGTGTCTGGATCTATTGGCGTAGAAAGCCCTTAGGAAGTGTCTCAATAAACTCTTAATACCAAAAGAGCCAATGACAGAGGGAGTTTTACTATAGCCCTTAGAAAGATACTTATTGTGTTGAAGCAAATATTTCATACCCTTCACAAGGAACATCTAAGGCAGAGAAAAAGAATCTTTATGCATCTTATCTTATTCTGTAATATTCAGAGAATACTTAACAAAATTGCATATTCTATAGAACAACCTAGGGATTTACAGTCCTCTCAGGTTGAAGCAAATCAAACTAAGTTAAGAATTCAGAATTGCATTGTAAAACAGTTGCTGTTGAAAGCAACATCAGGTCTTTGGTCCACTGAAAAATTCACTTGCGTATGTGATTATTTTGGTTTTCTTCAGAAGGAATAAGCTGATTACTTGATCTATTTGAAGCAGTGCAAACTGAAAATTTGATTTCCCAAGTCACTGTATGTCTGTCAGCTAGGATTTCTGAAATGTCCTTCACTTTATTATTTGTTCACCAAGGGACCCAAAAACAGAGATTCAAGAAGCAGACATAATTTTCAGTGATGAAATAAGGATTCTACCTTCATTTGGTTCCTGAATTGAGGTAGCATTTGATAAGAATGGAGAGATTTATGAAGTAAACCTTGAATCCATGAGAAATATTTAGAACCTGCGCATAAGAGTGAAATCCATACACTATACAGAATTATAGGATCCTAGAATTGTTTAGGTTGGAAAAGACCTCTAAGATGATGAAGTCCAACCATTGACCCAGCACTGTCTTATTGACCACTAAACCATATCCACACACCTTTTGAACACTTCCAGGGATAGTGATACCACCACTCCTGGAATGCATGACTATGCCCCTATTCCAATTTTTGATAGCCCTTTCCAGGAAGAAATTTTTCCTACTATGGAATCTAAACCTCCCTGGTGAAACTTAAGGGCATTTCCTCTGATCCTGTCATTGGTTATATGGGAGAAGAGACCAGCTGCCATGTGGCTACAACCTCCTTTCAGGTAGTTGTAGAGAGTGAGAAGATCCCCCCTGAGTCTTTTCTCTAGGATAAACACCTCCAGGTCCCTCTGCTGCTCCTCACAGGATTTGTGCTCCAGACCCTTAACCTCAATGTCCTTCTTGCAGTGTGGGGCCCAGAACTCAGGATTGAAGAGGTGGCCTGGCCAGTGCTGACTACAGGGGGTTGATCCCTGCCTTGGCACTGATGGTCACACTATTCCTGATACAGGCAGGATGCCTTTGTCCTTTTTGGCCATCTGGACACTGTGTTGGCTCATGTCTAGTGACTGTCGAACAGGATCCCCAGATCCTTTTTTGGACATCTAGCTGTGCTTCATCCAGTGAAGAATATGAACATCCAAGCCATGAGCAATTTTTCCCAGAAAAACCGTGGGAAAGAGAGTCAAAAACTTTAGTAAAGTCGAGGCAGACAGCATCCACAACCTTTTCCTCAGCCACTAAGTAGGTAAACCTCTTATAGAAGAAGATCAGTTTGGTCAAGCAAGATGGACCTTTCATAAACTCATGCTGGCTGGGCCTGATCCCCTGATTACTGTGTATGTGCTGTGTGATGGCACTCAAGATGATCTGCTCCATGATCTTCCCTGGCTCTGGGGCCAATAGGTCAGATCAATCCTCCTTCTAACCCTTGTAGATGGGTCTAACATTTGCTAACTTCCAGTCAACTGGGACCTCTCCAGTTAACCAGGAGTGCTGCTAAATGATGGAGGGTGGCTTGATAATCACTTTTGCAGCTCCCCCAGTACTCCTGGGTGGATCCCATCTGACCCCATGGACTTTTGTGTGTCTAAGTAGTGCAGCATGTCCCCTAGGATTATAGGAGCATCATTCTGTTCCCTGCTCCTTTCTTCCAGCTCATGAGGCTGGATACCGTGAGGACAACTAGTCTTGCTCTTAAAGACTGAGGCAAAGAAGGCATTAAGTTTCTCAGCCTTTTCTTCATCCTTTATCACTGTGTTTCCCCAGGCAGACAGTAAATTATGAAGATACTCCCTAGCCATGCTTTTTTGTTGATGTATTTGTAAAAAAAGTTTTTCATTGTCTTTTATAACACTGGCCAGAGCAAATTCTTGCTGGGCTTTGGACCTTCTAAGTTTATATAAACTCATGACATTGTTATGGTCCTAGCAAGTTGCCTGCTCTTTGTCCAAAGGTGATACACTCTTTTTTTTCTCCTGACTTCAAGCCAAAGTTCTTTGTTCAGTCAGACTGGCCTTCTTCCCCCGCAGAACCCACACTGGAACTGGGGAAAAGTAGGAAGAATAAGGACGGGAAGATATGAACCATTAGGTACTGACTGCAAATCCCAGTTCCCCATTCCCTTTATTCCTCTTAGCTTGGAGGAAGGGAAAGGCAAAGTGGTGAGGAACAAAGTTCTAAGTGATCCTGAGTAAAGTGTGTGGGGAGGAAAGGTGTTGTTCTAACTTTTGTCCTTGTTTCTCACTATCCAATCTATTTTAATGTACAATAAACTAAATAAATTTTTATCAATCAGTTTCTTTTTTCCCACATCATAAATGATCTCACTGTCTTTATCTCAACTCTAAATCTCTTTCATCTTATTTTCTTCCTTTTTTTCTGATGAGAAGGGGAAGTGAGAGAGCAGCCAGGTGTGTGCCTGCAAAAAGCTGAGGTCAACACATCACAGCAATCATTCAGGATTTTGTGCTCCTGGCCCTTTTTCCTGAGAAAGTGTCAGTAATGGTATTGTAGTAAAAAGTACACCAACACATACTAACTTTGAGTTCAGTATGATACACAGCAGTCATAAACAAATTTTCTCATAGACAGTTAAATAATTTTTATGCAAAGCTTATAGCTAGCTAACACTGATTGCCAAGAAAGCATGAATTTCAGGTCGAAAACATTTATCAAACAGTAAAAAACTGTAATAGAGCTCACAAAGAATACTGCTCCCTCATTCTACTATGAGGGACTTAAACGGATAAGAATACAGAAAAACGGAGAGAAGGAAGGGAAAGAAAAGTGATATACCTCTGAAATAGGGAATGCTAGGTTTCTTCTCCCTGTTTTTTTAATGTGTTTTATCCAAATGTTACTGAAAGAAAATATATAAGGAATGTGTAAAATCCCTCAGGGCTTAATAGAAGAGTCACCTTGCACTTATATTTGTCTTTTCCACAGTACTTTTCTTCTATTGCATATGTTAAATGCTATTCTGCCCCTGAGAGCCTTAAGAGCTTGAGAGACAACTTAGAGTTCTAGTTGATTAAAAGGGCGTAAACTGCAGACTTGTATATGGCTAATTGGGAATGCATTTCTTTTTCTATTGTCATAATGCACAATTTATTATCTTATGGTGTCAGCATATCTTGCATCAAAAGGAAAAGCTTTTCCCTTCAATATAAGCTGCTGCTTCAAATTTTCCATGTAGTTAAAATTCACATTCCAAAATACCTTTATTGTATCGTTCAGTTAAACACTAAGTTTGAGGTCTCATCTCCCACCATTTTGTTAGAAGCATTTGCTCTGACAGCAACAACAGGCTGCAGGGTGTTTTCTGGAAAGAAACTATTATCTTGCCTTTGAGATTTTTCAAACTAATATGGACAAAAGCAGGCTTGATCTCACTGGAAAGCTGTGCAACTTTATCTCCCAGCTCAGACATTCACAGTGGCTTGACTAACAGTAATAGTTGAAAGAACTAACCAAGACCTCTAAGGAGCTTACATCTAAAATAACATTCAAAGCATAGAAGAGGAAGGATGAGAATCAGCTGCCTGAGTATATTTATCTGGAGTAGCTTTAGGTGCTATGGAGAAGTCTTTCAGATTTCAAGTTGCTGCTCAGAAAGATACGAGTCTCCTCTAAGTCTTCTCTCATACCTGTGAGCTCTGGGTGAATACTTTGCGTACCTAAAGGGTCTCAGATGACATTTAGGCAAAAAAAAAAAAAAAAAGTCCAAGAATAATTGCAATAAAAAGGTAGAGAACAAGAAAGTTGAGTATGTACCTTTCCAATCTACTGCAATTCTAACTTCATTTTTTTTAAGTCTTCCTTATCTTTATGCGATATTTCAACTTCCCAGATATCAACACTATATGCATATGGAATTATATACAGACTAACTGTTATTGAACCTGGCATGTCAAACAGTAGGATATTTTTGTACACATGGTATTGCTTTATGTAAGAGAGACATGCTCTCATAATATTTGTAGTAATTATAGATGCCAAGAGCAATGCACCAAAGCTTTTAAGAATGCAGTTCAGTAATATGTAGAAGTGTGATCTTCACAAGCAACTCATTAATCATAAAGTAAAATTAAAATATCCTATGCCTCACTGAGTCACTTACAGTACAGAAATATGTTGTTTAAATTCACCAGAGACTGTTTACTGCTCACAGAAACAGCTAGCACTTACTTTTGATAAAGCTTCATTGTCCTGGCATTTCTAAAAGCCCACCTCTGAAAACTCTTCACCATCTTCACTCGGATCTCTCTTGTTCAGAGGAGAAGAAATAGCTCTTTTTCCCTTCCAGCCCAATTTTTCACATGCAGAACCAGCAAATGCAGTTTCCCTCTCTAAAACTCAGAATGTACCTCCAAAGGATTTCTAATTTAAACCCCTTATAGAAAGAATTATAAACTCATATAGCTAAAGAACATTGTTTAGAGTCAAATTCTGAATGTGTCTAAAGGATGGATATTCCACAGTATATGCAGGAAATATAGCAAGGTTTTTGATCACTGTTAAAGTGACCCATCTGATTTTTTGTTTTGCTGAGAATTTTCCATATTCTAACCTGAATCTGTTGCCTCCCATTTTTCTGCTGTGAAATTCTGAGAAAAGTTTAACTCTCCTTCACACTCTTTTCTTAGGGGTTTGAAGACAATATAAGATAAGATCCCCCTGTCAGCTTTCCCTTTGTAAGGTTGAACAAACCAAATTTCTTCATCTTCTTCTGCTTCATGTGCTCCAGCTCCTGATATTGATGGACTCTTCTTGTACTCCCTCAGATATGTTAATGTCTTTCCTGGAATGGGTAGCCCAAAGGCAGAATCATAAATCCAATGCAATCTCACAAGTGCTAGGAAGGAATAATGGCATATTTTGGCCCACTAGGCTCATTCTTGCTAGCTCTTCCCACGGTGCATTTGGCCTTCTTTACCAGAAGGGCACATTCCTGATTCTTTCAATTTATTGTTGAGACTGGGTATGTTTTCAGAAATGTGGCTTTCCAGCCCACCAGTCCCCATCTTGCACTATCGCAGGCGCTCCTTTCTTCCCTGGTACAGGGCTTTGCATTTACATTTGGTGATCTTCAGAACCTTTCTATTGGCTTACTTCTTCAGGTTGTTCAGGTCACCCTGGGTATCAGTCCTAAGCTCCAGAGTGTCAGAAGCTTCCCTCAGGTTGGTATCTTCAACAAGCTCATTGAGGGAGCAGACTGGCCCTTATAAATGTTGCTGAATGCTACTGACCCTGTTATTGATCCCTATGAGGCATCACTAGGAATTGTGAGCCAGTTATTCAGTTGACCGTCTGAATTCATTTTGCCACCTGCTTTTTTATCCACTTTTGTCCTACACCCAGCCCATATTGTTTTTCATCAGAGAATACCACTTAAAACAGAATTGTTTTTGCAAGCAGGCAGCCTAGATGCTCTGGCATCCACAAGCAAAAATAATTAATCACAACATACCATATTTTGTTCCTGTAACTCTTGTAACAACCTAACAAGTCACAGTGGTTTCAATACACTATTACAATGAATTTTTCTGTCTAAAGCAGAGACAGTATATTTCACAAATGATGGATGAATACACTGGCCAACAGGTGGAGAAAGGTATTTTCTACTGCTAAATTACCTGTCTTAACAAGGGCATTCAACACAAAGAACCGTGTATATAAAGGACTGTCAGTTGGGTCACAGGAAGTTATTGCAGGAGGTTATTGCAGCAAGTGCCTTTGTGTTAAATAAAAAAGTTGTATAACTTTCTCAGAAGGACTAATGAAGCTTCAAATATTTTTCTCTTTGACAAAATAATTATATAGTTTCATGCTGTTGATACCTGAACCTTCATTTAAAAAAATCAGTTTTCTTGATAGTGAGTTGATTGTTTTACTGTATTGAAATAAAGAGGAACACTAATTCCTTAATTTGGAATGCTACATGAAAATCACTTCTCTGTAGTCTTTTTGTACTTGCAGTTCTCTCTTTTCTTCTGTACTTTCTTTCATTGCCAAATACTCAAGGTGGGTTTTCGGATTTGAGATACCTTTTACCTTTTTAATATTCAAAAGTATTGATATTACTTGAACTGTAGGTCATTATTTACTTTGTTCTTTTCAGACACTATTAACTTGTTACATCATTCTGTCACTAGCTCTGAAGTTCTGATACTAAAGTGAACTAAATTAACATCATAAACACACCTTTTTCCCAAGCAAGGCATACTGCATTATAATATTGCCATACAAAACCTGCAATGGAGAAGAAGATGACTCTAAATATCTCCATCATAACAAGCTCCTAGCAGAACAGCTTTCTGAATTTGGGGTTAAACAAAGAAGCTGTTAAGCCCATATTTATCTGATTACATTCAGAATTAATAAGGTGGAATTAATTTCAATCCATGTGATTATTCTTGCTCATATAAACTTAATGAAGTGCACTCTGATCTGCTGACCTTCACAATTCCAACCAATTTCAAGCTGTGATTACAAATTCAGGAGAGGTATTAGTGAGATTTTTACATTTTCTTAAGAGACTCAGGCCCCAGACATTCTGATGGTGTAAAACAAATTTAAAAAACAAACAGGCTAAGAGAAAGCCCCCTAAATTAAAAAAAAAAAAAACCAAACAAAATTATAACATCTTCCTACAAAGTTTTGATATTATTATGGTGTTTCACGCTCCTTTTCAGCCCAGCATCAACAGTTTTATACATATTTATCATTCTTCTCTTTGAATGTTGTCTGTCAACCTTCATGCTGGTGGAGAAACAAAGTTAATATTTTACTGTATTAATCAAGAAAATGGATAGAGATTTTCACAGCCTACCAATCTCTTGGAAAAGGAAAACACAAAAAAAACCCAAAAAAACAAACCAAACAAGCACACAAAACTCCAAATATAACAAAAACCCAAAGAAACCAACAAAAATCAAAATAAACAAACCAAAGGATTAGATTACAGGTTGCTCAATACTGCTTATAATTGCAATTAATAAATCACAGGTTTTACTAAAATTCTACTGTGTATTTTCTTTAGCAATTGATCAGCAAGACAATTTTTCATTTTTGTCCTTTTTTTTTTTTTAAGGAACACTCTGTTTAACGAGAAACTGACAAATAAAAGAGTAAAGAAAAACAAACAATTCACAGATGTTAGAATGGAGAAGTTGTCAGTAAAAAATATTTATTTCTCAAAGAGTTAAAGCAAATGATTTTTCTACAGCCCAGGCATGCACAGAACACTGTGACTTACGTGGGTGTCCTTGGCAAAAGGACAACATAATCTGCCTTTATAGGAGATGTGTTTTAAGCTGATGATCTCAGAAGTAACCAGACCCCAGAGAAACAACACCCCGACGAACAATCCAAATGTATTTGTGTTTACCCTGGAGTAAAAAGCAATTGCAGTTTGATCAACTGATTGCAGTCCTCACCTGGGAAATCTGAAATCACCACCTGTTGTTTTCTTTCTATGCCAGTATGACACACTTCAGCTGATTTCAGCAGAATATAAAACAGCATTGTAGCCCAGGGAGAGGGGTTTGGGGAAGATGCTTATTCACTTGTGCATCTGCATTTGAACTGTGGCAGCTGAGTTTTTAAAGGAAGCATCGAACAGAAAAGGCAGGTACTCAGAATCCCTGTAGGGAGTCCTAATATTGAAAAAGTACTAGAAGAATTCTTATCCTGTCACCATCTCTAATTACATTTATCTATCTATCTATCTATCTATCTATCTATCTATCTATCTATCTATCTATCTATCTGTTTCAATAGACCCAAGGTGATTATTTTCTCTCTTATACCGCACATCAACCTCTGTAGTTATAACTGAATAGAACAAATAATTTCTATTCTAACATTTGATATGTTTGTATTGTTTTTTAATCTTACAGAATGTTATTTAGGTGTTATTATGTGAAAATACAATGCACTACTGCATGCAGCAAGATGGTTTGGGACTATATTTTCTTTTATTTTGCATATTTGCATTACTAAATGAGAAGCAGAGAACTAACAGTTATTTCTTTCATGGAGAAAGGGCTGTTAAATAACCAAACATCATGGAAGTGCTACACAAGTACATAGATTGCACAAATAGAACCAAATAAAGAAATATAACATGGAGTTCAATTTTATATTATCGAAGCAGTTCAAATCTGCAAGATTGCACAAACCTAAATATATATTTCTAAATAAGTTTTTTCATTATAGAATGAAATGCAAAAAAATCTGCATCATTATTCCATTTTTTTCCTTTTTGTTTGAAATATATATATGCAGTTCCTGTTGTCAAGTGTGTGTTCGGTGAATGTTTGCATTGTTAACTTTCCAAAGTGAACATCCTTGATACATTCTGAGTTTTTGAAATAGAAAATGAGAGCAGAGAATAGAGCTGAACAAAATGGATTCAGCAGTGCAATATAGCATTTAGTTCACAATTGTGGTGCTATTTCAGCTTATAGCATAGACATGCAGCAGTAAAAGTCTTGGAATAAAGACAAGTGAGCTAAGACGTTCTCCTTCAACCACAGTCTATTAGCTGCATACTTCCCTTTGCAAATAATAGAATGACACTTTAAACATTTACTGAGCCAAACATTAAAATTACAACTTCTCAGTCAAGGTAACAGATGGACTGTCTGGTCACACAGCAGAGATAAGAATAAACCAATTTCATCCAAAGCTCGGTTGAAAATAAAAACAAAATCTAAAATACAATAGCAAAAATTTAAGCCGATTGCATATATAGTTTTTTATAAGCTTTATCCTGAATCTGAGGCAATCAAGTATATCTAACCACTGTAATCTAGTGGTGAATAAAGATTGATTGTAGCAAAGCAAGGTCTTTGTCAGCTTGTACTGTGTGGAATTTGCTGTATGTATGATTAATGTGCTAAAGGTCTGAACTGAGCCTACAGGCTTCTTGCTAGCTCTTACTGCCATCTACTGACCAAACCTAAATCTCCTTTGCTTCCCTTTTTTTTTTTTTTAATTTTTTTATTTTATATTATTGCTTTTCCAACCTTCTCCAGAAATGTAAGGCTTAACAGTAACAATCAGAGTCAGGTTAGAATCAATGAGCACTGTTACAAATTAGCTGCCATGCTCCTAAAGCCAGGACTAGATGAGAATGTACTTTTTTAAATTGAGAAAACCATTTCTTGTGAGTTTGTTGAGAATTAGATAGTTTCTTCTGAAAAATCAATCAGGATAAATAGGATATTAAAATCTATATTATATGCTTAAAAGCAGTGTGCACACTAGGCAAATTAACATTATAGTAATCTTTCTTGTAAGAGGAATAGATACTTAAATCACAGCTCTATGCACTGTGATTAGAAATGGAGTGTTTCTAAAAGTACAAAAGCAGTGTTAAATTAAAACCCTAAACCTGGATGATTATTTCACAAACAAGAAATATGGTTAGAGATTTTCAAAGACTGTGGAGGATAAAATTCCAGATATAATTACAGTAAGACAGGATACTGTATCAAAAAGTAAAGCAAGCTGCAGCTATTTTTGAAGGCTCAATAGGATGTTATGGGAGAAAAATGAAAAAAAAAAACAGCTCAAAAGCTTTATTTTCTTCAAGGCAGGTGTGCCCCTTTAGCTCCTTAGGTGGTCCACCTGAAACACGTGCAAGAATTTGGTACTACAAACCTCCCAGGGTCTGCAAAACTTTTCTGAGGTTATCCAATAAGCTCTTCATCAAGTCTACAAATTAAAACCTCTTATCTGACCATGCTGATTTCAATAGATTGAAATAATTTAAATTTTTTATACAATAGCCCTTCAAGTGATTTGGGCATACCAAGTGGACAAAACTGACTGTGATTTAAGACAAAACAAAAGGGTGTTTAACAAAATGGGATTTTGCGGTGTCTCTTTAGGAGAGAGGGAAAAGCTCCAAACCAACCATACAAAAATGCAACACCTGATGTTTCCTGAACTAAAACCTCTCATAAGAAATGTAGAATAGTGTCGTAATTGCTCAGATTTTGTGAAGGCTAGATATGCCCACTGCAGGTCTTTTTTTTTTATCCTAGTATTTACCTAATGCAAAGCTTACTTGAAGTGTTTGCTGCTCTTTTAGAGCACTGTATGTACAATTTTTGTATAATCATTAACACTCTAGGGACCAAAAAAAAAAGAAAAGTCAAGTTTAAATCCAGAAACTGTGGTGTAGTCAGTGTCATTGTTTTAATGGCACAGGTAGCATTTGACCAACAATAACTCATCCACTGCAAAACATTCCAGCTTTGTTTCTAAACAGTCATAATCAAGTTATCAATATTAACTTTACCTTCATTAATCCTGCTGCAGAGCCTTGATGAAAGAAAGTGAGAATTTAAAAAATTGGGCTTTAGAATCAAATAGAGAACTCATATCACTGAACTTTAGATGGCTCCAGAAGAATCTTCAGCGTTTAAGAAGGTCTCTACACTGTTTAAATTATTTCTAATTCGAAGCTCATTTTGTTAAAAAAGTAGACCAAAGCATGAAACCTGCTTGCCAGGCAAGCACTCATTCTTCAATTTCTCTTGATTTGCTTTTTCCCTTTTGGTTCCAGACTTTAGGAAAGATGGATGAGAATACTGAAAACATCTCACTGTCAGCAAAAAATCCAGGAATTCTTTAAATGTCTGCTTCAGCCAAATGAGTATTTCAGAAGAAATCAGTAAGACTCTTTACTAGTACACAAATAAATCAACATTTAAGTGGTTTTGGTATTTCTTTTAAAGCCTTGGAATTGTATTTTCTCCTTTTTAGTGCACACCCATGATTCCTGGATGACAAGAAATATCCTCTCCTTCCTGTGACTTCTCTCTTGTCCTCTGAGTAACGCTACTCTTATCACTCATTGTTTGACAAATAGTGGTAGTCATTGCAGTGTATGTTGTAGAAATACATTCAAAATCATCCTATCCTGGCACATAACTGCATCGCATTTAAATAAACTTTACATTTAAAGTAGTATTTAGAAACCTTTTTAAATTGTCTGGTTAAAGCTGAATGTCTAGATTCTTTACTAAAGCCCCTAGAGGAAAATGTCAAATTTTATCATATGCTCCCCGCAGCCTGGAAGATGCCATAAGCATAATAATTTCTTTAAAATGCAGTAAGACTACTGATTTTTCTCTTACTGAGTTAAAACCGCTTAAATTATTTATAATGGAAATGGTAACACCATCTCACATACTGTGGCATGAACATGCTGCTCTAAAAATTATGATCCTGCTAACTTCTTAAACTCAATATATTTGCCCAAGTCTTAAACTACTTCAGTTTTTAAGCTTCAGTATTTAAGCACACAGGCAACAATATTAATGAGGTATTATTATTCTTACATCTTAAAGTCAAGTTATTTGCATTTTTTTGCACAAGTAGTAAGATAAAACAGTCCAAATCAGATGCATGTCTCTGACAGAGAAAAGCAGAATACATTTTACATTTTACATGTATTCCTTCAACTGCATCAGAACTGGAACTTAGAAAATATTCCTTTAGGTACTATTGGTGGTGGGTTTATTCACCATGATGTATATACTTGCTGAAAACTAAAAGTGGGACACAAAGGGGAGACGGAAAAAATGGGTAAAAGTGTCTTTAAAGTTTCTAAATGCAGACAAAATCTTCTGAGGGAAAATTATCCAGAGCATCTCCATTATATAACAAATGCCCACCCCAACTGCTTGCTCACACCTTCTCCTAGCATGACAGCAGGAGAAAATAAGACAAACAAGTAGGAAAAGATCACAGATTGAAAGATGGAGAGATTACAAGTTTGACACTGCAGGAAAAATAGACTTTACTAGGGGAGTATTAATATAATAATCAAGCGATTGAAAGAAAAATACAATTATTAATTTGAGTCATGGAAAACAGAAAAAGACAAAGTACTTTCCTTCACTCTTTTCTAATCTCAGCTTCATTTCTTTGCTCCTGATTCTTCTGTCCTCATCTTGATCACTGCAGGGAATAAGAAATGGGGTTGTAGTCAGTCCATAATAGCTCCTCTCTGTTTCTCCTTTCTCCTCACACTTTTCCTCTCCTTCAATGTAGGTTCTCCATGAGCTGCAGTACTTCAGGAAAAAAATATCTGCTCCATAGTGGGTTCTCACACATGCCACAGATCCTTCAGGAAAAAATCTGCTCTAGCTCATTCTCTCCATTGGCTGTAGTATCTCCTGTGTCATGGAGCACCTTCTCTTTTTTGGCTCTGATCTTCATGTTCCCTCTGCCACACCTGCAGGCTAACATCTTCCCATTTACACCAATACAAACAGTAAAGAATTATTCAGTATTACTGTCTGAAAATGGCAATGACACCATATCTCACTCAAATCCATGCAAAGTGCCATTTCTCTGAAACCTAGAAAAAAGATTCATTAAAATGTTTTAGGTTACAGATCTTGTCTTTGTTGTCTAATATTCAGGTTCCTATCTGTTGATTTGATTTTTTTTAATGGTCCAGGAGACAGGCTTTGTTGATTATTGAGAGGGTGATTAAGTAAATTATTGTCCCTGACTGCCAGGCCTAAACAGTTTCCTCAATCTACTATTTACAGTGAAAGGATAATAAAAAAATTATATCAAGTCTTCACCTCAGTCCCATAAGGTCATGCCTAAGATTTGTATTTGTAGTTAATGGAGTAAATTCTACAAAATGCTGAAGTGAAATGTATGATGGAGGGAATATGATTCCCATTGTATTATCCCTGATGAGTGGGCAATAGCACTAAGATTTGGTCATATTTGTAGAGGTCATTTTACCGTGAATTACTTGCAATCATGATTTAAAAACTAACTGACACTTAAATCTTTTATAGAGGATACTAGCTCATAAATTCCCTGTAGCTTTCCAGAAATATTACTATGAAAAACTGCCACAACACTCTTAAATAGTTGTCTTATTAGTACCTTGTCAACACCTAAATGGTCATATAATTTATGTCACATAACTCCTAGATTTTTTTGTTTTCCACTGTAATAGAATTGAATTTCTTCTTAGTAAGTGGTACAGTGCTATGTTTTGGATTTAATATGAGAATGATGTACAAGCATAGAGTGTGCATTTATTACTTAGATAAAGACTGTTCTATAATGTCTAATAGCATATCTTGCAGGTCACAATAAGGTTTGAGAATATGTTCAGAAATTCTGCAGTCTAGACAAACTTTCAGAAACTTCCTAAGCCAATTTTATCTCTCTTTGAAGAACTGATCTCTCTACGTGGACTATGACAGGAGACTGCAATCACTAGCACAAGGATAATGAGAGAATAAAGCTGGCTACGATGAATCTGTGACCATGCACCTTTGCTCAAATCTCTCAATCCTGACTGAACCTGGATTTGGTTTAGTATCCAACACAATAATTAGCTAATTTTTTTTAAATTCAGATTTCTACAGAGTTGGTGACATCAGAGCATCACCAAAAGCTGCACTTCTTTGTTGTATCCATAGGTAAACTTTGCCTCCCCTGCATACAAAAGGAAAACTTCTAAAAAAAAGAGCTATAACTATGAGCTGAGTCAAACTTAATGAAGCATAAAAAGAAATATACTGATTTGTGTTAGTTTTGCATCCTAAAATCAGAGAAGAAAAAGGAAAAAAAGAAAGGAAAAAAGAGACAGAATAGCTAAAAAGTTAGCCTTGTTCTCCAAAATGTTTGGCGTTTCAACTGAAAATGTTAGACAAAGCTATAGTGAAACCATCTGCTCAGTAGATTGGAAGAAGGTTGGAATACAGAGGCAGTGATTCAGTTTACTTTGACACTAACACAAAGCAACCAGGATAACTGTCAAGAAAAAAGTGGGTCATGACAGTATCATGGGATGTGGTTGCTGTTGGGAAATAATGTAATGAAAGGGGACCAATATCAAATAACAAAGTCAGCAAATGGCAATTCTAGAAAGGACTATGCACCAAACTTTTGCAAATACATTGATTGAAAGCCCTGCTGGCATCTGTCATTTTCTCACAACAGGTTTCCTTTGTCAATCACTATCTTTAAAGGTTTTTAATTATAGGACTTAATCAGACTAACAATAGCAAGGTTATGAAGAGCTTCCTACTTAGAGATTATATAATATAACAGGATGACAATTTCATCATCCTTATGAAAAAATAACACTAAGAGGTGTTTCACAGGACTGTTGTAAACAGGGTATATGTGATGTGTTACTTCAAAAATTGAGCAGTGGTAGAGATCCTTTTCAAATAACAAGGAATTAGTACTACATGAAAATTAATTAGCATTATCAATTAAACTCTTATTTCAATGCATGTTAGAGAAAAAGGTTGTATCTAGAGAGTGCATTTGTTATATTGAAAAATATAGAAATCATTATACACTCAAAATAATTCAAAAATGTTATTAAATATTAGAAAAATAAGTAATTTAAAATGTCTGTGTGGAGAGATTTGTCTTTGGAAAATAATAATTGGATTAAAATACTGTTTTGCTAGAACATATCTATTTCATCAAATGTGCCTATAATCAATTATTCAATTAATTTTCTTAATAAAAACAAGCTTTCTCTTTTTTTTTTTTCTTTTTTTTAGTATCAAACTGTTAAAATAAAGCATTTTAACAACTTTTTTCCAGAAGATTCTGGTAGGTTCTGAGCAGAATACACAATATACCTTTCTGAGCAAAATAGATAATAGATAGTTAATAGATAAGAGATAGATTCCTAATAGATAGTTTTCTTCCTTCCTTCCTTGTTTCCTTCCTTCCTTCCTTCCTTCCTTCCTTCCTTCCTTCCTTCCTTCCTTCCTTCCTTCCTTCCTTCCTTCCTTCCTTCCTTCCTGTTTCTCTGAGAAACTAACAGAACCTGAATAGAAAGAAAATCCTGCAAAACACATAAATGAACTCCCAACTCTTGGTATTACACTCCATATTAAAGATTTATCCAAAAAGGGAACAGATGTCTTATTAGAAGAACAAACAAACAAACAACAAACTCACTACAAAATACCAAACAAACCTAATACAAATAACTTTTGTTTGAAATACTAATACTCTGAAATATTTGTCTGCTACAAAGGCAAATGACAATTACATTAGCAGATTTATCAGGCCAGGTTCATGAATTATTCCAAGATTTCCACATTTATTTTCACATAACAATATTCCTAACAAAAGTTAATTTTCTATGTTGTTGAATAGAAAAATGGAAATGCACACCTTTTGTGAGTCTACAACAATATTAATGGATGGCAGGTTTAACATATATCTACATCTGTGAATTACTTATTTCTCAGTGAAATTTCAAGCTACTGTACATCAGAGAATGATTTTGTTATAGTAGTTTGCTTGTTTGTTTTTCAAAAATGGACTAGTAAAACCAAGAACTGATGCAATTTTCTCAAGCATATGAATTTTTAGAAAGTGTGGTGGAGATTAACTTCCCTTAGCAGAATTCCTAAGTGACTGAGTTCCAGACTGTTCATGATGAAGCAACAGAAGAAAAACTGTTCAGATGAGTAAGTCATTGGAAGAGGACTATGGTCTGTACTAAAATCTAAATAGATATTGATGCACCTATTGATCTAGAGCAGAAGAACAAGATCAAGATCCTCTAAATCAAATAATTACAAAAACAAATGATAAGAAAATATGCAAGCTTTGGATTCATATTTTGCTTTACATATGTGCTGATTTTGGCTACTGTAGGCCTAATATTCTTCACAGGTTTATATTTTGTGCTTATGCTGAAAAGAATGTCAATGATATAGAGATTAGTTGGTTATTGCTGAGCAGTGCTTTGTACATAGAGTCAAGGCCTTTTCTGTTTTTTATATCATCTTGTCAGCAGCAAGGCTGGGAGTGCACAAGAAGCTGGAAGGGGACACAGTCGGGACAGCTGACTCCAGGTGACCAAAGGGATATTCCATACCCTATGGCATCATGCTCATCATATAAAGCTGAGAGAAGTAGGAAGTAGGATGTTTGGAATGACAGCATTTGTTTCCCCAAGTCACAATTATGCATGATGGGGCCTTGTTTTCCTGGAGCTTGCTAAACACCTTTTTGCCCATGGGAAGTAGTAAATTAATTCCTTCTTTTATTTTGCTTGCGTGTGTGTGCATTTTCCTTTACCTATTAAACTGTCTTTATCTCAACCCACAGGTTTTCTCACTTTTATCCTTCTCATTCTTTCCACCATCCTGCTCAGCATGGGGAAGGTGAACAAGTGGCTGGATGGTGCTTGGTTGCCAGCTGGGATTAAACCACAATGTAAGAGAGAGAGACAGAGACAGAGCAGAATTAGCTCTATCAGAGATCTCTCATGTCCATCTGCTTTACCAGATTGAATGCAGTGTATTCTAAATTTAAATGTTTATGGTTAGAGAGGAAATATGTGAAACAGTGGCTCATACAGAAAATACCAAGGGAAATTTTTCAATAACAGTGTTAGCTGATACCACTATAATAAATCAACAGAACAGTTCATTCAACACTTCATTTGTTGAGATGGAGAATCAAGCACAAACTTTTCCTCTTCCTGTCAAGGAGAATATATATCCCATTTATTTCTCGGGCATTTCAAGAAATGCCAGACACCTGTACTGTTTAGATGCAACATTAATCATTTTACCACCTGTGCATCTTTTCATTTACAGCATCTTCCTCCTTTCAATTCCAATCACTACTATCATTTTCTACAACAATGGGGAGCAAGCAGTTGCTGACAGTATTCTGTTTCTCATTTAATTGGCATAACATTTAGATTTTAACTTTTTTTATTTACACCTTGTTCTATTCTTCTCACATCTCTGCCAGTTTGTTGTTTTCATGCGAAGGCTTTTTTTGCTAATATATTAATAATAAAAAAAACTTTACAGATAAATAGAATGGGAAAAAAAGTCGGCTTCATCCCTTTTTTGCGTACAAAGTAATAGTAACCTTTCTTCCAATACTTGATTGGCAACAAGCACGACAATTTTCACACAACAATTTTCATGTAATTTGAGTAGCTGATAAAGCACTGGTTCAGGACTCCACCCAAAGACATCAGAGGACTAAACTATACAGTGTGAAGATCATTTTTCTTCTACTGCAAATAGAAGTCAGTTATTTAAGCAAACAATATTTCATGAAGGAGGGAAAGAAAATATTTAAAGGTAGACAGAACATATTTAATTCCTATGACATAATCTATTATTAACAGTCTTCTCCTTTGGTGAGGCAATTCTGAGGCCAGCTGGTTGCTTGCTTTCTCCTGCACTGACACTTGACTTGAATATTGTGGTTGTGAAGTTTTGCTACAACAGCCTGAATTTCATGTGCTGCTCTCCCTCTGCTACCATTCCCACACTACAGCTCTGCCAGCAGCTGCTGCCTCTTGCTCTTAGGCAGACTACATCTAACACAGAGAGCTGGCAGTCCCACAGAACATGAACTCTTTAATAACTTCTCATGCCACAGTATCCTCACAGTATATTGATGACTTTTTGTCAATGTCTTCGGAGTTTTTTCAGGTTATGGCTTTTACACTCTGGCTCTAGAAGCTATTGTTTAGGATTGAGAGACTGCTCACCCAAGAGACTGTCATAACAGTCTCTTAAAACAGACTGTTATCCTCTCTGATCTTCATTAAAATATTTTTATGAGATATAGGTTTCTCAAACATAATTAAACTAAATGTGAATCCATCAATTCCCACATATTAATTATCTTGCATTTCTCTGCAAGACCAGCTGTCTGAAGTGGGATCATTGTCTGTCTTTTCATGCTTCCTAAAGGAAGTATCATGTGACTATTCCATCAGTCCTTCACTAATGGGCTTGCATGAGGCTGCAGCTGAACCCCCATATCACGTCTAAACTCTAAGCATAACACTGAGATGGCAGTCCTGATCAATATACTCTGTGATGAGCTGTAGAAGAGCTCAAGACTCACCAGGAGCATGGGGTCAGTAGGAGATATTTATTCTGTTCTGTACAAAATTAGATGACAGCTGAAAGTAACACAGTATTTGAAATGCTGTCTTTGTTCTTCTGAACATTACTGATTCATCATTTAGGCTTAGTGTAATTACAAGCTTTCTCAAATAGCATGCACAGCTGGAATTCTCACACAGTAGTAGTTTATCTTGCTAATTCCTCTAACCTATTGTTTAAGCACTGAGCAAATTTAGGAGGAGGTCTAAAAATTTTAAGATGAAATCTAAGGTTAGAAATCACTGAAAGCTAGATAAGCAATGAATTAGGTTTTAGTTTATGTGTGGAAGGACAGAACATGAAACTTTGTTAATGCCCTGCTTTCACAGAGAGATAAAGGATGTATTTCATTGTGTGAAGACTCAGTCTGCAAAGAGGACTCTGCATACAAAAGGGGAAATTTTTAAAATATCCCAAGTAAATATAATGAAAAAGGGGGGATGAGAAATCTGAAAAAAAAAAAGACAACACAAACAGCAGAATTGGGACTGCATCTCAATGTCTCAGAAGAGAGGCAGAGCTAGAAGCAACACATATTAATTAAAAATCATAATACCTACTAATAATAATTAATATTAATTCAAAATCATAATATCTATATAATATCTATTAATTGTATCTACGTAATATTTATTAATTGTATATCTTCTCTATCTAGATTGCTCTTAAAAAGTAAAAACTCTGAAAGTTAAGGTATGAAAAGTAGGTCTACATTAGATAAAATAATAAGACCTTCTCTTTCTCATGAATTTGAGAATTCTCATAAAAGGAAAAATTGAAGATGGGAAAATTTCAGGAGGATTGAAAAGTTGATGTCTTGGCTTACTTGGGACCCTCTTTGAGTCCACTAGGACTTCCTGCTATATCTTGACCTTGGCTGATGAGTGGGAACAACTTGAAACTACTCAACTAATCATAAGAATACGAGTAAGAAACACTGAGTTTCACTGTTGTCTTTTCTTATAGAGTAAATGTCATATAGGAGAAAAGGGCCATTTTTCTTCTGTCTCCTTTTCACTAGCTTGTGATGCTTTACTGAAAAAACCCAAAAAACCAACAAAAAAAAAAAAGACAATAAAAGACCCAACAGGGTTTTGCTCAGACCCAGAAAGTTCAGCCATGTCATAATACAGACTGGAGAAATGAGCCAGACACCATCTGATGAACTACCTGTCAGACCAAGGGCTCTCAGCAGCAATTGCTCTAGATCAGTGATATTTTCCTCATTCATATCACTTTTCTTTTGAGTTTTGTTTGTGTATATACACATTTATTAAAAATGAGAAAAAAGGTGACTTCAGAGCTAATTATTTTATTCCTAATATGTATAATTATATATATATTCTCTGTATTTTTACACATAGGCTTTAATAATAGACCTTAACTTAGGCATGACCTTCCCATCCTCTTCCTCTTCTTCTTCCTCTCTCTCTCTCTCCTCTCACTTCCCCTCTCCTCTCTACCACTCCACAGACTAAATAAATGCCATTCTAACTAATCCATTGTCTCAAAGGCTCATCTTTCAATTGTTTTCTGCATTTTCTTTATAATTTATAAATTTAAAATTTTATTCTTTTAAAATATATTTCTTTTTAAATATACTTCTTTTTCAATCTAACATTCCTTGGTTCATATGATAATCTGATTGTTAAATTTCAGTAGAATTACCAAAAGACTCCCCCCCCAAAAAAATTAAAGTATCAGCTCTGCTAGGATGAAGGAAATGTCAATCTGCCTCGCAAAAGTAGCCCTCTTTGTAGTTTAGCTTTGGCTCTGCTAGCAGTGCTTCTGCTGCTTGTCATGAAATTTAGTATAATAACCACTATAAGCATCTGCATGCACCTACAGCTGGTTTCAAGAGTAGCAAAGTTCTTGGGTCTTCCTGCATACCATTAAGCTGTCACTCATGATGCATTTTCAGAGGTATCTTATTTACTTTCCTGGTGTTCCTGATAAAACTACAGGTTTAAGAAGCAATGTTTCTGTGGCTGCAACTGAAGCAAGAGAGAAGGTGGCTCTTGCTGCCCCACAGCACCTGATTTTAACCCCTTTTCTAAAAGAGTTTTCTCCACTTACACTACTTAAAATATTCTAATAGGTACTGGTTTTATACCTGGTTCTGTCAAAAAACTCTGGTATTGAAAGTATTTTATTTAACATTTAATATAGCAGATTTCACACCATAGTGCCTAACAACTGAGTGCAAGCATAGGACATTACTGTATTGTGCTCACATGGTAGAATCCAGAGCAACACTGATTGCAGTGTAATTTTAAGCCAAGAAAGAGATTCAGATTTCTTGTTCATTTGTTGTCTGGATTTCATTTGGTTATTTTTTGCTTGTCTTTGGGGTTTTTTTATTCAACTGAGGAATACAAAAGGGAGGTTAAGCAACAGGAGTCTGAAGAACTCAAAGGTTGCTTTATAAAACACCTGCGTTATCCATTTAAATCATTGAAACAATGCCAAAGTCATGGGATGCTCTTGTTAAGCACTGTTGTAGTTTTGGCTGGGGCAGAGTTAATTTTCTTCACAGTGGCTACAATATGTAATATGGGTCTTTGTTTTGGATTTGTGCTGAATGCAGTGATGATTACAGAGATGTTTTTGGTAGTGCTGAGCAGTGTTAACACAGAAACAAGGCCTTTTCATTGCTGTGAAATCCTCCAAAATCTTTACCTCAGCTTGCTGCTGTCCTAGATGAATTATTCACATGATCCTCTAAATGGTTAATTTCTGTTGTATTGGGATTGCATGGCAAGGTTTTGGTAGCAGCAGGGTATCAAGGTGCCTTCTGTGAGAAGCACATGTGAGACCAAAAAAGTGAACCTCTTTCAGAATCTTCATAATGAGCAGGCAGGAATAAATTCTCCTTTGTACAAAAATTAACTATTCATATTTTTCATCCTTTTCCTTCCATTTGTAGCAGAACAGTTTCTTTGGGAAACCTGAAAAAAAAGCAATGTCATCTGTACAAAATTAGGGGTAAAAATCAAATTCAGATTAATGCCTATAAAAGACAAAAAAACAGACCCCCTTCTTTGAAAAACCCCTTTCTTGAAGTTGGCAACAGATACAATGCACAAATTCACTTTGTCTTTTAGTAGCCATTATATTTCATTTGTCCAAAATAAATATTTCAGATCCAATTTATGTCTGCTACATTATGTTTTCAAATTTTATTATAGTGGATTTTCATCCAGAAATTAATATAATGATGCAAAACCCTCCAGCTTATTTCTGCTTGAGGCTGATAAATACATTTGTTCTTTCTCCTCCTTTAAACTTGGCAGTAAATGGTTGCACTTGCTCATAGCTCAGAAATAATGGCACAAAGCCAAAGAATTTGGTTTTGTTATCTTTCCTATGTTTAGTCTTGGCTCAGTATTATAAAACAAATTGAGAGTTCTCTTCCAAAAGCCATGTATTTCCCATGAAAACAAATCTTAGAAGTCTGATGGTAAATCCCAACTGTAAAGATTCAGGTGTCCAACCCTTTTGGCTACTATTAAGATGATAATTCTAATTGGTTACAGTTAAAAAAAAAAAAAAAAAAGAAAAAAAAAACCAAATGGAATTACAAGGGGAAAAATTCTTACTCTAGACCAAATAGAACTTGACTTTAGAGCATAGCTCTAAAATAAAATAGTTATGAGTTTGCACAGGTTTCTTCTTGCTTCCAAAACAAATAAACAAACCTTCAAACACCACTAAAAATTTGGTATATGAAGAGCATCCTCTATTCAAAGCTTATTTACTTTTCAAACTTAATATAAAGTAGAAGCCAGTTTTGCAGTTCTCCCAGGAAAAACAGTTTGGCATTTAACTTGATTAAACTATGACTGACACATTATTGAAGCACCAGACTGGTACTTTTGGCCCACCATAACTCTCATCTATAATGCAGACAAGATTTGTAAAAGCATTGGTGGAACTCATACCAAATGACTTGATCAGAACCTGTTCTTCCAAATAACTTGAGGGAGAGAGAGGTAAGTTTATTGGGTTTTGTTGGATTATCTGTGGCTTTTTTTACTATATGGTTTCATTTCTTTCTCAAAGAAATAATAATCAAGATCTTTTTGGTTTTCATTTAATATGATGAAAAATCCCAACTAAACTAAGGTTTTTTGTGACATATATGAAAATTTTTCTTGAGATGAAGAAATAGACTTTTTTCCAATGAATAGTTTTTAATCTAAAATACAAATTTATCAAATTGAAAGGGTTTTCAATAGTAGCTAGTATTAGAAACTTCTTCATATACAATATGGACAATATTTCTATTCAAAAGGAAAGGAAAGGATATCCTTAGCACTTCAAATAGATTATATGGAATTAGAAAAGTCAACTTCAAATACACGCTTACCTGGCTGAGACTGACAAACATGAGCAAAATCTCCCAGGCAAGTGCCTTGTCTGATGCCTCTGTTTTTCCAAATAAAATTTTGAAAGCTGTGGCATCCATCTTGCTATACAGTAGGGAATTGCTGTAGGTTGGAAATAATAACCCAAACTTTTTGTTGCTCAATTCTATTTGTACCTTTTTGGACAAAACCAGATTTATTTCAGGGTATAGGAACACAGAGTTTTTTCACAGTATTCTGGTCTGATAATACCAAAGCAGGAGTCAAGATCAGACAACATGCAGGTTTGAAAACATGAAAATGTTATGACATTTCCAAATATCAACAGGACTTTAATTCAAGGAATGAACAAATACTAGGTTAGCTCTTTATTTATTCAAGTGGATACACTAATTTTTGTTAAAATACCCATATATATGAAAATGCTATTTTGCCTCACAGCCACTTAAAAGTAAAGAAAAGAAATTGAAGTTCTAGTATTACATTAAATTCTTGCAGTGCTTTTTCTGAATTTAATATAAATTCAGTACAGGAAAATCTTTAATGTTTGATAGAATCATAGAATACCAGGTAGGAAGGGATCACCTGGACCAACCTTTCTTGTCAAAAGTATGGTCTGGACAATATGTCCCAACACCCTGGCCAGCTGAATCATACAAGTGTCCAACATTGCCACTGCTGGGGAGATTATGATGGCTAATTGCTCTTGTGAAAATTTTTCCTCTTCTGTCCAGTTAGAATCCCCACAGGAGTAATTTGTAGCTGTTATCCCTTACCAAGTGACTCCTTTCTTAAAAGGAGTCTTCTTATTTCTAGTCACCCTTTTAAAACTGGATCATGGTGGTAAGATGTTCCAAAGTCTTTGGCAGAACAGACACAGTTCTGTCAGTATTTCCTTGCATAGCAGGCTTCTCATTTCTTCGATCATCTTTGTGGTCCTTCTCTGGACCCTCTCCAGCCTGTCCACATCTCTTTTGCAGAGCCAAGGCCAAAACTGAACACAGTATTCCAGGTGTGGCCTGGCAGGCCCTGAGCAGCAAAGCGAGATAATGACTTGTCTTTGCTGGTGATGTCCTTGTTAATGTAATCAAGCTTCCTGTTGGCTTTCTCTGCCACAACAGCACACTGTTCATCCAGTAGGACCCCCAAGGTCCCTTTCCACAGATCTGCTCCCCAGACAGGTAATGCATCAGTTTCATTAAGAGGCAGCTGTGGGAAACCATATGGAAAGCCTTGGAGAAATCCAAGAAAACAGTGTCCCCCACTTGCCCTACATAACTCAGCAGGATACTTTGTCATAAGAGATGTACAGGTTTGTCAAGCACAATTTGCCATTGGTGAATCCATTCTGACTTTTCCCAGCCATTCATGCTTTATTGGACGTCTAACAGCCCGCATAAGCATGCATTCCAGAACTTTCCCAGGAACTGGAGTAAGACTGATGGATGGGGCTATGGTATTGTGGATCCTCCTTTATGCTCTTGTAGATGGGCATGAGGAGGTAGATATTCCTCTAGTCTTCTGGGGCCTTGCCTATCTCCAGACATCTCAGGAGCTTTCTGTGTAGAACTATTGGTTTCTGCTCCAAGGTGAGTGCCCACCACTATGGCAGAGATGTGGAGCCCTCCCCTGCGGGGCTCTGGACCTGCTGCACAGGGCGCACAGCCCTTGTCACACACCCTTCTGTGTGTATTCTGCACAAGCTGCAGTGGCCTCTCAGTCCCTCTTTGCCCACCCTGCCTGCCATGCTCCCGGTTGCTGGTGCTCCATAGGGCCATTTAAATCTCTCACAGGTGCTTCTGGCAGCACCCAAGTCACATCAGCCTCTCTTGTGCTTTCCCTTTGTTCAGGACAGTAAAATAATGAGTACACCCTTGTTTATGTACAAGATAATAACACCTTATAGCATACAGTAAATAATACCCATAATATCTCTCTACCTCATTATAATCTCCTCCTTGAAGCTTTATAGTTCCCTGGTGGAAATCATGTTATGTTAACACTGGATCTAGCTATTAATCTTTAAGTGTACACTTCTCAGTATCTATAGCCCTTAAAAACTGGTCTCAGCAATAAACGCATACAGATAAAATGTAGCTTATCTGTATCTCTATTAAGGAAATTTGAGTTACATGGCACTCCTTAAGGTGCTACTAAGCAACCTTAAATCAATTCTATTATTATTGCTAGGATTAGAGTTTTCATTATGATACCACACCAGATCTCTCGTCACTGATGCTCTCGTGTGCTGCGTACTGTGTCATGAATCAATGGAGGCAGCAAAAATGCAGTAATAATGAAAGATGGGGTTTTTAAATATCACGTTTTCCTTACTGATCTACACATATAGTATGTGATATGTACTAGAAATAACTTTTTTCACTTGCTATCTGCTGCTGAATTTGAGATTTTCTAGGGAAGTTGTTATAGTGGGGTAACAAAATGAAACAGGAAAAAAAATGCATGGACACTTCTATGATGTCTCATCTGAACTGGGGAACCTTGAAGTACTGGGTCAAGATATATTTCCTAGCTGAAATTTCAAAGTAGAAAGCTAAAGGGAAAGCTGCCCAGCTTTTCTTTTCTCTTCCACTATGCATAGAATTTTTTTCATTATAAGAAAATCATGGTTTTAGACTCTAGGGGGATCATGATACCATCTAAAAACCTTCACAAATAGCAAAATAAAGAACAGAATACTGTCTAATTCCATGTAAAACTTTTGTTGGGATCCATACCAGGGAGGGTTAACTACTTTTACTTGATCTCATAACCAAAGAATAGAGATTTAATTTAGTAAATTTAGTAAATTTAATTAAATTATAAAGGAAAATTTATCATGATGGATCTGAAAACCGAATAGACACAGGTCTGACACCATTTCATGCCCCCATGAAGGATATTTTTATAAGATTGCATGTAAGAATACATTCCTTATACTAATTTTTTTTGTTTGGTTGGTTTTAGTCTCTTTATTTTGTGTTTGGAAATGGATTAAACACAGTAGAAAAAAAAGAAGAATGAGCACTTCTATTAAACTGGTGTTTGCTCTTTAGATATAATTTTGTTATCCCCTGTCATATATTGCTGAAAAGCAAAATTTGACAACCAAGATTATGAACATAAACTAACTTTTACAATGAAGAAATATTAAATTTTGTAGGGATCAACAGATACAGACATTGTCTTATTTTGGAATAAGGAGCATTAAGATGACAACTAGAGTATCAGTGCAAGTCAGGCTAGATTTCTCAGTATTCATCTCTACATAATAATTTTTTGATGTGAGAGTTTAACAAGATGACTAATACACATTTCATTTATTTGTGAAAAAACTGAACTGCTAACTTGATCTTACAAACCACAGCATGCAGTATCATTTGGATTTTTTTAACAGAGGTTTCAACATCAGAGTCAATAAATTTGACCTATTAAAAATCTCCACCATAATAATGATGTAAGAAATAAGTAACTTGCTTTCAATTCCATGGAATAGATATATGAAATGCAGATCTTAACCTAGCACTGTAACTGTCTTTTAATTCACATGATGAATAAGGCAAGAAAAAAATTATCCAGAAGTCCAGCTGATATTTTTCTAAGAATCATGTCTAATCTGTGATCATGAACTCCAGCGTTTTGTGGCCACTACTGACAAGACAGTCACTGACCAGTTCTTCCTTTTCACTGAATAGCAGATCCTGTCTCAAGGTTCTCACTGATAACTTTTTATCAGAAGAAAATGGAATATCCACCCTTGGAGATATTCAAAAGTGTAGTCCTGGTCAATCTATTCCAGTGCAGTGATACAGAAATTTTTCAAATTGTTTAAGAAAATTTCATCCACTTCTTTGCCCTGATCAGGCAGTCTGCAAAAAAATTCCATCAAAATTGAATTTGCTACTGGTCTCTTCTCTATTTCTGACTCCTGCAGGAGCAGTAAGAAGTATCTTCTCCTTTTCTTGCTGCTATGTATGAATGTTATTTTCAGAATTACTGTTTCCAAAATATATGTCACTGAAACAACTTCACCACTGCTGCGCATAGGAGGTACACATAGTATTTATGGCACTTGTTCTGTGATGGGGGAAAGTCATAAATGGACATTTTCACATCCATGAGATGCACACAATTTATATACCAGCTCCTTGCACTTCTTGAACAACACCCACCTCCTATCTTCCTCCCAAAGAGCTAGCTTAGAAGCTACCCATCTGAAATCTCTAAAAAATCTTGCAAATGAGTGGATCATCAAGACAGAGAAGTGAGTTCATATTATGAAATGGGATATCGAGGTGGCAGAATAAACCTTTCTCAAACGTCAGACAACTGTCTGAGGTAGGTAGGTCACTGCTGTATTGCACTAAATAGTTTATTTAGTTGTTGTTTTGCACTGGGTGTTGGGAAATTTGTACTGAGTATGGTATGTCATGCAGAGTGTTATTTCCCCTCCCACATCACATAGTCTATCCCTCAAACAACACCCCCTGGTGGTTTGTTCCCTGGTTACCCCGCCCCTCGCCCCGCCCCAAGGGTATCCCATTGGCCGCAGTCCTCTTTCCCCGCCCCCATCCCCTCGGGTATAAAGCTCCACTGCAGGTGCATCACACTCTCTTTTCTAGTTGGGTGGTCACCGCAACCAGAAGGGTCCAGTCCCAAGCCAATAAACAGGACACTCGTCCCCACGTGGAGAAGAGCGCTTCTCATCTGTAACTTTGTTCATCTAAGACCGTGTGGGCCAGGGCCCGAGCTAGCCGGATTGGACCCATACAACAGCCCGGAGACACACGGATCTTGCAGGTCACCATTTATTCTGTTTTTTTCCAAAAGCACTTTAGTGTGCCAATCATTATTTGGAGTTAATGTTTGATACTGCCCCTGTTAGACCAAGACAATTTAAGGTTTTATGTGAGCTGCTTGTAAATTATATCCTTTCAAACCTTTTTGTCTAGAAACTCATCAGCATCACTTTATTCACAAAGAAGTGATGTTATCCAGTAAGTGCTTAGAGGAAACAAATTAATAAACCCACAAATTGGTGTATTCATTAAGTCCAGTTCCTTTTAATATTCCCAGTTAGGTTTTCAAGTGCTTTAACAATGGTTACCAGCTGTTGCCTCCATGAATTGCACAAATGTTTGCAGAATAAACAACAGTTTCATGAAAAAATTTGCATAACAGTTAAAATTATTTATGTTGTCAAACTTGGGAAGCTGGGTGCTATTTCTGCCAGTATTCTTGCAGTTTTCATCTGCTGAGTTGGCTCCATTTCAGTTAATCCTTTTGTTTTAGTCAGGTTCTACAGGGGTGCATTTAGGAAAACAAGAAGGTAAACAGAGATGAACATGCTTTTCTGGCTAAAAAAGTCTTTCAGCTAATCCAATTTAGGAAACTGAGTGTGAAATTATACACAACTTCAAAAGGCAGTAGAACAGATAATGGAGACCACAGCTGAGCTGTTTATGGCAATAAAAGTATTATTGTGAGTCAAGGAAATACTGCATCATACATCCCAAATAAAATATGTGGTACACAGTATTTTTCTGTGCTATTTTTTTGTAGTTTCCGTCTTCTTTTTAATAATTATCATTATTTTTTCTTCTGAATCTGGCAAGGTAAATTTAGATAGTATACTAATGTATATATTTATTTAAGTGCCTTATAAAACCTTTATTTTTGTCATGTTTGGTAATAGTCTGCTTATCTAACTGTTACACGCATGAGTAATACAATTTTCTGTCTTGCTTTACATCTGCAAGTTATTTTTGATCTCTGGGACAGCTTCAATCACATTTTGGAAAGAGCTAGAAATCTTAAACATAATTAAGTTCCTAAAACTTCTGTGACAAATGCCACCATGGCATACAGAGAAATCCCAATCTGTGCCTTCACAGAAGGAAAAAGAAGCAGAAATTTTGAACAAACAATTCAGAAACAGGCTGGCCTGTCTGCATGTACACAGCCTTTACTGCATGGTAGATAGTCTATGCATCTCTCTTGCTCAGAAGTACCAAAGGAAGCATGTTTAAAGCATGTTTTATTATTTCAGTAGCACCTGTGGGGAACAAAGGTACGAGTGCAGAGGTTGACAGACTTCACTTTTATGCTATTTGTGCAGCAAAATTTTTTACATTAGAATTCTCTAATCACTTGATATCTTGTAATTAGGTTCATGTTTAAGGCTTACCATCATGTGAAAACAAGCTATACTTTATGTTATTTAAATATATTAGAGGCCTGAGGGAATTGATTGGTGGAGTCATTGAGTCACTACCATCATATTTGAGAAGGCATGACAGTCAGAAAAGGTTCCTGATGATTGGAGTGAAGGGAGTATTGTACACATTTTAAAAAAGGAGGAATCTAGGAACTACTGAACAGTCTTCTTCAACTCTGTGAGAGCATATCCTCCCCAAGGACATGTCAAAACATGTGGAAGACTGGTGATTAGAGGCAGCCAACATAGCTTCACCGAGAGCAAACCGTGCCTGACTAATCTAGGCACCTTCTAGAGCTGACACACTTCCTCAGTGGGTAGGGGAAGAATTACTGTTTGCATCTACCTGGACCCTGTAAGCCCTTTGCTGCTGTTCCAGTACTGCACAATATTCTTGCTGCTAAACTGGAGAAGTATGAGTTTGATGTAGGAACTCCTAAATGGCTAAGAAATTGGCTGGATGGCTGCTCCCAAGAGGTACAGCTAACTTCTCAATGTCCAAGTAGAAACCAAAAATGAGTGGGGTCTCACCAGGTGCCATACTGAGACCAATAATTCATCAATAATACACACTGTGGGATCAAATGCACCTCACCAAGTGCATTTCTAATATAGGTAGAATAACATTCCTCAGCCTGAATTTGTTTCCCTTTAATAAAGAAGAAAAACAAAAAATAAGTTTGATTTGAGAGAGAGAGCAGCTTTACCAGAGGAAGAAAATTTTTTGTTCTGCTTGATTTTCCTCTGTTTTTTTTTTTTCTGTTTCTGGGCATTGATTATGTAACATAGAAAGATAAAAGAGTTCAAGGTTCAGAGACTACATTCAAGCCTCTCTGTCCACCTGTCTCTGTCTTTAGGACTTTCACAATCTTACATACACAGTAATTCAGGAATTGGTGAAGAAACAACTTTTAGTGTATTACACGCATTTGGTCTGGAGCTTAGGACATTTCCATGAGACATTTGAGCCCAAATCTATCAAAATGAAATAGCAAATCCAAATCTCCCACATTCTGATTCTATATTTTAATCATCAAGATATTTGTCAAATTCTTGAAGATCTATAGTATAATAACAGGTTGGATTCTCTTCAAGATTGTTTTTCTCTTCACAGATAAGAAACTAACAGTCAATACTTCTTTTACAATTATAACTCAATAATCTAATCCCTCATGATTTGCCAGAGAAAAATCTCCTACACAACTGTTCACTAGCTTCTTAGAATTCTCAATGTTTTTCTCAGAGTGCTCCAAAACCAAGATAAAAAGTTTTTATTGATTGCTATTTCACCCCACGTATCCTTAAATCTGACTTTCTTGTAGTACAAGAAGTGATAGTCAATTCTGATGAAATACAACCAGTTAAATATTTACATACACAGTTAATTTAAAAAGTATGAGAATATAAAAGAATGACAATATATCTGAAACATTGCCTATGAGCATGGACATACATATTTTAAAAGGCAGTATTTGAATAAATTTAAAGTAAGACATTTTGTATGGTGTTCTAAGTCATATTTTCCCTTTTGAAAAGTTGCCAAACTTTTTAATGAATATTCAAACTAGTTTCAAAAATATGATTTTTAACAGTGATTTAAGACATAGCTCAGATATGGCATTGGTGATTCAAGTTTTGCATCTGGATTCTTAGATAACATTCCAAGTTCTAAATATGTTTTCTTAATTAGTCATTCCCACTCCAAAAGACAAGATGTATATTATGACTTTTTCTGTTTAGCAATACAGCTGTCAAAAAAAAAAAAAAACCAACAAAAAACCCCCCAAACAAACAAACAAAAAAAAAAACCAACAAAAAACCAACCAACCAAACAAAAAACCCACAAAAAGACCCCCCAAAAAAACCTAAAACCATAAACCCAAAATGAATCTCTAACACTTTGGCTGTACTAATACTGACAGAATATAGCCAGCAGTTCATTCACTCAGACAAGCATCAAGGAAGCTTTTTATTTTCTCTAAAACTCTCTGTAAATCTTTGATTTTTTTATTTAAATAAGAAAGATTCTGAGACTTCTATTCATATTTTAAGGCTTATTTCTCCCATGAATGACAAAATTAGAATGAAGAGACAGACAGTTGGATAAACATAGAAAAATTAAATCTATTTTCCTCCAAAGGGAGTAAAAGACAGACTATGCCTTTGTTATATGATATCTAAGGGAAAGATTGCTCCTTTTTAGTGTTCACATAAAATTTGGAAGGTGTTGCATGTTTTGGACAGACAATTTTTCAAATACCTTTGGTTCCTTGATGTGTTTAGGGATTACAACCACTAATGTTCCATTCAACACAGCCAAAGAGCATCTTGATTAACTGCACTTGTGTGGAATAGATTTGTCTAAGAATCAGTTTACTGTCAACCTGTCTGCCATCTCCATAAATTATGTATGCAATTGTGCAAGAGCAAATAACATTTATGTTGATTTTCCAGGATGGGTTCCATCATTTTATTAGATTATTATAAAAAGGCATTTTCCATGACTAACAACTTGCATAAAATTGCCAGAGCTGCCCATATCAGAACATTTAGTTATGTAATTATGTTATTTATATATTTATGTCTGCTCAGCTACACAATCAATAACTGAAGGACACACACCTTTTGCACCTTAAGCACTTTACTATTCCACAATAAACAACCCTATCCTGAATATGATATTGGTAAAATTCTAAAGCATACTATATGGGTCTATTTAGAAGACAGTGTTATGCTACAACAGGCTTCAGATGAGAGCACTGGTGTCACATGTATCCTCCATAAGGGAAAAAAAATATGTGAAGAATTTCAAGGTAAGATATTGATTTATGATCGTAGTTTTGTTGTAAATGCAGGTGGTTCTGAATAAAATGTACCTCCTTCATCTGCTATTAGTATTTGGAATCACTCCAGAATTCCAGAAACAGCTAAAGGTTGTAAGACTAACTCTTCTCTCTAAGTTAAGTTGGTCTATGTTGCAATCATAACACTATTGTTATCCAAACGCTTGCCAAGTCTTTAGAAGATACTAAAGGATCTGATGGTGGCTGAAGTTGGAGAAAATGAGAAAAAAATAATATTATCTGTATGTAAATAATCTGTGTATGTGAATGTTGAGAGGAGTCTACTTTCCTATTTTTAATGTCTTCTATTGGTGGCGTAGGCTGCAGCATCAGGTGATGCATCTCACTCAATGTCTCTGGTCTCAGACTGGTGCAGGTCTTACTGCATGTGGTGCCATATTCAGATCACAGCTCTGGAAAGGTTTATTACCATCTATAGTTGCAGATCAGACACTTCAGTGTCAGCTTCTCAAACCTGGTATGTGGGGTTTACTTTTACCCTGCCATATTTATGTCTTCTGGTATTTCAGAATTCATTTTATTTAAGATGTAGTCTTGAAAATTCCAACAACCCTAGAGGAGGGAACTAGAACAAGTAATATTCCTATAATTCAGGGAACTATTTAAAACTTGGGATTTTGTCAGTTTTATTTGTATTTTATCTTTTTCTTTTTCTTTTTCTTTTTCTTTTTCTTTTTCTTTTTCTTTTCCTTCCTTCCTTCCTTCCTTCCTTCCTTCCTTCCTTCCTTCCTTCCTTCCTTCCTTCCTTCCTTCCTTCCTTCCTTCCTTCCTTCCTTCCTTCCTTCCTTCCTTCCTTCCTTCCTTCCTTCCTTCCTTCCTTCCTTCCTTCCTTCCTTCCTTCCTTCCTTCCTTCCTTCCTTCCTTCCTTCCTTCCTTCCTTCCTTCCTTCCTTCCTTCTTCTTTCATTCTTTCATTTCATTTTCTCATTTCTTTTATACCAGAAATGTGTAGAAAATTAAGACTTGGATGTCTTTTCTCTACAGTGTTCTGACACTTCTTGTTGATTTAGGTCCTCATTCAAGTCTTTTTTATTCTATGCTTTGGAGTGTAGGCTCACATCAGGCACTAGTTGCAATCTGCTATCCATGTTTTTGTGCTCTGACTGATTATTTCTCTTTTCCATAGAATTTTAGATAGAATTGTTCTTGTCCAACAGGTTAAGACAGAGATAGTTACACATTCAGTCCTCTGAACATCTTTATAATAGCTCTGTCTGTAAGAGTCCCTTCTGCCAGGTAAAAATTAAACTGGATGGAAGTAACTTTTTCTCTTGCTAAATTCAAAAGAAGCACTCTAAACAAAATGTATTTACACCAAGGAGTTTGTGATCTGGGGAAAGGAAGATGATTCATAAACTTTTAAAACATCTTTGAAAAAGCATCTATGTCAAACCTGTCTGTAAACATTACATTTTATGTCCTAACTTATTAGACTAATATTTCTATTTTCAGATAGAATGTATGCTTAAACAATGATCAAATGTCATCTTCACTGATACTTCTCCACTTTTTTATTGAACATTACATCAACATTGATATTTACTTCTTCAAACCAAATGTGCCATGATTCTTATAACTAAACCCTGTATTGAATCTAACAGAGAAACCAATCTGTATACATTCCATCAAAATAAACAATGATGTCTGAATAGATTATGTTTTTAGTTAATACCAGGTCATCCTCTGTTTCCATTTCTGGAAAATCCACATCAGTCTTTCTGCAAAAAAGCAATCTACTACATTTATCATCTTACCCATAGTGCATTTCTTTACGGAAGAAAAAAAATTGCTAATTTATAGCTAATTTAAATTAGCTCAGAGATGTCTCTGAGATCTCTTTCTGTTTTATTTACATTATTATTTTACTAATACCTTAGAGTACTTATCAGAGTAAATCAAGATATAACATATACAAAATAAATCAGATCTAGCCTAGCAATAACACTTTTTAAAACATGAAGAGATTTAAAGTAAAATGAGAGAGAAAAATACACTTAAAATATTGTTATATCAACCAACACCAATATGAAAGGCCTTAGATAAGCGGGTTAGTCGAAACCTCCCCACTCCTGTCCAAGATATGGTCATGAGGCACAAGAAAGAGACTGCAGTTTTCTTTTTCAACATAAATCTCTAAGATTTTGATTCTTTTGTTATCAGTCCTTTGACAGGGCACTCAAGTTTTTCACATAAAATTAGAAAATACATTACTTTGAGTTTTTCTAAATTAAGAATACTTCTTTCTGTCTTGAACATATTGTTTTTCTTGACTTGAAACAAGTCTCAAAGATGACCCAGGACCAGAATTCTAAGGGAAAACAAAATTATCTGTGAACAATCTCAGTAGCAGTACAGCGTCCTGAAGTTTTACAAACCTTTAATTGAATTGAGGTAGGTTTATTTGAAATAATAATTATGTAAGCAAAATTAAAAGCAAAACTTTGGATGCACATTCAGAAAGGATAACCCCCCCATAGTTTTTTTTCTGGGTTGTGCACAAAAAACATTACACATAATGCTTTTAATAAGTACACACATGCATTACTACATCAGATAGTATGAATTTATGAGAATGAAATATAAAACTTTTACTTCATTCTCGTAACTGCTCACACACTAATTTGTAAAATAAAACCCAACACTGAAAAAAAGTAGAAAAACCCATGTTAGAATTTTTACAGTTGTTTTAGAGTAATGCAGATGGGAACAGAGTAAGAAAATTTTATTTTTAATAGACTCTACAAATATCTTGAAGCAGATCACACACAGCTGTCTTGAAAATAATTTTTATATAAAAATAGATAAAGATAATAAAAAGCCCTAAGAATGAACAAAAAATAATTTTCAGTCATTTGATGACACACCACCTCCTTATTAAAAAAAGAGAAAACTACCTCCTTATTAAAAAACCCAACAACAAAATATCCTGAAGCGAATGTTTTAATTATGAAGTTTTGTCATGAACAATGATTGAATATGTCATTGCTGTATTGCACAAACATGCAACTACAATTACTTGTGATTACAGAAAGTGCACTCTTACACGTTCCTTCTGATGAGAAAATTAGCATCCTACACTTCATTATTTAGTATATTTAATCAAATAGTTAACCTATGTTCTCTTCAATCTGTAAAATCAAAGTCTTCAAAACCTTTGGCTCTTTTCTGTTTTTCAAATCACATTCAAGCCTTTTTAGCAGCACAGTTTAAATTTCAAAAGTTATGAAACCTCTTAATAGGTCTGTTTTTCTATCTTGCCACATCCTTGAGTGATATACATCCAACAATGTCTTTAAATGCATGAGCAGTAAAAACTCCTAGTCTGATAAGAATCATAGGCAGAAGCCATAACTAAACAAAAAAATCAATAGTTAAGATCAGAAGGAGAAGTTCAGACTAACATTCTCAGAAAATTTGAAAAGAAGCTATTACTCTTTACTGTGTCCACAATGTTCATGACATTTTTATGAATGTTTTGCTGGAGCCTAAGAAACTGAAGTTATCAATAAAGGCGATTTCTTAATGAGTGCCCTACACAGAGGAATGACAAATATGGATATCCAGAGACACTGTTCCCATGGAAACCATAATTCAGCCAGTTTGTGCACATGTATTAAAGAATATTTATGCAAGGAAGATGAGATATGGTTTCTTTGGGGAGCATAACATTGACTTTACTGACTTTTGTGTGTGCTAAATGTCAACCATTATTTTGCATTAGTATATCTTGTACTTTCTTTATTGCATTGTATTTGCTGAATAGCACACTGCATGCCTCTATAATGAAAGGATGTTTTGTGGTATTTTCATGCAGAAGATAAGATAGACATAAAGTAGTAACAAGAGTTGAAATTATAAGTTTTCACTTTCAGGTTATTCTTTCAGCTGTCAAGCTTGGAGCTGAAAGAACATTTCTACTTACAGATCTGCACAGCTGCAGAGAACCATGATCTCTTTGTTTGAGGGACTTACACTAGTAAAAATATTACATAAAAGAATTTACCTTAGAGCATTACACTGTTAGCTTTCATCTTTAATAAAAACAGAAGTTAAAGATGCAGAAGTCTAGAAAGGAACTTGTCAATATTCTTAAGCTAGTGAGAGTTTAGCTTTCTTGTTAGACATTGAAAAACTTCAAATTTACATAACGGTCATGTTTACATCACAACAGCTGAAAAAGACTTGCAAGGCCTGAATATTTAGCAAGTTTTACCTATAAATGCTGTCTAAAAATACATCAGACACTTGCAGGCACAATTGCATTGCAAATGAAGTAGAAAGCTGACAAAACAATAAAAAACCAAGTAAAAGGTTTTCAAATTCAGATGACTAAAACATACTTCATTACAAGATTTCAGGATAAGAACCAAAGAAGAACAATCAGTTTAAATCCCACCCCAAGATTCTGTGGATGCAGATAGAATGACTAGAATAACTTTTCTTTGCCTTACTTAAGTTGCACATTCATGCTCTACTGGGAGGAAGCATATACTAGGAAAAGACTAGAAAATTGCTAGTTGTGGTGATTTGGCCCTGGCTAGCAGCAAAGTTCCCACACAACCACTTGCTCACTCACTTCCCATCTCCCTTGAAGGAACTGGAAGAAGATGGAAAGAACATGAATGAGAAAACATGTGGATTTAAAAGAAAATAGGAAAATCACTCACTAATTATTCTTGAGGGCAAAATAGACTTGGGGAATTTAATGTATTGACAAGTAGCATAACCTAAACATATTATTAGTGGTTCCAGTTTTGGGAACCAAATTTTGTTCTGGTTTTTGTTAGGATAATTTTCTTTATAGTAACTTGCATGCACTGTCTTTTGGATTTGTGACCAAATGTTAATAACAGAGCAATGTTAATAACAGAGCAATGCTTTAGCTGTTGGTAAATAATGCTTGAAAAGTGCCAAGGCTTTCTTTGTTTCTCATGCTGATTTGGCAACAAGTAGGCTAGAAATTTGCAAGAGATTGTGAGGGGACACAGCTGGGACAGCTGATCCCATTTCATGTTTTTAACCCCAGATGGCAACTAAGATCAGTGCTGTGTTAATGTATTTCCTGTATTTATGAATCTTCCTATACTGTATCAAGCAGGCATTACCCTGGACTAAGCTTTAGTGGAGATTCCTATTTTGGAAACAGGTTTGCAAAAACCTGGCTTTACAAAAAAAAGCTGAAGAACGTAATACAGACTGTTATTTGACTTTAAATTCACAGTAGATGCTTACAAAAATGAGCTCACTCTTCGATCAAACACTATCACAAACAGTCCTGCTAAAGTCAGTGAGATTTTTCATGGAGAAAGATGCTACACATTTTAGTCTGAGTTATCAGGATCTATCCCATAATTATTACAGTGAACCATTAAAGTCTTGACATTTATCACACTATGGTATTTGCTGTTAGTGAGGCATTTGCAGTCCCCCTAAGCTTGAATGGGGAGTACTGCAAATACCATGTGAAGTTTAACTACCATCAGCAGTAAATGTCAAGATTTTAATGGTTCCTGCTGTACATGTAATATGAATTTAGAAGTGAAAATGTTCAAAAAGGTCTGAGTTCTGAACTTTGTTTTTTTGCATCCTATATTGCGTCCTGTAATTGTACTAATTTAAGTTAACCTTGAGGTGTATTTCAGGTTTATGGAAACTCTTCTGTCAATAATTTAACAGAAGTTTCACATTCTTATAAACTTGCATCGTGCATAGCAACATCCTACAAAAGTGTTGCCAGTAAGTGCAAACATTACTGAATCGCTTACATAAAAGTTATTAGTCTTTTTTACAATAATATAGTATAAAAATTAGTTTTGTAAGTCATTCTTCATTAGCTAGGAGGAATTCTACAAAATTCCAAACTATTAAGTAATGTTACTGTAAGAAGCAACTTTGAATACATCTGAATAATATTAGAAGTTTTGGTATAATTCTTTGAGAGTCAAGAGAAAATATGTGCAGGTACAAATGGCATGCATGAACACACACATTTGAAATCAGACCATTTTCATTACCCCATTTTGTAAGGCTGTGAGCTCTAATTTGGATACAAGCCTCGTTGACACATTTTATTCCGTGCACACTTATAGGGGAAACTGTAAAATAGCTAAAATTTGGTAACTGATGACATTTATTAAACACAAATAATTTTAAACCTCAGCAGACCTCCCAGGCTTGGAAAGTCATTTCAGAAGGAAGAGGGAAAGAAGGAGTTAATAAAAATCAAAGCAAACTAACAGAATTAGCGAAGCAATGAAACCTCTTCCTACACTTCTCTGCCGGCTTATAGTGCATCAGGGAGCTGCTCACTCTGTAATTCACATCAGGTGCCCATGAAAAGTGGTGCAATTTCCAGTGATATGTAGAAGTCCTGAGGGGTGACTTCAGCTATATCAGCTATATACTTAAAATTGAATCCATGTATTGCATTAATTATTCACCACCATGCATTGCAAAAGATTTTGGTTCTGAAAAAACAGTGTCTTTTACATTGTTCAAAGGGTAAAAAGGGTTCTTATACTTTTTTTTTTTTTTTAACTTGTTTCTGGCTTATCTATGCTTTTGTATGAGGCAAAAAACTATTCCAATTCATTACCTAGTTCTTCAGTAATGCCTTTAATAAATCTCCTTTCATATCAGGAGATCAGATGACCTTCCACCACTCATCGACTATTACTGTGGAGAAAAGTTATGTAGCATATAGACTATATACAGTGCCTGATATTTTACTTAAAACAATAATGTTGTTAATACCGATGAGTATGTATATTCATTTACTATCAGTGATGTTTTTCAAATGGAACTGGAGAGTTTGGCTGGATTTCATTCAGTTCATGAAAGGAGCAAACCTTGAGTAATGAAATAATTTTATTTCACAATTCATACAGCATACATCCTTGTCTGTGGATATGCATAGGATAAATGATGAGGATATTTAAGGTATAAAGACAAAGAATATTTAGGAATAATTTCACTAAGTAATGGTTGCAGGCTGCTATTTAGTGTGTCACAAATTGGGGTTTTTAATCAATAAAAACGTTTCATGTGCACAACATGTGTAATGTTTTTAATTACTAGTGAGGCAATAATAAAGATTAAGCATATATGTATACCCTACTTATAGCAAACCTATTTTTCTCAGGATGCACAAGGAAAAAAAAAGCCCATAGATAGAAAAATTTATTTTTTCTTTTTATATGGAAAACAAACTCTATCAGTCACCTTCAGTCTTTGAATTTTTAGACACTTGGTACAGGCAAGAAGAGAAAATCTATTAGACAGTTTTCTCCTTAGCTCATTTTATTAACTAGAGTAGTTCATAAGAGACATGTGTTTTCAATCAAATTTATCACTGCAAAGAAAGAAAAAACATAAAAGAACCAATTATTTACCTCATTATATTCTTTATATTCCTGCAGTGAAATGCTAAGCATTTGTTATTGTTTATCATTCTTGCAATTTTCTGACTCTATTAAAAATGCTCTGAAAAACACAGAAACAAATTACTTCTATAGAAAGTTGCTCCTATTTTTAAATAAAAATCTTGCTGTCACTCATTAAAAAAAAAACAACTAGACTTGCAAATAACCATGAACATGTGCCTGAGTACAAAAGGCTCTTTAATTCACTAGGCAGGTAGAATTCTGCTGTTAAATATCAAGCATCTTATATCATCTATTTTGAAAAAAATATGCTCAAGGCCATGTTTAAAGTTTAATTAATGAAGAAACAACCATTGGGAATCATTACTGTACATTATCTTATATAGTCAGTCATCGCTCTTTTCTTAATTGCTCTAAATAATTTTGGAGCAGTTTTCCCTAGCTCCTTCTTTATTTGTCCTGGTTTCAAAATTGATACAAAGTAAAAAAAAAAGAAGAAAAAAATGGTCCCCAGCTTGAAATGTGATAAGTGCACTAGGAACACATTCAGCCTAACAGTCTGCATAGAATTTTCTCAAGAAACTTCCAGCATTCTTACATGGTTTAAAAAATATTTTCTACTTTGTTAATTTGGTACTAATGAAGCCACATTTGTTTTAATCTAATGTCATTTTACATGATAACACTACTGTGTGAATGTATAATAAAATGTAAACTTGGAAAATAGTTATATATAATCAGATGAGGTAGAATTATGAAAGCAGAAAACAATCAATTAGAACATTTCTTCATGCTGCTGAGATAGGATTTAGTTCAAGATTCCTAAAATGCAGTAGGTCTTCAAGACTTGGCAGATGTTATCTACTGAACTAACTTTGATTTATTCTTGTATTTGGACATCTGTACAGCTTTCCATTCTATAACTGAGCTGCCTAAACAGAGGGACATACAACCAACTAGGAAAATTTAAATAATTGTATTATTCCCAGTCTTCAGCTGCTCATAGAACAGGGTTAGCTCACCTCACTCCCAGTTTTGTGTGAATTTGTATCTGTCAGACCTGTGTGAATATTTCAGATACCTTTAGCACACCAGAAAGTGCTGTTACAGTTAAAAGGTGATTCTCATCTCCAAGTTTCCCTGACTGATTGGACCATCTCACCATTGATGATGGTGGTAACATAGAAATGTAGCTCAGATATGGTTCTCTAAATTCTGGCATTTGAGTAAATTTTTGAGGACTTAAAAGCTATTGCAATAATCTTGTGCACATCTCCTAATTTCTGGGCATTTGCTGGCCTGGGCTCAGGTCCAACTGGGAAAGAGCCCTGGGGAAAATTGTTCTGAAGAAGATGGACTTGGCAGGGTCTGCCTCCCTTTCCTCCCAAATGGAGCTGTACTGCTGGGACTGGCCTGAGTTCCAGCCTCTGCTGGGTCAGAACCAAGCCCTTACCTACAGGGTAATGCCCTCAGCCTTGTCCTGTCCCTAGAGAAATTTCCAATGTCCAGGCCTGGGCCTCTCCCAGTTTTCCCCAGCTGCCCTTTTCCCTAGCTGGGTCAGTGGAATAGGTCCTGGCTGCCAGTCCCTGCCCTGATGTCCCCTAGGGAACTTCTGATGCCCTCAGGCAGCCGCATGCTGCACCTTCACACACTTACAGTGCAGTCAGCAACACACCATCATCCCTCTGGCTGCTGGAAAATGGGTAAAAACAGGCTACTAAATTTCTTACTTCTTGCTTCTTGTTCTGTGAGGTGTTCACAAATTATTCCAGGAAAGCTCCATATGGGCAGTGATCACCTAGGCAAAAAGAATTTAAAAGTTAGCAGTTAAAAAAAAAAAAAAAAGAAAATCCTTTGAAGACATTTGGAAAGAGCAACTGTAGGAATTGGGACTTTAGAAGGAAAACTGCAGAGTTGGGAATATATCTATGGAACAAAATAATCTCCATGGAGTTTTTATCCTTGCATTTCCACTGATAAAGAGTAGGTAATAAAAACCTAGGCCTTTACCTATGTACTGGTACAAACTTGTGAGATCTGTGTTGTACAACCTGTTGCAGATAAGCAAAACAAAGCAAGGCTGGTGTGAGAGTTGCCTTCCTGAGAAATTTCTGGTAAAGGGAAAGGTGTGTGAAGCCTCTGGCGGTTGGCAAAATCCAGAGTCATGGTAAATTGACAGACTGTAAATAGAAACTTCTGCAGATGAGAAAAGCAGTTTTCTTGAGAGGATTGCTGAAGTTTAGGATGTGTGAATGGAATATTCTGCAGATGGAGCAGGCTAGTGGACACTTCTCATAAGTGAAAAACTCATCAACCATCTGAATAGAATGAGAATAAGTATATCTTCTCAGAACTATATCTTCTCAGGTATGAGGGAGGTGCATGACCCAACACCTGAGATAGTCAAACTGATTTACAGAAGGGAATCATAAGGATGTGTAAGGCTAAGTGCCTAAAGTTAATTTTTAGGAATATTAGCATCCTTATCTGTCAGAATGACATACTTTCAGAAATGTGTGCCTATCCAATATTCAGATGAATATTAATACTCTGGACTGATGAGAATTTCCTGGCTTTCTGACTGGAATATAATGACAGCTGCATAGTACCAAGAGATGAAAATTTAGTATTCTATAAAATCCTCATATATAAGAGTAAAGGCATGAATTACTCATCTCAGAGACAGAAGTTCACTTATGGATGAACTCTCAAAGATGTCTATATGTTGTGCAGACATTTGGGTTTTGGACTTTCAAACATCTTTAGACTTGTAAGTACATAGGCAAGCACAATAAAAAGACGTGTCTTGAGAGATAAATAAGTAGGATTCAAATTCAAGGAGAGCATAGGCTATTATAGCGAGGAAGAAACAATCATCTACACAAAACCAAACAACTCTGATAGGAAAAGTAGGAGAAAGCTTATGCTTGTTGGGCTTAATGAAAGTAAATATTTTGTAAGGTAGGTGAAGGGTGAGTTTTGGATTGCTTTGCTTTTACCTCATGTCTCAAGTCAGGTTCTTGGAAATCTGGAAAAAAAAAATTAAGAAGAAAAGCCCAGAAGAGAAAGACAGACAAATCTAAGAAACACAACAGTTATAGGTCTCATAATCCATGGAAGAGAAATCTGAAATACTTGAGAGACAGTTGCAAAATGGAAATGAAGGTTGCTGAAAGTACTTGAATTTGACAAGAATTAATGAACTTAAGGGAGACTGAGCATTTCTGTACAGTGTTTTCAGAAGTTTAAATGTATCCTAGTTAAACACTGGAATACATACAAATTACTCTGTGTAGAAAACAGATCTAGAGTCTGCATCCCCTTTTGGAAATATTTGTCTAGCATTCCTTTTCAATAGTATACTTCACTGTAAGTTTTCAGGTGAACTTTCTAACTTCAGATTTTTTACAGACTTTAGGGGTTTTTTTTAATTCTCAGAGATAATATCTGAAAAAGGCTACTATTCTCTTCCTTTTTTTTGTATTATTTAATAAAGTATAATTTAAAAACCTTTTTTTATTTCATAATCTGCTCTCTCTGTCTCACTGAGACAAATTCATTTGTTTAACTTGAGTTTTCCATAAACAGCCACACATAAAATAATAATCTCAAAGCAACAAAGTCATTACTCTGAAGGTTACATACTGCTTCAGGAGGGTGATTGCTTATTGTAATTGGAGCTTGATTGTTCAACATTAAAAATATTACTGTTCTAATATTCTTGTCTAAGATTACAGTACAAAACTATTCTTATGAACAAAGAATCCTATATTTGCCATTTCATCCATTTTCATCCTTTAATGGATGTTTTTCTTCAGGTGATGGGTGTGTGTGCTGAATTAATTTCTTAAGACAACAGACTTATATTGAAATGCATTGCATCATATTGATTTATATTATCAGAAGGTCTGACTTACCCCCTTCCCTATTTCTCTTTTTTTCCCCCAAATATTTTGTGACACTCTATTACAAGGATGTCCAAATTCTGTGAAATGAAACTGTTATGGAGAAAAAAGAAATATAGGAAGGGAAAATCCTAGTGAAGAGGTAGAGATGGATCAAGTATTTCTGCTGCTGTTCATAATTTTCAAAATCCTTTTGCCTCTAATACCTCTCAGTTTTCAGTTTGCCCTTCAAGTAAAGCTCCACCCCAAATTTTTTCAGACAAAATAGGATTAAGTCTGAATTTCCATGTAGGTAAAGTGAAAAGGAAAATTCATTGTGGGATGTCAAATGGTAACAGAGATAAAAAAAACATTCTTTAAATGAAAGAAAACATACATTAAGAAAAAAAAATATTCTCAAAGTGGACACAAAATTGACAGTTTTGCTTTCTGAAAATAGAAGCTAAATTTCAGTTGCCTTCCTATGGATGCTTTAAAGAAAACCAAAAAATTGAAAATTCTAGAACACTTTTCTCTGTACTTGGATACAGTATTATGAGCAAAAACACATTTTAAGAGCAAGTCTTCTCAGCATCAGACTGTGCATAGCTGTGTTAAATAATAAATAAGTAACAACACAAGGGAATTAGGACTACAGTAGAAATAGAACGAAAATAAATTAGTCTCTATAAAATAAAGAAAATAGGCAAATACAAATCCATTTCAAGATTACAGATTTCCTGGCATTTATATCTACAAAAGAAAATATTATATGATTAAATTAATATCCCATCTCAAAGTCCATTTTCTTCTCATTACAGAAAATATTCCAAAACAAAGCTACATGTGAACTTTTTATACTTGCAAAAGTCAACAGTGGGCAACACAGAGAATCTATTAAGTTAACCTTTACAGACTGAATTTTAACAGCTATTTTAATATATATCATGTTGAGGTGCATTGACCCTGACTTCCTCAATTAGACGGAGGAGACAAAATATAGCAAAAGGCTCATGGCTCAAGATGAGGGCATGCAGCCTCTCTGTTTTAGAGCCAGCTGGCTTTTACACCATCAGATACAGAGGAAGCTTCTGGCAGCTTCTCACAGAAGTCACCCCTGTAGCCCCACTGTAGCTGCCATTAAGAACAAGTCCAAAATATTTGCACGCACTCAGAAGAGTCACAGCACAGCAATATTTGCATATACACTTGCTGGGAAGAGTCACAGCTCTTTCCAATACACTGACAAAATCCTTTGGAAACCTTTGCTGCAGTTTACAAGCTGTAGTCATATGTTAGTATCACCAAAGTGTAACTGAACCAAATTTAAAGAAGCTTTTTAACAGTTTCCCATCAATTTGTTTTCAAATGTTCTAAGTTGCATTAAAATGTGCTAGTTTATTACTCATCAGGAGAACTATCCTGTAAATAGTACTTAATATGATAGGAAGTAGATTCTCTACAGTAGTAAGTCCACAATTTCTTCTTGCTGATTAGATCAAAATTCATTAAAAGGATCCTACAGAGAATCTCTAAGCAATTTGGATTTGACAAACAAAAAATCAAAATATTGTGTTCTAAAAAATTTTTCTTTTTGTCCCTAAAACTAAGTATGCTGTGTAGTTTAGAAATATCCAACACATTATGTTTACACATCCAAAACAAAGAAATGGATACACCTGTAATAAAAAGTGAATGTGATCAGCAGCCTGTGCAGGTAACTTGACTTGTTTTCCTGTATGCCTGAATTTCTGTTAACTTTGATCCTTGATCCCACAGAAGGGATTTCCCAGGTAGGCATTTTTCTGTTGTATTGTGGGAGACTGGAAGGACTGCTAGTTTGAAACATTTCATGAGCATGTGTGTAGGGGAAAGGGGCAAATCTTGCTCTGGTGAGACAACGCCCTGGAGGCAATGCTCCACAAGTTCCCCTGGAGCTGCTATTCCAGGTTCTAAGTGGCCACCAGACCAGAAATCCCACCTGGGGGAAGGGCCCAGGAAAACCAAAGTGTAGTTAAGGCAGAGCATGAAGTAAGCACAGGTCTTGACCCTATTTCTTGGATTTTATATGAGCTAGAACACCAGTGGAGCAGTGGTAGCTCTATTTGTTCTTTTCTCTCTTCTCTCTTCCTCTCTTTCTTCATCTAATTCCTTCTTCTCAAAGTTTGAGTATCTTAATATCAGATAGGTTGGATTTTGCTAAGCTAAATGGGCTTAGAATTTGCTGGGTTAATGCTTTGTGATATGTTTTATGTTCACTGAATATTGCTTTAAACTTTTCCATATTTCCCTGATATTCTGAAGTTTACCAGTAAAATTTTTGCTTGTTTTGACCTCTTGAAAAATATCCTGTTGATATTCTTGTTGATATATTCAGTGCTTTTGACTTAGGGTACATAAAATAATCTTAAGCCTTTTAAGAGACCCATTGAGTGAAATCTGGGGCCTTACACTGACGTCACCCAAAGTATTTGTTGTAGGAACCATTAAAGAACCAATTGTATAATCAGAGCCTTTCTTTTTAGGTGGTATTTTTATTCATGTAAGAGGATATTCAGAATATGATATGAACTTTATAAGTCTTTCACAAATTATCTATCTTTTCTAAGAAACATTGGTCCTCAGCGAAGTAAAAAACAACCAACCAAACAACCAAAAAAACAGAAACAAAACCAACAAACCTCAATAAAATAGAACACCACATTGTGTAACAAGAAAATTTGTGATTACCATCAATCTCAATGCATTCTTTCTAAATCGAATTTCTAACTTCAGATAAATTACCTGGCTCACACCCCTTCATCAGTATACTTATGAAGACACCTATTCCAAATATCTTGCATATTATCAGGTTTTTATTTAGTTCTTTTCCTTGACCATGATCATTAGTTTTAAATGAAAATTTTCAACACTTTTCAAAACATGTCTTGCCTGCATTAACAATGAATTTCACCTGTTTCTGAATTTTCATTTAGGCTCATAGTTGAGGCAAATTTTGGAATTTCTACACAAAATGTACTGAGAAATAGGGAGGCTATTTAGCCATTTCATACTAATTTCTTCAATAATCATTAAAGATATATATATATATATATATATATACATACATATATATATATATATGAAAGAAATTCCAAAACAACTGAAGGTCACATTGTTAGGGTAAGGCTGTTTGCCAACATATACTATATTTTTAAAACTTCCTAGATACTTGAATGCCATTCCTTTTAATATATTTGATTTCATTATAACCAATTTGCAGGAGGAATAGTCTGAAGCATAGTGTAGAATGAAATAAATAATCAAATCTTCTATGATTTTTTATGAGTAATGGCATCTGCTGAAGGGAAAAAAATGCAAAAAGAAGCATTTTAGCTCACATAGTCCATTCCAGATAGTCTGCTGAACACAGTAATTCCTTGCCTGCAAGGAAATTCTAATTACTGATTTAAAAGACATAATTTAGGTAAATTAGTAATTGTTTCATCTGACATAGTACTAAAAAATATAATAAAAATATGAATGAAAATATTTATGTGAGTGGTAAAATTTCATCATTTAGGTTTCATGTGCAAATCTATGATACAACACTTATTATTCTAATTATTCTCTAAACAAAATCTTTTGATTATATGGTACTGAAAATTTTTGTGTTGTACTAAATCCTGTTCTTTCATTCCTGTGCTTTCTTCAGTCTTATGTATTCTTTGTCCATGTATTAACTATTCTTTTTACATTGAATTCTCCATGGACATCATGGAATAAAATTGCTAATTTAGCCACTTTATTAAAAAGAGATTTAAAAAAAGATTTCTCACCCAAAAGGATAAAAACCTGACGGCATTTTATAGAAGGGTACTTTAAAGTTCTGAAGCAATTTCAGAAGAAATAAAATTATTTTGAAGGGATAATAAAACTTTTTAAGCACAGTTTGTGTACATCATGATTTGTTATATCCTGTCAGCTAAAAAGAGCATTCACACTAATTAAATCTCCTGTGTCTGTAACCATCAGTATTTGGCATTACTGAAATACCACATTGGGTGTAATAAACTCTGCAAATCAATCGAATATCTTTGTGCATATTGCACAAAGCTCTTCCTTACATGCATATTGTGCAGTCATGCAGGCTTGCATATTATAATCAGAGATAAATTTATTTTATCCTTTTACACTGTCATGACTAAACCAAAGAAAGGAATCTGGTCCCAGATGCACATTTAAGAATCTCTATCTAAAAGTAATCTAATTCCACTTGTGCATAAACACACAAATATCCAAGAGTATTTCTAAACCAGACTGGAAATTGAAAGCTAAGCAACTGACTACTGAGAATAAAAAGGAGATTGGAAGTTTCATATATTTATCTTGCAATTTTATGCACCAGAAAAATCTAAAGGTATTAGATGACAAGTGTTGCTCTGAAGCTAAAACATATTTCCTCTGTAAAAGATTTAACTTAATCCACATGGGCTTGTTTTGCTTTAGTTTGTTGGGTTTATGTCCTTTTTTAAAGATCCCATTGGCCAGTAAACATTACTAGAACATCATTTGGGATAGGAAAAAGAGATTAATCTGAAAAAAATATCAATGTTTAGCGTGATGTACCTCCTTAGGGCATGTCTACGTTAATTTAACAATACTTTCTTTTACCCTCCCCCCCACCCAAAAAATTAAAAACCAGCAAATGATGCATGCATGAATTAACAAAAAGCTTCATGCTGACTGAGACTGAACAACTTTTTTCAGTCACAGTGTTTAATAAGATCAGTCTTGGGTTTTAGTTTTTATGGGATCTTGCTTGTTTTAAATCATCCTAACTGGCTCTTTGTCAGATGCAGCCTAATAATGTTTCTAGCAATAGGTAACTCCCAGGATTGTTTCCCAAAAGTAGCATGGATAATTTTGTTTCTCATTGATGAATGACCCTTCATCAAGAAAGGACAGCTAATAAGGCAATAAGGCAGTCACATAATATACCTCCTTAGCCTTATATATCTTGTCTTATGAATATGATCCATATTTGGAGATTTCTGTGTTTGTACTTGTAACCAATCTCCAAACCAAAATGTAGACAATACTGTGGGGTGTTAGCAGCATTACACCAGAGCTACAAGATATTCCAGGCTTTCTCTGAAGCTTTTGTTGACCTTGAGAATGAAAACTGCTGTGGTGCAAAAGGACTTTGCACCATATGGATGAGAACTGTCTGTCTGTTGCTGTAAAAGACAAAAAAAAAATATTTCTGTAAATGCATAAACAACAACAGGAGGATGAAACAGAATCTCAATCCTGTATTGGTTGTGGAGGGAAACATATAGCCAAAGGATGAGGAAAAGCCTGATGTAATACTTTCTTTGCCTCTGGTTTTTAAAAGACCAGTTGTTCTCTGGAACAGAGAAAAACTGAGCTGAAAGACAGGAACTGGGAGCTGAGTGAAGCTCCCATAGTCCAAGGGGGAATTGTTTGAAACCTGCTACACTCTTTAGACACACAAGTCTATGGGGTTAACCCCCTGTCACACACAACTCTATGTGGCTACCAGCTGAAGTGCTCACTGAGCCACCTTGCATCATTTGCAAAGAGACGTGGCTAACTGGGCTGGACTCGGTTGACTGGAAGTTATAAAATGTCATGTCTGTCTACAAGAAGGCAGGAAGAAGGATCTGGGGAGCTACAGGCCTGTCAGCCTCACCTCTAGTATCAGGAAAGGTCATAGAGTAAATCATCTTGAGTTCCATCAGACACAGGACAGCCAGGTGATCAGGGCCAGCTAACATGGGTTTAGGAAAGGCCGGTAGATATATCTAGGATATCACTCTCCATCCTATCAAATGATGGCACTCCAGGTCATGCTTTGGGACCATTTCAACAATCATTTTCCCAAAAGACTTAGAGACAGTAGGCAAAATGATGTGTTTCATAGGCAGAAAAAATATTAAAATATGTTGTCTTTGATATAGTCCTCCAGTATTGTCTCTGCAAGCCAACCTATCCATGTCTTATCCTGCTAAAAAGCCGAGAAACACACTGTGGGGTAATCATATTTTTGGACTATGGCAGCTTCAGATGGCAAAGCAGCAGCAGTATATCTAAATAGTAATGAAGTGTCTCACTGAGCAGTATACCACCTTCAGAACAATTATCTTTTGCACAGAATTGTTGCTGTACACAGCTATGTGTGGAGGGATAGAAGGTAAGAGAATAGTACAGAAGGCAGTCTCACTCCTAAGGAGTTGCAGCTGTACTAATTACCAAAGATTAGGAGCAAGCCTGCCCTTAACAGGCCACAGCTGTGTCCAATGAGGATGAATGCTATAAAAGAGTGGGTTAGCTGGTTGAGGGGTGTGGTGGTGTTTGTTGGTTGTGCTGTGAAGGAGGAGGTGCCCGTGAGGAATCACTGAGAAGGTATGGGACTTTGCAGTAAGGTGACAACAGCTATTCATGTATAAGACATGATCAGATTTCTCCTCATTGGGAGAAAGGTGTTTTCTTAGAAGTTCAGCAAGGAGTGATAAGGACAGCTCACATGAGGAGCATATTGATCCCTGTTTTTTTTTTTTATCAGTTTGGCTCTTCTTTTACCTGTTGGGTAAGGTGTGATGCCAGCTGGTAAAATTTTATGACAAAATGAGAGAAATTTGCTCTAGATAAATAATGTTCTAAAAACTTATGTTCTGGGTGTGCAAGGGCTGGAGTGATTAAACCTTATGGATCATAGCAGCTGGAGTGACTTACCAGGAGAGTCTGTTCAAGGGATCCACCTGGACACTGATGACACAATAACCCAACCTTGTACTTCCAGGTTTGCTGCCTCCCAGTAAATTACCTAAGGGTACAGTCACAGGAGGCAGCTGGAAGCTAGGTGAGTAGGGAATGTATCTTTGGTGTTGTGTCAATGAGTTTTGCCTGAAAGTGGGAAGAAAAACTTATGTGAAAACTACTCCCCAAGGCCTGTGGCAAGTAAATGACCATCCTCCTTTAAGAATTTATGTTTGTAGATATCATATATGCCATGTACTCTACTCCAGGCTGTAGAATGGTCTGCTGACTTGGTAATTGTCACAGACTTTTCTTGCACACGTTGTCAGAGAGGTTTGTAACTGAGTCAGGAAAATGAGCTTTCTGATATGTTACTATGGATAAACAAATGGATCTCTACATATCGACTGTCTGGTAATAGCACACAAAAGAGAAGTTTCTGATTTGAACAAATGATAGGAAGCTTCCAGATGAACCTCACCTAATTTAGAGTCAGGGAAGTCGTTGCCAAAATAAGAGATTGTTTTCCTGAATTGATTAACCTATAAGATATTTTCACCTAGTTAAAAGACCACTAAGTCAAGAGAGAGAGCCTCTTAAGTTTTATTAACTTGAGAATGAACTCCTGCTGTAGTAATAGAGTGGGAGATACTGGCAGATAATGATACATCCTCTTTGCTATGCTATTGTTTCAAAGCTGGAAGTTTTGGCTCAATAGAACATGAGGAGGGTAAAGAGACAGGACTGCAATTCAATGTAGACAGACAATAATAGGAAGTATGTTTCATGCATAAGCATACATAAAAGGGAAGGCAGTTTCATCCTGCACCTGCATTTGCTAGGAGTTTTTTACTTAATTGTTCATCCTTTCATTAATTTTGGGGAAACATTGAAAAGTAGTCTTCATGAGTTTGTGTTATCTCTTAAGCTACATGAATGATATTTTTCTTTTCTCCCTCCTTTTTAGTAATCAAATGAAAGCATAGATCACTGGGTTCTTGTCCAAAAGCAGAAATAAATGATGTTTAACAATTGTTTCATTAAAACTGTTTTATTGACTAATTGTGCTTTAAAGATAATTTAAGGGAAAAAAAATTTAATTTAATTTAAGGGAGAAATCATAATGCAGTTTTCTAATCAATTATTTTGAGATGCATATGAAGAAAGCACTTGGAGTCACAAAAAAAGGTGCCACTCGGTTACTTTGGTCACCAAATGAGGAATGAAGATCTAAATCTTGAGTCCTTAGGAGGACAGAGAGAAAGAGTAGCAGAAATGCATTGATGGGTGCCTTGGGGACTGATGCTGAATTGTTCAGAGTTTATGGGTTGGGATTATAGAGCAGATCAATGATGTCAATGTTGTGGTGGGTGTCTGCTGTAGATTGCCTGATCAGGAGGAAGTGAATGAGGTCTTCTTCAGGAAACTGGAAGAGGTGTCATTCTTTCAGCTGTTCATGGGAAACTTGAAAGAAGTTTCAGCATAAAAGAATAAAGATAGCAAACACTTAAACAAGTTGGGCATACACAACTTCATGGGACCTGATGAGATAGAAAAAGAGGCAAAGGACATAAATTCTACTTAAATGTAAAAATTTTTACTCTTGTGATGGTGAAAAGATGGAAAAGGCTGCCCAGAGACATGGAGCATTCATCCTTGGAGGTAATCAGAAGCAGATGCCAAACAACCTGTACTAGCTAGCCTTGGTCTGAACATGCATACTGGATTAGGAGATCTCCAATGATTCTGAAAAAACTAACATGTCCTTAATAGGTGGGAGGCTAAGCAAAAGTTCCGTGGGAAAAAAAAAAAATCAAAATCAGCCTTGCCTTTCAGCTCAGAATATTTTCAAGGATTGAAATAATCTTACACAAAAGAAAGGTAAGAATATTATGCAAATATTTCAATTAGTGAAAGTTGATTACTTACAAATTAATTTACTCAACCACACCATGTTTATTCAAATTGTTCTCCTTCAATATAAAAGTACTATTTTGCATAGGAGGAAAGGAATCCATCCTTTTCCCTGTGGCTTTTAGAAGGTATACTTACTAGAATATTGGAGAAAGCACAGAGTTTTAAGACTGTAAAATACCAGTGCCAGCTGTGATCCAGTCTGCTGAACTTAGAGATCTGTAATGCCAAAATTTTGATGTGAGGGAACGAGCATCATAAAATTCCCAGTGGAATATATGAAGCTAGTCAGATGATCTTGAAGGTCTGTAAAGCAAGTGCCATTTGTATAATGAAAGTTTTTTCTGTATTTGGAAGATACATGAGACAGCTTTTCCTAAGAAAATAAAGATGTCAGTCATAGAATACACTGTTTTGAATGTTAATTTTTAAGTCAAAACTCAACTTTAACCATGGGTAGATAATTTCAGTTTGCCAGAGCTCTCTTTAAATACCCTGATCTATGAAGTTGCATCTACCTTCTTTCTTTTATTTTCCCTTTCAAAGAAAGTTATTATTCTAGATTTATCCCTAAAAATGTCCAAATTTTGAGAAACTCAAGCACAGCTTTAAAATTTATCACTTTTTTTCGTAATTAAGATGTTTCTTTTCAAAATTTTACAACAGAAATTTCTGCTCATTGACTTCACAATTATTTGTCAAAAGAATGAGACTGAAAAAGGTGTCCAGTGTCCTGGAGATGACTTAAAGTGTTCATAATTTTTCTGTCTTTAAAGAATAGGACTAGGACCTTATAAAATGAATTTTATTTTAATTTGTGTAACTCTTTTTCTTGTTATCAAAACGATATTAAAGTCAATAACTAGGAAGCATTTAACATCAGATTTAAAAAGGTTAAAGCATTCAGTATAACTATACTATCTGACAAAATGTAATTTCTATATACACTGTGTATATGTATTTTTCAAGTCATAATCTTAGAGTATAGATATTCAGGACAAAGAACAGAGTTTAAGAAACAACAGCAGAAAATCCTAAGCAGGAAAACAGTAGTCATGAAATGTAGAAGCATATAGAGCATGTTCAAAGGAAAGATACACAAAGTGCCATGATCAAGGTGAAAAGCAATTCCAGAGGAGTAGGAAAGCCCTTGGTTTAAGCAAAAGACCTGTTGACCAGTAGAGTTTCAATTTCCTTGGCAATTCAACCAAGGATATCCATTCTGCAATCACTAAAGTGGCATTTGAGCCCTTCAAGGTGCAATAAGACTACTTCTTTACTGTTCAATGAACAACAGGATCAGTGGCAAATGGAGAAATCATCTTAGGAAATAGACTCAATGTAATAAAATGCTAGGAGATGGTGAACATTTAAGGTCTGCTGATCTCATAAAGTCTAAAATACTCTGGAGACTGTGGTGCATATAAAAAGATGGCACTTGCTAAGTATACTGGACTCCATAAAGCAGTCTAAAGAAAATGCAGCTTTACTCTTAAATAGTTAAATTAGAATCCACTAATATCAATCGAAGGTAGACAATTTTATTACCTAAGAAATAGTTGAAAGAAATTGTAGTCAGTGTTTGCAATAAAAATCTATTCTGGCTGGAATGCTGAATACAGATTTCAAGAGACTTGAATAGAAGATCAGACAGATTTAAAAATACATAAATTTTTGTGGTTTAATGTTTTTTCCCCCATGAGCACATTCAGTGCAAACTATTCCACATGTGCTGAAAACAGGATATTTGGTTCTAAAGAGTCTTAATATATTTTTTGTAACTTCCTTGAAAGAAGAACCTTTTTGAAACTGTTAGATTATGTGATTAAAGGTTCAGGAAGAATCCACAAAAAAACAACAGTCACAGAAGATAAATAGCAATAATCTAATCAAAGAGGCAAGTCACTCCCTGGCTCTGCTCCCAGATGTGCCAGGAGAGCCTCAGCTTCATGGTCTGGGAAGAAAACTTAGCACCATGAGTCAGCAGAGTGGCTCTCCAGATGGCTTTGCAAAATGGGTAGCATTACTGCCTAGTGTTACAGGGTTAATATTGGGGTACAGGGGAGCAGCATTTTTGAATTTCGCTAGACTTAGTATGGAATGTTAGGGGAAGAATCAAAGAAGGAAAAGGAAGGGATCAAGGTGGTTTGGAGAGAAATAGACATAGGAAAATAGAGGCGTAATGTAATGAGTGGGGTAAGTCATGCTGGCAGATGTTGATCAGTGTGCTTGTAAGGCCATGCCTTGCACCTGGCCCCTGTGTCACTCTACCCTGTTTCCTCTTTGGACTCTATGTGCATTTTTCTGACTGCTCTGCAGAGACAGTGAGGTGTGGTGCAGTCAGTCGAGAAGCCTTTTTGCACACTTGTCTCTGTGTGTGAACATGTCTGTGTATGAGGTTGCTGGAAAGTTGAGGTTGCTGAAAAAGGCCAGCTATGGGGTAGGCTGAGTGTCTGGGGCTACTTGCTGGCCTCTGCCAGGGTCAGCTAAGAGAGACAAAGATGATGAGGACATTGATGTCATTCCTGAAGGACATTTATGTTTGTGTGAGTGCCATGTCTTCTGTGTGTTGATCCTCGTGGCCAGGAGTGTGAATATGTATATATGTGTTCTAAATGATACTGTGTGATATTGGGGCTGTCCTGTGTAGGGCCAGGGATTGGGCTTTGATGATCCATAGGGGTCCCTTCCAACTCAGGATATTCTATGATTTTATGAGTGTATTATAAGTGTGTGTTTCCATGTGTGCCTATTGGGAAGGTGAGCTCAGCTTCACTTCTAGCTGGACCTAGGAAGTGGGAGCTGCAGCAGTGTCTCTATCAAGCTACTGAACTCAGGAACTCTTCACAAAAACCAAAATACAAGTATCACAAACAACAAGATATCTGTGGTGGTATTTATGGTAAAATTAAAACTTGTGTTCAGGAATACCAGTATCTGAATAGCTACCTGGCTGTGCAGAAAGAAGTAGGGGCATTGTATTTCAAAACAAGATATTTCCACTAAATATAAATCATAAATGACAGAAGATATGATCAAAAGAAAAACAGTTCTATGTCTTTAAAGCATATGCAGTACCAAGTAATTAATATTTCAGCCAGTCTATTTGAGTATGATTCAGAACCTTTATTTTTATCTACACAAGCTTAAGGATGACTTCTATAGATTTAGCAATTATTTTAAAGTCTAATTCCTTTTGTCTAGATCTGGTATAGAATCAGAATCATATAATTCTCACCTTTAAAATCAAACTTCTATAAATGTTGCAACTTGTGTAAAGTTACTGAAGCAAGGGGAAATAAAATGAGATCATGATTTTGTCAAATTTTCAAGTGTTCATTTCTGACTGTGGCAGTACAGAGAAAGGAAAAAAAACATCCAAAGAGCTACAAGTTGTGGTTGCATTTGCAAGGCCAGGTTTTGTTGTTGTTTTTCCAGAATACCAAATATATTTCAGGTAAAAATCCATGTGTTGAGTAGTGGGATATTTTTTGGAGGTGGACAGGGAGGGATGTAGTATGTTGATTTTTTTTTTTTTTTTTTCCTTAAGAAGATACTGTTTAAAAGAGTCTCATTTAAAGAACATCCTCTGAATAGAGAAGACTTCATATGTTATATATTTTGTATTTCCCTTGAATTTACCTTTTCCATGAGTGAAATTGAACTAAAATATGTTGATGTTACATGTAGTACCATAATAACAAAGAAGGAAATAGAAAAGTAAAGGTGTGGCTTTCAAGAATATCAGGATTAGTTATAAGCTCCCACTCTGGGATGACCTTCTAAGTAATGAGGAACCTTGAAGAAGACATAGCTTCATCTCAAGTTGTTTATGAAATATGGTTTTTTGGCTTCTAAATAAAATTTTAATTTTTCATTCCTTAGGCATCCTCCTTCCAAGTTCCTTATAGGTCTTCATTTCCACTTCTTATATCCTTTAGATATTTTTCCCTTCCTTTTTCTTTTTTCTTGGGTTGTTGCACTTTCCTCTCAAGAATTTGAGTTTTCCTTGCCCTCCTCATTCTGTATTATAATTTATTCAGTTACTTCCCTACTGTGTTGAAGAATCCTCCCAGTATGAGTGCTCCTGCTCAAATGAGAGTTTCCATTATAGGGGCTGTTACCTGTAAACTCATACTGAACCTGACTGCAGAGTAACAACTCGGGAATGATCTTTGAAATTTTACAGCAATGATTTAACTACATGATTGAAGTGGCAAACTCTTAAAGATAGTAATTTTGGTTTTAAAGTTATAAAAAACCAAATTTTTGCATTTAGATGTACTCGGAAAGCAAATTTTCATCTCAATTTAACTAACAGCTTGAAAAGCAAGTTAGTAGCTCTTAATTTTGTATCATAGAAGAAAAAATAATGTTGGGACATAATTTCAGGAGTTCAGGAATTCAGTAATGAAAGCATGTTCAATGTAGCTTGATTAGAAAGATTTCATGTCTGTTGTTTTTTAGATGCAATTTTTACTTAATGAGAAATTAATGATGTCTAAACTGGCCAGTGTAAGAAATTTTGGAATTAATGCAACATCGGATTCGTATAATTCCTCCCTTACTGAGTGCAGTGACACTTTCTTGGTACTGAAGTGGTACAGTTACAATCATTCTGCACCTGTGTATCTGGAAGTTTAAGCAATAGTGACAGCTCCATGGTTTCTACACCTGATTAATTAACAGGTGGTTATAGTATGTGTGTCTTTTTTCTGCTTCTCTAAGCCTTTAAAATGTAGGGCATTTATCATAATGGTCATTAAAATGTTGTTACATAAACAGTGTAAAAATTGTCTATTTTGAAGCACAGCATGCCATCTAGTGGACTTAGCTTGCAAACAGCACAGCAGACAGCAGAACTTAAAAACGGTGGTGAAAAAAACCTCATCACTTCTCCTAAGCTGAACTGCAGTATCCTACTATCTGTGTTTTGTTTAATGAACACCTGACATTTGTGCTTCCAAATAAACTTAGCCAAATATTGGAAATGGCATTTGAGTACTTGATATAATCCATTCAAATAAATGGAAATTTAGCTGATCTGTTTTGAAAGCTGTGCACAGAATATTAGGGGCTCTTTAATGAAAACTAACTTTCAACAGCAGAAGCCCGAGAACCTAACTACTCACTGACTCACTGTAGATTAACTCGTATTAAATATTCAGAAAGCTTTCTGTTGAAGTGAGTACATCAGCCATCCTCACACTGCTGAGTTAATACAGGAGCATTGATGTACACAGGTGTGATAACACAGATCTCTGTCTTACCAGTGCCTAATAGGAAGGGAGGAGAGAGGGCTGCATTCAACATTTCTTGCCCTTGCTCCCAAAAGACACAGAGGATTATCTCTTGCTGTATCAGTGTGATTTAAAAGGACTGAAACTAATTGTGAAACTGCACCCCAGAGGCAAGCTGGCTGATGAGCAGTAACATTCCTCTCAGACATTCTCACTGCATGGTGAATCTAGCAACCTCAAGTCTCCCAGGCCTCTTATGTACTCAATGAAGAAGGAAAGCTTTTTGAGTTTGCAAAATCTCACCTTGGTTCCCAGCTACTGCTAAGACTCAAGATCATCCAAAAGTTATGCAAAATATTCAAATGCGTTTTGGAGACATTCCCCACTCTCCATTTTTAACACTGGTGTTCACACACTAATACCTGGATTACTTCAAACTCCTAAATATAATGAAATTCACCTGGATGAAGTAAGCATTTTCCAAGGAATGTCAACTATTCACTATTTGAGAACTCTTGAAGGACAGTTGGATTTCCAAAGCAGAAGAGGAAGAACAGACAGACAGAGATGCACAGAGACACACAGAGAAAAGGATAGACAGAGACAGAAAGAAGAAGCTTCCTGATCCATAGTCCAATCTTAGTTCCCAGAAGTGTACTGGAAAAAGAAAATCATAAACCAATCTACAGCCTTTGGAAAAATCAAAGATAGTGTTAAGAACAAATCACTTAGGAGCAATGCAATTTGAAAAAGCAAAAAAAACAGGTTTCAAAGAGTGTAACTCATTCTCTCTTTCTAACTTTAACATTGGCTCATATGACCTTACAATAACATTTAGGATACATGGCACAAGGCAAAAAAAAGTGATAGAGTAGGAGGCAAACTTGCTAGAAAATTGTACACAGCGACTAAATCAGAGGTTAACCATCATAATGACAGGCAGATTTGATCAGGGTTCTTCAGTGTGTCTTTGACAGTTTTGAACATAAATCAGTTGTCAAAGTGCAGCAGAAAATGGGACTCGTGCTGAGATGTATAAACAGCAGTGTTTCTTGTAAGACTGATAGAAAAAAAAAAAAGAGTTCCACTTTGCTCATAAACCAGATAGCATGTAACAAAAAGGTGGAGAAGGACAGGAAACATGACGGACAAAGAATGACCATAGGTATGAGAGCTGTTTAGTCTGTAGAAGACTAAGATCACAGTCTTTGCATGAATAAGGGTTGTTGTAAAGAAGGCAATAATTTATTCTTGGTGTATAGGGGAAAAAGAAAAAAGCAAACACATTTCCATTACAGGAGGTTCTTAAGGACAGATTTGACAAATATTTGGTAGGAACACTTTGGACAGAATTAATTTGAAAGTAAAGGAATCAGTTATATGACTCTCAAGGTTAATTCTGGATATATTTTCTGTTACTGTAAATGACAGACATATTGACCAAACTATGAAGAGTATTTCCTGTACCCAGGACTAAAATTCCCAGAGGTCTCAGGTAAAAATTAGTCTTTTCTGTTCCTGTTGGATCTGTTGGAAATTTCAGGAAGAAATCAAGATTTTTTGTCTCTTTTTATTTTTTTTTCCAAGAGGACATAGAGAGGAAAAAAAATAAAAGTTCTTAATGGTACAATGACTGTCTCTTTATAATTTACTTGAAGTTAAAAATATTTACTTGAAGTTAAGGAGACATATCATATTTTTACAATAATTTTATAAATATTTCTAACTCTTAGAATATCAGTATAAGTTATGAACAAATAATAGCTTTAATGTAATTTTGAAATAATGATTTTGCAGTAGTGTAACTGTATCTTTCTGTCCTTAACTGGCATATGGAAAAGACTTTCAAAAAATGTTAACCTGTGCACCACCCAAATGAAGGAATCCCATGAGGGTTTATTTTGTTTCTGCTGTCCTATCATCTCACTCTTCTACAGGGGTAGGAGAAAAGTTGTAGCTTCATTCAAACAAGTGTGACTTAGTGACTTAGCAAACCTTGTCAAATGCTGAATGACCTCAGGGTAGCTGTTTCTTTCTTTATTTTTCCAATGTCTCTTAAAGGACAAACTCCTAAAACAGAGGTGTCTCCCAGCATCTCTGAGGGTCATTAAATTGAAATTAATTTGCACAGGAGTGAGGAACAAATTCTAGAGAGAAACATCCTTATGATCGACAACAATTTCCTTTTTTCTTGCCTCTCTGATGGCCTATTGATTCCCTGGTTCATACATTGGCTGCTAATGCATATTTTTGTTCTCTAGCTCTCTGTTTCCCAGGAACCTTTGTAATTGGGAAAAACTTTCATGAGCAAATAGTGTTTTAGCTGATAAAGCTAACAGAAAGTTAGCAAACAAAGCAAATTACCACAAGCAGTCACAGTTGAGCATGTAAGCAAAAGTCTCATGATGTATCTTGCAGGCTTACCACAGTTAAAGCTGTGGCTTCTGGTATTTAAACAGGGGTCAAATGGAGGAAGTGTTGTGTTTTTTTTTTTAATTACTCTATTTAATTTAAATTCTTTAAATACATTCCTTATTTAAAGATGGCTTTAGATGCTTTCCACTAATTAAATAATTTGAAAAGGTGATAGGAGATGAAGGAGAGGAAAGTAAGAAAACTGTAGAACTGGCAATATCATTAACATCATGTTATAGTTGAAAATTATTCACATTATCCTGATGGGCCCTAAAACAGTGAGGTAAGTACAGCTGAAGATTTATGAATAAAGTGACAATAACCAGGAGAAAATATCAACATACAAAGTTTATATTCTTCCAAGAAACTTGACATATCTTATCATTCACTGTGACTCCATTTGTCAGGACATATTCACATGCACTTTTTATGAAGCATGCCAGTATTTTTTATTCACTGACTAGAAAGAGGGTAGAATAAGGAAAGAGAAGAGACTGATCAAAGTAAAAAATGTAGATTTGAAATGAATTACAGAGTTAGGCAATTTTTTCATTTTTATCTTTGTTTCTCATTCAATCTTCATCTCTGTTCTATCCCATATGCACATTTCTTATCCTTGTATTAACTTGGACTAGCCATTCACCAGTGGCTGAATCTATTTCAATAACTAGAGATTCACCCCCCTTTATGCAATCATTTTCTGACACCAATTCACCTTCATATGAATTGCCTGCAGGCTGCACACTTGTACTGCATTTATTACAAAACTTATGATGACTTTTCCAGGCTTCAGCTGTAATACATCTCATGTTTATGGAGGTCAAAAGAGTCAGAAAACTGTCCTTTTGCTTATTTTCTGCAGTCCATGTCTTTTTCATCAGCATAAAATTTCAGCAGGTGTTATCCATTGTAAAAATAAGAGGAAATAAAAAAAAAAAAAGAAAAATTTAACCTGTTCTTGTGGAACAAACATTGTAACATGCAATCATATGGGTAGACAGCCTGTGACATAGCTGAAAATATATTTTTGAATTAAAACAGGGCATATGCTTAAGAATGCAGATATATTTTCAGGTGAAGGTGAACAGAAATATGCACATCTGTCTTTCTAACATAGAAGGAATATGATATTTAAACACAAAATTACAGAATTATAAAAGAAGAAAAAATATTTCCTGGAAGCAGGTCTCTTGACTTCCACTCAACTACTTTTTTTATACATGGGAAGAAAAACAGCTTCTTAACAGCTTCTCCTGTGTCTTTTTTTTTTGCAGTCTTATTCTGAGCCAAGATGTCCAATAGCTTTTGCCTGAATAAACAGGCAAGCAGAACTCAGTTCATGAGGTGAGCAATGTGCACAGAGAGAACCACATTGTTATCTCTGCTCGGCGATGGGATATTTGGTAAATCATCATGTCACTGTGTCTCACTGGAACTGGTCTGAAAGGCAATTTTAAAAAATTAATTTGTGATTTTCTTGTAAAAAAATGTTGGGTAAAAAGAAAAATGTGAAGAGTCTGAAAATTAAAAAAAAATGGCATTCTGCAGATGTGGACTACATGTTTTCACTGATAGGTGAAAGATGAGCTGCTCTTGCTTCTCAACCAATTTTTTCTGCATATTCTATCTTGTTCAAATTACAGTATCTATCACCACTTTTAATGTATTAGGCAAAAAATAAGCTCTTTTAATTTCAATGTTTTTGCAGCAATAGTGGCTCTAAACTGCCAGTCTAACAAAAATACAATTTCTCTGTGTGCACTAAATCAAAATAATTACTTTCAAATTTTATCATAAAGCTTTTCCCAATACAAATCAAGTTTCTACAGAAAGTGTTTCTTGAGTTTCTGGTTGGTCTGTCCCAGGGCTGGGAATACTCAAATGTGCTTCTTCTTATCTTATGTCACACCTTCCACCTAGATCTCGCAATTCCAGACTACGTGGTTTAGGGACAATAAAAATGCCAGGTTTTATATTCCATACTCTACAATAAAGAAACTGCAGAATTCTGGGGTCTAAATAAAATTTCCTGAGCAAAAATATCATTATAAGCTCCACCCAGAGAAAGATAAGATTATTTAACTATACTCTTCATTTTCTACTTTTGAAACAACTACTCAGCTTCACTTTTATTTTATGACCTCAAGGTTTCATTAAAGTTATGCAGTAAGGGATTTTGCCAAAAATATTCTGAATTTAGTTATATCAGTATCTTTCTAAAGAACACCACAATCAAGTGCACCAGGTGCAGTTCCTACGGTGAAAAAGGCTTAAAAGCCAAACCTGAAAAGGTTTTATTTCTGTCCAACAGACACCTAAACTCAGTAGAAGTCTGAGATTTATTCATTTTAGACATGCAACTCCCTCAGATGCAGGCTGCTCTAAAGCATGTATCCTCTGCAAGTAATGCCTTCCCAGAGAAATTGAGCAGAGCACTATGCTCTACTTTTCGGGGCCAAACATGAGTGTAGGAGGTGATGTTGGCTGAATCCTGGGAACTCACCAAAGCTCCTCTTTTGCTCCCCTCTGCAACTGGACAGGGGAGGGAAAATGGTTTGATACTGCATCATGTATCTTCTAGCTTTCGAAAAAGAATAAAGTATGCTTAATTCTTTAATGATCATGTGTGACCACCTTTATGGATACAAAGTAAATGGAAAGTTTGGAACAAATCCTCAAACTGTATAAAGAGTTTAGATTAGAGTACCACAGAACAGAATAGAACAGAACAAATAATTTCAGCTGTAAGGAACCTGCAATGGTCATCTAGGCCAACTGACCATTTCAAGGTTGTCTAAAAGGGAAGGTATATTATTAGGGACATTGTCCAAAGGCATTTCAAACACTGATAAACATGAGGCATTGACTACATCTCTAGGAGGTTTTTTCTAATGGTTGACCACCCTCCAAGGAATAAATGTTTCCTCATGCCAAGTCAAACCTCCCCTGATGTAGCTTTGAATCACTGCCATGTATCCTGTTACTGGATGCTAGAAGATCAGTGTCTCCCATCCACTTTCCCTTCTCTGGAAGCTGTGGAAAGCATTGAGGCTACCCCTTAGTCTGCTTCTCTTCAAGCTAGACAAATGTTGTGCTCTCAACTACTACTTATAGAAGTGCCTTCCAGCTCACCTGCTTTGTTGCACTCTTCTGGGTATATTCAATGCCTTCACAAGCTTTTTAGATTGGGGTTATGAGATATCCTTGCAAGTATATGTGAATTCCTGGCACAGATCTTGAGACCACATCTATAGAGTGTGGGCTTTGTGGGTTTTAAGTTCGTTTATGTTCAAATGGTCTGTCAAATGGTCAGCCAGGTCTAGATTAATTAAAAATTCAATATTCTGACTGCATCTAAGAGAAGTAGCTCTTTACTTTTTTCATTTCTTCTGTCTAGAGGTCAAAAAAATACATTAAGCTTTTGAAAATTCTCAATGCTTTGAAATAGAATGTTGTATGCACATAATTTTCATTTATTTAATAAAACCTGCTAATTTATTTTATAAATCCTGCTAATCCCACAGTATGCACAATATGGGCCAAGTGACACCAAACTTCTGACAAATACTGACACATATAGCTAAGGCACCTGGACATTATATGATTAACTGTATCCTCACATAACAATTATTTTAAATTCCTCATCTTTAATCATGACCTGTTTCAGTGATTTCATATATATTCTTCAGGGGCATTTTACTTTCCAGTCATTTTGTTTGATGTAAAAACTTTTCCCTTTCAGTGAAAAGAAAACCTCAGTTAAAATTCAAAAGGCTATCCTAGTCTTTCTTTTGTCTAGTATTGTGCATTAGTTCTGCTCAGTAGCATATCCATAGGCTTGGTATTTTCTCCTGATGGATTATGCCTTTAGGTAAATGTTCAAACATATTTTGTGTTTCTCTGAAGAATTCTGAGTGTTCTACATACTCAGATGTCAAAGATTTTCCTGAAACCGTCTCACTCAGGAAACCCTTTCCGGATCTTCATGGTTTTTCGGATTTTTGTAATTGCAGGTTGCATACTCGGCCTGCTCCCAGTTTTCCTTTATTGCCCAGGGCATAGTTCTTGGTAATTTTCTTCCCAGACTCATCTAATCCTCTGAAAAAGGAAAGGAAGCATACCAACAAGGATCCAAACCCCTTTAGAAAGTTTCTAGCTGTTTTGCAGTCAGCTGTCAGCTTTTCTGCTTGCCCACTATTTGGGCTCTTTTTCCTTTCAAAGCAGTAGCTTTCTCTTTTTTCCTAATTTCCACTAAGCATCTCCAATCAGTTTACCCTCATAGATTGCATCTTCCAGATTCCTTAGCATCAAATAAGCCAAGGGAGTTGTACTGGAGCTATTTTTAAAGAAACAGACCCTGGTATTATGCCTTGAAACTAAGATTGTAAGTCAAATAATTCTTTGAATTCACTTTATGAGTGTCTGAGGCACAAAGACTGACAATGCCAAGCTTATTGAATAAACAGATATTAGATATGTAATAGGAAAATGAAGTGTGATCAAAATATGGCACAACATGAAGCAAAATGAAATGAAATACAGCTTGCTGAACATTGCCTAGCACAACTGGATAAGGTGGTAACAGAAAAGAGGATATTTTTCATATAAAGCAGCAATCAATGCAGCAATAACACAAGAAAGTTTCTCCAAAAGCTGCTGAGTTGCTAATGGAAAAATTAGTAAGAAAATAAAGATCCCCAAAGAATATAATAAATCAGGGCTCCAGGGTCCTAAAGTACCTCTCATGCACAGAATGTAATGACATTTCATTTCCTACTTTTCTGCCAGGAATGTCAGGCCAGAAGAATGATATAGAGCCTTATAAAACTTTCTGCTTCATTTCTGTACTGGATATTTAGCAATGTGTATTCAAATAGACTAACAACAAAGTAGAAAGTAATGTTTTCTTATTTAATATCCCTATTTTCTGTTCATAAATACTTCAAGACTTCTTATAGTGATGTGCCATTTTCTACAAAAAATTAGCCAAGGGCTATGTGTGTTTTCCTCATTATTCAACAACTGAGCAGTACATTTACTTCTGATTTGATACATAGAGTGAATTTACATGTCATAATGCAGTTAGAGATCGAGACACTAGATATTGTGGATGGCACAATACAAAGTTATAAAGACATCATTTGTATGAAAGCATGTTTTATAGACTGTTAGGCAACCTCTAGTTTAATGCTGGTGTCTGCAGCCTGTGGCCTACAACTGTTTTTCTAGTATGTTGATTGTTTTGGATCTGTTTCTGAGGTATCTAGTTCCCACTTGACATTATAAAAGCAGCTTATACACCTAATTTTAAATACGGATGTGGTGTGGGACAGGAACCAGAAAGTTAAGTTTTGCAATGTTCAGTATGGCTTAAAAACTTCCTTTCTCGATTTAGATTTCTGTCTAATGTATAATAAGGGAAATCTGTCTGACAACTTGATGCCAGTTTTCTCAAGAATCAATCTATTTTGAGCCATGACTGCAGCAAAGTGATTCCACATAGACCAGTTTACAGCTTTTAGATTTCTGTACATGTCCCCATGAATTGTTTGACAATATTTTTTTCCAAAACGAAAGTACAAAAAATTAATTACAATAACACATATGCATAAATAAATAGTCTAAATGTTAATTCACAAGATACAGTCAATAGTTCTGGTACCTGGACTTTAGTTCATTCAGGATATTTTTAGTGGGTGAGCCAATACTAACAACTCAAAAAATTCTATTTAAGGGCAGCTATAAAATGAATTTACAATGATAGTCATATTTTATATGGTATTTGGTATAGAGATATATATTGGAGATATATTGGTATATAGAGATATATTGGTTTTACTGAAATTAAAATCAAGTATGAAAAGACATTAAAATAAAGTTTCATTTAAAGCTTCTAGTGAAAAATTTATGTAGTTTTATTTTGTTTTACAAAAAGAACTAATAATGTATTCAAAATATAAGAGAAAGTCCCTCTCCAGCACTTAGACACCTGAATACTAAAGATATTACTACTTAATCACTGTGGTGCTATGAAAAGATAGGTCCTATACAGTGCATTGACTTGGACTGAACTAAAAGCAAGGGCTTTAGGCATTTGGATTCATTTATTTTCTTGAACTCCTGTGTAACTAATCACCAAGGAGATTATCCACCATATATTTCTTTCTTGGTTCACCTATTATAGCCTATATAAGCTAGTTAATATAAAGCGAACAGAGATTAGATTGCGATCACTCCACTTACCCAATTTCATTCAGTAACTAGTTTCAAAGAAAGGCAAAGCACATAAAAAGTGTATGAAATTGCTTCTGTGTATGCGTAAAATTCAAATAGGCTGGGATATGTCACTAGGGAAGAGACACAGCTTGGAAAAAGGGTGAACATGGATGGAATAATATACTCAGGTGTATAAGAGACAGAAGGCATAGGAGCTGACAGTTCTTAAGCTCTTCCAGTGAAGGAAGAAGGGATGATTGGCAGAAACAAGGAGGGTACAAGTTTGGAGCAAAGAAAGGCAAGTTTTTTGGGTTTGTTTTTTTTTTTTTAATGCAGCAGGCAGCAGAGCTGTAAAACTCCTTGCCAAAGGACATTGTGGTTGTAAAGATTTGCCAAGGTTCATGAGAAGCTTGGATGGCCACGTGGAAGAGTCATGCAGTGGGGTGATTAAGGATAGAAGTCAGCCGGTACTCCAGAAACCCCTGAGCTGAAATCAATTGAATTTGAGAGCATAATTTGAAGCCACATGCCTGCTCTGTCCATACTTTTCCTTGAGTACCTGCTTATGATCAGTCAGAGCCTTCAGGAGACAGACTTTGTATCGAGATGGATAAATGGACTGAAACTATATTTCTGTTCTTATGTCTCAATCCCATAAATTTCAGAAAAGTGTTTGTTGTTCTATAAAAAGACAGAGATGCTTGTACACATCTCCACTCTCATTTTCTTATCCATCATTGCCTCACCAAACTTGATTCCTTCCAGTAGACACCTGGGAATGGATTTCCTGCTGGGCTAATTACTCTAAAAGCTGACAAACCTGTCAACTGCTCTCACCACAGCAGCTGTTCAGACATTCCATTATATATACCCCGTGTAATTCTCCCCTGTTAACTTGCCAAACAGCATGCAGTTGGCTGAGAAAACAAGTCATGGCAATTGTTCCTTTATGACTTGCATGCACCACCTCCTCAGCAACTTAGATCACAAAAACAGTGTGTGTTTCTTAGCTATATTGCCTGTGCACTCTTGCCCACATCAATACAGATAATGATGCAGTCTTCTGGTAATGGAACAGGTAATTACACAGCTCCCACAAATATTCTAATATTACTCATCATTTCATACAGAAAAATACGTTAAAGGTTGTTACTCTGAGCCAATTTTGATAATTTCATGAGCTTATATTTCTCTCTGCAATTAGTCTGTGTACATTGTCAATTTAATCACTAAACAATGGCTTCAGACAAAGGCTACACTAACTTGGAATCAAGTTTAGGATTAAATAACTGCAATGGCATTTCACCTTTTAGAAAAACAGTTAAAAGAAATTAATATACACATAGGCATTAAAATAATTGTTTAGGGCGTGCAAACAACCCCACTTCTGCCGTAAAACAAGGCCATAAAGTACTTATATTTGTAAAACACTATATTTTTGCATATTTTCAAAACCTGAATTACCTCCGAAGAGAATTTTTTTTAATCTATTTGGGATTCTTCTGGCTAAAATATTTTTTGAAATGCACTATCGCTTCCATTCACACTTCCACTGCATTTATCTTCATATTACGTAGGTCCTGATGTTTTGATGTTTTTCATTACTAGAAACAATGCTTACATGAAATTGCTAAAATTCATTTGAGGCTGACATCAGCACAGATGCTTCAATATTCACTTGCAGTTCTCAAAGAATCTAATTCTTCCACCCAGTTTAATACTGGTGGGAATCAGGTGGGAAATCAGGTGGGAATATTCCCTTTTATCTTAGACACTTATTTCAATGAAAAAGAGGCCAACATCTTAAGCACCAAAAGAAAATATTTACATACGGAGTCTTCAAAGGTGTTCACATTTGCATGCCTTTCTGAAGTCATGTGTTGAGGGGCAATGGTGTTCTAACTGATGCTTCTATAATGTTAAATAAACCTAGTCCATAGAATGATGTAACACTGGCATAATATAAATTCTTGTAATATCCCTAATAAGCACAAAGTATATGAATTCTCTTACTTCTGTATATCCATTGCTGTCATGTTTGTTTTTCCTCTGATATTGTATCAATGAAGTGTTCTGTTACTGCAAAACTTCTTTCTTATACTACCTCAGGCTGTGAAAAATGTTATTTTTATTTCTATTAGAAAAATATCACAACCTGTCTATTAAAATTAACCACTAGCATGTGAACTGCAAGTTGCTTGGCAGCACAATGTTTGAGCTAGTAAAGACCATTCCTCCCTCCCCAACCTCCTAAACAGAGAAGCAAGCCATTGTAAGCCTGAGTTCCTTACTAGAAATATTTTTGCCATTTACAACTGTCACAGAGGGTCATTTAGAAGTCAACCAGCCTGAACTTTACCTTCACCCAATAACCCTCAAAACTATTCATTATAACACTCTCAGCCTTAAATGGAACAAAGCAGAAGAGAAAACTATTAAGCAAGAACAAAAGCTACAATGAAAGTAGAGTTTGTAACAGCATTCTTGGTAAGATGATATTTTTTCACTTCAGAAAAGTAAAAGCAAATATGACCAAGAAAAAGAATAATTGGTCTGAAAATCATCATAGTGGAAACAGTGCTAAATACAGATAGGAAGTAAACTATAAAAGGGCCTTGGGCACAAACAGAAAAGAGGCAATTATTTTATGACTCCATTTCCTCCCTTTTAGTTACTGAGATTATAAATATATTTTATTGCTCTGGCCAAGCAGTCACAGAAGTCAAGATGTCTGTTTGTGCTTGTGCAAGTATAGCCAGGACAGTATTTGTCCTGGCAAGCAATTCCTTAAACTTTGACTAATGACATCTAGCAGGTCTTATTTCCTAAGGGAAAGATTAATTTCTCATTAATGAGAATTGTAAAGATGATATCACAATTCATTACCCAGCTCACTGCCCAGGAAAAGACTTAAGGAGGCAAGTGCTCTGCCTCAGAACTGATTTCTTTTTTTCTTTTTTTTTCCTTTTTTTTCAATTGATTAAGTTATGTAAACTCAGAATTCTTATACTGTTGAGTGGATGAAAGTAGCTGTATGAAAATCCTCTCTTACAACAGCATATGCAAACGCCAACTTTTAACTCAAGAAAAGGACTCCAAATCCCTTGCCTTGTGTCAAAGAGCACTTCATCAATTGCAATGAGAACCAAAATAGAAGTCCTGCTGCCAGAAGCTCATTTAAATGCATGGAATATATTCCTTCCCCCACTCTCCACATACACATTACAGCAGGAACTCTGAAAAGAATTTACCTTTACAACTTTTGCCATGTATATCTTCCTTTTGGCAATTCCAAGCAATCTATTCAATCCAGACCCTTGGATATACCATCTTTTACACCAAAGACTTGCAAACTACTTAAGAGTAAGCAGCTGTCTGACAAAATAAAGCAAGGATACTTGTCAATTTAGGACAGAAAATACAGACAGTTACCATATGCAACTTTAAAAAAAATGGGGCAATATCCAAACTGGAATGTGGCCAAGACACTAGATTTAACAATTCTATTCCCACAGGCTCTGAAACACTTATTTCTTAATCCACCAAATCTACTTTAATTGTGTGTAAGGAAATGTCTGTGTTAAAAGAAAATAACAGGGGTTACAGTAGTTCTTTTACAGCTCTTTGTCTACATATATCACTCAAGTTTCCTCACAACTATTAAACTTTCAAATTACTTATTTTTTCCAATATGTTCCTGTTGCCTAACATATTTTCTCAGTTACTCTGCTTCTCTTGACTCTACTTAATTTTCTGCTGTCTCTTCCTGCCTGCTGCTCACCATTCTAACCCTTTTACTGGTACCTTCTGAAGTTAAGGGACCAGAGAAAAGGATTCTTTCTGCCAGTTGTCCAATAAAAACAGTGGAATAAATAGATGTGACTGAACAGAAATCTTGTCCTACCATGTAATATATTATTTTTTACAGCATTTATCCTTACAACTTTTGCAGTTTCACATAGGTCCACAACTTGTGCATCAGATCAGTCCCTCTTTGAATAATTGGCAGACAGCATGCTTTTTAGGGACCCCTGAAACATAGATTTTGAACAACAAAGGATTCCTTTCTTTGAGACAACATCTTTCAGATGTTATTCTTTTCAGCACTTCCACCAACAAGAAAAATAATCATTCAATTTTCTGGGAATCAGGAGAGATCACGTATATTTAACATTTGCTTATATCAGTTTTTGTTCTGTTTTTGAAACATCATTTGATGATGTAGTCTCTGCCATTTTATTCAGAGATAACAGTGGAGCTAAGCATGAAGAGATTGATAGTTACTTTGTCAAGTGCTGTATCACCATTAATTAAATCCACAGATTAAAAGTTATATATACAATATGTACAGTAATAAAAATATTATGCTAATTAAAATATTATCTTCCATTTAAGCAAACTAGTTTATTTTTTTCAAAGTGAGACTTAAAAAATGGGCCAGCACTAAGGGATTGGGAATGGCAACATTTTTGCAGAAGTGCATGTTATTTAGAATCTCATTTACATTCATACATTCTTAAAAGTCTCAACTATTTAGAATAGCATATCCAAAAAACATGCTGTGACCTTCTGCAATAGCCACATATCAACATTTTAGAGAAGTTTATATGAAACACATTGGCACAAGTTAGCCTTCTGCAGTGTCCATATAAACTACATTTGCACAACACTGAAGAGTGGGGTGGAGTTCTGATTTCACTCCTGGCAATGGTGCTTCAGAGGCTGTGGAGCATAATGTCAATTCAACACCACATGGCTGCTTCTGAAGAGGAAGTAACTCATTAGAATAGGGCGTAGTCTACACAGATGTTTAGCCTGGAAGCCACAAGAGTCGCTGGAAAATAAATCAGTTATAGCTAGATGGGTCTTAATTCTGTGTTTGCAAGTGTATAGATTTTCTTTTAAAAAAACCCCAAACCTGAAACAAAAATTAACTACAAGCAAGCAGATAAGAAACCCTGTGAATATTTTATCAAAAAACAAACAAACAAACCTACTATTTCCATTTTAATCTGAAGGTGAATTTTAATCCAAATACAGGTCCTCTTTTCATTTTATAAAAAGCTTAAGTGAAAGTTTCTTAAACTGAATTTTAAATTTGAAAAGTGATGTGAATTACCTGTTCCATACTCTGGCTTCCCTTAAGGTTCTTCTTGTGACTGAAGCCTTTGTTTAGGGAAAGTGAATGTGATTTGATTAGATGGGATTAAGTTTGACTAGATTCACCTGCCTCCCAACTTTCATGTATTCACTTTTCTTGTTTTAAGGAATGGGTAGCCTACAGCAATATAAAAGGGCAAAAAAAAGCATTAAGAAAAAAAAATTAAAATAAGGTAGTATGAGCATACTTCCAACATCTTATTCCATTTTACCTAGGAGTTTAATTGCTCATGCAGAGCAATTGCTTCCCATGCAACAGGAGTGATGACTCCTGCAGCAAAACTGAGCAAATATAGAAAACAGGGCATTTTACAAAAGCATGCAATCTGCAACTAACAATTTTCTATGTCAATTTCAGTTACTATCTCTTTCTTTAATATTTTTGAGAGACTGAGAAATTGATTTCACACTAAAAAAGATTTCCAAAGGCTTTATCTCTCACAGAGGCACCCAACTTCTGTATATGAGCTCTGCTAAGATGGCTTACAGGATGACTTGATTTTAGTATCTCTGACAGCCTGAACCTTGTTCCTAATGCAGTGTCCTCATTTTCATAAGAATGCATTAATAAATAAAGCTATTGAATAAAGAGTTAAATCTCTATGGCAGCATGTGGGTACTCAACACTTGAAATACTTCATCCTGCTTTATCTTTTTTATCTTATATTTTAAAAGGCTTAAGCAATTAGTATTTTAATAAATGTTGCTTTTCTAATTGATCTTTTATATAATTCAGAAATGTAGAAAGAGAAATAATTTTAAACCATACCTGTAATTTGATGAGAGTATTATTACTTCTCATTCTTCAAAAAGAGGAAGAAACAAAAATTACTTGCTTACAAACTTTGCCCTGCAAGGTTAGGATTTTGACATATATATTTGTCACAAATCCAGCAGTTTTTGTCCAGGCAGTCACCTTCCAATTATTGGAGAGATAGTAAAGACAAAAAGTTCATAGTTCTGGCAGAGATGTCTGTGATTTCTGGTAGATATCTGTGTTCCCACTTAAAGATCTGGTCATTCTGGTAATATCTGTTCACATGGAGTCTAGGTTTAAGCTCATAAGTAAGTCAAGATTTTAAAAATTTGTACTCAGCGTAGCACTAAAAAATTAGTTTACAAGTGTGTGGGCACAAAAAGAATCAGTAAGTTTAACTGGACAATCCCACTTTTGAAATTCTTGCCATGGCGCTTTGGTTTTACAGATTTATGTAAACTGATGTCTATTTCATTAAATAATTCTAAAATAATGAAATAATTGCAAGCATGAGTTACTGGAAGTATAGCGACATTTTCCCTGCCAAGTTTTATGGTGCCATTAAATGGTTTTGTAATAGCTCATTAAACAGGCACTAAAATATAATCTCAGAGCCATCTTCTGCTCTCCCCAATGGAAATATCAGCATATGGCAATTGAAATAAACATTGATTTAGTTTAAGTTTCAGACTTTATTAGATAATTTCATTATTTTGAAGGTCTCTAGTTTATGAACCATCATCATTCTAACATAATATTAATGAAAGCTGGGCTAATTTTTATTCCAAAGCCACCTGAGTTGTCTTTTTTTGTATTATTTGTTGAGTTTCTTTTACTGAGAGCTGGTAAGGTGTGTGTGTGTAATGTCAATTCACAGAAAAACATGAAGAAAACTTGTGAAATGTTTGAGAGTAAGAATTATTTTTAAAAAACCTCAAACTTGACAGTATGAAAATTCTATTGTATCAAGAACCAAAATCTCTCCTTGACATTCTCTTTCATCTCTCAAGATGCTCCTAATTTTAACATTGTTCTCTGACGTGATATTCCACAAGATCCTTACCTCATTTAAACATTAGAATGGAAGATCTCCATTTAGAAAACACCTACTCAACATTACATCCAGCTCTCATTGTTTGCTCCTGAACTTAAACATCATTTAAACTTTGTCTACTTATACATAAAACTGAAGTCTCTAAAATTTTTCTGGAAGTGGCTGTATTACTTCCTCTCCTCTCGCTATCAAAGTTCTTTTCTCTGCTAGGGGAAGTTTCAGGTTTAATAATGCATTTGAAATGGAAGAAGTTTCATGGAAAAACTCTTGGTTTTCCCTGTTTCTTTAACACTGATGAAACTCTCATTTGTTAATTTTTACTTGAGATTTTCTTGTAATAGTTCTGAATGCGTTACTACAGCTGATGAATTTCTTTAGTAACAGCTATGGAAATTGAAGAGCGTGCAGTTATTTTAGTCTTGTAAATGACATTAAACACAAGGTTCTGATTCAACACTGGGTTTTGGAATCTAAAATTCTACTAGATTGCATGGGTGTACTTACATCCAGGCAAGAAGTTGGGAAACTTGTCGCTTGATGTTACCTACCTGCCTGACCTGTCTAAACATGGAATGCTGTTGGACACATACCTCCCAGAAGTTTGCAGCTCTGCATAGCCAGGAAGAACTCTGCTTTTACATGGTTAAAAGCCCAGGCTCACTGTGAGCCACAACTCAAATGAAAATATCAGGGCAGTGCACATTGTTTCATAGCTCAGTAAATAGACTAATTAGACTAAGGCAAATTACACCTGAGGTCATTTTTGCCTACATCTGTCCTAGTCCAAGGAAGTTCCTTTATCCCTAGTAAAGGCAGCTGTGTGAGCAACAGCCTTCCCACAATCAGCCTTCCCCTGATCTTCTGAGCAGCCAGGAAAACAAGCACATACACAGAATTCCAGACATAAACTGTCCAAGGGGAAGTAGTGTTTTACTTAGTTATGATTTTGTGGGGGTAGGGTTTTTTATCAGTTATAAATTTTAAAAACTACATCATTTTAACATCCTTTTAAAAGTCCCTCCCCTTTAGCATTTCAAATTCTTGCTTCAAAACCTGGAGGTTGAGGTGAAGTTGAAGTCAGGGGAATTATTCTTCTATTATGAGAAAGTTAAGTGCTACTTCTTCATTGGTACAAAAAGGCTGGTGATGTTGTCCCATTAGTTTATGTTTCCATTTTCCTGAAATTTGCTCAGATGAGGAAGAGCACATTGATGGTGCTTTTTAATTAAGGATTGTAAAGTAAGGTCTTCTGATTGAAATTACCAGATGCTTTCATTACTAGGGAGTGCTACAGTCACAGCTGAGTGGCTGTCAGCGTTATCTATTGCTATTTGGATGGCTTTACATGTTATAGTTAATTTAAGATCCTGTGAATTATTAATTACAGATTATATCAGCCAAAGCACTAAAATCTCAAAAGTTTATTGTGAGAACTGTCATTTTGGTGTCTGGCTGTAGAAGAGGAGTCTTCATGTAGTACTACATAACAATTTAGCTTTTTCTAAACGGAACAGAGCAATAACACAGATGTCCAAAACAGGTCATTCCTGGTGTTCTAGATGACATTTATACTTATATTCAGGCTTCACAATTCAGTCTTAACAGCCTGGAACATCCTCTGAAGGGTGAGGTTGTCTAGACTCAAATGTGCAGAGCAAGGTACTATTTTTAATTATGTATTTTAAAGCAGACCTATGGCATGCCTCCTTTAGTGCAGTAGATTCTGTAATGTGAGGGTGTTCCAACATACAGTGCCCATAGAGTGCTCTTCCCAGCAGGCATGCTGATTTCTTCACTGGCTCCTGGTTTAGTTAAGATTTCAGTCTTTTTCTAAATATACAATTTAGATTTTATCAGCAGGAAAATAGGTAGAGAAATAAATATTTCAAATAATTTTACTGTTAAATTTTATTGATAAAATTTTATATTTATCAAGTATGGAAAATCTAATTTATAGTCAAACAATGCTTGACCTTTATAGATGTTTTGGTTTAACTCCAGCCTGCAACTCAGCCCCACACAGCCACTTGCTCATTCCCCAGAAGTGGAATGAGGGCGAGAATTGGAAGGGTTAAAGTAAGGAAACATATGGGTTGAAATCAATGCAGTCTAATAGGTAAAGCAAAAGCAATGCACACAGACAGAGAAAAACAAGGAATTCACTCAGGTTCAGCCATCCCCAGGAAAGCAGGACCCCACCATGCATAGCAGTGACTTTGGAAGACAATTGCCATAACTGAACATCCTGCCATCCTTTTCCTTTCCCCAGCTCCTATCCCTAAGTGTGATGGCAGATGGTGTGAAATATCCCTTTGGTCAGTTGAGGTCAGATGTCCTGAGAGAGCCCCCAAACTACTGGTGAGATGGGGTGGGGTGAGGAGCAGAAATGACCTTTACTCTGTGTAAGCACTGCTCAGCAATAGCTAAAACAACCCTGTGGTATCAACACTGTTGCAGTCCCAAATCCAAAACATAGCACCTAGTGCAAGCTGCTAGGAAGAAAGCTAACCTTATCTCATCCAAAAGAAACAGAACAGGGGAGAGAATGTTCATTCAGAACTTAAAGGCTCTGAATGAGTCATTTGATAGATATGATGAAGTGGCACACACATGATGTACTGTCACGCTAAGCATGAAACCTAGATGTCTTAAGTCTCAATAGTCTTTTAATTTGGAGACTGTCAACATTTTATAGTTTGGCAACAAGTACTTTTTATCAGAAACAATCATCTGTATTTAATTTAGTGGTAACCTAAATACCTGGAAGATGGCAACAGAATTTTATTAGCTATTCTACTAAGAAAAAAAATGAAAGAAATTAGAAAATCATAATCCATTTATTGTATTGAAACAGTCTCATTAATATGTTCCCATTTGTACATGAGTAAAAAATGTATAAGACAACTTTTTAATGTGTACTTCATACACTACACAAATGTGTGAAGATTCTTTTTGCTCTTTTACATTGTTTGTTCTATATATAATTAAAATAAGTTGTTTTATTTTGAAGAAGAAGAAGTGGAAAAAATTTCTGGCTTTACTAACGGATGAGGATATCTATTTGTCTATATGCATGCACTCTTACTCTTTAGCAGCTTTCTGTTATCCACTGAATTCAGTGATGTACATTTATGTATGTATAGATGCATACATGTGCACACATACATGCATACTTATTTATTCTCATATCATTAAATAGCATGATTCTGTTACAGTAATTTTTTTTTTATGTACAGACAAGTTACTAAAAATTATAATAATTTTCAGCTTCATCTTTTCTTTATCTTCTTCTTGAAGTAATGAAGCTGATTCTTCCAAGGTTGAAAATATTGGAGGGTTGTTTATTTTCTCAGTGTTAAGAGGCTGGAAGACAAAATCAGTCAATAGTCTCAGGAGGTTTGCAGATGTTCATTTAAAAGCATTATTAAGAAAAGCAGCAGATGTATTCTCTGGCAAACAGCTTAAGTTTCTGTGACCCTCTGTTTGTACCTCAGAAAGCTAATTTATTAAACAATGAGGTGCATAAGACCTGTTCTGTTCCTCTGTGGAAGAAGGTTACTGCAATAAATACATTGTCCAGCTGCAATGAGAAACAACGCAAAATATTTTCCCTGTAAGGCCATATCCTATATGGAATTAAACTGCAATCCCCCAGGCTTTCTAAGCAAAGATAATAGCTGTCTCACAGGCTCAATCATTTGACAGACAAAGGAGAAAATAGCACTTTATTTCAGGCCAGGTGGGCCTGTGGTAGCTGGTATTGGTACTAGTGGTTTTATGGGTGGCATAAATCTTTATCATGACAAACAAGACAGCAGGGAAAGAGGAAGACACAAGTTCCTTTAGGAGCAATAGTATGGTGCTAGATGGCAATATGCCATAAAATGTAAATTTATATATGATCTAAGATGACTACTTCTGGGTTCTTTTTTAGTGGAGAATGAACAGGCTTTTCTTGGATGCAGTCATCTGGAAGAGAATATTTACATTTCACCAATATTTTTGGGAAGTAAAGGTGTCAATTTATCTTTAATGACTACAAAAAAAGGTGAAAAATCTAGCTCAAACATAAACATTGGCAGTCTAGGCAACAGAGGCCTGATTTAATTAGCTAAACATCAGGCAACAGAGGCCTGATTTGATTAGCTAAGTGTAGGCATCTACTGCAATCTGAGATGTTGCAGGTAGTTTGAGGAATTTGTGTGAGGGTGACACACAACTCTGTATATGTCATATATCTCAAGGAGATTTCAGCCATTCTGAAGTGGCAGCTTGAGACCAGGCAGATTCACAAAGGAGTTCTAAATGCCTATGACTAGATAAATTAACCAAGTCCCTGAATCTCTGTGGTATTAATACCACACTCTCTGGTTGCTAAGAATTTATTTAGATTGAAAATTCATGTCAATAATATTTAAAACTTTTCCATATTGCTAGTAGTCAGAGTTTGAGAGTCTGTTACTATGAAGTAGCTATTAGTTTGCACCTTTAATAATTAGCATTTGCAATCCATAATGAACATTTACACAGCACTCCACAAGTGGTTGTTCATATGTGCTTGTTCATGCAAAATTAATTTTGTATTTTGAGAGCCAGAATTTCAACTAGCTTATATAAATATAAATTCACTGGAATTGATGGAGTTTTCAAAGTTTACACCAAATGAGACTTGACACAGAATGAGGTTATGCAATACATTTTACCAGTGCAGCTTGATACTTTTGGTATGAATACTTAATTTGGTCAAGTGAGCGAGCAGAAGTCAGTTTTTCCAGTACTAATGAGGTTTTTATTTTCTTTGGACTGTGGTTACAAAATGACTTATGAGGTTCAGTGTTCTGCACCTGTCTTTCCTTCTTGTTGAGCTAGAAGTGCTAAGATCCCTCAGACAAGCTTTCCCACAAGAATTTGTTAACTCATGGCTTCTGGCTGGATGCTCAGGCCTTCCTCTAAGTTTTTCAGCTTCCTGGCTGTCCTTCTTCACCACTGGATTTTTCTGGCTGTTGGCCATCACTAGTTCTGCTCTCTATTTCACCTCTTTTCTGTAATATGTTTTTTCTCTAACTGCTTATGGATAGGAGATTTATTTCTAAAACTTTCTCCTTTTTCTATTTCCCAAACTGATGATCAAGCATAAAAATTTATTTCAGGTTCTTTTCAGCTTGTCCCTTGACAGGGAGCAGCCAAAGGGTGGAGTGAATTTAATGAGAGAAGAATACACTATTCTCAGCTGGCCCAACACTAAAATGTGGCCGCAGCTATATTTGCTCTCAGTCTTTCTGGACTTTGAGAAGTTTGAGGACCGAATAGGAAAAACTGGCAGAAGTCTCTGAATGATATAAAAGTCAAAATAATGGGGTAGGTTGTGAAAAAGACTGTATCACCTTTCAAATGTCCTTTTAGCAATATGGGAAGTGTTGTAGTGCATTTTTATATTTTGTAATACTTTAAAGTAGTTTTGTTTTGTATTCCCATATTTTTCCCAAATGGTTTATCCCAGACTGTACCCCCCTCCCTTTACCTGTGTTATCCCTCTCCCGGGATGAGATCATCCCCAAACCCCCACCCTGGCTCTCTGTCAATCACTCAGCATCCCATCCCCTCCATCCAGAAGCTTCGGTCCAGGTCGTCGAGTGATTGTCCAGAGGCCAGGGGTCAGCCCCCCAAGCCTTGCCCCATACGCTGTCCTATAAGTCTATCCCCCAGTACCCATCCCTCAGGGTCACTCATTGGTTGGTAAAATGTTATCTGCTTTTGGCTTCCACCGCCCTTTAAATGTGACCTTGGCCCATCTCCCGGGGCTCTCGGCAGGAAGCCCCCTGAGGTGCAGGAGCTCCTTCGGGACTCCTAATAAAACCTTGGATTAACCCCTGCTAAGAGTCGGCCCTTTGTCTTCTACCGATGTCTCTGGTGTCTCTTGCGCTGCACAGGCGCCCAGCCCAGGTGCCCTCAGCACCCTCGGGGCACAGAGAGTGTCTCCCTGTCAGCCCAGGTGCCCTCAGCACCCTCGGGGCACACACAGACAGTGTCTCCCTGCCAGCCCAGGTGCCCTCAGTACCCTCGGGGCACACACAGACAGTGTCTCCCTGCCAGCCCAGGTGCCCTCAGCACCCTCGGGGCACACACAGACAGTGTCTCCCTGCCAGCCCAGGTGCCCTCAGCACCCTCGGGGCACAGAGAGTGTCTCCCTGCCAGCCCAGGTGCCCTCAGTACCCTCGGGGCACACACAGACAGTGTCTCCCTGCTGCCAGCCCAGGTGCCCTCAGTACCCTCGGGGCACACACAGAGAGTGCCTCCCCCCAGCCCAGGTGCCCTCAGTACCCTCGGGGCACACACAGAGAGTGCCTCCCCGCCAGCCCAGGTGCCCTCAGTACCCTCGGGGCACACACAGACAGTGTCTCCCCGCTGTCGGCCATGTTGGGGCTGCTCCCCCCAGTGTCTGCCGACCCGGGACTGGCCGAGGGCTCCTGAGAGGCTCGCAGAGAGACAGAGACAGGGAAGCAAACAGAATGCAGCTGCACCCTTGGAAAACAGAATGGATTAAGTTCTCTTTGTTTTTGCCATTTATTTAAAACAGATAGAAACTAATTTAGATCTCACAAACCTTGTTGGAACCAGAGACAACTTCATTAAAGTCAGTAAACACCTCAATAAAAATGGAGGTAAAAGGTAATACAAATTCTAAAAGAATCTAGACTCATAGAATCAGAATAGCCTGAGTTGTAAGGGACTCATCAGGGTCATAAAGTCCAGCTCCTGGTCCTTCCTGAACCCTCTCAGGCTGGTGCTGTGACCACTTCCCTGAGGAGCCTGTTCCATTGTCCAGCCACTCTCCTGGTGAAGAACCCTTTTCTAACATCCAAACTAAACCTACCCTAAAACAGCTTCAGGCCATTCCCTCAGGTCCTGGCACTGGGTACCAGAGAGAAGACATCAGTGTCTGCCCCTCCTGTTCCCCTCAGAAGGAATTTGCAGACTGCAATGAGGTCTTCCTCAGTCTCTTCTTCTCCAGGCTGAACAAGTCAAGTGACCTCAGCCACCCCTCATACAGCTTTCTGTAGAGGCTCTTCCCCACAGAAAATCTTTAATAAAGATACCTGAGTCTTTAGTGCTGGAATGTGGTGTTCTCTTTGACAGCTGTCCATATTTAAAGCAAAATGAGAATACATCAGCTACCAAACCAGAAATCTCCACTCTTTTATATTTGTGTTTGATTATTTAAGCAAGCCATTAGGTAAAGGGTGTTGGGACATCAATACTGCTTCTATAGCTGAATGTTTATCAGAAAGAAGAAAGACCAGGCAAAAGCAGAAAAGTATTAGTAAAGCCATCAAAGAGCATGAGGGATGAAGGAAACATTTGAAATACAGACATGCTAGGGTGAACATGCAAAGGTAAGGGTTCACAGAGCACTCACACGGGGAAAAATACCAAAATTGTGACTTCTAGATACAATTAATATAAAATATTTTCAAGAGAACAAAATTTATCATTCTCCACTAGTTTTTACATCATTAGAGTTCATGGTGGATCCAATAAATAACATTTGTAAACTCAATGACAATTTCTAATAGATAGTAAGATCAGATACATTGTATTGCTGATTCACAAGGACAGATAGGATTAATCAGTGTTAATTTTTGTAATCTTGATATTTTCAGCTTGTCCCAGAATTAGGATATATTCAAAGTATTTAATTTCTTTCTATATAAAATCTAGTTTGAATGCCACCTTGCTCACCTTTGATGGATACAGCTTCAATATCCATGTTTAATTCTTACTTTATGCACTAGGGGGTTCCCTTTCCCTCCTATTATGTACACATTCCCAAGTAGTTTTAACATCTATATTTAAGCTAACAAGAAAAAAAACCATCAAATGTGGTTTTGATTTGCTGCTATTTTAGGTAAGGGTATTTATTCAGCAAAAATTATTTTCACTATATGAAGAATTTAAACTACAATCTTGTCTCTGATAGAAGTATATGTAACATTATCCTGTATTTTTATTTTTCTCATTTACATATAAATATGTTTTAAATTTCTTGAGCTGTATGCAATTGAAATTTTCTAAAATAAATTATATTTTATACACTTACTACTTACTTGTGGATATAATACTTTTTTAAATCTCAAACAAAAACACCAAGAATATAGAATTATAAAATTTTAATAAAGTTATAGTAAAGTAAAAAACATAGGATAAATAAATATGGCAGAGTAAATATGACCTCCTTCTTGTTTTACAGATTAAAATCAACTGACTGTAGATTTGAAAACAGCATGTCATTGTGGTTTCTTTTTGAAATTTAGAAAAAACTAATCATTCAAACTATATGTGCTATAGCATTATATTTATACACAATTATTATACAATACAGCAGAGATTTTGTTTGGGTGGATGGGGAGTAATGTCTTCAGTGTTTTGTGATGTCTGTAAGGGTTGAGACTAACTTCTGTTTCATTATAGACTTTACACTCGTAGAAATTTCTGTCTTGCATTCGGGATATGGCAGTAAAGGGAATGTTTTAGAAGACTTTGGGAAAGGGTAAAACTCTAAAGACATGCAATGTTGGTCCACTATCTTACAATATCTTACTAATAACAGTAGCAGTTCCATTCAAATCTTCTGTTACAACCAAATTTCTGAAACATTCATGCATTATTTATAGTAGAAAGATCGGTTGTAGTATAGTGATCCATTTGTTAAACACGCTTCTGTTTCTTGTTGTTTCTGTCTTTTCCATGCACCCAAGTCTAGGATAATCGAAGTAGGATTCAGTGACAGACTGAAGATATCTGTTATATATTGTGTATATGTATCAACTCAACAGACACATAGCTAATACAGTAATTTAGAGGCAGATAGCTTTCCAGTTGAAAACATCTAGGTGTTTTTGTTAGGGTGAGCCAAATATTTCTCCAGCCTCTACTGGCTTCTTTAATTACATTTGTATTTTGATCACAGAGTAAACTGGACATACCAGACTACACAGGCAAAGATACTACTGTATCTACACTTAGAACCTGAATCATCTTCCTGAAGTGTTTAAAGAAAAAGTACTGTCTTTTCCTGTCTAATTTCAGATAGGAAAAAGTATCATGGGCTTAGTTACTTACATGTCATACAGTCAGTGCCACTTGCAAAGATGCAGGTAGGTATCTGTCCTGGTTTTGGCTGGCATTGTAGGGATACTGTCCAAGACTTCTGCATGGACCTTGCAAATATGGCAAAGAACACACAGAAATCCACTCCCCTCCAAAGTGGAAGCTGGATCCATATGCTAAATTCTCTCATAAAGTAGTAGTTGTCTCAATATAAGCAACTTAGTAAAGCACTAAGTTTCTTGTAAGTGCTAAAAAAAATTGTATTTATTTCAATGAAACAAGGAGTAGCTGCATCTAGATTTACCTGTTGGAATGTGATACAGTGTGCTCTGCAGAGAGTGTCTTTCATCCATGCTGTGCTGGAATACATAAATCCTGATGCTAGAGACCACGAGAAAGGTCCTTTTGCAAAAAATAATGCACTACAGGTTGTTTGTTGCCCTCAATGTCTTCTTTCTAATAAAGGCCCTAACAGTGTTATCATCAGGCCTGGAACTGATAAGCCTTCCTGAGTAGTCTAAAGGCATCATAGCCAAAATAATTCTGATGACATCATAAATATGAAAGATAACTTTTCTTTATTGTTTGTATATGTCAAAAGGAATCATAAATCATTTTAGTAAAACCAAGTTTTCTTAAACAAAGATGATGCATATCTATAGCAGAGCACAGTTATTCTTCTTATCTGTAATTATAGACTAAAAATTGGCAGTGTAATGCAACATAGTTTTCCATCACTTCTACGTCTGAATAGCTTGCTTTTGCAATTGCTCCAGCTACAATGACATAGTAATTTGCTAAGCTAATGCCAGATGCTTGTGCTTGTCAGTTCTACTTTTAACATTAAATCTTTGTTGGTTCATTTTCTGTCTAATTTTGTAACCTTAATTCCTATCTTATTACTTTAAATATGTAAATAATTTAAATCTCATTATTTCAATCATTGTATTTCTTTGCAGTTTCTAACATGTTACTATTTGTCAATTAACCAGCTTGCTTATGACTTGTAACCTTAAAAAATTGTTAATGTACTTAACATCACTTTTAAAAGTATCTCATTTCATTTGCAGGGCCATGAAAGGAAGATACAGATATGTTAATTAACCTTGGCGCAATTCACAAAACATGATTTGATAAACAGCAGTAACTTGATCAGCTGAAGTAGTCTGAAAATATTCTGAAACCCTGTTGACATAGACAGAAATATTTCTGTGAATGTGATTTATAGAATAAAGGTCCCCACCTATTTGTTTGGTCCCTCTTCTGAATATTACTACCATGAGAGCAGAGCCAGCTATATGTATGTTTTCTGTTCTTCTCTTTTGCCTCAATACAAAGTCAAGTAACCTTATTTGTACAAATATTTACATCTTTGGATTTTCTAGTGGATTTTACTTTGTATTTTATTTTAAAAGTGACAAAATTAACTTCAGAGAGCCTATGTAGTACTGGTGATGAATAAACCATATGAAGAAGTGTGTTTTCCAAAGCAATGAGCGCCATATGCAAAAAATTTGTTAAAACAAGAATAAAGAAAAGATAAATATGTACTAATCAGGGTATCATCTAGAGAATGTGAGTCTCTGCACACTTAATCAATGAATCTACTGATATCCGTACATGTATATTGACTTTTCCATATGAATATGAAATTCATTATATTGATTAATATATTTAATCATTACCCTTGTCCATTCAACTAGCATCCACCTGACATTTACCAAACGAATACCATTAAAAACTTAGCACTTGAACGAATGTGTTTCCATTAAATTTGCATATTTATACAGCAGGCATAATTTCATCACAAATTTCATTAATATTTTTCTTACAGGAAACACATAAAATAAGCATTTTGTGCACTGCTCATGAGAACAAATTCCTCTGAGTAGAATGAAAGATTTAAAAAATAAAAACTGTATTATTGAATTCCATTGCCATCTCTATGATTAAACGTATTTTGCAGCAGGAGATACTTTTCAGTTTTTTTAATTAGTATGTGAGAAAGTGAAGAAAATTAGGACAAGATAATCTTTTTTTATGCCAAAATTTGTAAAGGTGTACTTAAAAAACATGTTCTATTTCTCTAAATGTATAAGACTGTATACTTTCAATAATACTGATGTTCAAACTGAAGTGCCCTAAATTAATCCATTTCAAAGTCATAAAATTTCTAAGCACCACCAGTTTAATAGGAAAAGTATCTGAGAATTATTAAAGGTCTTCATATGTTTTAAATGTGCTTCAGCTCAGAATCAATAAAGCTAGACAATCTCCTTCTCCAACACATTTTTAAGAGTCATTTTTTAAAAGGCAGCATAATCTTACCCTGTGATGCCTGTTATACAATTCTGTGTTTGACTGTCTATGTGGTCCCATCCTTTATTTGACAGTCGCATGTAACATGGTTAGCATACATTACAATTGATTTCTATTATAATCACAACTATCCAAGCTTCTTAGCTGGTTTAAATTGATTTTGTTTTTGTTTTTTTTTTCTACGGGGGCCAGTGAACAAATATTGACTTCAATGGGGCTAATTTGATTTATATTTTCAGAAGTCTTATCCCACTATGTGGAAATAAATGTTATTACAACAAATTCTGTTACCACTTCATTTGGCCCCAAGAACCCTTTGTTGACCATAGTAAATACTTTCCCTTATAGATATCTCTTCCTAATTTTTAATCAAACAGATACATTTGGAAGTCTATGGTAACTTAAGAGGTGTGCATGAGGATATGTTCCTTTTAATGATCTCATTTAAAATGTTGCCAGTCTCTTAGTATTAAGTTATTTATGTGTAACTTCGAATTTTTACACTGTGATACACCACCATCAATATCACAACTTAGATAAAAAGGATTCCATCTAATTATTTTCCAAAATTTTGTCTCATATGAAATTTTCTTTAAGCAAATATGCATTTACACAGTATCATTTGACTTGAGCACTGTAGCAGATTTCAAATATTTAAAAAAGCTTTGCATTTCACTGTTCAGAAAGTTTGGCCTAGGGAAACAATGTCCTACAAGCTCTCTAAGCTCTACATCAAAGTAGCTAGACAATAAGAAGATATTTCAGAGAAGGGTAAAGGCAGATGTGGGAATGATTCACAGGAAAGACAGACTATCTTTCTGATATTCTGATATATCCTCCTCCAAGGGAAGGACTCTTCTCTAAACCTGCATTCTTCTGGAAATGAATGCTTGTCTGTGTTGAAATTCCCAAATACAGATGTAATCAAATCATTTGTTCTGGAAATATACCCTCAGAAGTCTGAGGAATGCCTATTTCAAACGGTCTGGATACCATCTAGTACTGCATTGGACTCCATAACTTAGAAATTTCTGGTTATGTAATTTTTCCAAAATTGCTAAAGCAGGAAATTTTAAAGACACAGCTAAAACTGTCACAATCTTGGAAACAGGTGCAAAACAAATCAGAAATCAAATATAACTCCACCAGGAACCTTTTAGCTATTTAATTCATCTAAAGGTGAGTGTAAAGGAAAAGCATGGGAGCTGACGAATGAAACTAAAAAAAGGATTTTGGCCAAAAAGTAAGTTACAAACAAGCAATTAAGTAAGTAAGTAAATTGTAGAATCATAGAATGTTTTGGTTGGAAGGAACCTTAAAGGTCATCTGTTCCTAACCCCCGCCATAATAACTCACAGACTATTTGACAACTTGGTTTGTTGTTGGTCAGTAATAGATGATGGATCCATCCTCCCACACTAAAGAATCCACAAAACACAGTCTCCAGACGCTGATGCTCTCGGGATCCTAAGGAGTAAATGCTAATGTTTATAAAGCCAGACCAAGTAAGAACCCACAGAAACACTGGAATGTGATAATGAAGAGTAGCATTTCTAAAATCTCGGTAATAATAAGGTAACCAAAAATAGACACCATAGAGACTAATCAACAGCTGTGTCTGATGGGTAATTTCCTTTCTGTGTGCTCTAACAAGTCAATTGCATATGGGTGATTTAGCAGACTTGTTATATCTAACAAAACTTAGGATTCCATATCAGATGAAACAATAATGGATTTGTACTTATTTGAAAATGTACATGTAATACTATTATTAATAATTGAATCATGAAAATATAGTGAAGCTCTGAGGGTTACCCTTGCTTGAGAGTATTGTGTTATGTGAGGTTTTTATTAACACTTTGTCCAACAGAGCAAAAAGAACATCTATAATAATGTCTCAAGAGTGGTTGTAATCATTTTTAAAACAATTCAGAAATATTATTAAATTAAGAATTATTTTCATAACACCCTCCAATTTCACCTCCATTTCAGAATTCTATAGTTTAAAAAATAATTTTCATACAATGTCTCCTTAAGGAGTTGTGTCATGTTATTTTAGTGACACAATGTGACACAATGACTGCTTTTTAGTCTGATGCTTTATTGTCTTTTATTGAAAGAGCAAGGAGGAAGGGACCCAGAGTTGAAATTAATTTAGGTTATGTCCGTGTTTGGCTGGATGCGGATGACTGGATGACTTCAGTTTTCCAATAAATTTTGTAAAGTTCTGAGTGAAATTGAGACAATGTTTTTTCTATTACTACTTTCACATCCATGGAATAATCTACTTCTCAGTAAAAGGCTTGTTGAGATGCAATTCTCAGATCAACATTAAATCGTTTACATTTGCATCTGGCCCTGAAATCCTACTGTTTGCATCGATGTTGTAGTAAATGGAAACAGCTTCAAGAGGGCAGGAGGATCTTTACATGAGTCAAAACCTATGAATTGTGGAGATAATTAGATGTTTTGTTCCTTTGATAGACTTTGTGCTATGGAAGGTGTTGGCTGAAGAAAATCAAATCATGCTTTGCTAACAGTGGGTTCTGTATGATTTCCCTCAGGAGTGAGGAGTCTCGGTGTTCATTGGCAAGGTAGGAACTACCCCACGTGAAAATACTTCATGTGAGAATCCTGGTGGGGTAAGTTCCTAGCTGTGGCTCCCAGATTAACAAGTAGCTTCAAGGATGGAAGAAAAACACATACTTGAAGAATATCAGCTGTTAACTCCTGTATTAGATTGAACACATTAGGAACCATTTGATAGTGAAGAAGCTAATTGAAATATTTTTAATTGTACAGTATTCACAGGCTTTTCATAGATCCCAATAGGTCAAAGATTCTAGTAGCTGCATTTGCACTGGGGATGTGGAAATTTAATTTTTTAATGTATCAGATAGCACCGAGAAAGATTAAAATTCATTGCTGCATTATATTTCTGCTAACTTATTTTCATTTGAAAATGCCCACTTGTAATTATAAATAAAACTCCCAACGATCTTAAATACTGATACAGAAAAAGAGAATGCATAGACAGGGCAGGATAATTAATGAGTTCTTTCCATGCCACACCCCATGTCAAGAGCAAAATATTTTCCTGGTTTTGACTGATAATCTGTATACCATCAAATCAGGAAAGGGAAAAAAAAAACCCCATAAAAACCCCTGAAACACTAGGTGAATATTAAGGGGGAAAAATCCCACATTTATGACACCCTGTCAATCATTCAGTCCTCTAGAATGGCCTTCAAACTGTGAATGCATGAGGGACTTTTCAGAAGGCACTAAATGATCTAAACCACATTTTGAGAATTTAAGACATCGTCACATATTCAGATGACTTCATTCATTTCCATAAAACATCGGAAGAACATCTGGCAAGAGCGGAAAAGCTTCTAAAGCTTTTTAAGGAGTAATGGTTGAAACTTGGGAAAAACAAATGTCAATTACTGAGGGATCACATTACCTTTTAAGGATATGCATGTTCTGAGGAATGGCAGAAGCCTCAGCCACAGAAACTGGATATTGAGTAATACTGAGATAGTTCCTGGAAAAATGGGTACAAAATCTTATGCAGATTCTTGAAGACATGAAAAATTTTCCAAAACAGCCAACAGAAAACAGCTTTCTCATGATAGAAAAACATCAGAGAACATTTTATTTGTTGGGAAGTTCAAAGTCCATTTTTTTTTCAATTCCTGAAAGTATAGTAGCAGCTTGTAGAAACTGGTGATTTTCAGACATTAATGTTTTATAGTATTAGCTGACTAAAATAGCTAAGATGCTGAATACCAGATTTTTAAAATAGAAAAAAAATGTAGCAAAATTAAATACCCAAATATATAATCTGAACTTTGAGGATCCCTCAAAGGTATATTCAGTAAAAACTATATGAATCAGGTCCATGAACTATAATTCCTTGTGGTCTGTACTTAAAACACACAGGCTTGTGGAATGGCACATAAACCACGTAAAAAGAGTTGCAATGATGAGTTATCTTGGAAAAAACAATGACACAGGTTTCCTGTTGACTGAAGACAATGAGATTAGAGGCATGAGGTTCAGTGACGGTATTCAAGAAAAATAGGCTTTGGAAACAAAATGGAAAGATTTTGCCAGTACCAATTTGCATAATTACACATGCAACAGAATGTGACATTGTTGTTGTTGTCAGTGGTATACACAGAAGAGAGCTGGAAAGTCCTCAGGGTCTATGATGAAAGTATGATTAGAGGCACTGGGGTGGGTTCTCCCTGGTACTCTGAATGCCAGATACCCACCAAATCTCTCTATCTCTGCAGCTGGACAGAGGACAGAAAATACAGCGAAAGGTTCATGAGTTAAGGGCCAGGAGACATTGCTCACTGTTCACAGTCATGGGCAAAACAGACTGAACTTGGGGATATTAATTGATTTTATTACTAAAAAATCAGAGCAGGATAATAAGTGTCCTAGGCACTTGCCTGTACATTCCACATACCTTTCAACTATCCAGCCTCGTGGGAGATATGTGTATTATTCTTAAATAGATTAACCCTAACCAAGACCTGAAACACTTTCAGAAGACTTAGCAAAAGGACCATGCTGGTTTGAGCATCCCAGGAATATTCAAAATTCTCAAGAGCAATTGTAATTAGCCTGGAGGAGAAGATGGAGATGGAAGGAGGTGTCTCCCCCTTAGGTTGTCTTGGAGAAGGCATAATTATTAATAGCTTCCAACAGGTGGCTCCCGAAGTACAGAGATGACAGCAATGCTGATTATAAATACCACATCAGTTTCATGACCTGTAATTCTATCATACCATAAGACACTGTTACAAAGCACAACAACAGGATGGCCTTAGCTCAGTTCCCCTGAGTGATAAACAGCACAACAGGGATCATATACTGCAAGTAAAGTATTACTTCTAGTAATTTTAAGAAAAAGTATACCAACTTTATGAGAAAATAAATCAACACTGTGACCAGCAGCTCTTAAATGAAAATAAAGTGTGCTTATAATTTTTTTTCTAATTCTTTCCACTCAGATTTGTTCTTAGCTCAAACTGTCATGCCCCACCTTGAGGACAGGAGGTTGTGACATGGTTTAACTCCAGATGGCAAATAAGTATCATGCAGCCCTTTGCTCACACTCATCCCACAATGGAAAGGGAAGGACAATCAGAAATTAAAATGGCAAAACGTGTTGTTTGGGATAAGAGCAGTCTAAAATTTGAAATAAAGTAAAATATAATCATCACCATCCTCAACTTCTTCATCATTCTAAAGTAATGGAAAGAATAAGAGAACCCAAGAATAAGTGTTGCACAATTTCTCATGGTCCATTGACAAATGCCCAGCCCATTCTGGAGTAGTAAATGTCCCCTTCTAGGCAAATCCTCCCCATCTTACACACTGAACAAGATGGAATGGAACTGAGCAAGGGTATGGAATATCTCTTTGCCCAGCTCAGCCCAGCTACACACCCTCACAGCTTTTTGGTCACCTTTTCATTGTTAAAGCATGAGAAACTGAAAAGTCCTTGACTTAGGGCAAAAACTACTTATCAACATTATTCTCATAATAAAGCAAAAAACTACTGCATTGTATCAGCTATTAGAAAGAAAATTAACCCTATTCCAGCTAAAACTAGGACACCACTATAGAAATAGTGGCAGAAAATTGAGAAATTCATGTCAACCTGTACCTGAAGGCCATGATCAACAAAATCAATAAAATTTTTGAAAGTTGTTTTGAAATTCCAATTTAAAACTAAAAAAACAGAAGATAGGGAGAATAGACATTTAATAAATATTGGTACTGGAAATATCTGGAATCTGATATGGATTTCACCTGAACCATTATCCTAAACAGCACTCATAATGCTGGAAAGAAGCAGGCATTTTGTGAGGCCTAGATGTTTAACACAGGAAAGGTGCCTCACAACTTTAAAGAGCATATCTCTAAAACTGTCTCAGAGAAAGTTAAGTCCTATTCCTGTTACTTGAAGTAGACTTCCATTACCTAGTAGAACTGCAAAATCCAAAGTACAGATATTAAACAGCAGGCTAAACATTCTAATGCAAAAAGATCTAGAAAGCTCTTTTTGGCTAGTAAATGCCAAACAAACAAACCCTATTATCAGATGTAAAATAAAACAATCACTTTGGGATTGTAAATGAGCTTTGTTGCCCCAGAAAACTGAAAAAAAAAAAAAAAAAGATTCTGTTAAATGAAAAGTTTACTGAAAATGGCTTCTCAATGTGCAATAGTATTTAAAATGTCAGCACAACATTATGAGGTCTGAGGAACCAAACAAAGGGCATTATGACCATAGAATATTAAACCTGTTAAACCTTGCTTGCTCTTCACTACAAATACTGTGTGATGTTCTTCATTGTCTCAATATGTGCATGGTTACAAACACAGAAACTATCTGGTCATAATAGTAATCATTGCTTTGGAAAAAAATTTCATGAGAACAATCTCTAAAAAAAGACTGAGCAATTTTCCATCAAACATGAATGAATAATATAAACACCTACTTTAAAACCACCTACATGATAAGTGCTAAAGGACAAGAAAAAAAAAAGTAAGAGAAGATATTTGGGTTGATATTGTTCCTAATTAAACATACTAATGGCAAAAATGGGAGGATATGGTATAAACAATAGTTTCTCACAAGGAGCAGATCTATATCTGTAAACAAGATATCCAGGTATCCAGAACTTAGAAAAACCTGAAAAAAATTGATCAGAGATGCTTGTGAATCAAGAGTGCTCAGGGAATAGTAAAATTCATTCCTTAAATACATAATAGAGGGTATTAATAAATACTCTACTTCAGAGTCTAAGCTGATCTGATTGTTCTAGAGGAAGTAGACCTTTTTTGCTAATTCTCAAGTGTTTGGAACTGTTCACAATGACAAGGAAAGTAGATTTTCTGGAAAGGATTTCTTTAAACCAATCTGGTAATAACTTTGATGCAAGAAAAGTAAGACATGCATGAACTGCTCCACAGGCCATTGTAGGAGGTAGTCTGCCTGAGACTGGAGACACTAGAATTATGTTTACTAACCAGAAATGAAATCACAGGAGTCTGGAAACTCTGTATGCATCATTTCTGCCTGCACAAGATGTGCTCTATGCATTCATCAAGCCTGTTCTGTGAATCTGCAGACTCTCTTCTTTTTCAGCATTCTCACTTCAGAGCTGTTCTGACACCATCCAATGTAGTTTTAGTCTTTTAAACAATGCTGTAATATAACAGAAATGCAAGAATACTGTTAGAATATATATATATATATATATCTCCACATGGAAGTAACTACCTGCCAGATCATTCGAAGAGCACTTCAGGACTTCAGGAGAAATAAACCATGATTATACAGGGTCACCCAGCTGTTCCAGAAAAAAGAGTCAAAGAAAGAGGAGGTACTCCACAGGAAGGCTCATGTACAAGTAGTATCTTTCCCAGTACAGCTGTCAGTCATCACAACTCAATTTAGATTTCCATTATGCTCTGTTACACTTCTCTTACCAAGATTATGGGCTGCATTCATACACAACTCACAAAATATTCAATAGATCCTAAACCCAAACTTTATTTTCTTAATCTTAAATCTCTTGTCCATAGCCCTGAGTTACCACTTTATAAATATAATTTGGTTTAAATGATGATGAAATTTATATCCCCACCCAGGTAACAATGATTGCCATAAAAAATGAGATACTGGTAAAATAAAATGTGTGCTTTGCAAGTGAGTTGTTTTTACATTCAAAATGGGTTCCTTCAAATAACAGATAAAAAAGAGGAGACCTCTGATTAGAAATGATATTGTTATTCTTCTTGGACATATCAATGATAAAGAACGATGGTGGAAAAGAATGAACATAAACTAGTAATTACTAACTTTGTCTTAAAATTAGAGCAAAACTTCTAACTATATGGAGACAAGGAACACAGTTGTTTTGGAGGGACGCAGATGTATCTATTAATTTATATTTATTTAGTATTAGAAAATTATTTATTTTAGTCTTGTGTCCCAAAGAACTCTATTAGTGTAATAAAAATTAGGACAGAATTCAGATACAGCTAGGAAAATGCAATGAGGAGTTGGTGAATGAAATTTTGAATACATGTATATCCTAGCTTTTATTATACTTTTAGGAGAGTAAAAAATCAACATAATCTATTTGAAAAGAAAAAAAAAGACATATTCTTCATTAGATTGTTGGGCTTTTAAAATACTTTTTTTAATTTTACTTTTTTTTGGTCAGAAAATATGAGTTATTTATTTTATATATCATAGGTATTTATTTAGTTTATGGTGAGTGAAAAACATCTTTAAAGGAAAAGAAAGGATTTTTAAGTTCCATATTTCCTGCCCAAGTCTTCAGAAAATAGTTTTTCAAGTATGAAATATGGTATTTGGCATAGCTGGTGTAAGTATTTATGCTGTTTGAGGGTAAAAGTGAAGTTACCTTATTTTTAGCTACAGTCTTCCATATTTTGGGACAATAACTACTCTTCTTATTCTTTCTGCTATGACTAAAATCAAGTCAGACACTTTATATCTTATCTTCTAATATGAATTAATTTGAAGGTGTGACTCTGAACATGGGGGTAGTCATATAAAGCAATCTATAAGTTATTTGTGGTGCTGCTAATGATCTTTGTCTTTTCTGCATGTGTTTTATTCTCCCTGGATGAGCATTGTTTTCTCTGTTGCACACACTTAAGATAAAGGCCAGAGTTCAGTTCTACAGCTAGTCTATTGACCTTTTTAATTTTTTTTATTTAAATTCAAATAAAATTCCAGAGAAGATCAATCACTACAGTACCATTCACAAAAATGTGTTCTGTTCCTGTAGCTTCAAATAAACATATGCAATTTGCAGAAATCAATGCACTACAGAAACTAAATCTCATGTAAATTTTATGAAGTTCTTGAATTCCCCAAGTACATCATGTAACACTACTAAGCAGTGTGCAAAAACTGTTACAGCTGAAAGTAAAACCATTCAGTATGTGAAACATGAATCCTTGTCTTCTTTGTAATTCAGAGCATTCAGGGCCTCCATTCTCCACCTGATACCCACAATTACAAAAGAGAAATCAAATCTTGAGGACTGAGGAAATGTTGAACCTATGGTAGGTGTTGTTAAGCTGCCCATATGACTTCCAATCACTATTGTCAGCATTAATTGAGAGCCCTGATGCCCACAAAGAGGAATCTAAAACATCATCTGGCTTTTGGTTCAAAAAGTTCATGAAACTCACTGTCAAGTAGCAGACTGCCTGCAGCTGATGGATGCAGAGAGATACCTTAAGACACGATTTTTTTTGTGGTGAAACTCCTAGAGGAGTCCTTAGCCTCCTTAGCTTTTGTGATGTCCTAGTGTTAACTGAAAATGCAAGGAATAACCAGTCATTCCCTTTTTTCCCCATGGTCACAAGTGATAAATTGGATAGCAAGTTACATTGGTTTTATGAAATACCAAGATCTTCCTGGCATGGAAATTCTCTGTTGCTGCCTATGCCACTTTTAGAACTGTTTTTCAACACCTTCACAGGATCTTTATCACAGTAGAGGGCTGCAGACTCATGTCTGAAACCTATTCAATACAATAAGATGCAGTTGTTTGGAACAGCATCAAACTCTAAATGTCTGTCTTATCAGTGCATGCCAGCCAAAAAAAAAAAAAAAACCCACATACAAGGACTGAGAAACCCTGGACACTCAAATTAATCCCAGAATTAAACTGGTTTTCTCTCTAACGATGTATTTGTAGAATACATTAATTTTCATTGCAGTCTTCTGCTAAAAAAAACCCCAGCCACTACAAGTGCTGAGGCAAAATACAGCTTATGAGGATCTTGCAAATACTTAAACTCTAAATGTGCCTTAAGCAGAAACAAACCAATATCCTGCATGTGAAATGAAAATATATTTCTCCTTTGTGAATAGTTAGCTGGAGCCAAGAACACATCTGTTATGAGGATTCTACCTCGTTTTTATTCTCTGCATTCTTGAGAACAAAAGGTTAAAAAAAATCATCTACAAATGTATATCTGCAAAGAACTTTGTATTATTTATTTGCTATTCTATTTAAAGTATTCTCTACATCTGCTGTTTATCATTAAGTTCACTAACATAAAACTGAATCTGCCCTGAGGTGATAATCTAAAAAAGGGGCATTAGTGAGAGAAAATGTTATGGGAATGACAGAAGAATGCAGCTATATATTTTGATGAACAGTGAGTGTTCAGTGACCCAAGACAGAGGAAGCTATAAATGATTCATAACTTTGAGAAATTCTGTAGTTTCAGTAATTTAAGACATAGGGTTCTGTCTAATTAAAAGTAAGTACAGTATCTATTCTAGTCTTTGCTCTTTTATTGGGTCCTGGCTTCAATAAAATTATTTTCATGTGATGAACATTGCTATTTTAAGGGCCTCTGTATGGTGTTTTCATTGATTTATTATTATCTGATTTGCACATTGAAAACAATTGCTCTCAGGAGAATTACAATGGAATTTGATTCAGATGTAAATAAATAACAGAAGAGCCCTGAGATCTCAGCACAGTTTGCTTCTTTTTGTAGAGCTTTACAGATTTCCCAACTTGCCAGAAAATATTTTTCAAACCTAAAAACATAAAATTATAGTTTTCTCTCAGTTTTTTTTTGCTTTTATTGGTTTTAACATAGATAGATACATTATTTATATAATGAACAGTTGCCTTTGACTTCGGGAATATGGTTGTCCTTGCAGTCATTCCTCTTTTAAAGGCAGACTGGATAAATATTCCAATTCTCTCAGTTGATACCTGGAAATAATACCTTTTTGCTATTTGCTATAGAAATGCCCTGATTCTGCAAATATGTGCACACATAAATGCATTTAAAACATTTCAAAACTGTTGAAAGCTAAACATATAGAAAAAACTCAGATGTCTTAAAATCTGCCACTTGTAATTTCTAGACGTTTGGCATTCTGAAGGGTATCCAAAATCTGGATGCAGATACATTACAGAGGTGATCAAGAAAACTTCTAAGTGCTGGCCAGGGAACTGCAGAGCTAGGTAGAAGGAAACCTGAAATCCCTAAGGAGGAAATTGAATGAGACTGCCAGTGGGTTCTTCTGACTGTCAGAAATTGAGAACTATGTCCTGGAAAAAGTTACCTAGAAAAGTATAAAAAACAACCAACAAAAACTAAGATTCAAACAGCATTTGTGGATATTGTTTAGTCAAAAAATGGCAGTTTAAAGGAAATTACTGTAACAGAGTTCAGAAGTCTGTAACTCCAGTTGTGGAGCAATAACTTTTTTAATACCTTGAAACTGATAAAGTAAGGTGGAATTTGATGTGCTGGAGTGTAGGAAGGCTCTACAAGGGGATCTGGACATGCTGGTTTGTAAGTCGAAGCCAGTTCTATGAATTTCAACAAGGTGAAGTGCTGGATCCTGTGCTTGGGTCAAAACAGTCCCAGGCAGTTCTACAGGCTGGGAGCAGAGATACTGGAAAGTGGCCCAGCAAAGAAGCACCTGGGGGATTCTGGTCAGTAGCCAGCTGTGTGCCCAGGTGGCCAAGAAAGCCAATGAGATCCTGGCCTGTATCAGCAAGAGTGTGGCCAGCAGGACCAGGGCAGTGATTGTCCCCCTGTACTCAGCACTCATGAGGCCACACCTGTGTTCAGTTTTTGGCCTCCCACTACATGAAAGTCACTGAAGTGTTGGAATGTGTCCAGAGAAGAATGAATCTGATGAAGGGGAAGGAGCGCAAGCCTTACAAGGAGCTGGTGGAGCTGGGATTGTTTAGCCTGGAGTGAAAGAGGCTTGGGGTGGGGGGTGATCTTACTGCTCTCTCCAACTCCCTGAAAGGAGGGTGTAGCCAGGTAGGGGTCAGTCTTCTCTCTCTGGTAACAAGCAACCGGCCAAAAGGAAGTCTCAGGTGGAGCCTGAAGACTGAATTTTAGGAAAAAATTCTTCACAGAAAGGCTTGCCCATCATTGGAGCAGGCTGCCCAGGGAAGTGGTGGAATCACCTTTACATTTAAAAATACATAGTTGATGGCACCTGGGGACATGCTTTAGTGATGGACTTGGCAGTGCTGGGTTAATGGCTGGACTTGATGTACCTAAAGGTACCTTCAAACCTAAATGATTCTGTGATTCTGTTTGAACAAGGCATGTTTTTTGATTGTATAATTAATGATCTTATGTTTGCTTATATCCCTGTATAAAATTTTATTTCTTCACCTTAGGTGAAAACATTTTTCCAAAGCTTTACTGATTCAGCTCTATTGATGACATTTGGGTGTGAGATTTTATGAGGGTGGAGAGAGACTAGAACTCTGAAATGCTGCAAGTTGCAAAAATTTTCATTGATGATAGTTTCCTCTTATTGGTACCTCCTCTAATCACAGATATCCTCTGGTTTTCTCCAGCAAGTCCTCAGCTAGTTTTCTCATTTTTCTCAGCTAGTTTTCTCATTTTTTCTTTCCCATGTCTTTTGAAGTTACTACTAGGCTAGCTTTATTAAAAATGAGATCTTGAAAGAGTAGATATGAAGAAAATTATAGATAACAATGCTAAGGATATGATTTCTGTAAAAAATCTTTCTGCAACTGACAATTTTTGGTATGAGTTCCAGCACACGTTGCAGTTGTAGTCTCTGACAGGCAGCATCCCACAGGGGCAGAGTGGAATGGCCCAGGATTGTGACAGGGACCACTGAGAGCCTGCACAACCTCTGGGGACCACTGAGGCAAGACTAGAGCCCAGCTTGGATATCCCATTACAAGCATTTGGATGTGAAGAGCACAAGGTGGATGGGAAAAGAAATAATGAGCTGGGAAAGGTAGAAGATAAGTTAGAAAACTAGATCCAGAGTTTAAGATAGCTTAAGGCTTTATGTATCATCCAAAAAAATCAATACACATTCAGAAGTCATGTACTTTATGGTACTTAAGGTCTATTTTATCCAAGAAGGGTTGTCTTGATGTCCTGAAAAACTTTTATCATTGGAATGATTTCAGCCTTAGAGACTTCACAACTCACCTACAAAACGTTTGCTCTACAAGACGTAAAATTTGCCTTCCAACTAGCAGCCTGTCTTGGGGAGAGGACGTGAGTGAACTATCATTTACCAGTGCCTGGGTGGGAGGTCTAGGCAATAGGTCTTCAGACATGAGGGAGTAGATTAACTTCTTCATCTCCCTGCTTTTTTACTAGCCCCCTTTGAAAGCACCATTGGCGCTATTCCTAGAATTAAATAGACAATATGAGAATCCCACTGCAGCTCAGGTGTGGGTCAGAGGGCTTGAGGAATATTCCAAGAGCTGAATAGCTGTATACATATGGCCACTACGAATAATGCAGTTTCCTATAGACTTTGAATGCTTCCCTGGTTTGTTAGAGGATACTGAAAAAAAGGATTCTGAAAAATGTTCAGAAGTCTATAAATTTCTAATACTCTTTTATCATGATTAATAAGTATCAAAATCCATTCATTAATTTAATTCCCTGTTCCTTAAATTCCTTTTTGGCAACCTCTTAAGACATCATAATGATGACTTTGGGGTTTTTTTAAACTGTAAATTCTCTGCTTCTTTTTCAGTATACAAAATAAATCTCAGGTATCATCTGACATGTACAAGAAACATTGCAACAACTCTTACAGTAAACCAAGGCTTGGTTTAGAGTACTTTGGTTGGTGAAAGAGAAATTATTTAGTCTGAAAACTTTATTACAGATTAAGCAGAAAGAAGATGAGGGAGCAATTAAAATATTTAGATTCTTTAAGTTTCAGATTCTCCAAATCCTTCAAGGTCAGTAAAGAGAAGACTAAGATTAATTCCAGAAGTTGTCTTCAATTAAGTAATTGTAAAAGGGTTACAAATACACTTTCAAACATGATCCTCATAAGAGAATAAAAGAGTGGCTTCTGATTCTAATAGAGGCTGAGTACTAAATATAAAATATAAATATTGCAATATTAACAGCTGTATAGCTGTGGAAGAGATATCAGGTAGGTATTAGGTACATTTTAAGGTATAATTAGCCTGCACAGTACAGTCCCATGCAGAAGTACTTGAGCTATTACGATAATGACAACCTAATTGTATTGTGTCATTTTTTAAAAACTGATCTGTCTTATAGAGATAATTGTATTAAAGTACCAAATATCCTGTACCTTGTAAAATCATCAATTCAGTTTAAAATAAATCTGTCCTGGCTCACTGACATTCAGAGCACAATAAAGACCAAATGCTTTGGTATTTACAAATAATTGAAACAACTAAGTTTGAATAGTATTCTGTGAATAAGTATTGGTCAGCCTTGCTGGATAGAATATGGAATAATACCTAATATATGTATACACAGGCCCTGATAGTTTTGGATTAATGTTTACAGACATCCTCTTGAAGATTCCTACATTTTATGGGAAACAATGAGGCCTGAATTCTTTCTCCCTCAACCATCTCATTTTGCAAAATAATTGTTGTAAATTTTGCTTATAGATATTGCATTATGTTCTTGTGAATAAATGACATCATTCATCTGAAGGGGGTGGTAAGCATGGAAGACCATATAGTGATAGGGAGAAATTGTTAACTACTTTTACTGTAAAAATCTCTTGCCAGAGTTTGAATCAACTCCCATCAGCCCCATTACATATCTTGATGAAAATTATTTTGTTCAAACATATAAAATATATAACTCACCTATTGTTAAAGAAAAACATACATGAGATGAAGCACCTGACTGTCACCTCCTAAGTTTGCATCACTGGTTTAAACTGCCCAACAAAAATTAGAGTACCTAGAGGTAATATTGCAGCAGGGAAATGGTTAGGAGAGCCAGTGAGGGGAAGCTTAAGTCGAATGGAAGACAATGCCTAAATTCCTAACTCTAGAAAGATGAAATAGTTTAAAGCATATTATTTTGATAATTTTTCCCTTTCTTTCCCTAAAAGGTAAAAAGATATACCTTCATGTTAATTACATTTAGGAAACAAAACTTTTTATGCTTTCTTTTTCTTCAGAAAATGTTAGGCCTTGATAATATCATCAATATTAGGAAAATAGTAAAAGTATTTTTGTCTAATCTGTCTTGGATGAAAATGTCAGAGCTAAATTAGGTAAACATGAAATTGGCTAAAAGGTATAAATCTTAATTTATGCTCATGTCAGTTAGTTCAGACATATTTAAAAATCCAGCAGCGCTCTAATAAAAAAATATCTACACAACTGTCACTAAATGTTCCGTTTCAGTGATACCTATTAATTTTTTTCTAAAAATAAACATTTTCCTTTATTATTTCAATCTCCAAAGTGAATCCATGTGTTAGATAACAGTATTAAAATCTGAAGATTGTGATTTGAACATCTATAGAAATTTTGATCCATATATGAAAACTATGTTTAGGCCAAAAATTGCTTTCCTCATCTACAAAAATCCTTCTACAGTCTTTATAGTCCACTCAGAATCAATCTTGCAAGAGTAAGTGTGCAATTTACACACTTGTAAATTTTGGATTACAGACTAAGATGTTAACAATTAGCTTTATCACCATTTGAGTTTCTAAACCTCCAGTTGTGCATGCATATATTAACTCCAGCAGAGCTCTGGGAGGATGCAGGGATCTGCCTACATAGCCCTCTGCATATCCATACTCTTTTTTCCCCCCAATTTATTTGAGAGGTATTTTACTACCTCTCAACACAGCTTTCTCATAAATTAACCTTTCTGAAAAGAAATTCCAGAATTTCTTTTTGGACTGAAGAGAGAGGGAGAAAGTAGTTTTATAAAAAAATTTGAATTTGTCCATAAAACTGATGCTACTTAAACTCTGGATTAATAAAATCTCATTAGAAAATATATTAGATTTATTTTAAATATATGCTTATCTATGACTGTACAGAAAAAATGCAGGACCAGATAATGATATATAGTGTAGGTATGGTGTACTCATTTCTTTTCATCATTCAAAGAACGTTGAGCTTTTGTTAGTTTTAGAGTAAAAAATTCAATAGAAGTCCTGAAAGTTTATACAGCAGTGCTCTAGTAGAAGTTTTGAGTCTTCATTCATCTATAAAATGAAAAAAAAAATATTTTTCATTATAGCATTATACTCTGTATTCTTCAGCTTCAAAACAATCTAGCTTGTAGAATATGAATTTTGTTGCTTTTTAATAACATTATATGAATAACACTATATGGGAAATATTGTAATCACATGTCACTGTATCAGGATATTTTCAAATAGTAATTCTCTCCTGCTATTACAGAAACACCAGATCTGTTGCAGTGATCCTGAATACAAAAACATGATCTTATTTATTTTCAAAAGAGAGGTTTTAAACCTATAACAATGTTACAGTAAAAACTTTGCTGAATTGTACTTACACTATTTATGATCTGTTACATTTGGAAAATTGTGGAATAAGATGTAATACTCTGTGTGCAAAGGCAAAACAATATGATCATGACTGTATTCAATAAAAAAACTATTTGAATTGTTCCCCTCTCTCACTAGGCTGGTGATGAAAAGTGGAATTAACTGTGTGTAAATTATTAGAGATGTTAGGAAAATTAAGACAACAGGGTTCTCTAGGTTGTTCATAAAGATAATAACTAGATAGCAATAAGAACAAAATCAAGTCCCACCCAGCACATTCTTATCCTTACAACAAACTAATTGTCGTGATTAAATCAATGGATCTCCTTCCCTGTCTAAAGCACAATGATCTGAAAACTCTTAGAAACAAATGTCCATATCCTTTTCTGTGTTTTCACTGTTCAAGCAATCTTATCATTGACATCACATTTATGTTTTATGTAAACCACACAGCACTAACAATTGCCATTCCCTATCATCTCAATAGGTTTATTACTGCAGGAAGAGTGGCTGCATCAGAATGAAAAGCTGTCAATGAGCCCACACCCTGCTGGACAGCTCCAAATTAATCATATAGTTCATTACAAAAACAGCATTTCCCTTCTTTTCCAGATGACAGTGATTATAGCCAGCCATGGAAAAGTTTCTCCAGATGAGGTGCCTGAAGGAGAGCACTAATCTGACTCTTCTGAGAGAGCTATGCTTTCCTTTCCCAGAGGCTGCAAAACACCATAAAAGAATGTTCTCCTTGGCTTCCCCCCATCTTCTCCCCTCAACATACACTTCTCAATTTATTGAACAGCTTCAGAGCCTGGACTGCAGAATTTAACTCCTGCATATCTGAGGTAAAGGCGATTCAACCTGATTAGCTTGACTTTCCTTCAAGTCCTTTTGTTCTTTTCTATCTTACATTGAAAAGGAAAAGAAAGGAGCAGAAGTGGGGGGAAAGCACACAAGCAGCCATGAATGGATAATCTTCTTCTTTAAAATATCCCATTTTCTAAGGCACTTAACCCATGAAGTGACACAGAATAAGACAAGAAGGAAAGACTTTTCATGAGGGATAACCTACAATGTGGTTAATGAAGGCTAAGAGGTTATGCTAAGCTTACTGGTGGTCTTTTAGTTATGAATGACAGAAAAATGGGATAAACACTTAGGATAAATCCACAAAATAGTCATGTGTTTGCTTTTCAAGAGACACCATGCTTTCTTTTGACGAAAACAGGGGGAGGAAAAAAAAAAACAAAGAAAGAACAAAACAAAACAAACCTATAGGGTATTCCCAACACATAAATCTTAATTTCCTCTAGGGAAGGGAGGAGAGGGTTTGACACCTGTAGAACATAAGGAGTACCTTGACCTTTTCAGACAAGTTTCTTACTTGAGATTCACAAGCAACAAAAGAGACAAAGATTAAATTGTATGGCACTTTGTCACTTGGTTTGGTGATATTTGCGGTTCTCACAAAGGTTGTGGAAATATTCCTCAAAATTAGTATTAGCTTGGGATGAACTTGTTTTGACAAGAATTTCAGCAAGAGAAAAACTTGAACCAATGGGCTCTGGCACAGAGATAGTCTATTTTCATGGCTGAAACCTTTCCTGACCTGGCAACTCTTACGAGTCTCTTTAGAGACCCACAATTGTCTGCTCAATAAGAAGGCAAATCTTCACTCCAACATGATACAGTTCTAAAGGTCATGAAGGTTTTTTAGTTTTCTAGGCTTTACACATTAATGGATTTTTTACAAAAGAGGAACTATTCTCAAAAAACAAAAAAAAATCTCCAAAAGTATAAATTGAAGGAGTTCTGTTTCTTTTTTTCTGAATTTTGTAATGGATCTTCTTATTTCTTATTTCTGGTATCTAAACCTCTGTTTTGTTTCTCATTAGAAAGTACAGGAACAATCTTATTCTATATCATTATTTGATAAACAAATCCATTCAAGAGACATATGTTATTCCTCAAAAACAGCAAAAATGTAAACATCTGCTCTAAATCCCCAAATGAAACACATTTTCCTTCGGGACATTTAAGTTTTCATTTCCTGATATATCATCTTTCGTGTCTCAGCCTTCTTATGGGAAATCCTGAAGCCATTACTCTGGATAAGAATAAATAAATGAAGAACTCCAATGCAATTAGGGAAAAAACCCAACCCAACCCAAACCAAGCCAAAACATCGCTGATTAAATTGTTTACAATATACACAGGCCATGTGATCACAGCTAGATAAAACAGACTTAAAAAGATTGACAAAGGTTTTTCATTTTTTTTCCTCCAAATATATGTTAAAAGGTCTTTGTATTTTGTGTTTGGAGGATTAGTGAAGATAAGAAAGGGCTGGATATAACAGGTTTCTGCTGCTTTGAACATAGGCTTGAATACCTTGATGTGAATTAATATAATGGAACTACTATACAGGGTTAGGGCCTAGTACAATTTTAATCAAAAATCAAGGATCAGAGGGCAGTAAGAATGTAATTTTTGATCAGCAAATACTGGTATGGAAGGTTAAAGGATTGATTTCAGAAAAACTGGTGGGAAAAACTGGTGGGAAAAACTGGTCTGGAAAACTATTTTGAACCTTTCCCCAAATAAATGTCTTTGATAATGCAAACTTTAATTATATGGTTGAAATCACCTTTGTTGGAAACCTACTTACGGACTGAAAAGGAGAAAGACTGAAGACATTGGCCAGTGCTCTGTGATGTCAGTAAAAGCAGATCTGAATATGCAGATTTCTCAGAAAGGTTTGACCTGAAATGAAAAGAACTAATTAAATTTACTTTTATGACTCATCACATTGACAATTTACCCTTTTGCAACTCAGGATTTTTGCAAGATGCAAAGAGATTCCACAATGCAGCCAATGCTGTTCAAAATATGCATAAAGCTATGAGACAAAAATAACATGGGATAAACTCCTGATGCTAAAGACAATGAGCAATTTTTTAAATAATTTCAATGTACCAAAAAATGGGCTGAGAATCTTTATTGCTTTCTGACATAAAATAATCACTGACATGCTAAGTTTCTAAAAAACCAAGTTTAAACAGTAAAACAGTAAACTACCACCTGAACCACTGAAGTATACAGAGTTTATATATTATAAATTTGAATTCAAGTGAGTACTGCAGAGGGAAGGTTGAATACCAGCCAGTTGATTTAGATAAGCCTGAAATTAAAGCAGTTGGAGAGATTGACAATGTTTGTCTGTATCCACAAGCATGAGATTATGTTGGTCATTTATTATGTTGTGTTTCATACTGGATCCTGACCTCATTTTCTTCTCTAAAAGAGTGTGTCTTTCTATCTTAGTGAAAGTAATATTATGATTTCTTTTTTGCTGGTACTTTCACTCCCATTTATCAAGTTTAAAATTAAATATAAAATTGATTAACATTATCTTTAGTAACAGGATTTAGATGTTTATCCTTTATCTTTTGCAAATCATCATGTTTACAGACATTAAATCTGTGAGTGGATTTCAAAATGTTGGCATTAAATAATTACATTTAATTAATTAGACAAACCCGACTCTTACTGTAGAAAAGTGAAAGTAGGGATTCTATTTGTTCTTGTATTTTAAGAATACTAACAGCTGTACTTTTTTGTGGCCTATGGAACAAATTGAAGGATATGAACATTTGTGTTAGTTTTTAATTCACATTGTGTACTTAGAATACTGCCAGAATACTATTTAGTATATCTTTTCTGATCCATTGGAGATTGTGTAATTAAAACTGTAGATTTGTAAGTAGCCAACTGCTTAAATTAGAATCTGCATGCTATGCTGAATTTTAAGCATGAATTCTGTAAAGTCTTTGTTCCAGCTTCCTTGAACTAACAGGGTCAAATTCTGCTTGAGATGTACATCTGGCCCCGGTTCCTGAAACAGGACATACTATATTTTACAAAGAGCACTAAAGATCAGCCAAGTGACCTTTTATGTATTTTACAAATGCAACTGCACAGTGTGCAGCTGCTGTGGTATTCTTCCAAGGTGTTCCCCTTATTTGTCCTTCTGATTCTCCCAGTGTTGCAAACTGAAATTATTCCATTGCTAATTACAGATTATATTATTAAATCCCAGTTGTTTAGTAAGGGAGCAAGGATGTCTGGAAGTAACATCAGCAGTTTGGTGTCCAGAAAAAAAAAGAAAAAAAACCTCAAAAGAGTTCCAATTTTTTTTTTCTTCCAAAATAAGTTTTAATGCTGTGATTCATCAAAACAAAACTCCAATGTATACTCTTTGACATTATTTTTATTACTACTATAAGGTACAGAGTAATATACCCCAGAACTTGAAATAATACAACACTCCTGAAATTCAAAACAGAAGAAGAATCTTTTCAAGCATGCATTCAGTGATTACACCCATCTAAAAAGGACAATAATGTTATAAGCAGTAAATTAAATTGACTGTGAAAAATTATTAGCCAATGATTTTTGCTTCACTTTTTAACAAAATTATTCCATATTGATATATTATTTTAATTTAACTGATCTACATATGTTTCTATTTCATTATTTAATATAAGTTTAAATATATTTATGATTCAAAATTCAATATTAATAACTGTAAGAAATTATGATATTTAATTGAGACTTTTCTTCCCTTGAAAACTGATACCACGGGCCACAGCAATACTTCATTAATTTCTACCACTTTGAATCCTGGGGTCTACTTGGAAGATTTATTTTTGTGCATCAGAATCTCTTTACTTCCCTGAATTATATAGAATAAATACCTTTATGTTTTTTATGTAAATGAGTATATACATTAACATGTATACCCACATACATATGTGTCTGGAAAAAAAAAGGATAAGTAATAGAAATACACTGATAGAATGTCAAGGTTAAAAACAGAGAAAATAATAAATAATACACCACCATTAATGGAAGAGTCTGATGGGATTCAAAGCTCTATGGCTAAAAAGCCTGTGATAAAAAAAACTTAGCTGCTGTACAAAATCATGTTAACTTGATAAATGCAGTATAAAGAACTGGCAATCATGTAAACTCCACTCTGCAGAACAAATTTGTAAAAGCTTTTACAACATATTAAAGTCATATGAATCATAAAGTCATCTTATTTGCTTGGGTTTTTTTAATTGTTCAAAGTGAGTTAATGAGATGTTATTATCTTTAACTGTAAAATTTCTGGAAATCCATGATCTCATATATTGTAATACAGTTTAATTTGCTAGATTTTTTGGGGGTTCCCATCAGTACTGAATTTTCATTTGCCTGCTCAATTAGTGTTTTACACTCTAATTAAGCCAATATAAATATTAGATAAAAAAAGGGAGAAACTCTTCATCAAGTCAGATGTTCCTTCATATGCTTGTTTTGATTACAACCCAAAATCTTAGCTTTCCAATGAAGTAAACAGAATGTAGACATGCATTTGTTAAATTAGGCTGTAACAGCCTGTGAGACAGAAGTAGTGCAAAGCCATATAAAGAATACCTTTTCCATTCTCTGTGACACAGTGCTCATCTCTCCAAGGTGACTACACCAGTATTTAGCTGGGCTGAAGGAGCTGAGGTTTAAACAAAAGTCAAACCTTCCCTATTTTTCTCATGTCCCCTTTTCAGAATCCAAGCCTTGTAGTGACAGGACTTCAGAGAAACTGAAGTGCTGCAAGGCCAGTTGTCTTAGACATCCTGAGGACCTGAAGCAACAGAATAACTCAGAATAGCTCAGTTAGCTAGCTAGCTGATGAATTTGGGATTAATTTGTTTCCACCTGGCTAAGGTTAATACAGTCTTCAGAGCAGTGTGATACCAGTGATTTCTGACAAATCAGAGAATTTCAGAGAAATCAGTCAGATACGTTAATCCATATGTAAACTCAGAGGAGAGTTATTTTTGTTTTCAAGACTGAGCCACAATAAATCAAATTACCCTATTTTTCATCACCAAACCATTCATATGAAGTCTCTTCTATTATCATCAGCAGAGTACCATAGCTGTTACACTATTAAGAAGATAGGGAGAGTGACATAGAAATTAAAGGAGGTTTGTAGGTCAGGAGCTTTAGAAAACACAGAGTACATTGGTCAAAACTGATAGATAACTCCTAATGGTATAAGCTGAGAAAAATAGAGATATGTGGTATTTATTGCATCAGGAGAGAACAGTCAGGTAGGCAAACAAAAAAAACGTGATTAGGTCCCTACTTTCCAAATAAAATGATTCAAGAAAAATAAATTAATATTAATAATAGTTTAAGTTCCATTGAACAAAAAGCATGCCTCAAGTATTGATAACTACTCCAAACAGGCATGCCTTTGCTGCTCTACAGATGCATGGGCTGTCAATGAAGATCTTTTTGTGCTAGCAAATGATACTGAACCTTTGGGTGATTACAGCCTACTGGGACTTTCTATCTGCTAAGAGATCAGGGCCAGCTATCTGCTGTCAGGCAGCTTCACTGCAGCCCATGGAACTGCACTTTGTCAGAATTCCTGACATGGAAATTCCAGTAAGAGTTGTATGAGAGACTGAAATAAAGCTGTTAATTAACAACCAATGATCAATCATTCCTGTGCTAATCACAGACTGTATATACACATGAAAACTCACTGAAGCTTTAAACTGCTTGTTTTTCAAACTATAAAATTCTTTGACCTTTGAGAGGTTTTCTCACTTTTGTAACAAAAGCTTGTCATACCTGTTTCAGAAAATAACAGGAAGATGAACAAGACCTGCTTCCCAGGTAACAGGGATTTTTATCATATAGGGATAAAGCGATGGTAAAAAATAGGCATAAACACAATAAAAGATAGGTAATGTTCACTCATCTTTTTTCTTGCTTGTTTCAAACTGTTCTGAGAGATTCAATTTCAGAACAGGAAAAGATTCGCTTTGGACTAAATGAATCCCTTTTGGCATTTGAATTCAGCAGCTTAAGCACTTCCTATAATTAAGTCCAAAGAAATACTTATTTTAGGCTTAAATAAATCCCCTTGGAGCTGTCAATGAATACTAACTTCTCTGGGCTCCAGAGAGATGTAGGGGTCCAGGGATTTCTCTTAAGTGCCTCATTACCCATTAGCTTGCAAAACACATTTATTTTCAATACCTGTAATATGATATTGAGTTTTAAGAGAGTAAAAAAAAATCTAGAATCCAGCAGGAATGTCCCCTTATGAAATTTAATATGGAACTAACTTCAATCCCAGTTTTTTTTCCTGACGGAGTGTAAGCTAACATGAAACACCATACAGGAAGCTTTTTTCTTTCTGCTTTTTAGGCTCCCCATCCCCACCCCCACCTTTGAAAACAATGTACAAAAAAGGGACTCTTCTGCTGCCTGCAAGAGGTGTCTAATTACTAGCTGGAAGCTTCATTCATTGCCCAGGTGTTAGAAAACACAGCCCTCTAATAGCAGGCCATTGCACTCCAGTGAACTTGCCCTGCAGGGGTTTGGGCTGTTCAAGGCCAAGCCTAGGGTAACCTGCTCACAGCTATATGGGGGAAGCCTATAGTCCTGTTTATAACAGTACTCCCTTAATTCCTGCTCTTCCTCCACTATTCCCACAGATATTTAAGAAAAAAAAGTTGTAGTGGGAAGAAGCAGATGCCTACAACCACCTGTACAACAATTCTTTTATGCATAGGCAGCAATTCTTTCATGCATTGCTGGCCCTCTTGTGTAAAAGAAAAACAAAGTATGCATGCATGAGCAGTTATCAAGCAATAATAATGTAGAAAAGAAATAGAATTTAAAGAAATCCACAAAGCAGTCACATAAAGAAGTACAAAAAATTTAAAATTACTTGAAGAAATTAAAAAGAAGCTGTTTGAGACAGAGCTGCAAGTTATTGATTATATTCTCACTTCTAAAAATCAAATCTGATTCCTTTCCTTTCCTTTCCTTTCCTTTCCTTTCCTTTCCTTTCCTTTCCTTTCCTTTCCTTTCCTTTCCTTTCCTTTCCTTTCCTTTCCTTTCCTTTCCTTTCCTTTCCTTTCCTTTCCTTTCCTTTCCTTTCCTTTCCTTTCCTCTTATTTATTTGGGACTGGAGACTGATGGCATAAACAGACACACTGTCTTGTGCTCTTAAATAGCTGAAGCATCTGTGCACAATAGTCATATAAACCCTCATGTTTGTCTTCCTGGCATTTCAATTTAATTTTATAGCCATTCTTAGAGCACTAGCAGAGACAAACACATCCCTTTCACACAATTGGCCAGGGCTTCGATCTTGCAAGACTTCAATTTTAGTTAGTTTTAAACAGTCTAGTACTCAAATTCCACAATGTGTATGCCAAGAGACCTATCCCTGTTGGTGCAAAATACACTGGGTGTAACTCTAATTGAGTTTTAAGACAGATCAGGAATGCACTTTTGAAACCAAATCTCCTGATCATTGTGGAGCCACTCCTCACAATGTAGTCTGGAAGAGTGAGTGCTAAATGGATTTGTGAAATGCAAAGTAAAATGCAAGATGTACAAGGAACAAACTCCATTTCTGAAAACTGGTAGGGGATGTTCAGCCTATGGGACCACCCTAGATTTTGTGAAATGTCCTAAAAATCATATAATGTTGACGCACCAGGCCCTCAACCCCAGCTGGGTCCTGTAGTGTGACTTGTGCCATAGGACTTACTAATGCTCACATGGTGTGTGAGCATCTGCTGAGAAACAGATATTCATCAGACTAGCAACTTCTGGATAGTCTACCTTTTCTCTGTCTCTGAAGTGATAGATAGATAGATAGATAGATAGATAGATAGATAGATAGATAGATAGATAGCCTTTCTGCAATTCATTCTGGTTTATGAACCACTCACAGAATCACACAATCAATGAGGTTGGAAAAGACTTCTGAGATCCTTGAGTCCAACCTTTGAACGAAAAACACCATGGCACTAAGTGCCACATCCAGACTTTTATTACATACCTCCAGGGATATGGTGACTCCTCTACCTCCTGGGCAGCCCATTCCAATGCTTGACAATCCTTTCTACAGAAAATTTCTCCTAATGTCCAGCTGAACCTCCCCTTGTTCTGCTTAAAGTCACATCCTCTAGTCCTCTCACTGGTGTGGGAGAAGAAACTGGCCCATATCTGGCTCCAACCACCTTTCAGGTAGTTGTAGAGAACAATAAGGTCTCACCTAAGCCTCCTCTTCTCCAGGCCAAATAACTCCAGCTTCCTGAGCTGCTCCTCTTAAGACTTGTGCTCCTACCTTTCATCAGATTCATTGCCCTTCTCTGAACACATTCAAACACTTCAGTGACTTTCATGTAGTGAGGGGCCAAAACCTAAACACAGGATTCAAAGTGTGGCCTCATTAGTGCTGAGTACGGAGGGACAATCACTGCTCTGGTCCTGCTGGCCAAACTTTTGCTGATATAGGCCAGGATGTCATTGGCTTTCTTGGCCACCTTGTCCTGTAGGTGCCATGTGATCACACTCAAGATGAACTGGTCCATATCTTGCTGTAGCTGCCTGGATCCTCCTTCCAGTCCTTTGTGTGGATGGCATCCCACTGGCCAATCTCTAGTCATCTGGGATATCCCCAGTCAGACAGAACTAATGAAAAATGATGGGGAGAGTTTTGGTGAGCTCTTCTGACAGCGCCCTCAGTACCCTCAAGTGAATTCCATCCAGCCCCACAGACCTTTGAATGTCTAAGTGCACAGCAGATCACTAACTCCTTTCTCCTGGAAAGGGGGGTCTATTCTGCTTCCTGCCCCTGTCTACCAGCTCAGGGCACTGGTTGCCCTGAGGATCACTGGTATTTCTGTTAAAGACTGGTGAAAGGACAGCATTAGGTACCTCAGTCTTGGTGACAATTTGCTCCCCTACCCCCATCCAATAAAGATGGAGATAAAGAATTCAGAAAGTATGAATAAGGAAACTCAGTATCACAAAACAACTCCTTCTTTCATATATGAACAAGTGTTTGTAAACTCACAAATAACTAGTAGAAAAACAGTGTGGTTCTGTATGTTGAAGTAAACTCAAAACCTGTGTTTGTGATGTATTTACTTCATCCTATGTGGGAATCTCTACAGAATAAGATTCTGCAGGAATCCCAGAAAGTGATTCAGATGATTGCACTGAAACATTAATCTTAGGGTGAGATATATCTGATGATACATCCCTGAATATATATCTACACACACATACATTATATACATATATAACATTATATTATACATTGTAAACATATAAAGTTTAATGAAAAGTACATTGCTGTATATTTGTTGGGGTGAATAATATGTATAATGCTCCTCACCTCTAGAGCTGGATAACAGTCTGATGTTTACATATAGTGTTGCATGAGTTAAAAGACATGGTAACTTTTCCTTGTTCTGTAACCTGGGCTAAGACAGGCAACTCCACTTAACAAACTGTGCAGCTATTTTTGGCTGGTGCTGTTTCTAAGTAAGCCTGGTTCCTAGGAAAGATCAGATGTGTCTGACAGAATGGCAGGAGCATGAGCTATATTTGTTGTGGCATTGTGCCACATTAATGTCGCTCAGTGGGAGCCAGAATAAATGGGCTCTGTCCTGACATTTCAAACACAGTCTTGAGAAGCAGGAGCCCATCTTCATCCACCCATACAGAAATTCCCTGTGTTTTTATTTCTTGACAGGGCTCAAAGTACTCTGGGAAGTGCTGTCACATTGAGGTCTTATAGTACCACCCTGGGTTAAGAGTTCAGAAAATAATATGCACAAAAATACTAATACGGGAAAGGTGTGTCTTCTCTTGCAATTATTTACATTAATTGGAAGTGCCCCTAATCCAAACAAAAGGTTTTTATTACGTTTAGACTGAGTCACTAAAAAAAACAAAGATTTGGTCCTGCTTTTCAGAGTACATATTTGCAAAGAGGAATTAGGTTCAGTTGCTGAGCTTGGAAGCATGGTAAACATTGCTTGGGTCTCAAACTTATGAAAATTGTGAAACCTTGTCTATACATTTTTCTATACACCCAATTCTTGAAGTACCACAACCACCTCAGAAGCATCCATTTTTAAAATTTCCATTTCTATCTAAAAATTTTTACACCCTGTTCCAGACTCTTCTGTTGTTAATAAATATTTTCAAAAGTATTACAAACTGCTTTCTCATAAGAATTTGACATTTACTTTTAAAATGCCTATATTCAATCAGATTTTTCATGATATCTTTACAAACATTTTTTCTGAATACAAAAGTTTTACAGAGGTCTAATTAAGAAAATCTTCTAAAATATTCTTCTTACAAGAAAAAATAATTAATAAACTTATATGGCTTTCTTATTTTCCCAGTAACTGCACCCTCCAATTCAATTTGCTGATTTTACTTGGGTTTTTGTTCAGCAACTTTCCCAGGCCTCTATTTCCTCTGCAATGAGAGGCCTTTCCAACTATATTATCTCCAAACTCCCTTGTTGACAGAGAATTATTCTTTCAGTTCCTTTGGAAGGACGAGATCCCTTTGAACCATCTGCCGAGGAGATATGCTATTATAATTTTCATTCCTTTCTCTTCCTCTTTCCTCCCTCAAGGAATAAAATGTGTGTACCTCAATCAAAAGCTGAATGAATAGCTGTTTCTCTCAGATCTTCATCTGTGTTCTTTACATTTTACCCATTCCAGAAGAGGAAGCTGATGAAACTTTCTGCATCAACTAAAATAAATAATTTATGCCTGAAACATCAAGAGATCTTCTGCAGACCACTGCTTGTAATCTTTTTCTAATCTTGCATTTTACCAAAAGAAAAGGTAAAAAACACCAGGATGAACAGTAGGGAGTCTAAGAAGGTATCTTCATGTTAAAAGATTTTAAAAGCATATGTAGAAATCTGTAAGCCTAAAAGCTTGCCTCAAAATAATCTTTCCAGTGTATTTTTGAGCTATGCAGCAATCCTGTGTAAACATTACAGCATTACACCACTGCCTGTTCTTACTTACTATCACAGGCAAATCTGTTTAGTCTCTTTGTCAAGATATTCATATTTTTGGATTCAATGTTATCCTGTGGCCCTGAGTTCCATGATTTTTTTTTAATTTAACACATGACTGAGTGTCACTAGATTTTTATAAGAATCATAAGAAAATAACAATGTCATTAATTTAGAAATCACTTAGTGCCTGTCTAATTTTGAGCCAGCAAGATCATGGATATCTATTTCTGACAGTGTTTGAGTGACACGGACTACAAAACATGTGTTGAATATGTTCTGTTCTTTACCTTTTTACCTTTAATTTCATTTTCTTTATCAAACGTGTTCAATTTACTAAAAATAGCTTCAACCAAACACCAGTAATTTACTACTGCTCCTATCTGCCACAGCTATGTAAAAGACATTACTCTTTTTGTTTTTGGAAGTCTTTTATATATTTTATGAATGTTATCATGAGTTCTCTAAATCTTCTGTTCTTTAAGGTAAGAGGCACCACAACTTTCATTCTTTTCTCATACATTACATGTTCCATACTTGTCAATGTTTTCCTTGTTTTCATAAAGACTCAATTTAGGTTACATACTGAAATATCCAAACATGAATTCCAGCTGATATTTTAATGTTGCTCAGTAGACAAGATAAATAATTTACTTTTCTTGCAACCTTAATTACTATTTAAACATTTCTATTTGATCATTTTCTTCATAAAAATATGATGGAGTGAAATTCTGGTTCCCAGTAATCTCAGAGCATTTTCTTAAAAATTTCTGTAAAATACTTTTTCTCACCTTACATTTCTCCAACCTAAATAATTTTATTATTCTCTATGATTATTCTTACTTTACAGTGGTCTTTTTAAAATATCTCTCATTTTCTTCTCAGTCAATTTCACTTACAGGTCAAGATCATTTTGAATTCCTGCCCTGTGCTTCAGTTTGCCAACCACAGATGATCAGATGTGTGAGTCCCTTTCGAATTTTAAAGACCTCTGTCTTTATATCACTCATATTTGTCTCTTGCTGAAAATTCCTCATCTGTCTACAGAGTCTTCATGGGAATCATTCCATACCATTGGTTAGTCAGTTGATTTTCAGTGTACTTTTTCTATTTGTGGCATTCGATTGGATGATAAAATGTCAAAAGATTACTATACAAAGTGTTTTTGAAACATCTAAATCTTACAAGCCTAAACTAAGGGAGAAATGCTCCAAATTTTGAGAAATGGAAGTTTGAAGATACCAGTGATTTCTTGAAGTCAGTGACAAATTAATGATCATGACAATGACTTTGATTAATATTGATCTTGTAAGTTTTTTGAGCAAGAACTTGACCATAATCATCCCAACAGGCCCAGCAACCTCACTTGTAATATAAATTTAATGGAATGATTCAGATAACCAAGGTTGGGATTAAGTACTAATTACATGAGAACCAGGGATTTTATCATCTTGTCTGTCTGTCAAATTTCATAAATTATATGGGCTCTGTACATTATACTTGGTATGCAATTTCACCTAAGCCTATTTAAATTTATTTTGTAGACTTTTGTCATTTCAATTCTGAAAGATACTGGAAAAAGAAGTGCTGATTTGTTTGTAAGGTATTTGTAGCTTCAAAGCAGATAGAATACAGTGAATTTTCACACCAACCACTTGTCACAAGGTTTGTCAGTCTTCCATTGCTTAATGAAGCCAAGCATTTTTAACAGCTGTGAAACTTACCAAACATCAGACTGTCTTAATCCAAAGTCTGCACCTCTGAAGTACATTCATTTTTACTTTAAAACTTAATTGAACTGACTTTTCTTGAGTTAACACTTGATAAAATTTTGATAAAATATTTTTAATTATCATATAAAATGTGTTGGATTTTTAAATAAGGAGTACTACTATTTAGTGACTAGTGGCCTTAAGAACTGTAGTGGAGAAAAACTTAATAGAGAAATATAATCAGCTTGTCTCAAAGAAAATCCATGCCATATTATTAATGCTAAGCTGTTAACAAGATTTTCCTAATGTTAGAAACTGCTAATGGGACTTTAGAACACCTATCAAAAAAGACATAAGATATCTGTGGATGTAATATTCTGTATCACTATTATACAACTCCAATACTTTCAAAACACTTTTATTCCCACATAGTGATCACTATAAATTCAGTCAATTGATCTTTCTTTGATGACATAGAACCATAAAGAAAGGTCATTATACATATTGCAGTCATAAAAATCACAAATAGTACTGAAAAAAGGTCTCTTGTGGAGCACAAGAAATAAAAGAACTTGAGCCTGTGGTGTAATGTGGCTGAGGAGAGAGAATCTATTGTTGCCAGTGGTGGTAAATCAGCCGGCATTCACTAAGGATTTTAGTCTACACCCACAAATATCCCTCTGCAAAAACAAGCTGATTTCCTTTCCAATCCCACATGCTGCTCACCCTGATGTCAGAGCACTGAGGATATTATTGACCAGGAAAATAGTAAAAGTAAATGCTATTAAGAGCTCCTTTTCTTACAGTTAAATTGATTTTATTGTTAAAATAAACCTGAGCTTCCTTTGGAAAACACACACAACTACTTCATGCTTAACAATTCAGCAGCTTATAGCTAACCATCCTGTTCTCAGCTCAGTACTCCAGCAAGTGAAAGTATTGTCTTTGTACAGAGATATATTCTTCAAAATATATCTTCTCCTTTTTCTTTTTCTCCTCTCTTGAGAAAAAGGTTTTAGAATTTAATAACATTTTGTTTCACTTTAACACAACATTGTGGTTAATATTATTTTCCTTATTGAATTGCTGTTGGGAATATATTTCTGAAAATTTTAATTAGAATGGGAAAGAAATGACAGTTTTCTTGCTGGTTTCTAATACACTTAAAAACTGGGATGAAAAAGACTGGCAACAGCAAAAAACTTCAAATATAGCTCAGCATTCTAAAAGCTACACATATTTTTCTGCTACCCTCCATGGTTAGAAATTTGAAGAAGGAAACCATGGAATAAATTGATTAAAAATAGCAGTTAGAAAGTCACAGAACCAGTCAGAAGAGGTACTGACATACAAAACGCAGATTTTTTTTCCTTTTTATTATTTTTTCATAGATGATTTTTTACTTTAGAACTATTGATGACATGTTTTTAATGCCTTTGATCTATTCTTTCATCTATTTCTCCTAAACATTTGAATTGATATACCTCCTTGTACAGGGTATAACCATGGCTTTTCAACATTGATTAGAGTAAACAGTTTTTACTTTTTTTATCAAGGAAAAATTCTCATTACATGCAGATCTCTGAGGCTGAGGTAATTCCGATTTAAGAAAAAAGTAGAAAGCACATTTTTATCATGGTACAGCAAACCCAGGCTGCAAGAGCAATTTTATGGAGAGATTTTCTCCTTTGCTGAGTCCATCTGGGCTCATTGTAGTTAGTTATATAAAAAATTACAGGTTTACCTTTTTTTCGCGTATACACTATAAATTGAAATACTGTGACTACATTATTGTGCCCATGATCAAAACATAGTTCATCACATTTAACATTTTCCAATATATTTTCATGCAGTTTTACTAAGAGTACAATTTTGTATATTACATGGGAAATCTAAGATGAAAAGCTCTACATAAGAGTAAGTATGACTTATATCTTACTATTTAGAGAGTCAGAATTTTATCTCTGCATAGAATGGAAGCCAGCTTGTGTTCCATATAATAGTCCTGAATAGGAATGTAACCCTTTTTCACTCTTAGAAAAGGAAAATCCTAACAGAAGATTGATCCTATCATCAGTGCTTCCTGATGTTGACTGCATTCACATTATTTTCTAATTTACCCCTTGAACTGTCTTTCTAACATTTGAAAGTCACTGTTCTCTCCCACATATATTCTGCTGTATGGTAGCAATTAAATAGAGAATTGCAGCACCTGTGCCAGCTGTTTTATTTCACTTCACAGTTTCCAGATGGCATGAAACAGGTGATACAGCAACACAGAAAGCCTCAGTTTCAACACTTCAGCATAGTAGTGCACCTCATCTCACTGCAGCTAGACCTCCACGAAAAAAAAGAAAAAAAGGACCCCTACAACAATATGAAGTTTGCAACAGCAAAAGTGCACCACAGAGGACAAAAAAAGAGTATCCCCTTCCTTTAAAAAATAGAGGCAAAGAGAAAGTTCCTGCCTCTCTGCCTACCCTGAGAGTTGGTCACACAGCTAAAAGACTTATTGCAAGTTCATGGCCAGCAATTCTTAACCCTATTGTCATGTCCTTTCTGGAAAGACATAGAAATGCATCTCTTTTCTTATACATGTCTACTAAAGACAGTTATTTAAGATATTTATTTTTCTTAGTGTTAGATCATTCAGCACACTCATTTTGCTTTGTTTTATGATTCAACTAAGGAAGTCCAGGCCTTATTTATTATGAAAACAATGGCAATACTGCCATCAGACACATTAGTATGGCACAATGGAATGTGTTGACTCTCAAACCCATTAAGACCCAATCCAGAAGAGTCTAAAAATTACTTAAATTAACTTTTACCCATCCATCTATCTTTACATACATTCATACATAACATATACAAAAGCATGCTATTTTATGTCTTTTTTTTTTCCTTACTCAGTGATGAGACTTAACGTATTTTCTTCTGGAATCTGAAGGCACCTGCTCCCAAAAGCTCTCGTTATACCACTAGAGGGCCAGTAGATCCTTGAATTCTTTAACTTTCCCTTTATATCGCTAATGGAGGAAGAATCTGAAGCAGGAGCAAATATTATTTCTGGCAGTTTGTCATTGCTTTGTTTTATGCGTTTGCCACAAGACACTGCTCACAGAATCCATTTGAGTTTTTATGAAGCAAAGGTTAGAGGTGTAAAATTCTTATAATGGGACCAGAACTACATAAGTTAATATGTTAACTACCAGGTTTATGCAATTTATTACATATAAATGCTCTCCATAACTACATAAGTTAATATGTTAACTACCAGGTTTATGCAATTTATTACATATAAATGCTCTCCATACCCACCAATATGGTAAAGGGGATACTTACAAGAATGGCTGCACATGTGCATACGCATTTGAACTCAGTTGCAAGTTGCCTGAGACCTTGCATCGTTTTCAGAAAAGATTGCTAGCTAGGGTACACCAGCAACCTTCCTTGGTATTTCTGAAACATAAAAGTATTTGAAAAAGTAATTACTTTCCGATATTTATGTACTTTTATGTACGGCTGCTTTGTGACAATTAGGATAGCATAAATTAAAACTCTTGGTCAGATCCATTAAAAATTGATTCAATGCAGAAAGATATCTGATGGAGCATCATGAATCTACCTCAGTAATATCTGCTGGAATGATTTTCAAGTACTGGCTAAAGTGCATTCCTGTGTATTTCCACTCAAGCTGTCTGCCAATCTTAGTACTTATTCCTGAGGGAGGAAATCTTCCAGTGCTGTTTTCCATTTGATTTGCAAGGACATCCTGTTTAGGTACTTATCAAAAGAAGTACAAAATTCCAAAAGTCTTGATTTAGACAACTAAATGTGTGAGACTAAAGTAACAAGCTATATTTAAAAGGAGCTGTGGCATTGTTCCTTTATATTTGAAAAATATATGTTGCTGTTTACAGGCCAGATATATTTATGCATGTCTCCACAGTAACTGCTCTGTTCCCTAAACATTAGAGGATTTTGCTAAAAGTTGCTAAACTCCACTGGTTTGATGATTAAGGATGAAATCCAAAAGAACAACTAAACAAGCGAGCTATGCAAGAAGAAATAATGACTGACTTAGGGCACCAAGTTGCCTAAGCAGTAATTGACCACAAGGTTCAGAGCAGGAGTGTTTACATACTCAGATGACCAGAGTTCTGCTACTGTACTTGTTTGGAGATGCTGCCATCGTGTCTGAGCCAAGGTCTTGGTGCTCATCTGATGCTTCAGGCTGTTCAGATCAAGCCAAAGACTGTACCTAACCCTCACAAAATGCATATGTGTGAGGGAAAGGTGGAGGGAGGAGAGAGGAAGAGACCACACCTAAAGCACTCTCACAGCACTTAGTACGACACAACCAAACAGCTAGATCCCATGGACTCCCATTTCCAAAAACTGATGGAGAGAAGCTGCAGGTTTGCCCTGGACTATTGATGTTAATTTCTTCTTCCAAAAAGAGACTGCCTAACTAGCAGTCTGTGTGCAAAGCTGAAATTGCAGTGGGAAGATTCTTGCATTAAATGTTGGGCTACTGTGCAAAACTAGGTCAGTGAGAAGTACATGAGAGCCTATGCATTGCCCAGTAGTTACTACAGCTGCACTCCCTGGCAGGAGAAGGGGTTCTTTAAGTTCCATTTCTTGATTCAAAGACCTTATACCTTCTGCATTAAAGTGTCATTGGACAAAATGCCCTAACTTTAATGGCAAGAATTAGAATGCAGGGAGAAAAGGGAGAAGCAGAGAAGCAGGCACCTGTCTCAATGAAAAGGGCTGTTTCCTTTGCACATAGTCTCTTGGGAGGCAGAATTCCTAGAGTTCCCACTGGCTTCACAGTAAAAAATTCCCATCCTAGGAAACATTTCAACCAACTATTGTCAAGGTTTTGTAATCAATATGATTAGGTGACTCTGCCAGCTATTTTCTCTTCCAGGACCTCTTTTCATCAGTAAAACTCTTATTAGCTCTGAGGGTAGAAGTTATTTCCCTATAATGTAAATTGATCCATCTTAGCTACTCACTCTAGGGATCTTTTATAGGCAAAGAACAGGGGTTTGGGAAACAATCCATCTTATCCAGAGTTAGCTACCCAAGCTAAGTTCAATAACTTTGAATAAAGGGGTCTATTTCCTTCTGTTGAATAGAAGTGAGTTAAAATAGACACTCAGAGGAAAAGTTCCTATCATATGGATACCCAAAATCTAGTGAGTAATAATGCCTATACTCTCACTATTTTATTCATAGCAAATAAAACTCGACTGAAGACCAGATAAAAATTTGGAATCGTTTCATGCTAACAGGAAGAAACAAGTTTGATTAAAGGTGCCCTGATTTACTGTAAATTGTAAGCCGTGGATATCTACTGCTTTGAGAAACAGGCAGCAGAAGTGTTGATGTGAATCTATGCCTAGGAGCTTTCAAATATGCTGTTGAAAAGGGGACAATAAAGTCTATTCCCAGATCTCCACCAAATATTAACACCTGCAGTTACTTTTGCATGGTTCTGTGGTACCTCTGTATGGAGAGGCAGGGTGGAAATGTTTTTTTAGTATTAGATTATCTAGTCATGCATCAGTCTTAGCCTGCATGGGCTTTTCTAATGCCTTTCTGTTCCTATGTATGCAGCTTGCATAATGCTGGGCTTTGCTTCCTGCTGGAATTATTAACCCTGTGTGCTTCTCCTTCTTGTCTCCAGATCCAAAGCCATAAAACGTAAAGTTGCTTGCCAAGAGCCCATGTGTGGCTAAAGAGAGGTTAGTGGGGCTTGCCTATTAATGAAGACAAGACTTTTTAAAACCTGAAAAATAATGTATTTTTAAAATTATGGCAGAACATGTTTTTTTCTACAGGTGTATATAATGGAGAGAAACTGTTACTAAAACAGCCATCTCAACGACAGCAGCAACAACAACAACAAACCCCCAAAACAAAAATAAAACATATTTCAAAATAAAACCAAGCGAAAACCCAAAACCCCACAAACAAACAAAAACAACAACAAAGAAGCAAATAAACAAAAACTAACAAACCCCAAAACAAAACCCAAGTTAGGGGATTCACATGGAGGGGGAATCAAAAAGTGAGCACTCTTGAAGTTATGACTCAGATGAATGACTGCCGGGAAGCTGAGAGTAAAGGATGATGTTCCATGTTCCTGTCTGAATTCTCAAAGACACTGGAGAAAACTTTATAATCTGAATTGTCTTGTGTCTGTTCGCTGGAGTTCCTAATGCAACTATTTAAATGTGTCTTTCTCTGTATGAACATACTCCATTCATCAACTCCAGGCTTATAATGACCTATCTTGAAATGCTGCATTAGCTGTAGGAAGAACTAGTTTGTCACAATAACTGATCATGAGCCACAGAACAGCTTCTCAGTCATGTCTTGCAGCATGAAACTAACATTTTTTTTTCTAACATGGGTCTTTTTTCATGTTCATCTTTAAAAAGGGAGATTGACTGCTATAGTATTTTACTGAGAAATTCTGTCTAATCTGGCACTATTAACTCAGTCAGGAGAGACATCTCCCAACAAAGTGCTCATTTGCTCAAATGCCTAAGCTATCACAAAGATATTTTAAAAATTACTAATTGCAGTTTAACAAGAGAGTCAGCTTGGCAGAGGTATCAGTTCATAGGCATGAAAGACCAACACATCCATCTAGTCTATCACTTGATGCTTTGGAGGCAGAATAATGGGTTTATCTATCCTTTGACAAGGAAAGTGTTAGAGTGTTTGAGCCAAATGATTTTTGGCTTAGCAGTTTATAGGAATATTGAAAAAACTTACTTGCAAGAGCAAATACATAGGAAATGAAGGTCAGAAAGGATTAAATGCAAAACAACACTAGTAAAAAAATCAATCATCCTGAGGAAACCAGGATAAAATATCAATATACCACATTCTAGTTATCTTAACATCAACTTCCCTTTTTTTTTCCCCTCTTTTTCTTTCTTCTTCCCTCTCTCTCACTCCCTTAAGACTATTAAAATTCAAAGAATTAATTTATAACCGTGCTGGCATTCCTGTGCATCCTGACGTTTGTTGCTATCAATTGGCTCTTTATGCCTCTCGGTGGAGGCCGGATGTTTGCAGTTGCTGGCAGCTGTTGTTGGAGGCCCCGGAACAGCTGATGGGCTGGCAGCCGGCATTGAGAGGAGCCTGGGAAAGAGCCCAGGCTGAATGCCCCCGCCTCGGACGGGTAATTAGCTGAGTACATGCAAGATTAGAGCACTAGCACGGGAGATAGGGCGTCTGACCCGCTTTCCAAAAGTCATCAGAAATTAGAAATGGTAATTCTTTCACAAGAAATGTAAAAAAGAATTTTGTGAATGGAGCTGGTTGGCTTTTTTTTTTTTTTACCAAAGAAGCTCTGCTAGAAGTTGATCTCCTTTGAGCATTTCTTTAAACAAATGGTTATTGTGTTATGGGTTTTTTCCTACAGTGAAATATTATATTTAAAATATTGGTTAAAAATAAATTTATATGTGCTTGTCTCTGAAATTTATGGGTGCTACAAATTTTCAGACATAACCTGTTGTACCAGTAAATCATCGGGGATTTTTAAATTTTTTTTTTCTTTTTTCTTTTTTCCTTTTTTTTTTGTTTGTTTTGATTTGTTTTGTTTTGGAAGGTGGAATCACCTTTAAGTAGTTAATTCCTATTTTTTAGTTAAACTAAAAAAATAAAAGCCATGGAAAAAAAAGTTACTTGTAAAAATAGAATTTAGGCTCTGTTTTTTTACTTTCATTCATCATATAGACAGGATCAGACCCAAAGCCAGATGAGATCAAATGAAGTCCTCTGTGTCCTAAGGGGATCTGCTGTAATATTCAAGAAGTATCTGTATGCATGGGGGCAGGCATGTGTGTGTTAGAACATACCACATCCTTTCTCATATCCTGCATTTAGACTGGGGCTCTTTCAGGATCATGAAATTCTCGGAAATTCTGATCTAAGCATGGCAATAAAACATTGTCTCATCCAAGTATGACACTTACTCCCTCTATGCTCTGGCAATGTTTTCATGAGTTTCTGCAAAAATGAAGGAAATTACTACTTCACAGATACATTTTGTGAAAAATAAAATTATGTTTGAAACATAATTTTAGAAGGAAAAAATATTATCATAATTCCAAGTCCAGTATCACAGTTCTTATTAGAAATTTGCACTCTAAACCAATTTGGATTTCATAAATCAAAGTATGAAAGTCTTGGCAGATGCAACCCCTAGAGTCAGTGGTCTGCCTGTGGTTGGACTTGAGAATTGCTACCTGTGGTGCTTGTTATCCCTAATATCTGCACCTGCAGAAACCACAGATTCTTCTTTTGAAAAGAAAAGGTCCAAAAAAGTATTTTAACAGATAAAAGAATCCACAGAGAACATGGACGAGCATTCTCTTCTGTTTTAGCGTACTGTATTTTCAATTAACACTGACATTTGATGTTGGGGCACCCCTTCAGAGAATAAAATTAAAACCTTAGAGAGGAAACCCAGGTTTAGAGGAAAAGGCATTAGAAGCAAATCACAGGAAAGAGAAAGGATATATGTTGTAATTATTTTTTACTATTTACTTCCCCTGGGAATCTGCAACTTGCAAGGGAGAAACTCTTGGCCTTGTCTGTGCTTGGAAGTCAGCTACACACCTGGGGTAGAAGAATACATAGGGAACTGTAAATTTTAAAGAGAGAAGTCCAAAATACTACTTTCATAAAGAGGTTTTGGGGATGGGGAACACTCATGTTTCTTGTAGATTGTTCCCAGTCAAAAAACCATCTGAGAAGAGCAAGTTAAACTCATGACAAGTGTGTAAGTGAACAAGTTAGTCTGTATCAGATCTCCCTAAAATTAATTCTTGGGCCTTAGATTACTGCTTCCAGATGAGAAAGAGGAGGGGGGCACATGATGAATGAAGAGATGGGGACAGACAAGGGGACAAGGGATAGGAGAGAGAAGAGAAGAGAAGAGAAGAGAAGAGAAGAGAAGAGAAGAGAAGAGAAGAGAAGAGAAGAGCACTATATATTTTGCTAGTGGCTAATGTTCCTATTAATTATTTACTGAATATTATCAGCATACTGAACTGTTAAAAAAAAGACACAGTTCCAAAGAGATTTATCATCTTGGAGTATCAAAAACTGATGTGAATTCATGCTATGACTCTAAAGCCAGTCTAAAAGATACAGCCATTCTTACTTATAAAAAGTATTTTTTCCCATGAGGGGAAAAAAAAAAATTCATTGCCTCAGTGCAGGAGAGCTACAAGACAAAATGGTCTAATTTGCCCACAGTTTAACCAGACTGCTTGGGAAAGAATCTGACAGTAAAGACTGCCCTGTTCCTAGAAGTACTCTGCTTTCAGAATAGTTTCCATTGTCATGCCAGATGTGTTGCAGTGATCTTGTGACCTTTTCTGAAGGTAAAAGAAGGAAGTGAAGAAGAGTTTGAGTGTTTTCTAAACCACAAATTGGACACACAGTTAACTGAATGTAACTTCAAGTACCTGAAGCAGGATGATATATGTGAGTTAATCATGCTATCTCTGATGGGGGCTTGTGTGAGCTAATTTATCTTACCCTGAAGCAAGAATGCCTTTTATGATAACAACCCATTTTACCCATTTCTCTCAATTGGATGCTAGTGCAGGTGTAGACATATGCACCAGAGATGCCTTAAGTAAAGGGAATGAAGTAATTCCCTGAACACCCCCCAACATCATTCCTGTCACTCTTCCAGAAAGTTATTTCATGACTTTCACTACAACTTCAGATCAGCAGTGACCAAAACACTCCATTACATGAGCTATGCTAAATTACAAGAGCTTTACAATTCACTCCACCCATCCTGTTTACATGCCTCAGTATGGAAAGCAATGAAAAATATCATCATGAGGATAATGAGACAGGAAAGGGGAGAAATATTTGCTACCCCTTGTCTCTCCCGAAGGGCATGTGCCCACATCAGTGCTTGGGCTGGTGAGACACCACTTCCAATTTTTCATCAATTGCTCACAGCTGCAATTCCTCTGCCAGAAGGAGCAGTTTATAAAATGAGAGGTTTCTCTATTTCTTTCCAGTTCAGCCAACTATTCCAAGAATCCTGCCACTTATCAAGAGCAGACTGACTACTCACAAGAAAGGTAGAGAGGAAATGTTAAATATGTTTATGGTTGATTATAAAAAATTAAATATGCCAAGGTAGATTTTTCCATTGGTCAACTTATAGAACCTTCCCACATCTAAGGCAAAAGTGGGGCATTGCAAGAAATTTTATTTTAATGGTGAGTCACAGGAAAACCACACATGCTATCTGATTCAGAAAAAATATGAAGTATTGATGGGGCTTTTGTTGAAAATTTCAGCCCTTGCAGGCGTTATGGTTTTTTCTCTTGTATTGATAAAACAGACCTCTGTCCCCCTAATTGATTCATATTTGTCTCTCAATAACATATGTTTAAAATCAGAAATTCTTCCACCATATCCTCTAAACTGTCCTTTTAAGGACAAAAAGTCCTTAAACAAATGCCACAAAACTACTGGCCAGTATTGATATAAACCAGAGACCATCAAGGACAATGTTGACTGATAGGAGGAAGAGCACTGATTCATTTGTGTGTGTGTGTGTACAGGTGTGTGTGTGTGTTCATAAAAACATGGAAATATTTTATTCAGTGAAAATTGTAGTGCCATTTTTAATGGCTTTTCTATCAAATTCCTTAAGAATTTTATTTTGAATTGTGTAAATGGAGGTGAGATCTTTAGACTGTTTAGAAATGCTTACACAGTAGGTGTTTCTCCTAAAAAGATAGCAAATGTTAAATAGAACTAAATAAATAAATTTGCTAAAGAATCCTCTATAATAAGTGATACTCTTTCTTCAGTGTACCAAAAAAGAGCAAGGGAACATAAAATAAGCTTAGTATTTGCTATTTATATTTTAGTAATTTATTTTATTAAATTTCAAGCCCTTGATAAATTTGCAATAAATTCTGTATGGATTGTTTAAATTTTTTTGCAATTTCCTAGAATCTGTACAAGTTGTCTGAATCAAGCAGGAATGAGGAGACTTAGATAAATCCAGAATAAAATAGTAAAAATCTATCTCAGCAATAGAATAAAAATAGAAGAGCATAACAATTAAAGCAAACAAAATAAATTAATACAAAAACAAAGCAACAGGAGTTGATTTAAAATAGGGTCTTTGGATATCATGATGGAATTTAAATTTAAATTTCTGGTTCCTAACTCCTAATATTTTGGTTCCAGGCCGCAACTACCTTTTGAAGAATGAAAAGCCATGATGTCCATTGAAAGGTATCAAGAGGATATTAACTATCAAGAAGTAAACCACCAAGAGCATAGTTTACAAAATTATAGGAAAAATGTCTAAAACCTAATCTTAACCATGACTCAACATTTAACTTCACTTTCCTAGAGACCAAGCCTCTCCTAGATATGAAAACTACCACAGTGAGCCATTTAGTCATATCAAATAGCCACAGTTTAAGATGATGAAGCAGGAACTTATTATTACTGCTAAAGTTTTCATTAAAATCAGCCTTAAGGAACTTTAAAGAGAATCCTGCTCCTAGGTTGAACAAGTAATTTAATTGATAGTTAATTTTTCCTGCATTAACCAATATAAACCTCCTGCCTCAATTATTTCATTCCTTACAAATTTTTATCATTTGAGCTCCAATTTTCTAAAATTGATTTTCCCTGGGGCTGATTATGCTAAGAAAATTTCAACAATAATGGTTCTCTTCAAGTTTTTAACTCTTTTTCAACACCATTTTTTGGTACAAAATACTCTATAGATATAAAACTACCAAATTAGTAATACTCAGTCTCTAGCACTATGAGGTGAGCTTTTTAGCCACTTGAGGTGTCTAAGAAAACATATTTGCACTGTCAGTTCTTCAACAAATGACAGTATAAATAATCAAATAAGGATAAAAATGAGCATTAATCTAATCATTATATCATGTTCATTGTTATAAAGGGTGATTTGAATCACTCTGCATTACTTCTAGATTTTTTTTCTTAAAAGTTGAATTTGTAGGAATGGAATTTAATCAGAAGTCTCAGCAGATTTCCTGCTTCTATTAATTCTTCCCAGAAGAATATGTATATTATAATGAATAAGGTAAGCACTGAAAAGAGTTCTCTATCTAGGACACAAGTGCACTGGTCTCTCAACTTTAATTAATACAAAAAAAAACTGGTCGAAGTAATTTTATTAGGAAGACTAAAAAGTGTCTCTGGGTAGAAATTTAAATGTGAGGGCTGGATCATATAGAGCTCAGTGACAAAAGGACTTGTATTGGAAGTTTTGGGATTTGATAAGACATAAATTTTGGGGGAAAAAAGAAGAAAACAAAACCAGAGAGTGTTTAGACTCTATGATTTGATCTTACTAGTAAAATTTTTCTTTTTTTGGAAGATAGTTGCAAGGCTTACATTCAATACTGCAACTGTATTTAATTTTAATGTTTATATAATAATATTTTAATTTAAAACTTCATTGCCTTTTATTTAATATTTTATATAAAAACTTTCAATATTATTCAATAATAATTTTTAAAATTTTATTTTAGGCGATATATTCTGAAATATTAAAATTCCATTCTTCAAGAATGATTATACGTGAAATTTTAAAGATTGACATCAAAGTGTAAGTGATTTCAGAATATTCTTATTTCCAGTAGCTAGAATTTCTGGTCTCCTGACAACACTGTGAAAGACTCTCCAGTTAAATGGTGTACTACTGAGTGCTGACAGCTAATTTTTAGATGCCTAAATTTAGGTGACTGTAAAATGATGATGACTTCAAATATGGTTTTCAGAAACTTAAACTGATCTGAAAATAGAAATTCTTTGGGTTGGGAAAATCTCCAAAACATTATATATTTTAATCTCATCATTTCATCGTGTCCATTTCAGAACTGTATTAGTTGTAATTTTAAACCATATGTATAGATATATAGACATATATAAGATCTATAAGTTTTCACAGATATAACTAGGTTTTCTAACATCCTTCTCTTTAAAACAAAGGTGTATATACACTTAAGTATATCCATTTGGAAAATAAGATTGTTTTTCCTACATGATACCAAAATGAGATGAAGGCTAGTAATTGTTATTTCTAAGTAGATAGTGAAATATAGCAGTTTCTAACACTTCTGGGGCTGGGACATAGCTAACTAAAATGTCTGGTGTAAAAGAGGGGAGGAAATCCATTGCTTCATTTCCAGCTAGTTTGAAAACTGTCAGCTGGTTGATAGCCCTGTTTAAAAAATAGCTGACATGAAACAGCATTACAGCCTCTGAAATTGTTTTTACACTGTTCACAACTGTAAGCACAATCTCCCTCTCAACATGTAAGCCCTCATGCAGAACAAAGCTGCTGTGGCTGCTGCCTTTATTCAATTCAAGAGTTTGATGTGCCAGACTTGGCATAAGCCTATCTCTCATTAACATCAAAGGCTTTCAGATAAAACACCATTAGTGTTGTTTGGGATTTTCATGAGCAGTGCATATAAATACACATCTCTTACACTGTCATAGTTGTATTATCCTTCAACATTAATGATGACTCTGGGACACACAACTCTGATTCAGAGCTGGGTTTTGATCTCCCACATTCAACCCACAGATCCTGGAAAGTGGGTTGGTGCCCGGTGTTTTATTTAGAAGCATTATAAAAAGAAACATAAGATTTGCAACTGGGCTTTGCAGGCTGCTCTAACATCTTCCATATGTGACTGCCTCTCTCTCCCCCTCTGTCATTGCCTTCCAGGCCTCAAATCTGATTGTGACACATCTAATTTCTCAGTTATAGATGTGCATCCATTCATACATGGAGTGAAACCATTACTTGGAGGGAAATCACTCAGAACAGGCTTTTAAGCTTTCAATTTTATATAGTTAAGGTGTTTTAAGAGAAAAATTCAGAGAAAAATGTGTTTACTTTCTTTGAACCTGCTTCTAAATCTATCAAAAACTCATATGTTTCTAATATTAATCTTTTTTGCTCTGTTTGATTAAATGAAGCAACTGACTGTAGTTCAGAATTTCCTGAAGATGTGATAGTATTGAAGCTTTCTCGGAGTACATGCCCTAAAACTTGTAAATCAGCATATGAAAATTTTGGCCCTGTTTTGAAAATGAGCCAACATATTAAATGGGTTCTTTGGTTTAAATTTATTTGGTTTTAATTTCTATCTCTTGTTCCCAGTTCTAATTTCTCTAGGAAAAGTCAGAACTTTTCCCAGTGAGATGCCATAAACTTAGCAGGTTATCAGCTCGCTGTAATTCACCAAAACTTCCACTTCTGGCAAAGATTTTATGCTGGTGAGTCATTCCAGGTCTAACCACTTTTGTTGCTGTTGTCCTAGTGAATGCAAATTGTTTGGAACACATGGTTGTTGCCAACAGAAATTACAGTTAATATCAGTAAAAACAAATTAAATTAGTATGTTCAGTAAAAAAGAATACAAAATAACCATCAGGGAAGTGAAAACAGACCCAAGACCTTGAGGAGACCTTTCTCACCTCCAGCTATGTAAGGCAGATGGTTTGATTTTAATAATGACTTTTTTCTCCTGCATGATGAGCTGCTTTTGGCTAAATTTTATTATGTTCTACTGCATATGTGCCAGTAAAAATTTCAGGCACATTACATTGGAACAAATATAACAAGTAACCTTGTGTATATATGTGACATTTTAGATTTCTAGATAATTTTTTTTACCATGACATTGTCATTAGATTTTAATCAACATTATGTATTTATCATGAAATTGTGAATTAGGTTTTAAAAGGATGAGGTACCCAATATTTTAAGTTTGCTTCTAATAGTGATTTTCATTTAGAGCTATATAAAGAAAATTTAAACAAGCAACAAACTGCAGAAACAGTTTGTAAATACTGCTTGTGATATTTCCTTTAAACACATTCTTGATTCTCCTCATTCCCACTAGAATTTGGGAGTGTTTTTTATGGACATGTCCTTAGTGGGTTCTGTATGAATGACAGAGGAAAAAAGTTTTATGTAAATGGCTCGTTCTTAAGTGTATATGATGCTGGCATTCCCATATATTTGCAAAATCAAATATGCTGACTCTTTCTCAATTTATACTTTTTCAAAATCAAAAATTGCTGATTTTGCATAACAAGTTTGGAAATACTCTTTTTGACACAAAGTAACTTCTTTGAAATATTTCTAAATAAGTATGTGGCTTTTGACAAAATTTATTTTCATTGAGAAATAATTTTTGAGAGCCATATGTAGTCAAGCAAAGCAGCTTAAAATTATTAACAAGTCAATAATCCAGTTGAATAAAGTGATAGAGGTATTCTAGCAAACAAACATATTCAATTAAAAACCAAGCATCCACAAAATATCTTCAAAGACTTGCTTAAGCTTTTACTTAGACTTTAAATAAGCTTTTCTACAATATTTTTGTATTGGTGTTATTATAAGGTGCAATTATACCCTGTCTCTTCCTAATATTCAAGCCCACCACAGCTCTCAATTCCTTCAGTAATTTTAGCATGTAAAGCAATCAGCACTGTCCTGGATTGCTAAAATGATACAGGATGACATAGATATTACCAAGATTCAGACACTGGCATTGTAATTGATATTTTGTTGTAACTCAGCCGATGCTTATAACATGAGAATTGCCACAGTCATATGTGATAGTGATTTTCTGTCATAGACTAATGAGATACTGTGTGTTATTTCCTGCCAAAATAGAAAAAAATTCTGAATTCAATAAAAGCTTTGACTTGCATTATTCAAAATGGCATATAGTAAAAATTATTAAATAAGAGTATTGCTGTTGCAACTCAATTCCTAAATCAAATAAAAAACATTGAAGCAGCAGAGAAGAATCTGAGAAACAAATGTGGCAATGCAGTGTCTTTGTAAAACATCCAAACTGGATGATGATAGCTCCACTTATGACTGTTGCTAAATGGTATGTCTATTCCAAGTACAGTTTGGATGAAAACCCCAGAAAACTGGCAAACAAATTATCTGCTTTTTATGCTGCTAAACAGGAAACACTAGTTATAAGTCATAAAAAGTGATGAAAATGAGAAATGCTTTTATTAGTAGGGAAGATTTCAGAAAGCTCTATAAGACAATAAAAAAACCTTACCCACCACTATACTATGCAGCACTCTGCAATGCATATGATCAAATCCTTTTGCCTGATCAAAAGGAAACACATAATACAAGCCCTGGAGTTTTCACAGTTTGTCAACATATTCTTCTTTGAGCAACATGAAATAAAACTTGGCCTCATCTAAAAGCATCTAGAGGTAACTGTAAAAGGTATTATTAAGGTCTCTCTAGCAGAAATCATGGGCATCATCTCCTAATCAGAATATCAATGCAGACTTTTTCTGTAAAGTGGGATATGGAAAAAGTCATGCAAACATCATATACCTTTACAAAGAGAAGGTTGCTAGATGCCAGGATATATCACTTGTTTTAGCTGTGGGATAAATTGCTGCTTGGATAATACAGCTAAGTTGCTTTAAAAAAATCCTTTGGGAAAGCCAAAGCTGTTTGTGATTTCTACAGCCAACAGTATGTGTAAGTGTATGCCAACTGTTTGTCTTTCTAGCCAAACTAACAGAAATAACCACAGTTATCTTTAGATATTCCTGAAATTCGAGAAATTTGAGAAATATTCTTCATAATTTTTTTGCATTATGGCAAGATAGTAGGGGCTTCAATGTAAGCAGAATGACATCATCTTTAAAGATACTTCTGTCAAAGGCTGTGCCTTGATTGAGCACACATATTATAATGTCCAGCAAATTACTCATTTGATTGTGGCACCAAGTGCTTCAGGTTGAACACGACACAAATAAAACCCCAGAAATCCTTCTCCAACCCTATTGCACTGAAAAGTATTTGAGGCAACATGTATAGTGACAATACAACTCTAAATTTATGAAAACATTTTGCATCATAATGTTTCAGTCTATCGCGACTGATGATACATAACTTACAGATACAAACCCACAGCCAGCTTTTCAGAGACCAAAACATCATTCCTAGGCAGAAAGAGACATCTAACTGGAACAATTTCTATCCCATTAAGTGGAAAATGGCAGAATAAATCAATAGGACATGCCATGATTATTGTTTAATAGTAACAGAAATGGCACCTCTATCAAATATGTTTTATTACTGCTTGGAAAACAAAAACAAACAAGGAAATGACAAGCAAACAAGCAAAGGGGTCAAAAAAGGCTGTCTGCCCTGTAACTCATGGGGATATCCAAGAGCATTGTGCTAATATTACTGGCTATGGTCCATTAAAAAGTATTATATACTCCTTTCAGGAGGTTTTTCTTGAAAATTTCCCTGCACATTTCCCTGGATTTGTTATGAATTTTGCTACATTTCTGTCAGATAATACTTTCTTCAAGTACTCAATGTGGGCAAAAAATTGTCATTTCATTCACTGTAGGAGTATATTCTATGGAAAAATATTTTATTTGAAAGACCTACTATAAGAACATGTAAAATTGTTGGTGAATTAGTAGAAAATAAAGTATTGAAGATAATAAGCAAGTACTATTTATTTTAAACAGATGCAGTTATTTCCTTGTGAGAAAAAGAATTAATCTTTTCAAAGATATTCTGGGGATAGATTGAAGCTTTTTTCCTTCATTTTTTTTTAGTCTTATCTCTATATATAGTTCATAAACATTAAATGCAAACCATAATTTTCAAAGAGTTCTTAAATTAATGCTAAAGTATAGAAACACTGCAAAAACAATTTAAAAAAAACATTCAAGCCCCAAAGAAAATATTTGCCTTTGGTAAGTCAGTACAAAAGCATTGCTTGTGCAAAAGAAACATTGAAACTTAGATGGTGGAATATGGATGTTTCAAGACAACAAAGTGCTGTCTTACTGAATTCATGCCCAAGTCAGGCAAAGAATGACAAAGAAATATTATGACAGATTATGCCATGAGCTGTTCATTTCCTGTTACCAAGGAAGAGGCAGCAGCCAAAATATTTCAGCCTTCTGGCCTTTATTGTACATCTGCTGTTATATTGTTGTTTAGCACACCAAGTTCTCGTTGACCAGAGAGTTAGTTAGCATAGTTGCTCTTCCAAAAATCATAGTCAATAACAGATGTTTTAAAATGCACATTATGTTATTTTGAGGTTAGTTTTCTTCAGATAACTTGGGAGCAATCAAGTTCAGGCTATAGACACATAGCCATAAGAGAATGTGCATTTTTTGTGAGAATAGGCAAGTTTGACTCTGATGAGAAAAATAATTTGCTTAACCTGTACATTTTATATTAGAGATATATTTCTCTAATTTACATTGTGTGATTCAATTTTCATAAAACAAATGTATCTGTACCAAGATGCAGAGCTAAATTTTCTGTATCTATTGTGAGATCTTGCCCAACACACTACAGAATTCAGACAACACTAAATATATTTCACAGTCATTGCATAAAACCTCAGATATGACACGATACAGAGCTACTAAAAAGAAGGAGCAGAGTTATTAGATTACTGTTAGAAATAATGGTTTTTACATCAATTTAAAAAAAAATTACTAAAAGAAAGGGCAAATAGGAAATACACACAAAACTACAGCCTCCTTTGTTGTAAAATCTTTTCAATTTTTATACCTTTGGACTTAATTCTCTTTATGATGTAATAATGCAGTTCATTTCATTTCTTGAAGGCTTTAGTGAGATTTGTTGTAGCTAAGGGGTTATTTTCAATGAGGTAAAAATTTGAGATGTTTTTGTAATGAAAAAATGGGCTGTGTTCTCTTTGGTGACACAAAGTAATCCATGAAATGAGTAAACAAATATAATTTTTAAAGGTTCTCCCCTGTTGCTTTCAAAATTCCTAAAAATAAGTACTTACACTATCCAGCCAAAGGAAAAAAAAAAAGTAAAAATAAACTAAAAGAACAACACACTAAACACTCTTCTAATTAAAGAGAGCTATGTATTTCAAAGCTGAAATAACAATGCGATCATTTAAATATTTAACTTACATTTATTTCATTGAAGTCTGAACTTCTTTTTCCAAAATAAGCTTTACAGATCTTGTAAAGAATAGGAAGCAGCTTAGACAAAGGTATGCATGAGATATTTTTTCCTAGGAAGAAAGAAGGACAGAATGGTAAAGCAAACAAAGGCTATAAATCAGATGATAAAAAATGCACATTGTGGAAGAATGATTTCCTGTTTGGGAAGGAAGAATAACTAAAATAACATGCCCTCAGCTTTCACTACCTGTAGCAGGAATAAGTTCAAAGAAATAGTTAAGCAATCAAAGGTTAAAAGGAAGCACCAATCACATCTGTCAGAAACTTTTTTAACTTTTTCTGATGGAGATATGCCACAGTAACACTTTTCTTTTAATTCCAGAAGTAAAGGAAACAGTTAGAAGGTTCTTCATTATCTTTATCTTGACACTGAGATAAGCTAACAAATTTTTCTTTAATTTCTGTGATGCTAAGAACTTTTGTGCCAGCTTTATAGAGAGTGCTTGGAATGAAAAAAAATACTTAAAAATTCTTCAAAACCCCAACCAAACAAAAAACCTCCAAACCCAAGTTCCTTATCTTTGCCAGTAACATTTTCTCTTCCAAGGCAAATAACAGACTTATTTGGGCTGCTGTTTAGAATGTATGCACAAATATATACCAGAATGTTAAAGCTCCCTTTACATAGCATACAAAGGAAACTTTTCTTAGCTTATTGTTTTTCACATTTCTCTCAGATGCCTGGAATCACCAGACATTTCTGGTATGTCTGTTTTCATGACTATTAATGTATTCTATTTTGTTCCTGCTGACTCTATTGCAATTACTTGTTTTACATCCTGTCCAGCTGTGCAGATCTTTCAGATTAACAACCTATTTTGGGGAAATTCAGACATCACTATTCCCAGGTAATCATAATATACCCTTTAGCTAAATTATGTAATCTTCTCAAGTTTGTTGTCTTTAAAACTAAAGTTTTTTCTTTCTCATTAAAAAAGTGTTTGCTGTTTCTCTTTGCATGTATTTATATATTCATGTGTATATTTTAACTCAAAACAGAGATCATGTGTTGAAAAAATTGCATTCTCCTAGCTTTTCAAATGGACTTTTGCTGTTATTAAACACTTTGAAATATTTAACCAGTCACTGTTGAAACTGTATGCTGTAATTATTAAGAGCCATATCTTAACCTGAGACTATTGAAATGAAATTATTTTATTTTATTTATCTGTAATTTCTTTCCTCAGAAAGAACCAGACACTTCTCTGCAGAAATTGTGAACTCTTGAGGACTAAAAGAAGACAGGGAACATACGCATTTTGAATTTTCCAAAAAGCCCAATCTTAAATCTGATCCAATCTTAAAAGGCAGTTTCTAGATGTGAGATATCTATGATCTCTGTTGGTTGTCTGTCTTTCAGTGAACTGTATCTGACTTTACCAGATTAAGGTAAATTTAATTCTGCTTGTAATAGAGATTTTACAATGAAAAGTCCCTGGAATCTTCCAGCTTTTTCAGTATTACTTGTTGCAACACCATTGCATAAAAGTGCACCTCTTCCAAGGCAGCCTGCATAAGCTAGGGAAGCTTGCTAGAAACTTGATCAACGGAAGTGTTGTGGAGGGAAAATATGGAAATACCCCTGTTTATGTAATTATCACATCCTTTTAATGCATCTTAAGAAATTGCTGCATTTCCCAGGACTGCTGAATGTTCTGAAAGTCATGCCCTGACAGAATGATCCCGAGGAGCATCACTTGCCAAGAAGTCACTGCAGTCTGAGCATGCAGAGAGCAGTTCTGCTGTGCACATGGAGCACATAGCCTCGTGACTTGGAAAGTGCTTGAAGAAGAGAGAAGTGAAGATCAGGCTGCTCTTGGTGTCAGAATTGTTTTATCCAACTCATGACATCCCCCAAGCATGGCTGATGAAACCTCTGGTGCAGACCAGAGGCTACATGAATCTCTTTTACAGGACAGCTATGTCTCATGTGTCACCTATTGGAGACACATATGCAGAAGCAAGGTGTGTTTTGTCTCATACAAAATGTTAAAGAGGAAGATAACAGAGAGAGAACGTGTGTTTTACAGAGATTTTGTAAACTGTTCTTTAGCACCTCAAATTCCTTTTGTCAGAATAATGCCATCTAAGGCCCCCTCCACTCTTGATGAAGAGGCAGCCTCCAGAGGGATTCAGACTGTATGAAGATTGAATCCTTCCTTCTGTTTCCTCCTGAGTAGCTGAAGACTTAGGGAAACTACAAAATAGACTTCTATATAAAGTTCTCAGAACTAGGAAAATTCTGACTCTGCACTTCTTCCAAATGTTATGAAACTATATGCTGCAGAGGAAAGCTAAATCATGTTAAGTGAATCATGATAATTCTGATCCTTTAGCAGTGATCACTATAAACAAATGGTAACATAACTAAATCCACAAAATACCACAAGTCTCAATTATTTTTAAAAGCTCTTACTTTGCTAAATAGTAGTAGTGCTTACTTAATTATTAATTTTCTGGATCACAAAATCACAGAATCACAGAATGGATAAGCTTGGAAAGGAGCAGTTTATGTACTGATTAGAAAATAAAACACTTTGAATTCAAGCCTTAAACATTTAAAGAAAAGACAAGAAGTGAATAATAATTTTCTGAAGTGAGTTCTTAACAACTCTATTTCCAAGCAGGAGCACTTTATGTCAGCAGCACTGTACCCTGCCAAAAGCAGCCTGGAAGTCAGTGAGACAAAGTCATTTAGAGATGTGCCCCAAATGTGACCATACACATTATTTTCAGCACTGTCTATTCTCAATTCAGGGCACAGAGTAGCCGTTTGAAGCATTTTGATTATTTTGTGTTAGATTTGTATGACATTATTTGATTATTTTGGGTCATTTTTGCTGAGCCAAGGAAGTATGACTGCAAAAAGTACTAATTACAATAAGTCTTATTTCCATTAAAAATACTTACACCAGAAACTGAAAATGTATATGACTACTTAGGAGCCATCACATCTCATAGAGATAGTATTTATGGTTTGTTTGAATACTTCAGAAAGCAGCAATAAACTGCCAGAAGAGTATTTAAAGTCTCAAAAACAACACACCAACCCACCACACAGCATTCCTGTGCAAAGCAAATTGGTCTTTTCTCATTTTTGTTTACAATCAGCTCTTCATAGACTAAACTCCAGTAAGTTGTGGAGTTTCTGATGTCTTCTCTCTATATACAAACAGTGCATTCACTATAAACACAATGAGGGAGGTAGGAAATAGAGCCTCACAATCAGACCCTGAAACACTGACCCCTTACATGAAGAGCTGGTTGATAAAGAAAACTGGTGGGGTGACAAAAGGTAAGAGTAGCTTAAAACACTAATGATTTAAGCAAAAAAAGTATCAGCTTACTCACTCTGATTTCTGCAATGCTGAAGCTTACAAAGATTTAGTTTACAGCCAGAAACAGAAGCTCATTTAGAGGCAAGTTCTGTAAGAAACATTTTCTGTTTGCATATGTAATTGATAAGTACCCTACAGTACTAAACAGGATCACTTTGGTTTTAACTTAGGTTTCAGTGTTTACAAAGCTTCCAAACTGCTTCCTAGGAACTACAAAAGATGTTTTATATTCCTTAACTTTCTACTACACAAGTTTTATAAGAGTTGAATAGACAGTAACATGACTTTAAATCTTTCCATAATGTAGTAATATGCAAAAAAATTAGTAATATAATTCAAGCCTAATTTTCCAATATTCAGACAAATAAAAAAAGAAACTCTTGAATATGGATCACCAAATATCTACTGCCTCTTAGAAAGATATATCTGCTAGATATGCAATTACTTTGGCATGTTTTACTTTCAGGTTTAGGAGTTAGGTGGTCATTTGGGGCCATGTTCCAAGTATAGGAGTTAAATAAATACAGTGTTGCCAAAACCTTGCTGAGTAATCAAAATTTCAGCAGTGTTATGTGACTCACAAATAAGTAACAGCCACTGTGACAATAGGAGTCTTTTAATTCAAAAGAAAGTCTACTTTTTAAGGTTAGAAATGAAGCAGAAATAATAAAAGTTCTAGAGGTTCTTCAAAATAACCTTCTGAAGAAAGAGAAAGTAAGGAAGGGAAGGAGAGAGAGAGAGGAAGGAAGGAAGGAAAGAGAAAGGAAAGAAAGAAAGGAAAGGAAAGGAAAGGAAAGGAAAGGGAAGGAAGGAAGGAAGGAAGGAAGGAAGGAAGGAAGGAAGGAAGGAAGGAAGGAAGGAAGGAAGGAAGGAAGGAAGGAAGGAAGGAAGGAAGGAAGGAAGGAAGGAAGGAAGGAAGGAAGGAAGGAAGGAAGGAAGGAAGGAAGGAAGGTCATAGACAGTGTTTTCATCCTGTCAAAGCAGCAAAGCAGCAACTGCAAAGAACCTTTTGTATTGTGAGTACACTGGGCATAGTCTGTTTTGCATATGGGTATGCAGATGTATTATCCCAACTATTCTGTCCTTTCACACAACACACAGTATGATACCACGCATCAGAGATAATTTCTGAGTTGAGATATAGTCAATAACAGCATCTACAACCTTTATTTAATGTTTCTGAGGTTTTCATGGCAGTACCTAAAGTTGATTTTGGATTTCAAATTACAGGACAGTATCTGCAAGTTGAAATGTTTAACTAAAATCCCTCCAGCTCCCCATAATGTGATTTCCATATTTCAGGCTGCTAATACACCAATATCCTGAATAGAGTATTGGATCATTCCTATTTCCTCTTCTCTATTAAGGCACCTAAATTGCAAGCTAAGTAAATTAAATTTGTAGACAACATTTTCCTATAATTATGTGCAGGTCACATTTCAAACAATAATGGCTTTTTACCATTTCTCTACAGAAGCAGAGCCTACAAGGAATTGTGATATCATCCCCTGTCTTCCCTTAAAGAAACAGTGGTGAGTTTTGAGCCAGATCAGACTGAGGAACAATGATCATAAAGGTATGAAGTTCTCACAGATTTCCTGTATATAAATTTGTTCTGAAGGACAGCAATTTAATCAGTGACCTAAAGGATAGAGAAGCTGAAGAATGATCTATTATTTGATAGAAGAGAATCCAGAACCATTATAAAAAATTCAGTTGCATAAATTGCTATGATTGCTACTTTGCACTTTCTATAAGAGTGTATGGATGTAAGAGAATCTGCCAAAAAGTCTGATTTCATTTCACTGATTACTGTTCATTTATTCAACAAGAGCAATTGACTAGATATGATCTAGAAACTTAATATATTTCTAACTGATTAGGAGGGACATGTCACAAAAAAAGAAAGTATAATCAAAATGTTTTAATTTCCATAAGTAGCCTTGTTCAATTTGAAGTTGATTATTTTATTATTTCCCTGGTCAGAAGGAATTGCATCCAAAATTTTCGATGCATAGGAAGGAAACAAGCATTTCATATTTCTCATGGAGACATTTAGACTTTGATTTGGCAATTGAAGCAATCAATCTGATCATGATCTTCATGTTATTTGTACTACAGGATGTTAATCTAATATTTTCTGCTTCTTGCAAGAAGAAGCATATTTTTCCTATCTTTTTCTAGAATGCACAAAAATTTGCCTGTTTTTATACATTCAAAAAAAAACCTAGGCAACTGATGTTGTGATGATCAGTGCATTGCACTGTTTTCATCAAAAGGTCACTCATTTCCTTGAACTTCAGTATTGATTTCCTTTCTTTCAAGAATATTCCTTCAATTTCCAGTGAAGTGCATTGAGGTAAATAGTTTTATTTTAAGAGGACAAAATTAATAATCACAGATTTTTCTGCTTTTCTCATAAACTGCTTTGAATTAATGGGAGAATAAGGACCATGGGACATGGGACCATGTTTATGAAGGCAAACTAGAGTATTGGTTTGCTTTCATCTTTTGAAGTAAGAATAAATTAACCTGTGGCATGCAGAGTAGTCCATACAAGTGCTGGATTCATCACAATAATAATTACATCAGTTATACTTCAGAAAACTAGATTATTCTGGAAACTCTGGATACTGTTTCTTTCACAACATTATCAAAGACTATGTGTGTTTCTTACCAGCCATTCCTTCAGTTCTTCTAGATACCCCTTTCCAGACCTCTCCACAGTTATATCCACATCACAAAATCTGGCTAGAAAACTTGATTTATACAATCTACTAATTAAATTTCTCCTGGGTTTTAGTTTGCTTCTGGAAATGTTTTTACTGCTCCCATTTTCCCTGTGGTTGCCTTGTCCTACCTATGCTCTTTTATTGCACAGGTAAGAAACAGGTGAGAGAAGATTGCACCAACAGATTACATTACATGCAGAAATGTCAAGAAATTTCATACAAATCCCCACTACTAAAGATATTTTCCTGTGTGGCCCAAAAACATCCAATTAATTCCTGCACTACAACCTGGAGAAAGTCAGTGAAACATTTACAGAGAAATGTACATGCAGTCTGCCTTTTAATGATGTTCTTTGATACCTTAATAAAGTGCAAATAAAGGAAAAACAAAAAATGAAGAAATATGGCAGAGTAATTAGGAGACAGAAGATAACAGTCCATTTTCAACACAGAAAGACATTAATGGACAAACTCCAAGCTTTATCCACTAAATTACTCAAGACAAATATTTTTATTTAGTCCTGATTACTGAGAGTTTCTTTATATGGCATTTTAGTAAGAATCAGGAATGCATTTTCAAAACAAATGTCCTGACCACCAGAACAATTCCAGGATACTACCTGTTTTGATCGATAGCACAGAGCAGGGTTGAAGTACGTAAACTATTTTTGTTTTGGACTAAATTACTGGAAGATGTGATTCAGAGCTTCACCTAACATGCTCTCTCTCCTCCCAGGATCCAGTTCATAGGACTGAGCTAGAAACAGTCTGAAGTAAGCAGTCTACCCTGCAAATTGCTATGCTACAGACAATGAGGCTTCAATGACAACTGTTTTATTCTACTCCTATTGGTCTTCACCACTTAATGACTTAGCCATAACTTCATTGAAAAATAATATAAAAACAGGAGCAAGTGGTAGTGTTGTTTATAATGAAAACCTTAGGTACATGAGCAATCTAAAATTTGAAATATAAAGCTTAGGTTTTGAGCTTGGGATCGTTTTTTTTTTTTTTAAAGGAAAGATTTTTGTGATATTTTTGGATTCTTTGAGGGATAAGTCAGCCAGTAACTGACATATCAACTTATGGAACTTTTTGCATCCAATTTGCTACATAGTTGAGCTGATTCATTTTACAAGTGACTTACTCTATATACTCTGTATTTGACTGAGAAAGAAATGTCCATGTCTTCAAGAGTTTATATTCATTCTTTGGTGCACTCTCAGAGCACAGAAGGACACCTCTGAAATCAGTGAAGATAAAATTTGTGAAAATACACAGAGTAGGAGGATAATCAGGGTCCAAGTTAGAAGAACCATTGTGATGTAAATTTGGAGAAAAAGTAGCTGATTCTTTTTGAAGACGACAATCATCCATAAAACTCTGATTTTATTTTCTTTTTTTTATTTCAGTGGTGCTTCTGTACATTTCTTATTTTAACAGGATGCAAATATTATCTTAATATGTTCAAATGGTAGACTCAGAATTTAAGAGAGAAGAGAACTTAAGCACTTAATCTTATGTACTCTTGCAAAATATATTTGCAATATAAGTTTTTCTTACATTAAAGTAAATTATTCTTGAAAATTAGTATATTATATTATGTGAATTCTCTGCACATAAAACTGCTATATTTCCTGGTTTTCAGTCTAATTAAATTTTTAAAAAAATAATGAGGATGTAATATACAACATGAGATGGGAACCTCATGAAGTTCAGCAAGGCCAAGTTCAAGGTGCTGCACGTGGGTTTGGGCAATCTCAGGCATGAGCACAGACATGAGAAGAGGTCATTGAGAACAGCCCTGCATGGGAAGAAAGGCCTGGGGGTTCTTGTGGGTGAAAAGCTGGACATCAGCCAAAAGTGTGCACTCACAGCCCAGAAGGACAACTACATCCTGGGCTGCATCCAGAGAGAAGTGACCAGCAAGGTGAGGGAGGGGATTCTGCCCCTCTGCTCTGCTCTGCCCCCACCTGCAGGGCTGCATCAGCTCTGGGGTCCCAGCACAGGGAGGACACGCACCTGTGGGAGTGAGTCCAGAGGAGGGACACCAAAATGATCAGAGGGATGGAGCTGCTCTCCCGTGATGAGAGCCTGAGAGTGCTGGAGTTGTTCAGTCTGGAAAAGAGAAGGCTTCAGGGGCACTTCATTGAAGCATTCCGGTACCTTAAGGGGCACCTTATAAGAGCTTTATAAAGGAGGAGGGAGAGGACTTTTTACACAGACAGTTCGTGACAGCACAAGGGGCAATGGTTTTAAACTTAAAGAGGGCACATTTAGATAAGATGTTAGGAAAAATTTTTTTACTTAGAGGGTAGTGAAGTACTGGCACAGGTTTCTTAGAGAAACTGGTGCCCCAGCCCTGGAAATGCTCAAAGGGAGTTTGGATGAGGGCTTGAACAACCTGATATATTAAGTGACATCCCTGCTTATGGGAGGGGAGGTTGAACTAGATGATGTTTAAGGTCCCTTCCAACCCAGGCATTAGATCATTCTGTGATTCTGTGACATTTCAGCTACCAGGGATTAAACAGTTCCTTTTCTGGTTGCTAAAATCTCATTTTGTATGATTACATATGTATCTTCTGACATCACCAGGTATGAGAAATTTAACAGTGTTTGCACCTGGAAAAGAGGGAGGTAGAATACACGATTTCATCATTACCAGACATGGAATAATGTACTTCTGAATAGGAAGTAGTCTCCACTGCTGCATGAAACTCCATGTTCTACAAATGATAAATTGTGACAGAAATAAAGCCGTTCGGAGATTTTTGCCAAGTAGTGCTATTTGTAAGCCCTCATAGGTCAAGCTCAGAAGATTAATTCCATATTTTTTTCCTAGAATTCCTTGTTTCACTTACTATGTGAATGCCAACATATACTGTCAACTGAAAAGGAAATACTATAAAAAATTAGGTTAATTTCCTAGTGTAAAATATATTAAAACATGATGTGACTAGCTTCTTGTGTCATTCAAGTACTAGGCTGTCACTGTGGTTGTAGGCAGAAAAAATATTGGCAGCTATGAACAACATATTTGATTTCTGTGATACATATTTTTAAATTATAACCAGAAACTTGAAATTGACATTCTTCCAGCCACAAAGTTTGTTAGCAGTTTCTTTACATAAATTTAAAGGTTTTATTTAGCATTACCACAAAAATACCAAAACAAAACTACAACAGAAAATGTTGCTGTTCCAAAAGTAGATGCCATATATTCGTATCATTCTAAATGTAAATATCTGCTTGAAAGTGTAGCATTCAACCTGTGTGCAGTCTCTAGTCTCTTAAATGGGATAATATTCCTCTATTTTTCTGTAATTCAACAGTAATGAAATATACTACAACAGCAATTCTGTTCACTGCAGTTAAAAAAAAATAGAGAAAAAGACATTTCAAAAGCTTTTTTAAAAGATTTGGAATACAACCAATTATGGTTCTAGCCTATGGTGGTGGTGGCTCAAATATGTTGCTATCTTCCTATTGTTTCTCATCCTGCATTAAAGCGCTGGTCTCAATCAATATCTAGTTTATCAAAACCACAGTCACATTTGGTATTCATTGCTACCCTTGTTTACAGTCTCAGAATGGAGACTAGGCAGTAAGTTAAGTTAGGTTTGGAACTAAACCCTAAACTCTGTAGATGAGCTGTCAGATTGGGCTCCACAAAACTGGCAGGAAGAATACGAGGCCTCAGCAACAGTTACATAATGAAAACTAAGAAACTGAGCCTGTCAAAAATTGAATATGCAGTTTTATTTCCTTCTTCCAAATATTAACAACAATATTAAAGGTTTCTGATTTTGCAATCTAAATATAACATAGGTACATGCCATCATTGTACAGTATACTTCCCAGAATCATCAGACTCACCAAAAAATGCCAAGACATGCCAGAGAGTGGTTTCAGCCATCCTAATCTAATCTCCAGGTAGTAGAAATTTTGCAGTCTCCACAGGCAATGTATTCCAATATTCCCTTGGTCTTCCTGTTTGAATTCTTTTTTATTATATCTAACCCAGATCTTTCTTGATGTCATTGAAATCCATTATTTTTCCTCTTACCTGCTATGGATATGTAAACATATTATCCTTTCCTCTCTGTAAGGCCCTTTAAAGCAACTTTCTGTTGATATTGATATTGACTTCCACTCCATCCTGCAGATATTTTCAAAGTTCTGTGTCTGTTCATTTCTAGATATTTTCAAAGTGTTTTGTCTGTTCATTTCTAAATGTAGAAACCTTTTCCTTTCTCCATGAACTAAATCCTTCAAGAAAACATTTTCTCAACTTTTGTCTTCCTTATGGTGAACTAATTAACCCTTCTTTGCTGTGCCTCTAACCTCTATCATACACTGTAATTTTTTTTAAAGTATGCTCTATTGTATTATCATTGAGAAACAGTTAAAACGCAACTGTGAAGATTTAAATTTATATACCCTCCAGTTTAACAATGAGCCATTGTTAAACTACCTATTAACTACCTACTGGCTTTCAGCCAGTTTTGAGTCACTTTATGGTAATATATTACTCTAACCTACTTACAAGAACACCATGTGACACTGTTTCATTAATTTTATTCAAGTCAAAACATAATTTATTATAGAAAAAGTTAATCTAGTCTGTAATCATTTGTCTTTGCAATACCTTTTTTTTTAATGCCATATTCAATAGGATTGCTTACAAATTTGGATTGTCTGTTGTCACATTGTCTGATGACTGAGGCTGCACTGCATTAATTTCTAACCTAAAGGTTTGACAACAGATCAGATTTGCATTACATGCATGACATGCTTTACAGTTAGAAAAGGAAATACCACCTCTTGTGAAAATGTTCAATTCTAAAGGACTACTGTGAAAGTGATTAAGAGAAGCAGCATGAACTCCTCCTATACCCAAGCAATTAGAATTCAAACAAGAAGTGGCAGAAATACAGATTAGCCTTTCTTCTATACCTAAGGCACCAAGACAGACAAATTGAGGAGCAAAGTAAAAGTTCTGAAGATATGTCCTCTAGAGGACAGAATAATATTCTTAAATTAAGAATAATATTCTTAATTTAAAGCATTTAGAAGATTGCATAAGCAGCTATTAAGATATGCTGCACTATTTTACAAGGGAAAAAAGTAAAGGTTAGTATGAACAATGTCAAATATGTACTACAGTGGAATATAAATATTTGCCTAAGGCGTGGAGAAGCAACGTGCTTCCTGAAGAGAGACAGGCTTATAGACAGTGTCTGCTAAAAAAATGCAGAAAATAACCATTTGCTGAATTTCTCCATTAACATTAGATTTTCATAAAGAATTTATTTGTAATAAGAAGTTATTTGATCTTGGTGTATGTTCTTTCATATGCAACCAAATAAGTACACATTTTCAAGGCATTAAAGAGTTTTCAAAAAGCAGCATGTAAATATTTCAAAGTCCTCTAAATATTGTTTGCAATAGACCATGTGATGTTTAGCAAATCTCTGGCACTTACTTAAACACTTAGGAAAAATGAATGAACAAAGATAGGACTTAGGGTGGGGAGCGGGAATGGAAAAGAAGAAAAAAGGGAGGAACTAAAGAAAAAAAATAAAATCCAATTTTACATTGAAGTTAGAATAGCATGTCATTGTCAGTGCAAGGCTCTACAAACAACTAAGAATATTTGCATTGTAAAAAACTGTTCATTCTAAAGGAACACTATGAAAAAAGCAGCAGAACTAGGCTGCAGAGTCTGCTATAGTGATATATTCCTTGTTCCTTTGCTGAATTTCTGCATTATTAAAAGTATGTGAAAAATTGCAAACTTTTGTAACCAGTCTACTGGCTAAAGATGTTTTTTACAGATGGATTGGAGAGGTTGAGTCACTTTAAGAATAATTTTCAGAGCACATTCTTAAAAAACTATACTAATTGCATAAAATCACTGAGTATGTTGAACAATTAAATGAGTTGTTATAGAAATCACTTACCAACATTCCAGTCATTATGATTTTATTAATATAAAATGTTACACTGGTCTGTGTGGCTGCAAAGCAAATATACACAAACACTGGATTTGTATGTAGAACATACAGAATATATAGAATATATAGAACCTATTTTAGAATATAAAAAACTCCACATATTACATTTCTAGATAATTTGAGGAGGCTATTAAGAATCTGTTTTCAAAATTTGCTTGGAACCAGGATACAAGATTTACTTCAGTCACCAGTAAGTACTAATCCAGTAATTCTTCATCCATTTCCTTTCCAAGGCAGAGTGAAAGCTCTTTCTGGGGATACTTGGTCTTAGTGTGGCTGTTAATACTTATTTTCCAGTATACCCTGCTGTATATTACCAGTTAAAATTTTGCATTAATATCAACATCTGCATTAATTGCACTAGAACTGTTTTTCTTGGATTCAGATATTTGTTTTCTCTCTTTTTTCTTTTTTTTTTTTTTGTTGTTGTGCTTTTTTTAAATTATTTTTCCTTCTTCTTCTTAATATAGTCTTTTCCTCACTTCACTGGTATACATGTAATGACCATAGTAGAGACCATTTAGGCAGAGGGGAAAAAAGAAATCCTGTCTGTTTCAAGTGAGGGTCAGGACATCCATATACACGACAGTACAATTTATAATTTTTATATATGCACTCATTTAGGATAAAAGGTACTTAAAAGTAAAAGATTCAAAAATATTCCTTAACCAAAACATAACTAAAAATGAGATTCAATTGAGATTTGCGTTATTTATATGATGTGGTCTACAGTTTAATATGATCTAGGAGTATAGACTATTCTTACATCTTTATTTCTCTTATGGGATTAGAGGGCTAAACCACTGAGACTTTCACAAATAAGTTTACTGAATGAAATATATACAGTTCTTATGTAAACATACAGGCTATAACTTGAAGCTGCACAAAGGCTTTAATTGTACAAACCATGTATTGCTAAAATCAATCCAAGTCATAACTGCGGTAAGCAACCATCTTAGTCTTGAGCAATCTTTCAGTAAACTAATTAATTACACCAATATGGAGAGAGGAATAGCTCCTCTTTTTTGGGCATCTGTTCAGCACCCAGGAATAGCTGGGTTCTAACTTTGCCAGCTCTAATCAAATAAGCAAATCCTTTGTTGGTTAAAAGTTTCTCTAAACCTTTTAGGAAGTTAACAAGATACAAGAGGTTTTCCATGTGACTTTCTCTTCAAGACAATTTGAAAGCATGCAAACTTGTAAGGACTGAGATTTCAGTTCATCTCTTAATCCTGCAAACATTCCTTAAAAGATCCAATACACATTTTATTCAATTGTGACTACACACACATTATGACAATAAATCCACTGATTTGAAAAGCTCTAGGATTTTCCTCTTTTGCATCCATAGAATTATAAATAACTTTAAGGCAGGGACCTTAAAGACCATCTAGTTCCAATCCCCCTTGCCATGGGCAGGGATGCCACTCGCTGGACCAGGTTGCTCAAAGCCCCATCCAGCCTGGACTTGAACACTTCCAGGGGCTAAACATCCACAACTCCTCTGGTACATCCTGGGTAAATGAGAGTCACAAGACCAAGATTTTAAAGAAGAATATTCCTCACTTTCGATATATGGTTTGCCTCACTAACTCAGTAACAACTACTGTTATTCTTTATTTTTTTAAACCAAATACATGATGACACATTGCACGGGGAAATAAGCATGCCAATAAAAAAGAAGGGGCTTGGAGACCTGTGCATACTTACTGTGCAGACACTTTGATCTTTGATGTGGTCTGGATGAATAACACCTGTCACATGCACACTCCATTGAGATAGCTGCCAGACAAGATGCCTTCAAATGAACAAAATTCTAGTGAATGTCAGCATGAGCAAATTTCTCTGGGGAGGGCATGCCTACATGCTGTAGGGCTGCCAGTACACTGTACTACAGGGCAAACAGATTCTGATGAATGAGGAAGTCCTAATCTAAATGACAGCCTGCATGACATCTAGAATGTCCCATCTTCTGCCTCCTCTTCATGAGCCCACAGCTGCATAGACCATTTCTGCATAAAATAATTCTCAGGGCTGAATGTCCAGCATTAAAACAACAAATATCACCATTTTACACAGTAAAATAGCAATTCATAGTAAATTGATTTTTAAGTTATTTACCATTCAAAATCCATGTAAAGTTCCTAGAATAACCTCTAGTTTTTGATCTCAAGCACTATAGGTAGACTGCTCCAGATCTCAATATTGACACTTAGGGTTGTACAAGGTGACCTAGAGTGAGCATGGAGATAGAAATTGGTAATTCAATTTTTCAGATTCTTACCTTTCTATACACTCTGTGAGAGGGTCAACAATATCTTCAGCAGACTAGGATAACCAAGCTGATACCTTGAATGTCATAGTAATTACTTATGAAGTGTGAACCAAAAGCAGGAAATGCAGTGAAACAGCCCTCCATTACAGCTCAACACTAACCTTGCCTGTATAAAAGACTTTCCAGGCCTGTTACAAAGTCTGATGAAGTAGGCAATCAACTCTGGTAAGCAAAAGTAGCAAGAAGAACAAAACATAACTATAGCAGTGAGTTCATGGATCATTTTCTCTGTTAGACAAAACAATATCTATAGTCAATTAAAATGAAACATTGCTTTTCATGTCTGTCAAAACATCTATACTGTCACAGCCTGTGTTACAGAAAAGCTTAGGCATTGCAGTAGAAAGAGAAGCTGTGTCATCAAACTTGTCAGCAAAGAATAAAGTACAGTTTATAAATAGATAAAACAAATAAAGGGTTAAGAGATATAACAGAAATTTCATTAATATTTTGCAGGTTTCTCATTAGTTCCTTTAATTTTCCTGGCTTTTTCTTTATTGACTGATGATATTGAAGATGAGGCAAGGGACAAAGCGAGTGGTGGAAGCAGTGGAACAGGGATAAGAGGAAGGGATATATGGGTGGCAGCTAAAGTGAGGCTGAAGTGAAGCGACTGTAAGGGAAGGGGCAGAGGAGATTTGTAACAAACATCTAAGATGAACTATAAATAAGAATGCACACAATGCAGCACTTTATATCTTCAAAGCACAGGAAAACTACATCTGATATCAAGTCAGGAATTTCTTCCATTTCAAAGTATTTAGTCTTCAGAAAAGTGTTTATAATGGGAAAATATAAGTAAACCCTTGAGGGCAAGTGCAGTGAGAGGCGAGTCTCCAAATGTCAGGTTTTCGTACTGAGACAGTTCTGGGTTTGACCATCATGCAATACTTTGAAAATGTAGAGCACCATGATTATCCACTACATTTCAGTGAAAAAGGTTAAACCTCTACCAACCAGATATCATTTGCTCAAGCAAAAAAAAAAGTCTATTTTTTTGTGTTTCAAAATAATCATCTGCAATGAATTAAGGGTCACCCGATTTAAAGATGCTCATTAAAACTATGAAATTATGGAACAAATTTTTATTATGCACTGTTTCTACATAGATGAAATCCACTATTGGATTTCATACGGTAAATCCATAATTTGCAAATCCATGGTATGCCCACATCTCATGTGTGAGAAACTCCCAAATATGGAAAAATAGAAGAAACATTCAAAAAAGTAACATATAAACTGACTTCTGAGCAAGTGGTCAGAATGCTTTGATAGAGAGATAAAATTAAAGGGATGACCCTGTGATTCAAAATTTTTAAATTTGAGAGTAATCCTGAATATTCTCCAGAACAATAAAACAAAAAAGGGGTTTAAAGCTGTGACGAAAATGGGACTAGTTTATGATTTTTATAAAAAGAATTACTAATTTCTTCCATATCGCTACAACTTTTTTCTAGGGCCATTGCTGTGGAATAGTGGTGTCTGTTTTCTGCTATCACTATTATTCCCTCAATAATCTCAAAGTACCTATGAAATTGAGACTATGTAACAATGTGTGCTGAAGGCACAGAAGTCATTCAGAAAGAAGTCTGAGCTGTGAGTATTCTTGCAGGAAACTCTGAAGAAGATCACTGTTGTCAAGCTGGAACAGGGAATGTGACAAAAACATTTGTTCTTGTGCTAGGGATAACCGGGCAGGGAAGAAGCACTGGAGTTAACTCAAATGTTAAGAAGCCTTAACAGTGAAAATCTATTTGTTTTTAATCAATAGAGCAGACAAGAAAACACACCTAACCAAGTAACAGAAGCACAATTTGAGCTCTGTAAACTGAAGTAAGATTGCTAGTGTCTGGGGTCAAATGCAGTAGTTTTATGAAGGTGAGGATGCTGCAACTCCATGACAACTCCAACCCACAGCAAGGTTCTTTCTAAGTACATTCACACACAGAAGACATACACACATACACACCATATGTATATATATATATATACACAAATACATGGTGTATATATCTATGTCAAGGTGGATCCCCATGCTTACTCAGTGTGCCCAGGAGCTGACCCTGGATCCCTGTCTCCTCTGAATCCAGAGCCTCACACCAGCTGATGTTACAGACCATGGTGTACATTTGAACACACACACACATACACACAGAGCTAACTGGGACTCACATTCATGGACAGCCAGCTCTTTCCATGCTCTTGACCTTGGAGACTATCACATCCCAGCTCCCAAGGCACTTCACCTATTCTTTAGTTTGTCCATCTTGATTTTCATCATGCACTCAGACTCCCAGACTTATTCCAGTTCCTGGCAGCTCAGGGACAAGGCTCCCCTGTCATCCATGGTTCCACCTCTCTCATTGTAATTTGTTTTCATTAAGTTCAGTCTCTCCAGCCCCTAAACCCATGCACGTGGACCCTCCAACCCATGGCATGACTAATTTCTCCTCATACACACATGTTCACATATCAAATACAGAGGCCTCACCCAGGAAAGGAGCTAAAAAGAGATTTAATAACAAGATGGGAAAGACTAGACTGATCAGGCAGAAGGAATGGCCAGAAAAATATACCTACCAGTAAATTTATGTAAGATTGGCATCTCTTGGCTCCTTAGCCTTCAATTTCCCCACATTTATTCCTCTTTAAATCAACTCACACCACCCACTTACCCATCTTTGGTTCATCCCTTAAAAGTCCCATAGAAAGTCCTAGGTGACACAAAATACTTTTCCCCTGCATGCCATAATATGTCCCATCCCCCAAGGAGCAATCTCCTCAGGCCAGAAGATTCTCTGACATTGACCCATCCTGAGTGGTTTCCTACCAGGTCACAGCAGCTGAGGCTCTCATGGGGCAGCTCTGGAAGGTACCCAGACATTGTGTCACTTCCTTGAGCCTTTCATTTGTGTTCCTGCATGACTTCAGGCCTTTGTGCTCCTCTAGATTTGTGGAAATGAGCATCTGTGGTCTGCTGGCCCTCAGGATTGGCCTCAGCTTCTCCAGCTGCCATTGTTTGTCCTGCTCCTTTCTGGGTGTGGAGATGAGCTTTTTGAACACAATCCTACTATGCATTGTTTAAAATATGTTCCACATCACATCTCATAAAAAGAATGCAAAATAAGTGATCATAAAATCATAAACAATGGAGCTGGAGGGGATCACAAGGAGTTATGCAATTCATTTCTGGACTCAAAGATACAGTGCACCTAAATTATTCCACAAAGTGTTTTTATTATTTTCTTCCACAAAAGGAGGAATTAATTAAGACTATCCTTTCACAGGCTATTACAGATCTCAAATAGCTTTGCTGCTAGAAAACTTTAAATAATGTTTAGACTTAACTTCACTGAATTCTGTTTTACTTCGCTGTTATTCATGCTGGCCATGGAAAACTGCTTATACCTATCTCCTATTTTTACCTTTCTATATCCTGCTGTCATAGCTGTCTTCAGTCTCCTCACCTCTAGACTAAACAAGCCTAATTCCTTCAATTTTTCTTTAGAAGTTATGTTTTCTAGACCTGTAACAATTCTTGTTATTTTCTTTTGGACCCAATTCAATTTGTTTGTACCCTTCTTGAAGCATGAAGGCCAAAACTGTAATAATATTGTATCTGAGGCATAACCAAAGCCAAACAGAATTTAACTACTTCACATGTCACTTAAACAATAAAATGTTTATGTACAATGTTTATGTGTTTCATTATCATGTTTGCCTTTTGTGTATATAATCTCTAAAGTAAACTGATTTTGTTGATTATTTCCATCTTGTGATATCTTATAGCCTATAGAGATCCTTTTTAGCCGCACGACTGTACTTTCTCTTATTCTCCAATTTCTGTGCAGCTAAACCTCCAAAGATTTGATAAAGCATTTCCACATTTCAAGAAGTAATCATAATCTCCAGTGGTTACTTGATGTTTCTCTTCCTTCTTGCTATTACCTTGGAAATATTACAAAAAACCTGTATTTCCTAACAATAATTGCAAAACTAATGTCAAAGTAAGTTTGCTAAAATGCTTCAATTTTTTCTCATTAGACTAGGGCTTAGGAGAAAGACAAAAATTTGTTTAAAGAACTTACACATGATCTACATTGCATTATCCACCACTTTCAAACTTTTAAAATTTTATTGTCTTTGATGTAATATCTATGGTTCTACAGTTCTACTTTTGGGCATCTTTCTCAGGTAAAGAGGTTCTACTTTCTACTACTGTAAGAAATGAGAGAACATAAGAAAGAAAAACTCTACCGATTGGATTAATTTTTCAAGACTCTCATAGTGGCTGGAGAGGGAAAGACTTCTGCCACAACATAAAATATCTAAACTTGGTTTCCTAAGTTCTGAAGTTTGCACCTCTACTCCGCTCATGTGTGACGCTGGCAATTTATTTACAGACGTGAACAGGATGGGGCTGCTATGGAAAGTGTCTTGAGTTATTTATTTTTCAGCATCAGCCTCATTACATGATTATGATCATGGAAAGATGCTAACAGCTCACAGTCCAGGCAGCAGGCCAGAAAACTTAATCTTACAGCATACTTTATAACCTTCTAGACCAATCACATGAAGCAAAAGCATATTGACAGTAGTTCTATCCAATCACCATAAGCACATGTAGCTTTGGTTAAAACAATGCTTGCTTATTTCGAATACAATACCTATTTATAAGAGACAACGCACAGAGCTCCATTCATAAGCTTAACCTTCCTAATATCTTGCTAGATAAACTTTCTGCAACTTAGAAAGCCAAACAAGCACTAATACACAGTTTTATTGTTCTATTTGCCCATATCTTTTCTACAGCTTAAATAATATTTCTGCTGACTTATCTCATGACTGTTGCTTTTAGATTTACTGACAATTCTGCTGCATCTGAGGCCTGTCTTCTGCAGTTTTCCTAAAACCCTCTGATTTTATGGATTCCCACATTGTGGAACTGAATTTGAAATATTCCAATCAGCTCTGGGACCCACAGCATAAACAAGACATAGAGCTGCTCAAGAAGGTCCAGAGAAGGCCAACAAAGATGATTAGAGAGCTGGAGCACCACTTCTGTGAGGGCACACTGAAGGAGTTGGGGTGTTTTAGTGGTTCAGTGGATTTGTTTTAACACAGAAAGAAATCCCATGCTATTTTCAATTTATGCATGTTAAAGTAGTCTAGGTTGTCATAGTCATGAGCAGAGTGGGAGCTTCAGACAAGAATTATTAGAGAAGCCTTCCCATTGGGTCACAAGGTACAGAAAGGACACCCTTGTTTTCTAAACTCCTCAGAGAGGAGCCTGGGTGTGGTTGAATCCAATCCTGACTTTGTTAATGGTTTATACCTAGAGGATTATACCAGTGTAATTGGACCCTTATACAACTTTGTCCTTCAGGATCAAGGATGGCAAACCAAAAAAATTATATAAATAAAATGAATTATATATCTAAAATTATTACAATAATGATAATTAGTAGGAAATAAATTCAAATTAATCTGAAATATTTACTGCACTGTATGAATAGCTATAACTTCAAGTTTAGTGCACTATTTTTTGAAGCAATATTGAATTAATTTTGTTAAAGTAATTATATTAAAACTAGGAAAACAATTATTAAGTAGAGATTAATACTTCTCACCCATACCAATAACTGTAGTCATATCCCTTTCACTGTAAATTTGAGGAAGGCTCTTCACACATCTTAGGGAGATATGGTACAAGTCTTTGCTGTGCAAAACGGGGAAAAGTGGGACCAGGTTTTTATAGTATAAGATGTCAGTTACACACATTTTTTAGATTATGTATTATCAGGCTTAATGAGCAAAATGTGTTTTGCAAAATGCACTTCAGCTTTGTGCTGAAACATTGTTACCTGCTTTTTGGATTGTTCTGCTCAGCCCCTCTGACTCTCCCTTCTGTATCAGAGACCGTACAGCCTTGTTTCTTCTGGCCTCAGGGAGAGCCTGTCTTGCATGTCCTCATGGTAGGTTTCATATTTTGCTCAAACTGATATGAGCATTCTTCAACACTAAGAGCAGAAGATTGTTCTTGCTCAATCTTATGACTTAACTTGTAAATGAGGCAAATTTTGAGCCACTGTATCTCCACTTAGACAGAGAGTTCTGCTACAGTCATTTATCATTTTTCTTCTAATATTTTGCATCATAAGCTGTTACTTACATCTTCTCCTAAGTCCACATGTAAAGTGTCTGTCACATCTATGACACTGATTATTTTTACATAAAATCCAGCAGATGAAGTTTGGTGGGAAACAATTTTTGAATCTAAGAAAGAAAAATTAAACTTGCTGAAATATGGACATAACACTCTACATCTGAAGACAGAGTGACAAAGTTATCTCTTCCTAATAGATCAGAGGTTACACTCTGTTCCTTATTAGAATAACCTTGTAATAGCTTTCCAGGTAAGAGTAGATTGATTATGAAACACTTGTAGCTAGCAGCATCCTTGAGAGGAATAAATTCATAGTGGGTAAATTACCCTCTGCTATAGGAATCCAAACTAGAGCAATTCTGCTAATGTGATTTTTTTAACACCACGTATTTTATTCAAGTCTGGACAACTAAAGTGAATTTGAATACTTCCTAAAATTACTCCAATATTTATAAAATATTAAATATAATTGAGCTTAATTCTGTGTTGGGTGTCATTTCACCATATCTACAAATTCAGTAAAGGATGCTAATCTCCAGGCAATTCCTTCCCAAATGCCTCTTACACTTTGGTTGATTTTAAGCATGATACAGATAGCAGTAGGTGTTATTCATGTTCTTAAAGCTGGGCAAATAATTTTGAAAGGAGTGAGGCACCTTTCATAGTGCTATATTTATGAAAGGTCAGAAAAGTATGTTTCTTTCAAGAATTCAGACAATAAAAGAAAGCAGACTTTTAATTAAAGTATGACAGTGCCACTGTCTCTAATTTATTACCTCACGTTTAAATACAAATAGCAATGTGATATACAATAGCTCATGATGTTGGAGACTTCTGACAATCTCCAAAAATAGGAAGCTAATAATAAACTAAAATGGTCATGTAAATATCAGAACTTCATTTACTTTGCTTGTTAGGTTAACATTAGTTTAACCTCAATTTTTCTCCTGTGTAGGGTGATACAGATTAGTGTTTTTCATTATTTTTGGGTACATTTTCTTCTCATCACTTGTGCTCTTAATGAGAGAGCACTCCCCTCTAGCATACAGATTGAATCACTTTCAGTCGCAGCATAAATAAATGCCTAGAAGATGTCAGCTGAAAATCTTAGTTATTTCCTAAAGGTGCAGGTGCTGGAAATGGTGTAATGAAGTAGAGACAGCTGCAGCCACAGGCCCTGGCCAACTGGAATATGTCTTCAGAGTGACATTCAGCATAACAAGACCTCACTATGTTTGCTTCCAAGAATGTTATCACTGTGGTTTTAAAAACAGCATAAATCAAGAGACATGCCCACAAAGTATAGCTGAAGTCACATTATCTTTATTATAACCCTATATATTTTCCTCATTACAACCTGAAATATGTTGACATAACCACTCATGCTCATCTATAATGTTACTAATAATTACACTTCTAGAAAGAAAAACGAGAACAAAAGGTATTACAAGGCTGGAATTAATCAAGTTATGACCAAGTGGATTCACTGAAACTTTAAAACCTCAGGTACAGGTAAATTTTAAGAAGTCTTTTTGAAACTAGCAGGGAATAATAGATGAGTCACTGTAATTTACAAACCTTTTCTTCAAAGAAAAAATTTGCACATTGAACCCTATTTTGTTTCATGCCTGTGAGTGACAAAATCATTTCTTGAGAATGCCACATAGCTGAAGATTGATGCTGCAGATACTGAGGACCCAACATTCTACTCCCTTTTACAGAGACTTCATGAAAGATATGGTTTTATTTTTATTAGAAAAAACAAAACAAATATGTGATATATACAATAACTTTATCAAATATAGCTAGTTGCAAACCAGCAATTATTTGAAAGATAAAATACCTTCACAAAAACTCGTCTTTTTAATTTTTTTTAAGTTATATTGTAACTACTATCTGTTATGAAGCACTTCTGCAGTCACTATTTTGGGCCTCTTGTGTGAAGATGGAGGATTGGATCCCAGAGATACTAAGGATTCACCATAACACTGCTGGCTAATCTAAGGGTTAAAACCTCAAATCATTAAAGCGAGACATTTAAAAGCACTTAATATTCACTTGGTTTTTTACCTAAACATAGTTGTCAAGGAACAAATTTCAGTTTACCATTAGCTTTCCACATTTTTTTCTGCCAGGTAAGAGATTAGTAAAATCCATTCAGGGGCTTATTTCTGCTAGGGAGATAAAGCTGGTGTTCCTAAACCCATCTTCACAACATATCAACCCATGGAAGGAGACACTTTTATTCTACACTTTTACAGCTAAGTGCCCAGTTCAGTGGGATGTAACAGGTAAGAGAGTGGCCCCTTCCTACTCAGCTGCCACAGACAATCTTGTAGATGTATTCCTTTAGAATACTTAATAGGAGAAACTTATATTCCACTATCCTGGCATTGATAGTGCATTCAGAATTTTGACTTCAATGAGGGGTGGAGGGGAAGAGAAATAAAGAGCTCCCATATTAGTGGATGTGTTCTCTAAAATTGAAGTGGCGATAGGACAGAATCAAATTAAAACTGTTGAAACTTCAGTTGCAGAGTAAAATGTATCACTATGCAAATGTCCTTGAAACCAAATGCAAATCTGCTATGATTTTACACCAGAACAAATTCTTTTGAAATACTGCTTTTCAGCAAGGATTCTGCATATTTATGCATATGAAAAAAATGAGCTTCATTCATGACTAGAAAAAAATAATGAATAGAAATGTGCAAAGCTGCATGTAGATTTTCTACCTTTTATTAAGACTCAGAATTTGGGCACTGCCAGCAGTGACACTAATCAAATCCTTAAAGTAACCAGTAAGCCTTGGGCAAACAACAGTGATAATGAATAATAGATGGTTCTATAAAGAATTATAACTGTCCTTTTGAGCATACAGATGTTAGACAAGTTTTAAAAGGGAGAGCTTGCACTGATGATCCCCAAAGTTTTACAAATATACTTTTTGAGCTGTTCAGGATTTCAGAATCAACCTGGATTTCACAGGACTAACAAGGATACACAGTTACCTACTTCCAACATATATTTTTGTGAGAAAAAAAAAAATTAAACAATCCTACCACTTTTCATATCACACTGAGTCAGTTCCAGCTCCATATTTTAAGTCACAGAAGTGCATGGTTTGTCTCCTTCCCCTTCTCCTATTTACAGAAGATTGCAGTAACAAAAGACTTTTTTAGATTATTGTTCATATTAAAATTCTCAGCATATTGGTCCAGTATCATAATGTTAAGGAAATAATTTAAAAAAATAAAACAAAACCAACAAATAAACAAATAAAAAAACAATTAAAAAAAAAAAACAAACAAAAAACAACAAAACAAACTGGCCACAAGCCTGACTGATTTTCAACAGTAACAAGTTGCTAGGTATTATTAGGGTGCAAACTGTTTCTTATATTAGAAAATGTGAAGAAATGTCTGTCTCTTCTTTAACTGCTCCAGAAAAGACATGACATCTTTTCTCCTACTTCTAAGGGCAAAATCCATATCTTAAAGAAATATCAACTGATTTCCTTCAGATTGACCCTACTCAGTGGTCCTGTTCTAAACTTCTGCTGTCTCCTTCCCTCTGGACTCAGCAGTTCCTATGCCCTGTTGGTGCAAATTCAAGGAGCAAAAGAATGCCTCATCTCCTTTCCAAAGTATTTCCACTTTGACTCCTAAATACCCAACTGTCTTCAGTGCTTCCCTAGGATATCCTGTCCACAAGAATTATCCTACATCTATATAAAAAAATGGCAATTTAAGTCAGTCACAGATCCAGACCTGTATTTTTGAAATCTTCACTGGCTCATCACATACATAAAAGAGCTGTTTAGTGAATATTAAGTGCTTTTAAAAGTCCTGCTTTAAAGCAAATTCTGTTTTAACAACAATAAATGATGAGGCAATAAGGACCAAAATTATTGGAATTTCCCTGGAGACTACTGTTAGGCTGGAAGGAGTTCAGACTTGATTTAGTTTAGTACTTTTTTTGGGCACTGATTTTCTTTCCTATTCTATCCGTGTATTTTCACTAAGCTAATCATCACACAGTACCTCTGGAATTTTGAGGGAATTAATTCCCAGTGCATCAGATGAGAATCAGTCATATATTTGTTAAAATCTGAGGCCTCGGGACTAGGAGTTACAAAAGCCCTAACTATTGTAATTTTCACTGTGTGTACTCATACAGTCACATACAAAACAAAGCAATTAACATTGAAATCAGGAAAAATATTATATATGTATGCCTATCGGAGGATCAGAATGATGTCACTAGGCTTGGGTTTGCTTCCTTAGAGGAACAGGAAATGTATATTCCTGTGCACATTGCATTTTCCAAAATAATTTTCATTCCAAATGTAAAGAGCTGACAGCTGGTCCTTGTAGTAGATGCAGTAGCAGCATTTTCCAAAGGTTAATGCTGAATTTTTTTAAATGTCTGCATATTCATATATTATGTTCAGGACATTTATTAGGCAGCACTGGGTAAAGAGATTTGGTTGGTTTATGTCAACTACTTTGAATTTTTTATTGTTTCAGTTTTTAACCATCTGTGAGCAAGAAATCCTGCCAATTAGAGGAGTAGAAAAGTGAACTATTCACCAGCACACTATTTGAGCATAAATCTGCCTCATAAAGCCTACTGTGCTGGGCTACCAAGCCCACAGATGTCGGGGTCTCCAGGTCAAAGGACGGCAGTGGCTGCCCCATGCAGTGGGTCACAAGGCTCCTAAGGCCAGAGAGACCCCCAAGGCCCATCCCTGCCGCTCCAAAACCCCCTGCAAGACACCAGGCAGTTGATCCTATAGCTTGAAAAATAACTTGAGACATTTCTTGCAGCGGACACATCCCAGGAAATCAGGGCTCCCTGTAGTTTAACACTCATCAACCTGTCCCAGCTGGTCTGTGTGTCTTATTTTAATGGATGAGGGAATAAAAGTTATATTTGTATCAGCTTATCTGGGCAAGTAACGTTTTATCCAGGTGCAGAATCCTATAGAGTTTTATTGTCCATATTAGATAAACACATGAAAAATGGACAGAATAATGTCAGCTGAGGGTGTATGATTCCTGTAATGAGTACACAATACAAACAGCTTCCATCTCTCATCAAAGTAATTCTTTCTTCTATAAAGATGCTTGTGTTTAGCAGATAATTTTGATGCAGCCATGCTCATAAACATACATATGGAATACACTACGCTCAATTTACTTTTTTAATCTAAGAAACATAAGCCTTCATATAACTTGACGTCCAATTGAAATAGTACATATTTTTTTATTCATTCAAATAATGTCATTTCATAAATTTCTTGGCCAGTTTTTCTTTACTCTTCACTGGATTTCCATACGGAAACCCCCTTTTAGGAAACCAAAACTCAAAACAGTCCTGAAGGAAGCAATGTAGGTGAGTAATCCGCCCTTGAGCTACATTGGTTGTAACACTTCTCCTGCTTGGAAAAAACTCATTTCCTCTTCTGATTGCCATTTTATCCAGCTATATGTGTCACATTCTTAGGACTGTTGTACGGTATGTTCTGTTATATGCATTTGAATTGCTCTTAAATACTATAAGCCTTCTAAAACAATGCTGTAGAAAAACTGGTCAAATTGTGTGTGTGTGTATGTGTGTGTATGTGTGTATACATATTTGTATCAAAATTCTTCCTTTGAAGAGAACTAAAGTGTGTGTGCATGACCACATGCATGTAACAACTGGAAGGATTTTCATCATTAATTACACCTCTAAATTCAGAGATGCCTGGAGGACAACAGGAATTAGATTAAATAGATGAAAAGAATAAAGGAAAACAGCAGAGAGAAAGAACCCTTTGTAATCCTCTCTAACTCATTTTCTATGTATTATAGCTATAATTACTTCCCTGATGATGAAAAGGAGATATGCAGGAGAAAAAGAAATAATGCACACAGTAGGAGAAGAGGTTCTTGAGGTATATGTACACTTAGTCATAATTAGCACCTCTGGAGCAGGCTGAGCAGCGCTATCAGTGTGCAGGAGCAGCGCTGCTCCCCCTGAACAAGGGGGGACACTCCTGGCAAATGTCTGTAGCTGGGCTTCTGAGGTCTCCCTCCTGCCCTGTGCTGATTCATGGCCCTCTGGAGGAGCTGCAGAGGTCCAGAACAGTGCCAGAAAATAAGCTACAAACAAATATCACAGTCCAGTATTCTAACTCTCCCCTATTGCTTAGCAGCTTGGAGACACCAGGGTGGCTCAAGCCACAACAAACAGATCCCTTAGACAAGTATGGAAAGGATGGCGGGGAAGAATAAACCAGTTCTTGCATGAATGGGAAGAGTTACATTGTTGTAGTGAACAAACTGCAGAGTCACTTGTATGAAACAGCTATTCAGAGAGCACTTGAATAGTGGAAGGATCAAAGAATGGAAATAAATGTAGCAATATCAGAAGCCAAATTCAAAAGGAACCATAGGAACTATAGAATCAGTGAAAAGTCATGTGGTATAAACTTCCCAGAGAAAGCCATGCTTCCTGAACTTTAAAAGGAGAGTAGACCTGAGAATTTTAATAATGAGATACACCACCCACCAAAAATAAAAATCACATCTAAAAACAATTTTACAAGTAGAAGCAACCACGAGATATGTTAACACCCTGCAAAGCCTTGCTTTCAAAGAAAATTTAATCATAACAATATTTTTAGTCAGTGAGACTTTTCCTTTGTTTGGGTTTTGGACCAGGGTATAGCTGAAAAGGGAAACCACAGTTTGCAGAGCGGTAAATAAATTATTTTTTTTATTATAGAATTCAATGTTAACACTAATTGTAAAAATTTCACAGAACTTCATGAAGCCTTAAGTTTTTGTTTGATTTTTTTGTTTTGTTTTGGTTTAAGTTTTAAATTCATTTTCTTCAAATTCAGCTTTTGACAGTTGTAATGCAAATACTGTTAATACTGTTCTTCTAATCTGCCAACAATTTATATGCCCTTAAAAATAATAACATAGAAAACCCACCTTCTGGATTTCCTGTGGCTAACCCTGGTTTCCACCAGCTGCATTACATTCTTCCTTCTAGTTCATCCTTAACAATGCCTACATATACATTGACCATATATGATTTTTAAAAACATTTTGGCGTTTAATTATAAATTTTCCATCAGATTCTGGGAAATTACTGAATAAATTCTTCTCATTAGACTGTACTGTTATTATTCTTTTTAGTCCATCACCATAATGAAAATAACCCTCTAACAAGCAGGAGTTTCCTTCTAGGTTATGGAATATATTTTCAGTGGAGAATAACACTAACATGTTCATCAGTACAATGTCTCCATGCAGCTTGAATATATTAATTTTTCTCCCCATCTTCTAAATTTCCAGAGAGTTAAATACATCTTGATCATTGCTGTTATAAAGTTGTATTTTTCTCAATCTTCTCTAGTTATTCACTATTTTTTGGATTGAATCTTTACTTTGCTAGGAGTGTTTGCTGTTTGGTTTAATGTTTGCACAATTTTTTGCCGGGGAGGAGCAGCCCTTTTTCTTCTTGTGAGTGGTTTCACATTGCAGCTGCTGTTTGCTGGTGGTCTCTGTTGGTACTTTTCCCTCATTTGCTTCTGGTTTTTGGAGCTGTCCCAGAAAAGTGGTGGGAAAATTAAATTCTCAAACTTTTTACTGGGGGGATAGGGAGTATGTGGGGGGAACTTTTTTCTTTGTTTTTATTATTTTATTCACTGTTTAAATTGGGTACCTTACAGATGAGGGAGATCACAGATGAGAAGGATCACTAATATGTGTGCATCACATAGAATTCCAACACATGGCTTTGGGGATATTTTTTGCAATTTTTTTGCAAAAAAATGTATTAGCAATTAGATATAATCTGATGTATTCCAAAATTAAAAATAATTATTCAGAAACACACTTTTATGAGCAGGTAATATAAGGAAGTCAGACTCAAACATACATTAATTTGGGGTATGGTTTAGAACTTGGGTTTAGAACAAAATTAAGGTTGGGTTGCAAGATTGTCTTCATGTATAACAGTGGCAAACTCACATACAATTTCTTCCTTCTTGGAACACAATCTGAGGAAAAGAGAATTTGGTTATATCCAGACTGGAGCTATAAAAGGCCCATTCTAATTTTGTATTTGACCCAGGATCAAAGCCACAGTGCTGGGTTAGAACATAGTGTTCTCATTTGGTCCTTTCTCTCTGATATTGGAAATATTTGGATATGAAGTTCTGCATTTGGCTCATATCTATCCAAAAATGATAGTGAACCTTGCCAGTGGTAAGGCAAGTCTCTCCTCAGCCTACTTCAATTTAAACAGAATATATCCAGTAAATTAAAACACTAAAAAATAGGAATTACTTTTAAGCAAAGAAGTAATAGCCATGGTAACATCTTGTGCTGGATCTTCAGCTGTCAGAAAGGATAATTTTGCCTTCTGTGTCATCACTTACAGAAAATATAAGTGTAGTTTTACCACCATCTGAGTCTGTGGTAAAAACTTTTTCACATCAAATTCTCAGACTTTGAGACCTTTAAGACAGTGAAAATGACAGCCTCTGACTGAGATGTGGATGCAGAATCTTCTCAAAAGTGAAGTGGCAAAAAAATCTTTAAGGAGTCTCTTTTTGTATAGATACAAAACAAAAATGAATATTTATGCTTTTTTTAGTGAAGAGTTTGTATCTGGTACGTTCTATACTGTTCACCTGCATTAGCAACTTTTAATGAAAGAGATATTTCTTTCTTGTCTATTAACATCCTAACTGTCTTGATATTTGTTTCAAGCAATTAAGGAAAATCCAGTGTTGCAGGAGAATATTCTGGTTCTGCCTGAGGTCTATTTACTTCATAACCTATAGCAAAATGCTTCTTTTCTCTGTTGTTGAAAGTTTATATTTCGTTCACCTCAATTTTTTTTTTACATGCTTTAAAATTCCATTCAAAGATACATGTTTTCTAGGATAAGCAAATATTTTCAATGAATACTTTTTGTGGTAGCTGGAGTCTGGAATTTCTTCTTAAACCCAGGAGTTTCCTGCTGTTCAACCATATTCTTTGACTGAGGCTTGGAATAAGGTTGAAATTTCTACATATTTAGGAATTTCAGTCTTGGTCTACCGGATACTGAGGAAATACTGTAATGGGATATTTAGGGTGTCCTCCACGGACTTCTATAAAGTTGGATGGCCCCCACTGTGTTTTCCCCTCTGCAATGCCTTTTTAAAACCAGTTCAGTTCTCCCACTCTGGTCTCTCTTCGCTTCTATTGAACTTCCCATTGGCAGAGTGTCTTCATTTCCTTTCATGAGAACTACAACCATCTTCCATGCGGGAGCTATCTGCCCACTTCCCATTGTGCTTTCGTGTTCTGTGCTTCTGAATGCAGATGACTCAGCCAAACTGCCTTTTCATCTCCATTTTCTAGCTTATCCTGACTTCATTGGTCCTTGGATCAATATGCCTGGAGAGGTGCAGTCAGTCTCCCTTTGAGCAGTCATTTCATTTCCATTTATTACTGGTGGATATGAAGAGCCAATTGGACAAAATTTGAAAAGACAATTTGACACTTACTTCATTCTCTATTTTGGTCCTTTGTCTCAGGTTCTTTCCATCTTGTACTGGCCTCAGAGTCCCATTATAGTACTGAGGGGCTCTTGTCCCAGCTGTATATGAAGAAAATAGATTTTCTCTCCACACAACATCAACACAAAAAAGAAAAGTTTTCCCTATCATATCATATGCCAGTCTTTATGAAAATTTAGGAAACTCTTGGTCATCCCCAGGGTGAATGACAGACATTTTAAAAATATTAAAATCACAAAGCTAAAATTAATTTAGATCCAATTTAGGCATCTAAATTTAGTAAGTTAGTTTACTGACAGATTCAATGTAAATTCCCTTCTCAGTCTAAAACAGATGACCATCTAACCCAATGATAGATTCATATCACCAATTTCAAAGATACAGGGATATTGCATAGCAAACATCATAATTTTTAAATTACTGTGCTTATTTCAATATTGGTGGTGTGAGTGTGTAAGGGGAGAAAATTTTATCATAGCTATAAGAACAAATAGTCTATCCCAATGTTATTCTTAGAAATAAATGATGATAGGCTTGTTGTTTTGTTGGGGTTTTTTCAGTCCATAAAAATTGCCTTAGATAAGAATTTTTACTTCAAGGGTTGAAACCAGAAAAAGAAGAATCAAATAAAAGCAGGCATTTCTGGTGGAAAGTCAGAAACAAACCCAGTAATAAGTAATGATGTGTCTAGAAAATACTTGTTGTTGTATAACACACAACACTGTGAAATACATATGGAAATGTGGAGAGTTTCACTTGATTTTTGCAACTTCCCCTAGCTAATAAATTTCCCAGCATTTAAGGGCAGCAGGAAAGTCTTTATGATGAGCTGTTGACAAAGTTCTCGACAAGAAAATAAATTTGGACAACACTTTATATTCACAAAGGATGCACTGAGCAACTTTTTTTCACCAGGCCAATTTTTATTTCCAGGTAAAGGACTATACATGTGTGAAGACACACAAAGTGCATGAGTTTTGGAGGGGAAATAAAAGAAATCAACTTATAATTTTATGCTAATATATCCTTAGAGACTTCCAATGTATAATAGGTCTTTGTTTAAAGGTTAAACTTCAACAAAATTAACTTCACTTTTCATTAGTACAACCATTTTAAGTTCCAAAAATTAATTATTACTGAAATGTTTATAATCCTGATACTAAATTTTGCCATTTACTTGAGTTTTCAGGGGCTTGATCCTGAAATCTTCATCTCAAAATTGTGTTTGGATTATCTACTTTGATTAAGATAATTTCTGAAGTCTCTATTACATTTGCGATTGTGATTGTGATTGTGATTGTGATGATTTTACCTACCCGGATAAAGATATTTTTGTGCACATTGGCTAGAGAAATCATGTTTCACATTTTAATGTCTATGACTTAGTTTTAAAATAAAGAAATATTTTAAAACACATTGCAGATTGCAATACATCACTATCTGCTCCTGCTACTGCTTTTCAATTTGTTAAAAAATATGTTTGTTAATTAATCACCATTTATCATCTTATGTAGTATCCAGAAAGTCAAATCTGTTGAGATGAGATCATCATCCCAGCCCTTCAGAATAAGTCATTCATATAAATGCACCTGTATTGCAAGTAACAGGCTTGTGGAGAGGAGGAGGAAAGAAAAACACAAGCTTTGGCTAATCCTGGGTGGTCTCTTTGCCCACGTTAGATTAAATATGTTTTTTTCACAACAGGTGACTTTTAATTGTTTTCTTATGGCAACTCATTTATTCTAGGGGTTTTTGTTTGGCTCATGTTGGTTTTCTAAGTTAATGACTGCGTGACAACATGCTGAGCACAGGTGGCAAGAGGCAAAATGAAGAATGTGGATATTGCTTCATGTGCATGAGGCTACTGGTGTGGAGCAAATCCTGCTTGCCTTGATCGTGTGGGTCTTCCCTGTTGGTTCATGGTTTGGAAAATGGGAAGTCCTTACCTCTCCAAAGCCCGGAAGCATCTTCAGAAATGTCAGGAACAAAACGGGCAAACTCAGAATGCTCAGAAGCTGATGTTCAGTGTGGGTTTTGCAAAGCATAATTTTTGTTTTCTGGAATGCCATATTTCCTTGAGATACATATTAGCTATCCCAAAGCTTTCATCTAGTTCACTAGATTTTCTTCCCTGAGTGGGCCAAGGGGAATGCTAGTGTTGAATTGTGAAATTCTTCCTCATCACACCAATTGGATGCATACATGCTATGTCTTTCCTATCATCACCCTGGCTTCTCTGCTGTTTATGTTCCAAATCATCCATCCTAACAAAGGAAACAGCAGAAAAAAAGCCAAGAATTGCCTGGCAAGATTTGGTAGAAAAAACTATTCTCACTTTGAGACATAAAAAGCTGAATCCCCATATCACAAATCACAAATCACTTACAAATCAGTCCTGGCAATAAACAAAATAACAGGGCAGAAGCAGCAACAAAATAATTAAAACCAGGCAGCACAGACTATGCTAAACTGCAGGACAAAAGCTACACAGAGAGCATCAGCTGTGGAAGAAGCAATTAACCTGGTTAATGGGTCTGATACTTACATACCTCCCTTTCTGTCACAAAAAGCATATGGTTGCAATTACCTGGAGTAAAGGAAATACCATCTGAAGCCCCTGTTTTCCGATTGAGATGACCTCTGGCCCAGCATGAAGACAGTTGGAAGTATTTGCTTGGTGTTGGTTAGCCTCATGTGTAGTGGGTGGGGGGCAATTTGTAGATAGGCAAGGATTTGCCAAGCATATTTAAGCTACAAAACTATGCCTTACCACATAAAAAACTGAGAGAGCATTTAAAGCAAGTTGGAACTAAAGTAAACCTCCTGCTACTGCCATTTCCAGGGCTGTTACAAAAAATTCCCAAATGACAAAACAAACAAAATTCACAGAAGGTTACTATTTTATTCTCATCTGGAAGTACTAGTGGCACAACAGGTTCTCCATGGTATGAGTGTAAAATGTTGGGAAGGCCAAAGTCTTCCATGTGTTAGACACAGACCCTTGTCACAGAATATACCTTAAAAGGCAGAAATATTACATCTTTCATTCAGGTGAAATGGGCTGTCATCTGCTCTGTCTCACTTCCTGCTTCTTTCTCTGCTCTGTCTCAGATGGTTCTGTAAGATGCACATAGAACTTCTTGGACTTTCAAGTGGTTGTCATTAATCCAATATGTGATTTTCCTGAGTCATCTTTTTATGAGAAAAAAAATATTTCTCATGCAGAAAAATGTATTTACTTTAAATAATTGCAACTTTTTTTTGTAATCTTTAAAACTATTACATGCAATAAAAGTGATATATTTGTCTTTCAAATTCTAGATATCTGTTTAAATGTTTCGAAAAAGCTCTTAAGTTAAAAACTTCTGAGGAAAAAAACAAGATACACCTAATTAATTGTTTGAAGACAAGGTGGGTTAATTTTATGAAGTTCAGTAAGACTCTTCTATGATATTTTTAGTTTGCAAAGGAGCATATAGAATGAACAAATTAACTCAAAATGTATGTTTAACAGATATGAAAAACAAAATCTGTGGGAGTTTTGCAGTCAGATCTGCTACTAGTTTTATGTAGTTTAAGAAGAGCATGATGTCTATTATGTATGTATTTCTTTACTACATTTTAGATATGACATGAAAACATCTGTGAATCCATAAGGATTCTAAAAGACTATTTCTATGGGAGCATAGTAATAGATATTCATATCACCTTAAAGCTCTCAGATTTTATGTGCCAATAAGTGATTGTTGGCTTTTTTAGGTGTTTTTGCCAGTATAACCCAGACCAACTGTTTAGTCTTATTGTGTAAACAAATGTAAAATTCTTATGTAGTGCAGTCTTATTATTTTTATAGCAGAAGATTGTGGTTACCTACCCAAAAACCCCCACAGCTTCAGTATTTCCATTCATACGGATACACTGGAGTTATCCAAAAAGAAACAGTGGGGAAACATGTTTTAGCTTTTCTTTTTTTCAGTGAGGAGGAGGCCATTAAGTCTGGAAGGATGCCAGTTAATGATAATAATCAGTCCTTCTGGGGCTGTTTTATAACTTTGCAGCTGTATTGTTGGCTACAATTTGCAGTCCCAGAGATATTGCTTTATCTGTTTGTGTTTTCCTGTTGGATTGGATAGGAGGCACTATTCCTTAAAAAAAAAAAAAAAAAAAAAAAAGACAGAAACAGGAAGGAAATAAAAAAAAGGGCAATTTTTTAAGGAGAAGGGGAACTGTTGCATCTTTTACTCAGTGTAATGTCAACACCACTTAGGACAAATTTCAAGCATTCACCATTCTTAGACTCTTCCAGCTGCCTGCAGTGTGAGTTGTTAAAAGACCAGAGCATGAGCCATAAAACGTGTCTGTGGGTGTTAGTAAACAATTTGCAGGTGCATATCATTCCAGTAAAGCTTTCAAATTATATGCAATTTATAAGCTATGGTTGAAGCTTGTAGTTGTTATGTCTAAGCAAATTAGTATCTTTACTGGCTTCACTTTTTGAGAGTTCCATCAAATTTGCGGGGTAAGGAACAAGGAGAAGTGGTTGTTTCAAACATACAAAATTCAGACAATCAGCTTATTGCATTCAGTTTTTGTTAAATGTACTGGGGGAATACTGCATCTGGAAGGGGAGAGGCAAGCAGTACCTCCCTGACTGAAAATTTAAATTAGGGATCAGTAATGATTTGGGTAAAACAAGGAGCATTCTACAGATTTTCACCAATTATGAATCCATCCATTGATGAAATTTGTGTTATTATTTTTCTTATTTTTTGCTGGAATTTGATCCTTAAAATTTTTGGTTTAAGTATAGAAATGAGGACCAGGAGTTGTAATTATTAAAACTGTAATGGACTATTTAACATGTTAAATGTTTGCAGTTATGTTTTAACCATTTAACCTGCCCCTTTCTCTCTGTGAGATTTCTACATCATGGTTTTTTCCAGGGAGCTGCCATTTGTACAGTTGACAGTCTCATGTAGAAGAGGAAGTTTGGCAGAATGGAGCTCCAGAATCTTGCTTTTTGATCCCAAAATGTACCAAAAAATAAAGCTGCAAGTTCCATTAAGTGTAATGTAGAGTGAACTAAATACTACAGGGGAAAAACAACCCAAAAAACCCAACATCCTCTTCTAGTTATTTAGCTGTATATGGGCAGTTACAGCATAGGTGTCTGTACCCAAAATGCAGTCAATTGCTCTATGCATGATGGAATTAAGGGTGAAGCAATACACACTAGATAAAGTATTGACAAGAGGAAAAAAAAAGAGCTCATTAAGCTCATAGTTAAAGGAACAGACTGGTTATTTTCTAGGCTTTAGAGTGGAATCAATTTGCAATTATGTGTGTTCAGGAAGTACAAAATGCTGGAAGTTTGTACTGGAAAATAAAATTTGGGTTCCTAAACTAGTAAAATCTTTATGTATATATCTATATCATCTATATCTATCTATATCTACACACACACACAGATATATAAAAATCTAAACATATATATTTCAGTGATTAACTGTATATAAAAAATGACTGCATTTGGCCATGCTTCAGCAGGAAATTGGTACAAATTGTAGACTTTTAGGTATGAAAGAATTGTAATTAAATTGTTCAGTGCTGCTAGCTATGCAATTGGTGGCAAGGGTTGCCACCATTCTTTTCAGTCTGGTAGTTCAGTAAATAGAGAAAGGGCTTCATACTGAAGGTAGACAGGTGTGTGTATGTTCACACAGAAACAGAGCCCTCAGAACTGCAATGCTGTACTGTAAAAGCAGGTCCCTGACAGAAGGATGCCATGCTGTGCTTAAAGATGCTTCAAGCATCCTTGGTGGTAACAGCAAGACTTCAATTATCTCCAGAAAGATTAGTCCTGAGATAAATGCCATGAAAGATAGCAGCATGTAAACAGTGTAATCACCTCTGTCTTGGGAATACATTCTGAACTACTAGTCTCATGTAGAAATTGAGCTGTAACAAAAACTAATACAATGCAGAAAAAGTAGGTAGGAGTGGGAAAGAACAATTTAGGCATTATTTCTCTGTGGAAGGTACATTTTCACAGAATAATTGAAAAAAATCCTTTTTTGTTGCAGGAAAAAAATGAAAACCAAACATAACAAACACAAGATCTTTTTTTTTTCAAAATTGCATGATTGTTCTTGTATCTGAAAATATTTCTTCAGACAATTGGGCTTAATTAATAATCAAGCTCTATATAGCTATAAAAAGTAATTGCTACATTAAAATAATTCTATCTCAATAAAGAAAAAAAGGAAATTATTTTAAAAAGCTGTTTATATGGGGTTATATTAATAAATACTTTTTTTTTTAATCTAGAATTTAGAGTAGAGTATTCCAAAAATAAGTGTTAAGGCTTTTACTTCATCACATCTTTAGATTAGCAAACTGAGTGACAGTTTAGTAAAGGTTTAGTAATTATCAAGTGGTGCTAGAAGTACACTTTTATTTTCATTTCAAATTCCTATAGGAAAAAAAGGAGGAAAGGGGCATTCTTAGCCTTGATTTTTTTTTTCTAAAATTTCTCTGAAAATTTGCCATAAGAATACTTTGATATTCCATGCCTTATGAAAAAACCTATATTGGCCTAGTTTACTGTAGTATTTCCAGGCATTATTAAATAACAACGTTATTAATTTCAAAAAGAAGCAAAGAAATTGTAATAATAACTGGAAGGAGAGATTTTTCAGATTTTTCCTTCTGCTTCATGTATAAGATTTCATCTTGAGACATAAATAATGAAATTATTTGAAAGATGAAGACAGTCCTAGGAAAAGAACTGAAAAAGTGCAGCAAAGTCTTTCTTTTTTTCCCTCAAACACCATGTTTTTTTCTTGTGCCTGGTTATTTTAATTTTATTTTATTTCTGCTCCATTAAAATACTTACCCCCAGAACTCTACTGAGAAATAGCCTTTCCATTTCTTACAGGGCCAGGGGACATGCAGTGAAACAGCACTAGGCAACCTTTCCTACAAACAACCATGCAACAGACTGGAAACACAAATAACACATGTGGGAAATGGCTACACACCGATTTTCAACTCATTCTGAAAGAAGACTGAAATGTAGCACAGTTAACCTCTGTGCATTCCTTGCAGAGTGAAGCCACTCAGGATTCCTTGTCTTTGTAAAGCATTTATACCGGTGCATGAAAAAAAAGGCAAGAACAGAGCATAACTCTATTACTATAGAAAGTCGGAAGATAGTCTCAGGACTGTGTGTCTTACTAAAAAAAAAAAAAAAAAAAAAAAGCCAAAGAATGAAAGAAAAATCTGATTTGGGTGGGGGTTTTTTAGGGTTTTTTCGGCTTTTGTTTTGGGTTTTTGGGGGTTTTGTTTTGTTGTTGGTTGATTTGTTTGTAGTCATTTCATTGGTTTTGGTTGTTTGAATTTTCTTATTTTATTTTATGTTTTTAAAGGATTATCATTTTATGTTTTTTTCTGGATAAGTTACATGTTGAAAATTTAGTTTAGACCATAGACTTCAGGTCTCAGGAAGGTTTTTACTACAATCCTGTTTCTCTGAGATTTGTTGGAATTTTAACATCTCTATGACTTAAATTGTTCAAACTTCTAACAATCCTTCTTCAGCTGCAAAGAATATGCAATCTCTTCAGGATTTATATAGTTGTTATTCTTAAAAGCTAATCTTTCCCTTCAAGTAAAAGTACACTGATAAAAAGTCACAGATTTCTACTATTGATGACTGAGCCATATGAACTGGTTAGGAGACAGTGAAACAGGTTTTTACAGAAAATATAGTTCTGTCCAGATGAGACATTTTAATAGAATGGAATAGAATAGAATAGAATAGAATAGAATAGAATAGAATAGAATAGAATAGAATCCTAACTTTCCTCCTCCAAACTAGAAGATGAATCTAAACATGATTTCAATTGCAAGTATTTGTCTTCTGTGGTTCCACTCTATTCCAAAGAAACAAAATATGTCTTTTAGAAATCTTCAGATGATCCCACTGAACCCATGCATATAAATTCTTGATCAAAAATCTGCTTTCATATTCAACAGGCTTGTAGTGCTGTTTCAAAATACATGTTTATGGGAAAAGAGCAATGTTCCAAGCCTCCATCCCATTAAGTGGCAATTATCCTTTCAGAGGTCTGTTTTCTCCTTAACTCTGATCCCTCATATTAAAACCTTAAAATTTACATAAAAGGATGTAAGCATTTTATTTAAAAGGGAAAGTTAAATATAAACTTGACAGATACGGATATTACAGGTTTGTTATCTGTTGGCAGAAAAGGGTAGGAGTGTTGAAATATTTAAGTGTGTGGCATGCTGTGTTATGGATGAGAGGATTAGAAGTTATTTCTGAACCCTCTAGAACTTGTTTTCAAAGGTTTTGATGTCAGGAAACTTGTCCTATTTTAGAAAAGTTTATTTTCCATCATTTAAACATTGTTTTTCAAATAAGACATAATTACTAAAATCTGGAGAGTTTAAATTACTGGAAGATTTAGCCAAGCCATCAATAATTTTTTTGTGTGCGAAAATAAGTCTTGGTCTATTCCTAAAACTACTGAAGGATGTGCTCTAGACATTTGTAGAGAAAGCCAGACACCTTCCATTTTGCCAGAGACAAATTTAACTACAACCTCAGAAGGTTCTGAATTATGTTGTAATTTATAACATGCATTCTTAATTTTCTCACATTAGGTTGCCATATGTATGTGAAGGGAAGATGAGGAAATAAATATTGTCTGTTTATGAAATAAAGAGTTGGGCCCCTTTGGATCGCAGGGTTCAGACGGACACTAAGATCCAATCCCAACTCAAATGATGTTTATTTATTGATAGGATATTTTGTTGACTACCACTGAGATTGAAAGCTATGAAACTGATGGTAGTTACATGCTAGTAGTAGTTATATCTATCTTCTGAATTTATAAAGTATGTACAAATGTTTCATTAGCACACGTTTAGACAGCTAAGTTATACATGTTTTTTGAGAAATTGGGGTTTTCTTAAGTTCAGTTGTTGATTCCTGAATATTAATGGCATTTATGTCAGAGACACACATCTAAGTTTCTCAAGAACCTACTCTAAAAGGTTCCTGAGGATGCCAAACCAGAGCAAGTTAAGAGTACATATTATCTACTTTCTTTTAGAGATTGGATAAAGAGAATCCCTTTTCATTAGAGACCTATAAATTCACAGTGAGCTTTTCACAGGACTTCCTATAGTGACTTTTACAAGTCAACTTGTAATGAACCAGACCTTGAGGTCTCTCCTGCATTTCCTTTGCTCTTACTGATATGTGCAACAGTGATTTCAGACTTCTCTGGGCAACATGGGAAGCAATTTACACATAATCAAAACCATTAATTAGTCACTCTCTTTTTCAGACTGTTTGTTTTGGTTTTTTGGGGTTTTTTTTGTCTGTTGACCTCTACATTGTTGTTCACAATGTTAAAACACTTTTTTAAAAATTGCACACGTGTACATTAGTAGAATAAATTGCTAGAAACAATGGTAAAAGTCATAATTGACTGAAACTAACAACCTGATATTGAAAGCATTTGTCATTTGCTGCATATGGAAAAGTGTAAAATCAGATTAATGCAAATTAGATTAATACAATCTTATTTTTCATGAAAGAATATCTATTAGAATAAATACCAGAATAAATATTATTCAGGATTACCCTTGAATAATAGCCACTTTCAGAGAAGCTGGTAAAAGAGGACAAAGGTCTACTCAGATCTACATTGCATTGACAAGAAAGATGCAGAAGTAAGAAAAGAAAGCTTCAAAAGAAGAGTAAATAATACAGATTTTTTTTTAAATTAAAAAAAAATCCCAAACAATTGTCACCTAACTTCAAACAATTTCCACTTAACTTCAAAATGCTATTTCTACTGTTAAAAAAGTAATTTGAAATTCCAGGATGCAATCTGGTTGATCCTCAACCCACTGAGATCACTGCAAGATCCTTTGCTATCTTTAGTGATATAAGGAAATGCTTACATAGAAAATAAAGTAAAAATTATTCCTATTATTTTAAGATGGGGCAGTTGGCTTTTTGTACGGTATCAAAGAACTTCTAAGTAATTCAGGTTTACCTCTTCTGAAGGCTTTATCTTTTTCCTCTTATGTTCTTTGAACACTTTGGTGTAAATAAAGCTTAAAATTTTTCCTGAATTTCTATATTAGAATAGAATAGACTAAGTCAGTTGGAAGGGACCCAAAATGATCATCTAGTCCAACTGCTTGAGCAATTCAGGGATAATCAACATTTAAATCATGTCATGTACAAAAGTCTTTTGAACTCTGGCAGGCATGGGGAATCAACCATCTCTCTAGGAAGCCTGTTACAGGCTTTGACCATCCTCTCAGTAAAAAAAAGGATTCCTAATGTCAAGTCTGAACCTTCCCTGATGCAATTTTTAGCACCCAAACACATTCTATCCATGAATACTGGAGAACAGCAGCTCCTTCTCCACATGCTATCTTCCAGAATCTTAAGGGAGAATGAAGTTACCCCTTAGCTTCCTTTTCTTCAAACTACACAAACCCATGGTCCTTAGTGGCTCCTTGTGAGATGTGTCTTCCAGCCATCTCAGCAATTTTCTTGCCCTCCTCTGGACACATTGAAGAACTTTTACATCCTTCTCAGATTGTAGAGCCCAGAACCACACATAGTACTCCAGCTGAGAGCACAGCAGTGCTTAATACAGCAGTATAATCACCTCTTTTGATATGAATCAGATAACAGAAAATATAGTTTTAATTCTGTGTTGAAAAATTATTGTTTGAAAGGAGGTTTTTTGATATTTCAAAGTTTGCTGTTGGAGGCTTTTTGCTAGTTCAAAATTTATTTGCTTTCTTTTTACTTTTGTTTACATCACTGCATTTATCAAGACTGAGATAAAAATTTGAGGAGTATTCATAAAACAAAAATGTTCATTTAAAATTCCCCTAATCTAGAAAAATTGTAAGAGGGACAGTAGGCATTTGAATAAGAATGTGAACATTTTTGTTTCTTTTGCTCAGCTTAATATGTGAGGGACTGACGGCTCCTGGGAGTGGGCTGGCAGAGTATTATTTGGGCTCCCCCTCCTTCCACAGTCCCTCTCAGCATCTCTGTGAGTGTGTAGATGAGTTTTGTAACACAACCTAACCTCAACCTTACAAGTTAAGCAAAAGTCTAAGTGTCTGGAGGCTTTTGTAAATAGGTGCAATACCCTAAGCTGGTTAGCTGCACACTGCCTGTGCAGCACACCAACCAAGGCTGAGGTCCCTGTCCAGCCAGGAAAAAAAGCCCAAGCACAGAAGAATGGTTCTGCTGCACTCACAGTACAGGCATGTGACTTTACTTAAGTAAAGTCATCTAAATATTTAGCCTTTCAAAAGCCACATATGAAAAACAAGTGTCATAAAACCTGACTAGTTCATTCACTAAGGTCTTGATCAATGAATTATCAAATTAATGTTATTTTAACAAATTACCAATATTTCTCCAGATAGAAATGTCTGAAGGCAAATATTTACTAGTTTTCCCCACTGCTTTGTTTTCATTCCAGCTTTCTATGCTCCTGCTCTTCTAGGAACTGAAGTAGGAGCATGAGCAGTGGCCAGTAGCTGAGAAATAAAGGATCTCAGCCTTGAAGAGAGCCAAATTACAGCTGTGTCTTGGAAAGAATCTGGTATCTGTTTGCAAAATCCTTTTAGATTTTGTCTCTTTTTTATCTCTTGCTATTCATTTCCTGTGGTTGTCACATTGGCACTGAGGGAGCATAAAGGCCTGTATTCATTTTGCTTAGCTTAAAAACAAATTACCACATTAAATTGAGGAAGCTTCAGCACCTAAAGAAATAAATAGCTTGCTGGAGGTAACATTCTAATTCTATTTACTTCCTTAAGAGATCTAAAGGAGGATGTGGTACCTATGTCCTGCAATCCCGGAAAAAGTGTATTGCTATTGTTGGTACTAGGCTTGTACCAGCAATAGCAAATGGTTTTGTAGCCATTTTTCAAGGCTACAGGACTGAAATTTGTGAGCTTTCCTTCCTCTGAACTTTTCTAATCTTACCTTGAACTCTGTGCCCATTTGGTTTAGCTGTAACTGCAATTTTCCTCATGTTGAGCTGGCTACTCTTAATTTGGAGCTTTCACTTACCAAATGGTATAACCAAAACTTTGTATAGGTAATAGTAAACAGTAAATTTTCTGTGTAGGAAATTTTTTTATTACACTAGCAAAAAAATATATTAAGAAATATAGGCCTGGTATGAAAGCAGATGCCTTGGGAAGTGGGGACACAAGATGCAGGGGAATGCTGGCACAGGACGTTTGGAGTCATGGTACAGAATGATGCTGGGGACCCCATAGCTCTAAACAAACCACCAGTGGTCACTTTATAAAATGCAGGCCTGGATCTCAAAGAAACCAACCATAGTAGCAACACAGAACAAAAAACAAGTACCTGCTTATGTAAAATGCAGCATATAAAGTTTGATTCACCATGAACTTGCAAGCAAGCAAAGAAAAGCTGTAAAGCAATGTTAGCAGATATAAAAAGTGGACCCTGGGGTAGGAAAGATGAAAATATCAATGTCATAGTCCTCCAGGTGGAGGAATTAGGATTAATCCGATTCACTGTATTCCCATACTTATAGTAACAGTAAAAATAATAATAAAAAACCCTAATAAGTTTATGGTTAAGGTTAGGGTTTGGGTTAGGGTTAGGGTTTGGGTTAGGGTTATGTTACTTCTTTATGATAATATTTGGGTGTTATTTTACTCTTTCATTTTCTGTAATAACTAGATCTGTACTAATATCTCTTCTGTGACTAGATTTTAAAATTTCAACAACGCCAGTAATAATCTCTTGGATTTTCAGAATAAATGTGTTTTCCCTTTTATTCATAAAAGGCTTTTGAGCAACAGAGTGCTCTCCAGGATTCTGGTGGGGACAAGGAAATCAGAATGTCATGGGATTCCTTTCTGGGCTACATGGGTGACAGATCAGAAGTGATAAGACCCATGGAGTGGGGACACTGTTTAACAGGTGCAGGTAATTGCTTGTCATGCTAAGACTAGAAAGGATTGTCTTCTTAAGATCTGAAGAGCTGGTTACTGTCTGTTATAGGGCTAATACAGCCCTCTACAGATGTGGAAAATAATGCAATAGGTTAATCACTATCAAGTCCCTAAAAGGCTGCTGCATTTATAATGCAGTGGAGAATGAACTTCATTGACCAAATGGCAAGTTCAGTAGATGATCTGTAGGAAGGCAAATTCCTCAATGCTGCTTACACATGAACTGTAAAGAAATCAAATCTACACCTATGCTCTTTCTCTATTTGACCACATTAAATTCCCCTTTTCTTGGTACTGCCTGTTACCTCTTTGTTCTGCAGTTAGTGAACGCATTTTAATAGCTCATTGTGAAGTTCATAAGAGGATCACATGCCTTAATAGTATCTTGAGTATAATTTTTAATATTTTCCATCTCATTTCATTTCTTTCCTGCTGAAACTACTAAAAGCTCTGCCAAGAGTACACTGGCAAACAGAAAGTACTCAAACAATGAACATCTCATCTAATGTTTAAAGCATAATTAGGGGATTACACGTCTTCAAGAGTAATGCCCCTTTTATTAGTCACAAATTGTCCATTTCTATGGATTTTTATTACCTCATGTCACTATTTTTTTAATATTTTAAAAGCACATAAATATTTCCAATTTTGAACATTCAGAGCTCCAAAGTTATTGTAAATCAACCTTCCATCAGACCTCCTAAAATTTATTTCTTCTCACTCATGATCAACAGATTATATCAATTAATACACGTATGTCTGATATTTGGCTGGCTGTAGATGTTGGTTTGCAAGCTATTTCAGTAGAAATAAGAACAGAGTTAACAGGAGATACATGAAGTGAGTTACTTATTACTCTCAGCCTCCTGGGAGACATGGGGAAATCTCTTCAAGTTTCCATAATTTAGCACCACCTTCTGCCATTTTACTCACTCCATCTTTCAGGAGTTTCAGAATAACGTACTGTGTTTGGTTATCTGGCTCATAAGATATTTTGTGTATTTGCTTTCTTGATATTATTCTACCTCATTGATTAGGGTAAAAAAAACAAAATAGCAATCTCTTTCCCTATAAGATATAACATCTGGAATTGAATGATCACCTTAGGCAAAAATTTTGACTTTTTTTTTTGATGACTATGATTTTATTTTTTTGGCAGGATCAAAATAAGCCAACAAGTTATGGTGTACATGAAATAGCTACAACACAAAGGGTCACTTTTTCCTCTAGCCCTCAGCAAAATTTCAGTCTTCCTCAGGTGGATCCTCAGTTGTCAACCTACATAAAAATGCCCTTGTAGCCACGCTGATATATGGAAATGGACCAGTTTTAGTATACAAGCTGACCAAAACATCCTAGGAAATGTAAGAAGTCCCCATTTAGTCTATGTAACAAACAACACCATACACACCTTTATCAAAGGTATTTGATAGGATCAAAATAAGTAATACAACATCCTGGGCTTGAGCATTTTTTTTGGTGCCGCAGGAAGGATAGACTGATTTTTTTTTCTCAGCTTCAAATTCAGAAGTCATTATGTGACTATTTAGCATAAAAATTGCTTTTAAAAAGTTCTTCACCAACTGGAATCTGTGTTTTCAGGGTGACAAGCAGAGAAGGAAAGGAAAGGAAAAATTATAGGGAGGAATGCAGTGAAAATATTGAGTAGGCAAAGTCCAATGTCAGTGGCATAAGCAGAGAAACTAACCCTGAGGAATAACAATAGCTTTTTCTAGTTGGAGCTCCTTTTTGACCTGTAGCTTTCAGTACTCAAACTTTATTCACCTCCCTGGAGTGAAGACTGAGGAACAGCTGTTCCCACAAAGGCAAATAACTTACCCTTCCACTTTACTGTGCTTCAGATCCTAATCCCCAAATCATCCCCATTACACAGACAATTTAATTCCTAGTCTCTCTCTTAGTATAAACCAATTAGTTTTCTCCAGAATGAAACCTAGGGTTTTTCTTGTTTTGGAAAAAGACTTTCCTACATACTATATCCAGGAGTTTTGCACCTCTGCCCTATAAGTCACCTAACATCACCAAGACCTTTCACACTCTAGCACCCTCAGGTGCCCTCATATCATTCTCTAAACATGAAACGCATACTCTGCTCCATTAGAAAACATTATTCTGGGGAACCCTGGCATAATTTCAGATGTTTTAAAAAAGAAAGAAAAACAAAAACAAAACACAACCAAAAAAAATCCCCAAAAAACCAAAACCAAAACCCCCATGTTGTTATATCTCTGGATCTTGCTATGTGACTTCAGTGCAGGAAAACACAATCAATCTGTACTATAGGGGCCTATCACAGAGCAGTGTGGATGCAAACTAATCTGTGGATGCAAACCTTTCTGGAATGGGATCCAGAGATTGTTCTTCAAGTGGATACCTTTCATAGTGTAGCTCTACTGAAGAGCTCTCAGAGAAGAGACAGAATCATAACATGTGCTCAGCTGGAAAGGACACACAAAGGTCACCGAGTCCAACTCACAGCCCTGCACAGGACCATTCCCAAGAGTAACGCCCAAGAGCATTATCCAAACACTTGAATTCTCTCAGGCCGGTGCTGTGACCATTTCCCTGGGGAATCTGTTCCAGTCCCCAACCACCCTCTGGGTGAAGAACTTTTTTCTAATATTGAACTTAAACCTCCCCTGACACAGCTTGAGACTATTCCCTCAGGTTCTGTCCTGGTCACCACAGTGAAGAGATCAGTGCCTGCCCCTCCTCTTCCCCTCAGAAGGAATTTCCAGACTGCAATGAGGTCTCCCTTCAGTCTCCTCTTTCCCTGGCTGAATAGGCCAAGTGACTTCAGCCACTCCTCATACAGCTTCCCCTTCCAGGCCCTTTACCATCCTCGTTGCTCTCCTTTGGATGTTCTCTAATAGCTGAAAGTCTTTCTTATATTGTGGCTCCCAAAAGTGCACACAGTATTCAAAGTGAGGCCACACCTGTGCAGAGCAGAGCAGACAATCCCCTTCTTCTATTTATTTTTCTTTAGCAAGATATTTTGAACAGAAAACTAAAGAAACATGGAGGCTTTTTTAAATGAGTACATAAGGTTTTCATCACCAACTTTAATTCATGCTAAGGGAAAAAATACCAAAGTCAATGCTACCTAATTTGGCTAGTTTAATCTTTCTGCCTGCATGCAAAGGTTGACAAATCTGTGGTATAAGAAAAAATATGCTTTTGGTTTATAGGGAAATAAGTTTGCCTAGAAGTTCCTGGAAATTTTATTCATATGGTCTTTCCTAAGCTCAAAAAATCCCCAAGATCTTTAACAGCAGTCAAATTTCTCCAATTAAACTGGGTTTAAAAGAAATTGTAATCTGTAGAAACCTTCTTTATTAATGATGGCAAATTTTTGTTTGTATAAAATGAATTTAGGTAAATCATTTATATTTTGCTATTAATACAACTTTTTATAGATATGAGAGGTATTTTTAATGTACTATCACTGAAAACTGAATTTAGAGGAGGGGAATATGAGTCACCATATAAAGAAAGGTGTGATTGCAGAGGAAAAGGATAATATTAAAATATAAATATATGTATTAAAATATTTTCAAGATATATCAACCCTTTAAAGATGTACTATGTTCCAAGAAGAACATAGTATATACAGCTTCCTGATTCTGAGTTGTTTCTCACAGCCTGTAGGGAACCAAGATTCAGTTCTTGTTCTCAGTAGGACTGATACAAATAGACATAAAGGGATTCTGGGAATTCCACTGTCCATTCTATGGATAAAATCTCCTCAGTAAGGAGCAAAGAGAAGAAAACAAAAATCTTGTGGTGAAAAGCATTTACCCTTGTAAGAGGACCTTGCAGTTCATCCAACTTACTGTCTGCCATTTAATGGCTTTTCTATTCAATAAGTGTGCATGTCACTAAGATAGTGAATCTAAAATTCAGGTACCTAAAAATCAGAAATTTAAGCCTGAATAAATGTATGCAAGCTCTGTGTAACAGTCAATCTAAAAGGCAATCCAACTGAAGCAAAAGTAGAGGTATAAGAACAACTTCTGCTTATTTCTTTCCACTCACTACACAAGAAACTCAATGAGATGACCTCAGATATTAATGCTTAGGTATCTAAATTTGGAAAATAGAAGTCCCACTCTAGACTAGTAGCCACTGCAGCCAAATACTTACTTTCATATATGGACTGGTACAAATGTATGTAAGATTTCTCTAGTAGAGTTGCACATGCCCTTCTATTCCTCAAATCACAAAATATGAGATATAAAGGCCTAGGAGGCACAGATCAATCTCATAGCTACATGACAGCTGCTACTTATAATTATAGCAATGCAACATAGTCATAAACTTAGCTTTTCAGGTTAGTTAAGCCAGGTTTATGGCTATTTTGCATTGCCAGAGTGGAGCAAAGTATGTAGAAGGTACCGCTGCGTCTTGTTGTCAGATGGTGGGTGTATAAACTGCAGGACTGGCAGTGATAACTCATCTTGTTCATTGTCCAGCTTCCCCCTTTAATATTGTGTGACTAAAAAGTTATTTCAGTCTTTAATTCTAATTAATTTCAGGAGTTTGTTGGTTTGGGGGTTTGGATTTCGTTGTTTTGTTGGGTTTTTTTTTTATACATAATTCAAGTATGTTTTAGCTAAGTTGCACATCAGATAGCTAGAAATATGATCTTTGTGAGCAAGAAATGTCATGACTTTTCTTTTTGGAGGGTGTACTGCTGTTAGCTACATCATGCCAAATCAATTACAGATGAAAGTCAATTAATTAGTTTGAAATATTGTAATAAAATATGCATGTGAAGAACCACAGACTGTTTAGTATCAGGGTACAAATCTTTATCAGAACTACTGTGAATGCATTGGTAGAGTATGGACAAGTAAGATTCATGAGTGAGTTAGAAGGCTTTGAAAAATGAATATTTTCAACTTTTTACAGCCTTTTGCTTGTCAAAGTTGATTTGTTTTGGTGCTAAAAAAACACAACTAAGATAAAGCTGCAGACTGATATAGGATTTGTAAGCATTTTTCTCTTTTCAAAGAAAGATGATAAAATATATATTAGCTTTCAGCCCAATCAAAATCAAGGAGTCCAATAAGGAAAAGAGGCCTATCGAGATATACATTTTATAAAAGAAAGTATTTGAACTAGCAGCCTTCTGGGAAATACCACTACAAGTTATTCAGCCATCTAATTGAACTTATGTTGAACCATTTTCCTTTTCCTTCCTTTGAAGGGTATTGAAGAAGCTCAAGAAAAAGTCAAAACTTCTGTGCTCCTGAATAATGAATGAAGACAGTTCCTCACTCCAGTAAACACTGCATTTTTGTAAAGAAAGAGAACAGCTGGTGCATGAAATCAAGCTTTTGAAACCACACATTTCAAGAAAAATTCTCTCGAGATACAACTTTCGATAAACATCAGTCTGCAATCCTTTTCTGCATGATAATGAAACCTATTAAACAGTAAAGGTAGGAATATTGTGCTTTGTGTATGAGGTGAGTTTGCCCTAGCAGAAAGGCTGCTTATTCCTCTGGGCTCCCACAGTCTTGTGGAATAAAAATGGTTTGTGCATCAGTGGTTTTCTGTGGGCTCCCAGACCATGTCAAACAGCCTATGACATGCTCTTTATTCAGTATATGGGAAATATTGCTTTGCAACCAGGTGCCAGGAAGGGCCCATGGCCAGGGGAGGGGGATATGGGGGCCTAAAGATCCTGACAGTAAATGTACATTCCAGAGAGTGCTTAATGGTCAAGAAAATCAGGGGTTCATTGAGGCAAGACAGAGAGGAATGTACAACTTGTTCTTTTGATTGATGGTCAGTAGAATGCCAAGGATCAAGAGAAAATAAGCACAAAAATATATTTCAGTAGGGAAAACAAGGCATTAATAGTGAATATCATGCCTAACACTGATGATGATTTATAGTCTGGCTTGCAGACAAAACCACCAATCTGGTACGGCTAACAACATGAGAGGCATGGAAAACTCCAAGGCCTTTTTCAAAAATGATAGAGTACACAACAGCCACAAAGTTTCTTTTGGAGGTTTGTTTCCCTATCATAATCTCCTGTAATCATTCAATTTGCATCAACCCGGAAAAAATTCTAAGGTGCAAGTTTAAGACTGAAACTGAAAAAATTTCTGGTCAAGAAATACAGTTCTAGCTTCTTGCGTGAGGCAGAGTAAATCTAACTTCATGATGTGAAGTAATTGGGTATGAGGCACTTACACCTGTGGAAAAACATTTATGTGACAGGTTTATGTTCTGACAGTAAATATATGACAAAACCTGTTTTTTTCAGGGAGCACATGGTTTACACATGATAATTTATTTTTCTGAAGTAAATGAGCTTTAATATCTTTATTTTTTCCTTAACTGTGATAAAATGAGCACTATGAAATTTCTTGCTTATCATCTCCTTTGCCCAAGGAGGTTTGAATAACAATCTCTCAGCTTGAAAATATGCCAACTGTCAGGTAAAAGAGTCATTCTATTATATGTTATCTCAATCTGTATTTAAGTAATTTATGAAAAGTTACTCCAGGCAGAAAGATTGAGGGAGACATTTGAAAATACTTGATGATTAGGCAATTTACCTGAAAGGTTATTTATGCTGTTTCAGTTCCCATTCTGAATTGGACAAAGGTGTGAACTGTAAGTCTACAAGATATTCTTAGGACACTTCTTTCAACCTTTCCTGTTGACATTGTTCCACTTGAGATAAAATGCTTAAAATTTGATTGAGATGGAGAACAAGATTAGCTCTTCAGTCCTCTAGCTAGGACACTTGCTCAGGAGATCAGAACACATGACCACCTCTCTCCAGTAAATATTTAATTGAGTATATGCAATGGAGCAGTGTCAACAGGAGACATTAAAAGAGGCCTTTTATGTTAGTTTTAAGTTAAGGGCAAGCATTCATTGAAACAATTCATGCAGAGGGGTGATCTGAATCTAGGTTTTTCACATCTTGCGGTTTACTGCTTGAGTCCCTGAGCATATGAGAACTTCCTCTTCTTCTGGGTCCTTGAGATTGGATTTTTTTATATATTTTAAATAGCCACTATTTTTTCATGAATTTATTAATCAGCAGTAGCACTTCTTCCACTTCACTTCACTTCCATTTCACTTCTTCCACTGTTACCACAAAGTGACATTCACAATGGAAAAGTAGTGTTGAACTTGTATTTGAAGCCCCTGATTGCCTTGAACAGAGCAGAAATGTATAGTCATTTAAAAGATAATGGAACTATGAGTTTGTTAAACCAAACCAAAATTATTTCATTGATTTTTTAGAGTATTCACAGATGTCATATTGCAGAAGTACCTAATCTTCTGGTGTGCAGGGCTTATTCAGAGAGAATTCTACAGGTTGCAAAATCAGGCTAACATGAGCCTGATACAATTTAATAAAAGCAAATGCAAGATCCTCTATCTGGGGAGGCAGAACACTGCTCAACACCGGCTGAACACCAGCTATCAGACCACCCTGCTGCAGAGAGGGTTAATTCAGGTTTGTAGGAGTAAGAGTGCAGACAAAGAATTAAGGAAGTGATTGTTTCACTGTAGTCAGCATATGTGAATCTTTTTTCAGCAGTGTCTAGTTTTGGGATCCTGCCTTTAGGAAAGACATACTGGAGTGGAGGGGGACTCCTATGTAATCAGGAACAGGTTGCAGAAGGACAGAGAGAAATTAACCCTTTTAGCCTGGAGAAGACCAAGGCCAAGGGAGACCTTACATCTGTTTGCAACTACCATACTAGGGTACTGAGAGAGGATGGAGACCCAATTCTTCTCAGAAGTTCACAGCAACAGAAGAGGAGGAACTGAACACAGGCTGGAACAAGAGAAATTTTAATTAATTGTAAGGAATTTTTTAATGAACAGAAAGGTTTTTTAAACAAGTTGTCTGAAAAAAAATTGGAATATCTGTCACTGGTGGTATTTAGAACTTGACTGTACATGGTGCAGAACAACCTGGTCTAAGTAGGTCCAGCTCCTAGGAGACAGTGGGACCCACTGACTTTCAGTCAACCTTCAGGAAATTTTCAATAAACTGAGTTTCAGTCAATTTATGTCTTGACCATTTTATTTTGCAATATAAAGAATTGTAGACAATTATATTGGCAGTATTTGCATTTTCTTACTATTCCTGAAAATGTAATGGCTAATTTTTTAAATTATTGTTCAGTATTTTTTTCCTACTTTATATACAATTGACGTCTTTATTCCTCTCCTTATTCATCTTCTATAGTCTCCAGCAAATATGCTGAGTATTCTGTATTTTCCTATATGTATCTAGTATCTTCACAGTATTTAGGGTAATAACCAATACAGAGTGCAGTACGTGTTATTCCTTGCTTTCTTCTTCCATCCATCATCCAACAAACTGCTGCAAAATTAAGAGTGTTCCAAAACAATTAGATATATTCTTTCTATGCTCTAAAGAAAGAATCTTTGTCCAGCTTTTCCACAATTTTGTGCTCAAGATATTTAGCTTAAATAATTTTCAAATTGATTTTCAAATAGATTTTTTGTTTGTTTTAACCTGAGAAGTAATTCTATGTGTGCTTAAGAGAATGAAAAATTTTAAATTTATCACCAGTTGACTGAAATGCACAGTTCTCAAGTAGGATAAATTTGTTTCACTATCATTCAAATATTAGTACAACAATATATCATCCCTACTTCCAGATATGCACAAATAGATATGTTTATGCATATATGTTCAAGCACACAAGTATAAGCACATATAAAAAATTTCAGAAGAGAAAAAATTCTCAAACTCAGAAGTAAATGTAAACACTATTGATTTATTTGGGTTTCATATGAATAATTTTCTCTTTTGCTTTTATATCAAAGAAGAAATGTGTTTATAATGGCAGTGCTTCTTTCCATGTGAGCTACATATACTCTTTCTAAAACTGAGAGAGTCCTTAAAAAGGACACATTTGAAAAAATTTTTGCTCTTACATTCGTAGTTTCAAAGGGGAGTGCATTGAATTCTACCATAACCTTTTACACAGGGGTTTTATCTCAGGAAGTTACACCTATTCTATATTTGGAGAATAAGAAAGACTTGCAATTGCTCTTTTTTCATATATTTTTGCAATTCTGTATCCAGGATACACCACAGCCTTTTAAGTATGAGCGTGGTCTTATCCCCTCGGATTTCTCTTTTTCAGCCTAGAATGAAACTTTTTTGTCTTGCACTATGTATCAGTGATCATTCTTGCTACTTAAAAATCACACAGCATGTTATTATAGTATGTTATTTATATTCACTTCAAGACCTTTTTCTGGATTTAAACTGCTTTGAATCTTGGTGTATTAGAATTTGTTATAATGTGTCAACTCAGAGATAAAAACTAGCAACAAGAGAGGAAGTTTAGAGCTAGAGCTTTATGGAGAATTAAACTGAGTGTGGGATGTTTTTCATTTGCAATATCATTTTGGAAGCTACTTTTAGGGTGAAACAATCATCTAGCAGGAGATTTGCCTCAACAAGTATATATCTTTCAAATCCTTCACACAAAGTTGTCTTGAAATTCTGTTACATGGAATACGTGTCTAATTTACCCAGCTACAGCACTTTCACAAGTTGTTAGCAGAATATAAAAATACCTCATAAGCTTAGATCCATGGCCCATCTAGGTTGCTATTCTGTCTTCAGGACTGGCAGGAGGTCCTGGAGACAGAATAGCAACCTGGGGAAAGTAGGTAAACCCCCTGCTACCTGGGGAAAGTAGGTAAACCTGGCAGCAGATCAGCTACCCAGGAACAGCAAACCTGGAAGAAGGGTGGGATAGAGAGGCTGAACTAGAACATGAACCAGAACACTTCCAAACTTCTGAGTTCAAATGGCCATTGTAACTGCCCCTTACATATCCCAGCTTCCTACTGGAGAGAGTTCAAGGTACATATCACAGCTTCTCTTACCCCTTTCAACAAAAAGAAGACCCAAGGAAGCATGCCTTGGGTATTCTTTTTGTTGAAAGGGGTAAGAGAAGCTGTGAGAGAGAGACGAGAAACAGATGTAGCATGCTCTGACCATGTCTGCACCACAAGCAATGAGGAGAACAGGGCTTTGCAACAGGCAAAGCCATGGAACTGCTGGTCAGCCTAGATGTGGCATGTGATTACCCAGAATTTCCAGCTTGTAAAAGGGTGTTACTCTGCTGCAAAACCTAAAGGTGATTTTGTAGTTCATGTAGGCAGGAGGCTATTTAGCTAAGCCAAGCAGGATGGTGGTTAGGAGCAGCTCTCTGAGAGGAGGTCTGATGTGTGGCTACTGCCTTCTGAGGGGCTGTATGTGGACTATGCATAGCATAAAAAATGTGGGAACAGAGAGAGGCACCTGTGAAATCTCACTTTTTTCACACCTGGACTTGAGGCCCAGAGTATCAGTGAGTCAGTCATTCCATGTCAGTCTCTGAAATGAAGCAGCAAATATATCTGACTAGAAGAGGAAATGTTACAGTTTTGCACTCCTTTTGTCAAAAGATTTACTCTCAAATGTAATGTAACTTATTCATCTGCCCAGAACAGAAATCTAACTCTTATGCACATGCACACGAAAAATCACGGGAAGGAACAGAACACATAGTTTTTTCCAAATAAAGCCACAATGTATGCTCTAAAAAGGAGGCTTCAGTAAGTTAGATACCCTTCAGTTTTTTTGTGATCTGTTTAATTATTTTGAAATTTCATATAGTTCATGCACAGAAAAGGCATATATATATATATATATATATATATACACACACACAAATCAGATATGCATGAACATATACACAAATACAAACACTAACATTCAGGATGATGTGCCCAACCACTGTTCTGAGTGGTGTGAATATGCATTTTCTCTTTTGTAAAGTCTGTAGCAAAAAAAAAAAAAAAAAAAAAAAAAAAAAAAAAAAAAAAAAAAAAAAAAAAAAAAAATTCTGTGTATCTCAACCAAACAGGTAGGATACAGAGCAAAAATAATAGCAGTTATCCATTCCTCTTACTATAGTAAATCTTATTCTTCTTTTCCCATTAGCCAGTTACCTATGGTTACCAGATTTTGAAACTTGCTGCTTCACAAGCCTATGATTTTTCTGAAGATTCTTCTTGAAAAAGTTGTCAGTGACAGCTACAAAAATGGCATCAGCTTGAAATAATATCTGGAGTATATTTTTGAGATTAAACTTATTTGATTTACAATTTTCCATGTAGCATAGGCATAAGCATGGGACTCATCTGACATAGAGAACATATTTAAATTATAGAGAGGATTCCTTTGTCTGAAATTGAAAATTTCAGAATTTTCAATACTCAAAACATGAATCAAAAATACCATGTTTCTCAGGAGCAAAATGCTGCAGAAATTCATTAATTGAGAGGAAGCTGTAAAATAGGTTGAGATATTTTTCAGTGCAATTCGGTCAAATTAAGTAAGCCCTGATAAAAAAATCCTCTATTGCAAAGCCTAAGGAAGGAAAAAGAAAATACAATCATTTTTAGTGACACAAGAAGTTCTTTGAGCACCATAACTCATGGAGGCTGATTTTCTATGGTTTTGCTTCTTATGGTTGACTGAAAACTTTGAAACTTTATGGGGAAGTTCCCTCTTCCATGTGGCTTCTTTGGTATTCAGAAACAGGGAGACTCAGCTGCAGCAAGCAACAACCCACAGTCATCAACACATCTGATATCTTTTTTCGTCACTTTAGCTCTGTATTACTTAAAGAAATATCTTTGTCTGAGACCACTTCCTTACATAGAATTTGACTGAAATGTATTACAATTTGCTTGATTTAAGGATGAAAGAACAGAATGAGACTGATAAAGAGAATTAAAAAAAAAAAAAAAAAAAGAGACAGTATGACCTCGTAAACCTTGCTTCCTTAGGAAAATATACTAAAATCTTCAATATAGAATGAAAGTATTCCACAGCCACAATCAAATCTGGTCTCAAATCACACTTTTTCTGTGCTAGCATATAATGCTATCCAGTCCTGATCCCACCCCCAGATACCTAAGGAAATCTTCAGGGACAGAGAACAAATGAAAAATTTACTTTGAGAAACATTTTAAAGTAAGGACCATAGATTTAGAAGATGTAAAACAATGTGGATTCTTGACAGGATAATTCTAATAGTCATTTATGAAGTAAAAGTCACCAAGCAGAATAAATGCTTTCTAACTTGAGAAATTGCCAAAGTGAAGAAAGACCTGACAGAGGACAAACACAGAATCTCAGAATCAGAGTAATAACACTCAGACAAGCTCTTCTGAAATGATACTTTGCCACAGTACAGATGTGTGTAAGGACCAATACCTGTACAAACAGTTTATATACAGTTTATTGATCCTCAAGTGCATTTGCAGTACTCTCACAGGATACCAAGAACTTCTTGTGTTGCCACTATGTGAAAATATGTTATTTCAAACAATCACAGCATTTTACCTTGCATGTCAGACTGACTACTACTGGGAACAAGGATGAATACATTCTGACCTTAACAAGAAATAGTTTGAAAAATATTGTTATATATGAGGACTATGATACCTTGCAACTTCATGGCCTTCAGTCTCCATATTATTCTTACTTATTTCCATTGCAATGAAAAGCAGAAATGGAACTAAATAGACTTTTACTCAAGAAAGTTATCCAAGAGCCAAATATTCATATAGGAGGTAATACAATTATCATCTTATTTGATAAAGATATCAAAGTATCCTTTCTGCCTACTTCTAATACTCTTTGAGATTTAACTAATCCATTTTGAGATCCTTTTTTTAACCTTTACCAGGGTGTTAATTTACCAATACCAAATTAATTTAATATGTATTTTCCAAAATCCAGCATAATTCAAGGTTGTGCCTGTGTACTGAGAGCATACATGTGCTGCATAGGCTAGTTGACCCTGATCCCTCAGAATCAGGACACTGAATGAAGTTTTATTTCTTATGAGTATTCTTACTTGCATGGCTTACTTGCTAACCATGGGAGTTGGGCATTTAATCTGTCAAACATTTGTAAAACACCAAAAGCAGTGCAACCTTTGACCTGGTTCACTAAAAATGCACCTATTTCTTGTGATTTTTCTGTTCACCCAGCCTGTTTCATATATTTGTCCCATGCCTTATGAAGCATGCAGACAGGGTACGATCTTTGACATTCAGCCACCTGTGTCCCATACTTTTTGTGTGAAAGAAATAAATGACAGGCATGGAGATTAAAAACAGGCCTCCCTTTCTCTTTCCATCTTTTTTTTTTTTTTTTGGTGTCTTTTTCTTTCCTACTTTTTTTTCTTAGTTCAGGTGTTTTGCCAGATGACCTGCAAGAACTATTTGTGCTTTAAATTAGAAAAGTTTCTTTCTACCTTTTCTACTGACTTTTTTCTTGGTATATATGTTACGTAGCTTTAAATAAACTTTATATTTTGTGAAAAAAAATTGAGATTAGATCATTCTCCCAATAAAATAGACAGAAAAAGCATCATTTGCCTCAATATAAATGATGAAAGATATGTGACCCTGTTTTTTACAGTATATTAAAAATAACAAAAGAGATATTTTTCATTTGAACGATATTTCTATTTCTCCCCTGACCTTAATATAAGAGCCTGCTGACTCTTGCCTACATTAATATAGGGGCATTATTAATTTTAGTCATACTTTGGATCAAAACATATTTCTAAGTGGGGAAAAAAAGTGCTTAATGTATCATTTTATCTCAGTAGCATTTACTTATGCCCACTACCATTAAGTGATGTTAAGTCAGTTAAAATGAGAATGATTTTGCTTATCTTCAGTTGTTTCAGAGTTGTCCATCTTGGCCAATTCCTGCTGGTTCCACCCAAGCAGTGCAGGGAGGCAGGATCACCTTTGACTCAGATGAATCATTCAGTGAAGATGAGCCTGCCTTCATCAGGACTGGGAAATTAATTTGGGTTACTTCAGGCATAAGTATCTAGTGTTGTTACAGAAATTTTTGAATATGCTGTTGGGCTACCATCTGCTCTTCTGGAAGGGCAGAGATATTTCTCTTTCCCATATACTTGTTGGCCAGATGTGGATATCTCGGTAACATCAGTGCTGTGTCTCAAATGAGACAACATTCTATTTAGGAAACTCAACATTTTTCTAGTGGTAATTCACTGAAATTAATCCTACCCATGCTCTTCCAATACCACAATTAATTTCAGTAGGAACAGTTGTAGGTTAGACAGAACATTTCATTAGCTGATCCTCCACAAACAGGGTAGACTCCAGGACCTGTTATTAGTTTAGACAAACACTAAGTCATTCTGTTGATGGCAAAATTTTAGAGGTTTAAGTAAAAGCAAAAGCTGAGCCTCATTTCCTTGACACAGTAGCTGAATATTATTCTACTTATCCTACTTATTCTACTGCTTATTGAAATCATTCAGTAAATGAAAGCACTCAAGTTAATGCAAAAGTAAATTTTAGTAATGAAATTTCTCTCTTTCTGGTATACAGAAGTAACAAGCATTTTAATTATTCATTTTAAAAGTAATTATTTTCAAATATTTAGTTCATATTCAACTTATTCTGGTCTATCATTAGATTTTAATAAATAACCACAATTAAGATCAAAACTGCATCCAATAAAATAGTGAGATACAAGAGAATAGTGTCATTCCCGGCATACAATTTGATGTAGCCAGATATGAAATTAGGTTATAAATACAAAAAAAATCAATAACAGTGTGATTTCATAATTAATGATTTTGTACTTCCTTTACCATGCTGTAAGGAGATAAGAAGCCAAAGATCCAGCCACAGCTGCAAGAGTAACTTAAATTAAGTGGTTTGCAAAGCTGAGAGGGAGCCATTAAAAAATAAAACAGCAGTATCTCCTCACACTGCTTCTGCCAGATGGCTTCAATCCTTCCATTCTTCAACTTCTGGTTAGATTGCCGAGCCAAAATTAAAAAATATACCAGATGCACTTTTTTGGACTATGTTCCATTTTATGTTCTCCCAATCAAGACTGGGTTAAGGATGAGGGATAATAAGTCAGATATATATAGTGGCTTGTACCCCTTTTCAAGATAAAAGAACCAAGAATATTTTTAAAAAAGTTAAAATTAAGTATTCAAGCAGAAAACAGGAAGCAGAAAAACTAGTCACAGAAAACACATACAAAAAATTGCATATTTCAGCAGAAGACTAGATAAGGAGGTAGGAGGTAGGAAACAAGAAATACCCAGGCATGATCTGGCAGGAGAAAGGGAATAACAGTTCTATTTCATGCCAGAGAAACAGAAAAATGTATAGGCCACCATATCCATGCTGGTACTAATTTCTGTAAATGGGGATAGTTCTGTCAGTAGTGACAGAACAAGGTCTAGTGCTTCTCACTGAAAGAAGGTAGGTTTATATTGCACATAAGGAAGAAATATTTGATGATGAGGGCAATAAGAGGTTGGAACAACTTGCCCAGATACCTTGTGGCTGCATCCTTGGAAGTGTTCAAGACCAGGTTGAAGGGGATTTTAAGCAATCTGATCGAGTGAAATGTATCCCTGTCCTTAGCACTTGGATTGGTCTAGATGGTCTTTAAAGGTCCCTTGCAACCAAAATGTTTTCCAACGCAAACCCTTCTATGATTCTATGAAGAAAGAGTGAGTCATGCCCTCTTAAATATAATGTATCTCAATGAAAGTAAAGCTAACTATCCATTATCCAAAACACTGATGAACTTGAATTATGTGTCTTTCCAACAATGCAGGTGATGTAAAATTCTTTGGACAACATGGACCAGAAACAACTCAGCTTGAATCCAGCCAGACTCACTGACTCCAGTTCAGTATTTGCTATGCCAAATTCAAGGACGTTTCTGAAAAAAAAATCAGTGAATTCTCCTCTTTTTTTTTTAAGTGGAGTTTTACAATTTCAGTTGTAATTGTTTTATACCATTTTGAGGAGATTGAAAGTGTAATTAAAGAAACAAGAAAAAGTTATTGGCAGGATTTTTGCATGATGCATTATGTTTTCATGTAAGTCACAGCATATGCTTTCAGGGTAAGAGATGAAACTATTTGAAGGTGTATTTCCAATTGCTTTCCTCATCTATCTAACTAATGAAAAAAATAATATGACCATTGAGAGCCAAATCTCCCTTTAAAATATACCTTATAGAATAGAAATGGAATTGGGTAATGGTTCTTAATTTTTACTTTTTCTTCACTTCATTTCTTAAGTTTTCTGAAAGAGTATATCTAATTTTGACAACTTATTACTGGAAGAGAATAAGAACAAGCTCAGAATGCTCTGCAAATTTGACCACACACTCTCATTCCATTTGCTGCTGAGAATACCAAAATCATTTGATTTCTTCTTTTCAAAACTACTAAAAATTACAAAACAGCAGACTTTTTTGAAATATGAATCTGCTGTTAATGACCTCTGTAAAAATATTCTAGATGTTGCCAGTAAAGTTACAAGCTAAGAGGGTATTCAATCAACCCTCATGGATGTGGAATTAGGCCAATTTTAAATGGTTTGGAAATCTCAAGACCCATATTTTTTAAAATAAGCCTGGTTTTGGTCTTTTTTTTTTTTTTTTTTTTCTGCTCCAATTCTATGTGTCATCTCAAAGTCAGTAATTTTTTCAGAAGTCATTAAAAGATTTTTTATGGGTTCTTGTGTTTCCTGCATTGTCAAGTATTAAAATTTCTCTTTTTTTGTATCTCATTTTGCAGTATATCCTGAATGATATGTGTTTAAGTTGGAAAAGACAGTACAGTAGCCCTTTGTTCCTGTGGAAACTCATCTTAAACTTTGGGATAACCACCTTTTTACTCCATATCTCTTTCATAGACAGTTTCTTTGTATCATAGCCCTCTTCCTAAAACCATAGCCCCAAGCCATTAAACCCTTGGAAGAAAAAATGGGCTTTGCATTCAACTCATCATGCTGAGGAAAGCTGAGCCACACCACAGAAGAAGGATTTAATTTGGTCATGAGAATTCAACATGGCGACACAATGTCCTGTTACAATCTGGAGATGTAGCAAATGTTTCAGCGTGCTCATCAGTTTTGCAACAACATAATGTATTTCTGTTTTGTTGAATAAAATGGACATTTATTTTAAAGTCAAATACTTCAGAAAGAAGTCACCAGGATTTCAAGATGAATTAGTGTAGTTATGAAGGATGTGATTTGCAACTGGTTAGCAGCTGCTTTTGGTTAGAATGTTTTTAATCTCTGCAGCATAGAAATGTGCTTCCCAGAGTTAACGGATGTATTATTGGCAAAGGATAATGAAATAAATTCCAGATTCCATTCATCCTCCACAGTGATGTTCTTTATCAAAAAAATTATTACTTCACTTGTTTCATTGCTGTCAGGATAAAAATCAAGGCCTCATTTGACCCTATGCTACTGACAAGTTGAGTGTTCTCCTCTAATGGAAATGACTTCTTATTTCTTACCTTTGAACCTTTTAAGTTAACCAACCATATGAGGCCACAAACTCAGAATTTACTTTAAAACACATCTTCTATTTTTTGCTCCATAATAATTTCTACAGGATAGCAAAGCTTTTGTTTTTCTGTGCAAGACATTACCAGCTTTTACGAGTCTGTGTGAAAGTTGTACAGAAATGTTATTATATAGCCCTGCTAAAGAGGGTCAGACCTCGGTGTGGAAAAGTTTGGTATGCTTCATCAAGCTTATCTGGGATGTGCAGATTAACACGAACAAAAAACAGAGATAATTCCTGGTTTAGGATACAACTGTAAATTTAGCAATCTTTGCATTTTTGGTATCAGCAGGTCAGTCACGCCTTCTAAATGAGAGATATTGGAAACTTCTGTAAGAGAAAAAATGAGAATTAAGAGGAAGTTCTTGATTCTTCAAGTAGAGACAATTATTCTTTGTTTTAGGTTTCTATACTGAAGCACTATTGAATATATTGTGCTGCTAAACTGGCCATTTCCTTTAACATTTTATTAATTTGAAACTAGCATCATAACTGCTTTAACTCTTATAAAAAGGGGTTCAATTATAAAAGAGCATTGTAAAAGGAAGATATGTTTCTTTGTCAGTTATCAATTTAGTATCATAATTTGATTCTGATACTTAAAAACTCAAATCTCTCTTCTAGGCTTGAGAATAGAAAATTTTAGGAATCTCTGTAAATAGTTGTGTATTGACTAAAATGCTTATATACTTTTTAGTGTTTGCTATTTATTATTCACTTTTTCTTTTGAGTTTTCTTATGTCAAAGATTACTAAAAATTCTGATTTTGTCTTTTAGTGTAAGTACAGACCAGGTACTGACCAAGTAAGGTCAGTCTCTGCAGGTCTCTTATTCCTGCATATTTCTGTAATAAAACAAATTTAAAAGTACATTCCTTGTCTCTTCGCTGTTTATTTTCTTCTTCAAGTTACTAAAAAACATTTGTGGAAGATGGGATTTGAAACCAAGACTCTAAGGCTATGAGGAATAAACATTTTGAATAGTAAGAAAGGAAAAATGCTTCAAGACAAACCATGCAATTATGTGGTCTCTAAGTGTCAGATATTTCTAAACTTAATTGTAGAAGTGTGTGAAAGTTTTGTTTCCCTGAAAATACATATATTCTTAAATCTGGAGAAGTATGAAACCTTAACAACTCTGCTGTTTTCTGGTTTAGCATAAATAATTAAGAATGGTAAACAAGACATCCTGAAATAAAATTTATTTGCTTAAGTTTCATGTGGCTTTCATATGAACAAGAAAATAATCTCAAGCATAATGTATCAAGCTTGGTGTTACCTGCCAAAGTACCTTTTATAACATTATTGAAGGCAGTATGAAATTTGCAGGAACAGCATCAGAGTGCTGAGCAACATTTCACCTAGCTTGAAATCAAATTTGGCAATGGTTTCACTTCAGAAAAAAGCTTGTGCTGTGCAATGCTGTTCCTGGAAGTCCAACCCCTAGGGAATCTCTGGAGAATGACAACTGAGATGATAACATCCATATGTTAAAAGAGGGTTTGGGTCATGCAGGAGTTAATATGTTGATTTTTTTACAAAAAAAAATTGTCGTTATCAAAACTCCTCATGGTCAGAGTCTAGATTATTTTGAGGCATTCACTGTGCAAATGACACAGTATAAAAACTGAGGTGTTTTTCTTTCATTTTGAACACAAAGGAAAATGACTATTCAATTGATTTTTGGAAGATTTCATTTGTCTCATGCAAACATGGTAGTATAATTATTTTTTTCCAAACTATGACCTCCTCTAACTAGACCTAGCCTAGACATTGGCAAGAAACACACATCAAATCTCCAGTCCAACAAAATCACAATCATTTATTCATATTTTTCCAGTTAGTTATGTTTTTCTTGCTCTTTCCCTACATTTTTTTTCTCTTTTTTTTTTCTTTTTGTCCTGGCAAAATCCTCATCCTGTAAGCCATGTGCTTCACATCTGTTCTTACACTGAGTGGAAGTGATTAGAAAAAATTATAATTTAACTTCTAAATGCTTTTCTTTTTCTTTCCACCTGTTATTTTTCCAGGAAGACTTGACTTCCTCTTGTGATAATTCTTCACGTCTACTTTGATATTCTGTCAATACAAGGCATACTAGGGCACCCCCTGACAGCAACTGAATAGAGTTTAGATCTGTGCACTGCATGACAGGGGAATCCTTGTATACTGCACCAAATTGATTTTTTTTTTTAAATGGTCCCTGTAATTTCAATAAATCAAAACTGCTTTGCACAGCCTGGTCTAGTGGAAGGAGTCCCTGGAAACACAATCTGCACATATGATTAACTGCATCAACCTCTTCAGTATTTGCCAGAAGGAAACCACAGGAAGAAATCTGTGCATACAGTTACAAAGAAATTTAACAGAGCAGTTTTTCTCATCTTTTGATGCTATAATATATTGTTACTGATATTTTAAGTTCCTTGTTTTGAGCTGAACTCCTACCACCATTTGAGTACCAAGGATACAACTTCTCATCCTAAATGTTCCAATTTTTCTTTTGGTTACTTTATTACTTTAAAGACATAAGATATGAGAGGTTCTATACCAACAATTTACCTCAAAACACAAAAGAAAGTCCACGCATATATCTTTAATGTCTTAGTTTTAGGTTCTCCTATCACTCCTGAATGTTCTTAGAAACACAATCTACCTTTACAATGAGCAGTGCTTTCATTGGGTCACAGCTGGATGCTAGCACATGAGGCTTTCAGCCTAAATTCTGCACAAATACTGGTTTGCAGGGGGTATGCCAACAATTTTGGACTAGATTTACTTTTGTCTCTGTTACTGGCAACACAGAATAGCCAACACAGGACTTGGCACTGTTCAGGAAGATTATCAAACCTTTCATTGTTGACAGAAAAACCTTTCATTGTTGACTGACTCAGCATAGCAAAGACATGCAAGTTAAGGAAAGGGGTGGTACTGTAAAATTTAAACATTATTTACCAAAGTACTCTCATTTTTATTTAGGTCCTGAATTAGATATGGGAAGATATCTCTTCTTGCACCCAGGTAAAATGAAAATATTTGTAAAGTCAACTTAGTTCAGTCTTCAAAAAGTATGAAACTACTTTCCCAATTTTGCTCTGTGCATGCAACGGGGTTTGAAAATGTAGGCTTCTTATTCATCCCTGAGCACCTTGAATGTTTAACTTTAACACGTGTTTGCTGGCCATCTGGGGAAATTGCTTGAGAGAAGGTTGCTTTTTAGTGGTGTTCTGACAAACACTTAAGCATGGGTATCACTGATAAAGATGTTCAGACTGCAAATATGATAAGAATCCAAGTTACCTACAGAAGAATACACAGACATTTACTGCTCCTAACTGCTGTAAATGCTGCAATTGTGACTGCAAAGTGTCTTGAATTACTTTTTTTAATGGATTGAACCTTAGGAGGAAAAGCTTAGAGACTAGGAAAGGGCCAGAGCTGGGTGATATGATCCTTAAACTGGATATATTATGACAGGGTGTATTTCCTCTAGCCACAGGAAGCTTTGTATACGGAGAAGTGGAAAGCAATAAGTCAGTCTTGCAAAGAATAAACTGTTACAGGAATATAATAAGCTCTACATACCCAGCTGGTCTCTGTGAGCCTGCTAGCACCTTTTCCTTCCTGTTGGAGCAAGTAACATCTGTTTCTTAAGTGAGAGAGTGTGAAGAGAATGAGCACACATAGCTATGCACAGAGACATGCAGGTGAAGGAAGTGATTAATTATATTTCAGACAGATTGCTTCTGCTGCAAAAACAAAAGCAAGGTCTGAATGAGCTTCTGTAAAATTATTTGTGCTTGAGGTTTTTTTCTCTTTTTTTTAGATGAAATGAGGTAAAACCTGTAGAAATTTTATTAAGGAGCAATATAAAAATACAGAGTACTGAAACATCTAATCAGTATAGTGAATGAAAACAGACCTTCTAAAAATCATTAAGGACCTGCACTTCTTAATATAGGACCTTTTCAACTTCAATAATTATTTTTTCCAAAAGAACATTTCTATCTTTTCTAAAGGACTAGATGTTGGAGTATTTAGATATATAGAGGTTGAGGAATTAGGGTCTGTTCAATGAGGAAAAAAGTTCAGTGGGGAATCCAGGAAAAACAAACTAGTTGTAGTGAAATTTTCTATAAATGCCCAAGACACAATTTCTCAAATTCTGTATTCAGATACCTATCTCATTTCATTAAATGTAATTGCTGATCCAAAGCACTGATTGAAGTTTTAGACATTTTTCTTAATAAAATGTATTTAGGTCAGCAAAGTTGCACCATGACAACAGCTTAATATGAATAAAACCAAACAAATCCAGTTGTGTCATTTTCCCTGAGCCAAAAAAAAGTGGTTGTTAAGTAAAGGAAGTCTCATAGACTTAGAGACAATGAATAACAAAGTAAAATATTGAAATTATTCTCTGAAAATTATTTGAAATTGAATGATCTACTAAAAAAATTAAGCAGAAAAATCAAGTCAAGTAGAAAAATCAGGCAGAATGGAGTTGAAATAACTAAAGAGAGGTAATAAAACATTTTAAAGAAGTCACACTAAAATTCAATTGACTTTTTTAGGAAATAAAAATAGAAACTACTATACTGCCAGACAGAATGCAGCCAGTGTGGTCAGCATTTGACCTTGAAGAAGGTATTTGATATGACATCAACTGCTCTACGTAGTTTAGATGATGCGATATTGACAGACACATCCTCAGCTGATTGGAAAACTGCTTACAAACTGAATACATATGAAAAATGGCTTCCTTAGTTAAGTATCAAGAAGCTGATGGATGAAATGTTAAAAGACTACTAGCATTAAATCCCCCCTTTCTTATAAAATAAATCGCTGATGGATGGGAATGTGTAACAAGGTGTTCAAATATGCATATGGCATGTCAGTCACAAAGGCATGCAGAGGTAAAGTTGTATTAATTCTTCAGTAGGACAGGTTCCAAGCAAATTATGTTTTGAAAAGAAAAACATGGAGACCCGACCAAGGGCAGCCAGCGCTCTGGGTCTGAGATAACTCAGACTTAAAAAGACTCAGATTCACTGTGTGTATTCTAAATCAGCTGTTGGAGGAACCAGCTCAGGTGCATTTGTGTGCTCCAGGCCCTGGTCTAGGATGAAAGCATGGCACAATAGTAGTTGTCTCAGTCCCACCTTCAGTCTGGAGCACGGAACACACCCTTGAGGAGAATTTCATCACCACAAAAAAGTTTTTCATGAATCAACATTTTGAAATGTTTTGCTAAAAAATTCAAAGCTGTTCAAGTTATCAATAAGGAGAGCAAGTTTATATGCATGCTTAAAGTTGAGCATGAATCTAGTCAACAATTGAATCTTCAACAGGAAATAAATTGGTCACACATTACCAGCACATATTGGAGCAGTGTTATTTCCCCAAAATCCAACAATACAAACTCAAGGGAAAAAAAACCCCACAAACAGTAGATAACTCACTTTAATTCTAGTTTTCATCTTTAGAAAAAAAAAACAATAGCTTCTCCAAAAGAGCTTTTTGTCAATTGCACTTTATTTGAAATTTTTATCGATAATTTCTCATGATTTTGTTTAGCTGAAGAGAAATATTGGTACTTCTTAGTCATCTCATTAATCCACCAGCTTGAAAACAGTTACTTATATTTTTTATTGTTATTTTGTGTATTCTATAATTCATTTATCTGTTAATTCTTCTATTCTAGTTATGTTCAGCATGTTTTTTCATTTTTTTTCACATTGATATCAGAGAACTCATCACTGTCTTTGGGCAAACTCAATCACAGACACAAAATAAAGCTGACTTTACTGGAAGAGGTCATAAATCTACCTGTTTTTTCCACTTTTGTTAGACTGAAATTATGATCTGATTTTCTAGTAAAATTTTCTCCACTGCTTAAAAAAAAACAAAAACCTCTTAATTTATTAAGCAAATTTATTAACCAAATCTTGTCCATTACCTTCCTCCTCAATTAGCAACAGGCAGTATCATTTAGTCTGCTCCATAGGCACATAATCTCATCAGCATATTCATCATGAGCCTTTCCTCAGGTTCAATGCCTAGCATTTGTTTCTCCTCAGAAATGCTGCTCTCAGGACAGGCTCTCACCATCATTACCAGAACAGACATTTCCTTGTCTCTATAAAATATACTCATGCTCCACTCTCTTTCTTCACTCACTCTCACTCTCTCTCTCTCATCAAGAGTCATGACCTTTTCTTGTCTTTGCTCCTCATCCCTTTCTTAAACTTACTCTGTGATTTAGGAAGAGGAAGTACAGTTTTATTCTCCATATAATTCCAAAGCTTTTCACCTCTTCAATAGCTGTAGGAAAAATTATGATTTTACTCATCCCTCTCCAGATTTTTCCTTCAGGCATAGCAAGAATACTGTCTAACAATACCTAAATCTTCTTAATCCCTCTTTAAAACACCTTTTTTTTTTTCCCTTAAGGACACTAACATTTTCAATTCTACATAGCTGGTTATCAACACTTATCTCTCTGGATATTATGTCCTGTTTCTCAGTCAGTATCAACAGGTTAACTTCTATCTGTATTGCAAGTTGCATTAATGGCTCTCTACTGTTGTGTGTGCTGAGAGTCCCAGTCAGTACTCATTATTTCTATCCCCTATACATCTCTATGCTATATATCATACCTGTATTCATTCCACTGAGTAAAAGGTGCTGCCTCCTGACCCTCAGGACAAGTGACACCAACTGTGCAGCCAAATCTACTCTCTGCTAGAAGAGAGCAGGAGGGAGAGTTTTACTTGTCTGAAATAAAACAAGGAGAAAATACTTTAAGTAAGGTCAGGAACCAGACAGGTGCTTAAAATTATTTCCTAGCTCAATTTTTTTCTTAAAAATACAGCTGCAGCCTCTAATGTGTTAGAATTAAAAGCTATAGTAACGTGAAAGGTGGATTTAAGGGAACTGTTCACTTCCCTTTTTAAGAAAAAACATTATTTCCTCTGCTTTGATCTTGTAGAGTTGAAGCTGGGAAGTAGCCCATGAAATAGCTGTACTGCCTCCTAGATTTATCTCAACATTTTCCTTTTTTCCCTCCTATGATCTCTTGACTTCTGAGTTTAAAAATGTTTATAGGAAATTTAGTCATACCACTTGTTGTTGCAAACCTGTATCTATTAACACATGAATATACATATATATATATATATATATATATTTAATCAATTTCTAAAGCAGTATTCAACAGGATGATCACTTCACAAGGAGAGAAATAATTTTCATAATTTCAGGAAAGATTAACATAATTCAAAATAGTCTGGTGAAGCACACAGGTGGACAGAGGTTAACGACATGGGTAAGGACTTAAACAGCTAAGCATTCAGAGAAACATATTTTTGCATTTAGAAGACTTAAAGTGTCATTTATCCTTCCATGGGCCATTATGGGCTTAGTTTATTTTTAAATAACTTCCCAGAAAGCAGCTAAGAATGAGCAAGAAGCAAGACTGGAGCACTGAACAAAGAAATTTTTCCGATATTATTCTGTCTATTACAATTTAAGAGTACTGCAATTTAATAATTATAAAGAAAATAAACACATAATCTAATAGTAATACCTTCCTGCTAACATTCCTGTAAGCCTCTGAGCCATTAACATAAAAAGACCATTCAAGTCAAACATATTAAATACGTATTATACAAAAAAAGGATCAAGGGAAAAATGCTGTTCTGAGTCCACCCTTAATCCCAATTATTTTGCAAAATACAGTGCACAAAAACATAGTCATGTTCTCAATTATTTCTTCAGCATTTTGCAGACCCCTACAAAATATTTTTTTTAATCCATTCTTCCTAGGTATTTTAATCTTATTGGAACTGTTTGTTTCATTTGAATTTGAAAATAACTTCTGAGAAACTCTACATGTGGTATTGCGTACCATTCCTGAACTCTTTCAAGGAGGTAATGGAAACTTCAACAAGGGGAATTAGACAAGAGTCATAGAGAGCTACACAGGATCTTCTTATTAGATTAACCTGCAATACAGATGATTACAAACAATCCACACTCCTGCAATTAAGCCCAAAGGAGCAACAGGAAGAAATTAACACAAAGTCAGAATATCTGCTCTCTCTAAAAGCAATACTCACCTCATTATTTTGATATCTTACATATCCTCTTGGAAAGTTCTATGTGCATGTTTGTTTTGGGGAAAATTTGTATTTGGTTCATGTTTATGTGTGTACCTGGAGTTGGTAATAGATAGCGTGGGGGGCAGAGGGGGTGGAAATCTGAACCTCATAGCTTTTCCTCTTAGATTCTGTGATGACCTAGCATGTAAGTAAAGACCAAATTTTACCCTCAAAAAAGTATGCAGAGTAATTCAATTCATCACAGCTCTGATGTAAGCATGTCTATCAGAAATATGTAACCACTGACCTTGACTCACTGACATCTTCTGGCCATCTGTGTGATTATACAAGCACAGATTTTTGATCTAAGAGAATATTTAACTATTTATGATGACCAAAGGCTATTCTGCTGTTTTAAAACTAGCTAAAAGAAGATTTACAGAAGAAAGTTTTACTTTTAAAGTTAGGCTGACTTGAGAAAGGCAAAAGTAGAGACTTGGAAGTGCAGATCAGTTTTCTGGTTAGCTCACTGATAACAAGATTTTCAGTTTAATGATCAGCTCAGGTCTCTTCACCACTTTCACCACTGGCAACTCCCTCCACTGCACAAAGGCCAGAATTGCATCAAAACTTTGGTTTTGTCTTAAAGCATCAACTTACCATCCAGTATTTAAAGAGGGGAACACTGCAAACAAATTAAAAGCATCTGTGAGACAGCTCATGTAGTTAAGTGATGCTAAATGTCTTGCTGAATGAGATTAGCTCCTGTTTTGGTATTCCAGGAGATTATGGGCAATAACTAAGGGCTTTGAGTAACGTGCAAGGAAGATGTTTCTCTTTTCTCCTACTTTACATGCTAGTGCCCAAGCAGTCTCTGAGCACATGTGAGCTTTTCAGCTTTAAAAATTACTCTGGCTATTGCTCTGTGATTATGCATGTGTCCTACACACCATAAAAACTCAGAAGAAGCACTTAAAGCTCTGAACATGCAAAAGAGTGTTCTTCCCCTCTACATGTACGGAAAGCAACTTTCAATATTTTGTTTCCTTTGACCATTACAGGTTCAGAAAGTTTTCTTCCTACAAGGATCAAGAAAAAGCCACAATCCCTCTTTGGTAATATACACTCTAGACCTTAATCATCTATTTATATAGACATTTCCTTTTTACAAATAAATTTAGAGTGAAACAGAATAAATATTCATTTAAAACCCAAATGTTTATGTTTTGGAAAATGCCTGTTTACCAGAAATTCTTCAGACTGAATGATGTTCTCCAGCTGCAGGGAAGGTTTCCATTAAAATGCTTTTATATTCATTGAGTTCACTACTATAGCAGAGTGACTCTGTTGGGTAATGAGTGAGTTAGGGTTTTGGGTTGCATCAAATCCTTCCTTCTATCAGTAACAGGAAGGCTGTGGTGGTGTAAATTAGCTGGTTAGACGATGAAAGGGCATGATAACACCACAAGGAATGCAAAACCTGTTGATCTCTATATACAATGTAATGATGGATGTTTCCTTCAGCAAAAGCTTTCTTTCTAAGGAAAAAAAAAAAGTTGCATAGGATGCATAAGAGTACAGCAGCATGTGAGATAAGGAGTGCACTTCCTAGCTCCTTTGCACTGTTTTCCCTGACACCAGCTAAGGCACATGTCCACAGCCCAGCCTGGCTCATAGCAATGCCCTGGGTTGATCATTCACACCTGTGATTTTCATATAGTGTCTTTCTAAGGAGGCTGCCTTGCCTGACAGCTGAATCACTGCCTACTACTTTATAACCACCTCCACCACCCTGAAAGAGGTTAATATGCAAAAAGCCTCTGTCACATTGCTGTTGCTCAGCAAATTTGGAGAAGGAAACTAAAACTAAGCCAGGGATCTTGTGGAATATGCTGGTGTCTCTCCTGTATGGGCCTACTGAGGCATCAACTGCCTCCTCCAACTCCTTGATCTTTCTCTAAGCCTACCAGAGAGGTAATATCTCCCTTTGCCACCCATCATTTAATGCTCTAATATCTTCTGAACACCCCAATGTGCAGTTTCTTCTTGGCTAAGTGGTCTCCAGGACTGACTCATACTTTACCTCCTTATCTGAGGACCAACACCATCTGTGTATGCCAGACTCACAGTGACCCAGGATGACACCAAAAGCTGGGATCCATTTGATGACTTAAATTATTTCTTGCTGATAAAATATTTAACAAGTCCCATAGATAATATTTGGCATATTTCCTGGAAGGGTTGTGGGTACATTCTTAAAGCCTGTAAATTACTAATGATATTTTATAAAGCATTGATTAGTGAACCCTTCACATGACTCTTAATGCTTTCACAGGAAGTCATCTTTCCTGATTCAAACCAAGATTAGTAACATGCAGAAAACTATTAATAATAAATACAGGTCTTCTTCCTCTGGCACAAGGAAGTCAAGCACTTCTTCTAACTAAATGATGAGGAATTTATAGCTATTGTGCTGCTTAGTGAAACCAAACTCACATACACTTTGAGTAGTCTTTACCTGATTTTTTTGAGTATATGAGTGAAGGAGAAAATCACACAATAGTCAAATTAGAAATGAAAATAACTTTGTGAAATATTGCTTATTACTTGCTTGCTATGAAAAAGTAAAATACTGAGCTACAAAACAGATGAGCCATGTGTGACTTTCAGAAGCTGATGGTTACTAAATACCACTGGTTAGCAGTACTTTAATCCTAGTGAACCATTAAAGACACTATTCAAGAAAACAATTAATAGGGGGCAGTTCTCAATATACAACATTATTTTTCACTTAACATAGCAATTATAAGATAAATTCCTCAAAGAATACTCTAAAGTCTGGTTTTCTTCCATTTTACTTTAGTTATTTTATCTCAAGCTTATTTATATTCATTCAACTCCTTCATATTACAAGATGTGATTCAATGCCTAAAGCCCAGCACTCTTCTGACTAACCTTAGACCCATTCTAATCTGTGAACTGTTCCTTTTTTATAAATCTCTCTACTCTTTTGTCCATAATGTTATTTTGGTAGTCTGTCTTGTAAGCCAGGGAAGCATAATGCATTTTCTACTGTTGTTTTCAGAATTTCTCCCTCCCTTTTACAAAATTTCTAGTTAAATACATTTGATAAAAAAATCCTTATGTTGAGGATTATGACTTTATTTTAAAATGTTTGGGTTGCCATAGAAAATGTGAAGGTGGTCCTGTATTCATTTCATCCCAGAACTGTCAATATAGACTTGATTCATGTGTAAGAATCTGAGTTGAAAGTAGTTTCCCTCCTTTTCTTTGTCCAATCTCCAGAGAAGTACAATCAATTAGGGCTCCTGAAGGATTAGGGCAGATGCAAAAGGTGAGGACTCACTTAATGTTGTTCTTACATAGGCATGGGACAGGGAAGGAAACAGAAATATCCATTGTTTGAGCACAGCTTTGGTCAGTCCTCCACTCTCATGCTTTTCCAAGAACAGAGGCATCATCTCATTGACAAAGCCAGAGCTATCAGAAAAGTCAGTCAGAAATATTAAAAGTCTGATACCTAGGGTGAATTAGCTAAAGACAGTAGGTCTGTACAACTACTCCTCATCCAGTGCTGTCTTCTGCTGGGAATGTTTTTCCTTCTACAGATTAATCCTCTTCTGTCAAAAGAAGACTAGTTCCAAATTCTCCCCCTAAACTAACAACTCTGAGTAGAGCCACATCACAAGGTCAGGGTCAGGGCAAGGTGGACATGACAGCAGGGAAAAGCTTTAGGCTTTATCTTTCTAAACAGAGAGTTTTGATTGTTTCTGAAAGGGGAAGAAAGACCCACATGGATTAGTACTGGGGCGCTGCTGCTCGGTGAGCAGCAGAAGGGAAAAAACCTTCTAAGGTGTAAGCAGCTATAGCACAAGTAGGTTTGTTTTCTTTGCTTGATTTGTTTATTTTTCTACAGTCCCCTCTGTCTTGACCTCCTTGTTACAGAGCTACATGGTCTGTCTTTCTGGCAATTCTAGTCATATGAAGAGCCCTGTTTTAAGTGACCACCCAGGAGACCAGCAAATCAAATTCCCCTTTAAGAACTTTACTTTATATAAAGACAAAAAAGAAAAAATTCTTTGGAAACCATTGTATGCCTCTTTAAAATAAACATCTAATAAGAAGGAAATTTATTATTTCAGTTAACATTTAATTTAATTTTATGGCTGTATAACCAAAAGCTGGGAAAGATTTTTGAAAGGGCACTACTTGAATGATTTTTCTGGGAAATGTTGTTTCCCAATAACTGAACTTTTCCCTATATAGCAAGGCAGAAAAGAGCAACCCTCAAAACAAAGGCTCTCAAAGCTGTGGGCAATTGGAGAAATTTTCAATCACAAATGATGACTAACCAGGAAAACTTTTTAGCCAAGCATGTCAGCTGCTGGACACTGAAGTCTAACAAAGGTAGGAATTCTACAGGAATTCTGTTATATATTTAAAATATCCTATTTTGTTCCAAGCTATTTGTTTACCAGAGATAGTGGAGCAGTTCTGCTTCCTCTTAAGAAGATGTGACTATTTTGCGTGTCCTGTGTGAAAGAGAAGACAACCTCCCTATCTTAAATCTCAGATCTGGAAGGTTAATAATTGAACAATACAGAACTTAAATAAGACACAGAATATTGTGTTGCTATTTTAGTAAAGTGGTAAGTAGAGTATAAATGTTACCTGCTTGGAATTAATACTAATCAGTTTATTCTTTCCTTTTGAGGAAGTATTCATTCTTCCAAAAAGCATTTGAGGTACAAAAAACATATCACACTTCTAAAATGTAAAGGCTTCTATGCCCCCCCTCAAAGAAAAGAAAACATTTACTACTTTTCCAAACTTTTGCTACTCATAAGAGTGCTTCCTCCATGAATGGCTGGTTTTTATGGGAGACCTGAAGTCCTGTGGTTTTGGTTCTTTACTTTACATTTTTATCTTCTAATTGACAGAAGAAGTACTTGCTGGAAAACATCCCTCAAATTCCCTTTGCTATGTCCTTTTCATTCTTCTTTTGCATATTACAAACTGACATTCCAAGTGGGCTCCTTCCTGATCTCTGTTTCATGGGAGGGGCAGAGATTGCAATCAAGTAAGTGCAAATTACTTCAGCTGCCTGGCTAGACTCTGAGGCTATCAGCTCTAAATGATCACTTGTGTGAGGCTTGTGCTTCCAGCAATGGGTAAAATGCATTTGTAATTTCTTGTACTAACAATTCTTGCAATGAGCAAGATAGTCATTGAAGCTGTGCCTGACAATATCAAGCAAATTCTTTGTGATTATATCTCCAACCTTATTTGTAAGGACCAAGAATAATCAGTAAATCACTGGTGCCCACTGTTCCTGGATAATCTGTGTTAAAGGAGAGGAGGGGAAAAATGAAATAAAAGAAGATATCGGATGCCTCTTTTTCACTGCTAATTTTTAATGTAGTGTCTCTGAATTGTTCTATCTTGTATCCATCTTCTTGCTGTTAGATTTAACCATGAATTATTAGGTCTAGTTGCTTTTAGGAAGGTTTTCTTAGACTGAGATCAATAACTCCTTTTGCCTACTACACATTTACTGTAAGTGCTTTCCAACCTAGACCCCAGAGAAGGCCAGCTCAGTTACTGTGGAGACCTAAATGCATTCAGGAAGGGGATTAGGTGCTGATTGGTACAGACAGTCAATTAGTACTTCAAAGGGAAGCTGACTCCTTGTTTTATACACACAGAACATGGGATAAAAAATTGTAGTTTGATGTCTTGTAATCTCTGTTGTTTCAGCGTTGACCAGGACAGCATGATATTGGAAACTTTCTCGGAAGTTAAAAGAGTCCTGCATTGGTTCCTAATGGAATGGAAGCTCTAAGAGAAACATTGACATTGTGTGATCTGTACACACTAGCTTTCCTAAAGTATTTCAGGCTGCAGTGACTCTCTGGGACTCTGTCTGTTCAAGTCAAAAGTATTTTTAATCTCTGTGATGTGCTGATCAAACCTTGAACTGTCAGGTCAAATTATTTCCACAAAACCAGTTCCATTTATGATTAATTAAAATTTCTTCTTGATTGCATACAGTCCTTTTTAATGTATAATCCCTTCATTGTCTAGTGATTCAGAGTTTGGGCCCAATCCCCAAAATAAAAAAGCAAATTACTTCAGTGCGTATTATGCCTATGCTGAGATGCAGTAAGTCCCCCCATTTGATGAAGGAAACAAAAGGCAGAAAACTAAGCTAAAAACAAATAAATCAATATGCTGTAAAGGAAGAGTTTGATTCATGGTGACTATATAACTACAAAGCCATTATGTGTATTGGATTAAAACTTTTGCCCTTTAAAGGATTCACTGTATGCCAGCTTTAATGCAATGATGGTTGTAGTTATGTTTTCAAGTTCACATCTCCATTCTTCTCAAAGCAGCAAAATATCAGATCAATATATAACTGCAAACAACAATATTCAAGAAATTATTTTGTCTTTTACATACAGTATGTACTTTATTTTTGTTAAAATGAGGAATATAAACAATTACTAGATATATTTGAGTATATGACAGTTAAATATTATATATTATTCAAATTTTTATTAATAAATTATTTAAAACTTTATTTTATTTTACTCTTCCTTCTTCTTTGGTAAATATAAGGGAGTTTCTGCCCAAATGAGACTTAGAATGAAAAAGAGAGAGCACAATCTCAGATGGATCTTTAGAGCCATCCAAATTTAAAAGTTCAATTGCAGTATCCAAATAGGGAGGCGAGGAGTGCTAGATTTATCTCACCTAACTTTAGATAAATAAAATTTACTCTGTGTGAGCCAGTTATTATATATGAAAATCTTTATGGGCAGTGGAAGAAACACACACTCTTAGGGGATTATTTTGTTGAGCTGCTTTAGATATGTGCATCAGAATGAAAGGAATTGATCTCTGAAGTGTTAAGTCATCTGTATTTTTTCAGATACTTTCTATCAGAATCTGATTATCGTGAAGTTCATATATGGTACGTGAAGCTTAGTAAATTACACACAAACATAATTTATCTTACCTAATTTTTGTACTACATTCAGCATAGACTAGTCTCTCTCTGAGTTTCTTGTAATAGAAAACTACAACAATGAATGTTTTCATTTGCCCTTGTTTCCTATTTTGTGTACTGAACACAAGAGATTTTTCAGTAACTGCAGATATATTGACAGTTATGTATAAGAACTGATTGCAGATTGCTCACAGGATGTTTCAAAAGTATGATTAAATAAAAATCTGTATTAGGAGAATGCATTTTAGACAACTTATTCATTTGGTACCCATTAGCCTAGAGTAATAAGAGAAAATTATATTTCCCATCCAATTTGCAAACTAGATGTTAAATTTTCATAGCCTAGCCACTGTTTTTCTCTGAGCATACTAAACTTTGTTGATACTGATCTGCTGTGCTGTCTGTGTGCTCCTACCAACGTTTCCAGCTCTCTTATACAGGTTTTCTTCCTTTGAAACCATGTGAAACGTTTCTTCCTTTTTAGTCCATAGTTCACCAACATGACATCTTAGCAGCTTCCGTCTCTTCATATGCATATTTTCCAACCTAGCCCAGGGGAAACTATTCCTCAGTGTAACAGCCAGCATGATACTATGGCACAGATAATGTTGTAAGTATTATACCCTAGAAGGCCCAGAAGTGGAATAGAGGTTTTGATGCTTTCTGGTTTTCAGTTACAACATCACACTGTGGGTGCATTATGTTTCTGGGTTTTGTTTCTGTCACTATGTAACAGTATAACTTGGAATTTTAATTGCTCCCAAATCCTACAGTTACCTATATCCAGTGCCAGTGCTGCGATAGCACTGTGATAACATGTTCTAAAGGGCAGAAACAAATAAGCATCTTTTCACTGATGAAAAGCTAAAATGTACATCAACACTTCTCTTGTGATGCTGAGCTCAACTGACAGAGAATTTTACCTAAAAGATAGGACTCACTATACAACTTAGAAACAATTCTTGAAATATGCCATGCAGCCAGTTCTCAGAATGACCATGGAAGCTAAAGAGCTATCTAACTTTCAGTATATTCATTTCCACCTATGACAAAAGCAATTTTGTTTCTCTTTCATCCTCATTTGTTTAATACAGATTCAGGTCTACTGAAATAAAATGGTACCCAAATGTTTTAAACTAGCAATTTTGTCAGTGGCTTTAAAAGCAGACAGCGTATTGAAATAATTCAAAAAGAAATTCCTGAGATATTAGCAAAAAAATAAATCAGAGGGAAAAAAGTTAGAAAGCTGCTTCATCTAATTAGCTACTTCATCTTTTAGTTACTTCACCTAATTTTGGTCCTGGTTAAAGGGTAAAATAGGAAAACAAAATGAAATAACTGCATCTGACATTAAAAAGAATGAACATTTTTAGTGACAACACTTGGATTAAAAATAGTTCTATAAACCTTAAAAAAATCCCCAAACATAAAGGACTTCATAGAACTGTGAAACTGCTGACAGATTCACATTTAATCCAGCAAAAATATTTTTGCTTATATACTAAGTGTGCTAAGATTTGTGTCTGAATTTCCCATATTGGTCTGATAAACCTTGATAAATCTGTTTCCCACAGCTCTTATAGGAGCTGCACCAGAGATAAGAGATTTAGCAATATCACAACAGTACCTGTAGGCCTACACCATCATGTAGAATACTACACAAGCACTCATGTGCTATTGTAGAACCAGTGTCATCTTTCATCCTTCATGGATGTACACAGACCAACCAGTCCCTCTTCTCTGCTTCCAATCCCTGAAAAGAATGTCAATGCTGCTAAAATACCACAGCCCATGGAAAAAGATGCCTAATTATTCAAAATGCAACACCAGGGTCCTCTCTCCCATCCTTGCCTTGGACTGTTTACTCCCAAAACCAATATGGATGAGACTGCATGAAAATTATTAAGCCAAATTAACAATTCAGTGTCTAAATGTGTCTCCGTTTACTGGCTTATGAGTTTCAGGGTTTTTTTCTGGTTCTTGTCCTCTTTTCAGGGAACATACTGAAATACAGTTTTATCAAATTGTCTTGTACTTATTATATTTCTAATATCTCTGGAGATAATCAATAGTCATTTGGACACAATCTTGGGGACCTTGCATGAGCAGGGAGTTGGACCAGATAACCTCAAGTGGTCCCTTCCAACTTTATCTGTTCTGTGATTCCGTGATTCCATAACAGATAAAGAAAAATGCCCAAATCTCACCTCACAATGAAACTGAGGCATGATGGATGTGTGTGTGTGTGTCCAACCACTCCTTCTAGCAGGAAATCCTAGCTGATCTGGTAATTAAAATTCCTTAAGAGGACTGTAGTCCTGGTGAGATTTTTCCCAAATATGAAGCAGATTTTAAAAGTAAGTTTCATCTGATAAATAAATGATGCCAAGATGTTAGGAAGTATGATTTTAGTACAATGCCTAAGATGACTGCTTCTTCATGACAGCTTTTTAAAGTGTTACTCTCCTGATAGGGTTTAGTTCTGGGTAGTATTTTGAGAGAAGTTATTTCAATGTCCATTCTGCCTCTCTAATATACTTAGCTCAGCCAGTGGTTCTGAATTGGCTCTTTCCTCCTTAGCTTGATGGAGTTTCTGAACAGAATCAAAAATCCAGTTACATGTCGTCATTAACTCATAAATCACAAGGGTTGAAGGACCATTTGCTCTTCTGCCACAGGCCTCTATGCTCAGCAACATTCACCTCATCAAACCAATGGCACCAATCTCATGGCAGTAAGACTCCAGCTGGATAGTTAAAGTTTTTCATTCTCATACAAAAGCCCTATATGGAAAGGGAGATGTCTCAAAGTCAGAGAAGCATTTATTTTCTCATAGCTTCCCTTTTACAAAACTCTATAAAAAGGTCTGCAGCGTCCTGAGCTTCTGGCATCACTAGGAATTCCACTCGCTCACAAATTATAATCCCACATTAATATTCATGAGTTTTTAATTGCCCTGGAACTTGTACCTAGACTCTTGATATCCACTAATGTTTCTAGGAAGACAAGCAGTAGTAAATTAATTAACAATATGATTAGATAAAATTATGTTTATCCCCCTCCCAAAAAAAAGCCAGTGCAGTTTTATGGAAAAGGTGCTAGGCTGTTTCACAAAAAAGATATGAAGATCATCATGCAAAATAGGTTTAATTTTTAAATCCAGTTCTGTAAAATGGATTTATGTTGAAAGCACAAGCAGGCAGACTAGGAGTTCCAGTTTACTTTCTGAATTATTCACAGTATTCCTTTGTGTTCCATAAGTTTTTTTGCGATGCTCTAACTCCACATAGGCTAACAGTGGAAATTAAGGAAAGACACACTGCAGTGACATCTCTTCTGGCTCTCAATAAGAATGTTGGTTTGAAAGCACCCTGACTGTATTTATGCCTGAGTATGAATTAATTTGAGGGTCTCAAAACTACTACATTCTGTGGTGGATATGACCTTAAACATATAAATATATTTCTATTTTTTTAAGCCTAGCAATAGTATGTCCTGTTATTCAAGATATCCCTGGTTAGACCACTGAGCACTTGAATTCCCATTCTTTTTCCTAGTGGCCGGATCTATACCCATCTGAACTGCTGAACTGTTCAAAATCAAGTCCCAGCAGGACTAACAAAACAGACATTTCTGTGAATTGCACAATTTTAGAAATGAATCAGTGAGCACATGTCCAATACAAAAAAAACCCACTGGAGACTGCTCAAGAAACAGGCTATCAAATTTAAACCCCCAGACAATGTGAAGAATTTCTTCCACTTGGAACTGGGTCTAGAAATGTTAGCATGGAGTACTTGTCTGTTGAAATTTGCTGAGCAGTCACAAGTAAAAATCTTTTCCATACGATGGTTCCCTGTGGATGGGACCTCATAACACACAGGCAGGGGTCCAACATGCACTTCAGCTGAACTCCTGTGTTTGCACATCCAGTTGTTCCTACTTCCTTGGCATGTATCTTTGCAGACTTAAACACTTGCATATCTCGTATCAGAGTTAAGGATCCCAGTGTGTTGCCATTATATGGCAGTGGCATATTCCCTTGGTGTGTCCAGGACATCAGAGCCTCCATGCTGCACAGCAATCAATGAAGCTGGAACTTGTGATGTTTGCGAGCAACAGAATCACATATCCCGATCAGTACAATCTCACAGGAAACATACTCCAGTTTATTGCACAAACTATCACCTCTGTTTAGCCTAATCTGTTTCTCTTTACAGGCACACAGTGGTGGGGCCTTCTCATGCAGATTAAATGATCTCTGTCTCGAAAGGGGAAGAAGACTGACTTTTTGACAGAGTTTGGTTTTTTTTTTTCCTTTTTTCCTCCATGGATGACCTTGATTACTCTAACTGTTGGGGTGTGTATGTGACCACAAAGAGGATTCCCGCCTTGCTTGATGCTTAGTTGTCTTTAATCCCAGCTCAAGCTCTTCTGGCTAATGCTCTAACCCTGAATTTTAAGCTAAAAGGCAAACCCCTAGTGCCCTTTTCCACATAGCATGTGGAGATCTGGATGAAATTCACTCAGCAAACAGCTCTCAAGTGAACATATTCTCCTGGCATTTCCTTCTGCTTTCCAACACTGAACAAAGTGATAGGCATTTAAATTAGATAGGATGCATCCCAAAATACAGTCTTTGGATCTTTATCAGACCCAAAAAAATCACTGGCATTGTGTTGTGTTGCAATCCAAGAAAGATCTACATCTCTAACAACTTCACAACATCTCTAGTAAATTAATTTTAATATGAAGAAATGAAAGTTGGTCAACACCTCAACATAATGGGTTTATTTTCTTCAAGCACCAGTTAGCATAGTATCATTACTGTTAATATACTTTGTTTTTCTTATGCAAGAGGAGGATCACAGATTTTGAGGTACTACAGAGTTACTGGGATTGGATGGTTTCTGGGAATTTGGGGTGGGGTTTTTTTTTGTTTGTTTTGGGAAGGGTATTTTGGGGGGTTTTTTTTTGGGGGGGGGAGGTTTTGGGGGGCTTTTTGTGTTTTGTTTTGCTGAGTCACACCTTTGTTACTAAAAACCGGGGTTTTTTTCTTCTTCTGTTCCTGAAACATTGCTGTACTCATGATGCACAATGAGTGTTTTCAAAGGACTGAACTCAAATTTAACTACAAGGTCTCATTTGATTTAATGGAAAGTGTGCAGCTTAATCCTATGCAGTCCATTTAACATTAAGAACATGTTTTTCACCCAGTTAGCATTTCAGTGAAGCAGATTTGAAAACAACTTTGTGACAATCTTTGTAAATCCTAGCAACCAATTCTTAGCTAAGTAGATGCTTTCTAAATAGGGCCTTTAACACTTCTATGTACTTCTAGAGATTTTCATATTTTTAAAATTGAGAAATGCTGGTGTGCATTTCTCACCTGCTTAGCATTAATTTCTGATTCATAATCCCTCTACAAACAACAGGTTTATTGATTATAAAACCTCCCACAAGCCATTTTTGCCAACGTCTTTTCTATGAAAACATGGAAAAACCCAAATGCCAAAAAAAGTTTACTTGGAAATGAGCCACCTTTATTTTAAGGGGTTTTTGCAGTTGACATGTTGTCCCAGCAACCTAGGTTCTTACTGTTTGGTAGAAGAGAGATTTCTTTGCTTCCATCATGTTACAAAGCTGAAAAAAGGAAAAGAGAGACAAGCAATGAAAATTCACCATTTTATTATTCAAATATGTGAATTACCCTGAGCTGCAGCCAAGCCATGGGGCTAACCCACAGTGTTCTTGAACACCTATTCAAACCCTTCAGTGCTGCAATACTTCATTTCCATTAATTAAATAATTATACCAAACTCTCTGTAAAGATAGTGTTCAACTGAATTCAGGCATTCCAAAATAGTCATTCAGGACAGCTTAAGCTCATATCATTATGCCAGGAATTCACAAAGATCTTGTTTATTTCCCTTAGCAGAGGTATTTTAAAAGCCCCCCTTAATTAAAAAAAAAATGAAAGGAACAAAAAAAACCCCAAACATGAAAACTAACACCAAAATTGTAATTGATGACATTTCACATAATGAAAAAAACATAAGTTAGTATCCAAACATCTTAGTTCTTTATTTAATAGCAAAGTTTTTATTAAAATCTAATATAGTTAATGCATTGTAAAGATGAAGTCTGATGAAGTTTAAAAAATTATTTTCCTTGCTTATATAACATGAATCCCATCATTATTATTATTGGAAGAAGGTAGTGCTTGAGCAAGTTTACATAATAAGATTACATTTCAGCCTTTTTTTTTTTATGATCCACCTTTGGTATATATGATTACAAAACTTTGCTTTCTGTCAGTCACATGGGTCAGAAAAAAACCAGTGATGGCTGAGAGAAACAGCAGCATAAACCAGCTCCTTAAATGACCAATTGAAAGGAACCAGCAGGAAAGGGGAGAAATTAATCTGAAAGCATATTCAGAAGAATTAAATAGATATACGTGCCTTGCAATAGAGTAAGTGATGACAATCAAGGGAGTGGCCTATGTGATGTACAGGATTTGAGATCTGTTCTTTAGTCTCTAATGCTCTCATCCATCTAGATGTATGACACAAATAAAAGACAACCAAAATATCTCTATGCAGCTGGAAAATCAGAAATGGAGGATGTCAGACAGTAGAGGTCACAGTGGCATAGCTTACAAAAAATACAGACAGGGCAGCTTGTATATTAACCCACAGCTATCCAACACCCACTGTGAAAATGGTGAAGAAAGTGTCTCTAGATGGACAAGAAAGTTTGTTTCACTATAACATTTCATTTTATTCACCAATTTTTTCTACTATATGTGCCTAAGAGAAAAGGCACATTTTGATAGGAATGGAGGACCTAGAAAAACCTAAAATAAGATCATGGATTATATTTATAGGCAGTTAGGTAAATTTAAGCTTGCCTGGGGGACTAAGAAGTGTTATACACTGTGACACCAACTGTGATACTAGATGTCAACACCATTCTCTGGTGTACAAAGTTTTACACCTCTTACCATAATCTGAATTACAAACACTTGTCTTTATGCAAAATATGCCACATTTTTTACAAATATGTATTCTTCTAACAGAGCTTTTGCTTTCATCTCTCTCAAACTCTAAGATGCAAAATCTAGAGGAGTGTAGAGCAAAAAACACAGGCCAGAAAAAGAGGAAAGAATTGTAAATGATCATGGGAGAGACATAGGAGGCACAGAGTTCCCCCTGTCATGCAAACCATGAGGCATTTGAAAATCCTTTTCTATTAAGAGAAAGTGGGAGGTTTGAGCATATATCTAATGTATTATTGTGAAAAAATATAGTGACAGAATAGTGATGACACAAGGTTGGTAAAACATGTAAGTACTGAAGGTGAAATTACTGAATGGAATGAAAGTTTGAATCATATAATTAGGAAATCAACAGCTATGAGGATATCAGTTATTTCAGAAACTACTGTGAAATATGTTATAAGCACATATTTTTTTCTCATAAGCTCCTTCCCTTCCCTTCCCTTCCCTTCCCTTCCCTTCCCTTCCCTTCCCTTCCCTTCCCTTCCCTTCCCTTCCCATTCAAATCCTTCATATTTTTTATCATATTGTATTTCTTAGTATCTTAGAGAGAAGCTTAGATACTCTCTATCTTCATTTTTAGTTACAGAAAAACTGAGGGCCTGCCTAGCATATCTGGATAAATATGCATTTGAGTTGGAATTTTTTTAGGCAATGCATTGCAGAATTGCAACTTCATGGCTAGGTTTGATTTAAGTCATTGCAATGAAACTACAAAAACACTTGTTCGCTTTTATTGCTCTGTGCTTCCTGCTAAACACTCTAAGTTTCACTGGATAATGTTGTTTCTTATTCAAAAGAATTGTATAGGGCTATTGTTCTGTTTAGAACAGTTTTCCTCCCAGGGACTGATGCATTTCAAAAATGAGTAGAGAAGTCCACTGGGACAATAATTATTGCTGATATGTAAACTCAGCAGAAATCAGATTTCTGACCAGCAGGTAACTGAGCTTGTGTCTGTGTATTACTGTTGTGCATTTCCTGCAGATGAAGTAGATGTGCTTGTGGGCTGTATTAATAAACAATTTCCTGTAAAGACAGAGAAGCATAAATGCCAAGAGCCTGGAAGGACAGTGCTGTGTAAAGTTTCATTCACCTGTCTAAAAGAAGAGGATTTCAAATCAGAAGTTTAAAGGACAGATGGCATGATGAGGGAAGCCTTTTGTCCAAGACTAGATAACAATATTACAGGTTTCTTTGGTCTATCAGAACAAAAGTTGGTAAAAGAGGTATTATTAACCTGTATAAATCCATTGGGGAATAAATATCCGTGAGAAAATAAGTTTATTTAAATTAAAGGATAATGCTGGAAGTAGAAAAAATATGTGAATGAATCATCCAGGATTAATACCTTCTCAGAACTAAGATCTCTATCATAGAATCGTAGACTCATAAAGGTTGGAAAAGATCTCCAAGATTATGGCAACCATGCCAGCTATAACACTAAGTGCCACATATTCTCATTTCTTGAACACTTCCAGAGATGGTGACTCCACCACTTTCCTGAGCAGTATTTTCCAAAGCTTTATGACCCAATGAAGAAATTCTTTGTGAGGCTCAGCCTGAATTTTCCTAGCACAGCTTGAAGCCATTTCCTATTGTCCTGTCACTAGCAGCCTGAAAGAAGAAGCTTCTTGTGACACCCTTCTTTCAGGTGGTTGTAGAAAGTGACCAGGTCCCCCTTGAGCCTCCTTTTCTCCAGGCCAAACATCCCCAGCTCCCTCAGCCTCTCCTCATGAGACTTGTGCTCCAGACCCTTTACCAGCTTTGTCACTCTTCTCTGGACTCACTCCAGCAGCTTTCCTGAACTGAGTGACCAGAAACTGGAGAAAGTACTCAAAGTGTAGCCTCTCTAGTGCTGAGTACAGAGGGGCAATCACTTCCCTGGTACTGCTGGCCACACTGTTGCTGACACAGGCCAGTGTGCTGTTGGCCTTCTTGGCCACCTGGGCACACGCTAGCTCATATTCAGCCACTGTCAACCACCCCCAGGTCCTTTTCTGACAGGCAGTTTTCCAGACACTCTTCCCTAAGCCTGTGGCAGTGCTGAGGCTTTTGCTGCCCCAGTGCAGGCCCCGGCACTTCACCTTATTGAACTTTGTACCATTAACCTTGACTCATGCATCCAGCTTGTGCAGATTCCTCTGCAGAGCCTTCCAATCCTCTAGCAGACCAACACTCCCACACGACTTGGTGTTGTCTGGAAACTTACTGAGGGTGCATTCAATTTCCCTATGCTGACCTTTAGGGAACCCCACTGGTGACAGGCCCCAGCTGGATGCAGCACCATTCACCACCACCCTCTGGGCCCGGCCATCCAGTCAGTTCCTAACCCAGCACAGAGTGCTCCTGTCCCAGCCATGGGCTGCCAGCTTTTCCAGGGGTGGGATGGGGGAGACAGTGCCAAAGTCCCAACTGAAATCCACAGAGACAACATCCACAGCCTTTCCCACATCCACTAGGCAGGTCATCTGGTCAGAAAAGTAGATTAGGTTTGTCAAGCAAGATCTGCCTTTCCTAACCCCTGCTGGCCAGGCCTGGTCACCTGGTGGTGCTGTATGTGTTGTATGATGACTCTCAAAATGATCTGCTCTGTGGTCACTGCTGCAACTCTGTCACACTAGGTATTTTGAATAGAGTGTTAGAACTACTGCCATGTGTTTCATTAACTTTTCCTGTTTTCCACAGTCTCCTCTTCTTGATTTCAAAATAACTTAGTGTTCGGTCCAATATGAATCAAAAAGTCCACCACCTCCACAAGGCAGCATCAGAGAAATCAGAGGTAATTTATGATTATAAAATTGGAAAGAAAGAGTGGAGGAAAAGGTGGAGTTCTGGGAACAAATAACTGTGTGGGAAGATGTGGAAATTCCAAATATCATCTCTGCCACAGATGAGGACAAGTGCAGGAGCACAGATAAGAAGGCATATGAGAAGATAAGGATGTTGACCCTGCTGTAAGGGAAAAAAAATGAAACAAAGTTCATTGTTCCACCCTTTCCTTTTTTTAATGGACAAGGGCTATTTCATGCTTCTCTCTGAACACATGCATCATGTCTTACATGTTACTGATAAAGTATTTTGCAATTACATGCTAAATGAGGGCTAAGTATGCTAAATTCATGCTCTGCTACACAAATTAGTATTGAAAAATGTGAAAATAGTTGCATTACAATTCTCAACAACCAGATAATACCAAGCATGAAAAATGGGAGACTTTATACCTCTTTAGTACTTGGATCCCATCCCCTTAACTCAGATACTTTAAAAAAATATAGTTTCACCCTATGTCTGCTTTATTACTCAGGGGAAAGGATAGATAAACTGTTGAATAAATGAAATGTACACAGAGCAATCTAAGTCTCCATGTTAAAGAATACTCATGTTTTATGAGAAAAAGTTTGAACTGGAAACATATTCAGGTACAGCCTTGATTTGAAAAGACCAGTTTGCAGCCAAATATTATAGAGTTCATCATTACTCTTGTGCTTTGCTCTTGAGCTCTATGGCTGCCGGCAGCAAAAATCCCAGGGTCATGATTAGAAGGATAATATGAAAGTTTAACATTTTGAGATTTTGTGGCTTTTTAAGTGTTCTTTACAATGTAAGCAAGGCAGAAATCATGGAAAAATAATTTCTACATGGAAAGCAGTCAGAAAATTCATAAGTCTTTTGGACCTTTAAGGTAGTTTTTTTTAATTTTAAAAATCACTTCAGCCTTTTGGCCTGTTAAAAGCCAGTGTTTGTAGAAGCTGATGGATTTTTTATTTCTTGACACTTTAATAAAATATTATGCCATATAAATGCCTTATTGTGTATCTTATTTATTGATTTAGGTACACTTTCTTCCTTTGAATCCTTACTAAACAGATCTCTTGTTTTCTGAATTGATTTTGCTGTCTCAGCCACATTGAGGCATAGACACTTTTTTGGCTTCCATCTGAATGAACAATTTCCTAGTTAGACACACTGGATTTGGAGTTGGGTCAATAAAAGCTTTACTGTGTCCTTTCTCTTTCCTCACACAGCTCACAAAAGAGAACTAAATTCCATTCATCCTTTCACTGGCCACTGTGGAATCTTGAGCAGTGCAATTCTGGCTGGGATGAGGAAACATGGCAAGAAATTGGAAGAAACACAAATAAGAATTCTTTATTTCCCATGCTCACTGCCCTAAAGATTTGCTGCCACTGGGAATGCATGTGAATTTCCTGGACTTTAACTATTTGTCTCTGCCAGTGAATTACTTTGGAAGCATAACACATTAGATATCAAAAGACAATTTAGCTTAATCCTGCCAATTCTGATGTGGCTAACTGTGAGTTATTTGCAAAAAAAGACCATTTTGAGTGGTTCTTGGCAATATGAGCATAAAGGATCATTGAACAGTTTTCATGCAAAGCATACTTCTAACTTTTGAATAACATAACCTTAACCATGGTTTAATAAAGTGTTTTCACCAAATCCTTGTGGACAGATGTAGATTTCAAAGATAATAGATTATTTGCAAGGATGTACCAATGCATTAAAATTTACTTGGCTGTTGTTTTCTACTTGCTTTTTCATGTTAAATAATGCATTTATAGATAGTCCATTCAAATTAAAAACTACCAAGATAGGAAGATATCAATTTAAATTTTAGAAATTTCCAAAATAATTTCTGATGTCTTCAATTTCACGCTTCTCCATCTCTCCATCAGCTTGTGCGCATATATATATATATATATATATATATCAGTTCTGTCCTCTCATTCCTCAAGACTTTTTTCTTCCATTATTTCTATGTTGATGCCACTTGCACATGCACAGGAGTTATTTAAAAAAATTTTGCAGCATAGTAGTAGTTTTCCTAAACATTTAATCATAGCAATAATTCAATAATTTTACTGTAAGTCTTTATGTGAGCAAGTATCAGAGCAGATGCATGTGTGTGTGTGTGTGTATAAAATCCTTTCAGGCATAAAACTAGGGCTAGCCCAAGGCCAGAATGTTATGTTCTTATGTGACACAGTAAAATAACCCAGGGGTTCTACTGGAATGAAAAAAAAAAGGATGATGAAAAATCTCAGCAACTTATCCCACGTCCTGACAGTAGACAGGAAAGCAAGGTTTTCTGTACAGTTCCTATATGCAGTTTTTACTAGAGATCAGTGTGGTTCACAGTGCACTTGACCTGCTCTACCCATCCCTAATGGGTAACTAAGTACTCACAGCAAGGCTGAGTGGAAACTATCTACTCATGCCCTCTGCCCACAGGAAGAGCTGCAGAGAATTCATTGCTGCAAAGAAGTGATGCAAAGTAGTCAAAGAATTTCCATTTTAAAATGTGGATATACAAAACCATACCAGATGTCATTTGTAGAACTAAAAACAACAGAAGAAATGGAATTAAAGAATAATTTTTTTAAGTAATGTATCTTTAAATATAAATCACTTTTTCTTGAAATTTGCTAAAGGGTTCCATAAATGAGTTTGCAGACAGTTCATTCACTGAAAAAATTTATCTATTTGCGTCATGCTAAAAAATTTATCTATTTGCATCATACTAATCCTCTGATTAGGAAAGAGACAACCAACAAGGGTCACTTTAAAGCTGAAATTTTGAACATTTTCTTTCATCATCTTTGATATGAGCTCTTTTTAGTGGGATTTTCAAGCCATTAGATAAATCACCAAATAATGTCTGTGTCACAGCAGTTCTGCTGAGTGAAGGCTATTTCACATGTAATTTATTAAATTAGGTATGGAGTTTATTTCCTCTTCTTTTTCACATTTTTATGATAAAAAAAAGACCCACTTTGAATAAGAATAGGACTTTGAGAGGCTCCTGAAAGGTTATGTTCTGCTGCAGAGCTTAAATTCTTAGTTTACTAAAGTTTTTGTAGCATCATTTCTTGATTTTAATTAGCTCAGAGAAGATGATTCTGAATTTGAAAGGAGAAGGCAGGAAAAGGAAGGAATAAAAATGCTATTGTTTTGGGGTTTAGGGTGATATTTTTTCATGCCCTTCTGCTTCTTAAGTAATCAACAGATCTGTAAGAGCTGGAAAGAAATAATTCATATCTTACACAAATAAATTTCTGGAAAGTGAATGCTCAAGAATCCATAAAATGCAAGATCACAAATGGAATATGACCTGGATTCTAGATTAATTGATTTTAAATCTTTGCAGAAGAAATCAGTGCACATGGGTTGCTGGAAGAGCAAGGATTCCAAGGGTTTCTCCATTCTAAGAAAGGGATGAGTAGGAAGGACAGCAGGACCTGCAGGACCAGTGAGTGTTGTGTACTTGTTATGAATTATCTATATTTGGAGGTAGCTTCTTCAAAGGTAGATTTTTTTCAAAGATAGAAATTATGAAAATCATGCTCATGGGACAAGGTAAGGAATGTGTGAATAAATTCTCGGAGAGGTTATCAAGTCAAACTTCTTGTTAAAGATTTATTAGAGAAGTGAACAACATGGAAAGTTTTTATTTTTTTCTCTTAATAATACAAATATGGAGGGAAGAGGAAATCTTGACAACATAAAGTAGAAATACTTCAGAAAGGTGCTAAGAAACTCTAGAAAGGGGTTTCTTAATTTATTCTGAAAAACCAGGGTCATATTTGAAAAAATTTCTTACTTATAATCAGAGATATATATATATATATATATAGTATCAAGATTAATACAATGTTGCTATACCATACATATTGATTGAAGATGATAGTCCAACAAAAATTGTGTGAAGCCAGTATTTTTACACAACAGAACCATGAAAAACAGTGATATCTTCATGACCAGGACATAGAAAAAACCCATAAACAACTGGAAAAATAAAAAATATCCCGAATTAAGTGATGATTAACAGATTATGGTAAAGTTATACTACAAAGAAAAATAAAAGCAAACACATTTTTTAACAATTTCTATTTTAATAAGAAAATTCTTGAAAAAATAAGGAAATCAGTGACAGTTGAGTGGATTTGTAAAGTTTAAAAGCTTTTCTGAAAAAGAATCTCAGAGCTACTTTAAGTCACAGATTGAAAGCCAATACTTGTACTACAAGTAGAGAGAAAATGTTTGAGAGGAAAAGATACAAGACCTAGCTAGATAACTATTCATTCATGCTGAGAATCATTTAGTAACCAAGGAATGAATAAAGTCTTCTGTGTGATGTTTCTCTGCAGCTGTTGAGATGTGGGCCAATGCTATATTGCTGAAAATAGATATCCATTTACCCATTTTTGACCTTGATCACATCAGTGCAAAAAAAAACCATTTACTGGAGTAAGTAGGGAGTTTATGTGGAACAGCAAGAACAGATTGACTAAATAGAAAGATATGTCTTGAAGGTCAGAATATGTAGGAGAAAAGTAAGACTTGCCAACTATCAAGCTGAGCTGGACCTTGCAGAGGAAATTAAAACAAACAGTAAAAAGATTTTTAGCCACAAAAATAAAAAAGAGAACAAAGAAGGAGGAAGTGGTGTGGTAATTCAGCAAGTATAGGGGCAAAGATTACAGTTAATTTAGATACTGCCAAAAAAAACCTTTGACGCAGATTTCTGTAACTGCAAATGATGTAGTTCATGGAGGCGAAGTCAAGGGGCTAATGGAAATAAGAACATGAAAATGGAAAATGCCATAATTGAGGAGGAAACAACATTGAAAGAGCTTAATACACTGGGGTCAGTGAGCAAATAATCTCCAGCACTGGATTCCGGCTCATGTAATTACAAATCCAGAAGCAAAGCTCTTTTATGCATTTACCAAGTCAGACCTATACCCTAAAGAATAGTGCATTTCAGCAGATTTTCAAGAAAGACATTTCAGTGACTGAATGTAAAAATAGCTCAGGAACTTCAGGAACAGAAACCTTCAGTAGGAAGGAACATTCAGTAAGAACAATCTAGTTCTTAATCCAGGCAGCACAAGTTTGAAGCTCCTAAGCGAAGGCTGATACTCCTGTGAATCTCTAGTCTTGCTTGGAGCAGTGACTGGATTGCATCTGATGACAAGACACAAATTCCTAAAATGCTCTGTAACTAACCAGATGAATGGAATTGTAGAATCACAGAATCATTTAGGTTGGTATGGACCTATAAGACCGTAGAGTCCAGCAATGCCAAGTCCACCACTAAACCAAGTCCCTAGAGGTGCCACATTTACTCATGGCACCTCTAGGGATGGAAACTCAACCACTTCCCCTGGCAGCTGGTTTCAATGTTTGACAACCCTTTCAGCGAAGAAATTTTTCATAACATCCAGTCTAAACCTCTCCTGGAACAATTTAATGTTATTTCCCATTGTTCTATCTTGTAGACTAATAACGAGATCTAATACTAATATTGCTCTTCAATAGATAGAGAAAAGACGGATGAGATGCTAAAATTCACTTTTGAAGAGCAAAAAATTACAGAACATTGGTAGACATGTAGCTGTCAGTACACATGCATATTCCTGCATGTTTATCTTAAATGCAAAATATTGAAATTTTGTATGGGCATCAAGTATTTCACTTTAGGAGTAAATCAACATGTACTGCAAGTGAAATGGGACAGCTGTACACATTCATATTTCTGTGTACTGCTATAAATTGTTAGGTTATTATTATTGGCTCATATGACTAAACCTTCAGTGAAATTTGGAGAAAGTCTTTTTATCTACCTTTCTTCCCTGAATTCAAGATAAGGTTTAATCTTAATCAGTCCAAAATCTACTCTTTCCTTTCAAGGCTCTCCAAGAATTTTCACATGGAAGGTCAGAGAATAATCTCATTAGTGGCTTGTAGAATTTCAGGTATTACAATGACAAGGGCCAAAGTAATCTATGAGTAGTTACATTTGAGAAGAAAAAGAAACAACCTGTAGGACTTTAAAAATTTATATGCTTTTATTTTTAGATAGTGGAAGAAATTTCAGAACTCCACTTTTCCAAAGATGATCTTGACCTTCTTAGGGGAAACATTGAAAAAATAAAAAATATAAAACATAAACCATCTGTTTGGCTGCGAGAAAGAAAAAGGTTTCCCCAGTGACAAATTTAAAATGAAGAGGAAATTGCCTCCAAAGCATTATGGTGGAGAAAGCCAACTTGATTGTTTCTGAACCTAGCTAAAACTGTTTAAGGGAAAAAGGAGAGGTAAAAAGAATGTCTCTAAGGGTCAGGAGGCTCAAAAACCATCCAAAAGGAGCAAAAGCAAAAAAAAAACCAAACAAACAAATAAAAACCAAAACCAAACCCATATATATATAATGTAATCCTTTTATAAATAATAAGTTTATATGTTCTCTTTTAAAATGTTAGATTATTCATATATCTCTTCTGAAGAATGTAAGCAACCTGGTTTTAAGACGTAACACAGCAAAACAAACAAATTAATAAAGAAATAGATAAAGCTCTAATGTCTTGCCATACTGTCTTTAGGGATCTAAAATATCTAATGCTGAGCACAGTAATCAATATCAGTAAAATTGCACATCTAGACAGACTTCTTCATGTGAGTAACTAACTAGGTCAAATGATCTACCCTTTGAACACATTCATTTCTGTCTACAATGTGAGCCTAATCTAAATTGTTTAAGCATATGCACTGAACTTTTAGTGGCCTAAAATTGGAACAGATAAAATACATCTCAACAAAATAAACTACTGAATTAAAGGAAGAAACTTCTTTTTTAAACCTAAATGTGCTGACAAAATAAACAGAAGAATCAGCTAAAGATTGGTTTAGTTATGTGGAATAAATTGAAGTCAGAAGCTTTTGACGATACTATGATAGAAATGACTTAAAACAGTCATCTAGCCCCCTCTTCTCCGGCACAACACAGAGCCTTGGCCACCAGAAATCATAAATTATAATAAATTAAATAATTGGTTGATTGCTATATCTATTAAGTTTCAGGTGTGAGGCTAGAAAAATGAAGCTCCTTTCATGTGCTGTTGTAACATATCTCTTCAGGAATTTATATATAAAAGGCAAGATACACAACCTTAAACCAGGTTCATTTGTTCTATTGCCCTGTTCTGAAAGGCTCTCCTACATGTATTTTACTCTCAGATGTCTCCAGACATTCAAATGAAATATTCCTGAGCATGAAACATCTAGTTTCATTTTCATCTTATAATTTATACCTGTCTCAAGTGCCAGCAAAGCTGCCACATTATATGAGATAGTATAAACTAAAATCAATGTCCCCACCTCTCTCTTCCCTGACAAAACAAAACAGAAACAAGCAAACCCAAAACAAACAACAGCAGCAACAACAACAGCAAAAAACATTAAACCAAAACCAAAACCAAACCAAACCAAACCAAAAAAAAAAAAAAAACAAAAAAAACACCAGCCCACCATCTATCAAAGTGTTCTAGTGCCCTGTGGCAGCCCAAAGAGGCTGTTGGCCCAAGTGCTGTGTGTTTTGGCCATGGCATATCTGTTCTGTGGATATCTAGCTTTAAACAGGGTATGTGGATGCAATCTGCACCACTTTGGAGCCAGGAATTATTCCCTTGGCTGGATGTATTTAGAACTGTAGAAATAGTGTATATCTTTCTTATGCAGCTGCAAAGGGAGATAATTGGAACATTAAACAAAAAGATCTAAGCAGAATCAATAAGAGCATCCATTTGGATGGTAGACAAGGGCAAAGAACTATTCAATTCCTGACTTTGCTGGCATTTAATTTTTTCAGAGGTCACTAAAGAACAAGCAGTCTGATCAATTTAATCCACATTTCATATTCTGCTTGTCAGCAACTTTATAGTCTTTTTGGAAAGGTTTCCGCTTTTTATTTTTATGTCTTTTCATGCTATGCCTTTCCCATCCCCTATAATTGTTTATTCATTTTTTCTAATTTAAACTGAGTCAAAATCAGGACTTAAATATTTGATGCAACCTGCTACACTGGAGAAATGGATTAGGAAATGCTAAGAAATAAAAATAACTCTGTAAGTGCTACAATCCTCATAAAGAGTTATCAATGCTTAAGCCAGTCATTAAGTATCCCTTGCTAAATAAAAGAGTTTCTGTATTTATACATTCAATTAGTATTTAGATTATAGACATCTGATTATAGGCGTTAAAAGTTTGATGTAATATTAGTAAGCATACTAAAAAGAATAAACCAAAAAAAGCAACGATCAGAATACCTCTATGCATTTAGGACCAATTCCATGCAGGAAGCACAATTAGAGTGATCAGTAAGAGACAGTAAGAGACAACCTTCAGATTCAAGTCCCTTTAAATTTAAGAGGTATAACTATCTGTGTTATAAGAGTTTTGTAACTGCGCAAACACTAAGGATTGTGTCTTAGTACTTTAAACTAGACATACTTGAATTGCTACAGATGTCTGTCTACTTACCAGCCAGTGTAGGACCCTGTTCTTTCCCTATTCTTTCTTTCTGTTCTTTTCCATTTGAAAGCCTTCATTAATTTCTGCTGCATATGCTACATCTACATTTTTAGCTTTCAATTTGTTAAAAATATGGACACTCATTCCTATATTGTACACTTCTTTTCACGTCTTACATTGAAATCAAGATGCTCAGGATGAGTGACAGAGCAATCAAGCTGAAGAGATGAAAAGAACTGCCTTCTGTATGCAGACTCATATTTTTCTTCAGCAATTCAAATATGGAATCTTATGAGAGCTCAACACTTTTGGAGATAGCCTTTGGGATTAAGCAAATTTCTAAACATCTTGAGAGGAAGAGAAACATTTTAGGAAAAAAGAAATGAAATTATTAATAAAGGACTTGGAGTTTCTTAATGTCCACTGTCCTAAAGGAATATTATTATTTTCTCAGGACTAAGTGGTATCCAAATAGAATAATTTTCCTTAAAACACAACAGCATTATTACTTCTGTACCTTGTGTTCCTCTTTCAAACATGCAACACACACATGGTAGGACAAATTTAAAAGGAAAAGGAGTTATATGAGCAGTGGCATTAGTTTTATTTTGTAAGAAGAGTGACATTTTAATGTGCCTGTCAAAGCAGATGAACACATATGAACACATATATGGTTTTACACCTTCATTGCTCTCTCTCTCTATATATATACATACACACAAAATCATAAGAGAATATGAAAAGTATATGGCAAAAAAAAGGTGTCTCTTTTAACCTCAAAAACTATTCATAATGCTTCCAATTACTTGCTGTTTAGGTTGTCTGCATATCTATGTACTGTTGCACTGCAAAATTCAAGCTTGACTTAATTTGCATATATATATATGCATAATATGTTCCTTTATAATATGTCATTTTAGATACCAATACTGTAGGTGCCAAAATCCATTTTTTTTTTGTCACTAATGTTCACTTATGAACATATACATGACCTTCACTTAATATTCAGATACAAAGTCAAACTGTCATTGATACCAGTAACTATTTCTATTCTTGGTGGATTTAAAGAGATGAAATACCTAAAATTTAGGATTTCTTTTTAATATTAGTTAGCGTCATGGTTTAATCCCCAACCAACAACCAATTACCACACAGTCACTTTCTCATTCCCCCACCAGCATGATCAGGGAAAAAATTGGAAGGGTAAAAGCTAGAGAACTTGTGGGTTGGGATAACGATAGTTTAATAAGGAAAGGAAAAGCCTCGCACACCAGGAGAGCAAAACAAGGAATTTATTCACTGCTTCCCATGGGCAGGCAGGTGTTCAGCCATCTCCAGGAGACAAAGATCTTGTCATGTGTACTGGTGACTTGGGAAGACAAACACCATCACTCCAAATATCTTCCCCTTCCTCCTTCTCCCCTCCCTGCCTTTCATATACTGAGCACGGTGTCATATGGTCTGTAATATCTCTTTGGTCAATTTGGGTCACTTGTCCCAACTGTGTCTACTCCCAATGTCCCAGGCACTCCCAATTTCTTAACCAGAGTGGCAATAGGAAAAGCCTTGGCTCTGTGTAAGTTCTTCTCAGTAATAAAATACCATCTCTACGTTATCAGCCCTGTGTTCAGCACAAATCCAAAACATAGCCCCAGAGCAGGTACAGTGAAGAAAGTTAAATCTACCCTAGCTAAAACAAGCACAGTTGGAGACATATGAAAACAACACATGGGGGAAAAAAGCAGTAGATTTCTTCTATTTAAAATATATTTTTATTACATTAATTCTGTTGTTGTTGTTGTTTAAAAATTGTATATTTGATCATTTGGGTATCCATAACACTTTCCAATGGGATTCAGCTCAGAGAAATTTAGAAGCTCAATTCAGTTTTTGGGATGTGGGTGTTTAAAGAGATTTGAGAAAATCCATCTTATCCAAGGCATTCAAATGAGGCAGGAAAAGACAAATTTCTCAATCAGGTTGTTCATATGCAGTAGACCTAGTGAGTAAATTCAGTGAAATCTAGAAAGCTATTTAGCTTGCTGAATTTAAGTTCCAAATTTATGAAGATGTACTGTTGTTCAGATTCCATTGACTATTTTATGTCATGTCCTATTGACCATATCTCCATTGGGTAAAGTGAGTTGAGGCATAATGAAATGTTTCAATTTGCAAGCTGAACCTCATCTCTAGAGCAGAATCCCATTGTGTGAACACAGGCATTCAGAGTAAAATTTGTTTGCTTAAATTGTCAAGAAACATAAAACCTGTTCATAATTTTTACCCCAAGACATCTTAAATGGCACCAGACACATATATTTAGGCAACTTAATCCTGTCTTTAGGTAATTTTAATTTGCCTTCATTTTTTAATTTTCTTATAATGTTTTCAATAATTTATAATATATTTTATATGAAAACAAGATTATCACAGTGATAATACATTTAACTGTGTTATAATCTATCCTACAGCTTTTATTTATCCATACCTGTAATGTGTATAAACTAATATAATCTAATATAAGCTAAGGTATGAGATATGAAGGCTTGGATTCTTGTCTCACTTAGATCTCTTCACTCTATATTCTGAACACTTCTCACTATATTCTATAAAGACACAATAGAGAAAAAGTGCATTTTTTGTATTACTCATCTTATCAATAGCTGTGCATTTTAGGGTGAGATTAATCACTTCCATAAATATTTTTCTCCATTGACTAAAGACTTCTACATTTTTCCACTGATCGGATGTAGTTGTTTACATTAGGCTTTATTAATACTTCCTGGGCTAGTTAGTCATTAAAAAAAATTGTATTACTGAGTTCTGGAATTACCAAGCCTCTAGAAAGACTTTAAGATGTTGTCAGGAATAAACAGAAGACAATGTTGATTTGACACATTGAAAAATAGAAAAATATAAATAAATTATATTTTTAAAAACAAAGCAAACAACATCAAAAACCAAAGCAAACAAACAAACAAAATGCAAAACACCACACTACACAGTCTAAACCAAAGACCAAATAACCCATAGAATCTCTCTTCTTAGTCTTTCTCACTGCCCTAGAGGAATGGCTGACAAAATTCTACTCCTTGTCAACTGCTCATACAATTTCCAACAAAGAAAGATTGTTCATGCTCTTAAAACCTTTCCTGCTCCCATGAAAATGAGTTCAGGGTTTGTTGGAAATATCAGGCTTTCTTTTTTACTGCCATTTACTGTTACAAGACGGCCATGTTTGAGTTATATTCTCTGACTAAGTAGCATCCAGATTTAAACTGTTATAGAAAACAGTTTTCCCAAACATCTACATTTGTCAGCAGCCAGCCTATTTTAGACATAAAGGTGAAGCAAGTACTTTCCTGTTCAACTATAAATCTCATTTTTATGAATTAGAAACCAAGAATTTCAGCTTGACACTTTCAAAAAGTACCATGTTCAACCAAATATATACCATATACAATCAAAAGAAATTTTGAAGACCTTCTTTGCAAATTACAAGAACATTGCCTGCAATGTCCTCAGGCCTCACACCAGTGTCTTTCCAGTTCCCCTGAGTAAGAAATAAGTTTACTCACACATTTCTGCTCTGATGTCTACAATTAATTTTGAGGCAAGGTCAACACTCCTTTTCTATACCTTGAAACCTACAGAAGAGAACTCTTGCTGAGTAACTCCAACACTGAACAAATTAGTTCCAGTCATTGGTCAAAGAATCTGCCAAATGAGTTATTGTACACTCATTAATTATTTTCCAGTGTCTGCTAAATAAGCAGATTATATTGGTTCATTTTTTTGTTTGTTTTGTTCCTGAAGCCAATATTAGAGGTAGATAAAAATGCATAGCATGGATCAATTCAGATTTCAAATGTTTTAACCAACAGTTTTCAAGGTGCTTATTCTGGTTAGACTCCGGGATGAAAATTATGACAGACATATGAGTATATAGAGAAGCATAAAAGACTACATCACTGAATTTCTGGGCTGGAGTTCTCTAGGAATAATATAAAAAGGAATTTTTTTAGTTAAAGACAGAGGATAACCAGGATGAAGGAAAGTTTCAACATGTTGAGAATAATGGAGACTTTTAAATGAAACTCGTTTACAGCAATATCCTTTTTCAACCTTTGATGGGCAAAGTAAATCTTTGCTTGTGGTAGATGGACCTTTACTCGATGATTGCCTCCAGTCTGCCTTTAAGAAAACTATCTACAGTAACATCTGTTAATGTCAGCAGGGAAGCTTTTTCTGTTATAATTTTATCAAGGTAGGAAAAAAGTTTATTAGATCATTACATAAACTACTCATGGCTTGCTGAACACATTGAGCGTTTCAGTCTTCACTTAGAGATAATTTGTGAGACAGATGCCTCACCTTTTCTAAAGCATTAATGCATCAAATACTCTCAAAGGCAAATATTTTTGGAAGCCTTAGAAGTGCATATTAGTTTTCAGTAAACTAATAAGCATTGTAATAGATTGATGTATTGTGTTTGATTTCAAGGAATTGAGTTTAAAAATATCATTCTGCATTACTTAAGTCATTAAACAAATTGGAACATCTGTATTTTGCCTTTGATTCAGGCACCTCTTGAAAAACACAATTTCAGCAAATCAAACAGTAACTTTATTAACAAAAATTACAATTTTTTTTCTGGTGTTTTAACAATTATCTTACAATTTTCTTCAGTAATTTTTGTTATTTGGAATTATTAAGCATAAATATTCTACAGACTAAGGTAGGGCCCAAAAATTAAGAAATCAATTCATAATGGTCATTCAAGTTTTGAACTGACTTGGATTAGGCATTCATGCCTCATTATTTTATTCTATTATGTGTCTGTACAAAGCTAACTCTTGCTGTAAGATTTCTGATATGACCAATTTCCCCACATATAAATAAGTAAATAAATAAATGTTCTTCCACATGTTACACTTTACATCAGATCTGTATGGAAAATTTCACAAATTTTCAGCATCAAATTTCTTATGGTACCCACAGTGTCACAGTACGATACAAGCCACAGTTCTATTGGCCAGAAAAAACAAAGAACCTGGTTGGAAACCAGTTGTGTATGAAGGAACTATGGTACTTGTATATCTCTAGTGGGCTAAACCAAACCTTTGGATTTATCCCTCCTGAAATTAACAGGTTTAATTTGAAAAATACTTTATAAAACTCTTGCAGCTTAAACCCATTTTCAGCCAGCACATGTTAGTCATACCAAGCCCCAGAGAGAAATCTAGCCAGTTACAGAAGGAAACTCATTAATATTTCCCCTTATAATCTGATTTTTTTTCCTTTTTTAATGCTAGTTAATTTAGAATGAGACTCCAAGGATAGTAAATGCCCATGTGTGAACCAAAAGTGGCAACTTGGATTGTAAGTCCAGCCACAAGCACAGTTTTTTGCTTTTGAAGTTGCTCACAGCAGGGACAAGCTGAGCTTGCAGCCAAGGGAAATTGTGTATTTGGAAACCAATAAGTCCAAAGTATGCTTTGCTATATGACTGTAAGTATATTAACATCAGTTTTTGCACTACTGCATGTCCTTAACTAAAATCATCTTAGACCCCAAATGTCAGAATTTGGAAACCAGGCATCAGTGAGTCAGGACTGACTAAAATATAAATGTGGCATTTGTTGTCATTTTATACTCTACAGAGTGATTTAAATTTACTCTAATCAAGTAAACAGAAGATCTTTTATGAAATTTTACTTTGTGGTCCTCAAACAGAAAATATTTGTTCTTATATGAATTATCTTTCCGATATTAAAAATGGCTGTTTGTTATTTTGTCTTTTCAGGAATGGTTACATAGATTCACAGAATATTTTCTGTTGGAATAGACCTCTAAGATAATGGAGTTCAGTCATTAACCCAGCACTTAATAGTGCACCACCACTAAATATTATCCTGAAGTGTCACAGGTACATATCTTTTAAATAGCATTAGGAATGGTGACTCAACCATTTCCCCGGACAGCTTGTCCTAATGCTTGACAGCCCTTTTGGCTGCTAAAGCTGTGATAATGAGTTGTTTCGCTGCTCATCTTCTTCTGTCCCACTTCAACAAGCAAATACCTGCAGAAGCCATTGCCACAGACTTGATCAGGGCACCCAGCTGGGTGTACCTGTGTAAGCATTCAGGTCCCTTGGCCTCATGGGCATGTCCTGTCATGCTCCTGTGTGTCTTCTGTCATGGACATCTTCTGGGGAATATTTCCTGTTTCACAGAATCACAGAATCACAGAATCACAGCATCAGCTGAGTTGGAAGGGACTCACAAGGACCATCAACTCCAACTCCTGGCCCTGCAAAGGACCATCCCCAAGAATGTTCCCAAGAGTATTCTCCAAACTTGAGCTCTGGCATGTTTCCTACTGTGGGCTCTTACAAATAATGATTTTTCTTCTGATTTTCCTTCTGATATTCAAAGATCACACCTTTGGAAAGGAAATCATAGGAAATCAAAGGAAATCACATCTTGGCCTCCTGAAGATGAAAGCCACTCTGAGATAATATATATTAGAACATACTGGCACTCACTGAGTGCCCTTATACAAGGGACAGTGTTCTGTCTATATGCCACATTGCTTTGTTAAATACATATAAAAATTATTTTAAGATGGAAAATTATAAACTCTTCTGATGCTTAGATAGATATGAATATGAAAATTAATGTCCAAGCTGGGCCAGACAGTGAGTTTCAGGCAGGCAGAAGTGCCTTATTGGTGCTGGGGGAATCTGAACGTGCACATGCTCTTGAACGGAGGGAGTGCTGTACGCTGCACCAGTGGCCTTCTGCCTCTGCCAGCCTGAAGGGAGAATAGGACATGGCTGTCTGTGAGTGAGTGAGTGCCCATGTCTCTGTGTGTCTCTGGGATATTGCTCAGTTGCTCTACTGATTGAATTTTCCAATAGGAAGGCAGCAGCTGAAACCTTTAGCCTGAGCAGAGCCCCACATATCCAAATTAGTCTTCAGCAGAGAGGGACAAAGGAGACGCAGGCTGGAGCTGCTGCAAACAATGGACACTTGTAACATCCCTCAATAGTGACAATCTGTTAATTTACTTCAGTTCCTCCACCAAAATTCAAGATAGCTGTAATCAGGCCAGTGAACAGAACTTAAACATATAAACAATTTTTCTTATCTGTTAATTATGGCCCATTTTAACTAGGAGAAAAGTATTGCATCTGGGAACAAACCACCCCTTTCACCAGTAAAGGCTGGATATCACCAGGCTGAAAAGTAGTGGCCATTGGTAACTCCCAAAAACTGGAAAATATTGAATTGCAATAGTAGTCAATAGTTTCTACATTTTCAGAAGGGTATGTTGAACTTTTAATTTACGTACCTGTACAAGTTTGCTGAAGATGGATTCAAAAATTTTTCAGGGCCTGAGAGCTCAGCAAGCTTCATTTTTTTTTCCATTTTGGGAATTTCCTTATTTTTCAGGGATTGTTGCGTGAAATGTATTATAAGCATTATTGAAAATGTATCAAGCCATTTTTGCATTATTTTACATCTTAAATGTAAAGTTGTGGAGGAAGGTGTGGAGGAAGAGGCAATTCTTGTTTACAATGCCCTTTAAAATATACAGAAAAATAACCTGGACTCTTAAAGATTTAGTGGTTTTTGGCTGGCTCTAACTTCATGTAATGTGCAATAGATATTTTTCCAAAAACATTTTATGGGTTTTGCAAACAGTTTATTCCTTCCAAATGCTGAATTTAACAGTCCTACAATATTTTATAACTTCCATTCTATTCATATGGCCTGTCATTAGCCTAGCAACAGAAGTCGTAATGATTTTGATCGCTTCTAGAATATTTTATGAATTCAGAATTGATGTTTCAGCAGTTTTGGACTAAAAGTCACCATTTCCTGATGAACTGCAGGTTCATATAGTTTGAAATAATGATGAGTGAATCTCATGCACACCCTTACTATCAAGATATAATTTAGAAAGTAGTTCATTTTGCATTAAAACAGTCTTGTTCCAACCATGTCCTAATAGCTGACAAATCTAGTGGATTAAATATTCCACTTTAAAAACATATTTACACTTACTTAGATCATTTTTGTAACTCAGAAATAAAACAGAGTAAGATGCATACTCCCCTTCAACAGCATTTGAGACTTAATAGTAAAAACTGTTGACCAAGAATGAAATGAAATTATGCAATAAACATTGCACAAAGAATAACTGTGCCAAAACCATTTTAATAGATTATGAAAGGAAGTAATTTAAATGTGTAGTTGATTTACAGGCGGAAAGATGCCTTCACATTGACAGAATTTCTGGCAATTCAACTTTTTTTTTGGCAGACCCTCAACTTTTCATTACACAGAGGAAGGAAGAACTATCTGTTTCAGTTATGTGTGGTTAGTACATTTATATACCCTAGGCTAAGGCCCTGTTTGCACTACTCTCGCAACACATTATTTGTCTAAATTCTCAAATAGGAAGATAGATGTTCCTTCTTAAGGGAGATATCTTCATAGGCCAGCCTAACTTTAAATGTTTTGGCCAAAAGCAATGTTTTCTGAGCAGCTTCTACTTTCCTTGTAAAGAACTGAATGGCCCTTTTGTGGTGACACCCTGTGCTGCTGCGTGCATCCCTGGTCACAGGGGCGTCAGAGGGGTGGCCATCACACACACTTTGCTCCAGAAGGGCAAAACAGCCTCCCAGAAACCCTAACCAGTCAGTCAAAGTTTGAACAGCCTTTGATCTACTCTGTAAAGAGATCTCTAATTATCTCTATAAAAGAGAAAGCAGAAAGCAACTTGGAATTAATTTGGCTGAGGTTTTCTCCCTCAGTTGTGCTTTGCAAATTATTGTCAGAGCTCTTTAAAAAATACTCATTGGCTGCAGCTCTCTACAATAACTCCCTACATTTTGTTCTTTGGATCAGTTAGGCAAAAAAACCCACCCCAGATCTTCCGTTTTTATTCTGGTCTTGCTTTTTTAGCTTTAATTTCATATGTTCTTGGAGAAATCTTATAAAATTTAGCTTTAGAATAGAATTATAAAAGTTAATGCCATCTCATTTCATGTTCACTGCCTACCCAGTTCTGCTGTAGCACATAACAAGATCAGGGTTTTACTACATGGTTCCAATTGCAGGTTGACTTGCCCAAATTTGTTGAGCTATCCAGCTCTGAAAATGTGAAATTCTTTGTTTAGTAGCATCTCTTTCTTATTGTTATAAGATATAGATTTATCTAGATTGCAATTTAGTAGGCTTTGACTAATAGCAATGGAATGTGGCTTGAAAATCTACGAATTACCACCCATTTATCTAATTTTGTTACTGGAAGAAAGTATGGTGCATCAACATGATACTGAACCTGCCTTAATTAGTGCTGTTGAGAGATATGGTTATTAGCTCAGCTAAAAAATGGAATTAACACTGATATATACCTTTGAGGATCTGAGCAAATATCTCCACAGGACATTATGCAAACCTTACAAGTTCATCAATTTTCTAGGGACTACATTGTCCTTCAGGTATGGCCAGAGTATGTCAGGGACAACTTACTTATGACTTACACTTCTAAAAATCTACTCAAAGATTTGGAGGAAAACCATTAATAGAACTGAAACTGAGGACAGAACAAATTCAAGAGCAAAGAAACCTATGCATGTGTTTAGATAGATTATGCACACAGAATTTATACAGTAGTTACACAAAGAAGTGAAAGGAATTAAATGAACAATATATAACTATCATACTCTGTGCACATTTCTAAGATGTTTTCATTGAGAAAAATTCCTGTCTGTACAAAATTGCTCTTGCCTCAGGGAAAAAGGCCAGTATATTTCCAGGTGAAATGAGAAATTCTCTCTTTTTCTATTTCACAACAAATGATTGATTTAGAAAAATAAGTTAGTCATCTTATACTTACCTCAAGCACTGAATGTACTCAGAACAATTAAACTTTTTGTTCAATAAACTCATAGCTCTCAAATTTTTGGCATAAACAATTCTTACCCACATTGTAGAAAGAAAAGAATGTAGATAGTTGATGTGCAGTTTTAAGAGCAAGTCCCCTATTTGCAAATGTATTGAGACAGGCTAAACTTTTAAAAATGAATTCTGTCATAAAAGTAGAAAAAAGGAAATAGAATGTGATTTGTTTTTTCCTAAAAATCTTGGCATCTCTGATGTGGCTCTAGTGAATCAAAGGATAAGTATGTTATGAAACGAATATTTTGAACGTGCATTTAAGAATAAAAGACAGGAGTTTGGGCATCTTTTAAAGTCATACATGGGCAAAACCTCAGCAAGGACCAGATGTTCATATGCATATAAATAGCTTACAACAAACACAACAAGTTTGTCTTGGTAAGTTGGGTTTTGGGTTTTTGTTTCCTGCATAAAAGTTTTACCGTGGGCAAAACAGAACAAAATGTAAGGCATTCTCCACAAACAAAGAAAATACTTAGTTTTGCTTTGCCTTTGTTTTGCTTTGTTTCCAAGAAGAATTATAAAGAAAGAAAACATTCAGCTTTGGGGAAACATGAAGAATTTTTGTTTTACTAAATTAGAGAAAGACTGAATGCCACCTGTGTGATTCTGTAATTATACCTGAACAGCAGGAAAATCTGCTACTACTCGTTGAGCCTTGCTGCTGAGAGAAGTTGAATAGATCATTCATTCCATGGTTAAGGAGAGTCATTTCAAATCTGTGTACCACATGTAAAATTAGTTCTGACCTTGTCAGCCTCAAGCATGTCCTACAGCTATGGATCATTAAATTCAATCCTTAACACTCCAGGGAAAAAAGCTAAAAAAATTAGGGGTTCCTTATATTTCATTCTATGATCTCTTACTAAAACGATATATTGGCTTTGATTTTCCAGATGGAACCATCATTTATATCCTTGATGCATGAAAGCTGTGACTGGTATCTTTCTGAAGATGACTTTCTCAAAACAAAGGAGGACCAGTTAGTCTGGCCCATGCTGAATCATTATCTTCATGGTAGCTCATGCAAGGAGACAAATTTACAAGAGACTAGTATGGGGCTATAAGTCAGTCCCTGAAGCATTCCCTCCTGTGCACCTAGATTTTTCATTTCATGCTAACAATGTGTCAAGAAATGAGTGCTTCCCAGTTCCACTATATCTTCCTCTTTAATATATTGGGACCACTTATTCACAGAGAGATGAGTGAGCCTGTACAAGCTGCTGAGTTTACACCTAATTGTTTGTGGTGTTCATAGTTCACTCTAATGTTCAAGACTGTAAATGGGCTTTCCAACACTCAGCACTTATGACCAACTCATGATATTTGTGATTTTGCTAAAGGCTCAGTCTATGTTTACACCCAAGGCACCTTCCCTCTCTTTTGGTCAGGAAAACTCAGCCACTGGCTGAAATTAGCTGTGTGGGCCCTGATCCCTGCTGAAAAATAGGTGCTTTCAAAAGAGGAGTCCTTCAAAAGAGAGGCTCTTACTACCTCAAGATAGGCACCTATAGTGCTCAGGATAAACAACTGCCTGAAGTGGCCAGTCTATCCTTACAAAATGTAAAGAGAGGTTGGATTTGAGCAAGATATCCAATCTAAATTTATGTGTATGTTACCAAAGAGGATTTAAGGAGATACACTGACCCAAAGAGATGCAAACATCACATACCTCTAGTGTAACTCAAAATACAGTATTGTCCAAATAATTGGTAAAAAACTGCTCTTATTTGCCTCAGTGTTTAATGACAGAAAAAGGTCCAACAGAAGTGTGTAGAAATGAAGTTAATTTGTGTGATTGTCTCCTGCTCTCTGTTACACAGTCCTGGTACAATTTCTCTAGTCGCACATTTCACTAGGCCAATGCATTTCAGTTTCACCATGCTGAGCCAAGATATTTTTACTTTTTTTTCTTAGAAAATACTGAAACACTGGCAGCTGACCTCTTTGGCAGGTCTTCCTGTGCAAACACACTTTATAGTCTGCTATAGGGACCTAAACCCATTTGCTCCAATACTATAATAATATTTCTCATGATCTCTCATTCACATATGCACATTACAAAGAGGATGGGAAAAGAATTATGAAGTCTAGCCTGGCATGTTCATTAAAAACTAGATAATTCCCCTACAGTATTGCACTCTTACCATGCACAAGTTCAGAGGAGCAATTTAATATGCTTGGGGACCAATTATGGACAAGCCCTGATGACAGAGAATCACTGCATTACAAAGTCACAGCTCCCTCTGTATCCTGAGAATGGGATACTTTGTGACATCATTAATATTTTTTGAAGGTCTAAGCTAGGAATCTCAGTAGTAAATTGCATATTTAGTTGGCTTGCCTAGCCAATCTCACCATCCATGAATTTGAAGCAGAGAGAAAATGCAGTCAGTCTTTTCTGGAGGAGGTAGGAGGTTCACATTGGCTTCTTTATGTTGGTTTGTCTATGTCAAACTAACTCCATGTTACTCTACAATGTGAAAGGTTCACCTTTTTTTTTTTTGCAATTCATATCTGGAAGTCTTAATTTTTTTCACTAAGAAAGGAACAGAATTTCTATTAACTTTTTTTGGTAAAAGATTCTACAGCATTAAAAAAATCTATCAATTCAACTTAAATATTTCTAAAGTTGAGAATATTAAATAGTCTTGGTTGATAATTATTACTGCAGACAACTGCAAAAACAGTTAGGTAAAATTTGAAAAATGAGATGGTCAGTTTTAACAAGTACTACATGCAATTTAAAATTTGAAAAATACTGTATTTGGCCCTGCGTCAGTGGGGCTGGAGGAATCATTTTATCATAAGTTTCTACCCTCCTGATGAGAGCACTTTGATTTATTTTATCATAAATCAAAACTCCTGCTGGGCCATGAATGAAAGATTTGTAAGGTTTTGGCCTTTAAAAGTGGTTGGGAGCGTAAAGGAAAGAACATGAGAGTTTGCATTAAGGGAGGTAGAGAACCATACTGGCCAATAAATACATAGAGCAAAACTAACAACTAACATAAGAGAGCACAACCAAGTAAAATTGCATTCATTTATGCCAGCATTTGATCTTCCCCTTCAACACAAAGCTGAAGTGAAAAGCCTGGCCCACCTAATTCAGTCACATAGTATCACAGATAATGGCATCAGATAGTCTCTCATATGTATTTATCAAGATGTGTCCAACACACAGATGTGTAGAAGCGTTGACCTTGAAAGTGTAAAACCTTTGATCCACAAACCGTTCCTCATGGGAATTTAGTATACCTGAGAAGGCATCCAACAATATTTAAACATATATGAATATTTTATTACAAGGTATAATTAGGATAGTGTGACAAAGATAAGAACAATGCCTTTAAATTTTAATACACTTTTGACCATATGCTAAAAGGGAAGCATTAACCTTTTAAACAGTACATTTTTAACCTTGACTCTCATCTATGACTTTATAGCCCTAAATTATTGTAATCTGTTTAATAATTTCATCTTGTTCCTCTATCCTCTGATTCTAGATAGGCCTGAATATAGAACAGGAGATTGAAATCCTCTACTGCACACAGGAAATATCAGACATAGATAAGGCCATTTTCACCACAGGGAACTGTAGCGGGATAGAATATAAGAAAATAAAGATAGTGTAGTAAGTCATCTTACCCCTAAGGAGTAGCAGCTGGGCCAATTATCAAAGATTAGGAATCGGCCTGACTTTAACAGGCCACAGCTGTAACCAATGAGAAGAGTGCTATAAAAGAGTGGGATGGCTGGTTAAGGAGGTTACTAGAGGGAGTTGGCTACTTTGTGAAGAAGAAAGCATCAGTGCTTGGAGGAGATGCCCATGAGAAACACCAAAGAGGTATGAAACTTTAACATTAAGGAGACGACAATATGGACTCACAGCAATAATATGATAACAGGGAACTTGTTATTTAGCGAAGTATGACTAGGGCTGATCATCCCTTCAGGTTTGAAACAGCTTCAAGTGGGAGTATAACATTCTTACTCTGCCTATCCACTTGGATTTTCAAAATGCTCTTGGGAAAACATCTTTTTTGCTTGCAAGAAGCACAATCAGATTTTTTTTTTGCCTGACACTAGTGCTTACAGTCTTTAATGAAAAGTATGTGTTGTTTTGGTTTTGGGTTTTTTGAGTTAGTTGGTTGGTTATTTTTGTTCCAGTAGTCTTGTTTAATTAATACAGAGAGTGCCAGAGTTTAGGGCTGGTTGGCAATTTTCAGATTAAAAGGTTGACTTGCACAAACAACAAAATCTACACCTATTCTTAGGATTTCATGATGGACTTTTTCCTTGTAATGAGATATAGAGGGGAATGTAGTAAAAAGAATTATGAAAAACTGTGTACAATAAAGAGGAATTTAAATAAGAACAGATGCAGACAAGGGTGGAGATCTGGGGGGGGAAAAAAGACCAGGAAGGAAGATGAAATCGTATGAACAGAAACTAAAATGAGCAATCTTTGTTTAATCTAGAAAAATAAAAACTGAGAGGGGGTAGGGTTGTTCTCCATATATAAATAAAGGATAAAATATAGTTAGAGAAGAAACAAAAGAGAAAAGAGTACTCTGAAACAGTGAGGCAGTAAATATGGTCACAGATAAAGTAATTTTGGAATTAGAAATAGATCTCTAACCATATCTAAGCCAAAGAATCTCTGAACTTTAACCAAGGGTTCAAGGTCAACTTTGGCTCATATAGGTCCTGAAGCAATTTTGAGAGTGAGAGTGACTCAGTTTAATCAAAACTTGTTCCTAAATAGATTTAATTTAATTGAACTTGAATTTAATGATGTACACAGGTCACATTTAGCATAAATTAGTTTAGGTTTTTGTTTAGGATGCGTTACCTACTGAGATCAGTCTCTATGACCCAGTAAGTTCCCTCCTGACAATGGTGCTATTAAAACATTTCAATTTCTACTTAATTTTCATTGGGACAGTCTTTCTCCCTCCAAATGGAGCTGGCAATAACAATCTAGACAGTTTTTCTTCACATTTTGAGAATGCCCCCTCAAACTCATATTTTGTCATTGTCTAATGTTTTAGGTTTGCGTCTTAAATACCTCACTGTACCCTTGGTATTCACTTATTGTCTGGGATGAAGCCTACACTAAGGTGCAAGCATGGTGTGCTGTGCCTCTGAAGCTAATCTCATGTGTCCAGAGTGAGAGACCTTGCAGAGCATCTCTTAATTCCCTTTCCTCTGAGGTTTTGATCATGACCCAAGTGCCATTTCGACCTACTCTAGCTGCAGGTAGAGCACTTCAAAATCAAAGGTTTCTATGAGATTAGAAAATGACCCCAAGAGATCTTAATTTTGTCAAGAGACTATTCCATGAGGTGACATCATTCACTATCAGATTATTAGAGCCATGCTTTGGCAAATGACTATTGTAGTCATTCAGGCAGTGATAAGGAGATATGGATTCAAACTTACAGTGCAATCTGTAGTAAAAGTTAAGTGAACCACTTTCAAGCTCAGCTATCATAAATAAAATGTTTAAACTTGTACAGTTTATTATTCTCATCTTCAATTATATTTTAAAGGGCTTCTGAAGACTACTTATTTATAAATTTTATCTCTAACATTAACAATTTTAATATTGTTGTAGATACATCCTTCTCCAAATGCTTCAAAACAATTTTCTCAATTAGATTGTTTCAGTAAAATTTTTTGTCGGTAATTTTTCCCATTATCACTCTGATTCAGTTATTGAGATTCTGCTTGTGATGCATGCCAAGTGCAATTATGAAGGGTCCAGAGACAAATATATCCTCTAAATGTACTTTTCAGGTTCTGCATTTGTCATTCTGGTGGACAATTTCAGAACAGAATTCAGAAGCCATTAAAGTTTCCCTTGAGACATTCAAGTGTTATAACAGGAAATTCTGTGTTTCAATCAAGGAGCTGTATGAAATCAGACAATGGGAATGTGAAACTCAAAGAATTATTCTAAATAGTACATCTATTCTCCAAAACTAAGGCAAATCTCCATTGCAGGTTTTATTCAAATTATTTACAAAATTAATTTGTGAGCATAAGCATCTGAAAGCATTCCTTGAAAGAGCTACTAGGGCCTCATAATTTTTAGTAAAAGATGCCTAGGAGTATAATGATCATTGTAAAACTGAAGTGATGAAACCTTTCACTCAAAAAGTGAGATTTAGCTTCTTTGTTTCAAGAATATCAGACCATGTTTCTTCCTTTCCAGGTGACTTTGCAATGTAGTTCTTATAGCTCTGCAACACTTCAGGAATCCTGAATTTATAGTGCCTCCCCCCAGACATTTTCTCACTTAATGGAATTTTTGGACAAAGGTTATAGAGGAGGCACTAGCCTACCCTTTACCAGGTTAGTGAACAAACCACAAGTGTCTTCTACCATACACTACCAGTTAGGCCCAAGAAAAGCTAAAAAAGTGGAAACTATCTGGCACAAATATTCCTTAACTACACACCAGATGCTAGGCTAAGGACTTGGCTCAGGCACACTTCAGTTCTCAGTACCATTTGAATCATTCTCACGTATGTTAGATTTGGAAATGAAGCTCATAGGCATGGTACAGTATGGGTGGGACTTACACTTATAGCTACTCTGGGACTTCCATAGAATAGCTGAAGGCCAAGCCAAATATCATAGGATTGTTCAAATTGTACTGGAACTTCATGTGAAGGCAATTGAATCGAGATTGGAGTCTCATTTTGGGAAACTATCTTCAGTATGCTGCAATCCAAGAAAATGGTGGACACCCTGTCACACTGCTCCCAGGCTTGAGATGGGGAACATGATATGTGCATCATCATCATCCCTTCATCTGAGACAGGTGATGAAGAGATTAGGGACAAAATTAGATGGAAGAAGTGGGAACTGAGACAGTGTGATGGGCTTGAAGAACTCATAGAGGGGAAGAATATTCAGAGAAACAAAGCATAGTGCACAATTGCTCACAGTAATAAAATACAAAAAGAAGAATTTTCTCTTCAGGGAGGCCAAAATCACCACCTAAGTTTATAAGGACAAACAGCATCAGATCAAGTCTTGAAAGCAGCAGCACAGGGGCTCCTATTCACATGTGTCTGACGATATAACCCTGGAAGGTACGAGTGAAACAACTGCCATCTGTTTAGGCACTCGCTGTTCTTTTTTCTTTCTTTGTAATCTCCTTATGTTACTCTCAGAATGTTTTTTTTTTTTTTAAATCCAGCTTGGGATGTTCTGCATTTGTATTCGCATCACTATAGACACTTCTGCTTTTTCTAGAGACAATAGGAATGTTCTTTGGGGCTCTAGAAGCAGTTTTGAGAGGAATTTTTTGAGTTTACCCATAGGAGAAACACACAGCGTGTACTCCACTCTTGGGATAAGAGACACAGAAAAAAAGATGAAAAAGTGTCTGAAAAGCACATTGCTGTCTGTCCACATGCAATCTATTTTGCAAAGCACAATTCTCTAGATGCTGTTCTCAAAAGGTGTATTTCCTTTTTATGGACAATTGTTGATTTTTTTTTTTTTTTTTACTACTTAATTCAGTAGGATTAACTGACAAGCATTAGTCACCAATGAAAGATGGAACTAAAAATATAAATCTCATGGGCACTTGACAACTCAGGACTCATTGATGCATTGATAGTAGACACAGACCTAAGAGGAGGTAGCACTGTCACATTTACAATGCTCCAACTGTGTTTAAAAGAAAAAAGTCAAAAGTGCAAGCATTACCGACAAGTCAGTGTTAACAGGACTTAACGTTTCACTCTCTCTTCTATATTTAATTTGTGTCACAAATTCATTGTCCTTTAAGGCTCTGCACAGCTCTGTCTACATATTGTTTTCAATTATTCTTTTTGTCTTTTCCACCGCTGTAAATTCCCCTCTCTCCCAACCTGGAAGTACTCTTTGGCTAAATAATTTGCTGTTTCCATCTTCTTTTGTCTTCCATAGCCTTACTTTCAGTCTGCCTGCCCTATTTACAAGTTTCTTCATCTTCCATGTTTCAAACGGCTTCCATTCCACACTCAGCTGCCTCCATTGTACACACATTTGGGGCACAGAAGACTTTCACTGCAATAGGCCAGAAGTACAATTGACACATTACCTGTGGTCAGTGCATTTGTTTTTCAGAAAAATACCCTGCTATGGTGACATGGTACATGAACAAAAATTCATTGCTTCCAGGGTTAACTCAGTACATGTTTTCCTGGTTTTGGACACTGAGAACAAAAGTCCTGCCAGACTTGAGCTGGGTCCCCACAGGATGACAATAACTCTCAAAAACACATTGCACTACCTGCGTTGCCCAAGATCTCTCTTTCCCCCACCCTGGGAAATGAGTAGGACTGTGGTGTTTTGATGCTCTATTCATATCTAGCCCTATCTTATTTAGAAAGGCATGCATAACATATGGGATGCATTTTTCCTTAATTTGCTTTGAGATGGAGACAGACCAAATAATTTTGTAGGTATTTGCCACTGCAGCAGACTGAAGTCTAGAAATGAAAAGGGGGAATACAGTTAGATACTTTTAGACAATTTACACTTTCCTTGTGTAAAATCAAAAAGAATATTTAAAATCAAAAGTTTTTGGCATTTTTTGTATTTTGCTATTAAAACACAAAGACAGTATTCTAATTGCAAGGAGTGAATCACTCCCAAAATATTTTACTTTGTTCCATCTCTCAGGTCAACTTTAGCTTGGGACTTTTCTTATGGAAGTATATGTATTTTGCAACATGCTGTCATGAAATATGACTGTGTTTAGCTCTGAGATTAGGATCTGTTAATTCCTGAAGATCCAAAAAATCATCATGACAGATTTATAACACTGAAACGCTGAAGGAAATTTATTGAACGTACTTAAACAGATCTTGAATTACCTGCTACCTAATTAGAAATGGCTCCGAAGCTAGCCACTGTAAAAGACTTCGCAGTAAATTGTTTTCAAACCCTAGGGCAGGTTGTAGTCATTATGTTTTCTTTACACTCTGCACAAGATGGTCTTTGTTTAGTAGCCTGCATGTTACATGTATCCTCTCACGTTTTCCTAATGTTTCTATTTGCTTACTTAATTTTTTAATCCAATGCTGTTCCATTTTTGAACCACGTGGACAATTTTAGAATGGCTGTTACCTCTGTCTGTTGAGACTCCTATCTAAAAAGCTGGTACTTCCTCTTCTTTGGGGGAAAAAAAACCACAAAACCAAACAAAATGCACTAACAAACAAACAATCCCTTCCCATGCCCCAAAAAAGAGAGAAAAAAAATAAAAAGAAACAAGACTGACAGCTGAGGAGAGAAAGGGAAGAGGATGAGTAAAAGATCAAATGCAAGAAGAGAAATACAAATACAAATCTAAAAATTCCTAGACCAGGAGAATGTATCAAAAAGGAGACAAATATACAGAAGATTTAAAGTATAGTATATATGTATATGACTTCTAGCATTCTCAAAACTTTTTTATAAGCTTACATTTCTTTAAATTTTAGGAAGTATTTAAGCACTTGAAAGATTAATTCATGTGCAAAAGAAGTGTGCAAAGCAGCTAGCAAGTTCTTTTACTAAATAACCACTTTCTGGAATGCTAAAAGGATAACATACTGTGTGTTGAAGCCCCCTCATCAGCAGTTGTCTTTTAGTAAGTTCCAAATGTGAAAAAATATGAGCATCTGACTGGATATGAACAGCAGATTGTATTCTGCCTTGGTCAATATATGTGATGCTAACTGAAAAAAAATGGCAATCTCTACTCTTTTGGTGAGGTCCTTTATTTCATGACACTTGTTCCTAATCTTTTTCCCACTCTGCCCTAAGCTTTCTTAGTAAGTTTTCACTTGCACTTGTGTGCACTTACATTGGAATCACTGCCAGAGAGAGGCTGAATTGTTCAGATCCAACCTGTACTTGAACCAAAACCATCTAAAACTGCTTCATTCTTCTGAATGTCATTCCAAGTGAAGTTCAACATTGTTCAGTCTTAATTTTGGGTGCAATCCTCACCCTAGAATCCTCAGACTTTGGGTGAAATCCTCACATTTTAATAACAGTTAGATATTTTTAACTTGTTCCAGTAAGAAGCAAAGCTGTTTGGGAATAAAAGCATGCTTTAATAATGTCTTTAAAACCTTAGTATGGTGGTTTGCCATTGGCTCTACTAGTTTGTATCAAACGTGAGCCTTGCCAGGTAAATGAGAGAAGTCACCTTTAGAATAATTCCTTAAAATACAATATATATCAGTCCTTAAAACCAAACTATTTGTGCTTCTTATCACTGATATCTCATGGAGGTATTCCTTTTCCATACAAGTTTTCTAGGTAGTTCCAAGCACATCTGAAACAAATGCTGCATCTTTCTGAAAAAGCCCTAATTATCACTGAAAGAAATTTAAAGCACGGCTAAGCATGAGGGAACAGAAAGGAAATATGTGCTTCTTGCAACAACAACTATGAAAAAAAGTTTGCAAATCTGTGACATCATAAACTACTAATTATTTCCACACTTAGGAAAGTATTAGAATTTATTAGGGTCTTTCCAAGATATGGAAAATACTCCACAAGTGAGGCAACTGTAATTCAGGAGAGGTGGAGTCCAAAATGAATTATTAAGGTCATTTCTTCAAGAATGAATATAAATATTTTCCACACTTCACTACACCAGCCACAGTATATGCATGAATATACATCTTAAATGCTGGCATTCATGGGGGCTGTGCATACGTAATAGCTATCCTATCTATTTTAGGAATTTTGAAGGCACATGTTGCTTTGGCATCTACCTTTCATATTTATATAAGTTCAAGGACTGAAAGAAACTTAATATATGTCTTCCATCTTTGCTAACATAGACAACTGAAAACTCTATGCAAAGACTTAGCCATGACAAATTGATGTTGGTATATTCTGAATGTTTATATTATTAAAGATAAATGCCACAGAGAAAAGGGTGGACCTGGAGCATTCCACAACGTTCTTATGTTTGTACTAAGAATCAAGCTAATTAATGTTTTATGAGCCTTGATCTTGACCTTAAGGTTTTACAGAACTGGATAAAACCACAATACCAGAATATTTCTTTTTAGAACTTGTCCCCCTAAATCAAAGAACTAGTAATAGTGCCAGAAAAACATACAGCTGCAGTGTCTTTACTGTGATTGCTATTTCCTTTTTCATCTATAAATGTGTTGGTTGGCCTGGTTACAAGTCCCAGCCTGTGCTGCTGCTTCTTGCCATTTCCCCCCTGTCCTGCTTTTCCACAACAGGCAGGCAAACTCAGTCTGACTGTTCCCAGTCAGACAAAATTACATGTTCAGTGGAAGTGGCTCATTGGACAGAATACAACAGCAGAAACACATGGATGAGGGCAATGGTGGTATCTTTAGCCACACAGTTTGATCTAAAAGAAGATCTACCAAGAGATCTTACTGTCTTTCCCCCTCTATCTACTCTCAGTGGATAAGATTGTTTCATTTAGACTTCTACAGACCAGAGCATATTGTTCATGCACACCAGACAGTACAAACAAGTTTTATGAAGTAGAAAATACTGGTCAAATAGTAGAGAATCGCCACTTAAAAATCTATTTCCCTTATGAATAGTCATCCCAAATTCTTGATGAAGCATGCTTAAAGACAGACAGCCACTTGCTGAGAGCTCAAGGTGAATATATCCAAACTCATTGATCAAGTTAACTATGCCCCAGACCATCCATTTGCACCCAGCTCAACTGGGAGAGAACAGCCTGTCTCCATACAAACTAACTCTCTCCCTCCTACACAAGGAATCTTTACCAAAGGTGTCTGCAGATGATTGTCTCTATCACTCCTGAGACATGATCAGGCCTTTTTCTGGAAAATGTTCATTCAGCTCAGGCTGAAATTATGCCTTCAGTACCAGCAGCTTAAGAGTGCAGGAATTTGGTTTTCTTCCTACCATCCACCAAGGCCCAAAAAATAGAGGTGTCTTCCTGAAAGACCCAAAAAACAATTCCATGCTGTGCATAAACTGGAAGTCAAATGCATGTCCCAGTATGGTTACTCAGTCATGGCAACCCAGTGCCCACTGTTTTTCCTGCTACAGAGACTGATGGCTTTCTTCTCTCACAGAAGCACACACAGCCATTCTCTCCCCATAACAAAAAAGATATTTTCAGAGAAGCAGAAAAAAATGGACTGAAAAAAAGATGATTAGAACTAGGAAATTAAAACAAATAGAAAAATAAGTCTTTGATTAAAGGAAGAAAGCAAAATTTGGCAAGGGCTTAATGGAGAAGAATGGATTTTTACATTTTCCTTTTCATCCTCTAAAAATCTAAACCCATCAGCCTTGTAAAAGCCATGAACCTGTAGTAATAGCAGCTTTGTGGATTTTCCAGACAATCGGGCAGCACAAAGTCACCTGATCCATCTGTGAGACCTGGTGAGAACCAGCAAATATAATAGGTTGCAAAACACCTGAAACTGCTGGCATTGCAAACACTTCCTGCCTAATTCTGTTGGACAACAGACACAAAGCCGACCCTGTAATTACATCCCACCCCAATCTACATTTGCAGTAATGTAATTAATACTTCCTCTGTAAAGCAATGGAATAATTTAGAGAGCAGATTTTTAACCTTAGTCTGGGAAAACTGAGAGAGTGCAAGCTCTGCTTGGGCATTTTAGCTACAGAGAAATACTTTTCTGGTTCCATTTGCTCACAGAAACTGTAATTAGATGCTCAGAGCTCTCTTTGTGCTAGGGCAGAAGAAAATGATACTTCCTTCCTGTTTAAAAGCCACAGGCAAGAAGGGGTGAGAGGAGCTTTTACTTATTCAGGGGACTTTATGAGAGTGATAAATGTAGATGGCCCTGCAGACTCAGCCAGCTGAGAAAGTGTTGTGTTATCCCACAGAGGGAAACATTTAGCTTGTCCTTGTGTAGTTAAAATGCTTCTTCTCGTAAATCATTGTGGTTTTACAGTAGGCATAACAAAATCCCATATAGTTACTATACAGAAAACAAAACAAACACTTTTCTGTTTCTTATCATGCTACCCCATGATAAACTTTCACGGAGCTGATTTTTTTATCTGCTCCAGATTTCCTTCTCTCTCAGTATACTGCATACAGAATGGGAAAAATCATGACTGTGAGGCCTCTAAGATACTTCAAAAAGAAAAACTACACAGAAAGACGTGTAGAAGTCAGGAGTATGGAATTGAGGAATTCTCAGGTTCATAGTTTTGGGCTTAGGTATTGCAAATCTACCTCATTCCCCCTTTTGGAGAGTGTCAGGCCCAAGAATATGTCCTAGGAAGTAATGACTTACAGGTAGTCTCTTTTCTGTGTTCACACTGTAGTGAAATAGCAGTTGCTTTAGCATACTGGTTACCTGCTCAAGCAGAGAGAAAGCCGGGTTATAGTCAGAACTTCAGACAAAACAACAACAGATAAACAGAGCAAACAAACCCTAAAACAAACAAAGACCCTAAAAACCAAGACCCTAAAAACAAATCCACAAATCAAACTTTAAATATATAGAGAGTTGTCGTTAGTATGACTCCCTTCCTGTGTTTTAGTGACAATATCATCCAGGCAACATGACGAAGAAATGACTGACAGCTGCCTTCTTTGAAATATGCTCACTTCCATAAGCATACAGGGTGTGCATAGCTGGCCTGAATTTAGATTTTTCAATGAAAGGGCAAAATGAAAAGCTTCTCAGAGGTTCTTGAAGCTCTCCAGGCTTCAAGTTATTCCTGAAGCAAAGATACAGTCTTTGTCTTCTCAAGCATATGAAGTTTTCCACATCACAAGTGTTTAAAGGTACAATCCAGTACTTCACAGTAACCCATAAAGCACAATTTCAGTGGGATTCAGGCATTTAAGTCCCAGAGCACTCTCCAAAAATCCTTGGCCAAGATCCCAAGAAGCACTTATTCCAAAACCCAAGTATCCTGTTATTGCACATACCTAAAGAGGATATGCTTTTGCTGATCCAAACAGTTGAGTACCTACTCAACTCTGAATTTACAAACGAGGTAGGTCCTTACCAAAGAAAGGACACCTTTCTTTCCATGTTAAGATGAAACACTTGTGCAAAGAATTTTACTGGTTATAAAATCTAGACAGGATTTATAATAATTTTCCTACAGTTTTAGAATAATTTATTTATTAAAACAGTTGCCTAGGAAGTCAAGTGTCTAGACTCAAATCACTTGTCAGCCTGTAGAAACTTGATTCTCTATGCACTCTACACACAAAGCCATGCAGGAGTCAGGAGAGATGTGATCCACCTGCTCAAATGAAGTCCTATATCTCTGCAGACAGCAGTGAAAAGATAACTGAGTAAGAAGGGGATTAGCCAAAAGCAGTCTGAGTCTGTAGCCTACTTGTTAGATCACTCTCTTGCAACAGATTGCTGAAAGCAGAGCAAAACACAGAAAAAGGTGCTGAACTCTGCATTAGACACCTGTTCTCTCAGCAGTCTAAGTCTGTATTTTCATTGCTATAGGGGAAGCAGGAAGACAAAAACATCCTATTCCTTCAGTTGCATTTGGCTGAAATTCTAAAGGGTTTTGGTGATATCATTCATTCAAGATAAATAATTCTACTGTTTTAGAATTTACTTCCTGGCCTAAATTTTGAACCATGCCTTCTAATAATTATTGTATCAGAAGAAACTTCCTACAGGAAATTGGCATTGCTCAATGGTTACATCAAATATCAGGTACAAATATCAGGTAACCTAGCATGTCTGTATTCATAAATTTGTTTTTCAAAACACAGATAAAAGACCCTTATTCTATTTCTCCTGGTTGGTAATAAGATATGCTTGAAAAAAATATTATTTCCTTATGTATTTCAACATAAATTTTAATTATGCAGTCAGGTAACTAGGTGCTTGTAAAGTAATAATTATCACAGGCTTTCAGCATCAGTTCAGGATATTAGCATCTGAAATCAGGGCACTAATAGTCTACCCCAAATGAAAAAGATTTACTTTCAGATTTCTTAAATTTTTAATGGATTTTTCATGACAGACTTTGCAGTATCACATTCACATCTGTCTTAGTGAGCTCATTCTAATGTTTGATTAAACAATTAAGTGTTTGAAACAAAAAAATATATCTGGTTTTGAGCTTTTGCTCAAAATGGTTTGAAAAATATATTTTCAAAAGTTTCAGAGGAGTTTGACTAATAGTATATATTAAGGCTGGCAAGAAAAACTTGGTGTCTCAAGACTCAACAAGACAGGACAGAACATTTGGCTATTGCATAAATATTTAATCTTTCCCTTTTCATTGGCCCTTCCCTTCCCCTTCCCTTCTCATAATCTTGTGTGCTGGTTTTGCAATTTTTAACTTTTTTAAGAAGCAAACATAAGCAGTCCACTTCTCAAAAATAATTAAGGACATTTTCTTATCAAAGTATAAATACTGTGAAAGCAAAAGCAATGGACCTGCTACTTTCAGGCACTTTAAAGGAGAGATTTTGAGGTAACAAATAAAAATATTGCACAATCGTTCAATAAGTCATGTAAATTTTGCTTCCTTTATTAATTTAAGACTGTTGGCTTTCATATTTACTTCCTAGTCACATATCACGTATAAGCAGCTGATAGTTTAAGAGGGACTTCAGCTAAACAAGGAAACAGGAATTCACAAAATGTGACATCATAGAATACTTTTAATCCTTTGGTAGGGAAGAATATAAATTATATGTGGTTGAACCATCTGATTGTACATTCTCAGAAGCTATTTCCATTTTAATGTTGCGTGGAAAAAAATTAATGGGCATATTTTCTTCACTGGCAATATTTAAAAATTTCTTCCACAAAGTGCTTTTTAGAGTTATGGAATAGCACATGCTAAAAGGGATTCCTTTCTTCCTTTCTTCTTGCAATGGAGATATTGCATAATCAGGATAATATTGAATATTGACAGATAGAATACTTATAAGGGTATGAAACACACATTCTGTCAAGTTCTATGCTGTGTGCTGGAGCCCTTGCTACAGAACAGGAGAGTGAACCTTTAATGTCTTGATCTCTTTTCCAAAACATGATACTTTTTTACACAGGTATGAATTTAGTTTAGAATTTTCTATAAGACTGTCACTAATCTTGGTTTTCTTGTACTTATAACATCAGTAAGATAAAGTTTCTGTTTCTGCCATCCTCCCCATTTACAAAATTTAAGTTTATATGGGGAGATCAAAAAAAGATGGAGAGAGTGTTATATGGCAGTTAATTTAAAATTAACATGTTAAAGGTAAAATGGAATAATAATTTAATTTGTGTTATGGACATCATTTTTTCTAAGTCCCCTCTGGAAAGGAAAAACAATACAGTGAGTACCACAGACTCAAACAGATATTTTCCATCCAGTGAAGCCCCCTGTACCCATACAGTAGTTACTTATGTGGAAATAAGTATTAGGAAAGTATGACTAATGCAATTTAGCAGCATAAAGCAGGAAAGAGAGATAGCACAGGGTAATCAGCCAGTTCTCAGCATACTGCAGATAGAAAAGCACTGACTAAATAATATTTCACAGTCTATGTTTGCACTGGGCCTGTTTGTGTGGGGCAGATGGAGTCTCACCTTTTGTGAGCAGTTTCATCAGCTTCTTCACTCCACTATTCCATTGCACAAATCCCATGAAACTAGAGACACTGTCTCACCACCAAATCTGTTGGAACAGAAGAATATTGCGGAGTAATGATTTAAAAAAAAAAAAAAAATCACAGAATCACTAGTTTGGAAGAGACCTTCTAGATCATCAAGTCCAACCCATGCCCTAAATACCTTACCTAAACCATGGTTTCAAGTGCCATATCCAGCCTTTTTTGAGCATATCCAGGGATGGTGACCCCACCACCTCCCCAGGCAGGCCATTCCAATATTTTATCACTCTTTCTGTTAAAAACTTCTTCCTAATATCCAACCTATATTTCCCCTGACGCAGCTTGAATGATCTCCTCCCAGATCATTCTGTAGAAAGGCATCAGACACTAACAAGAGCAGGATAAACCAAAGGAAAAGCTTGATACAGTTATCTTCCTTTGAAATAAATAAAAGATTTTGTTTGCATGTCATGGTCATGGAAATCTGGTAAAAAATATGTGCCCATGTCTGAAGAAGATCTCTGTACTTCTAAGGGAAACCCAAGCTCTCTCTGATCCCTAGGAAGTGTCTCAAATACATGTGTGCTTCCAGGATTTTGATCAACCACCATATGGTCCCAGTGAATGACTTTCCCTATCTGTGGTACCAAAAATACATTATTTCACTATCAAAATAATTTTTCATTAGATTTATTAAAGCTCTATTGCCTCCAGGTTTCAGTTTTTCCATCCCATAGTGGGTTCTCAATGGACCCATAGCAATCTTCTAAATGAAATGTTCTAAAGGAAATGCTAGATATACTGATCAAAGGGGACAAGTTTATGTTTTAGTTAATAGCCCAGTAAAGGGGTTAAAAAAGCAGGTATTGCAAGCCCCAAGGCAAAGTTTAGCTCCTGGTACATAATGTACTGAGTTCTTGCCATGACTAGAGCCATCTGACAGGGACTCAGTACTCAGCTCAGAGGAAGTGTTGCTGAGGCTATTAAATACATCTAAATGCATTTAAGGCCATGTATACTAGAAACGTTTCTATAGTTAAGGATCACGCGAGATGTCTGCAGGTCTTTTCGTCATCTTATATTTGGAACATCTAGCATGTGCCTGAACAAAAGGAGATGACTTCCTGGGAAGCAGCTAACTGTATCCCATTCAGAAGATGGGAAATCTTTGTGAAAAGGAATGCAGTTCCCAAAGAAAGAAAGTTGTTTTCCTTTGCAGTCTCTCTCATCACCACCCCTTTGCCCTAAGCTGTATCTTAGGAGGCAAAATTTGAAGTACAGACTCTTGAAAGCCACAGGGGCATTGTTTACATAAACTTCTGCACAAAAATCTGATTTAAATCAACAACAAAAATAATCTGGATTAAGCAGATGATATTAATTAAATTCTTGCCAGTTTATTTTTCATCTGACATTGTGCATATGATCCTCTTAATGCTTAGAGAAAACATTCCCCTCATCAACTAGTCTCATGCATCTGACAACTCATCTCTATCATGTTATCTCTCCTGTTTAAATGAGCACATTCTGCTATTTACATTATAGCCATTTCCTTGCAGGGGCACCAACAGCCATGGGCACTGAGAGATCTAGCTTGCACTCCCTCTGCTGGTTATCACAGTGGCAGTGTGGCTACAAATCAAAAAATAACTGGGGCCAAAAATTTGACTAGTACCTGCAAACCAACCCACTCTACATCACAGAGGGAATGGCCTCAGTGGTCTCAAAATAAAGGGCAGGACCAGAAGAGCAAATGCAGACAGCAAAATATCTGTTTGCCTATTTTTGTGGAAAAAAATATTCCAGGAAGCTATGCAGAATTCTGAGGCAATGAAATAGCAGGAAAGAGGAAGACTAACTTGAATCATGGTGAGGTGAGAAGCAAATCCAGCCCAGACTAGAAGAGAGAGACACCCTTTGATGGTCCTAGCAAGAGCAGAGTATCAGCCTAGGTGCTCTGAATGATCTCCTCAAGATGTCTTCACTAATTCTAGATGGATCATTGGGAAATTACTAATTTAGGCACATAAATGTGATACCTGCAATTTTGTGCTTAAGACCAGTACTGAATGATAGCTCCTATATTACTGGTGCATAATTCCTTTTTAACTTGCATATTTTCATCTCTTTCCTTTCTGGTTTCAAATTATGACTGCAATATTTTTAATATTTTGAGTGTGATGACACTGATGGAATCCTTCATTCCTGAGTTCATGTTTCCCTTTCCAGGATATGCCAAGCTGCAATCTCTGCAACTCTGCAAGACCCAGTCCTTTTAAGGGCAGGCATACCATCTGCAATGCAATCTATTGTGCACTCTGACTCCTATGGCTCATGAAATTACCCGTGTTTATGACACTCATAACGGCAGCAGATGAAGCTGAAGTCAGACGTGGAATGTAAGGGTGCCAGATGTCTCAATTTTCATGGGACATTCTCACGTTTAAATAAAACTCCCCCATCCTGTTGACAGGAACCATTGTCCCAAGACCTGCACATGCAGAACCCTCCTGCTCTCGCTGGCAGGGTGGGGGGAATCCATGTGGCACAGCCCCTCCCCAGCACCACCACCCTCCACCCCACTCCACCTCTCCTGGAGTGTCTCCGATTGCCGAATGCCACAGCTGCAGCACCTGCAACCAGAGACAGGGAATAATGGAGAGGGAATTTGGGAGGGAGGAAGGGAGGGAAAAAGGGGCAGTGTAGAGTAGAGTAAATCAGGCAGAGAAGGAAGGAAGAGAAGCAGTTTAGGCAGAATAGCAGGGAAAAAAAAAAAGAGAAAGGAAAGAAATATGTGAGGAAATTGAAAGAAACAGAATAAATATTTCTAAAATCAAAAGGAAATTGAATTATTTTAAAAGATAGAAGGATGGGGGGGGAAGTGAGGAAGAATATAAAAAGAGGTGAAGGTGCATAAAAGCACAGTGGAAAATATGGAAAAGGAGATGGAAAGGGATAAAGAGAGAAAAATCAGGCAAATCCAAAATGCCAAACAGAAATACAACTAAAAGAAAATGAGGGAGAAGCCCCATAAAATCTAAAGCTCTAGCTCTCCCTCACACAGGTAATTAATACAACAAGCCATGCTGTCCCCCTGTTTCCACTTTCACTACTTCTTTCCACTCATTTTCAGAGCCTGCACACAACTTGGTGCTGGAGCTGTGAGCGTGGGGAGCTGCCAGGAGCACGCCTGAGAGCCCTGAGCAGCCCTGCACAGAGCAGGAATTGACATGGACTCCCAAGGCTGCCTTGCAAGCAGCTGCTATTGGAACAGCTATGCAGTTTAATGATTTCTTTCCAGATTCTGCTGGATAACAGAAGAGTGAGGCGGGGGGGGAACTGGATGGGAGGCTGAAGCTGAAGGTGCAAAGAAAGGCCAGCCAACTTTTGTAGTATATGTTGCACGACCATACAGCCCCTTGTGCTGACATGATTAAATGCAGCTCTTCCCCTGGGCTCCCCTGGACTTATTTATTGTGTAATAATCAGCATTCTGAAAAAGCATCTTTTGCCTTCTTATTGTCAGTTCAATTGTATCCCCCCATGAGAATCCCAGGAGGACATAGAGTTTGCTGAAGTCCCACCTGCTTTGCTTGTCTTTCCAAAGCAAAGGATTCATCCCTGAGAGAGATGTGGATAGAGATAAACCTTCAGCTCTGCACAGAAACTGAGTTCCATCTTTGCAGACCCAGTTCACATCAGTTCAAGGCTGCCAGCCCCACAAACTTACCAGTTTTCCCCAAATATCCCTATTGTAAGAGAGCCAGCTAGGCTAAAGAGAGCAGCTGTTAGTTGAAAGGGATTTCAACTTCTCAGTTCAGTCAGAAGAAAAGAAGAAGAATATAAAATCTGGAATAGTGAAGAATGAATATGAAAGACCTAACATTTGCCCACTGCTAAATAAGGCAAAGAACTTGTTTTGATGGCTATACTGATGGATATACTGAGCTCAAGATTAAATTTGCACAACCATAAGGCTTGGGTCAGCTGCATGTATCCTAAACCTTGCTCCCATCAGCCTTTCTCCAGCCCCACAAATCCTGACATGTCCTGAGACAGTCAGAGAGCCAGATGACTTTCTGCAGACTAGACTGTAAATGAGACCAGTGTGTGGGCATCATGGATGGCAGAAAAGCTGCAACTCAAAACCAGGTGTGGTCCCCAAATTTCCAAGATGCTATAGATCTGCCCACTTCTTATTGTTCACACTGGCACATGGGAATGGATGGGATGAATGTATAGATTTTTATTTCTTCCATTTGTCCTTTTCATGAACTAAGACAGTGGCCTCTTCATGTGTGAATTTTAGTACATGCCTGCCTAGCAAATTTTAGAAATCACCTTCCCTCACAATTTAAGCTAACTCTGCTTGAATGAAAGAAAAACAACACTAAGTGCATGTAGCCACAAACAGCTACAGTGAGACTGCATGGAGTAGAGTGAATATAAGAAAAATGTCTTAATTTTTGTAAAGAAAAGACTTGGATTTTGTGGAAATAGACAATATGTTTTCATGAAAACTGTGAAAAGAGATTTGCAGGTCCCTTTTGAAACCTCTCAATTTTTTCCTAATTTTTCAAGGTCCTGCTTGAAGTAAGGATACGAGAAAGACTGTCTCTCCTAAATTTTATAGATTGCAATTTTTCAGATGTCATATGAAATAAAGTCAAATACAGTACAAGCATAAATTTCTGCTATAATAGTCAGCCTGAAAATCAGGTCTATATATTTATTGAAAAATTATCAATATTCCTGAAGTACATTGACTAGATTTAATTACGTTTAATTATTTTGTGGATGCTTCATTTGTGAGCCTCTTACTCAGAATTAGTATGAAGATACGTGGGTCATAAACTTTCTTATAAAATGCTTCTCATAAAACACTTCTCATAAAATATTTCTCATAAAATATTAGAACAACATTAGCTTTGTTTCAGCATCCTGGAAAGTCCCCCATTTTGTATGCCTTGTTTGAAATCAAGATGAAGGTCTCAAAAACCTCATCTGCCAATGCCTTTAATACTGCTGGTTACAAGTCATAGCATCTACTGGATCCAAGATTCTGTCACTCTTTATTTTGTCATTTAATGTCTGTTACAGCTACTGATGAAACACAATGTACTTCATTAAGATTGCAAGATATGAATGAATTCTCCTTCTTCAAATACAGAAGTTTTTTTGCTGAATATATCTGATTATATTCTATGACTCCAAATGGCTACTTTTTAAATATCTTTGCCTTTTCTGAATAGCTAAGATAATTTTTGTCTCCCACAAAATCTATATCTTAGCTAGGATTATTTCTAAGAATTTAAATAATTCCTGTCATTTCCTGATACAAATGAAGTATGTAATTTTTCAGAAATTTTATGGCTTTAGCTTTCTTTATTCAGTGCTTTTATTCTTAATTGCAGTCTGCAGTGCAGCAGATATTATATTTTATCTGTTGGTCTCTTCAAAACAACCCATTAATAGGAACTTTTTCCTTCATTATGTCAGCAGTTCCTTTCGAGTTCAGGAAAATAGCTTTCAAAAAAGCCATGTATTTTCATCACTGGGTCATTATTTGGCTAAATATAAAATATTAATCCAATTCTTATTAGTTATGTTAAGAAAATATTTGTTCCTAGTTGAGTGATTAATTCACTATTTTCCATCCAAAGAGCACAAAGAGTAGGACTGACTGAAGTTACTTAATGTTAAATCTCATTAAGTAACTTCAGTCAGTCCTACCCTTTGTGCTATTTTATTTCTGTAACTTCCAGGAAATCACAAAGTCATAGAATCAGTTTATTTGAAAGGGAAGAATCTTTATACAAGATTCTTCTGCCATGGCAGGGACACTTTTCACTAGACCAGGTTGGTCAAAGCTCCTTCCAACCTGGCCAGGTGTTCCTGGAGCAATGCACTGGTGACTTCATGAGATCTCCACGCTCTCTCCCCAGGTTACTCAAACCCCACATGATAATGTGACTGCTCTTCTCACACATTATTGGAAGCTGTTTGAGGAACCAGCAATGTTTTTATCTATGCTGATCTGTGACATAGATAACTATACCAAATCAATATGTAATTATATGAATCATCAGTGAATACCTGGACTCATAAGCACAGAACAACTTTCGCTTGATACTGATTCACTTGTTTCAGTTTTTGCAAAACATGTTTTAAAAATTACCCAGATAGATTAAAAATATATCTTTCAAGTTCTGACAGTGAGAATGTTACTTTAAAAGGTTTTTATAGGAGTTTGATGGGGAGCCAGTTTTCATTTCAGACTGATCCCTGTAACAAACTAAGATCAAAACAGTGAATAAAGAAGCTACACCACCTTTTTCTGGTATTCAAGTGTTTTCCATTTCAGTCTATATTTTCTCAAAATCCAAGATCAAAAGAGCTTATTAGCCACACAAATATAATGTTGAATAAGCCAACAAAAATCAGTTGTTTATGCAACAGTTCAAGTTTAATTTGTAGTCAATAGGAAAATTGTATTTTATGACTCCTCTTCCCATTATGAAGGGCTGCTTGGAATTGACAGTTCATGCTGGCAAGTGCTTAGATCTGTAAGAAATTCCATTAAAGGCAATGGGATGGTGGTGCAGTCACTAAAATATGAGGAAGGACTCTAAACATCATGTTGTATACATAAATAATTTATAAACTTTAGATTATGCATTTACAAAACATTTGCTTTGTGTCTTTAAGCTGCCTACATCATGTAATATGTTATCTGTTCCCTGAGAAGATGACAGATTTCTAAAACATAAAATAACAAATAGTGAATTATTTTGTTTAAGTAAAACTATTTCCGTTGCCTAGGTATACATAAAAGAATAAACATTTCCCAGATATTCTAACTTGCACAATCTTTTCTCATGACTATTTATAAATTACTAATAGAAGATCATGAAAGTGGCCAAATGAAAACAACTCTAAAATTTTCAAATGAACATAATTTAAGACTTGTGTCTACAATAGTACTGTTTATTTTCACAAATAAGTTCTTGCTTAGAAAATGATTTTTTAAACATTTATATCTGCTATCACTTCAAAATTCAATGTAATTTCAGAGCATTGAGCACTGTTTTTCAGACCTCCCCCCAATATGCTTTTAGATATCTACATCTTAATTAAAATACACAGAATTCTATGAAAACATGTACAACTAAACTAATAAATGGAGTGAGAGTTCAGAGTATGCACGTGGACTGTCATGCTTTGCAAGCAAAGACTTGCAGAGCCATTCATCATCAAAACAAATCCTGCCAAGCATGATAAGATCTGTCATACTCCAGTCAAATTGGTAAAATAAATGTAGAAAGCAGGAATGTAAAATGATGTGACTAATCCCCAATACAGCAGAAAGGAAGGTTCTCAATACAGCAAGGAAAAAAATACTCATGATACACTGAAGGTTGAAGAGGGAAACACTGAAGATTTCTCTCCTGTATCTTTCCTTACAAAGAGTTTTGAAAATGCCACACTTCTGATGTTCTTCACTAAAAGTAATTTTTTTTAAATTTTTTTTTCTTACATCTCAATTTAAATTTCCTGAATAAATCACTTGCTGCTTTCAGGTTCAGATTCTTTAGGGACCTAACCATTTAGCACTTGAGTAGAAAAGCAGATTAAGAACTGCAAAATGCCAGGTGCTGCTCTCCTATGGAAGTCTGACCACTAGTGGCACAAAATCACTCTCTTGGAAATGCATCCTCCCTGGGGGCAAGCTTGAAAGGCTGGAGCATTATTTAAGGTGGCCTTTGAAATGATGCATATTCATAGAGTGGGCAGAGCTGGAGGTACCTACAGGGTCTGTTTGAACAAAGACCGGAAAATCCAGTGGGATCTTCTGCCCTGAGGGTCTCCCTGAAGCAGGAGACACCTGTGTTCTTTGGTGGGCTCAAGAAGGCATCCCATTCCCTGGAATACAGGTCCTCCCTTCAGGGAATACCAAGCCCTTCCTTCTTCCTAGAAACAGCTTTATATTGCTGGTTATCCTCACTGCTTTTTATAAATATGATAAAATGAAGAGCCTAAAAAAAAATAAAAACAGAAAAAGGAAAAAAAAAGAAAAATGGGCTGGAGCAATTCTTTTCTCTCAGAAGTCAAAACAATACATTAATATATTTAGTGTATTTTGATATTCACTTTTCTAGAAGAAAAACATCTGTGGAAAGAGGAAATTTCACTTAATGTGTCAATAGAGAAGTTTTCAGCTGGATCTGTTAATTTAATTATAGATATTAGGCCTTACTTCATTCATACAGAATAAAAGCACATTTTAGAAGACTTGTAACTATGCCATTTTTTCTTCTGTTGGGTCCAATTGGCATCATTGGCAAAATATACTTAGAAACTTGCTTGGTTGAAATTCCTAAACAAGGAGATTCAAGAATCAGCTGAGAAGGCTAACATACAGGTTCCAAAATAAAAATAGAGAACTATTTAACCTGAGGTTTATCTAGGTATTAGCTTTTTTAAACATTACTCTTTTGAAATAGTACTACCATCAAATGTATTCCATTTTTAATGAAAGAATCAAATGCATTTTATCTACCTAGTTCGTGAGTTTCCCATCAGGATCTATGAAACAGTGAGGAGGATAAAACAGACCCCATTATTCAAAGAGGCTGAACTCCTTTTTTACTGGAGCTGGTCATAAAATCTGGCACAAGCTTATTACTATTAATATTCCTTTCTGTTTGCACTTACTTTTAAGCCATAAATCTTCTTTGTGGGAAAAAAATATATTTTTATGGAAAAAAATACAGCATGTGTGCACATGGACTGAAGACACAGCCAATTATCCTGGAAATTTATTTTATGAATTTACACTGAATTAAATATGGACTACTACAAGCATCTTGCAAGAGTTCCTCCTCCTGAAACTACACATCAGCAAGGTTTCTTAAACTGGAAAACTGAAAGATCTGGGTTTGCAGTCTGTTGTTTGAATGTGTTCTGGTTGAAACAGGTAGTAGCAGCCTGATTGATGGCCCTATTTCTTTCCTTATTGTCACAAATTACTTTCAGGATGCTAATAATAACACAGTGTTAGACTTCTGTAAAAGGTGCAACTCTCCAGCTGGGCTTTCACCATAAAGAGTTCTGTCACATCAGTGGAAATCACTTTGCTGAACATTTAAATCCTGCATCCTGTCATGCAGGAGACTGGCAGTAAGAACAGTATAAAGAACCTTTCACCTCTCTGTTGCTATCTAGAGCTCAGGCTCAGTAAGACAACTGCTACTTCTACACAGAGACTTTTTAGTTCCCTATGTCAAATGAGTTTAGGCTAACTACTTGTTTAATGATTAGTCTGAAATTTCTTTCAATAATAGTGCTATAAGTACTCTGAAGAGCACTTCAGAGAGACATGAGGAATGCAAAATTCAAGTTCAGAACAAAGAGGAAGTGATTTTTCAAATATCTCCTTCTCACATGATTCAAAAAGCAACTGGGAAAAGAGACATGGCAAGGAATCCATCAAGAGCTATTCAAAAACAAAGACAACACCTCTGTCCACCTCCAAGTGGTTTTCCTTTGGAAGTATTATTTCATATTATAAATGACATTCATCTGGGACACCCTAGATTGCTTTAGACAGGTAATATAATGCAGAGTACATTCATTTGGTTGCTTGTCATGTTCTTGCCAAGGTGTCTAATGTCTCTCAAAACTAACAGCAGGATAAATCCTTAATTTGACCCAGTGTGGGTAGTCTTGTGTTATGTTTTTACCTTATGTTGTAAAGCTGAAAACAGCAGCCTTCTTCACTGTAGACTCACAACATGGGTATTACAAAGATGTAATTTCAATATCCTAGAAATTTCAAAATCTTTACCCTTTCTTTCTTTTAAAGTAGGTCCCTAGTACCTTCCTCAGCTTTTGAAGACATGGTGGAAAACACAGCAAGTAAAAATAGCATTGGCTTAGCTCAAAGATTGTCACAAGCCATGTAAAGGGTGATTTCTGCAGCTAATTTAGCTGTATCTCTGTCTCAACATCCAGGCAGGATATTCTGATGATAGCCTGAGATGTTTATAGAAACCAAATCCCAGCTTCATACTGGTTACAGTAGTCAAGTGCACATCAAATCCTACTTTCCCTGCCCCTGTGTGACTGCCCTGATTCCAGCCAGGAGAGGGTCAATTTTTGCAGTAGCCAGAAAGGGGCATGGCTGGGACATGGAGGTTTCTGTACCACCTCACCTCATTGCCAGGGGCAGGGGAAGGGGAGTATCTTCCAGGGAGCAGGGGCTCTGCTTGCTCAAGAAAATGTGATTAGGGAGCTGTCTGGTATTGTCTATTATCACAGAGCTTTTCTGTGTGAATAATTCTTTTTCTTATACTTTTTATTAGTAATATTATTGCTGTTATTCATTTTCCTATCTCACTGCATTTCAAATAAATTCCATGATCTTTGTCTTTTTTGCCTCCAGCAGGAAGGAGGGGGAGGAGGAGTGGCGTCTGATTTTTATTGGGAGCACTAAATTGGAGAATACCCTTCCTAAATCAAGACAGTGACCACGAAAAAAATGAGAAGCATGCATTTCATGAGGGAGAGAAGAGGAGGCTACATAATCAGAGGACCAGGGCCCATCCACAGCTCATCTGGGCTCTCAGGCAGCTGCTCACTGATGTAGATTATGAAGTCCTGGTAACAGGTTCTTGGGTTTTCTTCCTGGGACTCCAAATAAATTAAAAAAATTTCAGGACTACAGATACCTTGGCAATTACTCATGTGACTGAAATTGTTTTGCTGTCTTCTGCCAGCAAATAAACTGAGTAATCTTCTACCTAAATCTAAATAAAATCAAAGAGTAGAAAGAAAGAGTAAACACCTGATTCAGCTGCCTGAGCATAACTACATATTCTAATATATCTTGGAATATCATGCTGCCTTCAGGTCCTGCATCAGAAGGGTTTGGGTACCCCCCTGGTCCTGTGTGATACCTCCTAGGCATGTGAGCATTTCCCATGTACCTTATTTCATCCCAAATGCCACCAGATATGTGAGTTCTGGTGTCTGAATTGAGCCAATAAATTATTAATATGTAGGTTTTGTAGAAACTAGCAGTTTCATAAATCTCATTCAAAACACTTCTGCTTTTGAATCTTGATTTTGACACTTCTTCTGCAGCTCTGAGGAAATAGTTTGCCCTACCCTCAATTTCTGAGATACAGGATTAGTTCTGCTCTGTATTATAGTTTGTTTAGTAAATATGTATCATAATTAAACAGAAAACCTTCTTTTAAATTTGAATACATTTTAGCAGTAGTACATGACTATCAGTGGAATAATCTCTTTTTCTGTTCAACAGGATATATGCAGTCTCAAAGACCTCCTAAGTGATACGCCTGCTGTCACAAAGAACAGATGTCACAGTGCTGAGAAAGACCTGAGAAAGTCATCTTCATCTCCGTCCTGTAGCACATAATATACAACACCACAGATTTTTAATGAATGCCTCAGGAGAGGCATAAAACTGAGCACCACTGGATGTAACATCTGCAAAATGCAGAAAAGAGCAAACCCTGCCAGCAGCATTATTAACCGTGCTCCAGGAGCCATCAAGCAGATGTCATACCTGTTAGGGAAATGCAAATCACAGAGCAGTCCAGCTTGCTTTCCAATAATACCTCAATCCGATTCTGCCTTGTTAAGGTACCCATAGCAAATTATTTCCAGACATCTCATGATGCCTTAGAAGACCAACTAAGATATCTGTAAACAAAACATAATTTTGTTGGACTTGAAGTCCCCACAGTCAAAAGTATGCTCTAGGTCTGCAGTAAATGGCATATTCCACTGGTTTTGAGATAGCATAATTATCTCACAAAAGTAAGCCAGTATAACAAACAAGACCATAAAGCAGTAAGAATTAATATAACATAAATTGTGAGACAAACTCAAAAAAACAAAAAACACATAGATAAGAAACAGATTAAGATCTACAGGAAAGAGTTATAACATATTTTGCTGTATAAGCAGACACCGAGGCCAGTTTCACATATAGGAAAGCAAAGGTAAGTTTCTACCTTAAAGAGTTTACAACTTAAAAGCCTCATTCTTGCTTGAAATTAACAGACTGTCAAATCAGCATTTTACCTTCACCAGGATACATATAAAAACAGTACAGCAATTTTTAAATTATTGTTATTATTTACTTTAATATAAATTATTTGCCATAAATACAATGTATCTTAATATATGTACATTTACCATTTTAAATTCTATATTTCTATTGATTTATATGTTTAACTTTCAAGGGACAAGTGTTTTCAGGGGAGATACCTAGCTGAAATAGCTTTTTCTTCCTACATTAAACCAAGGTTTCTTCCTTCATCCATTAAAATGCCAGGAATCAATGTATAAATGACAGTTAAGACACTAAGTAGCAATTATTCCTATATCTGCTCATTTTAGGCAACCTCAGCCTTATCTCTCACTTCCTTCAAGATAGGATAAAACAGAGCCAGGTATTATAAGCTGAATCCATAGATTTTCTTCCAGCACTTTACTGCTACACTTAGCACTAAAACAAGTTACAGGCAACCACAGCAAGGGAATTTATGACCTTACAAATGGAGACAGCATGTGATAAATACCACACTATCAGTTGTTCAGGTAAGTAATATATGCTCTTGTAAAATCTGTACTGAAAGCTGAGTAATTTATGTAGTAAAAGAAGTCTGGCTTCTTTAACCTCTCATGCTAATTTACTTTAAGATAACATAAGGATAGACTTGTGTACCACCCTCTCCTGGTATTTTTAATTGCTATGTCGTCTCTCTTTCATTAGTGTATCCTATTTCTTTCATTTATCATGTAAAAGGAGCAAATGTTATTTCACCTTTAAAACTGAAATCCTTCTTCCTGATACAGGCTGATGGTTTACAACCTCTTTTTTCTGAAGGAAAAAAAAAAAAAGAGGAAATTGCTTTTCTGGCCAGCGGCCATGCCAAAGTTGAAAACATGTCTTTTAGTAAAGGTAAAGCATCCTAATGAATGACTTGTCTTTGAAAGAACAAGACACAATCCTTGCAGTCATTCAGGACAAGCACTAACACACACACACACAGAATAAAGACAACTTCCTGTGTGTACTGCAGCACATCTCGCTCTTTGGTTTCAACCAACCAGTTTTCTGACTCTGGTTCACTAAAAGGAGAAAACTCTGAGGTCCAAACTACATTCAGTTGACTTGTGAATATCGGGAATGTCCCTTGGTATTGTTTAGAACTGAGGCCTTCAGTGGATGGGCTATCTCTGAGCCTTGCTTTTCTTGTGATCTTAAAAGATTAGGGCAAATAGAAATTCTTACATTCCTGTAGCAACTTCTACCTCTGGAAAGGTTATTTTTCTATTTAACAAACAAGGCCAGTTTAATAAAATACATTGTCATTACCTCCAAACCTGCCAATATTCTTGGATCAACACATGCATAACTACACGTTACCTACACTACAGGCACTACAGAGAATACATGCACTTTTGTCTGTTTAGAAACAGAATTGTCCTTTCCAGCTGCCAGGATTTTATCACCAAATAATAATGACTATTATTGCATGTACATGCAGTCATTTAGTATTAAGACCTGGATTATGTGTAACAAAGCTATTAATGCCAAAAATTTTAGAAAAGCAAGATCTGCTTCTAAGTACAGCAGTCCTTTTCCAGAAGAAGCTGCACCAAGTATTCACAGACCCAGTTCTGCAGCTGGTTATGGCATGCAGAGCTCTTTGCAGCCATCATCCCTGGCGTCTCTGCTGGAGCTGCTGCCCACCTCTCAGCCAGTATTCTCACACATCCTTTTACATTAAAAATAAACATGAATAGAAGTATCAGTCTGCAGCACTAACAATGACATAGACTATCTCATGTCAAACATCCAGGCTGATGGAACTCAGAAATGCTCATACATGAAGGCCCTTATCTGTAAATCTGACAACAATATCTCTGATATTCTATGACATCCCAAACATCACTTTGCCTGTGTTAAACAACCAGTTTATATTATACCCAGTTGGTATTTGCAAAGAAATCTGAGAAGGACTCAGAATCAGGTTTCAAATAAGCACATACAGCATATACAGCACTGATCAGCTGTACAGTGCTTGAGACTCCACTGACAAATTCTCAATATGTGTACTGATTGTAACTGAAGTTGGATATTTTGTTCAACATCTGGACACAATTAACTGACTACCACCTGCAGCTGAATCTCAGCCCTAGGATATTTCTTTGTCATCTACTGTGCCTCAGAGCTGAACCATTGTCTAGATGTAGACAGCTGGATACTTTCCCCCTTTCTAAGTATTCCCCAGGTGAAAGTCAGCTACACACTCCTAAATATTAAAGAAATAAGTCCTTGAGGATTCTTATTGCTCTTAAGCCCAAGACACACCAGTAAAGTAGTTCTGCAGCCACTGCTGCAGGATTTTGCACTGTAGGATGTTAGATCTGTTGAACAGGTAAGTACTGCACCCACAGGAATAGAAGCTCATACTGCAAGATGATGCCTGGCATCTTGTCCCTCCACCTTCTGCCTGAAGAAGTGCCATGACAGAGTCTGAGCACTCAGCATTCTGTTCAGAGCACTCCATTCCTGCAGCAGAGAGTGTTAATATTTATCTGACAGATAACAGACTAAAACAGCAAGTGATAGCTGAGACAGTTATCGTGGCAGTGAGCAGTGTGCTGAACCTCTTAATATTTCTCTACCACAAGCTAGAAATTATCTCTGGTTTCCTCCTTACTCATCTCACATAGTATTAGGGGAAGCTGACATGGCATTTAATTAGTTTGGGATTTATCAATAGTCCTTTAAAATATAAGATGTGCCTAAAATAATGTATAGGTAGATATACCTACTCTGAACTGCTCCTGTAATTTTAAACTGCAGATATGGTCAGGAAGAAATTCAGCCATGCACTGTAGGAAAAGATTAGACAGCTTTGAAAGGTGTGCCCTTAAGCATGTGTAAATACAACAGTCTATGACTACAGAGATAACAACAGTGAAAGTACCTAAGGCAGGTGGCATCCAATTCTTCTGTCACCTAGTGAAGGGGGAATAAACTATCAGAAACTTGAGAACGAGGAGGAACAGTGACTCTGGCTCAACTCCTACTTAAATTAGTCCTGCAAGAGGATCATTCTTCTCTTTAGACCACTTATGACATACTGGTAGAGAGGAGGAATGGAGGAACTATTTTTCTCTTTTTTCCTTTTTGGTTTTCTTATTTTTTTCTTCTTTTTTTTTGGTTTTTCTTTTATTCTTCTCTTTTTCTTTTTTCTGAAATATTGCCTATATAAAACAAGAGTTGATCAAACAAATAGCAAATGTAGGGGGGGAATTATTCACGTTATCACTCTTATACATGGTACAAAGAAACACTATATTAACTGATTTAGCACATTTTAAAGTATAAAGATAATTTTATTTGCTTATCAAATTGTGCTGTTAAAAGGTAGGACTTAGCAATTCCCACATGCTTTGTTTGTAAGTACATAGCGAGACAGTATATTTCAGTGAGCATGCAAATAAAGAGTTACAACTGAAAAACAGCTGTAAGAAATTTATGCATCCTTCAGGAATGACACATGTTGTCTACCTGGCAAAACAGGGGAAACTGTCACAATAAGCAAGACATGTTTCTGTGGAAATATTTTTTTCAAATCACTGGATAGTGAAAGAAAATATTGATACCTACGTACTAGTAGCAGCCATATACTCGTTTTGTAAAAACAAAAACAAAACAGTGACATATAAAATCAAAATACTCTCCTTTCTCTCTCATCATCATCCTTTTCTCACTCTAAGGACAGAAATTCCTAATGGCATGGGATTGAATCAAAAAGAGTGGTAAGAAGTTGGTGTAGGAAGCCCTTGCCCACTCTATGTTCTCCTCACATGAAGACATAGCATCCTATGTCTGTAGCAAGACACATTTTCTTCTTCCAGGCAAAAACATAGTATTCAGTAATTTTTCCATATTTCCAGATTACTGATCATCCAATGGGAGTAGCAGCACAGAGCAAGACACTTAACATCTGGAAGAATTTTGCCCTTCTCATACAAGGCTGACTGGCACATCCTCAAGTCCAACACATTCTAGGCACATGGCTTCTGGGGCATTTGAGCATCCCAAAGATGCTTCAGGCTTATTGTGCTCAGGCTGCACATGCACACACAGCCTGTCCTGTGAGATAAGGATATGTCACCAAAACTGCTGGCTTGGACAATGACATTTGTCTCCTGAAGTGGGACATAGGAAGGAGACAGGTCAGAAACAGGGACCAAAGGATATTACATTTGGAAGGAGCAAATATTGAAGCAAAAGACAGAATGAGATTCAGATGGTCACATTACTCAAGAATGAGTTAGGCACAGCATTCTACAAAAATGACAATAGAAATCTTTCTCCACCAAGTTTTTGTTTTGTGCAATGTGTTTGAGGCAATTCAAAATGTCTTTAGGGCATTCTAAAACGGCTTTAGAAACACATGGTCACTGTTGTCATGTCCTTCCTATAAAACCAAGCTATCTTTGACTAAGACTGCTACTTTTAAGGTTTTGGACCTTAAGATGAAAATTATTGTTTTCTTAAAATCTTTTTAAGGAATTGTTAAGATTTTTTTTCAATCTGTTAGAATGTCATAATCTATCAAGATAATATTAACCCCATGGAAGAAAATTTAAAAAACTAAAAAAACTAATACTCCCTTAACAGAAGTTCCTTCTCCTATCAAAAACATAGGTTCTTTTTTCAGGATAATAAGTTTAAACAATGTCACAATATTATTATTTAAGAACAACACAATGGGTAATAGCCCAAATCAGAAGCTGTACCCTTAGCAAACCACTTAAGTTCATGTTTAGATCCTGTCTATTTTGATGATACTTAAAAACTGATTCAGCATTTTGCTGAAGTCTTTTACAACATTTTTTTAAAGAGTTCATTAAAAATTTATTTTCTCTCATTACTGTACAGTAGTGTTCATGTCATTTGGAAACCTAAGATAAAGTTTGAAAACTGCATTAAAGAGAAGTCATCATTTATTTGAATTTTTTTAGCTTTCTGAAATAGTTTTTCTACTATCAAAAATGATCACAGTCACACTGAAAACTCCATGACAGTATGTCACAGTGGCTTTGTGGCAATCTGATCCGTGACCAGAAAAACTTGCTGCTTAAACGCTTGCGAATTTACATAAATCTCATTGATGACAGAGGCTTTTGACTAAAACACACAGTTTTCTTTCATTAAAAAGAGGGATAGATGGCACTCAGAAATGCTATTTAAAGCAAGGCCTATACATTTTCTCCTTTTAGCATGTTCCTTGCCTTCTTGGACATATCTTATATTTGGATGCATCTGGAGATATATTTTATGTGAAAGATATGCATCATTTTGACAGATACTTAGTAAGGAAAGTATACATACCATTTATACAGTAAACCATGAGAGACAAATCTATAAGAGCTACAGGTTCACAAGTTCATGAGAAATGTTTTATTACACTAACACACTTGCTTTAAGTCTGTCTAAAATTTCAACGCACCAGACTTCTGCCCTAAGCTAAAGCTCCTTCATGGTTTACAAATAATGGCAAATCCATGTCTTATATGATTGCTGCAATGTGGAAAAAGAGGAAGGAGGACTATCCTGGTACTTTAAGAGTCAGAACAAAACACATTTACCAACCAGAAACCCAATCCTCAACAGGGCTAGACTATGCTGTCCAGATTCTACTCAAATGCAATAAATCAATTTAGTGGTATTTCTATTGTTTGTATCTCTTTTCAAACTAGTACATTGCAAACCAGTACCTCTTTTCAAGGTAGTACATTAACAAGGCTTTCTTCTTCTAGTCTACTTCTGAATATCATAAACTATTAATGGATATTGTAAAACTCAGCTATCCATTAAGACCAGTCTAAAATGCCATTGCAGATTCTGATATTCACATGCAGAGTCCCATAGACAGCTACATCAGCATTCTTCCAGCTAACAAAGCTAAAAAAAAAAAACCAACAAAAAAACCTCAGCTTTCCAAATTCATTACTTCCTCTCTCAGCATTCAGATGATTCAGATGTTGGCTCATGCCCTTTTTGAAGATCGCATTCTCTTTCCCTTCTCTTTTTCTGCCCTCTCTCTTCCTGTCACATGTGTGGGCATACACACGGACGGAGAAATACACTTGCACATGTTTCTGGTGATTTTTATACAAGACTTCCTTAACACTCCTTTTAAAACAATTGCTATTCTCTTTCATTTTCAGAAGTCCAGGCAAGAGCAATTTCCCCTTGCAAGCAATTCTGGTTCAAACATGCAATGATTTCGAGAGAATGCAGATAGTGCAGATAGAATAGGCACTGAGCTTTATTTCAGACTTCCTCTGACTGAAGTTTATTATCATGTCATTATTCTACTAAAGAAGTATTTTCCTCACCTATATGTTAGTGTGTTGATTGAGAAATACTAATTTTAAATTAAAGTAAAGAAAGCCTGAATATACTGTACAGCATGCTTATCAGCAGGAACATTTGGACTATAAGGGATACATTAACCCAATGAGAAGTTGCTATATGTTGTAGGGCTTATATGAAAAAGGTACTGGACTCTGATCCAGAAAGTTTTCTTGGTCTCATGTTGCTGCAATTTTGAGGAGACTGATCAGTTTGGGCTGTGGAAGACAATCAAAATAGCAAATTGAAAGTACATTGATAACAAAATGCAGTCAGGAAATAAAATTGGCCTGTTACATGATGAGCATGATCACCTCTCAAACAGGGACAAAGTCGAGGCAGCAATGTTTGATGCTTTCCTTACCTTGGTCTTCAACACTGATGATGGGCTTTGGGAACCTCCCAAGCCCTGAGGTGGACAAAATTGACTACAAGAATGAGAAACTCCCAACCAAGGCCCAAACTCAGGTTGGATTTGCTGCTCCAGCTGGTTCCCTGTAAGTCTATGGGGCCAGGTAAGATTCATCCCAGGTTACTCAAAGATCTTGCAGATGTCATTGTGAAACTTCTCCCAATGGGTTTTTCAAGAATGTAAGGGATCAAAGTGGTCCCAGGTGATTAAAAGCTGGCAAATGTCCCAGTCTTCAATAAGGACAAATGGGGTGACCTGCCAGTGTCCACTCAGTGCTTGGCAGAGTAATGAAGAAGATTATTCTGCGAGTTCTGGAATAACACCTGAAGGCCTACGCAGGCATTGCTCACAACCAGCGCAGGCTCACCATGGGAAAGTCCTGCTTGACACACTCAATTTCTTTTCTTTCCAAATTCTATTCGCTTGGATACTTCATCACCTTCCTATCCTTTAAGCAATATTTTCTTAGTAACCAAAGTTCTGTGTCCACCCCTCACCTCTTAAGCAATGGTGTGGAATTAAGAGCCACCTCCCTCCTGTGAGTTACATCAATATGCCGTGTTGCACACATGTTGCATTTGTAGGAGACACCGCAAAATGTGCAGAGTTTTATTTCCATTTGAACTGTATTCATGTAGTTTCCCTTTACACTCTAGAGCTCAGGGGCATTTTGTTCTTCACTGGAGAGGCTAATATGGCTGGTTGCCATTTTTGGGATGAGGTCCACATCATTTGCTGTAAGTGAAGGATTAACACATGGCATCAGTCCATATTTAGTTAAGGATTTGGGATGTCACTGGCTTTCAACTTCTACCACAAACTCTCTGACAAAATCCTATTTAATGTCTTGTATGAATTTAGTCTCTTTAAAGTTTCATCAGTATGATTGTTAGCAATTTCTGCCTGAAGTATCAAATGTACCAGCGCATATATTCTGCTTTCCGCTCTTCCATGGCCATATTCAAATCCCTTATATAAATATGCCCACACCTAAATCTGTCCCATCTTGTTGATCTGCATGTAAAATTCACACACTGACTTATGTAAATGCAACCCAACCATGAAAGCAATTTGCTCATGAGTCACACAACCCTGCAAACATTGAGGTAGCTGCAAAACCATCCCTTGTTAGATTGAAGGTAGGGTATTAAATTCTGATACCATTCTGAATTTAGCTTAAAAATAAAATTCTTAAGGGTTTTGTTCTTTTCTGAATGTTTTTAAGCACTGAATAAATGGTTCATTTTATCACAATAAAAAGATAAGTAACATTAGTTCTTATTTCATCAGCTATTATAAATAATTATATCTCCACAATAGCAAATGTGATCACTGAGATTAGCAATAGAAGGAATATGACCAGCTGAGACCAAAATGCAACTTCTGAAGATAACCCATCAAATCTATCAGAATAAATCTGTACTTTGTTTTCTGTTGTTCTTCTATTATTTCTAGAGTCCCATATTGTTGTTATTAGATTTCTATAGATTTCTAAAGTCCATACCTCTTTGGCATATTCTCATGGCTGCAGATCTTCACTGACTCTTTCTTCTGCACGCTGTTCTATCTCAGGCCAGGCTCCTCCAAGGCTCTCCCTAACTGGCTAAACCCTCCCCCTTTTATCCCAGTCATCTTCATTGGTTACAACTGCAGCCCAATTAAGGACATCACAGCTGCAGCCCATCAAGGGCAACTGGGACCTCTGGGGCAAAGCCTCTATACAGTTATTCAAATACATTTTCTCTAATATAGTTTTCCATTTATGAGGTCTCTTTTCTTCTAAAATTAACATTTGTTGACTGACACTTGCCATTAAGGTTGGTCTGCTATGCCCAAGAAGGAAGTAAAAAGTATGAACCTCAAACTTCAGTGTGAAAATTAACCCAATAAGCTTTAAGCTGCCCAGAAAATAAAAAGTAGCTCTTTTTTTGTGTGTATTTCCATAACAAAGCCTTTGCATCCAGGCAGCCATATTCTTCCAGAAGCTTGTTTGTGTTCTTTATTTTTTTTTTAAGTAAACAGAAAAAGAAAGTTTTAAATAAAAATTTGAAGAAAGATGACTGAGGCTTTGCAAGTGATTAAAGAGAGCACTTTCAACTACCAGGAGCAGCAGGTGAAAAATATAGATGAAAAATATTGTTTCCTTGCAATTGTACCTAACACAGGGAAAGTTTTAGTGTTGCAGCCAATGGGAGAAAAACGATCTATGTTCAGACACTAAGAGAGATAGAGAAATTTAGAGAGACAAGGCTGTGAGACACTTTTATTGAAGAGTAAGGCTTTGCATTTAACATGAGACAGGAGGTAGAAACAGTGATAGTATGGCTAAGCCAGCCACAGCCTAGAAACAATATCTTTGGTGGACACTTAAAATAAAATACCTGAAATATATATTTTACAAGTTTTTCACTGCCACAGTGATACAGTGGAGTATTATATAACCATACACATGGAAAACGCAAATACTTTTGACTAAAGCACTGAGTAAAAATATGGCTGTTTTAGTGAATTGCATAGGACTACACAACATTACATGTGTTTGCACATCTGTTTCTGAATATTTGCGGGGCAGAGGGAAGTATGGCTCTGCTCAGTGTGTCTTCAAGTATTCTGGCTATGGAAGAGGCTATTGTGCAAGTTTAGGCAATGCATGAAGTTATGTTCACAGGTCCTTACAATCAGTGTCAGGTTTTTTTTTTGCTGAACATATTACACTGACACCATTGTATGATAAATGTGTATATTAGTATACACTCTAAATGAGTGCATACACTCTAAATGATTGTAGATGCTCTTTAATGAATCCCACCTTTCCAAACTCATCCTATGTAAAATAACTGTATATTATGTAGAAAGATCATCCTTGGCATACACATGGCATTGTAAGAATCTGGCACATTGTGTTTCATTGCATTGAAGCCAGATAGCCAGAAGTAGCCAGAATTTTCATTTGGATACTCTCCAACCATTGTTAATCACAAAATACATGGTACAACAAGTTGGCATTCATATATGTGATTCATAGAGTACTTTAATTATGTACAAAAATCCTAAATTAACTAGTTTTGTCTCCTTATAAAGTGCCCCTTCTTCATCTGTTTCAACCCCCATTGAAGTCAAAGGAAAGCCTCCCATTGATTTCAGTTGAAGTCAGTTGAGTTTTATGAAATTCTTTTGCATAATGTCTCCTCACTTCCTTGAAGTCTGTTGCAAATTTGGTCGACATGCAAAGTGCTTGCCTCACAGCCTTTAATTACATAAAGCTGTGCTGAGGACACTTACTTACCTAGCACCAAAACAAACAAAATTCTGATAGAATAGACTGACTTTAAAAACATTTTGTAGCTGCCCAAGAATTAGAATTAAGGGCCCAATTAAATGCCTAATACATCTGCTGTCTTACATTAAACTGAAAAGAAAACATTTAGTGCTTTTAAACCAGGAGAGCAAGTGAAGAATGTTTCTTTGAAAGCCTCTTCCCTTCTAATAAGCCAATATTATGCCATTGTTAAAAGATAAGCTAACAATTTTGAGAAATACCAGTGAAATAATTTCTAGAAAGATTCTTTTCTGAAGTTAAAATATATGATTGCAAGCCTTAACATTAGTGCTATATGAGTATTTTTTGAGTTCATTGCAGAATAAAAACATTTAATAACTTCAAAGCATATATAGAATAAAGCATTTAATTATGTTCAAGTGTCCTAAATTAATTGTGTTCGCATTTTAAAGGGTCCCCTTTTCTATCTGATTCAATTCTTACCAAATCCAAAGCTTATGTATTATCAAAGATGGATGCAAACTTCATACTATATGAGATAGGTTTAAGTGGGTATAGAAATAGGCCAGGTAGATGTAGAAATAGATTAAAAAACTTTATAAAAGGCTTTATATGGCTTTGACAAACTATGACTTCATAGAATGTTCAAGGATTAAATAAGCTGCTATTTTCTTCCAGAATGGACGTAGTGTATCTAGCACTTAATTTTCAATGCATTTTGCCTTATGGATTGACCAAGTAGATGTCTTTTTTCTCTCCTCTCCTTTCCATCTATATGGGACGTGCACAGCACACTTCTTTAGGCACCTTTGTTGGTGACAGGCACAGTGGTATTGAGTGGACCCTCAGCAAGGCTGCAAGTGACAGCAAGCTGTGCAGTGTCATCCTCACGCTGGAGGGAAGGGACACCACCCAGAAGGACCTTGGTGGCATTGAGTGATGGGCTCACGCAAATCTCATGAAGTTCAAAGAGAAGCGCAGGGTCTTGCACATGGGGTGGGGCAACCCAAGCACAAGTACAGGCTGGGCAGAGAATGGACTGAGAACAGCCCTGGGGATAAGAAAGACTTGGGAACAAGAAGTTTGTCATGAGCTGGCCATGTGCATTTTTTGCCCAGAAAGCAAACTTATCTTGAGCTGCATGTAAAGAGGCATGGCCAACAGGCCAAGGAAGGTGATTTTGCCCCGCTGTTCCAGTCTTGTGAGATGTCACCTGGAATACTGCATCCAACCCTGGGTCCTCTGGCATAAGACCATGGACCTGTTGGAGTGAGTCCAAAATAGGAAGAGAAAGATGTCCAGAGGGTGCAAGCACCTCTCTTGTGAAGACAGGCTGAGAGAGTTGGAGTTTTCAGGCTGAAGAAGAGAAGACTTCATGGGAATCTCATTGTAGCCTTCCAGTAGCTGAAAGGAGCCTATGAGAAAGCTGGTGAGGGACTATAGAGGGAGTGAATAGCAATAGATTAGGAGGTAATTTCTTTAAACTGAGAGAGGATAGGATTAGATTAGATATTAGGAAGAAATTCTTTACTGTGAGGGTGGCAAGGTTTCTACTCTAGGGAAGGTAATTACAGAGAAAATATGAACATTGTCTCACAAACCTCTGACTCCAAGGACAGCAACAGACAATTCACATGATCATACTTCCACTTCACAGTTCTGAAAATGGGCAGAATAATGCCTGCTTTCCACAGATTCTCTCTATATTTTTAATTAATCTCATAGATTTAGAGGAACGGGTGCAGGGTCTGGTCTTTCTAACTAATGAAGCACTGACATTATCTCTAAGAAATGCAGCACTAATTGTGATGATGACAGTGACCATGACTGGTGAACTTATGGAAAAAAATCCAGCCTTTCTCCTTGACCTCAGATCTGTCTCATCTCAGAGATGCTCCTTCATGATCTGGACTTTGTTGGAGCTGGCCACTCTGAGTCTGTCCTGCTCACCTTGCTGCTCCATGGGTCTGGGGTGTTCCCTCTGGCTCCTAACTCTTAAGGAACAGCTGGCTGTCAGTGAAAGTTTGGGTGTCAGATTGGGGAATAATTTCAATCTTTATGTTAAAACTAAAAATTAAGAGGAAGGAATTTTAAGTTGCATCGGCAGAAAATTTATAGAAGAGCAAAAATGAAGATAGCACAGTTTGCTTATTAGGCATTTACTAACTTTGTACAAGCAACTGTGAACTAATTGTGGAGCTTCACTTCAGGTTTTCAATACAGGAAGAAAAAAATTTTGTTTTGTGAACCTAATAGAATAAATATGGTTGTGGTGTACGTTGATGTACCACTGCTATCCTGATGCCTTCTTATTCCCTATGTATGAAACTCATTAAAAACTATACCTAGGCATATAAAAAGATGCTAGTTTTTCATTTCAGAATTTGCACGTCCTTATGTTTCATGAGCCCAACTGGTTTATTCTTTTTAAATTTCTCATCAAACTCTTGACTATTAAAAAACATTGAACATAGAAAGGCATAATATTTATGACTTGCAGACCAATTCTCTAACATCTTGATCTCCCTAAAAGAGGCAATGATATCAAGGTTGCCTTAAACTCTCCAGAAAGTTTCCAGTGACAAAGAAAATTAAGTTCTTTTCCTACAACAAGAATATAAATAGTGTGGAAGCATCTGAAGATATTTTCCAGTTGCTGAATGCTACAAGTGTTTCACAACCTTGTAAGAAGAAGTTCTTGTTATCTAAACAGCAGTGCTATTAGAGATGATTAATCTTATCTTTGCTATTCTACCAAACTATAGAGTGATCCTTTCATCCTACTTCCAGACAATACTGGACACAATATAAAATGCACATGAAAACAGCTTACAAATGACTCTTTGCTACATAGGTCATTAATACTGTAGCAGAAAACTTTGTAGATGAGCTAAGTGGTGGTGTTAGTTACACATTACTACATTCCAACTGAAAACTATGCCTTGAGTCTCTGTTAGTCTTTTACTTTATTGTTGGAATATAAACCAAATTGGATGTAACCAGAGTTCTGGGAATCACTCATGGTGGGATAATTTATTGACCAAATCTTGAGTTTTTCTAAAAGTGGTCAAGGAAATTGGTCATTGCCTACCAATCTGTTATGTGTCTTGAAGTATTTTTATGAAGGAAAATGAACTAAAACATATGGGCCTATATTATGTCTATCAAGTAAACATTAGGTAACCTTTGTCTTTTAGGGCTACTCTATTTTGCCTTTCTGCAAATTTCACACAAGTTTAGCTTATCTGAAAAGTAGCTGTAAGGAAAATATCTTATTCTTCTATAGAAGAGAAATAGGAATTAGTATACCAGTTGCCACTGGTCTTTGCTAATTAAAAGAAAAAAATTACAAGGGAACAGTTTTTGACCTTCATTAGGCTGCCTTTTTGCAACAATTAAAAAGTTTTAAAAATTTTCCTTCCTTGGTATTTCCTAGTCAATTTAGCAAAAACAAAATCACCCTTTTATAAAAAAACAAGGGAGGATAGATAATACTATGGAGTATAATAATACTAATACAATGATTAGTAAATGGGCTGTATTAAAGGAGACAGGGCTATGATTTCACAGAAAATTTGAAAAGTGCAAAAGGTTCTGAATCTAGAATTAATAAAACTTCCATTATATTTTTTTCAAATATTGTCCCCAGTCAATTTTCTGCTGTTGCAGAAAATAAAGTAGGTAATTTATGATTTTTGTAATGTTATAAATATAACACATACTTAGGGACCAAATTTTCAGAGTAGTTCCTTTAGATTTCCTCATGGAGGAAAGAAATCCAACATCAAACTACCACCCCCTCTCCAAAAATCCCCACCCTCTTGTTTTCATAAATAGGCTGAGGGTAGTGAAAAAATCTTACTTCTTGGCATCTTTGTTTCCTTTAAGAATTTCAGAATGATAATGCAACAAAAAATCACCAGAATTAACTTATCAAGTTTCTTGAGACCTCCTGTTATATAAATCAATCCTTTAAAATAGAGTAACATCTCAGCAAGTCTATATTAAAATGCCTCCTCCAATGTATTTTCTATTTCTATAAACACACTGCATCCTAAAACTGAAACCATCATCATGACACAAGTCTAGAGCAGAGTCCTGAAAGACAGGACAGGATTATCATCAGCTCACACCAATAATTGACTGTGTGCCAAAATGTTCTCTAGCCCTGACATCCACTGATGTGGAACTGTCCAAGTCTGTTACATTCTCCCCCTTTCTGAAACATCATGGCCACAGCCGGGCTGAAAATTGGAAATGGTTCCTCATCTGTATGAATACCTATTCTTAAGCCTGGTAAATGACTGGGAGATTGAAAACTGCTCTGCCAAAACCATGAGAGGGAATGCAGCTGAAGAGAAAAGCTGAATTCCAGTGCCTAGGAAAATTCTGTTGCTACATAATTTACTAGTACTTTATAATTGTAACTGCAATGTAAATGCAATGACTAGCAAGTCCTTGAGAAATGCTTAGAGACAGGCAAGAGAGTGGTAATATTTAGGCTTTTACACATGCAGACTGATGATGGACATTCGTATTAAGAAATGTTTCCTGTAAGGCATCAAAACCAACTGTCTCAGGGCAGCTATAACACCATATTTAACAAACAGCTCTTTTGTGTTAAACACCCTTGATGGGGCCATTTCCTTCTCTGCACATGAAACTTTAACAATATGGGAGCAATAATAAAAGGATACACTCATTTTGCACAACATCAGTTAACCAAGATAGATTATTATATTTGTACTTTAAGCCTGTAATTAGAAACCAAGACTGCTTTCACCAGGGTCAGTGAAAATTTCATCAGGACTGGTGCTCATTCTCAAGAAGATAAGAAGTGCTGTGGCATGAGCAGCTAAAATCCATCTGAAATTTTGCTGCCTGCCAAAATGGGAATCAGTTTGGATACTTCATTTGAATCAGCACTAGCCTCTGCTTGGTGGAACAGCAGCCACAGTGTGAGATGATATTGTGAAAAAACAACATAAAAATAATATTAACCACCACTAGATAATTAATCTGACATAGCTGATTGCACATTCTGAAGCCATTTAATTCTGGCACAGGAAGGATGTCAACATCATGACTTTTATATCTTAAAGACATTTATGAAATCACCTCTGATCTTATTTTCTCTTTGGTCTTCTCTAAATGTCATATTTTGCAGAACTCCATATTAGCAAAATAATATAAGCAATTTTAAACAAATGATATAATTTTATTGACATTTGACCAATTAAAGTACATTTGTAATCAATGTTGGAAAAAGAGCTTTAAGTAACATGACATATCTCCAACTAATACTTTTTTAATCCTTGGTCTTAAAATATTTACTACATAAATGACAAGCAGGGTCAAAGCAAATTGCACTTTATAAACTCAAGTTTAAGACATCAAACAAGAATTCATCAACCCAATATAAATGAAAATGCTTAACTTCAGTTTGCTCCATCCCTGGTCTACCCTATGGAGATAAGAAGGGAAGACTGCAATTTTAATTGGTCCAATAAAGTCAGCTTGTGTTATGGTAAAGGAACATAAAAGCTAGATCAAAGGCAGCCTGCCTAACGGGCCTGTCAATACCAACACTGAGAGAGGAGCCGCAGCCCCCTGCAGCAGAGCAGTCAACACCAGGAATGCAGGTTGCCATATGCAAGGCAATCTTTAGGCACTTCTGTTTATTGGTTTGCTAAAACCTTCATCAACTCAAGTTACATCAATGTTAAGCACTCTTTATAGACATAGGAAAAAGCAGAATCTATGGTAAGAGTGGAGAGAAAAACAAATATCATTCCTTTCCTTGTGTGTAAATGTTGAAATGGAGTTTCCAGCTTTCTTTGCCATAAATTCTTCCTTTCATTTTTTAATCAGGTTCTGAAGGATTTTATTACACTTTGTGCTATCTGCTGGTTCTGTCTTGTTTTATAATGATTTATAAGTGAAATTTAAAAACAAAGTAAGATGGCAATATATCCCTGGCAGGTAAGTAGGAAAAGGAGTGTATTTGAACACCACAAATGTTTCCTTCATTCTGAAATAAAGAGAAGGGTTTGTACATGATGTACCTCTTCATGTCTTTCAGTGAGGTCATCTCCTTATTGCCTAAATCTTGTTTCTAAGAACAAATTTGGCTCTGAACTTGAAAGTAGACCTGCCTGTAAACTGCAGAGGTACTCTGAATCAGCTCTGGAAATCTCCCTGCTGTGGGAGTCTCTGCATCCACATACCTAAAGAATGTGTAAAATCTCTGTACCCAAAGCATGGCAGCACCTCATAACACTGATATAGAAGTACTGCAGTTTTCATTTTACTGGTGGGCAAAATATTTTCACAGAAACTACTTTCTCCTAGGTCAGGGAGGAATTCTGCCATAGAGCAGTAAAGCAAAACTAAACTGTGAACATCTCAGGTGAACAATGTTGCTAATGAATTTGTAAAAATGGCTGAACCTTGTGTGCACTCAACATAGATTAGCTTCTTGGAACCTGTCTTCCATATGACAAAACTAAGTCCAGCTTGAGATGTGAGGAATGCAGCCAGACTCCTAAGGCTTTGTCTCTACTGGTAAATAAAGCCAGGCCAGAAATCAGCCTCAAACACTGGGCCCATTGTTGTCCTCCTCAATTCATTATAGCCTTGCTCCTACATCTGTTTTGGACTACCCAAAGCAGATTTCTACATGATATATCTTCTCCCAAGAGAACTAGCCCTGAGCATCTACACTGACTAGACCAATCCACAGCTGTCTTTGACTTAACATTTAGACAAAGCCTCAGTGAGCAGTTCCAGCTTGATAAACAGCTTTTCAATCTGTAAGATAATAAGGACACAAGTTTGAGGATTGTCTCTTCCCTGTCCTAAAGTCCCCAAATACAACAAAATGCTTGATTCTATTATAAGTCCCTTCGGTATTAACAGAGTCTCCTTGAATACTTCTCACCTACAAATATATACATTTCTCTGCTTCAAAATACATTTAGTTCTTTTCCATTAAGAAAAATTTAACAGTCACATTCCAAAGCTCTTCTTATATGGTTTCAGCAGTCATGTCCCATGCTTGATTGCTGTTCAAGTGTCTGCTGTAAACAGTTGCAGCATGATTAGCAAAGAGCCCTTTCCACTCCCCAGTCCAGAAGACATGCTACAGCCCCTGCAAGGCTGCAGCCTACAGGTATACCATCCCCACATTCCACTTCATTGCAAAGCAAAGCCGTGCTCGCAGTCTTGGTAGGAGCAAGAGCAAATTCTAATCAAAGGACAATCTGGGTAATTAGTAGGTTAGGATTTCAGCCTGAACCAAAGATGCAAGAGAAAAGAGTGAATGCGGCCTTATAAAGCTCAAAATATGGAAAAGTCTGGTAAAGCAACCAGAAGGAGAAGCAATAAGCTCTTACTTTGTGTGAGAAACTAGGAATTATTTGTAGAATACATATTTATGTCTATTTCAGAGACAGTTTGTGCAGTTCTCTCAGAGCTCCAGATTAGCTCCTTTTAGGAAAAAAGACTGTGCTTGGTCTGGCATCACTGCCTTTTTTTTTTAATTATTTTAATGAATACAGTTGCAGCGAAGCCTCCATCATAACACAACAATGACATCAAATGAGAACAATAAGGAAAATCCAGAAGAGTGAGTGAAGCATACAAATATCATTCTGGTTTGTTTTGAAGTGACACCATTATTTAGTCACTGAAAACCTACAAGGTGAAACTACCAAAAGGCTAGAACAACAAAACAGGCACAGTGTTCAGAATTACCAAATGCAGGCCAAAAAAATAAAAGAGTGGAGCAAAGGGAACCAACAACAGATGAACGTAAAGCAAAACCAAACCTCATGAATAAGTTGTTCCAGTGTGCAGAGTCCTAAGTGCTTGAGCCAGCTTCAGCTAAAGTACACAAACAGAGCAGTCATTGGAGTTCTTCAACAGTCAAGTCACTTGGAAAAACACAAGCAGCTATAAATCAAACAAGCCACGTACTTGTGGGCATATTTCACATAGAGGGTGCATTGAGATAGACCTGCAAGGACATGATTACAATAGCCAAGAAACTGAGCTTTTTTTTTTTTAAATGTTTGGAAAGCACCTAGAACTTTTCAATTGCTACCCAAAAACATGTAGTTACAATAATAACTGCAAACGTGTAAAGATTGAAAATGAATGCCAAGATAAAAAAAAGGGAAAAAAAGAGGAGTTAGCAGATATGAGGCACTGGTCATGGCACATAAGTATGTAATGCTGGAACACACTGAAAATCAAATCAAATTTTTATTTCTATAGGCTGTCACATTGGTACATAAATACGGAACGAACAGTGACAGGCTCATTTCCACTTCTGGGTTGTGAGTGTTGATAGCTGTATGGTTCTGATGGATAACTGCAGATATAGGATAAGAAAGTAGGGAAAAATAATTACTACAAAATAACACATGGTAGTCCCCAGAATAGCGTATTAACGTGAAAAGAAAACTTGGCAGGACACATTCCCATAACTATGAAAACAAGGCAGATATCAGCAGACTCTTCTATCGTGGTACTGTTTAGAAAAAAAGGCTATACTGTATTGATTAAATTCAAAACCAGAGGGACAAAGATGACAAATGAAAGAGCTACATGTATTAAAAAGATAATATAATTATTCAGAGTTGTGTTAAAGTATTTTCTCCATTGTCCACAAAGTCATTAATTCTTCCCAGGCACAGCAATGAAAACCCTCCAGGAAGCTAAAACTGAGAAAAGTGCTGTTCTGAATTACAAATGTCCTTCCTACCTACCACCTGAGCTCTGCTTCTGACCACAGCCTAAACTAAAGGGCTGCAAATTAATACATGTAGAGGCAACTTTCATTCTAGCACGAGGTAGAAGTCTCACCTACTTTGTTACAAAACATTATACTCCTATCACTTGTAGTTTTGCACAGCAGTGGCTGTGGCATTTACAGCACTCACATCACAGATGGGAAATGTGTGTCTAACTCCTTGTTCAGACTAAGAGGATTTAAACCTTCATCTTTCACCTCCAAGGCACCTGCACCAATTTTTAGACTAGACACGCTCTATCTTGTCCTTAGTCATCCACTGAAATAAAGAGTTGAAATCCTGTCATATTTAATTTAGTAAAAGCATTTCAACTGAATCCTTGCAGCCAGGGCATCACCCAAATTGGCTGCAGCTTAGAAGTCCCAAAAAAAAAAAAAAAAAGTGGAAGCTTCAGCCAAAGCAACTAAACAAAGCTAATTTAATTTTTTTAATTAAAACTAAAATGCTCTGATCTATATTATGTCATGCAGGGAGATGCCACCAAATTGGAGTATGGAACCTTCAGTTCATTCAAAACGTTTTCTTCTTAGGGCTGAGCTGTGGAGGTTGCACATCAAGATTTTAGAAGAAATCATGCCAAAACTATCACTAAAATGCCGTACTTAATAACCCTCATCCGTGCCCATTCCTCCAGATCACAATGCTCTATCAAATCACCAACTTTGATCACTGAACTCTATTGCTTATTCCTATCAAGGCATGACATATACAGCATGATAGACAAAAAAAATCCCAGTACTTTTCTCATTTGTCATTCATATTTTTAATCTGTTCACAGAACAGTAACTGTGGTCTGTGAGTCACAATAGCAACACAAACATCCATGCCATCAACACTTCTAGGTATGCCATTTCATGAAACCACTTCTTTAGAAATCTGAATAGGCAATGCTTGGCAAATGCTTGGACAGCTGGGGGGAAAATTGATGTGTTCTAGAAAGCATTGTTTGTAATTCAAAGAAAGAAGCTTGGATATTTGTCTTTGAAAAAAGTGAGCATTTGTTGTAATGTGATGTTTCCAACAAGAATGGGTGCAATTTTTAATATAGTTTTAGAGTCCATTTTCTCTCCTCATTCTGGACATTTCCACAAAAGTTGAAGACTTCAATCTGACTCCACCAGAAAAGTCTAATTTCTGAATTACAGCCAGAAAACTCATATGAGTTTGCCAAAAAAATAGAAAATTATCTTTATAGTCCAAATATAACAGAAACTATGAGGTAAGTTCTGATAAATCCTATTACATGATCTCAAGTGAACTCTGGGTAATATGTAGAGGTTATGCTCATGCTTGTTTTTTTTTTATAAGAAATAATTTGTAGTAAATATTGCTTATGTGAATGAGTTTCTTTACTATGATCAAAGCACACAATAGCAGTGATGTTACTACACTGTTCCTTTTACTCTTACCCTTCCATATCTTTTCTTTATCCATGAAAACAGCATACACTTCATTTCTGTTTCACTTTAACAAAACCCAGGCTTAACCCCAATTGTTGTCATGTGCCTTCACTTCAGTTGGTACTGATTTTGTTTTTCTTGGATCCAACAATATCTAGGCATACTGAAACATAGCTTATTTCATGTCAAAATATATTGTGCTACACATACTAGTTGATCAGGAGTTGCTTTCTCTAAACACTGAAAAGATTTCCTCTTGTTGTTTCAGGATACTTCTAAAATGCGTCTCTGAGCTTAGGGCTAGAGTTTGATTAATGCATGATTTCCTCTTTAAAATTAGAAACAGGAATCATGAGTGATGGTTAATAATTTTCATTTGCTCTTCTGCTCTGTTTTCCAAGCAGTCTAATTAAGGCCTGGTTCCCAAGCTTGATTAGGCTTCTTTTACATCTGACTGCAGTTTGCAGATAGTGCTTCCAGGCAGGAACTCATGCTTATTTGCAGTAAATGGAAACAATCTGGGAAGGAACAAGAAGATTGTTTTGGGTTGTTTTCTTTCCCCCTCCTTTAATTAGAGAAATTGTAACGTCTCTTGCCGGAATCAACAACATCATTTAACTATAAATGTCAGAAGTGGAGACACAGTAATGAGGCCCCAAGTCACATTTGCTGAACGGCATGTTGCAGTCATGCCATTAGAAACAACTGTTTTACACTTTTACCCAGTCTGTGGGATTGCAGGGCACTCAGTCTGTGCTGTCTGAACTTCACATGTACCATGGAAGCTGTAAAAGATCTGTACAAACATCCAAGTTAGTCATTAGTTCTCTGACCTGGTGCCTCCTGAGGATGCTGAGCACTACTGCGTCCTAGCAGTGGGGAAGGTGTCTCTCCTGCTGACTAACACCTATCCCAACAGAAACTCCTAAAACAAGTTCCTGTGTTACTACCATGTGATACATGAGGCTACATGTGGTACACAACTGTGTTTCAATTACGGCTCAGTCCTCAGAGAGAGTTTCTCCTCCCCACTGTAAAGGGACAGGACACATCCATTTGCTGATTCCATGGACTTGTCCTTTTTCTCTGCAGTGACATGGTTCTCAATCAGGTGATCCTTCCCATCAGCCAGTCTTTTCAGAATGTGGAGTCTCTTTGTTCCCTGCATTCCCCTGACTCCCTCAGGGTGTAATGCTCCCAGTACTTTCTTCTTAATCCTGTATGGGGTTGTTTCATTGTGTTTTGTAATGTAGTATCTTAAGATAGGTGCTATAAGTTGACTCAGTGAAAAAGAGTTAATATAAGTACATTTATTTTCCCCTAAAGGTACGTGTTTAAAGGATAAATGCACTTTAAAATAGTTCTATTGGTCACTATGCCTTAAAGGTATTATTAGCAAAGGAAAAGCCCACAATTTGCAGATGTTAGATGTGTGATTCAGCATCTCTTACGACTAGTTATAGCTTCATGCTGCAAATCTAATGAGCTTTTGACAGAAATGAAATTAAGCACTGTCAGCATTAAGTGGATGTAGATGGCACGAACACCGTCCATTTATGTTACCTAAAGGGGCTGTTTGCACAGAAAGATCTAGATGATATTCTTTCCACTGATAAAAGCAGGTTCTGAGGCATCACATCACAGAGGCAGTTCAATTCATGTTTTCAGCTTCTATAGTCTTCTACCACATGAAGTATAGAGCAAAATAAAATGAGATTTTAGGACCCTTATTTTAGATATGGAGCTTCGGCTTCTAATTAATTTGTCTGACCACTTTCCCTCTACTACTATTACACACAGTTCTAATGAAAGAGGAAAACCTTAGGTTTCCCACTTTCATCCTGAAGCTGCTGGTAAGAGTAGTCCCAGAGAAAGAGGAAAATCAGAACCCTGTTTCCCATGCAGTTTGTACATTTGATCCAGTAGGACAAGCCATAAGCCAGGACACAGGACAGTACTGACTGAAGTGTCGCAGACAACTTTTATGAAAAATTCTTTCCTTAGGATTTTTCCTGCTGAGAAGCTGAGAGGCCTCAGGAACAAAATGTAAACATTGATTATCTGCTGCTGTGGAATGCAACAGGTGCATCTGTGATAGGTCCATGTTGGATGTTTGTAATTAATGGCCAATCACAGCCCAGCTGCCTCGGACACAGAGCCCGAGCCACAAACCTTTGTTATCATTCTTTGCTATTGTATTCTTAGCTAGCCTTCTGATGAAATCTTTTCTTCTATTCTTTTAGTATAGTTTTAATGTAATATATATCATAAAATAATAAATCAAGTCTTCTGAAACATGGAGTCAGATCCTCGTCTCTTCCCCAATCCAAAAACCCCTGTGAACACTGTCACACTGAAGGAGCAAACTCTCCTTTCTTCTTTACAGGATACAGACTAAGCTACTTCTTAGTTTTCATCTCCCATTGTCTGAACTGAACTCAGGGCTGATGAATGAGGAAGGTTTAAGTGTATCTAAGAGATGAAGCCTCTTGACTTCAGTGAAGCATAAATGGAATATGAATTACACAGTTGGGCACCCAGTTTTCTCTCCCAGGTGAAGGTCACACTCAGGGACAGTTTCTTTCTCTAGGACAAAGAAGAATAGAATAGAATAGAATAGAATAGAATAGAATAGAATAGAATAGAATAGAATAGAATAGAATAGAATAGAACATCTGAGGTGGAAGGGATCCACAATGATCATTGAAGTCCAGTTCCTGGCCCTGCACAGGACCAGGTGTTATTACATTTCTAAGAATCTCTAAAGCTTACATACTGTTTGTGAGAGAGAAATAGGAGGTAGGTGCCTGAAATCTGCCAAAGTTGTATGTTGAACAGAATTCAGACACTCCAAGCATGCCCCCAAATATCTATAAATGCAGACTGGCTATGAAGTATCAGTATTACCTTAAACTCAATTTCCTTTTTCTTTATTTATATTTTTTGCTTAAATTCTCTTTTAATAAATAAATACATACTGTTTAAATTTATTTCTATTAAAAGTGCAATGAAATTTGTTTTTACAGATATGAAAACTATAGAGCTATTTCACTGTGTTTTTGCATAGAAGAACAAATTTTATTACGTCTTCATATTTATCAACTTATTTTGGTTAAAGAACAACATGACTACCATGACAGGGCAATATTTTAGAGAGGAGAACAAATGAAATAGGAAATTAAGTTCTTCTTGTACTGGAAGGGGAAATTAAATGAAAAAGCAGTTGTTAAACATTTTGGGTGACTTGCTGAAAGATTAATAAATTATGTTATTGTGTTCAGAACTTACATTTGCCATCTTAGTGTCTAAGTGGTTTTCCAGCTAAAACTTTGGAGTAAATAACCCTTCTGACTTTTGAATGACTCAAACACATAAGTTCTAAGCAACAAAGGTAATACATACTTTGTCAGTGCACATCATACACTTAAGTCTTCTCTCCAAAAGACACAAATTCAAGATTACATTTTATGCTTTGTTATTAGTCTACTTCATTCTCTTTATGTCACTAAGCCATAAGTTGGAAATGCTTGTTATATCTGGAAGAAGACTATGTTCCTAGTTATTTTTGGTCCTTTGATATGAAAGGACTTATTCATTTAAACTAAGTATTTTATCATAGAGCTTGGAACATCAGTTAGGATTGGTACTGGGGTGAGGCTGGTAATTTTGCTTCTTATTAAAGTTTCCCAACACTTCTCATTATAAAGCCTGTTTTTCAGCTGCATATCGCTTTGCCAAACCTTAAATGTTTGGGCTGAAATTTTCCATGCCAGGTGTCTGCCTGAGGCAGAAATATTTCAGGAAGTTTCATCCAAAATGGTACAGCTGTTTCTGAGAATGAGGTTAAAGAAAATTTGTTCTTTACTAATGTTGAAAAAATACTGGCAACCTTTTCCTGGAGAAGTCCAAGTGGTTTTTATGCGGAAAGTAAAAGTTTGAAGTTTGGGGTGACAAGAAAATGGAGAGGGGGAAGCTGACTTTCTGTCTGTGATGTATGTCTGCATAGAAACTTTTGCATTTAAAATTTTTAAGAGTCAACTTTTTTAACATATTCAGCAGGGAATTGTAGGCTCAGTGTCTTGGACTCTAATCTCTGCTGAAGTGCCTTTACTTGTTTCTAATTCACACTTTCTGTGACTAAATGTAGCCAACAGGAAACATTACAGAAAGACTTATGAAGCACTCTAGGCTAGGTAAAGCAGAGCTTAAATTCAGGCATTATGTTCCATGACCATAATGGAGGGGGTCCTCACTGGATGTGGCACAGCTCCTCTTTATACTTTCTGCTCATCCAAATGGACTTTCCTGAGGGAAGAAAACTAGAACTGAGGGAAGAAAACTAGAACTACAGGGGACAGCTTGAGTCTCCCTGGTGACTGTTTCTTCCATCCATGCAAGATGTGGATACAGGAAGGGGCACTGAAAAAATTTTGGTGCTGGTAACTTGGACATGGAAAGCAGGAGCAGCTGGGGCTGTGTGTGGACACCCAGGTACACACTGGCAAGCCACTGGGTGAGGAAAACAGACCTGCCATGGAACCTGGGAGGGGATGTGGAGGTGTGGAAAGAAGGCGATATGGGGATGGAATCCATGCAAAAAGCAAGGTAAAGAGAACTACAGGAGAAATGTGGCAAAATTGGGAGGAATAGGGTGAGGGGAAAAAAAAAGGAAATGGAAACAGAATACAATAAGAGCAGGGAAAGAAACTTGCTGAAGGGAAGGACTTAGCAGGAGAGCTGAAAGACTCATTCTGAACATGGAGAACAGAAGAGGTGAGTGATGGAGATTAAGTATAGAGACAGGCCTGGAACAAAGGGAATCTTGGACTAGATGCCAAAAGCAGAAAAGAAAGTGGCATACAGGCATGGCAAACCGCACCAAACTCAGAAGGAGATAGAAAGAAATGGGATAAAAAGAGCTGTAGGTGCTCAGGAGTGTTTTCTTCTGAAGGAAATCCAGGTCCAGCCTGCAGATGGACTGATGGCTACTGCATCAGTGTGACAGTAAAATTCAAAGAGACAGGACATAAACTAAAGTACCATCACACAACCAATCTACTTAATCGTTACTAATTACATTCCCTGAGAGTTTTGGTCTCAATGCAAGTCTTGCAGACCATTCCCAGTTTAGGGCTAGCACAAGCCACAGATTGCTCTCAGTTGTTGCTATATATGAAGGCAACCTCCACAGAGGTAAAAGAATATTTGGTTACATGGGCACAAATTGTGCCATGCACACACCCAGAACCAGAGGATGGGCCTTGGTTCACATTATTTACTAATATAGACGTTGCCTAAAGCTATAACTGTACTGCTGAATGAAAAAGGGCCAGGGAATGACTCAAGTACTGAACTGCTGATTGCTCATGCAGATTAAGAGTTAGCTCACTCACAGTCTCCATTTTGGACCACTAATCCTAAGAAATATCTACTTCAGAGTGGTCTTCAGTGGCATGAATGTGAGCAACTCTGTGTCACTTTGTCTAGGGCACAAATCAGCAAGCTCTTTTACTCAGTGCTTCTCAAAATGAGTCCACTGTCAAAAAATAAAATCAAACAAAAAGAAGACAGATGAGTACAATGGTCACACTGTCAGAATGTACCAAGTAAAAATAATTACTGTTTTACAGATTCAATATTATGGTCCTGTTTTGACTAAAGGAGTTGGATTAATATGAGAAAGGCTTATGAAAATAAGAAGTAAAAACAAGGGCAATCCTAAATGTACATTTTAACAGACAAAACTGAGGCTCTATTTTTGCTAGGAACAGAGGAAATCAAGGCACATATCAACAGGTATTGTGCAAGGACAAAGTATCCTTTCAGCCCTTGACAGCAAATTGCAGGTGACATACTGTCCCAGGTTTTGTAAATTGTGACCTTAAATTATTGCTAAGGATATCAACACCTGCTTAGCTGCTCTTGTATTAAATCCAGGCAGAAGCTGTCAGAACTTCATTGCAGTGTAGGCAGGCCTATGCAGGAACTGAGGAGTGGCCTGTGCAGGCTTTTATGGCATATTAAATCAGTGTGGAAAACGTTCAGCCCACACTCCTCTTTTTGCCCACTGATATGAAGTATGTTTGGCAGATCAAAGCTAATATTAGGGGATGAATACCAATGGTTTTTTTTAGTAGATTGGATCTCACAGACCTGGTGAAAAAATATATACTGTGTTCCTGAAAGCACAGGTACAGAAAAAAATGCCAGAGGGCATAGAGGAAATGATACATGTCAATACAAATAACTATCACTCTGGGTGAAATTCCAGTCCATGAACTTCATTAATTTGGTGGTAGCTTGCCAGACTGCAAATCCCACCAACAGAAATGTAATAAGCAATAAAACAGAGAATTCAGTCACTCTCTACTGAGCTTCTCTTCTTCTTTGTTTCCCCTATTCCTTTAAGCCACAGTGAACCTACATAACTTTATTCTCATCCTGAGCTGTTATCATGAAGTCTCACCATATACCATAAGGATAATAGACAAAATACACAACCTTTTGAAGATTTCAGCAATACTCAAAAAAAAAAAATTAATGCTACACTTAATACAGCTACCAGCCAAGATCAGTCATTCAAATATGTAAGTACAAAGCTATACACATTGTGATTCATGAAAGCCACACCAAACCTAGAATAAAATAATAGAAACATATGTGTATCTATTTAAAATTTGGTGCGAGCTAAGGCTCCCCACTGATCATCTCAGGGGGAAAATACATGCTGGCAGTTGGCAGAGTAAAAGGAAAGTCATGGAGGTTGAGAAAATAAATACATAAGTGTTGTTTAGATGATATGCAAAAGTCAGCTTGTTGTTCACTTGCTTTCCATGGCTTGCACTAGCAAGATAAGCAGGCTAACAACCACAGCATTAAATTAAACAGATATATCATGGTAATAATATAAATGTTTGAAATTTTACTTTGCCATAGCCCTAAAATAGATTCTTCATAATAGACTAAATGTATAACTTACTAAATATTTCCAGTCACCAGGTCCTGGCTGCTAAGACTTTCAAAGGAAAATTATTAATATTATCAAGAAAAACAACACAATAAAAGTTTCAAACAATAAGAACTTTTAAAAATCAGGCCATTTACCAAAGAGAAAAAGGACCTTGTGGTTCATTAGGTTCGTTTTCCTGCTGTTGCAGACATCCATATCATAGGATACCCTTCATGAACTTATGAAGTTGCATTTAAAGAATGTTGTTTGTTTATTCAGTTCTGGAGCTTCAGTATTCTAGCAGTTAAAAACTTTCCTCTGATTTGCACATATTTCTTGTTATTTTACATACATCTAGTTTTCATATGAACATTGGCCCTCATCATAACTTTTTGACTTTTTGACAATAAGCCTTTAAGACATTTAGAGACAGTAATGAAATCCTCATCCCAGTCTTCATTTCAGTAAGTTAAATACCATGTCTATTCAGTTTCCTTTCAGAAACTGCATTTCCCCAGCTATCTTGTCTTTCCTGCCTCCTTGTTTCAGCTTAACACATTTCTAAACATATGGATGGTCAAAACTGTAAGTAATGTGAAGGAGGCCCCACCAAAACCCCATCTGAGTCTGTATCTCTGATATATTTTATGTGTCATATGCCTTTTCCAGTACTGGATCACATTGCTGAGATTAATTGGCACATCCTGCCTTCCCTCTCGGGAAGACATCTTGCAGATTATAACAGGAATTATTAGAATCCTTTTCCTTCAGGTTTGTCAGTCTGTCAGCTCTGCCTGTATCATTTAACTGTGTTGCCAATGGCTCATTTTTTATCGGACTCACTTTATCAACAAAGCACAAATTAAAAGATTAAATAAAACCACTCTCAAGCATGATATTTCTTATACTTCTTGAGGTATACATTTTTGAGGTAAATACATTTTTTCCCTTTTCAACACTACAGGTTTAATTTCCTTAACTGATCCCTCCTCAAATTCTTAACTTTACTCCTTTCTCTCTGACAGTTTAACCACATCCTCCCTAACTTAGTCCACATACTACTGTTCTCATTCTTCTTCCCTGTTTCTTTCTGTGCACATTTCTGTTCTCTTATATACCTTTATCCATAGACTTGTATCTAAATTAGGTGTTGATTTTCTGCAATTCTATTTCAGCTTTTTCTCATTATTTTGATAGATATTGAACATATCTAGTTATCAATTCAGATATTTTACCCCAAGTTATTAATACTGAACAGTCACAGAATCACAGAACATCCAGAATTGGAAGGGACCCACAAGGATCAAGTCCAACTCCTGGACCTGCATTGGACAGCCCCAAGAATCATGTTTTTGAAAGTATTGTTCAAACACTTCTTGCACACTGTCAGGTTTGATGCTGTGACCACTTTCCTGAGGAGCCTGTTCCAGAGCTCAGCAACTCTCAGGGTGAAGAACATTTTCCTGATATCCAGCCTAAACCTCCCCTGACACAGTTTTGTGCCCTTCCCATGGGTCCTATCACTGGTCACCAGGAAGAAGGGATAGGTGCCTCCCCTGACCACCATGAGATTCCCCCACACAGCCCCCTCTTTCTCCAGGCTGAACAAACCAAGTGACCTCAGCCGCTCTTCATACAGCTTCTCCTTCACCATCCTAAAGGCTCTTCTCTCAATGATCTCTAATAGGTCTGTATCCTCATCTATGTTACTCTTTGTGAGGTGACCATCCTCGTCAAGAAACTGGCCAATGTAATCTCTGGACTGTCTTTTGCTATTAACATTCTTTTAAAAAGCTGTTTTTATTGTCCCCCACAATACTGGCCAGCTTCAACTTTAATTAAGCTCTGGCCACATGAATTTTCTCTGCACAGATTCGAACACCATCTAATCTCAAAAACTAGCCTTTTTATTCCTTGATCATCATTACTGTGGTGTTACAATGGGAAAGTAACAGGAATGTGAAAAGGTTGCCATTTTCTGAGCTAGGAACACAACTGGAGATCGTGAAAATAATGAAAAATTTCACCCTATCCCATACCTGACTACAGAAACTAGAATGCCTTAGCTATGCTACCTTTAAGCTATTCAGTACCATCTAGAGCTTTGTTTTAGGTTTGGGGTTGTTTTTTTTTTCCTTTTCTCATTTGGGGAATTATTTATTTACATATTTATTTATTGTTGGCTGTTTGGCTTTTGGCAATGTCTAGCTGGCAAATGTTGTCATTCTATTGGCGTTTCATCTGCTTAGATTTCATCTATGCAACAAACCAGTGAGCTATGCTACTCAGGAGGGGTTACCACTTTTTTTCTAGTGGCTACAGAAACACTCAACCATACTACATTTCAGTGGTAAACACAGCTGTAATCACTCTATTCTTTATCTAAGAAACAGGAATGTGGAATGAAATATAAAGTTATTAATACAGGATTAATTGTAGAAAATGTACAATGCAATGCAACATAATAATAAAGCAAAACAACCCCTAAAGAATACATTTAATCATTTCTATGTCTTCCAGTTTATGTGTGATCAGACTTACTTTCAAAATGAGCAAAAACATCATTCTTTGAGTTCAATCCCATATGCCAAATTTCAGTCCAGAATGATTTTTTTACAACTAAGTTATAAATTCCTGAAAACAGGGGGAAATAATGGAAACACTGACTACAATATCATAAATAAAAGCCTTCCTCTGAAGGATTTCCAAGATTTCCAGTTCATAAGAAGTTTAATGTTTCAATTGAGACTTACACCAAACTTCAAATAATGACATACTACAAATTTGTACTTTAAGCAGTACAAATAAAGTAAATTTATTCATGATGTATTACTGGTAACTGTTTATGTCCCAGAAGTGAAAAACACCAAGCTCAAAGACAGCATGATAGCCTATATCCTGTAAAACCACACATTTATTTCCAAAACTTCACTACAGCCAGAACTCAACCAATGCCATACTCTTACCAGTAAGAATGTTTCTATTGTAAAATAAATAGTGTCTTTTTCATATTACTGGGGATTTTTTGTGTGTGCATTTTGCATTTATTTTTTCTCCCATAAGATAATTTTGTATAAATTTATTCTTTTTTTCCCTTAGCCTCAACCCACAGAAACAGCTGTTCGATTTGTGTTTTCCTGTGTTTAAAGGACTGTACTTACTGAACAAATACAGTCATCATGTGGGACAACTTGTATACTTGTTTCTGTTCTGGAACTGCTCTTTTCTCTCAGGTTAAGTAGGGTACATGATCTAGTCACTAGTAACAGTTTTCTGAAATTTTTAATTTTCATCCACTACTGCAGGGCAGGCCTTAATGATTAGCATGCAGATGTCATTAGTTCTATTGATTTTCTGTTGAGTGGGAGTTAAATTTCTCTCTTGTTTTGGTAACATCTGAACCAATATTGTATTGATCCTATACTGTTAGCCCTCTGTGATTTGGTACCATTCACATTATGCCCTGCTACTCTTACCACTATCACACTACATTTGGTTCAACTAAAGTAAAAGTAATATGAAGAATTTGCAGCTTTGGACTTGAAAACAAAAACTCTGAACTATTCTGCCTTTGGCAAGACAGTGCTCAAATTTGTCTGTTGTAACAATAAGGCTGTTTTAAGGTGTCAGTAAAGAAAAGGCAACCCACAGCCCAGTTCCCCATACTGCATAGAAGTATTAAAGATGGAAAAGCTCTCTAAGACCATCAAATCTCACCATAAACCAGCACCACCATGTTCACCTCTAAGCTATGTTACCAAATGCCACAGCCACACGTGTTTTAAACACTTCCACCACTTTCCTGAGTATGCTGTTCAAATGCCTAACCACCTTTCACTGAAGAAACTTTTTCTAATGTCCAGTCTAAACTTCCCCTGACACAGCTTGAGGCCATTTCCTCTTGTCTTGTCACTTCTTTCTCCTTCTTCAAACACTCACCATGGAGAGAAAGCCAGTTAATTCTGAACATCTGTCCTTTACTACTGACAAGACAGGAAACCCAGAGCAACAAGATTCTAATCATGAGCACTTCAGCTAAATATCTAAAAAAGGTGGAGTGACCTTGAGCTCACTGAACTCAAGTGGGTGATTAGAGAGGCACTAGAGCAGCTTCCGAGGAGTGTCCCAACATTAAGAAGGTATTTCAACTCAGTGGTTAAACAAACCATGCTGGAATGCCAGCTGCCCTTTAGCTTCTCATTACTCTATCTTTCTCTATTTCCATTTCAAGCCCCCAAAAACATTCATACTGTCATGACTGATTGTCATTGTGAGAAAACTGACTATCCTTATGCTGAAAGGTGTTTCACAACAGCATATTTGGAAACCAAATGAAGTGGTCTGAATAGAAATCCAATGTACTTGGAGTCAGCTGGAGATTCCTTTTTTCCATATCTTTTCCTTTCAGCATTTCAAAATTAAATGTAACCATTTTCCCTTGAGATGTACAATGATTCTTTATTGTTATTCATTGCCTTTTATCAGGATGTTCAAGCAGTTTAAAGAAATCAGCATTTTCTAACATTCCTGAGGTGTGCAGGTAGGATTTTCAGAATTCTGGCAGATATCTTTCATGTTTATCACTAGAGGAGATGACCAAGTCAAAAACCCTATGTTTTTGACTTGGTCATCTGTCTTAGGTCATCACCAATATTGCAGAAGAACAGAACAAGATATGAATCTGTGCCTCCACTGTCACATTCACAGCTCAGTTTATTAAGGACCACATACCTTCATTGCAATTTAATCTAGTATTCTGTACAGCAAACCATAGCAACTGACACATGGCTCATATCCTATCCTTCCTTGCCTCCTGTTGGAGAAGTAATCCTCTGAAAAGAGATAGCAAAGACATCGGGGTGCTGTAATGTTTTAAGCTACAACAGCTAAATCTGCCAGTACTTAATCTCTCAGTGCCCACATTGAGTTTGGTGGGGTTTGGATTAGCCCTTAAATAAGGAAACTACAGTAAAGGGAATTTATTTCATCTCTCTGAGGTCACACAGAAGTTGATGTAAAGCAAAGGAAGAATCGCCAGAATAAGAAATTGCAAAGGTAGTAGTTAAGCAACCATTTACTTTCCAACTATATGAAGAAAACATTTTCTAAACAGTATAATATTTATACTGAAATGGTTAAAATTTTCTTTTTTTACTACACACAAAGGTAAACTTTGCCCCTTAGTTAATAGGATCACTAACAATTGAGTTAATCACAATATATGTCCCTTTTTTTTCAAACACAGAGAAGTTATGCGCAGCAAGGAAAGAGTAAAAATCACAGCTGATTTTGGCCAAAGCTTAAATTTCTAACTGAAAGCTGAAGCACTGAAACCTACCCTTTCACGAGAATTTATCTTCTGCAACAAAAGCAAAATTCTCCACTTTTAGCACTACGCCCTTCCCAAGTAATTTATAGAGTAAACATACCTTACTTTATTTCTACTTAAATATTTGCATTCAAAATATACTTATTTTATTCTAAATTAAGCCATATGCTGATGGTGATTAAGAAAAAATTCCTTCTCCAGCATTGAAATAGATGAAAGCAAACGTTCATGTATATAAATAACTGTAGAGTTGCTTTTTCTCCAGCTGATCATTTCTTCCTATGTAGATCTGCTGTTCTGCTTCTGAGAATATAACTTATTGACAACACTAAAGGGGAAAAAAAGAAAAGATATCTTTCAGCAAGAGCCTCCTCTTTGCCAAACATCTCAGGGTTTGTCTCCAAGGGCTTTAAAAGAAAGGAAAGAATGAACAACGGAAACCATAAAGCATGCATTACTGCTATCATCTAATTGCTGAATGAATAGCACAGTTGTTTAGTCTGATTGCACTAAGCTAGTTACCCACTGCAAGCCTCATTGACAAAAAGGGAATCTACACAAATTATAGGGAAATTCAAGCACTAAAGGAATGTTTTGGTTCAGAGGTTTGCAGGGACTATTGGCTTTGGTTCCTGGCATAGTTTGCCTTTGCCATATGAACTCTGTTGGGCTGGGTCAGCCCAAAGCTTTCCAAAAAGCCTGAGAAGAGGACAGACTTCCTTGTCATCTGTATCCCATAAATAAATTAAAGTGATGTTCTCCAGTTAGAGTTTGTTTCTTGGCAGGCTAATCGGCAATCAGAGAAAGAAAAGCTCTTCATTTGTGGACTCTAACTAAAGGAAGGAAGTTTTTGAATGTGTATTCACCAGAGACCAAAATATTAAAAAGTGGAAGAGGAAAAACATATGTTGCAGTCCCCCAAAAAATAAATGGATAAAAAAATTGCATTAGAAACATGCCCTCAGTTGACGATATTCTAAAACAAAGCATTCCTTTAAAAGGAGCAGGCAAAATAGTTTTACCACTACCACATTATTACAGCTTAAGAACAGGTTTTTCAGGCATTTTTTTTTTACGAATTTATACCCTCTATACAGAAATAGCAAAAAAATGAAACAATCTTAATATGCCAGGTTCCAGTTGCATTCCCCCTCTTAGCATATTGCAAAATGTATGTATGCAGAATGACAGGGATATGGATCACACTTCCCTGCTATTTTTATGACATCACAACCAATTGCAGCACATATGAGCAGTGACATGAGTAGATTCAGCACACTTTTCTGAGTACTCTATTTCAGTCAGAAAAGACATTGCAGCTCACAGCAGCTACATTTCTCCTTTTGCAGCCTACGGCAAAACTCCATCAGACTCTCTTTCCATGTAACTACCAGCACTCAGGCTCCTCTCCCACATACTCAGACTCTTTCTTTCAAATTGTCTTGCACTTCTTGTGTTACTGAGGTGAACTTTCTATAGCTATTAATTCCTTATTAGTTAAATAGCTAAATCTCTATGAAACCTTATTATACCCAGCAAAATAAACAGATCTCCTTTTTTTTTCTTTTTTTTTTTTTTTTTCCTGCACTGAATGATTACAAAATAAAATTAAAGTAGGAAAATGGTAAGAGGATGCAGTTAGAGGCAGCATTTTTCTAGATGGACTTCTGGGATTCTCTGATATTTGTAGAAAGCCTTAACACTCTGCCCCGAAATCACACAATTCCCTGTTCTGGGGACAGCCTGTGCCTGGCACAGCTGGTGTGGGACTCTACTCTCCATTGTCCAGACCAGAGATACCTGTGTTACTGAAGCTGCAGAGTGGCAGGTGACACAGGAACTTCACTAAGTTCACATGAGTCACACAAAACAAATATCAGAAACGCTTAATGGTTATTGACTAATAATGCATAATAAAAAAAAATCTTCTTCTAGCATGACTTCCTGTGTCTGGAAAATGAGTATAAGCTTTGCCAGTGAAAGACCTGTTTAGCTGCAGCTCCAGAATAGCCAAGTAGCCACATCAACAAGCCATTCTAAATACCAGCAAGCTTTGAGAGCTGTTTTGACATCTCTATCAACCACTGTAACATACCTCTAGGGATAAGTATTATTTGAATATTAGCTGCATTGTATTTGGAAATGCTTTATCATCTTAAATTTGGAGCCTCTTTAAACTACATTATAAAATGCATTAAAGAAAACTGAGAATTAAATTAAATCAAATTTAGATCCTATTAAATTCAAGTTAATGGAAAATGCACTACTGGCTTTACGCAGATCCCAAGGAGACCGCAGATGTCTCATTTTCTTTCCAAACACTATTGTTAAAATCTAGTTTCTCTTTATTCCCACAAACCAGAAAAAAACAATCAAAATATAATGATTATAACCAGGAACTGACTTTATGAACACAATGAATATACAACTACAGAGTTTTACTTTCCTATGTTTCTATTCACTGTTTTTTGCAGGTATATTCATGTCAGTTCTCCCCTCTATATCCAGTTGAGACAACTCTAATTTAAATATTTATATCCACCAGAATCTTTCTATGTAAATTGTTTGTCTTTGAAATTACCTTGCTCATTCAAACAGAGTTTCAATGGGATAGGAAAGCATGGCTGTGAAGGGTCAGGTATGGAAATTGAAAGCAATTAATTGTAAGTTCTGCACATATTCTGCACTTAATGAGGAAGAATAAATAATTAATCTTAAGTTTTTGGCAAGATACAATCTAGGCAAGAGCTTAATGCATTTGAACCACTGCTCCTCATCTTGGAACAGGAAATTGGATTTCTGTTTCTCTCTGGCTGACACTGTGGAGTCAATAATATTTCTCAGGGAACTAAAAGAAGTGCTGGTGATGCTGATGTTTTCAAGGGAAGGGTCTGATGCAGACAATCATGGTTAGGATATATCTCCTGTGCTGCATGACATCATTTCCTCATGTGTATATTCTAACAGTTGCCTGACTTTATCCCTCAGCAGTTTGAGGTTAGCAGCTTCTTTAACATGCCCTGGTTCATGATCCCAAAAGTTTGAGGCTGAAAGAAAGGATGTTTTCTGAAGGGTTTTCTGTGCCTCTTACAGAAGCTCTGAGTAACATTTTGTACTGTCTTCAGGAAAGGCTGCTTGGTACCTTGGGATATATTTCTCAGTCTCAAAATCACTGGACCCTGCTAAAAACCTTTTGCTTAAAATCCTCTACCAAATATTGAACCACAGTGTTTGACTGAAGGTTAGTTTTACCTTCCCATGGTGAAAGCTTGCTTTAGCAAGGTCCAGTGATTTTGAGACTGAGAAATATATCCCAAGGTACCAGGCAGGCTTTCATGAAGACAGTACAAAATGTTACTCAGAGCTTCTGTAAGAGGCACAGAAACACAATGCTTTGCATCCACAGTGGCAGTAGAATTACTATTGCCTTACCCCTGGCAACCTGCCTCCCAAAAGAAAAGAGAGCAGAAAACTGCGTGTCTGTGGAAAGAGTGAGAGGTGGAGTTCTGGGGAATTCCATCATCTCTTTTGTCCTCCTGATAGCTCCTCTGGGATGGCTCCATCTCCTGAATCTCCTTCCTCCTCAACCTCCTGTTTATATGAATGTGCTACACAGGAATTAAGGAGGGAAAAAATCCCATGATGACTAGCAAGGAAAGGCTTCTAGGCTTGCACATAGTGGCAGGGATCACCATTGCCTCAACGCTTCATTTTGTGTGCCAGTCTGACTCTGCTATAGTACCCAACTTCAGTTTTTTCCTCCCCATGTTTGCATTCCCATTTTAATGGTGAATAAAATGCCTCTCAGAGTAACCAAAGTAGATCAGCAGCACAACCATGACAGAAGAAGAAACATCACTTCAGTCTCTATTACGTCACATAACGAAAAAGCCCCTTTTTTTACATGGACTGAGCGTCACATGAAAACACACTTTGGTAGAATACTAGGACTATCACCCCTTGCACATGATTTTACACACAAATATCCTTTCCAGTAAACCCTTTTGCTGTTCAAATTAATCTGAAAATCCTGAGTTATTACTTTGTAGTATACCATGTTTTGCAGAATACCGTATTTTCTAGAATATTCTCACATGATCTCACATTTCTCACATTTTTTTGTATAAAAAGGAACAATTACAGAGTATGTACAGTCCAGAATTTTCGCAGAACAAGGTTTCTAATTGCTAGCTGAGCTACAGAAAGGAATATATCAGTGACAATTTTGATAGTTAGTTAAGTGCTAGTCAAATTTATAAACTCTGGGACACAGACTTAAAAATCAATACATTAAACTTGATACTTTCCAAATCTTCAGAGAGCTTGTGCTTCTAGTTCTGTGTGAAAATTAAAGAGAAGACCTTATTAAGTTAAACATATCTTTTACCTAATGGTATTCATTCATATCTGTTAGTAAGATACTTAGTCTTTTTGTTGAGGCCTATGACCAAAAAACCCCAGCAGCATCACCTGAAAACAGCAAAAGAGTCAAAATTTCCTGTCTCAGCAGTTAAAGACCTAATTTTGACAGTCCATTTCTGAAGAGCAATGTGACTTGGGCATGTAAACTAATCTCTGGCACCTCCATTTTCTGACATGTTTAGTGTTATCTACTTCTAGACTCCTTTGAGACTTACAAACAACAAAAGGTGTAGCATGTATGTTAGTTATTATAGATTTAGATTTATAAATAGAATCACCAACAGAAAAATTCAAGTATTTTGGTTTTTCTAGTTAGTGCTTGTATTCCAACCTGAAATTATCCAGGGCCACATTTGTCCAAGATGGGATCTCATATTTTGCACATGAAAATGACTCCATGATGATAGATCAGATATATTTCATGTCCTAAATATGAAGAATTGCATTTATCTAACTGATTCAGCTCTCAGAGTTGAGTTTGGGAGTAACAAAGCCAATATAAACTTAGTTCATAGTTCAGTAATTAATTGTTTGGAAACAATTCATTGTAAATAGTTTTGTATTTATAGCTATTATGAAACAATGAAGATAAAATCTGAGAAGGCTCCAAGTGAAGCAGGAAGACGCTGCAAAGGATGTGCCATTGTCATTATTAATAAAGCTTCTGTCTGACTGCAGCACAAGGTGAGAGATTGGTATCAGCTGTGTCCCTGGAGGGATGAGACAATGCAGAGCTGTAGTGAGAAGAGTAAGACACCCTTCTGAGACAGCGTACGTGGAGGATGAAGCGTCTCCATGGTTCGTTCAGTTCCATTTGCACAAATGTCATGGCAAAAAATACCTTCACTGTTCATTTATAAAAACCCTGCACAGAATGTCTATAATTTTGTATGGATTCCCAGAACAGATCTTTTGGCCAAAATGTATTTTTTCATTGTCAGAAGAAATGCTTCGTTTCCTTGTACATTAACACCACAAGCTTGCATTGTGACTTCGTTAATGAAGGTAAGAATGCTTTTTCATGCAGATACACTGGACGATAAATTCTGAGTAATTTGCAATCCCTTCAAAAAACATCTACGACTGCATTAAAGAATGTTCTTATAGGACAAAACAACAATAAATAAACCAAAAATAGCAAGGCTGATGAGTATCTTTTCCTAATTTTCCAAAAATGGGAAGATAAGTGAAACTAAACCGGATGACAAAACCATTACTATTTCTGAGAATAAACTGCAGTCTAGCCCCAATATGTAGAAGCGGAAATTGCTATTGCTGTGAGTATACATTTTTTTACTCTTTGTATAAACAAGCCTTAAAGAGAGACAGGATGTGAGCACACCCATCCTCTGGTGAGTACACTAAATCATCATGCAATTTTTTTTTTGTTCTAGATCAATAAATCTCAAATTCTCTAGACAAATAAATACAATAGGGAGGCTAGAAATGAGCTCTTAGGGGTGGCAGTTTCTTAATCCAACACAGTACAGCCAAACCAGAAAAACTCACTGTTTGTTCAGTTGTTTCTCCAAGGTCACCCATGCTCTGTCTACTGTGTCAAAATAAGGAGAGATCTCTGGTTTTATTGGCACTAACTTGCACCCAGATTGGTAGAGTGTCATCCTTGCTATAGCACATGTATCTTGGAAAGGTTTGCATAGTTAGGGACAGAGCCAAAGAACTAGTGCAGACAATCAGGGGTTAATTTGAGATAGGATTGTTAAGGAATAACTGCTCTGAATATGTAATAATAATGATTATAAACAAAAAAGGAACTAATCATTTGATGTGTGCTTTGTCTATAAATACCAATCCAATAAAGTCATGTTTCAAAGGCTAAAACAAGCCTGATTTATCAGTCTTCTATACAACCCTCTCACAGAAGCCTATAATTCCCTGAAATATAAATATTTATACATAAATATATAGATACATGTATTGACTTGCAACAAAGCATTCAGTTCTTCAATTTTGGCAATCCTTTGTTTGGCTGGAAAGAAGTAATGTTTGTTCTTCTGAAAGTACATGCTAAAGATAAAGTATGGTACAAAAACTGACAACATCTACATGAGAAAAAGATTTGAAAGGGCAATTTTCTTAAAAAGAGCATATGGAAATATGCTGTTTGTACAGACTATAATGTGTATTGCAGTGTACATCTTATTTGAGTTTTTCCATTGCAAGGTACCTTCTCTTCCCATTTGACATACTTAACTTATAATTTACAGAAAACATACTTATCAATATCTTACGTGACATTCAAACAAGAATTACTATATCAAAATTCTTGATTAGCATGGCAGGGGCTGTCTCATATGACAGGTTATAAAAAATCCTAGTATCTTGTCTTATTCTGCTCTCCTATTCCTGTGCCTCCTTCTCCTTAAATTATCAGTTATTATCATCAATCATCTTGCCTTCACTATGCTTCCAAAGTCCCCATTCCTGTGGTTCATCCTCCCTACTGCACACTCAGTCTTCCTGGGGCCAAATTCACTTCCCCCCCTTCTCTTGCACTTCTCCAAGACATCCCAAACTCCCTCCTCCCTACACACCATCACAGCCCAGTCAGCTCTTTAATCCCTTCTTTCCCAACTCTCAGCCTTTAATTGACCTTCCTATAGGAACTGTTGCCAGCCACCACTTCCCCTTCGCTCTCCTTCTCTGCCTCTTTTGCTGGTCAATCTGGGTGAGAGAGGAGGAGCAGGAGATGAAAATGGGAGACAGCCTGTCTCCCTGCCAGGTGGCCGTGTGGAGGCACGGGGCTGTGTGGTGCCGGCGGTGGGGGCTGGAAATCTGCTGAACACATGAGAAGCTGGGAACACTCGAGAAAGGAGGAGATCAAGAAGGGGGCCAAATGTAGACATCATCAGTGCACACCATTTGGCAAACTCGTAGATGCTAAAAATTGAAAAGCAGGGGGAGGAAGCTAAGTTCCTGCTAAGTCATCTTGTGCAAAATATGTGTCAATCACCGCCTGATTCTAAATCACTACCTGATCCTAACAGTAGCATTTTGGAGCTTTGCATTTAGTTCTCCATACTCCAAGAGAACCCAGGCCCATGAAATAAGCATATTCTTATAATAATATATATACATTTACTTTAATACATTGTGGTTAGCTCTTAAAATTTCTGAAAAGTTTTTTACCTACCTGTCACTGAAAATTACACTGTGTCCTTTTCCTCTAACTGAAACATAACAGGCCTAAGAGGATTGAGAGTCAGTTTTCAGGTTTATTTATTATTCTTTTTGATGAGAGGTGGTTTGAAATGAAATAACTTCTGACAAGCTCTTTCCTTTTCATTTGTTCTTATTTGGTGAGGGTGAGGGAGTTGGGGGGGGTGAAATCTGCATCAGTAGATTTTGTTTTGACAGCAAAAACTCTTTCCCCAAATGAAAAAGAAGGATGATGGAAATAAAGATAGTCTCACACGTGTGGACAGACCATACAGTTATCAAGAATTATTCCATATGCAGAAGTAACATATCAATGAGCTAATTTGTTAACTGGCACCCAGTCAAACCTCGGAGCCACCCAAGGTAGGAAAAAATATAACGAGCTTGTGGATTCTTAGGCAATCTTGCTTTGTTTTTCTTTCAATCAGAGGAAAGTCCTTTCAAAACCACTTCATTTGTCTGCTACATGTATTCATATTCTCTTTTATATTCATTTAGTTGCATAGCAAAGAATTTTATGCTCAGCCATAGCAAAACGGGTATAGACAAGCTCAGCAGGACTTTCCATGTTGTGCTGTCAACACTGCACAATGCCAGCCCTTTTTAAAATACAAACTTTATGCAGAAAAAAGTTCTGACTTTTGGATCAATTGATAGCTAGTGATATCACCTGAATTGCAACCTTTACATTACTTTATAAGGTTGATGGCTTGCAGAAACACTGATTCTGGGGTTGGAAGTACCATGAATATAAATGTGTGAAATACATTAATTTCTATCAATTATTAATCCCAGAGCTATGATTTTGAGATATTCTTATATATTTTAATTAAATACTTTTGAACCTATCACATCCTTCCACATACTTCTCCTTAGATAGGTAATTGTTTGACACAGATGATTAATTCAGTAATATACAGATACAAAAAAAAATTCTTGAGTGTGAAATCCTGAAGGATATGATTTGCTGCGCAGCACCTTTGTCAAAAAGGGTTTATTTCTCAACATTCCCTAAATATTTTCTGAAATAAAAAACTCAAAACCAAAATAATATATAATTTGGCCAAAGTGTAACTCTTTTGCACAAAAGAATAGATCACTCCTCCCATTTACACTAAAGTAAGAGATTTGCCATGATGTTCAAAAGACCTTTGGTGGATTGTTGGTGAATATATTTGTGATTGCTGTGTGCTTGCTACTGAAGAGCACTTGCAGCTCAAAAATGTTCCTCATAATATTTACTGCCCAGCATGTGCTCATAAGTGTCAGTAAGAAAACCTTTTCTGCTATCACAGGTACAAATTAATTCTTGATTACCATCTAAGTACAAAAATGAAAAGGAACTATGCACATTAGATAACATAACATTTGAAAAGGTCAGTAGAAAATACAAAGAATGGTAAACTTCAAAAAAAAAGCAGCTGAACCTTAGACTAAGTATGACTGTAAGAGACAGGTTAAGTCCTACAGCCATAGGATACCAAAAATAAACAGATGCTGCTCAAAGCCTGGTTTGAATGGACTGAGTAGCCTTATCCCCTCTGTAGTGGATAAACATTCCCCCCTCTCTGAAGGAAAATATGTGTAATTTCAAGCAAAGAAATTCTGAGATTCTGGAGAAAGACATTTTCCTAAAACATTGTAAGGGTGGTAATACCTGTGAATGCTTTCCATTGTATATCCCAGTGCCATGAATGACTACACAAACAGGAAATTGCTGAGGACAGGTAATGCTACCATGTGTACTTTTCCTTTCCCAAAAGAACTATGGAAACTATCCTGTCCATTACATAGACCCCATATCAATATTTATGTTTCTCACAATAATACATAGTTTTCTTATGCCAATGCATAATTTTAAGATCACTGATTGCAAGAGCTTACTAGGCCACTTTCCCGACGTTCACAAAGCACAATTACATCCATCAAAGATGTGTTTCTCAACTTTCTTTAAAAGGAAATAAAATAATTTTAAACTTTGAGATGTATGATCTGCCTCTAAATCAAATTTGCTTGATTAAAAATAACTGGATGCTGTAAAATTCCTACATCTTAAGTTGAAAACTTAATTGTTGCATTTTACGTTTCTAATAGAAATTAGTATAAGGCAAGGTATTGAAATATATTTGAAACTTTTTCTTCTGCACACACTTGTGCTGGCTAAGCCATGCTAGTGAAAAAATCATACAGACATGAACAAGAAGTATGAAAAGGAACTTAACTCTGTTGGGGTTTTTTTTTAATTCAGATCAAAATTTCAAACAATGACAAAAACAAACAAAATCAAAGTATAGCTAATACTAAAACCCCCACAAATCCAAAAAACCAAGAACAGAATTTATTATTTCTATAAAACAGAAGATCACAGACATTTGGAGCTTTGGATGTGCCGGATGGAGGAAATATAACAGGGCAGATGGAAATTTGGACAGGCTAGATTTTGAAGCTGACATTTGATGAGGTGAAGTCACTGAGAAACAGAATTGTCATGATAAGTCTCATAATATCACATGCTAACCCAAACCCAGTGTCTATGTCTATACTGATAAATAAAACAGGGCCAGAGACAAAAACAAAATGCGACTGTTTTTGGAGGTAGTCCCTGGAACAAATTAGACCCAGAAATCTGCCACATATTGACTCAGAAACAGTTGTTTGGAGAGATCCTCCAAGAGCCTGGGACTGAGCCAATAGTTAAGCAGTGTCTACAATAAAGTACCCAAAACTCTACTTCCCTCCCTTCCTTTATTTAGTACACAATGGCAATTTGTACCATCTACCCAAATATTGCTAATGGTGGGAAGGGGTTATAATATATCATCCCTAGTATATAGATACAATGGAGTCTAATGAAGGATTTCTTTGAGATTCTAGAGCCTAGAGGACAGTGCTATGTTATAGACAGCTTCAGCTGTCATTTCTGTTGGTTGCTGTTGATGCAGCAAATGATGCAGGATGGCTATGCACTTAAAGTCAAGATCTCCTGGAGCCTTCTGGCCAAACCTTGTGCATGTTAGTTTCTCATTTCAGCTGGACAAGCGCCACATTTGTCTACTTCAGTTTTGAAAAAGTTCCACCAGCCACATTAGCAAGGTATTGGAGGACATTTATAGAAGCATAATTAGATAGTCTCTCATTTCCTTCCTTCTCTCCTGCTTCTCTGATTGCCCATGCCAGCAAAGTAAAGAAAGCATTTTCACAATGATTTTAGATTGCAAACAGACAGGACTAAAGACCTTTTCCTAATGCTCTCCATATATAGTCCCTAAACCAAAACTTTCTTGTTCCTGTCCAGTTCAAGACCTTTTCATAACAAGGTCTTAATCCTTCATTGCTGGCTTGATGCCCTGCGGTACGGATCTAGAAGTTCATGTAGGATGTTGGGCTTTTGTTAGATGGAACAGCTTTCCTAAATTGAAGATTTAAAGTGGAGGCTCTGCCATGTCACTGAGAGATCCATCTTGAGCAACACAAAGGCACTAGTTTTGAAACAATGCCATAGGAACAGCATCTTGTGCCAGACACTACATTTATTCTGGGTTACTTGAGCAGAAGTAATGAGAAGCGTTAAAGCAAAGTTTACATAATGAAATGCAATATCAAACACTCTATGGACATTAGTGAGGAGAGTAGAGATTGAGTTGTTTTGAACAAAACTTAGTCTGCTTCTTCAGAATGGAAAATTACTAGCAGACTGCAAAATTACCCTCTCCCCAATTTTAATGTTATTTTTGACCTAATATAAATATGTTTGATTGTGGCTCATTTTGACAAAATGACAAAAATATCTTCTACAATGTTTGCTATATTCTTTTTAGTAACTCTTACTCAGCAACCTGATCTTAGAGAGGCCTGTAAAATATACATAGCCATTCCATAAGATGAGGAAAATACATGATGAAATAAAAATGCATATCATCCACAGAGCAGAGTATCAACAGAAGCCAACAATACAAGATAGCAAAATTAGATAGCGTTTTTTGAAAATTATATTCTGATTAACACCCTATACAAAGAACAAGGCTAAACACCTTTGTCTCCTTAGGGAACTTGCTTTGCATGGAAATGGGCTCAGATCTCCCTTAAACAAAGTGCTTTTAACCCATGTCATGACTTCTGGTGAGGAATTCATGCCTGAAGGGGGTCAATGCCAGCAAGTTCACATCAAAGAATCTGGAGGGCAAAAAGCAGAATTCAGAGCCTCTGTGACCTATATGCACTTTCTATGGAAGGCCCCATAACCCACCTATGTAAAGAGCTACCCCAGGAACCCCAAAACTGCTTCCCATAAAGCTTGCTCAAGCCTAATTAGCCTTGAACCTGGGAGAAGTTCCTTATATTTTTACCATTTTCTGCTACATGTGGCAGTAGTATGGCCATATGGAGAATATTACCTAAGCAAGGTAATTTATAAATGGTACAAGAAGAGTACAAGAAGGATGACAGTCAATGCAGAGAGGACTGGACCTGTTCCAGAGGGAGGCAGGCAGCAGCTCTTCCCTCTCACCTGAACACTTTCAGGGGTACAAAGCAGTTGAGGTATGTCTCAGGGCATGATATAGAGAAGGAACCTGCTGGCTCTGGAATAATATTGCCTGGGGCTTTTTCCTTACTTTTTCATTACTGACCCAAGAAAACATACTGTTTCTTCACAGGTGCATGGGGGAACCATGCTCATTGCAGAGGGGTTGGACTAAATAACCTTTAAAGGCTCCTTTCAACTCCAGCCATCCTATGATTCTGTAACTATGACATTGCATGGGGTGGTCTGTCCTCAAATCAAATGGCTGTACCTCTTCCACAAGACCGTGATTTCTGTCCAGAAAACAGTATTCAAAAGCAAAGTATTATGATGACTGTATGGATTATACACACATAGCTAAAGGATCTTTATATTTTCCTTTTCTTTGATTACCCATGGCTATAACAAATCTCCCATCATTTGGCAGCAAAATCTGCCCAAGCTAAGAGAAAGCTGTGACCAGGCTCCCAGACGGCTGCAGCAGGAAGATGAGTCTCCCACTGTGCTGCATCCTCAGGAAAACACGGGTATAGTTTTCCCCCACTTTTCCCCCTCTCATGTTTTCAGCCATATGCATGTATGTAGCTAGGATCACCTCAGGCAAAGGGTGGCATGGCAAACCAAGGCAGAAAACTGGACAGTGTCAGGAATCAGCTATAGGATGGGTGCAGCTCATGTAGAAAGATTTGCAAAAGGCTGTGACATTGCAAACCAGCCTGAAGAACAGGAAGAAACAGCTGCTCAAAACTATGTCCATGACCTTTCCATGGTAAAACCCAGTGGGGAATAGATGTATTCTATGAATGATAAGGGAACAGCCAAATGAAGTGCAAATGGGAAAGACAGACTGAAACAGGGACTGGACAAAGACCAAGAGAAGAAATTACCAGGGGAAAAAAAAAAAAAAAAAAAAAAGAAGAAGCAATTAAGACCCCACATATAGTAGAGGAGAAAAGCAAAGCTTTGTGCCAAAAATCCTGAGAAAGCCCACAGGAAAAGCAGATGGGAAATATGTGTGGAAACAGTGCTAACACCTACAACAGGTGTGTTATTTTTTCAATATGAAGAAAGAGTTCCAACCACGTATGACTGCAGCACAAGCACTGAAAGAGACCTGTCAGAAAGACAGAAAGGATAAGCAGTCCCAACCGATTAATTTGCATACAAGGAAAGTAGTTCAAAATATTACATAAGCAAAATATGATAGAGAGCCAGGATGAAAAGGACTGTCATAACAAAGGTGTTGCTAGATTTATTGAGTAATGCTCCAGAAGTTCTAATCATCATATTCCCTAAAGAAACAAATGACACCAATAAAGTATATTTATATAAAATACAAGAAACTGTTTCTTCAGACAGTAAGGAAAAGAAAATCTTATCTGCACAGTGAGGAACTGTGCAGATAAGAAACTTGCAGAAGACTTCCCTGTGTGAAGCACGGGTGAAGAAAGTAAAATGCTGGACACCAACCAAGGAAAGATCCGATGGGGTAGGTTAGAGGGGTTTGAGTGCACAGATCACTGGAATGCCTCCTGCTGCCACAGCCAAGCGTTTGGATTTCACTGTCTCCCCTTATGCAGACCGGTTGCCAGCCTCTTGGGCTCAGAACTGGCAGAGCCTGTTAGGCAGGCTGCAAACCTTCAGGAGAAGGAGGGAAAGGGAAAGCTTTCACTTAATTTGGATAATCCGGCTTGTACTTCCAACATACAAATTAGGCGAGAAACTAAAATTGTTCTGAAGCAAAAGATGAAGGATAACATGAATATAATGCCTCCTCAAATGTGTGGGGAAACAAGCAACAACTGGAAGGTGCTGTACTAAATAAAGGAGATTACGATCTGGAAAGTCTAACTGAAACTTAGTGGGATAATTCCCTTGTGTTGAAAAGACAGGATGCAGTATGCATGGGAAAGGCAGAGTAGAGAAAATCACGAGGTGTAAAATATGTTATACAATGCTTTTAAAGCACATATTTTATCATTTTGAGAGTGACAATATTAAATGGTAAAAATCTCAGGTAAGCATACAAAAAATTACAAAAATACAACAACAAAAAGAAAAACAAACAAAAAAAAAAACCAAAAAAAAAACCAAACCAAACCAAACAAAACAAAACCCAAAAAACTCCTACAGCAATAATTTCATGCATACCCCTTAGGCTAGTACTCTGGAACAGAGCCAGGGAAGGTGCAAACCTCTGATTGCATTTTAGTTGATCAAGTCTCTAGATAGTGCATACAGATGCAAAATTGTCAAACAAATAGAGTGAATTCCAAAAATTAAAGATGAAGAGTGGGGTTAAAGTTTCAGCTGTTGGGAGGTGGGGCATTGAAACTATGAAATCAAAGCACTTGAACCCAATACAGGAAGAAATTAATTCAGTGAGAAAAATGGTGTAAGGGAATCAACTCCACTTTCAGAAACATTTTAGGGAACATAAAATATTGAATATGGGATATGAATAAATGCTTATGTTTAAAAAGAAAATGAAAAAAAGAGAAAAACATTTGGGACTTCTGGGGAAACTGCAAAAGAAATTAAACTCGTCTGTGGGGGGAAAAAAAGGAGAAGGAGATACAAGGCAAAGCAATGGTCAGTGTCTTCAAAAGGGCTATTCAGAGTTCAAAGTACATATACAGGAAGGAGTGGTAGGAAAGGAATCCAAGGACTCTTAAATCTGAATAGGCCAAAAAGGGAAAAGGAGAATAAAAGGACTTATATAGCTACCAAAGGGGAAAAAGAAGTACAAAGATCAAAAGAGACTCTACCAATGAAAGGAAAATGAAAGAAAATGAAATTTAAAGTTGAAAAATAAAAGAAGATACAACCTTGAACTGTGTATTTTTTTTGCATGAAAAGAAATACTACATGCAATATAGAGCCAACTCCTCCAAACTCATCCTCAACTGTTTGGAACGGGTCCCAAAAAGGACTATGTGGAGACCCCTTATGTACTTTTGAAGTATTCAAGTAATCAAGAGACCTATCTTTGGCATAGAATGTAGGAAATTTCGGGTGTGGTTTACAGGTTCTATCTTGGGCAATAAAGGCACCAATATCTCTGAGCCAGTCCCTCTAGGTTTTTCACAGTAGACAAACAGGAAATTACCTGTCCTGATTTTAGCTGGCATGGAGGTTTGCCTTTTGTTGTTTTTTTTGGGGTGTTTTTTCCACAGTAGCTGGTACAAGGCTGTGATTTGGATTTGTGCTGTAAATAATGTTAATAATACATACATGCTTTCATCATTGCTGAGCAGGACTTACACAGACTCAAGATCTGTTCTGCTACTGACACTGCTCCACCAGCATGTAGTCTAGGGGTGCACAAGCAGTTTCCAGGGGACAGAGCCAAGACAGTTGACCCCAAATGATCACAGGGATATCCCATAGCATATGCTGTCATGCTCAGCATAAAAAGCTAGGGTAAGGAGAAAGAAAAGGAGAATGTTCAGACTGATGGCTTTTGTCTTCCCAAGTGTGCTGGTTTTGGCTGGAGTAGAGTTAATTTTCCCCACAATGGCTGTCTGTGGCTATGCTTTGAACCTGTGCTGAACACAGGGCTGATAATATAGAGATGTTTTTGTTATTCCTGAGCAGGGCTTACACAGAGTCAAGGCCTTTTCTGCTTTTCATACTGCCACACTGGTGAGGGAGTTGGGGGTGCCTGGGAGGTTGGGAGGAGACACAACTGGGACAGGTGACCCCAAATGACCAAAGGAATATTCCAGACCATATGGAATCATGCTCAGTATAAAAAGTGAGAGTGTAAGAAGAAGGAAGGGGGGATGTTTGGAGTGATGGTGTTTGCCTTCCCAAGTCACTGTTATGTGTGATGGGGCACTGTTCTCCTGGAGAAGACTGAAAACCTGTCCATGGGAAACAGTGAATTAATTCCTTGTTTTGTTTTGCTTGCATGCATGGCTTTTGCTTTACCTGTTAAACTGTCTTTATCCCAATCAACAAGTTTTCTATCTTTTACTCTTCTGATTCTCTTGCTTACCCAATGGTGGGTGAGTGACAGAGCAGCTGCCTGTCACTGCAGGCAATCAGTTTCTGGCTGGGGTTAAACCACAACACCAAGCCACTGTTACACACGAGGGAGCCCTGTTTTCCTGGAGATGGTTGAACACCTGCCTGCCCATGGGAAGTGATGAATGAATTCTTTGTTTTGCTTTGCTTGTGTGTGAAACTTTTGCTTTTCCTATCTCTGCACATGAGTTTTCCCTTTTACCCTTCCAACTCTGTGCCCCATCCCACTGGAATGCTGTGTGAGTGAGAGGCTCTGTGAGGCTTCAATTCCTGCTGGGGTTAAACCATGACATAAACTCTGCATAATAATGTTAGCTTCTGGAATAACATCAGACACATCACATCCAGAGATACCTACTTTTCTCCTGGGGGTATAAAAAAACATCCTAATTTAGATTTAGAGATCTAACTTGGGCATGCTTCAAGTCATATGAGACAAATGTCACCCTTCCTTTCTAAATATTACAAAATCTAGAAGGATGAATTAATGCATGCATGTGATACATGAAGTTGATTCCAAAATAGAAAATTCAAAAATTCATATGACAATATTTTAGGTCTGTTTTTTGTGAATGGTAAAAATAGCATATCCTCTTTAAGGACAATATTAACAAAGATGAATGTGAGGTCCACTATTAGGAAAACATAAAATACTGAGTTTTAATACCCTCTGAAATCTAAGTGAAATAAATATCTTACCAGAAATGCCTAATGTTGACTGGTTATGACAACAGAAAAAATAGCAATATTGGTAGAAAAAGTTAATATTGGCAAAGTAAGAAAATAAAATACTTAGGAGGTATTGTCATTGTCTAATCTCTTCAATCAGAGGGGATGAAATAGGAAAACAATCCTTGCTCTCAGAAGTTTTGGATTGTATGTGCCACAGTGATGTGAACTACTGAAAGAGTTTTTCTTCCTGCTATACATTTTGAGAAGTATTGTATAGCAGGAAGAAAATAAATGATTTAACACCTTTAATGGCACCACCATAGGAACACAAGGGAGCCATCAATATAAATGAAAACGTGGTGCAATTTTACTGGAAGATATAATTGCTGCCAACTCACTGTCACCATGGTGAGCCCTGTTATCTCCAAAATGGAGCAAACCTACTGGGTAGAAGCTGCAGGAAGAAACGTGCAGGAGATGTGTCTCAGGCTGACTGAGGCTGTGTTGTGTGTGTGCATGCACGTGTGTGTGTGTGTGTGCGCGCCATGCTTTTTTCTGATGCCACAGCAAACTGCTTTCTCTTCCCAGCAATCATTCTCTTCTAATGAAAAGGATAACATAATCCATTTACCAGCAGATCTGACAGAAAAATTGGTAACATCCAACTTTTGGAAACCCAGTCTAAATTCACAAATTTTCATTTCATGCATTTTGCTCAATTTGAAATGAACTTATTAGAACACTGCATTACTCAGCACTATAACTGTTTAAAAAAATCTAAGCTTTATAAAACTCTATTTCTTAAGGAAAATACTATTTTGCTAGATAACTTATAATATAAACCATACAGTATTCATCTTGCAACTCAGGTAACACCTTCATGATGAGCACTATTGACTAGCAACCCTAACCATTTCACTATGGACTCAGAAAAAGGATAAAAGTCCATTTCTATGTGCCTATGTTTATAAAATAGTACTGTGGCAATAATATATTTCATTAGCAATGTGAGCCCATGAAAAACATAGAGAAAAATTAAAATTAATTACCATTATGAGAAAATAGATTTCTGAGCTTTTATATTTTATATCTGTGCTTTCGATTACAAATAGAACACTTCTTTTCTTATACACAGAAAGTGCCCTTTTATTTCTTTGCTCCTTATTTTTCTAGTTACAACAACTCTAAAAGAATATTTAAGGCAGTAACTGTCTCAGTGTTACAGCACTGTGGGTAAGAAGGAAGACCTCCCAAAAGACAGGAAAGAAAAATGAATGATAGTGTCTTCCCACCCATAAATATATACTGAATTTCTTTACAGTCAGGCAAGACCTTAATCACTACAGCTGTGACACCTACAACTGCCACCATTTGCAAACAATTCATAATCAGCAGTGTGAAATAACTCCTAGGAAATGTCAAGCAAGAAGAAAATCAAAGAATATAATCTATGCTGCATATTAAATGTGTCAGAGGCCCCAGAGTAAAAAAAGATGCATGTAATCATATGATTACAAGTTGTAGTATAAAGGGAGTGTTAAGGTTGTCAAGAAAAGAAAATTCCTTTACTTTAGCAGCTTAATTTTTGCTCCTTGCAATTTTCACCACTGGGGCTCTTTTGCTGAGCTTTGTTGGCATGGGTATTTTTGGTTGGGTTTGAGAGGGAAGGAGAGGTTAGGGGGAACTTTTTTTTCCTTTTGTTTGTTTTGTTGTTGTTGTGGTTTTTGCTTTTTGTTTGTTTTTTTTTTTTTTTTAATTTTAAATGTGGATTTTTGGACCAGTGTAACTGTTCCTCTTCTTGGAGGTCTGCAGCACATGACTTCACTGGCAGTGACCCTGCAGAACAATGAGCTCTGCAGTAAAGTTATTCTTGGAGACCAGGCGACAGGATGTTCTCATGTAGGCAGTATGCAATTATACATTGTTAACTGGGGACAGCTGATCCAGCAGCCAGCACGCTGCGACACAAGTCAATATTGTTTCTCATACAGGAAGGATAAACCTCCCTGCAGAACAGAGGTTAAATCTAGCAAAAGTATCCAAAGGAATAATCAGTTTCTCCATCTGCAGGTGTAAAGAAGAGGTTAATGACCCCAGTTGCATTATTATTCCCTCTAATATTATTCTAGATTACATTAATTGCTCCAGTATGTATCCCTGGTATGGAACTAACTTAAAGAAAAACCTTTTGTCTTTTCTGTCTTATGCAGAATTGGATTGCTGCATACATACAGCAATCCAATGTGTTTATATGAAATTCCAGTTTATCACCTGTGCTCTCCCAATCCAAGGCTACAAAGAAACTTAGAGATAGGAGCTGGATTACAAAGATTTACATCTGAACTAATAAAGAGAGCTCTGTGATGCAGCTATCACAGTACTTAAAGATATCTACTCCCAAATTAGTCATCCTGGTTTCTTTTATAGCTACTGGAGAGCACTTGCGTGATGTCTCTCATCTTAACCTGTAGCAGCCATTTAAAATACTCTAAAAGGGCATGCTTCTGTCCATTAATCATATTCTCCATTAACAATAATCATAAGTTTCTGAAGATAAATTCCACCTTTCCAGTGTAGGTACAGGTAAGGTTAAGTGTCTGGGAGATTATTTATGCTATTGAAATTGGAGAAAAAATGGAAAAAAGACAGGAAGATAGAAAAATTCTTTGCACTATGCAGAATTCTAAACATTCATTTAACCCATTAGCCTTTCTCTGATTCCTCCATCATCACTAATATTAGGCTTGTTCTTGGAAAGGCAAAAGTGCTGTCACAGTCCATCTCCCTTAGCACAGCAGTGACTTCCTTCTTAGTTGTGCAAGCATTTAAATCTCGGTTTTGGGCATACCACTGTGTAAATCCAGTACTTGGGTAAATGTTTGTACAAGGGTTCTCATAGATATAGCTAGCAGGATAATTTTCAGCAGGATTGGAGTCATCCTTCATCCATTCTACCCATGATAAACCCATTATTTTTTCCAGTGTGCACATCCAATGCATATTATTTGAGCTGTTCAGATTCCTAATGCTGATTCACCTTCATGCTACCCAACTTCCTGACTACTGTGGGATGGGTTATATCACAGATGTTTTCTCAAGGAAAATAATTCTTATCTGATGTGGTAGTTGTCCTGAGGACTAGAACTGGCTCATGGGCCATAATATCCCTTAGGTAATCAGTTGGATGGCTTTGTTCCATTAAGTCGGTGCTACTAATGAGCACACAAAAATAATGCTAAATTAAGTATCATAACAAAATAATGTATTGTCTATAAAATTCATTTTCGTGATCCTTTGGGCTCAATGAATGCAAAACATGTTATTTGAGATTATGCTTGAGCAGCTACAGCAAACTGCAGAATGACTCCAAAATCCAGTTACCAGAAGAGGAAGATTTGCCTTCTGAATGTGCATGTACAAAAGTAATTTTTTGGTTTCGGTCTAATTTTGTGAGATGTAATACTATCTGACTTTGAAACCTGTGTATGATCATGTTTCCTCCAAAATTTGGCACAAACCTTTGAGACAGACTGATATTTGATCCAGCAGAATGGTACCTGTGGCAGTTGTACAACTGATCAGGCTGCTAAATAAAATTATGGGAATAATAATTTGGGGAGTTATGTTTGCAATTTAGTCGTTGAAATGAAGTTACCATATGCAATGGGCTGGATGCCAGGAACCCACCAAAGCAGCTCTATCACTCCCCTCCACAACTGGACAGGGGAGAGAAAATATAATCATGGGTCATATTGTTAAAGCTAGACAGAAATGGGGAAGGAGCTTTTTCCTATCAGAAAACATTTTGTGGGATTGTAACACTTCTGATCAAATTATTCACAAGGAATTTTCTCAGCTTTAAATAAAATCTACTTGCATTTAAGTGAAAGAAATAAACATCAGCTGCTTCTTGCCTAGAGAGACAACAGTCTCCCAGTACATGGGAAAGTGAAGCACAAACACCCACTCACCTCACTTAACTCGAACCACTGCTGTGAACAGCTGTCACATCCCAGCTCAACACATCAGAGCTGAACTACAGTCTTCTCTGAGACTGTGCAATAGGCTTTATCAACAGAGAACTCTCACAAAGCTTTTCCCTTTGCATTTTGCATTCAGAACAGGGCCCTCAATCACATTGCTTTACACCTGTGGTTACTGAAGGAAATTGTGTTTTTTGGTCCATTATTTGGCTTAAATGCAGACAAACTTTTATAGGACCCCAGTTCTGATTTCTTCATCAGCCTGCATCCTCCAAATTAAATAGAAGCTCATACTATGAGGTTTTTCTTTAGGTTATATACTCTACCAGCCTCAATCTTAGTTCAGACTGCACTTTTCTTCATTTTACTATTCTTTAACTGCATAACTTCAAAAAAGGTCTTCCACCCATGTTCTCTTCCCTTGTCTTCCTCTGCTTAACTGATGTGCAGTTCTTCCCTTCAGTCCTTCTAGGTAATAGCTAATCCCCTGAGCAGACAGCAATGGGGAAGCTGCCAGAGCAATACCAGGGCTGATTTGTGAGCTACTGGAGCAGCATTTTGAAGAATCCCAGCACTATGTGCTTGCCTATTGAAAATATTTTGCTTGGTATAAATTACTACATCTTTTGAGTGTAAAATCTTAATTTATTCAGCAATTATCTTTGAGAAGGGGGAGGGGTATTTTTGTTTGAATTGTGAATATAAGTTTAAATGTCTCATCCCACTGCGGAACAGGAAAAACATTCCTTATCACGCTGTAGTTACTTATCAGAAGCTGTTTAGGAAATAGAGAAAGAGAAAGAGGAAGAGAAAGAGAAAGAGAAAGAGAAAGAGAAAGAGAAAGAGAAAGAGAAAGAGAAAGAGAAAGAGAAAGAGAAAAAGAAAGAGAAAGAGAGAATACGATTGTGGAGAGTGCTGAAATTTGTTAGGCCCTTCAGATCTAAGGATAGATAAGCCTCAGGGAAAAGCTAGATATGCATATATTTCTTTAATTGGTTTCAAATGTGTTTTCTTTGAAATGTCTCTGTACTAAATAAAGATTCTGTTTCCAGAAATTTATTTGGTCGTAGTGTCAACCATTGTCATTGATTGTGGAGAGAGAAGAGTAAGACAACCTTCAAAATTAGCCATAGTATTCTGGGACTGTGGCTGAGAACATTGTTTGAAGCTGAGAGTGTCCCAAATTTTTCCAAGAGTTATTTGATCTGTACTGTATGTGCACATTGATATTTTGACCTTGGCCAATCTTGAGGTTGGCTTCAGCCATGCCTGTCTGCATAAGATGTGCTTTCCCCATCTGCACCACACCAAAGCCTCTATATTACACCAAAGTAACCCCTACTGTATTTTTTTTTCTTCTGAAGCAAAGCTGTTAAAGATCTCCCCTCTGACAATACAGCTCTTCTCCCAGCTATATCCTTCCTTTGCAGGAAGCAAAGTGGATTAAAAAGAGGCAGAAAATAGGAACAATGGACTGCAGTTGATGGGCAGCATCTTCATCACTTCTCTCCAGTAAAGACAGCACAAAAGTGTCATTATAGAGCCAATGTCTGCTCATTCCTCTCACTTCTGATCCACTCCTCAAGGGGAGCTTTGCACATCTTCCTCAAGAGTACCTGACCAGTGGTGGTTGAGTTGTTCAACCAAAGGTTTTGCACTGTTTCCATGCTACAGTTAGAAAAAAACATAGTTCGTGTTCACTTACACCAACCCATGCTACAGTTAGAAAAAAACATAGTTCTTGTTCACTTACACCAACATTTCCACTGCAAACAAAAGCATATCCAGGTAAGAGAAGTAATAAATAAAATAATAGTGTGTTGGCATTATTTTTGTCAAAATCATCAAAAAGCATTGTATAAAAAAACTAGTTTGAAAAAAATTCTTCTCTGCAATTTGGCAGTTAAAATTGATAAATATAATTTCACAAATGAGTGATTTTAAAAGTCACAATAGCTAAAAAAAATAAATTGCCTGTGATAAATTGCAGCTCACTAAACCAGTTCAAATGGTCATTTACTAAAGTAAAATATTACCGTGTATTACCATTTGTTAAAGAAAAATCAAAGACTTACTTAATATTCATTAAATAATTAAATTAATAGGTTACCTATATTAATAACATAAGAACCTCCAAAACAGCTAGAATGAAAAACAGAAGTCATAGAACAGCAACACTCAGCCTAGGTATGATTCTCATGGGAAAAAACAAACAAACAAAAAACCTGAAAATAGGAATAATATAGTGCTATTTCTCTGTTGTTTATCAGTGATACCCCAGGTATGCCTTTTTCCCTATTTGTCTGTAGCTTATATAACAAGAAGCAGTGTATTCAGGCTAGGCATAAGCATAAATGCAGAATCATGCAGCCTAGCTATGCTTTCTGTTTCTTTCTCAAACCCTTGTTTCTGAAAAACAGACTGAGGGGAAAAAAAGCCTTAAATGGCTTATTATTTATGACACTTAACAAAAGCAGCGCCACTAAATGTATAAGTTTTTTCGTGCTGAAATAGTGTCTATCTAGGAGAGGAAGGACTGGCTGCCCCGGTGCCAGCAGAGGGAGCATAGAGCATTGCTTTTTGTGGGCTTCAAACCTGCGAGGGGAGCTTTGTCCCTTCTTGTTCCAATTTCCCCCCCCAGTAAAATGTTTTTAAAACTTAATGATCGCACAGTCTGTGCTAAAAGCACCTTTTTATGCATCACAAATACGGCTGTGAGGTAACACAGGTGTCAGATTGCTGTAGGATAATTAACTTCTAGCATCTGGAGCACCAAGGTACACACAGGTAGGGAATTTCACCAAGATGAGACCTAAAACTTCCCAGGGCACGGTGGCTGTATTGTGTAACAAAAACGTGTTTTCAAATCATCCCCACTTAGGGGCAGAACACGTGCTCAGGCCCAGCAGCCGCTGCACGGGGGGGAGATGCTGCTCTGCACAGGGCGTGTTTGTGCACAGCTGCGTGCCCAACACTCCTGGGCCCAGCCACGGAAGGGGTGTGACCTGGGCGTTGTGGGAATCAATTAGCTAATGAGCCTTATCTCCCTGGCGTTACTCAGGTAAAACTTCCACTAAAACTTCCACGTGTCTGAAGCCAAGCAGCTGCAGAGCTTCTGAGGATGAAAGACGTGATGTCTGCGCTGCTTGCGCGGCTGACAACAGCGGGGCCTACTCACCCCCTGACTCCAGACAGAGGGAAAATGTGTGTTAAGCCCTTCTATGCATTAGAAGATCCACACAAAGGACTCCAGAAAACTTAAGGACAGAGTCAATTAAGGCCTTTTCTTTTCCTCATGATTCTCATTATTGGATTCTCACAAAATTGGATCCCACTTTGCCATGCCTTCAAAGGGACTCTTGTTAAAGCAAACAGCAGCACTCACCATCTTGCAGGTTTTTTTCCCAAGTAAAAATCTCATTGCAAAATGTAGCAGACAGACACATCCCTTGGCTCCCTGACTCTCCCTAAAAGAGTCTGGAACCATAAAGCTTCCAGAATCAGATTTTCATAAGTTGAAGCCTAAGGTTGTAGAGGATCTTCTCATGCACAGTTACAATTGCATATGCATAGCTGGCTTTTGTACATACAAATGGAGCCTGTACACTAGTGCATGGCTCAAAGGAATCTAGACAGCTATACAAAAACACACATGGGTCTCAGTTTTTGTTTTATGAGGTGAATTAAATGAAGGGGGAAGAAGAAGGTGATGGGAAAAAGATGAAATTCAGACCTCATCAAAGTCAAGGGTAGTTTTCCTATAGACTTCAAAAGAGTCAAAACTTCATCTGTTGCATTTATGTCCTACTGAACCCAGAGATATGCTCAGAAACAGGTTTCAACCTCAATTCATTTGGCAGCCCAACTTCTTCCTGGTTGAATGGTGGAAGCACTGACAAGAATCTCAAAAGAAAATTTTACTGTGATCTAAATCAGTATTCCCAGTAGTTCCCAATTTTTCTGGCTGTCTGGGCAAATACCTCCTTTTGAGAACCAGTGGGAGCTTTCTACCCCAGCACTTACAACTCACATAGCCCAAACTAGCATGTTCATGGAATTCTCCATTGGGCTGGCATGCAAACTAGCCCCATGTTTCCCAGAAACCATGAATTTGCTATGTAATTCATTCCCAAGCTGCTACTCCTGGGAGTAGCTTACAAGCTGGACAAATTGAGTTTGCAGGCTGTATTTAGCCTATACTTTGCAGAATGGGTGTTTTTCTTCCAAGTTCACACTGTTTACACCAATCTAACTAAGGACCATTAACTGTCTTTCAACAATGGCTTACATCTTTCTTGTGGGAAGAGAGTGGGGGGGAAATGTGGGAAAAATTCCCTTCCTGTTGTCAAATTGAACCTTGGTCTCCGCAATTCCAACATTGCTGACACTGCCAGACTCATGAACTGAGTAAAATCCTGGCCACACTAAACTTGATGGCAAAACTCCCTTTGACTTTATTAGAGCCTAGATTTCACAACAAGTGTTAAGGGAGTGCGACTGCAAGACTGAGGCAAAGGCAAAGTAAAAGCAAGAACAGTTTCTTCACTGCAATCCAGAGAAAATGCATGGTTCTCCAGGGCAATAAGGCAAACAATAAAAATATAAATAAATATATAAATAAATTAAATGGATCCCCTCTTCTGACAGTTACTAGTTCTTGGCATTTTTTTCTCTCATCTTGTAATCTACAGACACCTGTCCAGCTGAACTTTCTTCACACTTGACTGCCCAGTTAAGCTTCTCTGTCAGCCTTGCTGTCACTACTCTTTCAGCACATGATGTCAGCTTTCCTGCCATCTTGATGTCACATTTTCATATGGCAGGATTCACAGCCTTAGCTCACAGACCTGTTTGGACATTGGAAGAAAAATATTTGTCATACTTGCTTCCCATCCCCCATTAAAAAAGAGCTTAGCTGAGTAGGAAAAGCCTGTCAGGAAAGTACTGACATTGAGTTTCTCTGCCAGCAGTGTTCCAAAACATTGGATTTTTTCTTCTGCCTTCCCAAAGAGATGAGAAGAATTGAGAAGTGAAGGATTCAGCTCTGCTAGGCAATAAGCATACATATGCTATAATGGCTTTCAAGTGCTCTTTTACATGTAGGTCAGTGAACAGCAGAGGTTTTCATCCTAGTTATTGTTTGGTTGTGGGATTCTTTTTCTCCACTGATCTAATGGTGGCTAAGCAATCATTTTGCACTTCTGGGCAAAGGCAATTGCAAATTTATTAACTGGGCATTTTTATACTGCTCCCCAGCACAAGAGACACACCTCAAAGCCCCCAAGGTGGCAGGTTCTAAAATGTCATTCATTTTAACAGCAAGATATTGCTATATTCACTATGTGAGCAGACTTTAGGTTAGTTGGTATAATGTGACATATGAGAATGTGTAAGTCTTGGTCACAGTAAAGAAAAGCAAGAAAACAGGTTTTTACAGCAAAAACTTTCCATCATGGGTTCCCTTTGCAGGACATGGATAACCTCTGACTTCCATATGGTGCTGGATTCTCAGAGGATGAAAGTGAGCAATGGTAAATCACCCCAGATGAGTATCTCCTCAACATAATAAGCAGTTTATGTATCCGGCTGCAAAAGTGTTCTAGGAAGTTGCCAAACAGGAAGGAGATCCTTGCCTGGAGTAATTTGCAAGCTAAAGGCTGGATCCTACCAAAGCATCTGGTCTGAGGTTTTGAACAGCTTTTACTCCCATAAGATTTCAAAAGATAGTTAGGAGGGCTATGTCTTACAGCATGCTGTAAGGTTTGGCTAAAATTGCCTGTAAACTAGTCTCAGGCACTTAGCAAGTCTATGTTACCCTAGCCTTTAAACTACAGCAGAGATGTGCTGTGGATAGATGAACTGAAATTACACCCACAAGGAGATGAAATTATATTAACACACACACAGACATATCATAGTGCAAGTGAAAGACAGTAATAATACTCAAAAAAAAAAAAAAAAGTAAATCCTTCTTCCCATGGCCTGACCTACCAGTGCAATGGTGTTAAATTGATAGGTTAATGTCATGAACTGTGCAGATCACACACTTAAACCTGCCGCCACACACCTCCTTTCTCATGACCATTTTTTTCAATTGAATACCCTCTGACCACTCTTACGCCAACAGTGATATTCTTTGTATCTTGTTAATAGGTGTCACGATAAAGAAATAAGAACATATATCCTCTGTTTTGTGAGTAAGGAGAATTTAATGCAGCTGCACATTAGTTAGTTCTTCCTTTTTTGCCTTGATTTTCAGAAACCCCAAACCTTCACAAAAGTTTGATTTTCTACTTCATCCTCTGGCTTTTCTGTCAGTTTTTTTTTAAGAGTTGCATTTCTGGCTAGAATACAACATTTTAGTCACAATGCACGGACGTTGCAGAACATTGCAAAGAATATTTGACCTCTGCTTTTTATTTCCTAAGTGTAGCATCAGTTCCAAGCACTGAATATATTGGCAGAATTGGGCATTGCTAAATGGCAACACTAAGTCTAACAGATCTGGATTGTAGTTAGTTAGCATGCACTAACTACCTCATGTGATGGCAGGAAATGACAGCTCCAAGGCTGAAATAAGATCCAGGCAGGTGGGCTCCTAAAGGGGGTTGGTGCAAACAAAATGTTGGCCCGTGTGTATCCAGCTGCAGCAACAGAGCCTTAGGTTGCAGAGGCCTTAGGAGAAAAAGCTGTAGTTGTGTTTAAAATTTAATGCATCCAACACATTATTATGCACACACATCATATATGAAGCATTACACATGGTAACACATCGATACTGCCTGTATCAGACAGTTAAGGGCACTAAGTAAAGTACAGAGGTACAGACCTGCCTACAATGAGACACATCATTAATTCGGGGTTTTCATTCCCCAAATATAATCGATGGGCTAAGTCCACGACATCTTTCTGAACTCCAGGACACAGAGTTCCTGTGAAAGAGAAGAATCAGAGCGAACAGCTTTTCCTTGCAAACCACGCAGATCACTTCCCTTGTTGTGTGGAAGACAAGGGATGAGCTACCCCAGTCACTGGAGCAGATGCAGAAACCAGTGGAAACGTGGAGATAAAAAGTCAAAGCCCAAGGATTGGCTAATAGAGAAAGAAGTGTTGTAATTGCTAAATCAACCAAACCGCTTTGCCAAACTTTGACATGCTTGATTTCCTGTGCTTAAATAATTTTTAGGCTTTAAAAAAAAGGGCGGGGGGAAGGGGGGGGGGGGGGGGAAAGGGAGGGGAAGTGCAGAAAAATAACCAGCTGTTCCTTGTATAGTGCAGGAAACATGTATGATTTATTGCTTTAAGGTTATTTTTGAAGGGGCTGCCTGTGGCAGCCGGAGTGCCGGAGAAGTCACTGAGGCCTGTCCACTTGAAGGGCTCAAACTGTTTCCTGAGCAGCCCTTCTTCACTCGTCACCTCCGACAGCTCCCATTGACAACGTGTGACTGGGGCCCCGGAGTGTTTTAAAGCCGCGGGGGGCCGGGGCGGACAATGGGGCTGTCAATTACCTTTTCCCCCGTTGTGAAAGGGGCCGGCGAACAATGTGCGGGCGGCGGGGGGCTCTGCCGCCGCTCCGAGCCCGCCGCCCCCGCCGGGACAGGGTGCCGGAGGTGCCGCACGGCCAGCCCCGAGCTGCCGCCGCCGCCCCCGGCGCTGGAGGGCAGCGGCCGCCCCACAGCCTCATCCCCTTCCCCGTCCCCATCCCCGCTCCCCATCACCATCCCCATCCCCGCTCTCCATCCCCGCTCCCCATCACCATCCCCATCCCCGCTCCCCATCCCCGTCCCCGCTCCCCATCCCTGTCCTCATCCCCATTCCCCATCCCCATCCCCGCTCGCCGTCCCCATCCCGCTCCCCATCCCGCGCCCGCGGGGGAACGCCCAGGCTGCGCTACCTAGATTGTGCCTTTAAAAACTTCCTGTGTGCCTTGATGGCTTGCTGAGAGGACTGTCCATCATACAGGCGCTTTGTCTGGCAGTCACTGCCATTTGAATTTGACTGACTGAGGAAGCCCGAGTTATTTGTAAAGAACAACAAGGCTTTTCATTCATAATTTCAGTGGGGGGACAGGGTGCTAATGACTGAGCTTGAATAACCAGGGAATGCGGTATTCAAGGCAGGAAGAAGCCCAACTGGCTGCCAAATGAGAGGAAGGGAGGGGAGGGAAGGGGGATGTAGGTGAAAGTGCTTGTGTGAAAAGGCAAACAATGAAATCGGGATCACACGCATGTATACAAATACAAATCAGGTTCTCAAAAGGTGAGACAGGCAAAGACAGAAGCAGGAAGGAGAGCGGAGGAAATTCCCGTTTCTATTTCATTGACTTGCCTTCAAAACCAGCCTCTGCAATGCTAAATCCGAGAGGGTCTCAGCAAAAGGCTCTTCCCTCCTGCCTTCCTCTCACCACAGAGAAAACGCTTTCCCTCTCCTAGTCCTTTTTACCGCAGAAAAAATCCTTTGGTTTGAAGTTGGGCTGAATGAAGATTTTGCCTTTGCAGCTTAAGCTCCAGCTTCAACCAAACCTGAAAGTACAACTACTAGCCCGGGCTGTGGGCCCAGCATCTACCATCTGCACTTATAATTTGACATAATGACCATCTAATTTTGACATACATTTACATATATTCTCTAACTCTGCAAATAATTGATCCTCACAGAAGTCAAACTTTACCTGATGCAAAAGCTATTCAACTAAATAAAGGTTTTTGTCTTTATTTCTATTGTCTACATTGGGATTTTGAATAAGGCATTAAGAGAAATTTCCTTAGCTGAAATGGATTTTATAGAGCCATGATTTGTGTCCCTGTGGAGAAAACAAATCTACGGAGCTAAGAAAGAAAATGGAAATTGAACAGCACATACTTTCGAAAACACAACTGCTTTGACACAACGTAAACCATCAGACTGGATATAATTTATGCCAATTTGAATTGTGTTGTGAGTAAGCAACAATAAGAAAACTTAAAATATGTTAAACGGTTTAAACACTTAACCTCAAGAATGAAGGAAGTTTTCCAGTGGGCTTATTTTGCAAGCTTGTTCTGTCAGATGCAGTGGATTTATTGTCTAAGTTTGTAATGCAATTTCCAATGCTTCCTTTAGCTTTCATTAATTAGAACACCATCCTAGGAGCTGCACTGGACAGCTGGATTCCCTCCCTGGCCTGGAGCACATAAGACTTTCACTCAGGCTCCAGAAGGAGTCAGGGGCTTATTTAGGAGGAACAGCTCCAAGATTCAGCTTCTCTATTAATTTCTGCCTTTGTATCTGTGGGACTTATGAAAGTAACAGACTTGCTTAAAATACAGGAAAAGATGATTACAAAACCACAAATGAGATAGGAGTAACTACATCAGATGCAGAGATGGAAGTTTAGAGGAACTCTTTAATCAAGGGGTGGGAGTGGATGCTCCTGCAGAGACAACCTTGTTTAGATAACCAAACACTTTGTCCTCTTCCCTCTCAAAGTAAGATAATTGTCTAACAGTTCATAATTTTTTAAAGTGTTCTGATTCTATCAGACACAGATTCTGAAATTTTGTTTGAGCAGAAAGACTGGAGGTCATGAAGGAAATTAACACCTTGGGCCTTCATGGGAAGCAGCATGTACACAGCACAGAGACTGAACTGGGACCTGAGAGTCCTAGTCCTTTATTTTGAGATAAGTTACCTCTTTCTTTCTTCCTTATTTTTTCTCACCTCTAAAATGGCCAGTAACATCTCCTGAAAATTAGTTTGAAATCTGTGGAGACAACTGTGATAGAATATCTAGCAGTTTAATTATTGTCATTGATACTGCTTTTATAATCAGGGGGAAAAAAGCACAGATCTGACAGCAGAATCAGGGTATTTTGCAATTTTAATTTTTTCTAATTGATGTAACCATGTAAACAGTATTTTATTTTGATTGTGTTCTGATTTTCAGACAAGTGATAGGGAAACAGAAGGTTTTATTTTCCTTTTTGTGCAAAATTCATTAATCTCCAGGAAATTATTCTGTCCTGCATACAACACCTCTGCTTTCAGGATGTACTTGTATGCTTGTATTCAGATGAACACAAGTCTTTCACAACTGAGGAAAACAAAAATAATCTCAGTAAAAGGATAAACATTACACTTTTTAAAAAAAAACATTTGCTCAATCTGCTTCCTTTTGTTTCCAGCAAAATCTGTAAGTCTGACTTGTACATATGCCTTGACTAACACTCAAGATTTATGTTACCAGTTGCTAATCTCTAGGAGTTTCTCTAGGAGTATTTTTTTAACTCCAGCCTCCAATACAGAAAAATACCTTATGTTCTGGGAGCAGAGTGGCAATCACACCATGGAGGTCCATCCAGGCTACCTTGCACTTCAGAGAAGAGCAAGCTTCTTCCAACTTCACTGCTCACAGTACCCAAGATATTAATTTACCTTTCTGCTACTTATTGCAGTTTAGAGCTAGTTCGGGTATCTCTATATCAGTGGTTTTCTAACTGTGATCTGTGAATTCCTATGGACCACTTCTAAATGGGAGGTCTCGTAATTTACAATTTTCTAAAAAAGTCTATGCTTCCCTTATGGTTTTTTTTCTCTTCTAAAGTGCAGAAAAAGTCTACAGACGGAAGAAATTTGAAAACTACTGTTGCAAACCACAGCAGAGATGTGATAAGTCTCTTCATAAAACCACCTTTCAAATTTCCCATAACTTCTAACATTGACCTCTTCCATTTCTTCTGAGTCACTTTAATCCCAGGTCAACACATAAATGTCTGCATCCTGCTATAAAATATTTTGGGAATTCCCAAACCAGTGCTTATTAACATTTTAATAGACAATCAGTTGATTTTGCATAAAATTCTAGTAGAGTCAAGCCCAGTGTTATCAAGCCTCTAACTGAATGAATCTAGAAAATTGCAGAGTGTTTGCAGAGTTTCAAACACTAACAGACAAGGCCTGTCTATGCTGTCATTCTTATGATTACTTCTACCATAGAAATCAAAAATATTAGAAGGAATACCCTACCAAAAACAAATACACCATATACACCATAAAAAGCCTGCTACAATACCAGCTTAGCAAATAAACTTCACTTAGTCCCAATACATGGCCAAATTGTCCAACTTATGAAAATTTGGTCTCAAGAAAATTTGGTATTTGAGAAATTATAAAATGCATTGTATAAGCTAGAAAGGTTTATAAAGTTGAATTAAAAAAAAAAGAAAAACAATGCTGATTTTATCAAGGACACAAATATAACCAAATAACATTGAATGACACATCAAAGAACATACTAGCTTTATTAGAACAATTTACATGCAAAAGCTCCACATTATATTACCAGTACTAAATGTATGTATACTTCAGTATAATTTCAGAAGGTACAGGAAAGAGCTTTGTTTATTCTTTAAGTTTACATAAGTATATTTGGTATTCAACAAATACTGGCAACTGTCCCTCTATATACTGGGGCAATCGCCAGATGGGATAAAGTAACACAGGATCTGGCCTATATCATCTTTAAGAAAGGTGTCTATCATGAGCTAGATCTGAAAATAGTAGTTCAATCAGAGAAGATCTGAGCATCACTAAAAGCAGGAGACTAAATCTCCAAGCAGCTGCAGAGCTTGTGCAACCAGAGTGGCAGGTATCAGTTCTTTCACATGTAACAGTGCTGATCCTTGTCCCACCAGACTGTGTTCCTAGAACTCAGTGTTCATTTCCCCCCTTTTCTCAGGGAAAGAGAATTCCAGGATTTCCTTCAGGTAAACTACAACAAAAATTGCAAAAGCAAAACTAACAGTACTGAGTCAAGGACCTAATTTTCTTTATAAGTACATCCACCTGTTTACAGTGCAGTGTGTTTGACTTCTCTGTTTCTCTCTACAATTTATCTAAATGGCCTTATCTGCCCTGAGAACCTCAATGAAATATCAGTAGACAAAAAAAGCTTTACACTTTTAAAAAGCTCTGTCATTCCTTTATGTACTTTAGCTTATTCAGAGTCACAAACATGGAAGATAATCAATTAAAGGTTTAAGTTTTGATGGAACTTCTGGGCATTAGAAGCAATGTGCAGCCAAACTTAGTCCTTTTAGGATGTGAAGAATCAATATTCCCATATCATTGCATTAACTCATGAGATAATGCATGAAATGTTCTCAAAGTCAGCAAAGTACTGCACTTTCATTCCCTTGCAGGAAGAATTCCTTATGAATGAGCTGCCCTCCCTTTTCAAAGTAAAGGGGAAAACCACTTGTTTTCTAGTCCTGGTCCAAAAATTGAATCAAGCAAAAACCTGTGGGACAATTTAATGATGAAGCAGAAAAGTTTCAGCTATTTCATATGGGTGTCTGTCATGTCATACACTTTTCAAATGTATATTCCCCATTTTTCACCTCAAGCCACTGGAATTGCTACTATTCACATATATCATGAACATACAACACGTATACACATAAATACACGTGTATGTTGGTATGTACACAAATATATATATATACACAACAGTTACATTTCTCTGCTGAGAATAAACTCAAGAACCTCGTCTCAAAAATAAGGCCTACTTGGCTTAAAAGCAAAAAAAAAACCAACAAAACCCCCCTCCAAAAAAAACCAAACCAAAAAACAAAAACCACAACAAAATCATGCAGTGGTTAGAGCAAACCACTAGGGGAAACATAATCACATGCATTAAGCCATTCTCCACGACAAGAAATGTGAGTGATACATTAAATCCTCCAAAAGCTGGTTCCAAGGTACCATCAGATTAAAACTCTGAGAAATCAGCATTGAAGCTCCAACATGAACAACACAAGCACACACACAAAAGACCACACTTAATTTTTTGCAGATTTGTGCACTATTGATTGTTTACCTTTGTGCCAGTTAGCACACAAATCTTTGCACACAAATCTTCTCTTTCAAACTCATCAGTACCAGGATGCTGTATTCTTGGGGGTTTTTCTGGCTTTATTTTTGGCTGGTTTTTTTCTTTTTTTTTTTTGAGCTATAACACATTGAAGCTTCACCATTTTGCACGCATGACTGGCAGTGCAAATAAAAATAGCTTCACTGTTTTTATCTCTGCCTTTGAGACTACTCTCTGTATTAAGTGTATACACCTGTAGTTGAAAACTGGTGTGGGAATTGATGATTGCACTACTGACCAAAGGATTTTAAAATGGTGTTATGAACTTTCCAGCTTAAAACACTATTTATGTACTCAATATAAATGATGATAAATAATTTAACAGACCTTTCCCATGTGTATAGGTTTGCACAAAAAGTTCTTAACCTATTTTTGACTTTGCTATGTGGGAGGAAGTAAATTTTTGTCTTTCTGCAGTGAGGGGAATATTGTGTTTACTGTTTCCCGGATATTTTAACCCGTATTTGTCTCCCACAGCGGAATACCGTGGATTGCCTTGCTGACACAGAGCGCGCAGCCTACACACAGGGCACATCTCCGAGGATGCTCATGTCGCTGCCCGGCGCATCCTCCTGGAGACGCCAGGCCGCTGGTGTCCCGTCCCGCGGGGAGGCTCAGGGCAGGCCTGCGGCTCCCTCCGGCGCTGCCCGGCGCCGGGGTTGGTGCCCCCGCGGAGCCGCCCTGACCCGCTGCCCCCCGCCCCGGCGCCGCGCTCCCTCTGCCGGGGACAGCGGCCGCGCCGCCGCCGCTCCCCGAGCCCCGGCGGTAACCCAGCCACACCGGGCTGCGGCTCCAGCCCCGGGGCAGCCCCCGCCTGGGAGAGCGCTCCGTCTGCGGGCCGCGGGTCGAACAGGGTGGGGAGGGGACGGACGGCCGGGCAGCAGCAGTTCTGTGCGGGCTAGGGAGCGATGGAAGCCGCTTGAAAGGAAAGAAACGAGCCCCGTTTAACTCCGCCTGACCTTATTGTCACCCGAGTACGGAAAATAGTTTGCAGGTTCAGAATATTACTGTGGAAGAACGGATACTTGAGCATAAAACCACGAAAACCCGAAGGCCGCCCATGTGAGACACAGCCCTCGTTATTTACACGTTTTTATGGGGAATGACCACCCCCTCCACAGAGCGGTGACCAGCAGGTGTAGGAGAGGAAGTGCCTGCGAAATCGCCTCGAGTAGTAGAGGGCTGGCTGGGGCTTTGCACCGCGGGCTGTCCATGTGAATAGTGCAGCGATTCCTGCCTTACACACGGTGTGTATTTTAAGCAGTGCCACACGTGACACGGGAACATTGGTGCTCGGTGCGCGCCTGCCTGGGGACAGGGCTGCGCGTACAGATACGTGCCGGCGCAAGATGCCCGCGTCCAACCAGCCGCAGTGGCCCCGCCAGTGCTTCCAGCCCGTACCAAAGGGACCGAGCTGTGGCCGTGTCAGGAAACGCCCAGAAGACAAACAGTCACGTTCGCGAGCTGCTCGCAGACCGTGTCCCCCGCACGGATGGCAACGGACTAAAATAAAGTTGGGGGGGGGGGGGGGGGGAGTTTGCAGCGCTTTTTTAACTTATAAGAAAAACCCCCACACATCCAGCCCCCCTCAGCACAGGCGAGGGGTCCCTGCTGGTGCCAGGGACGCGGCGCACCCCGCGGGCAGCGCCCGAGGCGCGGGGAGCTGCCGCCCGCTCCGCGCCCCGCTCCGCGCTCCCGCCCGGGCACGGGGGCGCCCTCCGCGCCGCCTAATCGCATTAATCCGCGGGACAATGCCCCAAGTAATCACCCTTCCTGCTCCCTGCGCTGCCGGCGACCGGCGGCTGGAAAGGGCGAAGCGGGGGAGGGGAGAGGCAGAAAGTGTAAACTTTTATTCCACTCGGTTAAGAAAAACGGGTGGGAGGCAACGGGGAGCACCCGGACACGGGTCTCCCGAACGCCCGCCGCGGCGGGGAGAGCGCGCCTTCCTCCCCGCGAGAAGCGAGTTTCCCTCGGTTTCCCTGCAAACCTATCGCCGCCTGCCTCTGAGTAAATACACGAGCACAAAAGCAACCCCGAGCGGCGTGAGACCGCGCACGGAGCAGCCTCCCGTGAGCACAGGCTGCGGCCAGGCCCCGGGAGCGCGGCTGCCGCTCGCCCCGCACAGCGCGGGGAGCGCCGCGGACGGGCCCGGGCCGGGGCCGGGGCCGGGGCCGGGGCAGCCGGGCTGGCTCGGCGGCGGCAGCGCTGCCCTTTTGAATGCCTCCCGCAGCTCTGAGTGCTGGCAGGGCGCTGGGAGCGCCAGTGAATGTAGCCCCGCAGAGCCAATGAGCTGGGACCGGATGCGATATATCCTCTGGGACAACAACTGCTCTGTTCCTCCTCAGATCCACATGACGCCATTTACTGCTGCTTTTGCAGAGAGATCACCCTACCTCCTCCGGAAAGAAAAAGAGAGAGAGGGAGAGAGCGAGCGAGCAGAAAAACGCCGAGCCCCTACAGCTCAGATCTCAAATCTTCCTCCTCCTCCTCCTCCACCTCCTCCAAACACACAACAACAACCACCACCACAAATCCGCTGCGCTCCCAAAACACCCCCCCGATTGCAAACCACAGAACTGCCTGCAACACACACGCTCGCAGAGGGAGCGAGAAAGCTAAGAGGGAGAGAGGGGAGAGGAGCCTGCAGCAAGCAGCTTCTCAGCAGAACGGCTACATTGCACAAGCTGCTTTCTTGGAGGAGCTCAGTGGAAGAAAGCTCTGGGATTTTATTTTAGATCCACTTTGTTTTGTTTTCTTTGGCTTTTCCCTTTCCTCTTGATCAATTTGCAACAGCAACAAAAAAAAAAGTGACTTGGTGTTGGCGATCCGGCCTCCTGTTCATTGAGGAAAAAAAAGGAAAGTGTGTGTGTAAGACTGAGTGATTTTTAGTAGCAAAGAAAACCCACCCCGATCCGGAGAGGTGTTTTGATTATTATTATAGTATATACACGCACACACGAATTTATAATCGATCTGGGGAGAGGCACCTAACTTTGCTGTGGACTTTTTTTTTTTTTTTACATGGTGATCATTCTTACTCTAATTTGCAAGTTGGACTAAAGCAGAGTTTGGAAAAGAATTTTTTTTTGCTTTAGGGCTGGATTTATTTGCAAACCGCAGGAAGAAGAAAATACAAGAGAGAGGGGTTTGGTGCAGCGCCGCGATCACGGTGAGAGCCTTTTCCTTCTTTGCAAAACAAGCTTTTCAGTAACCTCCTCCCCCCCCCTCCCTCCTTTGGTTGCTCCAAGAAAACTCGTGGAAATGTTTGAGGCCGATCCCTTTTCCATTCGTACAGGTTCTCCCTCTCCCCCCCTTCCCTTCTCCTTCCTTTCTCAGAGAGGAGCTGGAGGTGGGATTTCGGAGCGGTTTCTCTCCGGGGAGGGGTGGGGGGACCTCCGCGGGCTTTGCGGGCTGCGCCGCGTTCGTGCCCCGCCGCGGTGCCCCGGGGGTGCGGAAGGCTGCGCGGGGGGCGGAGGGCTGCGCGGGCGCCCCGGAATGCCTGCGGGGGCTGCCAGCGGGCCGGGGGTGCGCTCCTAGGAGCCACAGCTCCGGCGTGTTCTCCGTGCTGCTGCTGCTGCTGCTGCTGCTGCGGGGGGCCGGGCACGGGAGGTCCTGCGCGCTCCTGCCTCGCCGGGCACGCGTGGGTTTCCGACAAGCCCCGGGGGAGGTGAAGGGAGGGCGCAGCGGGGCTGGCGAGCGCCGGGGCTGTTGGTGCCCCGCTCCTGGGGGAGAAGGAGCAACCCGCCTTGCAGTGCGTGATTTACGCCTGTCTCTAGTGGCGTCAGGAGATCCGTGCGATTCGGAAGTGAGTGCACGTCTGGTACAAATATATACGTGTGTGTGCGTGCGTGTGTGTAAGCTTAGATACTTCTCCTGTGATGAAATTAATTCGATCTGTAAGACGAGGAAAGTCCTTCCCTAGGTTCTTCTATGCAGAGAGCATGTGTGGAGGGGAAGGATAAGCCATAATTTTTACTTTTTTTTTTTTTGCTTTTGTGGGTTTACTTCGTGACAGCCCCCTTCCCCCATTAAAAAAAGAGGAAAAAAAAAAAAAGAAAAAAAGAAAAAAAGAAAAAAAAAGCTGCTGGTGTTTTCAGCAAGCTGTTTGTGTGTCACTTTGCCCCACCCCGATGGTAAAGTCCCTTTTGCCCTAATCCATAGTCTGATCACACACTCGGCCCTTAATGGGGGTTTCAAAGCACTTTGAAAGAAGAGGAGGTGGTTGGTGTGTGTGCGGTGGGAATGGGGGTGGGGGTGCCTTGCACAGGCTCCGGCCACAAACAGAAATTCACGGGCAGAGGACTTCTCTCCCTTAGGCTTCGCCCTTCCCCGGCCAGCTGTACACGGGATTTTTCCACAGCAGGCAAGAAGCCCCTCGAGTTTTAAACCTCCCCAAATGTGCCGAGCGCGAAACCCGTCCCCCTCGCTCACCCTTTTGCCAAGCCCAGTTTGAAAGAAAAGAAAAGTTAGCAATCCTGGCACTTGAGCTCGGTGAGAGTGGACTTTGGCTCTTAGAAGTGGGGAATAGTGTTATCACACACATGCACACACAGAAAGGCAAATCTGCTTCTCTCGCTCTTGGCGGATGCAAAGGGGAGAAGTACTGGGTCAGAGGAGGGAGAGGTGTGCCCTCCCGTCAGGATTTTCAGGCAAATGTAGGTTTGCAAATAAGTGTGCTGGTTCTTTGCATCCTGTCCTGTTAGCGGATCTATGACGGGGAGAAAAAACGGGGAGCACCCGGCTCGGCCCGATGCCCCACTGGAAATGCCTCCCGGGTCCCTCCGGGCTGGGGCGGAGCGGGGCGGGCTGAAGGTCAGGCAATTTGCAGAATATGCGTAAAATAAGAGGAGCTTTTCCAGCGGCTGGCTTTGTGAAGTTGAATGGGTGTTTAGGGCAAGGCGAGAGGGGGTAATCTGCCTTTTGCCCAGCTGTCCCGGAGGTGTTGTCTGAACCGTCTGCAGGGCGCCTGGCACTTCCCGGGAGGGGAAGCTCCTTTAGCATCTCCTGGGGGAGGGCAGGGGGGAAGAGTTAAAAGGAAACATGGGTTTGACTTTCTGATAAGGCGGCTGAAGCTGCCCCCTCCCACCTCCCGGCCCGGAGGATGTCTCCTGGTTATCTCCAGGTTGTCTGCACTCTCCGGCGGGCGAGGGGCTGTCGCCTCCCACCTGCTGCGCGCCCCCCGCCCGAGACGGAGCTGGAGGCGGGGAGGGAAGCGGAGAGCGGAGGCTGCTTTTCCAGCTCCCACCTTGGCGTCTGAGGGGGGCTCCGCCACCGATCCTGGGGTCGTCTGAAGCGCCTTCAGGTCAGGGTCAGCTTTGCTTTTGCAGTGGGTTGTCATTTCTGGAGAGGCAGGGGCTGATCCGGGCTACCCTCCAGGCTGCCCGGGGCTGGTGGAAACCTGGACGCGGAGGAGACACAGGGCTGCCAATTCCTCTGAAGAGCGGGGGAAAGCATTTTATTTTCTATTATTTCCTATCTCCAGATAGTTTCAGAGGAGGTGAACATCTACTTAGGCTGTTGGTTGAAACTTTTGGTATGGCAGAGGTTTTAATTTGAAAGAAAAAAAAGGATAAGCAACGCTTCAAGCCAAGCTTGCAAGACTTTTGGGGGGAGTATGGGCGGGGGGGGGAAAGGAGCACTGTAACATACATCCTGTGTCCAAAACCAGGATTTAGCAATATTTAAAATAAGTGGTCATTCTTAAAAGTTAGAGATTTGTCTATATGTATTTATTTTAATTTTTTTAAGAAAAAAACACTGGAAGGAGGGGAGCCAGGAGTTAAAAGGTTAAATGTTTTGCATTGGTGTTAGAATAAAGACTGTGTCTTGAGGTACTCTTTGTTAAACTGTTTGGCTATATTTTACTATTCTGCAGTACAGTATTATTGTTGGTAACTGATGTGTACAGAGTAACACTATGGTGCTCTTTCTAGGTATAATTGAAGACATTGTGTGGTCCTTGTAAGAAGTTTGGTTCCTGCTTGGGTTTTAATTGTAGAATATTGTTCTGGATTTTTGTATAGGTAATTGGATTTTGGAGCCACTTTAAGATATGATGAAGGCAAAACAAATATTAACTAATTTAAAGGGCAGTACTTGAAACTTGTGCATATTTGAGTGTGGAAGTTATTTACAAGTTCTCATCTTCTGTGTCTTTTACTGGCTTTTCATTTAAATTCTAAAGTCTGCATTTCTACTTTGTAGTTAATGATCCTTTCAAGTAATATTCACAATCAAGTAGACGTCTTGGATGCTGGCATTATTTGATTATGTTATGCATGCCTCTATCCCACAAGCCACTCTTGATAATATTTACAATTTGAAATGTAGTCTATGGAATTTTTTACACATAAAAAAAAACAACAACCAAACAACTGTGGTAACATTGCTTTTGTAGTTTTGAGCCTTAAAATGACAATCACAGTGGTGTGCCCCAGTATGACACACACTAAAATACTGGAGAGAGGTATTTTTACTTGTGCTGTTGAAGTTTTTGGTAGCACTAACTCATTTAATGTCTAACCTCAAACATTTTATTGCTATTTAGTGTTTTTCTTGGGACCATTGGTATTAAACTAAAATTTCCTATTTACATCATGTAAAGTTTAATGTGTAAAGAGACTAGCCTACCAAAATATTATCCAGTTTTGAACAAAATTGGAGAATTATATGTCTGTCATCAGCAGGTCACATTACACTTGCTAAATACTTGCAGGATAGTTTGTTGGCTTTTTTTGAGTATAAGGTTTTCAGTAGCCTGATGTGAAAAGAAGTGTCACTTCAAGTGGCTGAAATGTAATCACTTTAAAGGCCATGGTCTAACCAGAAGATAGCCTGAGAAGCCTCAGTCAGCAGGAGTAATACCTAGACTTTCCAGAGCCACAAGTTAAGTTGCATGGTCCTAGGAAAGACTCCTATGGATTCTTAAAGGTCCTTAAGCTCTCCACAGCAGTAGGCAGAACAGGCCAAGGGAATTTGGTCACTCAGCTGACCGGTGCCAGTGCTTGTCCCAGACGTGACTCCTTTTTTTAATGGCTGATGCATTACTTGATTGTCTGTGGTGCTGTGGGGTCCTGCAGGTTTGAAAAGCTGCTGGAGAGAGCATGAGATGTGTTTCAATAGTGAATCCTCTCTTTTTTGCTCCAGGATTTCAGATGTGTTCTAAGCCTGGCGGAGTGAGCAAGCTTCTGGGCACTGATGGAGACTCAGCACGGCAGTGGGTCGCAGCCCTTACTACAGGCTCGGCGTGACAGCGGGAGGCCGCACGGGGAGCCTGACCTGCGGGATGTCCTGATGCAGCAGGTCCACGTCTTGTCCTTGGACCAGATCAGAGCCATCCGAAACACTAATGAATACACAGAGGGACCTACGGTGGCTCCACGGCCGGGGGTCAAGGCTTCTCCTCGGGTAACAACCCAACCCAAAAATGAAAGGCCCCATGGGTTGCCTGAGCATCGTCATTTTAGCCGGATCCAGCACACGCAAACACATGCATCTCCTCGAGCGCCTCTGTCGCGGTCCATCAGCACAGTCAGCACGGGCTCACGGAGCAGTACGAGGACAAGTACGAGCAGTAATTCGTCAGAACAAAGACTTCTGGGATCATCTTCGGGGCCAGTTGCTGATGGGATAGTCCGAATGCAGCCCAAGTCTGAGCTCAAGCCGAGTGAGCTGAAGCCACTGAGCAAAGAAGACTTGGGAGCACACAGCTACAGGTGTGAGGACTGTGGAAAGTGTAAGTGTAAGGAGTGCACTTATCCAAGGACCCTGCCCTCATGTTGGATCTGTGACAAGCAGTGTCTTTGCTCAGCCCAGAACGTGGTTGATTACGGGACTTGTGTTTGCTGTGTGAAGGGCCTCTTCTATCACTGCTCTAATGATGACGAGGACAACTGTGCTGACAACCCCTGCTCCTGCAGTCAGTCACATTGCTGCACTAGGTGGTCTGCCATGGGTGTAGTGTCCCTCTTTCTGCCTTGCTTGTGGTGTTACCTACCAGCCAAGGGTTGCCTTAAGTTGTGCCAGGGCTGTTACGACCGGGTAAATCGGCCTGGGTGCCGCTGCAAACACTCCAACACCGTTTGCTGCAAAGTTCCCAGCGTACCCCCCAGGAACTTTGAAAAGCCAACATAGCATCGCTAGCCAGAAATACTAAAGTAACAAGGATTATTATTTTAACGTACATATGCAACCAACTAAGCATCTATGGTCTTGGCACTGTAGTAGAAGGGTTGGGGATGTACTTTGCTGTTTGCAGTGAAATGCTTTTCTGTGTGTGTCCCATCTTAACTGATACGCTTGTTAGAATCCAGCTAGTGGCATACAGGGGAAAAAAAAGGGATGCAGTACATTGTGACCCACATATTGCATAAGCTAAAGCAACACAGACACTCCTAGGCAACTCTATTGTTTGTGAATAGTACTTGCAAAATTTGTAAATTAGCAAATGACTCCTTTTTTTTTCATTGTTTTCTGCCAGAGATAATGTGCTATATTTTTGTATATACAATAATATTTTCAACTGTGAAAAATAAGTGCTGTCATAAGACATGGCACAGTCACAAAATATTATACTAATATGTTGTACATTCGGAAGAATGTGAATCAATCAGTATGTTTTTAGATTGTATTTTGTCTTACGGAAACCTTCTATTACAAGACTTTGATTTCCCTTTGGACTTCATGTATATTGTACAGTTACAGTAAAATTCAGCCTTTATTTTCTAATTTTTTCAACATATTGTTTAGTGTAAAGAATATTTATTTGAAGTTTTATTATTTTATAAAAAGAAATATTTATTTTAAGAGGCATCTTACAAATGTCACCCCTTTTTATGAGGACGTCATAGTTGCTGCAAATAAGGGGTGAATGATGCATATGTTCACTATAAAATAGAAAATATATTAACGTTTGAAATTAAACTGGGCTACTTGTCATTTTTTCCCATTTACTGTTCTGAGTTGGGAGAATTGATACTTATAATTGCAAACTTCACAGTGCTATAGTCACAGTGAGCCTAATGTGAAACCAAAAAGAGATTTTTAAGTGTCTTCTTTTGTTCTTATTTACTTCTTCACCTGAAAACAGTGCAGGCTTTTTGCTCCCTTCCTTTCCACAAATGTCCCATATACTGTTCCTACAAGAGAAAAGGAAAATGAACATAGGAAAATGCATTAATTCATTCCAGACTAGGACTAATAGGCACTGAAAGCTTGACCTATTCTATAAGTGATGAACTTTTGTGCTTCAAATAGGAAATAAGTAATCATTCACAAAAAATGTTAGGCTTGCACGGCTTTACTCAGTGATGAGAGAGAGGAGGAAAAAAATATAATTAATACCGTCAATGCAAAAAAGCTTGCAGGATTATTTGTTAAAGTTAGTAGAGTATGCCACAGGGAATGATAGATCTGAATGCAGTCCAGCCTTATGTCAAACATTTGCCTCACTTGTAAGAAGAAAGTTGCTTGATTTGTCATTTGTGGCAGTTACCTTCCACTGAGGTCAAAATCCTTTCCCTGCCAAGTTTCCCACCGGAAGCCTAGAGAATGATTTACCTTTCTTTATTAACAAACTATCATTTCCTGTTCTGAGCATGTCTCTCCAAGTTTAGAGGTCTTAATGTTCAATTTTATTTATACATTTCTTAAGCTGGCATTTAAGAATAGTTGTAAGTATTTTTAAGCTGATGCTTAAAAAAAGTCTCCCAGCCTTTTCTGAAGCCCCTCCAAGATAAACAAGTTATTACTAATAAAATAAGAACTCACTAAAAGTTGAAAACCAGAGCTTTGAGTAAATGTTCTGTCTTTTTGCCCCTTAATTTTCATCTCAGGTCTGGTGTTTGGATGATTTTACATAGGTCTGTAGGACTCAGAAATCTTACACTGTGTGTTTGTGCATATTGGTTATCAATCATCAAGTGAAATTAAAAAGTGCTTGTTCTCTTACTCTTTTTTTTTTTTTCCTTACCTCTCTGGTGAAAAATGTAAGCTGGTTTACTTTCTGCACCAGCTGGCTGGATACTTTGGTATACAAAGACGAACAGTATATATTTTGCTTTCTGAGTGGAATTTGCTAGAAAGAGGGTAGCTTATGTTACCTGACATGAGTAGTTTGTCCATATTTAAAGCACATCAGTATACTGTAACTGAGTAGTGGACTGTATATATGAGACTGTGCTTGGCTGATAAACAGAGATTTTTATTATTTAATTATGGGGTTTTTAGCAATTTTGTTCTTGAAGGGGTTAATAACCATCATGTGTTTCCATTCACTGAATGTAGTTCTTGAATTAGGTTATGTGCTTATGCTTAAACTGTTGTGGGCTAGTCTTGCTGATTAAAACAAACATTAGGAGAATCTTTAGGCTCTGTCTTGGAAGCCCCAAGTCCCACTGATTTCAGTAAATACAGTGTTTTCACTGGACTGATGAACTTGATAAAACTGAAGGCAAGCCCAGTCTTTTCAGTGATTTATGTTTCAGTTGAAGATAACTCCACAGAAAGCTGAAAGTAAAACTGGGAAACTAGGATGGCTGAGCAGCACAGCAGTCAAAGTGGGTGCAACTCAAAAGTCCTACAAGCTAAAGTCCAATACTAAAATTGTGCATGTGTTTTCTTTTTGCAGTATAGTAACTCCTCTGTCTGCCTAGTTAGGTTCTAAGGGAAAAGAAAAACCATCTTCTTGTTGGCAGTGAAATTTGAAGCTGGTTTAAACACTGAGCAATGGTTGTGACCATTCTTGGTTCTTATGAGGATAAAATAGGGAGTCCCACCCACCCCAGGTAAGCCCATTACCAGAAACTGGGCAGGATGTATGACTCTTGGGAGCAGGGATGTAGGGAAGTGTGGTCTGTTGGGCTAACTACGGCACTGGGGTCTAGGCTTCAGTTAGTATGGATTGATGTTTGTGCCCACTGGACTCTTAAAAGCTGGCTTGTGTATATTAGTTAACATCCTAATATTGCACTTAATTAGATAAGGTTTAGTATTCTAAATAAAACCAAAATCTTGCCTCAAGCAGATTAGATTGTTTTAATAAGAATTAAGAGGGCTTTTCAAGTGGATTGAGATAATGTTATTAGGGCATGCCTACTTTATCCTTTGAGATAGGAAAGTGGAGGTCCAAGTAAGGAAAATTTTCCATACACAGGTTTTGGGGATAACCATGAAAGTCAGGTTTGATATACATCATATAGGACTTTAATTTTAGACTGCTAGGAAGTCGTGAGAGAGAGCAAAACCCTTATTATTGCTCCATTTGTTGTGTTGCTGCTTCAGAGTTTTGATCTGTTAACTTACAGATGCCTTAAGGTTTGTTTAAGGTATAGAGATTTGAAGGATTGAACTGAGAGTTGACACTAGTAACAATGGAAACAAATAGCATTTTTTCAAATTATTTTTCTGTATGATGTAAGCTACAAATAAATACATCAAATTTAGAGACATTTAGAAATTCCTCTATTAATATCCTCGGGCTTCTTTTCTTTGCTCTTTATTGGTTTGAAACTTGATTATAATTTCTTTTTTCAGATAGGGATCATAGCAGTATAAAATAGGGGGAAAAAAGGAAAAGAGACTCAGATTTAAGTAGAGAATAAAAAGTGCTTTGGATGGAAATAAAATGTGTTCCTAAAGGATTTGAGATCATATTCAGGTGAGTATTTACATTCAACAGATTTACCAAATCAGTCTTCATAAGCCAAAAATTCTCCAAGAGCAGAAGTGAAGTAGTTAAGTTGCTGTGATGATTAACATAATAGATTTTTTACACTTTCTCACTAAACTCCCAGCATTTAAAGATACAATATTACCTGTATTACCATTTTCACTTTTGGTAAAATGCAAAATAATTAATTTTTGTAATGAGTGAAATCTTAGGTCTTGTTCTCAGGTGGCAGGAAGAGAGCAGAATGCATTTCTGTTCTACAGTGGAACATTTTTAGGAATTAAGGTTTGGAAAAGATGGATTTGAACAGTCTGTCTTGTCTCAGATGTTCCTAGATGGGTGCAGGTACAGCAAGTAATAATGATTTCATCTGCTGAGACTAATTTCTCAATCAGTCACTGGAGCAGAGTGCCAGAAAGAAATTGGCTGAATGTGAGAGCACGCTCGATTGAGTAGTGTCTGTAAGATTAGTATTGAATAGATGTCTTGCTGAAAATGTCAGCATTTGTCTTGTTGGGTCATCTTAAATAAATCAGTTACATACTGGGATTGCAGGTAGACAGCACAACAGATGTAGGATTGCAGGTGACAAAGTGCACCAAATCCTTACCAATGAAAATACTTGGGTGTTTTCCTCTTTATGCAATCTGATTTTAAACTGGAATCTTAGAAATAAAAAATAATGTCTCATTGAAGTCAGGACAGTTTGACTCAAAAAACACATGCATATAAAGTGCAGATATGTATAGTACTTTTCAATTCAAAAATATTTCATGTTTCAATCTGTGGAAACCTCTATGTGTTATTTCTCTTCACATTTATTCTTTCTGGTCCCTATCTCTTTCCTTGACCTTTCCTAATCATAATACATAATACATTATTGCCACTTAGAACAAAAGGGGAAAGAGGAGGATGAAACATGCTATTCTCATTAGTATTCTGTACCTGAAAGTTTAGGACAAGGTCAAAAAACTGATTACCTTGCTGCAAGTAATTTTTCCTGCATTTTCAGTTATATAAAAGGTTTTTTTCCATTCACGTGACATCTGAATCCACTATTTCAGAAAAATCTTATTTTCATTGTTTTGGTATGAATTTTATTACTCAAGAAGGCTTTATGTGTCTTTGTTTTAACTCACAGGCACTGTGTTTCAGGTTAAAGAGGAAGAGGTGTTACTACCATAAAAGCATGAACTGCTGCTGTTCCTCTGCCATAGGGATTGTTCAGTAGAGAGCCAATGTAGTTGCTTTTGGACAGGAGTAGCAATGATTTTGTTTGAAACAGAGTGGGAGTTCAGTGTTTTCAGCCTTGGGAGAAAGCAACAGAGGCTGTGCTACATATCTCAAGTTTCTCTTTATGTGTGGTGTAAGAAGTGTTTTTTTTTTTTTCTCTGACTTCAATGTGAATGCTGATTACAGAAGCTTAGGGCTAAAATGTTCAAATTGCTAGACTAAAATGGGTTGGTTCCCATTTCAGTAGAAGTTAAGAATAATCAGAAGCTTTGACAATGTAGTCTGCTATTATGTAGGATTATTTATGGATATTTTAATACTTGGGGGTTTAAGTTACATTTTAAAATAGTCTTGCCAAGGGAGATAATCTGTTTCTAAAAGGTAAGGAACTGTATAATCAGAGGAGCTCTGCTTTCCTGAAAGAGTGCTGTGTAATTACCAAACCACTTGGTGCGCCTAAGATATGTTACAAGAGATAGCACTTGGTGCCATTTAGGAGTTGCACAAGTTTCATTTGGAGAGTCTGAGCCAGTACACAAGGGTGTATTAGGAAGAATCACCAACTTACAGATATAGAGAGCCCCTTGAGCAAGGGGAGTTTTTACTTTTTCTTTTTTACCGTCACTTTATTTTGATCTAGAAGTGGTGTATATGAATGAGTCATAAATCGTGTTGTTGTTCTTCTGTTTAATGATGAAAGAATGTGTTGATGCTCTCAAAGTGTGCTTCAAAAAACCACACCAGAATGGAAAATCTTTAAATGACCAAACTTACCACAGAAATGAATGCAAACATCAGGGCTATAGCAAGCTGTGTTTCGAAATTAGTTGCACTGTAAGTAAAATGCACTAATTGGTTATGCTAAAACTGTTACTATAATTAGACACAGTTCCGCTTTAGGTCTCAAAATCAACTCAAACCTTTGTCAGCTTCCTCTGTAATGCAGTTTCATTAATTACTGATTTACTTAAAGTGTTGTTTCTTGTAAGACACATATAAAAGTTGGTCTATCACAAACTGTCAAATGCACGAAGTGAACAGTTTTTCTTCCCTCTCATTTCCTTTTCATAAAGCATTGCAAAGAGGAGGAAATTGTGAAATAGTTTTATTTGCTTTGGGTCATTTTATTTATGAATTTTGTTTAATTATTGAAGACAGAGTGCTTATTCGAAGGATTGCTGTTTTGTGATTCCCTTCCCTCTCTCCCCATCCCCCTGACAGTCACTCCCCCAAAGTATATGGCAGTATGAAATATATAAGTACAGCAGTTAAGGGACCAAGAATTCACTTTGTGAACTTAATCTTTAAGTGCAGCTGCATTGAATAGTAAAGTGAAGTAGGAGCATCCTTGCCTTCTTGCAGAACTCATTGAATGCATCGTACCTTTCACCAGTAGATTTACTCTCTTCTACCTGTGCTGCTCTGCAGATAGAGATTATGCAGTTGTTTATCATGTATATGTTTTTGTGCCTCAGTGTCTTTTCTTTTTTGGAGAAGCATTGTGTTCATTCTTTAAAACTAGTGCATGAGGATCCCATAATACCATTACTTAAAAAAAACCCAACAAACTAGCCACATGTGAAGGTTATCTTAACTGTCCACTGCCTACTACTCTCAATACTGTTCTTGGGTATGAAGGCTCTCCTCAGATCCCTTCATCCCAAGTGGGAAAAAAAGACTGTATATGTTATTCTGAAATAAGTGTGGTTGGAAGGAGGCATGGGTTATGGTATAAAAGGTGAACTTTCCATCAGGGCTGTGCCTGACCTATTCTCTCCTGCACACACACAACTGCAGTACAAAGTCTGAAAGTGTGCAGGAGTGTTTCTGGCCACCTCTGTACTCTAAATCAGACAGTAGGTGGAAATGTTCCTGGACAATGGGCTGCAATTGCTCACGCTACTGAAGCATTAAGACTTTAATTTATGTTATGTGCCAAAAAGTACTCTCCCAAGCTATTCCCTACCACATTTCAGGAGCCATTCCCAAAAGTCAGCTTGCCAGCAGCTCCTTCTTTTAGAGGTTAAAGGAGTTGCCCAGCATGGACACTGTCCTTTTGGGGCCAGCTGGAACACAGTGCCCAGGAACATTCTTGGACAGATTCATTTGCCATCCAGGAGGAAAGAGATCCCTCCCACAAGTGTCATCTCAAGAGAAATTCACTCACAAAGACATTCTCATGAGTTCAGATGACACAATCTAATCCTCAAGTAGAAACTTAATTGCACACACAAGCAATTTATTTAATTTTTTAAATCTCAATTGTCAAGGTAACTTTTTAGAATTTTGTAAAGCTTGCTCCAGTGTAGTTACATAAAATTATATATTGATATTTTGTATCTAACCTGAACTAGTAATTTTTTTGTTTGTTTGGGAGAATGGCATGCTTTTTTTTTTTTTCTTTTAATTGTTTCTTAAGTATGAACTGACAAGTCATAAAAACAGACTTTTTCAGATATTTTCTTTCACTAAAAGGTATGATTTAGTATGTCACAGCACTTGATTTTTCAGAATGAATTGAGATGGTGTTTCTTGCTTTTGGAAATTACATATATCTCTGAAGAAAACAGTCACAAAAGATTGTTTCCTTTCATGGTAATCATTACAACTTCATCTTTTCCCAAGATATGGAAAGTGTTCTCTCTTTATTGCTTTCAGCCCTGTGCTCACTTAGCCCTCAGATTACAGAATGGGTGGCTTATGGAACCTTGCAATTGCTGAGTGATTGAGCAGACTTTCATGGAGAAAAACTGGTGTAAAGTATTGCACTTGAGCTTAGCCTCTGAGAGGACAGATCTTACTAAAATATTTCAAGTGTGTGCAAAATGTATTTCTGCATACATGCAGTCTGAGGGATGTGGTTGGAGAGAAATGTCACAATTCACCCCTTAAGGTCTCTGCTTTAGAAAAAGGAATCAATATCAACTTCTTTAAAAAAAAAAAAAAGTTGATAAATTAAGCTAAGTAAAATATTAGACGAAAAGATATCTTGTTCAGTTTATTAAATGTGTCCAAGATTTCTGCTGTTTACATTTCACATAGTTTTTATCCAAAGACCTCACTTCAGCTGCAAGATTGGTGGGTGAAATGCCTGGCCTCACTGGAGGCAATGACAAAATTCTCCTTGACCTCCTTGAAACTTTGTATAGACAAGAGGTGAATTCCTGAATATGTACTGATTGAACATACACTTGAATGGATATCCTGGGAAAATCCCAGCTGCCTAGGGGAATAAAAAAAGTTTATAATTGCATGACACACACTTTTGAATGAAGGAGTAGCTATCTTAGTTTAGGATTTTTAACCTTCGTTCTGATCCTACTTAACTTACTCTACTACTAAGATAATTTATTCCTACCACTGCTGTAGGATTTTTGTAGTTGCTTCCTTTAGGCATCAATCTTTTATATTTTGCTGAGAGATTCTGTTTTAAGGGATAATTCCATTAAGGGTGCTGTAAACTCCTGTTAGGCTTTTTGTTGACAGACTTGTGCAGAAAAAAGCTTGTGTGTAGACTTTCTCCCTTTATTTCAGCTTACTGTTATCAAACAATTCTTGTATACTGAAACTGCAACAGTTTTAATTCAGTTTAGCTCAGCTCTTGCAAAAGAGTCTAGGGAGAGTATTTATTTGGTTTAGCTGACAGTCTGGTTAATTGGAATAGGCTCATTCATACTAATAGTATCTGCACAGTGTTTTGTGACTGTTACTAAAGCAGCTCTAAACCCTACCTAAAGTTACATGAGTGAAAACATGCTTCAAGTGAAGTACAGTGAGCTGCTGTCAGACAGAAGTGTCTGTGTACTAGCATTGCTTTCATCTGAGATGCCCATTAAGATGGGCAAAATATTGTCACAGTTACATATCTACATTGTGCATTATATCACCTGTAGATATAGCTATGTAGAGAGATAGATAAATAGATACATGCACATCACAATTAAATCTTTCTTAGGGGGAATGAGGAATTACCATATTTCACTGTTACCAATATTCCTCTTCCAGAGTATCAGCTTTTGCTGTAACATTTTCCCATGGTTTTTAAACAATACCATGAAAGGTGCTCCTTTCTCCCACCCCTGAGAGAGAGCATCTGCAGAGTGGAGTGCACCTACCCTGTACTCTGTATATTGAATCTCCCAGGTGTGGCGTGATGGTCCAGTAAACAGAACAGCTTTTTTCCACTTTGTACTTTCAGTGACAAATGAGTGGTAAAAATACAGGTTTTCTTATTGCTAAGCATACAAATATGGCAACTTTCAAAGCCTTCATCAATTCCTGAAGCAGCTGATAGGCAGCTCTTGTGCAGATGCACAGATATGCAAAACTACTACTTTGGGAGGAGATATCACAGGATGAGTGATAAAGAGAAGGATGAGTGCACAGATATGATGTGCTATGGAAACCAATCATGAACAGCAGCGGCCATGAAATAATGACTGAAGGGTTTACTGTTGGTGGGGCTTAACTGAGAGATTCAGTCCCACAGTAGTATAGAAAATAAGTAGATACAAAGAACATTCATTTCTAAATTTCTAAATTTAGGGACTTAAGCCCTAATTATCCCTGTTGTCCACGTGTGATTTAGACATCTCATGTTGAGGGCATGAAAGGTATAGTTTTCTTCAATGGTTTTTTGTTGGTTTTGGTTTGGTCTTTTTTTTTTTTTTTCCTGGTTAGTATATGGAATTAGGATACAGCATTCATGGCAAGGAAAAAAAAACAACCAACCTGTCATCCTTGGTAACAATTTCAGAGAGGTACAATGAGGTTTACTGGGAGAAGGAAATGCCACAGACCAAAAGAATGTTGAAGTTAAAGTTTTGTGCTGTTCTGGTATTTACTTACTTGGCAAGATCGGTAAGTTGTCGTGGTTGTAGTGATTTTTATCCACTGTTTGTTTTAGTCTTTCTTTGCTAACACTCCTTGTCTTCTTCAGGCCTCTTAGGGTGTGCCAGTCCTATGATCATAGATCACGCATTTGCCTTAATGAGAAAGCATTGGTTATGAAATGTGAAAACATAACCCTGTCTAAAACTATGTAACAGCATTGAAGGACAGTGGTTGCTGGCATTGTGGGAAGTTTGTGATTCTTAGGTTTTGGTTTTTAATAGTTTTGGTTTTTAATATTTTTAATATTAATATTTTAATATTACACTATTTTAAAATATTAAAATAGTTTAATATTAAAATATTAAACTATTTTAATATTTTAAAATAGTTTTTAATTTGGTTTTAACTGGGGCCCAGATTCACAAGTTGGGTAAGTCAACCTGGCACCACTACTGACAGCAATGGCCTGCTGATTTCCACAAGCAGAGTGTTGGCCAATAACTTACTTCCAAAAAAACCCCATGGTGTACAGTAGAATAATAATCTTAAGATTTTATCAGCTTTTGTTTCTTTTTGCATCATTGTTGAACAATAGTTTTCACTATAACTCAAGACAGTTCAGATTCCTTATTTATAATACTTGAAGAGCTATTTTTTTATTACATTCAAGATGCTTGCACAGAACAAATGCTTTCAATTCAGTCACTTAACTTTATAGGATCTGGGATCACTTCAGTGTTCCCAGACTTGTTGTGGAAAAAGCAGAACTGCAAAAGGTAGAAAACCGATCATCTTAATTTACATGCAACAGTGTTTTAAGTTTTTAAAAATTACTTAAAGCATGCTTTGTGTGGTGGGCATTTATGCTGGGTCTATTTATTATGGAGTGAATAATATTTTTCAAGAATGATTCATCTGGGTTATTTTAGAGACTGCCTTGAATTCTGGTCATTTCTATAGATACTGCAATTCATAGTCATTAGCAAGCTAGTGGTTTGATCTAACCTCAGCTACCTGTTGCTGGCTGTGAATGGAAGAATTTATTTTTAGTGTGAAACCACAATATGAATATTTTCCACTCTGAAAATATAAAAAACCCTTTAAGTAGAAATTTTACTCCTTCACTGTAATGTGCTGTTGCTCTGATGTCAGACATACTGGGTTCTTCTTACAGAAAATCCTTTAAAATGCCTTATTCTCTATTGAAGTTGACAAGAATTTCCTCCACTTAACCCCTTCAGTGCCCCCAGGCGTTCAGTTCACATCAAACAAAAGGGAGCTCCTCTACCTCCTAGATAGGGATAGTGGGATGTTGACAAATGCAAAATGAAAAATAAGGAGGCAGAAAAACCTGGGCCCTTGGAAGGAGGTTAGTGGGCAGGCTCACATAGCTGTGATCCGTGAGAGCCAGCGTCTCTGCAGACTCTGACTTAACAACTACACAACCACTGTGACTGCCCTGCTGATATGGAAACTTTCATTTTGGTGTGATGTGTCTTCGCTTGTTTGTTGGGCTGGGCTATTTGGGGATAATTCTGCCATTTCTGTGAGTTCAGAATCAGAAATGATCTGTAATTTCGGGCAATATCAGCTCTGATTGGTAAGAGCCAATGAGTTAATTGTGCTAGAAAGCTACCTACAGCTTTTGAGTGAAACCTGTAGTTTTATGTGGAGTTATGAAAGTTATTATTAAGTATAACAGTGGGTGGGCTACTTCACCCACCATGGACTACATTGCAGAAAAATGAGAACCTGAGACCCATGTAAAGCCATTGGCCTATACACAAACTTCCCAATTTTTTATGTAAAACATTTGAATTACATTAGAGATTTGATGAAGAAGCAACAATCAATATCCAAGTTCCTTTTTACTTCATTTATAATTTTGCAAACAAGCCTAATCTAGAGTGCAGTTAAAAGCAAGAATATAAATTATATAAAATAAATATATAAAATAAATTATATACAAGAATATAACACAGTTTAAAAACCAGAAGAGTTTGTAGCTCATACCCAAAGCTAAAGGGCAAGAAATAGCTCCTGAGACTTGACTGAGAGCCTGGCTTCCATAGAATATAGGGCTTTTAGGTAATTGATGGGCTTTGGTTGCTGTTCACCACCAAGTTTTTGCTGTTTCAGTCAGAGAAGCTACTGACCTTCCCTGCTTAGATTGTCACCATATTCCCACAGCTTTAAAAATATTTCAAAATAATTTGTGGACTTCTTTGATGGAGGGAAATTAGTTCTTCCTTCATATTTGTGATGCCTCTGAAGTTTTCATTTTCTTCACTTTCTTAAGAGGTCAAAAGAAAGAAGTAGTCCATAATTTAATTCTGTCAACTCAATTCATTTATCTTAGGTGAAAAAAGCTGTTGTCTTTGTGTCCACACTTGTAAGGAAAAAAAAAGTGTATGTTTTTTACTGCTTGCTCACACATGATCATTAGCACAAGATAAAATGTTCATGTGGTTACAGCTGCTGGAATTTCAGTGCATGTGGTTTGGTCATTCATGCTACCAAGAAAATGTTTACCATCTCTAGCAATACATGTCAAAAGCTACAGTCATGCTCTTAGCACTGTGATTTTAACATTTGATAAGTAGAAAATGTTTGTTTAAAAAACATGAGCAACTAAGTACCATTGCCCAACCAATTTTCTCTAGAGAAGATAAGACCTGAGCTTCTGGTTAACACCTTCAAAGATGTTACTAACCACCTTGCATTTCTCTCAAAATGCAAGAGACCTTGCTTTTATAAATCTAAATATTTCTTCTCCTCCTGACCAGCTGCAGGGAGTTTTTACAGGTACTTACCACTTCATTGCCCAAGCAGGATCTGTTCAATTTTTGTCTAGAAGCAGAAAAGACAGGCATAGCATTTCCAGAGATTCCCCCTCCAGGTGGCAGAGAGGAAGAAATAGTGGGAGCATATATCACTGTGCATCCTAAATGATGTGACGAGTAAACATCCTTTTGGTAAGCAAGCAGTCTTACCACAGGACCGTAAATATTTTTGGTAATTACTTTTTTTTCCCCTTACTTTTTAGTGTGATTGTGAAAGAGCCATCTTTGCTTTCAGATTCCTGTTTGCCCTGCACAGAATGGAATCTTGACCAAGGTTAAAACCTGGATTTAACTCCTACCAATTTACAGGAACTATAACAACAGATTTTTCAGGAGTTATACATTTGTAAGGGCTGTAATAAACTAATATTTTGTATTCCCTTGCTAAGTGGCAGCCAGGCTGAGATGCATCCATAATCAGGAGCTGGTTGAGAAGATGTTTAAGGCAATCTTCAGGGACAAACAGCCTTCACAATTAGACAGTCTCATCAACACCTGTAATGATAGCCAGCTTCCACAGCCCAACAGCAATCTGCTTCTGGGCAGCCTTAACCTTGTTCACTTCTGTACATTTGGTGTTAAAAGTAAGAAGTGCACTTTGAATGTATCTGTGAACTGTGCTTTATGAACCATAGATCCTTGAACACAAAGTAAAATGAGTGGGGAGCTTGGGTGTACTGTCTGCTATCCCAGTACAACAGTGGTGGATGTGAGGGCTAGGAAGGGGATGGACTGCAGACAGTGGCCACGTCTGCACATTATCTCAAAAGAGCATCTCTCTTGTCATCATCAGAAAATACATCCTGGGCTATATGAACAACTCTTCTGAGGCCATAGAAAGTCCCTGTGTTCTTACGACATTTTTGAGAAACAGAAATGCATAACAAGTCAGAACTATCTTGGGTTTTCCTGAAGCAGGTGTAAGGGAATTATAGTGACTGCCTGTGTGTCAGCTGCTGTCCTCTACAGCCTATCAAGGCTTAGGTGGCTGCCAGCATCTCCATCTGGATTCTCCTAGAAAATGTGTAGAAGAAATGAAAAAAACCCAAAAAAGCAAAACTCATAGAGTGGTGCTAGATCTAAGAATTTTTTTTCCAATGTGAATGGATATAGCTGACACTGGGCAAAGATGAAAATTCTTCTGCTAAATATGTTGATAAAGTAATTTTCTACGGTCACCTTAGGGAAGATTTTTCACTAAAATTCAGCTTTTCAAGCATTTAAGTCAACAAGACACTGCATCTGGTATCCTGCAGGAGGCCCAACACAGATGTGAACACCAACCTTATGGATGGTTCTGCAAAGTTAGCAAGTTGGCTGGGTGATGCTAGCAAAAATTCATGCCCAGGAGGTCATCACTGGAACAATCAGAAAAAGATATAACCAATCATATATCAGTATTTAAGGAATAATAAGTATTTCTTCAACAAAGAAACTTCCTGCATCCAATCTAGTGTTTTAATGGCTTTTAATGACCTTTCTGTTCGTTTCTGAAGCCTACTGTCTCAAGCCATTCTAACATATTTGCCTGCAATATCCTTGAGCAAGGAGTTCCACTGTTGTACTCTAAATCTAGCTTTTAGCTGACTAAAGAAGGTAAGATTTATTTCATCCCAACTACTTGCAAACTGATTTTTATGGATGTACTTCAGTACCTTTATAAGGATTGAAGGTACACTGACTGATCTCTACTTTGATATATAATTCCTTGATTGTATTGCAGCTTTTTACCTGTAGTATGAACCCTCAGGTGCAGCACAAAGCTAATTTATCTGTGTGCATATGTTTCCAGTGCCCCTTCGCTGTTTTCTGTAGACATATATTAGGTTGCTAATGTTTTTGTTAAGTCATGAAAAAGAAATATTACCAGATGGCTTCCCTTGTCTTCACAGCTCAAATTCCTGCAACAATTAAAGATGCAGGGTACAAAAATCATAGCAATGTCATTGTTTTGTTGTAAGGAAAATGTATGAATAGCAGCTGAGTTATACCTTGGGAGTTTCTTCTCATGAGGAGGGAAACATACCTCAGTATTGGGGCATAATAAATTTAGATTTTTCTCTCAGTGTAAATTTAGATTTTTCTCTCATTTGGTAAAATGTACAAGTCCCTCTGTATCTTCTTCAGGTTTGTATCTTTTCAGTTTTTTCATCTAGCAGTAAGAGTGTGGTACTCTTTGAAGCTTCCTGAAGTGTCTTGCAATGTATAAGAACTTTCACTGTTTCTGTGTCAGTTATTATAATCAGGATTATTATTATCAGCAGTAGCCTTCCCTCCCACCCCTCCTAAATCCAGAAAGATTAGAATTACATCCTGCTCCAGGAGGGATAGAGAGGACACCCATTATATATAATGTCAAGCATAAACCCAAAATGTACTTAGTGGCATGAAATACAGATAAGGTTAGATGCACTGGTGGAATCTGGCTGGTTAGGTCATGTTTATAACTCCTTTGCACAGCAGCAAGTAGGATAAACCAGTTTATCTGGTCTATTGATTTTTTGTTGCCCTGAATCCTGATACTTTGATTTTTTTGGCTCGAATCTTTATGCTGCAAAAAGGGTGAAACTGATGCTTAGGGCCATCTCCCTGGGGCTAATATATGGATCAGGTATGCAGGTTGCTGGCAGAGGATTTTCTAAGGTAAGTCTGCAAAACATGCAGCTACAGGTCTCAGTTTAAGAAGGGTTTGAAACCCACCTCTCTCATTTTACATGTTAAATGTGGCCTAGAGGAACATCCACCCACACCAAATGGAAAAGCCAAATTTCCTTCCAGTTCCAAAAACATTATAGACATCTGCCAAATGACATTTCTAATTCTTCCCGTAAAAAATGGAAAGCTAAACAGAAGCATCACCCTTCCAATAAATCCATTCCAAACTCTTCCTGATTTATTCCAGATACTCTGCATTTTGATGAGACTGTTAAATAATACCTGCTTTTGTTCTCCTTATGGGGCTTACCTCAGAAAGTATTTTATATAGTTGTTCCTTCAGAGACTTTTAAAAATGCTCTAGAAATCATAAAGAGGCAAAATTTGACTTCTGATACACGTGTTGAGTTCCTATTGACTTCACTGGGGAATTTCAAGCCGGAATAAACCACAGTGTTGAAAATACTTAGGTATGCTAAGGAAAGTGAGTAGTTCTGAATAATTCTTAATATTTCCATCAACTACAACAGAATTTAAGCATATTAGTTTGATTTTTTTTAATATAAGAAAGAGACAAATCATTAAAATATGCTTAAGAAGTCAAAGGAATTGTAAAATGAAGAAAGCCACAAAAACTTCTTGTCTGTAGGATCTTTTTAAGAACTAGTTAATCACAACATCTTATAATAGATGTATGATCTCTAAGATGTAATTAAACACAAAGCTATAACTCATTTTTACTGTGGTGAGATTGTTGAAAAGCATCCAAATTCATGTTACAGTAAAGAAAATTGGTCTTAAATTTTTTTCCTTCTGCGTTATAATGACATTGAAAGGCTGTGTTCAGCTGTCACTGCTGTCCATCACTTTGTTCTGGAAGGTTTTTGAAGCCTGACTACTTGGACAAGCACAAGCCCAAGGTCCTCTGGCTGTGCCCTGACCTGGTCAGACAGAGCCAGATCCTGTCCAAAATCAAGTAATTGCACTCAGGTTGCTCAACCCTGCTGGTTACTTCAAAACACAAGTGCCATGTGAATGTCTATATGACTTTGGATCAGAGCTGGCTCATGTCTGGCCATTTGAAGAGCAGACAGACAAGCTTGCATCTGTCTGTACCTGTCCCTGGAGACATACCCTAAAGCTGCTAAATAGCTGATTTTTTTTTTTTTAATGTCACAGTAAACAATGAATATGGAATGTCAAGTAATCATCACGGAGCTGAAATATCCTCAACAAAGAAAACAGGTAAAACAATGCAAATAAAATGAGATTTTCTTTCCTCCCACACCCATAAACTGTCATGCAAGTGCAATAGCTGGAATTGACGTAAACCCTTTTTGAAAAGCTAATTTAGTAGAGGGCAGTCACCTTTAATTTGTTAATTATTCTCTTATTTTAATGTTTCTTCTTATTTTAAGAAGAATTTTGGTATTTCAAAAATCTGATCCAGAAATACTGGCTATTGGTGTAGGAATTACAGGAGAACCTGTAAAAACTTCCATTTTCTTTCATAAAATTAAAGGTCCTGGTAAACTTTGGATAAGATTCCGTATGTTGAAATTTTAAGTGTTGCATGAATGGGTCTGTTGGCAAAATTTTCCCAAAGTATATTGCTATTAAATTCAGTAATGTAACAATGTAAAATGGCCATTACAAGGTCTGAAAAAACACTGTAATTAGTAATTAGAAAGAACATCCCAGGTAAAAAGAGAAGATTGATCTATAATCCTCACTGGCCATTTAGAGCAGTGTTGTCCAAAATTATTCACTTAACTTGTTATCAGAAATATTTGAGGGTTTATAATTTACTTTTATTTTGCCAGTTCAGTTTTTCCTTTTCCATCTTCAGAAGCTGTCTTTTTGAGATTCTACTGGTTACTTTGCTGTTTAAGTTCTGGTGCAGCCTCCTGCCAAATATTGCAGTCCCTAGTCTGGGAATTCATCCTACATGGCCTGCTACAAGCTGCCACAGTGATGGCTTATTTTTGGCTTTGGCTTTTGTGGGTGAATACGAGGGACCGATGACCACATTTGGTTTGGAAATACTGTAGCAGTAATAAATGGGAGAGGGGTTTATGGAACTCTTCCAGACACCTTTCCCAGGTTTTCTGAGTTGCTCTAATAGCTTAAAGGTTAGAGAAAATAGGAACTGAAGCTTCTGCACCTAACTTGGGTCCCTATCCATTCCCCACATTCTGACGGATCAGATGACTGGTTTAAAGAACTGCTTGTCCTCAGTATGATCAAAGAGCCATTCCATTTTACACTGGCAGCAGGATACTATATTCACAAATAACACATTTTAAAGAATTCTTTTAAAGCTGTAACTCTCACCATGGCTTTAGTCATAGGTCTGTGCCATAAAACGGAACTTTGTTCTAGCAGAGGACAAACAGGTGGCAGTCAAGTCCAGAGGTGCAGCTGAGTTGAAGGCTTTGCATAACTGAAGGACAAATAACTTTAAACATAGCAACACTTTACAACTAAAATATCCCCTATTTCAATAAGAAGCAGTACTATGTCCCCAAAAGCAGAACAGAACATGAAGTAGCTACAGGGCTTCATGTGTGGATATAAATTTAGAAGATCTGATGAGCCATCTCAAACTTTTCTCCAGCTGCTTTGATGACATCACTGGTTTCACTATCTACAGTGGCACCATTGTCAGATTAAACAATGACAGTTCTAAAACTATCCTCTCTGCTTTCCTGACAGATATTCATATGCTGCATAAGAGGGAAAAAATAATCTTCTTGTCATCATATTTTTTTGGTTTTTTTCTTTTCCTTTCCTTTTTTTTTCCTCCCACATAATTCCCTTTTGTCCTTCAGGTCTTAATTGCAATTCATTATTATTTTTGTGAAGAGCAGCCTTATGAAGGCAAAGAGTTAAAGACGTCACTTTAAATGACAAAAGCTGAACACTTTACCCCACTTTCAGTCTCTCATCTATTCATCCTTTTCATTGTGAACTTCGCTATTTCAGCTTTCTAAGCTCTTCAACTACCTGCCCCTAATTTGTATTCCTGGGAAGAGGCCTAGGCTAGTTATTTTGCATTTGTGTGCTAATGGTGCTGAGTTTGCTTCTAAGAGGAGAACAGGGAGGGGAGGGCAGGAACCTCCAAAAGGGTTTAAGTGGGAGTGGGGGTGAAGGTGCAGGAAGGGTTGTTTGGGGGAGAGTCATGCTGAATTTTAACCCTGAATGCTTTCTTATACAATTTCGCACAAAGCCCTCCTGATTATATGGAAAATGACACCCTGTGAAAACTTGCCTGTTCATATACACCTTTTAAACAAATAGGTTAGTCAAGTATCTGGAAAGTCTGGGAGACAGCTGGGTCATCTTTTTATTAATACATTAAATCATGACATACATTTTCTCAAAGCTTTTTTTTTTTTTACATATGCCCTTGAAAATTATGCAACTTATTCAAAGTATGTATAGTATTCTGAAATACATTTATTAGTGGAAACAGTCTGTACATGTAAATTATAGTAGTGCAACCCTGCTCTGCTTTGTTTGATAAAACCCTTTACTTTCACAGGGTTAATTTTGCCTGTGTGCTTAGATGCTGTGTGAGATAAAATACCTTTCATTAGATTAAATAGGCAAACAGAGACTTTTTGACTTATTGACTAGTATTTCAAAGCCTAGCATTTCTTATGCTAATCATTTTTATAACTAATTTAACAGACGTAAAAGAATGTCATTATGAATAATTAGCGACGTTAGTAATTTAGTTTCTAATTAACCAGGGATGTGGCAGACCATTACAGATGGGAATTCTCATTAGCCATGAGAGGCATGGGCGTTTTGCTGCTTATTATAGATTCTGCCTATATTTAAAAATGGTTTGGTTGTTCACAGTTTTTAATGCGAAGCACTTTCACTTCATGCTGCTGGGTACATCAGCTTGTTGCACTTTGTCACACTGTAAACCAGACAACTATGCAAAGAGCCTGATGCAACAAAGCGTGTAGGCAGTCATTTTCCATTTCATGAATTATTGCATGACAGTAGTTCTCACCCCAACTCCACACCCAAGAGGTGGATTTGCAAAAGGGGCATTTTTCTTTTGCAGGTGTAAGTTGCTTGCAATACAATTAAGCACAGACATATTAGATCTTTAGATTTATGCTCATGATTCATTTTCTGCATAGAAAATGAAAGGGAGCCTACCTGCTTATGTGTCCCTGTCTCTCTGAGCTTGTGACATACTTTTACAGAACTATTACAGTCTCTATAGCATCTGTTCCCCCTGCATAGGCTTCCACAGGTGTCTGCACAACAATTCTGGGGTATGAAAAAGGCTGCTCCTTTACACTCTTATATACCCTGTGTGAAATTCCCCATACCACTGCTGTTTCTGCTCTTATTAATTTTTTGTTTTCTTTAGTGTCAATTTCCAAAAATATTACTTATTCTAAATGTTCAAATTCTCTTTCAATAAGACCCATGAAAATACAACCATCTAGAGAAAGGGGTTTCTTCCATTCGAAAAACTTTAATATATACATTTACATGCATTTTTAGTTTCTCAGATACTCTAAATCATTTGGAATCAGTACAGTCAGCTTGCTTGGAAAAGACACTGAACACTGTTTACAGTAATAATAAGTAATTTTTAAATTCATAATTTTAATTAGCATATCAGCAATATAGACCAGCCATTAAACTCTTTGAGAAGGACAATCTGCCCCATGATTTATTAGTCTCTGGAAAGCAGGACAGAGAAAATTGCATGGGGTACAGCAGCAAATAAACCTGGAGGAGAAAAGCTCCCTTCGAGTTCTGAAATTTGGGTTATAAAGAAATGTCCACCCCAATAATGGCAGACTTTGTCTATAGAACAAAGACATACACAGTTTTTCAAGGATGACCCAGTAAACTGCTGTAAACTGTTTATTCTGAATATAAATAACACACCTCCATCCACCATTTAAAGTAGTTTAACTAGATTAATTTAAACTGTCCCTTTAGTTAACCACTGCAACTTTCTCCAGCAGGGAGAAATAAAAGTGATTTCAAGCCAAGTCATTCATTGTTTCTGTCCAAACCTGTTTGTGATTCCTCTCACTTGGGAACAAGTATGTCCCATTTCAATTCCTGTGTTGGAGTCTGCATCAAAAATATTAGAAGGTGTAAATTAAAATTAAAATTAAAAATTAAAAACTGCTGTTTCAATTCAAGTGCTCACATGGGGAAGAAGTAAAGATGGAGATTCCTGATATGCTTATTAGCCTACTTATGTATATTGCATAGCCAGTTAAAGTTTGCCTAAGATACAATTGAACATACTTAGTCAGATTAGAAAATATTTTTTTCTTTTCATAGCAGAGATTAGAGCACTAACCAGAGCTATGGAAAATCAGTGTTCAGTGCCTGCTCTACTATAGATATCATAATACAAATGACCTTGGGCAAGTCACTTAGCATATATTTGCACTGCAGTCAGACAACCTAACCTTAAAGTTCAGCATTCCTGAACTTTTTAGCAGCACCACTAGACCACTATCAACCACCCCTGTTTTCAAAGGCCACTGTGGCCCCTTATAAAAATTTTAATCAAAAGCACCATTGTGACAACTTTGTTTTATATGTTTCAGCAAACCACTTACTATAAATTGGGAATTGCAGATGGGAATCACTCCAATGTCATCGCTTCAATGTGGGCTAAATGCTGATGGTCCCAGGCAGATTTGAGCATCCCAGGCCGCTTTGTCCATACTTCCGTGAGTCCCTGAGTACCTGAGCTGGCTGCTGCCACCAACACTGCCATGCTTGTCCTTGCTGCTGCCATACTTCCCCATGGCAGTGAACACAGGGCCTCAGCTGCTCACCTGCAAAAGGATCAGTCTGCCTCACAGGTAGACTCACGATCTGAACATAAATGTATCAAAATGACTGTGAGGAATGCAGATGCCTAGGGTTAATGAGAGTATTTTATATATGTTCTAAAATACACTAGGTAGTGTATCTTCTCAACTTTCCCTAGGAGCTTGTGGGAAGCCTTATTGGCTAGAGGTATAAGCAGCTTCCTAAAATGAAAGTGGGAGGTTATATAGCTGTCAAAAATTATCTGAGTTCTGTTGGTTTAACCAGTGTCTGATTCATCTGACCTCTCTCTAGCTTGACTACAATGGAAATTAAAAAAAAAAAAAAAAACAACAAAAAAAACCAAAAAAACCCCAGACTATTTTAAAAGAACAGAAGGTATTACAAGAAAAGAGGTTATGTTATAATGAGGACCCCGTGGCCAGCAACAACCTTCACAGATGCTAGAATCTGATAGCTTGTTTAGCTTTGACCTCAGAATTAATGTGACATACCTGAATGTGTGGAATCTTCAGACTTGGCTCTGAAATCTTATGGTAATATGGACACTTCCCACTGAAGGGAGTGGGGAAGGTATCTACTTGCATATTGCTCCCAGAGGATATCGAGTAAGGGGAAGCATAAATGAAATTCATACAAATACCAGATTTGGGCAATCAGAATACAGTCTGATGGTGGTGGTCTTAATCAGTTTCTTCATCCTTAGCTGCAATTCTTTTCTACAGGACAAGCAATAGTAGACTGCTTTCTAAGGGAAACTTTGCCAGAATTAGGTTAAAAAATATACATTGCATACCTCATCCTCTTAGGTTACTACTTTTGTTAGGCATAAACCAACTGCACAGTGTCACAAGCTTTTTCAGTGGTTAAAACAACCACAAGAAACCCAAGCAAACCAAACCAGGAGCGGGTCTTGCGCTGAGTCAGTGACTATTTTTCTGTGGGGAAAGAGACCATGAACATTAATGCCTACAACTAGATCAGTTGTATCTATAAATGGTATGAGTTCCCATTGCTTTCAAGTTCTAGAAGATGAAAGTCTACACAGCTGTCCTACTTTGATTGCTGTTTTTTTCTCTGCAGGCTTCTTCTGAATGCTCTTGGAGAAAGAGAAAAATCTTTCAACTACAGTAATCTAGACTTCACTGTGCAATGACTGAAATAGATATTGTTTTGTCACTTATAAGTTATTGCTTAATAGAAAGTTGTCTGAGCTAGTTTCCTAAGATTGGGTGATGACATATCTGAATATCACTTATCCCAATCATGTAAGCAGGATCTTTATCTTAATAAAAATCCTCTGTGCTGGGTTTGGTTTTTCTTTCCCTTTGTGTTATAGATTATGTTCTGATGCACAAAAATGAATAATTTAGTCATAATTGTACCACCACAAGTTTATTGTAAACTGAAGCCACAATTGTAATTTTGGACGCCACAAAAAAAATTCTTATAAGAATTTCTAAATAGTTCTTTCTTCAGCTGCAATAACATACCATTTTGCATTACCAGATGTTAAAACTCTATCGATTATCTGACAGCAAATACTATATCAAAGGCAGTTCAAAAGAAAAGTAAAAATTATTTTCATATTTTTAATCATGCCTGCAGATGGGTTAGGATAATCTGTCATAGTTCAGAAGTAGAAAAGAAACAGACTTGATGTAACTTGGCTCAGTGGTCTGTTTCAAATATGGTTCACACACAATGGGAAAAACAAACAGGTCTTCGCTTGAGAAAACAGATGCAGCAGGCAAGTGCAAAATCTTACTCTGCTTGTTTCAAAAGCAAAAAACCAGCTTTCTAACAGAGAGAAAGACAGATCACTCAAAAAATTCCATGTAAACTTTTCTTTTTTGGAGATTCTTTCTGCTCTTCCCCCTTCTTCTTCCCACACACACTGAATCAACAAACCCAGATGTTCACAGGAATACGTCCCTCGATATCCCATCCTATGCCATGCAAGTGCAAGGGGAGATGCCTTACTGCAGATGCACAGGAATTCCTCAGTAGTGCTGCAAAGTGATGTACAGAGTGCACTTTTTATTTCTGTATGGAAAAAGCTTCATGGACTGAACCTACTTCAGAAGCCCCAGAGATCTAGAAAATCAGTGCCTACAAAAACTGTGACTTCTGACTGTCAGCTTCAGGTGTGCGCATCCTGGGTCCTTGTCTTTTTAGCAACACAATGTTCCTTCCTATTTTGACATAGCACTGAACTAAAGAATGGGATCTAGAAGACAGAAAAAAGCCTTATACTAATAAAAACTGCAATAGATAATTATTATCTTTCTTATTTATGAAATTTATGGGGACTGGTGTTTCAGTTTATACCCACCTGAGCATAGTCTTGGTCATCTGCTTGCCCGCTTTTGTCAAATATTTTCATTCACTGACACCTATTTTATTTTCAGCCAGTCTGTGATTAAAATTGAGTCTGCAAAAAGCAGCAGGCTTAGGTTTTCTACACAGCGACTCTTGTGTCACCTTCACCTAGTTTAGTTACACTTGAATACCTCCTAGCACCCTTCAACCAGCCTGTCTTGGAGGGGTTTAAAGCAGCAGCGAATTCATCAGGAAAGTACCAAAAAAAAAATCAAAAAAAACAAAAACTAGACCCAAACCAAACCAAAAATGCCTCAAACCAACAAATGGAGTAAGTGGCAGGGTTGGGGGTAGGATGGCGAAGCAAACTGCCTGGTGCCTGACATTAGGGGGCTTAAAAAAAAAAAAAATAAAAGCGAAAAAAAAAAATGCAGTCCTTCACCATAAAGAATAACCTGGATGTTTACTGTGCCTGGCCGCACACCCAAGAGCAGTGAGCAGTGTCTGCGTGGCTCCCCTCCCCAGGCCGGATGGCTCCACAGCTCAGTGCCTTGGCTTAGGTGCAGTTGGAAATGCCCGAGAATGGCTCTTTGTTGATTTTCGCCTGTGCGAGAGAGCCTGGTGTTGCTGCGAAGCGAAGTGCTATTGAATTTGCTCACTCAGGCAGAACACTCGACAGGAAGGAAGGAAGCAGCCATTCTTTCTGGTCCTATTGTCTGGCCAGCAGGCTTAGGCAATCAAACAGCCCTGTGGCCCGGCTGCGGCTCCCGCTCCGGCCGCTTCTGGTGGGCCCGCCTGGCGAAGGGGGGCAAGCGGGGGACGGCCTTCTCATGGCGCTTACTTTGTTTTCCCTGCGCTCCATCTCATCTTTTCACGGCTCAGGGCCTCAGGTAGCCGCTTCCCAGCCCTCCGCCTTTCTCCAGGGGAAGAGGCTCAGAGAAGGGAGGGCTGAGAGTAGCCGCAGGTGGGGTGGAGCTGCTCCAAGCTGCCTCTGGACTGCCACTGGATGATGAGGAAGTGTGGGAGCAAACTGCAGGAGCCTGTGAGGAGTCCTTCCATGGCTAGGACATATTTCTGTCATGATCAGAAGGCACTGCTTGGGGCTGAAGGCTTTTTAACAACACACTGATTGCTGGGGTGAGGTGGGAAAGGTTGCAAAGGTTGCAAAGGAGCAAATCTGCCTTTTGAAAGAAGCTCATTCAAAAATGTAGATTTCTGATTCCCCAGTCTGTATCTCAGTTAGCTGCCTCTTCTCCCCGGAAAACAGGAAAGAATGAGAAACAGAGCCAAAAGGACTGGTGTTGTGAGGCAGGACGCTGCAAGCCTGGCCTCTGCTTGTGGTAATGCACAGGGGCAGGGTGAGTTCTGCTGAGGATTCCTGACAGAGAAAGTGCAAAAAGGGTAACTGGTCTAAGCATCCAGAGCAAAAATCTGTCTGCCACTGCGTTTTACCTGCCCTATTACATCCCTGCAAGGGGGACAATCCTTGCAACACTTCCAGTCTCAAGTCAGGTGGCAGCCATAACATTGCAGTGTGGATTTTGCTATGAAGCCTGTCTTGTTCTTACTGAAATGTGACCATGGGATAGCCCCCTACTATGGTTTGGGAGATGGACAGCAATAGCTGCAGATTTGTTTGGGTTTTTTTTTGGTTTTTTTTTTTTTTTTTTTTTGTTTGAGGTGGGCTTTTCTCAGACAATAAGATCCAGTGGTGGATCAGGTGTGTCAGTGATATCATTCTTAATGTTGCATGACAGATAATAACATTAATACATGACAACATTGCCCTGCAAATCCATGATGTACAGTGAGATAGTAGAGCCTGGTAAATGCAGAGGCATAGGACTTACACAATCCTATTTCTGCAAGCCCAAGGATGGTTTCACAGTGGTTTAAGTGACTCTAAATCCAGATTCCAGTGCTCCCACCCTTGCTGGTGTCCCTGGCTGCATCCTCTTAGTGAATGTTATTGCTTCGAGTCTTGCTTGGTTGCAAGGTGTGGGCACAGGTGGAAACAAATGACAGTCCTCGAGCCTGGTCCCCTGGTCATCGTACAGAGGTCGGTGTTGGCAGAAAGGGCAGAAGGGAGTGGGGGAAGCAGGCAGCATGGGGAGCTGCCACAGCCTGGGTTCAGAAAGATGGATATTGCCTTTTGGCATGGCACCATGCTAAGACATTTCAAGTGCCGTGCATTTCTGGCATAGCCAGAAATATTTGCTTATACCCAAGAAAGCCTACAGGCTGCAGTTGCATGTTGTTAACTTCAACAGAAAAGCATGTGTTGCTTTTAGGAATTGTGGCCTTGGAGTATACCCAGCTTCCCACTTTTGTCTTAATCAGATCTCTGCTCAACCTGCTCACACCTATCCTGGTGCAAATCTAAAACAACCTTGATGAGTTAATGGAATTATTCCAGGTTTGTCAGTGCAACAGGAAGAAATCAGCATGAATAAGACCATTTTTTTTCCTTTTAATGGAAACAAGTAGGAATTACTAGAACAGAGAGTAATTTGTAGCCAAGAAGGACTTTTGAATTTGGATTTTATTACAAACTTGAAACTTTGGCCAGTTTTGATGGGATTTGTAAACGCTTTCGACAAATGTGGGCTGAGTTTCAAGTGAGGCTGGGCTCCGTTGTACAGGAATCTGGGCCAAGGTATGGTTTTGAGTGGAAAGCATATGAAACTCACTGCATTTTCCTGATTTAAAGTCTTGCTTTGAAGTACTTGGTCCATTCAAACCCAGAACTTAAAGCAAAAACCCACATGGTGTTAGTACACTGGAGCCAAAACTATAATAAAAAATTCCCTTGAAACCCCATGATTCAAAGCTAGCACAGATCCAGATAGTCCTTATAAGATGCTACATTTAGCATGTATATTTCTTAGTTCAGAAACTTTAAGTACTCTGAAATCTTTACTAATTTCTGTATTTTTGAAAGATCTCATTGTAAGCACTGCAGTGGAGTGGAAAGATTCAAGATTATTATGTTTGTTAAGACCTCGTCTATGAATGTATAAATAATCAATTATTTTTCATATCTCTTCCTAAATAAAATATGTTGTTAGTGACCCTACTCTGTGTCTATGGGCTCTTGCACCATGCTCAGAACTACAGTATCTGAGCCTTCCAACAGTGCATGAAGCAACGTGAATAACATCTGTTACATGCTGTTTATTGTCTCATCCTTTCCCTTGAGATGCAGCATGTGCAATAGAGTGTCTTGTTCTGGTTGGGTTTTTTTTTTTGGTGTCATGATTTATTTTATGATCAAGAAACCACCTCTTTGAAAATGTCTTACAGGGGAATTGAGTGGAGGATATTACTGGTTACAAACTGGAGGGAAAATTTCCCGTGGGGTACTAATGACTTTTTTTTTTTCTTGCTTTTTTTTTTGTTGTTGAGAGACATTTTCACTTTACTGCAACAGTCACATACACAAGCTCTGTACACATATTCACAAAGCTCGACAGAACTGCTTTCAAACAAACATTTTTGTTTGAACACAGCATAATGCAATTAGTGTTACTGCCCAGCATGCCTTTGATAGCACACAGTGTGCTACAAGATGACTTCTCTCTCCTTTACTGATGCACCACAATTCCATATGAGCAGCCACCCAGCGACTCGGCTGGCTTTTGCATTTCCAGTTAACTACCCTGAATCATAAAAGTCTGGGAAAGGATCTGGGAAACGTGTTCCTTCAACTACTGCAATGCTTCAGCAGTAAGGCTGAGTTTTCATTACATGTGGAAAATCACATGTCAGTATGCATCATTCATTGTCCTGTGCAGATCTGTTCGATGTTTCTGAGAGGGGCTGTCCCCAGCTGCCTGCCTGTAGAACATGCACAGAGATAACAGGAGGTCTGCATGTGACTTGCTGACAGGATCAGGCCCTGGTGCTATAAGCAGTCAAAATGTTTTGGGTTTTCATCAATAATCCCAGTACGAAGGGTCTTATTTCTTGCACAGCTCTGTAATTAATCCTTGGCTGCTTTGGCTGTGATCCCAATGGTCCAGGCCAAGAGGAAGCAGGGACAGGGCAATCAGAATAGAGGTCACTTATAGCTCATCAGAATCAAAGAGGTGGCCTTAAAAGTCACCTGGAAAGGGTACTGAATTGTTTTGAAGGTGAAAAAGAGAATGAAAAAGGACAGCTGTGAAGATGCCATGATCAAAATTAAAGAGAGAACACAGAAGTAAAGGAACCAGTGCTCATTTGCAGAATAACCAAGGATATTGCCATTACCAGTGACCTTTCCTAGGAATAGCTGCACAGGAATATATTCTGCAGTTACTTCTACTTCTCGCTGGAAATTTAGAAGAAAAACCCAAACATGCAGAAGGTTTCCAAAGTCCTGTCCCCATCCATTTTTCCTCCTGGCAAGTCCTGTTAGTCCCTTCTGCATATACAGCAATGTGAAATAGAGCAAGAGCTGGTTTTAAGGATGTTAGAGAAACACTGTAGAACACTGTACTCGACAACTGTCACAACACAATGTCTCAACTTAGAAGAGTGACTTGCCATTTTTTCACCTGTCAACATGCACTGGATATTAGAGCTTAATTTTTGAAAAAATCACACTTCTGGAGCATGCATGCCAGGTGAAACACCTCTCTGTACCAAATCTCTGCATAGTGCAGGAGGAATGAGGAAAACATTATGTTCTTGATTTCTCTGGCCAACGTACACTGGAGCTCAAACCAGCACAGCCAATGTGCGGTCAGAGCACTGATGAAGCAAGTACGTGCTTGCTCCTCTCCCTTTCCTTGACCTAACAATTTGTGTAGGGCAAACATAGATCATAACAGAGGCAATGATCTGGCCTGTAAAATTTCTTTGGACAGAGAAGTTAATGCTAATTCAGCGTGTTTCAATTTGCTGAGCTCCACCAGGCTGCACATGATCCTGCATTGTGTTGTGCAGTTTCCTCAGCACAGCTAATCTACATCTGGTTGGATAAAAAGCTGGTTCCATTGCTGGCTCCAAAGCTTTTTTCTGATTGCTCTTTTGATGTGAAAATATAGTGGACATCTTGGGTTACTTGGTACTTGGGTTTCTTCTCCCACTTTTCCCTTCCCCCATATGGATTGCAATGAGTTTGTTAGCTGTCATATCTCAGAGATTAAGCTTTTGTGAAAGTTTTTTTTTCCAGGACAGACATGTGTAAAGGGGCCCTTTCAGCCAGAGAACAATTGTTCCTTAATGGCCGTACACAATTTTTTGGCATGCATCCATACACTGGCAGTATGATCAAACATATCCCAGCAGACAGTACAACAGAGATAGTTGTAGGTATAGAGATCTTGGGAGCACAATGAAAATTATGTCATCTCTATTTTCTTTGAGGACCTCCACCAAGACTGATGGCCCACGGTAAATGGTGATCCTGATTTCTCTGGAGTCAGCCTAAAGGACTGTCTGGAAAATTCCATACAAAACAAAAGGGCTGCTGAACTGCCTTACTGACAAATTAACTTATCAGCTGGAGAAGTTTTGATTTACATTGAAATTCTCTGTTGGTTACTGAGAATCTCCCTTTTAAAATTAATGACCTCATAGTTGATGAATGATGAAGCAGGAAAGGAAGTGTGCTGAAGACTGAACAAAAATCATCAGGTGAAAGGGGCTCTCTGTGATTATGGAATAAAAACTAGTCATTAGGGCTTTAAAAAAACCCCAAACAACTGGAGCTCTTCTTCTCAGTGGTACTAGTGGTAGATGTTTTCTTGGAATAGAAAATTACTTCCCCCCCTCAGGATCTGTGGTACTATAAAAACAGGTCCCTTCAGAACTAACTTCCAAATCTGCTAACATAATACTCCTCTGAAGAAGAATAAGAATGTTTGATTTACAGTTAATTAAGGGTTTTGGGTCAGGAACTTGAAATCTATCCATTAGGATATGGTTTTCTGGTTAAGGAGTCATAAATACACAGTACACTTTATTAAATAGCTGGAAAAAGACTGTGTTTAAAATATGATAGATGCTTTGGTGTGTTTAGCAATAGATAAATAAATGTTGAAAGAAGAGACATGGTTCCCCTTGGCAATAACTTGGTGTGTCATTTCTTTGGAAAAGTGTATTTGGTTGTCACCTGTGCACTCCTTTTCTTTCTCTTAACTGATTTGAGGATGGAGGGAGGCAAGATAATGATAAAAGCAGAAAAGTAGAGCAATATAACATGGGAATTTATGGGTTTTAAAATCCTAAAAGAACTGTTAAAGACAGAACTGAATAGAGCACCTTCTTTTTGCAGCCTTCTGAGGTAGGAGAGAAAGGCTGTATTAGGTGTCCACATCCTGCCAGCTGGGACAGTCATTTCAAGAGGAAGACATGATTAGTGGGGCAAATGAGAAGTCAGAAGTAACCATGAAAAGGGAAAGGAACTTTTGGGGGAAATCATATAAAGAGACACATTCAGGTGCAAAATCTCAAAGCTCCTGTTGTGGCTCTGACCCCAAAGACATCTCTCCTGTGTTTCAGGCGACATAGGTTGGAGTAGTGGGAGAGAAGCAGCATCCAGACAGGTACCCTGGAACTGTGAACCATTTCTTTGTGAGCAGAGTAGTGTTACAGACAGTTCATCATTTCCAGGACCATTCTTATGCTAATTCCCCAGACTTAGGGGAAACTTAAATTCCTTCCCTTGCTGAATGGAACCAATACTCCGTCAAGAGTTAATTTTAAAAAGAGAGCAAACAGAAACACTTCATGTTTGGCAAGCTTGGGGTTAGAACGTTCCCATATACACATACACATTTAGAAGAGAAGTGTCTTAGTATTCATGATACTTGGTGATAGAGTAGCAAAAAGCTTTCCATTAAGCATGAAAAACAAATATCACAATTTATCTCAATTCTTCAGTCTTTTATGTGCTGAAGGTATTTTTTATGTGAGTTTTTGTGAGATTTTTCACACTTTTTTTTTTTTTTTGTGAATGTCTTTCATTTCAAGTTACCCTTGTTCTGGGTCTTTTTTTAATTCCCTTTGGCCAAAGCATTTCTGAATTTCTGCCAAGGAGTTACTATGTAAAGCCTGTTGTACTCAAGAGTTGGATTCCCATTCCTGGAATCATGACTAGCAACCCCAAAATAGAGTGCATTGTTGTTTCAGAAGGAAAACAAGAGAGGAAAGAAATCTTAGGAACAAACAGAGAAGGATGAAGCCAAGCGACAGTTACAGACTCTTCAGAAAGCTACTCTTCAATTAGACATTTAGATCGGCTGCTAAGGAATCTAATCTAGATGGTAGGAAAAACTGCATTTGAGGTAGGGACAAATCTTATAAAATAATGCTATGAATAGCTACCCATTTTTGTTTCCTGTCTGCTTGTATTTAGGAACCAGCATCTATGCAAACACTTAAGGGACAGGACACTTTGGAATGTCCTGTTTCTCCTGCAGAATGCATTTTTGTTTCTGAACACAAAGCATGACTTCACCAAACTACATTGCAAATTCATTCTCTCAGGAAGAAAAATATGGAACAATCAGTGCAAGGGGGAAATGAATAGAGAGCATACTTTTTTTTTTAAATGATAGCTTAAGAAAATGAGCTAGCAAAAATATTGATATATCAACAAAGAAATACTGAGAATTTACAAAAAGATTCTGTGCTAAGGGAATCTTTCAGGAAACATTCTTTGCTAAAGTAAGTATTTTCAGGAAACATCTTTTGTTAAAGTATATTACAGAATCCTAAGTCAAAAATTCTGTACCTGGTTATCATCTCATCAACCTAATGTGCTCTGCATTGCTAAATAATAGTCATTATTAACGGCAGAAACTTTTAAAAGTATGGAGAGCTTGACTGGAAAAAAGAGAAAACTTTGGGCTAGGAAAGAATATTGTATTTATGACACACAAGTGAACAAGCCTGTTTCTGTATTTAGTAACTTATGATGAACTCATCAATTGCCTATAATATACACAGAAACAAAATCCTACTTTTGCCTTAATAAAATATGATGAATATTGATTAAGATGTTCATATGAAACAAGTCAAGACTAGACAACAAAAGAAAATGATTTTGGCCTTTGCTTTCAGAGGGTGTTAGCACCACAGGTTAAGCTTGAGAACCTGTAAAGGTATGAGTATAGAAGTGAAAATCCACCCAGGGAAAGTTCATCTCCTTTAAAGTCCATCAGAATTGTGCATCAAAGACCAAGTACAGCCCAAACTCACCAGCTCATTTGCAAGCATCAGCCTGCATTATTAAAAAAAATATATATTTGTGCATATGTGCAATATAAAGTCTATATTAAAATCCAGTCATAAAATATGCCAGGATTCCCAGACTAGAAGTACATGGTGACACTCTAACTATCTAATGGGGCACCTATTTTGTCTCTCTGCTTTAGGTAACTAATGAAGGAGTAGCACCAAATATAATATGCACTATGTAAGGATATGGTCAACAGAACAGAATGGGTGGCTTTGAGCGCTAATGAAAGATTTTAATTTTTGAGATTTAGGTACCCACTTGGGGAATTTGATGTAGGATCAGACAGGTTCTCAGTCTGGTTATCTTCAAACATAGTAGATATTTTAGCACTTACCTTTTGGAGTGTGCTGTCTGCTCCAGCAGACAGCTGAAATTATCTGTTTTGCGATTGCATTAGATGAACTGAACCTCTTCTGAGCTAGGCAAGTTTTTGCAATGACATTGTATCAAAATTTTTTTTTAAATTCTGGTAAAGGGGTCATGAGTATAGAAATACACAAATTTTCTTTTTCTCCTGTAAAGGGATAAGCAAAAGGTGGCTAGGTGGCTTAAATAGAAATTCAGCTTATGACTACAAAACTGACTCCACATATAATACAGAAAGCTTTACCAAGTCGAGATACACAAAATATTCCTACAAAAGCATCACTGTGGAGATGTGTGGCTGAAACACAAGGTCAGACAATACCACTGAAATCAGATTGAAATGAGCACACACTCTTTTCTTTTTCTAACCCATTTTGGTGCACACAAGTACATGTGTGTCTCTAAATAAACTATTGTGTTTGCACTTAAAAATGTGGCTATGTCAGTTTCTGTAATTAGATCCTTTAGTGTCTGTTATTGATCCTTTCTGCATTTTTTTAGCTTACACTTGTGAATCAGAAAGTAAAATGCAGAATGTTACTGTATACAAAAGCAATGCTAAAGAAAATGTCTGCCATGTCCAGCTTACAGGGCCAGACAGTCATGCATGGTATCAGTCCAATTTGCTCATGGCCCACAACATAAAAATCTCAGACATTTTCAGGAAAAGGATGTTTGGGGACTTGGTGCTGCGTGATCTCAAGGAAAGGATGTTCAGGCAGTGGTGACACTGGTTAAAACTATGCTTGGTGTGAGTTCACAGACAGACACTCCCTAATTTAGCACAAACTTGGAGTGACAGTTTTTTTCTTAGGAATGACAGCATGCTACAAAAATGTGGAATTGAATGTAACCCAATTCAGAGGCAGAGACTTCTCTCCTCCAGAGCAACGCGTTTGCTTTGCATCACAGACAGAAGAGGCTAACTGGCTTACACTATGCAGTGCCTTATTGTGCCCTGATTTGGGTCAAGCCTAAGTGTATCACATTCAGTCGACCTGTTAGATGTGCCTTGCAAAGGCGTTGTGTTTATGGGTCTCCAATCATGGGGTCCAAAATAGGGAGGATGTGGGCAATACAAAACTGGCTTTCTCCCTGTTGTGTTCAACCTGGCTTCAACAGCAGCTGTAGAGAACACAGCACGGATATATCAAAAACCAAAAGCTGGACATTTGTGACTTGTAGGTAGATTACAGAAAAAATAATTCAAGTTTTCCACAAATAGTCTCAAAATCAGAGTGGTTTGATATTATGAGTTGAACTCCATGAAAGAAGAAATGACCAAATGTGAAAAAAAATGAAAGTCAGTTTCAGTCTGATCCTCATGACTCTTTCATGACTTTATTTGTTCATAGTACTCGCTTTTGAAATGCAGAGGATTCAGAATAAAGTGAAGAAGGACACTAGAGATTTGATGCAGTATGTGCAAGTCGAATGAGAAATGTCTTACAAGCAACTGAAGGATTTGATTGAGAATTAATGGAGTAAAAAATAATTACAAAAATTTTCATCTGGTTACTGTTGGTAATGATAAGAGACACTGATAATCATGTCTTAGAAAATGTGTTTCAGAGTATGCAATATTATAACAATGTCCAAGAGAATTAAAAGGAGAAAAAAAGTTTGTATCTACTATAGATCAATAGACAAAAGAATGAACTCTACAACAGTGCTAATATAGGAGGCATATTTCTTTTAGCTCAGTTATTGATCTCTGAGATAATTACACTGTACATCAAAAGAAATTCAATTATATTCATGTGTTACTTTGTAAACAGCATTAGCATTGTTTGGACACGTAATCTTACAGCAGGGAAAAAGCTTTCAAACAAAAATGTATATAAACCACTATGGTTTTGCTTTCCCAGATCTGAAGTATGCATTACAGCCAAGCAGATATAGTCTCTTGCAGATGTGGTTCTAACAATTTTAACAGAGCTATAAAGACAGCAGTATAAATGTCAATTACAGGCTACAGTTCAATCCACGCAATTTTTTCTCCAAATTTGTACTTACAATTTAAGCATCTTCAAAGCCCTTTTACATTGCAGTGACTCTTTCTGATCGAGGGAACGTGGGTGTTAGGGGCAATATATCCCCACAAGAGCTAATTCTTGGTTCAAACTAAGTCACCCAGTTTTGTGAATGAGAGCTCATATCACTTATCATTTTGCCACCTAATTAATTTCAATTAATAAAGAAATTTTCAATCATAGCTGCATAAGGCAGCAGATAATGAGGTAAAAAAGATGTAGCAAGAAATTTCTTTTGTCAAGGATGTTGATGCAAAGGGCTGTATAGACATTCAAAGGGTTTGAAGTCCTTCCCATCCATAGGTGACAGAAAAAAATAAAATCCTTTCCAAAAATGCTAAAAGTTCCAAGTGCCAACTGTCCAGCTCCTCAAACCCAGCAGATTCCTCCAACAACCTCTTCAGTGCAGTTATTGTGGAGATGAATAATCCCATCTGCTCTTGTGAGACCCCACGCCCATTCAGCTCTGGGGTCCTCAGCATGTGAGGGACATGGACCTGCCGGAGTGAGTTGAGAAAAGAGTCACCAAGATGAGTCGAGGGATGGAAACATCTCTCCTGTGAGGAAAGGCTGAGACAATTGGGATTGTTCAGCCTGAAAGAGGAAAGGCCTTGTGGTGACTTAATTGCAGCTTTTCAGTACCTGAATGGAGCCTGTGGGAAAAATGGAGAAAGACTTTTTACAAGGGCATGTAGTTACAGAACAAGGAGGAATAGCTTCAAACTGAAAGAGAGTAGGGTTAGGTTAGATAATAAGGAGAAATTCTTTAGACTGAGGGTGGTGAAGCACCAGAACAGGTTTCTCAGAGAAATTATGGATGCCCCATCCCTCGAGGTACTCAAGGCCAGGTTGGATGGAGAGCTGAGCAACCCAGTCTAGTGGAAGGTGTCCTTGCCCAGGGCAGGGAGTGGGAAGTAGATGATCTTTAAGGTCTCTTGCAACCCATGCCATTCTGCTATTCTGTGATTGTCAGTCCTGTCAAATGCCAGGCTTGAAGACATGGCTCTCCTACAGAGTTGTGTGCAATTCTTTGCTAGGAATGGTATGTTTTCCCTTTTTCTCCTGAGACACATTGATTTTCTCTCTAAGAAGCATTCCAGAGAAGGATTGCATCAGCCACTGCATGTAAAGTGAGTTGAAAAACAGGTTTGTCCAATGGTGTTGTCCCTTCACAGTCAGTTCCAGTGGGGAACTGACTTTGGCATCCTGCAAGGGATGCCAATCCTTGACTATCACACAGGCCATCATATGGAGCTTCATGCATCACACAAAACAGTGATAAATGTGTTGTCACTGCAAAAATATGGAAAGTCAGATGTAAAGCATGAAAATATACAGTTGTTTGAGTTTAAAATCAATGTATGCAACATGGAGAATGCTTCTCTGATTCAGTTATTTGCATTTTATATTACTGCATTCAATAAATCTCTCTGTTAATGAAAACTGTAAAGCGCTTCCAGATGGCCTCCCTTCTGAACACAAGAATGGGCTGAACCTCACAGCTTTGCTGAGGAATTCAGGTTTATCTGTTGCAGAAGACACAGGGCATTTTCCCTAAACTCATCCCAGTGACATGCTGGGGCAAAACACACAATGAAATATCAGTTCCTGGCTGGACAAGGGCTCTAAGATTTAAATATAATTAAGGGTGTGGTTTGGGATGGCAGAGGTAATCAGGCACTGAATGTTATTAAAAAGCAAATCCTTTGCTAAAGTCATGTAAAACATTTGTGGAAACTCACTGGCATTGTAGTAAAAACACATTACAACACTGTTAAAGATCTTGTTTCTTTGCCCCTGAAAGTGCAAAACAATTAATGGGTCGTAGAGTTTGGGGGAATGTTGTACAATTGCATGTGAAAGAAGAAAGAAAAGGATCGTACCTCAGCTTAGTTTTATCTGAATTCCCTTCTGAAATACTCAGTTTAAGATGTAATAGGAGGTTCACCACTGGCCGATTTCTTTCCTTACTTCCTATACAGCTGATGTAACAGAAAAGCCGCAATCACGGTGAGCTTGAAGGAACAAAGGTGTGATATGAAGTTCTTAAATTAATTACTCTGAGACACTCACATATATTAGTACCCAGACCTCCTGAAGAATCTCAAGAATTTTCAGGATTTGAATAAATAAGCCTTATTCTGGCCCATAAACATCACTGGTAAGCTAGACAAGGTGGGATTCACATAATTCAGGTGTATGTGTGAGGCAGTCACCTAAGATTCCCTTTAAAGGGGAGACAGAGAAAAAGGTACATTAAGGATAAGAGTCATTTGACCTATTTTCACCATCTATTTTAGGATGGGATGAATCATGCTCTAGAAGTGCTTATTTTATTTCACTGAACATAAATGAGAGCACAGAGAGACTACTTCAGACCTTAACTACATCTACACTAGGATTTATGGTGACTGAGATACTGATGTCTATATTCTATTAAATTATTTCCAGTCACATCCACCTATGTTGGTTTTCAATTAAGCACAATAACAAGGTTCATTTAGGAGAATGTCTTACATCCTATGCAAAAGAAACTGGGAAAAATAAGTGAGACAGATATAATCAGGTGCCTGTTATAGTTTACGTGCAGAGTAACTGGTTGGATTAGTAATGGGCCTGAAATACTAGAAGCAAGTCTGATGGCAAATTCTTCCATCAGTGAGAAATTTTCCTCTGACAGAGAGCTACAAATATATGTGAACATATGATTTAATTGCTTATAAAAGCAAAAGCATAACATGGGATGTCAGCTGGGATTTGTTAAAAGGGAGAATGCAGAGGCAGAAGCTCTTCTAGCCTTACTGATACAATCCAATGTCAAAACATAAATTAGTTGATGACTGTAAGGGAATCTATTTCTTACACTGGTACTACAGTAAATAATTACAGTAAACAGAGGAAGCCTGACATTTTTGTGGTATATGAGTTGTATTTAGAACTATATATTAATATATAATATAGATATGTTTATGAGACAAGCAAGAAAGATCAAACAATTAGAATATGAAGAGTTCCAGTTTCCATTTTTTTCTTGAGAAATTCTGTTTTGAGAAACAGGTGGATACAGTTCATGAACAGCATTTCTTTTTTAAGAACATATGTATGTATAGGTGGTGTATGTGTTTCATGAAAATAAAAAAAGGACATGCCATCTGCCATATAAAAATAAACAGCGATGTCCCACATTGCTGGGGATCAGTTTAAAATTCATATACCTATAAATGCTATTTATTTAATGCTTTGGTAGGAGCAATATTTTTATTATGTTTATTTTATAAAATGTTCTTCAGAAGACACCAAGTACAGTTAAATTACTCTTCCTACCCACTCCATTTTCAACATGTGAAGTCCTTGGAAAATTTCCCACATCCATACTTTGCAGTCTTCCAGATTTGTGTCTTGGCATTTACACCTATATCTTAAATTTCTATCTTCTATAATCCTCATGTATATTGAGAATATAAAACTTCCAAATGTTTTTTTTCAGCTGTAGAGGTTTTTGTGGGTGGGTTTTTTTTAATGGATTTTTGTTTGTTTGTTTTTGTTTGAGTTTTTTTGATCAATACTGTATTAGCAACATTGTATTGCTATTAACATTAATATCCTAAAAATGCACACATGTCTGACACATCCAGTTATTATAGAAGTGCAAGGCCAGACATGATAAGATCCTTCCTCCCCTCAGGAATACCCTCTGGTGTGCAGTGAGAAGTAGCATCCAAATGTGTCCAAAAGTGAGCTCATTTACCAACCACATTGGCAGAAGTCAAATTTCACTTTTGTCAGGGACTCTGTTGGTAGGCTCTGAACCATCACCCACCTGCCTCTGTTTCAGTCTCTCTCTTCCTCTTCCCCCCAGGTGTCATCACTAAGAGCCACAGAGGGGGCTTTTCCCTCCTTGTACCTAGCCTGTTTGCTCCTGCAAGGCACTGATGGTGCTGGTGTCTGCGTGCTGGGCAGTGCCATGGTGAGTCCCTGGCATCAGGCAGTTCAGTGGCACAAACCTCTCCCTGGCCCAGTGGTCTCAGTGCAGCTCCCACTGCCATGACACAGTCATTACTTTAACTCCTGTGGTTAATATTGTAACTCAAATGTGTCTCAGTGTTGGCTTGCCTCCTTAAGATCCCTCCTTAAAGCCCCACTTTCAGCAGCTACCTTTCTGTCAATATGCTCTAGGTTGGCACCAACCACTTCTCCTCACACCTGTGATTGTATCAGGGGAAAAAAAGACCAAAATAAATATTTACAGTGTACATGTGAGAAGAAAAGGACTGTTTTCCCTTTTCTGTCATTGATTTCCTCAGTTCCTCAGTTACTGGTCCTGCTCTATTTATTTATGATACTCTGCCTAACTTGGACTGAGTTTTATGGGCAAAAGACCTTGCTGCTTTGCTGTGGTTGTTTGTGCTAGTGCTGCATATGATAACAAAGAAAGGGAAAAAACCATGGAGAACACTCCAGATGAAAGCAGTAGTGAACACACAAAAATTGGCTGAAAGACTCAGAAGAAGATAGCAAATAAAATGACTGTTTAAATGTCCTTTTTAAAATCTATTAGCTTTCACATTCATGGTGCCTTCTTAGAATGGTGCATGTTATCCTTTAACCTACTAGGTGTGTGAAAAAAACCCAAAAACCCTATGTAGAAAACACATTATTAAAATTAAGTTCTAAATGCTGAAGAAGCAATAGCAAGCTTTTTATTGTTAACAATGTTTTACATTTTTCTCCTAAGTGATTGCAGAATTCTTATTCTGCATAAAAATCCAGATGTAATGGTAAACAGCATTTCAAAAGGAAAAATCTTCTCTTTCTTATACTTTCTTTTGATAAGTACACCAAAATTTTCAGAGCAGTTTGGCTTACCTCTAGTATCTTGAATATGCTGTAGAAAGCTGGTTATAGGAAACCAGGCAGAGCTTGATCTTCTCCTCATGTGGAGACCAATAAAGTTTCCATTTATTGGGAACTTCTGTCCTCAAATCTCCTAAATACTCAGATTGCTGACTAGAATGGGCTTTGCAGGAGACCTCAATGACCCTACTGGGTCCAGAATTGAGTAATAGTTATCAGGAAATAAAACCATGCCAAAAAAGCTGAGTCATTTATACACTATAAAATGATGGTTGGTTCAATTGTCTTTGTTTAAACTCTGGAATATCCTAAATTCACAAGTTTACAAGATGGACAATGGGATAGTCCCATACATTCTAGGCAGCGTAGATGCTGCATCTAGCAAAGAAAGTCTGTGAAATGCTTGTTGCCAGAAGCCGGGAAGGGCACAAGGGGATGGCTTTCTTTCTACCTGCATTCCTTGCCTCTTTTTTTAAACATCTCCTGCTAACATCAGCAACAAAAAAGCATACTGTGATAAACATACATTAATGTATGACTGGTCTGACGTTCCATTCTCATTACAAGGAATGAAAACCTTTGAAAGTTAATGGCTTGCTCTGTCCTAAAGGAAATGCTTCCTGAGTGGGGGGAGCTGCATCTTCCTGCCTTTGCTTTTATCTACTCTGGGGCTAATGGAAGACATCAGTTTCCTATTCTGTCAATCATGCCTGTCAGGCAGACACTGAATTCGCTTTAATCAAAGCCACAAACTTTTAACAAGATGCACACGGAAGGTGTCTCCCTTGCTTGTACAAATGTTCTGTACCTTTTGAATCATCAGCTGTTCACTTTGTAGGGGGACCAGATGCTGAGGAGGTGAAACCCTCCTAGCATTCCACCAGCTTCAATAACCCTGCTGATTTGTACCAGCTGAGCATCTCTTTGTGACTTACATTTTCAAGCCTCTCAGGTATATACATCTACAACTGAAGAAACAATCAAACTTCTGCTTTTCTTCAATTGAAACCAATAAACATACTTCTGAGGTATTATTCTAAAATAAAGTTTTGCTTGCTGCTTTTCTCAAACAGCTTTCTATCACACTGAATCTTTTTTTTTTTTATGTTTTAAAATTGTTTCTTGTTGTTGGCATAATATTTTAATGTTAAAAAAGAAGAGAGATCCATTTATTTGGATAGAACTCCATCAGGTGTTGAATTACTTGGAATTCTTTCTATTTGGGATATTATCAGTGTGACCAGCAACTGAGGACATAGATAATGATGGCAAATGAATTTTAATGTAAGAAGGCAGATAAAATGTTGTTCCTACTCATAATGGCACTGCTACCTTTAAAAGGCCAGAACTGAAAGACTTAAATCACTAAACTTCACTTAAATCACTTAAATCACTAAACTTCAACATGTTCCCTGTTTCAACTCTACCACACAGACAAAAATCTCTTAAGACCCTGGGGCACTTGTAACTTGAGTATCCTGCATGTCCTATGGCTTAAGTCTTTATAGATTACTTACAAAGATCAGATAGTGCAAAGAAATTGAGAGCAAACCATGTTCACTTTGATACTGTTTTCATACCAAATGAGGAAAATAAAAGTTTCCTCTTTGAAAACCACATGAGCAGAATATATGTTGCCCATGTTATAAAAACAGGAAAAGTTGTATTACAAACATATTCTTACAAAGAGTTCATCATTTTAGCCCTTTTTTGGAATTTCACTTTTAAATTCTTATCTTTAAGAGAAAAAAAGGTACATTCCAAAATGTTTTAAATTACCTAAGCATAAAAGCTACAGTAAAAGCTAACAGATGGATAAAAAGTCTTTGAAGAACTTTTTGAGACCTATAACCTTGAATCTTTTTTCATTGAATAGCTAATAATCATGAATAAAAAGTGCAGAGCACAAATGACATCTTACATTTGACAAAAAAAAAAAAGTATGGAAGTGTTTTTCTATTTCCATTTTCAATGTCACATTCATAATAATCATAACTTCAACCACAAGTTTTGCTGCTCCCGATTTAGCAAAAGCAAATATACTTGCCTCCCCCAATTTATCAGGAGTAAATATTGCATATCAAGAACAGACATAAAATAAATATCCGGTCAAATGGAAGAGATGGGAATTGTTCTGCTAATTAGTAAATTATTCAGTGCTGCTAATGTTGCAGCTATTTAACTGTTGCTAATTGCCCGGCTATATTTACTGAATACCAGGAGGAAAATAAATAAATAAAAGATGCTCTGAATCACTTGTCTGTCTGAACCAAACCATCAAAGTGTGCTATTGTGTTCAAGTTAGTTTCTCCAGAAGAATAAAAATCCTCTTGCTGGAAACTTTGATTGGTAATGGCTTCTGGTCTCTAAATGCTTACGCACATATGTACATTTGCTCAAGTAAACAGTCCATGAGACTGTGCCCATGAATAATGAGACAGATAGAACGAAGTATAGGCCTGTCTGACTCCTTCAATGTTTACAAAAACCTTAATGTCTTGAAACCTGTTGTTAAGAGGTAGATAAATTTTGGTATTTCTCACATCAGATTTAATGTCCCTTTATGTTCTGTCATTGAAAGGGACATTGAACATCTAATGCAAAATAAAACAACAGTCTGTACCTTAGTTCATTTTCATATTTTCTGAATGTTGAGGCTCTAAGCAATATTAATTGTAGATGATTTCAAGATCTGTTAAAAAGGGGAAATTGAATCCACAGATATTCAAAACATAAATGCTAGGCCAGCATTCACCTGCCTCAGTGACATGTAATTTGTCTGATGAAATATAAATATTTTTACCTTTCTTTCTTTTTGTGTTTCATTTTGGAAAATAAAACATGCCAACACTCTTCCTTGATGATGTTACAGTTTTCTTTGTGAACAGTACTGCCTCTTTCTCATTCTACTTCTCTTTCCCTGACCTCCACATCTACTCCTTTACCCTACCTGAGGTTGCCATGACTGCAAATCTCATCATTTGCTTTCTTACCCACCACCAAGCAACTCAATTGTTTTTTTTAACAAGTGAGCTGCAAGTACCTGACTTCAAAATGAGGCAATGGAGCCTGTGAGATGACAACAGGAAGGAGTGCAGGGAAGGGGGACCATGAACATCAACATTTGATTCCCTGGGAATCAGTTGGTCTTACCTTGTTTGTCCCCAAGTGCAAATGACATTGTGTGGTTTTTTATTGCTACTCCCAAACCCCCCCCCCCCCCATTTTTGCTGAGCTCACTTCAGTTAAGAACAGCTCATGTGAGGGCATCTGATCTCATCGACAGGAACGTGGACTGTGAGTAGGATTAGATTTGTGAAGGTAAATGTTCCCTGCTTTCCTCAATACTTGCAAGTCTTTTTATCACAAGGGCACAGTCACCCTATTAAATGCCCTAGATTATTGTCTTGTCACAGCTGCATGCAGCAGCTAAAACTCTTCCTGCCATGGCACTCAAATGGCCTATTTAAAGCTCTTTTCCAAGATGCAGTATTACCTGTGTGATCAGTAATGGTAACAAAAAAAACATTTTTGTCCTTGGTAGCCAGTTCAAATCCAGAATATGAATCTTGTAAGGCTGGGTTTATGAAGCGATGGAAGGAGGTAGTGTCACACTGATCTCAGTGGAAAGGGGTGTGTGTGTGTCTGGGACAGTGGATGTTACTTGGCACTTGTTCTGATGGTCCCAACAGGCAGCCCCAGGAGTAAAACACTGATCTCAATGCTGGTAAGGTTACCCCTGAGTAAAAACATGCCAGCAGGGTGATGTGAGGAAGCACATGCTGTTTGCTTTATGCTGTATCTCTGGAAAGCTTGTTCTAGCTGCAAATGCATACCTCCTGTGAATCCTGGAGAGGATAAAAGAAAAACAGATTGGGCAGTTAAGTGAAAGCCTCCTCCCTTTCTGGTTGCATTAAGACAGTGGAGTTTGTTTGAAATAAGTTGACCTACATGCAAATCAGTAATGCACAAGGTAATCATATAATGCAAGGAATGGAAATAGAACAACAAAAATGGGTTTGGATCCAATATTTCATTTGAATTTAAATTAATCTTGGTGATCTTTTAGTACACAATATACCAAGAAAGGCAAAAAGTATATTAAATTACCTACAGACAGTCCACAGTCATAAATTGTTTAGAAGAAAGCACTCCTTATGGCACTTCCACTTTTTATTTCTTCACTGACTCCATTAAGACATAAAAAAATAGAATACAAATGTTTTAGTCTGACAATGAAATCTTTGATGACATTTAATTAAATAAAAAGGGACACAAGCCAAGGGAAATATTACAGCATGATATCACAACAAATTAGTCCTGGATTTAACATTACTTTGACATGAGAAAGAAATACATCAGGGGGAGAATTTTTCCAAAGTACCTTTTCACTTTTAATTTACATTTAGGATGCCTAAACGTACTGCTAAGGAAACTCCTGTGGACATGGAGCTTGCCTTGCACTTTGAGTTAACCAGGATCAGATGCCTATCAGTAGCACTGATTCTGCTGTGAAAGTTTGCAAGATTCAACCTTTGGTCCATATTTAGTTAAAACAATTCTTTACATTTACTGTATTTTCAGGATTGAATCAAAATGGCACTGCAAATATAATCAAGAACAAATGCACTTCATAGTAGTTGTCATCTACTCTACCTATTTTTTGTTCAAAACTTGCATAGATGTGAATGCTGTGTGTGACATGAATTGTGTATGGCCCTTTCTGAGAAATATGTGTAATTTCTAACTGTGCATGGTTAGCTGTACAAGAAACACATTTCATGTTTTTATTTGATTTATCTCTTCCGCTTGTCTATTTGTTCCTGTACTGACTCATAAATTTTTTAACAGGAACAAATATGATAAGAGTAATAGGCGAGTATGTGTATCTACATATGTCTCTCTCTATATATACATGCAGTATATGGACTTACTGAGACTGTTTTGGCTGCTGGACAACTTTCTGTGTTATTAATCAGGCCTTACATTGATTTTGATCACATTCTTATGCTGGAAGGATATTCTGGAGGGATAATTCACAGATAAACATCAGGCTTGTATTCACAGAAAGTCAAAATGGCTTTATTGACTATAATAAGTTATCAAAGTGCAACAGAGGCACAGCTATATGCCTGAACTGTGGTTATGTTTCTCATGTTCTGACTATTTCTCTGTGCTTACCCTTTTTCATAAGGGTGAATGCATTCTAGAGGCAACACCATCTACAGAGGTGTTTAATTTTACTTTCCTCTGTAGTTTTGAACCTATTTGAATTAATAATGATGGAAACTACTATCTGTTTGAAACTACTTGTTTTAAACAGGATTAGTGATACTGACCTGTGCAGGGGGAAAATTTGCCAGCTGGGAGGAAAGTGGGAAGAGTAGAAGGAGAGGACAGACCCCATTGTAACCGCATTGTGCTGCTCTAATGTTGAAGAATTGTCCATGTCTCATGATGGCATGGTGGCCAGGGGGTTACACAGCCCCTTTCCGTATTCCTTCCCTCTTCCTGATCAGTGTTGCAACCAATGGCTGTCATTGTAGCCAAATCATTCCTAGTTACAGTCTTGGGCTTCAGGCTGCCCTTGAGCAGGTCATCTCATTTAAAAAGGACCCAAATGAGACTGATTTTTACACTGTCTTTACACAGTTAAATTCTGAAATATGCAGGAATTGTGAGCGTTTGGCATTTCTGGTAATCAGGCTTTATGGACCACAAGTACCCTGAAGAAACTATTTTAATTTCAGCATCATAACATTAAAACTCCTATGTGGTCTGTAGAGAATAATTTAGGTTAGGAAACATTTCCTTATCTATAATATTGATGTCTACATCCAACCTCTCCATTTTAGGCTCCTTTTATTGTCAACAAGGAAACATTCCCAGACAATGATTCTGCTGACTTAGATATCTGATTTAGATATAATTATTTTAAGGTAAGATGAAAGTTAGATGAGGTTGATCCCACTTTTAGTTTTCCAGTTTAGGGAAAAGTGGGGTTTTTTTTCCTGCTAAAACTGATCAGTCTTTCTTTCATTTCAGTTTTGTTTATTTCCATATACTTACTACTACAATACTCAGATTGTGCTTAGTGCCACACACACACACAAGAAATGGTCTTCTTTACCCAAAAGGTTGCAATTTATTTAAATAAATAGGCAGACAATAGTTCATACATTGTCTATTATATGCTGGTGTGAACTGGAGTTGGTGCAGTACTGGAGAGAGCAAAACAGCATTAAAATGATTTATCACAAGTTAGTATTATATAAAACCTCTTGATTTACCATCCAAGTACTTCATTTCAACTGCAAATAACTTCTTGCCCAACTACTGGCTTTAAGTCCTAGGAATGTGTATGTACATGATGAGATAAAAGGAATTATTATGGTATTAACTGTAGGAAATAAAGATCAAAGGTTACCGTCATGACTCTTCCTGAACTAAATGTATGCTTTGCCTCACAGAGAGGCAACTGTCCTGAAAATGTAATGAACAATACTTAAGATTATATTCATATTGGTATTGTTTTCTCTTTTGTAGTTCTGTATAAACTTAAGTAAAATAGTTTCCTTCAACAAGTGCCTAAAAAATTTCAATATTCTCCATATACTTTGTGGCTGACTTCTTCTTCCAATCCCACTATCAAGTTTGCATGCATTTTCTTCAAAGCTGTGTGTTTAATCTTTCCTGGTGAAACAGGAAACTTTGGTAAGAGCAGAGAGGTCTGGAAGTGAAACAAAACTGTTCAAAAATTCTTTTACTGTTGTTTTTACATGGAAGCATCATTATGCCTTTCCGATACACAACAAAAATTGTGTAAGTGGAACTGGAATCAAAGGAACCCAATAATAAATAAAAGAAACCCCCTCCATTTTTTTTCTGGTTCATTAGAAAAATCTTTATGAATTTTGCATGAATGTACCTGGCCAATGAATAAAGTACTTTAAATAAGCTTGACAATAAAAGCTTCTAAATGAATACTATTTTTCCCTTGTAGGCAGTCTTTGCTCTCTTAAACAGCTATACAAAATTATTGTTTTTAATCTGTCTACAGATAATTCATAAACTCAATGACCACTGATCAAGGGAACTGTACTTTCTTCTCAGCCAGATAGCCTAAAAAAAATTAATAATTCCTGTGCAGGCCTACAAACTTTTCAGTCTTTTTTAAAAAGGAGTGTGGTGCCTAAGGATTATGTTGGCTGGGACAGGAAACTTTTAGAAAGCACCATTTTCAGTGTTTGGGGACAAGTGAGGCTCTGGGCACTGAGGCTGTTCCAGCTTTTCCTCACTTTTGCCCCATTGCAACCAATCTTTTCCTAAAGTTCAAACATATGGAAGAAAATAGTTTTTTACTGTCTACTTGCAGCTCTTGGAAAATTTGTATCTAGCTATTATTTTCCATTTAAAATAATGCCATTCTTTGGGGTCTTTGGGGGCTATAATGAAATATGCAGCCTGCTGCCTGCATCCTAGGCATTAGTCCAGAATTACTGACACAGGAGTCCTTAGCTCAAAACTTGGGCATCAGTCCCACAGAGCAAGGCTGCAGAAAGGAATACAGCACTGTATGTTGCTGAAATGTTCAGATAGGTGCCAAATAGCTGACTGAAACAAAATCCAGAAAAGACACGTGTGGATATGGTGGGAGGAAGAAAATGTTTTTTAAAAAAAGGAAAAAAACCCAAATCACAAACATTACCTCTTTGTAACATCAAAGTCACTGTCTCCACTTTTGTTTCTTTTTATATTCATTATGGTTTCCTGACACCCATTATTAGTATCTGTTCTTCTACAAAGAGCCTTTCCTAACTATTGTGATCTGTACACTCTGTCACCTCTGCACATTTTCCTCAGTGGAATCTACCTGGGGAAGGTGAAGGATGTCACTGAGGATGTCTTAGACTTCCTGATGTGTGCTGTAGCACATGGCAGCACAAAGCACAGTGATAGCCTTCTTCACCAGTGATGCTGCTGTTCAGTGCTTAGGCTCCCGTGCCCAGACAGCACAGAACACATCTCAGACTCTGGGCAGAACATTGCATTGACCCAGGTGATAGACAAAGAGTCAGTTCTCCATAGATAAAGCAACAGAAGATGAAGAAATAATCTCAAATATATTACAGCTCAATTTTCAAAAACTCCTTCTATTCTCTCTTCCAACTCCATGTTCCACAGGAAAGTGATTATTCCTTTTTTTTTTTTTTTTTTTTCACAAGCACTCTTTGAGATGTTAGGAAAGAAGAAAAACAGGTAGAGAAATCTGACTTGTCTAGCTAAGAGAGAAAGCACATCTCTCCTCTTGAATAGGAAGGAAAAGGGAAAAACAGAGGGGATCATATGATTATTGGGAGAATAAAACAAAGCAGTTCAGTGGAAATGAAGTACTCCTTACACAGATGAGAGAATAGCTCAGGAGGAGGAAGGCTATTCAACCTTAGGGCCTTTGTCCTGGGACAAGAGATCAGCTATCACATTCTTTATTCATCAAACATTTTGAATTTATTTGAATCAATAAAACTTTCAAATTTTGCTTATCAAAACAGATTCTTGTTGTTTATTTATTTATTAATTTTTCATGTCAGATCATTTGGTTATTTTGAGGGAGGAATTGCACTTTTTTTCTCTCACTTACAAAAGCTTTCATACAGACAATCATATGGTGAAGGTTTTCCTCACTATTTATACACTTTCTTTTCTTTATACATACCCTTTCACTCTTCTTCTTTCTGTTCCCTTTCTGTAAGAGGAAGGAAATGTTCAAATATAAAGAAACATAAAAATTGCTGAAATAGGTTTTGTTTTTTTTTAAACCCTTCAACATTACTTCTCATTTAATTTTAGTAGTGGAATTTCCTTGCCATTTACATCTGATATCTGTAACACAATACATTTATGATTTCTTGGTGTAAGTTAAAACCAGTGCAATGCAATGATATAAAAATATCATCAAGAATAATTGATAAAATTTACACCTCCAAGAAGCATATGCTCTGTCATTGATACATAATTCCCTGCATCACAGCACTGATAGAAGCAGGTGGGAAGCTGAGTTGAGCATTGTATACCTGGTTGAACATCTGCCATGTTACAGATTGTTTTTTACCTTTGATGCAATAATAATGCCTTAATAACTAATGCAAAGGTTTACTTTTGGTCCTCCCCATTGTGTCCACATTGTTGTTTTCTGAAGAGAGCTGTATCATATTATTAGCAAAATTTACTTACAAGTGTGTGCTTGAGGGAACTCAAATTTGTTGCTTTTCTAGAGTAGATTCAATTAAAAAATAAATTCAGCCATCAAGTTATTTCAAACAAATTCTTACTCGGACCAAAGGTTTCTATGCTACTAGAAATTAAAAACATTGCATGTGTCTATGCAACTGATTATAGTTTTTTCCAGTTAGATTCCACTTTACAAAATCAGAAAATCACAGATATGTTTGAGTTTCTAGATAGGTATGGCAAGCCAGACTTCAGAACATGTAGATGAAGGCTTATTTTAGTCTCTAAATGTGCAATCAGTCATACATGTTTGACTGTAAATGCTCCAAGAGGATCCTCCACTTTGCTAGGATTAGCCAAGTGCTTAAATTTGTGTATGTGTTCAGCACTTGCAGGATCAAAGCTGAATTTCTGCTGCTGAAAGGCATGTGGAAAGAAGAATCTTGGTCCTTAATAATCAATTAAGTCAAAAAAGCTACCTTCACTGGGCCATTCTTTCCACTGCTCTTAGTCATTGGTCTTACAAAGGCATGATCTGCCCTTTGGAGGTGTCCGTCATTTCCCTTTGTAAACATAAAAAGCCTAAAAAAATCCAACTAAGACTTGATTCCTTATTTTGGTTGACATGAATCCTACCCTTTGCCATTCTGACCCTGCTGCCTTAAATGCTTAACAGTTAGTGTTAACTATTAATATTTATTTATTTATTATTTATTTATTTAAACTAATATTTATTAATATAACTAATAGTTAATAGCATTATCTTTATTGCTTACCCAACTCATTTAGACACTTGATGGCTGAAGTGGTAAACATCTATTCATTAAAATGCTGTGTTTCTGCAGAAATGGTATGTCAAATACATGTTCAAATCCATGTTGCATGATGCTGCTTCCTCTTGAATTGCTGTTTCAAGGCATCCAGTTTAATATGATGCCCTGCATTTTATTCAATTTCCCTTAAGAAATTTGTGGGCAGGGTATAAGTGTTAAGAACATGCCCTTGCCATTCTTTGTAAAGCTATAGCATGAACTCTGATAGGAACAAATACTGTATGTTTAGTATAATTTAAAGACACACTTGTTTTATAAAAATACCTTATTTAGCTATGTATATTAAAAAAATAAATTACTTCTTGCCTATTTGTCTGAAAAAAAGAGCCTTATCTTCTTATTTAAAATACGGTAAAACATTGTCTTCTTTTGCTTGTCTCTTGACATGCAAATTGGATTTGAAATCAACAGAGCGATAACACTCTTACCACTGAAAGAATGATGTGCTGTATCAAAGTGAACTTTGCATATACGTTGTATGCTTAGGAGTGTACTGAAATGTGTGCTGCAAAGGTGGCAAATGAATACAACCAGTTTAGAGGAGTCAGACATCATGCTATGTACAACTCAAAACAGTACATTAAAACCCTCAAGAATGCTTACAATATATTTCACAAAAATACCAACCCAAAACAAAACAACAAGCAGACAACAACAACAACCACCAAAAAAAAAAAAACCCAAACCAATAAACCCTCACCAAAAACCAGAAAAAAAAAAAAACAAAACAACAAAAAAAACAACCAAAAACCCCAAGCCTCAGTTCTATTGCATTTCTAAACTGAAGTCAGTTTAAGCACTCACATGGTGTCCCTGCCATGGTGTCCTTGTGGGAGGCTTGGAACTAGATGATCTTTAAGGTCCCTTTCACCTGAAAGCATTAAAGGATCCTATGGTATATGTTGCACAGAGGGGATTGGATTGGATTGGATTGGATTGGATTGGATTGGATTGGATTGCATTGGATTGCATTGGATTGGATTGGATTGGATTGGATTGGATTGGATTGGATTGGATTGGATTGGATTGGATACCAAGGGGTAACAATTAGTTCTGAGCTCATGCCAGTGCTGAAAACAACCTGCTCTGTGGTCTCAGACAAGCTATCTTTTGTGATCTATTTTTGTTTCCCACCCTTGCTTAGTAAAATGGGTATAATTTAGATTTGCCTATTTCCATAGAATGAGTCTGCAGGGTGAGAATGTTATTTGAGTATTGAAAGGCAAAGTGAGCCACTTACACAATGATCAGTTTTGAAAATGGACACATTTATGTCCAAGGCAGATATAAAGGTTGAGGGAAGATGGATAATAAGGATAGTGTGAACTGCTTCTTTTGATTTTCTGTTTTAAAATACAGTATTTTTCATTTTTTCTTTTCTTCTTTTCTTCTTCAGGCAATACAATCAAACATAAAACATGACTCTACCATCTGTCAGTATAAAATATTTCTGTCCAGTGGAAATTCTGATGCTTTCTAGCTGATGTAGCATCTTGCCAAGGGCTGTTGGGAAGGTGAAAAAAACTTCCTGCTCTGGTGTGCTGCACTGCTAGGCTTGGTGCTAGCATATTCTGATACCTAGGTTGAATTCACTATGGTTAAATTAAGACTCAGGAAGCTTTTCCTCAGGGTTATAAAGTTCTGGTTGGAATGTGTCCCAGTGTCTGCAGGGTAAGAATCTTCCCTGTTTGCTGCTGCCTTTGCTTTGCTAGAGCTGCCTTTGTGGCCTCTACAGTCTTCATATTTCAAGATTCTTCAGTGCACGTTCCCACTGTAACTTCCAGTTACTGGGTTCTTTTTTAAAGAAAAATAATTTATAACAGGCATTAGACAATGTTAACATCCTATTTTTAGCTAGTGCTAAAAGGGAGGCCATTAAGCAAGGACCTCTTTTCTCCGTTGTCCTGAGGATCATTTGTATATAAGGGGGGGTTGTGTGCATAGTTGTGAACAAGCACAGATCAAGGCAGATCACTTCACCCAAAGATTGCCTTGTAAACCAGACAATGAATCCAAACAAACTGGAGGTCAGCAACTGAAAAAAAACCAAAAACCAGGGCTGGTCAGGAGTTATCTGGTTTTAGAAAGAGGGTTATTTATAAATAAAAATGCTTTATTAGTAAAGAGAACTATGCCATATGAAGTTTAAAAGAGATGACTAAGAAATAGTGAAAAAGACAAGAAGGGTTTCCTTTGCTTAATTAAAAGAGGGAATATTTTTTACCCCAAATTTAATAATTAAAAGGCAGAGTAGATTCCTGTATGAAAACACAGTGAAGAGCAATCTCTGTCATTTTACCATCAGGTAAACTTGCTGAGGTCAGCTCCTGGCCAAAGTGTATGGCTGACCTCAGCAAGTTTACCTTGTGGTAAAACTAACAGGCTTTGATCTTTACTTTGTTTTCACCTCAGGACAGCTCCTGCTTGTTAGTTACCTGAAGGTAAAAATCACACCTTCTTTTATCACCAAAGCCAAGTCTGTGGAGCAAACAGACTGGAAATAAGAAGAAATGAGAGCTGATATATGGCATATAGACATCAAAGGAGGGGATGCAGGGCTTATTCTGCTTCCTCAGGAGGAAAAAGGAAATTTAGAAGTACCACAACAGACAGAATATATTGCAGAAATGTCAAGTATTATTGAATAATAAGTACAACTACTTCATAGTAGTGTTTTAGACAAAAGAAACCAAAACAAAAAAAAAAAACCTACCAGATTAAAACAAAACCAAAGAAACAAGGAAAAAGGAGAAATGAGGTAGGAAAGCAAGGAAATGATGTGGAGCTAACCAATGTAGAGACAAATATTCTTTGGTGGGACTTAGAAAATAAGAATCTATAAGGAAAAACATGAGATGGGCTGCATTTGGAAGTGCCCTGGATGAGGCAGGCTAAAAGAGCAAGTATGAGCAATGAGCCCATGGATGTGTTAGGACAGCAAGATGGGACTACACCACACCAGGGGTGGACTGATTTTGACCATGGGAAATCCAGTGGAATATGGTCATGAACCAAGTTCACAGGGGAGCAGCAGATGGTAGCACAGGACATTGAGGACTACTTTCTGCTGATAAGTTTTGCCAACTGAGTTGTTTCACTGAGAAGGAGGCCAAAAATATTCAAGAAAGGGAGTATCTCATCAAAAGACTCAGTGATGCAACCTAAAGAAGGCAGGAATTTAGAAGAAAGAGCATGTGGGGAGCCACTGCTTAATCTTGCTCTTCTTTTAGCCATGAAAGCATGCACTCAAAAATGTTTGCCATTTAGTATCTGAAGAATTTCTATAATTTCTCTGGTAGTCCAGATTGCTGTAACTATTTAAATACTGTCATAAATAATTGAGGTTTGTCTAGTTTTGGGGTTTGGGGATTTTTTTGGTTGGTTGGTTCCTCTGTTTTAATCAAGATCATACTTCTGTGAGCCCTAATTTAGTCAGGTTATATATTTCAGAGCAAACAGCTTGCTTTGCCTAAGTACTTCTGTGAACTGAACACTCTGCCCTGAGGCAAACAAATCCAAAGCCAAAGAGGGATGCACCCTTCATATTCCGCTAATTGATTGAAGGGGCAAATGATCTATAGGAAAAGTTGCATCATTAACTTAATTGAGGGCAAAGCCTAATTAGAGGGGAAATGAAGTAGACAGAGCCAGAGACACAGCAGGCCTTCATGTGAGATGTCAACAAACAGACATTGTAACGAAAACCAGACAGAAACTGAAGCACTTCATTTACATCTTTAATTTCAATGTGAAAACATTTACAGTGATTGTGATGTGTTTGTGAGATTGCAGAGGAATGTAAAAATTTAACAGAGTTAAGCTGAAATCAACAGGTTTTAGAGTTGAAGAAAAAAATCAACTGACTAAAGTTGCTTTAAAAAATCTTGAGCAAACTGACTGAAGTTCCTTAAGACTACATTTGTTCTTCTCTAGTATATTTGAACTCTACATTCCTGAGGAAATCCAACAAGAACTGCACCAGGAATTTTACAGTAGTGAGCAAATAAACCAAGTAAACTGTGGTGGACCATATTGCTTCAGTTTGACTCTACAGAATTCCTGAATGAAGAGATAAAATGTCACTTTTGTACATTTGTTCTTTAAATGGTTATTCTGTGCAGTTACTTTTCTGGCATTTCCTTGATTGTGCAAAGAGGCTTCATCCCTCAGAATCACAAGCTCCTGAGCTGTAAACTGGTGATGTTAAATTCTAGAGGTTTTTAAAGTATTTTAAACATTAGTTTTAATATCTGAACTAAAACAGGTGTCAGAGGTCTTTTCAGGACCTTTTCCGCTGTGTTTTAGGGGCTTTTTTTGGCATGCAGCTCTTTTTTTTACCCACTGCAGGAATACAAACAAAACCTTTTCATGAGAAAAGCCACTTAAGTGAAATGAGGAATGCAAGCAGACATGTTTTGGCTACAGTGCATGTCTTTAAAGTATATAGGCATTATTATACAATTCAACTGCATTCATATGGGTATCAAGCATTTTTTCAAAAGCTGGGCCTTGAGCCTGCTCAGAGATATGCACCAAATTTTTGTGAGTATATATAATTAAATAGTGTGTAAATTTGTTAATAAATGGAAAGGACAAATTCGTTTCATTGTGACAACTAAGACTCCACAGAGCCATAAAAATCATCACACACTAATTAACCAAAACATTTTTGAGATGTCCTCTTTTGTATTCTAAGGAAAATTATCAAAAGTTTGCAGCTTCACAAACCTCGCATTTTGTTAATCAGTGCAATTACTTACCAAATAATAGACTCATCCACCTGTTTATGGCAACTGGACATTAAATAGATGCTTCTGTATTTGTATTTTGTTCTTCACACTTTTTGTCCTCTCTAGCCAACACCACGGCCCTCATGTCCCATCTTCTTCCATGCAGATCAGCACCTAGCCTGGAAACTTTGTCCTGGATCTGCTGATGCAGCTCTCAAACAAGAAAATTCCCAACGACTTCTTGGAGTTATTAGTGTTGGATCACCGTGTCATTCTCAAATGAATTTGAGTTTATCCTTAAGACAAGTGATAGCCCCTGATCCAGCCAAGATACCACCATGTCTCCCTTGTAATTCCAAGTCTTCCATGCAAAGCTTGAAAACACTTTAGGCTTAATGCAGAAGACAGGAAGAGGCTCCACTGAGTACAGTATTGGTTATTATGCATGTTATGTGACAAGGCACACTAAATGCACTTAAAATTAGCCTAAAAAATGCATATTGTGTCATTCATGAGGCTAAAGACCTTCAGGGCAAATCTCCCTTTAGTTCCCTTAAACTACATTAGCTCAAAGCTCAGTTTGGTGGAAGATGGAATTTATAAAATTATGGGTTTCCAGATAGCAAAAATTACAGCAGTCTACAAAGCACTGAAGCAGTCTTTCCTACTTCAGCTTTGTAGTAAAGTTTACTGTAAACGACGTAATAAGAGGAAATCCTGCTTGGATCATACTGGAGTACAATAGTTGAATGTTAACACATTTATTATCACCTGTCACATCCCTATGAATGCATCATTGTGAACATGCATTTGGATCTAGGACAGCATCGTTAATCATTGTTCCAAAAAAACCCACAGTAGTTAATTATTTGTCTCAACATATTGCATTTAAATTATCCTCCTCATTAAATCAATTATGAAACAATGTAAGTATCCTAATTGAGCTACTAAGAACAAGAACATTGTTGCAAAATAGAAATGGAAAGAAACTACCAAATGCCATCCTGATTTTCAAGTGCATACAGTGTATTTCTTTTACTCTTTACCAGAATACATACAGCTCGGGAATTAAATTAGGAAACCTTTCCAGGGTGTATTAGTTGGGGTTTGGCAATATGCTGCCTTTGTCATGTGGCTTTTTACAGCTTGGAACACAAGCAAAGCCTACTCATGTGTGCTTGTACTGTAGACTGTAAACATATCTTATGATGCAAAGGAGCCTTTAATACTTCCCAATGAAATATGGAAAACAATGGCAGCTATTGAAACCCTTATGTTTTTAAAAACATGGTATATGTATATTTAACTCATTTTCTCAAAAGTGGGATTCACTGAAGCAAATATTGACTTGTGTACATCTGAAGTTATCTTCCCCAGGATCCCCTTATAGTAAGCAGGTAGAAACAAACAAATCTGACTTATTTCAGATACCTGCTTTGGGATAAGATGAATCATATCTTAGAAGTACCTGTTCTTTTTCCATTGACCCAAAAGGGAGACCAAGACTTTTAGGTGTCAAGATAAGGATGTCTGCACTTCAGTAATTTAAATTTCAGCCTACGACCTGTCAGCCTGGTGTACAACACAATAGGGGCAACATGAACTTAAAAGCTCAAAGGAAACAATGAAGACATGCAGGCCTTTGATTTTTTACACCAGCAGCATCATAGAAGTTGTGATACTGTACCAAGGACTTGATTGTAAGGGTGGAGGGACACAGCCTAGCAAAGCGATACAGGAGATACCCAGAAAATACAGTTCAAATGGTTCTATAGATGGAAATAGTCTTACAGACTAAATTTGTAGAAAATATGGTCCTTCCAAATGATAATAATTTCTGTCAATGTTTCCTGTTTCTTTTAAGTTTTTTTTTACTTTGACAAGATCTCCATAATAATATAAGTATTTCAGCTGCTGTTGTTGGTCTTTGTGCAGTAAAATTCTACTGTGATCTCTTACTGCAGTTATAATTTCATCAAGTACATAAACTCGCTCTAATCATTTTGATGTCTCAAATTTAATGTCAGCTGGAGCCTGATTTAACTTCAATATTGTTGCAAGATGTTTCCTTATGCTCATTACTCTTTCAGAAAGGAAAACTAAATTATTATTTAGGGAACATTTTGTTTTACCATCTCTAACAGTTGATTTTTTAATTTTTTTTTTATTTTAGGTAAAAACACTGTAAGGATGCTTCACTTCAGCAGCAAATCTGTCCCACCTTCAGTACTAACTTGAGCAATTTTTGCTTCTTTTTCAAACATGTTCCCCCACAGACCAGTCTCTGTTTTGAGAAGTGCATGAAATCTTGTCTCAACAGTGCCCAGAGCAGCTATGTGCTCTGACTGGCTCTTGTTTTCTTAATAGGGCCACCTCTCCATAAAGTTAGCTAAGACTTGGTAGCCTTCTCCTCTGGCAGAAGCAAATAGTCCCTGGCAAAATGTAGGACTGCACAGTGTGGGGCAGCTCATTTATTTTTAGCTTTCTGTTTCTCATCAGGGTGCATCAGCAGCGTGGCAAATATCTTGATCTTTAGAAGTGAAAATCTCATTCTGACCATTATCCTCCCCTGAATAAGAACTGTTTCCATCATCTTTTCCTGCACAGCAGTTATTGGTAGAGTCCTTTCTCTTCTGCCCGATAAGAAGCAACAGGAAGATCTATATAATTTTTTACCATTTGTAATTTCCAGAATAAAATTAGGCATGTTACATATTTTGTTAGTTTTATGGGTTTTATAGAGGGTTTTTGGTTTTTTTTTAAAAACAGGTGGGGGGGTTTCCAAAACAGCCCCATGCAAAATGAGCTGTTTTTTGCTTAACAAAATTTTAAAATAAGTAGAGAAAAAAAAATCTAAAAATAATGTTTCCTTTCATAAAAACCATAATCAATGTTAATTTAAATGTATATTTTCTACATGTCTATTGTAAGTTCCATCTTCCAAGTTTTCTATAAAAACTAACATTTGTCAACAATTACCACTTGGTGCTATATAGCACTTCTTTAAAAATATTTGGAGATACCTACTGTGCACTAACTATGGGCAAATGTTGATTGTTAATGGCTTTTATTATATGTGGTCTTGTTACTGGTGAAAACATGATGAACTTTAAGAATAATTTCATGCTAAATCACAAGTCATTTTATTTTTAACAGCATTGTAAATAGTTACATTAAACTTGCAAAACAAAACTCTAAATCCAGGAAGGAATAAACTGTGTAGAATTAATTGACTTGGGAATGGTTTATTTTCTTCACTGTGCACACACTAAATTCAGCTCACTGTGCATTTAATAAGTTGATTACAGTTACAGGACATAGATTGTTAATTGGGAACTAAATTTCACTTTCCACAAAGGATTGATACCATCCTTTTACACAATATACACTAACTAATATTTTGTGTGAAAATGGGGTTTTGTGGACATGTAACAAAGCAAATTCGTCCATTTTGCCAAATTTGGATTTGTCAGATTTACCAAATGCTCAGATTGCTTTTGGACTGAGGAGGTACAGACTCTTTGTGAGCAGACAAAGGCACACGTTGATCCTCAACGCACTGACAGCAGCAGAGGCAGTTGCTGCTGTCCTCAGCGCGAGAAGGTTTCAGCCCAGAAGGCAGAAACATTGGCTAATGTGAGGGAATAGGGGCAGCCTTGTTAGCGGGGCTCTTTCCCAGGAAGTCAGGAGCTGATCAGCTCTACGCTCAGCAGGAGATGTCAACAAAGTCTATAGAAATTATGATGGGCGTTTCAGATTACATGAAGAAATTGTGACTTTCTCAGAAAGGTCATATGTAAAACATTCTCCTTAAATACGTTCTCCTCAAATTAGATCAGCAGTTTGCACAATATAATTTATTTTAAACATTGCTTCTTAGCAAATAACTAGAAAAAAAAATTGGTAAAAGATGCTTTAGAAAGAAAACAGAAGTCAAAGCAAGGGTAAAAAACAAAAAGAAAAGAGTAAGAACTTAAACAACTTAAAATCACAAAAACAAGAAAGGGCAACGTCCTGCTCCTCTTTCTGCTGGTAGAAAAATTAGTGGGGATATATAGTGGTGGCAATAGAAGCAGCATTTTCAATACTTCTTTGTGGCAAAGAGGGGAAAAAAAGAAAAAGCAATCAAACCCTCCTGCTGCCTGAGGCATGCTCCTGAGCAAAACCCAGCTCCTTAGGCTTGGGTCAGGGAAGACAGGATTTGGCTCAACAGGATGCATGAGTGGATTAACATGACAAATTAACTGTTAATCCAAGTAGTAGCCAACTATTAATAAACTCCTCATGAACACTACCTTAGCAATTTGAACTCTCAGCTCCTGGGGTGTTTTGAGTTTGGAGGGTGAATGTGAACTAGTCCCCTGTCAGAGGCACACGTAGTGGTCATCTAGGTGAACAAATCCAGATAAATCCATCCCACAGCCTTCATAAAGGAGCTGCATTCTGTAAGAACACGGACAAGGCACTTCAGACTTTGGATCTGAAAGAAAGAAGCTATTTTGGTAGGGGAAATGAGTTGGAGGGAAGTGCTCACAGCCTGCCACTTTATCCATGTTGGCATAATAGCTGCTAGCTATTAATGGTTTTCCTCTGGAGAACTCTGACTAGCTTTTTTTTTTTTTAAGCCCCCACAAACTATTACCCTATTATTTGTTAGCAATTGGTATTTTAGATATCACTGGAAGATTTCCTTTACTTCTTTGGAAATGTGAACTAGTCTGACAATTCCCTGAATCCAGCTCTATTTTAGTTGTTTGCAAGTTTGGGTTTACTTTTCTTGTAGTCAGTGGAAAATCTCCATGAATATAACTAGAGAAAAAAGGATTTCAACCACATTAATTTAAGTTCAAGTTTTCCAATTTATATCATTATGAGGAGAAAAAAGACTGCAAATAATGCTTCAATATAAGTTTTAGTTCCAAGGGATTATTTAATTTAAATAATTAAATTTTAATTTAAATGAGAAAGAACAACAGGTATGTGACTCAAGTGCCAACAAAAACAGGTACTTTGGACAAAATTACTCAAGTAAATCTACTTTTGCCTTTACTGAGTGCTTGGCTCTATCAGTTCAATGAGAATTTTATTCTGAGTGACGACTGCAGAACTAGGTCCTCCATCTCTAATGATTCAATGTCTCAGATATGTTTCAGTCTTACAGCTAGTTTTCATCCCTGCATATCTATATATTTACATTAGCAAGTTTTTATTGCCCAATAAAAAAAGTACGCCAAATTTTGCCTGAACACATAAAGTATAAAATACTGCAGAGAAATACATAGCCAGTATTATGATAGGGAGTTTTTCATTTGTACAGTAAACTATTTTTTAAATTATGCTTTAAACAATGTATGCTTATAAGGGAGGACCTTTGCTTATTTTTTTTTAATTCAAAAGGATTCAAGAATTGCATGGTTCTCAAGATTTGACGCATTTGTTTTGTTTCCCATGATGTAGGAAACCTTGGTGATGGATTGCAATTAAACAATTCTAATTTTATTTTAAAAAGATAAAAGAAAACAAAAGAAAGGATAAAAAAAAAAGAAATAAGATAACTTTTGAAAAAACAAAACCAACCAAACAAAAAAATCCAAAAACCATAAAACCCACACCCAAACCAAAACCCCAAACTCAACAGGGTTGCAAGAGAAGAACAAGAGTAAAAGTTCATTTCAACATTTTGATTTATAGGGAAAGGCTCAGCAGCTTACATAAAACCAAAAGGGGAAGTAGTTGAACATTGGGTCAAATCTCCATTCACATGTTTTGCAATAAAAGGCTGACTGTAGCCTTTGAGCCTTGCTTCCAGTCACAGACAATGGCAATTGCAGAGCAAGACTAATAACAGGATTTAGCATAAATCCACCACAGGAAGTGAACAGTTGTACTGGCAAACAATTAGCCGTGGAACTTTTTATGGCAACATCAGGATGCGCTCTGTGCTTTAAAGCATTGTCTGCAATTGTGATCAGGAAAAAAAACAAACTAATTTCTCCTTCCTTGTAGAAGACTTTAACCCAGAGATAATTTTTTACAATATTTTAATAATTTTCTCCTTATTCTAATTTAGTAGCAATAGTGTAAGCACTGAATTTGCATTTAAAGGTTTTTCAAAAATGTTATTTTCTTTTCTTTTTTTTTTCTTTTTTCCCTCACTGGTGCTTTTTATTGCAAGGTAAATTGTGTTTATTTTGCATGGCTAACAATTGGGTTCAAAGCAACACTTTGATCTTGAACCCCTGCCAGATTCCAAGAGCTGAAAGCCCCCCTGTGCAGTAAAGTAGACCTGTACTCACAAAGCCTGGCTAATTTGCAAAGGAATGTCAAAATTACTGGCACAGCTGACTACTGTGGTGCAGTACAGTCTATAGTCTTTCTAATGAATGGAGATCTGCTTTTCTCCATGTATTGTCACTTGTTAGAAAATAAATTCTGCATTCTCTAGACAAGGAATTTCTATTATTGTATTGAAACAAACAAGCAAACAAAATAAATAAAATTTAAAAAAACCAGACCAGCTACTGTGAAATCTTTACTTTTCATAAGAGATAATTTTCTGGTAGCCAATACAATTAGATCTATACAAAGCAGTCTATCATTTCCTTTGCATTTTACTAAAACTGCTAAGAATTCAAAGAATTGTAGCTGGAGAAGAGTATGCAGCTTCTATGTAAGTGCTCTGAATATGTTTCTATACCTTTTGTTGTCATCTGTTCTGCCTAGTGAGAGTGATATTCCTTCTCTCGGAAGTGAGATACCTTGATGAAACTGAACAAAACTCCATCTCATTTCCATTGCCTTTGTGTATTTACTTCCTAGACACTGGACAAAAAAAAAAAAGAAAAAAAAAGAAAAAAAAAAACACCTAAGAAACCCAAACAAATAAACAAGCAAAAAACTCCCCAAAACTCAAGCCAACCAAAACTAAATTAAAAACAAAAATCTAACAAACAACCTCCCCATAAAACAAAGTCACCAACCAAAGCACCTGTGAGGAGGCTGTTTCCTTGGTGTATTTACTCAGAATTCAAGAAACTGGATGCTGAATCACAATGGAACTTGAGAAACAGATGTTCAGAGCTGCACAGTGGTTGTCTATAAACCTGGATCTGGCTCTGTAGAGGTCAAGGAGAGTGCAAGGTACCTCAAACCTCCTAAAGACTGTAAATCATGACTGCAGTGATCAGCTTGATGCTCAGCCTGCACCATGGGATAAATGAAAGGCAGAAAATACCTACAAAGCTTCCATGCTTTTCGGGGTTTAGACTGTTCAGCTGCTAATGAAAGTGTAGTGTATTCCTGTATAGGGCTTTTTTTTTTTTTTCTGTGAATAAGCAAGATTCACAAACGGATGGAGAAAGGAAATAGTATTGGCTATAATGCCACAAGTAAGGAGCTGAGGCACAGAAAAATTACCAACAGGATTTTCAGAAGGATTAAAGCAGCATGACTTTATTGACTGTGCTGCATTAACATCAAATGTGGTTTGACCCTCAGTGATTTCTTCAAAGTAAGACTGGAAGCAGAACAGGAACCAAACCCAGGTCAATACTCAAGCCACAAAACCATAATTACTCTCCTTATTTCTTTTCTATATTTAGGAGGGGAAAAAAATAGTGACACATGTGCCTGTAGGGCGACCTGTCATGCTGCTAAGTGTCTACTTATGCAACTTCAGTCCCTCTCATTTTAACTAACTCTAATTTTGAATGCTGTCTTTGGCATTCTGCCTTGGACTTCTCACAAGGGTTTTTTTGTGGTATTTTTTTCTTTATTTTCTTCCTCTTTTGAGAAGGGAGATAGTAAATGTGAATAATTATTTCTCCATAAAGAATAGAGCTTTTGTAGTCACATTTGGCATCAATGTGATTTCTTACTTTAAAAAAGTTTAGACTAAACCCATGCCATTTATACTACGAAAATCCCTAAGAATCCAAGTGAATAATTCATTTGAGCTTCCAGCAAAAAGTAGTATTTTTTAATGTTCTGCTTATGGGACTTGTTTTCTGTGTTGTTTTGTTTTGCATTCTTGGAGAATTATGCTATGAACACTAAAATTAGTCATTCCGTTTTTTGGATGATTTATACAAGATATCTAGATCAAACTGGGAATTGAATAAAATAATTTTGAAAAAGATAAATTTGTCTCAGGATAGTTACAGAAATATAATATCCATTCAAGGGGAATGTGAAGAGTGTAAAAGTTCTGGAATGCAGCATATACTATGTCTGGATACTTAGAGAGGAAAAGAACAGGGAGAAGTCATTCAAGAAATGGAGAATAGGGTCAGATTTTGAATTCAAAATTCACCCCCAAGCTTGTATCACAAGCAGTAAGTGGATCAATACCAGTATAGCTTTTCTGCCATGTTTTATGGCTAGCACGGTCTGTGAAGACTGAAGTGCATCTTTCTTCTATTACCTGCAATTAAAAAAGCATGCTTTCCCCAGCATGTAAGATTTATATCAATAAATTCAGAGTTATATTTACCTGCAAAATAAAGTAGCAGTAGCAATAACAATACTATCTTAGTGTGCATTTGCAACTGAACACTAGAAAGTCAGCAGAATTTTGTTGGAAAATGCATCAGTGTCGAGAAAGAGCCAATCTATTTGCTAATAAAATAGTTACTGACAGTACCTTGGGTATGTAGAAAAGCATTTTTAGACAGTCTCAGTTTTCCCAAGAAGAGTCTGTTTGGTGGTTTCACAGAATATTCTGATTTTTAAGGGAACCCCAAGGATCACCAAGTCCATATTTTAAGTAAAGGATCCATGCAGGGATTGAGCCCATGACCTTGGTGTTATTAGCACCATGTTCTGACCTGCTGAGCCCATCTCAGGATGATGTTTGCTGTCATGATGAGCAGGTCTATGTTGGTATGGCTGTTCTTTAACTGCCACAGGGGTTTAATCTGCTTTTACTATGGAAGATACTGAAGAGAAGTTACCTGAGATCCAGGCAGCCTAAGTCCTGCACCAGCTGAGGGCTTATTTGACCAAGTTCTGAAAATTAGAATACCTTATGTTTTTGTTATTCAAATTTGCCTTTTATATGTCAACTTATAAACTCAGATAAAATATCAACTTGGATAAAAGTGGTACATCAAACACAAGAAGAAAGATGTTGTTCATTCTATTAGCACTAATTTTTTTTTTTTTAATTTATACAGGATGAATTTTTCTAAACTGATTGTGTTGGAATAAAAAATGGGAAGTTCCATGAGAAAAAAAGAAATTTACTTTCATAATTCCTTCCATAACTGAATGCATCTTTAAAAAAAACCTCATAATTGAGAAATTTTAAAATGAGGTTCCAAAGAAAATGTTTCTCTACAATATAGCAGTAAATATTTTTATAATAATTTGTAAAAAATGGTGAGGTGCTTGCTAATGATGTTTGTAAGTGAAAAAAAATTGTCAATACAATTCACCTAAAGTGTCCCCTGTACCCTTTGGTAGAAGTCAAGCAGAAATAATATATATTATGAAATGTCAGGACAAACAATTCTGGCCACATTTTAAGGATGAGAAATAACTTCAGTCTTTGTCATCTAAGAAAGGACCACAATAGGAAGAGACCTAAAATAATTCTGGAATTTATGAGCAGGAAATATGAAGTAGCTGTAAGGGGATCAAATGACCTCTGGTGCAGCTATTACTGCAACGCTGAGTCCACACCTAGAGAATGTGTTATTGCATTGGAGGGAGCGTGCACCACAGACAAGACAAATACAGAAAAGGACAAATAAGTAAGAATTGGAAACTGTATGTTATAGCTAAAGATTTAATGAGGTCGTGTTTATAGAGGAGGGATTTCCAGCACTGTATGAAGTTGACAAGAGAGCCTTGAAATCCAGCATATTGTTTAAAAGTAATGCCTGTTATCCCCGAGATAAAGCTCACTAACACTTGCAATGTACCACAAATGTAACACAGTGTTTGAGGGTTCTCACAGCACAACCAGTGGGCTGGAAGCAGGTATCAATCCAGGAGGACCCCACAGCTCCAGTGAAGAGGTCCCATGGATTCCCACAGCACGCCATGAGCCCAGCGCAGCCAGCTGATGTGCACGAGTGTGCTCAGAGCAATAGCTGTGCAAAACCTCAAGGATGAAGGCCTCCTCTGTTTTATCTCTTCTCTCTTCCCATGGAAAGAGTCATCACAGCATCCTGGACACAGGATTGAGGGTCTCAGTTAAATTAATCAGGATCTCCACTCACTTTAATCACTTTGTCTAATTCTCAGCAGAGAGGAACAAGGATCTCCACAGGGCAGCTTATCCCATCCTGGTAAGTGTCAAAGCTAGACAAGAATGCTTCACTCAGATATTGACTTCCCACAGAAAAGAAGGCAGAATGAGTTGTGTACATAATGAATAACAGTTACATAAGTCCAGCTGCTGATATCCTCACTTGAGAGAGAAATAAACACTTTTTAGACTCAGTTCATCTGGCTTGCTTTAGATATGTTCTCTACAACAAAATTAATCGTGTGGAAGAATTACATAACTGGAGTCTCGAAAACTGGTTTGCCCTGTATATAGCTGCATTTTACCAGCCAACCTTCACATTAAGTATCCTAAATTTAAAATACTAAAGACTACACATCCCACCAAACGTGAAATTATTTTTACTTTTAGGTCTTTGTCTTCAGGACATGGGTGGTATCAAAGAGAAAATAGTGAACAAAACCCACGGAAGAAGGTTTTGCAGGAAACCACAGAAGAGTGGCGTTACCTCTATAAAAGAAGAAGAATTAATGACTCAGAATGATACAGAAGGTGGGAAAAAAATGAAATAAAATTCTTTCTGTGGACTTTCACTCCAAGACAAGTCAGCATCAACACGTGTCTTTGATGATCTGTGCATGCACTGACAACTGTCAGATTTCATTCACAATAATTGTTAGGAATTGGCATTGAGCCCTGAATTACATGAAGAAGGAAAACTAGTAAAAAAATTCAAAGAAATGGTGCTGAAAATAAAAGCATATAATTGGCAAAACTAGGAGGCAGAGGTAAACAGAAAATTGCTGCTCTTCTCTTGAAACTATTTTAGTCAGATTCATTCCATTTGTCATACACTTTATTTGAGGTTTATTAGTTATCTTATGGTCTGGTCTTAAACAGAAACTTAGTTTAGAGACTCATCAAGTGAATTCTGAGAAAACAGATGAACACTATGAAAACATTCCACTCTGAACATTTACTTAGCCCTGAAAAAGAGGACTGAATTTTAGTGATTTTTTTCCCTAAAGTATTAAATTCAGTAGCAAAGTAAACAAAATATGTTTGAGATGATAACAAATAAGCATTTATGTAAACTAGGAAGCTCTGTAATCTAACTGATGATATGCATTTCAAAACTAAAGACTGACTATAAATTGGAAGTGTAAGGATCATTCCTCAACTCTGAGGCCACCTAATATGTAAGAGCCCACAAATACATTCTCTAACTCTCTTATTCTTTAAAACTCAGTCCCTCATCTGTTGGGAGTTGTTAATTCTCCAGCTGGGCCCAGAAGTTGTTGGAGGATTCTGTCACAGGAAAAAACATGACAGGAACAGCTCTAGCAAAGCCACAGTATGGCTGACAGCAGTTCCAAGCCCACAGGTCCTTTAATTAACCAGGACAAAATGCAATATTAGAGCTTGGTGCTTTTAACCATCACTACCACACAAGTTGTTACTTCTACATACCCTGATGGCTTCTACAAGGAGTGACTGGGCTGGGTCTAAGAGTGAGCTAAACTATGTTTGCATGGTGAAGACCATGCAGCACTGAGCTTGTCCCAGGCACAGTGAGTTGAAATTAAATGATGTAGCTTCTATTTCTGTGGAAAGAAACAGGGGGAGTACATAACTAAAGGCATGTATACAAATATCCCTATATCTATCTATCAATCTATCTATCTATCTATCTATCTATCTATCTATCTATCTATCTATCTTATTTTAAACAGAAACACACTTTATGCAAAACCCACATTTTTAAAGGTTAAGGAAAACAAATCATAAAGCAAAGACTAAGGCTTGTATTTCAACTAATATATTCCTTTGCCTCTGAATTGGTTCCCTTGAGACACTGTTCTGTAGGTTAATAATCCTCATGATTAGAAAGTGTTTTCCTGATATTTCACCTAATTGTACCCATCCATAATCTCTTCCTCAAAACCTCTCCTCATTTTACCTCTTTGGTATCCTCCAAACAAGTCTTTTCTTTCAGCTTGGTCTTTCAGCCAAACAAGCCTTTTCAGCTCAGTAGCTGGCTATGTAATACCCCACATAACTGGAATCCAAATCTGCAAATTGCTGAGCAACTCCAAATTTCCTTAATTTGGAAGTGAAGGTACTTACCCTCTCACAACTTAATGCTCACAACTAATAAAAATATAAGCATTTAAAAGAAATAAAATATTCAGCCTTGCTGAGTGTGTAAAATATCTAAATACATAAACTGGTTTCTTTCCAGCACTCTCTTCTTCCATGAAAGAACAAAATTACAATTTTGGTAATAATTATTATAAAATATTTCCTTTCAGGAAGGTCTGTATCTCCACTGTGTATGTTCTGGGAAGAATATAGTTTACTCTGATAATTTTCTGGGAAGACAGGACCTTTAATTTTAAATGTTCAAAAATAAATCTTTCACTAATACTTACAGGCCCAATTATGTGAGGGTGAATGCCACAATTCCTGGGATAGATTCTTACATATGCCAACTTCCACAAATTAAAGACTCTTTCTTTAGCAATACACTAAGCTGCAGTATCTTGGAAAAAAGTGACTATAATTTTCTTAGACGTTGTTCAGCCACCACTAAAGCCCTTTTCTCCTGTTTCTATAATACTGCCTGTACTAGAGAATAAAGCTGTCCCCAGTGAAGATCTTAAGGTACATTGCTTTTCCATTGTTTTTAGGCATCTAAAGAGAAAAGAATGCAAGCTCTATCCTTCTGGGATGTGGGGCCACAGTCAATTAGTGCCTTAAAAAGATAAAACATATGTTTTGAAAGAAAAAGCTAAAAAGCTAAAAATAAAGTTGCATATTCAAAAATGTGCTTTAAATTTCTTAGATTTCTTCTCTTCTTTAGACTTTTGGCAAACTACACAAGAGAACTGCTTCTCATGTCAACCAGAATACCTTCAGGAGTTTCCTGCTCAAGAGCTGTAAGTGAAGGCAGTCTTTGCTATAAAATTAGTATTCACATGATCAAGGGCATAGAAAATGCTTCCAAGATTGTCACTATTCCAGAGAAAAGATGAGAAGCCCCTAATGTTTTTAGGAGTCTGACAATGGCAAAATTGAAAGACTTTTCACATGACTCAGACCTCTGCTAGATAGATCCCTAACCACTCAGGAACTTGGAAACACTTGGTGTAAATACCTGACCAGCTCAGTGGTGTATTGTGTTCTGTGCTTTCAGGACTGACAGAAAAAGAGGATGAACAATCAGGTGACAGAGCCTGCTCCCAATGACACAAAATTATTAAGGACAGTCAAAGGACACAAAATTATTGAGGACAGTCAAAGCTGACTGAGTAGAAATGTAGCAGGATCACAGGGTAATAGGGTTTCTGAGGAACAAAACATCAGGTGAAATTCAATCTGAGTAAGCAGGAAGAACATAGAAGGAGAAAAATAAACCTACCTAAATATACACTTTCAACTGCATATTATCACCCAGGAAGACACTGGAGTAATTACAGACAGATTTTCAAAATCTTTAAGTATTAGCAGCTATAGAAATGTAATTTTAATGTTAAAAAATACAAGAAAAATATTTTTAAAAATTAAAAACATCCTTACACTATGTTATAAATCGACATCATGGTCCCATTTGGACATTTTTTTTCTGAATCTGGTCACCTGTCTCGTAAACACCACAGCAAAAAATAGCAGCCAGAAAATTAAAATCAATAAAATCAAATAATAAAATTCCTTCCCTTCCCTTCCCTTCCCTTCCCTTCCCTTCCCTTCCCTTCCCTTCCCTTCCCTTCCCTTCCCTTCCCTTCCCTTCCCTTCCCTTCCCTTCCCTTCCCTTCCCTTTCCCCCCACAGGAAGACAAGGAGGTAAATGTAGATTTGGATGCAACTATTAAAAAAGGTTGTGGAGGACAGATGCTTGTCCTCTGACTCAAGAAATCCCTTAACTGCAGAAAAGGAATACTGTTACTGTATATTTTCTGTTTCCTTATACTTCCTCACTCAAGCAACCTTTACTGGGCACTGTTCCCATTGATTCCCAATTTGCACGTAAGCGTTTCATTGCTCCAGGCCAGTGCCTGACTGTATATTTGAGCCAAGTGAGGAAAGTATGGACCTTATAGAAATTGTTAAAATGTTTGGCTTAGGATTGCATAGGCTGTCTCCAACACATACTCCATTATCACAAGACTGCCTTTCCAATGCTGTCATCTTCCAAGCTGAGCAGATCCTGGACACCAGCTCTGCAGGGAGTTGAGGGCCTTCTTTATTTTCTCTTACTAAGAGTGCTATTTCAGCTGTCCACAAGCTCAGTGGCAAGATATAACGAAGATGGATTTAGGTAGTGAGAAACAAAGACAAACATTCAAATTCTCTTCTTTATCCTGCTCCCAGACTCAGCATCAATCCTCCACTTAATGCTCCTCTACCATCCCCAAGTGCCACAGTCCCAGGGCAGAGGTGAGTATGGTCAGCACACAGCAGTTTCTCTCCTCTGCTCCTGCCCACTCACATCCTTCCCTACACCAGTGTGGGCTCTCCATGGGCTGGGATGAATGAGGCACATCCTTCTGTCATCTTGGAGCTCAGAGAAGGGCATAACTGGGTTGTCTGGTGAAAGAACTCTTGGGAGGTCACTAGAAGGTCCCATCTACCAGCTACTGTTAAAGACATAATGTTAGACTGGACATAGCTTAAATCTCAGTAAATAACCTTACTAATATGGATATGGTTTAGATACAGAACTCTTTTTCTAAGACTATGTTTCTAAGACTATATATATATATATATATATAGAGAGAGAGAGAGAGAGAGAGAGAGAGAGAGAGAGATCAAAAGTATTGTCTATAAATTAAATAGGATAACATTTTCAGATAAAACTCTTGTGCTAAAGATGATTTTCTCAACAAAGTTTTCATCAGACCACCTTTATGAGCTTTTCTTCATCAAATAAGAAGCTGTTCTATCAACACAGATAGAGATACAGGGACAAAAGGTAACATGTCCTTTTGGACCAAATCTTCTAATCTGACTGCTGTACCATTTCAGCCACTTGTTATTTGATCCTTGACCTTGCCATGAGAAATTGTGTAGCAGTAGGTTGCAGACTCACATTGGCAAACATGCTGAAAGTGAACTCAGAGAGTGGTTGTTGATTAATTATGCATACTTCATGTCACTGAGATCTCTGAGCATATCAGAGGGCTGGAGACAGAAGGAGGTGTATTGTTTCTGATTTTCTCTACTACATAACATTCTCAGTTTGCACAAACAGAAGGGTCAATGCACCTTGCTGGTTTTAACAAAACTAGCAGACAATGTGTTTATAGATGAAAAACTCAAAAATTTTATGTGAAATCAAACCAGTGAATTAGACACCCTAACATCTCCTGACTCCTGCCCATGTGTGGACAAGGTATTCTCAAGGTGAAGGAAAGAATGTCTATATATATATATATAAGTATGTATATGTACGTATGTAGATATGCATATATATAATATCTTATTGTTCAAATAACTGTTTAAGAGGAAAGATCTTCAGCCAGGGGTGTTTGCACAGAGCTGTTTCTTAGCTACCCTAAGAATCTGAACTAATAAGATTTTGTGTGAGAGCATCCTTCTCTCCTTATTCTGGTCTGTACTCCCAGGAATGTACAAGTCACAGGGACAGAAAAGCAGCAGGTAAGGAAGAGCTTGGCTCTGGAACATCCTTTTTTTTGGGAAAACAAAATTTTAAGGAAGACCTGTGTTGTCTAGTTCCTCTTAATAAAAATGTTTCTGTTTTATTTTACCTTAAATTTCTACTGGACATAGAACATAAAACCACCTGTATAAAAAAAACCAATCTAAAAATACTACCCTGAATCATTGTCTCACTGCTCCACATAGTGAAGCAGAGACTGGACCACAGAAATAGTTTCCTATAGACAGAAACCCTTTTGCTTACCTAGAATTAATTGAATTTATAGACTAGTACTCTATTCAGCAGTATGTCATAGTATATTTGCTTTGGTCTTTCCATTTCAATTTTTCACACCCTCAACCCAATTTTGTCCCCCATCTTTGTTTAAAAGAGTCAAACAGACATTGTGCACTGTGCTCATATGCTGCCTATTAGGACACCACCAACTCTTCTGGAAACGTGCAAAATTGAAGGTCTTAGCAATGGATTACTTCTCCAGAAAGTGTATTGTTAGATTTTTTTATTTTTTTTTTACCATGAGACAATTTGCAGCTGTGTCGATTATCCTGGCATGATTAAAGTTCCTTATATTTCTGCACAGTATCTACCTGTCCTAGGTAACTTAAATAACACTGAGTTACTAGCAAATTTTGCTGTTTTCTTGGTATCACTGAAAATGGGAGGGGGAGCAAGAGAAATGATTGTTAAAAACTGTAGAGGACAAAGATGCCATGAGTATATGGGAAAGCTGAAACCCTAATGATTGAATTGAAGCCTGTGCTAAATAGAACACTAGAGATTTGGTGTCTAAACTTTTTGCCTCATTTTCTGAAACAGCACTTTCTAAACACAAATTGCTACTACTGCTAGTCCACCAGTCATTTAATATTGCAGCTCATTTGGAATACAGTTTAGTAATTTATTATTGATCACTGTGTTCAGGTAATATCTTTTCTTCACACTTTAAAACCTGATAGTGCTTCATCATTATCAAAGGTATTAAAACAAAACACCAGAAAGTGCAGAAAAAAGATAATATTCTCATTCAAACTGTATTTCTCTAATTATGATCTCATATTATAGACAAAACATTTTTTCTTTTACATAAATACTATTTTCTGTAGTTTTCAATCTAGTCATCTCATGTTATCCTTTCTGGATAAATAAAAGTGGCTCACAAAGTAAAGAAAAAGCCTACAGCTCTTGCCTTTCTTCAGCATCCCACACTAAAGACCTGCTCCTAAAATATAAAGAAAAGTACAATTAAGTTTTTAAGGTTGACCTTGAATATGGGTTACTAACTGCTAAAGGTCTGCAAGTTAGATAGACCTTTGATGCTTTAGCTTCCATTATTGTGAGAATCAGGACAGGTTGATAAAAGAAGGTCGCATTTGAGAAAAATGGAAATTGCTCGGGGAGAAAAAAAACAGAAAAACTTAAGGGGGAGGGAGAGATGAGGGGATCAGTGGGGAAATACTGTAACAAAATGGATGTGGAGACTGTGGGAGGAGGGATTAGGTGTTTAGGTGAAGCAGAAGGTAACAAAATGTGAAAAGATCACACAGGCAGGAAGATAGCTGGAAGGGCTGGGGCAGAAAATTCCGTCCTCTGCACACACTGCTGTCTGCAGACTGAAACAGAGGTTAAGGTCCCAGGATGTCAGAGAATCTTTGGCAGGAACCACTGACCACAAGGAACAACTCTCTGGCTGGTTTGTCTGGTCTCACCAATGCTCTCCAGCAGTGACTCACTGAGAAGTTGCTCTGGCCTGAAGCTGTTGGTTATTGGTCTCCCACAGCTAGAGCAGGTGAAAGGGAGCACCACTCTGGCTCCACTTCTCATCATCTTAATATCAAAGATGATACCTTCCCATATGAAACCTTTTAACTGGTGATCAGAACAGGAAGCAAAGCAAACCCTGTCCCACCAGCTTGTCTGGCAGAGGGTGACCCACAGCAAGGAGAGAGTCTTCTTCTGTCAAAGACCATTTGTACCTTGAGTGAATGAGGTATTCCCATCTGGGCAGACATATCTCAGCTTGTCTGCTTGTGAAGTTAAAAATACTGCCCTTTCCCCCCCCCCCCCCCCCCCCACTAGCCTGATTTCTGCACAGAGGTGGTCAAAGAATTAGTTAATAAGGCTTTTAATGCAAAAGTAAAATTGAATTTCACTTCTCTTCCCCTGCCCACTAATTTTTTTTAAGCTGTGTGCATTTCTCATTACTTGTAGAGTTCAGTAAGGAACTTTAGAGTAATCTTTAGAGAAATCAGTTTTAGGGACGTTTTAGACAAATCTATTTTTTCCTAAGTAGCTGTTTTATAGCATTTAGAAATGTTGCTGCATTTACACTTAGATAGAATCTATCTGTTTTCTCCCAAATGATTAGTAAAGGATGCTTGCTAACAATAAAATATCCTTTTCTTATAAATACAATGCACTTTTTCTCCTTTAACTCCATTAAATCTCAATTTAGTGCTGTTTCTTTAAAACGACCCTCCCTGAAACAACTGCAGTATTATTGATTCAGGTTCTGATTTTCTGATCTCACCAAGTATCACATTTTGCTTTCATGCAACCACAGAGCCGCAGAATGGAAAAATACCCCGTTAAGTGCTTCCCTTCATGCCTGCAGTTAAAGTCTGTCTGTTCCTTTTGATTGATATCTCCATTGCTATCAAAGAGCAAATCCTCTAAAAATTCATATAAAATGTGTGCAGCTACTTTCTAATGTGCTGAGTTTTCTGAAAAAAATTCCTGAGACACATGAAAATGTATCTCCTTTGTGCCCTTTGGAAAAAAAAAAAAATAAGGTCCAGGAAATGGTGAAACAGATTCTTAACATTTTTCTGTTAAAATGAATTTATGTTAAGAAAGTTTAATAATTAATTTAATGAAGGTTTCTCACAATTTTAATTTTTGAAGAGATGCTGAAACTATAGGTAGGTGCTAGAGAGAGAGAAGCATGCTTTTGCCCATGGTTATTGCAAACAAAAATATGGTAACCAGTTGCAGAGAATGCAACTCAGTGGGCAAACCCTTCTACAGAGAGCTTGTTACCCTATTCGTCACTTCACAGCCACAGAGCACTCTCACAAAAGCATAATTCTTCCCAGAAATTAGGTGACCATATCATATTTTCTTATTAAAGCTTCACTTTACCTAACCTTCCCCAGAAACAACATGAAACTGCGAATAGAAAATGTATCTTTACATTAATATTCAACTGCATAATGCACTTATTGTTAAGTTAGCTGGTTATTTTTATTTGCTGATGTCATTAGAGACCCACAGTTTTTACTATGGAACTGGACAGACAGGATTAGTCCAAAATTGCATGAACTGGTTGTAATGAAATCCAAAACGGAGCAAAACTCCCCTGGACTCATGAACTTTAGGTGCAACCTGTGCAGAAGACAGTTTCAAAGAATAACCTCTTCTCCCCAAATTTTTGGTAGAGAGGCCAGAAGGAAAGAGGCAAACCTACTGTTGAGCAGAGGTAAGGGGAAAGCTTTTATCTGTCTGGACTTTCATATTACCCACATCCCCATGAACCCTCTAAAGACGTAGATCATATGAACTGTGGGAACACGCAGAGCGTCCTGGCTGCAGGCCAGTCAGGAGTTTCAGAAACAGCTACAAGTTAGTTGAAACAGGTGCATGTAATAAAGAAGCCTGAAATAAAGAACCAGAACAACTGGCCTGTGTCAAGTTGAAATTACTGTTACACAAGGCTGTTCAGAATTTTCACAAGTTTCAAAAACCTCCAAATCTGCACTTTGCTTTTTTACTTTGGAAAATTGATTCATTGAAAGAATACAGACCAATGTATTTTCCACTTACAGATGGACCTGATATAATCCAAAACCTTTACATTTTTAGAAACCTGTGCTTTTTGAATTGTTATTGTTGTATAAATTTGACCTGTCTAGAAAAAAATACAGATGAAAAATGTGTGTTTTAAAAGGCCAAGGAAAAATGTAGGTGTCAGACCTCTTAGCCCAGAACAAAACCAAAAATCATGTACAGTCTTGTGTACAGGTCTATCCTATATGTTTGTGGAAAGCTCTATTTTATATGTAGAGGACCCTCCTGGACAGGGTTTGGAAGCCCTGGCAAAAAGTCTGTGGAAGTTTGTCCTCCACTTCCCACCCCAAAGATCTGAAAAAAGCAACACATTCACCAGTGAGTCAGACTACATTTTCTGGACATTGTAGCATGCATTTTCTTCAGTATAACCTTCTAGATGCTCACTTTGGCAGCACAAGTTTGAAAGCCCACAACATCCCTTTCCTCTGATTTGACATGCCAGTAGTACTAGCAGTGTGTGAATCAACACACATACAGACCAAGTCACAAGGAATATCCAAGATACAGACAAGGCCAAATTTTTACCAGCTCTTCCACACAAATGTTAAATGCAAGAAGAGCCAACAGTTTCTATCATTAAGATGTATACCTGGGAAACAGTCAAAAAATGTTCTTTAAAGAAAGCAGTACTTAAGAGCACAAAGTCATTTATATTAGGAAGGATGCTGTGGTGATTTAGACATTTTCATTAGCAAACAAATTATCATTATTATTATTATTATTATTAGCTGTCAGAAACAGTTCATTGATTGTGTTTGGTATCCTGGTGCTTTTTTGTTTTGTCTTTATAGAGTCAATATTCAAATCCTTCAAGGTTTAAAAAAAAATTTCTTTGAAACTGGTAATAAGTGCTTCCTAGAAATATGTACGATTTCCCTGGAACTGCAGTGTGAATAGCAATAAAAATAGGGTCTGGTAAAATCACTTGAGTACTATTGGACTTTTCCTTGGTTTAGAAGATGAAAGTTAAAGAAGTTTATGGATTAACTTTATCCATTTTTTCTATGGGATTTAAGGTAGTGTGTTTTCTGCCAACATTTTCAACATATGGAATTAATGTTATAAATTTAATGATCTTGATGACATAAAACTAAGGGTTATAGAAAACAAAAGCAAAATTCTTACAGAACCTTCTAGTTATAAATGTACATCAAGTTGTGCAAGCTGGAGTTGTAAATACTGCAGCTTATTGCTCATACAACATAGCTCCTCTCTAAAAAACAGTCAGTGGAAGAAATCTATGCCCATATCTTTTAGTGCAGAATGAAAATATTCCCAGTTAAGTCACCAATATTAAAAAAGTCTACCGTGTAGACAACAGAATTTTTAATAATTTCCCTGCCATCAACTTTGGTAAAAGAAAGTTAATCCAGTGGCTGTCATGTGTCCAACACATGCATCTGATTTTGCTGCTTTTCTCCATATTTCCTTTTAACCTGGGACATAAAAGCAGTGGCAACAGCAAAAGACATCAATAAACATCTAAAAAGCTCTATTTCTAAAAATCTCTGAAATGTTGTCTCAGAGGGTAGCCCTCCACAGTAGAGGAACAGCACAAAAGCAAATGCTTCTACTAATATTCCTGTATGAGAAAGACACTTGGACACCATAGACAGGTTTTTTGTGTGCTACTGTTCTCAGGAGTTGTGCTCTTACAAAATTTTAACTTCTTGTAGGATTGCTTTAGCCACAAGGTTGTAAGAATGGTGACTGAATACGAAAAAGTCCACTTTCACTTCACTTTGGTGTTTTGCAAATAGCACAAAATCTTGAGCTCAATAAAAGTAAAGAAGAACTCACCAAGCCAAGGTGACAAACTCAATTTTGGTAGAAATAAGAGAGCCTTAGAAAAGGCTGTCCAAAAGCCATCCAGAAGCCAAAATTTTAAGAGCATCTTTCTACAGATGGTGATATAAACTATAACAGGACATTTCTGGAACAGTATAATGCTAGCTTCAGCAACAAAAGCCATAAGGCAATGAAAGAAATGGACAGCTGTAACGTTGAAACACTTAAATGAAATAAAAGTTGATAGCCAGGAACTGTCAGAAAGCAATTCAAAAATATTAAAACCACAGACATTATGCATAAAGAGAGGCAAAATATTTATGAGGAACGGGAAGCATCACTAATTATAACTACCTCAATTACCTTCTTAGGATCATCAACTCCAAGATTGCAATAACCTCCAATAAAGTAACATCCTCTCTTTAGACAGGTTTCCTATGTGCTCCTAGGAAGACAATTAATATGCACCCACTAGATGCCAGTCTGTAATATGGGAAAAGTTCTTCCTAGCTTGTAAAAGCATGTTTTGGCTGAAGTCCAACACAGAGTGTGAAATTTAGCCATAAGAAACAAGAAAAACAAACCTCAGAAAAAGGCATATGGAGGCAAAGAAAATAGATATTAAAGGAAGTCTGGATGAAGAAATTTAAACTCTTTCCAGCCTAATTATAGTGTGCCCCTGCAGGTTATGGACAGCCCAATGATACCATAGAGACAGAAGTTCTCAAGCCTTCCCACACTTCCCTCCTCCACACAGGAATCTCCCAGTCAGAAGCTGCTCTACCCTCTTGCTATGGCTCCACATGCACCTCTTCCTGAGAAAAAGTCCAAGGAGTAAGAAGTACTTTCTCATACAGAGGGAGAAAAAGCTGTATATTCATGCATCAATATGATGATTCAGGAAACCAGCAAAAGGTTAAGGGTTGAAGTTGCAGCTGCACACATGCAAGTAGTAGTACAAGTTTCCTCATTACCAACCTGCTGGAAGTTTGAGATTCATATGGAGAAATTCAGGTTCCTTGCTCTTTCTCCCATGATGTATATGCTACAGGAATGCCATAACCATGGTTTTGAGTAGGGGAGGGTGTCCTCTGTGAAACTTTGAGAATGCTGGACTTTAAACTCTCTGACTAAACTGCTGCAGCACCATGGAGGCCAGGATGCAGAACTTCCATTCAATGCATTAAGCAAAATATGCCTCAGCAGCATGGAAAAGGACACGATGAGCAATGGTTTTTTCCCATTTTCCACTTCATTATCATATTCTTCTTGTTATTCACAAAAAGGAAAGTATGATTTAACTTGAACACAAGAGCAACATTAATGTGGAAAAAAAATGTGTACTAGACAAAAAGTTGAAAACAGCCTCAGACCACAGTAAGAGCCAGTTCTTGTAGGAAACAAAAATATTGGCATTCTTGGTGTTCATCACAAAGAGCAGAGAGTACTCCAAAGGTGGGTACACAGAGGCAGTGTGCTGTGGTTGAACCCCAGATGATGGTTTCGCATCACACAATGCAAAAACCTTGTGTGATGAATTCCTGTGAGCCACATCCAAACGTGCACCTGTGGGTGGGCAGACAGTACCCATAGCAGGAGCTGACTTCACACACTTCACACAAAGCTTTGGGATTCCTTACCAACACCTTGGACCTTATCAGTGAATAATTAAGTATGATAATCACAATGACAGAATGATATACAGACTTGATAAAAATAAACACTTGATTTATTTTAACTTTTTTTTTGTACATGCTTAGGTACTCAAAAAAGAAAGCTAATCTGACTCACCTCAAAAGCCTCATGAACTTCAGGAGAGACAGCACAGAAGTTTCAACCTTCAGCTCTCTGAGAGAGCATTGCATGTGTACTTCTTATTTCACATTGTTACCTGAAAAATCATCAGCAAGTATCAAAATCGTAAGTATGAAAGTTGCTAAGTTTATGCCACTGATAAAAAAAAAACCTTGAATGCTATAGATTTTCTAGAGATGTCTGGCTAATCCTTGTTATTCAATGTAATAAATAAAATTTTAATTTATACTTGCTTGCAAAAAATTTAAATAAAACTAGCCATCTAATTCAGACACTCCTAACTGAAAACCAATTATTTAAAGGTGATTTTTCATAATCCAGAAAAAACAACATGTATCATAAAGATTATAGACAGCAAAAGCAAACTCAATGAAAAGACTGAAATAATGAGCTCAGAATGGAACTGCAGTTATAATAAAGAGAAGTGATGTGATAAATATATGGAGATTAACTTCAGAGGGAAATTATACCAAACATTTCTTTTCATTCTTTTTGATAACACAGCAGAAGGAGTTATTACGTTAAAAAACATAAAAAACAAACCAAACCAAAAATTGAGAAAAAGAAATTCCTTTCAAAATTATGCATAATTAGGCTATGAACTTTATTGGCATATGATATTGTAGAGAGCAGAAGCTCAGCATTATGTATAAAAGGGCTGTGCAAAAAATGACCATATACTATGCAGTTTAAACTGTCCTATTAAAAAGCATAAAACATACCTGCTACATTGAAGGATTCAGAATATCTTGTCTCTGCAAGGAAAGTTATTCCATAGCTATCTTCAGTGGAGTCTCTTGCACACTCATTTGGGTATAATAGCAATACAGTTTAATAAAGGAATCTAGAAGAGACTGATTATTTTCATTAACTCTGACAATTTCTAAGAAGTTGGATGCTAGACTTACCTGCATGTAATACAAACCTGATGAAGCATTAGATTATAAAAAATACAAATTGGCTTAGTATGCCAGAGGTGCTAACACTGCAGTATTTTTATTGAAAGTAAATGGAGTACACTTTTACTAGAAATCATTTCAGCATTTGTTAAACTAATTACATCTACAGATTTTTTTCTTTAGAACTTTCCTTAATCTCAGAATCTTCAAATCTTTTTTCTAACCATTGTGTTTGGGATTTTTTTTTTTTGTTTTGTGGGTTGTTTTTTGTTGGTGGTGGTGGTTTTTTTAATGAATATATGACAAAATTACTGAAGTGCACTTCTGGGTTAACTTGAGTTCAGACCTAGAAATGGTGGCGATGTAGATCAGTGATGACAAATGGAAATGCAGACAGAAATACATATGTGTTGAGATGGGTGGACTGTAGGGCTCTAAAGCTCTCCAGCAGTTTCTGGGAGCTTCTTTCTAGAAGCAAAGGGCTCTTTTACAAGTGAGTTGTTAAATGCAATTTGGGAAAATATGTTACTGGAGTAAAAGAAGGAATTTTTTTTCCCCTCTTAGTTTTATGGTTAAAGAGACTAAAGACAAACCAGGAAAACTGATAACTGTAATTTGTTTTATTACTTTAGAGACAGACAGTACTTAAAAAAGAAACAAGCAGCATATTTGACAAGTTTACAGGAAAAAATACAGACTAAAATGCAGTTTGTCACATGTAGCATTCCTTGGTAAGTTAGATAAATAGTTTATGAAGAATATTGAATGTGAATATGCCAAAAACAATGAAAGTTACTGTGAAAGCTATGATATTGTACAAGGTAAAACCTGCAGCTACACTACAGAAGACCTACAGTACTGTACATGTACAGAACTGTGAAAAGCTGCCAGGTTTTGCTTCACTGAATTTCTGTAGAAAAACCAGAAAATCTTGCCTGTAGGGCCAGGACTCAAACGTGGAGACATGAGCATAATGCCTGAAAGGTGCAAACACTGTAGAGTGAAAAGAATTATTCAGGAATACAGACATATCTTTGAATACAGAAGAATAAAATGAGGACAGAGAAAATAGGCCTAATGTAAAGTACTTTACAGCAACATGCTTTTCACTCCAGAAGAGACACCAAAAGCATGGCAGCTATATTTCTTGAAAAATTTTGGTGATGCACAATGACTGCACTGTTAGTGAGCTTGACTAGAATAAATGAAGGTTGCTCACAAGACTCCTGTCAAGAATTGGTAATTGTTACAATTTAAGTGGAATATTAGGTGTCTTTGGTGAGTTGCTGTACTAATGATCATAAAGTAAGTCACTCATCAAGTCTCAGCATGGGAAACTTAATTTCTCTTTGCAGTGTGCATGTTAGCTTGACTTTTAATTCTTACTGGAAGAAGAATATTTCTGACAAAGATTTTGCAAGTGAATCTATGAGAGTCCAGTTCTTATCAAAATTTGAGTACAAATCTTATTTTCTGACAAAGCTGACAGCTTCAGATACTGGAACTAAAAGTCACCTATCCTATTTTGTTGAGAAAAAAGCAACATGAACTGTAACTCCAGAAAGAGGAGAATAAAGTTCTAGGTTTGTGTTACACACTAGATAACAATGACAACTTCTTGCCCAAAGGAATAATCTAATGCTCTGAGATGTTCACTGCCTCTTTTTCCTGAACATACCAAGAATGTAAAATGCTCTTATGTGCAAAATGAAGGAATAAAAAAATTTTTTTACAAGACTAATGCATGGGAAAATCACCTTATCCAGATATCCATTTGTAACCTATGGGTTCTGTATTTTTTCAGTAATGTCTATGCAATTAAACAGAGACACATGATCATTTAACACTGCGCTGTTGGGGTTGAAGAACTGTTATCTTCTCTGTCAAAAAAACATAACACCGTCATTACACTTGTATTTCTGTCTTTTGAATAGTTCTGGGGACTCAGGAAATCTTGATAAGGCACTTGATGTATATGTTACTGAGCTCTGCTGCATGTATGTATACCCATGGCCTCATCACAGAGTAGCACCTGGGCACACAAGTAGCCTTTGCACAGCCAAAGCCACCCTCAACCCTCTAAAATAATTTACAGTAAATAGAAATATCTCTGTGTACAAAGTCCATTCTGTTCAGTGTTAACCTGTGACTTGTAAGGCAATGGTGTTCATCCTGTTCCCACTTGGTGGGCATGCAGAGGTAAGGAAACCACCAAGGATAGGAAGAATTGATTTTTTTTCCTCCCTCAAGAAAGGCTGGTTCTGTTCTGCCTATAAAATATATTAAGCAAATTGGCTTTTGCACTAGATCAAGTCTGTAATCCATGGAAGAAACAGTGCTCAAAGACATCAATGAAATCATTGTGCTACAGCCTGTGGATATTGTGCTGCCTCTGCCTCTCTTTCTGGTACCAATCTCCTGGGTTGAATTGGAACCTGTATGAGCTCTCCCCATTATTCCCAGCTGGCATCTGACCTAAGGACTGTGATGCCTGGTTCATAGGCAGATGGACTCACAAAAAAAAGGTTTCTCAAAAAGGATTCTCAAAAAAAAAGATTTCTAAATTCATGATCTGAGTAACCTGGAAATAAACAACTGGACCTTCCAGGACTTCCAACAGATGTAACAGCATGAGATGTGGAGGGGGTATGTAAAAATGACTGCCTCATTCTTCGATGAATCAAAGCATATCCAGGTGTGACCTCAGAATTCCGGAAAGGCTCTAGTTGAATCTGGATTTTTGTTTCAGTGATATTAGATCTGATTCTTTCAGTGACACCTACATTAAATGAAATAATTTAGGGCCATAGTAAAAAAATAAATTTTAAAAAATTGGATTCTCAAAAGGCTAAAGTGAAATCAAATTACCTGAGTCACAGAAACACTTCCATTCAATTAGAGCACTTCAAATTTTCATACTCCTTCCTCTGGCACACAGAGCTATGCCTTACCATGCACCCAGAAAGCCATTATTAATGGCATGGCAAAGTATATCACCACCCATCTTGTCAGGATCCTGGTCTAGGATCCAGGAAAAAAAGATAGCTCATGCTTCCTAAAAATCCTTGGAGAGCTTGTCCAAGAAACATTTTCAGAGTAAATGCAACACACCCACATGCTCCTATTGACCCCAAGCCACAAGTGAAACTTTATGCATGAATATGGCTCACTGATTTTACTGAGGTGTTTCATATACACATATGAAGTGAAGTGTGAAGGTACATCAGAGATCAGATTTAGAGCTCTTAAATGCTTTTATAAACTCACTGGTGACCAGCCTCTAGTTTACTGCTCAAACACAGCTGAGTTAAGCAGATGCAGGAAATTCAATTCATCCTGAACACACTGGATTCACAATTCTCCATGAATTAACAGTGCCTGAGCAGCAGGTCTGGTGCAGTGTCAGATCCTGAGGTGTGTGCCCTGCCATTGAAGAGTTCACATATGGTCCCTCCAATGTTCAGCACAATCTGGTCTCTCCAGACAAGTATAATTTAGCTCACAGATGTACAGCAGGTCTCATGTGTTCTAGATAAAAAAGAGCTATTGCACATACTCAGATTATTTATATATGCCAAGTCATTGTTATGTGAGGGTAATGGAAGTTTGTCAGCAACCCTATCAGACAGAGAAGAGGCCAGAGAAAGCAGGAGCTGTGAAAAACTGACTAGTCATAGGCTTGAAGTCATGCCAGCTCTCATGGTAGATAGGTGAGTCAGACAAACATCAAGAGACTCACCCAAAGGAAAAAAAAACCAGTTGAAATTAACCTGTGTTAAAGCTCAATATCATCATGTAAAAGTAAGGAGCAGTAAATATTATTTTGGTATTTTAAACATTTTGGTCATAGCCAAAGCCAAGGCCCTGATATGGGAGGAAGGGCACTCAGGGTAGGCAACAGGCTGTCCCCTGAGGGGCTTACAGGCTAAGCAGGCAGGGCTGGGGACAGAAGAAAGGAAGAATTGTTATTCACATTTTGCAAACAGAGTACAGCAGTGCAGAGAGATTAAATGTTTGGCTCAAGGTCACACAGGATGTCCAGGGCAGACCCCTGGAAATGAATCTACATCTCAAGGTGCACCTTCCTGTCTGTCACCTAGTCAGGCTTAATTCATAAAGAATAATAATAAAAAATATTTTTAAAAAGAAATTAAGAAAGTGCTACTTCCCAACAAGAATTATACAGGCTTCCAGTCTAGCATTTCCAACTAACTTCTCAGTCCAGTAGCTAAAATTTCATTACATCTTTGAAAACATAACCATAGCTGTTTTGTCTCATGCTGTAACATGCATATTGCCAAAAGCACTCCTTAACACTTTTGCTCCATGAGAGGTGCCATACTGCCAGCAAGCAACAAAATTACTGACTAAAACTGTAACCATTGAACAGTGTCTTCTCTGTGTCTGTGTGTCTTTTGGCCAAAAGAAAGCAAATACTCAGCATTAAGGTCCTGATCCTACTCCCATTTAAGTCAATGGCAAAATTCCCACTGATTCCAAGGGAAGAAGCCAGTTCTAAAGGAACTGGTGTTTTTTTATTTCCCTAAATTTCTGGCAGATCAATTCATGTGCAATTTGCAGGCCCAGAATACTGGATGAGAAACAGTGTCTCCATACATAATTTTAAAATAATGAAGATGAAATCAATTTTATTACTGTGCTGATAGTGTACAAAGATGTAATAAAACCTAGATTAATTCAGAAAAACAAGTCTCTCAAGGCAGTGTTAAAGGGATCAAGAAGGATTTCCACTATGAAAAGTGGTCAGTAAAGCGTGTTCCAATATGTCATGCTATATGTCATAAATCCAAATATAGGGGTTTAAATTGTTCACATTTTGTCATGGTTCATACACAAGGCAAAAACCCCAAAACAATAAACAACAAACAAAACAAAAAAATTAAACAGACCCTAGATGAATCACTGATAAAATGCTGTCCTTGAATAAATTATTTCTATTGACATTAGAGTATTCTGCCTTGCATCTTTGAACAAAATTTGGAACACATAATTTTCATTTTATTACTTTCTTGTAGGCAAGTTTATCCAAGTAGTCTTTAAATATGTGTTGTTAATGAAGCTATATCAAGAGTTCATCTATTTAGATGTTATTTATTTAATATCCCAAGTCAAATCACACCTTCTTTACCCCCGCTTTATCATCTTTTCCTCCATAATTCCAAGCAGAGACCATGAGCTCATCATACTTTTCCTTTCCATTTGGTTTTTGATATTTATCTTGGGCTGCCAATGTACTTGTGGCGAAGTAGGACTTGTAGATTGTGACTTCTGCTTTCTTGGCAGGACACTCAGAGTATCAAATTGCTGAAAATTTCTCCCAACATTACTTAAAGCATTTTTAGCTGAAATAAAAGTCAACAGAACACTTGGCCTCTGTGTGGACTCTAAACTCTCCTCTTTTCCTAGTTAACCTCAGATGGTAGCTAGACTAAGAGTTGATAACCATATGAACCTCCCATGTGGTTTAGTGACAAACTCTTTTGTAATCACGAATGACAGGTGACAGTCCTGGTGGGAGAAGGCTCAAGTCCTACAAACAGAAAGAATTTTAGATCTAGGCAGAGCTAAGTGCCAATGAGCAGCCCTCCACCCATTATCCCATCAGGATGAAAGGGAGCAAAACACATATTAGGACTCTAAGGAGTCAAGTCCTGTCAGGCACTGTCTACCATGACAGAGATAAAAGTCATGGTAAAGACCTGACTGCTAGAACAGCAGCATAAAATATTGATATGGTTCACAATCCAAAGCTGTGTAAAAACAGGTGCTCAAGGCATCTGAATATGGGGTAACAAAATATTTCAGTTCAACCAGTTGTCTCCTGTAGGAATTCCAAGTGCTTGCTTCCGGACAGATGCCAGATGTGAGTAGTTATTAAGTTAGGATGTGTCTTCTCGGCTGTAGGTATTTTGTCTTCACCACTTGAAGAGAAGGCTTTGTACTACTGCCTATCATAGTTTTCTATTGTGAAATAATAGTTCCAACACAATCAGTGAAGAAGAACAAGTGCAAACAGGTATTTATGCCTGTAAGGATGCAGGTCTGCTGAACAGAGAAGGTCAGTCAAATAAATTTCTCCCTGAGAATCAGATGCAGGTGAAAGAACATTCAGATTCCCAAAACAAAGGCTAAGTCTGTGCAGATCCAGACATTATTTAGAAACAGACTAGCAGATAAACACCATGAATGGAAAAATACTTTTTTAAAACTAACAGGTAATGACAGCACAAGTTAAAATTTGAATAAATTCCTTTTGAACAAGAAGAAAAAAACCAGGAGATTTCTAATTATCAGAGGAGTAAATTAATAACTTTTCAGTAGTAGTCATCAGTGAAGAGAAAAAAAACAATTATGCAGGGATGAGCACAAAAAGCAAACACTTAGGACTGTATCTAATCATAAGTGGGACTTACCCACCCTATTTTTTAGAAGAGAATGAGTTAGTAATGTGGACACAGACCTGGACATGATTTTTTTTTTTCTGCTCAACAAAGCATATTTTCATATTTTGAAGGTGTAATTCAGTTCCTATTAAATAATTTCCAAATATAGATATAAGTATCTGGAAGAAGCACGCTGAGAATTATTTTAGTAATTGCAACAATATAGTTCACACCTATGAAGAAATTAAGAACTTAGAGGAGTTTTTGGTTATAATCAGAGAAAAAATAAATTATTTGAGAGAACCAAATTCTTGCAAGAAACAACCAAACTACCAAGCTGGTGTTTTGACTGAATTAATGATTAGTACAGAGAGTAGGTACTGCCTGAGGAATCTAAGTGCTTTAAGAGAGGAACATTTCTCTGAGCAGCAGCAAAACACAAAAGGATGTGTACTTTAGTTTGCATGTAAGTTGTGGAAATTATTTTGGTTTGCAATTGCTGATAATTGCTAGTACCTTCTTACCAAGAATCATAAGTTTGTGCCTTAAAAATTGTATGAAAAAGAAATTCACGAATGACCTGGGCTTAACTGTGTTCTGGTGAGCTCGTCATAAGATGTAGAATGCACATCTGCTTTTAAAATTACAGTTAGCTAAATAACATATTTGTCTAATAATCCACTTTTTTGTGATTTTACAATGCATTTGTTTTGAACTGGTATGCCAAAGAAGAGCGCTGTCTCTGTGGTACAGAAATCACATCTAAAGCTTTGCTCCTCCTATAACTCCTAAGTCCAAAGCCTTAAGACTTCAGCTGCATCTGGAATAGCAACATCTTCATGTCAAAGTCCAAGACAAACACATTTAATGAACCTTCAACCTCCCAAGGCTCAGCTCTCACTCCCTGACTTTCAGGGCAGACCTCAGCTGAAACAATCAATTTGGACTCCCACCAGCAGGCTCTTTGTTAGAAATCAACTCAGCCACCTGCAAAAGGCCTGATCTTCCCTGAGGAGAGTCTGGAAGGCTACAGCCCTAAGTCAGCATTATGTATCCCTACCATTTCAGCTAGGCTTACCAACAGACAGCTAGCCATGTGCAGTGAGCCTGCTGTGTCTGACTGGGAGTGCACAAGTGATGGCATACATCTCTACTCACCTGTCAGAGGTGGAATGAACTATTCCTTCCCTCTCAGTTAGCACAGTGAACGTATTTTCCCGCCATCATTTTTAACTCCGAGAGAAACAGAACTAACTTCTCTGAACTTTGAGGGACTATAAAGTTTCAGCAAGGTTAAAAGCTCCACTTGAAAATTCACGTCTTAAATTTTTTTTTATAAATTCATCCATGTATGTACTTCAGAATGATTGAGAAAATGAAATTCTTGTCTATTTTTATCTAACCTGCTTTAAATATATTTTTCTCAAAACTCCTATTTCCTCCACGGGAGGGAGATTTCCGACCAGTCTCATCTTGTTCTCAGTAGATCAGCCCTTTCACCTTGTTGTTTTATTTTTTTTAATAAGAGCAGTCCCATTAGTTTCAGATGGGATTTAGTGTACTGTAATATAAGCAGCAGGACTTGGTCACTGGAACCCTTGATAAGCATAAGTAGAGAAATTTGCTCCTGTGTCCAAACACACTGCAGGCTCTGGGCATAGTACTGTTATCCCAGCCCAAAGTTTCTCCCCAAAGCCTGCTGGCTCCAACAGAAATGCCTTAAAAACTCTGTGCAAAATCTTTCAGCAGTCCTGGAACGACACCATTCTCATTAAAGGATAATGACTATTCTCTAATTTTCATTACAGATATGTAACCACACTCACTATGGAGTGTAGCAGGCATGGGCTTTATCTTAAAGATTTTTCCTCTCACCTCAGGCATCTCAAGGTCTTGAAGCTGGGATGGATGCTATGAAGGTACCAAATGGGATTTGAGAGCATCTCTATTTTACAACCCCAAATCCCAAGCTCCTATTTCACTTTATTAGACAGAGTGGTTGTGTCCCTGACCCATCTCCATTTGAGCATATGTTTATGGGGGATAGTGCTGTAGAAGTCTGTGGTCTTGGCAGAAATGCTCAGATTAGGCAAGATAGTGCTGATTAAAGCATGTATGCTGCTGAAACATCAAGTACCCACAAAAATTTTGTAAGAAGTACTGGGAAGTCAGATGGGTTTCCTAAAGATCACTCTTATGGTTAAGTAACTTTTTTCCTCCTAACATATACAAATATCTATTTGTGCTGGGTTTGTGATCTACTGCTGGAATTCTCAGAAGCAAATGGATAATAACCCCTTGACCTCTTACTAGCAAAAAAAAAAAAAAAAAAGTCTGAAAGTCTTCTAAAAGAAAAATATTCTAAATATATCCTAAAAGGGATATAAATATATTCTATAAGAAAAAATTTTCTTCTAAAAGAAAAACTTGAGAGTGTATGGCAGTAAGTTATTGTAAAAGTATTACTTACATCTAGGGCTATAGGGTTTTTAATTTTACAAAGACATCAAATGTCTTAAAAAGCTAAGCAGACCTGGTTTTCAACCAGAGTTAATAAGACACAAATCGAGGTACAAATGGGTCAGAGGTGTCACAGCCACTGGAGCAAGATAGCAAACAGGATTGTATTGATATTCATGTCCCATCCTTGAGACCATGGTGCTTCATGTCCACATTTGTCTAAGCTTTGAAGTGTTACAATGTATGAGGGAAGAAAAAGACATTTCTCACTTTTTCTATTACTTTAGATTTCTAACAAAGAGCATGAGTCAGCCCTGCTAAGTGTCGTGTTAAACTTATAAAGAACTACTGCAAAGCATTTTAATTTAATCAAGCCACATCCCTTACAGAATAAACCCCAATTCTTTTTGAAGCATGAGTGAGAGGAATAAGACTTTTCCTGTCTGCTTTCTGCTGTCCTCAAAGGGGTTAAAAAAGCCTAACACAAAGGAGTTAAGCAATGCCTGAAACGGGATAATAAATGTGACACTCTCTGACTATCAGTAGCAAATATTTGAGCTTATCAAATAATGGAGGAAGTAGTTTAGTTACAAATAAACCAATCTCTCATAAAACAAGTCTTCACACAAGGTAATTTCATTGCACTGGAGACAGCTAAAGGCCACCAGCGGGCAGGACTCCCCGGTGGCCCCGCCTGATTAATGGGGTGGCCGAGTCCCGGGATGCCGAGGAGGGACGAGGAGCCGGCCCTCGTATCAGTGGAGCGGCAATAAATAAAGCATGGCAGAGCTGGTGCGAGGAAGTGACTCATCCTCCTGGAACACAGCGGGGCTTGTGCTCCAGGCATCCCCCTCCCCCTCGGCCCCGCTTTCTGCACGGCAGAGAGCAGCGTGTCCCAGGGACTGGGGTAGATGTCACCGCTTGGCACTGGCCGTGCAGAGAGAGGACAAATATGCGGGTGTGCTGTGGAGCAGGGACACGGCCTTAAAGCCACAGCGCTCGCTCTGCAGGGAGCGCCTGTGCTGAGCAAGGGCAGCAAAGCCCTTTCAGAGGACACCTTCCTAGGGAGGGAACTGGGTGCTCCTTCTCATCTCCGCGGCATTTGAACGATCCAGAGCGAAAAAACAGAAAATTTTGCAAACTGTAACAGGCTTCCCTTCCAAAAATTATGTAAGAACACGAGCAGTTAAAACACAGGGGAGCTGAAGCAAAGGAGGGGATCCGAAGGAGGAGTTGCACCATGCCCATGGCTGTGCTGGGAGCTGCAGTGTGCTTTGGCCACCAGGTTAGCACCAGCCAAACCCTCTGGTGTTTCCAGGAGGGCTGAGCCACACTCCTCTCTCTCCACAAGATCCCAAACCCTCCCCAGCAGCTTCTTCTCAAGGGACATGACCCCATGTCTGCACAAGAATCAATGGAAGCACAAGGCTGGTTGGGGAAGGATGGTAGGATCATTCTCCTGATGGCAGTGTACCTGTAGTGTCAGTTCTAGGGTGGACTCCTATTTTCGTCATGATGGGAGTCTGTGACCTCAATGTAAGCATGCAGGAAAACCATTCATACATCAAATAAATTCACTCTCCTCCTCTGACTAAACAGTAAGTATCAGTAAAGAAATTTATTTTCCCCCATTTGTTTTCTGGGCTTAATGTGGCTCTTATTTGCTACATAATTAAGTACATTAATTAAGCAAACTTTTGGATTTTTTAACTCCACATGCTTCTACGTAAACTTGTGAAACACATTTGCAAAAAGCAACAGAGACTGATAGCCTCATATCAGAATGCAATGAAAACCTGAGGATTATAATATATGAAGTAATACAGAAAATCAGACATTCTGGCATTTGAGAATATATTATGGTGTCATTCATGCACATATATCTTATATCAGTGAATCTTTTTCTATATATATACATTGGGATAGAATTTGATGTAGATATACAAGTTAAAATATGTGAGTATAAAAGAGATTCAAAACAGGTCATGTAACTGCTTTAGTGTTTGAAGTAAAACTTTTCCCCATCCATGCCTATTTTGTTGAATCTAATAATTATAACACTGGAAAACTCCATTAGCACCTTGGTGTTCAGTCCTGAATGTGGGCTTATCTTTGCTGGCTAAAAGTCAAGCAGTATACAAACACTTCTCAAAGTAAATGTAAGTGCATCACCTGATACAGCATGAAATCACCTGGTCAGCTACTGTTTTCACCACTTTTGCTGTTTCTAGGGCAAAACAGACTTTAGTACCTTTTAAAATAGTTTTGAATGATAGCAGAGATTGACTTTAGTGAGCTCATTAATGTAATCTGTGATTTCCATGAGCAAAAGCAGTTGAAAGGTACTCAACACTGTCTCAGCTGCCAGAACTACAGTGGGGTTGGAAGGCTCCCTCATGCTGAAGGTGGATTTTGCCTGGGGCAGCTGAATCACAGGGTATCCCCTGATCTACCTCTCCCACCCCCTTGCCCAAGGTTGCTGCTCTTAGCAGGAACTGCTCAATAGGAGATGCACTCAGTAAGTCTTCAGGAGCCCTGGATAATGTCAATATACCAGGCTATGAACTGAAGAAATAGAAGCTTATCTGTCCAATTAGAAGTGATAATTTCTCCACAGACAAAAAATTCAGCTGCCTGGAATAGATGTGGGGGGACAAGGTTCTTTAGCTGCAGAAAATAAACCCTCCTGCAATCATAAAGAATTACATTCAAATGAACAAAAGGAAACTCTGAATCTACCTTTTGAATAGACATGTCGCTAACTTGAATCCTGAAAGAGTCCATGGAGAGCAGTAGGCTTGATAGCGGTGTAGGCTGTAACTAGTTTGAAAGTAGTAATAAGAGAAAATGAAAAAGAAAAGCATACAAATCATATGTGGAAAAAAGCAAAACAAATCTGTGTCACTCCACAAGCTGGTTAGGCCCAGGTTCATCTACACAGATCACCTCCCTTGCCCCCTTTATTTTAAAAAAAGTGTTCCTATGTAAAGGGTGTGGGAGGGATGAACTCATACATACATATATATATATATATATATATATATATATATATTTATATATATGTATATACACACATACTGGCGTTTCCCCCTTTTCCAATCTCCACACCATTGCCTGGCTTTGTTTCCAACTAAAACATACCCTCTGTTAGTTACAGCTTTTCTAATCCTTTAATAAACAGCTGAAATACTTCTTAAAAATTCCGTCACAACTTGTCCCGGCGCACGTCAGCCTCAGCTGCACACTCGCACAAGGTGGGGCAGGCGGGAATGAGAGGCCCTATAAAATGTAACATAAACAGTGTCATCTCTGCTGGGATTCAGAGGAAGAGTCCACAACAGAAACAGCCCTAACTTGCATCCCAGGGTTAGAAGCACTATTGCAATTCAACACATAAGGTCTGTGAAAGCCGAAACAAACCCCTCTATCCTGTACCCAGACTACTAGATGAGAACTGCATGCAACACAGAGGTGGTGTTGAAAGAAAACACTGTTTCTGTTTGATTTTTATCCCCTGAATATTGCTGGCGAGGCAATGCTGCAGCGCAAGGGTTAAGGGCCCTCGGAGAGGCATGGCGCTCTTCAGCTGGGGGCGGAGACGCAGGCGGCAGAATGGAGGCCTGTGCTGCTTTCCCTGGGAAGCTTTTAGATTAGTCTGCTTCCAGCTGCATTTCCTTGAAAGTGATTTAGTTTCAGCCCATATCAGAATCCTTTCATGGATCCTATTCAAAATAAAGTGCTTTAAGAAAAGCACTGTGATGGAGTTTAAAGTAATCCAAAAAGTATGGGTTGGCTTAGAATTTCTGTTGCAGCAAAAAGGGCCAGGATTCAGGACAGGAGGATAACCGAAATTATGCCCTCCTGTACATACTAAGCCCTTTTTGACCTAAGGCATTTACCACAAAGAACAGGAGGCTTCATCACGTCTCACAGGGCTTACAGTAAGGGAGGTACTTTTTATGTCCAACTAAGACTTGTTTCATTACAAGATATCCTTCGAAATTATGCTGAATTAACTTTCTCTGGGAGCACTGTCTCTGATGCCAGCCATGATAATTTCTCTTGGTTTTAAGTACAAATTTGGAAACATTGTCTCATTTGTTACCTCAGAAACTGCAGGTTTTTTCAGGCATAACTGTTGTTTAAATAATGATTATTTTTTTTTAGTATCAAACCAAAAGCACAGACATAGCTTTAAAAAATATTAAGTGCTCATGAGCAGTGTTTATCCTGTGAATTAAAGCCAGGCATATGTTCTTGGAGAATTATTTCTTTAAATTACAAGACTGCCAAGGGGCCAACAGAGAACAATTAAGAAAAATGTCATTGTTCTGGGCACAGAGAGTAACAGAGGAGACATCTACACTGCAGCAGAGCCTAGGAGCCATTCCAAGTCCCCACCCCAGGAGCAGGCTCTTGCTGAGTCCTTGATCCCAGTGGACCACAGCCCAGGCACCTGCTCCAGATGAATGCTGCTCTAAGGAGCATCAGGTGTGGGTGTTGTGGAGACCTGGAGAGGACTGTGACCTGTCCTTGCCACTAACCATGGGCATTGCAAGAGATTTATTATCTGAAAGAGAGCTGTGATCTCAGTAAACAAACTGGACAATGGGCTGGAGAGAACTGATGGAATACATACTGAGCAACGGGATTTGCATGAGTCTTCCTGGTTGTTCTCTTGTACATTTTTCTTCGAGATGAAGAGGCAATTTCTTAAATTACTGGAGTGGGGTTTTGTTAGATAGTGTTTACTAAGCTGAAAGACAAAGGAAAGAAGGAAAATGACACAAGACGAAGAAGCTTGGAACAGTAGTAGAATGAATCCAAGGCAAAGACAGCATGCAGGAAAACTCTACAGGGAGGCTTGTCCATATCCTGACCACCAATGCAAAGTATGTCAAGATGCTTAGGGTATGGCTAAAGAGATCTAATAGCAGTTCAGGGGCTGTAAGAAGATAGGATGGAGTGAACTATTTTGATATCAGACCCTGGTCCTCTCCTAGTACCTCTCTTATAAAAGCAGCAATAAAAATTTGAAAATGCAAGCATTTTTATTCCATGGCATTTGTAGGAACCACCCTATTGGAAGAAGTCGCCATCAGATTGTGAGGGAAACTGGCAGATCAGTTAGAATTTGCATGGCTAAGTGCCAAAGCCACTACTACTTTATAAAAGAATTTTATCTACTCTTTTTCAAGTTGCATGGGGAAAGAACACAGAAAGACACATTTTTAGGGACCTGAAAGCTCTAATTGCTTTCCCAATCCTTATTTTAGAAAGCAAAACTATTCCTAGAAACTAGAAGAACAAGGTGTTACCACAAATCAAATCTTCTGATTTGAGTAGAGCAACACACATGCCTAAGTCTTGGCAAAGGAAGAACAGAACAGGGGGGAAATGACATGGGTTTTCAAAGACAATTTCAATATTTTTCATTTTGCTTGGGAATATTTGTTTGTTCCTGATTGCTCACTTCCTAGTCCGGTTGCTTCAGTATGAACAACGCATAACTGGGTGTATCCTGCTAAACAAAATAGTAATATTTTCCATGTACTTAGCATTCAAGCAAATAGCAGAGAATTGTGTCTCATTATTTCTCCCATGGAATAATGCTGGACTTTGTCTGAGCAAAGTTGGATTGTTGAGATGCCTCCCACATGGCACAACTACCAAGCTTTAAAAGAAACTCTGGTTTCCACTGATGCAGTTCTTCCCTGTTCTATGCCATGTTATCTCTCTTCCCCATTCCAGCTGCAAATGAACTCTCGGATACGGTATTGAGAGTTTTAACTTTTAGGTGCACTCTGCAACTGATATTAGATCTTATTCTGAGTCTACAGCTTTCAATATCATTTTACATTAAAATTAGTTTGGAACAATGTGTTTTGTGCAGCTTCATCCAAGTTTTCCTTTTTCTTCAGGTTGAGCACATGAAAAAAGTATGTGAATACTTCACCTGGCAACCAGCTTGCAGCCCCAGCTCAAGGACCCACTCCGACTTCATTAGGACTTCAAAGGAAAATATCACACAGCTCTGTTGCACAAATGCTGTGGACTGGTGAGAGGCAGCAGTGAAGAGGTTAAAGATACACTAACATGGACCAGGTTTCTATTTTGTACCTGAATTTGTGAGCAAGAAGGCTTTGAAGATGCACAAGGGAGAAGAGATGGATTCTGGAGATTAAAGGGAAAGTTATTTTCTTTAGGTCCATAGCAAACATTTAGAAAGAATTTCTTTTACCCCCCAAATGGCTCAGATTATATTCACTGGCTTGGAGTACCCCCACAAGTATGTTCTTCCCCCAAGAAAGACATTTCCTGGGGCTGGGGGAGTGCAGGAGGGAGGGCAGAAGGCGGGAGAATGGGGATATTGGATGTATTGCGGTATGTCTGGAATCCTGTTATCTGTAGCAAGACTGAGAACACCTGGACAACACTTGTCTTCCTCCCCCACCCACCTGTGCAAATTGCTAAGCACACTGAAGCTCAAAGCAGTGCACCATACGCCAGTCACATCACAGAGATCCATTGTGACTTCTCCATACATCAAAGAAAAGCTATTGCACATCTTTGCACGAGTACTGAGGGAGGCAGTTGTGAAGGGGTTAAAAGATCAAGTTCTGCTATAAAGATAACAGGAACTGGTGAACATGCAGCATATGTTCCATGTGGAGGCACTTAAGTTTACAGTCCCACCTGTGTCCATTTAATACCTTTAAAAGCAATCTCCTGTTCGCTTGTGAGGGAGAAGAGAAAATCAATGTTCCAATCTCACCATCTTCTCACAACATCCGCATCCCACAATGAGGAATGGGAGGAGGGGATGGGATAAGCAAGACAAGAGGGCTGAAACTGAGATTTAAGAATGTGAATATACAGAGATTTATGCAAACTCACATCCCCATGTGGAAAGTCAGCCATTCTTTTATGTGCAAGGCAACTCATGCTCTGTGCTGGGGAGCAGCAGCCCAACCTTAATGTCAGCATTTAGAACATCTTAAGAGAAGCATGAACAGTAACTAGTCATGTCACAGAGTTTTATGTCCTTCTTTTTGTTTCCTTCCTTCCTGCTCACATTCTTACATCCTTTCCAAACAAACCAACTTTATTTCATTACATGTATTGAATGACTTCAAATAAAAACAAATAATTATGTTACAATTTTATAGAAATATGCAAACAGAGAGATAAAGGCTGAGTATGGTCCCTCACACTATCAGACACCAGAGGGTCCACGTGGGAGAGGCATGGGAAAGTTCCATGGTAGTATTTCATTTCCATATATGTGTCCATGGTTCAAATAGATCTGGAGTTAGCAGAGAAAAAACATCCAGTTACACAGAGCTGTGGGTTTGTTTCTGTTCAGTTTGCACTAAGCAGATGAGAACAGCCTGTAGGTCATATCCAGGGACACTGGATATAAAATCCTGCTTCCTTTTTCTGGACTTGTTGGTTACAAAGAAAAGCTCCCAAGTGTGACTGCACTAGCTGACACATACATATGTAAGTACCCACGATCACTGGCATCCTCAAGGGCTCCCAGGCTGCCGAATAGCTCAAACACATTTCTGCATCACTGCTGGCTGTTTTCAACAAGCAGCAGGGAAGAGGCAGAAATGCATGTCTCAAAGAACTGAAATGAAGAGTTGGTGGAATGAGAGTAATATGGAGCTTCAGATTTGTGATCTTAAAAGGGAGTAAATTGCTCAGCTGAGTGATGCCGATCTCTCTGTGAACTTCCACTGACATCACTGGGATACTGTTGTGCTGGAAAGTATGCAATTTGTGTATTTATACTGTGACCCACGAACCATAATTTAACATGGAATTCAACCCTCTGTGATTAAATGACTTCGACACCCCGAGGCTACAGCAATTCAAAGAACAAAACAACTACTGTCTCCTCAGGCAGGCACAGTTCTTAAAAATATAACGTTACACAGAAAACAAAGGTAGAATAGTTTCATAACTATGTACAACACACCTTAGCGCCTTGTCTTATGCCAGATGTCTCCTCACTGCTGGCTATCTGCCATTTGCACCAGTCTCCCATTTCAGCTCTTGGCACAACCCACCAAGTCACTCCTTCTCATGACCTATCTGAAGGAGGAGTTAAAACCAAGCAGTAGCTGGAGAGTAACCATGAGGTACCTGCTTGCAAAGGAGATTGCCTCTCTAGCCAGCACTCCAGAAGTATTTATTCTGTTTCTAGCTTTGTGACCATGCATGGCATTGGATTGTGTGTTTGCACTTTTATAACTCAGTTTACCTACCTTCTGTTTTTTTCCCTCATGCAACCATCACTTGAAGAAAACTCTTAAAATGTTTCATGTTGAAAAACTGGGATTTTAGCATCACAGGATGGTTTTAGCACAGCAATTGTTGCTCAAGACCTTAGGCTGCAGTAGCAGAGAGGTGCTAGCAAACAAGAGCACCTCTGATTTTATCTGCACAACTAGGTGCACAGACAAACAAATACACCGGACTGCATAGGTACAGGCCACCTTGTTGTCAAGTGCAGCATTACCGTATTTAAGAACAGCTTGGCATGGTATCTGCAATACTTTATTAATATAGTTTCTTCAAAGTTCATGTCACAGAGAAACTGGCTGCTACCCTCTCCCCCCCAAATCAGGCGCCTTTTCTGGAAATATTTGTGGGTCTGAAAGGAAGCACTGTTTGCAGTGAAGTATTTGCAGAGTTCAAAGCTCACCAGTGGAGAACAACTTCTGGTTCAATGCTAACAAGCGTGGCTCTGACTGTGAGAGCAGGCAACAACCTCATCCTAGAGCTGCCACCTGCACAAGGATTCCAGAGGTAGAACCCCATGGGTTCACTTTCACATCCAGAAATCTGATGAAGTCAGGAAGGCATAGTCATTTCTAATTCCAGATAAGCTGCCTCAAAAGCTCACAGCATGCTCCTTAGAAATGTAGCTGGGAAACCCTGGGAAATTCCATTTCTTTCTAGAAGGCACTACTCATGATGAACTGCTGCCGGACCTGGCCACAGTGAGATCCTACAAAAGGAAGAGGTGGGTTTACTTTTTCCCCCATTGCTTTCCTCCACGCTAGCTTGCCCTATGTTATCAGTAAGCTTGCTGGCTGGGATGAGACCTTCCAGACACCTTGCAGGCAGTTCTGGGGCTGTACCCATTGCTTATTTGGGTACAGGAGACTTCTGAAACTTCATAAGAGCACACTGGCTCTCCTGGCAGCCTGACCAAGCCTCCTGTTTTCCCCACTTCCATCTTCAGAATCAATAATTTCAGTCTCTTATTGTTTCTGTTATATAGCTATAACTTCCCTTTGTTTATTTTGCGTGTAATCCTATTTCTCTGCCCTACCAGACCCAATGGTTTACACTAGGGAGTGTTGCCAAGGGCCTCTAAGCCTATTTATTAGAGAAAGGCCTTTTGCACTGCACTGTCCCTGGGGAAGGGTGGAGGTGTGGGCTCCAGCCACCTTCCCCCACCCCCCTCCATCCCCTCCCAGGAGCCTGAGGGGCTCATCACAGGATCCCTGCTGTGGTGACATTACTGGCCCTATCCATTCTTCCCACCTGGTACAAAAGGATTATAGTAATGTACAGTACAGCTGTACAGATAGCAGGCTATCTGCTTATTAACCCTTTAGGGTGGAAAGACAGACTTCTTAAGGGCCAGGGTGAGAGCTGAGGTGGTATCTCCAGAAGCCCCTTGCAGCAGGATTTGTGTCCCTGCTTGCAGCCACCTCTTTTGTGGCTCTGGTGCCCTGTGGACTCTACCACTGTGCAGTGATCAGTGGTGGGCTGGTGACTTAGGGGTTCTTAGGGACTCAAAGCACCTGGACAGGACTGCCATGAATCACACATTTTCCTGCTAACAGCTGCCTGGATATAGCAGAAACCTCCTCAAGCCCTCCCCATGTACTTTTCCTTCTCTTTTGACTCCAATGTAATACCCAACATATCTCTGTTAGAATGAGCAATGAATCTTCCGAGGCTGAAATCCTCATGCTTGGTTCCTACCACAGTACTTTTTTTATGCTAAAATAGCTCTGTGAGCACCAGTTATCAGGTGGTTACTCTCCCAGGCATGGACTGCACTTACTGAAACTTGCAGAGTCGGGATCTACTTCAGGGAGTCCTTTGGTGCTTTGTTTTTAAAGACCGTTCCCCTCCCCCCATCTCTTTTTCTTTTTCACTGACTTGCTCCTTCCTGGCAGGCAAGTTACCATAGAAAACATTCTTAACTTGCTCTGTATCTGATACTTATTTATGTTTTCTTCTCGATTACTGTTAGCCAAGAAATAATTCTCTACTTTATCTTCAACTGAAACCAGAAAAAAGCAGCACAGGCCGCAGTTTCAGGACTGTGAAGGGTTTTCCCTTGCTTTTTCTTTGCTGTGGTTATTATTTTTCCATTTTTTAAGATGAATAAAGATTACTGAAGCACTGAATTAAAACATTTGCTATAGTGTAAAATATTTGGGTTTTTAAAAGTAGAGAAAACTTATTAAATGCTTTTCAACAGGTTTTTCCCACTGACCACAAATGGAAACTCTTTTCAGTTCTCAAGGTAAAATCTTGGGCTTTTGATGTTGATCAGAACGGGTCCTTTGATGCCTCTTGTTTATTGTTGAGAAGAAGCAGAATGGAAGGAAGCAGAATTGCTCAATATACTCCTGTTTGTATTCCTGTTTTCTTTTGGGATGGCATTTGAAAAATTTCAAGTAGATTAACTCATTACCTTAAAGCAGAGTATCACCTGGGAGAGCAAGAGGACCATCTGCTGAATGAGTCCAGTTTTACTCCCAGTTTTGCTGTCTAGACTTGCACTGAAGAGAGGTAGATTTATGGATGGTGGAGAATGTAGTGGTTAGCTTTGCTGAGTGCAAAAGGAGTCACAGTGGTAGCATGGATGCCCACACAGCAGTGGTTGCATACTTGCATGTAGCATCTAGTACATTAATTACAGTTTTGCCAGAATCCTGCAACATAGACAGAACTTCTCTGACTCTCTAAGGTTAAAATAAATAGTGATTGCCTCTGGCAGTACAACATTTACGAAATCAAATGCATGTGTTCTATATCTGTAGTGCTACACATGTACCACTGTTCTATAAAAGTGCATCTGTGCCTTATCTTGGATCGGATGTCATCATCATCTTTGTATGGCATTTACTGGCAGGATACCATTAGAAATTAAGAAAACATACACTTATTACTGCCCAGCATTTATCTCCATATTGCTAATAAAAACCAGATCTGTAACATCTGAATCCCCTTAAATAGTATGAACTAGCATGTGGCCAAGCTGCTGGTTACCAGGCTGACCAGGGATTGCTGCTCTTGTCTGCTCTTTTACTCCTGCCTTACCTGGCATACCAAGTGCCAGCAGTGATTCACTCAATTTGCATTCTAGAAGGCAGAAGGAGTCTGAAGTGGTAATTAGGCTCTCCATTGCCCTGCAAGTTTTACTACTGTAGATATCCAGAATCTGATTCTATTTTGCAGGTTAACAATGTGCTGGGCAGAACCGTTAATTTCAACAAAGGTGCAGATTTGCACTTGTAAAGGAGGACTGATGCTGTCAGATGATAGAGACAGAAGAAAGGTAAACCTTTATTCTCCAGCTGACTCCAGAAAACTGCAGCTCTAAATGTATACTCTAGACATGAGATTGTCATGGTTTATGGTCATGTAAAGTTGCTTAAATAGTTAAAACAGAGTCTGCCAAAGAAAACAAGATGCAGAAAAAATCTTATCTTGTTTCAGATGACTGGGATGTCTTTCCTCTTGGTGTTGTCCATTTGTTTGAAATAAAAAAAAAAACAACAAACTGGAAGCAGCTAACCAGGAGAGAATAGCCCAATTGGGAGACCTTCCAGCTTAGATAAATGTGCAAAATGGGCTCAGATGGGATGAGGCAACAATGCTTCTTCCTCTACTTGCAAAACACTCATTGTTTCCTCTTTCCTGTAAGCTAAGGCAACTGGAAAATACAGAGGAGCGTTGACTGGTACACTAAGGGAGAGATCAATATCACTCACTTCAGAGGTTTTGAGATGTGTATCTATTTATTCCACCTGCTGCTGTGAACTTTAGTTTGCTGTAGAGTATTACCTGCAGTAGAGGCATTTCTTCAGATGTTAGAGAAACTAGGACTAAATCTAGTTTACAAAGCCAGCAAGAATGCCGGGACCAATCATGAAATGGAATTTCCTAGTAGAACTATTCACTCATATTTGACAGGAAATTTTAATAGCTAAATTTGTATTGATGGACATAGCAAATGCATTAAAAATGAAGGTATTTACACAGGTTTTATAGCAGCATGTTTCTGTGATAGGTAAACATTGCAAATCTACATGAAGGACATCCAGAAGTAATAATTATGGACAAAAGACTGAGATGAGGTCTCAAATTCTCTAAGCAGTGGAAATACAACAAACATAGCACATACCAGCAAACACAGTTCAGTTATACCCATCCTTAAATAGTTTGCATCTCCATAGCTCAGTCAAATTGCACAAATACCCTTAAGCAATGGTACAGAACTGGCCACTTTAATGTCTGATTGGTGTCTGTGGAACAAGTCTTTGTCTTATACCTACTGAGAGAGAGTTTGGAGAAATGTAGCCGATTTTCAAGTGTAGCAAAGTCTAGTTTTGAAATGAGTAGCTAAATCTTCACATTTATATTTCCAGGCAGTACAAATGCCATTTTCTGGGATTCATATGGAATTCTTCATGGCAGCCACTGTCTGACAGTAATTGGACTATCATGAGCCTACATTTATTTGAAACTAGGATATTTGGCTGCCTTAACCTATTTTGATTTGCTTTCCATCCTTTTACATCCCTCAAGACCTCACATTAGTAGCTGATGGATGCAAATGCTGGTGTTTTTCTACTTGGTTCTTTCTCTAGTAGTGGCAGCTTGAGTAGTTTGTCAATCAAAAACGTTTCTTCCTCATTTTTTGTAAAAGATATTTCAGTGTTAGCATCATATTGATGTGACACTGCATTGTTTTACTGTTAGGGGGTCACTTTTTCCAACCTCAGGTAAGAATTTGATAACAAATTGTCAGTGGGGGGGAAAATTCATTCACTGAAATCCAGAAAAATGAGAACTGTAATAGTCCTCTTTTATTTCTCAGGTTAATACCCTTACTGACTAGCTATAGTCTGTCCCTGATTTCCTCCTTTGTTTTTTCCTTCCTGGAGCCAGTTTTCCAGATGAAACTCAGCACTTCTGCAATACATCTTAGAGTGCCTCTTCAAGGCCAAGGGTTTTGGACAAAAGGATATGATACATATAAATTAAACACTTTTACCACCAAAGAAAAGCAGATGGTGACAACTGCTGTTAGTAGGTGCCAAAATACTAGTGAGATTTTTTTTTTAAGATAGTAACTAAGGTAATTGACATACTAGTGGGAAAATAAAATCTAACTTAGAAAAATGTAAGTTAATACACTCCATGCAATGAAAACATTAGATGCAACTTTTTGTCTCTGTGTGGGTCTGTCTTGGGGTTTTTTTATCCTCCATTTCCATTTTAGCTAAAAAAGAAAGGATGCAGTTAATTAGTCCAATCAGTTTGGTAAAACATGAAAATTAGCAGAGGAATTTGAACAGAGTAATGTATTGGAAGAGCAAAGATAAGTGTACCAGCCCAAAAGAAAAATAATTTTATTTGCTGTCAGGATATGAAATGGCTTGGATATACTGAGAAACAGCTGATCAGATAAATATGATATTTTCGTCAAAAGTTGAAAGATAAAGTTTGCCAAAATGGAAACTCAAGTGTCTAAAACGGCTACTACACATTGACATTCAACTAATGTGAAAGGCCCTAAAAAAGTAACACAAGAACATTCAGTGACAGGTAATATTTGGCTTAAATTTCCACTTTAATAATTAAAGCAGTTGTTTCAGTCTGTAATAGTTTTATTATTACAGACATGTACAAAATTCTTTGTACATGACTGTATTTTTGTTTTGCTTTTTTCTTCAGACCTCTTCCTTATCGAGGCAGAAGAACAATACTATAAAATGTCTTTGGGAGAAGTTTTTACCACAAATGATGTTCATATTGAAATACAGGGTATGAACAAACAGATGGCAATGACAGGAGCTACAATCACATAATCACAGGGTATCTATCAGGTGAGAATGTCCCCAGTCCAGCTTCTTACCCAAAACAGGAGAACAGATCAAGATCAAACAGAGGTCAGATCAAGAAGTGCTGTATTTTTTCCAGCTGGCTTTTGAAAATCTCCAAGAGAGAGCACAGATTCTCCTGGCAACCTGTTCCACCTGTTCAGCTCTCCAGTTGTTGTGCTTATATCCAGTTTGTTGTATTCTTTTATGCTGCTTGTTTCAGTGTGTGCCTGTTGCCCACATTCTCCCACCACACACCACTGTGAAGAGCCTGGTTCCTGTTAGCACAATATTTCAGCATGCCTAGGTCCCTCTAAAAGATGTTCCTGCCCTTTAGCATACTGACTGATACCCCCAATTTGCTGCCATTTGCAAGATGGATTAAGGTGTAGTCTTTCATTTCCTCCATGCCTCTGACATTAAAAAGGACAGGTCTCAAAACACTTGTAATTGGCCTTCAGGTAGAGTACAACCCATTAACCTCTCCTCTGAGAGCATAATGATCCAGTGCTGAAGAATATTGCCCTGTTCTGATATATTCTGGCCTGGGTGGTTCTGAAAACAAGGTTACTTCCTTAAAAAAAAAATTGTTCTAATCTGAATGGGGAAAAAAAAATATTGGTCTATTCTTGTCCTGGAAGCATTTTAAAAGGAAGTCTTTTAAACAGTGTTCTTGCTAGCAGGATGTATCTCTGGCCAGCATATACAGAGATGGTCTGTGTTATAAATGATTTTACAGAAACTTGATCTGGCATTCCGGTAGCTGGATCCCTCCAGCACAAGTATAAAAATGGCGAAAATTGTCAGCATCAAACTGTATAAAGCATCACCAGCAAGTTCTTGCAGGATATATGCTCCAGTCCTTTGCCCAAGGAAAATAAATTATTCTAGCATGTAATAGAAATGTTTCATACCAAAGTAACTACCACAATTTTTGCTAACATTCACACTGATCCCTGAAAGTTCTGTAGCATTTAAACCCACAAGATTTGGGTTTTCAGCCAAGTTCAACCAATTTTGCAGCAAAATACTTCTATTTTTCTAATGATTGTAAGAAGAATAAATGCTGCAGAAAAACATAATTGTAGAAAAATAAACTTGCAACAATTCTTACTTCTTAAAAGCCACAGTTTTCCCATTTGTTTGTAATTTTTCTCAAAATTCTCTGGTTTAAGTCCATAGTGACCTCTATATAGAGAAAAATTGCTCTTTCTTACTGATTTCTGTAAGACAAAAAAAAAAAAAAAAGGATGTAGTAGGATGTTGAAAAGATGGGCAGAATGCATGATTTCTTAGAACAGTTTTTCTTCCTAGAACAGAATTTCCTAAGTGAAAAAAATTCAGCTGTCTTCTTTTTTTTTTTTGCCTTAGTGAAAAAAGTCTATTTTGTTTGAGTAGATTCATTAGTATGTAGTCCTGTAAATAAATAAATGAACATGATGCATGATTTGCTGTGAGAACGACAGATTAGTCCTAGAAGATAACCAATGTATAGATTACCTGTTATACTGTCTTTGCCTGGAAAAATCAAGATGACTTTTTAAGTAAAGAGAGTTGTTATATTGCATTAAATTGATACTGATCCAATAAGACCAAAAAAACTAACCAAAACCAAAGAAAAAGAGAAAAGTGGCCTTCAGAATCTGCTGGCTGGATTACATCTCTGTTGTCCATGAAAATTGTTTAAACAGCTTCAGCACTGAAATTCAAATATGTATCACCATTTCATAAACTGAAGTGTATCCAAAACATTGACACAAGGCTGGTAAATGTCTAATGTTGCAAAACCCATATTTTTTCCATGAAATTTTTATTTAACTGATTGGAATGGCTAGAAGGCACTCACACCAACAGTGAAGAAGCATGTCTTTTTGGCGTAGTGACAAAAAAGAAATATTTAACTTGACAAAATAAATTACAAATTTAGAAAAAAATTAGGGTTTCTTATCTTTAATTTAAATTGCTTACCACTTTTATGGTATCCAGGCAGCCATATATTGAGAAACACTTTTAGAAAGCTGTGTTGGTTTTGGCCATTTAAGTAGTTTATAGAATGAGTTTTTGTTTATGAAAAAAGAGTTTTCAAAAACATTTTCATAGTGGATATATATAAAAAAAATTTACTAATTAAGATAAATCTATAAATATTTGTAAAAGAAGTATATTATGCTTAAGCTGCTGAATATTTTGTCTTACAAATAGAATATTTGACAATGTTAAAAGTGCTGCATGAACCCACTCTGCAGTGATGATGAAGGGATCACTTCAAAAAGCCAGCATAAATATCAGATGAAAAAACAGTTCCTCTGAAATGAACAGTCAGATAAAATGTCATCTCCTAATATTTTGTTAAACTTTAACATTTTTTTATGAAAAAGGGTGATTGTCAGTCTTTTGGTCTTTCTTATGGCATTTCTTAGATTCACAGACTCTTTCCATTTGATTAAGATATTTTGGACTGTTGTTAAGTGTGTCTTGCAGAAAGAAATAAACACCCAGCATTAAACTAACAAAAAGGACTTCCAAAATATGAAGATGTCTTTCACGGTATCTGAAAACTTTTGTTGAAGAGTGGAGGAAGGATTGGATCTACATCTGGCTGGATTATTTCAGCCTTAAGAATCAAATGGTTCTTTCAATCTAATTCTTAATCTCTCCTTGTCCTTTTCTCAATTCATGGTGAGGATGTTTTTGCTTTCTTTTCCTAGAGGTACTGAACTAGTGTTTACAATAATTTTGGTTTGCATGGAAGTGCAATATATATTAAGTGACATAATAATAATAATAATGATCTTCTACTTTTTAGTATGCAATGATTTTAAAAGACCAGGGGCATAATAAATGTCAGCCTAAGGAGGAGGATTTATTTTTCTCTCTCTAATGTCTGTCACTGTAATTCTGCTAAAACACAGTAAGAGTGAAAGTTTATTCTGGCTGAAATTGGAAAAGGTTGTTTATGCCACTGTGGGAAGCTTATTTTTCCCCACAACATTCAAAAGATAAAGACGTGTATTTGCTGGAATTGCTCTAAAACAGACTGTGGAGAAAAAAAGTCTCAAAAAAGAGGAGTGGGAAATGAAAAAGTGAAAGAGAAGAATGAGATACCAACAGAGGGAAAGAGAATGAGATACCAAATGAGATATCAAAAAAGGAAAGAGAAGAATGAGATACCAACAAAATGGAAGCTATGTTATTTACTTTCAACAATTTTTTTTTTCTAAACACTTGAAGAAAATCTGGTCTAGCAGCTGATAACTAATGTGCAATTCAGCTGCTCTTGAGACCTTACTAAAGTGGGAAGACTGTTGCCAATCCTCATGTGAGGAAGCTCATAACCAAACCCGGTCACACCAAGGAGAGATGACCTAACATTGATTCCCCTTAATTTCAGGCAACACTGTGGCACTGTGGAGCTCATTCTCCTCAGCCCAGCTTTCAGCTCTTGATGGTGTGGGGTCATCTGTGGCTCCCTTTGTCATGGCTGGAGAAAGACTGTGACCTCCAGAGGGTAATTGAGGTCTCTATATTGAGATTGCTGTCTTCCTCTTGCTATTGATTATGGAGGTCATCTGTCACAACTATATTCCTAATTAAGGCACCTCATGGGTTCTACATGTAATAAAGCAGAAGTGAAGCTGGTACTATCAATGTTGAACAAAAGAGACTGCTCTAGATTAGAAAGGGAAATGATCGAAGAAAGAAAAAAAGAGAGAAAGAGAAAAAGAAAGAGAAAGAGGAAGAGAAAGAGAAAGAAGGAAAGAAAGAAAGAGAAAAAAGGAAAGAAAGATGGGTAAAAATTAAAATATGCTTTTTCTTTAAGAAGGGTGAAGGGTGAATACAGAGATGTGGAGAACTGTTCTGTCTTTTTCTGCCCACCACCAAGGGGTCTGCAGGAAAGTCAGAGAGCAAGTAGGTCTGAGCACAACATTGCCCTTCACATCTGAAACACCTGTGTCACACAGAAGGTGAGCCTTTCACTCAGTATTTCACTCAGCCTTTCACTTACTTTTCTGCTGTACCCTACCTGATAGAAAGCTCTTTTCTATGTTGGTTAATAAATAAGTCGAATATACCAATGGGGTTATTTAGTACAGGTTTTTATTTATTGAAGTCTTGATTTTATGTTCTTAGAACTCAATGAGAAATTGCTCATTGAAAACACAGAGCAAGATCAAATCCTCCATCATCTTGAAAGGAAACTGATCTGTTATATACAATATCTAGTTTTCATTATTATCGAGAGCTTATTTTGTTCATGTTATAGAAATAATACAAGATCCATATCATTGATATATTTAAAAGACTGCAATTCTTCCCACTGAAGAATAATTGAAAGGTGGGATGACTCTTCAAAGAGACAATGAAATTTTTAAATCTCTTCAAATGCTATTATTACAATTATTCTACTAATACCCTATATAAAAGATTTATCCAGGCATCTAGTCTGCTCATTATTATAAAAGTTTACCACCCCAGAACTGGTTTACTGAGTGATACATTTTTTGTCTATCTGCCAGCTGAAGTTCAATAACTGAACAGTAAAGAGACCATCATAACAGGCAGATACATGTTGAGTAGAAAATAGAAATAAGTTATTAATATGTTACTCTTCTTTTAAGAAGGTATTTCTCTTCTTTAGGACAATTTATAATTTTCATTTACTGGGTAGAATTTAAGCACCAACAGTTTACTTTCTCATTGGTCTTATGAAAGGCTGTTCCTCACATTTACTTTTCAGAAAGTAAACTCATATTCTGTTTAAACAGAAACTTGGCAACACATAGAATTTCTGTAGGAAAGATTAACCAACCTGCTTAGGGGAATGCCTTGCAGAATCAAAACAGACCTAAAAATATCAAGTTCAAATATATCTCCTGGTAGAGAATGATACCTCTCTGCAGGAAACACCCTTGATTTCTTCACAGTGTTGTCATGAAATAAAATTTTTTAGTTCTAGAAAAAAAATAGCCCCATAGCAAGAAATGTAATTCTTCTGGCAAACAGAAATGAAGTTTTGCAACCCAGAGTTTTCATTCAGGGATTTTTACATCCTTCTGTGTAAACACTGTCACACCTCTGACACTATAAAATATTGTTTGGGAAGATAAAAAATGCATAAACAGGCGAAACATTTCTTATCAATGTGCAGAAGGAATCTCCCCAGGAGAAGTCATTGGAGAGTCATTATTTAACCTATGGAGAATGCTGATGTATGAAGAAGTATGTTATCAACAGAAAGAGATAAAAGCACTGGATCTACTCTATTCAGCAACTGCAAAATTAGGTTAGCTTTGGAAAGCTTCACAGTTGCAGAAAACATGAGGTTCTTTCAATTCTGTTGCATGTACCTGTGTTCTTGTATGACAACATAGAATAAGCATAACAAATTGAACTAAATTTTTGAATTACTGTTTTTCTTTGGAACATCCAGTTTTTCAAATGAAGTTTTTATATGGAACCTCATTAATGATTATGTCTAGGGGTAGACACTTCTGAATGAAATATTATTAAGTTCTTTTATATTTTTACTGTGTGGAAAAGAAATGCATTAAATAGTATTACTATACCAGTAGTCATGATGATTTTTGGCATAGGAAAATAATGTTGTGGTAGATTATACCTTTTATAAAACAGACTGGAAATGAAACATTAACTTTCAGACAAGCCTGCAGTTCAAGAATCAAATTTCAGGCTTAAATACAGTTTCAGCATGAATAATAATAATAATAATAATAAAAATTAAATCATACTGTTCTAATTAATATTATTATCTGAGGAAAAAAAGTGCTTGGCATCCTTAGTGCAAAGAACAGATGCTTTAAAGCCATGAAATGATGCCTTTGAAGTTGTTAATTGGAGAAATCAATCTGTATATTGAAACAAATATATACATAGATTTTGTGATTTTAATGTCTAGACTCACAAAATTATTTTATAGATATGCTCTGAAGTTCAGGTCTGAGACATTAGTGATGGAAGGTGTTTTTCATCTGGGAAAGTGAATGGGGTCTGAATGTCCTCATCCTTCACTGAGTGCTTGAGCAGTTATTCAGACTTATGGTGATTAGTTTGTTTTGTTTTTATAATTTGTATAGGAGCACTTATTGACATGGAAGAATTATGTTACATTATGAGAAGTTTTTGTTGAAGGCCCAAGAATAAAGATGGGTCTGGTATTGAAAACCTTTGCCATGTGGATCCCAGAGGTGTTTGTTAGCAAGTCTCTCACATGGCAGCTACTGTCTACACTGTTTGTTGCTGATGTGAATTGCAGAGTTGGGTCTGCTTGAATACACAGAGGGATTTGGAAAAACCAGCACTGAGCAGGATCCTAAACCTATGTATACTGTAATTAGGTCTGTGAAAGTGAGGCCATGTGAGCGTGTGATGATTATCCTTTTAAGAAAGAAATGGGACAGCAGAACCTGAAAACCTAAAAAGACTAAATTAAAAACTGACAGATACAGAACACAATGGGGACCTGTATGCAGAATTTTTCTCCTAGCAGAATCACCTGCCTGTATTAGGATTTGTGTCAAATTCATTGGACTTTGAGTAGATATTGGGAAATAAAATCAAAAAATCAATGCTCCCTTTCTTTACAACTTTTTGTTTAAAACAGATTTCTACAATTGCAAAATTCCTCCTTACCCTCAGACTTCCACTTGGGATTATTTGATGCACAGCTATAGTCACTCATTTCCATTTAAGACAAATTTTGCTGGATGTGTTCTGATTTAACAAAGAAATATTTCCATTCCTTTCAGGAATCAGCAGCTGTTGCCATCCCTGACAGCTGGCTTAGTCAGGCTGAAGCACCAGCCTGTGTTCATTGGATGATTCTTCATTTGTTAAATCATTTGACTAGTCATATTGATGAGTAATATTTCACATGCAATCCAAAAAAAATCAGCAAACAGTCAGTGGCACTGCAAGCCATGAGCATGATCCCCAAAGCCGATTACAGGAAATGTGAGATGCTGGCTCTGAGCATGCCTGGGGAGCTGGGATAGGGAGCAGGAAGGGCACCAAAACCAAGGATCTGTATATGGAATTGATTGCTTCAAATGCAATGCACAAGCAGTACTTTACCTAAAATGAAACTTCAATCTTTTTTCTTTTTCTTCTTCTTCTTCCCCTTCCCCACCTCCTTTACAGAAAATTCTTTTTTTCTGAAGTGTTCTATAGTTCTGCTTCAGTGAAAAGAAACATTAAGGGTTCACAAAAACAGGTGCTGAGGCAGCTATGGAAAACACAAGCAATATCCTTCTACAGAAATCTGCAGGATGGGGTCTGGAGGAAAAATGACTCATTAGCTGGACAGAGGACACCACTTTATTTATATACAAAGTCTTTGATCCCTCTTCCACTATTCTTCTATGCAGCTGTCCAACACTACATACACCTGAAGAACCCACAAGCACTCATTAGGTCCACATGGAATTTAAAAGCCTTGCTTTAGCTCTTAAATGTTGGGCAACAAGTTAACTGCATCCCATGTTCCCTAAATGCTTTTCCTTAGTCTGGCTTCCTAAGGAATGGAAGGCACACTGCCCTCACTGTCTGAGGTGAGTCCAGTGCCTCTCACTTTTAAGGACATTGGCTGAGATATGTCATTCTTCTAAATTTCATGAGGACATTAGAACTTACAGTACAATCTTTATTAGATGCAATAAAGTCTTTCTGTGTGAAAACTGTGTGAATACAGATGTATGAAGCCTCACATCTTACTGTAGAAGTAACAAAGGACAAGACTTGAATTCCTAAGAAAGGAGGCTTCCTCAGTTTTTATGCTCATGAAATCTGGAGGTTAGCTGAACTAGAAGAAGCCTGGACACAGCAGGCAGATGTAAGTGTTGAATATAAAAAATACAAACCCAGACATATGGGGATTTTCAAGAGTTAAATAGAATTTTAAAATTCCTATCAGCTGCAATTAAGGAGCAATTAAGCCAGTGTGAAATGCTTCTGAACCCCTAACCCAGACTGCTTTGCCCAGCTAAACTTGTGGGTTGCAGCTCTTGGAAGTGAATGAAGAAAAGTTCTTTTCTGTAGGTATCTCCACCCACCTTAGTCATGCAGCATGAGTAAAGACACATGTAGCTGAATGTAAATAAGGGCGTCTGATAAAGCTATGTGTGACAGGAATTTTTAAACACTGGAATGGTGGCCTCACAATGTCACTCTGCAGAGCTGGACTCCTGTGCTCACAGGCACGGTTTTACTGTGTTATAATGCCTTCTGGATGGTGATAAGTAGCACACTGATATTTCTGACCAGCACCTCTAGGCTGGCAGTGTGCAGAGGGTGAAATTCAACTGTCTTTCCTCAGGCACTGCTCCACCTGGAACAGCAGAAATGAGACATAAATTGTCAGTCCACATTTCAATGCATTTTGGGCAGAGCTTGCATTTTCAGAGTTTATAGCTTTCAGATGAAAACAGTCACATGTTGCTAGGAAAGGGGCAAACAGTGTGTACCCGTGGTGAGATCAATCAGTAGCCCAGGAAAATCACTCTGCCTCCCTCTAAGTTTATGAAACACAGGCACACAAAGCAAACTCTTCCCTATTCTTCCTGGGCAAGCATGTCCAGTCTCAGATTTAATCAAAGTGTTAATCCTAGGAGAGTTACACAGTAAGATATTGTACTCAGCTTTGAACATGAAACTACTAAGTGCCACAAATACCCATTGCCAGTAATATGTTCCCTGGAGATCCTCAAAGAAGCTCAGACTGTGGAATGAATGGGCTGCTTATTGCCCTCGGTCACACCTGTGCGAGCCCTGCTAATTCAGGCAACAGCACCTTAACCCAGGGGCACCAGGAGTGAGAGTGCATGGAAAATCTTAATGAGACTGATAGCACTACAAATATTTAAAGAAAAAAACCTCCTGTTTGGAGTGCTCAATTATTTTGAGCTGTTTCGACTTCCCTTTGACAGAGCCTGGCAGATGCTGGTCATAATTACAATTGCTTAAACAAAAAAAACCAAAACCCAACCTATGGTCGTTAACAGTAACAGAATTATTGTTTATAAATGGGATTTATATAAATTAAAAGAAATATTAAGGCTGAAATAAACTCTAAGATCACCAAGTCCAAGCTTTACCCCAGAATCATGCTCACCTCTAAGCTGTGTTACCAAGACGTGTCTTCTTTTGGATACTTTGAGGAATGGTGATTCCACTACTGCCCTGTTGCAATGTCTGACCACCTTTTCACTCGAGAATTTTTTCCTAATATGCAAGACCCAGTTACCTATTTAATGTGAAAAAGTAGCCCAATTCACTTTGCCCTAAGATGAAGGGAACATATGTCTTGATGGAATAGAGACCAAGTCCTGTACCCCATTCTGAGTTTGCCCCATAGTAATCTGTAGTGCTGGCTGTACATAATGTCCTCAGATCATCTCTACTGACTGCTCACTGGTAAGACTTCAGCTGTTTACATGTAGACTGCTTTTTTCTGACATGACTTGAAGTAGTACCTAAGCTTCTCATGACCCTGGATCTGTGTATGAAATGGTTTCTGCTGATTAACAGCATGATGGAAGGAACAGTGTCCATCCTCTAACTCCGGGGGTATTTGGGTCCATTAATTCTGCTTAAGCCATCCAGGAGATTTTTTTTTGCTGAGAACAATTAACCAGATAACTAATAACTGTCATATTCCCTCCAATCAATTTATTTTCCCTAGAAAGACTAAGAAAGACTACAAAAACTAGAAAGATTCTTTCCTGGAAAACCAAGACTAAAAAATGACAAAACTGAGGATCAGACAAAATAGAGAGCAATGCCATGGCATCAATGGACAAAAACCAACATGATGAGGCAAACTCTCTCACACTTCAAAACATACTGTAATTGGAAACAGGAAGTAAGAGGTTTTTGTCACACTTTTGATTTCTGTCCTGCGGTCACTTACTTCTCTTCTGGGAACATAACTCCATATTCCAGTTTTGAAAATTATATACCAGTTACTTATTGCACAATAGTAAAGTGCAGTTTATTTATATCCCCAAAACTCTTTCCTAGTGAAGCATAAGTTACAGACACATTTTTAATATTTTCTTTCTCTTAATATATTGATAGTAATAGAGCTCTCATCCTTTAAATAATTTTGCTGTTGTTGGTGTTTTTTAATGTAAACTATCAAACATTCTATCTCACCCTCTATAACTCCCTGTACCAATGTCCTTATTCGTAGAGGTAAATTTTCAAGAGTCACTGAAGCAATGTCTCTGCTAGTCAACAGTACAGAGTCAAGGCCAGCTTGGATGGGGCTTTGGTCAACCTGGTCCAAAGGAAGGTGTCCTTGACCATGGCAGGGAGGATAGAACCTGATGATCCTTAAGGTCCTTTCCAACCCATTCTGTATTCCAATGAGATCTTGATCCCAGGCTGGAGCAGTGATTTGAGGCCATCCATGCTGCTTACCATACCCTTGGGTGCTCTGGCTCCTGAGAGTGAGCAGTGCAGCTGCACAGAAGCAAGCTGTGCCATGCTACTTGCCCCAAGGCCAGAGACTTGTTTGCTGGCCTGTTTTATGTAGCAGTATAGTTGCATCCTAGGATTACATCCTTAATTTTTTTCTTTTGATTTACATGAAATGTTTATCATTTGTATATGAAAAACAGAGTCTGAATAGGGGCTTTCTGATCTTCTCAACCACTATGATTATTTTGTCAAGCTAATGAAATTTTCCATTTGCATATCTATGTATTTTGAATATTTTGAATTCCTAGGAACATTATAAGGAAACAAAGAGACAAAGAAAAATTCTTAAACTCTAGCATTTAACTCCACATTTCATTGTGTGTATAACATTTATAACCTGCTAATTACCATAACATTGAATATGTAATCCACATTCATTTTCGTAGCAAAGTACTGCCAGAAGTCCAAATTAATGTGTACTGCTATTTCCATTGAAAGAAAACTCTCAACATAATGGTTTTATAAAAGCACTCTTCCCTACCTCAAATTTCAAGTATATGTCATGTGCTATTTTGAATGTTAGAAATAATGTGTATAATTCATATGCATATATTCATATGCAAAAGTGATGATGATGATGATGATGATGATAATAAAAAATAATGAAGTAAAATATAATTCACTTGTAAACATTTGCTTCAAAGCTGAAAACTAATTTGTTTTCATTCCAGTGCAAAGTTGGAGTAATTTTGAATTGTGAGATTTTCTCATGGGATAGACTTGCTCAGATTTGACCAGACATTCTAGGAATTTCAGAATCAGAGGAAAAAATTTTGAGATTACCATTTTTGGGGAAAATTATATAGCAACTTTTCAAACCTTGATTGTATTCCTAGAATAATAATTTAAAAAAAATCTCTTAATTTTCAAGGCTCTAAACAAGCAACAATTTTTACATCTGTAGCCAAATGTGGTTATTGATGGACATTTTCTGTTTTTTTCACCAAGTAATGAGGAGACCAGAACTAGTCAGTGTGATCTGTATCATTAAGAAAGGGTCAGTATTTATCGCAGTGTACTGCTGAGTGTCTCCTCCTCAACTTCCAGAGGTCTCAAGCTCATCTCCCATACTGTCAAATCAAACCCCACTGCTTGGTTATGTGCCAGATATTAGCAACTTAATTATGGAAACTAAACTTAGAACGTGCCTAGGGAAATATACATTATCAGGCCTTGACATATGTTCCACAGAAAACAATAAATAATGCCAAACACATGCTTTCTATTTGTCAGTAATAAAAGAAATGCTTGTTGTAATCCAGACATCAAGTGACAGTGCCAAAACCCCCTTCAGTAATATGTATACATTCTCCAAACACTTTAAGCTCCACTAGTAAACATGTCCAGTGTCACACCAGTGTGCAATTTACTAATTAGGTGATGCTTCAATATTCTTTCTATATAAATATTTCTTGTTTGGCTTCTTGTTTTCTTTAGCAAGAAAAGGGCTGGAGTTTAAAAATGCAATCAGTGTTTCCTTCAGCACTCTGTCAAAAATTAATAAGCCAATTTATTCTTTGGTAGAACTTCATTGACCATCCTGAATTTAAATTCAGGATGATGTTGACCCACCAAGGAGACTGGAAAATATTTACAGTAAAACTTAAGAAATGCACACAAAGCTGATTCACTTACATTGCTGCTCCCTGTTTTGGTCAATGATCTTTGAAAGGCTCCTCACAATTTGCAGAAAAAACCCCAGTGGTTAAACCATTTCCAAATGGACCTGAGCAAAACATTTTTTTCCATTCCATTGTATTTAGAAATCTTTTAATTAAACCAATAGTATTTTTAAAAAATCATATCCACAAGTACCAAAGGCCAGTGAAGAGTGTTCAGGTGTCATCAGAATATGCAGGGCCAGATTCCTTTCCTTTATGATAATCTGTATTAAAGGACTTAATTCTGTGGCAGGAGTCATGCCACTCTTACCTCAGTAACTCTGAAAACAGAAACCTCAAGAAATCTTGATCAGCAGCCATTGCCAGTGCCTTTCTACCCAGTTAATTCCTGATTCTCTTTTCTGGGAAGATTGTATCATTCTAAGTGACTAAATCAGTCATTGGGAAAGATAGGAATAAATACTTATTAAACACAGTTGTAGCAATCAACTGTAGGGCCCTCTTCTCATTACAATTACAGATGCATTAATTAGTAAAGGTGACACTTCCTTAATATTACATAATGACATTTCTTACCCTCTAGCTATGCACTATCCTGTGTAAGTATTATTGACCTTTCTGTGAAACCTGATATTGACTGCATGCCCAAAATGTAAACACAAGAAAAAATTTCCAGCTTAGCAGCACAAAATAAGGTGATGAACATAAGCCCAGTCTCTAGGACAGGAAGAAGAAAGGACAGATACCTTTCTGCCTGCATTTAATAAAATAGTTTAGGAATTAAAAGATATCATAATAGTCCCCTTTCTTTCTAAAGAAATAGTGGATGTCCTTTTTCCTGTGATGAGAGATACAACAGGGGCTGTTTTCTCCTGCAGTTCTGTAGACAGGTGCATAAGCTCTTCACCTATAAGAAACTAAGTGCATGCACACCAACATCATGAGAAATCAACCCAGTCTCTCTCTTGAATTTGCATCCTTTGAGTTGAGTGGATTATGATGGACTACTCTGTTATGCCAGCTTTCATAAAATGATGTTTCATGTAAGATGCTGTATATGTGGAAAAAGTAAATGAATCATGGCCATTCTCCCAACTAGCGTCAAACATGGCTGAAAGAACTTGTCTCAGGCTTCACCTGGAAAAGGTGAGGCTTCAAGCATGGTGTGAAACACAGTTTTGAACCATGAAGACCAATTTCTTACTAGCAAGACAATCCAACTTTAAACATATGGAATGGGAGCAGACCAGGTTTTCTCCTGGGTTTATTAGCCTATGTTTTATTCAAGAGTTGAAACTGCCACAAGGATAAAGATGCAAGGAAATTGATGAGCAGCATCAGAGCAGAAGAAAGGGGCAGTGAGTTGGGGGTGATTCGTGGAAAGCAGGGGAAAGAGAGGAAGAAAGTAGCAGAAATAGAATTTCCAGCAAAATATCTGGAAACCTTTTCTTTAGAGTAAATATGGTGCTTTTAATTTTTTGTATCTGATTAAAACCAATATGAGTACAGTTGACTTGTGGTTGTTAAAGATTATTTGGAAAACAACCAAAATTAGTATGACCTTTAATTAGGAGAACATATGAAAACATGAGGAAACATTAACAGGCGGCAGAAAAGCCTAAACTGAAAATGCTTAACCCAGGACCAAAATGAGAGATGGCTTCCACCTTGGGAACCAAAGTTTTATTGAACTTGGAATTCCTTGAAAGCCTTGCAGAAAATGAAGTATTTATCATTAAATGCAGTGACTACAGCTGGAAATAAATTCTGGAAACAGTTAATATGTTCAATTCCCATTGACATAAATGAAAATTTAAATCAGGTTCTAACTAATCTATTTCATTTAGATCCATTCTTCAACTGAGTTACAGTTGCTTCAAAGTCCAGAATGTGCCAAAAATCAACTTTTCAATGCTGACTCTGTACAATAACTGCATTTTGTTGAACTTTATCATTTACATACATACATCTGTTCATACACTATGTATCTAGAAAAACCCACATGCATAGGATATCTTATGAGCAGTTCTACAAAATGAGAGATACATGATGTTCAGTCTGTCATGCTTTTCTCTCACATCAATGCAGTACAATTTTTGGAAAAATCATGTTGTTCTGGGGTATGTATATGTATATATACTAGCAAGATATCTTTCTGCCTGCATTTAATATGCTGCTGATCTGCCAGATTTGATAGAACCACAAATGCCATTTTCAGAATAGGTAACAAACATCCTTTCTCTGATAGTCAAAAAACAAATGCATGTTACTGGCTACCTGTGTCTTTTTAGTGCTCTTTACATAAACAAATTGGTTTTGGTACACAAAACCAGCTAAAAATGCTGATACATGTCTGCATGGATAGCCTTTTATAATTACGTGCATGCTTTTAAGACAACTTCCTAACAGGGATCTGCAATTAGAGCTGGCAGTAGTTTTGAAAAAGTGACGTCACATTTCTATTCTGAGAATTTTTTCCATTTGGCATTGTAATGTCTCTCAACTCCAATATAATATTTTTTTTATATTTCTATGCTCATATTGTATTAGAACAGGGGGTCCAGATTCTATGAACTTTACTTACACGTAGAGGTTCAGTGAGAAACTTAAGCTTACTTATGTGAGAAAAAGGGCTGCAAAATCCATTCAGGGCCTGTCTGCACTGCTTAAGTTCAGAGTGCTCATAATTCACATCAAATGATTTCAACTAATTTAACAACAAAAGAAATCTGTGTTTAGTATAAGCTCTTCTGAAGGTTGTAACTCAAAATTTATATCCTAGTTTAATGTCCAAGCTTATGTAATTAGTTATCATTATTATTTTAAATATTCAATATAACAAATATAAGACCATATGCTGTTATTATTTAAATTGAAGTGTTTTTCTCTCTCTTTCTGTCTTTATGCTAATTATGCTTAAAGACAGCCTAACCTCAATATGGTCACTGTTATTGTTGCTAAACAGATACCTTAGTTACAGATGAAGAAAGATCATTTAAGGTTATCCAGGTAGGATCACCATAGCATATCCTGAACTATGACAATATTAGCCTGGAACATTTCCTCCTTGTCTATCAAAGTAATACAGGATATAAAGAGTGTGGTTTTCCTATACTCACAGCTCTCAGCATGATCATTATTACAGATTTCTTGGCAAAAATTTGAATATGAATATGAATATGAGTATGTTTTAATAAGTACTATTTCACTCGCTATACATTGCAGCCATCTAAAACAGACTTTGAGCAGTACTTGGACATATTGTAAATATTTATTATGGTTTCTACTGCCTGAGACAATCTTTATGAATTATCATCTTCCTTATGGAGGATATAAACTTTTCTGTTTTTAAGAGTTCATAGCAAATCTACTATTGCTCTGTTTATTCTTTCACTTTTAATGAGTTTTATAGTTCCAAAATAGAGTCTGCTACTACTGACTGCAAAAATTATCTTTGAGAGCAGAAACAAGTGGATAAGTCTTTCTGATAGCTCATTATAACATCTTTAGGCAGAAAAAACCCCAACAAAACTCTCTTATTTCACATTTATACAACAACTGGTATCGTAGATCCTTCACTGAACATAGAGAAGAAAAATATTGTCAATTTTGCAGCCTGACTGCTCCCCTTATTTTTCTTGCTCTGAGTTAGATAGTCACTTGGGTTTTTTTGTTCTATCGGCACTGAAACTAGGATTGTGATTCAATTAGCAAAGCATGCATCTATTGTCAGTCTATTTTTGCATTTCAAAACATCCAGACTAGTCTTCAAATGCTCCTTTTAAATATCTTGGTCTCTCATTGGCCATGTGTCACATTTGCCTGCCCGTACGGGTATCTTCTTTTTGGAAAGAAAGAAACCAGTACAACTGTTTCATCCTTTATGTGCTGCAAAGATGGTAAACTGGCCTGTGGACTTTCACCACAATATGTGGGAAAGGGATGTTTCCTTACTTGTTTATTTAAACCATTACCTTTACTTCTGCTCTTGTTTTGTACTTCCTATGAAAAGAAGGATAATAATTTCCAGGAGCCTCCACACCTGTATATTGTTAGGATTGGAACAAGTTATGTCTTTTATAAGCTAAGAAGTAGTCAGAAAATTATTTCTGATTTGAGTACTATATAACACTGTAAAATTGCGAAGACTTACAAAATCCTAGAACAGCTATACAAAGAATTTATTCAGCCATCCGACTAAACGCCAGTAAAATTTTTTTCTTCTTTCATAACCTGTGAAGTGTGGATGGTCTAATCTTTTAAGATCTGTGTGCAGTCCCTCTTGTTGGGAGGAAAAGGCAAGGTTGCAGAGTATCAACTGAATACAAAATTTATCTCTGTCATCTACACATTTACTTCTATTTATTTACTGCTATATTTATGATTTACCAAAGAAGGAACAATAGCATTTTTTCACCTATCACTTTCTTTTTATCATGGCATTTCTTCATGGCAATACTTAAATAATTGCAGCATACTACTTAATTCTTAGAATATACCCTGTACCTAAGACATAGAATATGTATTTGGCTGCACATAGACTGGTTTTTTTTTTTCAGTCCAAAAAATCTTGGTTTTGTTGTTGTAGTTGGTGTCCACTTACTACTATTTCCAACTCTAATACTCAGTTCAACAGTGCTAGTCATGTTCCTGTTTGTTTGCAGTGTGGACTATTCAAGGATCCATAGATCTCCAAGCTGGCTTTATATGGGACTTACCCAAACTGAAAGTTCTGTCAACACATAATTGAGCATAAATCCACATTTTAGAAAAGCAGAGCTTATTATTTGGGGTTCAGAGATATGCTAGCACAGCTATATGACACAGAAGATCAAATCAGCATCTCCAAACAATTCTTCATTGCAGAGATCTTAGATCAGGTCAGAGGTAGTTTTGGAGTCTTTCATTGCATAATTTAGGGGAAGCCCACACAATTTAGGAAAACACCATGCCTATGCAACCTCAGCCTTTCCACAAGTACTAAACAGAGAACCTCCTGTAAGTCTTTTAGAATGACCTATTAGACTGAAGTGTCTTGATCTTGCCCAAATTGTTCTCCAGATACCTTGACTCTCAGAGAGACATCTTGTCTAAATCTAGACCTATATACACAGTTGTACAATATTTCCAGAGAACAATAAGTGTCAGGTTTGTAGGTTCTTTTTTAAATGGATAACTTGTTGACTGTAATTAGAGAATATCTAATTCTAAGAATATACTGTTTTACAAAAGCGACTTTTGGACTACCACCTTCTTGTCGGTCTTCCTACAAAACAGGCAACAAAAAGATTTCTTTTTGTTTTGTATATGAAAGTTCCTTGCTGAATTGTTAATATTTCACCCCACATATATCTCATTCTCTTTTTAACATTCTTCTGAATCACATTTATCACTTCTGGATTTAAATGTTGTTAATACAACTTCAGTCTGGGAAGGTATAAAAAAGATTTGAAAAAACTTTTTTAAGGTCAAGAATGCAAGATTTCTGTCAAGTGATTTAGAGTAGACATTTTCCTGCTTGTTTAGTCCATCTTTTTTATTAAAAAATTCATATATTGATTAAACATCAAATATCAATGAATTGTTTAATGATGTGGGATGACTTCTGAGTCACTACTAGAACTCCCCATGATTCATTTCACTACTAGAACTCCCCATGATTCATTTACTAAAACTTGAAGAAAGCTATTAATGGCACAAAGAATAGCTGCAAAGTACTATTCTTCACAGTTACTACACCAGCTCAGTAAAATTCTATGAGCTGAATTTAGAAGATGAGATGTTTTTGTTGGTAGATCAGCAATGACCAACTAATACAGCTCATGGGAAAGTTTGAGCATGTTGATCACTCACACAGGAGAAAGCAACTGCAAAAATTTCTTCACAAAGAGCAGTGACATAACTAGGAAGTGGGAAAGCCAGCACAAGACTGCAAAGCTTTTATAAAGCTGATCAGAGGATCAGAAATAACTAGAAATAAAATTTAGATGGATAAAGATGGGGAGACAGAAAATTAAAGATCCCTAACTTTCCTTATGTCAGTAAGCCCAGAGTTAAGAAAGTGGGATAGAAGTTTCATGTTCCAAAAATACATTTGGATTTTTTGCGACTTAGGTCATTAATCTTGGCTAATGGAATCTTACTGCTGAAAAAAACAAAAGGTTTTTGTCTCTGTGTGTGTTTGTGTGTGTGTGTGTAACTACTACTGTGATTTAAAGTGAGAGAGAACAGAATTCCCATGAAGAAACAGAGATATAAATTAGGCTCTGCTGACCTATACCCTTGCCATTCTCTAACATTTTACTCAGAAAAGTGGTAAGAATCTGAAATGTTATAAATCCCCATGATAGAGATATATTTCCCAGATCCTTTTCACTTTCTTTTCACATCTAAATTAATTTTTTAGTAAACAGAAATTCCTTATCCTGGGTAGCTGTCTTTACTGCTGATATGACTAATCAGTGCTAAGTGATCAATGAATGGCTTTGGTCTTGAGTAAGATTCCCTCACATGGAAAAAATAATTCATGTAGAATTGCAGAGATTATGAGCTGTTATTACCAGTCTCATACTCATATGCCAGTTAGATGTTCTTTTAATTTAGCTATAAAAAACTGTGAAGGAATGTTCCCTTTCTGCAAGCAATGCCTATCCAGCAGAGAAATGCATTCACACTTCTTTTTCAGAACTCTTTCAGTGGTTGCATTTGAACAGGTTGTATCATTTAGGTGCCAGTCAGGGAAGGTGATGATATTGTGTCCTCTTGCACCAAGGTGGAAGCTTGTATGCAGCCCTATTGTATCTGTTGGACAGGCATTGTTCTATTCTTTTAGCTAATGTTGAAATCCATCACTTTCATTTAACATCATCTCTACTGCTGCTTTTTTAAGGAACAAATGAGCTTCATGTGTTGGCAGAGATAACTGTTAAAAAAATGAGATCCACGAAAAGAGAAGCAGAGTGAACAGTGAGAATGCAAGAGAGATATTTTACAAGTTGAGGGCTTTTTCTTTTTCTGTAATATTTTGGCTGTACTTTGGAGATTTTTTATAGATTGTCCCACATGTAGAGATTGTCCCACATTTGGGGCACAAGCATTGCTCATGCATCTCATGACACATCCAGAGACATTCTGAATTAGCAAGTGAATCTTAGAACATTTTGAAATATCTTTTAAACATGAATTGTCAGTTTTAATACATGTAGATGAGGTCTTTCATGGTTATCTTTTCAGCTACATATCCATGTAAGAAAGACAAAGTCTAATGATGTAAGAATTATCTGCCTGCAAAAGTCAAATCACAAAAGATGAGCTGTGAATAGGAACCATGATTGTTTCAAAAATCTTGGTGTTGTATTATGGATGAAGTTCATGTTTTTCCAGTTTAATATATTCCATTTTAAAAGTAACTTAAACAAATGGGAGAAAAATCTCCCTTCTCTTTTAGAGGAAAACAATCTTTGTAAGACACTAATCACCATTGCTATACTGACCTAACTACATCCTTCTGCTATAACTGAAGAAAATTCCTATGTGAGAAATCCCTACACTGTTTTGTTTATGGAGTTGGAAAGAAAATAAACTAATATATCTATTCTTAAATACCTAAGATGTCTTCAGAAGTCATAACAGCAGTGGCCTTCATAAGCATCTAATTAAAAAGAGAACAAAAGAAAGAAATGTCTTGCAGGATTTTTGCTTCCCTTTACTCTTGTCCAAATTCCTGATTTACCTGGGCTACATTTTATTGATGACATTTTGCAATCTCAAGGGTCTTTTAATCAACTTTACTTTTCAGACCTTTAGAGGGCTTAGGTTTCTCTTGTTGCTCTTATCATTCTAGTTTCAGAGGATCCACCTTAATGTTTTCTATCTGGTAGCTGTCACTGATGATTGTGTCTTGGTGCTTTCTGTATCTTCCTGAGGACTGTATCTATCCCCATGTATGGCTCTACATCCTAATCTCCAGTTCCCTTTTGTAATGACTTTAGATCAGGGTTTGCACTGTATGAAACAGGCTTCTCATTACAGCTATGTGACTGGAAAGTGAATCCCTCCTGCCATTGTTTTTTGGAGAATGTGACTGCAAACTAATCAGAATACGGTTTTCGTGGCAAGTCAATCAAACCGCGGCATATTACCCCTCGTAAGCTCTGTAATTCTTGAGTAAATTCTCAACTTCATTTGGTGCAAAATCTTATAGAATCTTCAGTGCAGCTAGGATTTGTACTGATCTTGGTAAAAGACTAAATATGACAGTGTCTCAAATGTATAAGATCTGAAACACCTTTCATGAACCACAAAAGAATTTGCTAATAAATTCACATTAACTATAATATTTCACAGTGACAATAACACATATTTGCAGTTTCTGGCCTCTCTTGCTATTTAAATACAAGTATTTTAATATGTAATTTGTAGCATTTTATCAACAGTTCTACAAAATCAATGTAGCATATCATAATTTCACTTCCAGTGCTGTTTTCCACACATATTGTAGCTATGTCAATTGATGTCAATGGGATTGGAGTGCAACCAACCAGGTAAAACACTTCGTCTCAAAATATACAAGAGTATAATTTAGTTTTCACTGCTTCAATTGCTCTGTGGTATTTTTATTTTCCCTCATTTTATTACCTCCCCAGACCTTCTGTATTGAATGCAGAAAAGAAGTTACTTGCAGACTAATGAATAAGCCATGCCAAGTATAAACTTACAGAAGAGTTACTCATTTAACTGGTTCAAACTCATCAGGAAACCATGGCTGTGTTCCTATTAGCAGTAAGTTGTTCATACTTTAATAAACTACTCATCAGTGTTGATCTGAAACACAACTTTCCATTCTTATTCTGTTATGCTCTGAGCAATGCTTAGAACATAATTGCAGCCTCCCAATCACGGAGTTGTTTTAATGTGCAACAGACAATCAGGATCACCAAATCTAGAGACAATGGGATGCAATGGAACCCGACTCTGAACTCAAATAATGAAACTCTGTCTATGCTTACACATGCCAATTAGAAGTTGTTAAATAGTGCAGGTCACAGCTCTTATTATAATGGGTTTTCAGTACACAGGAAGCCATTTGGGGAGACAAGGGATGATTTTTGGTAGTTGGAGATTTTGCTTTATTTTTTCAATATTAAGACAAATAGCTTAACACAGGTAGTTAAAAAAACTTTTTCCTGTGTTGATATTAGCTTTTTTTTGTATGTTTTCACAGATGTTGAAAAAGAGCTCTATTAATAACACCCTTTTTGCCTGGGACTTCATTCTTTTTCATCATCTCAAACCAAAAGGGGTCTCTTAGCAGCCATAAACCTGAATGCAGCTCTTGACTTTGAAAACCACTTTTAAGGCATTGCTGTTGTAGAGAATTAAAGGCTAATCAGCTTTTCGTAGGCCAGCATGTTTATCTGTGCTTTTCAGCAACTCAGAACTCCATATGGTTTTCCTTCACAATATTTTATAGAGCTGTTTTTGAACTCCTCATTTTGAGATTAAAATCAAAGTTTAGCCAAACTATGCTAAATAGGGTTTTTTTTGCCAGCTGTGCTGTGGCTAAATGCTCTATAGGACTGGTATCTGCTCCTTTCATTTGCACTTAGTACTTCTATGTACTAAACATGCAGAAAATGACCTCATCAAAAGAGGTCTGACATTCCCACAAGGCTTTTGAAGACTTTCAAAACATATCCATGTGTTTTCCTGATACATATTTTGCGCCAGAAAGGGTGTAATGAGTCATCACCTCTGTAATATTTAATACCTCAATTAATGTAAAGCCTCTTTCAACCTTTTTGCTGCTAGTAAACCTGTTACACTTTTAAATATAATATTTATCTGATCAGCATTGCCAAAATATGCTACTTAGTCAGCAATGTGAGTGTTTTTCTTCCAACTGGTCACCCTAAAAACCTTTACAGTTTTAGTGACTGGCTGTTGAAAAGTTCTATGCATAAGTTTCTTGACCTTAGCATGGAGTAGCTACAACAGTAATAATTAATATGCATTAATTAAATACAGTAATTCAAAATGCAAAAGTTTCTTATGGGTACTGATAATGACTTGAAATTAGTGGGAGATCTTCTCCTGACTTCAGTGAGCATTTGGTCAGGCCAAAGGGAAAAGGCATTTGCTTCTTGCATCTGAGGCTGTCATTATGGATCCCCAAACATGTGACAGCAGCTGTGGCCTCCCAGCCTTAAGGGGAACGCAGGATTCGTAGATGCTTGTGGTCGGAAAGAATGACAAAAGTCAGACAGACTACAAGGGCTTACAAAGTTTTATTAGCAAATGTCGCACTTGACATGGAAATTGGTGTGTTAGCCCCTGACCTCCTAGGATAAGCATGCGGCAGTGGGTTTTGGATAAAGGGGTAAAAGGAACAGGAAGAGAGAAAGAGAGAGGTGGATGAGAGAGAGATAGACAGAGACAGAGAGATTGTGAAAGGATGGAAGAAAGGGAGAGATCAGCAGTCCTGGCTCCAGTGTCAGTCCAGCTGGGTGTTCACGGTCCTCTGGCACTCACATACCTGGGCTTTGTGGGTTACCTTTTCATAGATAAGTTTTCCCTAACCTGGACATAAGTCTCTTGCCTTTTTTTCAGGACACTTTGGTAGTCTTGATCCCCACCTACCCTCCTGCACTGTTGTCTTTATCTCTAGGAACTGGAACAAGGATATTTGTCCCAGAAAAGTGATGGCTTCCCTCTTCAGCCACATCCTCTTCTTTGTCACAGTGTGTTATTACCACTGATCCTTGTTGGTACAGTTATTGCCTCATTGCTAATATCAGTGGTAAAAAACAGCTTATCAGCATTTGAGATATACACATACATAAATTTGTAATCCACCTGTTTAAAACATCTGTCTGAAATCTAATTTCCACACCCTGATGGAGGTGATGTCTTGAGTAATCATTTGTTTGTTCACTATGGGCTGGTTAGTGACAAACCCCTCTATATTAAAGGACTTACCTATCAGATCTCATTGTGCAATAAACTAGATTTCAACTGTTCAAATGCTTTCCTACATGCACTAAAAGAGAAATTGAAATAATTCCTTGCTGTATAATGTTCACAATTCATGGAGTGCCATGGCAATATGACTATATAATTACTGATGTGGTATAACTTCATGCATAAAAGTCTCTTTCAATTTTTCACTGCCTGTTTACTCAGATGCTCAGAATCATCCATGACTTGAACTTGGGGATTTTGTAAGACAAATATCTGGGATAAGAAGATATATATAAACATTTCAGGTAACAAAATAGCATCATCTACCATGCAAATCTTCTGTTCTTAAATAATTGCCCCTTCATTTCTTAGGCAAAAATCATAATGATTTCATAATCTGTTTAATGAACTTGAGATTTGGGTGCATCTGGAAGTAAACAAAATATTACAGTGGTAGTTTCACTGACTCTTCTAGCAGGAACAGGAATACAAAAAAGGGAAGTAATATATATGAGAGAAATACTGGTTACCACTTTTTCTATTGGACAAGCTCTTATCTTAAGGACTTGGCATTTCAGCTTTTCACATTTCATTTCTATTATTATTGAGTACATTTATACACTGAGTAATATCTATTTCCCACATTGCATCAATAATCTCCATGAGTACTGCCTTGCTTTCTGTATCATAGTGGTGATCAGTACGGCTGTTATTTTGCTTATGCTGAAACAAAATCTGCAGCATTTAGCACATTTTTGCTTTGTCTAAAGTAGATCTCCAACATTAACTAAAGTAATTTTTCTGTCAGGTTTTGAAATGCTTCTGTTCATAAAGCTTCTGAAACTGCTGAGGTGTTGCCTGCCTGTCAGAAAAGCACTTATTCATTCAGTTGCAGATTGATTTGATAAAACCTCTACTTTCTAGTATTCCATTATTAGTATTCCAACGTTATTATACTGCTAGTCAAACTTCAAGACCACAGCTTGGGAAATAGGTTTTGAACATTATCTACCCCTGCATTGAGCTAATGAAATTCAGGACGAGCCTTTCTCTTAATTTCTATAAGATTTTCTCTGGTATTTTCATGAGATCCATAGTAATCTAGGCAAGCATAATAGACAGCTGTGATTATGAAGCTTTGTCCTTTTTCTTGACCTGTGCTATGTGTGCCATAGCAATGTGCCTGTAGTTATGAATGCTCTGAAATCACAGCAACAAGGGAAAACTGAACAGAAACAACTTTCTAGTGCCAGGATAAGCGTTATTATCAGGTGAGGAGAGCAAGAGTTTTACCTTCTATTGAAGCCCTAACCTACACTGTCCTACCACAGATCCATACAATATTTTCTCCTCAGATGCAGAAAACTCAGATATTGTCAGTTGATTGCTGCTAAAACCATGCATGACATGCTAGACACTGTGGGTAATGAATTGCCCTGGAGGGTGTTGACAGAGTAATCGGTATTTGCATTCCCAGTATCTGAACAGCAACACTGTTCTGTATTATGCCAGTTTTCCTGTATTACGCGGGTGGCAAGTCAATGGAAAAATCAATGCAAATTTGACTGTTTGACTGTCTGTCAACAATGTGAATTTTTTCTCCTTTTTCCCCCTCTGCTTTGTGTACACACATTTAAAATCTAGGGCAATGATAAGTTTAGTAATTGTTTGGGCTGTGTAATATTTTATAGACAATTTTGAGGACCTACAAGGAAAAGTAAAGTTCTGAGGTCCATTCTCCCCTAGAAATTATCATGGTAAAGTGTTCTGGTTTTAAGTTTTGCATTCTGTATTACATTCAGCCACACTGGAAAGCAAATAGTCCTTTTTAAAGACAGGTCCACAGTCCTGTAAAAGTTACCTTCTCTCTATTTCATCCACTGTGCACAGAAAGCCACCTTCATTACCTGAACTCTGAACTGCTTCAGGGAAAAGAATGTACTCTATAGGTAAGGATAAAAGAAAAAAAAATCTGCTCAGCCAGTTAATTAGTATTAGAAATAGATAAATACAGGCTGTTAAGATATTCTGAGAAACTATCATATGGTGGAGAAAAGCCAGTGGTTGTTTTTCATTTTTTAATTCTTAAAATATGTTACAGACAGAATAGCTAATGAGAAGGAGAAAAATAAAGAAATATGTTAGCAGAGATGAGCAGTGGTAGAGAAACTAAATATTTCTATCATCAGTTGTAGGTGACCCTTTCAAAACAACACACTCCAGCATCAGGGGGCCTTGCACATGTTCCAGCAAAGTCACTTAATTAAAAAAGTAAACTTATAATTTTGGCAGGGTACTCAATGATTCTGCTTCCAAATCAGAATGACTAATTCCTGATAGCATGTCCTCAGCCAGGGCACACGTGCTGGCTATGGTCGGCACATCTGCCCAGCTTCCATGAAGGTTATGTAGGATTGCCATGGGGAGTCCAGAAAACAAGGGACATTTTTGGTCATGAAGCCGTCAAGTCATCATATGGTCCAGCTGACTTCAAATCCATTTCTCAGCTTCTCTTTTAGGAGATGTGTCTTGTGTGCTTGACCACAAACATGAGGGATGAGGGCAAGAGAGGCCAGCAAACAGCATGAGCATGCAGGAGGTAACAAGTGACTAAAAGAGGTTAAAGAATGCAATTTGGACCAGTCTGGTTTTGACAAAATGTCAAAAACAGGAGGCAGGTCACGTAAAAATTTCTACTGCCCTATAGAAAGCCGAAACAGAGGCTTGTCTTTGTGCCCCACAACACAGCAGCACAACATACAGAAGGAAGGCTCCAGGGACTGATAGGAATTTACACCTGTTGGGCATTTGGCTTGACATTAGACAAAAGTTATATTCTATGACCCAGCTTCCAATTGCCCCATCAAGACACCAGTAGACAGTATTGTCTGAGTTCTGTTTTTTGCAAATTAAAAATCTTCACTGCATGCAGAACAGATCTTTCTCAGCTGTCCTTTCCTTTCCAAGCCCCACCCTTCTCTTAGTTTCAGCTTGCTTTAAGGGTCAGTGTAAACAGACATTTAAACCAGTAACAGGTGTTCCCAGAGAGGCATGTTTTTGTTTCATTCCAGGAGGATGAGGTTTGTGACCGTCTGCATTTCCTTCCCTTATATGAGCAGGACCTTCCAGGCAGAAAAGTTGTACTGAGCCAGTGTCAGCCAGCAAAAGCAAAATTCACTAAGGGGATTCACTGAATCACCCCCAAGGTCTTTGCAGAGAATAATGCTGAGACAGGTCATGAAAAATATTGGCCTGACATCTGCACCATCCCACATGACCAGTGCATGCTATGTGTTCTATAGGCAAATTCATATATAAAGAGGAACAGGTTAATATTCCCCTAAACCTCCCCTCTCCTGCAGTATTCAACAGCAATTGCTCTTCCATCCCTCTCTTGCCTGTCTGTACAGGACCAACACCAAGACTATAACAGGCAGCTGATATCCATGAGAGCAGTTATCCCTTTTTTGTGCCCGAAAAACTCAAGTTTTTTATAAAAAACAGGAAGGAGGGATGGGAGAACAGCTAAGAAAAATATCGTGACCAAATACAGGTTGGGTAAAATCAGGGTGAAAAAGAAGTGGTTGTCATTAAACTATCGATTCTCATGAGATTTTAACATTTCCTTGAGTGTATCATGAGGAATTCCACCTTTGATCTAAGAGTAACTGTTGATCTGCAAATCCACATGCTTCACAGGAAAAAAAAAAAAACAGTAAAACCCCCATATATTTTGAGACATTTCCACCTTCAGCAAACTCCTCTGTCTCCCCAATGTTTTATACAAAAAGTCTTAATGACATCTTCCTCCCATCATCTTCCTCAAATAGACCTAATCCTTACCCTGGACCCCTTGGCCATATTCCACTATCACCACTGACCCCAGTGAACTTTATTTAAGTCAACAGTCTTGTTGCTGAAAGCACGTCTGTGCAATCGACATTATTCTTGAACTTTCCACTTTCCCTCCTCACTCTAAAGATATTTTAATAGCACAATAGCTATGCTCCTTTGCAGGAAAACCAGGCTGTCTCCTCGGTCAGTCCAGATACTTTTGGGAGTTCCTCTCAGAGATCTTCTGCAGATGTGAGCTCAGCTACTAAGAATGGCTGGGCACAGCCCCAAGTTTTCAGCTCAGCATATGACCCTTCCCAGAGAGAAGACCTCCAGCCTGTGTCCCAGGCCACATATCTCCCGCTAGCACAAACCAGCACAAATATGCTCTGCCAAGAGCAAATCCTCTGGGACTGATTCACATCCGCTGCTGGGGTACAAGACTACCTTGTGTGAACCTTGGCTACCAGCCTTTGAAAATTGACTTGATATCTAGCTTTTACCTAAAAGTCTGATCTAACTTCTTGCTAAACATTTAATGATCCAAACAGCTTGAAATAGACCCCAGTCCAAATGGCTTACCAAGTAAGAGAAAAAAAAAAAAAAAAAGAGAAAAAAATGGAGAAGAAAAAAGAAATTTTGTATGTCCTATGAATGATTTTTGTTGAAGCTGGTTTCTTACCCTTGTACAGCAGGGAAAAAACAAATCTATTATGTCAGAGAAAAGAGAAGCTGGTTCTCTGCTTTGATTCAGGCCTGATCCAAATGAGTCTAGAAGTTTCCAGGAAAGCTCTTGCTGGCACTGATCTCATGTCTTCAGGTTTTAGTGTATAGGGCTCAAAAAATCTTCCCCTTGTGGGGAAAGATCATGTTCTTGGGAGAATTACAATAATTCTTGTAATGAAAACAAAGAATGTATTTTTGTTTATTTTTCCTAATGGCCCTGATCCAGCCAGGTTTTGCGTGCTACTAACAGATGTTTCTCGTGAGTGACCCAACATCTGGCACAAAGGTCTTCTGTTGTAATTGTTATAATGAAAACACAAAAGACTGTAGCATTACACACCAAGAGCTGCATTTTTTTAATGGGTCTCCTACTTTGAAGTCATGAATGTGTACTCTGGATTTGGTCCAAAGCCTTTGGAAGTCAACAGAAACTTTCATCGATTTCAATGGGTTTGAGTCTGTCCTTTTATGAACCACTGCATCTAAATGTAAAAAGACAAAAAGAAAGCTGCTGAATTCTTTTTTTTTTTGTTGTTTGTTTAGTTTTTTTTTTACAAAACCAGTGATTTTTAATTTATTTTTGTAAGAAATCACTTTGTCCATTTTGATTTGGAACTTCTGTTCACCACTCTTGCTGCTTCAAAATCTTGCTAGAAAATAACACAAATCACATTAGATATGCTCGTTAGACAGGCAATGAAGAATTTATGTGAGCAAAAGCATTACAAAATCAAGACAAATTGCAATCTATTTAAAACGGTTTAGAATCAGAAAATAATCTTTGTTGTAGTGTTGGAAAAATTTGTCTACTCTAGCAACAATATCCTTCTGCTTAAAAATATGGATCTTCTTATGAAGATGAAGGTCTAGTGTCAGTTGTCCATGAATTTCAGAGGCAGGATGCCTCAGAATTTTGGGATAATATTCAATTATTCTGTCTTCTTTCTTTCTTTTTTTTTTTTTTTTTAAGTCAAATATACTATTTTCTTGTGCACTGGAGAGACTCCTATTCTGACTTTCCAGAATTTATAGATTAATTTATGAATAATCATATAATCTTGTTAATCTTACTTGATACCATTTATTTTTAAAAAGAAGAAAAGGAGGATGGAAAAGAGAAGGAAGGGAGGAAGGGAGGAAGGGAGGAAGGGAGGAAGGGAGGAAGGGAGGAAGGGAGGAAGGAAGGAAGGAAGGAAGGAAGGAAGGAAGGAAGGAAGGAAGGAAGGAAGGAAGGAAGGAAGGAAGGAAGGAAGGAAGGAAGGAAGAAAGAAAGAAAGAAAGAAAGAAAGAAAGAAAGAAAGAAAGAAAGAAAGAAAGAAAGAAAGAAAGAAAGAAAGAAAGAAAGAAAGAAAGAAAGAAAGAAAGAAAGAAAGAAAGAAAGAAAGAAAAGAAGCAGAAAAGAGATCTATAAAAGGTAGTTTGACTGACAGCCAGGCCATGATTCACTTTACAAGCACTACAGCACAAAATCTTCATTAATATTAACAAGCATTTTATTTCTAAGTAAATTAACTCTAAGTTCCCATCAAAAGCTGGTAATAAAGCATATTTTTTTTCCTTCTTTGCCTTTCAGAAGCTTTCATGAAAAGTCTCATATGCACAAATAGTACATTTCCTTACCTAATATAAACACAAAAGACTTTTTGCTTTGGAAACAAATGTAGGGGAACAGCTGTGCTGATGAGCTACTCAGAGCCCCTATTGAATCTGCAGCTGTTTCTCTCTGTCCTTAGAAATCTTCTGGCTTGATTGACAGATGGAGAGATAACCACATGAAGAGGAGACAAGATACCAGTCACTGGCTTAAATCAGAGTTGCCTTAAATCTATGAAAATTGCAGTTATTATTTTGAGCTGCTGATGTGGCAGCCATTTAGTCACAAACTGAAACTTCTTCTCAGTAGGTACAAATTCCTTTTCCAGGATTTTTAGCCACTTCAAATTTACCCAGGTTCAAACCAGTAGGTTTGCACTGGTGGCTTATCAAACTTAGCAGATGAGTTTAAAGCAAGAAAGAGTTTTCATTGAGACCAATAATTTTTTCAGAAATGAGCTACAACAATTAGAAACTTTTCCCAAGCTCTTTTGCTTTCTTTGTGGGACTGCTTGATCTTGTGGTTTCATTAGAAACTTTAGCCATGCAGGCAGGTGTGTATAAATCACATGTACTGATTGCTGCCAAAACAGTGATTTTGACCTGTTCCAATCTGAAACATGCATTGCAGATGTTGATTAGGATAACTACATGTCTCACTGATGTACTCTGTAATAACTGGGGAGATGCAAGGCTCATCAATCTTCAAGGTAGTGGCTAAATCTAGATCCCCTTCTCCTATTACTTCAGTAAACCATGTACAGGAAACAGATGTTGTTTGTCATAGAAAATAGTTTTCAAACTTTCAGGTCATAGAGTTTGGATCCTAAGTAACATTTATGTCTTTACACAGAACATATAGACAAGTTTTTGTCTGGCCTTTAAGATGCTTAGCATTTATCAAGTACAAAATGGACTAGACTTTTTCTCCCAATATTTAGTGTTCTAAATGCCATAGTTAGTGCCAAAATAATTTAATGAATTGCTCTCTTAAGATATGGCTTCTTTTCTAGAAAAGCAAAAGGGCATTTATTTTTTTTTGCTGTAGAAGTTATTGTCCTATTACTCCACCCTGAAATTTGGTATGATTATTATTACACAAATTGGCAAGTACACAGGAAGTACAGTGGGTGCTTGAAGACTTGGAGGCTGCAATCTGAACTGGGAAGTGAACTGGGAAACAAATGCTTTTGCATTTTGTCAAGAAAGGCATGAAAAAAGGTAAGAAAAAAGGCAAGAAAGAGCTGATGGATCTGGAGAAATCCCTGCCTCCCAATCAGAGCAAGCTTTCTCTCTCTCCTCTATTTTCTATGGGATGGTTACCTGGGAGTGCTGTCTGGCTGGGATCCATCGCATGCTTCCACCAGATTTCTGATTCAGGGCATACTGCAGTGCACACCTGCAGTTAAGTTTCGATGCACTCAAAATTAATGTTTTGGCCACATTTGAGCTCTGCAGTGATAGGTACCTGCCTGGCCACCCAGGCAGAGATCCTGTCACCAGTGGCTTACCACAGTGCTGGCACATGAACATTCCAGCCCTTCCTAAGGGATGCCAATCTGGTCTGTCTCTGACACCTGTTTCAATTTCTTTGCCCTACATTTAAGAGAATAATACAATATTTCTTCACTCCAGCAAGACCAAAAGCTCACTCCATTTATTTATTTTTTTCTCCTGATTCACCTAACCTTGATTAGGTTTTGTTGTTTGAGTGTTAAAGAAGGTATTTTTTTATTTCCTTAAGGGAGGGAAAGCTGCCAATGAACATTAAACAAGCTGTGGTCCAGTTCTTGCACAAGAAGCCATGATTTGATGCTAACTTTGACCAGTCAGGCCTGGCCTTAGAAGTTCAGTGCTTTAGGCAAGATAGATTTGTTGAGTTTTTTCAAGTTTTATTGTCATATGCCCAGTCAATATATTTTAAAAACTGATTGATAAATACAAATACACACGTGTGCATGTATTGGTATGTGATTGTTTACAAGTGTTATGCACGTATGTGCAAACACATAATGTGACATATTCAATTGTCTGAGACAGCTACACTATAACACTATGTATGAGGTACATGCTTTTACCCATGCTGGATTGAGTTAGTGTTTGCTCCATCTTCCTGGATCCCTTTGAACAGCTCTTGAAAATTATATACACATATGAGTGACCTCAGACAGCTGCCCTGTTTTTATTTTCTATATGACCATAAAATATTTTTGTCTTTCTTCCCCAGGGACAGAACACTGTCTGAAAAACTGGGTCCAATATGCAGCTACACATCACTAGTTATACTCCATTAGTTAAAAAAAAGCAACTCTATTATTTTCCAGCCCTGAAGAATCAGAAGGATCAAGTTGGTCCTTCTAGAAAGGCTATGTTCCCAGTTTCACAAGGGCCAGAAGACCAGATTTTCCAAGCACACCAGTGAGTTAAGTAACTATAATTTTGTCTGTGTGTATATATACCTACAGTTATGTAACTTCATAGCCCAATTCATCATGCCTGACTACATGTAGTAAAGGGCATGCTGGCAATAGGATTTCTGGATTACTTTCTTGGTTTACAGCAAACTGCATTTTTATTGAGTATTAAACAAGACAGTCTTCATATGGTCTGAATGTTTCCAAACTCTGTTTATTCTGAAAATAAAAAACCCAACATTATGCTCTAGACCAAACTCTCTGTGATCAAATTTTTCAGGTTTCAAAACTTTCTAAAAGCCCTCCACAGTCTTTTTTTTTATAACTTTCAAAGATGGAGATGAAGTAAAATTTGGAATCTGTAAAAGGTGTCTGAGGAAGAGTTTTCTGCAAAATCTGGAGGACATTAAGGACATCAAGCTGTCTAATATGACAGAAGGACAAACCACAGTTACCTGTCCAGCAAAGGAACTAGAAGTTTGCAAAACATTAGGAATATGATTACTATCACAGAGACAATAGCAAATGTGAGCCCTGGGAGAGTCAGTGAGTTCATGTTTAAAGAAAAAAAAAAAAGCTTAGCCACTTTATTGAGTTCTAAGATCCAGCTATTTTAAATGCATAATTTATATATTTGACTTTACCAGAATTTATGGATGTCTTGGCATTCAAAATCTGCATCACAGATTCAGATGCAGAGGGCTTGAAAATAAATACAAAAACCTACAAAGTGCAAGCCAAAGATATCTTCATATCTATTCTAAACAAGTTTATATTCTACCTTCCACATTTCCACATGAATATTATTTATTTTTCCTAGACTAGTTTTCTATGATGACAAGAAGAAAGGGAATTAATTACCCTACCTGGATGGAAAAAAATGCAGATAATGATTACTCTAGTTTAGATTTGAAGTCTGTTAGGTGTATTTTGAAGGTGAGTACATCTTAGAAGTAATTTTGTTTAATAAATATTTTTACCGTTTCCTTTTTTTTTAAAGTAACAAAAATATGAATTGTTTATCTTTTTGTTTATGCATTCAGTTAGTTGTATTTTTGTTATATTCTGTGTAAATATCAATCTTCTTGTTAGGAAGGAAACTGTACTTTAATTTTAACATTTTATTTCCTCATGTTCCTAGAGGTTTTTAAGTTAGGGTAACAACACATCTCCTTCTTGGTAGTCTAACTCATCCAATCTCTATTTAGAGTTTTTTGTTGCATTGATTCAGTCTCCCAATGCCTGTAATATGATAAGTATGTGGAAACTTGAAAACCGTATCTTGTTTACATGGCTATGCAGCTGCCAAAACAGCTGCCATTTCAATTTTTGAAAGGGAAACAAAGGCCTCTTATCTGCGGTGGAGGAAAAATAGACTGATCCTTCCATTCACTTTTAGTGTATCTCAAACACATTTAATGTCGTAGAAAATCCAACACTTGAAAAAGATATCAACCTCTGTGAATAATACTGAAATGCATTTGGTGAAAATAATTTATTTTCTTATATTAAAGCTTTTTTTAATGTGTCAAGGTTACAAGAAACTGAAAACTGCAGAAGATGGAAGTGCTTCCAAAGAGTTCAAAACTTGTACTACGCAATATAATTTCTGTTCAGCAGATATCAGACAAAGAAAAGTAAAACTAGTGTTGATGGGTCCTGGTGGATGCTGATATTTTCCTTAGAAATAAAATTTAATATTTTAAAAAATTGTTTAAGTGAATGAAAAAAATATAAATATAAATTTTCTTTAAAAATATTTCTTTTAAATAACATTATTATTGATATTGACCATAAAATGGTGTAAACACAAAAGCACTCTAATTTATACCATTCTAGACTCATCTTCAAAAAAAAAATTTTGTAGAAAGATATTTATCATTTTCATGGAAAGCATTGAAAATGTATTTTTAGGAAATATTTTGCTTTTGCTGAATCATAATTTATTAGTGGAAAGATGTTCAGTGAGATGCTCAAAATCCAGACCTGAGCATTCTTGGCTGGGAACAAAATCAGTCACATGTCTATATCACACAAAAGGATGCAGGACCAGCATTTTAAAAGGAAAGTTCCATCTTCTGCTGGAGAACTCTTTGCTGACATAGAACAGCAGAGTTACCAAATCTTCCATCAACTGCTAGATTTAGGATCAATATTTGCCAAAACTTTTCCATGGGAGCATAACTTGAGTTACTCATGCTAATAACACAACACACAAGCTATAGACAGCTTGTGTCTGAGGAATTTATACAGATGGTCTCAGTGTATTTTAAAACAACACTCAGTGGCTTTTAAAATGTGTCATTTCCCTTCCCATAACCCTTCCAGATCTGTGATGAGTTAAGTTTGACCTTGCCAACTAATCTTTAAAAAACCAGAAATAGAAAAAAAAATTCTTTTACTAAGAGTTCCCATCATGATATATCTACATATAAAGTATACATAATTTGTATCTCTAAGGATATCATTTAACTACCTGTCTCTGTTTCATCATGATTATAGCTCCTATAAAACCTGCTGTTGACATTTAGCTTCTATACTTCATTTCATTGCAACTTGGAGTAGGGGAAGTCTATTACTTGCACCACTTTCGGATACTTATTTTTTAATTAGAACTTATTTGTTAATCTCTGAATTTGCACTCGAATTCAATTTACAGTAAAAGTTACAAAAGTAGACAATAATTTCTAATTTTCTTTGTTAACCAAATGTAATAGTTTTAAAATGTGAACTATTTAGCTGTACCTTAATCAAATTTTAAATCCTTTAGGGGCAAACCAAGACTTTTTCTCTAATGACCTCTCTCAATGTATTCTGTGTACACTGCCAGGAATACAAAACATAAATAATATCTTTTTGAGCTACATGACAACATTTTTCCATAGAGAAGCACTTATTCCTTGAAACAAAATGTTCATGCTATATTTTATGAAACTAGCCACAAAAGAATGATATAGGGAACTGTACACATTCTTGTGACTCTACATTTTCAAAAATAAGAGATATCTTTTAAATAATATAATGCAGCATTCAAATCTATTGTCTGAGGTTTTATTTTTCAAAGTATGACCTAATCTGGTGTCCTGTCATTGTTTTGGCAGAACATGAAACAGCAAATATGTTAAATTTGAGTGGTTTCCTGCAATGTTATTCTATCAAACTGGCAATTTCCGAAAGGATTTGGAAAGGAGTTTGCAATTCCTTAGACACCAGGGAGGTCCAGCAATGTCTGCCAAGATGATCTGCAGCTCAAGCTGGTCCTAATATCTGAGCACATAAAAACATTCCTTTTACTCCAATTTATTTTTAGGCCTAATCTTAAACAGATTTGAGAAACTTTCTGAGTATCCACTGTTAGCACTTCCGAATGTAAAGGACTTGATATTAGTATTTTTATACTTTGTGGCACACAGAAAAATACACATTGCTTTCTCAGAGGGTTTTTAAACAGAGCATTTTAATTGCAAAACTGAAACCATTCCATCTAAAAAGAGAAAGCAAGCAATAACCAGAGAGTAGATGTTGCAAATAAGGACAGGGTGTACCCTAGGAATCTTATCTGTGTGAGCATGTACTTAATCTGTAGGCTATGTACTTCACACACTTTTTATTATCGCCAGCAAATCATGTTGTTTCCAAGATGGTAGCAACGTGGAAGAAATCTGTGATTCAGTTGTGGTTTGGAGCCAGCTCAAATTGCAGCTTCTGAAAAAGATCTAATTGGAAACCTAATTCTTCAGCTAGACTTATTGGTCTCAAGCCTTAGAGCAGGGACCAGAGCTATGTGGGATAAGACTGTGGACTTAGTCCTAACATGATGGATGCAGCAGAAAACCTGTAAACCTGAAATCATTTAGTTTACTCTGTCATTGCCATTTGGGATCACCATAGCCTAGCATTGAGTTACCAAAACCTCTGAGTGTCTGGATATGTCAATTATGTAAAGCTCATGAGAACTTATTGCCTGTGAATAATATTAACCTCAGAAAACTTATCTTGTATGTTTCTTGCAAGAGAGATGTGTCTACTTTTATGTTTTTATGACTTGGCATTGAAAGTAACTCATTTTGAAGTGCTAATGAAAAAATATTCTATTTGTCAGCAAAAATAAGGAAAAGCACCAACTATGGAGACAATCCATGAAAAGCAGATGCTCCTGAAGACTGCTCAACATCTTGCTGGAGAGCATAAAAATTAAGTAATATTTTCTATGTCTCCTTGTTCAGAAAAGGAAACTCACAGAGGCAGGAAAACCTAATGATGTATATAAAAAACTATGATAATGGAACAAAACAAAATTGAAGGGTAAATTTTGGGTTTGGGGTTTTTTTCTGTTCTGTTTTGTTTGCTTTAATTTTCCACAGAAAATGATACTGGCATATTGGTTTTAAGGTAACTTTGTGTAAAAAAAATGTTCTAAATTCTTTTTCTGCAGTCCAGAAATGCATACAGAAGTAATTTAGTCTCACATTACAGGCATCCTCATCAAAATGATTTTTCTACCTGTACTTATAAAGCTTCTTATATGTTCCCAAAATTCAAATCCTTAATTTCTTTGAAGCAAAGAAGACTAAGAAGACACAGCTGAAATTTGGACCAAAGAGCACACCAGTTTGGATGAAATAAAGTTGTGAGACTTCACAGGACATATTTTGCATATACTTGGTATATTTTGAATATAACAGGGAGGATAGCTAGAGTACATAAGTTTTGTCATCTGGAACATATGGTCCTCACTGACTTTTTGTATGTTGACTTTAGTGGCATAATCCCAACCACCCAGTTTAATCTAAATAGGTACTTCTCTCTGCTCTTTCAAAAAAAGGTGAGATGTGAAAGACAAGGATGCTATCCTCCTGAGATGGAAGCCTTTCTGCTGAGTAGACTACAGAAAATCATGTCCACCTTCTCTCTTGAAGGAATACCAATGGACAACCAGGCACCAAAAATCCTGTTTCCAGGAGCAAGCAAAATAGGGATTCTCTTTGAAGTGTCTGTAAATAGTGTATTTAGGTAGAGAGAGAACATCAAAGTTTTATGTAAGGCACATATTCTTATTGGAGAGTGTCATGCAATGCACATGGGTATGGAGAAGCCACAGCTCAACAAAAAAAAAAAAAAAAAAAAAAAAGGGGGAAGATGAGGTAAAAAATTCAGTAGAATTGCCATTTTTTTGTAAAGAGACATTGAGAAATTAGAAACAAGTGTCACAAGTGTCAAATATTATTCACAGAGATTGGTGAACATTTTAGATAATACTAATGGACAGAAATTAGAGCTTTAAGTATGTGTTTGAACTATTTATTTGTTTGGGTTCTTTTTTTCAAATTTTAGTATTAAATGCTATTGCTTACATATTTATAGTGGCCAATACTAAGTAATTGAAAGAACTGTAGTTGAGTCAAGCCTCTCTATCAGAACTTATTTCCTCAAGCATCCTAGTCGCATGAAGTTTGATGTAGTTGCAGGTGAAATGGACTGTGGAAAATGCCACAATATTACTCCAGTTGTTTGAGGCCTCTCATCCAGGAGCAGCCCACAAAATGCTATTCAAATGGTGAAGATCATAGCTGCTACTCAAATTAAGGAGTATGGGATAGATTTAGACAATTTCACATAATTACATTAAGGTCAACCACATGGTTAATATGTGTCATATTTAACCTATTATTTTTGATAGAATGCCAGATCACTGAAGCTGAAGGGAAGCTGGATTGTGTTGATTTCTGTTAAAGATGAACAGATTCCAGGGGTGTTTAATCAGGCAGTTTCAGATTTTTATGAAGACTGTGTGTTTGAATTGCATACTTCTTTAACTCTTATTGAATTGTCTAAAAATGCTAAGAGAGATAGCACATGTGGCAAGAAAACAAAGATTTTTCATGCTTGAGATTTAGTACTGTTGGATAATAAGAACTTTCAGTTCTTAAAGGCTTTAATTGTTGACAGATTTTCTAAAATTGTAATATCACAAAAAATTTCATGTGGGACGGGACTACAGGAAGCCATTATTCTGCCCTTCTGCCCAAAGAAAGGACAGCTCTAAGGTCAGAACTTGTTCTGCATTTCTTAGGAGCTCAGTGGTTGCAGTGAGGGGCATTTACACATTTCCTGGACTTTTTTCAGTTCCCATGGAAAGAAGAACAAGGGAGGAATAAATGATCAAGGGGAAGTGATGGGAAATATATTTTTCACCTTTGTTATCTGCAAGCAGGAGCAAGGAAAGGACTGTGTGTTTGTGCCTTTCATAGCTGAGTACATGGAGCTGTGATGCAATAACAAATGATGCAGGTTCGGTGACCCTGCCCTTAATAGAGGTCTTTAAAGTGCCAACAATGTCGTCAATTGGTCTGCATCCGTTGGGACACAATCTCATAATCCATCAAGCTTTAATAATTTCCTAGGATTAAAGGAATAATTACTCTGTAGCTCTGTGCAGAACACATATCTTTGCCGCTAGCTAAGACTCAGGGTTCTGTTAGGTCTCCAGACAAGCAGCAAACTTTCGAAGATCTTATTGTTCACTGTGGACACTAATTCTTCTTTCATTTGTGCTTCAGAAAAGAATTGTCATGTTTTTAAAAGCACGTCCTTTTTTTTTTTCCCCACTCTAATACTGACTGCTTACTAAACACATGGGCTTTGCTAATGAGTGTTGATCCAGTTTGATCTCATCTAGGAAATTTCAAGTACTGGTTTCTTCACCCAAAAGAAAAATAATGAGTGATGCTGATGTGAATATAATGACAAAACCATATACAGTAAGAAGGGAAATTTTGGAAACTACAAAATAGAACATAATTAAATTATATATTAAGGAATGAAGAAGAACATAGAATGCATGGTGCCTAGGGATTCTAGGATAATGCTACTTCTGTGTGGTACCAATTGACATGAAAAAATTGCAAAATGTTATACAGGTGCATACATATTATTAAATGTGCATATGTCTGTCCTTTCCTGTTTGTTACTACTTTGGTGATCCACAAATATTCTACTTACAACATTCAGAAGGAAAATATCCAGATAGAAGTTGTATACCAGAGAAAAAACTGATTATGTTATATTATGTACCAGAGAAAAAAACTTATTTTGCTGACATTTTCATTTAAGTCCAGTGCATGAAAAAATTCATGGCTGTAATTAACAGATAGCACTGTGAGAAAATTATTCATCTTACAAAAATGAATAATTTATCAGCATACATTTTTACATCTTCAGAGTATATATAAAATATATTATAATGCCCCCAATGACTCAACTGTGTCTCGGAGATAAAAATTTATTGCTCATATCTAAGAATAATTCTGTGCTTAATATAATTTAAAAAAATATTTAAACTCAAACACATTCAAGGATCTTTTATATAAATCAGCACCTGGTGCACAATTTCAGTCAAGTTTGGTATGAATGAACCTTAGAAGTGCCTGTGAAGCTCTTCCTATAACAAGGTCTCAGGCAACTGATTGCATTACAACACCTTAAGAAGGTATTGTCCCCCAAAAGGTGGTTATAAAAATAGGCATAATTTGCTCTAAATACAAGTTATGTAATAAAATTCCTGACGGTGCCTCATGGTGACTCACATGGCTTTTGATAACATTTAACTTTGAATAGGCAGGCACTCAAGAGCATCCCCAGTTAGCCTCTCCTGAGATGGTTGGTATGGCCTCCCACATTTGTGTCTCCTGGTTGTACAGATGTGTGTGTTTCAGTGCAAGCAGAGCTGAGATCACAAATTCACCTGCTGCAGGCATAGCAGGAGCTATCAGATGCTATATGCTTTTTTCTTTTTTTTACAATTAAACATCCAGTTTTCAGTTTGGTTAAACACACTCTTACCACATGCCCCACCTTACAGAAGAAGAAGAATTAGAAGTAAAAATGGGAGGGAAAGGGGGGAAAAACGTAAGGAAATAAGAGATATTATGTTCCTGTCACTAAAGACAGCTATGAAATTGTTTCCATTTCATCAAGATATTAAACAGCAAGCTCCAAAGTTAGACACTTTAAATCATAAGAGTAGAAAATTCACACCCTAGATATTTAAAACATTTGGAAGAGGGTATCTCATCAGAATTTCAGTGAGAAGTTCTGAATTTCAAAGTTTTGGAAAATTGGAAATAATAAAGGGCTGCAGAAAGCTGTTATATTTTTAATGTAAAAAAGGAAAATATTAGATCTTAATAGCTAATTTGTCAATATAGGGGAGAGTAGATACAGGATTTTACCAACAAAAATATTAAGAGAGACTACCACCAGTAACAGAACTTGTAACAATGTTATGTTATTAGATTTATGCCATGCTATTTAAATTGAGAAAACAAGGTTGAGAAAGCATGAGACCAACCTTATCGAATTCTACATTGCTGCAGGACCAAACAGAATCTACCTGTAAAGTTTCTCCTCCAACTTTAGATTTTAGAGATACTATAATCCCTAAGTGTTTCCACTTCTGTAGAACCACATGCCAGTTCTTGAATAAGTGGCTCAAATCTTGTTAGCAGTCAAATGGATTTTGTCTGTCATTATGCCAGTGGATTTGCTGAACTGATCAATGCTGTCTTACAACATGCTGAGACAAGGTTTCTCTTTGTACTTGTCCTTCATATGTTAAAGAATACAGGGGCCTTTGACACTATGTAATTTTTAATTTGTATTTCTCATATTTGATGTTGCTGTCATCTGGACTGTTTTCTTTTGGTCTCTATTTAGGCCAGTAATACCTTTCATTTAAGAAGGAGGTTGAAAGTCACAGGAATCTCATATGGATATATTAGGGCAAAATAGAACTGGAATTACTATTTCTAACATTTTATGCAAAGTACATAAATTATTTTGGTGCATAATGAGCTTGTTTTTCATCTTAAGGTCTTTCTTTTATTTTACTGGTATAACCTGCCAGGCAGTATTCTGAGATTTTTTGCTTCCCAAAAGAAAGAATTTGCTCTCTGATTCCTACATATGACACTGGTCTTTTCAATATTCCATCTTGTTCAATTTGAGTGTTTTCTCGTTCACTAATTTATTTTAAATTCTGATCCCAGAATCTTAAATTTATACAGCCTCTGTAGCCGTGCTATCATCTGTAAATGCCATCAATATAAATTCAATTCTGCAACTGAAGTTGTTATAGCACAGAATAATTAATCCAGGCTGAGGGTAGACTTTTAGATAATCTTATTTGGAACAGGTTACAAATATGAGATGAATATATTGATAACCGTTCTTTGAAGCAAGATACACAGATTCTCCCTCTCCTGATTGACTGGACTAGATCCAATTTGGAAACAAGCTAGCCTCACTTACATTGCTGTGCTTCTTTCAGTATCAGCTTGGTACATCATCAGAGGGTGGTACAGGGAGATAAATCTTCCAAGGCTGTTACCAGCCTCGGGATTGTCCAGTGAAGGCTTGTTCAACAGGTCTGAAAAAAACTGGGGAATGCTGGAGTACATATTATCTATTACAAGGTTGTGTAATCTACTGAGTCCTCATAATTACACAGCCTGTACAGAGATTTTCTTTGTGTGCTTGCCTGCCTACATAATTTGTAATGATTTTAGAGCCACCAGACCAGCCTAGACACAACCTCTATTTTTGTAGGTTTCCACAGTGACCAAAGCATCTGGGAAAACCTCAGATCTCTCTCTGAGCTGACTGTACCCTCTAGGAGTCTTGAGCATTAAAGTGTAAAGTTAATGAGAAAAGTACATCCAAGAAAATCTAGTTTCTAAGCAATGTGTTGAAGGTGCAATGGGTTTATTTGGGGAAGGAGGGTACAATGGAAGTTGCACCTTTATTGAAAAAAAGAGTTTTACATCAGATAAAAGAAACAACAATTTCTCCATTGCTTGCAAATCAGAATACATTCCTAAAAGACCTTTCTAGTCAGCATAGAAATCCTAACCATAGGGTTTAGATGACCAGGAAATGGATCTCTTAAGTCTGTCACACAAATATGAAGCCCTGGAAAGTATAATATAGTGTTACACAGTACAGGTGCATTGCTGAGATGACTTGCTGATGGTAACTTAGAGGAGGAAGATCTATTTTTTGCAGTTGAAGAAAGAATTTTGTCAGTGACAAGATGGATGGCTTACATGCCTCACATTCCTCAGAACTGAAAATAATGAAGGGAGGGAGGAGAGGGAAAAAATCAAATTTCTACTAAGGAATCAGCAGGGAACTTAATGCAGGTGCAATATTTCTCAAGACAAAGAGGTTTTTTGTTCCACCTCCATCTTATTCCATGAAAATGAACTCCTTCCCTCTCCCTCTCTTTATCAGCACAAAGTAGATTAAAAGTGTTGATACCCTTTCCTGACAAAGGTATTTTTACAGTCTTTAGTCAAGGTGTTGAAGCAGGATTAACTTCCTACAGAACTTAAAATAGTTACATTAAGTTAGCAGAGTTCCATATAGGTTCATTAACCTGTCCAGTTTTACTAAATATGCTGAATTTCTTTCTGCTTCTATTGCTGCATGACTGTAAATTTCTGTACTCTCCCAAATCTATCCAAAAAACCATAAATTTCCTTGAGGCAACATATCAAATCCAAGCATATCCAATCACTGAAATGACAACTACAAATATACTTTAACTCCAGAATTAATAAATACTATGTTTAATTCCTGTATTTTTGGAATTCATATTATTTTGTTCTGAACAACAGAAAATGTAGGTTTCCTGCTGGTAAACATTTAATATTGTTGGAAACTTTTTTTTTTTTGCTTTTACTGGGAGTTATTTGAACTGTATTTTGAATCTAGAACATGACTTCACTTATGTATATAAATATTTAAAGTGGGGCCAAGAGGGTGAATCCAGGCCCTTCTCAGTGGTGCCAAGCAACAGGACAAGGGGCTCTGGGCAGAAACTGATGCACTGGAAGTTCCACCTGAATCTGAGGAAGAATTTACTGTGCAGGTGATCGAGCACTGGAACAGATTGCCCAGAGAGGTTGTAGAATCTCCCTCACTGGAGGTATTCCAGAACCTTCTGGACACAATCCTCTGCCTTGTGCTCTAGGATGACCCTGCTTGAGCAGGGAGATTGACCAGATGTAATGTGATCCCTTCCAACCTGAGCAATCCTGTAATCCTGTGAATCTGTGATCACTGTGCCACGTCTGGAGACTGCTCAGTGGAGGGGACTTTGTACTGTACTAACTCCCAGAAAATGTGCAGAATTTGGGAGACTTCTCTTAGCACAACCCATACTTCAGATATTTAACAGGATAAATAATTTTCAGAGCCCAGGATCACTTTCTAGTGCCATTTAAGCATATGGACAAGGATTCGACTTCAAAACTCATACAAAGTGTGGAGAGAAGCAAGTCCTTTGTCAATGGATAGGTGCACTCCTTGTAGACATCTTGTCAAGTCCTACAGATATTGTAGAAAGGCCTTTACTGTTTGATAACAACTTCACAGTGTTTTGTAAATGCAAGCATGATAGAAGTCTAAATTGACTGCCTGGATCTTTTCTATTTAGGGCATTAATATTAACAAATGGAGAGAATCCAGAGGTACCTGTCTTGCTGAACAAAACTGAGATTTTCAACTCAAAAATACATAATGAATTACCAGTTTTAAGACACTAGTAGAGGTAGATTCTTCCATAAAAAAGAACGTGTCCTTCAGAATCCATATTGATAAAATTTTATCTTCAAAATTACTCACAGATAAAAAAAAAAACCTAGAAAAGTATGAAATTCCAAACTGTTGACAAATATTTATTTTTTTTCTATTTTTCCGTTAGAATAAACAAAATTACAAAAACCCACACGTTTGGAAGCTTACATGGGATAATTTAAATTTACACTTAGTCACTTGAATCATTATACAGATATTATTTTGCAGAATTATAAATATACAACATAATTTGTTCACCCAGTGTTGTGTGTGACAGAATACAGAACAGAATGCATTTTATGTGTCTCTGCTTAGGTACATAGTTTCTTATTTTGGAAGTGTTCTCAAAATTCAGATGAGCAATCAACAAGTATGATACTGTTGCACATGACTGAGACCTAGGATCCAATATATAATCACAACCAACCTGTGAGACTTATATTGAATAAATAATAAAAAAAATAACAAAATTTTGATGAATATCTTATTTATAAGATATTCATCTTATAAGATATTCATCTTATAAATAACTTCAAACAACTCCCAGTAAAAGCAAACAAAAAATAAGATATATTAAAAGATCTGGAACCTCATTTAAAGAAAAATACTAACTCAAAAGCATTGTTTGAAATATCAATGTGCACTAATATACCCACTAATTTTCCTTCCCTAATACATGTTCATATCCTTAACTGAAGGCAGAACTCATTGTGTCATCTATTCATACATGTACAATTTATAGTTTCTAAACTGACATAGTGATTGATTTACATGGAACATATGTAAGAAACATAATATAATGCACATGGCATGCAGACACGAAGTCATTGAGTGTCCAAGCCAGGAGAAATACTTCATTATCTAAATTCATTTGAATTTTAACATTCCTATCAGAAAATGGTTTTTATTCTATTCTATGTAATAATTTTTTTTGTGTGTGGAAATCTGTGAAATCATTAATAGAAAAATAATTATACAGGACAAGCAGTTTATATTTACTACATTACTCCTCCAGTGACGAGGATGAGGCAGATTTTTTTTACCATAAGAATCAGTCATTGAGGAAATGCAGTATCCAGGTCTCCATATATCACTACTAGGGGACAGAATTTTGGCTGGAATTGTTTATTTTTCTATCAACTTTTGTTCAGAGTATGTATGAGGTTTTATACAGGTGTAATTTGAAGACCAAAGGATGTATTCTGCCCTCATTTGTCACACTGTAACAGCACCTTAGCAAAATAACTGCAGTGCACCTATAAGATGGCCCACAGAAACAGCAGTAGAAAATCCATGAAGTACAAATATGTAGGATCTTCAGGAAGTATTTCTGTAGAACTGAATATATGTAGGCCCCTGACACAGAGTCTGACAAAGTGTGAATAGCAATTGGATTTTAGTTTAGATTTTGTTTTGTTATTTTGATTCATACCGAGTCTCCTCCCTGTGAAATCAGTAGAACCATTACCCATTCACAGCACTATAATGGTGTGCAGAACTCAGCCACCTTATTTTTAGCTTATTTTGAAAAGAACTCTGAATAATTGAGGCACTCTATAAAGAAGAAAAATTATTATGTGAAATCTGGAGCACTGCATCTTCCATCAAACAGGCAGGAAGAACATCTACTATTTCACTTTGAAAATGTACCAGAAACAGCTAAGTGAGGTGGGAATGACAGCACATAAACCAGATCACAACAGCTGCACTCCATGTCCACTGCAGTTCTACAGAAAGAAGGAGAATTAACTTTAATTGTATTTCAGTCATTGGCTTAGATGATCTGGTGGCAATGCGGGGACTTTGGTATAATTTTGTTTCTTGGCTGTGGTCCACTTTGCCTCAACATTAAAATAATGGAATGCAGCCATAATACCAGAAACACCCTGGAAGAGGCTTATGGAGTGTCCAGGGGACAAGAGGATTCTATATAACTGATTTCAGCTGGAAATGCTACAGCAGCATGTGGAAGTCTTGAAGTGTAAGTGAGAAAAGAAAAGCGTGGTCTAACCATAAGGAAAGCCTTCCTTCCTGACAGCTCTGCAAAGCTGCAAGGGACAGCCAAGTATTCCCATGGAATAATGAGTGCACATATTAAGGAGGAAGGGTGTGTTAAACGGTTCAGATGTAATGACCTTGTTTCAGGGAGCCATAGAAAGCCATGATGTGTAAGGAAATGGTGAACTTTAATAAAATTTGATAGCAGATTAACACAAACATTTGAAGAATAAATTTTGTAACTACATCATAGGCAAAATACTGATCCAGGGCCCACTTCTATAGTGCAACAAATTTCTGTCAGTATAATTTAAAAAGACATGTGCAACTAATTTCTTGAAGTCTAAATGTGTTCTTTGTTCTGGTTTCACATTTTCCATACTTTCCCTATATTGAGATTTTTAACTCCAAAATACATAATGAATTACCTGTTTTAAAACACTTGTAAAGGTAGATTCTTCCAAAGAAAAGAGAGTGTCCTTCAGCATGCATATTGATAAAATTTTATCCTCAAAATTAGTCACAGATAAGAAAAATAGAAAAGTATGAAATTCCAGACTGTTGACAAATATTTATTATTTTTTTCTATTTTTCCATTAGAATAAACAAAAGGACAAAAACTCCCAAGTTTAGAGGTTAGCAAATAAACAATGTGTGCTAGGTTAGTGGGGTCTCTAGAATTTCTTTTCCTCTTTTCACTGTAGGGAAGTTTTGGATTTATCTCTTCCTATCACTTTCAGCTTTAGCTATGACACTACCTCAGTGACTTTGTAAAGAACTTCATTGAGGGCATATGGCAAATGCCAGTGACTCAGATGTTAATGTTGCATTTCTTATCAGCTATTTTCTTGATGACAAATTGTGTTTCAGAAAAAAAGCTGGGTTTGGACAATAACTTTTCTCCATAGTTATGGGAAGCAGAATAGCCACTTCACAGTTTTCTCTTCCAGCTTCCTTTTATAAAACAGATTTTGACCTGTGGTAACATCATAAAACCTAAACAAATCCTTCTGAAATGCCACAGGTGTGATCATATGCCAGAATAAAAATTATCTGGTCAAGTTTGAGGCAATTGAAGCAAAGCGTTTCTGTTGATGTGAAGGTTCAGACTGAAGTGATCTCACATTAGGGTTTTTTTTTCTGTTTTCTCTCTTTTCACTTGCCAAAGCTTCAAAATGGTTTTGTCTGAAATCTGCAAATCAGTTTAATTTTGTTGGACAAAAGTAGCGGAGTCAAAAGGGCTGTGCCAGAGGGCTGGCCTGAAGGAAAAGCGGACACAGGGAGCCACATGAGAGAGCAGCAAACTGTCTGACAAGGTGTGTCCTGGGAATAACAGAACACAGCTCTTGTTCCACCAGTTTTGGAAGCTTTATGAGAGGAGCAGAACAAGAAAATAACTCTTAATGTAGTTGTTTGTTGTACAAGGAGGATCTCCTTTTGGAAGTATTATCATGGGACTGTTCACATATCTGTTTCAAAGATTCTGCATAAAATGAACTCTGAGAAAAGGGATATTAGCACATCTGAGAGTTAAACAGAAAGAAAAAAAAATTAAAATAATTCTTAGACACCTTCCCAACCCTTGCAAATTCTCTTTACTCCTGCGTATTTCATTTGAGTACATGTGAAATTTCACAGCTGAACCTTGCACAAGTACAGTAGTGGAAGAGTCTTGAACTACTTTGGAACCTTAATCACTAAAGCAGTGTCCACTGCTCATCATTGTTGCTTTTAAGATGAAATTCTATTTAATTCTATTTTTCAGAGTAATTCTTATGATCTATGATATATTATGTTTCATGATAGTGGCTGAAATTGTTTTTGTTCAGGCCCATACTCTGGTGAATGCGAAACCAGGAAGCTAAGCTTGATGGCTGCTTCTGCTTTTCACTCTTCCTAGATTTAGAAAGTCTCTTTTTTTCACATCAAGTAAAAAACATCCTAGGATTCTATTAGCTATAGATTTTGCCTCTGGGCCTTATCAGGAATTAGATGTGTCTCACAGAGCAGGCTTTGGTTCATACACCATAATCAGCAGAACACCCTCTGAACAAATATCCTTTCACGGACAGTAATCTTCATTCCAGCTTTTGGAAACCAGTCACCAAGTAAGGAAGGAATTTATTTTTATTTCCAGTACTGTACATGTGAGTGGGTATATTAAAAGAACTAAACCAACATTGGTCCTCCATGTTATCCTTCCTCTGTGCCTGAAGGAAGTTGTCACGGTTTAATGGCCTTCTCTAATCTAAAAAGTAACTAAACAGAATTTAGTTTTTACCAGTTTTGTATTTAAGTTTTTTAGTGCTTGATTTCCTAAAGAGAAGTTAATGATAAGAAGTTCTTGAACTTTCTTTTCTTTCTGAAAAGCCTTGCAAATCAACTAAATTGCCTAATTTGCATAACTTTTGAACAAGATAGTCACTGTAGTCCACGTAGTCCATGTGTCCTGTTAGGGATCAAACATTCATTTCAATCAAATAAATCTCTGTTTTCCCCCGCTAAGCAGTGTTATATGTCTGTGCTGAGTTTGAGATTAAAAGATCAGGGACTATGAAAACAATTAAACATTTGTTCTACCATATCCCTTCTTGAAAAAGAAGAGCTTCTCTGTGAAAGAAAAACAACAAATTCATGGTTCTTTTTGAGATAGGATGCAGTGATCTAATACAGATAAGATGCACTCCTTTTTGCCCTATTCAAATATTAAGCTATCTAATACAAATTTTTTTTTCCAGTAACTGAAATCATTCATTTACCCACACCTCTAGAAAACCCTGAATGCAAATGTCTTTCACATACTGAAGTAGCTTTCACTAGCTTATTTTCATGAAACACTAATGACTTTGTATTGTGACTGTTGTTTTCTCCCTAAGATTATAAAACTTTTTAAGGGTTGCATGAAAGCAAAGAGTACTTAGTGGTTTATTGTTTCACTTCTACATTTTTTCTATCACATTTATATTAACCATCTGGGTTGTAAGTTTTAGACTTGAATTTTTCATTTCAATTTCTATAGAGTTTACAAATACTTTTAATGTATGTATTTTGGATATTATATGTTATGTTATTATTTAGGTCCAATTTACCTGTAAAGTCATCCTCTACCTTAAACATACTATGTAATTTATCCTAAGTGTTTTCTGCTTCTCTTTCATGTTGTTTATTTTACTGCTAACTTTTATAAATGCCTTTTATTTAACTTTTATAAATGCATTTTATAAATGCCTTTTATTCTTTGCTTTTCTTTGTAAAAATTTGCGATGATTTAAAGCCTTAAAGCAAACAGTAGTAGCTCTGCTGTATGATAGAGAAACCAGGGAACAAGAACCACTTCACCAACATAAGACAAACAAGCCGTCCTTAAACTGCCTCCTATTGATCATACAGAGCAGCCCCAAATTGATTGAGGGATTCAGCCAAAATAGGAAGTTCTTGTGGTGAGACGGCTGATATGGTCAGGCTGGAAAAGCTCTCCACTGCTTCCTGTGGGCACCCAAATTCCAGGGCCTTGCCGAACCAGAGGACACTCTGAATAAAGGATTCCTTAGAATTCGCTCTGCTGTAGTCAGGGGCTCTGCAAATGGCATGTGACTCAGTACTGGATGATTTCAGTTCCTTGAGCAAACTAAGATAAAGTAGAAAAATGTTTCCCTGCTTACCCTGGAAAGATTCGCATGAATAAGAGGTACCACAGTCAAGGGAAGTTTTCTGTGTAGTTTTGCAGATATTTCGGTGGTATATGGCAGCCTTCAGCTTCAGCTGGCTTCAGCATGAGAAGCAGGAACTCTGCTGACACTTGTTACTACATATCCTTAATAAGGATATCTGAACACTGTGAGTTTGGTAGCTACAATCACATTCACCATGAAAAGTCTTCTGCAAAAAGGGTACAAGTTGTAACTTGCAAATTATCAGATCCTGCCTCAAAGCTCTGCATGTCTTCAAGTTTTCCATTCCTGGTAGCAGGCAGAGGTGAAAAGAGGATGTTTCTCACTTTCCTTGCAGATATAGAATGAATAAATATGATATAGAATGAATAAATATGATATAGAATGAATGAATAAGATATAGAATGAATAAATAAATAATAAATGAATAATAGAATGAATAAATATGTGTGCTACTGTATTGACAAGTTTTTGCTGGAAAACTGATTTTTTTTAAAGGACCTGAAACGTAGTGCATTCATCTCTGTACCTTGGTTCACAGGCATTAGACTCTGCTCCAAACAAATGTGCAGAGCAGATAAAGGTGACATTATCATCTCCTCTATGCAGGAGAGGAACAAATCTGAGCATATACTTCCCTGTGACCAGCCTGCAGAGCTGGAACAAAGCTGGCCTCAGGCCTCCCAGGGCAGGACTGTCTCAGTGCTTCTGTTTCACTGCTCAATTTCACATCTCTCTTAGTGGATCCCAGGTACAGGGACCTCTCTGGAAATCTTTTCTTTCATAAATCAAGAAAACTGATATATTTTCCTATTTCTCCAGTTTCTTACTGTCCTACCTTTGGTGATCCTATACCAATTGCATACAGATCCCTTTTTCCTACTGGTATTTTGTTTCCACTCACGCGTGCTCAGTGTGTAAAATAGAAAACAAAAAAAAAAGCTTAACTCTAGCATCCAGTTTGACAAAATAGGATGCAGGCATATTTAAATATTTTAGGTATCTAGCTCTGATGAGGAAGAGATGAACTAATCATTTTTGTGGCCAAATGCTCACCTGAGCTCTGATAAAAGTCAGTTGAACATAATACATAAATCCTTCGGAGGTGATCTCCTTCACTTAAAACAACAGCTTCCACTAATCACATCAGCTGTACTGGTAAATAAAAGAGAATGCCAAGGTGCTGGCTTTCCACCAAGAGCTTGAATCCTTAAGGCAGATAGATATTGAAAAAAATCTAGATGGAGAAGTCTGGCAGAGCCAGAGAGAGCAGAGAGTAATTAAACATTGCAAAATCAGAGTTTCAATGATCAACCTTCTCCCTGACCCTTTTTCATTTAACAATGTAGATACACTCAGTGGCTTCATAATTTGTGTTCCTAGGGTCCATTTCATGGCTCTGCTAGACAGGGCTTTGCCTCTTTCACACATAATGTTCATAAAAAAATAGGGACCCAATTGCCTGAAAATCCAAATTTAGATGCTCTGAATTACCTCTTATAGAATCTTTACTTTTGGTCAGTGTAAACTCCATGAGTTCTCAATTTCCTTCTACAGTTTCCAATATGCTCTATGAGCTGTTGCTGCTCACAGAAGATGTCTTACCATTTGAAGAGATAATCAGTCTAGGTCCTACTTCTATGAGCTCCACTCTCTGCTGAGCATGGTTCTTAGTTAAGTGATTTCAGTTCTGTCCTTGAAACTCGTAGGCATCTCTATGTTCAACATCCCAATTTGTAAATTCCTGCTTGTTTCTGGCCTTAAATACATACATGGACATTTAAATATGAGCTGTTGAGCTGTTTCTTCTTTTTTTCTTTTTTTTTTTTTTTAAATTTGTGACAGCTTCCCAAGATTTAAAACTTTAAAAGTCTTGATTCTCTTATGAACCAGATTTCAGCTGCTCTAGTCTACTTATAACTATTGTAGTCATCATTTTTTTATCTCTATAAGCCAATAAATGTGTGAAATATGCAAAATCAGATTGTTCACAGGGGAAAACATGTCTGGTTTTTGACAATGGTGACTGATTTCTTTCCAGACCGAATCTTGTTATAGTTATTTGTTACCAGATACAGTATTTAAAGAAAATGTTACGAGTATAGATTTTGGCCCAAATCCTTATACTGCAGCCCTTGCAATACCAATAGGATGTAATAAGATTTTGTAATGCTGCCTTTGAAGGTATGTTCCAAAGAAGTCAGTTCAGCCTTTATAGGGGAAACTGTGTTCAGAAGGAATGTCAACCAGCTCTGAGCTAGTTCAATTTGAACAATTTAATTTTGAAATGGAGCCTACTGGGCTACTGTTTTATCCAGGTTATTGATCTCATGAGCTACTAATCTTCCATCTGGAAACAGAGGGAATCCAGGAGAGGCAAGTGGGAGAGTTCCAGAGAAGGTCTGGGAAAATATTGCTTGGAGGATGTTAGAAACTACAGGAACTTGGTGTGATTTCTGTCACACAGCAGGTGCAGTGGCTTTATCGCTAAGGAATAAAAACTTACAAAATTTCTAGTTTCCTTTATGAGAGCATTCCCTGAAGGATGATATGAGGCAATTTGCCCAGAGGGAAATGAGTTGCCATGCTTGCTCAGCCTCCTCTTCCTGCAATAATTTTTGAAAAGGGTGTGGGTTTTTGGAAGGCTGAATTGATGCTGATGAAGCAAATGAACTGAGCGAAAAAATCCACCCCAGCTACAAAATGAGAATCAATTGCAGCAGAGTTTGCCCTCTCCATAATTTACCTACTGCACAAGTGATTCATCCTGAACCACAGCACAGTCATTCAGAGGGAATACCAAGGTCTCACTTCCAAATTATTACTCAGAATTGAGTGGAAGGAAGTCCCTGTTTAGTAGTGTGATGGATTCTAGAACCCCATCTCAGAACTCCTTGGCAGGATGGAAACACTTTCTCTTGGACCTAAGTTGAGTCTGAAATGCTTAATGAGTTGAGTCATATCATGAAGTGAAGTAAGTAAGGATGAGAAACAGATCATTTGGGTGAGGTCCAAAATACAGCATGCCTAAATCTGGGCTTCCCCATCATCACTCAGAAGTGTGATAGAGTTTGCCCTCAGCAAAGTTATTTTTTTAAGCATCTTTAAAAAGCCAAGCTTTCAACAAGGGTAATTAGTGGGGATTGACCAGAGTCTATTTTTGCTCTTCTGCAGGAAAGAAACTTTTTGTTTGTTTGTTTGGGGTTTCTTGGTTTGGAGTTTCTGTTTAATTTCCCTCTTTTGCAGCATCAAAGAAACCCTAGTTGTACAGAATGATGGCAAAGCCTGAAGAACAGCCATGATTTGACACCAACACCTCGTCTACTGCTGAAACAACAGAATCCAATATTTGTACCTCTAGAAAAGGTATATAATAACATGTATTGATAGGTGTCTTTCTGGAATTATGTTGCATTCAGTAGTAGGTGATTATTCCACTATTGTGCTTCAGGAAATCTGAAACAAATCTTCAATTCATTCCCCTTCTCTCACTAAATGAAAGCTTTGCTTTCTGCACTTCACTTTCCCCATCTATGAAATGGGGGAATCTGAATGACTACAATGAGCAGCAAATATTCATACCACCATGAGAGAAGTATAAAAGCACAGCTGAAATGCTGAACATGTAATGACACAGCCAAATAGGATTGCAGCTGAATTATACAAAGCAGAATGTCTTACTGGGCTGCATGAGCCTTATGTATTGCTAGAATTGGAGGGCTGATTGTATGAATTACAGAGAAAATCTAGACCCCCCCCCCCCCTTCCCTCCAAAGAAACAAACAGAAGTTGCTTTTAATGGTAGCAAACTGTCTGGAAAATGAGATTTGAGTAGAATTAATTATGTAGACTGAATGGGAATAATCACCACAGAAAAACGTCCCAGTCAGAGGACTCTCATCTCATGAGCTAAGAAACTGCATACAGGTAAATAATTTAGGAGATTCCAGTACAGCCTGGATGAAAAACATTCTAGTTTTAGTTAAACTGTGGAACTTTCTATATGTAAAGCAGAATTTTTGGATTTCACCTCTGTAATCTGCAAAGGAAACCACATTTACCTTATAGAATCACAGAATGGTGTATACTGTAAGGGACCTTAAGGATCATGTAGTTCTAAACTCCCTGCCATAAGTGGCCACCAGACCAGGTTGCCCAGGGCCCCATCCAACCAGGCCTTGAACACTTACAAGTGCAGGGCATCCGCAGCTTCTCTGGGCTATTTTTTGCAATGCTTCACCACCCTCACAGAAGATAATTTCTTCCTTATATCTAATCTAAACCCATGCTCTTTCAGTTTGGATCCATTCCCCCATGTCTTGTCACTACATGCCTGTAAATGTTCTCTCTCCATCTTTTCTGTAGGCTGCTTCAGGTACTGGAAGGCTGCAATTAGGTCACCCTGAAGCCTTCTCTTCTGCAATGTGAACAATCCCAATCCTCTCAGCCTTTCCTCATAGGAGAGGTGATCCATACTCTCCCCAGCAGGTCCATGTCCTTGCAGTGCTGGGACCCCAGAGCTGATGCAGCCCTGCAGGTGGGGTCAGAGCAGAGCAGAGGGGCAGAGTCCCCTCCCTGTCCCTGCTGCCCACGCTGCTTTGGATGCAGCCCAGGACACATTTGGCTTTCTGGGCTGTGAGTGCCCATGGCTGGGTCATGCCCAGCTTTTCACCCACCAGCACCCCCAAGTCCTTCTTGGAAGAACTTCATTCCCCAGCTTGTATCAATAGTGGGGATTGCCCCAACCCAAATGTAGAACCTTGCACTTGGTCTTGTTAAACCTCATGACATTCCCAGTGTTCTCAAGCTTGTCCAGGTCCCTCTGGATATCATCCCACCCTTCAGGTGTGTCATCTGCACTACTCAGCCTGGTGTCATCTGCAAATTTTCTTTGATTGAGGGTGCCCTCAATCCCTTTGTCTATGTCAGTACTGAAGATATGAAATAGAAGGGTCCCTGAAGGACACCACCATGTAATTCCCTGAAGAGACACGTAAGTCCAATTTTGGAGTCCATGCTCAAGAAACGGCTCCTTCGTGCTTTAAGACTCTTTGTTTAATATTTTTGTTTCCTTTAGTAAATTTGTACCTGCTTTTGTGCACCTCTGCAATAGCTGCTGCCTTGGGAGGTGTGAGCTTCTATACTTATGTCCATGAGGAATCCTCAGCTTAACCCTCAAAATAATTTTTTTATCTTCAGCCCTGGAGGGCTCAGTATGATAGACTTCACATCAGCAAATAAACCTCATTACATCTGAACAAAAAACTCTGTGTTTGACTTTACCCTGAACATGTTATCTCTAGTGCTAATTTTTTCACAGCATTGAGCAGAAGAGTAGAATGCATGTTCTTCTCTTTTTTCTTAATTTTTCAGCAAGAAAAAAATATCCTTGCTTTTCACTATCAGGTTGGAAAAGTACAGTAGTTGGACATCCAGGCTTGTGAGAGACTTGTAGCTGCACAATCATCCTTCTGAGCACAGCTGGCCATGTACCTTTCTTTACACACAGGGTTTCTTCATTCCTGACCTTCTGTAAATAATCACATCAAGCACATCTTCTTGGTGCTAAGTGGCAGAGAAAAAGAAAAGTGCAGAAAAACAGTTTATTAGCCTTCTTTGTGATGGTGTCTGACATGCTTACAAGCATAGAAGCCTTTTTGTCTTGTCACTGCACAAGCCTATTTCACGTGCCCCAGTCCTTTTTGTGATATCACAGTGCCTTCCCCAAATGAATCCTTTTTCTCCCTTCCTTCTCAGTAAAAATGTTGTAGGACCTTGATGAAAAGCTAACATAAATCTAAACTATGAAGACAATTTCTCTAAGTCCTTCCTGGACTCTAAAGGGAAAAAAAAACCCAAAAAAGAAAGGAATAACCAGTTTCCTTTGCAGGTGGGGGAAGGGGAGAGGGAGAGACAAGAGAGAAGGATTATGCTGGTAGTTCTCTGAGTATTTGCCTGAGGTCTCACTGTAAATATCTTTTCTAAAAACAATTAATGAACTAAAGTAAAGTAGGACTGGGACAATGTCCCAGTGTTATGGTATTTCCTTATTTATATCTTTTTTGACTGAAATTTGCAATAAATGTGTCTCATTTTTTTGTTTGCTTTTGTTTTTGTTATAGTAAATGTTCAGCATTTTGTGTCATGATGGGAATTTTAATGAATGCAAAACAAAAGCATTAGTGAGGAGTAATGCCCAGGATATGAATCAGGTAGGTACATGTATTCATTAGCACTGATTACTAACACTCTTTCATGCTATTGTACATCGTAATGCGGGTCAATCAGATGCACCACAAAAAGACTTATAAAAGAGTTACTGACACTTTTCATGTTCACTTCCAACTCTGGATTGATCCAAAGTTTGTTCACAAAAATGCTGGTGTAATCTTAGCCCAGAACACCAGAGCTTCCACTCTCTTTTCTGAGAAGTACAGCCCTCTTGAGGGGTTTAGAAATGTAAGTGCCCAGAAGAAATGGGTCCTGAAAAGAGTCTGCTCCAAACAGCAACCTTTACACATGTCACAAGTGAAGGAATGTTTGTGCCTACCCATGGGGAATTAACTACTTCCCCTTGCAGCCTAGCCACTTCAAAGATAAAGTAGCAGATTTTTTTTCTTTCCTTCTGTTTACTTTTTTATCTCCTTCCCCATGCTAAAATAAGCAGCAGGTACACAGTGCTGATCGATGCAGCTTATTTTATAACAGACACACTGGAAATCAGAGAAATTCCAACAGCGCAGTGGAAAAAGACCCACATTTGGTGTATAACATATAATAGTGCTGGAGTCTCATCAGTAATCACAGTCACCAGAAGCAGAACAATCTCAAACACAGGGGCATTTGTCAGAGGCATAGGAAGACAGAACCTTACCTTTTGCTTTCAGCCAGATTGTACATTAGGTGAGTTTTACAATTGTGCCTTTAAAACAACTCTATATAATAGTGTAAGGGGTTAAGCCCTTCCTCTTGCCAAATACTTCCTAAATGGTGTTCACAGCACAGACACTACTAAATTTGAGGCCATCCATGCATTTGATGTTGAATTCTAAGATATAGTTTTAAGTGGAAATGGCCTTTCAGTATCACCAGCTTTTTCCCCTTCTACTTCCAATTTTACCACTGAATTTATCATACTTATTAGAACTGTTTACCACAGAAATGTGCTACTGACTAACATAACACTTTGGCTTCAAAGGTAGGGAATAAAGGTATGCCTTAGGCACACAGAGAGTCACTTTCTTAGTATGTTAAACTGCATTTTCTGCTTCTCCCAGGGAACAACCAAACCCAACAGCCACTAGGCCATGTCCTAGGGAAGAAAACTCTCCTTTCACATCCTGCCTCTGGCAGTAGCCAGTGTGAGACCAATCAGGATGGTAATGCTGATGGCTTCCACAGATCTATCATCTATACAAGGTACGTGTGCAAATGCAATTTCTTTCTGGTCTCCAGTTGTTTGTTCTTAAATATCTTGATACACAAATTAGGTCTTTCTGTATGAAAGAGATTTCTCCATCTTAAGTCACAGTGACCTAAGTTATAGTCTGCTTATATGAAATTGTTATGCAGGTTTTACTCATTTCTCACTCAGCTTTTACTGAGAGAACTTCCAAATTACTTCCTGCTGGATTTTACCCTATTAACCCAAGTAATAAACTAACAAGGACCTTCATGATCTAATTTCTGTCACCCCAGAGCTGCCTCTTTTCCAAATTTAGCAATCCTAATTCTCTCAGCCTATCCTCATAGGAGAGGTGCTCCATATTCTCTCCAACAGGTCCTTGTCCTTCCTGTGGTATTAGTTAATACCACTAAATGTATTATTAATTTCTATTAGAACCAGTAGCATTTATTCAGTCTTTTTCAGACTATGTTTCATTTGTCTTTCTGCAGCAGAGACTGCAGCTATGAATTTTGTAAATTCTCAATGCTTTCCTTCCTTATGGCTGAACAATTTCATATCTTAATACCTTTCTGAAGAGAGAAAATTTTCTGGTGTGTTTGGGTTCTTTTTGTTTTTGTTTTTTTTTTTTGTTTTGGGGTTTTTTTTGTTTGTTTGTTTGTTTTTGGGGTTTTGTTGTTGTTTGTTTTTGTTTTGTTTGTTTGTTTTTCCCAAATTATTATCTCAAGTAACAGATGCACACAGATGAGCTCCTTCAAAGCATGTAGACATTTTAATAGCTAAGTCTCAAGGGTCCTGCTGTCAGATCTTAGACCTTATTGTATTTCCAGGATTCCCTCTAGCACTAGTAGTGAAGTTTAGGCATCTGTTAAATAGCATCTTCCCCATAGCAGCTAAGCAGGATGAAATGGAAAAGAAGAAAGGGATGTGGGTTTTAGCAGCTGATTGATGAGAAATAGGTGTCATTGTGTATTTTGAAATGTACACAATGTGAAATATTTAATCCAAACTTAGAAATATTTAATCCAAACCTAGAATGGTCTGTGTGGGATGAGATGGAGATCATATCAGAGCCTTGAGGAGTATCATGGATCTGATCCTCAACCTTCCTTCCTTCTTCATCACAGAAGAAAGCTTAGGAAGCATGCAATGAACCCAAACTGTATAGATCTGTCAGCTTTTTAGAGGATTTTGGAATGGTTGCAGCTAATTAACCTTCATTTTATTTAATGAGGATTGCCTCAGAATCAGTGAGACTTTGCTTAAGTTAGAGTTCTGAGCTTTGGGGAGCCCAATTACCCTACTATACCTGCACATCAGTGGAAAAATTACACATCTTAGGCAAATATATAGGTAAAGACTACAGGGCAGTTGAATTAGATGCTAAAGTATCTCTGAGGACCTAATGCAAAGTTCCCATTTATACCTGATTGTTTTAAAAAATATTTTGCCTTTAAGAGTGTCTCATAATTATATTAGTTCTCTAAGTCAAAGCATGGTATTTTCCATTTCTATATTTTAATAATTACCTTGTTATTTCTATTCCTTTTTATGCATATGCTTTTCCTAGTTCCTTTGTTTCTTGATCAGCACATGGCAGAAACTTTCTCATCTATAATAGCAGGAAAATTAGCCTGAGGATGCAAATGGTACTGGTAATTTTTCAGTTAATTATTCAAAAGACTTGACAGATATTCCCACAGGGTCAAGCTTATCAAATGCTTGAGAAATTTTCCAGTGAACCCAGGATAATTTGAATTGGATGTTTGATAAACTGTAAACAGAAATGCTATAAAAGGCAGAATAATGACAGACTCTGTGATACAGGTCAGTTCAGGCAGAATGAAAACTAGATGAATCCCAAACCATTTCTTGCAGGAACTTAGAATGATTTCTAAAAATCACAAGTAAGCAGGCTTTGGTCCAATTGTGAGAAACATTCCTGCTTTTAAATGTTTGTCCAAAATGAGACACAGTTCAGAGCTTAAAAAATTCAGCTCACTATTGTTCTTTGGAAGTCTGATTCATGAATCAATGAATGCTATACAAAGACTCATTTTGATTTTAGCAGACTGCAGATCAATCCCCGTGTGAATTGCAGGAGACATCATATCAGTGCATAACAAAATAGAGATAAGCATACGGACACATTCACCTTATTTGCAGGGAGATAGCGTGCCTATGTTTGACATATTGAAATTGAATACTGTGACATTTTAGACTCTATGGTTCAAATAATTTTTTCTTATCAGAGTTTCTCTACTGTAAGCTAGGTCTAGATCATTATTGTTCTTTTGTTCCCTACACCATTTATGAGAGACCATTTCATGGGTCTATGTACTCAGTAATCTCATTCACCCCTCATGGCATCATTCTGTGGGTTGTTGGAAAGGAGCCTTCTGGCTTCATTGAATGCAGCTTCACTATGAAAATTTGCAAAATCGTATGAGGAGAGAGTACAAACAAAATGGTCCTTTTCTTTCTGCACAAGTCCAAACCCTTATGAACCAAAACAAGATCCCATTGATCCCCTCCACTAATGTCAAAGGGTAAGCTGGGTATGGAGTAGGAATGGCAGGACACAGAGAGGGAGGAAGCAATGTGCCATGCCTCTCCCAGTCAGGTTGACTGAGGTTTACTAATTGCAAAAGTTCATATTGAGCCAGACTGTGCTTGTAGTAGAGTACAGACATATTTACAGACATATTTTACATCCCAATGCCTAAAGCACACTTTAACTGATGCCCATGAGGCTCATTCTGTACATTACTGCTGCAACAGAGAGCATCTCATAACAGTCCAACTCTCTGAAAAGACAGAGACCTGAAAGATCAATGGAGAGGGACCTCAGGAGTCCTGGGAGGGCCCCTTGCTTTTGATGAGACCAATTACACAGAGTTTAAGGGACGGTAGCTCTGCGTACTGCAAAATTAGTTTATAATAAAAAACTATGCAACCTATGCAAATGCATAAAGCCTGGAAAAACGCCTCCTATCCTTCAATTCACATTACAGTGACTATATTTTCTTCTAATAATGAGGTTTGGCAATTGTTGTTTCATTCTTAACATCAGAAGTAAAATATAATTTCTTATTGAAGTTGCTTGCTCTAGAGCATTTGTTTATATGTAGCTCTGATGAAGAACTAACTCCCAAAACTGCCATTTTTCTTTTACTGTGGTTGACTTCAGTTTTCAGAGTTCTTGAAGCATAATTCACTGCTCTGTGAGTATCCAAAGAGATCCTAGTACTTTATAGATGTTACCACAAATAGCTTTTCTTTCTCCTTTGTTTAAAATGAGACTCATCAACAAAGTGTAAAGACAAGACAATGTACCTGTGTCACTTCTTTTCCATGGCAGTATTCCAAGCCGACTGCTATTACTTTTCAGTTTCTCAGATACTTGCTAGTCACTAACTGTTCATATGCTATTACTGAAAGGGGGGAAAAATAGAAAGTATAAAATGAAACATGTATATATATGGTTGTCTTTTAAAATCCTTAGTATTCCTGCTAAATCCAAATTCCTTGACTAAATAGCAAGGGAATTTTGATTATAGGAAGTAATTTATTTGTAAAACATTCAAGTCTTTTGTCCAGGTTTCATTGTGTGTAAGTGTGTCTGGTTTTGTTCAGTATTTTTGGGGTTTGCTTGTTTTCAGAAGAGGAAATGTCAAGAATAGACCACTATTTCCTTATTTAAACGTTGGAGTCTTCAAATGTTATAATTCTAATTTGTTTCTCTCATAATAAGAAAAAAAAAAAGACTTTTCACTCTGCACCAGTTAAAAATTCAATTACATAAGCAAGAAAATTAGAGGTTTCCCTTTGGCTGGATACAGATGACCACAATTATAGACCTTGCAAACTCTTCCTATCCTTCATGTGCTAACCAAATTTATATTTACTCTAACTTTCAAAAGAGAAATCTGTCACAGACTGTAAAAAGAATTATCAAGACTGTCATGGCAAGTTTTATGTATGAGTGAAATACAGATCAAACTGAAAAAAGTGGAAATACTTTTTAGGACTATTGGTAATAAGAGAGATGAAGTAATAAAGGAATTTATGCATAAAATAGCCATGTTCAGTTTGATCTAATTGTGATTACTATTGCTCCACTCCTGGAAAACATCTCTCTACAAATTCCAATGTAAACCTCAGCATTTTCCTGAATCAAGTCCAGTCTATATTTTAACAAAAGAAATGTTTTCATGACTGTGAGTAAGATTTGTAGGAAGAAATAATATTATTAGATTAATTGTTTGGGCTTCTTTGCCCAAAAGCCAAACTCTTTAATTAATAGTAAACAAACTATGGCTCAAAGTATAAAAAAAAGCAAGGGGAGCCAATGCTGTTTTTATTATACAACAAACTTACTTTGTACTGTGCTACCTATTAGGACAACAACCCACAGAGGCAAGCCTGTTATTTTTCAGCACATATTCCCAATTGACTGCTGTCCAGGTGTCTCTCAGATGACCCAAAAAACAAGTTTCATATTATTATTATGTTATACGCCATTAAACTTGATTTCTGAGACAGAGGTTGTGTGTGTGGGCTTCATATCTGGTGCTTCTAAATCTCATCACTTAATATGTACACTGAACCTTTCTATTGGAACATTTTACACAATGAACAAAAGAATGCCATTTGCAAAAAGCATAAGAACCTATTTCTACTGTATGCTATTCCATCCTCTCTTATCTAGCCACTTTATCTACATGGATTTCTTCCAGAAGATAAATCTTTCAATCAGGATTTCTTTATGAGCTGCAGCCCTTGTATTGTGAGGTGTATATCAAAATTTCAAGACAAATTCTGTTCTCTTGATTTTGGTAAACAGTACAAAAGCTTAAAAACCAAGAAACCTTAGTTGTCTATTCATTTGAGTTAGAAAAATGTTTTGTAATTGTTTTTCTGCTCAAGACAAGTGAACAAGGCTACTCTGTGTATTTTCCTAAATATATAGAAAGTCTGATACATTAGATCAAATTAAGGCACTGAAAAAGGGTTTAGACTGGCCATAAAGGTAGTTTTGAATCAATTTATGATGTATCTTGCTAATTTATTTATTCATTACACTGTTATGTGATGGTGCACAAAGGATGGTCTCTTAAAAGCTCTATGAAAAATAGTTGTAACAAATCTTAAATCGCCCTTAATGAAGCTTAAATATAAGGGTCATTACTGTTTACATTCAGGTACACATACCTCCTTCATCTTCTCTGAAATTTTCTCCCTCCTTTCTCCCAACCAGATTTGTTCAGACATTTCCAGAGTTCTGTTTTGTTGCTGCCAATCATTTTTTTCATTTCATTAGAAATTCACATATTTTTATCTTGTAAACTCTTCATTTTCATGCATTAAAAAAAAAACCAGAAACCTCTACAAAATCCAAACTACCAACCTTATCTGGAAATACTTGTACATACCTTATATTTACATTACATATCTAAACTTAAATATTTAATTTTAACAAAGTCTGATATAAAATACACACCTTTGCATCTCTACAGCATTGGATATAAACTGATGTTATTTCCAGTTGTGTCAGATGGGCTGTGCTAGTTGTCCAGGCAATGGATGCACTCAACAAGCCCACAGCTCATAGTACACACTTCATGCAGGATCTCTGACAAAATCTACAGGGAAATAAGGTCTTCAAGGATCTGTGTCTCCACTCTCATCTCAAATGTAACATGAAAGGCATAACTGAGAGCCAAACCCTCTGAAATGATGGGCTCAGAACAAAACCAAGGTGGGCACTAAAGTCTGTGTATCTCACCTGTTGCCCTAGCTGTGGAACAATGGAAGTCAGTTCAACAGTGCTCATATAAATAAAACAACAACCAATCAGACAATGGAGGAAATGGTGAGGAAATCTATTTGACCCGTTCTTGAATGGGTTTTGACAAAGGTAAATTTAAAAGGTAAATATAATTTCTTTTAACAACTGAACCTTGAAAAGGAGTATTCATATTGTATCCTAGTATGAAATTAGTCAGGCTTAAATAAACATGATTAAACAAATTCTTTAGCTACCCTAAAATTTTAAGTTTTATAAACCTCACAGAATTTGGGTCTCAGACTAAATCTGACACATGCTGACAAGTACCCCTCAGAGCTGTGTTTAAGCGTGAAAGCTTTTGTTTATAACAAAAAACCTCAGGAATTACTAAAAATCTAATTGTGTATCTGTCCAGAGTGCATTTTCCCCACAATGCAATTACTTAATTATGGCATTTTAATTATTTATGGTATTTTATTAAAAATGACAAGTTTATTATGGTGTTTACAGTAAGCCACAGCAGAAGGATATTTACTCTTTGAAAGATCTTTCAAAATTATGTAAACATCACTTTATTTGCAGTGCACAGGCCAATCTTCCCTATTAATGAAAGATTCCTTTACCAATTTCCCATAGTAAAGTGGTTTATAGTATTTTCTAAATGAACTGAGCAACATCAGCTTTCAATGCAACAGTGTTATTTTGAAACCTTAGGAACTTTTTTTTCATATTCCACTTGGGAGCTGATTTAAGAACTGCTCTTTTAAGAGCTGTGTATTTCTTAATATTTTAGCAAGTTTACAGACCTCCCGGGGTTTTCTGTAATATCGAAGTCGCTTCAAGAACATGTTCTTCTTTCAGTTTTAGAGTTATTCAGTCAGCTTTGTGAAATCTTACTGAACTGAAACAAGGTGATTGGATGACACCATGCATTTCCTGTTTCATTCCTTTACACACTGAGCTGTGCTAATTTTTTTCTTTTCACCTTCTTTTCCAAAGTTGTATCTTTCAGTACTCATCTTAGTTTTAACAGTTCATTCTAAACTCTGAGCCTAATATTTTCTTTCCAAACTAGGTCCTGTTGAAGTTCTCATCGATGTCAGTGGGCCTAGACAAGTACTTCTGCTTGTGCTCTGAGTTTAGATGTCAAATATCCAACTTCAACTTGTAAACAAGTAGTTACTGTATTTTTTTATCCCTTTCAATGTCCAGATTGTGTAAGAAAGTTGTTGCATAGGTGGGAAATTTCAAAGTAAGCGGTATACAAAGGATTTACATGATGATGGAGGACAAAAAAAAAAAACCAACAAAAAATCAACCAACAAAAATTCTCACTTGTGGCCTTTAATGCAAAATATTTTAAAATCAGGTGCTCAGATTAGTAGAGAAGATACGTTAATTATTTGTTTGCACACCATAGTCACTTATCTTTACACAAAATTCAGTGGAAAATTATTATAAAGGCTTTTTTACAAATATATTGATCAGGTGTACCTGACTTTGAAAAAACAGGGTGTAGTCACTCATTTGCAGTGTGTTCTCAGACTTGAAATCATATGGAAAAAGTGCTAAACTACCTACAGAGCACGAGTTCATTTCTTATGTGAACTTTCAAAATTTGGTCCTTTTATATGTCTAAAATAAAATTATATCAGGGCATATCCATCAGGTTTTCTCATCAGAAAATACATATGAAATTAAAAATAAAATTTTAATTTGCCTCCTGAAAAATAAAAGGACCAATGGTGTTAAGAAACACTATTCTTTCAATTATGATAAGAAACATAGAAAAATAAGAATTACCCAACTCTTCTATGGACAGTATTGAGTTTTTCACCTCATAGGTACAACAGAAAAGTGAGTTAACTGCTCTAGCAAATATATGTGTTTTCTTCTTCTTAAATATAAATTGGAAGAAATTCGGGAAGCATAGACCCAAGAGAGACAGGAAATTACTCTGATATTTAGATGAACTGTATGGAAGTGAATTTCTTTGTTTAAGAGCAAAACTTTTCTTGCTGAAAGGGCACACCTGGCAGCCCATTCTCATTCAGGTGAGTGCCTGCACTCAGAGAGAAGATCTGATCCACTGTCAGAGTATGTCAACAGTGTTTGAGCCAAGTGTCACAAGGGGCTTTAACTCTCAGAAACAATTTCTTAGGCTTTGCTCATAATTCAATAACCAGATTATTGGTGTCATATGTACAGCAAGAATTGCAACCTAGTTCTTCACAAATGCATTCATGTATTGGTCTATAGTCAGTTTTTGTAGCTGTATGTAAACTTCATCTTTTGATACTCATGACAGCATATTTTTTTGGCTTTTCTCTCAGAACATCTTTATTGCCAGCCTTCATGGAGTGTGTCTTTGCTCCTACTGGAGGCATGTGCTTGAATTTGCTCTGTACAGGACCTCACACACATATGTAATAGTGGTGGGGTATTTATTTGGTGTATATATAGTTTATGTATATCTGTCTGTGCATGTGCATGAAGATGTGTGTTTGATGTGTGTATTGTGTATTTATATTTTGCTGGTGCACACGTGGAACTCACTGCTGAATGCAGCTTAGGCTGGCGAGGGCACACACTCAGCCAGGAAGAGACATAACCTGAGGTGGTATAGCATGTAATTCTATGAAAACCAATTAGTAATCAAATACAGAGGCAAATTACATCAGCCTTTTTTTTTTTTTTTTTTATTCCTGGCAGGGGCCATGTGTTGGCAAATGCACACGAAAAGAAAACCTTCTGGTCACTGCTTCTGAATGATTTCCCACCCATTCCTCTATTTTAGCAGAGCTGAACCAGGATATTCCTTGGCCTCCAAACTCATGAAACAAATAAATGTTACAACATTTCAGTTATCTACAAATTCATGCTTTTCTCTTAAGCCCAACCCTCCCAATCAACAAACATCAGCCCCTTCTCATGCAAGTCCAAAGCTGTTGCAAGGAGCACTCAACCACGTGTCCAGCACATTAACTGAATTCTTTATACTAGTAGAAACTAGTTTCAACATCACTGAAAATATTTACACAGAATGATAGAGGACCATAAGTACTGATCTATCCAGTGATATTTTATGTACAATTTAATATGATTGATGCTATTTGCTGTTGCAGACTGAGTAATAATTTCTCTTTACCATCTGGGTTATAATGATACCTGTTTATTGCCTGACAGAGGCTAAACCAACCCATGCCAGCCACTAAAAAGCATTTAAGTGAATCCCAACAAAGTCTGGAATATTCAATTCTAGATAAAGCTTGAGTCATTTTTAGACATAAGTGGCTGTGCAATTTTTCCTTCCCAGCGATAAAAATGTCTCACACTGGAGAAGAAGACAGGTATAGGAGCTCTCCATCCTGAACAATGTTTGGTACCAGTTGCTTCAGTGGTAGAAGCAGAAAACCTTAGAACACCCTGTTACAAGTTATTTTTGTCCTAGGGAAATTTTATTTTAATGTCCCATTGTTAGGGGTTGACTATTGTCCTTAAGTATGAGGGCTTCTAAAACATCTTTAATTGACTTTTATTTTGGACACCTACTCCTGGAGAGTAATTACTGGTAGTCTAAACCTAGTGACAGAACCATTGACATGGCTTCAAATAGTAGAACTCTTTATTCCCCACAGTGGTAGGGGAAGAAAGAGTTCCATCTCTTTCTTCCTGCCATCTTCTTCCCCACAGGTCATTAGATGGCAGGAATATGTGAATGAGGGATTTAATTAAAGAAAACTCAGTACTAATTTCCAGTACCCACAACTCAGCCAATGAAACCAAGAAATTAGGGCTAGGTCCTGGCCTGCAAAGTGCAGGATTTTGCTATCCTTCACCAGTATGGTACAGATCTAGTTTGAAAAAAATTTACCTTGACAGGATGTCTGCTATGATAGTTGTTGAAAAAAATCCATAGCAATTGTAAAACAATCCAGAGCAATTGCCAAAAAAATCCAGAACAATTGTAAAAAAAAATAACCAACCCCAGAGCATTACATTCAATGTCCAAGTCAGGTACAATTCTCATTTGGTTGTGTTAAGGGCTTATGAACAGGAATTTCCAAGTTCCACTTAAGTGAGTAGAGAGGCCAGACTCTTCAGGCAGGACTCTCCATGAGTTAAGTGTGAACAGAGCCTTAAAGGATTATGCAGCAAAAAGTCTCTTCCATCTTTTCACAACCCATAGAAAGATGAGCCATAATTACAAGAAGTTTGCAGAAAGGAACCCACTTCAAGGGGAGATTTAAAAGTCTAAGGAGAAAAAATGTCTGGAAAAAGCAGAGAGAATAGAACACATGTGGATGCAAATGTGCAGCAAATCCACCATTTTGATGCTATTGTTGTTCTTGGTTAACAACTAGAGATGCAGGCTTCTTTATTATGATCAGCATGAGAGAGTAATAATTTATGGGAGCTTCAGGAGGTTGGAAGAGGCCTCAGGTGAATCAAGTGAATGCCCAGTGATTGAAGGGGAAGCTGGCTTCAAGAACGCTGTAATTTCTTAGAAGAGTCATGAGGAAGAAAAGTCTTCTGGCTGCTGGTGGAGAACAATGAGGACATTAATACCTTAAAAACACTGCAGATGCAGCATCAATTGATGGGATAAATATGCAAAGAATAAGTTCACTCACTCTTCCCTTTTTCACCTGTCCCACCCAGATGTCTGTCCATCTATGTCATTTTCTCTTTCTTTTCCCTGGCCATCTTCACACCCCGGTCCTTGCTATCAATGTCTGTAAGGTCAAGCTGCACGATTCATAGCTACCATTTGTCCTCTTCCTTTGAGTCTGGAAAAGTCTTAAGAATCAGTCCCAACGAAGGTGCAAAATAGCCATTTTGAAGGGTTCTTTAATAACATTAATCACAAAAAGCCAAAGCAAATGTTCCAGGAGAAACTCAAGTCACAGTTTCCTGGCTGTGCCCAAAAATCTCCAAACTGCTGCCACAGTAAATGGAGCATTTTACCTCTAATGTATTATTTTATGTGCAGGGAGGAAAAAATGCCAGTCATTCTTTACATTTTTTTATCGAATTCCCAGAGTGAATTAATCTATTAAAAAAAAAAAAAGAAAAAAAGGAAAAAGAAAGCAGGAAGTCATTTATCTTCCTTCTTGATTGCCTATCTTCTATTTAAAAGGGAAAGATAGAGCTACAAGTTGACCTAAGTTAAGTACATCTGTTATTTTCTTGCCATGTACTATTGCTCTGGTTTATGTCCAGTTTGGTTAAGTTCCAAGGACCATTCCAGGGAAAATTTTAGAGAAAAATGAATTTATAAGTGGTGTATGTTGATTGTAGGGAGATGGGAGAAAGGCACTTTTTTTTTTTGAGAAACTATAAGCTTGCCTTTATTCCTGATGCATGTTTGATGCAATGAGGGCTTCCTAAGTTTGCGTTTTCCCATTCTTAATTTGCTGTGTGAATAGTTGATTATTTGTGCTAATTTTATCACCACTTTGCATGAATAACACTCAGCATATGTTCCAAAATATTCCCTGAGGAAGGTGCTTGTGATTACACCATTGTCTAGTAAACATGAATATAACTAAATATAACAAAGAAGAATAGGAGACAACCTATTATTTTTGGAGGTTTTCTGTCTTTTTCTTTTTTTAATTCATCAGTAAAAAGAGGAAAACAAGAAATTTGGCATCGAAAACTGAGACTTCAAATTTCCTATTTGTTAGGAGGAACAAAAGCTGTCATCAAAAGATTAGATGAAGGAGTCAACTTTCTCAGCAAAAAACAAGTATAAAATTTCTACTAGCTTAACCCATCATCTCTCTACTTTTCAGAAAGAAAATATGGAAGTTGTTAGTTCATATGTATTACAAATGAAACATAAGCTTCCATTTATGAAAAGTAAAAGATTAATTTTTATCTTCTGCTTTTAATTCTTCTGTAATTCTTTTCCTCTTGAGCCTGTCCAAGGCAAATTGTCCACATTCCACAGAATATAACTCTTATATTTCATAAATACAAAAACCTCTTTTTTTTCCAGGACCAATAGCAAAAGACACAAAAGAAAATTCTGATATTATATATGTCAATCTCAAAAATAAAATTTTTCAAGCAATGTATTTCTTTCTTTTTGCCTTTCCTTCCCTCCAAAAGTAGAAGACTGGAAGAAGCCTTGTCTGGAATACCTGTTCCTTCGAACTCATGTATATTTTATTAGTCAAAGATTGACAAAATGCTTTGTCAAATGAACCTGAGGCAAATCCCAATTTCTGCCATAACTCTCCAGAGAGGAAAAAAAAAAAAAAAAAAAAAGAGCAGAATCCTTCAAAAGACAGTCATAGTATTTGCTATGTTGGAAAATGCGTTTTTTTTTCCTTTCTGTATCAGCAGATCCCAGATTATTTTCCCCAAGGTTACAAAAATGCAAGTCAGAACTTAGCCTGGCATCTCTGCTGTAAAATAGTAATACAGGTTCTGTCAGTATAATACTGTGCCACTATGTCATCTCTGTGCAATGACTAACCAGGGTATTTTTCTGTTATTCTAGATATTTCTGAACAGATAATGTGTAATTATCACATTATCCTCCAGCATTTTAATGTAGTTTTATCAAAGAAAGTTATGACATGTTGATATATCCATGTGCTTTTTACTTATCTGTACTCCTTTCCTTAGTGAGATGTCATTCCCAATTTGTGGTTTGAAGCTTCTGGGCAGAAAAAAATGAGCTCAGTCAAAACTCAAACATAATGGAGTAATCAGAAAGAAAAAAGCTAATGGTTATATCCAAAGCCATTATTTTGTTCCCCTAAGCAATACTCCAGGCTCAGATGCATTAAGCAAGGTTAAATCAAATGGTCATCATGTCTATATGTTCAATTATGCATAGTCCAAGCCAGAGACTCCTGAGCCAATCTTCCACAAAGCTATGCCAGTTTACACCTGTCAGAATCTGGCCATGTCTCAAATTTCCCCACATCTCTTTTTTTTATTTTTTTTTTTTTTTGCACAGCTGCAGACCATGTTAAAAAAATAATACCTGGAGAATATGATGATCCAAAGATAATAATTTTTTCTTAAAATTGCTTGAATGTAATTTTTATAGTATCTTATATCACAATTTCAACCATTCTTTTGTAAGCCTTCAGTCCTCTCATACTCTCATGTATGTGAAGAATGGGTCACTTTACATGTTACATCCCTTGACATAGTCTTACATTCTGGCCAATGTCTTTGGGTGTTTGGGTGTTTGACAAGAGTCAAACTGCCACAACTCTTGGAGCAAAAATTTCAGCTATGGAAATTTTTATAGGACAGGAATTTTTAAAGAACTAATTGTGAGTGATTGTTAACATGGGAAGTGCAAATATGTCAATAAATTTATTGAAACTGTTTTATAGGTCAGAAATTTATTAAGCTTGCAGACACAATACAATTTATCAGCTGAAGAATTAATAAAAATTGCTATATTAAAGACATTAGAAAAGTAAAGCACCTAATGTCAATTATATCACAATAGCATGATTTATCTTAAAACTAAATAGATAAACAGGAGTAACAGGAGAAGCTTTTTATATTCTTAAAATTCGAAGGGAGCAAATTATGAAAAGATGTCTCAATAACCACCTCTCAGTCTGATCTTCAGATCTCAGCTTTAATCTACCAGTGATAGTGTAATAGCTTGAATTGTAATTTAATTGCTCATACAATAAATATTTTACAATCATCACATATTTCAACACAAAATCATCCTCTAGTTACACTTCCTAAAAAGTACTTGATCAAAACAGAAAATTGAAACTTTTATGTGCTTATTTTCTCTGCTTTTTACTTGTTTCAAAATTCCTAATTTCATAAAAGCTGCTTTGTTACAAAATTTTAAAGGTCTCATCAAAATAAACTGAATTCTTTTTCATTTCTTGAGATACCTGATTACAAAGCTGAAACAGAAAACATTTTATTTCAAATTTCTGTTTACATATCCACATATAACATTTATCTATTCACTCATTCAACTTAAACTATGCACTCATATAAACCATCCACAGGCTATGCTCTGTATGCAAAGCATACAAAGATCACTTAGACAGTTACTTTAGCAAGGATATGCCCTCACTTTGTCTCAAGGGTTAATATACAACATTATATTTTATTTTCTCTGCTTGTTTCCTCTAAGGAGGATTTGACTATTAATTTCTCCATACATTTTATATGCATATGTGGGTGAGAAGAATAGTTGGCTTTTTTTAATTCTACTTCAATAAGCTAACTATAATTTCAAATGTTTATTATGTATTAACCCAGGAATGGGATGCATTTTGCTACTAAAGGAATGAGATCTGACCCCAAGAAACTTTGGGCTTTTCATTGGAACTGCCCTTGTATGGCAAAGGTATTTTACTGCCTAGGAAAAATACTGTTATTAAACTCAAAATGGGGATTAAAAGTTCAAAAACACCTATCTTTTTTCACTTTGCAATGTCCACTTTGATATGTACTTTTAAGATAAACTCAACAGAATTCATCACTTGCAATTATGAAACTTATAATTTGTTGGTCTTAATTACTAGTGCTACTCAATTTCATTAATGTTACTATTAAACTCTCCTCCAAAAATAATTAATGCATAATCTTATTGATGAATTTTACTTCACATTTGCCCTCTTGTAATTTTTTTTTAGAAGTCACACTTTACAACTGTCAAAATGAAAGATGAGCCTGAACCATGCTCTGTTTTCACTACACTAATATGACTGAACCTCAAGGCATTAGTTATATATATCCATAGGCTGTTCTGAGAGGCTTTCTTCCTCATATTATTGTAAAATTCAGTATCCCAGAACTGGAAGAGATCTCAAGAAATGTCATTCCTAATAAGTGTTTGTCCAGCCTGTCCTCATGGGTCCTAAAAGAGAAAACTCCTTTGCAGTCACCCCCTTCTTTGCCCATCCCTGCTGACAAGCAGTACACAGTAGTGCTTGGAACAGGATTACTAAAAGATTACTGGTATATTCTACTGATATATTCTGCATTTCCTTAGTGTGATGATCCTTGTTATTTTCCTGGAGCTCATCATATCATGCATTTGGAAGCAAGCTGTTGCCAAAAGCACTGAGTCTCCAAATACTGCCAATGGGCAGTTTATATCTCTGTTCTGTACTGGATTACACAATGGTTGAAAACCTTTCTCTCAGGAGGATGTGGAAAAACAAACAAAAAAAAATTCTAAGTATTTTGAAACCTATGTTCCTGATAATTTCAATTTTCTTTTCCTTTTCAATTTTGACACAGTCTTCTAAGTACTTCCACAGTCATAATTAAAAAAAAAAGAAATTAAAATCTTCACAGCTGCCAACTGCACATGGCTTCTCACCTGCAAATTCTCTTGACTAGTAGTTTTGTCACTCTGCAGGTTATAAATAGACACCTGAGAAAGGAAAACAGAGAACAAGAGAGAGTATTCTTTACTGTTTCAAGAATATTTTTCCAAGACCATAATTATTAATAAAACTCTGGGACCTGTAGACCGGGGCAATATCTTAAGTTTTGAGTTAATAATGTTGCTTCTATTCCAGGACTAATATAATGACATTTCATTTTTGAGAAAAAGCTGTTAAAAAAATCAAGTTTGCATAATCTTTGATAATTCCTCTTGGCTTTGCATTATGATGTCTTGTGGCATGTGACCAACATCATTCAGTTTCCCTAAACTCTGCAAAATCTTTAGCAATCAAGAGGATTTGGAGTACAGTCAAGATACTAAAGATAATATTTCCTGGTGGAGTCACCCAATCAGTCTGCAACACAATATTTTAACAGGCCTATTAGTGCTACCAATTCAAAGGCAATTTTGACTATAGCACAACTTAAAGAAAACAGCAAAAAAAATTGGTAACAGAAAATGAGACATTTATTCAGGATAATTTCATATACTACCATTTTAATGGTCTAATTTTAGATCTAAGCCAATAAATCACTACTATTAAAATAATCACATATTCACAGATAAAATCACTAGCACTCTTCTAGGAAGTTGGCTGCTCCAATGAATGGAGTAACAGAAGAGCTGGTGTCATAAAAGAGAACACAGGGATGGAAAGTCTAACATCAAAACAAAAAAGCAAGTTCCATACTTGCTTCCTTCAAAAATTGTAAAGTGTGATTAATTTTTAATCATCAGAACATTTCCTCTTCTGCTAATTCTTTCCAAAATACAGTACAGTCAGCACATGGCAGTGGATTGGTAGAAGTGCTGAGATGTAGGACCACAGCAAGTATGGAATGAGTGGTGTAACCCATGTATTGTGCCTGCCTCTAGAAGTCATCAAATGGAGAAAATGTGGGATTTTGAGAACAAATAGCATAGATGTTCTTGATCTTTCCCAGGAAACAGATCTTTCCCTTTGTTCTGCCTCACTGTCCTCCAGTTGGGACTGACAGGAGGAGGCCTGGTCCCTGATGTGTATCCTGTCCCCCTTTCTGAGAACATATATGGAAAAGGTGTCTGTGCACTAAAATATCCCTGGTCAGCCTTGCTTGTGTGTCCACCATAAAACAAACCAGTTATTTTACAGAAACATACGCCCAGGCCATATTTATCATCAGATTATGCACTGCTACACACTGCCCAGCAATCTGAACATCTTCAGTGTTGTGTGCTGCTTTTGACTGGGGTAGACTGGCTGTATTTTGGATTTGTGCTAAGCACAGGGTTGATAATGCAGAACTGGTGTCGTCATTGCTGAGCAGGGCAGGGCTTGCACAGAGCCAAGCCCTCTGCAGCTTTTCCTACTGCCACACTGATGAGGAAATTAGGGTTGCATGGGAGGTTGGGAGGAAACAGCCAGGACAGGTGACCTCAACTGAGCAAAGGGATATTCTAGAAAATACAACATCATGCCCAGTAAATAAAGTGGGGGGAAGAAGGAGGAGAAGAAGAGGGGGTTTTTGGAGTGACAGCTCTTGTCTTCCTAAACACGCAGCTCTCCTGGAGATAGCTGAACACCTGCCTGCTCATGGGAAGCAGTAAATTATTTCCTCCTTTTCCTTTGCTTTTATACACAGCTTTTGCTTTCCCAATAGTCTTTATCCCAGCCTATGGGTTTTCCAGCTTTCATTCTCTGATTTTCTCCTCAGTCCTGCTGGTGGATGAGTAAGTGAGAGGTTGATTGTTGTCTGGGGTTAAACCACAACAAATGCAAAAATGAAGTGATAGAAAGTATGATCTTTAGGACCCCCAGAACCCATAGAGAAATGGCAGTGTATAGATGTGCCAGTTAATTGCTCTCAGTATGTTATTCAGTAGAATAAAGAGATGCTGAGGAAGAAAGTTGAAAGAATGTGTTAATGCTGCTACAGGGGAAGCAACAAAGGATAACAAAGAATAAAATTCATATCCCATGCCTTGATAATCAACAAGAGAGAAAATATATTCTATCAGTCTAACCACTCCTAGCTCTTAGAGTCTTCTACCAGTTCCAGTGGCTTCCTTCCTAGCACAGATTACCTTACCTTCCTATATCTCTGCATGTTCAGGATTTCCAAACTGCTGTATTTGACCAAACCTTTATTCCACTTCGTACTCAAGCTTTGTCTCATATCCAGAGTTCTGACCCACTTTTAACAGGTGTGTGAAAGTCGAAGTTAGATAAAAGAAGGAGAGTAGAAAGTTTTGGTAAGCATGCCAATCTTGAAAAATCAGTCATAGATACCAAATAATTTGTACCAAATCACAAACAACCTGAAGCCATTATGTAGACAGATGCTTCCACAGACCCAGTATTGGATCAGATTTCTCTCCATTTGGCCTGGTTTCCAGGGCAGGCAGTAAATATCTGTAGCTGCACTCAAGCCATTCTGCCCTGTGCCCCATGCACTGTTACCAACAGAGACACATTTTTTCACATAAACACCATCAGGCTGCAGCTAGGCCAATTGCTTGTTGCCAGCCCCTACTTACTTTGGAAAATTTCTCTGCCTGTGGGGAAGACAATATGCAGCAACATTATCAAAGTCAGTGAAATTCAAGTGATTCTGTTTGTCTTGGTTTGCCAACAGGTGCATTCTGATTGGTTAGAGTTAAAACAGTTTCTTGCCTGTCCCACTGACACAAGTACTCAAGTGAGTTTAAAAAATGTTCTAATAAACAATAATAATAAAAATAAATGTTTACTAATAAATATAATGGAAAAGGAATTGCCTTTGTGTAATGACTTTGGATGTTTGAGTCATGTCCTATATACAGAGTCTGAAAATATGTTGTTGCAGAGGACCACAGAAGGAGCCCTTGCTGTGAACATCTCCCAGGTTTCCTGAAGCCAGGCTGCTGTCAGAAAAGTGATAACACTAAGAGAGAACAGAGAAACACTGAGGAGAACCTGAAGAGGAAACTGTAATAATCCAGAAGCAATTGAAAAAGAAAAATGGGAGATAAGTCAGAATAGTACTAACATCCAAAATAAAAGCTCTCTTCCTTGTTTTCCAGCATAATTAGGCTGATCATTTTCAGAACTTTTTAATCTAGAAGTTGCACAGAGATATTTTTATATGGAAAGTTCATAATTAGAAAAGCATTATAAATCCTCTAAATATAACAATGAAAATAAAAGTGAATCTACTTATAATAATACAATATTATTTATACACACAATGTATGGTAAGACAGCCTGGTAGTCTCTCAGTCTATCTCAAAGAACTGCAACTTTATACCAAGAAGAAACTGCATTTTAGCTGAAGACAAAACATGGTGAGAATCATTTTACAGTAAGAATAATTTTCTCAACAAGGGGAAGAATGACATGTTGTATTTACTGTCACTCATGCTTCATCCAAAACACTTTGACATAAAATACATATTCCATGATTTATGAGTCTGCCAGTTCATAAGTTGCCATGATTTAAGTTTTTGTGGTTTTGCACTGATGTTTTTAAACAAGTAGCTGTGTCATAAGTGATAATCCAGGAAACCCAGACTGTTTCTGTTTGCTTGTTTATTTTTTATATTATAAGTTTGACTCAATATAATCCTGTCTTTGTGTCATCAACTCTACATCAGACAATCACAGATCATAATGCAGTATTCAGTGCCACAGTTTGCACTGAGGATTAATGCTTTCAGTATCCTAGGACAAAACAATGGTTGAATGGGACTTCTCTTTACATTTTACTTTTTGTCTGAGGAAGGGTGACTGCAGCCACTGCTGTTTAAAATTCTAAACCAGGCCTTTAAAGTCAAGAGAGAAGGGGAAATGTGTTACATCATTTAACCAAATACCATATATTTCCCCCCCAAAAAAAAGTGTTTGGCTTTATCTATGAACTCTTACCTCTGATAGCAGTTGTTGTCTTGGCATTGTGACTGTAATAAGGAAAAAAAAGAGGGAAAGAAGAATAGAAAGTAAAAAAGAGGGGAAAGTAAATGGAGTTTGGGGGGGGGGGGGAGAGTAGGAGGGAAGAAAAGACAACAGGAAAAAATAAAGAGAGAAAGAAAAAAAGAAAGAAAAAGAAGAAAAAGACGAAGAAAAAGACAAGAAAAAAAGAAAAAGAAAAAGAAAAAGAGAAAAAAGAAAAAGAAAAAGATGAAAAAGAATAAATATTTGTAAATGTTTTAGACATGTAGTTTATGCATTGGTGAATGGCTCTTTATACGTTATATTTATGGGATATTTGGTTTGTTTTGTGATTTTGTTTCAACTTTTAAGGAGTGCCATTAATGTGATTAATTAACAAGAATTTATTGGCTAAAAAATCTGCACAGCCAAACATATGTGATTTTTAAAATGTATTTTTTCAGGTGAAACTATAAAATAGGGTCCTAATTAAGCCCTGCTGTTTCCTGAGATTTTGTGTGCACTGCGCTGGGAAGGAAAGTTGCATGGAACTTTACTTGATCATGGAAGAAAAATCTGGAGAGTAAATTCAAGCATTCTATTCAGTTTTTAAATATAGTCTTCACTTGAGGGCTACAGTGAATTTATGCCCATGTTAAACATTAAAGCTCTGTTATGGGGCCAAATAAGGGGGGAAACTCAAATCAGCTCAAACATCACAAAACTTCAGCAACAGGGCAAAACTTCAGCACCACTGCAGCAGACACCATGAGCACTTCTATGTTTGCTCTGAAATGCTGTGATTGATCACAGAGTTTGTTATTATGACATTCTATTACATGCATTCTCTTCCCATTACTTTGCTAAATAGAGAAGCTTATTTTCCATAATGTAAAACAATTTGTAATAAACATAGTGTATAAAAGGGATTTGAAGCTTTGGAATTTGCTTTGTGGGGACCTGAAACTATACTATACTCCACTGAGACATTAACCCACTTCAAAGGGAAGTTCTTTACAAAACTTAGGGGGGGATGTTTAGCATAATCAGTGATTTGCACAAATTTTTGACAGAACCTGGGTTTGTGTCTCCTGCGAGGTGTCTGCATAGTTAAGACTCAGCTGTGCAAGTACAAACATAGGTACTTGAGCACTGTCAAAAAGCACTACCACTTTAAAAAAGTGCCATAAATTACCATGGAATCCACAGAAAAATGATAAGCATTTTTATAAGAGATTCTAGATTATAAGCATTTAGATAAGAGATTCTAGAATTGCACAAAACCTTTTTTCAGTCATTCAAAAAGAAACTACCATATTCCCCGTTAGTAAAGGGTGCAACTTCAATTCACATGTGTTTTCTTGTAACAAAAATAAGCTCACCAGCCAAATTTTTAAATAGATCTTTTAATGCAAATAGTAAAACATTCTTGTTGACACTTTGAGCTGTAAATCCTGTCTCAGCTATTTTTCACTGAAATGCAGAAAAGGAGTCTGCATGCAAATAAATTGTGTACATGCAAATATCCTTTTATATAAGTTCTTCTACAGCTGAATCCCTGACTCTCAAATGGTTTTGGTTAGAAAAAGTGACCGTGGTATGTGTTATTTGCACATCATTGCCTTTCTCATTTCCCTTGCTCCATATATATAATATTTTGGGAAAATGTAAATTATTTCAATTTTCTTTCATGTATTTATTTCCATTTCATCTCTTCTACACAGAACTTCTAGATGCAGATTATATCCAGGATGCATCTTTTGGCTTAGAAATGAAGAGTCATAGAACTTAATAGAGACATTTATCCCCTTCATTTTAATTTTGTTTTTTTAATACCTTTATATCTGACATGACCTGATACAATCTAGCCTAGTGCCATTCCTCTAAAATGGTCCTGGAAACAAGGCCTTCTTAAGGTACCTCCCATTGCTGATAGTCCTCTTTAGGCACCAAGGTAAATTCCAAAAATCCCACCCCTTGACTTTTCAAGTGTGTCCTACAAAATGCTGCCATCTTCTCTCAGCTTGAAGAATGGGACTCATACAAGAGCACATCTCTGAACAATAGCCCTGTGACAGCCAGACACCCTCCTCCACAATGGCCTGCCTTGACAAAAATCTCTGCTAACCCCCTTCAGCACAGTCAAACTTGCCTTGTCATGGTAGCCATGTCAATGAAAGACATATTCCAATGAATAAAACATTAGGATGTACCTAGTCCATCCAGCTGCACTGGAGAAGCACACATAAACTGCTTTTGCTGGATGTGATATTTGTAGCACATAAAAAAACACCGAAGAAATTATTTTTCAGTGGATTTCTGAAATCTCTTCAGCTATTTACATCTGTTAGTCTTTTAATAGCAAGCTTTTACAATGAGATTGAAAGGCATTTTGCACACCAAACGTCCTATAGAAACAAAATCCAACTTTTAAAATATTGTTCCAGTTATCTTGTCTACAAAAAGCCTTCAATGACTGTGAAGGATGGTTTTTGCTTAGGTTTTCCCCCCTTTTCAGCAGGTTTTAGGCCTTGAGGTATTGGTATCCAAGTAGTTAAAACTACATCAGCACTAATAGCTATGAGCTCATCTTGTATAAGCACATTTTTAGTTAAACACCACAATCTTGGAAAAAAATGTTAGTGTGCTTAAACAGCCTGGCTCAGAATAGCTCACAATATGACGCATACCACAGGAAATAAAGTGGTATGAGGCACCTACAAAATATTTTTCAAACAAGTCATTGAAGCTGTAAGCCCCATGCCTCAGCTTTAGGAAGTCACTTATTAAGAATCAACACCAGCCGTGCCAAGCTAAGCTCTTGCTCTTGGTGATTTTCCAATTGAATATTCAGGGCCCTGTCTCGGTCTTGTTTTCAGGGAAGTACATGCCTGGAATGTTAGCGAGCTATTTGCTGGAAAAAATGCCCACAACAGGCCCAATGTTGATCACATTAATGCATTTGAGTGGGTATAGAGTGCAAATGATTGAAAGTGCTTCCAGATCTTGGTTGCCGGGGACAAAGCAGGCTCTGTTCTCTGATCTGATGGTCATTTTTTTCAGTGGAGGATGTGGTGCAGGAAGAGGGAGCAGTGCCAATCTCTGTCTAATGGCTCCAAACAGGGCCTGGGCCTGGCTCTTTGGATGCTGATGAGTGGGAAATGAAACACAGATGGGTCAGATGGGTAAGGAGAGGGGGGATTACAGGTCAGGCCAAAGAGTTGGAATAAATTAAGTGCTTATGAGGTACAGAATGGCACATTGTTAAAGCAAACGGACAGGGAAAAAAAACATTTCGGCATTGTTAGGCACAGTGTGCAGAAAAAAACATCCCCTCTTCCCAGACCCCTTTCGCATATCACATCCTCTCTGGGATTACCGCCTGCTTGGTATATGAATTGCTTTCTTTAACATGAGTACTGCAAGGCTGTGGTGCTCTGCACCACCTAAGAGGAGGTAATTTTCCAGTAAACACTTCAGATGTCATTTACTGGGAGGAATACTTTAGTTCATGCTCCTGATCATCCAGCTTCCTAACTCCCTAGAGATTTCCAACAAAAGGGTAGGTAGCCACAAACATTTACTCTAGGGAAATAAGGTGACAGAAGGAGTATTTCATGCACTCTCAAAATGCTGAGTCCATGTTTGTGTTTATTTGCTTTCAAATCTTTGCATCTGTATGAAAGAAATTGATTTGGGTTAGAGGAACGTTTTTAAAGGATTCTGGTTAAGAAATAAAACGGAAGGATTTTCCTGGAAACATGCAACAGCAATTTTGCCTCTTATACAAAAGAGGTAAATTCCTCACCACACTGATATAAAAAATGTTTTTATTAAATAATATGGACAGAGGTTCGCTACACTTATTTTTGGCATCTCTAGTCCACACATAGTCACCAAAAATGCATTGCCAAACTCCCAAACTCTGTGTTGACTTGCACAGATGTAGGGTTACAGATTTGAAAACCATCACATTAATAAAACTTGAAAGAGAAAACCATACCCATGACTTTAAACTAAGTTTTCACCACCTAGTTTTCTTCAGTCCTCAAGCCCAGGTTCTTTCTTGGCATATGAGTATTTACCCCTCCTGCAAAGATGATTAAGTAGGACAGGTAAAATAAATTCTGGTCCTTCCACACAGCATGGCTAGAAATCAGGTGACAGTCACCACAATGTGTTACATGTGTGCATTAAAATTTAGAATAAAGCTATAAAATGTTCATGCTAACAACAGAATGGCTACAAGAAGTACTGAACAACATGCAAGGGACCTCTTCAATCCCTTTAGGCCCAGAAAAGCAGTTATCTCTTGAGCAGCGCAAATAGCTGGGCTATGTATCTTCCCCTCTCTCATCAGCTGCCACACCCTGATCCACATGAGATGTTGCCTATTGGGAACATCTCAGAATTTCCCAGTATCTCCTTTCTCTTCCTGCCTTTCTCCTTCCCAGATGATAGCACAAATCTCTGTTCTACATGGGCTGATGAGCGAGACAGAAGACATCTATGGAGAGGCCAGCTGACATGTCAGAGCAGATACTGTGGAGTCCACAGCTTTTTCATGGGTGGAAGCACTGAGGGGAGGAAAAGATATTAGACCATCTCGTGTGTTTGACCCTCAATCACCCATTGGTCACTAGAAAACTTGAGTGAACTTTGTATTTTTAAGGCAATGCTTTATTGAATTTTGTTGAGGCTGATGGCAAGTATTGTGAACGGAGCATCAGGAGATCTAAAGAGACAGATATACTGATGGTCAGGACTTTGCATTAAATAATGTTCAAAAGAATTAGGGTACTAGCAATAGAAATAGAAAGAAATAGAAATAGAAATAGAAATAGAAATAGAAATAGAAATAGAAATAGAAATAGATAGAAATAGAAATAGAAATAATGGAGCAAGAAAAAGAAGAAACACCACAAGTTCACAAAAGTAGAAACAGAAATGCAGTTATAAGAAATGGTCTTCATATAGCAAAAAAAGCAACAGTCTTCTGGGAGAAGAGAAAGAGAAGGCAGGGTATGGTAATATCTAGATGAGAAGCTTTCCTGAAAGGTACCCTGCTAGAGGAACATAATTTTTAAAAGTTGCTTTCTGAATTTCCCTGCTCCTTCCTGATCAAGAGAGGGGGCTTAGATTTGGTAGGAAGAAGAACAGAGTAGGCACCAGACTCGTCTGAAAGACTGGTATTTACACAGTCAGAAGGGAATCAGGAGAGGTCAGGCTGGAATGCAGCATGCCTTGTGCTCCTATACAGTACCACACTGTCTGAGCTCTGCAGTGTTTCTCACAGCCAATGGGAAAGATTTCTATTTCTTTTTCTTTTACTTACTGTTCTGAGCAAGTGGCAAGACATATAGCAAGACATATGCAAACCTATGGATGTCTCTGTCTTTCAAATTTCAATCTAGATAACTATTTTCTAAATAACTGCATTTGGCCTTTTCTTCGCCCAAACTCTCTAATTTAAAGCAACATTTCCAGTGGTTTCAGACCTAGTTCAGACTGAAAGGAGATTCAGTTTTAGAAAAAAGTTGTAGGATGAAGGAGCTACCTCATATATGCAAAGAATAAAAGTCTAAGTGAGACTTAATTCAAAGCATGAGCCACGAGCCAAAATGCACTTTGCCATATCCCATCACTTCTTGAAATATTTAATATAAGCCCCTATTAGTAAGACACTTATACAATTTGCTTGCCTGACCCTGACCGTCTGACATCCCCATGTCATCATCTAGTACAGGGTGGATGGCTTTGCTGAGCAACTCTGGTTGTGGTTATGCCTTGTCCCTGCAGGACACATCCTTGGGCTTGGGTCATCTTTCAAGGCAGAGCAGGCAGAAGTGTCCATCTAGGGTGCCTTACAGAAAGCACACTCAGAAATGTAAGTAAGTGTGGACTGTAAGCAATTAAAAATTACAGAAGTTAAATTATGATCAGAAGAGCCCTAAGGCAGTGCAGACACAGGTACTATAGTCTCAGAGAAGGTAAAATGCCCCCTTGTGATCCTACAAAAGAAATTTTGACAATGAGAGCTCCCTCATCATAGCATAGCATTATGCTGCAGAATTACTATGAGGGGAAAGTGAGACCATTTTGTATGGCTGAAAAAACAGTCTGGGCATTGAAAAATAAGCACATTTCACCTTGTTTTGGTGTCTCCAACCTGCCTGTTCTTCTGGCATGTAAGGATTTTTCTAGGATGAAACATTACTGAATTCTTCCTCACCTTTGAGGACAAAGTTTTCCTTATTGAGCTGGAAAGTTCAGTGTAGAAGAAAACCCACATAAGACCTAAATTTGTCTTCTGCTCAGAAGCACCTCTTGGTTTAACAATAAATGATACTGTTTATTATTAGGCAAAATATTGTATCTCATTGGAAAGCTGCTGTTACTGTCACTCTCAGGGTTCTTTATAAAACCTTTCCAGTGGTTTCAAATGCTGTTAAGTAATCCAGACCTCAGAAATTAAAAAAGCTTTCCATCTTTCAGAGTAAATGTAGATTTTAGCTCTAATATTTATTCATGATGAATTCATGATATTAAATAGTCAACCCCTAAATGACTCACTAAGATAATGAGAGGTATTAGGTACTTAGGGTGATGGAGCCACTTAGGTAATGAAGTGGAAGAACCTAGATGGAAAAATAGAACTGATTCTCAAAACCAGCGGTTTGTGAGGAGTGTTTTTCTAAATAAGAAGGGTAACTCAGTATGTAAAAACAGCACTGGAAAGGGAATCTGGTCCAACTTATGCAAAAAGCCTCACTCTTCAGTATTTGCTAATTCTCAACCCTGCCTCTCTGGCCTTTACTTTTAGAACAAGGCTTCTTTAACTCCTGCTGATGCAATAACTAAAAGCAGGGCTCAGCCTTCAATGTCCGGTGTTAAACTGGTGCTGTGCTGCTAATGTGCTCCATTGTATGGCACTGCAAAGAGTAAATGCCTCATGCAGTAAGCACCCTTATGGGAAATTATTCCATTATCTGATACATGTCACAGAGGATTTCCTCCTATGTAAAACATTGACACAAATTGCTGAGCTACAAGATTTATCCATTTGCTGCATCACATTTATCACAGGATTTTACCTTCTTTCAAGCAAACATTCCTGTACAAACCTATGTCTGTACAAAGAAAATTCATTGTAAAATATGAAAAATTCAGTATAGCACTTATTCTGTCAAGAAATGTTTTTCCTAGAGTGGGAGTTTCTTGAAGCAGATTTGGCTGAATACAGTACGTTATGACCTTTGGAATAAAATGAAAAGCCTGTGGGACAATACCAGAGTTTGGCAGGATCCAGTTGTCGCTTTTCAGTTTTCACTTCAGCCACTGGCCAAACGCCACACCACAGCCTTGTTCTAACAGTGTAACTCACACCACAGCCATCACCATCCCATGTCCTGAATGCCCGATACCAACCACCACCTACTCGGAAATAAAACATTACCTGTCATCTCTTGCTGCACATTCCTCATAGAACAGTAGTAGAAGTATTCTGAATGTACAAGTTGTAGATGCCTCTAAAATATTCGTGTAGCTCCACTTTTACATCCTGTGTCCAGGATTTGCACTCCCAGTTTGCCTTTAAATTTTTCAATATTGTTTTGCAGGATAGATTGCCTGTTGCAGAAAACTATGAATAAAGAAAAAAAAATCATAGCTTTAAGGATTAATTTGACTTCTTTTACATGTTCATCTGGCAATCTATGGAAATATCCCCTCAAAGTTCTGAATCTAGCATTCATTACAGAAGCACAGAAAACCTATCCTGAGAAATTTCTAATAATCTTTGATCTCAAAATTATACAATTATTCCACAGCATATACTCTGTCTCTGCCTGCTACTGTTCCCAAAAACATTTGGCTAATAACTTTTAGGGAGTTCTGAGTTACTGTGGATCAAGTTCTTACTCAGATTTTACTCAGATACAACTAAGATAATTTCCCTTGGAATGACAAGAGCTAGCCACCTTGTGTTAAACCAGAATGAAAATAATGGAATTTTCCTGGAGTTATTAACTTATTTTACCTTTCCTCACTGTGGTACTTTGCTCTAGGTGCATAGAAGAGGTTAGCAGTTTTCAGATATATGCAATTTTGATGAAAAGCGCCCAGTAAGAAAGTTAAAAAAAAAATGTTTTCAGAATCTCATTCTTTCTGGAAGTGGAGTTTTCTTTACCTTCTGGTAGATGTGTGGGTACCAGGAGCCCAGAGGGCTGCAGGCAGGTCATCAAGACCTGCAGCTTGAGAAAAGAGCAGCTGCCAGTTACTGACTTCAGGATTTGCTAGGCATACTAGAAGATACTTGTTTTCCTCAGCAGACAAAATCATCCACTTGAGAAATGGCAGGAAAAAGGGATCAGGTAGGGGTTTGTTCATCCAATGCCTCATTCAGTATATTTGGTCTTTTCTCCCACTTTAATGAACATGATATGTGTAACTGTTGGCTTGTTGCATTTTCTAACTTTAATTAATTCCAGAAAATTAATTAGTTGATGAATAACTAAAGGAAGTATTGGATGGGACCCCAGCATCTGGTTGGTGTAAAGGTGTCACATGAGAAAGATGTGCTAACAGATGAGGATTAAGATAATGAAGATTAAAAAATATATATTTTTATCTTAATATTGCAGGATAAAATTATGAACTTAAAACCTTTACATCTGGCAGAAGGGATTGATGGAAATCATCAGACAGGTATCAACAGGGAGGAAGGTTGAAGCTCAAGGTACAAAATAAATGCAAAGCAAAGATATGATCAGATAACAAGGGATTTTCTCCCTATGATACATTCTCAGAAATGTTAATTATTAATATTGGAGAATAATAATGGGGTGTTACACCCTGTGTCTTTGAGGTTGCAATATCAGAGGGATCAGGAGTCCATGAAAGATTCTGTCATGATTGAACATATTCTAAAATGCAGCAAAGTTAATTGTTGCTTCTCATATGGCCAAAAAAAGGGTAGCAGCAGCAGTGAGCCACATTGTGAGTTGTGTAGTACCGGTTTTATACCAGCAAAGTTTCACTAAAGTTCAGTTGCACTGATATAAAACTTGTGCAAAGTGTTGAAAGCCATGCCTAATATATCTACCTCTCTTGCTTGAAAATCAATATTAGCAAGGTTTTCCAGACGTTGTAGTGCCTGTACAAGCTGCTTTTCTTGGACCACTCTTGGGTTGCACAGGATCACTGCAGAGGAGGAGGGGAGGGAGTGTTCAGATCCGCCCCGAGGCCTGAACTCTGTTCCCCAGTCAGCGCCATGCTCTGATTTATAACCTGGTCCAGGAATCTTACCTACAATGCAGCTATATCAACACCTGCATCCTGGGAAAACAAATGCTTTTTAAGGTGAGATTGTTGGGTACAAATAAGCTGCAAAGCATAGAGCTGGCTCAGAGCCAGGCCCAACAAAGGGCATTGGGCGCTGCAATGCTCAGTGTTGCTGGTTTCAGAATTAACTATTAAAGGGATCATTAAAACGACATGTAAAATCAGCCTGTTACTGTGAGGTGCTAAGTGCTTCCATTGAAATGCTTTAAGGGAGCTGAGCCTTCCCTGCATCTTATAAGACTGGACCCATATTTTCCAAAAATGTGATGAAATGATGCATTTTTTTTTTTTACATCTTGACAAATCAATTTCCCAAATGAGTGTTGAGTTCACAGAAGGGGCAGCACATGTTGCATTCCATTAAAAAATTTACTAACTATTTTTATTTTTCTTTTTCAGTTGATGTGTATGGTGGGCTGTGAACACCAAAAATTAATGTCAATTTATTTATCATTAAAAATAAGGAAATGAGGGTAAGCAGCAAGAAGCAAAATCTGGAAAGTGTGAAAGTATGCTCTGTATTCATTACTTACTATAGAAAGAAAGATATAGAAAGGTACACTATTTTTGTTTCACTTGATAATCTCAAAGGGACACCAAATAAATTGAGGGTGACTGAACTATTAAAATTGCCTATTTAATGGCTTCTCTCTTACTAGGGGAAAAACTTTTCAGTCTGTTTAGACTGAAACAATCTAGGTGGAAAAAATCTGGTCCCATAGATTTTCTTTCATGCCAGTTATAAACCTCTCTGCCCCAGCTGCTTAATTTTGATCTTATTTAGTTACATTTCCATCAAGATGAACATGAAAGCTTCAGTGGAGACTATCTCTAGATACAGCAGAGATTAAAAGGTAATTGTCCTCATATGTAAAGTTATTTCAGGGTCAATGGTTGATTATCAGACAGGTATCTATGTTTGGTTTCTACCATAATCCAAGCAGCGATCATACCTCTAAAGTAGATATTCGTTTAAGTATTTCTCTCCTTAGGGAAATACTTTGGTCTCTTTGTACAAATAAAATGTCTAAGCTGGCTTGGAAAAAGGATCTGGAGAAGCCCTTTACAGAGATGTTAATCCAGGGTGGAAGGAAGATTGCTGTGGAGTGAGGAAGGACTAGGAGGAGACAAGCTGGATTTTTAGAACAGGGGAAGGCAATGAAAGGGACCCTAGGAAACAGGGGATTGCTTTTCTAGTACCAAAAGTGGGCTTTTTCTTCTGGCTAAATTGGTGCATAATTTTTTCTCTGTATTTGGGGAATAGATGGCTCCTAGCTCAGGTTTCCTTTTATAAATGTACTATAATCTCAGCAGTTATTATATCTTGTACTTATTTTATGCTTAGAAAAACTATATCAGTTGTTTCAGAGAATCCCAAACATGACTGCTAGATTTCATTAGCCAAATAACATGGATTTTACTAGGTGCTTACTAGTAAGATGACTGAGTAGTTCCACTGAAAGATCAAACAAGACCCAATATTTAATATGCTTTATTCATAGACTGGTTTTCCCAATCTGCAAGTACAGAAAGTGAGAGTTTTTCATATTGCTGCAATTACTATAATCACTGTTAGAGTTTATATTTTCAAGTGCAGCCAGATTATTTCTTCAATTATAACCATTAATTTGAATACAATACATAGTGTCAGCTTTCCAAACTAAAGTGAATGGAATTGTAAACTTCAGGAATTTTCCCAATCAGAAAGACAGGATAGAAATACAACATCAAAATCTGTGAAATTTAATAAGGTTTAGCTTAGTAGGAAATATCTTTTTACCAGGAAGAGGTTTAAAATTGCTTCAGAAAAATAGAAGTGCAGGAGCCACTTCTCTTTTAAAAAATATGTCACAGTTAGTAGTCATGAAAAAGATGATTTATTGCAGGATTCTATGCCTAAGTTTTAGGTGTTTAAGTGCAAGTGTATGCTTATGTGCTTTTCCAAATAAAAGTGTATTTAAACAAGTGCTTGAATTCAGAATTGAACTAATGCCTTGAAGGTCTAAGAGGACACCCCTCAAGCCTGGATTTATCTACCTGCTTTCAACCACTTAGCAGAGACATACCTAAAACAGGAGCCTTGTCATCCTACTCTCTGCTGGGAGATTTATTGAATATAGATGGAGTTTAGGGCAAAGTAGCTTTCACAGTTAAATTCTTAGGTTCAGTGGGATGAATCCAGCTCAGTCCTGAACTGAATCTAATCTAAATAAATGGGTTTTTTTGCTTTCAAGCCACCTCATTAGGAAATGTGGGAGAAGACTGAGTTTGCAGTACAACATGAAATCACCTAAAAATATGAAAACAGCAGAATGATGTAGTCACCAACAGTTAAATATTTGCCTAGAAAATGAGAAAATGGGAATAAAAAATTCTACCTGAGGGGATTAAAACTTTCTGCTTTTTGTTTCTCAGATTATGGTTTCAGCCACTGCAGTAAGAGTCATGGCAACCCAGGATAAGACCACAACACATTCTTCCTCATGAAGCTATATCATTGTTCAAAGAATTGAATGTTTCTAATTCAAAGAGAAAATAAGGAGATATCTTGTTATTGTGTTGCACCATGAATATAATGGTCATCAACAAAGGAAGTTGTAAGTTGTCATCCTTGCTGGCCGTGCTCATTATGCTTTTTAAAACTTAGTGAGACTTTAATGGAATATTTGTCTGTCTCTAGTAGAAATGGAAGTGCTGGGTGTCCTGACTTGTGCATTCATTGCAATTGTTGCTCACACGTTGTACATTTTTTTTTTAATAGCAACATGTAACAAAAGGATTCGTACCTAACTTAGCTGCCTATAGTTGTACCTGACTTAACTACCTACATATAAAACTAGGAAACTAAAATTCCTCTAAGTAGTAAATGGAAATTTCATGTTTGACCTGGACTTGTAACTTCAATGTTACACCCCTTGTAAATCTGCTCACTGATTATCATATGGGTATCACATGTTAAAGAAATAAGAACTTATCAGAATGCTCCATGGGAATGTTGGCATAGTGCAGCAGTCAGAACCTGTGTCAAACCTGTAGCTCTCTGGAAAATTGGGATGTAGCTGGATCAAGTTGAACCAGACCACTCATTCTGTGTCTCTGCAATACGAGTGACAGTCAGACACTGAAAGACAATGAAATTCAGAAAACAACCTTTTTTTTTACAACAGATGGTTCTGAATGGTTTCCAGTCAGCTAAGGTAATTAGAAACCTAAGATTCACAGAAACATGTATCTCATCTAAGAGATGATGCAGGAGGAGGGAAAAACCAACAAAGCAATCTGTGACTGATCTGAGACTAAAAAGCTTGCAATATTAGCTGGCAAATCCCTGATAGAAAACAAGTCACGGAAACATGGAGAAAAGCAGGGAGGAATAAAAAAAGGATGATCCATAAGATGAACCTAGAAATCATTATTAGCAAAACAGTTGGCATTCAACAGGCAACAAAAGCTTTAACTTAAGAATGAAATTTCCCAAAGACATTTTGGGACATGTCAGGTGGTCTGACACTTTAGTGAGAGGTTTAAAACCTTCAAACCATTGTAAGACAAGGAAGTAAGAATAGGAAAATTGCTGAATGAGCCAAAATATCAACAGCTCATATACAAATGAAAGATCCTCTTACCCTAAAACAGATGATGATGTTTATTGCTCTGGGAGTAAGAAAAAAGAACTACTACTGTGTATTCACTTGCTAGCCATTTTGATTAAAAAAGAGACAAATCTCTGCCTGTTTTAAGTTCTGAAGATTATCTGTCTATCTATCTATCTATCTATCTATCTATCTATCTATCTATCTATAAAATGTGACAACTTTCCCCTGCCTATGAGAGGAGACATATTTGGGAACATGGATAATGCCAAATAGCTTTCAACAGGGTGCCCTAAGAAAAACAGAAGGTATTTGTTCACACTCAACAGTCCCTTTGAGAAATATTGTTTCTGCAGACTACCATTTGGGTTCTTTCCAGCCCCTGAGGGGTTTGACTGCAAAATATAACATTTTTGTTGGTAGGGAGGATACAAAAGACTATAAACATGATGCTTAACTATGAGAAGAAAAAGCTGTATTGCATAACCAGAAGTTTTGGAAAACATGGATTGGCTGAGATAAACCTGAACAAGCAGAAATGTAAGATGTATTAAAATGTAAATGTAAAATGTATTTTCTTCTCTATGTGAAGAAAATAATACATGTGTGTAAGACAGTAAGTGGTAGGTCACATCAGAGTTGAGGCTTTCAACAGCAGGCATGTTTTACTAGATGTGAAATTGATACAAAATTAATTGAAAATATGATTCATGTGTACACTCTTAGTCTAACAGCCTAAACCGACTACCTGGGAATGTTACAGTTCAAAGTTATTCAGCAGACATGAGAAACTGAAGCAAAGAAGCTCTGATCCTGAAATATCATGAGGAGCAACATTAAATTCTTAGAAGATGCTGCAAATGGGCTATTGACTTTGTCTTCATGTAACAGTGCAGCAGAAACTGGCAACCAGTGTTTCATGTGCATCATAGATTCTAATAAAGAGCAAAGACCAGTTATTTATCTATTCAAATCTTTGGCCTTGATCAATGGTGTAAAAAATTTCATGTTTTTGCTCATGTGAGTGTTCTAGTAGCTTAAATTGCCTGTAAAGTTGTTCTCAAAGCTAGAAAGTAGACCAAAAATACGCACCCTAAAGGGAATATTCTTTCAGTCAAAAATGGCTGACTTGCACAATAATCTGACAATCACCAGCACCCTTTCTAGAAGATTCAACAGAAGAAATGGGATTGACATTCATCCAAAAAAAATTGTTTATCCATCTCCTTTTTTGAAAGTGTGCAATCTCTGCTTGGCATTGAAAGAAGATCACTGGTGACTTGAGAGTATATAAAAGGCAATTATGGCAAAAGACACATATCCCGTATCACAAAATATGGTTTGGTGTGTGGCTACACTTTCTGAATATAATGCTGTAAGTGGGGGGAAAATGAACGTGAACAGAGGTAGTGAAAAGTACAATGTCTGGCAATATTAAGAAGGTGACACCTTAAGAGAGCCACACAGAAACAGTGACATGTTTTCCACCTGTCTGAAAGGGGAAAATTAAGATATCTTGCAGGCAATAATCCTAAAAGTTGAGGCATAAGACATGAAAGTGAAAAAACAAGAGCAGTACTATCTTCTGAAAGCAATGATCTTTATTACTTAGAGAGCCTCAGTGAGCCTTAACTGCCTCACAGATCAGCTGAACATCCTCAGCAATTTTAATTATTTGACTGATTACTCATATGTGCAATGGTGTTTTAAGTAATGGTGTTTTTCAAGTGATCTTCCACACCTTGATTTCTCAGACAACAGGCTTTTAAAAGAATGTGAGTAGGGTACTGTGAAGTGCTCAACATTGTTTGGCAAAGATAGTTAGACCCAAGTACAGAAAAAATGGGTTTATGAAACCTTCAAGTCAGAAATTCAGAGCAATGTTCACTGTGTGTGAGTGAATAATAAAAAAAAATGTATTTGGATCCTTTGGGGATGGCAAAAATCTCCCTTTCAGTCCCTGTAACATCAGCAACATACACTTAGAAAATATTCCATTTTGTGATTTCTAGACTTGGGATGCAGTACCTGCCCGAACACCCTCTGGAGGAACTGAACAGTCTCTAGAATGACTTTGCACAATGCCCTCTTTTCCAGGAAAACCAACATACAGCCTCAGAACACCCAGCTTCTCCTGTGAATTATGCAGGGTTAGTCTGAGGAATGTGTCTCTCTCATCTGCCTTGTTTTAAAGATTAAGCACTATGCTCTGTTTTGCTTGGGTCCTCTGTATGTGAGGGATATGTGGCAATGGGAACACATCCCAGTAAAGGAAGTGTGGGTGTCAATCAGGAAAGAAGGAATATGATCTCTAAGGGGAAACTTTACCAAAAGCACAAGAGTACCAAATCCTACTTTTTTCTCCTTGTTAACTTTAACTGCATCAGAGCTAAGAGGAAGCTGAAAAATGCAATCAGTTGTTTTGGTATAAACATAATTTCAGCTATAATAATTTTCATTCACTTGGTATCTATCACATTACAGCAATAGGTGTTCTTTGTGAACCAGGTGCTCACACAGGGAGAGGGAGGCAGAAAGTCTTGCAACTCCTAGCTACAGGCACTTTAAGAATAAAAGGCAGAACTTTTCAGATTTTATGCATTCTAAAATCTTCCAGAAACAAACATAGCTAAAACTATATCACAAAAACTTTTACTTTCTCTCAGCATCATTTTACAGATTTCAGTTTGTGGAAATATTTGTCCAAGTTTGGTTCAAGTAGTCCTTCAGAAACTTTTAAAGAGTCTAATGAAATCTTGAGAGGAGGGGGTGGGCAGGCTATTACTCCAATCCCTGCTGTTAAAAAACACCTTTTGTGTGGAATTTGTGTGAATCCCTCCCCAGAGGTGCAGAATGCAATAAAGATAAGAAGGACTACACCTTGCAGCACAGATCCGTGGGGCTGTATGAAAGGGGCTGCACAGTTACCAGCTGTCTGCTCTGGTTCCTTTCTGGAGAACAGCTGGAAATGCATTCTCCAGAGATTGCATCTGGCTGGATTCCTCTGCACTCAAATCCCATTGATCTGGTTCTGTGCTAGCCCTCTGTACTTGCAGTTCAAAGAACAGCGAGGTCTGTAAAGAAATTATTGCCATATTGTTCAATCGGCCACAGTGAGCAATATATAGGATTATAATCAGGAACACATTAAGGAAAACAGCTCGGTGGAGATAAGCTGTTTGACTGCATACGCTTTTTGATGAGGGCTTAGTGCCAATCCCAGAATAAAAAAGATTAAATGTTTGTTACCAATTCTTTTGAACTGCTGGCAGAACATGTGGTAAAGCATTTTTGATTCAAATTAAAAGCATCCTAGGATAAAAATAACCCTGTTCTGTTAGACCTTTCCAAGTGAAACCATTTGTAAGCTGATTTATTGTCTTTTCCTTCACCTCCTTCCACCAGCATGATTAACATATGCATTTCTGAATCACATGTAAGCCTGGACAGGTATTTGTCTTGTTACACATCTGTGGAACAAATGGCATTACAAATTGTATACAGAACAGATGTAGATTTTCAAAGTCTCGGCAAATTGTATTTGACTAAGGGCATAGATAAAAGTTTTGTTTATCAAACAATTTTTATTGTTTCTTTCCAGTGGAGACAGTTCTATGAGGAGTAAGCAGGCTGCAGGTGACAATATTGATGCAGACCCCATGGAAGAGCAGGTTTATAATCAGGGAAAATCCTGTAGGAAGGGAAATACTACCAAAGAAAGCAGATATCCACTAATATTCTTATGAAATGCTTATCACTGCATTTTGTCGTGTCTATTTTTTTATATCTGGGAGATATTATTTTTAGAATTCTTTTTTCAGTCTCTAGAAGAGTTTAAACTGGCACCAAGTGTACCAGAGAGACTGGAATTTGACAGATTCATGCTATGTTCATGGAGCCTCCCACATAAAAACAGGTTTATGATGTTACCCCATGTAAATCACCAGGGCTGAGGGAAAGAGCTAGATTCACACTCACATCCTGCTACACATAGAAATACCATATTTTACACTGGTTTTGGCCTCCATTTTTAGTGAGCTGCCTAAAGATATACAATTGGATATGTACTGATTGTCTGGACCAGAAAATATATGTAATAACATTAACAGAAATATCCACAACAGACTGTTCAGCTCTGTTGAAGAAACAGAGGTTGGAAAAAAGTCAGGAAATTTGTAACAAGAAGATGGATTTAGGGGGCTAAAAACATAAAGCGATCTTACATTCAGAACATATTTCTTCTTTTGAGAAATCCAGTCTAATAATACTAAATGCTTTTTAAGCACTACTATTTTTACAACATGTGGAACTTCATGGAATTGCTTCAATTCCCATCAATTTGGGATTTAGAGAATTTGTGCGAGGTCTAACATATCATAGGAACACACTTGTACCAAGTGAGGAACAGCCATTTCACATGTGATGCAGTCAGGAGATGGCAGCCTGTTGTGGGGACAGACTTCCAGGAGGTTGCTGACCAAAACTGCCGACGGATTTTGGCCATGGACATTCCCAGGTGGCATCTTTGTGGAGAGACAGAAATGTCCTTCTGCTCAAGGCAGGCTTCCCAACCTCCATAATAAGCTCTCAGCTGTTCTTCACATATCTCAGACATGTCTCCAGAGCTTCTGCTTCCTAGTTTTGTCCCTGCCATTTTGCATGCAGCCCTCACCCTCTCCTCAAAGGTGACTCACTTTTAGTTTTGACTGTAGCACTGTCAACTCTGAAAGAATCAACTCTTACACATCACTTTCTCAAGGAAAATCCTATTGAATTTGTTGTGAGATTTCACTGAAAAGATGAACTCAAAGGACTGCAGAAACTGACATGTATTTTCTGAAGTCTGCGAATTTTTTTTGAATCGCTGGTTGAAAGTTGCAGTAGATGACATGAAATTATTTTAAGATGTGAAATAAAATATATGGGACTTAAATTGAGCAGGAGACATTGACATTAGTGAAATATTTACTGTAGTAGATGCTTATGGTAATCATTCTCAGGCTTTAGGCCAAAGTTGGTGTTAATTACTGGCAGAGCAGTGTCAAACTTGGTAAGGAACTCAAGAGCAACAAAACAGGGTGTATCAGCCTGGGGTCTGGCCCGGGTCCCAAACGCAGAGGAGAACTGCTTTGGTAGCAGAATTCAGGAACCAAGACCCATCTTACCGCAAGCATCTGTAGTTCCTTGGCCAAGACACATTCTGTTGCCTGGAGGTGGGATCCAGATTCTCCATTTCCTGCTTCTGTCTTTTTTGAAATAAATCTTTAGTTACATGCTCCCCAGGTTTACCCACATATTTCCTTTGAAGGCACAATCAACCCATGCTGCAGTTCTTATCAAAAGCCTGTCTGCTGGGAAGTGTTAAGAGAAAAAGTCATCCAGACCCACTGATTTGATTTACCTGGCAAACTAGTGTTACTCATGTTTTGGGGGATAGAAAGATATGTAATTTGATTAGAAAGAAATGTGATATTAAAACGTTCACATGCCATATATCCAGTAGGACAGTAAACGAATAATGAAAATCAAATTCAACAGCCTGTGGTACTGTGGCTGCAGCATTGCTGCAAGATGATGATAACACAAAAGTTTGGATGTGACTCTTGCAAAAAAGATTTAAAAATAAAAACCAGGAAAAAAAAGAGGAGATTGACTTTTTAAAGAAGGACAATAAGAACAGAGAGCTAGCACTTACCCAAGTGAAGCCCTTCTGAAAATTGTAATTTTAGAATTATAGATTAGAATGGATTTTTTTTATTTGAGAATTTTTTTAAAGCAAGTGAGGAGTACTTTAGAATAGAGAGTAGAATAATTTTTTTTTTTACTTAAGAATGGCAAAATGTTGTTTAAGAATTAAAATTATTATCTCCAATGCTAAAGCACCAAAAATAAACTTGTAAGTTAATTTTCTTCTTAGATACACAGCAGAAAGTACACATTGAATGTATTGCATAGGGAAAGTCAAATAGTTATTCCTTTTTATAACAAACAAAACAAAACAAACAAAACCTATCTGAAAGGTAAATATATTTTTGTGTCCTCTCATTCTTTTTTTCACCTCTGAAATCCTTTCTTTCTGTCCTCATCACCTAGTAAAAATATCCCAGAATAAGATGTATTTCTTCATTCTCAGTTTTAGAATACTTGGCACTACTGCTATTTCTCAGAGAAGCAGCTAAAAAGCAAAATAAAACACCTTCAAAGCAACCACATCACACATTTTTTTTCTCTCGGCTTCTAAAGTGGAAGATACATACCTGCCTACCTGAGGAGCCTGATTATCCATTGCCTTGCTTCTATGCCTGCTCACACAAAATTATCCAAAGGAATTGCAGGCTGGTAGCCAGACACCACTAGTTTGGGTTTCCATTTGGCACCCACTTTGCACCCGCCTTTCCGCAGGAACAAAGAACTATAGATTTGCAACAATAAAGGTGTAACTTCACAAGTGTTTTCTTCACAAGTATCACTGTCTCCCAGACTCTCCCTGTGTCTCCACCTTCCCCTCAGCACAGCACTCCTTTGGCAGTGAGTGAGCACACCCCACTCCCCAAGGGACTCTTCCCTCAGGCTCACAAACCAGACCACCTGCGAGGCCAGCGCGGGCATCAAGTGCAGCAGCTGGCTCTGGGCATGGACAATCAGGGTGCTTAAAGACTGATGCTGCCTATCCTGCCTCTGGATGCAGCCTGACTTCTATTTACACTAAAGGAGCCTTTGTAACAGGATCTGCTGTCCTTCCAGTGAAAAGCCCTAGCCAAAGGACAGCTTTCGTGAGTGGCAGTCTCCCCAAAGGCCATTGACAGTGAAAGAGAGCTAAGGAAAATGTCTCCTATCCTCATTTCTGTTATCCCACAATGCCAATGGATCTTGCCAGCTGAGAATGAACTGCATTTAGATGGCTGCTATGGAAGTTGTGGACAAGACTAATGGTTGATAAAGCAGATGGTAGGCTTCCTGAACATGGCTTTTATCATATAACACATATTAGAGTCCAATAGGTGAGCTAACAGTCCTAACCAGATGGGTAACAAATACTAGAAAAAGCTAGACTACTTGGAAAGCATACTTAGAAGGTTCTGTGAATACTTGGTGAGCTTTTGCCTGAAGAGGTCTCACACTGTGTTATCATTGCTTGATATGCAATTTTTCTCACCAACATTTTCTACCCTTTCCATTCCTTAAGAAAATTTGTAATTCTCATCCAAGCGTCCATAGTGATGTCACTGTGCATGCTGCAGTAACTGCATCTCTTAGTTGAGATTTCTGCTCTTTTTCATTGCTGCATAAATTGGGTGTTCTCCACAAGATTCCATTAACCTTATAGGAGTCAACTATAAAAATTGTTCAGACCCTAAAATAGATGCAGCCATAAAAAGGTGTTTAATCTAAGAAAATAGGGAGCATTTCTGAGCCAAGTTTTTATTATGCTTACTGTTCCTTTGTGTGTTTAAACAGCACAACTGTCAAAGGACATGCTTGCAGGCAAGGCAGAAGATCTCAGGAGTCCAAGCAGGGAGGTTATTTTCATATCCATCCATACAAATTTACTAAATATATGCTTTGCAAAGGGACACAGTTTCAGAACTCTCCTCACAAAAGAGCCTCCATGAAAACCAAGGCCACACGTGCATGGCTTTGGCCTGGTCTCCCTGTGGCTCCTGCAAAAGCCAGGCCTTAACTTACCCCCTCTCCAAAGCAAAGAATGGTGTCTTCAGGGGCACATATCCAAGAAAAGTCTTGGGAGGCAGAGCATTTCTGACTTCCTTCCTGCTTCCTTTTTGCCCCCAAATGCTACAAATTTACTGCAGGCTTTCATCAGCATTGAGCGGATGCCCTGTCATCTCCAGCTCAGATGTTCAAGTTAGTCAGCAAGAAAGAAAAAGCCGTGGCCCCTCTTCCTTCCCAGTCCACCATATCCCACCTGCTCTCTGTCCACCTGGCCTCAGCAGATCACTGACTGAGAAGCATCAGTTCAGCTGCACCTGACTCTTTCCCTTGGGTAATCCAAACCATTGCCCAGCATCAAATTAATGAAGGAGATTATGGCAAACTGTTTCTTCATGTTAAGTGCTTGTGGAACATCAGTGGAATATGGTTGATACTGTGCAGTGCAACTGTAGGAAGTCACTAAAACATGAAGTCCTGAAATAAAATTCTTATTACATGGAACCCAGATCAAATTATCTGAGTTTTTCCAAAAACAACCTCAAGACAATGTTATTAAGAGAAAAGACACCCAGAATATCATAAATAAATAATTTCTGAAAATTGTTTGAACAAAAAAGCCCAATGCATCTGCAGGAAGTGGTTCAGATAACTTGGAGAAGCCCCAGTCTTGCTGAGTAGAAGCCTTGGCAAGTTTCAGGATCTTTTCATATTATTGTTGGCAGTCCACTGCCTATAACCCTGATACCTTCAATTTCTGGGGTACCACACTTGAGAAAGTTTTGTTATGGCTAATTAAGCAACAGGCACAGCAAAGCCTGTTTATTCTTTATTTTACAGTAGCATTAATAGGGAAATAAGCATGTGAATTGAAAATACCAATTGGCTCAGCTGTTTCTCATATCTCAAAAAACTGCAAACAGCCTGTTCTCATTTGTCATTGACTTTGTAATTTTTCATTTGAATCAGAGAGTATCTATTCCATATAAGGAATCTAATATATTTAAAGAAATTATTTGCTTGATATAAGTTTCATTTTAATGTATATGCTTTGCAGATGTCATTTTCATGGAATAATTTACCCAGAATTCAAAAAAAGTATTAGACTTTCAAAAGACATTCAGTATGTTATTCACGTTGTTGATAATAGCACAAATATAAAAATCTAGAATCGAGAGGGAACCTGTGTGATTACTCTGGTGACTATGCAAAGTCTATATATGTATTTAGCTTCCAAGCAGATAATTCCATATTACATATGAAAGTCTTGGTTATATCTGAACAAAATTTAGTCTAGTCTAAAATGCTCTTTTGCTCTAATGGGAACGATAAGCTGTCATTAAAGCCTACTAGGTCAAACAACTTTTCATAGTAGAGGATGTATGATATGGTAGCTGTTTAATTAAAATATATCCCACTGGTCTCATGAATTTTCTATATTATTGTTTGGACAAGGAAAAGAGGCAGATAGAGTATAGTAAATAGACTGCACCAAAAAGTGAGTTGTTTGTTCTTATAATTTTGCTTTTATCAGGACCCTCATGCACAAGCTGCACTGGAGAAATTGATGCATTCACAGGTATAGCAGGCCATATTATGTTTTCCCAGTGTATCATTATTCAGGAAGGTGTTTCACTGTGATTCTCACTGTGTACTGTGGAAATCCTCTAAGACTTCTCAGCCTCATTTCGTTTGTCTACACATTTGCCATTACCAGATAAACCAAGATGCTGCAGTCAAAAAATTGATGAAAAGTTGTGACATGTTGCATTATGAAGGCTTACTGTCCCCTACCATTACTCTCAAATTTAGATGTTCCAGATACATCCATAGTAGAAAATTAAGCATCACTGGTACAGTTTTTTTTCCATTTGTATTTCTAAAATATTTTTCCTTCAAAGACAGGGTACCTACATTCACATAATGTGCTAGGAATGGCTATGTCTGCTCCCAAACTATGACAAGAAATTATTTAGTGTAGTCCTAAGTGGAACAGAATCACACCATAGGCTGTTTAAATAAAAATATTATGGATGACTGAATTCCAGTAGCCAGGAATTGTTCCTTACATTATTTAATTTACCATTAGACAAAAAACCATCAAAGAATACACCTAACCTAGATGTGCAGCTTATCAGTGCAGATGCCTTTACTTGAGCTAATGCCACCCTGTTGCTTCCATTGCTAAAGAGTAAAGTACATACTCCTAAAGGATAATTAATTTCACATAATTTAACTGTCTGTATTAGAGTGAGATTAACCATTCTATTTCCCTCCCTAATGTTAAAGAGGGCTCAGGTGACTAGTACAAATGTAGATGTCCAGCACAGATCAGGTGGGACCCATGGGACCCTCCAGAGAATCCATTTTTACTGCAAGGTCTTAGCACTGATTCCTTCTCAGTCTCTCCTTTTGTCTAAAAGCTTATGCTTGCATTTTGTTTTGGGGCAGCAGTATGGCAAAAAGCATTGCTTGAAAGTATTTTTGTTCATTTTGCTATGCAATTACTAATAATTAAATCTGTCTGGAAGTTACACAAAAGCCCTCTATCCCTGGATTTCCAGTCAGTCTATGCCACAAGATGAGAAACCAGATATGTTAACTGAGCAACTCAAACCCTTCCAAAGCTGTCAACTTTCCTGAAAAATACATCACAGACAATTAGGAAAAAGATTAAAGCTCAAGAGGATGTCATTTGATCAATTTCTAACTGATAATGCAAATTCACACAGCATTCAGTGTCATATGACTGCTGGGAATCGACCTGATTCTATTGTTGGGAATTTGCTTTGACTGATCAAACTATTAAGTCTGCATTGTCAGCTCACTTTTTGCAAAGCTCCTCAAACTTGTTCAAACAGCATGAGTAAACTTAATTCATTATTTATCTTGCAGTAAAGAGTGCAGTTTTATGTAACCTTACAAAAAGAGTGATATTTTCTTTCCCCAAAAGCTTCCAAATTGAAGGCAGACAAAAACAAAGTGTCTGGCAAGGAGTAGGAGAATGTAACAGTAGAGATATTTGGATGAACACTGCACTAGATGTACTTACAGTTTTTAATGTGCTGGATTTTGCACTGTGGTATTTCAACTTTACATCTCTGTAAATCTGGTAAAATCCATAGAATTCAATGGAATAAAAACAAAAGAGTTACAATAATCAACCTGTACCTTTAAACATAAAAATCTACTTACATGTGTGATCTGCGAGGAGATTATCTGCTTTTTCAGAGATATAGAAGGAGTTTAGAGGTGTTGTTCATTCTTGATTTTAAAAGGTGTCAAGCATATACCTGCTAGTATGCACTGTTAAGATGTCCAAAAAATACTCAGGCTGTGTTTTTCCATTAATAAGATTAGTTGAAAGAAGGTCATTAAAGCACAAGACAAAAATAAGTGATAGTACAATAGCAAAGAGAAAAAAAAAAAAAAAAAGAAAAAAACCCCATTTACTCACTATATAAATTCCAAATCAGCTTTTCACCAAACATATAAATGGGATTAATTTCCCCTTGTATTTTTTTCTCACAAGAATGTCATAATACATTTTTCAGTTACGGTTTTAACTACGGGTCAAAATCTGTAAGTTTAAAATTGCCTACTGTTTTGGGCTTTACCTCACAGAACCACTTACGAGGGCTTAATTTTAAGGGATCAAATGCCTCCTGTCCTCTAACAACCAGGAATATTACTGATAGTTTCACAAGAATTGAGAAAGGAATCACACAGACTGGACTTCTTGCAATCCTACTTACAGAGAATGTTCAATTGCTTTCTGAAAAAGAGAAACCATTAGAGGACTAAGGTGCAGTAAAACAGGTTATTTTCATTCTCGTCTGTCTAAAAGATGTTCAGGAGGCAAGAAAGGCAGCTTGCTCACAGAGAAGATGGAGCGACAGCCATATAATGATGGAAAGTTTACTTTGTTTTGGTCTTTATAAAACATTTTCCAGAAGTATATAGATAATACCCAGCTAAGCATAACAGAACCTGGAGTTCAGTGAGAACAACATTTTTAATTTTGAGTCAGGTTCTCACCCATATTAAACTCCAGACTTGAGGGATGCCTATACCTTTAAGGAAACCTCAAGCCAAGTAATAGCCCTACTTAGGAATGAAGCGTGTTTGAATCTTGTCTCTGTCATATTCATAGAAGGAGCTTTTTACACTTGAGATAAAAGCCCACACGCACCTGGGATTTACAGCTTGAAATCTACCTGACTTGGAGGTAAGAATGAGATTCTCCTCATTATGCATCTGGAAAGTTTCTTTTCAAGCACATGGCTAGAGGAACAAGTTGTGCTCAGGTTTCTGCAGAGTTGTTTAACAGTTAGGGAACCAGATGTGTAAGACCTTTTCCCTCATTTTCAGAAAAAAAACAGTCCCACAACTCCCACCTCCTTGGAAAATACCTTCACCACCACAGAGCCTTAAGCTGAAAGTTTTCCACTCTGCAGAGCAAAATGGAGCCATTGGGAAAATAAGCAAGAAGAAAGCTGATTCTCTTATTTAGTGATGAGCACAGTGCTCTCAGGAAATAAAAAGATTTTAGATTCTCTTCATCTACACCGTGTGTGTTCAGTATTCAAAACACAAAGTTAAAGCAAAAGAACAGCAGACAGTCCAACTCTCCTCATCAGAAGTCTATGGAGTCATTTGCTCCTGGGCAATCTTATTCTCTGTCCTAAGTCTGGGCAGTTTAAAGTGGATTCATCACTCCCTGCAGCATAGTGGCTTAAAAACAGTTGAGGAGGACTGGAATAACATCTAGTTGGTGGCTGGGCACAAGTAATGTTGTGAGATTACTTGTGCCCAGCCACAAGTATAGGAGATCAGTATGGGAGCCAATTGTTTAAACCCAGTTCTGGGTCCCCAAATTCAGGAAGAACATTGAGGTGCAGGTCCAGAGAAGGGCATCAAAGCTGGTGAAGCGTCTGGAACACAAGTCTTATGAGGACAAACTGAGGGAGCTGAGGTTGTTTGGCCTGGAGAAAAGGATGCTCAGAGGGGAATTTATCACTCTCTACAGCTACCTGAAAGTAGCCAGGTGGGGGGCAGTCTCTTCCCCCTGGAACAAGTGACAGGATGAGAGGAAGTGGCCTCAAGTTGTATCGGAGGAGATTTCAATTGGATATTAGGGAAGAAATTATTCACAGAAAGGTTTACCAAGCACTGGGAGAGACTGACCAGGAAAATGGTGGAGCCACCATCCCTCGAGACATCTGGAAGAAGCATAGATGTGGCACCTGGGGACATGGTTTAGTGGCAGACTTTGCAGAGTTGGGTTAATGGTTGGACTTGATCTTAGAGGTCTTCTCCTACCCAAACAATTCTACAGTTCTAAGATTCCATGACCCATCTGTGCTTTAAGTTTATTGAGCTTCTTCATCATTTGATGAATTAAAACACATCCAACTCATTATTAGTCCTGCCTACAAGATCTTGCAAGATTAACTTCAACAACATGAGATGAAGACTATCTGAACCTCTGCTGAACAGATTTGGTTTTGCCTATATTTTGTCTGCATTAATCTTAATTGCTGTATATATTCTTAATTTATGTAGTTTACCTTAATTTATTTGCCATAACGCCAATGTGACTGCTTCTGGATGACATAAAGCACTATTCTCTTTCTCACATTAATTTTTTGTTCTGTCTAAATCCTGTACTCACCATTGAGAACTCACATGTAACTTTGCTTTCACTAAATCTTAGGGAATAATTTTCATAAGGTTCTGCAGATCTACTTTTTTTTTTTGAAACAGAGACTGTCTAGCCTGTGTTTGCTCTGATATTTAATTTACAATAAATCATAACTGTATTCAAAGATATCTGTTGCAGTTAGAACTTCCATTCTCTCTCTACTGTGTGCCAAAACAAAACTGATAAAAGCATTACCTCCTGTTTTTTCTGTGACTTGGAACTAAAAGTTTGAGCCTTCAAATCCAGCTATATTAGGATGCTATCAATATAAAATACAAATATTTTTCAGATTATTTATGTGAAAGTAAATTTCCCATGATGACAAAATTATAATGATATTTCTATCTCCTAAACCATGAAGGAAACTTGCATGTTTGTATAAATCCAGTCTGGAGTCACATCAGATTTCTGACATAAACTATCACCACCAATAACTATTTTTAGGTTTATTTGGCAGGTGGGTTGCATTTAAATTGTTTTAAATTTGGATTTGCAAAACTTGGTGTTAGTTGCAAAATCAGATATTCTTGTGAGATCTAAATATATATATATATATATACACACATGAATGGAGGGGATGGGGTGGGTTTTTTTGGGTTTTTGAGCGGTTTTTTGGCAAAAAAAATCCACAACAAAGGTAGGTCTGTAGCATTTTCTGTTTCTACTTACTGGCCTGGCTTGGGTCAGGAATTTTAAAAGTGACTACAGAATGAAAACCAGACAAGAAACTTTATGTCAGCTTTTTTCAAAACCGAAGTACTGACTCATTGGAAACACACTGAGTTTTGCACAGTTGTTTTAGTCAGTTCTTCTTTTCTTTAAATGTGTTTGCCATTCCAGATTTGACAAAGACTCTGTCAGTAGTGCCATCAGGGAAAGGGCTCTCTGGCAGTTTCAACTTTGGTGGTAAAATTAGTAGATAGAGTTTGCTCACAAAATCTGGCACTCCCAAACCTATACTGAGCACATGTGATGATTTTTCAGCCAATACCCTTTAGCATGATGAACACAGACTGACTTGGTTTTTTCCACCATTGTGAAGGCAAGGGGAAAATGCTTAGTGACAAGTGACACAGAAATCTTCAGGACAGATTCCCCCACAATTGTGATTAATGAACTTTAAAGCTCCAAAACTTAAGGCACCATAAAAAAAACAGTTGTTCTCTTATGTAACTGGACAATAGGATTTTTGAATAAATTAGGCCTTTAAAGCAACACTTAAGGTTATTTTAAGTGTCGCTTCATTTTGCACACAAAATAACTTGCAAGATTGAGGTTGCTATTACAGCTATTGTTTTTTCATTGCTGCTTTCCAATATTGAGATATTGTATCCATACACACTAAAGATGGAACTCCATGTTAGAATATTTTGAGAGGTCAACCATAAAAATGCAAAAATACATTCAAACAATGTCTAGATTTCATGGCAATAGAGTTATTGATAATTTTTAACTTGGCTCTAATGCCAGAAGGATGACTGCACTAGAGAAAGGAGGCATTCAGCCCCTGTTGTAACTATATTTAGACTTACTGTTGCTGCTCTACATGAGAAACAAGAGTCCAGCAGAATTTTCCACTGATGCCATTGTATGTTCAGGTAACTATTTTTTCTCCAGACTGCTCCTTTTGAATGCAGTTAGAAGTCCCTACACACTTTGTCAAATATAAAATTAACATCACAACTTGGTTGTGAAATATCACAGAAAATATTAATTGCTGACTTCTTTGTAATCATGATGGTCTTGAAGCAATTAAAGGCATAAATAAGTCCAAAGGCTCACAAATACAATATTTTTTTCCTGCCTATTTTCCATAATAACAGATTTTTGCTGTTTCTTAATCATAAGATTTGGTTAATTTTTTTCATGCATTTTTATCCTGGCTTACAGGTAAATGCTTGTGAAACCTAAATTCCTGCAAAATAGCTGGGCCACCTGCATCCAAATAGCAGAACTCCTGGAGGTGATGATTGAGGGGTATGGGAGTACTGCTATCTGTCTCCAACTCCATCCTTAGTTTGGCATGCCTGCTTAAATTCTGTTGCAATGGGATTATTCAGAGTTTAAAATCAAACATGTGCTTAAGTATTTTGGCAAATCATAGTATCATCCATGGAACTCACTCCATATATTAACAGCAGACCTGAAAATATCCAGTTGGACAGTTTCTTAAAGTTTTAGTGTGTGAAAAAATATTGATCCTGTCTGACCTTTTTTTCAATTTGAGTATGCAGGCAAAAATTTTATAGTTTGTCACTTGATGGGAATGCTAAGGATGAGATAAAAATCAACCTCTTTTCCAGCTGCTGGAAAGAGTTAGGTGTTTTGGATTAATCAGTCAAGTGACAGTGTGAAGTGTACAGTAAAAATAATCAATGTTTCTCCAACTGTCTCTTCTTAGCCATCTCTAGCACCTGTGCTGCGCATTAAGAGTTCATTGAGGTCAGATCACTGGCATATTTTTCTGTGGAGAAATACAAATATACTTTTTCTTTTTAACCCCTAAATCCTAATAGCATGGACAGAGAAGAATCCAGCCACAGCAGTCTCCTAATGGCCTCGAGATTTTTTTTTCTGCTACAGACAACATCTCTATTTTTGTCCATTCAGTGTTATTCAGCCTTTTGAAACACTGAGAGAAAATCTGTTGAAACAAGTGTTTTGTATTTATATAAAAAAAATTCTAATGGAATTCTATGAACAAATTGGAAAGGGTTTTCATTAACAATTGGGAAGATAAACATCTGAAACAACATACTTGTCAGCAGGCTGACTTTTATTTTATCTTTGCAAAGACGGGAATATAACCTTTAGAGTACAATACAAAACACAGTCTGGAAACCCAAAGAGAGAGGAAAAGAAAAACCATGTCTGGCTAGCAGATATTCCTTCTTCCATTCACCAATCCTTAACTTTAAAAAGACCACAGAAAGCTTCCTTGTGGAGGGAAGAGGAGGGACAGACACTAATCTCTTCTCTCTTGTAACCAGTGACAGGACCAGAGGGAATGGCCTGAAGTTGTGTCATGGAAGGTTCAGGGTTTTAGGCTGGGTATTAGAAACAAGGTTCTTTACCCAGAGGGTTGTTGAGCACTGGGATGAGCTCCACAAGGAAGTGGCCACAGCATGAAGCCTGTCTGAGTTAAAGTTTTTGGACAATACCCTCAAGCACAAGGGGATCGTCCTGTGCAGGGCTAGGAGTTGGACCCAAAGATTCTTGTGGGTCCCTTACAATGCAGAAACTTCTGTACTTGTGTGATTCTGTGACACTGTACCTGCAGTTCATGCCCTTGTGACTCTGCTTACACATCCAATATTTTTTTATTTTCCTCCCCTCCTCTTATCTCCCCTCTCTACCACTATCCTCGCCTCCCCTCCCCAACTCCAACTTAGTCCTTCAGGCACAAAGATGCATAAAAACCCATAAACTGACCATTGGTAGCTTTCTAGAGGGACATCGCAGTTAGAAGAGTTAGAAAGGTTGGAATGCCAGTCTATGGTATGGAGTATAAAGGTGGTGGTGAACATTTGTGGTTGTTGTCTTCCATGAGTAACTTAATGTTATTTTTCTGAGTTCTCTATGCTTCTGTCAGGTATCTGTGAAGAAATTTCACCCAACTGACAGCTAAAGTTACATGCACTTTTGGTATAACATTTTTTGGTGTCATCACACATACCAGAAATTATGGAAACTGCCTAGGAGTAGATCCCTTTGTCTTTCCACAGTTATTTATATCTAGACATCAAGTCAGCTCCTCTCAATTTTGTAGACTTAATTTCTGAGCTCGGGTTTTCGACTTTGTATCGAGCACTGCGTGAAAATACATCCTGCAGCCAAATCTTCAAATAAGCTGAAGTCATAAAGAAAATATCAGGCGTAGCAGTGGTGAGGCACAGGAGCGCTGCACACGAGATGAATGCGCGGTGCCCCGGCGGGGGGAGCGGCGGTGGGGTGTTCTCAGCGGAGGGCTCAGGCCGCTGAGATCTGCTTCCCTTGGCCCTCGGCCAGGGCCCAGCTTGGCGGAACACGGAGCGCGATGTAAGGCCTGTCTGTTCCGAGGGGCGGCTGAAACGCCCTTGGATTATTCCTAGCAATAGGATACAGGTCGGGCAGTTGTGGATTTTTTTTTTTTCCTTTTTATTTTGTTGTCTATAAGATCCTGGATTGTAAAGAGATCTGTCTTTTTCTGGTGTTTAGGATCGTCATTCAGGAAGTGCAGGGCAGATGCACGATAATGAGAGGCCAATATTAATTAATTAGATTTGCTTCCTTTTCAATCAGGCACTGCATACTTGAATGAGAGTACAATAAAATCAGGGTCTAAGTCATTGATTAAGGATGACTATTTCCTTCTTAGTAGAAAGCACAATTTTCAATCAACTATCCTTGATTTCAAATACAGACCATCCTCTCAGCCATTCACCTTGCATTTAGCAAATTAATTGCACATTTTCTAATTTGGAGTTATCTGAGTTCTTGCCAATTTGTGCTGGGATTACTTCCTGAGCTATAGACAGTTTAGGAGGTTTTTGTTGTTGTTGTTTTAAAACCTGCTGTGCTGGAGGGAAATGAAGTCTTGACTTTGATGTTCTTAGTGCCTTTACAGCTGTAGAGTTGGACCATCTGTGCCTCCTCAGGTTTCCTCAGGGAAGAGCAGTGGGATACAGCCAGAAGCCTCCAGGGACGAGATGTCTCTGGGTGAAAAGTGTGGCTGAGGGGTCTCATAGCCATCAGACCCTGGCTGCCAAGGCATTGCCCGTAAGGGGTATTGGAATTACCTCAAATTGTCCTGGGCTAATTTATAGCTTGCTTTGTTGCCTTGATTGCAAGAGCAACTACATGGTTAATAGCAGGATTTCCCCAATTTTGTTCTCAGGGTAAGATACTCAGCCTCTTTTGAACTTAATTAATAGCCATATGAGAAGGTGTCTCCTCTGTTTTGTGAATTGTCTTTGCTACTGAAAAGAGAGACTAGTGAAGCCTGATTTCCTACATTTTTGTGTCTTGTGTTCCATTCAGTGGAATATCCTTATTTACTTTGCAAATCCTCGACTTTCAGACCTGCTGGAAAGGAAGGGCCATCATTGGTTATGGCTGAACCACATCTGTGTTGGTTATGTGGTTATTGAAGCAAGTGCTTCTCAGTCAGATAGTAGTGGTATCTTGACTTTTGCACATCCATAAGGGAAAGAAAAAAGATCTGTCTGTACATTGTCCATAAATGGGAGCCTAACAGGCTCTCCTTCCCAAACAGTTAGTTACTGCTGATTAAACTCACAAGAATTATAACAAAAAGTGGCCAACAAGATTTTACAGTTTTAGGGGGGCTGATAATAAAAAGAAATGGAAGGCTATTCAGGCAATATAATAATGCACACCTTGCTTTTTTGGGAAACAAGGGGGGAAATAGTTCTAAAGCCAGACATTCACATAGTCTGGCCAAAAACTTTTAAAGAAAACTTTTAATGGACAAAAAGTACTTCAGATTAAAACAAAAACAAAAACAAAAAAAAAAAAAAAAAAAGAAAAAGCAGGTTACTTATCATTGTGTCTTCTGACAAGAAAAGAGGAAAATTTTAATCAAGTCTTTTTTTCTTTATACATTATATATCCATCATTTATACATGCAAATATGAATTCTGAATTGCACTTTATGCAAGTCCACCACAGAATCACTGATAGCATTCAAAACTGAGATTGGTGTTTTTTAATTGAAGGATTCAACTATCTGCAAGCACAATCTTATGCTATACAAAATTACAGATCTTTCTCTTTAGAAAACAACTTTTTTAAATTGAAAAACAAATTTAATTCATAAAGTGATTGATTTAAAATATACATTTTAAGAAATTTGCTATTATATTTAATTTTTAGGGGTTTTCCTAATAAATAACCTTAGTAACACCTAGTACTTGATTTGGTGCTCACCAAAGGGACACAGTGGCCCTTTTAAATTAAAAGAGCAAAACTTTGTAAGGCCAGAAGGGATCATTAGGTTGATTTATGCTGCACAACTGCATAAGACAGAGTATGGAATTTTAACAAGTACTTTTGTCATGATGTCCATGACTATAGTCTGAAAGTGTAGCTTTTAGACCTAAACTTGATTTAAGCTCTACAATTGCCACAGGATCCAGAACTTCCTAGAAAGGGTGTGACACAGGTTATTTTCTTCTGCGTCTATTTTGCAACCATGACAAATGCTTTTCTGGAGAGATATGTGCAGAATCTACTTTTTAAATTACCCACTTCACCAGACGTTTTCAAATCAGATGGCCAAGAAAAGATGAGGTTTTGCAAGAAGGAGTGGGAAACAAGCTAGAAAATGTAGAGCATGAGAAAGGGAGAGACTGTGAAAGATAGTGTAGGTTAAGACCCGTGAAGATAAGGGAATCTACAGCAAGAAGGAGGAATACGACCACTTCAGTCACTTTCCACTGTTCTGGGGAAGAACAACTTTTGTAAATCCAATTCAGCAAGCCAGTCCTTTCCACAAGCTTTGCACTGCTGATAAGTAAATACTTGAAGAAGCCCACAAGATCTGAACAACTACATCACCCAGGCAACACTAGGAGTGGGTGAGGCAAATAAGAAACGAGCCATTATTAAAGAATCGGCCTAGTTTATCTGGAACTACAAACTCTGGAATGCACAGATGATACTTTTTTCCATTATATAACTTGTGAGGGGGAATTAACATGATTTTAAAATTATTCAGATCCAAAGATTAAAATAAGTTTGGATTTCTTGAAAATTTCATGTTAATTGTCATAATTTCTAGCTTTAATACCCTTACTTTTGGGATCACCTGGCCACAATTTTATCAATTGATAGTTCCTCATGTCAAAAATGGCATTTTTTAAAAAGAAAAATATTCCAGGCAAGTATGTTAACTGCCTAAATAACCAGGTTGGCTCTGTGACAGCTCATCTACTCTCTGTTTCCTGAGCTGTTGATGTAAATGCCCATGTGGGTGTAAATCAACGCTGTGCCCCTCCACGATGTTCTGTAGTTCTTTTACAATATGTGGTTATCAAACCAGCATATCTTAGGCGTGCAACTGGAATTTTTTGAAACATGCCATTTTTATTTGTTTACATTTTATTTATCATATAATTTCAAATATCATATTTTAAACTTATAGTTCTAAATGTTTTTAACCACAATAACAAGTTAGTGTCCAGCCCATTTCTAAGACTAGTAGAGTAAATAAAATAGTACTAGTTTGGGGGGGGGGGGGGGGGGGTTTGGCCTTAAAATGATGTTTTAAACTCTCAGGTTCCATTCCATTTTAACCTTACTTTTGATAAAGAAATAGAAATATGAGAAACCAGAGAGATGAGAACCAAAGAAAGTGAGCTATATATTAACTGAGTGGGAAATATTCTTCTTTTTTTAATGTCAAAGATTGATGTTCTAGGATAAATCTAAGTTGAAGTAACGTAGTCCAAGTAGTGACAATTGCTATTAATTTACCAACCCTATATCCTTTTACAAACAATTCAAATTTTGCTTCTCAGTCTGGATCTCTTTCTATCATAGCTCTGAAGCACTGAGCTCCCTCTTGTGACTAGCACCTGAACATTATTCTGATTTTGAGGCTACACGTCCTGCACATACTCTTAAGAGAAGCAGAACTATTCAGATACTGGATTCCATCTGATCAGCCCTACTTGCATCTTATAGTGTTCTTTTAAAATGGCAACAGTGGCTATCTGGAAAGAATACAGACTTAGTCTTCCCCATTTTTGGTAGCTCACCCTTTGCATAGCTACTTTTTCAAAGTGAAAGAAAATGTGTCTCCTCAAAAGTCTTCATTGCTAATGCTGAATCTGTGTCTTCATAAAAATTATTTGATCACTCCTCAGTGACTTATTATGCAATAAACACAATATAATGACCAGTAATCAAATGAAGACTAAATATAAATTCACCAACCATAGAGCCAGGAAATACAATCCATCATATCTGACAGCAATTTCCTTTCAGAGTTGTAAGGTTGTATTTCTTTATTTACACTCAGTGATGAAGGTATAATGGTTCATTAGCATAGGCATGGCCATTTCTGTATGATCTGTGTTGCCTTTGTATAGCTTATTCCAAGATGGTATTAAGGAATGACAGTCACAGCTGTGCAACTGTGAATACAGTGTGTTCAATAACTGTGAACTTTTGTTTGATAGAGGCATATTGGTAAAAATGTCTTGTATAAAATGACTCTCAGTAGAAGACTGAATATGAGAAAAAGTCTGAAATGTAGAGAACAAGATGAATCCAGGTCAATATGCCCTTCTTTAGCTTTCTGACCTGGAATATGATCTCTTTGAGACTATTTCTTGGTAGATGAGAAAGAATAAGTAACACACCCCCTTTATGTATAAAATTATATGGTCATAGCTGGGAAAAAAACCTGTGAATAATCCAATCTATATGTTTCCAATAATTTCCACATTCCTGAACATAAAAGAGATATTTAAAGGATTACATTTTTAATGCTTTCAGGTAAAAAGAGAAACAAAAGAACAATTAAAAGATATCTTGCTTAATAGACTTATTTGTATGAACATTCTTCACCTCTTCTAAGTTCTAATATTAACTAGTACCAAAACCTTCAGACTGCCATTTTTAACATACTCAGTTATGCAACTCCCATCATCTGACAGAGTAAAAATAGGATTAGGTTTACAGTTACTACCATTGCAGAGGGCCTCAAATTTAACATTGGATATAGGCTTCTTATTTTTTCAGACTATTGCAAAATCAATTTTATTACATATAATGTACAGATAGGCACATGTCTCTGTGACCAAGAAAATGTCTTTGTTAATCTTGTTATCCACAGATGCAGTAATATATTTTTCCAGGCAATAGAAAAATACATACCCTGAGCTCTACAGTCCTTACTCATACCAGTCTACTGCTGAAGTGGACTGGAGCTTTGAACAGTGTAGAGTTACAGCTTAATGAATGTTAGTTCTTCTGTATAGGAGAAATTCATATGCTTTCATACTCTCTCAGCTTCATTTCCTTCCAAGGCTCATTAATTTTTAAAAGAGCCAGCTTTCTTACCCTTGCCTCCTAGTAGGTGGTGTTGCACTACCATAAATATAAGGGTATTTATAATTTTAGCTGGAAGAAGAGTATGATAAAGTTCAATTGCACAACCAAAGAGGTTTGGCTAAGTATCCACATCAACTCTATGAAAAAGCTTCAACAGATTTAAGGTGGTCATTGGGTTGCCTAATTTGGCCATATAATGTTTCTTTTATTGGGCAGAAAGCAGCATGATTGTTATTTCTAGGACCCTAGCAATTTGTCTGGACTCAGATGCTGTGCTTGCCACAACCCAATCAAACAGTGAAGAGAGAAATGGTCTTTTTCAGAATTCTAGGTTTATCCCACTGCAACTTAGGGACTCATTCAGCAGAGTGGAGCGTGTAATAAATAATGAATTCATTCTAAGGTGTTCAAATTATCAAATGTGGAGAGGTGGAATGTTGTTGCTAAAGCAGCCAAAGGAGACAAGTGGAAACAGCTGCAAACAGTCACAAATAGCCCAAAAGTCCAGGTCCACAAGCAAAATCTTCAATATCACCTAATCACCTTTCTCTTCAGTTCCTTGTCTTCATAGCAATGTTCTCCGTCTTCAGATTTGGTATTGTTGACACTCCCTTCAAGTCAGTAAAGTCTTTTCCCTTCCATTCAGTCATCTTCTATTTCTCGAGTAGTTCTATGACCTGCTAATGTCTAAATTACACATTACTTTATCTTTACAGAGTGAGATGCACCTCCCATTATATGGTGCATCTCCATCCCTTACTTTCTTTGATTTTTTGTTCATTCTTTACCTTCCTAGAGAGACCAAAGAAAATTTAAGAATGAAGATGAAAAAGTAATAATCTGACTGATAAGTGGAAGACCCTTTAAAACCCACCAAAATCCTGAAAAAAGCTTTTTCTTTCCTTTTCTATTCTACTGCCATGTAAGAATATCTGAGAAATATTTCTCAGGCTCTTGGATTCAGTGTACTTTGTCAAAAGCCTGAATTCTACAAATGCAACTGGTATATGTGATCACAAGGTCCTCATTAAATAGACTGGCATATTAAACTGAGTTTTGCTTGAGCAAAATTAGAGAAGAATTGCACATTAGCAAGTTGTTCTGTGCTACTTTGTGAGAATGGTGCTGTAAATGCTTCAGTGTGACACGATACATGGACAACAATATTTCTTGGGCTTGTTAGGTGACCAACTCAAATTTTGCTCACTGAAGAGAATCTCAAAAAATTATACTATCATTTACTCAAAAAACTATACTCTTTCCCTGAGTATAGTTAAGCAAAAAATATATTTACCAGAGGTTGTTATTCCTTGAAAGATGCCTACTAACTTGTGTGAAGTCAAAGCATGTTTGATTCAAATTTGAATCTTCATAGCATGGATCATTGCAGCTCTAGGCAACTTTTATGTTGATAAAAGGAAGAAAGGAAGGAAAGTTCTTTGCTTCCCACTGCATTTATACATGTGTTACATGCACAAGACCAATTCTTGTGCCAACAGAGTGGCCTTGAGCCTTTCAAAATATTAGATACAGAACAATTTATTATTGGGCATTTTGAAACTGCTGAATAACTTCAGTCATGGAAAGATTCATGAACATGAGTTGTAAAACTAATTCCTAACAAAGGCCCTGAAAAACAATTGATCATTTGATAGCTAATCCTCAAAGCACCTCCAGTGCATAATTGCTGATTTGTCACCTTGAAGGCCCCATTCGCTGTAATTTATAATTTTGATTTTATACATAGTATTCAAACTCCAGGCACCGCACAGCTGTATGGTGGAGATTTGCTAACAAAGAGGTCCAGAAGGTAATCTCTCAGTGTGGTTAATCAAAGTAGAAGAGAATAAAAGAGGAATTGGTTGTGTCCCCTGTATCAAGTTCATATCGCACAGATACAGGAAACTACAATTTCTATTATCAGGGTGAAAGTTACTGAAAGATGCTTGTGTAGGCAACTTTCACTTCTTTATGCTGCTTCATTCTATAGAAAGGATTTAAATGTCAGTTGAGTGAGAAAGATAATGACACTAATTTAGCATGTGTAAGATTCTTGGAGACAGTCTTTTCAATAAGAAATAGCCATGGATCCAATGAAAAGCAAAATGTTTCTCACTTTGCTTAGAAGACTTTGTCTTAGGCTATCTCTGATGGCTGTCTCATAATATCTCATGGTTTAGTGGATAGAGACCCCACCAGGGAGTTGTGGAGGAAGAAGCAAGCTCCAAACTGAACAGAAGATCAGAATTTAAATACTTTAATGGGTGTGTGAGTGCTCACTGTTAGCAGAAGGCAACTAACAACATTAGTGTTTTTCCTCAGAGTGTCAAACTCTACAGCTGTGACATCCAGACACATCGTTCCCTGTTTCACCTAAGCAGTATCTCCTCAGACAGACCACCTCTTTTTTACAGGATTACAGAGTTAGGAGCTCACAGGCTTTTTTTTTTTTTTCTTTCTGGGCCTCAATCATCCTGTTTGTTTTCCAGGAGCATCCCAGCTCCAGAAATGTCCTCCTCCCCAGGCTTGACCTGCTTGCCTGGGCAGAAGAAGAACAGGCTCAGTCACCCCAGCATTGAGGAAGGCGTGGTGCCCAGGTCTCTCACTCCCAAGCACTCCTACTGCTGAGTTATTACACACAGAGTGGGCAGCACCATTTGCAGTGCCTCCTTTGCCTGTGTTGTAGAAGGACACACTAAGCCCTGCTTTACTTTTTTAAAGACTTCAGATAGACATCTGCCCTCAAGAAAGGACCTAGTGTTTGGCTGGATACATGCTGAATACCATGGCAAAGACATCTTAGCTATAGAAAGGGCTATAATAACTTGAAGTCGATAAGCTTAGACATTTCCTCCTGCAAATGCTATTTTGAAGCATCTATCCCTTACTCCAGATTGTTTAGGAAGCCTAACCCAATGAGTGAACATTTTATTTTCATTCAGAAACCAGGACAAGATTCAGAGATGTTTTAAAGCTCGTTCTCTAATGACACTGAGACTCAGATAATTCCTTAAACACCTGTCTTTATTGAATGTTCCCCTTAGCCCCAAGGGATGTAGGAACAAAAATTCCTCTGGGCCTTTTTTTTTTAATTCCCTTTCCTGTCTGAATGGAATCCATTCTCCTAAAGGAGGACCGGCTTTTTGAAAATCTCATCCATAAAATGCTCATTATTGTGGAAAACTTTGCACAGGCGTCGGAGAGAGTTTTCAGTCGTGTAAGCCAAGCCAAACTGACTGTGGCAGGGTTCATTGGGAGCACCACCCCTGAGTATATTTTTCAGTAAGTAGGTAAATTAGCCGCGCACGCATGCACGGCACAACTTCCTTCCGAACATTCAGCTGTCATTAAAACCTCTGCTGCTATTTAAAAACGTCTAAGCTCCTGCGATGGGCAGCTTTCAAGGACTCATAACTCACCCAAATCAAAACCAGTTTCCACAAAACTGCCCCAAGGCTTCTTGATGGAAAAGGTTTCCTTACTGAGTGCCATTGTTTCCAGTTGTTTCATCCTGCTAGGTGTCTAAAAGAGAAAGTCACAAGAATTTGTATTTGTATAAGAACTTTCACTCTCTCATTCAAAAATATAGCACTGAGGATAAGCTTAGCAGGAATAAGGAGGATTAGGCATTTATGTGGATAATGAGAACATCCATGATTACATCAGTGGGGTGAATAGGATGAAAACACTGTGGCGACCAGCCCTCTCCTGGAATCTTTTAACATTTGTTTAAAAATTTTATAGGAGAAAAACTTCTATAATGGTGTAAACAAAGGGAGTGGGTTAATCAGACATGGATTAAATTAAAGTCACCCACCTAAACACATTGATTGTGGAGATTAAAAGCACCATCACCTTTCATCTATCTTGTTTACCTCCCAAGCACCCTCTGGCTTTTGTGTGGCATTTTGGTTTCCATGGCCACTGAAGGTTCCTTCCTATAATCAAAAACGACCTCCTGTTATAAAAGACTCAGAGTCTTTGCTCAGCAGGCCATTTCCCCCTTTTATTATTCTTTTCTCTTGCCTTCAGGGAAAGCTTTGTGTGAGCAGGACAGAGCACTTGGTTGGTTGGCAGTTGACCTCAGTTGCACACAATGAGCTCTGAGTGCTACCTGAAATGTGTGACAAAGAGGGAAGGGTCACTGGCTTAGAGCATTACAAGGGCATGGGCAAGCAACTGTGATGACACTTGCCAAATGTTAGTATTCACCTAATTCAGGAGGGTCCCTGCTGATTGACAGTTCCTCACTCTTCAGCAGTTAAAGACAGAAAATACACAAGTTCATTAATTAATAACCCTGCTAGACTCCAAATATATAAAGGCTAAAAGAAAAAAAAAAAAACCACAAACCCTAACAAAACACAACAAAACTAAATAACAAAAACTCCAAACCCACAAAGAAAGCAGCTTGGTAGGAGGCAGCCAGCACAGGATGAAATATGTACAAAGTATACATATATATTTTAAAGAGCACGCCTCACTAGTTTAAAGCCATTTTAATAGCCTACAGGCAAAATTTGTCATGGTATGTAGCTGAGTGCTGTGCTTGCTTAAAATGCTTTTGACAATGTGAGGAAAGCCTTTAAGCATTTGATGAAGGTAAGTTAGTTAGCAGGGCTTGGAAGCCAGTTTGCAGGTTCCAAGATAATTCCTCGGGATCCAATTAAACTGTTGAATTTTACATTCATTCCATTTTTCTAATGCTTTTAGTTAAGGGGATTTCTCCCATACATAACCTGCTCACACACTCCCCATATTCCCAAACCAATGATTTTAAATACAGTTCTATGTGACTTTTTAGCTGGTTTCACCCTTTGATTGTTGAAGTGTGTTACTCTTTCAAAAAAAAAAAAAAAAAAAGAAAGCTTTGACCACATTTTTCTTTCCTGGCTACAGCAACAGGGAGATTTAATGCTGTATATCATAGCTGATTTCAGAGGTTATTTGAGAGTAGCACCCGTGAATAGCTGCTAAACACAGCAAAATGTTGACAATTTCTTATATCAGCTACTTATTGTGCTGCTGAGATGTAAGCTGTAGGATACCACAGAACAGGATGTGAGGGCAGCAGCAAAATTTCTCCTGCATATGGGTACTCATGCCAAGGGAAATCCATCATTATAGAACTATCAAATTTTCAATAAATACTATTCAAAGATTAGTTTAGCTGGTATTCTAGTGTAAGAATTCTAATTACTAAAAAAAGAAGCAAATGTGGAAGTTCAAGGCATTTCAATAAGTACTACTTTTACATTTTTTTATTATTTTTACATTTAAGCACAGCGGATCCTGTAATGTAATCTTTATACTTCCCAGGACAAGAATGGAAATCTTTTCTGACATTTTCCATCACATTTGTATCTTTCTTTGACACGAGCATTAGTGCTCTTGTCATAACAAAGAACATATTCAGCAGTTGGTCTTAAAAGAAATGGAAATTTGTCTTGCAAGGTGATCTTGAAATCATGCAATATGTCAAAAACTGTGATGTAATATTTTATTATATGTTTTATACTACTTTCCACAGAGTGTGATTTAATAGCTTTTAGCAGAGTTAATTCCATCAAAAATCATGACAGAATTAAGACATTTATATGCACTAATCCATCAAAGAACATTTGAAACTCAACACTGTAACTTGTCTTTGTGCTTGAAACTTTTATAGAGTAAATATACAATACCAACATGACTAGTGAATCTTTCTGCAGTGAATGCTGCAGTTCATATGGGAGCAGGCATTTTCACTCCTCGCTTATGCTGAGCATAAATTGGTCTTGTAGCTGAAAACATTTCTCCTGACAGAGGGTATTGAGGACAGAGATTTCTGCCAGGAGCTCCACGCTGCTGTTCATGCAGCTTTCATCTTTGGAATGTTATGTTCAGATCTGCTTTAGATCATAAAAGAGTTGTGAATTTCTCCACACTAGGAGAAATCAGGTGTCAGTATGGCATAAGCAGAATTTAAAGAAAGGATTTCTGTTGTTGAAAAATATTTCATTACCAAAAGAGAGTTGTTTTTCTCTTGATTTTTTTTTCAGGATTGAATGACAATATACAGAAATGTGTGACAAGAATAAATGAATGGATTAAATTGAAGCATACTGCAATGTGTACTTTCTTTTCCCTACAGAGCAAAGAAAAGGCAGAAGGAAGTAAGACCAAAGAGCCATCTTGTTCTAACATGGATAGAATAGCCTAGTCTTAATTGTTACATACTAAAACTGTCATGAAGTTCATCATAGAAATTCAGAATATGTCCTTATATAGTAGGCATAAATGAGAGCTGTCACAAACAGTGCAATTACTTAGGAGTCCGCTGCCTTAAATAGCATCCAATGACATTGTCTAAAAGGTCCTCACACAGTAGGGATGATGTTAACCAAAGACCCAGCTACATTTCTCTTGAAAAGCTACTACTGACATCAGTGGACTTGGAATGCCCTTTAAATAATAATCGGTTACCTATCACCAATAAACATTAGCTAAGTTCTGCTTCTTGCACCTTGTTTCTGGATTCCCTTGTAGTTACATTTTCAAATGTCAGGCAGGTATTTTTCTTACAAAATAACCAAAATAAGCATTCTTGTGAATCCTTTGTTCTAAATTATATTCCCGTAGACAGTCACTCTGTTTCCAATGCCTTCCAAACCAGCGAAGCTAAAGCACCTGAATGCAAATTCAGATTTAAAAGGGTAAGGTTATACACATCTGGAGGAAAGGTCATTTAGCAGATTGATATGGTCACTGAACATTTTCCCTGCTGCCATCTTAAGACTTATACTTCTAATCAATTGCACTCCCTGCTCCATGACACCTGGCAATACTGCTCTTCATTCCAATGGCAACAGTTCCCCATCGGCTTCTCAGGCCGTGCATTGCATGCATTGTGAGCAGAGCTCCTGGCAAGGGGCAGTATTCTTCTATCTCATCTCTGTCATCTTCAAGTCATCGCTTTAAAGGAAATAAACTGCAGGTGTGTATGCTTCCTGCTCCCCTCTTTCCCTTCACTTCTCAGAAAGGTCAATAAATGGGATTAAAATTCCCTCACTGCACATCGGACTCTCAAAGTGAGGGCAAAGTGCAGATGTGAAAGGCCAAGTGTGCACACAGACACTCACATCCTCCTGCATAGGCATGGCCCTGCATTTGTGGAATGCACCTCTTTACATTTCTGAATATGATAGATGTTGGGAGGGGCCATGAAATCTACTCTCTGCTCCACTGAAAGCAGGATTTAGCAAACAGCACAATGGGATTGCCATCTTGATCCAGGCTTTCAGATCCTATAAATTAAATATATCAAACAATAAATAACACAAAGCAGATAAGAATATAACTTTAACTGAATTCAAAACAATAAACCAAACATTTTGACAAGCAAACATTTAGCTTTCTACAGTAATTTCAATTAAAGAAAAAAAGAAACCACAACACATTTAAACAAGAATTTGTTTTAAATAAAGAGGAAAGAGAAAAAACATAAAAATATACTGACATTTCACTTTTTGAATGAGATACTCTTTCTCCTCTGTTGGGTAGAATATATGTAGACAAGCATATAAAGTCTTAGAGAAAAAAAATGAGTCCAGAATCAGAGATACATCTTTTAAATTCAATCAACAGTTCCCTTATATATCAAGATTTCCATCAACTTTTAATTTAAAGGTTTACCTCAGGGAGAATTACCTTATTTCACTAAGTCGTGTGATTCCATTAAAATCAGTGGGACTGTATGTATTAGTAAAATAGAGTCTGATTAACAATTTCATTCTAAGTTTGCCCTATTCTATCTTAAGAGCACTATAAGAAATATCTTTTAAATAAATAATTCCTTTCTGAATCATGATAATGTAGTTTTCAGGAAGAAATTTTATGAGCAGATTTTGAGCTAGGGAACACAAGATTAAAATATTTTTTTCCAAACCAAGACTGGCAAAAATGTAATTTACTTATATGCTTGACAAACTACCTGGTTTATTGACAGAGCAGCCCTTTGACAATGTCCAAGTCATGCAGCTGAGGTTCTTGGAATGGTTTGAATAATAAACTAAGAGGAACATCATGGAGGAGATTGACATCAGTCTACTATCAAAGAAATACCCCTTCCAGAAAAGTCTAGGGTAGCACCAAAGCTTTTTCATGGTTTTCAGAAAACACCATACTGAGTTGTTCTTCAAGCAGGAAGCTGTTGAGCTGCAATGTGAATACAAGAAATTGTGGTATAGAGGCTGGCACCATTGGCTTGGATAGTTTTGCAGGACTGAAAGAGGTGATCTAAATCCTGTGCATCCCTGGGTGTATACACAGAGGTATTTGTCATAGAGCCACATGGTTCTAGAACTACAGTTCAGTTCATGTGGAAACCTTGCTTAACACTCCCAGTACCTAAAAAGTGCAAACTAAGGTAAGGAACTACCATGATTTACATCTTCCTTTCCTTAGGAAGGGGATCAATATACAGCCATCTCTCAAGCAGCTATCACCTTCATCTCATTTCTCATCAGCAGATGGGAAATGAAAGCCCGATCTGTCAGCACGTGGATAATTTCTTTTCCTTTTGGAGCTTTCCTTCCAAGTCTGACATTTCTTGAAGGTATTGATAGGCAGCAGATTTATCTTTCAAGTATTCATTGTCTCTGTAGAAGTGGGATTTATATATTGCATCACTCAGCATCCCTTTGAGATGGCATGCAAAGCACTGGAAGTGGAAACACCTTCATTTACTTCCAGGAAAAAAGTGCACCAGAAAGATTACTGAAGAGACTGACTATTACTCAGATAAGATGTTTATGTTTTCCATAATGTTTGTCCAGCTTAAAAGACATAATTTACTCTTTTTTCAGACCATGGTCCTCTCTTGAAAGCTGAAATTCCTGTCTGGCAGAGAAGGCTTCTAGCCATGATGAGGACAAGGTCTTCTTCCCCACTGTTTTCTTACAGCAGTCTCATTGCCATGCCCACTCCTGGAGAGCCAATCCATAGAGGAAGCACCAGGGAGCTAAGTGGCCTTTTTATGCCTCTGAAATTGAGGTTTCAAGTCATTCAACTCAGGGCTCTTAGTGTTGATCTTACAAGGTATGAAACATTGAGAGAATGTTTTGTGGAGAAAAATGACATAGACTTTGGGGAGCTAGCCAGGATTCTTTTGTCACTAAACAGGTTTCATGCTGGAATTAGGTACATCTTAAGGCTGAATTTGTCTCCAAGGAATACAATTTAGTGTGTCCAAGAATGTTCTACACATGCATAGACTTGAATATCATGTGCAAATTTGATTCTGCATAGAGCAGTACCAACGACTTGAGACTGGCTTCCAAGACAGGAAATAAATCTGCAATAGACAACTCAGTCCACTGATTTCTTGTACTACACAATTCAAACAAAAGCTATCCTACCATCCAAACAGAGAATATTCCCTGTCACAATTACTAGTATGAATCTACTGGCTCCTTTTGGGACATCCAATATGGTGATAAACCTATCATCTTCACCAGTCAGTCAGCAATCTGCCCTTGTGAAAAATAAAGAAGGCAAACAGTCTGCAAACCCAAATGGGCTGCATTAGAGCATTGCCAGCAGTTCAAGGGAGGTGATCCTTCCCCTTTATTTTGCACTGGAGAGACACATATGAAGTGTCTCAAAACAGCCTCAAACTTTCTTTGTTTCTAGGTGATTTCATTTTCTACTTGCCTGGGTACAGTGGGCTTCTTCTCAACATCTGCTCCAGTACATATGGACAAAAGGCATCTGTTAGTCTCCCTAATCTAAAGTTTGAGTTCTTTTCTGGTATTTTTTTTTTTCTCACTACAAATGAAACTTGAAAATGGGCAGAGGAAGTGTATCTTACCAGGCAATCACCCCCATTTCCATTTTTAATTTAACATATGACGTGCTTAGTTTCATGAAGCTCAGTTTGTCTAGAGGGCATGGGCTCTATCTGTGCTTCATTTGGTCCCCAAACTGGCTAGCCACTTATGTGGGCAGTCCTGCCACAAAATGAACCTCACAGCCAACTGCACATGTGAGAAAGCAAACAGTTGCAAAAAGTTATCTGGGCAGGAAGCAAGTCTTCCCAGATTATAGCTTCACTTTGAGGCAGTTGATTTCCCTTCTCTCCAGTATTCTAGGAGAGTACCAGGGATTGAATTCCCATCATGCAGAACTGAAGGATTGGTACCAGGGGCTGAATTCCCATCATGCAGAACTGTCTTCTGCATGGGATCTATTTGTGGTATTTTTGAAACAGGCAGAAAGATGGAAATCAGCATCACAGGACACAGTTGAAAGATCTGGTTCACTTCCAAACTCATTGGATGATTCTTTATTTACTACAAAATCTTGCTGCTCCTACACTCTTCATGCCTTTGACTCCCTGATATTTTTTGGGGGGAGATGCAGGAAATTTGATATTAAACTTGGTATAAAGAATATTTAAAAGATTAAGTACATTAAATTCAAATACGGTAAGGAATTTGAATTCTCGTGCTATATTTTTAAATTAAATTTTCCAATAAATTCCTTGTAGTAAAATTAGCATGATAACTTACAGACAAGAATCTCTGATGACTGTATAAACTAATTAAATCACTTTCAAGTGTTTAAATATTGTTATAACAATTTTTCTGGAAGATAATCTGACTTTGATTATTCCAAAGACAAAGAAAACTCAAACCCCTGAGATACAGCCATTTTTAAGTACCACTTGTAATTAGTACTTTACAGGTGAATTTGAAATGTGAGACTTGCAATACATTTTAAAGCAGAATTTCACATTTTCAGGAGTTCTGGCATTGGTGATTCAGATTTTATTGGGATTATCCAAATAACTGATTTTATTAGCCACGTGTTTTCTTGTTTGTGTTAGATAGACTATGCAGCAGAGCTTTTATTCTTGAACAGCACCCTTGATTATTCTGGTATAAATATGAAACTAAAAAATTAAATCCATCCTAATGAAATGTCTCTTTCTCCAGTTTCGCTGTACTGTACAGAAAAGGATGTACATATTCCTTTAAATAAAGGACATTTTATTATTAAGCAATTGCATTTGAAGGAAAACAGCAGTAATCCAAGCAGTAATCCAAGCAGTAATCCAGTTATTTGAATCCAAAGGCAACTTCTGGCTCTAGATCTTCATTGCAGAGGCCCCTGGTCTCCAAGGTGTAGTCAGTTTTGGTTTTTCATTTTTTTTTCTCCCTGGGTTACAGTCACAATCTCAGATATATCTTTATCACAGCTTTTACTTTTGTGTTGTCTAGCTGTACCTCTGTCCAGTGTGCTGTGTTCTGCAAATCCTAGTCTTTGGCATTACTGCTTCCTTTTCATGGACCACAAAGCTTAGGTTCCTAACATAGGGTTGGGTGCACCTCTCATTTAACTAATGACACTATTGCACTATGTGACACCATTTTGAGTTCCTCCTGACTCCACATTCCTAAACCCTGTTGATATATTGATTCAAGCCACTTTTGAAAATGCCAACTAGTCTCCAGAAACACTTAGGTACTCTTGCATGCTTCATCTTTAGATCATGGACTCATTGGAATTGAAATAAAATTTTCTGAAAAGCAAAAAAAAGGCCAGAAACACCTAACAATTTGGAAAGAAAAAGAAAAAGAAAAAGAAAAAGAAAAAGAAAAAGAAAAAGAAAAAGAAAAAAAGAAAAAAAGAAAAAGAAAAAGAAAAAGAAAAAGAAAAAGAAAAAGAAAAAGAAAAAGAAAAAGAAAAAGAAAAGAAAAAGAAAAAGAAAAAGAAAAAGAAAAAGAAAAAGAAAAAGAAAAAGAAAAAGAGAATTCAAACTGCTAATTCTAAAAAGTTGTTTATCACCAGAATAATAACAAACTTATGTGTTGTTTGTATTGCAATGGAAAATAAAATATCATGTAAAAATATCAATAAAATATCATCATATTATTTGCAATTTAAGCATCTGTTAAAAAAAAGAACTTCTCATGAATCTACAGGAAAATCAATCACTTGATAATGGTGAAGACATTCCTGTGTGTCAGCATGAAAGTATGATATGTTTCCAGATGCATTTTCCTTGGGTAAAAGAGAAAAATACAACCATTTCACAGCACTTTGCCTTGCTGGACCAAATTTATCTCTGTTGTAGCCTGGTGATGTCAACAGAGTTACAGTGTGGATGAATACAGGTCATTGTTTGTGAAGTTGGCAGTGAGTGCATGTGTGGGAGGAGAAAAATGAGATCTTCTAACCCATATTTGCAGAAAAAACATGAGTATGAGTTTAGACACATACTCCTATTAAAACTGCACCATAATTTTGCCACTGGAAGTTTCAGGACAAATGGGCTCCAAATGAAACAGAATGAGGGCGTTTCTCCAAGCTATTTCCTGCGCTGCTGTCAGTGCTGCTGCAGGACAGTGTGGCCACGTGATGCTGGGCTTGGGATGTAGAACATGGCAACAAGGCTTTTCTTAGTGGTTTCCAGACCATGAATTCCAGCTAAGCTAGGTGTCTGCTTTCTGCCCAGAACTTACCTGGCGCTAATTAAAGTTAAGCAAAAAAAAAAAAAAAAAAATCTGCGTGGATCTCTTGGGTATGTTTGATGCTTGGTACCCTGGGGAGAAGGTTAAGTGCCAAACTGGTTATCAGGTTTTCTTCAGTATAATGATTCTTCTAAGTCCTAAATTCTATTTGGAAAAGTATCCAAGTACAGTGCAGAAAGCTACAGCACAAATAATGTCTTCATGTTCCAATACTGTGTAACTTAGGCATGTGCTGTGAACCTCAGTGGGTCAAGCTTTCAGGGACTGATCCCAGGTGTGCTAAAGATCTGTGTCTCCTATGGGAGATCCCACTACCGGGCTACAGAGATGTTCCTTATGACCTGCTTGACTTGTAGACACATTGGGGATGTGCAGTGTTTTTTGCTTTGGGTCTTCGTTGCCAAGCCAGAAAGCAACATATTTAACTTCAGAGCAGCAGCCTTGGGAGGCAGCAAAGGTTTCTGGATGGATATCTGCAATGCAAGGCAGACTACAGCAGAACGGGTGTCCGACTGACCCACAGTCAGGCCAAAACTGGTTCCTTCAGGACAACTGAAAGGCTGCTGTCATATCTCCTCCACCCAAGCTTTGTTCCCCATGTTGCCAACTACCACAGTGCTTTGCAGAGCTCCTCACCATGAGCAGCAATCCAGAGCAGAGAGTCCTAGAAAAGGCAAGAACTTCTACAGCTTAGAAGCGAGACCATTGTCTGAACCTGTGTCTGTACACAGGAATGAAAAGAACCACTGGGCCTGGTATTTTGGAAGAAATGTAGCTTTCTCTGTCAATCATTCCTTCAAAATTGAGTCACTTGTATAAAACTGTTGCAAGTTTTGTACCATATCTAATGCTTCATGATAGCCTTTGGCATAAAAAATAAGCATATTATCCTTACTGCTAGAAAAGGTCAATGAAAATGAAAAATATGCAAATTGGAGGTGGACCTTGATGTGCATTGGTGTATGCTGATACATGCTGGGACAGTTTAAAACTACTCTTCCATTCCTGAATTTATATAAAGAACAAACAAAATAATATGAAAAAGCTCCAGAAATCCAAACATTTCTGTTTTATGTGTGCTGCTCAAACTTCTGCCAAGGCAATTTGGATTTCAGGTAGTATGAAATTCCTGTCCACAGGCCAGTAGTAGGAAGTATAAAGGAAAACATTTCCAGCAGGCACACTTACTTTTCACAGCACACACATGGCTTACCTGAACTCTTACCCTGTGTAGCACACCCATCTCCTTCAGTCCCAGGGAAGCATCCCTTGCTTCCTGCTTCCACTTTAGAAACGGTAAACAGTAAATTTGTTTATGGCCTCCATTTTATTAATAGTGGCAATCAGAGGAACTTTTATGGATATGCTTTGTTTGCTTCACCTCTTGCTTTGTCTTCCAAGTTGGAAACCCCCACAGGACACTCATAAATGGACAAATTTACAATCTAGCCTGTGTAAAGTGCCCACAGCAGCATCTCCATCGAAGTTGTCTTTGTGCTCATGCACCAGCTGTGATGCCAGAGGGCACAGGGTCAGAGCAGAGGGCTTCCTCTGGCTTTCTACAAACTGGGATCAGCCAACCTTCATTTATCTGTGGTTAAGGACTTGTTTTGGTTTCTCAGATCATGACTCCACAGAGCTGTTTGGATATTTTTAATCGAAAGACAAAGCACTTCCTCTTCCAAACTTGGTGCCTGCAAGGAGCATAACAAACTAATCATTCAGAATAATTAATTCTGTCAGAAAAATCTCTACAATTCTTACTAACGCTGAGTGTTTTGTAATCCTAATGAAAGGAAAAACCTGTCACTGTGATAATTTTCGATTGACCCATTTTCTTCAGTGGCTGGGGAGAGGGGAATATTGTTTGTTTTTATCTCTAAGGACCATAAGCATGAAAATGATATCCATAAATCTTACATTTCAGCCTTGCATTTCCAATGCAGCCTTCAAAGGAAACATTAGCTACTCCAAAGAGCCAACTAAGATTGTCAGATTGTTAATTTGTATATGCATTGCAGAGTGTCTTTCAGTTACCTGTGACTTTAGTTTCAAAATATTCCCAGGATAGGGAAACATTTGTTTTATCCATTTCTAAATGGGAATCTGAGATGGAGAAAATACAAGCAGCTTGCCAAGGCCATGGAGGTAGTCCTTGCAAAGCCAAGGACTGGCATCCAAATTGTGTGTGCTTTAGCCTAGCATTTAAAAGCACACTCTCCCTGTGGGTTTTAATGTAATACAAGAAGTTTAGGATTGAAAAACCATTTCTAAAGCCAGGTTTTATGAGAAAGTGTGGAAAATAAAATATTAGTTTCCTACATTTGCCTAATATTGTAAACACCTAACTGCCAACTTCAGTGAGGAAGCTGCCAAACAAACACAAACAAAACAAAACAAGTACCTAAAAGGGAAAATGCCTGAAGTTTTAGAGTTCTTTTTCATACTGTCATGCTTTGAGGTCATCTATTTCTTCTGTATTTGACAGCTGAATGTTAAATGTGGCAGACAGTTGCATTTCTCATTACCGGAGAGAGAATGGTATAGGAAATTTGTTCTTTAATATGCAGCCTTTTATTTCTAGGTCACTAATTTGAATCGATTCCTGATCAATGGTGACTGAAAGGCATTCATATCCGGCAGCTGTTCTGTGGTCTGTGCTAAATGAGGGGACATCTTAGTTATTTCCCAGCAGTAGCCCTCTCTCCCAGCACCAGAACAAGCTGGCAGTTTTCACAGAGATGCTATGGCCTGATTGCACATGGCACTTGCAAATATCCAAAAAGTGATTAACCTATTTTTGCTCTGTTTTGTAAGGCATGTATTTTTTTTTCAAGTAAGCCATATTTTTTTATGGTAAGCTTTTTAAATATTAAATTGGATCACTTGCTGCTTTTGTGTAAATGCATTCTGCTTTCAACACAGTGACTGCTGTTGTGATGCTACTGGCAGTGGTCAGAGGATGATTCTTTATGTGCACAATGAGAAGTGCCAAAACAAGCATTGGTAGTTTCTGTGAGTGGGATTCATAGCCTTTAACTTCACTTATCTACATGTCATCTGTTTAGCCCAAATGAATCATCTAGACTGCCACTGTACTCCTTATCTCTCCTTTAAAAAATACATCCACAGAGGCTTTGTACATACCAATCAGAGGTGTTACTTTCTTTCAGAATTCCACCTTAAATCTTAAACTTTTTTTTACACTCTGTACTGTAATAGCTGCAGAAACCTTCTATTACAGTACAGACTAAATCAGCTTTGTTTTTAAGGATCCATGCATATTGTCTAACAGATATCATGGTTGAAAAAGACAAGTTTAATTTTTATGCCCATACTTTCCAGGTACCAGATCCTGGTCAGTTGTTGAAGATAATGAAATGCAGGGGAGCTTTTTGCTGGTTTTTTTTCCCCAAAACTTCTCTGACCACTCTAACATGACCTCCCAGAAGATTGACATAACATATACAACACACAGTACTTTTTCTCCCAAAATATCTCTGTTTTAAACAATGCCTTCCACAAATTACTTTCTGTCTCTGGCAGTGTGTGGAAGAATAATCATTCACCCACCCAGAAAAAAATTCTAGCCTTTATTACCATCTTTTTTTCCCTTTCTTCAAACATGTCAATACCTGCTGAACAGAAACAACACTAAAAGTCATAATAACTGTCTACTGACACTAGTTCCCCAGTATAATGAGTTGTTGAGTTTTTCTTTTAGCATTTTGATAACAATACTATGTAGCCAAATTGTCTGGTAGCATTAAAACTTGTCAGAGGAAGTGCATAACTTGGCTGCAAAAATTCACTGAAACTTGGCGTAAAGGATTTTAGACCAGAACCAAGTTTCCTTCACAAAATATTAAATTCTTCTTTCAGATTCTTTCCATAGTCTAAAAAGCAACTGTAAATGTTTTCAAAGAGAAAAGCTGCAAGCCAGTAAACTATGACATGTCTAACTATGCTTGTGAGAAGAAAAAAGAGGGAATGAAAGTAGAAACTTACAGTGCCTTCAAGATTTCATGTACAAACAAGTTTATGTTTAAGTAGCATTTTAAGGAATTTCATAGGCATTTAGTTCACAGCCTCAAAGTTCATTAAAGATATTACATGTGAAACTTCAACTTCATTATATGTTTTGTGATTTCTATTTTTCTTAAAGCCACATTTTTTACAATCTTGAGGAGTGTAAGGGGAGATCTATGGTGATTATAAGTCTCTGTAGATGAACAGAAAAATTAAAACAGAGAGAAATATTTTTTGTTTTCCATTATACCCATATAAACGTGGAATCTTTATGCTTAGACTCAACAGAGTTACTCTTTATTTAGTTTTATTTGACCAAGAAGGTTATTACAAATAATTATTTGTATTACAAACGCAAACTGGAACACTTAGTCAGGAATGAGGACCACATTGCTTCAGGCAGTGTCCAATGAGAACAAAAAAAGGGAAGATTTCAGGAGTCTGAGTGCTTAAACTAGATGGAATTAGATAGCCTGATGGGAGAGCTGAAGGAAACTGCAGCAGCACTTTTTGGGGTCAGGAAACAAAGTAGGTTTGCATGAGTTTGTGGAGATTTCCTCCCATTCCTGAAAGTAGAGAGAAAGATGAAAAACTGAAAATGCTTAGCTGAATACTGGAAAGGAGATGATGGAAATTGATCACACAATCCTAATGGAGGTTGCTGTCAGCCTTTTAGTACTGATTACAGTGTCATTTAAGTGGAAATAGGGAAAGGTGGTGCATTTGTTGTAGTAAAGAAGGAGAAGAAAGAGACAAACAGAATTATGACAGACTCAGGGCAACAGATGGGGGTAATGATCTTGACAGCAGCAGTCCAAACAGATATGATGAAAGCATGGTTGCAGTTGTCAGGAACAAAAGCAGAGGATACTGCAGTAAGTGAGACACATGGCTGCAACACCAAAACTACTCTGGAGTTTTAGCTATATGGATGAGAAAAAAAGGCCTGTGCTTGTGACACAATGCAGAAAAGAATTAGCAAGACACAAATATATTCTGGAAATGAGACACACCCTGGAGACACACCCTACAGAGAATGTCACTCTCTAGAGCTAAGTGTCAGGAGGTTGGGTTGCTCACTGAGATAAAAAAGAGTCTGTGTAGTGCACTGGAGATGTAGGTGTAATTGCTGCAGCCCTGCAGGTTGGGGAGTGACTGATGAAAAGGAGAGGGAGAGAGAAGGAGACAGTGCAGAGGAAGGGGGAAGAGTAACAGAGAGGTGAGAGTCCCAGCTGGAAGGCAGCTTGTGACACCCTGCTCATACCAAGCAGCATTTCACCTCGTGCCCTCAAGCAGGCTGGGTGCAGTGCCCCTCATCTCATCCACAGCAGTTACATATGCACACAGGGGACAAAATCTTCTCCTCTGTGCTCTGAAACAGAGATCGTGAAATGTTTAATTCACTTTAAGACTTTTTTTCTTTTTTTTTTTTTTTAAATTTAAGTGTTTCTGGGAGTACCTATATATCCTGAGTATTACTTCCTAGCATAGCATTGGACTTTGTTCAATTTCTTGTACTCTAGCTCCACTGATTTCTATCTCATTGTTGAGACAGCTCATAATTAGCATATTAACCCTTAAAATTCTTCTGATTCAGAATATATCATTTCATTAAAAATCCAACATTTTAAAGCATCTGATTTTAACCAGCTCTATCTTTATTGATGGACTATATTTCATCAAGAAATCAAAAACTCAATGCATTTTAAGTATGCCAAGCATGCTGAAATTTCAGGTTACATTTAGCTAAATTCATTTTGAATCTGCAGTTCTAGACAGAGTCCTACCAGTCCTACTGTTTTTCTCTCTACTTATCCAGAGATGTTTCTTTTCCTCAAGTAGATTTTAAATATCTATGTTTTGCATTTGAATATAATTGCAGGTGGTTTATGCATATAGAGCTATGAGTTTGGCACTCAAACATGTCAAAACAAAATGTTTTTAATCCAGATGCTCATATACACATTTTTTCTGATTCATACAGGAAGAATATTCCTTTAACATCCCTGGCTGGTATCCTTCATGTACACTGATATATATACTGGTGTTCTTAATATATGCTTGTTCCTAAAGAATGAAAAAATCTTCCTCTTCCTCATATCTATAAAAGGGCTTTTATTGATTAAAGTCTCATTTGTTCTAATGTTTTAGAGATTTGCGGGTTTTAGTCTTTCACTGATTTTTCAGTTATTCCCTTAGTAAAATCCCTCCTCCTTTTATTTTTTTTTCTTTGCATGTGATAAATCAAGTTACTTTTTCACTCTGGACTCCATTATGGGATCACAGTGGCTATACAAACCACACGGAGTTAAGTAAACAAAGGAATTTTTTCATTTTCTTTTTCATTCAATAAAGTTCCATTTTCTGTCACCCTGCAACCTTTTGACCCGTGTCCTAATGGCACTGATCACTCAAGGGCAAAAGTTCAGCTGTGGGTTAACTCTGTGTGTGTTTGCACCAGGCAGGGAGACAGTGGGTTCTTGCTTCTTGTTGTCTCCCCCCAGCCCCACCATCACTCCCCAAACGCCAGCCTCACCCCTGCTGAGCTCTCCCTGCTCCAGACCTCCTTTTGTGAAGAAGGTAAGGAGAGATGGGAGTGAGCTTTCCCCCAGTCTTTTGTTTTTCTTGCAGCTGTCAACAAAAAACACTGTTTTATTTTCCTGCTCTGGGGGTGAGAAGGCAAGAGAGAACTATCCAGCAGGGACACAGTGCTAACTGCCTACAGCCACTCATGTCAATCACTCTTCCATTCTGCTTTGCCTCTAGGAGTTGCCTCTACTTCTGAGACTGAATATGGACCCTTTCCTTGTCCTCAGCACTGCTGGCACAAATTGTCTCAGGATATTGGCTCCTGCTGTGAATGGGGAGTTCTCTATTATGCACTTTACAGTGTGATTTTTCAAGGCACTCTGAAAGTAAATGATACCTGGGTGCACCCACCTCTCCCAGTACCCTCCAGTGGGCTTTTCCAGGTGGCCTGGTGACCTACTTTTTTTCTTTGCACGTGATAAATCAAGTTACCTACATTTCTATAGATCACTAGAATCATGCAGACTCACACTGCTAGACATTCCCCTCCAAATCACTGACTCTGGTACGACATGTTGCCTCTCTTTCTTAAGAATATGGCGCTGCCCAGTTTCACAGTTCCACCAAGGCACTTCCTCTCAGCCTTGGGAAAAAAAGCAAAAAGATGTGTACCACAACCAAGAGGTTGTCAGACCCTGAGTTCTTCAGGCAGCCCCTGCTTTGTCACCAGACTCCAGGTCACCAGCCAGCCGGTGGAGTCACACATACCCAATGCACCTTTTTGAGCAGGTGATTTGCCCAAGAGGTACAGTGTTGAAGAAGCTTGCACCATTTTTGGAGTAGTTTCCTCTCTCCCTGGCAAAGGGTGAGCAGGGTATCACTAAGACCATTTCTGGCTCTGTGGACAAGCAGGAGCAGGACAAACTGTGTGCTGAGTGGCCTAAGACAGTTGGTGCTCTGCAAGGGGGGCAGAAAGTCTTGGGTATACTTGACTTGACTAAAATTGACTAAAACCTTGTCCTTTCCTTAAGGAAATCTTTGGCTTAAAGGTCTGGCAGGCTGCTGTAGCAACAGCCCATGGATTTGAAATGGCACAGTCTCAGAATGGCTCAGAGTGAGGGTTGGAAGCAGTGCAGATGGTGCAGTTTCGCCCCATCCCTCCTGTGAATGACCATGCTTCACCATTTCCAGAGCATCCCACAGCCCCTAAGAGCAGCAGAAAGGGCACAGGTTGTGGAGGAGCTTTTTTGGAAGTTGGGCAGTTGAACAGCTCATGCCCAAAAGATAGTCCAGGTGTCCCTGTAAATAGTGGAGCTTGGGTGTCTCTCCTTCTGCTGTGGGACTGTGCCTAACCCAGGCAGGTCCCAGAGAACATGGTGGCACCTATCAAAACACCTGTGAGCTGCAATTTCTGCATGCTTCAATCCAGACTTGGAGGAAAAATGGGCAATAGGTAAATGTTTCCTTTTCAAGTGTCCCAGAAGGAATGACTAAGGGCCTTGCCCTGAGGAAACAGGTTTGACTCAGACAGTCCAGTTATATAGTCTGAGTTTTAAGCATAGGTGCACTAGTGCCAGTACAATCCTTCATGTGCTGGAGCTAAGCTCAGACACAAATGCTTGCTGCATAGGATAAACTAAGCAGGGTTCTCTCTCAGTGCCCAGAGAAATTTTACATAAGCATTAAAGCTTAGGTGGGATTCAGATTACTCTCTTTTACTCTGGTTTAAAGTGATTTCTAAAGGTCTGTACACAAAATCATTAGAATACACTGAAAAGTTCAGACAGTTATCTCAGTACAAAATTAATAGGGACAAGCTTGAACTGTCAGGAGTAACTAAAGAAACATACAAAGCATTATTTAGTGGGTGGATTTTCAGTGCTGCCCAGTAATATTAAAACACTCCAGTATTCTAATCCCCAGGAATTTACAACAAAAAATTAAAATCAACTTAAATTTGAATATCAGACAATTCATTAATGACCTGGTAAATGGCAAACAGGCTTCATTGATGATGAAAATTGGCATAATGAATAATTATGTACTAATTAGATTTGCATACAAACACAGAAGCCTCATTTGCCAAAATCCACCATACTGTTTAGAGACTGGCACTGATCCCAAGATTGCCTGGCTTTGGGATGCAAGGGCAAGTGCCATCTAAAACAAGATACCATGCCCACCCTATATAGTAGTTTGTCCAGAGTGGTCCTCAGTGCCATGAGTTGCTGAGAGGTTCTTATTACTCATTTCATGTTTTGTTCCAGTTAAAAGTGCCCAAAATAGCAAAGGGAGTGTGTCACAGATGCCAGGGAGGACTTAAGTTATTTATTGCCCTCCTTAGTGAGTGCCATGGAGGCCTATATGGGTGTTTAGAGCTTGAGATGCTGTCAGAGGATTGTTTAGGATAGACTGAGGTCAGATTGATAGAGTCATGTTATCTGAAATGAACCCTATTTAGCCACTCCTGAGCTTTGTCACATTGGCAGCTAACTGAGGCAGTCCAAAACAGAGTCAGGGAATGAAACAGTAGTTAGGCAATAAGGAAAATCAGGGATCTAGGGCTTGAGGAGAGGATTGTGGGCTCTCTATTGTTTATTGTGGTAGATGTGCAATCAGAGAATGCCTCGGTAATGAGGGGAGACATTCAGTTACCCAAGTATTGAGAAGATGGTGTTTCAGCTTCTGCAAATATGCCTCTTAGGGTCCAGGTGACTAAAAAAGTCAAACAGATTTAGTCAATACATTTGTACAAACTGTCAGGTAGGAGAAAATGTTAAGATTTTAAAGAAAATTCTTCGTCCCCTTACTCTGACAAAGCTTTTGGGAAAAAAAGCAAAAAGATGTGTACCGCAAGACTTAGTAACATTAATGTTGTAAGGCACCTAATATGAAAATTTTATCTGGCAGATATTAATATAGGTGCCTCTGGGAAAAGAAGTGGTGTTTATGTGTCTTGTATAACTCTATTTTCTTTTTTTCAATATACATGAGTACGAATATATACAGCTATATTAGATATAGATAGATATAGAGTAGATATAGATATAGATATAGATATAGATGATAGAAAGATAGATAGATAGATAGATAGAAAGATAGATAGATAGATAGATAGATAGATAGATAGATAGAGATAAAGATACATATCTAGTCCTGCTAAACTCAGGTTAAATTGCATGTTTACTTACTGTAATCCATTTATTCTTGATCTGTTTAGTACATGCTCCAAAGAACATGAAAGCATTTTCCAACAATAATAGATCTTTATAGATGTTGACAGTGTTTAAAAATATTGTTTATAATTAATATTTCATATTATTGAAACAAAAACAGTAAAAAATTAAGCAAGACCACAAAGTCATAGATCTTTGTAAAACCATTTTTTGTCTGTGAACTCTTTCACAGAAAAGGGTTTCTGTAGCAAAATCCTTTTTCCATTTTATAAGGGATTTACAATCCAATGATAAAATGGGATTAAATACAGAAAGCTGTTATTTATAAATCATTAAATTATTTATAAATTCTTTGAAACATGTGTAATTGACTCTGAATATTCACCTAGTGGCAACTTATTTTGTATTCATATATCCTTGCATTCTGCATATCTTTAAAAGTTGGGTTCATGCAACAGCAGGCAAAGAAGGAAAGCTACTCATGGACTCATTTGTCAGAATTTAAAGTAGATTGGATGCAGTGGTTACCAGTAATTAATTGCACAAATGTCAATGTGAAGACTAAAGACAACCATAGCTCACATGCTGCAAATTCCACATGGATGATCTTTTTGTCTTACAGAGGAAAAGCAAGGTAAAGCATCAGTGTATAGTTCAGCACGAAGGAAGGTGTCACCACTTGCCTTTCTATGCAGAGGTGATGCTGAAATCGCCGCAGAGGGCAGGGGTGACATGTGTGCTCTGCTTCCACCTCACCCAAGGCTGCATTAGCTTGACTGGGCCCCAATAGCAGTGCACAATTCAGTCTGAGTGAGCTTCCCTGGTTTTGCTGCAGCTACAGCCCTGAATCTTCTGCAGACTCAGACATGAAAAGCTAACTTGCACATATGCCTGCCCAAACTGCAGACCCCATTCTAATCGCAACATAAACCTACCCAGGAACTGACCTAGAGGACCAGACACTGACTCAAGGTCTAAGGAGACCTGGTTTTCATCACTAAAGAAAATTCATCTTTAAATGATGGGAAGATTTTACTAATAAGCTCTTAGCTCTCAACTAATGTGCTTTTTTGGAGAGCTGTCTGACTGTACCATTGTCTCTTCCTTTTTCATTGTTAATCTGCCAGGCCAAGCTGAAGGGAGATGTCTCCAAATCAGGTTGATTTATGCCAGGGAGACTTTCTGGACTGCTGAAACCAGGGAAGCAATTTGGCACTCAGTTTATACTATTTACAAAGAAAAATGTAAGGCAGTGGGGAGGGAAGGGAGTAGGATGTATCTGAAGAAAGCTAAGAATTGCTAATGATGGCTTGGCAGAACTGTTAATAGCTTGTTTTTCTTCTTATTCTGATATTCTATGTTGATAGCCCAGTGGCTTGTTAATTGATTTTTTCCAAAAGAAATTTACACAGGTTTTTTTTCATGATTTGCCATGATTTTGGCTATTTTCATTACCCTATCACCATAAGGTTCTGAGTACTTGCTGTCAGTGACACACATGTGGTTAACACATGAGTATCTCTGAATAGGTCTCTTTTACAGTACCCACGGGATGATTCTTAAAACTGCCTGTCTAAAGCTGTCTCATTTTTACTAGGAAAGGAGGGGTAGTTTGAAGAAGGACACTTGTAAATTGAATATACTGAAGTATGTGATCCAGATGTAATAAAGCATGTTTTATTCAAACCAGGGTTTAGGGTGACCCTTTGGTGGGAAGATATAATGTACACTAAATGTTGTTTCTATGACTGTGAAAAGAGAGGATTCTCCAACCATCATCCTCAAAAATAAACCTTTCAAAAGAGTGTATTTTTTTTATCCCTTTCCTGTCTCTTTTATATCACAAGGGATGTATCTAAACTGAAGGTAGATGCAGGCCCCTACATCCTGTTTTCCCTGGACTCAAGTTTGATGGATGCACTGGAAGATTTAAAGGTTCATTCCACACTTCTGCAAGTGTTTTTATTTTCCCCCAAAATGTGAGAGTGGAACACAGCCACTTCTGACCCAAATGTGTGTTCCAGAGGTACTGGAGTAGATGCATATGGGCCACACTGCCCACCTTGCTTAGCTTTCAGAGGGGGCATCACCCAGGTGACCCAGAGAGACAGGACACCACCCTAAAGGACTGACTCAGCCATGGAAAGGCTCCAAAAATGGGAAACAGGAACAGGGACTGTGCCATATTCTGTGACTGGCAATTTGAAACAGCCATCATTGGAAACAACAGTCCAAAGGGCTCACTGCCAACAGCCACATTTTGTTGCCATTTTCAGACCCCTGCAAGTCAGGACAAGGGCACTTCAGGCATTCTGAGAAAGGAGGGCCAAGAGTCAAAGCCAGTAAGTTTCAAAGTGTAGGAGTGGACTGGAAAGAGTTATGGCATCTTTAAGTGAGGTAAGATTTACTGTAAACCAACAGGTTTTTAGAGAAGACTTCCTCCAATAATCCCTTTATTTCTTCTCTGCTCTGATTGTTATAATCCATCTACCTCTTAACACTAATACCTAAATATAGTGTATCTTCAACAGTGGCAGAGGGGCAAACATAGAGCAATGACTACCAATACCAGAATTTCTCACTCAATTCGAACAATATTGAATTTCTGGAAAGGTCAGGTCTTGACTCACCTAGTGTTGCAGTTGATGCTTTGGGCTTTTTACTGTTTCTTTTAACAATGTCTTCATGATCTTACTAATTTTAAGTAAAGATATGACTCAGACCTGCACTCTCTCTCTCTTTCTCTTTGTGATTGAGGCTTTTAGACTAACTCCCAGACACCCTTTAGCTGTGGACATAACCCTTGTTATGTGTACCAGCTAAACAAAACTAGTTCAAAACTCTGCCCAAGGCAAAGCCAGAAGGCAGGTAATTATTGAAACTTCCCTGCACAGTTTTCCTGTACCTGCAGCAAATAGATAAGCCCTTCACAAGGTTAGACACTGTTTCCCAGGCAATTCAAGTGCACAGATAACAAATTGTCAGTACCCAGCCAACAGATCTCTCAATATCCCTAATTTGCTGAGGATAGAAATGAGACTCCATTTGCCTAATGCATTCTGGAGTTTGATAGAGATAATTCTGCATCCAAACTGTCAGAGGAAAGAAAGTTGGAGCAACAGACCATCTTCTTCCCATGCAGACATCTATAATGAAGACATGTCCTTATCCACTATTTTTTGAATGAGATCTAAGAGATAGTAATCCTGTTGTAACCACACAAACCCAAAACTAAATTCATCCATTTTATTGAGCGCCATAGATTGACTACAACAATAAAGTTGTAATACCTGTCCTCCAATGATTTTATCTTTATTGTTCACAGCTTAATTGTCCCTCTGGAACCAGGATATACAAATGTATTATTAAAATGAGACATCTGGCAGTGGCACTAAATGCCTCTATGTCAGGAATTTACTATCTATTACTTGTAACAGTAAATCTGTTGAGCACATCTGCAGCAGCAGAGAAAATCACATCTGACAGCAATGATACAAAACATTCACAGGAGGTTTGGAAAGGCACAAGACTGAATGAGTCCAGGCTTTTACAGTCCTTTACGATCTTCACTGAACCTGATCAAGCTGATGAAACCCATTTTATGGCACTTCTCTCAATTTTAAATCAGCCATCATTTCTTGAAGCAGAACAGCAAGAATTCTTTCAAATAAATATGCCTACAATGAGCTTTTTTCACAGCGCATTTTATGAGCTAGAAAATACATAAATGTTTGTGGGCTTTGTGGATTTGAACTTAGCTGCTTTGTCTATCAGAAATAATCTTAGATGCTCACGTGAAAAAACAAACCCAAATAACTCCTAAACAATATGGCCAAGATGCTACCTCAAAATTATATTCCTTTAAAAGATATTTGAGATGAGAGTTTCCTTAAAAAATGTCCAGTAGAATTCTTGGAATTAAGGAAATGTTAGCATTTTTTTTATCTTACCTTAGGTTTATGAAAGAAAAAATAATGCCTTGGAGCAAAACTTCATGTTTAAAATCCCATTCCAGAAATAAAATAATATGTTTTATTTGATGGGTACACAGTTTTGTTTTGTATAGTCCATATTCCTGAAAGTCTGGTAAAATTGAAGAAATAGAATTTAAAATTAGAAATTCTAAACCTCTTCTGGTCTTTCTATGCATAAAAATAATTCTGTATAAGGATCAAAGTTATAATATGGAAAAACTAATTTACATCTTCATTTTAAACATGCCAGGTCAGATGAACTTTTCTTCAGATTCAGTGAGGGGGTAAAAGAGATACACTAGTATGAATACCTGCAGGACATCACAATTAATCAATTTAATCTGAACAGCATACATAATGTTTCATGTTATCTGAGGTATGTAGGAACAGATAAAGGAAGGGACTTTTAATTCATAGGGCTAAAGAAAAAAATTGACTTCCTGAAAAGAGCATAGGTTTGCTCTGTATTTTGCAGTGGGTTTTTTGGGGTTTTTTTTCCGACATAGCCATAGTTTATCACAGTTATACACTAAATAGCTATTAGGTGATCTTCTCACCTGATAATTGCTTCCCATGTGTCTGTCTTTGTGTGTCTTCATGTATTTAAAATGGTGCTGTTTGATGAGCAAGCCAGAACAATGGTTTTGTCTACCAGGACTGATATAAAGGTTTTTTCTACACTTCTAGAATAAGGATATGTTCTGTCATATATTCTGCTGCTTCTCAAAATCAGCAATAGGTATTAATATAGACTCAGAAAATATTTTTTATTTATATAAGCCTGCTTTAGCAGGAAGTTGTTTTTATTTTTCATGACAGTGAAGAACCAACTCCAATATCAATAAATGTTTTAGTGTCTTAACGTAGCACCCAGGGGAAATAACAATGTATCTCCAAATTCTCAATTTTTTTCTTTCAGCAGACCAGTAATTCCCTATTTGGATGACACATATGATTAGTAAATCATTAAACACCCCTATATAGTCTAGATATGGTTTTGCAAGTCACAGGGGGAATACTGCAATTCTTTCTCAAGAAGAGAGCAGAGGCTGTATCTATGCAACAAGAGATAAGTCATACCAAAACATGAAAATATCTGATCAGGAGCGGGGAAGAAAAGCCCCGTGAAGCTGCACAAATGAGCAAAAGAGAGAGAGTTACAGACTGAGGCAAGCACATGCACGTCCTCCTGGCATGAAAGCTGACTGCTCTGCTCCAGCAATGTGCCAGCCACAGAACAAGCATTGCTCATTTCAATTGCCAGGAGCCACTTCTCAACTGGCAAACATCTGAAGTATGGGAGGTTTTTAGGAATATCAGTTTCAACAAGTAATATTTTACCAGAAATGTAAAATAATAATAATGATAACAATAATAATGATAATAACAACAATAATACAGTTTAGTTAGATAAAATGGAAACAGTATGAACTTATGTACTTCTTGCAGCATACAACTCTTGTTAGAAAAATGCCTTTCTTAGAATTAAGTGCTATTTCCCAGTGGCCTGTACTGTGCCAATAAGTAACATGGTAAGCTGGCAATTGCACTTGCTCTCTCACATTCATGTTCTTTCACCAACAGATATCACGTGAGAATCCAAAATTAATCTCAAATATCTGTACATTCCTGTACTTTTGAACAAAGGGTGTGTGAACTCTTTTAATAATGAGGATTAACATTATTCCTGCTACGATTTATTTCTGCTTTACTCAGGATAACAGCACCATCCCCTGTCCCTTGGACAGAAAAATCATCTCCCATAATAAAGAATGCAGCCTTCTGTCATGTGGAAAGAAGCCATCAGGAAGGACAGGATTACAAACCAGCATAAGGGTGGGAAAGGAAAATTTAGGCAGAATATATTCCATCAAACTGAAAGCTGGCACATGCCCAAGAGGCAACATTTCCACTTGTGTTGTGGGATCTTGAAGAGCAGTCATTGGTCACTGCATTTCTCTTGTATCCCAGCAGAAGGTTGGTCCTTTGAACAGTACTGTGTACCTGGATAGTGGGACATGAGCTCAATATTGACAGAGGGAAGCTTGCCACCTACTGAATCACCACCTGAGTCACCCTGCAGCTAAACCACAGATTACAGAACTGGAAGTGTGTGCTGCTGTGCTGGAATCCATTGGTGACGATGCTACACCAAGGTCTAAGGCAGGGAAAACTTCACAGGTTTCAGGTTTTCTGTCTTGTGGTTCCTTGGCACAGGAAACATGAAGTGTACACAACAGGCTATAAAATCCACTTTTAGTATAAACCACAGAGCTTGACGTGCATGAGGCTTGAGAAAATAGTTTCCATTTTGTGTAATAGTGATAGTGTATACAACTTCTACCTGTAAATGTAAAATACAAGCTTGAATTATCTAAACATCCGCCCTTAAGCCTCTCACAGCTGCAAAACCCCTGAAGCAGCCGAAGGAAGAAACATGGCAATGGTTAGCGCTACATTTGAACCGCTGGAAAAATAAAGACTGATCCTTATTAAAAACTTAAAACTATTTGAGAGGTTTTTTCCAGGCCATTGAAAATGTTAAGGTGGTGGTGAGTCTTGAGCTCATGTCGGTTTGCTTTCTGCTGCTGCTGCTTTCAATACTGTTGTATGAATCTGACCATTGCTACTTAAAGATTTGCTGCAAATGTTTGCAGAATGAGCTGTAGTTAATCTGGTATGCCAGTGGAAGCACAGAGTAAGAGGGAGGATAAACTGCGTCCAGCGTTTACTTTTCCTTTACCTATGTAAAAAGGAAGCACAATATGGTTAAGTAAGGATCCTAATTTCAATGCTCCACACACATTTCAATGTTCCTTCACTTACTCATCCCTTCTTCATCAGCTGACACCAAGCTTCCTCTGTCCCATTGCACAGTGATAAAGGCCTCCAGTAGGATCCCCCCCCCAAGCCTCCCCTGTAAGCTCTGTAGCACTCTCTTTGTGTGACACAGAGCTGGTGAAAAGCACATTCTGCCTGGGGCAGGGCAGCAGCAGAGCAGGTGCCCCACTTTGGCTGGCAGGCTTGGTCCTCAGCACTCCAGTGGCTCTTGGGAAACACAGCCTGTTTGGGCTGGAGGCTGCAGCCACAGTTGTTCAGGGTATAATCATACAAGTGCTGGGAGTTAAGTGTCCAGCGTGTCTGCAGAGGGAACGTGCTGCAAGCAAGGGACAAGGACAGCATGTCCCTTAGGGAAGGGTAGCAGGTTCCAGCTATCCCAGGCCAGAGATGGTTCAGGGAACTGGCCCCAGGCCTGGCTTTTGTGAACTCCTTAGACAGACAGGCTTTTATTTGCATGAAAATAGACTTCAGGAAGCCATTAAAATGTAACAAAAAAGTATTTAATGCCCCAGCGCCTACCCGAGCTTATATCAACCTCCTTATTAGACCTTTCTTTTCTTTTTCTTCTCCTCCCCTCCCTTGGCATTGCTCTGCTGCACAAACAGCCCATATGGAAAACAGCAGAGCCTGGAAACACCTAGCTCTCCCTGTCCTCTTTTGCTTTTGGCTTTTGCAGCTGCTGTTTTCTCAGTGTTGTCTTGGGGCAGTTTCCTGTTGCCATAGCTGATAGCCTGCCAGCGCCTGCCTGGGCCTTTCAAGTGTCAACACTGCGAAGTTGGCGGCGATGGCCAAACGCTTGTTAATGAGATATAGCAGCTGGGTAGGGGTGAACCACTGAGATGCATAAAGGCACGCCGCTGGTGCAGGAAGCGATGCCTTTTGAATCCTTTCAGTGCTCTGAAAGCATTCAAATCAAAGAGGGTATGTTGTATTCATTAATAAACCAAAGTTCCCATGCAACTGTGTTAAAGCCAGGAGTTTAACTTTGCTATGGACAGGTGATTTTTTCAACAGTGTTTTACACCGGAAGACAAAGGGCAAGACAACAAGAGTTTATGTGCTGCCAAAGGCATTACTTCCCTATCTTACAGCCAGACAGAATTGTTAAACTGAGCTAGGTATTTGCCATTTCCTGACAATAAAAGCTTCTTTTTTTCCTTTATTTTTTATGCTTCAAAGCTCGCAGCAGTCTGCTTGATCTCCATCTCTCACATTTTTTTTAGACCTGTTTCTTAATTTTTTGAAAACCGTGATTAAAAGCTAGAATTAAAAAAAAAAAAAAAAAGACAACTTGTTAAAAAAAACCCCAAAGAGCCTATAGACAGGATTAATGACCAAAGCTGCTTTCATTCAACTGAAGCAGTCCATGTGATCTGTAGTCTGCATCTGTTTTGCTGTAGGAGAACATAGGAGAGCCCAACAGCTGGGTAAAACAGGCAGAAAGCAAAAAAACAAAAGAAACTAGCATACAGTGCAAAGTTTTAAGTTTTAAAGGCAACTTGAGCCAAAGAGCACCTTAAAGATTTTTCTAGCATTTCTTTTTAATTGGGTTGAGACCTTTTTCATTTCCTTTTTTTTTTTTTTCTTTTTCTCTCTCTCTCTTTTTTTTTTTTTTTTTTTTGGTAGGCAGGGGCAGCTGGGGAAAAGATTGAATGCTAGGAAAACATGTTTAAAACTGAAACAACCACAGTAGTAATAGTGACAAAATTGCTTTGGAAAAGTTAAACAAAAGAAGTGTTAGGAACAGGAAAGGGCCATATGGCTCGACAGGCCTGCCATTTTCTGGTTTATCTTAATTGTTTCCCTCACTTCTCCTCAAATGAATACAAGTGTCTCAGACTCATTTATATGCTTTCATTTCCCTTTCACAGTAACTTGTTCCAAGGTAATTTAAGCCAAGCTGCTTAAGTGATATTTAGCTATGTGACTGTTTAGAGAACAGCAGTTTAGCTGTAGTCATCAGCCCACCACAGTTACTGTACTTGTTTTTGGAATTTAGTTACACCAATCAACTACCTTCTAAATGGCCCTCTTCAGGGTAAACAAAGTCAGGCAGACCCTGACCCAGAAGCTTCTGTTGGGGTCAAGAAAAGTCATGCCATTCACCTTCAAAGAACTTAACTTTGGTTCAGGCATATTCTTTCACTCTAAAATTTAATTCCAGTGATATATAAAGGGTTTGTGTGCGTTTGGTTTTCTTCACAGAAATGTAGGCATTTAATTTATATTTTTCTGTAAAAAGTTTCATTTTAAGGCAATCATCTATCATATTTTCTAACTGAAATGACAGATGAAACCTGAATTTCCCTGTAAAACTCCCCAAAAAGATTTTCTACGGACTCTGTTGTGGGAGACAAAGAGTACTGAGGCTTAAAGGATATTTTTATCTATGAAAAATTGTTCCAGATAGATTTCAAATCAGGCCAGCCTGACGCAGACACCGTGACCATTTTGGCCTAGATTTTATCCATTGTGATTCCTGTGCTGCCTCCCTTGTCACACAGACTTCTGTGACTGCAGAAGGTGTGGAAAGGCATCGAAGGAAGGTGCATTTAGATATCTGGGGATGGCCATGATGTAAGAAAGGACCCTAACTCAGTCAGGAAAGAGAGTCAAAACAAAACACTTCCTATTAATAATAACATCAAGTGTAACCATGGCAAGCTGTTAAGCCTTTAAATAAACATACCATGGCAAGCTGAAGCATAAGTTTCAACCAGCTTGTTAGAACACAGTCCTCTACTATGACAGAAGTTAAGATGTTCTGCATGCACGAAGCCTGTGCCAGGGCATAATCCACATTTTGGCTACTCTGGCTACTCAGGGTAATCAGCAGATTAGTGGAGAAGTGCTGTTAATGGAGGAAGACAGCGCTTTTCTCATCTGCAGGATCTTTTCAACCTCAGAAAATGCTGACTTGTAGAATCTGCTCAGAGAACTCTTGTTCAGACACAAGCCAGTAAATTTGCTCATTCTTACACAAGATAATGAATGATTAATAAATGAGTCAATTCAGTGAATGTCTGGGCTGTGCTTCTCCCCATACAGCTTCAAGAAGATAATTGCAGCAGTGGGGACACAGAAAGGAGGGACTGAGTGATAGTGGAGATGATGTTTTAAAAACAATTTCTGCAGGTTCACCCACTTAACATAGAAAAAGTGGGGGAAGGGGAAGTATTTTCATATCAGCTTTACTGAGTGCTTAAAACAAGCCAGGAATATAAATTTATGCTTTCTTCTTCCACCACAGTAACCCCACAGGTGCGATTTCTAGGTTGCCCAGTCCAGAAATCCTGCCTTCAGCAGAATATTTAAGAGAAAGGAGGTGAAGTAAAAACCAAAATATTCCTAGACCTGTTGACTGTTTTTTTACCTGTTTACATTTTTTTTAACTTTTTTACCTTTTTCTGTCTGTTTTTTAAGTGTTCACAAAACTATCAAACCTGTAACTCGGTATCCCTGAAAAGCAGGGGAAAACTTAACAGAGATAATTGCTGATGCTGTCACAGACAATGAGGTTGCCTATTGCAAAGGTAGGGAGGGTATAAACCCTTTCCAGAGACAACCTCCTTAAATAGGAGAAAACATTTTTAAGGTCCTCTAAAAAGAACATCATGAAGCATGGCTACTGTCCTGTGGAATTGCTTGCATTTGCTACACAATTTAATTGATTTTATATATATATATATATCACAGTAAGGGATGGAAGGTGAGGGAAAGCAGCTTTTATACATCCCCAAAATACTGTCTAATTTTATCATAGCAAACCACTGTGCTTTCTGATAAAACTCAGAATACATCTGTTCCTAAACCTAGGCTTATTTCCTAAGCTTAGCCTTGTCATAATATCTCCAAATCATGGCTTTTTCCATATTAAATGCAATATGCATTTGCACTTCTGAATATACATGGCTTATATCACAGAATAAGCATGAGATTTGTGCTCCAAATGCACTGTCATTTCCTTTGGATGCATGAGATTTTCTAAATTGCAGACAGACTGTGACTGGTTCCTTCCTTGCTTATGTTAGCCTGGATCCTGTTCTCAGCTTACCCTTTCTAAACTGGAGTGTTGTTTCTGATATCTCTTCTTCATCTCTTTGCTTTATTGGATATTTCCCCTGACTTTAGATACATAACCAGAGCACTGTTAAATGCCAACTCCTGAGCATGAGGAAGCACATCTCTTACCCAAATTTGTCCTTGGCAACTTAATGAAAAAGCCACACCTTAATGAAAAAGCTGCACACACACATTCACTGTCTTTCTCCTTTCACTCCAAGGAATGAAAGGACTGTAGCTGCATATGTGCATGTTTATAATGTCCCTGTTTCAGAGAAAGACAGACTGAGCCCCTATTCCTAAATCCCTCCTATATTCCTAAAATAAACTCCTCTGTATCCCTGCAGTTTCCTTCAGCTTGCTCTCCTGCAAGACTTCAGCCCTAATCATTCCCTCAAGGAGCTGAAGACTGAATGCCAGCATGTAAAACAGGCATCTGGGGCATTTCCTCAGGAGAGCAGCACTTGTTTTATACCCCCTTCTCAGAGAGAGCCTGCAATAAGCTGTGTGGAATATGGGAAGGAATTCTGGAGGGGATCCCAACGTTATGTTAGATCTGCCAACCTGACAGGTTCAACAGAAACCTCTGAAATTTCCTATCCCTACTCAGTGACCCGTGGCAAATCTGCATGACAATGTATTGTGTAATTGCAGGAAGCCAGTGCAATATCACTCGGGAACAGGAAGCTTGGGAACTGTTTACAGCCACCACCACCACCACCAGTGACAAAACCTGTCATTACCTTGTACACTGTTTCTTCAGAAACATGGATGCAATTGCAAAGCCTTATCACTCAGCTTTATGGGGAAGATCTGCTGAAGTAAAAGAATAACATGGGAAGAGCAAAAAAAGAGACTGGGCTTGGTTGATTGCTGTCATGATTACGTTACACAGGTTGAAAGATAGTTTCAGCAATTGCTTATTGTGCATGAGACGACAGAATTGTTTGCCATCAGTTAGGCTTCAGTTAAGTTTACTATTCCTTATCTCTTGTTTAAGGTAGTACTTCAAAGGAGTACTTGCTTCTTGCCCTTTGACTCAAGTGGGCACAGCAGTGGGATGCCATGGGGGGGATGCAGATTTGAGAGCCTTCATGTGCTCCAAACTCTCAGGCTAACAAGAGGTAGGCAGTTCTGCCAATGTTTTGTCTACTGATTTAGATTAACTCATGAATTCATGTGCAGAACTTTCAAAGAGCAAAATTGTACCCACATGACTATGGCTAGCAAGCAAAGAAAGGCATCACCGGCCCCCATTAGCTGAGTTTTTGACACATTTTTAGCCAAACGGGGCTTTTAGGGTTCATGCTCATATTCCAGAAATTTGTAAACAAAGAAAAATCTGTTTGGAAAGGAAACCTATGAGCTCCCAGGGCTTAAAATAAAACATAGCTTGATAGGCAAGCTGGTTCACTAAGAAGAAGAAGCTGACTGAAGCTCAACTATATGGAAGCTGTTATGTTCTCTGAAATTTCCACAATCAGGCTGGTTCTTGCCATGAACTTACTTTTCAACACTACTTTTAAAAATCCTGAAATCTTTGTTGAATGAATATCTCAAGCAGGCAAAATCAGGTCACCAAATGCTATAAACACACAGGGGGTGATGTATTGACCAAAGACACCTGGGCAGTAGCACCTTCAGATATAGAAATGAGACTGTCCCCAGTAGAAAGCACTGTCACCTCAGAGGTGAGACAGTGGTGATTATGCTAATATCATCTTCTCTTGGGGGAGTAATAGGTTTGCTGGACCTAAAGTGGCTGAGGAGTTTTCAGAAAATAAAAAGATACTAGTAACTATTGCCAGAACTGACAGAGTCACAGATTATTTGGTTTAGTAACCAAGCTCTTCCCTATCATTCCAAACCCTGGGAAATAGATTTGACAAATTTGGTATGAATGCATAAAGTGCTTCTATATCTCAAGGGAGTATGTGGTGGGGGGGAGAGGTATTAGTTCAAATTTTTACTAAACTGTATCATTCTTCTGATATTAGGTTTTGACTTCAGTATAATTTCATTAGGTTTTGACTTAAGTATAATTTAGCCACAGAGAGATAGAGTTTTTATCTAATGTAATGCTGAAATTATTATTTGAATTACAGTAGTAATACCCAGATTATGGGGTACTGTGTTTTGTTCTGATCTACAGAACCAGATAGTAAAATGCCATTTGTGCTTCAATGAAGAATATAAAAAACCCAAAACATTCAGAGCAGAACATAGGTAACAAGGAATCTGACCAACAGCTGGTCAGAGACAGGAACAAATATTATAGCAGGGTCTCATCTGTCCAAATTTCAAAGATACACAGTGTAAGCTTTTGTGATGGACTATTTCTAGACTCATTTTTGTAACCAAATTTTTTTAAAAAGTTTAAAAGCAGCTCCCAAGAAAAGAAGTAGCTCCAGTCAGTCTCTTTGGTACTCCTACCACTCCAGCACTTTTCTACATGGTCTGGTTACTCACAGCCATGTTCAGGATCCTGGAAAAGTTTGCTCAGCTCATGCTACCTCCTTTTCATTTCAGTGACACTGCTTTGGATGTTCAGACTGCCCTTGATAATTGTACACTTGCAATACATAATGAAAACATCTTGTATAGGTGACCCTTTTGCATTTAAATGCCCAGGATACAGTCAGCTCCAAGGAACGCTGTACACTGCCATTAGTTCCTGTGCTATCTCAAGGACTCTTGTGGAGGAGGGTACTACTTGTTCTCAGAAAAGGTATCTGATCTGACCCTAAACAGGTAACTGCTCAAAAAGCAAGAGAGCTCTTCTATTTAATCAAACACTTTTCTAGAGAAAAGGAGAAGCTGAAGGAGCAGAAGAGAAGAAGGGGAGTGAGAATATGCCTAAGAACCTGTTCTAGTGGTTTCAGCCCTGGGTTTAAGTCAATGTCTCTCATCTCCTTGCAAATACCATAGGTATCCAGCCACTGAATTTTAAGTACAGATCTCAAAGGTGCCTGTACAATTCACTCATGTTGTGGAGCTTTTTCTGGTTACAAAGGGTACAAAGAAAGAGAAGGAGAAACTATGTTTCAAAAGATTACATGTTTTAATCACTAACACTTTCTATTGTTCAAGGTTGCACTTTTATTAAGTGAGTGTTTCACTTTCAAGTACATTGAAACAGTATTTGAAATATTTCAAGGGCACTTCTTTTAGCTTCTAACAACTAGACGTTGCTGCCACCACTGGACTATTATTTAGAAGGAACATGAACCAGAGATATTCTGACCTCAGCAGTTTGCTCTAGTTTGCTTTTCTGACAGGCACGTAGTTAAGTGTACATTAAATAATGGAATGCTTATTTTTCATCATTGCCGTGATTGATTGAGGAAATTAAGGAAAACTCAAGAAATGCTAGCCAAAATTTTCCAGTCTTCCTTTTAGCTGTAGTATAGCTAACAGAAGTACATTACAGTGAAGTCACAGAGAAATATTTCTCTTTTTCTTTGAGACAATTCTTATTAAATTATTGTCATAATTTTTATCTTCTTACTTATAAACAAAGTAGAAAAACAAATTCCTTCCCCAACATGTTTTGGCATTTAAAAAGACATTAAAAACAAGTTAGAATCATAGAATCATTTAGGTCATGAGAGACCTCCAAGATCATCCAGCCCAATCATTAACCTGGAACTGCCATGTTCACCAGTAAGCCATGTCCCTAAGTGCCACATCCACACCACTTTTAAATACCTGCAGGGATGTTGACTAGTGTTCCAATGCTTGACAATCCCTTCAGTTAATAAATTTTTCCTACTACACGATCTGAAACTCCCCTGGTCCAACTTGAGGCCATTTCCTCTCATTCTGTCATTTGCTCCCTAGAAGAAGAGACCAACCCCCACCTTGCTACAACCTCCTTTCAGCGAGTTGTAGAGAGTGATAAGGTCTCCCCAGAGCCTCCTTTTGTCCAGGCTAAACAACCCCAGCTCCTTCAGCTGATCCTTATAAGACTTGTGTTCCAGACCTTTCCCTTCTCTGGACCTGCTCAAGCACTTCAGTGCCTTATTTTAGTGAGAGGGTCCAGACTAAACACAGGATTCAAGGCATGACTGCATCAGTGGGGGGAAACTCACTGCCCTGGCCCTGCTGGCCACACTCTTGGCCAGGCCATTGGCCTTCTTGGCCACCTTGGCACACTCTGGCTCATGTCCAGCTGCTGTCAAGCAGCACCCCCAGGTCGTTTCCTACTGAGCCCCTTTCCAGTCACTCATCCCTTAGCCTGTAGTGATGCAGGGAGTTGTGACCAAAGTGCAGCACCTGGCACTTTGCCTTGTTAAGCCTCATACAACTGGCCTCAGCACATTGATGCAGTCCTTGTAGATTCCTCTGCAGAACCTTCCTACCCTCCACAGATCAACACTCCCACACAACTTGCTGTCATTTATGGATTGACTTATCTCCTCATGCAGACCACTGATAAGTTATAAAACAGAACTGGCCCTAGTCCTGATTCTTAGGGACCCCCACCAGTGACCAGCTGCCAGCTGGTGTAACCCCATGCACCATCACTCTTGGGTCCAGACACCCAGCCAGTCTAACCCAGTGAAGAGAGTACCCATTTAAGCCATGAGTAGCCAGGGGTTTTGGGAAAATTCCGTGGAAAAAGGAGTCAAGAGCTTTATAAAAGGCCAGGTAGACAACATTCACAGCCTTTCTCTCATCCACTAAGTGGGACACCTGGTCACAGAAGGAGATCAGGTTGGTCAAACAGGACCTCTTTTCTGTAAACCCATGTTGGCAGCCCTGGTGACCTGGTTGTCCTGTATGTGCCATGTGATGGTACTCAGTGTGATCTGCTCCATGAACTTAGCCAGCACTGAGGTCAGGCTTACAGGGCTTTAGTTCCTTCCCTGAATTCTCCTTCCAGAATTTCTTCCAATTGGGTGGCACATCCAGTGACTTTCAGTCAAGTGGAACCTCCCTGGCTAGGCAGAGCTGCTGGTGAGTGATGATGGAAAGGGGTTCAGGGAGCCCTCCTGCCAGCTCCTGCAGTACTCTGGTGGATCCCACCTGGCCCTGTAAACCTGCGTGTGTCTAAGTGGTGTAGCAAGTCACTGATGGTTTCCCCTTGGATTTATGGGAGCTTCATTCTGTGTCCTGACCCTGTGTTCCAGTACAGGGAGTCAACCACAATGTGTGGGGGGTTTACAGGACTGCTTAAATTGAAGCAGTCCAGACAGCTCTGCTAGTCAATAAAACTCAACCTACTTGTAAACTCCTGTTCACCTGAATTTTTGAGTCAGCTGGCACTACAGATAGCCATCCTATCTCAAACATAATAGCTCCAAAGCACCACAGGAAAATGACACTTTTTAATGGATAGTACAACAACAGCAGATCATCACTATTTTTCACAAGTATTTCTAAATATTTTCTGACTTACTCCATAAAGAAATGTCATATCTTTATTATTACTATAACAACTACTCAAAAATACTGGGGAAAAAAACCTCACTTCTATGTCAAGCAATTCAAATCAAATTTGTGACTAGGCTTTTATTTTGGGGTCAGATTCTGTGTGCAGGTTGTTCTCATTGAATTCAACATGGTTCCAAAGAATGTAGCAGAGGACTGAATTTGGCCTCTATCAGCTAGCCCATATATGTGATGCGGTTCTGCCTTTCCACTCTATTGGAAAGATACCGTACCGCTTTAGTTTGTGAGTCTGCTTATTATCAGCCTTTAGGAAAGAAAAGATGGTTAAATTTAGATTTCCACAGAATGTTTTGATTTAAGCAAAGGAATTCAGTGACCACCAGCTTGGAACATCCTTCTGGTGTCAGAAGTAAGCAGTAAGCAGATTTGAAAAAGCTGTGCACGTACGCTTGATTGATTGAAGGGGAGAACAAAGAGAATGTCAGGTCTCCAGGTTTAGATGAGGATCAGGTGGTTTCAAGCTGAAAAGAAACAGGGACCTTTGTTTTGTTTTAAGCAAAATTCTGGGAACCTCCCCGGTTCCACATATCCTGCATTGCTCTAAACGCTGGAGGAAAAAATATCTACAAAAAAAAATCTACTTGTTACAATCTTTTCCTCACTCATTCATTCTGATGGGATTTGAAATCTCCCATCTTTGAACAAACTGCCTCAAAATGATTATTCTTATTTGGCATTAGGTAAATATCAACTGAGTGATACAGTAACGTTGGGACAAACACTTTTATAGGATTGGACATCGCAATACTTTGACAGGAAGATCCATATCCTCAAAAGCAATTTATGATTATTTAAATCCTACATGAAATTAAAAAATTATCCTCTAGGAAATAAATAAATAAACAATAGGCAAATAGATAAATGAAAGCATATGTGAAAGCAGTACACTAAAGGAGTCAGAGTCATTGGCAGTGCCATCAGCAAACTCTAGATCTGGGAGGATTACTGCTAGCAGCCAGAGATTCCTCTCTTATTCCTGTCCAAACACTTGGCAGCTCGTGCTGCAGCCTGGGTGAATTTCTTCCTTCATACTCTTGCCCTGTAGGGTTAGAAGATTCCAGCTTGCTCACACCTCCCACTGCAGGGACTCATGCAGATGGATAGTTGATATTACACTGTGTTTGGCCTTCTGATCATTTTGCTAACATGGAATTAATCCACCAAGTATACCTCAGAAAATGCATCAAACAAGGGGGCCAGACACTGAGAAGACATTGCTCTTTTATAGCCAGGAATGCTGTTCCATAGCGTGGTCAAGTGAATTATTTTCAATAAATAATGCATTTTTAGGGGGAAAAAAGAAGTCTATTTCAACTGAAACTGATTCTTCAATGTGAATCAGATTTGTCAAATTTGGATTGGTGCAAAAAAAAATTAAAATTACAAATTGTCTCATCTAAGTCTTTCTGAAAGAAAAGGGTAAATAGAAGCTACATTTATGAAGGAGATTTGCAACAATTCACAAATCAGAGGAGGCATATGCCTTACAGGTTCGGATAATATTATCCAACATACGAAGCTAACATTCAAATCTTCCCTTTCCCTCATTCAGTGTGTGAACTTAAAATGTGTCCTCTGACTTAGCAGAGCACATAACCAGCCTAGCAAACACATGGGGTTTTCTGTGGGAAGCTGTTCTGCTTTGCATGACAAATGGGAGCCACCAGGTCTGCAGTCAAACAATGACCTTCCTCTCTCAACTCTCTGCACTATAAACCTCTAGTGTTTTTCTGCCCCCAATCCATATTTATTTCAAGTGCAGATTTCAGTAGGACAGTAGTGTAGGGCCTCTCTCAAGGTTCCTAGTATTTAGTTATTAGAATTTCATTCCCTAGCAGAAAGCCCTGACCCAGAGCCCAGATCTAATGAGCTAGAGGCAAAGTGATTTGAAAGAGGCATGGTGTGCCTCTTTCACCACCAGCTAATGCATTTAACACTAACACTTGTATCTAGAGGGAAGTAAAGATACTCCCTCTGATCTGTGGAAGTTCTTCCACTTTGACTGTCAGCCCAGCTTCCATGGGAGTGGTAGAGGTTTCCTCCATTCAGACATGGCTCATGCAGCTGCACTCAGGTGTCCCCATTGCCTTGAGCTCTGGGTTGCTGCACACAAGGTGGGCACCTCCACGGGCTGTGCTTCTGAATGGAAGAGGATGTGTCTGCTTTGCACTGTGTGGCTCTCCAGACCAGACCATCATAGGACCAGCTCCCAAAAAGGTTGTTCTCCAACTGTTTTTCTGTCATCTTCTCCTTTAATGAGTGAAATCAAAATAGTCGTCTCATTATCCTACCAGTTTTAAAATTGAGGCCAGTGAAATGCACTTTAATGAAAGGGAAATGCACCTTAATGAAAGTGATCCACTTTGAAAGGTGTTTATGACTATTCTACCTCATAAGAAGCTAAATAATTTCATCTCTGAAGGAGAAAGTTTATACTGAAGTCAGCTATAAATAGCAGAGTTGTATTTGACTAAGATACTCTGTTCTGTGGCAGGGATTATCTTTGGCTGATACTATCTGTTTTGTGTAAAATAAACCTGATATTACACTGTGCATAGTTTAGGATATCAAATGTCCTCTTTTGTTAGTATTAATGTCATTATCAGGTTCCTCATGCATTTGACATCAGTGGATTTTAAAAAGGAAGTTGCATCTAAGTGTTCCTGTGTGTGGAAAAAAGTAAGAATTATTTCTTCCCCTTTTATATTTATCAAATCACAAGTCCTCTTTCTGTCTCCTGTCTGTTTTTACTGCCAAACTGTCTAATATTTCATGTATTTTTCCATTCTTCTCCTGGAAAAAAGATCTCAGCTATTCAAAGTTACATTGTCCACTCTACAGTCTTGTTACAACAAGCTGAAATGCTTCACAAAATATTTTTTGATTGTGATCAATTCAGCTCCAGGTTTTGAGATGTTACTTGCCATAAACAGTTTCTCCAAATCCACATTTATTTACTGAGAGCAGCATTTGACATACAAAAAAAGAAAGCTTTAGGAATATTGGTATATTTCAATGTAAGCTCAAATAAAATCAGGAATAAAATATGGAAATGTGACTCTTTTTAAGGGAGGCTTTCTGATGCAAGACTGAAGCAGTCAAGTTGCAAATGCAGGGCTATAACACACATTTAGAGCACCTGCTCCCTGGAGCCACAGGAGATCCATTGCAACTGTTCCTTAACTCCCACAATCATGGCAGAGCTCTGAGACACTTCTTTGCACAAAGGAACACCAGGAACATACTCTTTTAAGCACTGAGTGCTTGATACCTGAATATGTTTCAGGATTTTGAGAAAAGAGGGAATTCCTGTAAAGATTTTGTGGACATTTTAGAAACAGTTTCATGAGCAGTCCCCCTCCAAAACCAGAAAAATCTGAGGAAACCCATAGGGAACTGATCTGAGTCTTGGGTATCTGCTTATTTCTGTCCCCAGCACCAAAAATTATATATGTATATATACATATATAAAAGTGTGCATGTGTACATCTATTTAAAGCAAAAATACTTGCAAAAATTTGGTTTGGAGCACAGTTAAGTGAATGCTTAAACTAGAACAGAAGTGAAGAATTGGGCCTGTGCTAACCACCTAGCATATGTCAGCTGCTGAAATCTTTGAATCTCATTTCCAGTGACAATGTTACAGAGCACTATAACTATCTATAGATTTGTGTAATACAGATCTTTATAGAAAGACCATGTGCACTGCCATCAGAGGCTCAAAATTAATCCTATATTAGTCCACAGGGTGTCTTTTTTTAATGCATGACCTCTTGCCAGGTGGGAAAATGTTGAAGAAAAATCAGAGGAGATTAATTTCCACATATTACTAGGGATAATCAGGATTCTCACAGGCCTTTCACTAAAATTCATGTGCAAATTTTGGTTTTGGTAGCCTTCCAGCAGCCCTTTCTTGAAAGGAAATAAATTTTCATCAAGAAATCAAAACTGTTCTAAAGGGTTAAATATACACTGTATTTTCTCTAGACTATAGCATAATCTGATACCTCTTTTAGAAATTTAATGTCAGGAATTATAAAATTTTACTTGCAAAAAGCATCCTTTTGCTTCTATTTTAATTGGAAAAGTGATAAATGTATTTATTATCAGGCACATCTACTTACAGACTGAAGAGAAATTTTGGAATAATCTATTTTATGGTCTTATGGAGAATAAATATGCTCACAGAATATTGTCTTTGTATCTGCACCAGAAAAACACCTGCTGATCCATTAGAATGAAGAATTAGAGTCTGATCTGGCAAGTCTAGTAAACTAACAAAACATATTTGAGTACCAGAAATAACTAGCTTGGGATTTGAATCCTCTATTTTCCCTTTTTTCTCCTTCTTTGGTTAAAAACTGCTTAAGAAAACCCTGAGAACCTCAGCTGGCTGTTGGCAACTTGATAGCAGGAGAGATCAGTTCTCACTGCCCTCAGTGGTACATATAAAAGTTATTCTGGTTTTTAATCACACTATATATGCCCAGATATGCACATAAATTGTTCAGTGGGCAGTGAGATGAACTGGAAGTTTTTCCTCATGTATTTCCACTCCACAATCCCCTGAGAGCCCCAGCTCTTTGGTCAGCAAAGCAGCAGCATGTGCTTGTCCTGCAGCCAGCAGTGTGTGCAGACTGGTCACCTGCAATCCCTTCAAGCATCACAGAGATGAATTAATGGCCTTTCTTTTGACAGCAGCCCTTATTTGGGTGTCTCTTGCCTTCACAGCCCTCACTTTCTGCAAGATGTGTAGGAAGTTTGGGGTCCTGGGTCCTCTGGCTTGTTAGTTTTGGTTGTCACATAGCAACCAGTTCAAAAACTGTTACAGAGTAGGAAGGAGCAAGACACGTGGACCTGCCCTTCACCATGTGATGGTCTAAGCCTCATTCCTCTCTGAAATTAAACACAATTCATGCACATCTGTGTATATATTTAAGTTAGAGAAAATACTAACCCAGTTATCCCATTTTAAATATACAGATTATAAAAACTCCCGAAGAACAGTTCAAACAGAAAAGCAAGGGATTTTATGTGATACTTTTTTAGCTATTTCACAGCTTAAACAAAGCAGTCATGGCACTTCTCATTTCAGTCACATCAAAGTGTGGCCCCTGCAAAGCATAGATTCAGGCAGTTGAAGACCCTAACTCAAGCTAACAGCAATCTTGTGAAGGGAGGCTAATGCTTGCTATCCAGTTTTACTCTGTGTCTTTAATGTGTGGCTGCAACAGGCTCAAACCAACACGTGAAATCTGAAGTGTGTTTTGGAACTCTATCAAATGATGTGAAACAATAAATTCCTGAAAGCAGTAATGCCGTTAAAAAATCAGTTTCAGGTACTTTGTCATCCAAGGAGTTAAAGATAGCAATGAATCCAAGCAGGATTTTGCTTTTTGACAACTCTGAAAAAATAACCATAGATTTTTATAGAAATCATAAAACAGTATGAAGAACTATTTTTTTAGGTGTTCTTGGACCAACTCTTGCATTGCTGTAACAAAAAATCCTTTAAAAGCAAACAGAAGCTTTTGTAAGGGTACTGCACTGGTCCACAGTCTGTCTTTTAGAAATGGCTGATCATTAGTAATAGCTACATTCACAAATTTTCAGCAGAACAGTATTTAGATTCCCATAAAAGATACTCTAAAGAGTGGCAGAAAGCCCCAAGGCTGTAGAATACCTGCTAGTCAGCAAGCCTTGGTTCCCAGCTCTCCCTCTCAAGTGTCCCAGTGTTATGTAACAGGAGAAGGGAATGTTCCTCTCTTTTGGCAAAGGACACTGAACCCAGCAATTTGTCTTGATGGGACTGAGCAGAGCACATGAAACCAAGTGAGTTATTGCAGTCTGCAGTTTCAGGAACTGGTTTAAAGATAGCCTCCAAATTATCAAAATTTACATAAAGAAAGACATCTGACTATGGCCATGAAATACTTCTACCAAGTTTGGAAAGCAAAACTCAAGCAATGAATGGTCTATGTCATAAATGAATTTTTTGGCTGGATGAACAGGCCAGCAAAGAAAGAACATTGAATAAGCAAAGGTTTTAATATTCTGACAATTATAAACAGTCCTTTGTTTTTTCTTTTTCTCTTACATGCACGAGGGTGTCAGCTGGGGAAGCTATATATTCATAAAACATCTGGTGTTCAGCTTGTTGTTATAATCAATCAGTCTTTTTATTTTATTTTTCCAGCGCTGTGGAAAAAAATAAAAGAGCTTCAACTGCTTAGTTAAAGAACCAAATCCTTTTCCTTCTGGATATACAAGGCAGTGGGTTGTGACTCACAGTCAATTATTTGCAAGATTTGTCTTAAAGGAGGGAAGTCCTCATGGCTGGAAAGAACAGTTTCTTGTGGTTTTAATATCTTATGGTAAAAACTGTTGAACAGATCATCTCCAGAGCAATTATTCACTCACAAGGCAGAGAATAGCATTGCTGATTAACTGTTTAAAGGCATTTACAGTGAGTAGTCCTGATTTAGAGAGGTTATATATAGTGGGGAAATGATACTTCAGATTTTATTCCCTACAATTATAAATGTAGTAATAACACAAGCATGCATAGTCATATAAACATAAACACACATAAAAGCTAATTAAGCATACAGAGTAACAGCACTTTCACATAACTGCAATGCTTCCTAGCTCCCATCATTTGTAAGAAGGCATCACAACTTCCCCAAATTATTTTTACCCTGCCAGTACTAAGTCTGAAGCCTCATTCAGCAGCTAGTTAGCCCATTTGGTAGTGGTTTTTTGCACCTTACAACTAGAGGGGCACATTTGCAAAAGCTTTTTTCAGCCTACCATCCCTGAAAAGGACAGAGAAGGTATTGTCTGTAGGACTGCTGAAAATTGATTCTGTTTCTGAGAGTTTAGTTAGTGACACTGACTTCTATCTGCAGTCTGACCTGTAGTTCTGGTGGCACTCAAGTAGAGAGGGCACACACAACTGCTTAGCACCCACATCCCAACTGTACCTTCACATTCAGAACTTTGGACTCTGAGAAATGTAAAAAGAAATACTGAAAATTAAATTACTTATCAGCTCCTTCAATATGTGCCAGGAAGGTGTCCCATATGTATGTTTGCTTTTACACTTGCACATTGACCTAACTACATGCTTACCATTAATATGCTACACCTGAACCTCTTTTAGGCATCAGAAGGAACCTGATGGAAGCCACTTGGGCATCTCATGTGACAACAGATACCCACTCTCAGGTAATTGAATCCTGTTCCAGCTCTTCAATTCCCCACTGAAAGGAAAAGAAGCTTAGTTCTCTTGTTTACATGCAGAAACTTTTAATTAGATACCCAAAATTATGTGTCTTAATTTGAGAGTGAACCCCAGTCAGCCAGTGTGATTTCAGCCCTCAGTGGACGTTGCTGACCACTTTTGAAGCTTGTCTCTGTCAGTGACTGAGTGAGCTTAGGAGAGTCAGGTTCACAGGAATTACAGATGCAAAATGTGATTAGCAGACATTTTTGCAATTGTGTAAATAGGACATAACACATATTTTCACATGTAAAATAAAACTTTAAAACTCAAAAATATCTTTGAGTTCTTTCATCTCTCTTTGAAAGCCTTTTTTTCCCCCCCAAGGTTCATTTCTCATAAACATACTAAAACACCACAAGCAAACAAATAAGATAACTCACTGATGAAATGACTCTCCCATAAGCACCCTCACTCTGCAGGAAACCTCACCATGGCTTTGCCGTGTCTACACATTAATGAAAAAATCTTGTGTTTTGTAAATAAGCTCTGCACAGTCTGGTGGAAAAGTGCTTTCTTCCTTGTTTCATCAATAAAGTTACTATGTGACTTTTAAAAAATTCCACTGCACTAGGAAAATTTCTGTTTCCTTTTATGTCCAGATTTAGCAAGTTTTTCAAAGCCCTTCTTATTAAGAAAAGTTGTGGCTGGAAACATGGATAAGTAGCTACAACGATTCCAGAAGCTATAAATATTCAGCTTATGATATTAAAGAAATTATCCTCTCTGAGGTGGGCTTTATTGTCTCCCAGGGCCCACCTGCAGCTAGGTAAGGGCCTCCCAAAGTGAAGTGGATGGCCCTAAATGATCATAGGTGGTTTTTAAAAAATAAACATAAAATTAGTTTCACACCTACTTAGACAGTTTAGAATTTTAATGTGCAAAGTCTGCCAGGGCTTTGCAGCGAAATAAGGCCATGCATTCAAGCTCCCTGAAGCCAATCAGAAAGCCAGGCTGAGTACTACCCATTTTGCAATTAGGAATCTCAGCTCCATTCTAGAGCACATCATTAGCAAACAAACTGTTACTTTGATCACATTTTAACGTTTAGACTCTCAAAAAAAAAAAAAACCCTAACAACACTTGAAAAAGAGCGTTCTAGCCTCAAAACACCGAGAGATGAGATCTGTTTCACACCCACAATCTCGCACGTAGCAGGCTTCTCCAAATTTTTCTGAACATGTGCCCCCACCTCCCTCCTCCTTCCTGCTGAGAGGCTCCCTCTAGGTGGATTTTGATACATTAATAGCTTTACTTGTGACTTCTGGATGTCTGGTAGCCCTGGCACAGGTCAAAAGCTTTATACCTGGAGTTGCCAGTCACGTCACAGGTCGGTCAGTCGCCTCTGAGGTGTCCTGTCTGGCCACCCACTGCCCCCTGACATTTCCATGGAGCAGCAGCAGACAAGCACTGCCCCCTGAGCTGCACATGCAGCCTGTTCAGCAGGTCCTGCATTTATCTTGGATTTATTCCACATCTCCCAGACACCCCTTCCACACATCTCCCGTTTGGAAAAGCTCTAGGTATGACTGAGCTCTAGTCAAACCACTCACTGCCTTTAGAGGAGGGATGGAGAGAGGTATGTTTCACTGGTTTAAATCAGCTTTTCTTTATGTCACTCAACACTGGACAGTGCTTTTTCTTACTGGAGGCCTGGTATTCTGAGTGATTTAACTCTACCACCTCTATTTCACCTTTGAAGGAGCATGAGGAGGCAGCCTCAGACTATGCAGGTTTCCTATCTTGCCTGTGGATCCCAAATAGGGATCAGCCTTCACTGTGGTTGGCATTTGTTTGCATTTTGATGAAAGGACATTTATGCATCCTAAAAAAGCCTTACCAGTTAACTCTGCACTGTTTTAGATTGTTTTTGCCATTAGCTTACAGTGACTCCTAAGCCCCAAACAATACAAATTTAAGATAGCAGGATATTTCTGTCACTGGTCTTTAGCAGTGCCTTTTGTATTAATGGGTTTCAGTCCCACAGAGTTCCTGCCCAGTATTTTTAACATTTTTAAAGCCCTTATAATCAAATTCAGTAAAGGTCTACAGTGCCAGAAGTGCACCTTCAGTTAAATCCAGTTAACTTAGCAAAGGACGGGTGTCTTAGGAGGACTCCGCCATGGCTAGCATATTATTCATACAGGGAAACAATTTAGGAAATAATATTTCATAATTTAGGGGGAAAAAATTAAAATTCTTGCTCTGCCAGACAATCTTGGCACTCCCCCATACACTCCCAATTACCATAAGCAAGATAATTCATGACCACTAATAATCTCTCTGGCTTTGTTTTGAAATAAAGCAACAGGTTCTCTGTGACATCAGACTTGTGAGCAGTCCTGGGCAGACACAGCTTGGGCACCACTCCCACCAGCCCACCACATCTACAGCCCTTGCACCAGCTGGGAGAAATGCCTTTTGCCCTGTAGACACAGACTCTGAGGACAAAGGTGTCCCTGAAACATTTCCTGTCTTTGTTCCTTATCTGATCCCAGCTACTTGGAGTCTGTAAAAGAGAATTATTTCCAGCTTTTCTTTTACTAAGCTTCTGCTGCTGATAACATTAACACCACTTTTATATAATAGCTTATATCCAGGTCCAGGGGGGCTAATTTAACCATCCAGCTCTAGGGCACCTGGTGTGTATGCCCATGCCTGAGCAACACAGTCCTGCTAAATTATGCAACATGCTTCCCTCTTCTCTCAGAGGAGAGGCAAGTGTGCCTTGGAGAGCCCCAGAACACAAACCAAGAACTCTAGGCTTGTATTTCCCTGTACAGACTGAACAAGGAGTCATTGTCAATGCTGTGTGACTCCTTCCCTACTGAAACCCAGGTCATCTCCTACTCTTCCAGGAAGAGCAGCCACATTCAGAAAGATAGGTATTTTTGCAGCAATGGAATTGTTAGAACATGTACAGCATCAAGACTCTACTCAGGATAAAACATTTGTGAAAGCACCCTCTATTTCATCATAATGATCTAGCTAAAAAGGGAAGGTTTAAATAGAACAGATTAAAGTGCCAGTTGTCCTTTTTAGCTTGCCTACACTAGCAACCACACCATTATAATTTCTGCAGGGGATAGAACAGCATTAGCACTGTAAAGGAAATGTAAAATTACTTCAGAAGCTATGATTTTAATTACAGTCAGTGGAATGGGGAAGAGGGCAGAGTAGGAAATAAAAATACAAAGAGAGTATAAATAGCATTGCCTCTTAGGACAGTACTATTTATCTTACTCTGTGTATAAAGTTGCTTTATTTTCTTAACTTCCTGCTTTGGAAAGCAGCCACTAAATTAAAAGGAAATGTGGTTTTGTAATGCTAGGAAGATTTTTTTCTCTAAATTATAAAGCTGGAGAACCCAAAGCAATGACTAATTTAAAAACCAAGCTGGAGAAAGATTTAGCTGATTCCAGATTATTTTAAAGAAAAGGGAAGAAAACAAATAAAGAAGGATTTTATTTCCGAATAAAAAGAATTCAAATTAATAGTGATTATTAGGAACAGTTTCCCTTTCTCACATTTTCATTTTTTGGCTGGTTTTGCCTTTTTCACATTCATCAGCAAAGTTATCAGTGAGGCGAATAACACTGAAAAAGATGTCTGCTCATAATGTAAAGTGTTACTCATTTTCAGTAAGGATCTCAGAATTCCCTAAATAGGTACCTAGAAAAAGAAGCAAAAAAGAAAATAGATTTTGAAATCAATTCCTTAAAGAAAATATATAAACTTGTGATTGACGAATTAATTATGATAGGTTTGTTTAAATGCACAGTGCTGTTGTGGTTGTAGACATCACAGGATAGCCCAGTGGGTCCCTGGCTTCCATGCCAGAAGAAAATTCCCCATGCACCCTGGGCTGTGTTTCCCAGCACCAAATGGACATGTTTGGTACCTCAGGGCACCTCAAATAGCTCCAAATGCCTTTTTTTTGAAACTGGATCTCTCCACAGGGTCATCATTTCCCATCCTTATTTTTGAAAGCATTTCTTAACTTCTCTCTTGAAATCCAGGACTCTGTTTGTACCTTGGGCCCATTCAGCACACAATATTCAAGTGTTAGGATAGCACAAGTAACAGCTGTGTCTCTGCTGATAAATCAAAAGCCCATTGTCACTGATTGGTGTGGGCCCTCCTGAGGAAATTTGTCTTGGAGACAGGTAGTTGGAGCAATCCAAAGCGCAGTCGAAGAGGGAGCTGTTTAACAGGGTGGAGCATCACAGGTCCTGCACTCAAACCCCCTCCCTAACCTGTCCTCTGGAGCTGTGTAAGGACACACACACACACACACAGACACAGACACACAAAGACCCAAAGACTTCAAAACTAGCATGAAGCTTTGTGAAGTCCTACTGCAGTACCAGGCTGTGATAACTCCTTAATAAAATTCTGGTCTGTCATGATGGTGAAGTTCTAAAGCTGTTTGATCCACAGAGCTGTAAAATCTGATTGTAATGAAGGAAGGGGTGTTTCCTCTCTGAAAGGCAGAGAAATGTGCTGTTTTAGGGTAGACATGAAGCAGACTTAGGGAAAGAGGAAAATAACATCTTGCCTCCTCTACCTCTGTAGTCAGTGGAGAAGGACAAGTCTGCTGAAGGGTTGTCCAGCCCTGCCATCCATCCATCCATAGTTTAATATGAACACACCCCTCAAGATGCCTATCTCTTGCCAATCAGTAACTGCAAACCTGAACCTGACTTTTGGATGTGTAAAACAGGTGTGAGAGCTCCCACGTGCAACTAAACATGTCTATTGATGAAATTGCCTGAAATGTTTAGATCAGATGAGACTGACAGAAGGAAATATTCCTGTGGATCTGGGCCTGTGTGGAGCTCCACTGGGTGAGGCTGACCCATGCTCAATACAGATGGTTCCAGACAGCTCCAACCAACCAAGAAACCAACCAGAGGGCACAGCTGAGCTCTCTGTAGCAAAACTGCTGGCACCTCATAGAAAACATATTTAAGAATGGGGAAAAAGGCACAGAACTCCAGATAGCAAAGGAGGAAATGAAGGAAATGAAAGGAGTGAGAAATAAGAGAGATGGGGAGGACAAGGTCAAAGGAGGGGAGGACACCCCCCAGAGATTTCCCTGCAGTTCACTCCTCAAGGAGACCATGGCATGGAAGGTATTTCCCTGCAACATACTTGAACAGGCTCCTGAAAGGAACTGCAGCCCTTGGCAAAGACCCATGCTGGATCAAGGAAAAAGTCTGAAGAGTAAAGAATGGCAGGAAGGAGCTCTCCCACATCCCCTTGTAAAACTCCTGGGAAAGGAGGTAGAGGAACTGGCAACTGAGGAGTGAAATTGAACCTGGGAGGAGGGGGAAGGTGTATTAGTTTCAGTCTTTCTCACCATTCTATTCTTTCAAACTGGCAATAAATAAAATTAATTTTCTCCGTGCTGAGTCTGTTTTGTGCATAAAAGTAACTGGTGAGTGATCTCCCTGCCCTTATTTGAGACCATGAACTTTCCCATCTTATTTTCTCCCCCCTGTCTTGTTGAGGAGGGGGAGTAAGAGAGAGGCTGGGTCGGTGTCTGGTTGGTCAGCCTACCACAGGAAGTTAAAGTGCTCATATCTGTCATAAAACATAACTAATTTGGAGTCCTTCAAATTCCCACTGATCTAGCAGCAGAAAACAAATGCAAAAGCCCCTTTAGGAGCACAGATGGAATTGGCATGCGCATGCTGATTATAAAGTGATGGGAATACAGTGCCAGGAGGTGGAGGAATCAGGAGCTGGCATCAGTCTGCACCAAAACACTGGCCCAAACCATTACATACTTCTTGTTTAACACTGAAATTTTCCTGCAGTTTTAGGAAGAGAACATTATAACCTACTTTCCTCAATATGCTGTAGCTCATCCTCTTTTTCATTAGGCCCATTCATGATTGCAAGATAAACAGAAGTGCCATAAATAGAACTCTGTTGGCATAAACATAATTTCTGTACTTGGCACTTGACTTAGGTAAACAACCATGCCCTTCCAGTGAGCTTTAAGTTTGGAGCCTCATCATTTCACACTGTCAATGGTGTCTTCTACGGTTAAGCAATTTAAATCTGAGGCAGAACTGAATTAACTGCTGGGGTTGTCTTATTTCCTCCTCTGATTACAGAATGAGCTTTGCACAAGATTGCTCCTCTGGCACCCAGGGTGTGGAGTCAGGTCAAGATTTCAGCTGCAACGTGCCCTTGGGGCACACCCAGGGCCTTGCAGGTCAAGCAGATCCCCAGCACACCACGATTCTGCACGGCAGCAGAGCAGGCTGGCTCTCACTCTGTTGACAAGGACAGTGGTGAACCACAGCACACCAGCTGACAGCAGGATTTAATCTCTGAGACCTGCAGGAGCACTGCCCCTGGAGTAGGCAGTGCTCCTGGAGCGGGCTGATTTTCCTCCCACTGGAGTACCAGGAGCCAAGACTGGTACCTTTCAAAGAAGTAAGATACCAGTTTCAAGACAGCAATTCCTTGCTGCCAGGAGCAGAGGGAGACAGATGTCATCCTCACAGCCTGTCAGTATCTGCGGCATTGGGTTCTCCAGGGTTTTCCTCCAGGTCTGCCAGTGACATTAATTTGAAGTTGTGGATGTTAACATAGAAGTCATTTAAATGATGGCATCTCTGAATTTGTCTTTCAGATGCTACGGTTTGCTGAAATAACAGAACGCACAAAGATTAACGAGTGCAATCCCACACAACTTTCTCCTAGGAAAAGAAAAAACCACAAGCAATTTTAAAGAATAATAAGGATGTAATTCAGCTTCTAAGAGTTGGTTATTTATCATGACTGAGACTTCTATGCTTTAGCTGAATCCACGTGGACATGCCTGGGACTGCCAATAAATTCAGTGTGCCTAGGTAGTCTTTGTAGAATGTCCTGTCTGTGTATATAATCAGCTGCAGAACTGGGGACATGAACAAGACCCAACAGTTATTTACAAAAAAATAATTTTATTGCACTAAAAAACAGCCACCCAAAGTTTAAGCAACGCATTTGTGATTTTTACCCTGTTGTGTAATACGAGTTTGTGAATTAACTTCTTCCACAGAGTTTGCAGACTGCTTCAATGGCAGTCCTGTTCCAAGTGAAGCATGCAGTGAATAGTTAATCATTAATTCTTCATGGTTCATATTTGCTGTCTGCTTTACTGCATATAGTTTGATATAGTTCCTTCCAATAGACTTAATGCTTTCATTAGGAGTCACATGCTGGATCTTTATCTGAACCATTATCACAGTCCAGACATAGCATTACAGCCTCCCTTTGTAAGCCAAAGTTACGGAGTTCAGAAAGGCTTAAAACTTAATAAATACTATGGGTTTTATGGTAATGGAACAGCTGCAGGGGCAGACTGACACACACACCCTGACTGAGCCTGCCTAGTTGCTGTAAACAGGTGCACCTAAAGGCTAAAGCTCTTATTTTTTTTCCTGTCCATGACACTAATTTCATTGTCAAAGTGTAGCTTGACAATTGTGTGTGTGTTAGGATAATGTAAAGGAATCCAGACACATGTGGTGAATGAAATTACTGGCTCTTGCGAAGGGGGCAATTTTTTAAATTGAAATTGCAGTTATCATTATACAGATAAAACAGCCGGGCACTTGTAACCAAAAATTAAAAAAATCTTTTGTTATTATTGGAAATCATAGGTTGTATGATATGGGGAGACTGCCCTCCGAATAACAAAAATCACCACGAAGTGGAGTGAATTATGGTACATAGTGTTCATTCTAGGTACATTCCAGGAAGTTCTAAACCTTTAATTTAAATTTTCAGACATAGCCTGGGATCAGATTCACATATGCTTCAGAAAAACTAGCTTCTCACTGTGTTAAAGTGCACAAGTGGGAAGGCAGAGGCATTTGAAAACTTCAGCTCAAGCTGAAGTTTAGATCAGATCACTAGGCCTGTGGCTAACCTACTCAACCACACTAGAAACACTTTCCTCCTCCTCACTGCACATTAATCTGCCTGCTTCTTGCAAGATAATCACCACAATCAGCATCAACAGTAAATAATTGCATTTGGCGTTCCCATTTGTTGATACCTTCCACAGGGGATGTAGTGAATTTAATGTAGATCAGATGAATCATCTCTCACACAAAAGTTGTTTTTTTCCTTCCAGTCACTTTTGGAGAGTCTGCTTAACAGGATGTGATGTCCCAAAAAGGGCAAGTGAAATCTAAATAGGTTACTGTGGAACAAAATACTCTTTGCATCGATAAAACACTTTCTATACGCTAATAGCTCAACTGAGAAGCAAATTATGAGTCTGGGTAAAGTCCTGTGTTAATACAGCCATAATGTTTCCCATAACCTAGGAAGAATATCCAGGGTGGCTTCCAGTATCTCTGCATGATATTGAACTGTGCCACAGATACCTATCCTCAGCCCATGGTTTTTAAATGGGCAAGTTTCCCTTGTTTCAGGTAAAAAAGGACTTTTCCTCATTGATGTGAAAGATCCCATAAAATGCAAGAGAGATGAAGCCAATATAGGTGTAGAGAAATGTTCAGTGGAAATCAATTTAGAAATAAATCCTGAGAGTCTGTAAGCCATCCAGTAAAATTCAATACAAATTACATCTCTGCTTTGAAAATTGATGATTGAAAGGTGGAGGTTTGCTTTAAATTCCATGTGGTTCCCCTCTGGTGGCTGGAAATTGTGTAGAAACAGAGGCATGTCTTTTTAGGATTCATATTCTCCCAGCCAGACACTGATCCCAGTTTCCAACACAGTTTTTGTCACCCCTCTTTTACAGTGCATTTCTTGGCTTTTCAATTGGCAGCTGTGACCTGAGCATTTATGGAGATGTCACAATCAGGCTTCCTCTGCTTGATAGCTGGAAAAATAATCTCTACTTGCCTTCAAGAAATAAAGCTTTCCTGACAATTTCCCCATCATGAGACAAGCTATGGAATTGTAATGTCTCAAAACTGATTTAGAGATATTTCTAAGAGAATGCTCTTAAAAATTGTCAAGCAGAGGTTTTTCACATAAAGGCCAGTGGAGGGTGTCCAGCTGGGTTTGAATTTCCTTGTATTTAAGCCCAAAACGTTCCACACATTTTTTAGAAACTAGTCTATCACACAGTGGGTTGGCTGTCAGATTTGATAAAAGTTAGTTCCCACATGTGCTTAGTACAGGATCCAAAACAGGAAGCACAGCATCCAATGAAGTAGATGACAAAGTGCCAGCAGCAGATATCTGGAATATGTGTTGCTCAAAGAGAAAAGATATTTTGCCATTGGGCAATAGCTCACAAAAATCAGCTGTAATTGTCTCTTTTCACTTGGTGCTCTTTAGTTCAGGTATTTGAATTGTTCTGAGAGCCTTCTCCACACCCCTTGAAATTACTGAAGGAAACTATAGTAATTAATTTATTCTGCCAGTTTGTCAATGAATGAGGAACATGATTTTGCTTTAACACTTCAGTGTACACTGCAGATTCACTAATTCAGTACAGATTGAAATTTGGGGGTATTTGGGACAAATTTTTAAAACATATATGCTTATTTGTCAATCTTTAAATGCTTTTGCCTTCCCCATAACCCCTTTCTCAAAATTAAAATTTTTGTGGCATCCTCTGAGATTGATAAGGCCCAGCAGGTTTTAATGCTTCTCAAATGTCTTGTGTGTCCTGAGGTCAGTCCCCTGCTCTCTCCCTTATGGGAATTAGCATTTTGATTAACATCACACAAGAATTTTCTGGAAACACTTGGCCCTCCTGTGACTTTCTTTCATCAATGTTGTAAAAGATTTGTCTGATACTTTCCATTTCCAGTCAGGACAAAATAAACTATATTAATACCTTAGCATGTATGCATTGTAGGTATTTTTTGTTTATCATAACTATTGCTTAAGAATAACAGGGACAAAAGCCTAGACATGGCATTGACAAGGAAAGTGAGGGGCCCAATTATGGTTTTTGTGGATGCCAAGAGCTTTGGCTGTTTGCAGAGAACAGAGTCCACACAAATGGAAAAGCCAGAATGCAACTTCTTGTACTTATCAACACTAATTTGCTGTTTGTTTTTTAAATGTAGAGGGCCTGAATTTGACCACATTCAGTTCTTTCTTTTATGTTACCAATTTTTTTTTATCTTCAGTATTCTCTTGTCTCACGTTTGCATTTCAGTAAGGATTCATTGTTGGTATTCTCTGTTCCAGTATTTCCCTAATTTTGTTCCACTTTCCTCTGCTTCTTTTATAGTCCTCATCCAGATCTTTTGTATCCAAGCCTGTTAAACAGACAGACAGCTGTGACAGTACAGCACTGAAAAGAATATCACATGTAAATAAATCTGTTTCCCAGAAATTACTGTATTTCTTTTGGCTGCTCTGTGGCATGACAAACCTAGTTCTACTGGTGCCACCTAAAGTGGAGGGTTACTGTGTTTGCTTTCCCTGCAGCCAATGTAAACCAGAAGCAAATTAGAACCGTTAGCCATGCTAATGGAATTGGCAATTCTTACCCACAGTAGCAATGGGAAAGGCAAGTGTAATATGTGACAATGGACGTGACCCAGCTCCTCTACAGATCAAGATGTGACTCACCAACTTTGGAGCCATGAAACTGGCAGCAATATAAGCCTGGTCAAGGGAAAAAACAAACTCCCAAAGAGAGATTATATTACACAGTAAGATTTAGTCTTGAGGCTGGCTTTTGTAAATTGCTTTTTTATTTTTCTTCAGTTCCTGCAGGAAGACTGCCTGGCTGCAAGATAAAGAAAAGAATAAGAAGAAAATTTATCCCAATTACCCAGAACTACCAGAAAAGTTCCCATTGATCTCCAGGCTGGATTTTCATCTCTGTTTGAGGAGTCAAGTAGACTCTGTTCAGAGGTTCAGCTCCCAGATCTAAATGATTACCCCAGAAACAGGGAGCATTTGAAATAAATGGAAAAGCAGTCTGTATCACCTCAGCTATGAGAGGGGATGAATTTCAATAAAGAAACACAAATAATGAAGTAGTTTCTTGGGCTGTGTTAGGGTGCAGTTGGGACCTTTTCCCTTTCAGCCTCCTGGTTCTCCCTGGAGCTTAGAGACCACATGCTCCAAGGAGCTTCTAGGACTGAATGACTGGAAGGTAGATTTCCTTCTGAAACAAAATGAAAAGGCACGGACGATGCCATCACTCCAGAGTCAGAAAAGGCTTGCTATTGTTGTAATTTAGATTTTTTGTTGTAATTTTTGCTTCAAATGGAAGAGTGACTCCGGCTAAATATTGTTTTCTTGCTCAGTGCTTGTAGTGTTTTTGGGAGGGGGAGGTTGGTGATTTGTCCTCATGTTTGCATTTTTAAATCTATTTTAAAAAGCTCAGTGGAATAGTTCTTTTTCTAACAGACAAGGAGTAAGAAACAAACCTGGTGAGACGTTCTCCCCTGACTCTCATTTGCACTGAGCTGTTTCGAATTATCTGACTCATGTAACCATGTCTAGGCCAGTGCAAACACCTGTTTTCTAAGGCACAAAATATTGCCATATAGCAGTTAGTTTTGCAGCTTGAAACAAGTATGCATTTTGTCATGATTTTAAATGAAATGAAGCCTTCATGTTTATAAGAAATGTTTGGATTATTTCTGGGCTGGGACGAAGGCTTAGAGGTGAATCCATTGGATCACCTCTTTTCAATTTTAGCTTTCTGCTGACCACTGGGAGATAGCCTGCATGATACAGGATAGCCTCTGCTGTAAATATAACAAGTGACAAACTGTGACCCCCCCCCCTTCATTTCTCACTGAGAAAGATGCAACCTTGGTTATATTTGACATCCAGAGATGACTGCTGGGACACAGCATGGCTCCAACGATGTTCAGGGCTATGTGTTTTTTGCAGTTCCTTATGAATTTTCAAGGGAGAAATTCCACATTCTGGATGAGGAAGACAAGATAGCTATATTGTTTGAACAAAAATAATGTCTAGATTTCTTAAAAACAAAAATATCTTTCAAAACAGGCATGGATGTTTCATTAAAATATAAACCTAATTTTTAAAGTGTTTTAAAAGCGCTAACATGGTGCCTGCTGCCAGAAGAGCCCACTGCAGTGCTGTTGAAGGAAGGAGGACAGCATCGTTATTTATGAGCGTCTGCACTCTCTCAGCCTTTCATGAAACCCTAATTTTATCTGGCAGCTCTTAAGAATCTCTGAGAAACTGGGTCCTTTGTTACCGCTGCATCCATCTAACTTCTGCACCTAAAAAGACATGGGCACTTCTTTCATAAATAAAGAAGTCCAAACATTCTGACATTAATGTCACACTACTGTTTTAGGCCCCAAACTTTCCACCTCCTCTCTCTGGGCAAGCACCAACAAATGCTCCTTTTTGCTCAACTTCCAGCTCTGGCTTTTACAATAGTTTTGCTGAGAACAGAATCAGGCCTCAGTCATCTGTTTTCATCGAGGGAAAAACAAGACAAAACAAAACAAACAAAACCCCTTTATTACTCTTTGACAGGAGTAGCCCTAAGCCCAAGGGGGTTATTTTTCTTCCATTAACTTTTGCTAACCTCATCCCTCCCTCATTTTTTTCCCTCAGATTTACTCCCAAATAGTTCATGCATACATGTGCATGTGCCTGGATGTCTGTGTGTGCATATGTGTGTACATGCACATTTATCCTTGTTATGAAAAGGAATCTCTCTGTTCAGATAATTTGCTGTTGTTTGCAATGTGATACAGCTAGTCCTTTTGACTTCAGTGTGAATAAACATTCTGATCCCGTAAAATAGGCCTTTTCTCTCCCGAGAGCTTGTTCCAAGACTGCTGAACCCAGGCTAGCAAAAAACATCTGCAACAGTTAGTGGGAACCCTAAGAATTCTTGTGAATAAATAGATTGGAAGCTAAGCTGGAAATTTCTCAGTGAGATATAAATTTTAAAAAATGAAATCCAGTTGAAGTACCCAGATTCCCTGGGAGAATACAAGTCTAGCCAACTCAAGTCTAAATACATGTGGTAGTGATCACTGTATGCTGTTTCCAGTTTATCATCAAAAAAAAAAATATAGTAAAATTATTGTCATTCTAATTTAGCTTCTAATAAAGAAATGTTACAAACCTCCTTTTTAATGATGTTTGGTAGAAAAATTTTCTGATTTTTTTTTAAACTTCCTCTCTCTCTTTTTTTTTTTTTTTTGCTATTATAAGATATCTTAGATAAACATTACATGTATCAGTTAAGGCCACCAATGAAGAACAATACAGATCAGGTAGATTTAATGGCTGTAATTCAAGTTTTACATTGGCCTGCTTTTGAAAATATTTAGGGTGGTAACTCTTTGCAGATCAGACTGTGAAAAACTGTTTCAAAGCCAAGATCACTTAACTCTTTAGACTTTCACTTTTATACTCTCTCCTTCCTTGGACATGCCTTCTTCATTTCATTTGCATGCTCACTCTCACAGTTAAACCAACACAGTCCTTAGAGGCTGCCTTCAATTTTTTTGATGTTTACCACTGGCAGAGTGTTATGAAGCAAAACACTTGAGTTATAGAGATTATAAGTTAACAGATATGAGTTACCAGCTTCGTGGGAAATACTTCACCCTTATAAAAAAAAAAAGGCAATATTGTTTGGCTTGATTTAGTATAGCTTTGGTGTGTTGAATAAATCATTTGCAGCTGGCTTAGCCCTGCACATGCTCTGGGGGTGAGGAACACATGCATGTTATCAATTCATTATTTATGCTGCAGTTCCTTACCATTTATGTGCTGGACAGCGACATCACTGTCTACTCTACATCTGAGTGTGTAACAGTAATGGCAAGAGATATCAAGCTGTTGGGAAGAAAGCAAAACTAGACTGTGGTTGGATTAACATTTGATTGCCTAAGCAGTACAGCTTTGAAAGCATGGGAAAATTTGCCTAGTGAGCATGCTGGATTTTTTTAAAAAACATAAAGCCTGCCAAGATCCCAAACCTAAGGGGAAAAAAAAGAGTTTGTGGAGAACTTTAATTAAAGTAAATGGGGAAATCTTCCCTTCTTCTTCTGACAAAAACATAGATGTGCTATTTTGACTCTATGCTCAAACTGGTTCTTTTTCCCTACCCCCCCCAAAAAAGGTAAGCAAGAAATTTTCACAGGTGTTTTTTAGTGTTCCCATCCTTATTTCCCCTTTCTTTTCCACCTATTATGGTGAAGAGGAGAAAGGTTGTTCAAGAGAATACTGGCCCAGATTGTTCCAGAGGACAGTGTTTCCCATAAATATGTGCATGTACCAAGTGTTTATGTGTTGTTGTCAGTTTAGTCTGCTTTGGAGGCAATATGAAGTTTTTCCCCACTCTTTGCTGTATGGATACAGGCTGCTGAAGTGACTGTACTAAGGATGCCCTCTACTGAGAAAAAAAGGATAGGAGTCTAAGTAGGAGAGCAACAGAGCATCTTCACCAGCTAGTACAAGCAATAAAAGATTGCTTGTTTCCAGGTGTAGAGAACATTAATCTTTATTTCATTTTTCAATTTGAGAACAGTTCTGATGAGCACGTGGACAGACTTGGCTACAGAATTTCAAATTATGGCGATACCAGCAAGTTGAACTGGGCCAGGGAACGTTCCTGAGCAATTTGTCTTGGTCATTGGTGCTGTTCAAACGCTGGAAGGGACTCCACACATCTTTAGATGCCATCAATTATCAGCTTCCTGAACAAACTGTAGGCATGACTTGGCAGTTGGCACAGGCCAATGTCCATCTTGAGTGGGGTGGAGTTGGCCACCTCATCTTGGATGGCCAAGGCACTCAAATACTCTAGATACACATTGCTCTGTACTAGCTGGAGTCATGTCAGAAAATGAGCCTTGGCAGATTGAAATGATCAGAGCAAATGAAGACTTAAAATACAGCCATACAGGGAGCTCAATATGATCAGCTGCTTCTTGCAGTTGGGGTAGATTGTGCAGGGCAAATGCTCAGTGCTCCTGACAGAGTTTGTCCTTACAGTTCTCAAAAACCTCTAAAAACCTCAGAAACAGAGATCACAATAATCACCACTGGCTGCTCATTTAATTGATAATCATACTTGGTTTCATTCAAATCTAACCTAAATACATCCTATACCCATGTTAGGCAGCTATTTTTGGATCCCAGCGGACTGAGGAAAGAGTGTGTTTCTTTTCTCTTTGCAGCTACCATTTAAATATTCAGGATAACAATTTATGGTTTGAATGTTTTCTTCTTAAACATAAAAATACTGAATTATTTTAAAGTTTCTTGTGAGCCATGGTTGGCAGATCTCTGACATCACACCCATATATGAAGTATTTAAGTCAACATATTGACAACTAACAAAGCATGAGAAAACTCAGCCAGTAAACTGAATTTTCATCCTCTGTTTTCAACGTACAGACATACCCAGCTCCTGAGGCTGAGTCATCTCATGCAAAAACAGCTGACTGACTGAGGTATGATGAGTACATTCTGAAGATACCCATTTCTTACCACTGACAACAAAATTAGTCCAGGTTGACTAATTCCTAATGAAAGATTTACAGAGAGTTGCTAAAACAAGAGCTGGAGAAACAGAGGTGATCTATTATTGTTAGCGCCAAAACGTCCATCAGCAAATCCCGAATTCTTGAAAACCACAACACCTGTGGCATGTTCCTGTAATAGCACCACAGGCCCAAACAGAGACCAACAGCTTCCTGGCAATATGAATAATTTTATTCTTGCTTATATACTTTTGTGATCAATAGTTTTCTTGCAATCAGCAGATGGGCTGCAGGTATTTATGGGAGAGCAGGAAATTCTGTGTATGACGGACAGGAGGATGTGCTCATCACAATATTTTTGTTCAGAGGAGTCTCCTGAGGGAGAAATAAGCATTCTGTTGGGATGTGCTCTATCTGGTCTTCATATTATTATACATAGAGTGACATACAAAGTGTGAAGACACTACTGACCATTTATGAATGCACCCTCAGAGTGACTGGCTTCATTGAGCCCATTCTCAGAAAAGTATCCAAAACACATCCTCCAACATTTTATCCTCTCTTAGCTATAAATAGGAGACTGATAGAATTAGTCTTTCTAGGAGGTCTCTTCCTGGATCCTGAATATTTTCTACAGTCGTAAGGAAAACACTTGTAATGGAAAACAAAACATTTGTTTTTTTCACCAGAAGGAATGCAATACTGAGAAAAATATTTTTTAATTATGCTGCATATTAACACATGCATTATTTATCAACTTTTCCCCACTCTTTTAAAAGCAAGCCCTCCTTTACTCTCAATTTCTCTGTCAAAAGTGACCTCTCTCTAATGTGTGAGGAAGGAGCCCAGCAGTGCTTTTTCATTGACACAATCTGGGCACTATACTGAGTCCCCTCCCTTTTCAAGGGTCTTTGAGGCTTTTTCCATGTCTTTTGATCCCAGAAAGGATGGAGCCAGACAGACAAATGCTTCCCATCACTTGGTGTCCTAGCCATTGTTATCTGAATTCCTTTGAAGCTGAGAACCTGATGCTCTTATCTGTGCCATTGTCTCACCTTTCCTGTTAACTTCTGCAGCCTTTCCTTTTAGAGTTTGCTTTGCCTTCACAAAGCACTCAGACAGGCATCAGAGGAACCAAAAACACACAGAGCCCCTGAAACATTGCACAGTTTTCCAGAATTGCCACAGAGGAAATTTTAGGGTGTGGAGTTTTTAAGAGAGCCTGCACAAAATATCACAAGAAAGGGATTTCTTGGTGACTGTAACAAATCACATGGTGCATGTTGGACGGCATTCCCTGATTTTGCCATATGCCTGGAAGCTGCAGCACAATGGCAGGAGACTGCAGGTCCCCAGAGGCTGAGGCATCCTCCCACTAGGGCCAATGGTGACAAGGAGTCCTTAGATAAAGCTCAGGTATTTATAATTCTTTCTGTGGAAGGATATTCTGTAATCTAAAATTTGAATGTCTAAAGACTGGATTGAAATCAGTGCTGTGTTGTGACTTCTACGGTGCAGATTTTCTACACTGACATTCTCACCATGTGACACACAAATCTTTAGACTTGCAAGAATAGTTGGTTACCTGATGAGGCAGCAAGGATCAAGACTTAAGTATCTATTTTGGACAGATGAGTTTTAAATTAAGTAATGAAGTGCTGAAATTAGGAGATTAGTGTCCTTTGCATTTCCTTATAATCAGTGGAGAAAACTAGAGAGGCTCTCCAAAATACTGTCTACTAATCTCTCTCAGTCAAGTATATTTTGTTGTAATGCTAACACAAAACAGTACAGGTATGACATTACTTGAGGCAGAGTTAATTTCTGTTACTGATGTAGGTGGAAGAATTAGGCAAGCCTTTAGGTATAGAAACATTTCTTAAGTCTGGAAAGAGAAGCAACAAATGCTTTGCCATCTGGAATTGAAATTGAATAGATTATACTTGTTAACACTTTTGGTATGCAAAAGAGGGAGTTATCAATATGAATTGTAATGAAGAAGAAGGCATCCTTAGGAAAATATATTATTGGGAAAGAGAAGAAGAACTGGTTGTAATGCTTGATTTTTTAAATTTTTTTTGTCTTAATAGCTTTCAGATTTCTTTCAATGGCTTCACATGATAACTAAAAAAAAGGACTTCTTAGTAACTTTTTGTAGTACTAGCATTTTCCTAGTGAAAGCTGCAATTTGATTTTCCTGGTTAGGACTGGAACATACACAGAAAAATAACATCTCAGAAAAGAACTGTATGAATATTAATATTTTTGTTTAGTAGAATAATAAGAAATAACAGAGAATTGGAGAATGAGAACAGTTCCAAAAGAAATAAGTAATCAAGTTAAGACTTTTTTTTTCAAAATAACCAACCAAGATTTTGAAAGAAAATTTTTGGATCAATATAGCATATTTCAATTCCAAATGAAATGTATTATTGATAGTTTAAATAATTTCACATCCTTTTTAAAAAATATTTTTCTTTTAGTTTGTTTAGTTTAAGGCATTGCTTAAAATAAAATATTGCTTCAAAATGAAAAATTAAAATATAAGTGTAAGCATACCTAGAAAAAAAATCCATAGGTGATGTCCTGATAAATTCATCCCACAGATTAACATTACAACAGTATATTGTGGGATTGTTTATCTTCTTTACAGGTAGCCTGTTTTAAACTCCAGTGTCAGCAGTCTTTTGCCATATTTGTGAGACAGAAATGGACTTTCACTCTATGTTTCTAGAAAATCCTACTTTAAAAAAACCCATTGTATGTGTAGGACTCTGAACTACAGCCATACATGTGCCTTGATACAAGTCTCTTAATGGAACTTTTTTGGATGGAGACAGGTAATTGATCAAAAGTGGGTAATTGATCAAAAGTGAAACATTTCTCAGAAATTATATGACACTGACACAGTTGTGAAGAAGCACACATGGGTTTCAGAATCTGCTGACTGTGAAAGTTTGCACCCAAAAGCTGACTGTTCCTCTCCCTTCGATTGCCTTACTGATAAGGTACCAAGTGGATTGCTGAGCAGCTGAGCCTGAAGGCTGCCAGCCTTTCACCAGCACAATTGGTAGATAAATAAACACTGTGAAACACATCATTCTCAGAGACTGGTGCCTATGCCCAGTGCCACAGGCTACAAATGCTGTGAGCAGTGTGTACCCAGAAACGCTGCTCAGCTTTAGCCTCTCTGCAGAGGACCCTGTTCGCTTTCCCTATGTCACTAAGTTAATTCTGAGCACCTTGTGTTAGCAGATACCCCTAAAACACCACATGCTAAACACTGACCAATAAGCCCAGAAAATCCCTGGCACTTTAAAGAAAAGCTAGGATTGCAGTGCAGAGCATTACTTTGCAAAACTGTCCAAATGCCAGCAGGACTTCCATTGTTTAGACAAGAAGGATGGCAACAAAAGGACTACCTTAAATGACCTCTCTTAAGTGGAGTATTTGCTTATGTCACAGCAGAACATCAGTAGATCTTGAAAGCCAGGGGAATATCATTAATTTTAAACTGAACAGATATACAGGCAGATAACTGAACAGATAATACAAGGTCAGAAACAACAGCACTAATGCTGTAAGCAATATGCAAGCTAAAGAAATGAAAAATAAAAGTCAGACATGCTTCAGAGCTGGCTTTACACATATAAGGGGAATTTATGCAATGGACATGAGCAATATGTTTGGAGATCAGTATCACTCATTTTATTATGAGAGAAAGCTCTCCCCTGTTCAGTGTTAAACTAAAATCCCAACAGTGTATGATCAAACCTGAATTTTTAGATTAGTCATTGAAAAGTTCCCTTTGTGTAAAATCAGAGGATGATTAGTTTCATTTCAAATCAGACCCCAAGTAAAGAAGACCAAAAAAAACCGGGCCATTGTAGAGAGGACAGACAGATGTATTCACTTGTATAGACACAGAACAACCCACAAATGTAATAAAAGATAATATGGTCTCCACAAAGTAAATTTTTTGAGACACATCATTGATGTAAAATATTTTTCTATCCTCAGAGACAGCACAGGATGTTTGTCTATATTACGTGCTATCTTTTGGAAAAATAAGCCACCATCTGGCTTGTATCTGGTAACAAGTTTTTTGTACTGAAAATAAGTAAACATTGTGATGGTAAGACAACCGCCAAGGTCTAAGTAAATAGGCTTTTTATTCCCCTGAAGAAAGACAATTGAGGACCATAACCAGGGATTCTGAAGAGTTTTGGAAGGAGACAGCAATATTCTGCTAAACAAAATTAACATTTCTTAATAAACAAAATAGAAATTCCATCAAATAAGAACAATATGTTGGGATGAGAAAATGGACTCCAGTAAGGACAGGATCATCATGGCCTGCCTGACTGAACAGAGGAGGAACAGATGTGAGTTTGACCACTCCATTTCAAAGCTGGAATTGAGATACAACAAAAAGATTGTTGAATAGGAACAAAATTTAATATAGGAGCCTCAATCCTTGCTTGTCCACCAGTGACTCCACAGGCTGTGTTACTATCGTTCTCACATTCAGGAGAGGCCAAAGTGCAAATCAGTGATTTGTGCCTGTCCTACCAAAAACTAAGCATTCAGAAAGACAATTTAGTTTATGGTGTTTTGTTATAAATATGTACATGACTCTACCCAATAAAGTTGCAGGTAGCTGAAACTGCCATAGAAGTCCCAACAATACATAGAGGAATACTTTTCTTCCATTGTGCATGTATGACTTGGAAATGGAATGCCTTTAAAAACATTAATGACACAATAAAGTTTACAAAACAGAACTATAGTAGAGGAAATGTATTTGAATATGTGTATACAGGCTTTGCCCCAGAGATCCCAGTTGCCCTTGATGGGCTGCAGCTGCGATGTCCTTAATTGGGCTGCAGCTGTGACCAATGAAGATAACTGGGATAAAAGGGGGCGGGTTAGCCAGTCAGGGAGAGTTTTGGAAGAGCCCTGACCTGAGAGAGAATGGTGTGCAGCAGAAGGAGTCAGTGCAGATTGGCAGCCATGAGAATACACCAAAGAGGTATGGACTTAAGAAATCTGATAACAGCAATATGAGACTCTAGAGAAATAATAGAACAACAACACAGAGCTGCACTAGAATGGATTTTGCAGTCAGAGAATGCACCTAGTAATCAGATAATGAGCAAAAGAGAAGTCAGGCTAAAGCTGCGGCTCTAGTCTGGAGAAGAAAATGCTCAGGGGCAGGGGGAAGTGGATCTTATCAAATGTGATGAAAGTATACACTCATATATTGATGAAGAAAAGGCAGCCAGACTCTTTTCAGTGGTGCCTAGTGATAGGACATATGGCAATGGGCAGAGGTTAACACACCTGAAATTCTATTTGAAAGCAAGAAAACAGTCTTTTTCTCTCTGAAGTTGATCAAACACTGTAACAGGTGATACAGAGTGATTATGGAGTTTCCTTGAAGATATTCAAAACTTGACAGGGCATTTTCCTGGGCATCTTGCTTTAGGTGACTCTATTTGAGCAGAGAGAGTGGACTAGATCACAGAACCATAGAATATGCTGATTTGGAAGGAACTGATCAAGATCAATGAGTTCAACTCCAGGTCCTGCACAGCACCATCCTCAAGAGTCACACCACGTGCTTGAGAGCATTAGCCAAATGCTTCTTGAACTCTATCAGGCTGGTGCTGTGATCACTTATTTGGGGAGCTTGTTCCAGTGCCCAACAATCCTCTGGGTGAAGAGTATTTTTCTAATATCCAACACAAACCTCCTGACACAGCTTCAGGCCATTTGCTCGAGTTCTGTCACTAGGCACCACAGAGAAGAGATCAGTGTCTGCCCCTCCTCTTCCCCTCACAAGGAAGTTGTAATTGCTATGAGGTCTCCCCTCAGTCTCCCTTTCTCCAGGCTGAACAGACCAAGCGACCTCAGCCACTCCACATACAGCTTCCTCTCAAGGCCCTTCACCATCCTCATGGCCATCCTTTGAGCACTCTCTAATAATTTAAACACTTTTTGATATTGCTGCACCCTAAACTGCACACAATATTGAAGATGATGCCACCCCAGTGCAGAGCAGAGAAGGACAATCCCCTCCCTTGCCTGGCTGCTGACGCTGTGCTTGATGTTCCACAGGACACTGTTGGCCCTCCTGGCTGCCAGGGCACTGCTTACTCTTGTTTAGTTTTCCATCAACAATGATCTCAAGAGCTCCCTTCCACCCTTAACTCGGTGTGATCCTGTGACACGTTGAAATGGAGTGAGCAAGCAGTTAAGCTGTGCGCACAATCAGGAGTTTCACAGGGCCCTCAGTGCTTGAGATAGGCTGTTTGTAAAATGGGTATATCTATGCTGCCATGACAAAGAAAGCTTTCTCCATAGTCCAGGAAGGAAGGCCATGAATGGCAGTGAGCTAATTGCCCAGAAAGGCAACTAAAGCCAACAACTCCAAGTCCAAACATGACACAACTTGAACTAATGCAATTACAACTGCCTGGCACACAGCACATCAAGACACATCCAAATGGCAGATGGATGTTTGCCATGAAGTTTCCTGCTCATGCCATGTGACCTGCTGGAGCTCACAGTGGCTTTATCAGTGCTTGGGTAAGTTTCCCTTGCAAGACCTGGTGATGTGAGAGGTCACCTTCTTTTTAATATGGCTGCTACTTTTCTTTCTACCACAAGGATGATATGAGGATAAAGCCATGCAAGGCAAAGGATGTGTGCTGCAGAAACACTGGGTCACTCCTGCACGTTCAGAAGAGTCCACAAGTGATTCAATCCTTTCTTTTACTCCATTTATCCACACATCTTCCATCTGGATTTCCCAATAAAGGATGATGGAAATCCTCTATTAACCTGGCTGTTTGGTTTGTACTTCCTATCCACCCAGCAAATGTGTGCAAAATCCAAAATCAGACTATCACAGGCTACCTCTTCTTCCAGAGAGATATGTAGAAAGGGAATCCAGGTCATTTACAAATTTGTTGAATAATCAATTATAATTACTTGTTATTGTTATTTTTGTATTTCATTAGGAATAACAGCTGTGAGGGAGCAGGAATGTAGCAAACATATTTATAACACAGTAGATTCATCATTTCCACTGTCAGTGGAACGGCTTACAAACCCTTTTCAAGCAGGAGTGACCAATTCACTTTCAAAGAGCTTAAATTGTTCATTATTCTCCATCTAGTGACTCAGAATTTTATTGATCTGCCAGTACACTGCACCATTTAAACATGGGCTATTCTTCAACTAAATGCCTAGTTAAAGCTTTCATACTCACTGAATTTTTTTAATAGGAGCTGAATTAGAAATTCCCAGGCTTCTTCCTGTGACCAGAGAGCCACAAGCACTTCTTTTTTCCTTTTCTTTCCTGAGATCACAAAAATTTCAGTGCTCTTAGAAGAAAACCAGTACTATCTTGATAAAAACACAAGATAATAGCTGTTATTTGCTAGTCAAGGACTCACACTGTAAAGCTATTACATTGAACAAGTTGAAAACACTTATAAGAATGGAGGTAGACTTTAACTTTATTAGCCCATGCCATTTGCAAGCAGAAAATTATTCAGATGTTTCAAAGAGGCTTGGAGTGGGAAGGATGGGGGACAGTCAAGACAAACTTTCACATGAATTTTAGTTTGATTTTTCTTTCCAGAATGAAATAATGGAAACTGCAGCTTTTTTCTGAAGGAAGCTTTTTGGAAATAGATTTTCTGCAATTAAGTTAGATGAAACAGTCCTTAGTAGAAGAGTTAAAAAAAAAAAAAAAAAGGGATTTTAACCTCAAAAATGTAAAGAATAGCATTCATGAAGGTTTTACTGAATTGCATAATCTAACCCTGTCAGCATCAGATTTAATCAACAATCTTACTATTTATTTTTTCAGTTATCATAGCAAAGGACAGCAAATGCTCTAGATATTTTAGAGAGCAAGCACAACTAGGTAGTTATTAACTTATGTTATTGTGCTAAAACTGAGCTGAAAAAACCCAAGCTCCAAGTGTTATAACAAATCTGTAACAGAAGAAACCATGATATGAATATTTTTTGAGCTATAGGAATGTTTTGAATTCTACCTGACTAGACTATATCACAAATCCTCTCAGACAGGATGTTTTCCAAGTTATTTATAAACCCATGTGTTAATGACTTATTTTAGTCAAGCAGATGAGATGCTATAATTCAGGGCATAACAAATGAAATATTTAGTGTGCCTTGCACCAACTAATCCAAGTGAAAAAAGATAAAGGGAACAATCAGAGACTTCACAATTTGAGGTGAGAATAAAGTTTATGTGAACAGTAAATAGCTTGAAAGGGAAATTCTGGATGTCAATTCTGGTTATTCGTATTAAACAATAAAAATATTTGAATTGTCTTTCTTGATTTATTTAAATCAAATTGAATTTGTCTTTCTTGATTTAATTAAAGTTTAGACCATAGATCCAGTGCAGTGCAAGACTGCCCAGTGAGTGAAGTTATCAGAGAATCAGTCTTCTCACTGGTTGAATTTTAAAGAATTTTGCAAACCAATTGTGCCTTTCAGGTAACATTTTCTATTTCTCTGCTCACACTTTAAAGACGCAAGTCTAAGCACTTAAATTTAGGGTAGAAGTTCAAAGCACTGTTTTGATGGGCTAGAAATTACTTTTTCAACATTTTGTGGCATGCATTAAAGAAGAAAAGTATCCATGTAGTATAGGAGGAATGTAAAGAATTATGATAAAGACCAGTGAAGTACATAGTGCATGCTGTATCTTAAGACCCAATTTTATGCAAGAAACATTGTTTTGACAGTGGGCAATAAAGTTGATGAAACCATTAATGTGAATTAATGCTGAAACTTATGCACATAAGACAAACCATTCCTAGTACAGGCTCAGAAATTTGGAAACAGCTCACTTTCCTGTACAGCAGCAGCTTGAGGGAAGCAGCCACTTTGTACTTGGGACATAGCTGCAATCATGAACATGTCAAACAAAATATAAAAGCTATTTGCAGAAACTTATGGAACTTGACCAAGAATCTTTTAATTTAGTACTGTTTGGTTTAGAAGACAAAGAGTATTTCCTAATTCAAGAAATTTGGAAGTCGAAGAGAACATAATTAAATTTTCTTCCTAGCATGTGGCTGCCCAACTTTCTCTGAGAAGTCACTGTAAAGTAAATATTGATAACTCTCCAAGAAACTCCAAATTTACTGCACATTTAACTTCTGAACAAGATAATGGGGTGATGGGACATGGAGGAATGGATAGACCATGATCTCTTTTAAGTGACCAGGAACAACAGCTTTCACTGCATCAAACAGGGTTTGCCCCAAAATCATGCTTTGGGATGTGTTGGGGAAATCAGTAGCAGGTAGCTGATCAATGCCATAGAATTTCTCATAGAGAGGGAAGCTCTCAGGTCCTGTAGACCCCAAGGACAGGGTGACATGAGGCAGGGGGTGGCAGAGGAGATAATGGAATCCTGAAGGACCTTACCTTTCCTCATCCTCACCCCAGACACTACTGCATCAGAAATTGTGGTTATACATTTCTGAGGGAGAGGCCAATGTAGCCAGTGTATTTCTTTGTTCACAGGACAGAGAAAACTGAGTAAAGAACTTTAGTACTATTCTTTGTGTGTGTATGTGTGTGTATGTGTGTGTGTGTGTGTCTATATATATGTTGATGTCTAATGTGTGCAATGCATTAACTGCTAACTCATAAAGTCACTGCCAAGGAATATTTTCACTGTCAATTGAATTGGGCAAATCTGTATTCTGCCTTCATCTGTTACAATTTGCCTTTTGTTTTCTTCACCTTCTACAGAATAAGTGATTTGAGTCTGTTATGAAGGTGCGATTTATCGTTTTGAGCATATTCATGTGCTTCAGCCCTATGGGATGACTGTCCTCTAGTTCAGCTTATTGTTCATTCATTGAGGTCAGAGAAGTTCCTGTCACATTCCCATCCCAGTGTTCATTAAAATTCAAATATTTGGATTTAGGCCTTAAGGCTGGAAGGCGATGGACAGCTGCTGTTTGAGACAGAGTTCCAGTGTTTACCCAGGAAATGAAAATGAAATGCAAAGTTTTATGGGGGGAAGATGTTATATATTTTGTTTGTCTCCACAAGGAGCTCAAACAGGTTAATCCACCTGCTGTTGTTTAGTGAAAATGGGAAGATCAGTTCCTACAGTTCCTTTGTCATTATTGCAGTTTTATGAATGTGTTGTCATTTAAGGAGTTTATTCTTTTTACCTACAGACAAATATATCACACCCTTACGTGTGAATGATTTATTTGGTTTGCGATAAGAACATATGTACAATTATTTTCCTAAGGACAGTATTGGCTACAATAAACTCTGTGGAAGAAGTGTTGAATTTTGCAGTATTTCAACCTTGATTGATACCTGTCTCTTTTTAAAAAATCTATTTATTCATCTTTCTTGTGAATAAATCCTAGAATAGTTTTTATCAAAATTTACATTTACATTTATTATATTTTGCAAATAAAGGCAAAAATGTCTACTCCTTCAGGCAAATCTTAGATGGTAGGAAATGTTGTAAGTGCTCTCTCTGTGAGGTTCTCTCTACTCAAACACCTACTGCTATAAAACCTAAGAATAAAATTTTCTGTTAAAAGTCAATAAAATTGTCTAACAAGGCTACCCTAGATCATACTGAAAGTCCTTGAATTCTCATCTTCCATGTCCAATTGAAAATAGGAATAAAGCATAATATTTCCATTATTTTTTAAAAAGGGAAGTCTGAGCTATTTTTGTGCTTTACTGCCTACCAGTTTAGCTGTCACTGATCCTTTGCTGCAGCTGATTTGCTGTTATGTTCTATTTGAAGTCACCTGCAGCCATAAAAAGCTGCCAGACACTGCTAAAAATACAGCACAAAAAGGCTTTGCACACATTTTGTCCTAGTGTTTTGACGAGCTTTCCCTTTAAGAATATGCTTTAGGTAAGATATTTTAAGACATGTAATTGAATATGTCAATTCATTTTCATTTTAGGAGCTTTCTTCAGTACAATTTCTGTCTAACTTAGTGAAAAATTGAGAAACTGAAAGAGAAAGGATAGACACCTTCAATCCTGATTCCCAAGTCAGTTTTAATTGTTTGTCCACTGATAATCTAATAGAAAGGAGATGCACACTGCAGTTAGCTGAGTCCAGCTGGGTTCCACTAAAAGCTCTAAGGGCTCCACAGGCTCTTTGGATGAAAGGTGCCAAATAGCATTTCTGTTCTGTTGTCAATTTTCTGTCAGTGTGCTAACCACCCAGCACCTCCCTCCTCCTGTCAGCATGTGAGACACTGCACTAACCAGCAGCACGTGGGCATTGTCATTGTGTCAAACGAAAGTAATCAGTGGGTTGATGAAATCCCAGTTTTCATTTTCTTCTCCAAGGGGCTTGGGCAGTGTTTAAGTGCCTGTCCTCCTCATCTTGAATCCCAAACTGCTTCAGATGACAGACAGACATTCATTTCCTAGCAACAGCAATCTGTGTGTTTGAAGGTGAATCAAAAGAGGAGCTGAAGATTTCAAAGAGGTAGTAAGGTTTAATGGCTTAGTGAATTTTAGATGTCTACAGCAAAACTGGAAATTGAGTGACTTTTAGGAACGTAAGTCACAGTATAGGCAGGGTTTTGCAGACTGAATCCCACTCGACATTTTTATCATCTGACACCTTAAATGAAGCAATTCAATCACCTACATCAGCAGGCTTCCACCTTCTGGGTCTCCTTAACTGAGACTTTTCACCAGCTTTCAAGCTTAGAAACCCATTTGAAAATGCCGAAACTTTCTGCAACTGCATTTACAGATCCCAGTTTAACAGTCTGGGCCTTCAACATTCAGAATGTAACCAATATAATTGTTTATTTTCCCATGACCTGTGATTATTTCAAAGTCCCCACCCAACTCTGAATGGAGTCACTGTGAAGCATTACCTCTGAACTTGACAGCAGCATTCACCTTATTTGACACAGTTTGGTGCTGTTGCAATAGCTGATAACACACAAGAGCAGGAGGGAGGGGATGAGGGGGAGAAAGACATCCCAGGGAATGAGCAGCAAGTGCTTGCACAAACCTTTCTTTCAGTTCAAGCATGTAAAGTGAGATAAATGGTCAAACTGCAGACATACTGTATACAGCAGGAGCCAAAGGCTGCTCCCCAGATTGGCAGCTCCAGAAACCCACAGTACCGGATCCTCTCAGCAATTACCAGCTTGGAAATGTCCTTCCACTGATTGTGATGGACATAAACCAGCTGAGCCTCAATAGTGAGAGAACAGAGGGAGGAAGAGCCAGACAGCAGGACACAAACAGCACCAAACACTGGGACCAGCTGCAGCCTTCAGGTCACACTTCCATGTCAACAAAAAAATGTTATTTAATATTTTCCAAATACTGAAGTAATTCATCACAAGGTATAAGTGGATCTATAATGTCTGAGATTGCTGGTTGAAGATTAACTGCATGTATCACATTTCCAGTGCAGCAACTTAAATGGGAAACAAAATAGCCTGAACCTCACAGGCAAGGCACTTATTCATTCTCTGCAGTAGCAGGGTTCCCATGCTGGCCAGCCTCAGCCATGTCATTTAGGAAATCTTCATGCCAGAACATTTGTATGCATGAAGGAGGGTGCTAAAGCAGGACAGTGCCAGCCTGTCGGAATTCAGCTGATGTGAGAGTCTGATCAAATGTGCACAGCTGCCTTCATCTAATCTAGAGCCTGTATGGGACAAAATTACTGTGAATCACCAACTGAGACAGGAAGAGCTTGATGATTGTTTAAACGTGGAGACAAACTGGCAATGAATGGATCACGACAGGAGGGTGCCTCTAAAAATATCTACTTTCCCCTGCAGACCATCTTCAAATGGACTCCAGGCTTTGCGCCTGTCAGGGGTGGCACTTCCAGAGAGGCAGAGCACAGCAAGCTGCCTGCTCTCACACACTGCACTTGCTTCACACAGCTTCAAGGTTTTATAACAGAACAAAGACATTTAAAATACACAGCCCAGAGGGAAGTCCCACATGAACCTTATAAAGAAGTGGAATTGTGCCACATATCAGAAAGTGTAGATGAAAATAAAAGAGTTTGGAAGTGGCATTTAATTCCTCACTTATTACTTTTTAGCACGTCTAACTCAATCTATATCTGTGTCAACTGTATCTAAAAAGCCCTAATAAATAATAATTCAGCCCAGAGTCATCCAGCAATGGTAGTGGCTGACATTTCTGCTCCCTGACTTCTGACTATCTGCATCACAGTTGGACCCCAGCACTGCTGACATTGCCTCAAGTCAAGAGCAATGCTCAGGTAGCAGCTCTGGAGCAAGACAGTTCTGACAGGAACTGCAATGCTGTCCCCTGCATTGTCCCTTCAGAACAGTCACTTCCTGGGAGCACTGATTAAATGCAGCACTTGTATGTCACAGTACCAGCTCTTCTGCCAGACCTCAAGAGGGTTCATGTGCCCTACTGCATGTGTCCAAATCTTAGATGGGCAAGTCTGAATGAAGTAAACAGAAAGAAGAAAAAAAATTCCTCAACATTTAAGTAAAACTTCTCATCTGACCCCAAAAAATTCTTTTCCCCACCATTGTTCCTTCAGCAAATTCTAAAATAATGATTTTCTACTCAGAATAAAGTTCATTGCTGACAGTTTGAAAGTCCAGTACAGCTTCTTCCTCTGTACACATCCTGTCAGCTGGAAAAGCACTGCCAGAATCATTTGCTTAGAATGAAGAGGGAGGAGGACATGCCTGTTCTGGTTTTGGTTTTCAATTTTTTAAAATTATTTTTAAGAGCTCTCTCATTTTTCCAAGAGCAGTACCAAGGCTTGTCAATATACATCTATCTGAGACTGAAACCCTAACAAGCAAGAACTGATGGATAAATAGCTAGCAAAATTCAAGTTCCCTTCTGACAAAATTCCATCTTTCAACAGCTCTTTCAAGAGTTAGCTTTGCACTAGAGTGAAGGAGAGGTGGCAAGAAACATTCCCTGATGTGTTGTCAAACAAAACAGCTTCACTCACAATATGGCTAGTTTGAATTCAGTTTCATGTAAATTTGAAATAAGCATGCCTCTTTTTTCCTAAGAAACAGTCAGCATTGTCCTCCAGGTTTGTACTACCCATCATAGTTAATAACATTCTCTCAGGGTGCCCAGCTGTAGTTAGCAGAGACCAGTTCTAACCCAGCACAGACAAATAGTGCCCTAGAAGTCAGATATATTAATTAGTTAATAAGTGAAGGGCTGAAGGAACAAGCTTGACAAGAAACTTCCAAGTGATGTCAGGACAGGGACTGATCTCAGCATGATCCCAGCAAGAGAAACCACCAGGGAGAGAGAAGATTCTCTGCCCAACATGTAAGGGTTGGCTATAGCCAAGGCTTTCAGCATGACAAGAGAGGAACAGAGCAAAGCAGGATTTTGCCCTGCCTGGAAGAAATGTGAACTTCTGATTATTAAAAAAAAGGAGGATGGCTGACAACTGATAAAATCAATTTCCTTTATCAGAGCTGGAGGTCTCACAATTAGCAAAGCTTAGGGCAATTACAGAACTTTCTTCCCTTCTAGGTTTTGTGGGTTTGTCTAGGCATTGCTTTACATTGCTGCATTACTCCTGCACTTTTCAGCCTGAAATGACTTTCTGGCTGTGTGCTGAGATCTCTGCCCAGCAAGCTGATCCATGAAGTCAGACCAGATAAGTTTCTGCACAGTCAAGGGGCTGCTCTGGGGATAGGGCTCCCCAAGATGAGGGTGTTGGAGATGCCAAACAAAATGAAGAACGGATTGATTTTAACACCCCTGACTTGAAAGAATGCAGAACAGCACTGCACAGAGTTAGCAGCAGCTCTAAAAGAGGTAAGAAAACCTATCCTGGGAAAACATGTTACAAGATTTTGTACTGTCCTTCCTGTTCACGCTTTCCCACAAAAAACAAAAAAAAAAACCAACACAAGTTGATCTTGATTTGTGTGGGTTTTTTGAAAGAAAAAAGGATAAACAGGTGATGTGTTTCTATGTAATTCTATGTAATTCACGTATTTCACCACTTTGAAATACGTAGAATTATTTGTGGTGTTTGTGTTGGTGATGTGTCCTCACAGCATCACCTCAGAGGCAAACCCTGCTGTGCACACATGTCGCAGGAGCCAATCCCATGTGTCCCTGTACACACACATATCCCTCTTCTCCATTTCTACTCAAAATAAATACAACTGGCAAAAGGTCTGAAGGGAACCCACAATTACAGATCTGAAATGTCCTTGTTTGCAGCAAGACAGCAGTGAGGGAGCATGTTCATGGGAACCTCCCCCAGACATACCCATGCTCAGCTCCACCAGGAGATTTTACCACTCCTAAACCCACTACTGAAGCTGGGAAGCCAGGTCTTTACTTCAAAGCTGAATAGCCCTCCTCCTTTCCTTTTGAGACATGGGCTGGAAGGACTGTCCACTTCTAACCAATAACACAGTATTTAAGCCTCAGTTCTGCTTTTTGGGAAGTGGAGGAGAGCAGGAGCAAAAGGAGAGGAAGCTCTGCCTTGCCTCCATCATGTTCAGTTCATGCCACTGTCCAAACTCTGCACAAATGGAGACACAGGTAAGCCAAGCTCTGTTGGCAAACAGTTTGGATGTGCCTGTATGGTGTGATGCAGTGTCCAAACACCTGCCTTTTCTCCTGGATCCATGCTACAGCCTTTCTGGTTTCTTGTCCCCACAAGAAAAGATGTGAATAAAATATCTCCTTGTTCCCTAGGGTGTTGAAAATATAAATACATGAAAGACAAAAGATGCTTGGACACTGTAATAAGGGAATCATCCTTATATTCTGCAAGAATTATTTTCACAAAAAGCATCTGACTGCTACCAATTTTAAGATTTTTTTAAAGTGCCAAAATGTGTGTACAAATGCATTTGAAGAGAAAATTCGATACACTCCGTTCTTTGAAAAGGACAGATCCTTCTCTGTGCTGATATTTTTTTAAGTCCTTAAAAAACAATAACCGTCCCTTCACCACCACCACCACCACCACCACCCCCGGACTTCTATCCAGAGGCTCCTCCATGTGCCTAACTAATCAAAGTGTGGTGTCATGATTGCCATGGAGACTGCAATCCAGCAGCTGCCTTGACATTTCATCTTCAGCTGCTTTCAAAATGCTTTCTTTTTGCCAAGGAAAACTTTTCCCTATTATTAATTTTTTTACTACACGCTGTTCCCTTCACTTCAAAAGGAACATTTAGGAAAAAATCAGGGGAAACTGCCTCAGTTCTAACAACATATTTTGCTAATTGCTTTTGTTCTCCTCTCAAGCAATTCTAAAGGTTTCTGAGGCTTTAAACTAAAAAGCTTATGCTTTATTTTGCAGATCAACTGATAATTGTGCAGTACTACTAAATGTAGGGCCACCACAGGTGGCCAGGAGCAACCTCCAAGCCCCAGGTGCAAGGGCAGCTGCCCAGCCCTACCCAGCCTCCTCAAAGGGATGCACCAAACCTATCCTCACCCTCCAAGACACCCAAATACAGCCATCTCACTTTGTTGTCTCCCAGTTGTGCTGCTCGCTCACCCACCAGTGCTTTCATCTCACACTTCTGGAGCTTTAAGGCTGCTGCTATTCTCCTGTCTTTTGAGGAGGTGAGGAGATAAGACATTAGAGAATACAACTAAACATGTTTGTTTCTTCCTGCCCTAAAAGAGGGAAGGTTGTGCACTGTGAAGTATCTGGTTGATGTGGAAGCCCCCAGGAAAGGTTTTGGGGGAGCCAAAGAGGGTACAGTGGTAGAATACCATAATCCCCCACTTGTGGCATAGCCATAGGGCTTAGCATCTGAAGTGGCTACGTTTCATGTACAGACAGGGGTAAGAAAGCACCATACAGATTTTAAGGACATACAGAAGAGCTCTGCTAACTGATGATTCATTTCACTGCTATTCATTTCACAAACAAGCACTTTTTAGTTAACTAAGCTGGTTGCCCCCTTTCTTTTCCAAAGGAGGGAAGGTCATAGCTTTACTTTGAGCAGCCTGGGACATATGAGAAAGAACCTTCTCTGCAGCCTTTCAAAGCACTTTCCCCCCAAAGATGCTTTCCCATCCTAGTCTGCACTCGAGGATGTCTCAGAGAGACTGGGGCCAAGAAGGTGTGGCTGGAGACATGCTGGGACATGGAGATATGCATAGGACATATTGAAAAGAGATTGATTCAAAGCCCCAGTAGATTGCATCATCTGCAGCTTGGCCAAGATAAGAAACACATGATGTGTGTGTGTGTGTGTGTGTGTGTGTACACGTGTGTATGTAGAAAGGATTTTGACAACAGTAACAAAAAGGTCAAAACTCTGAGCCATTTGGGCTGAGAAACAGTTAGGTCTAAAATTAAAGCTTCAAAACAGTTTTTAACAATTTTTCTTTAATTATAAGAGATGATGAAAAATTCAAATTAAAAACCTTTATCTGAAAAGCATGTATGCTTAACAGGGGGAAGAAGGAAAACACCTCCAGAAGCAGTCAGCTTCCCGTCTTATGTTTTTGAAGTCGAGCTGATGGCTCACAGAACGGATCTCAAATATGTATATATAATCCCCACAGCTAAAAGTCGTCTATTTTAAAAGACAAGTGTTTGCTCACCCGAGGAACATTGTACTCAGGCTTCAGACTTTGTGATCCATATGGATTTCATCAACTTGTTTGCCAGGAATTTAAGAAAAACAAACTTTATTCATGTTCCTTAGAGAAATGAATCCACTTCATGGTCTACTCAAAAAGAAATACGGCTTCAGAAAAAAAAAAAAGCCCAGGGCATTCCTGGAATTGGAAGGTCAGAGAGCCAAAATAACAGATCCACTTAATATGAGAAATGAGAGACTTGAAGTGGCATCATTATCAGCACTGGAAGTACATGGTTCCAGCTTAGAAAGTGATTTCATGTCACATCCCATAAAGGACCCCCAAACATGAAGTACTTTCACAAGCCCTCCTAGAACCAGGCACTGCCACTGCTCTGAGAGCAGCATTTACCATCAGCCTAAAGATGGGGTATATAATCCACCAGGAGTACACCTGCCTGGAGGCTTAACTTGAGGAGCTAAAGTTAGATGAGACCTATTCCATATTACCCTGTAACATGCCTTGGTATGTTTGTTTGTGTGTAAAAAATTTAGCTGTATAAATTTTGCCCATATGTAAAGCAAGCAAAACAAAACCCTAGGTTGGGTTTTCCAAGCTTGATAAAAACCTTTGAACCTCTTAATAATTTACCAGTATTTTGTTTTCTGTATCACAAAAACAAGGCATTTTCTGCAAGATGTGGTAATATACATTGCTGCTGCAAACAGAGGTGTTTATCTCCAATGACACTTGCTTTAAAAGTACAGCCTAATGAAGGAAATTCTGATTCATTCTTAAAGCAAATAATTATTCAGATTAATTTCTATATTGCTCAAATTTAAATAGGCAACCTAAAATTAATGCAATACAAATCTTTAGGGTTGCAACATTATAGTATGGTGTCTCATCAGCTTTTAAAGAGATCTGTATTTCTGCCCAGTGAGTGGTTTGTTACATTGAATTAATATTGCATTAGAACCCTTTCAGTAAGTCAAATCACGTTACTCACTCATATAGCATTCTTGGCAAGCATCAAAAAGCATTTTTAATACTTAAGAATTGTGAGATTGAGCCAGACAGTGATCTGATGTTTAAAACAGGACTAGGCACCTTAAGTCAAAATTGCATCAGAGGGGAAAAAAAACCAACCAAAATCTATTTACTTTCTTAAGTCAAAAGGCACCTACTATTGGAAAATGTTTCTTCATACCCCTGCATCCTGAACAGAGTAGAATAATTTACCCCTTTCTTTACATGTTACTGTGAAAAATAACTTGTGAAACCACAATTATTCTTCAAACAATACTGAGAAAAAGTCCATAGCTGATCTGTTCTTAGAAAATGAACCTGATCTATTTTAATGGTGCATGTGGGACCTGCACAGCCTGGTGCTGGCAGGGAGGGAGGGACTGTCCCCTTCTGTCCCCAGCTGTAAGGGCCTCAGCAGCATTTCCTCCATGCCTTTCTCTGAGCAGCGCAAAGGGACCAATTCACATGAACAAATCCATGGTTACCCCTGTTTAGCATTCAGGCAATGACACTTGGCTTGCTTTTCTCACGGCACAACCTCCCTCAGATGCACTCAGCCTCTTGGCTCTCCACCTTTCAGCAACTCTTCAGGTGTTCATGGCTAGACACCAAGTGAAAAGGCCCGCACGTCATGGGTTAATTTTTATGCCGATGATGACTGTAGCTGTTTACTTTTTAAACAAATGCCTGATATAGAGTGCAATGGCTGAGTGCAAAGCCAAAAACAGACCACAGGAAATCTCTTTGACAGCCAGGATAGCAGAATTTTTAGCATGGGTCTGCATGATGGTTCTTTTTTTATTTTTAATTAAAAATAAAAAGATTGTGAGATCTCAAGGAGAAAAGCGGATGCTACAGAAAAAACCAAAACCACAATTGGTCGGTTTCTAAGAAGAGACATCTATGAATAGCACAGGCATAAATAACTTTTTCCACTTTATCTGAAGGATTATTGTGGCTTTTCACCCCAGTTTATTTCAGCGGAAGTAAAGACGACTCTGTAATACCAAGCAAATAAACCAGCCTAATATAAAATGTTCACTAGAGATAAGAAAGCAGACTGGGTTATTTATTGCTGTATTTTTATATTTTGTTTCTGTTCTCCTTTGATCTGTGCTAACACAGGCATTAAACTGACAGCTTAGGGTCACAATACGCACCAGGATATTGAAAGGCGGTCATGTATAAGGGAGTATCAAATTGTTCCTTTAGAGCAAGTTACAAGTTCTGGTCAATCAGTTCTCCGGGGTCTAGCCCCATCCATAAAGATAAAATGTTTACTGGCTTTTAAAAAAATTATTAGACAGAGAAACTGTGTGTGCTCCTGGTTTTTTAAGGTGTAAACATCTGCAGCAGACACCAGGGCTGATTCTACTTCCAGTTACAGTGGTGTAACAAGAGTTGCTTCACAGACGGCAGAGGAATTTCAGCAGTAAATGAAAAAAGAATAAGGTTCATTGTGCTTTTAATTTTGTTTCATGTAGGCAAGAGGGGAGAAAATTGATTTTAGTCCCAGCCTTTTTTTTCTCATACATGTCACTGATGCATTTTCAACCCTTGGAGAATTAGTGAATGTGGGAATACAGGCTCTAATACAAAACACTTGGCCTGTTTTCAGTTCCTAACACATACTCCAGAGTTCATGTTATGGTTATCAGAAAGAATCTATGAAAAATGAAGCTGCACACAACTGCAGACCATCAGCGTGGCTTAACCCCGTCAGGCAGGGATGAAGCAGGAAGTGCTTTGTGACACTGACTGGCAGAAATACAAACTGATGAAGAAAACACGCGGCAGGAAAGAGGGTCTTAGATGCTGAGCTAGAGCCGGGGACATTAGCTACAACTATACTCTGCCAGGGCTAAGATCAGAGGAGCTTGACATACTTGTTAAAGATTTCATCAAAAGGATTAGTTCCAGCAGCTTTTTTTAACCTTTCCTACAGCACAATTTACCCAAAGGTGGCCGAGGGCAACAAGGGCTGCCCTGTGAGATAACATTTTTAATTGTACAAATGCCATTCTTGATGTCATAATCCCGAGGTTAATGCAGTTGCAGGTCCTGAACAGATGTGGTGTAGGCTGCCCCGTCGTACAGAGAGGTGGCCGTGCAGGAGGGTTAGGAACCACAGTTCAGGGAGGAGTTCAGCTACTGCCCTGAGCGTTTTCCTACACTTCCCCTTTGTACTTTTGCACTGTATTAAATGGTTTCTGCCCATATGTAAAGCATGCAAAACAAAAATATTGTTCACACAATGTGTTACCAAGAATCAACAGTCAAGTATAGCCACTGCCTAATGGCACAACTCATAGACAGAGCAAGGTGATCCATGAATGAATGAAGGAAAAAAAAGGGGAAAACATCTGGATCCCACCATGCTAAATCTTACACCTTGTTGTACTTTAGCAGTGCTGATTAATAAGAAATAAATTTCAAAAGGAGAACCTTGACATCTTTAAATTCAAATACACCTGCTAGATTTTAGCAGAGACCATATTTTGCACATTTTGGGAAGAATTTTTTGATGGGTTTCTTGATGAGGTATTCTCTTCCTCCTTAAAAAAAACCAAAAACCCAGACATTTCCTAAAAGAAATGTTCACACCACACAGTTCAATGAGAGGAGTTTTCCTCACTTTTGAGCAGAGCAAATAGTTTGCTCCGTGTGTTAAGCTGCTGCCTGTGTCACCAGTTCCCAAGTAGAAAATCATGCCTTGTTGATGTGACACAAGATTGTAAGGGTTGCAGATCAGTTAAATAAAGGATCTGAATATCGGCAAATTTTATGTGGGACCAACTTGAATATTTCTGCACAACACTTCAAATATCTGCAGCATGGTACAGAGTAGCTCAGAGACATTCCTTCACACTGGGGTGGGAATGGATGAAAAGCAGCAGACGAGGGCACTAAAAAAGGGCAACCCTTTTTTGTGTGTCAGAATTTGGGTTGTGTGCCACTAGGAGGTGCAGCAAGTTGGGTCACTGTCATATAGACTTTAGGAAATCTAGGGAAAATCAACAACAGGTCATATTCTTGTTTTGTATATCATCTGTGTGCCTACAAAAAACTATTTGCCCCAACCAGATGCAGCAGTTGTGATTCAGCATCTTCTGCCCTTAGACCTCACCAGGGGTAACTCAATGCCTCACAAGATTGAAGGGTGTCTTTCCAGCAATGCACATTTCTCTGCTAATGACCACAATCTTGTATCTCACATATGGCTAAGGAGTTAAAAGATCATTGGAATGATGCTTTGATTATCAGAAATATGGTTCAAATTTTGGACTTCTGGGTTATTAAATCCTCTCTTGAACGATTTCAGTTCTACATACCAGTTCAGCCTTACATGTCTGTAATTCATCAGTGAGGTACTAATGCAGTTTATTCTTGCAAGGCATTGCACAGAATACATCTATTTATGCAAGCCTGACTTCACAGTCATTAGGGCTGAAATTGCCACACAAATCCCACACTGAACTGCTCTGCATTGCTACACCTTGCAGTATTTGGTGAGGAATGTCCAGTGTTTGCAAAAGATATGTAAAAGGAGGATTATTCTTCCTGAATACTGGATAAGATAGGAATAAAGACAAAAATGATCATATAAGAAAAGGATTACTAAGTGCAGTGGAGCCAATTTACTCAAGAAAATGGGTGGAATTGCAAAGGGAAGGCATTATTTCAAATAGGATTTGGGGGAAGGCTAACAGGTGCTGGGGAGCACTCAGGTCAGATGAAGACATCTGCTAGAGATGTCAAGAGCACAAAGGTAACTCTGTGTCTGGGAGGAGAGGGTAGGATAAAAATGACAACTGAACAGGAAATGTGGAAGACTGGGACTGCAGAGGTACATCCCAGCAAAGAAACAGGGTGTCAGATGGCAGAGTAAAATACAAACAGACACACAAAAACTGTGAATGCAGACACTTGTGAGGAGCCTGGGAAGAAAAAAATAATAAAAAGAATAAAAAAGAGAAACAGGTGCACTAGAAGGCTGGATGGCTGGCACAGAGGGATGATGATAACCTAAAAGCATTTCTGAAATTTGACAGGGTGGTAGTATTAAGGCAGAATATCCTTCCATCAGTCTTTTTAAGTGACTGAGATGTCTTTTGAGATGCTTTCAAGCTCCCATACACACTACAGACTTGACTCTAAATGCAAGCTGACCTACTGGCTACATTGCATAGGAGATCTGATAGGATGTTTTCAATGACCCTGTGACTAAAATATAGAAATGAACCAGTATAATATAACATATGGGTAGATCAGCTTGCACAGATGAAGCAGTTTATATCAGCAGTTCTGTGAGCTTTTAAGTCATTGAAAGCTGATCTTTTTCCTTTAACAAATGTGTGACTACATTTAGTCAACTTACAATAAAAACATACTGAAACATATGTATTCATACATTTAAATGAGTGAAAAAAGAGTTAAAAAATAAATTGCCAGAGCTTTTATGCAATATACTTTTGTTTAGTAAAATGACACAGAACCCTTTCAGTTAATTGCATGTTTGATCATCAATATCCTGTATTTTGCAAGCAAATACTCCCACGTAAGAAATTCAAATAAGACACTTCTGAGTATAGAAGCTTTCAGCTACTTTCAGTTTACTCATTTAGGTTATTCCACGTGTTGAAGTTCATCTTTCTCACAACACGACTTAAAAATTACCCATGTGATGAACTTTAATAAAATGCAATAAACAGAGCCAACAGTGTAAATTGAAAGTAAACACATAGGATCACTGGTAGTATCATATGATACAACAGGATTTATGAAACAGATCTCATCAAAACACTTGATAAGTTTCAAAATCATCTATATCTAGAACATGTGCAAATTTACACTGTCTACAAGAGAATTGCTTGTATGAAAGGTGGGCACAGCTTTGCTCCTGATTTCTGTGTAAATAAAGGTTCATAAGATAAGGATCCATTTCCACTTATTCTGTGGCAAAAGTCCCATTTGTAGTAGTGGTACAGGACAAGGTGCCCAGCCAAACACTCCCAAGGTGTCCCAGACACCCTACTCAATAAACAAGCAGGGGTACCTCCATTCTGTAGGTGATTCTTGCTCTTTCCATTCTCCACACAGGCAAAGGAACAGTGTTTTTAACCTTAGACACTTCTTGTGATTTCTGGTGCACTTAGGCTCCAAGTTTTGAGTCTGAACCACAGTATGCATCCCTCCATGTGAAATTCATGGCCAAGAACTGTCTCTTGGATGACTGCTATAAAACCAGCCATTTCTCACAAGTGGCAGTCAAAAGAGGAAAGAAAGGCCTCATATTTCTGACATATCCAGAGAATACTCTGCTGGCCTTTATGAGAACAAGTGCAGCAAGGTTTATCCAGCCCTGGGAGTTGTTTCATAGATGTGACCCCGATCAGCAGTAGGCGTTTCTTTGGAACTTCAAAGTCAGTGTTTCACTATCTGAAGCAGTGTCTAAACCACACTATCTCACAGTTATTTCCTTAAAGCTAGCTAAGCTTTTCCACTCTGTTCTTACTTCTGTGGATCTGCTTTCAGGCACTTTCTCTCTTCGTGGTTTGATTTCACTACTGGCAGAGACACAGATTCCTCTAATCTAATGTCAGCAGGCAGAAAGATGAATGTGTAACCCAAGCTGGCCCACTCAGCTCCCTCTACAGTAAGCAGAGAGGAATTGGTCTTTTCAGACAGAGCCACAGCCCTTACCACATCAGCCCCATCTCAAATGCCAGGCTGGATCCACTTTTAGAAGAAACTTATAAAAGAAACAAGGTAAAAGGAAATTGTGAAATATGGTACCAGTTAGAAATTTCCCCAGTTTCCACTCAATACCATGAAGAGGTTTTTTAACGCTTTACCTAAATCTTTAACACCAAGTGGATGGAAATCAGTTGGTTCCTGTGACTGTAGAATATGAATACATTATCTTCCAACTCAAGACTATATAAGGCTTCCCAGTCCCAAACAATGAATATTAGAAATGGCAAGAGCCTCTGCAAGTCAGAGCCAAGCACTGACAATGTTTGAAGTCAAGCTAAAAATACAGCCCCTGTCCAGATCCCAAACAAGGCAGGCAACAAATGCAGATAGTTATAGGGGATAGAGTGGCAGGGATGTACAAACAAGCGAGACACAACATTAATACACCCAATTGCTTCTTTCTCATGTTGACCAATATTCCTTTCCTTGAATTTCCTGGAATTTCTTACCATTTTTTCAGCCATTCTACATTCATCCCGAGAAGAGTTTTACCAAGTTCACAAATTCACGTCAGACTGGGCTTGGCTGCCTTTTTCCAGGCTTGTGTTATGTAACTCATTAACTCAAATGGCTTTTCATCAGTCCTTGTTGAGTAATGCTGTGCCCGTTCAGGTTTCTGTTATAACCCCTTATTCACACATTCTCAGCACAATGCAAAAAGTTACCCCATGTCTAGAGCCATCAGATCAGTCACTCCCCAGTTCTTTGTGAGACAGACTCCTGCTGAAGCAGTAGGAAGGAGACTTCCATGCCCAGAGATCAGAGTTGGGAAACACATTCTGTAACTTTGGAGCAAGTCCATCTTTCTTCAACTGATCTTGTTTCTTTATATAAACTAAGCCAAAGTTTGTTTAACCTCTTATTCACAAACCTCTAGTGGTAGATTTCCACAGCCTCTAGTCGAGTTTAGCATTTAGTCACCCTTCATGTCAGAAAGGCTTTTGGTCAAAATAATTTTCACTCTAGTTTAACAAAATAATTGAAATTATTTATTTTCCCAGTGGACCTGAGAAGAAGATTAATTTCCTCCTTTTGGAGGTTAAATTTAAATGCTATAATCACTCTCTCCTTTTCCATTGCATCTTCTTATGTTATGCTGAGAATCAGCAAATAGTTGTAACAAGTAAAAACAGTCACATGTATTAAAGGCAGAAGCATCATTCAACATTTAAGAAGTCCCACATGTGTTTTTGTGCTGTGGAATGTTTTGAGGCACTGTTGCAAGAGTCTCTCTATTCACCTGGTCATTGTCTGGGTACCTTGACTTTCACCTGAGAACAACTTTTGTTTGCTTATGGCAGGATATAGCTTGTCTAAATATTAAGCATCTAACATAAAGTCAGCTAGTCTCAGCATATTGCTTGGGCTACCCCTGAATGAAGGAGGGAAGAATCCCTGGAGAGAGAGAACAATCCTTATTTCAGACCATTCCTCTTGAGTGGGATGAATCCATCACCCCTGACCACAGAGAAACCTTAAAGGACAAGTTTAACTTGGAGTGAGAGAGTCTTTAAGCCTAGCAACCAACTCTGGGATCACAAATCATGCTGTGATGTGTCTATTTCAGGAAAAAAATGTGGTTTTCTAGTGCAGATTTTTCAGGAGACACAATAAGAAAGTTTTTATCACTTTTCAATCCATGTCCTATTTGGTACTGTAGAACATCAGCAATACAGCCTGATCCTACCCAAAGTATGTTGGGGTCCCATCCTGTTTAAGCACTGTTTTAGCACAATTTTGCAAGCAGTGCATGAGTCCTGTAGCACTTGTGGGCTTGTGGGAATTCACATGGTCTGTATGGAAACAAGGAATCTAGCACATTAAGTTACAGGAAAAACTTAGACAAAAACTCAGGCTTAAAAAGCCAGAAAATAAACCTTTTAAATGGCTCTAGTCTGGTGAAGACCATAAGGTTAGAAAATGTAGAAAATGTTCGGCTGTACTGGTACATGGCTTGCTTCTGATAGTCTACCAAAAAAAAAAAAAAAAAAAAAAAAAGAAAGGAAACAAAAAAGAAAAGAAAAGCAGCTTAGCTCTTTCCAAGCCCAAGAGGATGGTGGTGGGGAGGATATTTTCCATGCTGATGTTCAGATACACTTCCTGGCACTGTACCCTGCAATTTAATTTAGTGTGAAACTGTGCCTTAAAGCGTCAGTCTATCTCTGAATAAAGACTGGGGGATATGGTGTTGTAGCAGCCCCGAGAGTTTCTTTCTTTCTTTCTTTCTTTTTTTTTTTTTTTCTTTTTCCTTCTTAGTACTGAATGCAGAGAGGAAAAGGCAGGCAGATGCATGTCATAAATAAACCCAAAGCGAACAAAGAACAGATGTCCCGAGGAACTTGCAGTCTCAGTATTTGGAACACAAAGAAATGAAGTAAGCACAGCCCTTCATTGAGGAAGTCCTTCACTTCCTCAAGAAGTTCGAACATGCCAAGAAAGCAAAACAAGGCTAGAGTTTGCAGGCTTCTAATCCCATGAAAGAAGTATATATTCTGCCAAAAATCCAGAGTCAAGAGAGCTTTCCTTTAACACAGGTACAGTATAGTTAAACCATGGGCCTAATACCAGTAAGGTTGTTATCACTCTGTAATTCTATTAGAAAGGGTCAGGAGTTTTTTTGCAAGATTAAAGCAAAGATTAGAAAAAAAATTCTTGGTTGCTCCTTTTTCTCCCCTAGCTAATTCAATGCTTTATAACATAGATGGATCTTAACATTCTTCAGACCTGGGCAACAACACACAGAAAAAGTATTTCTGAGCACTGTCTGCTTCGAAACTGATTCATGGTTATTGATATACTGTAAAAAAACCTGTAAAACACAATGCAAACATACACAGAACTCACCATACATCACAAAGAAAGGTTGTAGGATCTGCTCTATTCACTCTGCATTAAATGCAATATTTTTATTTCCCTTCAGCAAATCCCCTTAAAAGAGACTGTGAGTGAGTGCAGAATGAGGGGTGTGGAGCAGAGGCAGACACCTCTGTGCCCCTGGGGCTGCTGCTGCCCAGCACAGGGGCTGAAAGCCGGCAGCAGGAGACAATAGCTGGGGAGGCAGGAAGCTGGAGGGAGAAACAGCTCCAAGCAGCACAGCTCTGGCCACAAATATTTACTCATAAGTGCTGCTGGAGCGATGATGGCCTAGGAACATAGGCAAGGAAGGATCTGGAAGGAGACGCCATATCTTTTATTAGGCCTAACCACTGGAGAAAAAATAAGGACAAGATTTCATGACCTAAAGCTGAGCCATTATATCTGGAAGTTGCCTATTTTTTCAGCGGTATTGGTGTCTAAATAAAAGACATTGCCTCTCCCTGCAGGTCTTGGTTCATAAGTATTTCCAGATCAGTGATTTTTGTTTTTACATTTCTAATCCAGCCTTCCAGAAAGCTGACAGGAAAATAAAAATTTAAAAGCCACCAATCACAAGTTGGAGGGAGAAGTAAATAAACAAACAGACTGAAAAGTTGTTATAAGCCTAAGAACCACATGGTCCTTGCCAGTTGCAGTTTTTGGACTCAGGCATACACCTGTTTTGACAGCTCTCAGTCTTGGCATGTGCTGAGGAAAAGAAAAAGAAAAGGTGGTAGCTGGAGTTCCCTGCTTGCCTGTTATAGTGTCACAGCAATTGACAGACTAGAATGCAGACAGAGTCAATCCCACTTCCAGCATGGTGGAAGATGGCCAGGAAGGACAGTAAGGACATGGGATGTCCAGTGCACAGCAGAGCCATAACTCCTCGTGGTGAGAGTCTGGCCCCAGTGCTTCAGGCAGCATCTCTCCTTGCACTGTATGTAGGGGCTCTGTTCTTCTTCTCACTAGACTGTCACTCATGCTTGTCACCACATCCCTCTTGTGATCTTTTTGTTAGGTTGCCTTCTCTCTGCGTTTGCTTACATGCTCCTCTGCACCTCCCTGCCCTAATGCACTGCCAGAAGCCTCTGCCCAGCTCCACTCTTGTCCCTCTGTCTCTTCCTCAGCAATTCCACCCCAGAGCCTTGTTAGCTCTTGCTCCAGCTCTGGACAAGAGCTGTTGGGCCCATCCAGAGCTCCTTCCCCACCAGCATGGCAGCAAACTGTCCTCAAGGCACTGTTTCTGTGCCAGGGGACAGGGAAGGATGGATTTCACCTGCAGGGGACGGCTCCTCCCAGCTCCTGCTCACCGCTCAACCTCCCTGAGGAGCACCAGCAATGGTGAGAGGCTGCAGACAGCAAAGGGAGACCTGTTGACTGAGACATATTAGACCCCAGACACCTACTTCCCATGGGACATCTTTTTTCCAGACAGCCCAGATTTTCTCACAGAGAGAGGGTCTCTCTCACATCACCCTGAGCAGGGAGCAGTGTGCTGCAGTGGGAAGCAGAAATGGGGGATCACGGGGGCCAATTCACTTCTCTGAGTACAGGAGCAATGCAAGAGGCAGGAACATGCCTCAGTTGTGCAAATGCCCAAGGAGAAACTGAAAGCATTCTGAAAAACCATATCTACAATTACGGACCCCATCTTTCCCTTATTCAAGTCTCTGTATCGTCTTTTCCCCACACACACACACCTTCTTATGTGTTGTCACAGCTGAAATGATAGTATTTGCCCTACAAATGCCACAGAGAAAAGCTACAAATGCTGTTTATTCTTAGAGAATGTTTTTGTTTCTTCTGGCAGAATTTAGGTATTTTTCTGCAATTAGATTTCAAAGGGTTAACTTACTATGATATGTAAAAAAAAAATAAAATAAAAGCTTACAGCTCCTGAGATAGTATCAGCCCATTAAACATAGGTAAGAATATGAGAGGGAAAGAGAAGGGAACAGATATTATATATGTAAGGAAAATTAAAACTCAGGATGTTGGGCGTGGGGGGAATGTGCTTTGAAGTACAAAAGTTCCATTGTTAATGTGGGACAAAACCTCCCCAGTATGGGACAGAGATAAAAAGGAGGGAATTTCTAACAGATCAAGGTCAACCAAGATATATGAATAACATAAATGCTATTAATCTCGTACAGCATGAATCAGAGAGCTGCAGTGGGGCATTGCTGTGTGGCGGGGTTCATGGCATGAGTGTTTTATGCCACTTTGTATTAGATAATGAGCGTATTCATTACAGACTCCTACACATCATCCAAACTGGCAGAGAAGGAGCTTTAAGGAGCTTGAGAGAACAAATCAAAGAGCTGGATCTAAAGCTCGGAAAGGTAATAGGGATGTTCAAATACTGCCCCAAGTTTAGATATTTGCAGGCATTCATACAATCTGACTCTGCAGGAAATAGCGTGAGAAAGAAGCTCTTGCTTGGAAAGCTTTCTGCTTATTATTTATCATGCTGCCTCTGTCATAACAGCTGATTTTACCAATTAAAGAAAAAAAAATAGAGCAATACAGGAAAACACTACATCAGAAAACACTACATTGCCCTTTTTTTTTTTTTTTTTTTTTTTTCTCATGGCTGCAAATTCAGAGACACAAAGAAAATAAATTTTCATCTTGGAAGGCTTAATCTAAACATCATTGGGAAACAAGGGACTGAGCCATAGTGGAGTCAAAAAACTACATAACCAGACGTAATTCTGATTTCACATGTTGTATTTCCACACATTTTAGTCCCCTGGAATTCCAGAGACACATGTGTTCCACAGGAGAAGCTTAAAGAATAATTTATCTCAGGAAGGAAGGAAATAAAATGTATACACGTGTGTATATAATTTTGACAACAATCTGCAACGAGATTGTTTGCAATGGTTTACACTTCCATTTATTCATTCCAAATAAACATTTTAACTCAATGGCATGGGTCTATGTAGCATGTTTTTCCTGATTGTTATGCTTTCAGATTTTTGAAATAAAGCTGAAATACAGTTGGGACCAAATTAAAATTCCAAAACCGACTAATTCTTTCTCTCTGAGGTTAGCAGGGTTTTCTCAGCATGAACCTAGACTTGCATTGAATTCTACATTTTGGTGCCATGTAATCAATGGAAAAGGGCAAGCCCCGTAATGGGGCCAGCCCTCCACAATGAGCACATCCAAACTTAAAAAAAGGGATTTTCAAAGAGGGGCTGGTTGTTTGTATGCAGTAGCATCTAGAGGCTGCACTGCATTTGGAGCTCTTCTGCAGCACTCTATAAATTCATAGATATACACACATATATACACATATGTGCTCTGTGTGTGTACACATGCACTACCCACACATGTGTGTGTGCACTGTACACATATATTCATACAATACAAACGGCTTCTCTACCTGATCTCTAGGAGATACATTGTTTGAGCTTAGTGAAGGGAAGCTGGAGCAGGGAAGGGGGGAAGAGAAAGAGAAGAAAGAACCATTCCATACCTAGGAATGGTTCAAGGTAACCCACCCCTCAGGAAACATCTGAAGACTGCTCAAAGGCAATGCCAGTACTATGATCCAGCTAATTTACAGAATGGGCTTAAGCAGGACAAGAAGAATAATGGAAGATCAAAGGATAAGCCGCATATGGATTTCAAAACTGTCAGCAGAATTATCATTTTGTGTAGGGAAAATCAGGTGAAGGCAAGATTCAGTCAAGATTTAGACCACCAAACTCCCCTTGTGACTACCTATGTCCAAGTAGACAAAGGATCCTGAAAGCCTGTACAAGAGAGCAGCACTGGAGCCTGAGGATCCTCCCCAGGGCCCCTCTGGTGAGCCTGGGAGTTTCTAGAATCCCTTGCCTTAAGCACAGTCCTCTCCATGAAGAGGCACCCATCTTTCACACAGGCTCTGCAAGCTGCTGCTTCACATCCTGCAGACTTTACCTCCACCACTGAATGTAACAGACCTGGGATATTAAAATGCTCTGCACGTTGAAAGAGGTGTTTGCTGCATCCGGGGTCTCCTCTGAGCATACCTCTGGTACCCTTTGTGCACAGTTTTAGTTCAGTTAGTCAGAGCATGGTGCTAATAATGCCACGGTTGTGGGTTCAATCCCTGTATGGGCCAGTCACTGAAGAGTTGATGATCCTTGTGGGTCACTTCCAACACAGAATGATCTGTGATTCTGTGAATGTCTCTGGAGAGAGGGATTCAGGCTTTACCTACAAAGCTTACATAAAGAGCCCATGGTGGAAAGAGGTACCTTGCCACTGGAAATGCCTTGCCATTCTCCCTGGGCACCTTACCTGGCAGGACAGGCTGTCAAGAGTGAGCTGGAGGAGGAGGAGTTGGGGGAAAAAAAACCCTCTCTATTCTTCAGGTTCATTGTCAGGGCATAAAGCTGAGAAGGGGGAATCAGAAATATCAGACCAGCTTCCATAGTTTTTGAGTCACTGCATGTCTTAGATAAGACCCATCCTCAGTTTCCTTCCATTTCCTAAAAACTCCTAGCTATACCAAACAGGTAACCTCAGGGAGCTGTTGCTCACACAGAGCTGGGCTAGTAAGGGGAAACTAAGGCAGCCTCTATTCCTGTAGAGGGTAGGAACACCATGAGTGGAGGCACAAGAAATGGCACATTCCCATGAAAAATTGAAGCGTGTCCCAGCATCTTCCTTCCAGATGTGGAGAACAAAAATATGAATGCTTCACTTCTGACAGCAGCCTCACAAAGCTGGGAAGGCAGCAGGGGACAGTTTAATGTTCACTCCTGCCCCACCATACAGACACTCAGAACAAACAAACAAAAAAGTTTTAATATTCATAGTTACAGAGTTGTGACTATAATATTTGGGGGTTTTCAGTGTCTAAATCTTGACTCCATTCCATTTATTTGGATTTGTTAGACCAAAACCCACCTCTCTCAGAGGCTTTTACCTCTTAGTTAAATATAGCGGTGAAGCAGTTAACACAGTTTTATGCATCACCGTGTTGGCATGGGGTTTTTATCTTTTATTGGCACCATTTTATCCCTGGAGACAATAGGAGATTGTTCTCACTGTGTGTAAAAAGATCTTGTTCTGGCAAGTAGGGTTTTCCCAGTCAACAAGTTTGGAATCCTTGGTAAGGGAGAAACAGGCTGTGTTGGGACTGGCCCGCTAAGCACCTCCTGACTGCAGCAATCCCTGTGCCATTCACTGCTCACAGGGCTGCTGTAGCTCACAGCCCCTGCCTGCAGCACAAAGAGGTGAAGGATGGAACACCAAACCCACAAGCCTCTGCTGTACTGCTATTACAAAGATGGGACAAAAGTCTAGGATTGATCTTCTCTAGGCATAAACTACACTGTAACTGCTAGAAGCTATGTGGCAAGAAGAAAATACATGTGCTTAGTAGCCTTTTTCTTTTCTAAAACCCACAAAATCTCTATGAAAATAAAGATTCTAATTCCCTGATTTGGATGCTTTTGTGTAGCCCTAAAAGATGTACAGCATTTTCTTTTTCACTCATCTCTTCCTGGTTGTATAAATACTACAATACACAATTACAGCAGTCAGAGGCATTAGGGATAAGAAGGTATTTACATCAGAGATGTACATACGAGATTATGTGAGAAAGGTAAAGTTTTTTATCTCCATCTTTAAATAAATATTATGCTTCATCCACACCCAAAGTCTTGAAAGAAAGCTGTTTTAGTGTAAACAATTAACTTCCTGGCCAATCATTCAATTTTTTTGATGACTTGCTGCTGAGAAATTCAGGTTCTGTGCTGTAGACTACACCTTACAAATTTTGATCAGTCAGATAATCCACCCCAAAATCAGCCAGACACTGCAGTTTATTTGCAGTCATACCACAACATTTGGCAGGCCTGGTATTTCAGTTGTTCTTATTTGCAGAGGCTATAAAGTGATTTAGTTGCTACCAGGTTTGACAGCAATTAGGAATACAGGCATGAGTGATGGCAGCCTCTGCTGTATATTTCATGAGTGCCCATAGCTCAACCCTTCTGCAAAACATGCCTCAGATCTCAGATTACACTGGAAAATAAAGTCTCTAGTAGTTAAAGCTGCAGTCAGCTTTCAAAATGTTTACTGAGCATAAAGCAGTGCAAAAATGATTCCAAACCCAACCAAAGCCCCGGGCTCTGCGATGATAGGAACCGCCCAGGAGGTCAGAGCCGAACTGAGATCCTGCAGCCATGACTATTTTCCAGATGAACTGAAATTCATCATCTTGTGGCAGACAGAAAATGAAAAGTTATCTTCTTGCCCTGCAGGGATCAACCTGCAGCTGCACTTCCTTTGCTGCCTTTTCTTTGCAAGGCCCAGCAAGCTATAGATGTGTCAATAAATTCCTTGGGTTTTTTTTTTTTTCATTTTACTTAAGTCTTGAAAATAAACCACTGAAAGAAATTAAAAGGAATTTTTCCAAAGCAAAATGGGACTTGAAGAGCAGTGTCCTTAATGACATTGAAAAAAAAAACCAAACTGTTTTGGGGCACATTAAATGCTCAAGTGGCTGTGCTTCAGCATTATCTGCAAAATTAAGGCAGTAGTGCTTTTATTCAACTGCTAGCATGCTGGATTTCAGAGATACTGGTTCAGGATGTGGAATCCTTAGCAGTTATCTCATGGGAGAGGATCCTGCCTGCCCTGACAAAGCAGCCCTGTTCTGCCAAGCTCTGCTCCTGGAGCTGTTCCACTCCTTTGTATAAAGTAATTACTTAAATATACATTGAACAAAGAGAGAGGGAAATTATTTTAAGGCCTATCAGTTAGGGCACTCTGCTGGGAGGTAAAGCAAACCAGTAAATAATTCATTAATGATGTTGCTATTTCAGAGACCTAATAAATTTTTATTGGGTAAGAATAAAGTCATCATCGGGGACTGGGAAAATAGCCCCCAGACACCTTGTCACTTGGGGGTGCTGTTTTGGTATGGCATAACTGTCATGTTTTGAATGGACAAGGATTTTAAAAATCCCCTGCAGGCAGAATGAGAATTGCAGCTTTCCCTGGCAGGTGTTTTAGTGACACAATTTTTGGATAAAATGGGAAGTGGAGTTTGTTTCAGAGCCTTGAAAAGGCTCACATCTTAAAAGAAGAGAATTGGAACTAAGTTTTTTAAGGAGCTCAAGTCAGACCACACCTTTAATAAATTAAATAAACTGCAGAGTTCCTGTACTAATTGTTTTAAACACATCCTCCCTGCTTTATTTGTGGGCTCTGGACTCTGGGCAGGGTACCTCAAATGTCTGTCACAGCTCCTTTGCTCGCTGGCACTGCAGCCCAGGAAGAGATGGAGACAGACAGATGGTCTGAGAGCAATTTAGACACCACAAAAATTAATAATAAGCTCCTACATTTCCTGAAATATAAGAAAGGAAGACAAGCAAGATGCTCAACAGTGCCACATCATACTCTCCAAGTCTTGCTGAGGCAGGAACTGGCAAATGCAGCTTAATGAATCAAGTGTCATCAGGAGTAATGACCATGTCTGTCACAGAACTTTATGCCCACAGTATTTTCAGCTTCAAACCACAGCAAAGAAAAGGAGGATGGCTAGCTCCAGAGGTAAGCTAATGTGACACAATGCACGCTGTTGGAGGATTTAGACACTCCTGCTGTAGAAAGTGGTGACACGGTGCCCTGAGGAGAGCTCCTTGTCCCACCTCTTTCCTGGCCATGGAGAAGTCTCCCTCTGACTTCCAGAGCCTGAAAACTTTGCCATCTGTTCTCACTTGAGAAAAATTCCCATTTTATCTTTTCCATTTGTATTAAAATGTTTTTAAACAGGAGAGGCTTAATATGCAGGCTGTGCAATAGTGTATGATACAGATAATTTCTCTCGCCATCTAATTTTAACAACATATGGAGACTGGCCTGAGCTGCCAAGGACATAAATCTATCCTTGCCTCCTGGTTTGTTCACTGAATAGCAATTTTCTATTACTGCACATTCCTCCACAGGACTTCACCAAAACACCTGGTAGGGACCTTCCAGATGAAAGAATTTCACTCTTCTCAAAGAAAAGACTCCTCTTCACCCCACCCCCAGAAACAGCCCACCTCCCACCAGTCTCCTTTCCCCCAAATCCAGATTCCCATTTCCATTGATAAAGCACATTCCATTAACAAAACTGATTCATGTCTACCATGTTATATAAATGTCTACAATGTTGTTTGACTTGTGGGTGACTTCAGGGCTCCTGATGGCATGGAGCATTAGTATCAGCTGGAGCAAAACCAGTGGCAGGCAGGTAGTGTGCCAGCTTCCTCACCATTTTGCCAGCTGACCTCACTCCTGACATGCCAGTTGGCTGCTGATCCCTTCCCATGCCAAACTCTGCAGTGGTTTTGAGATGCATACAAATAAACTATCCAAAAGGCTGAATAAACCAATGCTTGAATTCAAGTTCCAGGATGAAGATATTTACACAAACCTTGAACTCTGTTGCAACCAAATTTGGACATTTCAAGGACACTGGACATTACTCTTGTAGCTTTTATTACTTACTGTAGAGAAATAGCAGATGAAATACTGGGGATGAAATGTAATGTAATGACAATTTTGTACAGAGCTGTAAATGGACTTACAGAGCAGTTCGCTGGAAAGCCATGGAAAAGGGAGCAATGCTGCAGACTTGAAATGGGCTTTTTTTTTTCACTTTCCTAGTGCAACTTCAAGACAAACATGGATGGTTTTGTCCTTCTCCTTGCATACAGCATTAAGTGTTGCATTCTTAGGTACATAGACTCTTGCTTGCAATCGACCTATGCCTCTGGTCTCTCACAAAGCCTGGATGTGAACAGTAAAATGGACTCAAATCCAAGCTGTGAAACCCACATCTGCCTCAGGTGAAACCAGATGTTAATTGATGCCTGCTTATTCTCCTCTTTATGTATCCTGTCTCTTTACAACATATGTAATGTACATATTTCATCTTCACTGTAGCAGTATGAATAACTTTCAAGTCTGTCAGAGATGGAGGACTAGGCTGTCATCAATACAGTCTATGAACTCATTTCTGTTAAAGCAAAAGTTAAGTATTTAAAGTCAACTGGTAGAATTTTCTTTAAGAAGGCTTTGCTAACAGTCTGTGGAAAAAATCTGGCCAGAGTTGCCTGTGGAAGTTAATTCAGAACTATTTTAATAAAAAATACCTGGCCTAGTATTGAGCAATAATTCTTTTTTTTTCAGTATTTGCTAGAATAGCATATCATCATATGCCAGATTATTCATTATAAACTTCTGGCATATTGTCTTGCATACTATTAATCCATCTGGATTTGAAAGAATGTGCAAAGTTGCATCTTCACTTTTTCAATCACTCATTAATTATTTTGCTTTGGATTTCGGGCTTCTCCCCCATTTCTAGTTCTTAATCCCATTAGGAACTAGAATACATTATACCTAAATAATATCAGCATGCAAAAAGTATTATCTCAAGGAACTGTGTTTTCTTTTTATGAAGAAATTAATCCAGAGCTTGTGTTTGGAGGAAGAATCCCAAACCTGAGAGCAGCAGGTAGAGGAGGAGGAGGAAGCAGGGCATGTTATGCCCCATCTAGACAGAGGCTGGGGTCTCTCCTTGCAAAGCATGACACGCCAGACCCCAACCCACAGCTTTTTCGGTGCTGGGACGCACCTCACCTTTCACAAGCAGTGAAAGAAAGGAGGCTGCACGGTGCAAACGCGATTTTATCGCTATGTCAACAACAGTGTGGGCCCCAGCATTCAGCAAGAGATGTTTGCATTGGACCTGAGAAGTTCCTCATCAGCCGGGGCAGACAGCACACACCACCAGTTTCACCACAAGGCTCCTGTTTGTTTTGGTGGCGATACAGCAAGGTGCAGAAATGCCTTGTCCAGCTGCTGTATTTCTCAGGTGGCGAGTTCAGGTCGAGCTCTCACTGCCTCAGGCCCCATGGAGAGGGGATGGGAAGGAGGAGGTGGCTGCAGGGCAGAGAGCACAAGGAGCTGCCTCCCATCCACACTGTTTGCCAATGTAGAAAAAAGTCTCACAAATAGGTGACTCATTAAAACTTTATATGGCTGAATTCAGGAAGCCTCTTCTCACTAGAACAATGGCAAAAGGAAAAAAACCAACAAAACAGGTTTTTATAGAGCCTTCTGGGTGGGCACAACCACCAGGGATGAAGACAAAGCCCAGGTGAAGCATTACCTCCCAGATACCCATCCAGCCCCTCAGAGAGCAACTGATTATCCTTTATGCTTGTGCCAACAGCTCTGCCATCGTCTCTGAACCTCATTACAGAAAACCAAATGAGGAAAAACACAACTAAAATATTAAACAAGTCACATTTTCTGTGTTTGTTCCTTAACCAAAAATATTGATTGAGATTTTAAAAAAATCAGAGATAACCTCAACCCCGTAACAAAAAGTGTCTCTTCTAAACTCCCCCACTCTTCAAGAACAAAGGGACCACTTAAAAATGCAAAATGAAGATTATGTGCTAATGTTGGCATGATTTGAGGCCTTACAGCTCACTACCCAAAGGGTGGTCTCCCTGCCTGTGTATTCGGTAACACACCTTCCTTTCATGACTGTTTGGACCCGGTATTTCAGAGCGCAGGATATTTTCAGAGCTCTCTGAAACTGCTTTCCTTTGTGTGGAAACTGCCCTGCCAGAAGATGGGATGTGGAGTGGAGGTGGCAGCAGGCAGGCACTCCTATGTCACACAGAATGAAAATTAAATATTAACATGCTCCTTCTGCTACCTGCCTGGAAATCACACAGTCACAACATTTTAACTCATATAGTGGTGGTGAGGGTAACTTTGAGCTTACTAGTGTTAGGCTCTCCCATTCTCCATTTTGGATCACTTCTCATGTCATGTAACAGATTAAAACATTCAGGCTTAACCTTCCAAACCACATGAAAATCTTGCTTGTTTAGGAAAACTGACTCAGTTTTCTAGAGCTGACAGAAGGAGTCTCCACTACTTAAACAATATGGAGGCTTTTCTCAGGCTTTACCTGATTGAGCTCACAGCAAAGTAAATTTGTGGTGCTGTGAAAATAGGTTTTAAGGTTATGCCCACATTGCTCAATGAAGGAGTCATGGATTGAAAGCAAGCACCAGAGCCCCAGTGTTCTGCACACAGGAGTTGTTAGGTCATTCTCTGGTGCTATTTTGGACTGCTCTGAGTAAGTTCTCTCCCCATTGACTGGACTTGGATGCAGTTCAGGCATGAATTTATTCTAGAGGAGGCTCCCAACAGGCAGGATGACTAAGACTGCACCAGGTTGTACTCTCTTTCCTCTTCTACAGTCTCAGTCCTTCAAACACTATCATCTCAGAAGTCTTAGGACAATTGAGCATTATATATATATATGCAGCATGGATGCAGTCACTCTGCTGCAGGTCTGCTGCATCTGCACAAATGCAAGCTATTCTGCACCACTGGCCTGGGTGTCAAGGATCCCTTTTTGCAGCTACACAGCACTGAGTGTCCCAGGCTGTCTCTGAAAATCAGTTCAATCCATGCCAGTGCCAGTCCCTAACTTTTCCCATCTGGAAAGTGTTGTCTAGCAGCTGAACAGCACTCCTGCAGCAGGATTGTTCTTCTTTGTGCTAAGTGTCTAAGTAAAACTCAAACTGGGGGAGCTCTTGCAGTTACAGAGGAAGGATTCAAGAATCAAATGGAGCTGTACGCCTCGGAGTGCTTGGGTGACCCCTCAAAATCACTCAAGTAGCAAATAATCCCAAAATAACATCCAGAAAGATTGTTCATAAACCAAGTGAATGAGCTGGGAACATGAAAATTTTTGACCAGCAGCTTGCTGTGTGGCACTCTTAATGCACCTTGCCAGCTCTATCATGGAAACATACAGGCCCCCCATACAAGCCACACCAAAAAGTAGCCTGGCTGTGGAAACTGGTTTCTTTGGTCTTTGTAAAGAACTCAGCCACGTTTAATCACAAAAATTACCAAAATACTGGGGGAAGGAGTCCCACAGCTCAATGGTATGTTTTGTGAAAAAATTTTGAAATCTGTATACTTGCTTCATCATGTCCTGACAGCTCTTGGATCAGAAGGGAGCAAACAGCTGATCCTTATTTGCTTATGAAACAAAGTCTGTAGGAAAACAGGATTTCACAAAGCCCAAACCATTCCATTCGAAACACCACAGAGTGAAGTCTATTGCCAAACACAAGGCAGGATCCGGGAGAAACCCAGGGGACTGGCAACTCTGGAAGTTGTGGTATCCTTAGCCACAGGACAGATGTTCCCCAAGGGCAGGAACACTGGAAACCGTGGAAAATTGCACAATTGAATTTCACAGAAAGAAAAGCAATTTTCCTATAACTGAGGAACTCTTCAGCAAGTCCCAGTGACACCAAAAGCTATTGTTTTCTAAAGCACATTTTTTGAAAGGTATTGAAAGGTGCAGTTTATAGTCCCAATGTTTTAAATGCTGATTCCATTGACTCCAGTTTGGACATATGGCTTTGAGTGGAAATAAGCATAATTTGAAATTGCAGTTCTTGATCTGGTGACAGAGTAATCCCTGGCAAGTAGCTTAGACTAGATGGCAAATGAATGCAAACTTTTAGGCAAATGAAATTACATTACATGAGTGCTGTGGCAAGTGATCCAGGCACTTAAACCTACAGTTAGTTAGTCGGAAACAGGAATCATGAGAGAACACCCAGATGCCATGTATTGAGGAAGAGGCCTCATGAGGGAGATAATTTCAGGAGCAATTAAGATTATTCACAGCATCCAGTGCCCTGAGTGCTACAATGCTTAAACAAGCTGGAGGGAAATAGTAGGAGACCCACAATCCTTTTTTCAGTGTTGGAAATGTGAGCAATTCATTAGAATTTGAACATTCTTTCCCTCCAAATGCCTTCTGCCCTTTGTCACTTGACAGCAGAGCAGTTTTCAGGGCTGCTCAGTAACCCAGAGACCTGGGTTACATTTCTGCTCATGGCAGGGTTTCCCTGTCAAGAGAGAGCTCAGAGCTCTGGGGTGCTGTGGAAGGAGGCACTGAGCACATCCCTCATCAAATACTTGGTCAGGGATGACAACACACGGGGATAATCAAGCACTGGGACAAGTCACCCACGGTGTGTGGGAAATTGATGTGCTCTGGGGTTTTTAAGATCCATCTGACAAAGTCTTAAGCAATGTAGTCTGAATTCAGCACCAGTCCTGCTTTGAACAGGAGCTCACAGCAGATTACTTCCTGTGGTCCCCCTCCCACCTGAAAGACTGACTGACTGTGCAGTGAGTGTGGAAACTACCACTCCAAAGGAAGGCAAGTTAAGAAGCTGCCCAATCCTGTAAACAGCACTCATATGGGACCTGGGATTCTTGGGAAAGGTGACATTTATTTATTATAAATGTAGAAATAATCCTGAAAGAAGAAATTCAGGCCAACCCGTTGTACAACCAAGCAATACATCTAAACCTGGCTTCATAAATGAACTTAAATACATCAATCTAATACTCATTTCTCACTATCATAAAAAAGAACTGGCTAAAATAGACAAGTGTGCTGAAGAGAGTGATGCTTATGCTCAACTTGGCCCCAAAGGCGAGTGTTTCAGCCTCACCAAATGTGTTCTACTTGCATTACAATCAGCCATGTCAAACCCAAGCTGGCTCCACACCTAAATTTCTGCACCATAATTCCCAGTAGTCCTGATGATACTAGTCACAGTCTATTAAATTACAGATAGCTCTGGATGCAGCTAGATCAGTTGCAAAGGTCTTATTAGCTCAGGATCAGGGAGGTTGGGTCACTGTGGTAACTTTTCCAACACAAACCTAAAGCCAAGCTCTCAGCATGCTCGCTGTGACTAAACAGATCCAAACACAGACTTGAGTGCCAAACAAGACCAGGGCGGGAGTCAGTCCATGGGATTCACCGTGAAGATAAGCTGCCTCTGGATAGCTGAGAGTTAATAGTATGGTATCTATCATTTGAAGTACAAAACAACTCCATACTAATCAGGAGTACAACTAATACTGGACTGAATTCTATGCATTTCACAAGCCCCAAATCTGGATTAAATCACACATGTGATTTGTAATGTGAGCTGTTTAATCACTCTTGTAACACAGATGGTCTATAATTAGAAGCTCTGAAAAAGATGGGGAGTGGGACTGAGCTGAACACTTGCCCAGCATTAACACAGGCATGAAAAAAAAGGATGAGAAAAAATCCAAGGAAATAAGTATGCAAAAATCACTATTACAATTAACAGTTTAGGGCTGAGATGCAGAAGTAATAAACAGGCTGCTGAAACTTCAAAGTGAAACAAAAGCAAACTTCACTAGACTTTTTATTTTAAAAAACCCACACATCATCTTTTCTCTTGATAACTTAAATGAATACTGCCCACACATAAAATATAGTAGGTCACTTTATAAGCATGAACCACAGACAGACATCAAATTCTATATAAAGTACTTATATAGCACAAATACCATTAGTAAGTCTTTAGAAAAGCCACAGGGAAATAACAAGAAACCAAAAATGCTGTGATAGCATTTATGAAGTTAGTTGTAGGAAACCTTTAAAGGTTATCTAGTAAGAAGGAACATCCTCCAACCTGGCCTTGAACATTTCCACATATGACACATTTACCACCTCCCCAGGCAACCTTTCCAGCAGTTCACCATCCTCATAATAAAAAATTTCTTTCTTAGATCTAGTCTAAATCTAATATATTTCAATTTAAAACCATTACCCCATATCCTATCACAACAGACATTGCTAAAATAGTTTTATCCCATCTTTCCTGTGGGCCTCCTTTAGGCACTGTAAAGTTGCCATAAGGGGTCCCCAGAGCTTTCTTTTCTCCAGGCTGAACAATCCAAATTCTCTCATTCTTTCCTCATAGGACAGCTGCTCCATCCCTCTGATCATTTTGGTGGCGTTCTGGAATCACTCCACCATGCCCATGTCCTCCCTGTGCTGGCACCCCAGAGCTGGATGCAGCATTGCAGGTGGGGTCAGGGCAGAGCAGAGGGGCATGTCTTCCATCATGCACACTCAGATTTAACATCTACAGCCTGCCTTAGGAATTGTACTGGCTTCATGACAACCCATTGAAGAGTCTGATCATGAAGGTAAAAAGAGAATCCCATCAACCCTTTACCCCAGACATTCCTTAGAACTAACAGCAAGTGCAAAAAATTCCAAGTTAATAATTATCATAGGACAGATACCTTCTCAACTAACAAAATCATTAGTTTTCTTTGTAGGGAATTTTTATATAATGAATTATATGTGTGCTCACTGTGGGAAGACTCCAAATACCAATTCAACTATAAGGGCATAATTGTAAGGACACTTTCTTCTGCTGAGTTCTTATTAAGGTCAATGATGTGCAAGGCAAGATATTGCAGGACTGAAGATACTTTTTTATACCCAGGAATGGTGAAAAGTAAAAAAACTGACAGACTTATTTGAGGGAGTAGAGAGAAAAACACACAGTGGCTTTTGCTTTATTTCTTGGGTATACCTCCTTGATCAATTTGATTCTTAAATTCTTGATACTTCATTGCTCGTGAAACTCAGATTCACACCTCAAAAATGCATAAGCCTCTAAGAACAAACAAAGTGACTCAGTCTGACAAGTGTAATGTTCACCATTTAGATGTGTTCATTCGCCATTCACATTAAATGTGAAAATCAAAGTTAGAAGTAAAATAACACTGTAACATAAATAATTTAACATGGTACTCAAGAATTTTCACTCACTGAAAAATGTATCATATTAGACATGATTAGTAAGAAGTGTTATTGTTTTGGTCTATGTTACCCCTACAGCTGTTGCTGTTACTGAAAAGATAACATTTCTAGTACGCAGCAGTTTCCCTTTTAAAAAGTGCTAATTTTATGACTAAAATGTTAATTTCTAAGCAGCCTGTCACAAAATTCACTGATTCTTTGCACCAGATAGTTGTAGAGAAGTCCTGCCAAGATCAGGAACAATTGTCAATGAATGCATCACATCCACTTCTGAGATTTTAAAAAGCATTCAGGGAGGGAACACACCTTTTTCAACCCTAAACTTGTGTAAGTGCCACACTAAGCAAAAGGGTAAGGAAGGCACCAGCATCATGAGATTTGTGACAAAATACAAAGTTGAAAATACTGATTTCTTCATTCATGTAAATTTCAGTGTTGAAAGAGTTGAGTCCATGACATATTATAAAGAAAAAAGATAAGGATCTCTGGATGGTGGAAAAGAATAATATACATTGGAAAAACAGTAGCCTGGATTCTGCTGTTTCTGGGTAGCTATGCCCATGTTAATCATGTTTTAGTGTGATTATAAATATTTTTTTGCCCTAGTAAGAGATATTTACTCCCATATCAGAGATTATTCATCTTCTCTTCAAAAGTCCAGGAAGCTATATATTGTCATTTCATGAGATGAATGTTTTTTGCTCAAGTGAACAATGCAAGCAATGACACAGAAAGGACTAAGGCAGAATATCATGGGAAAATATTCTAAAAAAGTGGGAGAGAGATTAAAAGCTTTCTGATGTTATGATAACACACAAATAAAGCCACTTTTCCTCACCTGTTGTCATCATTCAATGGGAGGGAAGCAGATAGAGAAAGAACAGGGTGTTGAAATCACGTTGAAAGGTGTTGCAGGATGAGGACTGTATCCATACCTTACGTGAGACAGTCAAAAAAGCTTGGAGGCAATCTCTGCTCTGTAAGGGGACTGAAAACATGAATGACTGATCATTTCTGAAATGTGTTAATAGAGTCCCACAGGCTACCTGAATCACATTCAAGATGTCAATCTTCCTGTGGTATCTACAGTAATAGAAGTAGATGACAAAACTAGAAAAATTTCAGTGCCATCTGCTCAAATAAACCAGAACTTTCTCTCCTCACCTCCCTTCTTCAGCTGTTTTAGTCCCAAGCTTCAAAGCCTTATTTGCATTCATGCAAAATCTGTTTACAGTCAACTTCACTGCGATACTGGAGCTTCTCCCCCATACCCCTAAGACACAAAGCAAAGCTGGCCAGGTGTCTCTAAACCACAGAGCCAGCTGCTCCAAACCAAGCTTACAGGAAATAGCAAGGAAAATATGCAGCATTTGACACATCTGGAACAGATTGCAGAGTCTTTGAAAATACTGTCCCAGTTCCCTTCCTCCTGCTGATGAGATTTCAGGCTTCCAAACTGATGCATCAACTATAGAGGATTAGATAACATGTACATTTTTAACTCTGCATATTTTTTCTGACCAAATGAGAATTTTTCCAAGGTAGTACACAAAGTATATGTATGAAGCTTCCTATAAAATGCTTGGACCAAACAGAAGTAATTCTACCAGAAGTTGCTACTTAATATGGGAAAATTGATATAGTTGAAAAATAGTGCTAGCTGATTTTGGTAAGCATAGAAAATGAAGAAATATTGCCTGCTTTGCAAGGTTGCATTAACTCTTTATAAGAAATGTCCTCACAGTTTGTTGCCATAAAACATGAAATGAAAAGGAGCAGGGAGGATTGGTTAGTACCTATTTTGCCAAGTAATTTGTCTGTAATTCCATGTTGACGCAAGTACTGTAGTGTACATTTCTCAACATGGAGTACAAAAAAACCCCAAAAAAGCATTAAGTCATAATTAGCAAAACAAAGCAATGCTTTATTATTCGCTTCTTTTTCATCTGGACAATGAATGCAAAAGAACACAGAAACAAATAGAAGTTTAGAAGGAAATCCCAATAGGATATTGAACATAATACTTAACTTTCTTCTTCCATAAAAAGCTGAGAAGTAGAGGTGCCCCTAAACTTTTAGTCACTAACAGTTATCTCTGAAAGATTAGGAAAATGAAAATGTTTACATATGTATATTTTAAACATTAATTATAGATACAAAACTCAATACAGCACTAGCTTAACACAACATAAACCTCACTGTTTTTAACGTTAGTAATAAAAAACCAGAATTGTAATTAAAAAGAAAAATGGAGGAAACTATTTGTACATTTTTCCTCAAAGGTGCAACCAACAGCCAATGTATTTTTGCAACTGAGATTCCAGTTGTACAAAGGACTGAGAGATGTCGTCTTCTATTTAAAGAAGAAGCATAAATTTCACAAACTTTAAAAGAAACTACACGTGCATGAACTGCAGACAGTACCCCTTAAAGAGATGATATTTATAAGAACCTAATGGCATACCTTAAATGAATAAAGGGAGAAGTAAAACACATTTTCTACTTTCAGAGCTTTAAAAGAATTTTTTCCCTTCATAGATTACTTCCCAAATTACCTTGCATTTAAACTTGTTTAATCTTATGAAATGGCAATATATTTATTCTAAACAAGCATTATAAAGTAGTTGTATGATTTTTTTTTTGAGAAGCACTCAATGTGGATGTTTTATTTATAGTGACCTCAAGAATGCAAACCTCCAAAATTACATCTACTACTAACTAAACCTTTAATAGCCAATTAACAAAAAATATCTATATAGCTCTAGGATTAAACAAAATTTAGAGAATATGCTGTTACAAAATATATTTTGACATATTTCCTAAGAAGCAATTAAAACAGTCATTTATGCAGAGTTATTTACAGGGGACTCAAAGTGTATCAGTTTTAGCACAAACCAGTATATTGGGCTGAATTCAATAAAATACTGGCGAATATAAGTTTGTGACAAGGAATTTTGGGGTTTAGTAAACTTAAAAATGTTCTATACAATCATTAGATGAATCTAAATTATACAAAAAACCTGTCTAAACTGGTTAATCTGAATCATTTAATGCATTTCATTGTACTCAGAAGTGCAGATCACCAAGTCAGTGGTACACACAAGGTGTGAAACAAGTTACCACTCAAATCTTTCAGATACAACAAGCGCAGATTAACTGAGTCTGACTGTACCTAATCTATACTTACAGATAGTTTGTTCTTACTTCAATACTATCTTTGTAACAAGCACATATTCAAATGTGCTAAAACAAAAGGCAGCAATTATAAATATTTACTAGAATGACCAGAACTGGTACTTGATCATAAAGCCATCCTGTCATTCATTTTTGAAGCCATATTTTCATTAATTTGTCTTCTGGTTTTAGTAGTCTTCTGTCTTATTAACTTGGAGGGTTAGAGATCATCTGGAAGTTTCACACCAGCATAGGAAAGGAATGTCTGTTCGATGCAGTCTGGAGATAAAGAAAAATTGTACTTGAGTTCATCACCATGATTCACCAGAAGCAGTGTTGCTAAGTGACCAGCAAACCTGAACTGCAAGTAAAACAGCAGCCTCCCTACCCCCCTATGACAGGATGGGAGAAAAACCACAAACATTTTCTGTTATTCTGTTGCGATTTCAGAAGAACACCTGAGAATATTGCAAACTGTAGGGGTGTTATTATTTATTAAAACTTAGAATTAGTGTAGAGGAGTCACTTTAGAGGAGCTTACTCGTCTATGCAAGAACAAGGACACTTAAATGCGATAGCAATTAATTTGAACTTCTTGTTCCAGTACTTAAGATGCTTCAAAAACATAAATATTATATGTGTTCATCTCTCTGAACAACCCACAGACCTTATAAGCCCACAACCCATGCATCTCAGTGGTGCTTACAGGTAAAGAAAAAATTCAAAGCCACTGAACTCTGATAGGACAGCTCATTAACTTCAGTAAGTCCTGGGTTAAACAGTGATTTGTCCCAACACAGAATTTTAACTGCAGAAGAGCAAGGAATCCCAGCCTGCATTATCCTACACTTTCACTTATTCTCTTCAAACTACAGTTCTCAAATACCATTTAGTCCTAACAACTCTTTTTAAAAACAGTATTTTTAAACTTTACTGTACTGAAAGCTTACAGATATTTTCAGTCACATCTACAAATTACAGTACTCTGAAGAGGTTACCACAACGCTAAGAAAAGAAGCCATATCTAACTGTTGCAAAAAGGCAATGCTGCCATGTAGTTGCTAATTTATATTGATTGCTAAAAAGCAATACACATCTCAGTTAATTAAGTTACTGCGCAATTTGGGGGAAAAAAAAGCACATTTAAAAGAAATGTTATGTCACAGTTACATTAACAGATTTTTTTTCATAATCAAGTGCATATTGTATAGCACACATTCATCATTAGCTGTTTTTAAATGTTTGTGCTTGTCTTATATAAAAAGAACCAGGTTTTTTTTCCCCAGTCAAAGAGTGTCTCTGTTTTCAGACTTTGAAAATGTGTTGCAGGTTAATTCAAATTGATCCTGTGATCAATCCTGAAGAAAATTGATAAAAGACTTTTTTTTTTTTTTACAACAAACATAGTTTCTCGGGTATGTCAAAATACAGTCTTTAAGCATTTTTAGTTAAGTGCAGAGCAATGAAAATGCTGCAATACATATTTCTAGGCTAAATTTATCTTGTCATGCAATTTAAATTTAAAAAAAGTTGAATGTAAATAAAGACCCCTGGTTTAAGTTACGTAGTGAAGTCCAATAAATCCACTTAACGGATAAATGGTATTAAAAAAAAAAAGAGTGGATACGTGCCAGACTGATTAGTCAGCTACCTGAAGGATACATAAAGCACATTGTTGCATACACAATAATCATACTTGTACATGACTGTCTTAATCCAGTCATGTAAAGAGAGACAGTACTCAACTATTGTTTGCATGTTCAGACCCATGTCAATCAGATTTAATATGCAGGCAGATTAGTGCTTCCTAACTTGCTGACGACAGGTTGACTACAAAAGCCAGTTTTTCCAGCACAAAGGACAGTATCCTGACAGCAGCAGATACTGTTTCTTAGGAAAAACATGTTCTTCCTAATTTTTGTTGCTGAACTTTCCAGGGCCAACAAGAAGCATTGAGGATGCTTTCAAGTAAGAAACTTCACACATCTCCAAGCCCATGAAGAATATATATACAGTATTTGTGACAGATGTTTAAAAACCATGCAACATCTGCTTCATGACAGGAGTTTGACTATCTATTTCTAATATTTCTTTCTTCTTCATTTTCCTGGGAAAGATAACCACATCACTAAAAATAGCTTACCTTCAGTACAAGAAAAAAAATCTTGTTCTGTGAGCAGCTGCCATGCTTTCAGACATATTTCTGACTTTAAGATAATTAACAAAGCCCCGAAAGAACAAGAGGAGTCCTGGAAGTGTAGAAAATGCACAAAATTAAGTATATTAACATAAATACACACTATCCCACATTATTCTTATTCGCATAATTTTTAAAACCTAGCCTACAAAGTAAACTGAAGTCTTCATTTATCATTCACAAATTCAACAACTAAGTCAGCTTTCATCTTGTGATGCAAGGATTCAATTTTATGAAAGGTTTTCCACAAATTTTAGTGATTTAGACTTCAAGTCTCATCGGCTAAAACTACTGCTTGAAAATACTTACAAAGATGAAAAAAATCCTGAAACATAAAAGAATCTGTTCTGCAAACTCTTTTCAAGTAGAGCTCTCAAAATAAATTACTAGTGTGTTAGAAGAGTACCTGCTTCACAAAATGTACCTTTAGCAATAAGCACAATAAATATACTGTGAGTCAAAAGAGGGAAAAAAAGAAAGTAAGGATTGCTCTAGCAAGAAGCCAGTAATGAATTACAGTAGATTAGGACTTGAGATTTAGCCATCTGTAAAAAAACCACCAGTCCAAGAGGAGGAAGAACAATTGCCAAAGAAAATTACTCAACATATGTCAATATTACAGTTTTTGTCAACTCTAAATTTCAAAATCTTATAAATTATTTACATTTCACTGCATTTGAAAGAATATTTCAACTAAGAGGAAAAAGATGTACACAATAGTCACAGAGAAGTTCCATTTCCAATAATGGCACCTTGAAGATATACGCTTACGTGAATATACACATGTGCGTTAAAACTCCAAAGGTTCAAATGAAAATCTAAACTGAGGTTCTACAAATTCAGGCAAGGATTTAATTTTTTTTTTTCTACATGATGCACTTTTCCTTCCTGCTATCCTGGATGAGCCCTTGATTTTTTCCAATGATCAATTCCTCTCTAAATTATTTTTCTTTATGATTGTTTTAACTTTCCTCAGTAAGATCTTGACTGCAAGTCTGCTACAAAACTTGCTACCCAAAAGCTACCAGAGACAGTCCCCCTTTCAACTGAAGAGAAGTTGAAACAGCAAAATGAGGGCAGGCAGCTCTTTAGGCGCTTGATAGAGTATTTTTGGCATCATACATGTTGGAAAATCAGTCAAAGTTCAACCCATATTTTACATTTCTCTGTTAAAGGAAGAAAGAAAAACCACTCCACTTTCCATTGTGATCCTCAATAAGAAACACTGGCTAACACTTAAATTTGAAATTTAGAATTGTGTCTCTCCAATTTTTTCACTGATACATGATAGCTCTTTGGAAGTAGACCACTTTGCTCTTCCGTGATGCACAAGCAGATTTTTCCAGCTGTTGAAAGAAAGAAAGCAAGCAGAAACGATCGATGAACAGCAGAAGAGAGGAGATGGCAGTAGGTGGGCTGAAGGATGTCAAAGGGCTATGCAAAAGAAAGACTCCAAGTCATTCCCTTCTGGAGAGAAGCTGGACATAGTACTTTGTGTGCTCTAACAAAAGGTTATCCAAAACAACAAAACACAGATCTGGTTGGCAGTGTTCCCATGACATGATAATACTCCTCCATGTCATTGTAAGAAGCTTTTTTAGGTAGACTCCTTCTATGGTCTTCTAGCAATACCATAAAGCCACTTCATCAGTTTAAAAATTTTGTTGGCATACTTCATGCAAAACCTACATAAGACAAGGGAATGCTGACTGCCAGATGCACACTGTATGCCTCAGAGTGCTTTTTATTCCAACTCGTGATTTAAAGAAAAAATAAACCCTCAAACACTTCAGACCAAAAATAAGGCTTTCCCAAATAAAAGTGAGCTACTTCCTGAATATGTGCAAAAGACTAGTAAAAAGAAAAATGACAGCTTTTTCCATAGAGGGAGCACTAGGGGAAGAACACTATTTTTATCCTAATGAAAAAAGGTATCAAACCTCAATTTCAGGCACCACAGGCTTTGTTTTAATTAAAGACTTATCTGGAGATGTTTGTGCCTGCAAAGAGTCATTTCACCTACTTCAATACAATAACCTCAAAAAATACAAAAGCATTCAAGGGACTGATGCTGTGAGCTGTTAAACATTTGCAGGTTTTATGTACATCAAGCAACCAAGTGCACAAGAGCAGAGCAAGGTGGGCATTAGAGAGTCTGATGAATGCCCTTAAACGCTATTAAGAGGCAGATAGAGAAATTTTTAGGTAATGTTGTTTAAGACTTTTGACATTTCTTGCAAGATAAACAGTGAGTCACAGTGAAGATCTCAGAGTTGGTCTTTTTTCTTAACTTACTCAATGCTTCATTCTAACATTTGCTGTTAGCCACTTGAATCAATTGACTCAAAGGGAAGAGTGCCACCTACTGAACCAGCAACAGTTTACCATGCTTCCAGAGCTGGAAACAGAAATTAAAATGCATAGCAGCATTCACTTCTGTAAAAGAAAATCATTCCAGATTCCATATCCAAATTACAAAATCCACAGCTGGAGAAAAGTTATAGTGGTTGGGCTTTGGTATACCTTCGTTAAAAACAAACACAAGAGCAGAAGATGTGCATCAGACTTGAAACACTGGCAGACAGAGCTCTTAAGAGAAAGCTGACATCATGGGACCACTGTGATCAGCAAGCATGAAACCATTCTCTCATCCTACTGAGCAACTGCTGATGCAGTTTGCATTTCAAAGGACTCAAAAAGGACATTTTGTGACCTGTGCACAAGACAGCAGACTCCACCTTCCTGGGTTCGGACACATTTCTTAAAATTTAATACTTGACATATAGGCTTATACATGTAAATACTACTTAATCACATAAGGCCAAAGTTTCATTACACAGTTCTGCACCCCTAGAACAGTAGAAGCAATTTAAAAAGCACAAGTTACAAGTCTCAGTTTTACACATAATCCCTTATGCAGAACAAAATTTTTTGAGCTGAAGGGTATTTGAACAGTCCACAGTTCACACAATAACACCACTATGGTAACCAATAACCTCATGAATAGTATGGAAATAAAAACAAAACACAAAATTATCAGCAGCTAAGGAAAAGCACATAGCTAAACATGTTACAAAACTCTTATTTACAGCTACATGATTCATCTTTGAGTACTTCCACATCAAAACAGAAATGAATTCAACTGCCACTTACCAAGTACAAGAAATATCCACCAAAGCCAGTACTGTCCATTGAAATATCCAGTAAAATAATCTGAAAACTGAAATTCATAGAGGAGGCTTAACTGTAGTAAGATAGATGACTAAGACATATTTAATGCACTATGCAAATAGAGAAAGCATGGAGAAAAGAGCAAGTTAAAATAAATGTATCCTACTAAAATGCAAAACTAATATATGTACAGCAGTCTATTACACAAATAAAACATTTCTATTGTCAGTTGGTTTGCAGCAAAGTAATGAAAAATCTCTAAAAAATACGTGTGTGTACCCATGTAAAATATATATGTATATATGAAAACACCCTTGTATTACTTGCCAGTAATCTGTCATTTTTTATTATAATGAGTCACCACTTGTTGATTTTCCCCTTTTCCCCTCAGTGCCTGCCATCCCAAACACATTACAGCAGCCTGCTGCTTTAGATATTAACACGAAAAGCCACATTAGTTTAATCTTATCAGACAGGGATGTTCTGCTGACCCTACAAAAGGGGAGCTTTTGACCTTCTGTATACCCCCTACTGTTAATCGCTGCCATGAATACCAGCCCCATAAAGACCCCCAACTCATTAAAGTCTTTTCATTTTCAAACCAGCATTCAGTTCCCAGCAGTGAGCTGAACGCAGCTAAATGAACCTTGAAGTGCCATTTCAACTGTTCCTGCGAGTGACCACGGCAGACAGTTTTGTCCTCCCTGTGATGTGGGAGGCAGCTGGAGGGCAGGGTGTGATCGTACTGGAGACAGGTATCTGTGCCTTTACCAGACTCCAGACTTCATGCTTCACTGATAAAAAGGCTAATCAAATGTCTCCAAAACCCCCACAAAAAGTAGAAATGGGGAGATGAGTGAAGAGTTGCCAAAAGGAGTAAAATAACCTACTCAGCAGCTCTGCACACTTCTATACACTTCTACCCTGCTATCATTCATTATGCTTCCTGCATCCTGACTTTTGTGCTTAGTGCTTCCATTTGCCCTTTCTAGGACATTTCAGTATATCAAACAAGAAGTAATGGGAGGGGAAATAAAAAAACCTGAACAAACAAAAGAACCCCCACAAAAACAACAAAACAAAGGAACCCATCAAAAAAACCCCAACCAAACAAAAGATACTGGGCCTCATATACCACCAGATGAAAATCTAAGACATATAAAGAACTGTAGATAAAGGTGGTTTTTTTCTTCAATTAATCCACGTGTTTGTTCCAGAATAAAGCCAGATTATGTGAACTCTTAGTATATAAGAGTATACTTGTATAAGAGTATGAGTATTCATTTTGACCACCAATCAAAGAAAAAAAAGCAAGAAACAGGACTGCTAAGTTGAACTAAAGAATTGCTATTTTACATTATCCATATATAAATACGCAATTCCTAGGATTTTGACAACACATCGACATTGATCCCATCTCACTTGTTAGTCAGTATTTTCAATTCTCTAAACATTTTATGTGTGTGTGCTTATAAATATATATCTATATACATACACACACAGACATATCAAGATACTTTTCCAATAGTTACCATTTCGTTTAATTGAAAAGAAGATTCACTAAAACCAACAATCAAATACTTGCCCATGTGCATTGCTCTCCTCTCCTACTCTCCTTGGGCAGAATCAGCCACGGCTGCAGAATCTCCCCAATAGCAAAATTGTGCTTTTGTTCCCCCTACCCTTCCTTTTCCCCAGTAAAAACTGATACAGATCAAGCATACATGAATTCAGGCTGTCTAGACACTAAAAAGTTTTGTACAGTTGTGTACTACTGACCCTGAGTGAAAAAGGAAGAGCTTGAAAGAAAAGGACAGAACAATTTGGTGCACACAGGCCTGCTTGTGTGTCACCATTAAAATGACTGTCAACATACTCTTCACGAGCTTTCTGCTCTTGTCTCTAGAAAGGGAGACAATAGAGGAACATTATGATCTTCATTATGAAAAACTCCATCCGTGAGGTCTTGGCATTGGCCAGCTCTAATATTTCGTAATTAATAATGGATTACATACAATAATTTAATTATAGTCTAGAATACAGTAATTCTGTGTTCCAAAGGAAGTTTAGCATATATTAATTTGTATATTTGTTTTGAGCACATTTTCCAGCAGAGAGGAATAATGAAACTGACATAATGAGCAATTTCTCACCTCTGTTCAGTATGCCTTAAGGGAAGCTGAAAATATCCCTAATGAACGCATAGCTGAAAAATTTATGTCTTCTCTCTCTATTAAGATATATTCTATCCCAGCCCCTGAATTCCAACAAACACACCAGAATCACATCTGGTCCAGCAGCATTTCCCTGCTCTGAATGAGCAAAAAGGAAATTAAAAAAAAAAACTTCTAAGAAAGATGCTGTACATGTCCAGGAAGGACCATGCAATCTTCCAACAATTTTTTTACTATCATGCTAAGTCTAAATCAAGTTGCTAACACACACACTGAGAAAAAAAATTTAAAAAAAGATTATTGGTGGCAGAACATGAAAGATATCTAAGTTATCCAAGATCTTTTTCTTCATTAAATGGGGCAGGATTTTAAATGTTGTGCCTCACAGCTAAGCCGAATTCAAGTTCAGAAAGCACCATTACATTTCATCTAGCATCCACTTAGCTAAGTAACTTGCATTTGGCTACTGTACCTTTTGGAAAAGTATCTAGTTTTGCAGTGAAAACATCAAGACTCAAGCATTTAATATTGCAAAAATGTGACTAACTTCATATTTAAGTTGGACTTGGTCCCATATGTATCTTACAAGGAATAAAAGAATCAAATACAAGGAAGAAATGCTTTCTTATATTCCTTTCCCAACAGTCTAAGACATCTATAAATCTTTCATGCTTGACACTATAATACCAGTGATATTTTAGGTACTTGCTCCACTTCTGTAGACTTTTAAATACTTGTACAAGGAATGAGTCATTTGGTATTTATTTTACTAGAAATGTGAACATCAAATGCTATGTCAGGTAAAAAAAGAAAAAATACCGGTTTTCAATTCCCTTATTATATCCTTGAATAAATTATGTGTTTGTTGTACAGAGTCTGTATTGTGTGAATCAAGAAACATACCCGTACAATGAGAATCCATTTGATCAGGGAGAGACCAAATCCACAGATTGCACCATACCTTCCAGCTATGGTATTTGTTATACAGAAGGATAAACAAAATCCAATCCAGTTGAAAATAAATGCCACTATAAAATAAAAGAAACAGTAGCTTCTGTTAATCTGTATAGCTAAGCAAACAGACTTCACAGTAATTTCACTTTTAAACTACTAAGGACATGCTTACACAGTCAGTTAATTCTCTTCCGGTAATTCAGGCTTTCAGAGATTGACTTTGAACCCAGACATTGCCCCTGGTATAGTCACTTAATGACAAAGCAAATGGTAAACAGGCTGGAACCTACTACTTTACACTAGAGAAAATTCCAACATAAAAGAAAGTATTATACTGCCATAGACATCTAACCAGATTATACTGGACATGAAAAGTAAATTCACAAAAAGGACTATAACACACAAGATTTGGATTAAAACAAAGAAGAAAAACCCTTTCTGCACCTTTATAACCAAAAATATAGTTACATGCACACATATGTGCATGTATAAAGGCTGCAATGTTTAGCTTTATCAATTTTCGATCTAACAGAATAAAAGTATCCACTCTTGCTCCAAAAACTTAGTGTAGAAACGAAGGTAAGTTGAGAAGCTGATGTTTCATGGGTCTCTTAGATCTGTATTTATGCCTTCTCTTTTAGCTCTATATTCCTAAGACATAAGTAGCCTTGGCAGCTTTACACAGAAGTTAAAAAAATCAATGAACAAAAAGGACATTGAGCATAACTACCACTATTGCTTCAATTAACACTTTTACACAACCCCCAGTTTAACAATTTAAAGTTTCATATCTGCATATGTACTTGGCAACCAGCATCATCATCTGCATTGACTACAGGTTGCATGCATTATATCAGAGTGTGAGAATTCACAATTAGGGGAATGACCCAGCTTAGAAATCAGTGAGGGCATCCAAAAAGAAAGCCACCAAACAGAAGAGATGGAGGAACTGGTAGAGGAAGCTAACTCAGGAATTCTGGAGAGAACATGACAGTGGAAAATTGAAAACATTAGGGAACTCCACAGTAAACACAAGAATCACAGAGGAGGCTAAAGAGGAATGGAAGAGGGGCAGCATGGAACAAAACCCCTGCCAACAAATTCTCAGTGTTTAAAATCCTATGCTTAGCTACATAAAATTCAGACATTAAATCGTCAGAGGAAAAATGAGTCTGTCTCTTCAGTTAAAGTTTGAACACACAACTAGGAACTGAAAATTGCTCAATAGTTTTCTTTAATTAAAGCATTTTTAAATACTATCTATAAAACCCCATTATTTTATACTTTAAAACCTTATTAAAAATTTTCCAATAGTCTGAAAGAAGATGCAACGATATGCTCACAAATGCAAAATCAAGTCTGTGAAACTGCAGCTGGATTCCATGAACTTTAAACACATGGAAGTTCCAAAAGTTTTGGAGGACTTCAAAATAGTCATTTAGTGCAAGTGGGAAAACATCTTGCATTGCTCAGAGGCATGGGTAAAAGATGGTGGCAACAAGAATTCTTACTTGTATACAATTTACTAATCTAAAAGGACCCCAAGAAACAAAAGTAAAATAAACCCAAAACTTTGAGCAGATGCTGATCCAAACTGGCATAAGCAGAGGAAACAAACAAAACCAATCCAACCCCTGCTAAAAACACCCCTATAGAACAATATTGTGACCCCAACATTTACCAATTTTTCCAAGACACATTTACATTTGAGAGAGCCTAGATAAATTGTTTTGATTTCCCTGTTTTAAGCAAGTTCTCCAAAACCACCATCTTTTAACAGTAACAGATTTCAAAAGCTCCTTATTCAATGCATTCTTGGATCCTGCCTCACCATAAGAGCTCACTGCTCTTTCTCCCCACTACTCAAGCTACCAAGGGTGAGTTTGACTATGGTGAGGTATACCTAAAGACAGGTATCTTAAAAAGGACACAAGATTCACATATTTCTAATGGTCTATGAGCACTAGAGAAATTCTCAGAATATGTACAATTTTAATATATTTTTTTAAATTACCTCAACTCATTTGTAAATGCATTATAAAAATCAGAGATTACCCAATCATAAATACAGGAGGGGAAAAAATTTGCTTTTTTATAATTAAAGAGGAGCACTAACAATTTTACCCTACTTTCAACTTGAACTAAAGGAATATTCAAAATAGATTGCATAAGTCACTGTATAAGTATTTGATGGATGTTTAACATCAAGGTATTTGCCCAACTTTTGAAAGTAAAGGCATCAGCATGTTCCAGTCTTGTTCACAGTAGGGTTTTTTTCTCTCTAATCAGTCTGCTGTTCTATCAAGTTACATAAGTAGCTTTTTACAAGCAGAAAAGACAAACCTTATAAAAATTGTAAACTATGCAAGTTCACATATTCCAATAAAACTGAAGTACATACAGAAGAAAAATCTCATTATTTAGGTTTTTATCTGCAACCATTTGCTAGAAAACTTGTACAGTCAGGACCTAATTAAAAAATCTGTGTCTTCAGCAGCACAAGAAAGATGTTACTTCCACTGCTCTAAAACACAGGCAATCAGGGAGATTCTCCCAAACTGCCTTGATGTTGCATCATTTTAACAAACTTAAGAAAGGCAACTATAATGTCTACATGTTTTCCATATTTGCCATTGCTTCTCTCTTACATCCTATGTCCCACCACTATTTTGAAAATCATTCTCCTTGTTTCATTCTGGTTATGAAATACAATATTGACTTTCAGAAATGCATCTTCTGAGCAGACTGCAATTCCCTCCAATTGCTTTTCTCTATGTCAAGATCAGCCTCATTTGCCCATCTGTATATCTTTTTCCATCATGTGCATCCATGTGTATCTTCTGTCAGCCATGCAAGCTCTGAGCTTAACAGCTTACACTGCATCTGGTAAGAGTTGCTGCAGTCAATTCCTGTATAATTCCTGTCTCAACTTATTACTGCAATGAAAGTTCTTCATAATACTCATCCCTATGTTGTCATAGAGAAGCCATAGCACAAGCTCCCCCATCAAGCTGAGGGAGAAAATAGACCAGTGAGGGGAGTGATCAGTAAAAGGAATTATGCACTAATTTCTCTAGAATTACCAACTTCCTTCTCTAGCTACTAGAGACAATTAAGTCGTTGTACAAGCTCCTTGCTGTAATAAATGCTATCCTCCACTACTTTTCTGCATCCACTTACTTTGTGCAATGTAAATGACACTGCTCAGCTGTTCAAGAGATGATCTCATCCATCACAGAACATATGATCTCATCCATCATGGAACATCAGCTTCCATGACATTCCTGCACAGACAATGTACCTGCCATGACACTAATAATGTGCTGTCATAAGGAAAGCCATTCCTAAATGTGAGGGGGAAAAAATCTGGTGAGGTGCTACAACCACATCATGACCCTAAAAAAGAATTCTTAACTTCTGCTTGCCCATTTTCTACATGCAGCCAGATTCTGTGTGCATCCTGTAGATCTCCTCTGCAAATCAAACCACTGTGCAAGATTTGTTTTCTATCCCAAAAGTGCTTACATGCCTACTTGAGCCCAACTTTCAATTACTGTCAACTTTCCATTAACATATTTCAGACATTTAGACTAAACTCATGCTGACTGCACTGGCATCATGATTTCAGTATCTACTTTTAATACTCTAGACCATTCAGAGAAGTGGGACTGATAAAAGTATGGTTTTTGAATTTTGTAATTCCTGAGGTGATTACAAAAGGAAAAAGTCCATATAAATGCAATTCATATAAAAAGAATATAAGCTTTAGCATTATCTCCTCATGACAACAACTATATGGGTGATAATGACCCACATAAGAAATGGGTTTTTGAGAGGAGGGTTGGACTAAATTCTTTTTTAACAGAGTGTTTGTGATGCAATGTAGTCCCTACATTTATACTGTATTTCTCCTCAAGGTTTTCAGTAAAATAACCCCAGCCAAAATACAAAGTACAAGACTTTTGAGTTGTACATATTGAAATACAACAGATGAAACAATAATGACAAGCACATTACATTGTGATTTTTCCTTAGCTGCTCCAGCACTTCACCTGCTGATCTTTTTTACTTAGCTTTCCCCAACTACACACTATTCACTTAAGTTTTTAAGTATCATGAAAAGAAGGCAGTAAAACTGATTTGAAGCTTTATGTTCCAAATTTTAGCCATGAATCAAGCCTGTAAAAAGATTATAATGGCAACTACATATACAAAAAGCAACTAATGCTCAGTTATAGTCTTTACTCCACAATTTGTTTGTTCATTTACTTGCTATTTTAATATATAGCAAACACCAAAGAGCTTAATGCTTTATACCTGGCCTAGACTTACTAAACATACTGCAATAATAAATAATTCATTCCAGGATTTCATGGCACTAGGAATTGTTCTTCCCACTCCTGCATACAATTTGTTCCATTCTTTAACTGGGATATAGATCTTTGCTCCATTCTGAGGGTTCACTTACAGACTGATGATCATCACTGGAAGTGTTGGCTGTCAGCTTCCACAGAAAATAGATAACTTGTTTCCTAAGTAATTAATGTTCAGAAACATTCCTTGACAATTTATTCCTACTTCTTCATTACTCTTGTTACTATGTTTTTCTTACTACCCAACTAGAAGCTTTCTCGTTCCAATTGTTTTGTATTATATCTAACACATACAGAAAAACTGTGTAAGTCAAATTGTTTCTGCAGTAAGAAAGAAGTTAAGTGACTGTGTATGAAGGTCAGTCAGCCTCCCCTAATAACCAGAGAGAAATAAGAACTCAAAACAGTTTCCCTATCTCCCAACATTTAAAATTTTAATGAAGTAACTTCCCCTCAGCTTCTCTTGCATGACTAAGGGAAACCTGCAGAACATTTGTGATATAGACATGCAGAAGTCAGGTTCCTAAAGTTACACAGAGGAAGCCTCCCATGGGAACTTCAACCATGCTTACCACTCCTCAGGAAGCACATACAAGGAGACTGTGCTCACCCTGAACTTGTGCTACAACTCTGCCTTCCAAATTGGGCCCCCTTGAAACCCCCAAATAAGGTATCCCAGCTTGTGTGCAGTTTATTGACTGCTTGAGACAATTAACAGGTTTGAAAACTGTATGAACATTAATTTACAAAACTTTGGTATGGTAATTTTCTGTTCCGGTATAGTGTCTAGGACATTTTGTACATTTGCATTTCCCTATAAAACCAGGTTTTATTGCAGTGAGTTGTATACAGTGCTTAAATAGCCTAGATGTTCAAAAAGATCAGATTTATATATGAGAATTTAAGCTCTGGTTGTACTACTAAACACTTTTCTTCATTTTTATCTCCTTATTAACCTATCTGTGAAGTTCAAATTCATTTTTCCTATGCTGTAGGGACAACCCAAAACTCCCTTACATGGTTTCAAAGAATTCAGATAAGCTCCACAATTCCTCTTGGGGTCCACAGGAAAAAAGGTTGGTTCTAAAGCATTCCTTAAATATAAAGGAAAACCATATAAGCCTTTTAATAATGTCCAAAAGGATCTCCTTCAGATAACATACCAGCATGAGTTTATCAGACATAATTCAAAAGACTTTCACTACAGGCAGATTAGCAGGAAAACCAAACCCTTTGTTCATGACAGTTACTTGCTGTATCACAATAACAGCTGTGTTCAAATTGGGAAGATACAGCTCAGAAATTCCTCCTTTTGGTTGTGCATACAAAAAAAAAAAAAAAAAAAACACTCCGAGAAACTCACCTACTAACTTCCTCTGGCATTCTAGAAAATTTCTACCATGCTGTACAAGGCACTTAAAAATACAAAATAGAAAAAAAACATATGAAGTGGTCCAATATAATTTTTTTCCATTTTGCCTTCATAGCCAAATGAATATTCACTTATATATTAATTTCCCTCAAAATAAGAAACTGACAGACACCGTCCTGACCATTGGAGAGCAGATTCTTAGCTCATCAACATAATCACAGACTAAGGGCAGCACCAATTTCCTGAAACAGGATTTTACCATATATCGGAAATAAAATTTATTGTTTTTCAAAGTTTTTTCACCAAGTTTCTGGATCAAGCCCAAAAATCCAGCTCTTCATGCAAAGAACTTCACTTCTTGAGTGTGTATTGTATTATTCTGTTTCATCCTGCTAAACAGAACAACACTTTATAGCTTAGATGGGAAACAGGTCTGTAACGGGCATGCAGCAGGCTCCTAAAACAGCCAAAACCTCCCAACAAACAGATCTGGCCACTAGATGGCCTGGAGACAGCAATTTTATGCAACGTGGGCAGCTACCACTAGACGGTGAATACATATCACTAAGTGACTGCAATAGGCAGGTAAGCTCAGTATAAAGTTTATTTTGCTACACTTCACTTGCATAAAATGAAATTAAAGAATTCTTACTTATTCTTATACTTAAAGCTACCTGCCCCTGCTTCCATCCCCAAGATCTTCCAATGCTGTACTTGACAGTCAGGGAGGAAGTGGGAGAGCATATCTGGAACAAGACATTTGTTCATTCTCCTTTCACTAGAGAGCAGTTCCTGATACAGTTCTCTTACATTTTACCTATGCCAGGGAGTTTATTTGAAGCTTTCTGTGATCTGCCAACTCTACTTGCATTTAAAGATATCCCACTCTGGGGAAAAACCCAAAAGATAGTCTTATAATAAATTTCATTTTAATTGCTGGTCTCCCGAATCTGCATACATCAACTTCCTGGAGACTTTTATCTCCTTATTCGACAAGCATGAATACACAACCCACACATAAAGTATACCCCCATTATGTTAAGATCATTTTTAATTTAATTCACCAATTTCCTAAGAAAAATTACTAAAAACTAACATTTCAGGTCTATTACTATCTACAACTGGTTTTGTGAACTCCTCATACTATGAGCACAAACAGCAAGTAAAGTTTATCAATTTCCCTGTGTAACCAGTATCCATTATAACCAACACATTCCAATTAAAAACACACTTGCATAAATACCTTACAATGTGTACACACTCATTTTATGCATTTCCTTCATAGGCAAGCAAAGTTTGTAATAAAATAGTCTCAGAACAATCATGAAAAATTATGATCTACAGAGTATTTTTGTCCAATGTTTAAGAGTACTGTTCTGTGCACTCAGACTCAGCTAAATACCTATTTGAAGAGAAGGTTGCCAATTTATCCAAGTACATACTTGCATTTTTGAAGGTGGACACCAGGTTCTGGGAATCCAATTTTGGACATCTGTGACTTAAAGGACTTAAGACATATTAAAGCAAACAATTCCCTTGGCCTCCTAGTGCAGTGCTAATGAAGGCCTGAACCAGAATTTAAAAGGAAGAAGAAGTTCACACAATAAAGGAACAAAATAGGTTAAATACAAAAAGTTATAGAACATAGAAAAGGGAAAAGAAAATAAAGCAAAAATGAAAAATTAAGTCATACCTCCCTTTGACCCCAAGAATATACTTTTTCTATGCTCCAACTACAGAAAGAGGTCAGACTACAAAACTCACTTTGCTACTCTATAAACATCTTTATAGATTTGTTTTGTGAGGCAGACACATATATTTTGATCCCAAGATGCAAACGCCACATCATATACCAACATGAAAAAACCTTCTGTGAAAGCATTGTAACCTGCATCTGCAACTGTTAAAGAGATTGCAAAAAAGATTACAGAAGAACTTCTACAAAACCTAAGGTAAAAGACATAATTGAGGCTTCAGTGGATAATCAATCAGCTTTAATCATGATGAATTCTCAGCAGAACAGGTATATTCTCAACACCAAACTTCCATCCAGGTTGCCAAACATTTATTTCAGAAAGGGAAAAACCCTCAGAAATTCAGAATAAATAAGCAATTGGTAAAACTAACGCAGCTTCCTCGTAGAAACAGCTTCTAGCTGCTAAATCTAACTTTGCTTAATGCAGTACACAAGTTACAAGACATGCACAGTGTACACACAGTACATGACAAAGAGCTACAGGAGGGCTTGTTGAAATCAGAGATTAGCTGAAAACAATGCATTTTTATATAAACAGTGGTTAGTTCAACCTGAAAATGAGCATGGTTGGATTTGTTCCAAAAAATCAATCCATGGCTGTTTAATTCACTACACTAACACCAGCAACTTTTATACAGCACATCACCTCTCTCAATTTTTTTCTAGTTAAAAATCAATTGCCAGATTTCTGTGATCTGATCTTTAATTCAAGTTGGTGGTCTAACCAGAAGATGATAGAATTTCCAGTGCTAGACTTTCAAGCATTTATTATAATTTTGCTTTGTCTCCTTATCTGTGACAGATGCCACCAAAAAAAAGGCAACATATTTGCTGTATCTGGAACAGGAAGTGTTTATATTTGAGCACAGGCAGAAAAATCTGTTCATTACAGTACATTATTGCAATTCATCACAGCTCTCTTTTATATTCCATAGGAAAAAGGCACAATTAATATATACCTCAGTAGGTCTGGGATACAAGATAACTTACTGAAAAATGCCAACATGAAGATGCCATCATTGCCCACTCTAAGCTGATCTGCATCACTGAAATCATCCCGTGGTGGATACTCTTCTTCCTGGATTTACAGGTTAGTGATAATTTAGTGAAAAGTTTAGAATAACTACCTATAGGATAAAGTATTAATCATGTTTCTAAAGCTAGAAGAAAATTGACATTCCTGTAACATGTCCACATAAAGGAAGTTTTAAAAAAATAATTTATAAGTAAAAAACAAATCTTATTTGTTGTTTATATTGACAGAGCCCAAATTTTCTGTAGAAGATATGTACATACTGTCTATTCATCTTAAATGAAGCTAGAATTATTCCAGATTAGTACTTTGACAATGAAAACCAACATACATTTTTTTTAAGGTAACTATCTTGATATGTAGCCAAACTATTAAATATTTTTTTGAAAAGACATCACACAGTATACTCTATACTTTTCCTGCTGGAAAGGTCTTCTAATAATTTCCTTAATATAAAATAAAAGTTATAGCATAAGGTTAGTACCTTAAGTTTAAGTGCTGATGCAACAGCACTGCACTAACCAATTTTATAACCCACAGAAAAACATAAGGAAGGCAAAGAACACCTCCAGGGTCACTAGAGGGCGCGAGCACATTAAAAGTGTCTAAAAGGCTTCCAAACTCAAAAGGCACAGCGCTTGAAGTAAGACAAAAGCAAACAGAGACGTCAGTCAAAACGATCCAAAGATTTCTCCCATTGAGTCAAAATGTTGGACCTTAAAATACTGAAAGTGAGTTCTGCTTTATTTCTCAGCACTCGATTTTGAACAGAACTTGGCAGATATTATATATGCAGTTTTGGGCACAGGTGGAAGATTGCTCCAGCTGTAGACTGGTAAACACAAAAGTTTTCACAATGACAGTTTTCATCAGGCTCTTTAGGAAGTGCTAACACCAATTAAACACCATTTTTAAACTTAAATGAGTAACATCAAAACAATGCAGGATGATACAAGTTAAATAATGTTGTCAGTAGCAGCAGTAAAATGGTCTAAGCAGAAGCACAGGTAATTCTTTTCCTAATTTTTCCTCCTATTACCATAATGTATTGGAACTGACATAAGAAATTTCCAATAAAAATAAATGAAATCAAGAGTGATCAAGGGAAGTTTACTTGGCTGTTTCACCCACAAGCACTTACTACAGAAATAATGTTTATGACTAAAAGGGCACTAAACAAGCACAGTGACCTAAAGCTCTGTCACATGTTCCCCTTTGTCAATAGAGCAAAATAATTTACCAGGGCATGGCAATTAGGTTAAAAATATCCTTGAATGACTGCTGTACCAACTCAGAGCAGTCAGCTTCACCCTTAGTGATACGGCTATGAAATTCCAGCTGTGCTCTGTATTTCAGATTAATTAACCAAGACACTGTATCAGATAACTTTTTTTTAAAAAACACTGCTATTCACACAGACAATTCCAATGGAAGCACAAAAAGCCAGTTAAGCGAGAATTCTAAGGGGCTATAATTCAGCTCCACATGATTTCAGGCATTCCTAAATGGTCATCTTAAGTGACTAAAAAAGCATCAGTTTGTTCAGCTCAACTTTGCTGCAGATACAACACTGATGGAGAGGAAGGGAACGGGAAGGAAAGAAGGGCTGAAAAAGCATGAAAAAAAGAGCCGCATTTGAATGTGTTTATCTCTGAAATGCATGCCATAAAACTTCCGTTTTCATGTCGGACAAAAAAAGCGCATTTTCAATTTTAATTTCACAAGGTCTACAAAACCCATACATAATAATTTTGGACTTTTTAAAAATTGTCTGCTAACTATTGTACTTCATACTGGCATTTCCAAAACAATTAGTGAATTATGCCCCATGTAAAAGCTGCCTCAGAAAAAAGGAAATTTTGCTCAATGACAGTAACAAATTTAGTTGAGGCTTCTCTGATGCTTACACATGTGAGAAACACAGGTCAATAAATACAGCTCAGGAACATGAGATATTTGCAAGAAGCAGATATTTGCAAGAAGCACTGTTGTATTAAGTGCGAACAAGTATTAATTAATCACATTCCATGTCAAAAAGAAAGATTAAAGTGAGTTCTCTTTACTGTCTACAAAAACCAGTGTACAAAAATTATAAGTGTTTAAGAAATTAAATCAGCCTATATCCACATCATTGAGGATTTTGAGGTTTTATGAGCAGTCCTGCAGACAGAAAACACTAACTGACCACTGCTCAAGCCCCACTAATACTGACTGTCTTTCAGTGCTCTCTTTTGATCTGGTTGGTGTCAATTACCCTAGTCTTTCTTCAAAATATAACTGTTTGCCACCATGTATTGAGGAATGAAAACGGGCAATGAAGAACAACTGTCCTCTACGCTGATGCTCAGAGTTAAACAGATTTTTACAAAATGCTTCTATTAGATAGTGACATTTTAATCAATGAGGTCATATATTTTATTTATATTTTTCTTTTGAATGAGAAGAATGTAACACAACACACACATATCTGTAGGATATGTAACACTGTTTCAGTATACCATTGGTTTTTGGCAAATTTAGCCAAATTAAGGAAGATGGACAGCATTCTTGCTTTCGAAATAAGTTGACATCTGTAGGAACAGAAAGTTTACTGCTCCTATGACCAGAGAAACATCTGAACAGCAAATTATATTATCAACATAAATGGCATGTCACAGAGTAATTTCTCTAAACAAAAGAACATCAAATGGTACAGAGCATCTATTGAAGTTGAATCTATTAAACCCCCATAAACTTCAGTGCTCTCTGTAGTACTCTGCAAGAGGAGAACTGCTTTTTCTCCTCAATGTTTTTTAGTTTTTTTTTCCAAACAGAAATCTAGCATGGCATATAGGGAGACAACCATCCTAATAAAGTAAAGAGTGATATAACTCTTCACAATGCAGTGTTTATAGAGAAAAACTTCTGAGGAAAGGGTCAAATTACTTAATAAACCCCATAAATTATACCTTCAGCATACAAACCAATAGGGAGAAATTAATAATGGGGAAAAAAGGCACAATTAACCCCAGAAGCATTTGTTTGCCAGCAGGAAAATTCATAGCAAAGTCTAAACTAGAGAGAACTATACCATACCTCTGGACGACTGAGGAATATTTCATCAAACAGACTCCTAGATTCCCTAAACTGGGCGTGCTAAGCATGTAAAAACAGAAAAACATAAGACAAATGCAACTGAAAAGCATTAAGTAAAAGCCATTCATTGCAACATACAAACAAAGTCATTAAACTGTTAGCAGCATTTTTGTCCATTTAAATTGCCCTTTCAAAACTGACCTTGAGGATTTGAAAAGAAAAAGCCAGGATTACTAATGCTATCACCACTGGTGACACAGGGCTAGTACAATTTCTTTGAAAAAATGGGATCTCTGGGAGCATTTGAAAGGAACACATGTTTATACACAATCTATTCCTGCAAGACAAGCTATACAAAGAACTGTAAAATTATTGAAAGTTTCAGTAAATGTTAAGTTTAGAATTTTCATATTATCTGTTAATACAGGGCCTATGATGAAATATTTCATATGATCACATTAAGGATCTTTTGAAGTGGCCTACATGATCTGGGGGAAAAAATTTGAAAGCTGTGTAATAAGTGTGCTGCCCTTCCATGTCATTTTCCACTCTTTTGCTTAATGAGTAGATTTAAACCTTCACTGCACACTTTGGGGTACACCATGAAAGTGATCACCCTCACACATTGCTCAAGGTAACATAAGGACATTCAACTTTTTCCAATTGTTTACATTATTGCAGCAAAGAGGCAATATATCCTCATATACAAGGAAGAAACCAGAAGCTTAGAACACAGCAGAATTCACATCTGTAAGAGCACTAATTTCATAAGGCTGAAAATAAAAACTGAAAAATCTACATGTTACATCATTTGTCTATGTTTTGCAAAGTGTGTAACATGCAGGTCAGATAATGTCTGCAGCTGTTACTTGTGAAAATGAGAAAACAATTGAACTTTGCACTACTGTTACATAATTAAGTTACTTATCTGTTCTTCCATGGGTATTCAGAAATAAATCCTTCCCCTAACGATGGCAAAGCACCACTCAAACTGTAACAAGAGCCTTCTTTCTTATTCCAGCCATCTGCCACATTAAGACAGCCTTATTACACAGTCTTAGTCTATCTCAGTGTAAGTCCAGAGGTAAATAAGGTAGGGATTTTGTGGAAGCATCACGTGGTAAGATAATTAAAACAGCAGTAATTAAAACTGCACTGGCACTTAATTTTAATATTATCTACAAAGCTGAAACTCAGCTTCAGCATTTCTTACTTTTTCCCCAAATCCCAACTTTGCAACCTTAATGCCACTTCTCAAATACAGCTTGTGTGTGTGCACGCATTTGCTAAAAAAAGAAAAAAAAAGAGGAAAAAAACCCAAAAAAACAGAAGCAAACTAAGCAGAATTACTGATAAATGTGAGCTCTTCATCAGTCAACAAGCATGTGACTTTCAGATACACTTCTGATACTAACTTAATATTGCCATTAAGTCTAGAATCTTTTAGTCCATCTCTGCTTTGAGGGAATGATGTGTTCCTACTGATTTTTCATAAGTGAAATTCTTGTGGTGTCATGTAGTTCTTGAATTTCAAGCTCTCCTGTGTGTTCTAGCAAAGCAGTCTGTGAAAAAGTTTATTTCTCACTTCATCACTGTATCCAACTCTCTTGCCTCTTATCTCCAGATTCTTTTTCCCTCCCTGGTCTTCTTTTCTCACACACCAGCTTCAGTTCCTTTCCTAGTACTACATTTTGTCCCCACTTGGGTTCCTTTCTCCTCCCATCTCAGTTAAGGCTTTTCCCTTCTGTCTCTCATTTAAGTCCTTCTACCCTGTCCATACCATTGCCTTCCATTCATCCTTGCCTTTTCCTATTTTGACTTAGACTCTGGTCCTTTCTAGTTACCTCCCTACTCAATCAAAACCAGACTTCTCTTCCCACAACATGTAAGTTTCAGAGGCTCAGCCATTGTCCTTCTTCCCCCCACCCACCACTAAAGAGAGCTGAATATAGTGGCTTTCCCCTTCCCTTCTAACCGAAGGTTAAGAATAATAAATCTGCTTCAGGGAACACCAAAAATTGATATTTCTCAGGTCCAATGTTTTCACCAAAAGCAGCAAAGAGCAGCCATAAGGTGTACCTACTTTTAGTTCTGTAATTCTACTCTGATACAGAACATTTGAGAATGCTCTCTGGGAACAGCACATCTGAAGTCCCATCCCCTTCAGAGCTATGAGCAGCCTAAACTTTCTCATGCAAGACCATCTCCATGCATTTACAAAACTTGAAGCTGTATTTATCAACTGAGGAAACTAATTTTTCAAAAATTTGTGGTTTGACCAAAAGCAGGCAGATTGCTTGAGGAAGGGCAAAAGATGTTTCTGTTACAGTGACCTGAACTTTTAAGAAAGAGTAAATAAAAGTTTAAAATGACAAGACTAAAAATACTTGCTCTGTTTTGGGGTTTCGTTTGTTTTGCTTAGCTTTATTCTGGAAATTGCCTGAACCTCAGGCTGAGTCATCAAGGGAGATTGCTTGTATGTCTGAAATTTGTGCATCATAGGGTTCTAGATGTGAGAGCAAGAATCTTGCAAGAGTTGCACATCCTGTCTGCAGTGTCACAGGTACTCTGCAAGTTAGAGTTTGGGTTTTTAATGCTCCAAATTTGTTATTTCAGAATAAGGATTTGAATCAGACCAGTATTTCAGCAAAAGTTTTACTTATGTGACAAGCAGTAAAGACAGACTACAAAGAATCCATGCTCCTGTTAGAGCAGATAAAATGTGACAATGGAGATCATCCCCTCACTACTAAAACTTGGCAAGTCAAATCTCCGTGGTTTCCTACTGAATTCAGTCAAACAGCTTTGTGTGACACCGTCATTGGTGATGTTACACAAACCTACTTTAACATCAGCTGTGCATACCTCAAAGTGAGTGTTGTGCATTGCAAGCACTGTGAAGCAGTCAAGGAAGGACCTGCCTCCTGCTGAGTAAGTAAAGGTTTTTTTCCCAGTCACAAGCACACCACAGCCACTAAGATTTTAAATGTATATCAAATATAATCACATCTGACCTCAAGGAAGACATTTTTAGTGAAAGCACTGGAAGCCTATTTTGGGTATAGTATATTATGGTCAATAGCAGCAGAATTTCCACAACCCAGAACTTCAGAGAAAAGATGAAACTTGCTTACAAAACTAACATTTACCACTAACTGCAGATACCAATCTTCGATTTTAAAGACTGTATTCTTCATAAGATTAATTCTTACAAAACTAGAGACACTGGATATCTGCCTATTCATTGTTTACCACAACTCACGTAGGGGCTTTTTTAAGTACTTGGAACATTTCTTTGAACTTCAGTATTTAAGTTTCCATAGATCAAACAACAGGAACCTTTCTTTTTAAAAGCTATCTACACGATTTTGGGTCATATCTCTTCCAGACTGTTGAAATTCTCCCTTCCTCTCTAAAGGTATTTGGTAATTCTTTCATTTTTACCATCCACAACAGTACACATTAGTGATAACTCTACAAAGTAATATTAGTAGGGGATACCTGATTAAGAGTTGACAAAATACTGGATAAACTAGTAAAACAGGGTAAAAATTGGCTTTTAAAGCTGTTTAGACAGCTATGTCTTTCAAAAGACTGAATATGATGTGCTTTTTATAGTATTCACAAGTAACATACACTACCTATATAAACATTCAAATATTCCTAAACATCCAAAATATTTAAATCATCAACCCACCATTATTATAGTCATGGGTCATAAAATGGGCCAAATTGTTACCAATAAATAGCCTAACACGTTTCACAAAACCGAAATACAGCAGAACTGTATCACTTACTCGCTGGGCAACTTCAGCTGCTGCAGCTGCTATGGCTGCAGCTTTGGCCTTCTCCGCTTCATCGTACGTAGGAAGAGAGGTAGCTACACTGTATGGAGGTGGCACAGGATAAAACTCATTGTGTGTGTCTGTTCAAAATAAAGAAGTTATTTATTTTTAAACCAGAAAGGTGTCAAGAATATTAACTTTCACATGCACATAATTATTTACCTCTAAAGTATATTTTTTACAGAGGCTAAAACTGAGGATATTTGCATTTGAAGTTCTTAAGAATATTTTTAAAAGAAAAACTTTTAACAGTTTGATGGTACTTTTAGCTGCTACCCAAGGCAGAAACCTTAACACAGATGTTGGCAAGAAATCAACAAATTCATGAAGAAAAAAATTATATTTAGTTAGTTATATCCCCAGGCATTCCAACCAAATACTTTTTATCTAACCATACATAGATATACACACAAAAATCTTTTTTTAAAAAAGTTTTTAAGTATCAGCATCAATCTATTACTTCAGTGCAGTAATAGCCATGCTGTATTCTTATTAGTGCAGCCTTGTTGCCAACTCTGGTTGCTCTCGGAAAATCAATTTTTCCAAGATTTCAATTTCAACACATTCTTTTAAAAATTGTTCCTTCCATCAAAATCAACCACGGACTTCATTCTTCTGTGTTGTAACAGTAAGACATCACCACATAGAATAGAATTATTAACAATATTAATTGAAAGTACTTAAAATATGCCATGAGCTTCATCCTACAGCCAGCAGTAGCTCGTTAAAAGGCTGTTTACATGATAAAGATTTGTCAGCACAGGTCACATGGCCAACAGATTTGTCAGCACACCAACACAAGGATGTTATATATAGGGATAATTCCACACAGCTATGTATTATACTTGCAAACACTGTCTCCAAGAACAGGGACGGGAAACTGTTCTTTTAACAAACACTTAAAAAAATTAAGTTGGCAGCTACTCCTAAAATATTTATTTGGCACATGGGAGACACAGATCCATGTAACTTTACTTAAACAGGAACTTCAATGTTGCTTGCTGCTAAATCTCCCATATCCCCAAGAAAAGCCACAATCTCCTAAGAAAAGGAGCAGTGAATAAATGAATAAAGAGAAGTTTTATCTTTCATGAGAAGTTTTATCAAGAGCCTTTTGAGCAAAATTAACCTTTTCATGGCAATATTATCACCAAACCATGTCACACACCAAAGAAGTCTGAAGAGTTTTTATAAAGAGGCAATGAAACTTGCTCATGAGGTCTACTAATGGAGCACTACTCAAAGATGTAGTGTATTAAATGTGGAAATGAACTATAAGCAGATTTGAATAAAACCTATTGAGCTAATTAATGACCATCCATTTCGCCTAGCAATTTGGAACAATCATCGTAATTTACAAGAGTGCTTCTTCTGAACAAACCAAAGGGCTGCACATCAAAGGACAGCTTTTTACTGCAATTGTGTGCATGGAAAAGAAAACCTACATGGCAGCATCAGACCACTTTGAACCAAGAGCTGATTCATACATGCTCATCCCTGACAAGCTGCTATTTGAGAAAAATACCTGAGGTTGCAGCTGCTTCCACAGCTATGCTACAGTAAGGAGGAGGGGAAGTATCTGCCTCAGGTGAAGCTGCTGGCTGCGGAGCCTGCGGAGTCTCTGCAGACGTGGAAGGCTGCTCAGCTGCTGAAGACTCTGGGGGGTCATCCTCATTGTGAAGCTTAGGAAAAAAACACACACACATTTCAGAGGCATTCAGGGAATACTTCCCATGACAACCTAATACGTGCAGAGACATGTTCAAAGAGAGACAAGATCACTCTCATCAACAAAACAAATTATTTACAAAACAGCATGTGACCACTTCAAATAGTCCAGCTAAATTCTTTTAGGCAATTAGCAAAAGATTATGTTAGCTGCCTTGCCTTTGTTTTTTCCCCGGTAATGTTCTTCTTCTCAGTGATTTTCAGGGAGTCTCAAAAATCTGGAGTTTTCCATGTTTACTATATGGTAAAATACTATTATTAATATTTTAATACAACTATATTTTTATTCTTATGTACAGTCATAAAATGTATCAACGTATTTTAAATAACTTCAGGTGAGAAATACTATTATTTATTGTATTTATCTTGAAGAAAAATAATTAAGACACAGATCTACTTCTGTAACTGGGACCTTCATTATCTTGCATCTTGTCAAAGAGCTTCTCCATGCAAATTCTAAAACTTCAAACTATTCTGCTTTTCTTTACACTCTAGAAACAATCCTTTCCCTACAAAGCCTCAAGTTGTTGGTTTGGTTTTATTTTTCCTTGATTAAGATGCAGTTTTAAAAAGACATGTCCACTAAAGCATATATAGAAATAAGAATTTGGATAAGGAAGAATGCTGATTGAAACTGTGGAATTCAGATCCAGCTGCTAATATCTTTTCTTAGAGAAGATATTTTTATTATTTTAGCTAACTTGATAGTTCTTAGAACGTATCAAGCTTTTGAAAAGAAAGAGTACTAGAATTAGAGAAGTGCTAGTTCCCAGTAGTGTGAACTAAAAGATAAGATTCCTAGAAGGCAGCAGCTGAAGCACCACATGTAAAACCCAGACCAAAAAATAAGATTGTAAAACATATCTAAAAGAAGAATTCTATAACCTCAAGTTGGTACTTTTTACAAACACCCTACAGCAAAATATTATTTCAGTAACAAATATAAAGAATATAACTACAATTATTTTCTATTAGGCACAATACAATCAGGTTACTGGGAAAAGTGCCTTCTAAGAAGAACACTAAATTTCTTATTGAGCACTGTAATACTGACACCAAAATTGCTTTAATATCCAGATTATATCAAAGTTCACAGAATGGTTGACGCTGAACGGGACCTCTGAGCCCATCTAGTTCAACCTCTCTGCTCAAGGAGAAGCATCTACAGCTGGATGTACGAGACCGCATCCAAATATCTTTTGAATACCTTCAAGGATAGAGACTACACGAGCTATACAGAAAACATCTTCCCAGGCTCAGTCACCTTCACATTACTAAAAATAAGGAAAAAAAAAAAAAAGTTTTCTGATGCTCAGAGGTCACCTTCAAATGAAATGATAGGTGTTTTTGAGGGTTTCTGGGTCCTGAGCAATCAGGTCATTTAATGCCTAATCAGCGATCCAGAAGGAGCAGCAATATGAGAAATATTTTTAGCCATTTGAGTAGCTAAAGCCAAAGAAAACAAAAGCACTTCAAAATAACCTAATATATTCCAGGATACAGAAAGCAAGTGAGAACACAAACCAGTCAACTCTAAAAAGGTCGATCAGATCAGAAAAGCAAGCTGAGAGCTATAAATGTTATGGTTCTAAATTAAGTACAATAATTCACAAGAAAAATCTAGTGTTGCAATGGATATAGCCAAAATAAGCCCATTCTTAAATAAAACTAATTTGATTATTTAAGGTATAATGAGCAAAACACTACTGGTATAGTTCTTACACTAATGGCTGGTACACTCACACTCATTTGGGATGTGTGTGTAGTTCTGACTACCCCACCAAAACAACCTGGTCTTTGGGCAGGGGAAAAACTAAAACAAACTCAAATGGATCTCTGTTACTTCCATTCTTTCTCTCCTGCCCTCTTTCCTCTTCAATCATAGCAACATTTTTTTCTTACCACACCACAGTAAATGCTGTCACAGAGATCCACAAGCACATCATTGGTCAAAGAGCATATTACTCCTAAAAAAAAAACAAACCGACAAACAAAACCAAAAAACTTTGCCATTACCCAGAAATTTAATTTTACAACTTCTACATGCTTTCTTGAAAGCTGCTTTACTCCAAATTATCTGTTATATACTAACAGTGGAGTAATTTAGTAGATGATGGAATTAACATGAAGATCAGACAAGACAAATGTACATGAGACTTCTTGCCTTCAAAGACAAAGTTAATGAGTCATTCAATGGTTATAGCAACTGCAATTAGGAAATGGAAAAATTCCATCCTAAGGGTTCCATATAATAGAGACATGTTATACCCTTAAGTGCTGCTCACAGTGCCTTATTTTGTAAGACTTATACTTAGGAACCATATTTCTATTTATCCTCTCTTTTATTATAAAGGTCTCTCGGAAATTCTGAAAAGCACCAATGTTACCCTAATGCAGCAACTTAAAAAGAAACCTTCACCCCTTTTATTAAAAAAAAGGCAACATCAAATAAAACAACAACAACCCCACAATAACTGGATTAAGTAGCTTGAGTGCTTACAGCTAGAATAATAAACACAAGTTGTTCCATGAACACAAACTAGCTTTTGTTAGTTCTTGTTCAAGTGTCCTGTATCCCACTCTCTCCTCAGTAACTTCAGTTTCTTTCAGAGGACTACTTCACTAGGGCAAAAAAAACCAAAACCAAACCCTCCAACTGCAGCAGAACTTGCCTCAGTAAACTGGAATATTTGCCCACACCAGCAGGGTAGACAGCAGTGATTATATCATTTTGTCCTGTAGCAACTCTGCCTTGTCTTCACAGAGCATTGACTCTCTAGAGTCACCAGCTTGCTCGAAACCAGTAGGAATCTGACTACCTTTGAGCCTCCCCCTTCACATTTTATTTTGGCTTCTACTGGAGGTAAATTTAGAAGTTATTTTTGGAGACAGGGGAAGAAGAGGCCTGACACTCTTCATAGGCTTCATTGCCATAGAAACCAAGCTAAAAACACCCAAAAAGGAACAGAAAATGTCTGTTTCAAGGCATTACTTATGCTATGTACTTAAATGTCACCTGAAGCAGCATTTTACATTGAAAGTACATAAATAGTATCCAAGATTTTCTTTTTCCAATAGTAAGACTGTTTCACCAAACATTTAATTAAGGGACTGAGGAGAACTGGCAGTTCATTATCTCAGCCCCTCCCATGCCTCCAATGAACCATAATTTGGTAGTAGGCAATATAGTTGCTTTTGTCAACATTATGATCAAAACAATTACCAAGACCTATTAAACCACAGAGAACTGTAAATTAGTACCTTCCCCTATTCTCTCCCTCACATTTTAAAAGTGGGTGACACTGAAATTTTTTTCCTTCATGGTTTAGTCTGTACTTGGGGTATCTGGCTGACTACATGAAGCTTCACTATAAAAAGAAAAAGTGAGAACTTTGCTATTAGACACATTACTCTTAAACTGTTAATGCCAGTATTTCAATCCCTGCTTTTGCAGCCCTCAAACTACAGTACATTACAGGCCCATATTCTCAAAAAGTGTCCATGATAGGACACATAAACTTCAAAGACCAGTCAAGGAGCAACAGCTGTTCTGCCAACAATGACTCAGTCTCAAGGTAGCTACGAAAGGGTGAACAACACAGGAAAACATAATAGTTTCCTTCATATGATTTTTACCTTACACTATCTTCAGTTTCCTTCCCAGAAAAGATCTACAAAACAGTGACTCACTATTTCATTTCAGAAGAAGTTAAAATCAATGCCAGACCTTTCAGCACCAAAATATTGTATAAAATACAGTCATATTTATTTTCTACTTTTACATTAATATTTTTGAAAGACATTATTCTTATACAATATACACAATTATTCCTTCTACAATTGATTTCCTTAAGTCTGTTATTTTGTATAATTATTTCCTAAGTAATCAGATGCAACATCTGAAGTCAGCTGACAGCTTACAAAGAAACATGACCCACGAGAAAGTGCTTAGAGAACAGAAGCTTTTACTGAGGGGCTGGATTCAGATACTTTTTAGTGTTTAGGCTTACCAAAATAAAAACTAAAAGTGGAAGATCTTACTATCTACTTAACAATTTTATCTATCTACAGATAGCAACTTTATCTGACCTACAGATGTTTGCTTTCCAGGCTAATCAGAGTTTGCTTCATTTCTGATGAACTGACTGATTGTACAAGAGTGGTGGTATAAACAAGTTATTCAATTATAAAATAAAAAAAAAAAAAACAGAGGAAAAGGATATAATAAGATAGCTGTTATCACCTGTACCAAAAATGCACAAGATTAGAATGATGGTCTCTGATCAAGTGCATTGAAGTAGCACAAGCTAATTCTAGCCACAGTGTACAAACACCACTCAATTTCTTACCTGATTTTACATTTCAAAAGCTGCTCTTTACTTCTTTCATAAAATATGATTATGGAAATCAATATATTATAAAATTATTGCAACACAATTAATTTCAACAGCATATTGCACATATTTTTAAAATCCTTTTTCTTTTAAACATTTTTTTTTCACTCTGCTTACATAATTTCTTTAGTGTAGCAAAAAATTATGTGGGGGATACTGCCATACAAGTTAAAAACAAAACAAAATCTCAAACAACTAGCCAGCTTTCTTGTCCTGTTTCTTTTAATACCTTTATTACCAGCTCATCTTGTCAAAATGTGACTTTTAAGTAAACTTTCACAGTGATGGCTCTGTCTGGGGCACCACAGAGCTACAGAAAATTCTCATTAGCAATCATAAATTACAAAGCACTTTAAACAAATCCTTCTTTCTACCTTTCAAATGAAATTACATTTTCAAAGAAGTTTTGCCTCGTCCAGTTTTGACCTTACACTGACAAGTTCATGGGTTCTTCCAAACTGTATTGAAACTAATACAATACACAGAAATTACATGATGTTGGACTAAAATTTTGCTTCAAATAAAACTGTGGAGACAGCCAAGTAGATCATCTAAGTTCAACCTTTGTATGCAAAACAGTCATTGATGCACTTTCTTCACAAAAAGAAACACTCTTGGCAACTAAGATTTATCTTCTTCACTCGGTAGAAGTTACTTTGGTCTTCTAGTATCAATTATTCAGATTATGACAAAAGGTCAACTAAAAATATCCATTTATTGCAGCTTCTAGCATTGGAGGGAAATGCATGACAGACTCAAGATTGCCAGTGTAGTGCACAAAAAGAACTCTGAAATTTCTGCATTAGCTTCATGACATATTCCATACTGGTACACACACATATTTATTCCACAGAAACCATAACATTGCAAATATGATAGGTGCAACAAACAGTGGGTTAAAATAAAAGCTAGTCTCTTCAAAAAGCTAACAGGGAGCTTTTCACATCTGTGTTTCAACTGATGCTTTCATTTGCTGAAAAATTCAAGTCCTTTTACACTTGCCTACTGGTAGTGATTTCTAAGTCTGCAATAAACTGCTCTCTACAAATGAGGCATGAAAGCAGAGATCTCTTGCTACATAAAAATAACTTCAACAAATACAGGCTGCAAATTTAATGCTTGTTTTATAACCACATACTGCATTTTTCAGCTTTACTAGTCTAAAAATAAGATTTATTTATCTGTAAATAGCAAAATCTTAATCTTGGGATTTTCAAGGCAAAAAAAAAGATCTTGAAATAAAATTTGATTCTGAACCCATTAGAAAAACACTTCTTGATGTTTCTGTTTTCTGAATGCCACCTACTCGTATCAATAGCTCATACTATCAGCTACTATGTTTTTGTTTTTAGAAAAACATGTAAAACTGATATCATTAAACCATTATCCCCAAGAATAGAATCACAGAATGATCTGTGTTGGAAGGGAGCTTAAAGATAACATAGTTCCAAATTGCCCCACCAGGGACAAGGACACCTTCCACTAGGCCAGGCTGCTCAGAGCCCACTCCACCCCGGCCTTAAACACTTCCTCACATGGGGTGCTCACAGCTTCTCCACACAACATGTTCCAGTGCCTCACACCCTTCACAGGAAACCATTTCTTCCTATATCTAACACAAACCTACCCTCCTCCATTCTCCCTTGTCCTATCACTGCATCTCCTTGTAAGAAGACCCTCTCTGGCTTTCTTGCACAGCCCCTTCAGGCACAGTAAGGCTTCCATAAGGACTCCCTGGAGCCTTCTCTTCTCCAGACTGAACAATCCAAACTCACACAGCTTTTCCACATACAAGAGCAGCTCCATCCCTCTGATCATTTTGGTGTCTCTCCTCCAGACTCACTCCAACAGGTCCACGTCCTTCCTGTGCTGGGAACCTAACCCTAACCCCACCCAGAGCTGATGCAGCCCTGCAGATGGGCTTTCCCCAGAGCAGAGGGGCAGAATCCCCTCCCTGTCCCTGCTGCCCACGCTGCTTTGGATGCAGCCCAGGACATGTTTGGCTTTCTGGGCTGTGAGTGCCCATGGCTGGGTCATGCCCAGCCTCTCACCCACCAGCACCCCCAAGCCCTTCTTGGCAGGGCTGGTCTGCATCTGTTCATCCCCAGCCTGTGTTTGTGCTTGGGATTGCCCCAGTCCAGGCACAGGACCTTATACACTGGGCCTTGTTGAAATTCTTGATGTTTGCACCCACCCACCTCTCAAGGTCCTTCTGGGTGGCATCCCTTCCCTCCAGCATGTCAACCACACCACACAGCTTGGTGTCACCAGCAAACTTGCTGAAGGCTAAGATCAATCAGCTCTGATTCAGGTCACTAGTAGCCACTGAAAAATCAAAACTAAACCAAATAATCTGTAATTACACTTAGAGAATAATTTTAAGAGCAGAAGAGCTAAATAAGTCTTTCTGCAAAACAAATGTTTTCATTTTCTTGTTTATTTGGAAAAAAAAACATACCCACAACAGCTTTTTGAAAGTAATATTTCACAGTTTTCTAGAATACAAGGATTATTGAGAAAATAGGCCAAACAAGCCACATTGCAATTTAACTTACTAGCTTTCTCCACAGTATCAGGTTTTTTTTTCTCCACAAATAAGGTAGTTTACAACATGCTTTTTTCTTCAAATGTGTGTTTTAACACCAATCTCCCATGAACCCATGCAGACCAGCTAGCAGGAAGGCAACTATTTCCAGCTCTCAACCAAATGCATGCTCTGCTGCAATATAGTCCTGGCCATAGCCACAAGCCCTCCAGAGAAACACCATCCTCTAAAGACTGGTGAACCTTAAGATCAATAAACACTGAACTACTAAGCAATTGAGTTTATAAGGCATTTCAGTAAAATGCAGAAGTATACAAATTTCCAGCTACTTTTTCCTTTTATGTATTCAAAACTAAGAGATCAAATCTGATTAGAATTTTTGACTGCACAGAACAGATGCACATAATTTTCTTTTCCTCACCATCCCATCACTTGGCAAGCATCAGCCATCCAACGCCCAGATCTAGCAGTACCCCCTTCATGATAACCAAGTGGGTTGGCATGTTGTTTGTTTCTGTTGTTTTTTGTTGTTTTTTTTTTTTTTTACAAGGCATCTCTGCAGAAAGTTTTCAACAATATGTCAGAAGGTCAAAGGTGTAAATCTGCACTAGAAGCAGGAAAGCTGACAGAAGTCCATTGCTGCCATTCCACAGCTGTGTGGAAATACCAAGTGTGTCTGTTAAACAGGGATTAGATACCATGGAAACCCAGAACCTCTGGAGGAAAACTTCAACTGAAAAAGAAATGAAAAGAAGCCAGAGATTTATACTGAATGTTGGTGGAAATAAGTTGCCAAAAGAATGGCTTTTCTACCACAGTGTGCAAAAATTAACTAATCTGTAGCAAGTGAAAGTGCTTCACATGTATTTAAGCAACCCTTAAATTATCTTAGTACTCTTTTAGCTAGGGATCTTTAGGCTATTGAATTTTTCAAGGTTTTTTAAAAGAGTCTCATAAATCTGATTTAAAAAAACAACAAACCAAATAAAACAATGGTGATCAGGACTTTGTGAAGGAAAAGAAAATAAAAATATTATAATGTATGTGTAGATAGAGCTACACAGACGTGTCTCTCTGTCCATCCCAACAACCACCTCACTTTTAACATTTTATATGTATTATAATTCAGATTTAACCAATTAATTACACATTTAGAAGCACGACATACAAAGCTGCATTCATTCCCTATGGCTTTTATTGAGATGTATTCCTTCTAATCCCTCCCATTAACAGTAAAAGTAGAGGCATTGGTGAATATGAGAACATATCTGGTGTGAATGAGTGAACTCTTCTGGAAAAGTAAATGTTCTAAGACTAATGATGCTAAAAGTATGGTCTTATTCTTCAAAGTATATCCATTTCTATCCCCTTTTCTTGAAGGTTTCTTGTCTACTAAAGAATAATGCCACAATAATTTTGAATACTGGAATTTTGGTATGATCCCAACAGATACATGCTTCATATTCATTGTAAAATTATAAACTGGGCATTGTTTCCTAGAGTTCTTCATATTACATAGTTATAGGAATTAACAGAGAAACATGCCAACAAAAAGCTGATATGACTAAATACTAATAAAAACAATGTCTGGGACCAACATTTTCAAATCTTCACACATGATATAAAAAAATTCTAGGAAAAAGAAGTTGTTAAAAGCTTACTCTAAAGCTTGTACAGAATGAGGTATTGCAACTCGGACCTACTTCAGAATGTAGAAGCTACTAAAAACATAACCACCTATCATGTAGCCTTCTGTTTGTCAAATAGTAACTTGAGAATAGCTTGAGGAACTGGTTTAATCTATAAACAAAGTATAAAATGAGGTTTTCCTCCTTGAACACTTTCTAGATAGAAGAAACTCAGTAACAAAACAGAAGCGTGCTACCGAGACCAGAGGTCAGTCTAAGGGCGTGTTCTGTCTCCAGCACAATCATCAGCACACCAGCCTTAATCACTTCTCTGGCAACCATTTTCCTCAGATTCCCCAGTATGCACAGCAGCTCCATTACAGCTGGTGAAGTGTACATCTCTGCCTATTCCACTTGCATCTCTTACAGATTTGATGCATGGGAGTTTGTTTTCTTGAATCTGCTGGTACAATCTGCCTGTATAATCTTGTGTATCAAAAAACTGCATATGTTTGCTTCTCCTGTGTACTTTCTTTTCTAAATCAAACATCAGTGAATGCTCTACAATTTTAATATTGCACAATTTGGTGAATAACAGCTCCACAACTGCTTTTACCCACTGCCTTGGTGACTCTGCAGGTGTTAGTGACTTCAATTCCCGTCACTTATTTCAGAGCACTTTCAAGAAGTCAACTTCCCCTTCCTTTCTGTAGCTCCCCTTGTGAGCAACCAAAACTGTGGACAGTACCCAACACAAGGGCAGGTCTTGTGTCTCATACAATACTTCCTGTTCATTCTCCCTGTACTCCCTAATGATGGACAGTGCTGCATCAGGATTTGCTGGCAGCTGCCACTAACCAACAGCTTCAGCAAACCACCAGTCACAGGTCATGTCTTGACTCAGCAGCAGCTTTATAGAATCAGAACAGAAAGTAGATCCTGGTCACTCTTAAATCACATAGAACACACACAACATGAAAACTGTTGAAAGTAGAGGGAACAGCCTGTAAAATCAGGAAACATCACCAAGAGCAGACTCAATATTCAACAATTAGTTCAATTTCCATTTTAGCTTCCATTCATTTGGGCTGCAAAATTCAATGTTGATTGAAAATGCTGAATATTACTCTAAATGTTATACATATTTCAGTTAAAGTACAATGAGAGAGCTTAAGAACAAAAATGTCTTAAAGACAATGCAGGAGGATGCTAACATGATACATTTATTTTAAGAGGGAATAACAAAGATGAAGAAGACTCTCTTCCTGGAAATGTATTATGGAAACTGAACTGCAGAAGCAGCATACAGTTTCACCTCAAGCCTCTGATTTGAAAGAAGTAGGGAAAAAAGGACTCAAGTGTCTGTCTCCTGTACCATGCATAAGTGTTGTTGAAAATTTTTCAGAAAAAATATGAAGAACTTAAAAAGTCTCAAGATTACTGACAAACCATATTATGTATTACATATTAGCATGTGTACTTAAATAAAGCCAGCCTAGCAAAAGAGTTTCCTACTCAACAATATGGCTCAGTAGCCCAACATGAAATCATTAATTAAAAAAAATATAAATCACAGGACACTATTAATCAATAAGAGCAAACTCTATTCTTATTAGCAGGTCAGTCATGCTTGACTTTTTCAGTATAACCCATTTTCTTAGTAACAGAAATGGAGTAGTTGAGCTCCTCAACTTACAGAGATAATACAGACAAATTTCGACAGCTTAAAAAAACACACATACACAACACCAGCTGAACACACTTACTGTGAATTTCACGAACAGGCTCTTGTGAAAATATTGTCATTTTGATTTGCAACTCACACAACACTTATAAACACTCAGGGTCGTTCCTTTAAAAAAAAAGCATGTTTAGGTCTCAACAGGTAGTTGGGAATTTTTTCAACACTACGGTTAAAGAGTACTGACTGAGCATTTCAAAGCAATCCAGCAAAATATGCGGCACAAAGGACCATTCTCTGGACCTCTCAATTGCCAGCGAGATAATGCACACACCTGAAAGCAGGCACTTCCCAGCAGGTTGGTTGATTATAAGGCAGCTAAACAAAACAAAGCACACAAGAGGCACACAAGAAAGGAACATAATCCGCACTGTTCAACATCAGCTGTGGCCCAGCACTGCAGGGATTTAGTGGCCAGCTCCTTTATTTGAATTATGCACTCATTCTAGAATTTGGAACAGATTTCAAGGAGCAAACAGCTTGTGCAAGTCTTTTTTCCTAACCATGTATTCCATGTATTTGATGCAAGTCAATTTTATGACCACAACTCTGGAGATTCAATTAAGAGCCTCAAAGCTTCAGTACATTCCTTGAAAAATACCTTAAGGACTGCTTCTGGTAAATTTCAAGATACAATAATTGATTCCTAAGTACCACAATCAAAATGGACAATTGGCTTCAGTATCAGCCAAGACCCCAAACCCAATTGTTTCATGTTTTACCAAAGGCATCACTTATTCCTCAGAGATGACAAGTGTTAATTAAACTAACCATTGCCAAAGCAATGTTTGTCCACCAGCTTGCACCACTTCAAAAGAACCCTAAACTTCTTTCCTGCAGGAAAGAAAGAACTGCTACTATATAGTACCCTCTTTTCAATAACCTCTCTTCAAGGCCCTTTCCTACATTATCTTTTCAGATTAATCAGGGAAAAGCAAAAGCATGTTCAATAGCTGAATCTACATATACATCTTTATCAAGGACATGACTCTGACCTCCCCTACAAGAACAATCAGTGAACATTTATAGGATTACTTTCAACAGGTAAATATTGCTCAAAGCTAAAATGGACAAACCATGTTTGTGAATATGTTAAGTTACCCTGCAATAGTGGGGAGACCAACTTTTTCTTCATTTTTTTACAAGAAATGCACATTTTATAAGTAAGAAGGTGCTGCCAAGCACCTAGTAACTAAAGAAAAATAAAGATGGGTTTACAAAGAAAAATAAAGCAATATACAGCTTATTGCAGATATTATTTCGTCTACATCACTCAAAGTTCAGAGGACTTTTTAAAAATTGTTCTGTGCATTCCAAACACAGCTGGAGGCACAACCATGGATGAGGTTGGGGGCATGACTCAATATCTAATGTTTTGGCTATGAAGTGGTTGAGGAGTAAGTTAAACTATCTCAGTTTTAGGCTAATCATAGCGTACGATAATGGAAACAATACCTAAGTATTGTAAGTGGAATAAAGAGTTACACGTTAAAATGGAAACTTATTTTTCACTTTCACTGCAAATCAGACATGCTCTGAGTGCAGGCTGTGCCTGACAAGACTTAAGCACAAACCAGAAAAAGTTAGTCATTCTCATTAAAAAACACAGCTGCTGAAGGGGGTGCCCAATTTACTAAAATCAGCTACTTGTGACAGCACTTGCCCAGGAAGTGGGAGACCCAAGCCTGAGGCAGATCAAACCCACAGCCTTGGCTCTGCAGTAGTTCAGTTTCAGTAGGAAAAGTTGGCAGTGCTTCTGCGACTTTATAAGTTGCCAATTTTTTTCATTCTTTTTTACTCAATCTCTTAGGATTGCTTTTCTTCATTTGAAAATGGCTTCCCTGATTTGAGTGTACTGGTATATGTTCATTCCCATTTTCAAAATAGCTAGATATCTAGAGGGAGATTTGAGGCTATGAAACTTCAGAAAACACTGGAATCTATGACTAAGTTGAACACTGAGGTCTCACAAAGTTAAGTATGACAACATTACCGGTTGCCACATCTTCCTTGTTTTGTCCACACTGTCACAGGGAAGAAAATTTCAAAATATGCCTGTAATTAGCCATTTGTCAAAAATAACTCATTTTCCCCATCTAGAAGACTACTACTAACATTTTGTATTAATGCAGTGCTTGACTTCTGAGGTTATGCTGATGTGGTCCCTACTACATTTTCAGATACAAACGAGCTGAGAGAAGGCTTACAGCTTCTCCTTTTTCAAGTACCACAGAAAGAACATCAAGTTTGGCCATAACACAGCTGACTCCTGCTCAGAACCTTGCTATTTGAAGTAATTTTATTCATGTTACTGAACTTTTCTAATATGATTAGAAAACTTACTAGATGTGACACACACGCCACAGCCTTTTTACATTATGTGACTTCATGCCACTGCACAAATCAGGTAACTCCTTTTTCAGGCTTCATGCATCTTTCAAGAACCTAAAAATCCCCCTGTTTCACAAGATGGGCTCAGCCACACCAAGATCACGCTGCCACTAGAAAGGTCAGTCCTGCTCCCAGCCTCTCCTCCTGCGCTACCTTTGCACAGATTCAACCTTAGATTCTGGCCTACCAAGACCTTTGGTGAAAAACCTGAGTGGAGCAACCCGGGCAACACTTTGAGTGGAGCAACACTTTGCTGCTTTTACTTTTTTTTTTTTTTTTTTTTTTTGCTCAGTATGGTAAAGCTTATGAAACTAAGCCAATTTGTGTGCAAAATTGCTTAGGTCATTCTATGCCCACATCAAAATGAAAGGCCACTGCCCACATAAAAACCCAGAAAGTTATTGTAATAACCACTGATATTCCTGGGTACCAGTGAGCCAGGGTTTCCTCCTATGAATCAGCTGCAGTGCAGGGTGTTATGTCTGTGGCCCTCCAAGAGATTAAAAAATCAGATAGTAACAGCAAAACACAGCTAAACTGACCTGCTTTAAATGTATACAAAAAATATTGGATTTGTCCAGTACCTCAGCACCTTTATTAGAAGCCACATATCAAGAGACTTGAAATTTATTTCCTTGTCCATATAAAATGAGAAAGTACTAATAAATTTAAATAAAAAGTGAAAAAAAAAAGTAAAATGTAGTCCTTTAAGTATTAACTGCATCCCTACTGTATCTGTGAATGTTTCAACAGTTATAATCTTCCCTGTTTGTAGCAGGAATCTTCTGTAAAAATAGCAAAAGATGTTTACAAAAATATTAAAGCTATTCATTCAAGAGAGAAACTACTGTTTAATAGACAAATTTCTAACAAGTAAGTGCTACAAAAATAAATCTAAAAATTTAAATGGCTAATATTACAGCCCAAAAAATAACTAAGATGCAAGGACAGATCATTGTCTGAAGGCACCATTTACCTAATTTCAGGAGAGTCTCATTTGCTTTTTAAACCATTAAAAGTCTAATCTGGGTGTTTCATGTGCAAAAAGTCAGTGCAATGAAAAATTGTATCTTCTTATGATTGAGGCTCCTACCTCTAAAAATATCTGTGCAACTATTACAAGTAAGCAACTGTAACACTTATCAGTTAATGCATCTTTCCTCAGTACTTTTCAGTATTGTAAACTTAGTGCTCCAGATGTAGAATTTTATCTTTCCATTATGACATCACCCCATATCTGTGGAAAGCAGCAGAATTTCCCGAAGCTAGCTTGAGCTGTTCAGTTACACCAATTACATAAGAGTTTTTCTAAGACAATAAATACTGTAGAAAATACAGTAGATATATAGATATAAGTTAGCAGTCTTACATCAAAGCCATAGAATTTGGGAGTTTATTTGCTAATCACTATTAGGCTCAGTCCCTGGAAGAGAAAGAAGGAAGAGATTTTTTTTGTTCATATTTCCTGCATAGGTTGACTTTCATGAGAGTTACAAAGACAACTTGACTTTGATCAAGGTTTTTAACTAAGTAACATTGGGAGAGTAAAGAGTCAGCGACAATAGAGGTAACAGATACAGAAAACAAAGCCTTATCTTAGTTTGTTTTTTGCTATAGTGTTTACAGAACAAATTTTCATCTCTTAGCCCCATTTCTATAAGCACACACAACTTATACAAGACTAAGATCCCTTTTAAAAAGCCACAATTTCTTTATCCCTGCATAGTGCCATACAACAGCAGGCTGCCATCAGAGTCTTGCCTCAACCATCACTTACAAATCCCACAAAAACCAAGTGCCACAGAGGCATGGCAAGTTCAGCAACAGCTGAAGTGACATTGTGGAGAGCTGCCTTTGGCCCCACCCAAATCGGTTTGCTACCTTCCCATTTTAGCACTTACCTGTTTAGCTCTGACCAAACCCTAACTCAAAGACTCAAGACTACCTGACCCCAAACTTTAATCAAGAAAGACTGGTTATTATAATTCATGAGCAGTACAGCTTGTAAGTCCTGCAGCCTTCAATACAATTTCTGTGCCTAAATCACTCACATGCACACAAAGTCTTCCCTCATGACTCAGTTATCTGGAAAGCCACATTTCTAAGTAAAAAAAGCAAACTTGAGCTTTAAAGCCTAGCTGCTCTCTCAGTTTTACGTGCTGCAGAAAACAGCTGCATTTCCTCCTCTTTGTTCCAGTACAGATTCACAAAGCATCATTCCAATCACTTTTTCTGCAAACAGGCTGGACTAGAAGCAGACATTTCAGACAAGATGGTAATGCTATTAAGGTCAGATGACAAAGAATTAGAAGGTAAAAACAATCAGGAGAATGATTACTGAAGAATTTTTATTGTATTTTTCCTAAACTTGATGCCTTATCCAACAAAGAGCAGAATCGGGAAAGAAATAGAAAAAATACAACAATAAGTAAATGATACAGCTGTAACTGACTTTTACCTGCAAGGAATGTCAAATGTAAAATTTAAGATACATTCACCAACAGGAATGCAGTCATTCAAGTGACTAAGGAAAAGAAAAAAGGAAGTAAAGCAAGACAACAAAGGTTGGCTAATTTACTTCTAATGTCATACTCCTGCAGGGAAGCATGACAAATTCTTACCCATCAATTATTTGTCTTTTTGCCCTACGAAGAGAGACAAAACAGGAGGGCCAGAAAGCAATACAAATCACACATGCCCGCGGCAGAGAGTTACGTAATGCTGACGTACTGCCTGCTCTTTGCTCACAACACTTACTTTGCTGCAATTCCAAGTACCAGCTTTTAACAGCTGCCCGGTTTGAACACTGCTTTGTAAATAAAATGCAGACACACAAAGAAGAACAAGATACAGAATGAAGCTTTGGAGCTATTTCCAACAGAGATAAAAATAAGAAAAGCGGAGGGTTAGCTTTATGATGAGACATTTTCTGTTTCATAAGAAAATGTCATAGAACTGGCTTTTTGTGCTAAAACTCAAAACTAAACTGCCTGCCAATCTAAAGCCTTTTAATTTAACTAACTTGAAGAAACCACAAATAAGAAGAGAAAGATAGCTCCTTCAACTTCACTGAAGTGCTACTACCAGGAAATACAAGGCAGTAACTTTTTGATAATAAAACACACCTAGAAATCTTTCTATTTAGAAAAGAACTTGCCCTGAATAGACTCGAACTGATTAGCTAGAAGTAAAGACAGAATAGGTACAAGCAGGGCCAAAAAGTATTTATTACCAATCATGGGAGAAAGAAAAAAATCCAAAACAAATAAAAAAATAGTGTACACAGCAGAACTGGCAAGATCTCACAAAACTCAATTCATAAAACATTTATAAAATGTGGTATTAGCCATATTAAGTCATCTTTTTTTCCTACATTTTGTCTTTAAAAACTAGGACAGAACCATAAAATCTGCAATAATCTATTGCTCAGTACCTATCATAGCCATTATGTAAGCAAATACATCACAACACTTGAGATCACATGCTTGAATAATCAGCTGCTAATTAAGTATATCTGCAATTGCCTTGGTCCTTCCTTTCTCTGACCCAAAACAGTAAGTAAACAACATTACAAAAATCTCAGTCTTCAGCAGTCAGATATAACAAAGAAACCAAAACAATATGCTCCTTCCTATGGGGCAGTAATCAGTAAGGCTGTATTTTAAACTCCGGAGCACAGCAGACTGATTTATAACAAATGACTACACAATTTAATGTACACAGCAAACTGAGGAAGCCAACTCATGCAGACAAACATTAAGCTAAGCCCTTTTGGAAGGCCACACCAAATAGTTTTTACCCAAAGCTGGGCATCAGCACCATCACTGGAAGTTCCTAACAAGCATAAGAAAAAATATTACAGAGACAAATTATTTCTTCATGTGTTGGGTTTTTTTTTTACTCCTTTGAGTAACTAAATTAAAGTTTCCCTTCTACCTGTCTGACCTCTAATAACATATGCTCTTTCAAGGCCTCTTAAAACATGCCCAGGTTACCTCAGGCCTCGAGGAAGATAGTGTTTGTAGGCTCTTAAGAAAATGCTCTGCCAGCATTTTTCTTCTCTGTTGCAGAGAAGGAGGAATGACTTTAGGACTTCTACTGATTTCAAGTTATGGAAGCACAGTGCCAGAAAAAAAGCAGCTGGTGACCAACTACCGCCCTAAAGGAATACGTCACAGGGTGTGTGGTGAGTTCATCACCTCTATGACAATCCCTGTATCTAAGTGCCCAAAAGCATACAGAAATTTACAGTGCTGTAAGACTATCAAAATAAATATTCCAAATATAATAAAAGTGTTTCCTATTATTTTTTCTTAAATCATAACCTAGGAACAATCTAAATATAAATACCACTATTTACATATGGACAGACATAAGTGTGATTACTTCTGTGGACATTCTTTTCACTACTCAAGCTGTAAAACACAAACACTAAGATAAATAATTTAGGATTTAGCTAGAAGACTGCAGTAGAAATTTGAATCACAGAGAGTAACAAAGATTTCAGACTTCTTTATCTTTATATTCATAGCAAAGCTATTAAGTACAAGGAGTTTAAGGATAAAATTTAAACTTTTGAGGAGACTGACTGCACCTAAGTCATTTTTACACCAAATAATCACGAAAGTTTACATATTTTGAGTATAATTGACCTTAAGCTCATGACTGCAAGATTTATGTAAGTGACATTAAACTGATGACTGCGAGAAACAAACAAGACAATCAATTCGGGCAGGACAAAAATCTTTGTATTCTAAATTATTACTTCCATGATTAAGTTCAGGAGCAAAAGAAAAATTGGTCTCAGTGACCCACAAAGCTGCAGACCATTCTTGAGAAGAGCCTGTTCGTGCATGAGCATACACACAGACACAAACACACACAAACACACTGAAGGTCAGTCTTCTCCCTGAATTTCACACTTCCCTCCCTCCCTCTAATCTTCACACAGGCCTTGCACTCCATCCCTGTGCCAGACATCTACGGGCTTTTAGAAATCTCAAGGTTTCAGCTGTTCGCTCCGTGGCACGTACTGAGCCGAGACAAGGACCCCTGCCCCTTCCTCTCCCGGCCGCTCCGCACCGGCGCGCCCCGCTCTCCTCCCCGGCCGCGCTCTCCCGGGAGCCGCCATCCGCTCCCGGCCGGGGGAGGCGCCCAGGAAGATCCACCGAGCCCGGGCCGGGACCGGCGGCCGCGGAGCCGGCGGGAGGGGAGAGGGAGGCCGGCAAAGGCGGCTTCCCGAGCAGGCCGGGCAGCCGCCCCCTCCGAGGCCGGGGCTGCCGGGGGGGCGAGGGAGGCAGCCCCCGCCGCCCGAGCAAGGCCCGGCTGTCAGAGCCTCTCCGTGGGACGGCCCGCGCTTGGCCCCGGCCCCGGTCCTGGTCCCTGCCAGACCCTCGCCCATAGGACCCGAGAAGCGGGGGCGGGGGAAGGGCGCCCCGGTCGCACCGTGCCCGCCGCGCCGGCCCGAGGGGCGGGGGAAGGCGAGCGGGGCCTCGCCAGGGACTCCGCACTCACCACTTGGTAGCGGCTGACGGGCTGGTGGTGATCCATCCTGGCCGCCCGCCGACACGCACGGGCGCGGCCGCAGCTCCTCCGACCTGGCGCCGCGTAGCTCGTTCGGTCGGTCCTTCCCTTCTTCCTTCCTTCCTTCCCCCGCCCGTTCGCCCGGCGCCGCCGCCGCCCGGCCTGGCCCTGCCCCGCTGCGGCCGCCCCCCGCCCGCCCCCGCGGCGGCGGAGCGGCCCAGGCCCCGCCCCGCCGGGAGCCGCGCTGGCTCGGCCCGGGGGGCTGGCTCGGCCCGGGGGGCTGGCTCGGCCCGGGGGGCTGGCTCGGCCCGGGGGGCTGGCTCGGCCCGGGGGGCTGGCTCGGCCCGGGGGGCTGGCTCGGCCCGGGGGGCTGGCTCGGCCCGGGGGGCTGGCTCGGCCCGGGGGGCTGGCTCGGCCCGGGGGGCTGGCTCGGCCCGGGGGGCTGGCTCGGCCCGGGGGGCCGGGCGTGCGCGCCCTTCGCCCTCGGCCGCTCGGGCGCTTCTACCGCGGCTGCCGGGAGCGGGTGTTCGTCGATCACCGCTCTTCGCTCGGCAGCAGTGTTCTGTGAGGCTGTTACATCCCAAGCCCAGGCCTTGCCTGGATATTTATCGCTCTTGATCACCGCAGGGCAAGAAGAAGTACAATATGGCACAGAAGACATACTGGGGACCCGGAGAGCGATTTTGAATTGGCATCTACCTAAAGTGATTAAGAATGCTGAGCCCGTTTGCCTGCTGTTCTTGTGAAGGCAAAGCACCGTTCTGTGGCAAGGAAATGTGATTTTCCTCTTCTCTCTTCTTCCTAAAACTAAATATTTAGATGTTTATGACCTCCTGGAGTAAAACCAGTTAAAAACGCCCACACCCATAAAGGTGTATGGGATGAGACTGGCTCATTTCTAGGTTCCCGAACTGCCAGATGTGTAGCTGTGGCACTCAACAACTTCAAATAGCCGGAGATTCATCTCTTGGCTGCAGCGGAGAGGAGCGTTCGCGAGTGCTGCTCTGTAGCCGATCTGCAAGGCAAATGCCCTCGCAATGCTGGCTTCTGGCTTCGCTAATGGCCGGCACGCAGAACCTCATCCTTGCAGCTCAGGTCACCATCACCTTTCCGCAGCTGCCTGCTGACCTGAGCAGCAGGGTGAGGGTTCCTGTGCAGGCAGCCATCCCTGCCGAGCGGGGTGAAGCGCCACTACGTGCCTGTGGGAGGGCAGGGAAGTGGAGCGAGCTCCATTGTTGGAGTTATGTTTCTAGATGGGGGTGGGAGTGAAGATAGGCAGGATTATAAGGGAGGAGGAGGTGGAGGCGTGAGACGTTGTGTGTGTGCCTGGGACCTTGCTTGCAGCCCATACCGGGCTAATGCAGCAGTTACTAAAGCTATCCAAATGAAAAGAAAAACGTGTTTGGAAAGTTCAGGCCTATTCTGTTGGTTGCATTTGTTTTGTTTCTTGTACAACTGTGTTGCACATCAAATACATCAGCAGTTAGGAAACAAAGCTGGTTAGAAATGGATGGGATTCTATAGGTAAGAAAGGAATTAATATTATTTTCCTAACAGAATTTTCTCTTATTCCTTCATTATGCATAATAAATGTTTAATTATTCTGTCCTTTAAAGAACAGTTATTAGTAAAGGTCATCTTGAGTTTAAGAAAGTTTGTACAGAGTATTGCAGCATGTTTCAGTTACCAAACCCTCTTAATTATATTTCCAGATTTCACGGGACATGGAAATTGGACCATTGGTATAATTAGTTTAACATCTTCTCTGTCGTTAGCAACAATTATCTCCAAAGCAAACTTTTTCTGAAGTGCTGCATGTGACATCTCAGCTCAAGAAGTTGTCACCTGATCTCCATGGCTTTTTAAGTGCTGTGTCTCAGCTCTGCCATACAATCCTAGAAATTCCAACTAGTTAAGAGCTGCCAAATGGAATTTGACACTGCAAATGCTGGAATACAATTGACTGACCATTTATTAAGATGAATTCAGTTTTGAACCTGTGCAATTTATGTCTTTTAATGGAAGAAAGGACAATAGGGGAGAACCAAGGTGCATTTAATAGGAAAATAGTCCATAGTGCTTGGGAAAAGAGTCAGCAGAGGCAGGAGCAGATTCAGTAGAGGTAATGCAGTTGTGAATGGAGAGGGAGTTTCATATTTAGGGACAAATTTTGGATGGATGGTCTAGCTTATATACAGAGACCAAACTTCTTTTACTTCAGGAATATAAGTGTAGTTATGGGACTTAAAGCAGGCCATGTGACCAATTTAGGCTTTAAATATGCCTTCTTTTGATTCTCATTCTTTCTGGAACATCAAAATATAAAAACAGATAATGCAATTTTTTTCAGACCTGTATATTTTCAAAAAAGTGTTATCTGCATTTTTTAATTTACTGTCTGATCCCAGATGTTTTTACTATGGCATAATATTAATCTATAATTCAAAGCAATTAGCAAACACTAAGGTTCCTTAAAATCATAGAACCACAGAATGGTTGGGGTTGGAAGGGACCTCTGGAGGCCATCTGCTCAAGCTGGGGATACCTGGAGCAGGCTGCCCAGGACCAGAGGGTTTCTGAATATCTCTGAGAATGGAGTCTCCACAAATCCTCGGGACAACTTAAGTGCTCAGTCACTCTCACAGTAAAAAACATTCCTCATGTTCAGAGGGAGCCTCCAGTGCTTCTGTGTGGGCCCATTGTGCTGGTTTTGACACTGAGCACTGCTGAGAAGAGCCTGGCTCCATCTGCTAAGCAGCTTCCCTTCAGGTATTTGTATAAATTGATGGGATCCCCCGTGAGGCATTTCTGCTCCAGGCTGCAGGGCCCAAGTCTGCAAGACTTGCTTCGCAGGGAAGATGCTCCAGTCCCTTCATCACCCTCATGGCTCTTTGCTGGACTCTCTCCCATGAGTCCACATTTCTTCTGTACTCTCTTGTACAGAACATATATTGAATGTAGGATATGTGTCTTTCAGAAGTGCTAGGACTTTATTACTTAGATGAACAAATCATGTGGACTGTCCTATTGACTAAAACCCTTGAATGCTAGTTTTAAGATTGACTTTTTTGTTTTGACCTTCTTAAACCTTAGCAGGCCTGCCATAACAGTAATGGTTAGGACTATATTTTTGATCCTGAAAATATTGTTTTTCTGTCAAAGAACTGTATTTAAAGAAACAGAAATAACGCTCTAAATAGCATGTAATCAAAATAGTTTCAAATTTACATTTAAAAGGAAGTATTGCTTCAGACAGGTTTTTTAGAAAAAAAAAAAAAACAAACCTTAATTGCTGTTAGTCAGCAAACTTACAATAGTTTAAACTTTGTTCCACCATGAAAATGAGCCAAGAAAAGATTCTTGGTAACAACAGCTCTTGCAAGCCCAGTTCTGTGAAAAGTTGTCTTGAAGGATGGCATCTGAACTCAGGCAAGTCTGAACTGCACAAAGGCAAGGACTGTTAGAAATTTTAATCGTGTTTTTCATTCATTATTCAATCAATGGCCAGCAAATAAAAAAAGCACAGTATTTATCTTTACATTCATTCACCAGTTTCTTCTTCAGTATTTATCTTCATTTCTTCATTCAAATTTTTAAGGTTTCTTATGGAACTTACAGAGCAGGTAGGTTTCAGAACTAAGTTAATTTTATCTTAATAAAGATACACAAACAAATACTTATATTGGTTATATACAAATATTTATATTACTTATAGTACATAATTTTGTACTATTTTAAGTAAATATTGCAGTTACTATAGTATACTTGCTGTACCATATAAATAATTTAAAAAATTAAAAATAAAAGCTGTACATACCTTTCCAAAACCTGGGAAACAAATAAAATTTCAGGTTTTATAGCTTTGTTTTATGCCTTTAGCATGTGTTTTTAAATGTCTAATACAGATAATGTCAGTGAGAAATAAATGTTTTTTCCCAAATGTAAATCTAATTAAATTAATGTACTTAATTTACTCATGGACCAATCCTAAAGCAGGCTGTGAATTTATTGACTGTATTTGTTTTCCTCTGTATTTTCAAACTCCTTTTATGAGCTGTTTGGTTTTAGTTCTATGTTCCTTGTTATGTAAACTGCACAAAATTTGCAATCTCTGTATGGCCTTAGATAGTTACTTTAAGCAGGAAGTTGGCTTAAACAAACCACTGGGACTGAATTTCTTAGAAAGAAACAGCAGGACTTTGGCTTGGTTTTCTTCTCCTTTTTTTTTAGGCAACATAGGCAATGCCAGAGCCATCACTAGCAGGAACACTGGGTTTCTTTGAAGATTTTGTAGCCGAATGTAGATTTTCAATTGCATTATCATCATCTGTGTTCAGTGTGTATATACATGGGTACAGTCCTGCAAACCTGGCCTTTGGATATGTCCAAATACCATGCAGATGTGCCTAACCAGGTCTAAAAGTCATTACTGCAACACAGACCTCAGGCTGGGAAATATCTCAAATATTTGCCTTGGTCTAGGACAGATTTTGCAGCCTACATGGATCTCTTTACTGCTGCAGCTATTTCCTGCTAAGTCACAGAGACAGTTCTGAACTAGCTCAGCTGTATTCTGACAAGCTCCACACAGCTGTGTTGCACAGCTGTACTTTGTCTAAGCTGGTAGCATGGTTAGATCCCTACATCTCTGTTGTCTCCCTTGCAGCCTACATTAATTACCTTTGCTGACTTTGCTGCACAGTTAAAGCAGGACACCACAGAAGTGAAGGAACACCATCTTTTAAAAAGTCTTCAGACAAATTCAGGGAGCCAATGCTCACATTAGCAGCAGTACAGCTTCTTCAGTACAGCTCAATGGTTTTGTAAGGAGAAAAAAAAAAGCATAATGAGCTGCCACTGCAAGATGATTGCTTAGCCAGTTCTGTGCAGTAAGCCATGAGTCTAGAGGAAATAGTACAGGGTCCATAAATAAAATCTGAGGCAGTGTGTGCTTGTCTCTCAGAGTAGATTCTTCTTAAAAGTCATATTTCCATATAATATGACACAATGAGAATGAATGCAAAGGCTGCTGGTGTTCCACACAGGTGATAGGGAAGGGTCTAACCACGGGAAAAAAGGACCTGGCAAGTCTCACCTTTCTGGAGAGGCACATGTACATGAGAGAAATCAGTTTAAAGTAGGATAATCACAGGAATAGACACATGAGTGTGTGTCAGTTTGAAGTTGTTCACTTTAAAACTAGATTCTCTCCTTAAAAATTAGTTTATAATTTTTTTTAATCCCTTGTAATAAAATATAATAATTTAAATATTTGTGTGTGATGAACACTGATGGTGGACACTACCTAAACACACCACATATGTCAAAAACTGAGAAATAACTAGAATTTTCTAAAATTTTTATGGCCTAGCTTTTCACTGTGTTTTCAGCTACAGATCTGATGTTAAAAACCTGATGTTGACAGTTGCCAACATGTGCTATTATGTAAATTCACAATGTTTAACAAATAAAAAAAATCCCTCTATGGCTTTGAAGTTTTCATGTAACAAGTGAGGTTGAACAGAATGTGCAGAAGTCAGTCAGAGTTGATGAAACTGATTACAGTAAATTCGAAATACAGAATAAAGAATGTAAATATACACGGAACTGTGAAGGAATGTGGGAAATATGTGAGAAAAGACCTCCAGCTGGAAACCAATGAACAAAGCAGTCCCCAAACCCTTGAAATCTGTTGGGGGAAAAATGGAGGAAATGGTAGAAAATACAGATATCTGTAAGCTTAGTGCATCAGAAGTCAATAGAGATACATGCTACAAGAAGAAATCCAATGCTGTTATGAAGTCTTATTTGGACAAGATATTTCTATTCTGATCTTGGCAATACTTTTCATTTTTGTAACATCAATATGGCATGATTAAGTAGAAAACAGTTTTAGCATATATTCTGTAGGAAAAAAATTATTCAAATATTTGTTAATCCAGTTATCTGAAAGTTACTTTGATATTAAATTGGCTGTATGCAAAACAAAATCCAGTCGGTTGAGGACTTGATGTTATCTGAAAATCATTTTCTTATACAACTAGAAAAGGATAGACTAAGCAATAGATACACAGGTAACTCCATGCTCTTGTAGTGCCAATGTTGCTGTAAGTATTAACTGCAAAGCATAGTCTCTGTCCTAAAGGAACAGAAGGAAGCTGGATATATGTTCACAATAATTTACTGCTAGATCAGTTAAGTCTGAAGTGTTGGCATTTCTCCTAATGCTTACAACACAATATAAAGATCTATTTGAAAAAGCTATAAGATGAAAATTATCTCTTCAGTAATCCAAATGATGCTGATTATTCAAATCAGATGTGCTGTAACACTGCCCAGCACAGTACTGTTAGTGGGTTTTTCTAAATAACTTTTAGTTGTTCATCACTATGTTCTCCATTTATACAGCTCTTGAGCAGGCTTTGTGCCCAAATTGATTTTCTTCAGCATAAAATACAGCTCCGCATAAATTATAAACCTCTTTTATTATGAACTCCCCCCCTTGTATTCTGTGTTTGTAATGCAACTGCATTAAAAACCAAACAGTGGTTTCAGAGCCGTTGAGCTGTTAAAGTGGCTCCTTGTAATGCCAGCTTAGTCTCCTTTGATCATAAGGCAGAATACAAACAGAAATAGAGCAGAATATAACAGAAGTGTTGTTAACCACCAGATCATCAACCAGACCTAGCCAGCGAGTGCTAACTCAGCCGAAATTCTGGCTAAGGCCCCATGCCTCGAGTTTCCTATTGAGTAAGCATTCGGTTTCTTGGTTCAAATGACTCCTCAAATGACTTTCAGAGGATTTCTGATGTACATAGATTTTACCTATTATTTACCACATAAGCTTAGGTAGCATGTGAATACAACCACTTACCTCAACAGATAGTTTCTTAAGCATGAAGAAAAATGTTCTTTTTCACTGCTCCACCATGCTGACAGTCAAACAACATTGTGTCCCATTGTCAGAATAGACACTGCTATTTCAGATACACTTGCCTCAATTTTATTCAGTCACTGCTCAGGAACTAGTAATATGCAAACACATAAAAGTTGCTCAGGTCTTTTGCATACTCTTGTTTTGAGAAGTATGTAGCTCTGCAAAAAATGCTTCCTTTGGTGAATCTGAGTGGAAGTCTCCATCAAGATCTGATTTGACCCAGGGCTGCAGTGGCAGAAAGGAAAAATAAATGTTGAGAAATAATCTTCAGTGTAGATTTCCACTGAAGCTAGCTTTTGTTCCATTGTGTGGTATGTGTAGGTAGCTTCAGGCATGATATTTCAGCATTCCTGTCAATTTGGAGACAAAGAAAGCAGTGCTATGCTTGAAAGTCTTAAATGCTGCTCATAATATGCAGAAGGGCTCTAAACCAAGCAGGTCAGTAAGGGTCAGATCCCGCATGTACTAATTGAAAGGAGGAACACTCATCTTGAAATATTTGTCAGCTGTGTTGCCCTGATTTATTCTACTACAGAGCAGTCAGCTCACCTAAATTTAGATGTTTCTGTCACAGATGTCTGCATTGGATCCAGATATCTGGGTATTTTTTATAGTGAGCGGAGGAAAAAAGGCACTTTCATGATGCAATTAATCTCATTCTAAGATACACTCCTGGTCTTGTCACTGGGCACTGCTGGAAAATGTGTGGCCACCTTTTCTTCATTCTCCCCCTGCAGGTAATTATACACATGGGCGGAATTCCCCTCAGCCTTTCTTCTCCGTGCCAACTCTCTCAGCCTCCTCAAGGAGCCAACAATGAAAGGTGCTTTTCTGAACTTCATAGTTATTAACAAGGAATAATTGGCCAGGGATATGAAAGTTGGAGCAGCGTTACTTGCAGTGGCATATCACCACTGGAGTAACAGGATTCAGAAGGCTACAGGGGGAAGAATATCCAGAGAGGAGGGAGAAGGGCAAAAGTCAGGACTACAAGCCTGCATTTTGGGAGCTCAGACTCCAACTTCTTCAGAGAACTTCTTGGAATAATCCCATAGGATCTGACCCTTGACCCTAGATAGAAGAAGGTTCCAGGAGAGCTGGTTTAAATTCCAGTATCACCTCCTTCAAGCTTAAGAAAGCTCCACTCCAACAAGTAAGACATCAAACGAAGGCAGCAGGAATCCTGCATGGATGAGCAGAGAGCTCCTAAACTAATTCAGATATAAAAAAAGAAGTGTATGAGATGAGGGAAATGACAGGTGACCCACAGGGTATGCAGAATGTATCTTTAATAAGGGTATGTTTTTCAAAAAAATAGCAAAAGGTACTTTACTTCAGTGTTGGAGCTGTTTTATTTTGTTGTATTTTATTTTATTGTATTTTGATATCTCATTTGATTAGCCCTTTCTACCTGGAAAGTTGAGGGAAAGGATGTTTAGGGGCTATTTTTTTTCACCACAAAATAAGGGAGAAAAGATGAAAGAGGGAAAGGATATTCAAAAATTTGAACAGGAGATAAGTCTCCTGTGCTTCTGGAAATGTGTTCACATGCCAGCTGTATTCTCTTGGAGATGAGAACCTTGTGGGAATCAACCACCATGCTAGTTCTGCAATGTGGCCAAAGCAGAAATTTAAAAAAACAGACCAAAAACCAGGTACATATCTCAGAAAAGAGAATGAGTAACTAGAGATCAGGACCATGGCATGTTCCAGCCATAAGTCTATAAGTACACTGAGTAACAATTAAGTGAGGTTATTTCCATGTAATTTGGAAAGCTCTTCAGTGAGATCTTCCAGAAGTGCTGGGTCATGTGCTAACAATACTGCTATTAAGATGATGGGAACTGGAAATGGAAACCTCTGTAAAACTGCAGGCAAGATTCAAATATTGAGTCTCAGAAAGAAGAACAGGCACTAGAGAAGGAGAAAAAGGTGGAAAATCATTTGCAAAAGTGTTTGGAAACTTGGAAACCAACAAATGGGAGAAACCATATTGTCTAAGATGCTGGCCGATACTTTGAGAGAGTTTGACTAGAAATAAGAAATAGTCCTTTGCTCCCAATACTTAAGAGATCTAAGACTGCTTTCCTTGGTACAGTTTCCCTTGACCATATCCCAACTCCATTTGAGGGACACACACAGGCACACATTATACCAAATTCCCTAGCCTTTGATATTTAGCATACCATGTTTCAATTGAAACAAAGCCAGGACTTTAGAACTGAATGGGACCCATAGTGTTTTACAGCATCTTTTTCTGGTATTTCCAACTGGAATTGTGCCAGAATCCCAGTAAAATTAAATCTACACATAGCACCTGTAGTTAGAACTCAAGAAATGCTACAGGAACAGGACTTCAATTCAGGTGTTAACAAGTAACACAGAATGTTTAACTCAGCACAGAAATGTCCACTTGGCAGGACATGCTGGTCTCAACTACTTTCACTCTGCGACAGATGTCCCAGTCATGCAGGAAGTGTGGCATTTGTTTGGCTCATTGGGACATCAGACTTGATAGAAAACTTGGTTCCAAATGGGTTCCAAATGTGGAATATACCAGTTGTTCTGATGTATGAGCTCTTGCTGACGTAAAGCGTCTGAGATAAGACCATGGTATTTGCATATCAAAACAGTTTTGCCAAGCATGTGCCTTTCAGGATGACTTTTAGAAACATTAGTTTATCTGAGCACTATCAGAACTAGGTAAAGTAAATGTTAATAATTCACTCTCCTTGAGGACCAAGAGATACAGTCATAACTCTGAGCATTCATCACCAGGATTCAAATCTTTTTCAGGACATTATAGGCAGGACTGGGTGCCTCAAATGGAGGCATTTGCTCAGAGTGAGCTGAGTTATCTGTCCAGATCCTTCAGCCTTACAGCCCAGCACATGCAGTACTAGTATGAGTAGCAGGCTGCAGGCTCTGTGTGTTTTAAGCTGACAACACAATTATTAAGACATATCAGGATTCATGTGGACTTGCCTTGACCTGCCTGAAGGTTGAGGTTAGTTTGTTTAGCTGTAACAGCTGTTGTCTGATAACCAGCTGACAGTTACCTGATTTGTTTCAGCCTTTACTTATCTTTGTGCAGCTGAATGGTATAAGGCTTATTACAATATATATTTTTATAAATATACATGTAAATGCAGCATGTAATTTGTCTTTCTTTAGTGATCTATGATGATGCTACAATAAAAACACAGGGTAGAGATGTACAGGCAATGGATGATAACTGAGCCTTAACAGTGGAGACACAGGTTGATAACAGAGGCCTCTGGTTGTAAACAACTTGGGAGCAGACAGTTACTGGCTGCCAAAGGAATGCTGCCTTGGCAGATGGGTAAAATGATTTAGGGGTGACAAAAAGAGGAAAGAAAGGTATCTGATACATGTTAAAACACGTACATAGTAGATTTTGCTGTAATAGGGAGCTGTGAACCAATAACTAAGAACCAAGTAAATCATGTTAGGAAGTACATAATTATGACACTAAGAAAACCCAAGAGTGAGGAGGAGAAAACCATCAATAACAACACCATATTTTCAGTAAAGAGAAATAAGAAACCCTCCACATCACATCTCTTCCATGGATGTCTTGCCATGACACACCCAGACAGAAGCTATCAACTTCAGGACAGGATCTCTATGTCACCAGAGTAACACTGGAAGGGTGAGCATAATACCAGAGAAAGGGACAACTACTATAAAGTTTAAGTATTTTCACCCCATGATTATAGGGATGAGCCATAATGTTTGGATAATTGGAATTAAAATTGCTAGTATCATTATGTTCAGGCTAATAAAAATTCTTTGATTAGACTATCGAGACAAGAATTAGACTAGCAGTAAATTCCCAATTTGCATAAAATGTAAGTGACCCACATAAACTGCATAAGCTGTATTGCACCAAATTGGTGACCTAAGTTATAATTTAAATGCAAAAAATCAGTATTAATTTTTTAATACAGGATAAATAAATTAATTGATTTATAATTAAATACAGGAGGACCTATATTGTGGGCCTAAATCCTTAAAACTTGATACAGCTACCAACTCTATTGATTTGGTGTCCACAGACTGTGATGGGAGGTGCAGTGTCAAGCTCATATACAGGCATCTAGCTATATCCTGTTTGCTGTCAAAAGGATACTGAATGTGTGTTTTGACATTCTCATTTACAGCTGAAGAAATGCCAGATGCTAGCAGTCAATTCATGAAGGCTAAGTACAACAATCAGAGTCACAGAATCATGTGGCTTATATGAGACATGCAAAGCTCAGCTAGGCCAATTCTGCACAAAGCAGGTCAAGTAAGGTCAGGTTGCTCAGACCTTACCCAGTCAAATTTTGGATATCTCCCAGGATGGAGAATCTGTTTCAACTGTAAAACATTAATTCTGTTCTCTCAGTTGGCTATAAGAAGGGCTTCTCTGGTAGCTTTAGACAAGGATTAATGAAACACTGAGGAACTCAATGTAAAATCACAGTGGAATGTGTAATTGTGGATTGGTGTCATGGAGACAATGATGGTCTAAATGTTTGTGGTGGAGTTTTTTTGTCTGACTCAGTCTAGTTATAATGCTTTTATACAATCTCAACTTTCTTCCTTCTTCAGCAGTTTTAGAGATACAGTCATAACTCTGAGCAAGCACTCACAAGGAGGAAAGTTCCTCTCATATAAACTCCTCATAGATTTTTTTAGCAAAAGAAGCCAATGGACACAAAAAAATTGGAATCATACCAAGTCATGAATATTTTTAGTACCAGATGTCTGAATGAACTAGAAGACCCTTAATTCCATCTGAAACAGATGTCCATAAGACCAGAGCTAAGAGGGGAAAAATACAGCTTTTCAAGCTGCCTTTTTTTTTTTCCCCCTCCCTGGAAAGAAAGGTATGGCTTAAATAGGAAATATTTTTTTCATGGGAGTTTAGGGATCTGTCATGTGATTAACCCCTTCTAGTTATGAGAAGGCTGCTAATCACCAGTATGGATCTTTGCTGCAACTTGTTACTCTGCTGTTTCTAAACATTATACCTCACATATGTTACTTAAAAGTATAGTGATTCATATTACAGAGAGAATAATAGTGGTGCAGTTCAGGAAATCAGTGCCAGTATCCTCTATTTTTCAAGATAAAGAGGCTATTTTGCCCAAATCTGGCCGGCAAATTAATATATCAAATAGATCAAGTTGCTAATTCATTTCACTAGTAGTACTGTTGCCACTAAAAGCACATAATTACATTTAGTGCTTCCATTTGTAAACCCCATTAGAATTGGCTTATGTGATCATCTCACAGCCTGGCTATAAGAGCTCATAAATCTGAAAAATTTAGATTAAATGCCTCTATCAGGAAAAAAAATACTGTCTGTACAGAAACAAATGACTAAGGCAAAAATGGCAATGAGTCAGTCCACGGATGGCCCCAGCAGTTAGTGACTGGCTTATTTCCCAACAGCATGAGTAGGGAAAAAACCAAACCACTGTGTGGTGATTAGGCTTCTTTCATTCTTTGTATTTTCAGTACAGAAATCTGCCAATACTTAGGATGCAAGCACAATCCCCATGGACATTGCTAACTAGAATATATCTTAAATACTGCACTATATACACCACAGGTGGAATATTCATAGCCAAATGCTCCAATTTGGTTCTTCAGAAAAATAAATAACAGTATGTCGACTTTGTATTGAATGTCATGCAGAGTTCAAGGTTTGGAGTACCTGCCTCCGGACTGTGACATATTTATTTATGTCCACAATAACCAGGAAAAGTTGCAGATCTTAAACAACTCACTGTTTGCACAAAATGAAGCATGCAAGAACAAGTGTAATGACTGCTTGTGACTTTCAAATAGTTTCTATATGATCCAAAATCTATTGTAGATGCAAAAATCTGCCACAATTTCCTCCTCTTTTTACTTCAAAGTCCAAGGTGCAATCTAATTTTCTTTCATGATAACACATTGTCAATGGTACAAACTGACCAATTTCCCATTATGAGAGCAAAATAGAAGCAGCATCTAATGTGCAGCCCCTCAGCACCAGTTATCCCCTCAAGAAGGTGGCAATGAATACAAAAACACATGAATTTAAGTTGTTTGTAGTTTTAGGAAAATACATAGAGTTAGTTCACTAAGGTAGGAGGACCTTAAATGTCTGTCATGATTTAAAGACAAATAAACACACGTAGTTGACAACAATGAGAGTTTAAGGTTATTTCTGAATTGCAGGTAAATGTAGTGAAATTGCTATTGCTGTAAACCTTGCTATAGAAAACTCATAAATGCACAGGAATGAACTCTTCCTTAAGGACCACTTCCTTCCTGTAAATTTCTATGGAACAAAAGCAGATTTCCTGAAAAAACACTTCACCTGAATGAGAGCAAAACTGGCTACTTATAAAGGAAAAGTGATAAAAACAAGGTTATTCTAGCAGCTAACTGTAAGGGAAACTATGTTTTCACTGGCTACCTCAGAGAGCTACTACATTGTCTGGCATTCCCCTGAAGCAGTGTCCTTGTCTGTACAGAGGCTGGATGAAAGGTCCTGCATTGCACTTTGTCAGAGGGAGGCACAAATGCTGACAATGTTGTGCCAAAGTACACATTGGTATTTGATTTTTTAAAAATGCCATTGTGTCCAAAGCTAAGGAACAAATACAATTTTATATTTTCCTGTATATTAGTACAGAAAAAAGCCTATGTTGTCACTTCAGCAAAGTATGAATAATTGATTCAGTGAGTCATCACAATTTGTTTTAAAATAAGTCTAGAATAAAATAATATTGCCTTTTGCACTAACAGTTAATACCGCAATAGTAGAACTTCCTATGTTTAAAATAAGCAAGGCTAAACTAAACATCTTTGAACATGAGGGCCAGATACTTTGCATGTCCTTAACTGCTTTCACATGCTCAAAATAAGGAAATAGCTTTAAAAACATGATTCATAAATCCCAAAGAAATAAACTCACGTGTTATCAATCTGCTGTTTTGCTCCAGAACTTTTTTTTTAAATATTATTTTCTGGAACGGAGTTGATTTCCCATGGAACAGAACACAGACTACTGGATTTTAAAAAAGCATAGCCGTGAAATAACTTGTGGCAGTGATTAGATTTGCCCCAATTCCTGGGAAAATAAGGCTGGATGACTGCAATTACTTCCTTTCATTGTCTCCCTTTGCTTAGTTGTGCTACACAAGTTACCAAATCAACTGGAAGTGCTAGATTAAAAACAGACAAACAAACAAAGAAAAAAACAAGCTACTCCCACTCCCACCATTTACCCATCATTTGAGGCTCTATGTGAGACTCATCTGAAATTCCCTGGGATAATCAAGACATCCTTATAGTACTGGCCAAACCTAGGAGATATCTCAGCTTCTAGAGGTGTCTGAAGTCATCTACCTCAGAAACCACAGGGCCTTTGAAATAGCAACTGAAAGTTAAAGCAACTGAACAAACCTTTCGGATTTTTTCTGTCTGATTATGTTCCTTCTGCCCACTCTGCTCAGTAAACCCACACAGCAGCCTCATGTGAAATTAAGATATTCACAATAGCAATTCATTTTTTTAAAAATCAATAACATGATCTTTCTGAAATATTTTTTTAAACTTCTCAAAGTTTATAAACAGATAGACTGGTTTAAATTTTCACAGAAACAAATCATTAGTAAGTGAAACAGAAACATGATGACAATAAAGGCACAGCAGATGAGTAAAATACTGTATAGATCTGGAACTGTATCCATTAACAATGTGCTATTATTATAAGAAAAATGCCCAGAAAAATAATGGGGATTTTAAATTATGCAGCTATTAAAGGAGGAAAAGCATGTAGATAGAAAGAATATCCTGAAAAAATAACTAGTTATGCCTGCCTTTTTCCCTGATCTAGCAGTTATCTATTAAATTAAAGTCTTTCCCCCACAGGTCTTGCCTAATTTCTATTCTTAGATGGACTGTCATGAAAATCTTAACACAATTTCCACACATATTTTACCAATGAAACAAACAGTAAATTCTAGAGAAGGGAAAGCAAGCAATCAAGAATACTGAGAACAGCCAGTACTTGAGCTGTCAGAGTCTCTTTTCTAGCAGTTATCTGACTCTGTTGGAAAATAGCATTTTTCCTGGATTTTTTTGGGTAATAAAGTATCATAGAAACATAGAATGGTTTTGGTTGAAGACACCTTAAACATAACATAGTTCCAACCCACTTGGCCTGGGTAAGGACACCTTCCACTAGATCAAATTGCTCAGAGCTCCATCCAACCTGGACTTGAACACTTCCACAGATGGGGTGCCCACAGCTTCTCTGCACACGTTCCAGTGTCTCTCCACCCTCACAGTAATCCATTGCTTCCAAATACCTAACCTTCCCTCTTTCATTTTGAAGCTGTTCACCCTTGTCCTGTCACTGCATGTTCTTGTAAGAAGACTCTCTCCAGCCTTCTTTTAGGCCCCCTTTAGGCACTGTAAGGCTGCCATAAGGTACCTGCAGAGGCTTCTTTTCTCCAGGCTGAGCAATCCCAGTTGTCTCAGCCTTTCCTCACGGGATATACAATTATGCTGCTGGCCCTCCTCTGGACTCACTCCAACAGGTCCATGTCCTCCCTGTGCTGGTAGCCCAAAGCTGATGCAGCCCTGCAGGTGGGGTCAGAGCAGAGGGGCAGAGTCCCCTCCCTGTCCCTGCTGCCCACGCTGCTTTGGATGCAGCCCAGGACACGTTTGGTTTCTGGGCTGTGAGTGCCCATGGCTGGGTCATGCCCAGCCTCTCACCCACCAGCACCCCCAAGCCCTTCTCAGCAGGGCTGCTCTGCATCTGTTCATCCCCAGCCTGTGTTGATGCCAGAGGTCGCCCTGATCCAGGTGCAACACCTTGCACTTGGTGTATAACAATCCTGTAATTGGTTCTATAATATTCCTTCCTGGAATCTGGCTGGGTTGCAATTAAGTATTGATGATAAATAAAAGCTATGGATAGCAATTACAGTGGCCTAATAGCCTCTACCTTCACAAGCATTTAATGTTTGAGGGATATCTGTAGCTTGCATTATTCATGACTTTTTTTTCTATATCAGTTATGTAGAAGTTATGGATATGCTTTACATTTTCAAAATGATGAGTTCATAAGATGCTTTAAAATATTATGATGTTAGCTGGTGGCAACTTTACTTTTTTTGGTCAGACTACTAATAAGGGAAGTTGACTACCTTGATCTGGCTCCCAAAAATCTGCCAGGTGCTCAGAGAGGGAAGTAAGAACAAGACAAGCACATAGTGACACATCACAGAATAATTGTCCAGCCTGTAGCTTGCAAAGTGTATGCACTGTCTTTGTGCCTAACAGTCCCCACAGAATTTCCTTCAATACATTTGTTCATTGCTTTTTGAATTCTTGTGACATTTTAATATTCCAGTGTGGCATGGCCAAAACTTCCACATTGTGTGAAAAAGTATTTCCTTTTCTGTTTGGGTTTTTTTTTCTCTCCTTTTTTAATCTGACCCTCACCACCTTTATTTGATACCACTAATTTATTTTTTTTTTCAAAAAGATAATCAGCAGTTGAATTCTATCGATACACTTCATCCTACTTATGTAGACTGCTTCCTTCTCCTTTTCAGACCTCCAAACCAGTGAAGAGCTGGCGGTAGAATCACTGGCTAAATAGATCTGAAGGAGATGAAATGGGACAGAGGGAAATATGGCAGACACTATCACTGAAGTGGAGAAGATCTGATGGAGAATGACAATGGATATCTTTTTATTTCAAAGAATACAGTTAGAGAAAAATGGAGAGAATGTTTGCATAAGCTTCTTAATTATCTCATAAGCAAACAGCTTTTTCTGGAAACTAATATGGCAAAAATATTTTTTTAATTAACAAAAGGAAATCAGACTGCTTGGAAACAGCAAAATGACATGCTGGTAAATCTCTTGATTAATTATAAAATGCAAAACAAAAGGACTTAATAAGCTAAGTTTAGAAGTCAGAGGATATCTCAGTGGAGCAGATGAACAGTTAGACATAACAACTTTGGAGAAAGTATGATTAGGTTAATTTGAAAGATTGTCTTAGCATCTCTATCATTAATACCATCTTCATCACACAGTCCCAAAAAATAAAGGAAAGGAGAAGGCAACATCAATAGGAGATTTAAAATAAAGCTACTCCTAAGGGATCAAATGTTTTATATTTGTCAGCTACTCAAGAAGAACATGGAAATTCATTGATTTTATAAAATCGGTGGCAAGGGGGAAGGCATATTGTGACATTTTGTAAAATAGCCTTGGGTTGTGATGAAAAATTAGTAATCTTAAAATACTTGAATGATAAAATTAGGTGCTAGAAGCTGAAAAATGTACTAGATAAAGAAGGAAGTCTCTTCAGTATATAAATTTAGGAGTATTCTGGGTTATACAGTGGCTTCTTCAAAATGAGTACTGAAATTTTTTTTAAAAACAATATAAAATTTTTAGAATATCCCAACTACAGAAGAGTTCCACCATCTTTTTAGATATGCTAATAATTTGGTTATGAAATAAGATACATAGATTGTGAGGGGGGAAAAAAAAGTTACTGGATTTAGACAAAATAATTTGAGATTAATACCAGCAACAAGTAGAAACTTATTATTGTAACCTGACAAATTACATTAGCCACCAGCCTGTAAACATAAATATTAGTAAGTTCAAGCAATTGAAATTACTACAAGCATTAACTAAGAATAATTTGGGGACAGAGTAAATGATGACCTGGGGACAAAAACAGAATGCTTATAATTATTCTTCAGATAGCATTTCAAAATTAATTGTTGCTATTGAAGTTTTCTCATATACAAGACTTTTAACAAGGGTTTTTTTGTTGTTATTTTTACAGATAGAACATTTGAATAAGAAAGACAATTCAATAGTGTTATCCTTGTATTGCAAAGCTCTCATACCTTCTGGGTGATTTCTCATGTGCAACTCCTTAGAGCACTGACTCCTTCTTCTTCACGGCACAACCAACAAACCCCAACTCACTCCTCACAACCACCTAACCCACTCTTTTGTAGCACTCATCCTCATTGGACACAGCTGTGGCCTGTTAAGGGCAGGCCTGTTCCTAATCTTTGGTGATTAGCACATCTGCAACTTCTCAGGTGTGAGTGAGATTGCCTTCTGCACTATCTTTATTTTCTTACATTCTATCCCTCCACACAATATATTATAAAATTAAGTACCAGTTTATATTTGGGTCAGTGAATTTAATTTTTTTGTAAATTTATAGAACATAATTTTCCTTTAAATCTTTAATCCCTTCTTCAAGAACACCTTGAAAGCATAAATAGGTTCAAAAGGAAGAGTACACTCAAATGTCATTTTATAGAAAATAAGCTGATTTTTTCACTTTCCCTAAAAAATTTTCTGCTTTGAGTTATTAAAGAATCATCACCTCATAAGGACCACTGAAGATTTCTGTTCTTTAACAGAATTAATTAATTGAGACAGTCATACCAACAGAAAAAAAGAAAGTTGAAGCATGTAACACATTGCTGTACAATACTGATGCCACTATTCTTCTCTAGTAAAGCAATCTGAGGATTGATGAACATCAAAATACTGAGTTGTAAGTTATCCCTTTGATATTTTCATGGTTCATTGAAGCCAAAAGAAGCTGTGCACTTCAAAGAGTGAAGTGTCTGTGCAATGTCTTTTTCTTCCAACTTTGAGCATTTAACATGAGGATATATTTTACGTATTTTCAGCCTGAAACTTGTTAGTTTATCAATTAGTTTTTAGGCATGACTTGTTAGAAGGTGCATTGCTGTAACAAAGACAATAAAGGAAGATAAGCAAATCAAGTCAAGTTATTAGCATTGCTGTTTTATTCACAACAATTTGCTGACCGTAACCTAAGTCTTTCTGTGTGCCTAAATTATAACAAATGGGCAATGGAGGGAGCATTTCTGGGCATTTACTGAGCAGCCAGAGGAGGGGAAAGCCAATACAGTGCTCAGAAGGAGTGATCCAGCTGGCAAGTGGCCTCTGGCATGTCTCCTAGCCATCAAGTTTCCTCCCGCATTAAGGAAAAACTCTTTGCCCTGTACTCATCCAGTTATTCAGGCCAAGGTATTTTTTAAAACAGGTCTATAATTAGGCCCTAAATCCATACATTCAACTTAAGCAATCGAACTTTCTAAATTATCAGGCACCTGGAAATTTCCACATCAGCTTGCTGGGCTATATTAAGAAATCAAATGTACCAAGGACTCCTTGCTGGCACTGAAGGCAATTGGCATGGAGCAGCCCTCACCCCCATAGCTATGTGAGAGGCTGTCCTGAGCAGGGTGTCCTGACCTAAATTGCCTGTTGGGAAAGGTCCCTTACCCATGCTGTTCCCCATACCATGCCTAGGAAATGTTAGATAGCTGGACAAACCCACACTTCTCCTAGGGATCATAGTTGCAGTTTAATGATACAAAGCATTAAATTAAAGTGCCTGAGGATTCTCTCCAGTATTCTGAAATTGCTAGCACAGTCATGGCTAGTAAGCACTCCTCGGTGCTCAGGATTTCTAAAAACAGAGCCTCTCATTTGGCTGGGTTTTGTACTATTTCACAGTTCCTGTTTGCTAAAGATTAGCCTAATCCACTTGGTTCATTCGTACTAATATCAGTGAGAAAAGACCTTCCCACTATATCCTTCTCACAATATCTTTCCCACTAGACTAGGATGTTCTTTCCAGCTTTTCAGCACCTCACTTTCTCAGATAGGATATTAAAATATTAACCTGTGAAAAGCAGACTTTGATTGCGCAATCCTTTGTGGATTCAGTCTTGTTCCTTGCATTGTATTTTTTAAGCAGGCAGACCATGATCCTCTTGCCTGTATTAAGAAGTATCTCACTCTGAGTAGTCCACTGGCACCAGTGTGATTACCTCTGCTGGAAATAAATCACAATGGTAAAAAACACAATGGTAAAAAAATGGTATATGTAGTTCTTGGGAGTCAATCCTCACTTTATTTTCCATGAATTTGTGATTTTTTTTCTGATATCTGCCACACAGTAGTTGAAACTTGGGCATTTCACAAGGTAATAAATCAATAAAGAAAAGGAAAAACAGATTGTGATGCTGGTTTAAAAGTAAAAAGTTTAAAATGTTCATGGTAAGACCAAAGCTATTTTAAAAGGAAGAAAGATTAGACAACTATTTGCATCTCTTCATGCTTGTTTAAGCTTTAGCAAAAAAAAAAAAATAGTTATTTGGTTTGAAAGGCAAAACATAATGAACTTTTCAGACAACTCTTACAAAGTTACCTTTGTGAATTGCTCTGTTTCACTGTTAAGCAGAAATATGTCCTTAGTTCCTCAAATATTTCCAGGCACTGCCCAGCACAAGTGAGTGGTGTGAGATGTACTGATGAGGCTGTGTCATGGAAGGACAGATGGACTAATCAGAAAGGAACTACGATCAGGATTACAGGAAAGGAAACTTAGAGACAGGACAATTCCATTATCCAGTGGGCATTAAAGAGTTGTATCAGAGTCTAATGACACGTTTTAAGAAAACAATATTCTCTCAGACCTCAGATTGCTTTGAGATTCCTTCTATTCAATATCTAGAAAGACTGAGAAAGAGAACAGTGGTCTACCTTACATAAGTCTAATTATGTGATAGCTGACAACTATAATCTGAAAGTTGATTCAAACTGAATTAAATAATCTTAAATCAAAATTTAATTAAGGAGATTTCCGATCTTCTGTTTGAATGAAAACTACAAGGAATCATAAAAGGAGCTGCTATTCCTCCTGGTTTGCTATTAAAAACAATGTATTTTGTCTAAAATGTTTACTTCTGGTATGATTTAAGGAGAGAATTATCTACACATGAGATGTTGAACCAATGTTTTTGGGTTCTACTGTAAAAGAGAGCAGCTAAATACTAACAAAAGCTAAGATTAAGGCTTCAATTTCCTCCATAAGTAAGCAAAAAGGCACTGCTTCCTATTGAGAAAGCCTTAGGATCTCTCAGAGAAAGGAAAAAAAATTCTTAACAGAACTTTGAGGAGAAGCTTTTAAGCATCTGGTACAATTATTAGAGTGGCTGCCTATTGTGCTCACGTCTCCAATTGAGCAGCCTCAATACATCAGCTGTACAAACACAGATGGAAAAGGAACTGGAAAATATTTACTGTATTTTTCTCCATTCTTCAGAGAGGTTTTTGGTCCTTTTCTTTTTTTCTTTTCTTTTCTTTTCTTTTCTTTTCTTTTCTTTTCTTTTCTTTTCTTTTCTTTTCTTTTCTTTTCTTTTCTTTTCTTTTTCTCTTTTCTTTTTCTTTTTTTTTTTTTTGCTCTGAAATGACATGCAGGGTAAAATTCATTCTTTCATTATGCCAGTGAAATAAGCAGAACTGAACCAGAGATTATTTTTCCCAAAGAAAATATAAAGCTCTAATTTGAATATGTTTTATAATTTACATTTATAATATTGAAAACTTCCTTATAGGTTATACTGTGATCAATCAGACTAATGAAGATAGTTCATGAAATGAGAACTACAGAAATCCTGATTCTCATTTTTTCACTTTCATGTTCAGACTGTGCAAAGGACTGTACATGGATTTTGAGACTCCAAATTCCATTTGAAATATTATGTAATACTCAAAATGCATTTTACTGTTACTGACAGCAGTAACATAATTACAAAAAGAGTAACACCTAGCAAAGTAGAAAGGCATTATTACAAATAGGGCGTAAAATGGTTACATATTCTCATATAACCATAATATTTTTTTATTTAGACTCATCAGAACACAAAATGGAAAATTAAGTGGCAAACCCAGTCACTAGCATTTGTTTTTCTAAAAAATAAAACAAGCAAGAATCTAGAATGGGGTTTTCATTCTTCATGGACACACAAAAAAATCTAGCTAATTACTCCAGCTTACTGTTTATCAAGTCTTTAGCAAGTCTGAAATCTGTGTTTCTAAACATCTTTTCTCTCTGAAATAGTCATAGGCATTCAAGTGAGAGTGCCTTAATCAAAGGTCACTTTCTATTTTATCACAGCATATTTTTTATGTGTGAGGCATAGGCATAGTTGCTTGCATATTTGAGCAACACCTTCTTTAATAAATAGACATGAATATCAGTTTTAACAATCAGGCCTTTAATGAAAAACATAGAAAGCTTGTATGAAAGCACATTTTAATAGCATTTATTTTAATTTCTGCCATTAAAGTAGGAGGTTGTTTGGCATATATTAACAAAAAAGTACTGGCTGGTTCAATGTAATGGAAAGAGAAACTGCAGAGTTCCATATCTAGAGACTGCTCGAACGAAATAATTGGACTGAGTTCAGTAAAAATCATGAATAAAGACAACAGAAGGCTGACATGTAAGTCTTGACTCTTTTTCCTGCAAATTTCTATTGGAAATACATTCAGTAATTTTACCTATCACAGCTGCAAGAAAAATACAAAGGAGAAAGAGAAGTCTTTTAATCCTAAATAGATAATGATAACAACACCAGCCTGAAAAAAGTAAACCTAGGCTAGTAAGATCTGTCCTAGGCCACTTATGGTCAAGAGCCAATATTTGAAAGAAAAATTCTGGTGACATAATGGTAATTAATTTTACTGAGTTCCCAAACTCAGTAAACTGCAGTTCCTAAAGAGAAAATGTGACTCTTCTGCAGTGGCCTTCAGGCAAATAACTGAAGCATGTTAGCAAAGAAAGATTCCTGTGTACAGCAGATGTTCCAATGAAGACCTTGCAACAGCATTTATGTTGTCAAGTAACAACAATAAAAAAGATTAGGTTAAGTTAGAGTTTTCTGTAATAGACTAGTACAAAATAAATCCGTCAATATATCTGAAGTCTACAGTCTGCAATAATTACAGGAGAAAACGTACATGTCTGTGAGTGAGATGCCAAAATAAAAGAACGGTAGCCAGTCCTTATTTCTGTGCTCAGGAATCCTGACTTGCACCCTGTTGTGAATTAGCAATGCAAACAAAGTTCAAAAGGAAGTACACATTCCCAAGGTTCAGTCACACATGTGCCTCAGGGTGCTAATGTTTGAAGACGAAATATACTGAAATATACCGCATAGAAGGAGGAGTTGTGTTAGGAAGATGGAAATTTTCAAATGCAGGATCACATTCTTGCTTTGAATTATTCTGAGCAGAGATGATGTTGCTCGGATCACAAAAGAAAACGGTAATAAATGCTAAGTGATAGAAGAAAAGCAACACAAAGTGCCTTGGTATAATGAATACATATGAAAACAAAGGTCATAAAGCACTGAACACTAAGAAGGCATGAAAAACCATGAGTATTATTAAGCTAAAGGCATGGTTTTGAGAAGCCTAGAAATCAAAGGGGCATTGACACTCCATGGAATTATGGACTCTGTAATAAAAACAGGCAAGAATGGCAAGGGCACTTCTAGCAAGCTTATCTTTGGGATATTTTTCTCCTGTGTAGTAGATCCATGCATTGAAATGGATGGAAAACTACTAATCTTTTTCATACAAATAACCTGAATAGAGTTTTCAGGGGAAAAATCAACAGTATTATCCTTATGATAATTTATTGATGTACTAAATTGTATTGTTTGTTGCCAACACATTATTAGCAACATAAATAAACATGTCACTGTTTTTATGTCTATATATAGAGCTACAAAATATATTAAAGAGTTCATGCTGAGTTAAAAGGACTGGTAAAAAGGACAAGATGCTGTGGTAACATGGATGTTATTTCTCTAGCCTATTGACAAATTACATGAAGAAAGATATTTTTAAATAATTCAATTTAAAAATCAGATTGTGTCCCTTTGCCATAAATCAAAGTCCCAGCAGAAGTAGCTAAATCAGCTATTTATAATTTTTCTGGTGCCAACAGAAGCTAGTTTTAGCAGCAGCCATAGCATTCCCTGAGCAACAGAACTGGCCCTGTGGCTGGTTCAGGAAGAAGCCATGCATCCATGGAAGAGAGGGACAGAGAGCATGGCCTTGTGCAAGGTGTAAGGGGCCAGAGATGGAAAAGTGAAAAAAATCAGACAGAATTAACAGAGATGGAAAATTCCATGCTCTACACATTTATTAGTTTGGTATCAAAATATAAGGATTTGAGGAATGCATTCCAGATTTCAGATATCTTTCTCTTGGAGGAAGTGTTTCAACTGCTCTAAGGCTGTACAGAAATAACTCCTTCCTTCCCTCCCTAGAATCTAATTGGGCCCTTCAGGGAGCACATACACCCAGATGGGATCCACCTGACCTAGTTTTGGACACTTAACATCTTGATAATTAGATCTGAGTTAGCTGTCTGTGCTGTTTTCATGGTGAAGAAACAGTTGTATAGCACCATTCCTCTCAGTTAAAATAAATACCCATAATAAATAGGTCCAAGTAATAATTTCCTAGAAATGTTGTTAATTATAAAGGGAGACCAAGGTGACTAACAGAGACACAGGGTTAGTTCATGCTGTAAAGGACTTCAATAAGTCTCCAGACCAACCTCCTGCTCACTGAAGCCAGACCAGGTTGCTCAGTGGGTGTCCAGTCAAGTCTTGACCACCTTCAAGGCCAGAGATGGAAAAGCCTCGCTGGACAGCCTGCTTCCCTACCTGATTTTCCTCGTGCGGAAAAAATTCTTTCTTATGCCCAGTCTGTCTCACTTTGTGCTTGTCATCTCTTCTCACCATGCACCACTGGGAAGAACAAGGCTTCAACTCCATGCTCACCTCTCCCCTGGCACTGTTAGGTGAGGGCTTCTACTAGATGCCCCCAAATCCATGATTTCTTCAGGCTGAACAAGCTCTTGTCCGCAGCATCTTTTCACAGGCCCCAAACACTGATGGTTTTCCACTGAACTCACTTCAATTTCCTGTACCAGAGAGTCCAAAACTGAATGCAGTTCTTTCAAAACCATTGAATGTTTTGAGTTGGAAGGGATCTTTAAAGACCATCTGGATCAACATGAGCAGCCCCCCTGCTGTGGGCAGGAACACCTTTCACTGATCATGTTGCTCAAAGCCCCATCAAGCCTGGCTTTGAACTCTTCTGGGGATGAAGCATCATAAATTTTCTGTGTAGCCCACCAATAAGTGTGTGCAGCAGGAAGGGGCTAAACACAGGCTAAAACTAGGGACTTGAGGAGTAACTGGTGGCAGGAAAAACCTCAAATCAAAAAGTTTTTCTGCTCAGGATAAGATCTAAAGAGTCATGTTAAGTCTCTGTGTCTACGTCTGGTCTGTCTGACCTGCTGGGGCCATGCTGTGCAGTCTTGAATGCAACAGAACAGACATGGAAGCACTGTGGGGCTCAGGTTTTTGTCTAGTCTTAGTACCTCTAAGCAGTGTGGGGCTCAGGTTTTTGTCTAGTCTTAGTACCTCTTTCTTTCCCTCACAAATGAATAAGAAATTGATGCCACAATCTGCCTGTGCCTTGTCGCTGGCTGTGCATCTTCCCTGAGAAATATGAAAATATTCCTGGGTTTGATAATGCAAACATTATTCTTGTGATCACACAATGCTCAAGCAGTGAAAATGGTTCACCCAGTTTGGTCAGAGAAAAGAAATCCCCTAGTACTGACTCCAGGTCTGTGTCATGGCCACTTCCAGCCAGGAATATACAACTGCTAGTCACAACCAGGGAACCTGGACCACTCATCAGCCAAATGATGGACAGAAGAATTGTCTTGCACAGAAATTGTGAAACAAAAGTTTAGGTCTTCTTGTATAATTTTGGGTGAGTGCTTCTTCTCACTTGGAAAATAGGGCTAATATTGCTATTTTCTGTTCAGCTTTTGAACTTTTCTACGACAATCTTTTACTAAGCATTGACATTCTGACTTCTCAGCATCAGCTGTGACTTGTAGGTATTTCAAAAAATAGGAACAGTCAAATAGAAAAACAGCAACGTAGCATTTTGCCATGTTGCTGGCAACAACAGTGTTTCAATACGCAAGATGAAATGCTGACTAAAGCAAAAAAACAACCATTTATCGTTATTTTGAATGCTTGCAAGAATCCTTTTCTGATCGACTTGTCCATTATACCAGAACCATGACCTTGGATTTTCCTCACCACTATAGGCTTACCTGGAGATCACTAGGTGGTAGCTGACCTTAATAGTTTGTCACAGACACAATCCCCACGCACTTCTCTTGATTTCCCTGACCCCTGCTTCATCCCCATGGACATGTCTAGTTGTCTGGATTGCTGGCTGACCTGGTTCCCATCACCACCTCTCCCCTTTTCCCCTTGTCTGGGTGATGGGAATTGCTGTCCTGCCAGCCCCTCCATCCCTCCCTGCTGCCACCCCACTGGCATTGTAGAGTATCCCAGGGCTGCTGCTTCCCGACAGAGCCTAGCTGTAAAGCAGGCAGCACACACAGCTGTGGATTGAGCACCAGGAGATGCAGATGGATAATTTTATTATAGGTTGTACTATGATATTCATGGAAGTGCTTGCAATGTTATGAACCAAATAACCCTTCTTCCTCATCCAACTCTCTCCTTACAACACCGTCTCTCTTCCCCCATGACGGCCTTGTACTTCACTGCTTTGTGTATGCCTCAAGGTATCAGTAGCTAATGCTTTGGATAATGTTTAGACATGAACACAGCTACTTTCTATGTATTTGCACAAACACAAACATGCATTTGAGGATCAATAAATAACAGAGAAATATGACCTCTACCTGTAGAAGATGCCAGAACTACAGTGTAAAAAGGCCAAGTATAGACAGTTTATCTGGCCGACAACTTTTTTATTGTCTAACTATATGAAAGTCCTTTGTCATTCTTCCTGTTCATTATCCTATAGTAGAACAATCATCCAGTATATATTGGATTATTTTGGTCACATAGATGTTGGTCTATATATAGCCCAAATAATCTTGGGCTATAACCTTGAGAAAATCAATAGAAAATGTCTGCAGCTTTTTTTTAATGCTAAAATGTTACTTGTTTAATTTCACTTATTAAAATAGTTTTTGTGTGTGTGTATGTGTGGGGAGATTAATTATACCCCACTTAAGTTAAAATTTATTAACTTTATAACTTTTGCCAAAGAAAAATGAGATTATCACTTCTAAAGTCATTTCATGCATTTAGCTGAAACTGCCCATTGACTCCATATAAAAATTGACTTTAATAGGGTCTTACATTAATTAATTTAACCCACTCAAATCTGGCTGGACTTCAAAGTCAGCTGGTATTTTCCTCGCATGGCTTAGCTGAGACCTCCTCAGTCAGCAGAGCTGGGTCTTCCTCTTACTTTCTCCTAATTTGACATGGTATCTACCCACAGGCTTTCAACAACCTCTTGAATAAATAGTGAGGAGCACTGTTTTTTAAACCAACAAGATTGTAACAAATGTAGACAGGAGTCAGATTCTGGAGCTGAAAGATATCCCTTTCTGTGTGTCTGTGTCTATGTTTCATTGCAAATAAATTTAAAGGAATTATTTCTGTAGAAGTGCTGTTGTAGCCTGTGACTGCGTTATTATCAATATTTTAAAAACTTCTGATAGAATTTTATGTTTGAGTTTTGCCAAAGCTCTTTGAGAATTAAGGAAACTTCTCTGTCTGACCATCTAGGAGTCACTCTGGCAGTCACATTCCCACCACCTGAGACTGTCACTGCTGGGACGGAGGTCCCTTCACAATGGGCAGCTTCAGAGAGCTGACAGCTGTTGGAGCTGTCTTGACACCCTACACAGCCCACTCTCACACACTCAGATCAGGTTTCCATACTGGCCCAACCCTTGGATTTCCACAGCAGAACCTCAGACATCTGGATCCCTAAAATAATTTAATCATGGTGCAATCACAGAATAGCAGGCCAAGCTGGTGCCTCTGAGGACAGACCCTGACCAAAGGACTCCTGGGCTTTCATGCCCTCACAATTGGTGCATGGTAAAGTCTGGGGTCTTCCAGCTGAGTGTCCCTGAGTTCGCGGTCACCTGGTTGGGCCACAGGCCCCTGTGTCCCTTGTTCTGCAAAGGGTCAGCAGTTCACATCCTCTTGGCTGGGGAAGCAACACCCAGAGCTCAGCCTGCACCTCGAACTGCAGCTGCACCCTGACCTACCGGCACTGAATGTATTCCTCACCGTGAATATCAAAGTGATTTCTAACCATGATTTCCTGATTACAGATCAACATGGAAACATAAAAAGAATATAGAAAAGAAGTAAATTATTCTTTTTAAAATGCTCTCATATCTCTAACTCCATGGCCTAAATTTTAAAATGCCATCAATTATTTTGCATGGGTTTTTGGGAACCTCACCTGAATTATAAATATGCCTGGTTTAGATAAAATGCCAAGTTTAGAAAACTAAGCAATCACCCTCTGAATACATCTCCATTTTCAAGTATCTCAGGTGGAAAATTTAAATACTTGAAACCACAGGCTGATATTTGTAGATGTAAGATAAATATAGAAGAAATACCATTACTGTTCAAATTCTTCCTAAAATTGATTGAATTATGTAGGGACAGTCATGTACAAGTTCTTAATGTAATAGTTGCACAACCTACAAGAAACCTTTTTGTTGCTTTTTTGTTTTTAATTAAGGCATAATATTAAGGAGTTTATCTAGCAGTTTCCCTTGAACTTCCTTTTCTTTTCATCCTACTTCCTCCATTCAAAGGAAGCTCTCCGTTGGTTTGTTTACATACACTTCATTAGATTAAACTAATCCACATGTATCTTAGTATATTTATAGTATATGTCATTCCCTCGTGGATACCCTTTGCCAGTGACAGTAATTTCTATTTTTAGTTGAACAACATATTTACTTAGTGCTGGTACAAGTGCTTGGCTTCAGATTTGTAACACAGTCAAGGTTTATTGAGCCAAGAATTTTGTGCACATATTAATATGGCTGATAATGAAGGCACAAATACTTTTGTACAAATTCTGTTTATTCTTACATTTACAAGAATTATATATCTAAAATTCTGCCAGCATCACTTCTCAGAATGTGCATAGGATTGTTGTTTTTTATTTTCTTTAAATTAAACCCCAGAAAATCCATACCTACATAACAGAAAAAAAAAAAAAAAAGAAGAAAAAGAAAAAGAAGAGCAAATACCATTACCCAGTTCTTTTTTTCCCCAAAAAAACCTGTCAGAAATTTCATTTCTTTACATTTCATTACATATCATTTCATTGCAGGGTAGACCTTACCATTAGACGTAAACATTCCTAAAAACGTTTGTTTAGAGTAGAAGAGTCAGTGGAACGGTCTCCCATGAGTATTTTGGGAGAGCCCTCCCTCTAGCGGGAAAAGAGGAGAGTTTTTGGAAGGGGTGTTTTTCTGTCACACCACATGACACAAACAGGAGATATACACGATTGGTCGATGTTGCAATATGGGAAAAAGTAAGAAAAAAAGGCATTAAGCTAAGAATCAGAAGTTGGATGCAGGAAACAAACCATTGTGGACCAGATCAGAGTGTTTTATAAATAAAAAACGGACTGTATAAATAGTGATTGTCATCTTCCACCTTTCCTAAAGGGAAAAAAACCCCGAACAAAATCAACAAAAAACTCCATACAAAACTAGTTTCCTTGTATCAGAAGTGCTGCATCTTTTATATAAAAATATATCTGAAAATCCTTCAGAACTTTGCATAAACAGCAGGTAGAAAATCCTTGTATACTTACTGATTATTCTAGGAAGTAGTCCACTCTTAGATTAGCTCCTGAGAAAATTCTGTGTTCTTATATCAGCATTTAACATAACTGTCTTCCCTTCATCCACTGTGATTCATCAATTTTGATAAGCTTCATCTGTTTTGATAAGCTTTACCTTCCTCAGAGGCTGCAGAAGAAAATGTAAACATACTCTGGAAAAGTTGTTAAGAATGGGAAACCTTCATTTACTTTGTGTTGCTATACCTCCTATTCACTACAATACTTTGAGCCCTTCCATTTAGGCAGTTCTTGACCCAGTGCACCATGTACTGCTCATCCCACAACTGCACAACCTTTCCAGAATGTTGCTGTAGGACGGTATCCAAAGCCTTACTAAAATGCAGAACTCTACATCCACTGCATTCTCTTCATCCATGAGGTGATGACCTTGTCATAGAACAGTATCAAATTATAGTTAAGTAGGAATTTCTCCTTGTGAGCCCATGTAGGTTGTGACTGATGATTACATTATTCTTTAAATGCCTTTCAGTAGTACCCAGTATAATCTTCTACAGTGTTTTTTACAGAAATTGAGGGTAGAATAAAATGTCTCTATCTTCCCTTGCTCCCATCCCAGAGTAAACTGGCTCCCTTAGCAACTAAAGGCTGGGAGCCTTTATATATATATATATTTATGAATGAGAATAACACTGGCCAATTTCCAGTCAGTAGGGACCCCCCCAGACATCCAAGGCCTTTGGTAGATGGTCAAGAGAGGTCCTGCCATAACATCCACCGGCACCTTGAGAACTCTAGGATGAATCCCATCAGGTCCCATGGACTTGTGAACACTCTGCTGATACAGCTGGTCCCTTAAAATTCTGGTGTCCACAAATGGAGAACCACTGTTCCTGCAGCCCTGTGACTCAGTGACTCAGCATCCCAAGACTTACCAGTAATACTAAAGACTGACACAAAAAAAAGCATTCAATGCCTCTGCCTTTTCTTTATCACTATTTGTCAGGTGCCCAGCTTCATCAGGTTTTGGTTCAGTATTTTCCTTAAACCTCTTCTTGCTATGAACATACTTTAAGAAGCCATTTTTATTGTCTTGACACAACACTGACCAATTTCAACTCTTAGCCTTTAGTGTTTTCTCCCTACCCACGAGAACTACAGCTCTATGATCCTCCTGCAAAGCCTGACCTTGCTTCCAGAGAACATACAATTTCTTCTTCCACCCAAGTTGCAAAAGGAGTTCCCAGTTCAGCTAAAATGGTCCTCTGTCCCACTTGTTTGACTTACAGTTCCATGGCATTACCTGCTCTGGGCTTGCAGAAGGCAGTTCTTCAAAATCAACCTGCTCTCACAGAAAGCCCTGCATCTTCAAAAGGCAGGGCACTGTAAACTGGCTGCCTCAGCAACTAAAGGCTTGCTCTCTTCTAGTCCAGGGTAGTGACTTCACTGACCTTTTCTCTCATTACACTGCAAATTTTAAACCCTACCATTTCGTGATCAGTGTGGCCAGATTATAATTTGTGTTACTACACCTATCATCACTTCTCCTAGGAGTCCTCTACACACAGATAAGAGGTGATAAGGTCCTATCTGTTGAGTATTTAAGCAACCATGGGAAGACACACAGAGCTATGAAGTGACCTGACATATTGCCTCATGTCTCTGAGGGAGAAGCCAGCCTCCTGCTCCCTGAGCACCTGGCTGGCTCTGGGATAGAGAGTTTGTGGCCCTGAATGCCAGAGCTGACCATCAGGACAACTGGCAGCCTTCACTCGGGCATTGCCTGACTTGCAAGATGTCATCCTTGTAATGCTGTCAATGCTTTTTGGACACAGATCTCAAACCAAAGACACGAGTGAATATTTTTTCAGTACTACAAAGCCATCTCACACATTATATATTTTTATTTTATTTAGGGAATTCTTACAAAAGCTTCACCCAAGTTCTGCCACAGGAAAGCAGTGCAAGCCTCCTATGTCAATTGATTAAGTAGTAGAAATTATTATCAGGGTGAAACAAGGCACTTTTGGATGGTTTTGTCTCTAAAGTCAGGAATATCTAAGTGGTATGAGAAATTATAACTGAGAAATTGAGGAAATTATAACAGAAGAGAGATATGGGAAATTCTAAGAATTGCTATTAAAAAGTTGGAAAGAATTTATGTACCCTTTGTGTCTTTAAAATAATCTTTTTAATACCTGAAAATTACTGAGTTTACATATAATCTGAAGTTAGGCTAAAACTATGAAAACACACTGAAAGACACTTTCTAACGTTAGACTGCAGTGAATCAAGTTTTTCTCCTATATTTGGATTCTCGTAAACTTCACCTTCCTCAGTGTCTACAGAATAAAATGCAAAAATACGCCTTAAAGTTTCTAAAATGTTAAAATACTATACCAGCCATTCATAAAAATTGCAGGGGTTTTTAATTTCCCCTAATTAAATATTATTCAAAAACTTGGGAGGAAAAAGAGTATAAAAAGAGGATTCCACAATGCCTCCTCTTAAGTTTAGTGATTTTCCTCTGGAAATAATCCAAATTACCTCTAAAAGCATTACCAAGAAGCGGCAATGTCTGTGCTCCCTCTCCTGGCTCTGCAGCAACATTGACCTGGGCAAATACTAACCAGGATAATATCAGGGCTGAAGCCTGTGCACAACAGAAAGAACAAAAATGTGAAGCACTGAACTGTTTCAGCTTCCTCAATGAGAAAAACAGAAGTTGCTTCAAATGGAAACTAAAATTATTTTAAAATATTTTCAAGCTTCTTGAAAGTTTTCCCCAATATCTGACAATTAAAAAATATAAAAATGCCTTGAACAAGGGACAACAGCAGTTTTCTCAGTTTGTAATACTGCAGGTAATTTTTAAGAATAGTTAGTTACAGATATCCTGACCTCCATGGTGGGCAATCTGAAATATTTAAAATAATAGTTTATCTAATAAATTGTTCACAAAGAAGATTTAAATAACTTTTTTAATGCTAAAATTAGATCCTTTTTCATTGTGTAATTGTAAACCCAGTAGCTCCCCAGAACCAAACAGTACCAGAAATAAAAAGAAGACAGCTTCATCCTCTCAGGTGCAATTTATTTCTATAGAGAGAACTCATAGGACCAACACCTTATTGCATCACCATACATGATTATGTATAGTCTACTACGAAGAAGAACAGGTGGTGTGAACAATACAACTTCTACCTCAAATATGACAGAAGGTATCCTTTAAAATTCTTTGGAGTGGTTCTACTACATTCAACACAGAGCTCTTTCATCTGTAGGATAAAGTCATCCTTGCTAGATTAGTCATGTGTCTTCTCAGCAGCCTTTAATAATGGCTGGTTATTTCAGTCTTAACTAAGAAAATATATTCATTTATGATTAAAAATAAATTAGTGGTTTCACAATAAACAGATAAAGTACATTCTGGCATTTGAGATTTCTTTTTCATTCATTACAATTTTATTATGCTCTTAGATAGCTGAGCCATCTCAGAGGCAATAAGGTTCATACTGTGACTCAGGAATCCCTTCTCTCTAGTGTGGTATACCCTAAACAAAACCTAGGAAAAACAATTTTCCTCTCCTCTGTGGAGGGATAGAATGTAAGAGAATAGTGCAGAAGGCAATCTCACACCCGAGGAGTTGCAGCTGTACTAATCACCAAATATTAGGAACAGGCCTGCCCTTAACAGGCCACAGCTGTGTCCAATAAGAAGACGAGTGCTACAAAAGAGTGGGTTAGCTGGGTGAGGGGAGAGTTGGAGTTTGTTGGCTGTACTGTGAAGAAGAAGGAGTCAGTGCTGGGACCTGCCCATGAGACATCACCAAGCAGGTATGGAACTTTGCAATAAGATGATAACACCCCTTTTGTTCAATTTAACAGGGAGGTGAGCTGGGCATGAGGGGTAGCAGGAAGGGCAAAATAAAGATCCTGCCTTCTTCCTCCTACATTTTTTGTGTTATTAACATCTGAAATGGAAAAGATACTTTTTTTTTTTTTTCATGAGATTTGGGAAGAAAAATACACTAGACACCCCTAAGCAAAAATCTGCCACTCCAGGAAACAACTGTCCACATACTGTGTAGTGTGACCAAAAACTGGGGCAGAACATTAGATGATGTCTAAGACACACTGCAGACGGGACTTAGAAAATAACATCTGGGATGGACCAAGTTAATGACTAGGGAGGCAGCCTCTCTTCTCTAGCAGTAAATCCCAACCACAGCATGTGTTCTCCATGACATGACAGCTGAGACCACAGCACCATCAACAGCGTCACAGTTGCCCCCAGCCTCAACCCCTCCTTCACAGTGTTTTGCCCAAGGGAATTGGGGAATGTGGGCAGCCTCTTACTCCACATGCAGGCATCAATTCAGGTGTGGCTCTGCCCCATAATCATTTGCTTGTGCAAACCAGAATGACACAGTAGCTTGAGACTCCATTAAGGTTTCTGGAAGAAGTTGTTCTGCTGGTTGGTGTCATAGGGGCAGAGTTATGAGCTATGTATTTCCTTTCCTGCTACTCTGCAACTTGGGAAGAAAAGGAAAGAGGTATTAATTACACCCTGGCCCTTTTTTCAGTCATCCTTCCCCATAGGCACAAGCAGGGGCTAAGGTTAATTTTGCTGCCATTGGCAAAGTGGAGCAATCCTGCCTCTGTGCTGAGGCAGGATGAGCAAGTCCACAATAAGCTATCCCTGCATTAATACAAGATGATGAGATTCTAAAACACCAGTATCTTGACTTACAAAACCAACACTTCCTACTTTTCAAAGCACAAAGCCATTTAGAGTTATACAATACACACTTAGAATAGTGTGACTATAGAAGTGTGATGTATTCTGCTAAATATCAACTAAATATCTCACTTCTGGTCTCTGTATTTAAACAATAATTAAACCCACAAAATTTGTAGGTTTGACTTCTGACAGTAGCAATTTGTTGCAACCTTGGCTTTCAAGAAAACCTGTCAAACGACTGTTAGGTCATTTCAAAAAAGCAATGCTTATTCAATGACTTGCAATCTCAAGCTAAATGCTACATGCACCAGCTATGAATACTTCAAACACTTGTGGCTTTGGGACACTCTTGCACAAAGTCTTTCCTAGAATTGTAGGGTGGTTTAGGTTGCAAGGCACCTCTGGAGTCCTACCCTGCTCAGCAGGGCCATGTAGATCCCTTTTCTCCAGCCATGTCACCTATGTGCTTCCTGTAGCGAGAGAAAGCCGGAGAGATATATAATCCCAAAGTTTAGGGCTGTTGTATAGAAAGACTACGGACAAGGAAGCTGTCTAATGTCCAGAGCTTATTTAATAATAAAATTTTGGTTTCAAGGTTAGAGGAGGATATTTACATCTTACAGACCATCTGCTCTGTGAGTTTCTACAGACCCTGCTTTTTAAGTAGCAATTGTACTGTTTGGTTAAATTCACTATTTAAGAGTCAATAGTAAAAAAAGCAAAGGACTAAACATTCCTATGAACATTGATCTTTTTGAACCACAATCAAGTGAAAGTATTACAAAGCTGACCTGCTTTGTTATACCTGTGGAATTGTTATACCTCTGGAAGCACTAGTAGGTGTATTCATGGAGAAAGGCAACAGTGCCTCAGCTTTCAGATGCTCAAGAACTGATAAACATTTTCTGTTTGTGAAGGATGGAAGGGGCAGTCTTCAGGTCTGGATCACTTCTGTGAAGTGATTCTCAAAACTCATATTGACACCTCCAGAAATGAAACTTACCATAGACAAGGAGCATCAGGAGAAATATCATTTGATCCTTTTACAGAGAGTAAAGGTAGTGCATGTACAGATATTTGTCTAGATAGCAACCAATGGCAAGCCCCAACACTCAATGACAATACAAACTAAAAATCTGAGCTACATACAAAATGGTTTAGCTCATTGACCCATGTTGATGCTGGCCAGTTTCAGCAGCCCTGCTTTTTAGCCTGTGTGTTGATGCTGGGGCTTGTGATAAATTTCAGGGACAAGGAACCCTTGATAACAGGTCTGATACACCTGAGGTCTATAATACTGAAATGCTTTTTCTGGGAAAAAACAGGAGCCCCTGTCTTCTCACAGAAATGCTCTTTCTGGGAGAAAACAGACACTAGGAGTCCCAAGTCTGGTGTGTTATACTCACTACACAAAACCAGAATCACGTTTAACACTAGAAGAAAACCTCCAGTCAGAGATGAATGTTTAAATGCAATTGCATTTTCCTAAATAAAAAGGTGAAGTGTTAGAAGCATAGATTGAAGAATTTTTTTAGTAACATAGACCAGTCTGGCTTGTCTTCAAAAGAAAATTAAACTCAATAAAGAAAAACCCAAGCCAAACCAAAACAATCAAACAATAGAGAAACAAATAAAAAAGAAGAATTAGCCTTTTTTTTTCCCTGTATGGCAGAAATAGGGACTAATGAAGGCAGTATAGGTTTGGCAAAAAGTTGGATGATGTGCCTGAAAGTTATTCTCTTCTACAGCTGCTTTTTGTATTTAAAAAAAGAGGGACAAATCTGGGTTAAAAAGACATCTATGGAAAGTTATGAAAATTTCACCTTTCAAATAAAAATCTTTAACACTTAAAAATTGCAGCTTTACACATTGACAAAGATTGCTTATGGGTGAAAGTTCAATGGCTTTGGAGAGGAGTCAGCAAAAAAAAACTCAAGAAATGTCAGGAAGGATTGATCTCTCTTAACTTCACTGGCCTCATTCAGCTCTCATGTTAGCAGGTGATCCAATAAAAATGTGAATAAATACAACCCATTGTTTTTAGACATCAAAGGTCACCACTTGAGTTAGATAAGATTATTTCAATCTAAGTGCACACCAAACCTATGAACTTGGGGAGTTATTACACATGAAAGCATCTATACTACTCTGAAGAACTTAAGAGTTTTCATAAGCCAAAAGGGCTGTTAGGAGTCTATGATGCATGAATTAAGAGAATTAGGCTTGTATTACTTTATTTTCATAACAGTTTATTTGTATTTTGGGTTTATTGATGTTAAAATGTAACATTTATATTAATCCACAGTATATATTAATTTTCAAAGATTTGAAATTATTAGGTAGTTATTTAGTTCCTAATAAATGTTTGGTACCCATATGATGTCACTATCATGTATCAACTGTAACTGATTTCTTAAATGAAAGCATTAAATTGTTGAAATCTAAGGATAGCTGTTCAGCCTGTTCTCTTTTCCTTCTTACTCCCTTCAGGGCTTTTTTTTGTACAGGTAGGGATGAAATTTAGGTTATGTTCTTTTTTCCCTTTAACAGTTTGTGAATTTTATATTGAACAGCAGCAGGAGAAATAAAAACTTATTTGTCTTACAGAATTATGACACTGTAGAAGTTAATTATTACTTTGACCCTTTGTACAGATTCTTATGTTGCCTTAAATGAAACATGATCTTTATGATTTTTGTTTTAGTTAAAGTACTGATTTCACACATGAATAAAGTTTAAGTCAAGTAAAAACTAGTCTTTTTTTGTGTGCTTTAAATACTATTAAGAACATAAAGGTATTTCTATCTTAAATAATAGTCACCTTATATATAGACACTTTATATTTCAGAGAAAATTATTTCCTCAGATCTACTAAATAATTTTGTGTTCTTGTAATTCCAGCTGTGAAATGAAATGATCATTGTCCAAAAGATAGTACAAAACATTGCAGTCACTTCTGAAGAGGTAGCCTGTAAATATTTATAAGGCTTTTGAGATTTTAAGTCTGCAAACTCTAGAACTGGGAATGTCAGCATTTATTTATTTATTACAGTTACTCTGAATATTACTACAGAAGTAGCATATTACTACAGCACATTTCTATAAACACAGAAATGTTCAGAAACTACCATATACAGACAAGACTTATCCTTGCACAAGTGCATAAAATGTATTTGTGAAAACCTTTTTGTGATCACTAATTTCATTTACTTTTGGGAGCACAGCATTGTGCTCCCAAATGGCTGAAAAAGCAGTTTAGAAAATTAAATATCAGGAAAGTTGCTACTGTGATTATATCCATATGTTTATGTGGGGAAGCCTTAGAGTCTCTGTTTTTTTGCTGGCTGCTGTATATCCAAGGATCAAAGGTAGTTGCAGTGCTTGTCTAAATTATTTTCACTAGACACTGGCTTTTGCAAAGGATTGAGGGGACAGATCCAAAACCAAATTAAGGTTCTTATCACAATGTCAAATCTCTATGTGCCTGTCCCTTCAGAGACCCATCAGAATCCCAAGGTTATTGACCCTTTTTACATGTTCACGGGAACTAAACCTACAAGTCAGTGACTGTGAGTCAAGGACTTTTTACATGTTTATAGAACAGTCTCCAGGAAATTTCAGGCTCTGGTGATTTTTCTGTCTACTGACAGGATGTGCTGTTCATTCTCCACTATGCAGAAAAACTGAAGTGTATCTTGTAATTAGGAGATCCTCACCAAAGTACCTACTAAGCTGGCAGCTTGTTTGGTTGACTTGCCACACTCTCCAGTCTTCAACAAACTTTCAAAGATGATAATCATGTCACAAATAATTGTGTGCAGGCATCCTTAGCCTCCAGCTTTCATTTAGCTGTCTTGGTGACAGTGAATTACCTGAAGTTCCTCTCCCTCTGAGAATGTCAGGCAGGCAGCTCAGGAGTCACCCCAAGAAAGGCAGAGTGAATGATTTCCATGAAACACTTGCCTTTGTGTGCTGCCTGTGCAGAACGCCTGACTCTGGAGCTCAGGTGGGATGCAGATCTTGGGAAAGCACAGATCAATCTGACTGAGGAACATCAAGCGGGAACATTTTCTTTCAGTGCTCGGTTAACCCTAGGTACCAGAGAAAGCAGCACATACATAACTTTCTATGGGAAGGTGCCACACTGGTGGCCAAGGTGTGCAGGGAGCTGTCCTACATTCTCCCACTGCTGCTGTCCATGGGGGTCAGAGCAGCAGCGTGGGCTGGGCTCTTGCCAGGTGTACCCTGACGAGCTGGGACCCCCCCCCCCCCCCAATCAGGAAATCAGGAAGACATGGAGCTTTGCTGCCAACTACTGTGTTTTCAAACAATTTTATTGTGGTCCTACATCTTCTTTAAAAAAAAAAAGTAAAAAAAAAATTTGAATGTTTTTCCTATTCCTGTCAGTTCCAAACATTTATGGGAATTTGCATGTGGGAAGCTGAGGGAGTACAGGCTGTGCCCCCCTTCCTGCTTGTCCAGGGTGCGGTTCCTTATTACAGAAACTCCCGGCTGCCCAGGAGACTGGGGGGCTGCTCTCTGCTGCACCCCAGAGCAGCAATTGTGTCCACCTTGTGGCTTATTACAAGGAATAACCCCAAGCACCAGAACAGATTGAGGGTGACCTGCTGGAAAGTGGCTCTGCTGAGGAAGACCTGGGGTTCCTGATGGACAACAAGTTGTCCATGGGCCAGCAGTGTGCCCTGGTGGCCAGGAAGGCCAATGGTATCCTGGGGTGCATCAGGAAAAGCATTGCCAGTAGGCTGTGGGAGATGATTCTGCCCTTCTGCTCAGGCCTGGTGAGGCCAAATCTGAAGTGCTGTGTCCAGTTCTGGGCTCCCCAGTAGAGGACAGACATGGAGCTCCCCTAGCAGATCCAGATGCTGTGGAGTAAGGGACTGGGGCATTTCTCTTACAAGGAAAGGCTAAGGGAGCTGGGCCTGTTCAACGTCAAGAAAAGACACAACTGAGAGGGGATCTCTCATCAATAATTATCTGAAGGGAGGGTGCCAAGAGCATGGAGCCAGGCTCTATTCAGTGGTGCTGAGCAATAGCACAAGAGGCAATGGGCAGAAACTGCTGCACAGGAAGTTCCACTAGAATCTGAGGAAGAACTTCTTGACTGTGCAGGTGACCCTGTACACGAACAGATTGTTCAGAGGTTGTGCTCCTCAAAGGAGTTATTCGAGAACGATCTGGAAGGAAGCCTGTTGAATGTGTTCTAGGATGACCCTGCCAGCGCAGGGAGGCTGGGCCAGGTGACCCAATGTTGTCCTTTCCAACCTCTCCCGTCTGTGATCATATTAGGTAAGGCCATCAGCGTTTCCAAGAAACAAAACAATGCGCATTTCAAACACCAGTCAGGAATACACAATGGTATTTCTTTTGCCCCTAGAGCACTATTCTGCCCAGCCAGGGCACCCTCACGCCTGTGGGCTCGGAAAGGTCCCCGACCCCTCAGACCGCCCTCTGCCCCCGCAGCGCGGTCCCCGCCCGGCCCCGCCTCCCGGCAGCCCCCGCGCGCTGCCCGGCCTCGCGAGACTCTGGGCTCTCGCGACAGCGGGGCGCCGCCATCTTACCCGCTCGCTCGGGCGCTCGCTGTGTCGGGCGCTGCGGCTCAGGGCGGCGGGGGGGCCGCCCGTCCCGTCCCGCTCCTCACCGCACCGCCCGTCCCGCTCCGCTCCGTCGCCACACTCGGCCGCGCCGCCCTCCGGCGGGGGGGACCCGCGCTGCGCCCGGGACGCGCTCCCCGGCAGAGGAGCGGCGAGAGCGGGGCCCGCGGAAAGCAGCCGCTGCTCGGCTGGTTCCGCCCCCTCCGTGTCGCTGGGCCTCCGGCCCCTGCCGGGCGGCTTCTGCTCAACCGGGAGGCGGCGGAGAGTGCGGGGAGGCGCGGCGGGAGCCGGGGTGCCGGCCGGCCGGCGGGCGGCGCGGACCCCGCCGCCGGGGCTGCTGCTGCTGTTGCTGCTGGTGGGGAGGCGGGGGGCCCGGGCCGCTCTGGATGGTGGTTAAAATGATCATAGAAAACTTCGAGGCGCTGAAATCCTGGCTCAGCAAAACCTTGGAGCCCATGTGAGTAACCGCGACCCTTCCTCGCCCTCTCGCCCCCTCGAAATAAACCTTCCCCTTGTAGAAGATGGGGATCCGCAGGGGCGGGAAACGTGGTGCCGGCGAGTCCCGGGAGGGCATCCCGGTAGATGCCCTCTCAGCACCCTTCTTCCCCGGCCGCCGTGTGTGAGGGGCTGCGTCGTTCTTGCGCTCTCCCGCTCTCCCGTCGCCGTCCTCGGCCGGGAGGTAGGACCATCTCCCTCCAGAGGATGCAGCTTCCCCCCCTAGCGACCGCGTTCCTCCTCCCTTTGTAGCCCAGGGAGAGCGGGAGCCGCTGTGTGTGCGTGTGCAGCTCGCCGTGCCCCGCGCTCAGCCCCCGGAGAGGCCGCGGTAATGAGCACGGCCCGCCGCCCTGTGCGGGGACCTTCTCCGAGAGAGCTCAGGTGCCGCTGGGACGTCCAGCGGGATCCTGGGATCTTCCCTGCAGACTCGTCGCACATCATTCTTGGTTATTTGGAGTGTTTGACGCTCTCTGGTTTCCCTTCCCCCAAATAAAAATTGCATCAGTAGAGGCCTTGGGAGTAGGAGCCCCAGAGAATAATTTGCCTGTTTGTGAATACGTGCGTGCCCTCTAAGGATAACATTCGTGTGAGTAAGTGGGGCTCTTCTGTAAATACATCTTCCTTTTCTGAGTGGTATTTTAGTGGAACTGAAGCGTGAACTTAGTTTTAAAGGTGTATCTTCTGGAAGTATGGTGTCTACAGATAAAAGCATGCACTTTTTTTTGTCATTCTGGACCACTATTTTAACATGTCTGAATTAAATTTGCTGGAGTTTGATTTGAGTTAAATGAACTAGAACTCCTGAATTCAGTCAGGTCTTAACTTTTGTGCTGAGGTGTTTGCCCACTGTAGCTTTTACTCTTGACGAGCTCAGATGGGGAAGCAAAATTTTCTTTATTGCTTCCATAACCATTAGTTATTTGTATGTACAGATACAGTTTGTAGGGCTTATGCTGTAATAACTTGAAAAAGTTGTAAGATGCTGGGACATTTTTAGGAGAACTTCACTTGGGTTGTTCTTTTGTTTGTTTGTGGCTTTTTTTTGAGGTGGTGGGGAGGAGGTAGTGGTTCTCCTTTATTCCATAGGGTCTAATCCAGACCACACTAAAATAGATGAACTGAGTTTACTTTCAGTGGTCTTTGAATTAGGCTTGCAACAAAATTACACTGAGTGTCTTTGTTATAAAAGGTTTGACGTTTAAGATTTTTATTTTGGGGGGAAAAAAAAGGCATAGTCTTGTAAAGCTGTAGTTTGGGAAAGGTGAATTACTTTTTATCTTGGGTTGGTATAATGCAATATGTTGTGTTCTGGGATAATAGACTTCTCTAGTCCTCTGCTGCATAATGCTCACTGGGTACTTTCTTGTATGAATATTTTGTTAAGGGCAATCAGGAGTTTGATGCCAGTATTTTAGAATGTGCTGGTTAAGAGGCTTAGAACAGATGCAGGTTGGTCCATGTTTCTTTGTTTGAATATTAAACCATGAGCTCTGTTAGCAATAGTCACCAGTTACAAGGGTAAAATTGAGATTTTCAGCTTTCATGATCTGTGCAATTTTCTGCCTTTTTCCACTTAGAAGACCAGCATGTATCTGTTAGGTTAAATGTGGTGTGTGAGGAGATCAAATGTGTTTGTCGTTTTGGAAAATTGTGGAGAGTTAGGGAGATGCTGGTCTGGAGGATGATGAGTTCTCTGCATTTTTAGCTTTGGGAGAAAACAAACCAGCAGTGACTGTCATTCAGTTTTCTGCAGTGTCCTGTGTAACTGCATTGTTGAATAGATATTAGAATTGGCGGAGACGTATTGCCCTTTCCGGGCATATAGTCGGATACTCCTGGAGGTGCTTTTGGTGTCAGCTATCTGAAGTGTGTGACTACGGCCGTAGCTCCTGGCTGTATGAAAATTTTAGTGTGCAGCTACTTCTAAAGAAGTAACTGTTGCACTACTAGTACAGTGAGGTGCTAACTGCTGATCCTCTGAAGGTGTTGCTGTAGCCCAGAAATGATTTTTGACTTGTCTTTTCCTGTTAATGAAACAAAAGTGCCAAATGTTGTGTAGTGCCTCTTTCAGAAACCTTTAGCTGCAAGATACATGGCTTAACCTCCTGACTGCACTAAGAAAGACACCACTGTACTAGGTCATTATGGAGGTGGTGTCTTGGTGGTTTCAAGAGGAGAAGTGCATTTAAGAAGAAGCATGAATAAATTTTATACAAACATGTCTAGATCTATATTTATGTGCTAGTTACCTAGAGCTGAATAGTTAGAACATGCTGCACTTTCCAAGTTGCCTTTTCCAAGGAGCTAGCCTTTTTTAATCAGGATGTATAACTTGTTCCAAAGGCCATAATGCATGTACCTCTAAAACATAATGTTTCAGAATTAAAACATCGCAATAGCCACAAAAATTGTCTCATTTCATCTTTAAACAGTTCTAAAAATGCTGACTTCCTAATATAAAGAAACAAGTGTGTTATGTAATTATATAGACTGGACAAGATTTGGTTGTTGGACTGCTTTCACATGGAGTCTCTGGGAAACAGTGTTCACAGACAAGAATGTTTGAAGGGGAGAGATGGTGGAGGATTTAAGATTTGGAATTTTGTTAGTGGTAGGTTGTTGGGTTTGTTTGTTTGTTTTGGACTACTCTAATGCCTTTGGCAAAGCCTTGGTGATCATCCATACAAAAAGGCCTTATGTGAGTTTTGTCTTGTTGCAGTGAGGCAGAAATTGCAAATGCTGCCATGCTGGAGCCTTTGCAAGTCCATCTCGGTTTAGGGGTAATAGGTCTGTAGGAGCTTTCTACAGCTCTTGAGGAAGAGGCTGCTTTTGTCATTTTGGAAGTAACTCTTCGTGCAGAATTGCTAAATATACGCTCAGAATCATTGCAGACACGGCCATGTAAATGTAGTACCAGTACAAATAAACTGGCAAGAGGCTTTTTGTGCTGTGGCTACTGTGTGTTTGGCTAGAATTATCTTGTATATTCAACTCCTGTCAGCTCTGTAAAGAAGGCATTTGTTACCAGTCATCCTCGTTGCTTGCAAACAGCAATGAGCTAAGTTTCTGGTGTTACACACTTTCTTGTTCGTGGCATGGTTTCTATCAAGTGTTGGAAAATGTTAAACTTGGAATATAACTGTCTGCCTGTCATTTTTGATTTCTATACTAACAAGGCACTCACTGAGCCTGTCAATTGTGATGAGTTTCTTTCCTGCAAGTCTGTTCCAGATACTCTGTAAACTGTACATAGTCCTTGCTGGAATATTAGGATCTGGCTTGGCAAAGTTCCAAGTAGGGATTTCTTTAATTTTTTTTTCTTGAATTTGTTTGAATCTCTACTTGTGAAAAAAAATAGCTTTTTGTACGAATGCTACACTCACAATTTCGCTTTTAAGACATTGTAATATTCTCCCCCTTGCCCTAATTCTCTACACTGGAAAGTTTCCTTGGTTTTAATTACTTTGTGTAAAATAAATTAAATTGAAATATTTGTGGCCTGCTGAATTTTACTTTCAATTTGATTAAGGCTCTCATATCTAATTTTTTTCCACTTCACTGTATTTACATTTTTGTGAAGGTTTGTTCCTGTGCTAAATCAAACTTGAAAAAAAGATGCAATGCCTACAACAACATTATGCACTATTTAGGCGTACCTCATTTAAATGGAAAGGTATTTTTCATTGGTGAATTCTGTAAGTGAATGGGGTGTTGTAATGACTTTCATCAGATGGAATAAAATGAAAATTGTTTAAAGAATATTTTGAGTATATTTATCATTGGAATATTTTTTGGCCAGTGATCTGTGTCCTCTGGTGTTATGCTCTCGCTATTCTTTGTTTGTCAGGCTTTTCAGCCCTTTTTTTTGGCTTCACAGGTTACTGAGAAAAGGTAGCAAATAAAAAAGGTTTAACAGTGTTGTAAGGAATATGCTAATAAGCCAGGACATTGAAAGCATGTCCTACCAATAACACTTATTGGGCCACCATGAGATTTCTCTGATTTTCCATGAAACTTCCTAAGAAGTTCAGAGGCAATAAGCATCTCTCTTTATTTCACTTAATTTTGTTAACACCTCGTGTGAAGCTCTTTGTAACTAAGACAAATCACAAATGCACATCAGTGGTATGTAGTTATTTTTCTACATCTGCTATGAAACTTGATAATTTTCATCTGACTCACAGAGAAGCTACTGTGTTTGAGAAATCAAGGTTCCTAGCTTAGGGTGCTGATACTGCTAAGCTTCTGAGTAAAAATATTATATTAGTATTAAAAAATTGGCACTATTAGGTATAGTTGAAAGCAGAAAATAAAAAGGAGAAAATTACTCCTGTTACAGGAAACCTTTTTTGTTCTTGCAGTGAATATCAGCAGTGAAGTGAAACCCCTTTGACTGCATTGCATGTGTCTCAATGTGAGACACTGTGATGAGTTTTGCTTTCTGCATTGAATGGGTGTTGGAGAGCCAGCAAGCTGACAGCTGTTCTGCCTCATGAGAGCTGTCTTGAATCTAGGGGTGGTATTCTAGGCTGCCAATTACTGGTTGCAGCTGTATGAACATGTCAGATCTGGGTATCAGAATAATTTAGAACTGATTTAATGGCATCATTAGCTTGAATAGCAGCTTTGGAGGCTGCAGCATTCCTCGATGTGTTTCTATTGCTTTAAGTACTGTTAGAGAGGTAATTAAAGTGAGGATCATAAGAGCAGTCCTCCTTAGCCACACTAGTGTCTCAGGATAAAAGTTGGATCTTGCTGAATGAGTTTGTAATTCATTTTACTTACTGAAGTAAGTTTGCACCATATTACTTTACATCACAGCTTTTTATGGATTTTTTTTTAGTAACAACAGAGTGGTGCAACTGCCTGAATTAAGCTGGCTGCACTGCCCAGCAGGCCATGTACATATTTCTGCACCCACTCGGCCCTGCAAGTAGAAAGCATTTCTCTCTGCCTTCAAACACAGCCATGTCCACCTTGGTTAATGTCAAGAACTGAGCAGTATTTTAGCAGTATTTTAGCAGTCTTCAGGCAACAAAACTAGACTCTGAAATTTAGGTTATTAACACAGGATCAGAGCATGGCAAATAGCATGCACCTACATGTCATTTCCTCTACAGCAGCACCATTTGTTGCCTGGAGGACTACAGACATGCTTCTGAGGTTTCACTGTGTTGTGGTAGTTTAAATTTGTCAGGGAACTAGTGTCAGGATTTGCAGCATCTTTTTGGTTTGTACATTAATTTTAAAACTGAAGAAAAAATCCCCTTGGTTAGTTCCTTTACAACTTAAAAAAAGTAGTGTGTGCGTACAGCGTAAGCTATGTGTTAATAAGGGCTTTTGAACGTACAGCTACACGACTAATGTGTTCTTGCTAACACCTTTTATATCTCTTCCACATATGCTGCATTTCTCACTTAATGCTAAGTCTGTAGTTGCCTGGTGATTAAAAAGTCAGAGTGGGTTCTCAGAACATATTTTATATTTAAAAAAATGTGAGTATTGGAAACAGGTTAAAAAGTGTTTAATGAATTGCAGAGTATTCAAATAAGAAGTAAATACTGTACTGAGAGGTGACTCAGCCAAATTACTTTTCCTTTTTCAAATATTATTTGCAACAAAAAAAATAGGACTTAAATTTACCCTGACAGTTTCATCTTTTCTGGTTTATCTTTATTTGAAATAGTAATTTCAAATAATGACCGCAAAACAACATGAGGTCAGAAACATGAGCTTTTTGAACTTTCCTGTGAGCTTTATTGAACTGTTCCTTCTGTGATTGAGCAAAATATTTGATTGGGAATTGCTTTCCTTTTTGAAGCTTCTATCTGTTGCATAGCAATTGGAAGTATCCGTATAATTCTCTGAAGAACATGTAGAGATCTAGCAAGAGAATTCTTCATCTATACCTGCATATCCAATACTGTTTATTAAAGCAGGATTACTTGAGCAGTCTCCCTTGTTTAAGAGAGAGGAGTAGGCACTGTGTATTTTCTGACTTAGCACAGACTGCAAAAAAGTATTACTAGAGGTAAAAACATTTAACGTTGCTAGGAACAATGATGCAGGTATATTTCTGAGTATATGATACATATTCAGAAACTGGGTGTAACAAGACATGCTATGGTATTTAATGGTAGCACACACTGGGATGTACTTGCTGCAGTGGAAATGAGTTCGGATTACTTGTGCCAGCTGGTGCTTGTTTGTTTGTTAAAGAAAACACAAGTGAAAACAGGAGGAGAAATTTGTGATTACAGATGTGTATTAGTGCTTGCAGCGCATGGCTGTGGTATATTGAGGGGATGAAGCTAGGGAAATCAGAGTTGAGAAATGTTTTTCTGCATGCTTCAATGAATGTGACCATTTTTCTAGTAGCCATGTGTTATAAGAATGAAGTTATGTATAAAGTTCTGTCACACTTGTAATGCATAAATTGTGTTTATGGTGAGGACTGATGTACCACACTATATTCAAGCTTATTAAATTCAAACCTGTATTTAATGACTGAAAATGTCTATCATTCAATGAGCAGTAGAATCAAATTACAAACTTTTTGTTCATTTTTAGAGCAACTTAAGAGTATTTGAAATGTGTTGGTGGTATTCTCATTTTTCTGAGATACCAGTTAAGGATCTTTGTTATCTTTCAATCTGCAAGAACATAGCATGATACATACATTGTATGCCAAATCCTTGTGCTACACTGTATATTTGCTGCCATCAGCATGGATGCCTTTACTGTTTTCTTTATTCTCACATTACTTGTTAACAAAACAAAGTCGATTATAAGAGCATAAAATGCAAGACAAAGAGGTTTAGAAAAACTGACAAAGCTAGCTGAAAATCAGTGAAAAATCCATGTATGCACAACAGAGCAGGCATATTGCGTATTATTCACACACAAAGGCTGCTATTCTCTAAGAAAATACTGTTAAACTAGAGAAACTCAAGGCCCCATAATCCAAACCAGCGGATTTTGACTAAACCAGTGGATGGAGAATTTATACAGAACATTTCAGAATTAAGTTTGAGTGAAAAAATGGAAAGGAACTCCTTTTTACAAAAGTTCCCCCCAAACAAAATTATTAAAGATTATGTCTAGAAGTCTTGATAGCTGTAAAGAAATTTTCAGACAGACTTCCTTTATCCAGTTTTGTAAACTTAATTTTTTTTTTTTTACTTTGTAAGACCAATTAGTCCTCTCTTCCACCACTTGAGGTTGCTAGCAATTTAATTTTAGCATCATCTTAAAAAAAGGCATTGCAAGAGTTTGAAAGCCGTATAAGATCATATTATAGACTTGACAGATTTATTTAAGATACTATCTAGAGAAACAGTCTTTGCCCTAGTGTGGGGAAAACAGATTAATTGTGGGGTTTTTTTAAGCTTTGAAGAACAGATACAGAGGAGACTTGTGTTTCAAGGCAGTAGCTAAAAAAGGATGTCAGCCCCTATCTGTGTAGAGATCATTTGCAGTTTCATTTTAAGAAATTAAAAGAAAGCACAGAAAATCCTAGTGCTGGTTTGTAAAAGCATCTTCATCTCCCTCTGCCACAAAACTCACTGTATTCATTATTGCTTAATTAGTGTCAATTTGAAATAATTTGCCTGTTAGTATTTAAAAAAAAATAGTATTTGTTAAGTAGCCAAAATTGAAAGCATGTAAATTCTTATTGTAGTAGAAATTCCCCTGTACATCCTGAATGATAATAATAGTAGAATTCAGTGCAATCGTTTTATTTTGCTTATATGTGGCTGTACAGGGTGACAAATGTTGAAAAATGTGCATGAGTGCATAGCAGAAGGTGATCCTGTGTTTTGCAAATTAAAAGTACATTTTCATTGAGAATATTTTCATAAGCATATCTTGGAGTTGGGTGGATGACTTCAAGTCCTGGGGTGGACAGGATTGCTAAGATTTCCAAAGTCATCATTGCAGGGAGGATAGAAGCGTTAACTGTTCATTATTTTTAAACATCATCTGTTTGTTTGGGTTTTGGGGTTTTGTTTGTTGGTTTTATGTGGTTTTGTGGGTTTTTTGGTTTGTTTTTTGGGGGATAATTTATGGTTTGTTTATTTTGTTATGGTCTAGGTGGCTTTCCAGAGAAGATTTTCTGGTTTTTATCCTGCTCATGAAAGGGGAATTGCTTTAAACTGAATATGAGGTTGCTGTATAGTCAGTGCTGTAGGAGCTGGAGAATTAAAACACATTGTAGTAGTTCAGAGCAGTAGATTTTTACCTTCTAGACTGACTTGGGTTTCCCCCCCGCCTTTTTCTCCTTCCCCCCCCCCCCCCACTAAATTTTGTGTGCGCGTGTCATTTAAGTAAGTTGTAGTGGATTTTGAACGACAGCTGACTGTTCATATTATTGAATGAGAACCAAATTTATGGAAATTGAAATTAAAAAAGGGAAACTGAGGATAATCATGTGAAAATTGTCTGCTCCTCTCCCCACCTATAATGATGAAAACAGCACATTAATTTTCCATTGCACAATTGAGCTTGAAACTGGGAAAGTATTGAAAATCTGAAGTGCCATTGAAGTTGTGTGAAGAAACAGTAATAAAAGTTAATAACTTTTCAAATTCAAGGATTGAGGTTATGAAATGCTGGTCTTAGTGCCTGCTGAAGGCTTAGAGAGAGCCATCGTTACAGACTGTGATGAATGCTGTTTGACACTGGGCTTTCAGATAATTTGCTTGGCTGATGTGCTCGGGTGCTTGCAGTGTTAGAGTCTTACTAGGAGGAGGTTGTGTCAGGTTGTGCATTGACTTGGTGCTTGGACTGTATTTTCTTCTGGATAAAGAATTGTTAGATCTGAATGGGGCAAACTAGATTTGAAAAATTTCTGAAGAATTTTTAGTTGGCGTACAGTCTCATTTTAGATTAGCAGTATATATTTTGTTCATTTAGTGTCCATGGGTTCTTTTGCAATGATTATGAACTCCCATTTCCTGTATCTATAAATAATGCAGACTAACATGGAATACAGTGGTACATCCACTAGCAGCCCAAGTTGCTTTTTCAGCATGAAATTCTAGTATTGCCTCCTTTCTAAAGGATGCTGGGTTACATCTGACCTTTAACTTCAGGGCTCTCTGTGCTGGGCCCAGGCTGTCCATAAGTAATGCTGACAGATTGGCTTCCTTTGCTTAGCAGATGTGTTTGCATGGGGGATGTTGCTTGCTGTGCAGGAGATAAGTTTCTCTGGTGAGAGAAATTAGGTTGTGTGATATGTTTGCTTAGGGATTTGGGTTCTTTTGCCCAGTGTCCAAAATAATGTCATTTCAATGATCAACATTTAGATTAATAATTAAGCTCCAGTATTTATATCTTACTCATTGTGGAGGGGATTTCAAACTTCTTATTCCTTTAGATGACTGTTGGACCTCTATGCTAGAGCAGTATTTGTGTAATGTTCATATTCAGTGCAACTCCCTGACCATTAATTTTTCTTATTGGTTATTTTTGCTAGAAAGCATGTACAGTCAGGATGCATCAGTGCAGTTTTTTTTTCTTGTTGTTATTCTTTAAAACATTAGTACAAACTTTGATGACCACCCAAATAAGTTGTCTGTATCATATGACTGGTATGCATCCATTCAATCTTGCATTGTTTTGTGGGGCCTGAAGTCTTTGGTATATGCTAAATAAGGAGATTAAGTTGTTTAAGACCAATGTCTCACTATTTCATTAGTTACTCTTTTTGAAATATGAATGGTTTTGTGCAGTAGTCTCACTTGCTTTGGCAGGCTTTACAAGACCACCACAAAGTTCATTGTAGATTGCTATTTGTGAAACATTGTAAAAAAATCTGTCACTTACATTAAATAATGGTCTACTGAATGTGGATACATGGCTTTCTTCATTCTGAGTTCTTTGTAGATATGCATAAGACCATCAACTTCTACATCGAGGTGCTCTGTATTTAATTGTAGGTTGAATTCTGAATTCAGATGCCAAATGGATAATGATCCCCTAAATTTCTCTCCATTTTCAGTGTACCTCTTATAGAAGTCTCTGTTACAATATATGAATTTAGGCGTTTGAAATTGAAAAAATCAGTTTCAGTTTTCATGGTGTTCATATGTAAGTAGTAATAAGAATGTTCAAAAGTGTATTTAATAGAATACTCAGGGGTCTGACCTTTTTTTTTTTTTTGTAGCATAGATCACTTCTACTGTATCACTATATTAATTTATAATTGGATAGACTGACTTTTTCCAGATAACAGTTACTCAGTGTTGCATTCAGAATTATTGACTCCATCTTTGGGAAGTTAGGGAAGTATTCATTGTCTTTGTTTTTAATGCAAAACAGTTAGGCAGTTGAAGCTGTTTCTTATGAAACTGTTCTAGTTAGCTCTGATGTTCTCTGTGCAGTATTGTTAGGAAATATTCTAGGCAATTGTTCTCTTGAAAGGAAAAGTGATACTTAGAACTGCTATCTATCTGGTCTCTGTTTTGAAAAATACACCTGAGTATTTTTCAATTGCTTTGGTAGGAAATTATTTTGCCCTATGTACGTATTGGTCATACCAGTTTCAGACATTAATTTCTGTAATTAATTTGCCTTTTTTTCCCTAACTAATCTATTTGCAGATGTGATGCAGATCCATCTGCCCTAGCTAAATATGTTCTGGCTTTGGTAAAGAAGGACAAAAGTGAAAAGGAACTGAAGGCACTGTGTGTTGATCAGCTGGATGTATTTCTTCAGAAAGGTATGGACTTTGTCATAACAATTAAGATTGAGTGAAAATTCTGTCTTGTTCAATTTATGCAAGCAATCGTTTACCACAGAGTTTGGCTTTGATCTCTTTATTAGCTTTGTTACTTGGTAGAATGTAATTCATTTTTCATAAAGTAATTTTAAAAAGCCCAGGTGTATAGGTTAGCACGCATATATTAGGTATATGTTTTGTTAGTACTCACAGAGGCCCAGAATCATAGAATAGTTTGGATTGAAAGGGACCATAAAGATCCTGTAGTTCCAGCCCCCTGTCCTGGGCAGGGACATCTCACACTAGACCAGGTTTATCAGGGCATGGTCTGACCTTGTCTTGCATGCTTCCAGGGTTAGGGCATCCACAACTTTTGGGCAAGTACTGAACCTCTGTATATATATATATGCCAGAAATATTTTTCCTGATGCTTTATTAAGAGACATTAAATAATTGAAGAATTGAAAACTTTTGTGAAACATTCTTCATTATTGACAGGTTTTTTTATTCTGTAAATGTCCTTTTAAAATATAAATTAGGGACACAATATTTAAAGAAAATACTCTTTGGTTTTTTTTTGCTGAATGTAGGTGTTGGTGGCTTGTCTGGGTTTTTTGAGTTTATTTATTTATTAATTTTTAAAGCAAATGTTAACCATGGTTTTGTATAATGGATATTTGTACACTGCTTACTTTTAGAAACTCAGATATTTGTGGAAAAACTGTTTGATGCTGTGAATACAAAAAGCTACCTACCTCCACCAGAACAGCCATCATCAGGAAGCCTGAAAGTAGAATTTTTTCAGCACCAAGAAAAGGAGACAAAAAAGGAGGAGGTGGGCATTGATTTTAATTTATTTACATGTGCATCTTTTTCCTCATTCATGTAATTTGCTTATGTGTTCAACTTCATAGTGTTTATTAGTAATAGTTACTAGCAATTTATTATAGTTCATATCAGTAATAATTTATGTTTATTAATAATATTATTAATAATTACATGACAGTATTAAAATAAGTCAGAAGATTTGTTCTTGGCTCATTGAGCACTGCTGCACAATTTTTCTAACACAAGTGGATGTTTCAAATGTAAACCAACGTGGTTTTGCTGAGGCAAAGGTAAATGAGATTATTTAGTAGTGTAGGAGCAGCAGTATAACCTGCATTAGTTCTCTGGTCAAAATTGCTGTTGTAGTTGTGCTGCACATTAATTCTTCTTAAATTCAGGCTGCCATTCTAAATTGCAATTCCCATTCCTTCAGCTGCTTGATGCAGATAATATCCTTTTGTCACATGTGTTTATGTTGTTCATTGAGCCAGAAGAGTAAGTTTTTGCTTTTCAATAGCAGCCCAAGTTTGCCTCTGTGAAAGTGTTTTAAGTGTGAACTGAACTAGATAAGCTGCTGATGAAAGAAAGACTTTCTTTATTGGTGTTGGTTGTTGAATATCCATGCTTTCTCAAATCTTCCCAAAGCCTTAATATGGTTTTTTGTCTACCTACAGTAAAAGCAGCTGTATTTTCAGTGCAGCACTATAAAGATTATTTTATTTCATCTCAAACAGGGATTTGGATATTCCTACAAAATAGAAATAAGCATGTTACAAAGATTGTCTTATTATGTTAGAGACTAAAAATATTTAATTTCAATGTTACTGCTGATTTCTCAGTGTTCAGAGTTTTTGGTTTTTATTTGGTTATGCAGAAGTCTGCATTTTAGTGTACTCATATTTTGATCTTATATATGTGCTTTGAATGCAGATCGTTAAAGAGGAAGAGCGAGAGAAAAAGTTCTCTAGAAGATTAAATCACAGCCCTCCTCAGTCAAGTTCTCGCTACAGAGACACCAGGTAAAAAATTTTGTTTAACCCCTTGTATTATATCAGTAATCAGATTTTTACTGAATTAAATACTTTGTTTCTTTATTGTCATCTAATAAGCCTGAAAAGAAGGTTTCTATTGCTTTTACGCATATGTAGTTAAGCGACGAGTGTATGTCCGTGTAACCTGTATCTCGAGTTGTGCACAGCTATTATCCTTGGAGTTTTAGGAGTAATTTTGGTGTTAGATTTGTGGTTTATATTGCAGTATTTATTCTGCTTGATATTGAGTTTGAATTTTGATTTAGAAGCGTTCCCTTCAATAAGTCTTGGTGTTTCCAACTTGGGGAATATGCAGTACTGGACAGAAACAGAAATCAATATATGTTTTAAAATCTTAAGTATGGTAAAAATAAAACAAATAAGCAAAATTAATTTTAAAATCCTTCTGAGAAGAAAGGAGTAGCCATAAGTTCCATACAATTTGTAGCTCTTCCCTAGTTTTCCACTGAGATTTCTTAAAGTTTTTAAGTAGTTAAGATTTCAAATTATGGCTTTGTAAGTCTTGTAATTAACCTCTAATATTTCATGTTTAGAAGCCGTGATGAAAGGAAAAAAGATGAACGTTCTCGGAAGAGGGATTATGACCGAAATCCTCCCAGAAGAGATTCCTACAGGGATCGATACAACAGACGGAGAGGGAGGAGTCGGAGCTACAGCAGGAGTCGAAGTAGGAGTTGGAGCAAAGAGAGATTGCGGGACCGTGATCGAGACCGGAGCAGAAGCCGGAGCAGAACGCGAAGCAGAGGTACCAACAGTTGGTCTCTAAAATACGGTGAATGTTTTCTACAAAATTTAGAAACTAAACTTGAAAACTGCGTTCAAAATGTACTAGAGTTTCCTCTATTGTTCTTGTTCCTTTATTCAGATTTAGCTTTGTTTCCTGTGGAAATGAGGCTTTTGTGATTGTGTTCTCAGTGCTTGTTTTCTTCCCTTACCCTCTGTTCTTCTTTAATATCTTTGTATTGAGGTGGCTGTGCTGGACAGTTTTAAGCATTGTTGCACGAGAGGCAGAAAAATGCAAGTTATTTCCATTTCATTAAGTTTTAGGAAACTCAGAATCTGGTTTAGGGAGATAGAGAAATTATTATTGATTTATAAAGGTGGAACTGGCAGAGAAGTTGCCTGTTTGGCAGTAAATGACTTGTCAAACAGAACAGTACAGCTCAGTTCTTTTGGTCTTGTCCCCTCTTTAGTGTCATAGGTGAAGGGCTGAAATTGTTACAATAAATACTTGCATTCGTGCACATATCCGTAAGACTTAAGACTTCAGTACAGTAGTTTGTAGAATTAAACTTCTTTGAAAAGGGGACTACTTTTTCAGCTGAAAAGAGTGTTTTTTTCCCTTAATAGTTTTGAATGGAAAATTGGAAAAGACCAAAGTAATTGAAAAGTGGAAATAATTTTATTTCTTTGTCATGTCTTTTGTCAATGTACAGGTAAAAAACAGTGTAGTAGAACTCTCCTTGGTGTTATTTTTTTTTTTTTTCTGTAAAACAGGCCTTGGTAACTCATCCTTAAAACTAGAATGCAGATTTCTGGAAAATATGAGAGCAGATATTTTCCAGACAACTTATTAACAAGCAAATTAAATGACATGCAGCAGTTTAACTAAAAGATGACAACATGATTAAATCTTAATTTAAAGATTATTTACACAAACTGAAATGACAGTACCTTATGAACAATATTTTATAGTGAAAGCTTTGTTTCTTAGAACATGAAGAAAAGCCTGTTTTACCCACACTGATGAGCCATCTTTAAGACATTTCATAATGTTCCTTTAATGTGGAGTTATTTAAGTCTGTTAACTTATGTCATGACATAATTAGTCTGTCTTCAATGGGGTACTTACTTTTTATTTGGTGGTAATACTAGCAAATGAAGAGAATAGTTTGTATGTATTCAGAATGAAAGGTCATTTTACTTGCTCTATCTGCCCAGGAGTGTTCCACACCTGTCAAGCATTATCATTTCACCTATTAAGGCAAAGCTTTGCATGCAATAAATACATGCATTTGAGTGCAACAGAAAATGAAGATCAACAAAATGAAGACACAACAATAACATTGTCTTGAAACATTAAAGATTTGTAACTTTTATAGTATTTTCAAGCTGTGGTTACCTTTTTCTTGCCATTGCTTCCCTTTATTCAAAAAAATTTTACATCTGAAGTTCTTACATCCATCACTAAAGAAGATGTGCTCTGCCTGAAGTTAAATTGGGTATCTGCTCTACTGTGGCTATATCTGTTATTAAAATTGCCCAGGGACTGACTATGTACTTCAGAGATTATTATTTTTCTGATTAAACCTTTGGAATGTAGAATCATGGAATAGCTGAGGTTAGTGGAGACCTCTGAAGGTGGTGTAGTCTAACACCCTTTATCAAAACAAATAAACTGGAGCAGATTGCTTAGGACCAACTGGGTTATAAATAACTCCAAGGGTGGAGACTCAACAGGCACTTTGGGCAACCTGTAAAACATTTCAATCATTGTGTATATGTATTGAGTTGATGTGGAGTAAAGATACTTAGAGAGTAGTGGCTGTTTCTGGTAAAAAGGTGGCTAAGGAATTATTGAGTATAATTTTTATTTTTATTTTTTTGTTACAGAAAGGGATTTAGGAAAGCCAAAATATGACATGGATAGAACAGATCCATTAGAGAACAATTATACTCCAGTTTCTTCTGTGACAAATATTTCATCTGGCCACTACCCTGTCCCTACACTGAGCAGTACTATTACTGTTATTGCTCCTGCTCATCATGGAAATAACACTACTGAAAGTTGGTCGGAGTTCCATGAAGAGCAGCTGGACCACAACTCCTATGGAAGACCTCCGCTGCCAAAGAAACGCTGTAGAGATTATGATGGTAAGTGCATTTTAATTTTTTAATTGCTTCCTGCAGCTATGATTATCCCCTTTATGAAAAGATTGAGGTAATTCACCCTTCTTTTTCTGATCTTCTCTAGTATAGCGGGGTTTTTCTATTGCACACTTCCTGATTGCAAATTTTACCATGTTACCACTTCTTACTGACTTCAGACAGCTTGCTCTTTTAGTGTTTGTCTATTTTTTTACTTGCTAAGACTATTTTGTATAAATTAGAAAGAGTATATTAGAAAAATCCATTTTTACCCAGGCTTTCTGTCTTAGGTCATGTTCCAACCAAATTCTGTGTGTGGTGGTTTTGACAATGGTTGGCACCTTACTGGTCTCATCCTATTTCATTCTATCCTAACTAACAGACAATTTTTAACTAGAAAGGTCTAGAGCTGAAACTTCCCAAGCTCATTTCTTTCTGTGTAGGTGTTTCTTAAAACTGGCTAGGTTTTCACTTATCTCTGTCTTAAGCTTTCATTTTAAATGTCTTGTGCCAAAACACACACAAGAGGCTGCTGCAGCTGGCAGTGCCTTAACTAAACTCAACCCGTCAACCTGTGAACTCAGGACAGTTGAAATCTTCCTGTAAAGTTGTTTCTGATGGATTTTGTTGTTGTTTTATTGCACACCACAATGAGAAGTTTAAGTTCTAGGCCAGTTTACATTCAGAACTCTGATTAGATTTTTTTTTAAAGTAAAAACAAAGGGAAACTGAGCTTTCAAGTGTTGGCAGAGTTGTACTGACAAAGAATAGCTTTGCCAGTGTACATCACAGCGATATGGAACAAGTGGAATTGTGAATGTGTCATTTTGTTTTGAAGTTTTCTATCTTCAGTGGCTACATGTTTCCATCATACAGTTCTTCCTATTTGCACTTTCAAGTTTTCAACTTTACCCTCTGCTGAAATTCTGGTTTTGTTCAACGTTTCAATTTAATGTGCTCTATAACTCTTCTTGAAGATGAGGTAATACATACTGCTTCCCCATATCATGTTTTGAGGAAGTGAGCACTCCTCTTTCTTCCTATTTACCAGAAGGTGTTTCAGCCTTTTCCCTGTATTGCATTGACTGGTATTTTGGTGTTGTTCCTGTGAACACTGTTGTTAAACAGATAATAATAGAAGAGTCTGGGCTAGAAAGGCCCTTTAAAGTCATCTAGTCTGGCATCCCTACAGTAGGCAAGGTCATCTTCAACGAGATCTTGTTGCTCAGAGCCCACTCCAGTATGACCTTGAATGTTTCCAGGGATGGGGCATCCACCGCTTTTCTGCGCAACCTCTTCCACTTTTTAACCACTCTCATTATAATAATTTCTTTTTCTTATATTTGCTTTGAATCTACCATTTTTTAGTTTAAAACTGTGACCCCTGGTCCTATCACTTCATGTCCCACCAGAAAGTTTGAAGTATAAAGGCTGCAGTGAGTACTTAAATTCGCTGCTCTGAGCCTTCTTTTCTCCAGTCTGAACAGCTCCAACTCTCAGCCCTTCCTCATAAGAGAGGTGCTTCAGGCTTTTGGTAGTTTTTGTGGCCCTCCTCTGACCTCCTTCTATGTTTGACTTGTATGTAAAAAAAAAGTGAATGTGTATTCATTTTTATTTATGTATATTTAATATTTACAAATGCATATGTTATTTGTAAATAACAAATTTTGTTCTTATGTAACCACATTGAACTATGGCAAATGTTTATAATGTTTTCTGAAATAATTGCAAAAAAGGAAAAAAGTGAGTGAATTTGCTCATGTTGGAATTTCATAATATTAACTTCTAACTTTTAATTTAATTGGGGTTTCTCAGTCCTAGCATCTGCACTTTTTGCTTAGAAACAAGTTGATTTTGTTAATGTGATGACATCTAGAGTTCATTCTTTGCTTTCACCATTTGTTATAATACAGTGCAGAATTAGTTCTTTAACAATAAATTAAAACACTTTTGTCCTAGCAAGTTTCTGCAATGTCTGTGTGTGCTGACTGTTTAGAATAAAGTTAAACAATTTCATTTTCTAATCTAAACTTCTGCTGGTATGTGGAGCTCTTAATTTACAAACTGCCACATTACACATTGAATGTCTTGTATCTACCCTGAATCAAGCTACACCTGAACTAACATCAGTTCTTTTTGATCTTTCAGAGAAGGGTTTCTGTATGAGAGGAGACATGTGCCCTTTTGATCATGGAAGCGATCCAGTAGTGGTAGAAGATGTGAATCTTCCTGGCATTCTGCCTTTTCCAGCACAACCCCCTGTTGTCGAAGGACCACCTCCTCCTGGACTTCCTCCCCCTCCACCAATTCTCAGTCCTCCTCCTGTTAACCTTAGACCTCCAGTACCACCACCAGGCCCCTTACCACCTAGCCTTCCACCTGTAACAGGTAATTACAAAAGATTAAACCCAGGGGTTTTTTTTAGGAAAGCCTGGATCTTACTTGACTTGTATGCAGTGCAAAAATCTGTTTTGAAGAATCCCAGCTGTATTATGTAAAGTTGAACTGTGTTCTACTATGGCATAGCTTACCTCAAAATTATTCTGTCTGATGATAATGATTGCAGAGTTGGTTATTGTAAAATGCTCCATGCTAAATATGACTACTCTTTAATATGGAATAATATTTTCATTGTATTTAAGCAAAAGCATGATATGGCAAAATACAGTTCCTTGAGTATTATAGGAGAAGTTGTCCAAAATTGACTACGATCAAAGTGAAAATCCTGGAAACAACTGATCCTTACTGTTTCATTCACAGTAATAGAAGTAAAGATAATTCATCACCACATCAAATTTATACCTGAAAATACCATTTGAGATTAATTTTAAAACTAAACTTGTTACTAAGAAAAAGTCTCAGCTTTGTTTACTGTTTCACTGGAAGGTACTTCAGCTGAAGCACTAAGAATTACATGAAAACTTATGTGCCTGGCTGTCATTTATAAAGTAGTTAAAGTTTAGTACTCAGTTGCCTTGTGTGGTTTAAAAGCTGTTATGTTAGGTTTTTGTGATTATTCCTTTCTCTATTTTTTTCCTAACTTGGGTGTGTCCCACTTCCTAAAATTATTCAGGAGTAATTGATATTTGATATTGCTTAGAGGTTTCTTTAACTGTTTTAATTTCCTGTTGATAGTATATTTAAGAAAGATATGAATGAATGTATTTATTTCAGTTAATATAGAATGTAACTTCCTCTGGTTTGTGCAGTTCTGCCTTACATGCTATTTTCAGATCTGGTTCCCAAGTTCAGATATATCACTTTATAACTATTCCCAAAACCTACTCTTGTCAATGATTAAACTGAAGATCAGGCTTGACTGCTTAGCTTTGAAGGAGTCACATTACCTGTTTTAAAAAAAGTCAAACCAACCAAACAAAAAAACTCCCTCAATTTTAAGAAGAGTTCATTAGAGTTGAAGGTTTCTTCTTGATTGTTTGGAAAAATAATTTCAGTCAAGTTAGTTATTGTCATCATGGCATATTTTTGTAATATTAGAAAATACTTTTTTACTTCAAAAATAGAATTTGTTTCTTTGATCAGCTTTTATTGAGCATTTTAAAATGCTTCATTTGGTAAAGATGAATACTGGTCTAGCGATTAAATTTTACTTGTAGAAAGAAGGTGTTTGGAGAAATGTTAAATGATTCAAATGCTTTTCTGTCTAATCCAAGTTCTGAGTCATTTGCTGTTGGGGGTGGTTTCATGTGAATTTGTGGTACAGCATCAAGTCTACAGATGTGCCCTCTCAGCCCCTTTTTTCTTAAATAACCTTAAAAGCATTTCACATCAGTTTCCTTATGAGGGGAGTGTAATGCAAGTGTAGTGGATAATAAATGAATGCAGCGTTTTCCATTGTTTTTGACAGGACCACCCCCTCCCCTTCCACCATTGCAGCCTGCTGGCATGGATGCCCCCCCAAACTCAGCAACCAGCTCAGTTCCTACTGTTGTTACCACGGGTATTCATCACCAGCCGCCTCCTGCTCCACCCTCTCTTTTTACAGCAGGTGTAGTACTGAGGCTTTGCCCACAAGGTTTGCTAAATAGAATAACATTGATTCATATTATACTGTACTTTATAGAGATTATAATGTCATAGTTTGGGAGAATAAGTTTGTATCGTATCGATTGTGACTGTAAATTAACATTCTTCTTTTCAGACTTAATTCAAGATGTAAAGTAAAATTTGCCTATAAAGCGTGAATTTTGTCTGCAGAGTAATATTTTCATTGTGTTAAAGCAGAAAACTTGGCATGATGGTTTTTTATGATAGTGGTTATACAAGTCTTTTATTGTAACTCTATATTGTAATTAAATTAAATATTATATCTGAAAGCTTAAGGGTTTTAACTGCAATTTATTTTAATTAGACAATTTCTTTGTTACCAGAAACGTATGACACAGATGGCTATAATCCAGAAGCTCCAAGTATAACAAATACTTCAAGACCTATGTATAGACATAGAGTACATGCCCAAAGACCAAATTTGATAGGACTCACATCAGGTGATATGGATCTACCACCCAGAGGTATGCTCTCAAAGCTATACTTAGTTTAGCTGATTTTCTTACATTAATGCAGGTTGAGGAACTTTGCAGAGAATACTGGAAAATACAGCATTTTCCTAAAATCTTCTGGAATTAAGAGATGTTTAGTTGAATAGGGAACTATGTCTATAATTGCTTTGTGTGTGCATTTTTACAGGTAGAATGAAATCTCTTGCTAGAGTACTTTTGGTAGAATGAAATCTCTTGCTACAGCTACAGTTTAGCTGTAGTAACTGGTCACTTTGTATATCTTTTGTACAGAAAAATGTTAATGTTTCTGTAGTAGAATCTCAGGATGATTTTTGCTTATAGAGGAGGGAGTCATTTTTATCTGGTAGCAGTTTTATGCATGAATAATCTTAACATCACAGTTCCTGTGGTCCTGAGAAGAAGCAGCAGCACACAAAATAAGAATGGAAGAGGGATAAAACCATTTTTAATGTGGTTTTTATTTGCATTTGTATGTATTTCTATTTAATCTTACTATGTTTCTGTTGGTGTATTTTCAGTGAGGAGTCCCCCAGTGTGATTCCTGTTCTTCAGCAAAAGTGACTCCTTTCCCAGTCCATCCATAAATCTTGCTCCTAGGTGCTATTGCCCTGGAGTAATGTGCATTTCCTATCATGACCATTTTTGTGTGTGCCATCTAATAGTAGAATGGAGGTGTTAGCTGGAGTGGTGTGAGCCTCAGAGTATTGCATGGGACATTGTGAATCATTGTGAATCAGAGCACAGTCATCTCAAGGCAGATGCCTTCTGTCACACCTCTTTTGTTTTCTGTATGTGTGATGTTACTGTGACAAAATGAGTGCTATTAGCTATTTTGATCTGTCACAACATCTGTTGATAGTTAAGAAGTCTGTGACCAAGGTTTGATTCAGTCAGAACAATAATCATAGTAATTTCAAAATAAACAATTGTGCTTTTCAGTGCAAATTCAATGTGAGCAGAATATTTTTTTACAATCAAATGCACAGAAAATAAATTATAAAAAAGTAAAATCTTCTCATCTATTTACAGAAAAACCTCCTAATAAAAGTAGTATGAGAATAGTGGTAGATGCTGAATCCAGGAAAAGGACAATTGGTGCAGGGGATGGTGGAGTTCCTACAAAGAAGACTTGGTTTGACAAGTGAGTGACTGTTAACACAGTGTTGGCTTAAGAGCTGGAATTTCATTAACTGCTTTACTGAAATCTGAAACATGTATATATGTATATATTTAAATTGCAAGCAAGTGAAACTGAGTACACTGGTGGTACTAAAGTAAGTCATACTATAGTGTGAGCTGTATTTATTTGACTGTCTTCTATCAAATGTAGTATACAGATAGATGAAGTTTCTTTGAATGATACTAAGATCTGTTCCTTGAAAGTTGGCACAATATAAGAAACAGGGAAGCTGCAGTGTGATAGTTGTTAGAGATGACTGATTTTAGTTATGAAATGTGAATTTTATCACTGCTATTTGGATTTGAGTTGCCAGGTATGTTACTGAGAAAAAAACAGAGGGTGCAAGGTTGGAAGGGATTTTAAGAGATTGCTGGGAGTGAGGAAAGCCTTGAAGTAATAGTTATTTGAAACAGTAGTGGGAAAGTTTCATGGAATAACTAAGAAATAGTTTTTGGAAAGAAGCAATGTAAAAGTCAGGAATTACACTGACATGAGCAAATAAATATGAATTATTTCACAGATTTATGTGCTGAGGTGGGCTGAGAATATCAGTGGGGAAGATAGCAGTTGTATGGTGTGTGTCCTGTACTCTCCTTCACTCTTCTAAAATTGCATTATTTTTTAAGTCTGCAGATCTTTGTGTCTCATACACACATGCTTCTGTGTAAGCATATAGAATTTAACATTGTGTTTGCTAGTTTGCTATGGATTTCTGGCTTGATTTTTTATTTGTTGCAGGCAAAATTTTAACAGAACAAATAGTCCAGGTTTCCAGAAGAAAGTGCAGTTTGGAAATGAAAATACAAAACTTGAATTGAGAAAAGTTCCACCAGAACTTAACAACATCAGCAAACTTAATGAGCACTTCAGTAAGTTTGGAAACTTAGTCAACTTACAGGTAAGAGTCAACAAAGAGAAAGCAATACATTTTGATGTAAAGGTAGTGGTAGTTGCTGAAAGAAGAATGCCATTTTTTTTCCTGGTTCCCTGAAACCCTTAATTATTTTCCTAACATGTTTCTTAAACAAGATCTCATTGGTTTTAATGATATTGCCATTGAAGAAGCAGAAATAAAATGTTCTAGTCATCTTTTAGATTTTGAACAAATTTGTTCCTCAGAGATAAGACTTTTAAGAGATATTGTTTAAAACATTGAAAATTGATTGCACATGGGTTTTTCTCACACATTTTATCAAGTTTGGCTATGCTCTCATAAACACTGTATATTCAGAGATAAATTGTAAATACAGAAAACCTGCATTTCTCGTCCAGAAGGCAGTCCCTGTGACATAATTGCTTTCCATGGTAATGACAGTTTGTCTCTTAAAATTACTTTGTGATTTATTGGAGTCACCCAATAAGCAATTGAAGAGAGAGGAAAGCAGTGAACTAGGGCCTGACTTAGGCTGATGTTACATATATATTGCAGGCTGCACGTGTAATGTCAATATTTCATACCCAGTCTCTGAGCTACTCAGTGTGACCTTTCACTGTGCTTCATTATCAACAAGTTTCAGGTGCTACCATGCATTTTTCTAGGCCCTTTCTTGTTTGTACTGAGGGCTGGAATGAAGAAGTGCAGCAATATTTTTGTACATACTGATACAGTACAGAATAAACACTCTGTGCCTGTCTGAACACTGGAGGGATTTTAAATCTCTCTTAATTGCTATTAAATATTTCTTAAGCTTTTCTGTAGTTAACCTAAGAATATGGTGTATTAGCAGGCAATATTATTCATTAAGGCAAGTAAAACATGGATGTGTATGGAGAGACAGATATGTATATGGAGATTGCAAGCTATGCTCTTCTTGCAGAGTATAATCTTGGCTTTGGAAGCTAAAATGATGTGTTAATGCTCAAAGGAGGGAAATCAACATGAACTTTGCTGTCTAGCTCTAATATTAGATAGGACATTTACTATCTGACCCCTGCATTTTTCATAGTAATTTTCTTTACTTTGCTGATGCTTCCTTTTGTCTTTCAAACAACTGCTCATATTTGCAAACAGAAATACTGGTTGACTGGGGGTTTTGCTTTACTTTGTTAGTTTGAGGTTTTTTAAACTATTCTTAAAGTTTATTAGCATAAACTCAAGGTTGATTTTGACATCAGGCCTTTCAAACGGGCTCATGAATGGGAAGTATTTATCTAATGACACGTACTGGGATTTGGGTGTAAATTGTGAGCTTCTAAGCCTAAAAGCTAATGATTTAATGATAATTTAGACACAAATGAGAATCCTCTGTGTGGTAAGTTTTGTTCTTCTGTTTTAAATCTTAGGTTGCATATCAGGGTGATCCAGAAGGTGCCCTTATTCAGTTTGCCACCCATGAGGAAGCAAAGAAAGCTATATCAAGTACAGAAGCAGTATTAAATAATCGTTTTATTAAAGTTTATTGGCATCGAGAAGGCAGCGCACCGCAAATCCAGACTACCACACAGAAGGTAAAGGATCTAAGTCTGTTTTAGCATATTATGTAAAAAAGAATCTTCAAAACATTTTTAAGAGACTGTTTATATCAAGTAAACTAAGTCCTTTTGAAATAATGACTACTTCATGTAATTAATTTCCAAAGTCACTCTTCAGTTGTAAATTCTTTGACCTGATATACAACGTTCAGCAGTTGATTAGCAAGATGAGACTGAAGTTATTTAAGGAAAGCTCTTCTGTGACTTTCCATGTATTCCACTCTGTTATCATGTCAAGCAAGATTTGATGAAGCTCTCTGCTGAATAATGTCTATTTTGCTTTAATTAATATAGGCTTTTTGATTTTTTTTTGGTGAGGATAAGAAAGGCAGCAGAGCTATATTTCTTTTCATGAAAGATGATGTCCATTTTCTTCCATTAGACTCTGGTCTTTCCCTTTCCCTTCCTGTTGAGCATGCGTATTGTTGTACAAAGTAACAGAAGAATTGGTTTACACATAGGTGTCTCTGTGTATACACACGTAGATCTAAGGACTTGCAAACAGCAGTGGAAAAGAACTGCATTACAGAGACTGATTTTCTAGGAAGGGATCAGGGATGTTTTTAAGTAGGGAGGTAGTGGATGATCTCTATGATATCCAGGGATAGAATGTCTGGGAATGGATTGGAGGTGTATCACAAGAGGTCCAGAGTGGGCATGAAGCATTTCTTTGCTGAGAGAGTGGTCAGACAATAAAACCAGTTTTCTAGAGGGGTGGCTGATGGCCCCAAGCCTGTCACTCTTTTTAAGAGGTATTTGGACAGTATCCTTAACAATGTGCTTTAAACTTCTGGTCAACCCTGAACTTTTGGTCGGCCCTGACCAGACAGTTGGACTAGATGATTGTTGCAGGTCCCTTACAACTGAAATACTCTGATCTACATTTTTTTATTGAATTGCAGAGACACATTTGGAAGTTGTCATGTTCGTAGCAGCATTGGCAACATTAAAAACAATAAAACAGCAATTACTGTTGTGAAGGGTAGATTTGTAACCTGTGTCAGGCCAAATCAGACTTGTCAGCAGTACAGCAGTGGCTGTTCTCAAGCAGAAGAGGAACCTTGGGTTTGCATGGCTCTCTGGGTTATTGAGTTGAGTCTTCTCAGTTAGCGGCTGGTGTAACAAGTCCTTCAAAATATCTGTGTATCCTGCTCTATTGGATTTGCCATCAGTGTGGAGCAGCACATTCTGCACTTCAAAAATACGAGACAGGCTCTGTAGAAGAAATGGTCACTTAATTATATATGCTGATCTGATATGTGAATGACTTTAGTTAGGGGATTCTTTCAGTTGCTGCTCTGAGTTGAGAATTCCTACTTCCTCTTGATGGTGCGTGTCATCTTCATTTAGAATCAGTGACCTGATTTTCCATGGCAATTCTGCTGTACAGCATTTTAGCAGTTTTCTTTCTCTCTTTCTTTGTAAGAAATGCCCTCATTTTTATCTTCAAAAATTCGGTTTTAATGACATCTATCTCACTGTCTTCCCTGTTATTATCCTTTAGATTTTATCAGTATCTTTAATACTTTGTCTAAAGTAGTGCTGCTCAAAAAGGGTATTTATTTTCTAAGTTTGATTTTCGTCTCAGCCAGAAGAGGGCAGTGGAGTACGTCATTTGCATTCCTGTAGACATTCCCTCTTACTCAAAGGATAGCTTGCACTATGCTATCAGCTTATTTGCTGATTATGCTGTTCAGAGTATTATTGAAGTATTAACTCTATATTTCCAAACAAGCATTCAATCTATATAGGTCTTATTTGTAGTAGTCCCATAATTTTTAGTAGTGTTAACAGCTTCCAATCACACCACCTTTAGCAAGTTAACTTTGCTGGTTTGAGAATGAATTCCCCTTAGTCCTGGGGACAGTATTAGATGTTCCTGCCTCACCCAGAACAGCCATTTAGCACATGTCAGCAGACTGCATTTTGAAGTCTGTTATCAGCAACAGAAGGCACACAGTAACAAGAAAAACTTTTAACAGAAAATTAAAATTTTACGTACAATGCTTCTATGTTCTTCTACTCCAAGATACAACATTTAACAAATTATTGAGTCAGTAAACACGTGTTTTTTGTTCGTAAGTATTTCAGGAGCATGAATATTTACTTCTCTTTTTGTTGAAATTAATATTTGGTATCATATCTGTGAGTAGTATGGAAGCTTTATACTTCTTCATATACTATAAATACTTATATTTTTGTCAAGATTTCTGTTACATTAATTATTTATGGATTAATTAATTTCACCTGTATTTGTAATGGCTTCCAACCAGGTTTTGTCTATCAGGCACCAAGACAGGCTTTTGAATTTTGTTCAGTGTAAAGTCAGTTGACTTAAATTGTCCCTTCAGTAATATCTGTTCCAGCACAATTGCTTAACCATTGCTATTTTATCAGCAAGATTACTTTGGAAATTCTTTGCTGTAGAATTTCGAGAGAGGTGGAAGTACTTAGGTAATGATGGTGGGAGTCAACTATAATAAATCATCAAATAAAAGGCTTCTGCCAAGAAGCAGAAAATAATATGCTTTCCACATCTGAGGCAGATAAAACAGGAAGTTCTAGGCCTAAAAGGCAGCACAAAGAGATTTAGGTTAAATATTAAAAAAACATTTTCTAATGCCAAAGTATCCTGAAGCACTTCTGCTTAGAGAGGTGACAGGACCTGTTTCATCTGAAATTTGTAAGAATGAGATAGATAGATACTGTCAGTAATGGCATAACTGACTTTGCCCTGCAGTGGAGAGAAATGGATTAGGTGACCTTCTGAGAGCTATAAATATGACAATAAGCTTGCTTGGAAGCATATTTTTTGGTCTTAACCATTGAATGTTTTTGTCGAAGAAAAAAAAAAGGAAAGGTGTTAGCTTGTCAGGGTATATCCATTGTAGATTCACAGATTATCTGCTCTCTTTTCTTATTCTTCAGTCCCATGACTGCATGTTTCTTTTTTTTCTATTTTCTCCAAGTTAAACAGAGAGGAGATGAAAAGTGTGACCTATCACTGTAAAAAGTGAGAGTCTTTGTAATACAAGTTTGTATTCTGTTTTTTCGTAACTACACAGTTGATGGTGAAAGAGTTGTGAGAGGAATCAGAAGACCTCTTTATTACATTTTAATTTGTTCTAACAGGTAGAATTTAAGTTAAATGTATTCTATTAAATTCTATTAAATGTAAATAATAGAAGTAAATCAGTTGTTTGGTCACTTCTGTAAGTTGTAAGTATAGAATGAATGTTATTGCAACTCACGCTACACAGATATTCAGTATAACATAATAAATTTCATGAAGTGCTTGTTTATCCCATCAGGTGAATGGTAGAAGGGAAGAAGTGTAAACATAAATTCCATTGTAATTTCATTGTGTGCTAACTGAATGACACGTGTAGCAGCCTTCTGTTGTTAATCTTGTGCTGTGCTTTTTGGGGGCTGGGGCGGTGTTGCAGGTGATCCAGCCCTTAGTGCAGCAGCCCACGTTGCCTGTAGTGAAGCAGTCGGTGAAGGAGCGGCTCGGCCCGGTACCTGCGAGCACTATTGAACCTGCAGAAGCACAGGGTGCCAACGCAGAAGTCGCTCAGGTTTGTATCCTAGTGAGGAATTCAGTTGCCTGTTCTTTCTGAAATAGGTTCTGTAGTGTATGAATGTACCAGTTAGTTCTGTGGTGCAAGTACACATTTACTACTTCAAAGTGCTTCTGCTTACATTGTTAGTGGTGTTTTCCTATTAAAGTTTTCCTCAGTGCAATGATATTTGGCTTTTTTACCTGAGCCTGGTACTTAATTTTTTAGTATTGTAGCTTTTTACATAGTTCAGAAAGAAAAACTGAAAGGCCTTCAGACTGTTTCAGGATTGTTGTGTTATATTGCTGGTGTCAGATTTCAAAATAAAGTGAATCTCTATCCGAAGAACTAAAAGCTAATTTTTTTCTTTATATTTGTATTTTATCTGTTAAACACCTAAAACCATTAGAGAATGAAGCTCTGTATCTGGAAGAGTTTTTAGAATTTGTTCCTCTCCCCTAATAAAAGGAAGAATGTAACCACAGTACCAGTGTGAATAATGACAGAACCTGGTGTGTTACTCCCATTAGAAATAGTCTTTAATGTTTTATTATATTTGCAACATTTCCTTATTAGCATTATGCCACTGCTTTGGTTTTACCTCTGGAAAGGAAGACCGGCACAAATCAGAACACATTTGTAATTTAAATTCAAGCAACTTTCTGCATTTGATACAGATGTAATCTGCAAATAGCAGATTACAGAGCACAAGAGCTGTAGTGTATTTAAAGGGCCTGTGCAGATAATCCTCTGCCAGATAGCATGTCTGGAACTTCTTGCAAAAAATATGTAGGATAATCTTTGATTCCAAATTGGCTTTGTATTTGTCTTACCCAATTATAGACTTATATTAACTGAAAAATCAAATATCTAAAATGAATTGTATTGTTTGAATATTTTTCTTCTGTTGTTGCTTAAAAGTCTATGATTTTATTAAATATTTTTTTCTAAATTGCTAGTGCTTGTAGTGTACATTTGAACTATAATTATGCTTTGTTTTCTTAGAATGTGACTAAATTATCTGTGAAGGATAGACTGGGTTTTGTGTCAAAGCCAGTTACTCCAACAACTGAAAAGGTAAGAAAATGTTTCATATTCTCTCATATTTCTTTTCCGTAGAATTAATTTTTTTATCAAACCCCTTGTGTCAATATTGTTTCATAACTATGAATAAAACAATTTGTGAAGGATTAGTATTAGGAAGTATAATAAGTCAAAACTCAGCAGATGGCTGAATGATTATAAGAAGGACAAAAGCTGCTATTTTGTGGATTTTGTTTAATCTATCAGGTTCCTTTTATTCAGTCATACAAAGAACTGGATATGTTTCATAATCCTGACTTGTTTAGAAGTATACAAAAAAAATTAAAAAATAAATAAATTTTTGACATTACATATGATACTGTAGAACACAGTTCTATAAAATGTTTCTGGTCTTCTGTGACCTTTAAAAGATGATGCTGTAAACATTTACCGTTTTATTTGGTTTTACAATTTGCAGTACTTGTGAAAAGATAAAGGTGGAAATTAATCAGTATAGAAAGGACGAAGGTAAGGGGGGAGAGGTGCATCTGAATTGTGGTTATGAGCTATGTATTTTGGCCAGTGTTTCCAATTTTCAGAATACAAAGTGGTTGATGTGTTTACTATAGCAGCAAAGTTTGTAATGCATGTTTCCAGATCTATTTAGGACTTCAGGGGATAGGCTTCCCCAATGTTCTTAACATTGATTTGAGAAAACTTGAAGTAGAAACACAGAAAGTTTTACCTCGTAACAGGATTCCTCTGTCTAGGTATCTGTCTTTTCTATTGGGAGTTAGCTTGACCTGAAATAAATGAAGCATCCACTATATTTCCCCACACACATCCCCTCCCACCCCTTTTCAGTATGGCAGTTGATGGATTAAGTGGCACCTAACAGGTAAAATTCACTTACATAGAGTGATACTTAACATAGAAAGGCAACAATACTTGAAGTTGATAATATTAGTTGTCATATTAGAGAATGTGTCTTTGATTCATTTCAAGCCAAGCAGTCCTTCTAAATGCATGGATCAAGGCTTCTTGCCTGTATTTTGTTGTTAGTTTGATTAGTTCCATTCTTGGTACTCTAAATTAGTTGCAGATAAATACCTTGCTGTATATTCCTGCTCTACATTTTACATACATAGTACATGGTTACTTTATAAATAGGAAGTCTGCTTCATCTTGCAGCTTGAATGGAAATACTTTTCCTCATTGTTTAAGAATTGAATTATCCTGAAACACTTTTCTACAAAGAGTAAATTTTATGCTAGAATGTTTTTCTGTTCTATTGTCTTATAGCACAGATGTGATTTTGCTAAGCGGCTGTTCGCTGGATGTGTTGTGAAACAGCAGTTTCCTTTGACATTTTTAGTAGGATTCTAGAACCTGATTTGACTTATTTTTACCTACTACTGCCTCTTTACAAAGAAATACCTTCCTTGTTTGTAGTCATTGTATTCTATAACCATTAGAGATAAAATTATTGACAGCTGTCAAAAAATAGAGGTGTCATGTTGTAGATGATTTTTTTGTGCCTGATGGAGTGCACAGTTTGACAAGAACTTTACAATGAGAAAAGAGGTGGCTGTTCTTCCCAAAGAGCAGGACGAAAAGGTGCTGAAACAGTCATTGTGAGACTTTGTAGGATCTGTATAGGGACTTATAATTTGTGGACTTGTGAAGAGATGCACGCTATTCACATATTGCTTCTCTTGAATAGTATTAAGCGATTTAGAAGACCTTAGTGTTGCATTTGACTTGTCTGTGTTGGTGCTGTGGCTTCTTTCCTTACATCTCCTACATAAAAGAGATGAGGAGATGTAGTTCACTCTGCCCTGAAGACAGTTCAGGCCGAGAGGAATGTGTCAATATTTTTGTCTTTGCTTGATCCTCTGTTTGTTTGTCTTGTAGCCTGTCCTAAAGCTACTTTGTAATAGAAACTGTATGATTCACATATGCATACTTAAATGTTCTTTAATAGATTTATAAAAAAATCCTTCATCTTTGTAATGGCCTGCTTAGAGCGTTTTGTACCACCTTCTATAGTAGCTCATAACATGTGTTGGTTTCTTTTTGCTGTTGTTTTCTATGCACTGTGTACTCTTGAAAACACTTTACTGTGGGAAGAAATAATATAATATCACACTGAAGTGCAAAGGGTTTATATGAACTGTTCCTGTTGTGAATTCTTCTGAGCTCTTGGTCTTTTCTTCCTTTCTGTTTCTTGTCTGTCTCTTTTTTTCTCCCCTTCCTGTTGGTGGGCATTTTGCTATTTTATGGAGTGCATGGTGACTAATAGAATCTGCATGCATCTTTTAATTTTCCACATAAATAGAAAGTATTTTTAAACTCCTGGAAATCATACTGATTACAGAAATTTTTCTATTTTCTAACAAGGTGGACAAGATCATATTACCTATATTATCTCAATGACTTAGCTGTGTATTTTTCAATAGTAGCATGCTAAAAACACTCTTTAAGGAACAGGCTCAGAAAACAGTTCAAATCTTCAGATATTGTGGAGAAATGCATAGTATGTTTTAGGGAGATTGTAAAGCAGTTCTCAGTGTTCTCAGTAAGTCATGGAGAAATTTCATACCTCATTACAAATGTAGGAAAGAGAACACAGGAGTCTCTTCCTGTGCTGTATAATGTTGAAGACTTCCTTGTTCTTGAGTTACTTCTTGCTGATTGTGCAAGCTCTACTTTGCACCAACTGCATATGAAAAGAAACTGTTGTCTCAATGTTGGACCTTAGTCTCTAAAATTATGTTGAACTTTTGTTTGGAAAATTCATGCAGCCATGAAATACTGTATTTTAGACTTCAAAACACAAAAGCAACAGTTACTCTTGCAAAAATCTCAATCTTCTCTTTCCTTAGTTATGCTCAAATACATAATATTTATATATTTGAAACTTGGAAGGGCATACAAAATCTCAGTGCAGAGGATTTATAAGCTGATGTTGATAGCTTACATATCTGATGTAGTGCTGCCTCTTCAGAAATTGTTTAACTTCAACAACTCCAAATATAATAGCTACACCAAATTTTTAGATTCTGTATCATCAAAGGAGACAAAAGAAAATACGCTTATATATTTTTAAGCACTCATGTGGGTTTTTTAAAAGATTGAAATTCACTGGCAAAAAAATAAAATGATTTCCTCCTATAGGTTTTATCTACTTCTACTGGCTTGACAAAAACTGTGTACAACCCTGCTGCTTTGAAGGCAGCACAGAAATCTTTGCCTGTTGTTTCCACTTCCGTGCTAGACTCTAATGAAGCACAGAAGAAAAAACAGGTAAATTAAATATGCTTCTTTTTAAAATGGACCTAGGTTGGGAACTTGTGGCCTAGAGATAGAGCACTATGTATATTCATCTCAAGAACGTAGATGAAACTTGTTGCAAGATTAAATTCACTATAATGTTTTTTTCCCCTCCCCACATATTACAAGAAAATTCAGCATTGTTTTGTTATTTTTCAGTGTATGTTCAGGCAGTGTAAGCAGGTTTAAAACTGTAGAAATTCAAAATGTGAAACACTTTTTCCTGGAATCAGAATCTACATGTTGAGGTATGAATTGTTGCGAGTGAAAGGGAGTATAGTATAGTCACTGTTCTTCTCTCTTAAACTATTCTGGAACTGGCCTCTATTATCAGTGCATTTTGTACATGTGACCAAAATGGTTTCTTCAAGAGAACTGAGAATTTTATGACTGCATTTTGTTGTTTCTAAGCTATAGTTCTTCTGCACCCACTTTTATTTTTACATAGTGCTAGGCTTTCTCTTTTTTATATATGTTAGAAGGGAAATGCAATAAAAATGTGTTTGGACTTAATAAGTCACTTAGTTATAGTTTAGCTTGCTTATCATTTTCAGGAGAGCACAGCAAAGCTCCTTCTTCAGGTTTATTCTTATCATTTAGAGAAACTGAATACAGGACATTGTTTGCCTTACTGTTTTTTAACCACAAATTACAAATTACAATAGTAAGGTTACATCCAAATGTAATTGTTGAAATCAGTATAATTGTTAAAGATTTTGGTCAAGTACTGCTAAAGTTCTGTAATTTATGTCTAATGTCATTTGAACTAGCAGTTTGTACCTGCACGTGAATTTTGCCACTGGTCCAGAATTTATAGAATGCAGTTCTGATTTTGAGATTTCATTTAATGTTTGTCCCCTAACACGTTTTTAGAATTAGAGCCTTTACTTTTTAAGTTAAGATGCTAAATGCCTGTAAAATGGCAAAAAACTTGTAATAAAATTGTTGACTCATCATAACATTTGTAGAGGGTTTTTTGAGAGAAGACAATGAAGTTGTACCTAAGTGATTGGCTCCTTTTTCATGTGATCTTGTGCTCCTTCCTGCCTTCAGAGATTTCTGTTACAATATACCAGTACTTGTGGAAAAACATTATTTTGTGGGACTGACTCCCTTCTTTTCCTCCTGTCTCCCTAGCTTTTTTTCACATTCATCCCATTATCTTACCTTCCCTTTCCCTTCAGAAAAATGATTGCACACTGTATTGAAAAACAAACATTTCATGCAGCAGAATTTGTCAGTATTTGGGAAGACATACAGAAACTTGACTGCTATTTATTTTTCTATGGCTGCTGTGGATTTACAATCTTTGTATAAGATATTCCACTTGCAATTGATCCCAGTTGATCATCTTCTGCCTCTCCTCTACTACTCCATGAAATATGTTGATATCAAAGCTCTTAAGGGTTTTCTACTGTCTAGGGCTTCTGTATCTGAGAACAAGAAGCAACAGCTTTCTTACAAGCACCATTAGTAGGCTCTGAGCACAGCAGGGGTGGCATCTCATCCTGCTTCTCATTTGGAGTTCAGTGTTGGCACTTACTGATCAGTTTCAGTTCATTTTGATTTGCCCATTGCCTGGTCAAGGTTCTGTTGTTGGCAGATGGAGTAGCTGTACTGTTGGTTCCCAGTTAGAGTGCTCATACACAAGAGGTGCTTTTCCCTGGGTGACGCTTCATGTTTAGGGGGGAAAAAAAGGGTTTTTTTACTTGTAAAAGTTCTGGACCCTGTGTTTTAATTGATGGGCTTGATTTACAGTTGCTTTCAAAATAATTGTGCTCACGCATTTAAAACTTGCATGCTGTACCTCTTGAGGTAGTGTAATATGTTGCCTTTCAGCTTTCAGTGGAGTTATGTAAAGTGTTACTTTTTATGTGAGCAATAATAAAAGTCTTCCCAGCACAGATCTAACTAAAAAAGATAATTAGATCTTTCTTTAATTTGGTGTTGTGTTATATTCTAAAACATAGTTGGAATTATCAGTACCTTGCATTTCCTGTTGCTATTTTTTTCCCTGTTATTGTATGTTACTACTGTGTAGTTGTCAGTCATAGTATATTATTCTGGCATTAATGCTTCAAAGTCTAGAAACTTTCTGTAATCTTTTTATGCTTCTAGGAAGCACTGCGACTTCAACAAGATGTGAGGAAAAAGAAACAAGAAATCTTGGAGAAGCACATTGAAACACAGAAGGTAAAATACTGGTATTAAAGACAGTCACCAATTCAGTTACAAAATCTCAGTTCAGTTTAAAATATTTCAGAATTTGTAAGAATGAACAAAAAAAAAGTCAATAAAATAAGCATTCTCTTAGAATGGCATTATCGTACTATTTCAAGTTTATAGTTTTAATCTAACTTGTCCTGTTAGTTCACTTAAATAAAACCCTATAAGCTCATTCAATTTTATGTCAAATTTAATTGATATTGCCTAATTTGGGAGCAACGTGTATATGTTTGGGAGAAGGGAAAGCCTAAGTTCTGTTTGACAAGAGCAGGAGAGAATGACGTAGAAAATGATGCATGACTGCACTTAGGCTTAGGAAGAGAAAAAAAGCCAAAGTGTCATTTAAGTTGAATAAAATTTTGAAATAATTCAAGTGTTAAGTGAAGCAAATCTGTCCAAGTGAATTGGAAATATCAGATGTTCATTTGGAAATGAATCAGAGATTCAGACAAAGATTTTCATTTATACAAACTGTTAAAAGTACTATGTGTTGATTTGTAGGTCAAAGCAAAAGAAATGCAGTATTAGTTTTTTCCATTAGTTATAATGACCACTGGAAAACAGGTCTGCATTAGTAGTTGCTGAGTAAAAAGACTTTTCTTTTTCTGAACTGGACAGATGCTGATTTCAAAGCTGGAGAAGAATAAAGCCATGAAGTCAGAAGACAAGGCAGAAATAATGAAAACACTGGAAATTTTGACTAATAGCATTACCAAGTTAAAGGATGAATTAAAAGGTGTATCACCAGGAGGAGGGACTCCTTTAAAAAGCATGAAAACTAAAACTCAGGTACTCAAGTTTTGGTCAGCTTTTTAATAGATGTATTCACATGTTTGTTTCAGAAGAATAAAACTAAGTAGTCCCATCAGCAGTTTTTAAAACCCAAACTGGTTTAGTTTTTAGGTCCTCTTTGAAGTGAGGTTTATTTTGCCTTCTTATCAAAGGAGCATAGTATAGTTAGGCAGCACAAACATCTTCTGGTCAGGCTTTATACACAAAACAAACTACTGGTATGTAATTTCCTGTGACTCTTTGTGTCACGGAAATTTGTTAATATGGTAATATTTTAAGATTGAAGATTATACTGCTCAATTTTCCTTTGATCTAGATGCCCATATTTAGATTTTACCTGTGAGAAGTACTTTTCCCTCAGCTTTTTTTAGTTCATCTCATCACCATAACATCTTGAATTTTTATTGTATGCATCTTTAGAAAAAATTCCATTAGCTTTGGCTTTGCTTGGTAGTCTAAAAGGTTTGACATCACAAAGCTCAGATGAAGTTTTACCTTGCCATGAAGGCTCCTAAGCTTGTGCTTTGTTTGTTTTTGGAGGTGGCAACCCAGTGTAAGCAGTATAAACAGTATACCTGCAATGTTACAGCTTTTTACTGAACAATTGTTACCTTAGTACAGAATGTGAACTGTGGAACTAATAATTTGCCATAACAATTTCTTAGATGCAGAAGGAGTTACTAGATACTGAACTGGATTTATACAAGAAGATGCAAGCTGGGGAGGAAGTTACTGAATTAAGACGAAAATATACAGAGCTGCAGCTGGAAGTATGTTTGTGTTTCTTTTGTAGCAATTAACTTTTAATCAAATATTTTCCTTTATGTTTATTAGCTTGCATATTGTATCATGAACTCTTTTATCCAGAGTGCACTATTAAGTTGCATGTAGATGGAGACATTTAGCAATAATGTTTTAAAAAAACACTTTATTGCAGTGGAATTGAGAAATAGTATTGTCTCTAATTGCAATTGCTGATCTGTTTAAATTCTGTAACTATTTAGATGACATGATATTTTATAGATTTGTGGGTATTAATGCTTTCTTGAGAATGTGGAGTGTTTTTAAATTGACGTTTAACAAACGACCTTGTTGCCTGAAGGTCGTTTTGTGTTTGACCCAGACAAGTTAAGAAATAGTGCCTAATCTTTTGTTCCTAAGTGTTAGCATCCTTTTAATGAGATTATCAAAAAGCCTGAGATGCCAAAAGTAATATTATTACAGTGTTGGTTTCAAGAGGAGAACTTAACAGAAGCAAATAGAGTGTTTGAAGAAGTATTCCATATGTAAACACACATTTTTTTCTTCAAGTATTTAATTTGAAAAAAAATTGAGATGGCTGTACAAAATTCTTCATATGTGTGTCTAGTTTTGAGAAACTATGAATACTGTGAGTGTTATTCAGTGTTACATTGCACTTTCTTGCAATATATTCTTGAATCACTTGATAATCTTATTTTTTTTACTGTTAAGCAGGGCTGCTGTGTCATTTAAATTGCTCTTGTCTTAGTGAAGTTTAGTCATGTCTTATGTATAACTTCACGCAAATACAGTGCACATACATGTGGCCAAGTTGCACTAAATCCTTACTTTAAAACTAAGTTATGCAGCTTTGGTAATTGTGAAAATAGTTTTGCTAATAGATCAAGTCAATTGAATAGAGATGATACAAAAGCTTCTGTTAACAGTATATTTTCTGATGGTGAGTAATACTGTCTGAGTGTACTGAAAGCTTGTATATAAATTCTGCATCTCATAAAACAAGTGAATTGTAAAATGTGACATGTACAAGTGACATGTAAAATAGGAAAAGTAGGTGCACATTTAAGATAAAGTTGCATCATAGCTGAGTGCACTATTCCTACTCCATCTCTAAGTCTGTATTTTAATTTAGGTAAAAAAGAGCTCTTTCAGGAAAGTAATACTTAAATGAATTTTCTGAAGCCTTTAGCAAATACCAGCAGAAGTAGATGGAGAAAAACAGGGTCATCAGTAATGCACACTTATGTTTCAGGGAACAGCATGAAATATATCCCTTGCCCAGATTACAAGAGGCGTATGAGGTTTTTTTCCCTTGATGTTTGTTTGATTCTTCAGTATTCTTAAAAATTCTTCTAAAAACTTTTATTTACACATTGTGCTTGTGGCTTTGACTCCCACAATATTTAATGTGTTGTTTCTTTGACTCATAACCTGTTTTTCTGTTCCAGGTGACCCTGATTTACTGAAAGAAAATCCACGTAGTTTACAGCTTGTTTGTTGAGTCAGCATGCCCTGAATTACTCACTTAAACATTTTAAAGTGCTTAAAAAACCCCAAACAAAGAACAAAACTGAAAAAACCCAAACGCCTCAGGATTATGTTTATAAAAAACTAAAAAGCAAACTATATACTATTATAAAATTATCTGAATAATTTAATGAATAAAGCCATAAGAAAATTATCTCCTCATGGGTGGCATCACTGACATGGATTAAAGTAATGCCATCACTGCTTGAGTTTGTAAACACTGTAGGATTTATTAAAAGTGTGATGATTTCATTTAACATTTGAGTCCTATGGCAGATGTATTTGGGTTCAAAAAGATGTATTTTCTTGCTGTAAACATTGAAATTATATACCTGAAAGTGGTCTTTCAAAGCTTAAAGTAACTTTTTGAAATTATTTTTTAAATGACTGTCCGTGTCATTGGCCTTTTTTATAGTTCTTGAAGAGCATATGCTAGTTCTTTAGAAGGGGTACACAGGTACTGTGGAAATGGAAATTTTTGAGTACCTAGAGCCAAGTGTTCATTGAATACTTTGTCCTTGGAGGTGCTCCTTTAGAAGCCTTTGTTTTGTATCTCAAAATTCTGTAGGCAAAATAATTCTGGTCAGAATAAAGGTCCTGCCTAAACTTCAGAGACAAATGCATAAGTAAAGAGACTATTTTAGTATTTAGACACCATATCAAGAAATTTTGATAATGAAATTTCAGTTATACAGCAGTTGTTTTTTCCTGTGAGGAGTTAATCTTCACAGATAAAGGCTCTTTTGATACCTGGTTCTTGTTTCCTATTTCTATCCTATTATTGGTCTGGTAATAATTGACCTTTAGATAATTAGCTTTTGAATGTTAATTAAATGTTCACCTTCTGTTATTTTAAGACTTGCAAACTGTTCTTTCTGGGGCTTTCTTAGGGATGTGTTTTTAGAAAACATCAGTATATGTGTTTGTTAATTCTATCTAAACATGTAGACTGTGAATTTTAACCTATCAATATGTTACGTGTAAACACCGTAGGCTGCCAAGCGGGGGATTCTCTCTTCAGTGCGCGGCAGAGGGGTTCACGCCAGGGGCCGGGGCGCAGCGCGCAGCAGAGGCAGAGGGATCCGGGGCCGGGGCAGAGGCAGAGGAGTTCCTGTGCACGCCGTGGTGGATCATCGGCCCAGGGCGCTGGAGATCTCCGCCTTCACCGAGAGCGACAGAGAAGATCTTCTGCCGCATTTTGCGGTATGTCATAATTGCGCTCTTTTTTTTCTCCTTTGGATAACATCTTTCCATTGAATCACTTATTTTCACCGAATTCAGTTCATCTGGAAATATTGTCTAGGAATGAATCTTTAGCATGATATGCAGAGGAAGCAGTAGGAGAAGGTAAAACAGGTAATACACTATTGCTTCAACTAGTTATAGCTCTAATCACATAGCATTTACGAGGCTTTTTTTTTTCTTACAAAGACAAACGGCTTGTAATATTTATTTGCTCAGAACAAATGTAAATTTTTTATATTTTTTTAGGTACAAAAAGATGAAATAATTGAAGGGGATGGTGAGAACAAAGATTTATTGCCAAACTTTCAGTACCTGAAGTCAGTCTGTCTTTGTTGAAGTACCTTAATAGGTGCTTAATGGAAATTTTCTTCAAACATTTTCCATGCTTTTGCCCAACTTTCTGAATTTAAGAGTCAGAGTAAAAATTGTGTACATCTTGAAAAGGCATCCAAACATTTCTGTCTAATCATATACTTGAGCTTAAGAATTCAGGTATTTTCCTACTTTTTTTTTCTATTTTCAGTCTAAAAAATTATAAAATGACATACATAATTTTTAGCAAATTTTTGTTTGCAAATGTAATAGTGAAAAATCAACATAAATTTATAAAACCACTTATCCTCCAATTTAAAAAAAAGAGTACAATAAAAGCAAATTTGTTTATTTTGTGGAATAAATGCTAAGAATATAATGAGAATCTCCATCTGTGCAACCCTCTTTATTTGTTTGGGGTTTTTTCCCCAGCATTCGATTGCAGTGGTCTTTTCTGAAGGGAGAAGTCTAGGAGCCAGTTCGTCCACTAAATTCTACTCCAGTCAGTGTACTTAATATTTCTTGTCAGGCAGTCATGCAAGAAGCTTTAAAAAAAGAATCAAACAAGGACCTGTCTCTCTTTGTATAGGAAACTGACTATCTTTAACAAGCAAAAATATTAATCAAAAAGAATCTTAGTAACATGAACAAAGACAAATCCATTCACAGTGTTAGTAGGATAACTGAGAAAAAAAATTATTATTCAATTTTGCAGGTTGCAAGTTTGATGTTTTAAACTTGCTTCAAATTCCGTTGGAAATGCTCTGAGCTGTATTGCTGGTTTTGTGATGTGATACCACAGTCCCCTGCACGTCAGCAGTGCAGTCCATTTGCACAGATGTGGTTTTTTGCTTTAATAGCTAACTCATATTATTAAGATGCTGAAATACAGTAAAGTTTTCAAACTTTTTCTGCGGCTCCTGTAGAAATATTTCTGTGGAAGAATTTCATAATAGACTAATGTAATCATTTCAAGATCCCATCTTTCTAATCAGAAGAGAAATACTGAAGCAGAGAGCAGCCTGTTTCTATAATATTTTTACCTCATACCTATAGGAATTGGGAAATCCAGAGACGAGAGCAATTTGATGGTTTAGAAGTGCAAGCATGAGTAACTGTATTCTTTGCTAGGACTAGTACTCTGGCATTTAGACTGAAGTATACACTGTTCTAGTTTTCTACTTTTTTTTTTTAATGATGTTTTATTTAGGACTGCATTTTTAGGGGTGGGAGAACTATTTTACTAAACTTTTTTTGTTGTTGTTTATTTATCAAAAGCAATATGGTGAAATTGAAGATTGCCAGATAGATGACTCTTCTCTCCATGCGGTGATTACTTTTAAAACAAGAGCAGAAGCTGAAGCTGTGAGTATAGTCTTTCTTGATAATACACTGCAGCATTCAGATACTTTATGTTACATTTCTGTATTTGATTAAATGTAATGCTGTTAACTATTTTAAAACTATTGACACAAAAGTGTAAATTAAACACAAATGTCTGAACTGTATGGCACTGAAGTACTTAAGAAATTTAATTTATAGCAAAGCGAGGTGCAGGATGTAAGAGGAAAATTAAGAGAAACACTTAGGAATTTATATTTAGATGTCTTGGTTTATCTTCATTTAATTGCCAGGTTTTTTCACCTGAAGACTTGGTACCCTCATAGTCTACCTGTAATTTTCACTGACATCCTGCAGAGTCAACCTATATATTTATTTGGGGATCAGTTTGGTTTACCTTTGTCTGAAAACCTCTCGTGCTGTAAATGGGATTTGATCTGATATTTTTTCCCCCCTTTTAGCGTATTTTTAGAAATATATGGACTTACAGAAGCATAGAGTCGCAGAACTAACTTTTAGAAACTAAAATCTAGAGTTGACTTAGATTATAATTTGCTATCATTACATACGGATCATTAGAATTTAATACATTTGGCTCAGCAGGCCTCCTGCCTTCCTTGGTCCATGGTGTAGGCATATAATATAGGTATATTATGTGATCCTGAACAAATTAATGAACATAGTTGTTCTACAAAAGCTTTTTTTCCTTCAAAATCCTTGTGTCACTGTTGGGATGGAGTAATCCTGAAAATAGTTGGGACTACAGAAAGAGTGGATTCATATTTGCAGTATTGCTGTATGAAAAGATTTCAGTATATTTTTATATTTTGCACAAATTTTATCTTGTGGAGTTTACCTGAACACAGTTTTCATACCTGGCCAGACTATTCTCTTTTCATCTTGAGACACCGGTGAGGTGATTGACAGAAAAAACTGCTATTTACAATGCACATTAACCACTGGGGACAATAGCTTTGAACACTCAGAGTATCATTTATGGTTAGAAATTTTGATATCCATGTGCCAAAGATGTTTTAGAAAAACACAGAGTTAGTTTTGTTTGTGAAACTCTTAGCTATAGGAATGATGAGCACTAACTGTATGGAGATAGTATTTATTCTGTAAAAAAGCAGGTAAAATTAATGGTACATGGTGGATACTGACTGATAGGGGAAAGCTAGTATTGTACAGCTGTATTGTAGGAACACAGTTCAACAGTGAACAAAAGTTCTGTTCAAAGATAAAAGCTGCTGTAATTAGTATATTCATAAATTAATGGAATTAAACTTGGGATTTTAGTTCTGGTGCTTCCTGGTATTGGGTACTTCCTTTTGCAGTTTCATATTCTTTGACATTGTAGTTTACATAAGAAATACTTTTAAGTGTGGAGAGAAAGTTCTGCTTCCCTGAAAATAAAAATAGGTCACCTAGAACAATAATCTGTTTTTGTGGACTATCCAAATAAAGTCTTTACTTCTCCCAGATGGAGTATGATTCAGTGCAAGGATCAGGATTCATGATCAGTGTTTGAGATCTCCATGTTTTAGTGAGCATTAAAACATTTAACTGTCAACTTTGTGTTTGATTAGACTTTGTGTCTAATTTCACCTTCATTTTTAAAGGAAGATTTTATGAAAACTGGATTCAATCAAACCTAGGCTGGTAATTTGGGAAGTTGTAGAAGGTAATCATTAAAAACATCTGCTGAGGCAAATTGTGAAGTAAATGCACCTAATATTTTACCTTCTTAAATGAAAATAGACCTAGACTTTATGATCATGTATGTTCTAGCCTAGAAGGAAGATTCTCTGTTGTAAAACATTGCATTTTTATGTAGTAGTAATTTCTTGCAAAGATTACAAGTTATTTCTGGACCTAAATGTCACTTATAAGTACTTCTAAAAATTCCAGTTCTGTGACATTGTGATGAGACCATGGACAAAAAACTCCTGAGCTGCATTTTAATAAGCATAGAATCTTTTAAATTTATCATAAATTTATATGTACAGATTTAAAATTTATACCTGGGGACTTTAATATCACACAATTCATGTTCAGATGTCATTGAACATGTAATTGTTTCTACATTTCACATTATGCTGTACTTTCAGATTGTACTATAAATCTTTTGTGACCATGACGGTTATTTCGGAATGTTGCTAACACTGATTTATGCTCATTCATGTTACTTTAATTTGAACATACTATTTCTAAAGGAGACACTTAATGCAGCTGGTACTTAGAAAGACATGAATATCCCATAAGTTAAAATTTTTTACATTTAAATTACAACAGCTTTACAGGAAGTGGAACGTTTTCCAGTAGATTAAATTGTAATCACAAAGGGGCTTTTTTTCAGTTGTTTGGTTGTTGGGTTTTTAAAAATATGTTAAATCATTTGTAGGGATGTCTTACTTCTTCCAGTAAATTATGCATTAACAGTTTTGTGTCTGTCTTTGAAAGGTGAGGAACCCAGCAAAATAATACTTGAAAACCAGGAAGGTGTTGGTTCAGTATGTTACCCACATTATGAAATGATTTATGGTTTTCCAAGCTTATTTTCTTCTGAATGTATTTTCATCATTTTCCTCAAAGGATGTATGAATTGCATGTGCAGTGAATCAAGTTGTTTCATTTAACCTAGTAACAGTACTTCAGTATGAACATATTGCAACTTAGACTTTCTTTTGTAGTCACGCGTAACTAAGATAGTTAAACTTGTTTTAGGCTGCAATTCATGGATCTCGTTTCAAAGGACAAGAGCTAAAGTTGGCATGGAACAAGCCTGTTGCTAGTATGTCAGCTGTTGAAACAGAAGAAGCTGAACCTGATGAAGAAGAAGTAAGCTTGCTTTTTCTTTATTTTCTATTTTAATTTTTCTTTTTTAAGATGAAATAATACAACTTTTTCAAAAAGAAAATTTATCTGTGGATTCATACTTGTATTTTTTAATCTAACTCACATTTTGATATCTGAAAATAGATTTCTGTATATTCCTTGGGGTTTAGGGTGTTGGAAGTCTAGATACTTTGCTTTTGCTTGCAGAAATATTTCATTTCTTACATAACAAAAAACTTTGAAGGATATAGCTAGAAAATGAAAGGCGCAGGTTTGAACTTACACGAGATTGATTATTTTGTCCAAAACGTGGGTTTGTGCCATCTGCTTTTAGCACTAATTTCTTAGAGGATCATATTTTGGACTCTAATTTTACTTTATGGATATGGCTCAGAGGATACAGGTGAAGGAGTAATTCAGAGCATTTTCTGACTTCACTGAAAGTGATCTTAAGTACCTTTGCTGAATGTTCATCTTCATCATGGTCCATAAGAGATACTAAAGCCTTTTCCAAATAATCCTAATTGAGTAATGTAGGAATAGTGGGGCAATATGTATTGATGCAATCTAACTCATTACACTCAAAATACCTATGTTTGTGAATTCAGAAAAGTAAATGTCACCTGGGTATAAAGTCAAGCAATCTTTTCCCAAATTTATTTACTGTCAGTTAACTGTATCCACGTAATTGGCATAGAAAAGTTGAAGTAGAAGCACACCTTAACTTACTTGATGACAATATTTTGTCCGCATCTTTTTACTGTGGCCTTTTGGTGGATCTACCATAGAAGCAGCTTCAAAGGTTTGCTTTGATACAACCAAATTTGGTTAATTTTCTTACATTGGTGGTGTTTATTTTCTGGTTTTTTCCCGAAGAAAGCCACTTTGTCTGCTGGCTTCCTGTCTCCAAAAATGCCAATTTGTTTTTTGTGTGCCAGTTGAAGATAGGTACCTCTCATATTAGACATTTGTGCATTCCCGTTTACTGAGTGCTGCTTTCCTCATGTACACAAACCTCAAGCATTGTCAGATGGTCATGAGCTGTGAGTGAACAAGAGACTATATTATGGAATCTTCAGAGCATTGTAGGTATTTTGTCACATCTCCTTCAGGGAAGTACTGCCTTGGAAGATCAACAGCAGTGTGTTGATGCAACGAGTCTCCATTTTTGAGAGGTCTCTTTTAGTAACCACTTCACTGAGACTTTTTGTGTAGTGAAGGAAGGGCATGATGGGATAGGCAATCATTTCAGCAGAGTAAAGCAAGGAATGTACAGATTCATTGGTATGTTAACTACAGAGAGATCTGTCTTTTAACTGCCTTAGCTAATTATTCTAGTGGAAAATACCTAGGAGTTGAACTTGGATCAAAACCCTTAGCTCTGTGGGTTTTGTCTGCTTGCTACTTACTTAATTTGTTTTATAGCAGCAGTTGTAAGCACATAAAAAGTTTTTCTTCAATATTCCATATCTATAATGCCATGTTAGTTCAGCTGAGTACTATGCTAGAGAAGGTAGCAGGTTTAAGACTTAAATAAAAGTGAGTACTTTGTCTCAAAAAAAGAAAAAAAGCTATATAGTTCAACTGAGTGAGATTCTTAATAACGAAACAGGTTTCCCATTCCATTATGTGAATAAGAGCAAAGTCTTTTGGACTTGAGCACTTTAGAAAATCCCTGGTGAGTAGGCAGCTAATTATAAAAGCGTCTGGTATTCCTAGATGCCTTATGTTCTACACCTGGGTGCCTAACAAAAAAGTTGACTCTGCTGAGTCAACAGTTGATCCCTAAGAGTATAAAGTGTAAGTAGAGATAAGCTTTTAATCATCAGGGGTTTGCAGTTGAGGGACCTCTTGAGTCAGAGATATGATGTCTTTAGTTAAAAGGCCCTGATATGTGTTTATTGTATTAATTTAGCTGGTTTCTTTAGAATCTGAGTATCATCTGTAATGTCCTGTATCAAGGGATGCTAGTGTTCAACTATGTGTACCCACATGTACTCTCTTCACTTTCTTTAAGATACTTAATGTGCAGGGACACTGTCATAGTTCCCCTCAGTTATTTATCTCCCTGTAGTTGTTCCCCTCTATGGAAGCCTGGCTTTTTGATCATCTGTACTACCACTCAGTCTTGTGCTCTGTAGAGTTCTGCGCTGTGCACTGCCCAGGACTACTTCTCTTTGACTGTTGCAGTGTTGTATTTTAGCTCACTGAACATCAGAGAATACCGGGAAAGAATCTTAAGTCCTCAGAAAGCTTCTGTGTTTTAGTCAGGGTCAGACTATGCAGGCATACATTGATAGACAGGTAAGATGTCAACAGAGCTCCTTTTGAAACAGTGTTTTCCATATGCAAGAGTAATGAAGATAGTAGTTTCTCTCTCAGAAGACTTCATAATTTTGCAAATCAACCTTCACACCTCTTGCTGAATTTGGAAATTCTGTAGCAAAAAACCTACCATTCCTTAGACACAAAGAATAAATAAGAACGCAGCAGCTATCTAACAGCTGGGCATTTTTGCTAAGGAAAAACAGCCTTGTGTTTTATTCCTTTCTTTAGCAATAGCAGAGTGCTGTGTTAGGGGGGATCATCAAAAAATTTCCAAGATAGGTTAGTTTATATGCACCTCTGTGCCTATATGTAGATAGAAATTAAATCAACTTAGATTCAATGGCTTTGAATTCTGTCAAGTTACTATGTTACAGAACAGAATTGAGAATATACTAATACAGTTTGTCTGAATTTCTCTAAATACCTGTCTCCCTGCCTAGTTTAAATTTTTATATTGATTTCAATCTTGATTAAGCTGTCAAAATCAAAAAATCCCAGATTCAGCCTTTTTGATATTGTGGAACATGTGGATTTAAGCTCTTGGATGAAAACAGATGTAGATACTGTGAACATGCAAAAAAACATTAGTTTTCAGTATAGCATATTAAGTTTCATGGGAATATAGCAGCTTGGGCATGAATGATATGCTGAAGAATCAGAAGAGCTGTTTAAGGATAAGGTTCATGTGTCATGGTGATCTGGAAGTCTATTGAAAAAAAGTTTCATTTGCCATTTAGTGATATATCTGTATAAGACATATATATCCAGTGTACTTTATTGAAAACATTAATGTTTACCTATTCACAACCAAATTTTCTTCTGTATTAAAGTGCAAGTGCCAGAGATTTTTATTTTGCCTTTTGATTTTTAACATTTTTTGATATAACGGTTATCACATTTTTCTCTTGAAGTTCCAGGAAGAATCTTTGGTGGATGACTCACTGCTTCAAGATGATGATGAAGAGGAAGAGGAGAATGAATCTCGTTCATGGAGAAGATGATTCAACTGATCAATGACAATGCTAGAGCTGCACCTGTGTTGCATTAGTATTACCTAATGTACTTCTGCATCTTTGTATTAAAAGGGGTTTTGTGATGAAGTTGGATTCAGATATAGATTAAAAAGCAGCTGGTCGGTTACACATTTTGAGAGATTGATGTTTGAGTTACATTTCAGTAAATGATTGCTAAAGACATCATACTAGGAACATATGCAATGTTTTTATTACATAGTTCTACAGAAAGTTACAGAATTCTTTGGGTTCTTTGTAATTTACTGAATTGGTCAAACACAAATGACCAAAAGTTGTTATAACATAGATAATTTTTGTTCTATTCCAGATACGGAATGAAAATTTGCATTTAAAATCTTTGTGAATGTTTTCAGAAATGAATAGATAACAGTACTAAACTGAAGTCTCTAAAGTTATGTATTCATAATATTGCATAGTAGTATGCTTAGGCTTTACTATGTACTAGCCTTTTGTTGGATTTGTGTACGTATTTTACCTATGGGTTTTAATGATAAAGTGTATGACTGCTTTGCATATAAGTCCTTATGACTTTAAGATGTTAAAAAAATAAAGAAATGGAATGGTCTTAAAAAAAAAAAAAAAGAAAAAGAAAAAAAAAGCAATAACCAAAAAAGCTAAGGCAATGGTCCTTCATGATGGAAAAAAAAAAAAAAAGAAAAAAAAGAGAAAAGACCATTCCAGATGGCAACCCCCACCCCCATGTTCACAAAAGGAGCTTGAATCACTATCACTTACACTAAAATAATACTGAATATATGAAACCAATCTCAATCGTGTTTTATCTACATTAACACATGGTGTACTCTTCATAAAAACTTCTGGATGTTCTGAATTTGAAGCGATGCAAGTCAAATCTTAAATAGAATAATATTCTCAACAATAAGGAATTTTTTTATATATATCTTGCACTGGGCAACTCTAGAAGAAAGTTTGATGCCACAAAAATTACATGCAGTACTGAAATATAATTTAGAAAAAATATGTGAGGAGAATTACTTAGTAGGTAATAGTCTAAACATTTGAGTACACAACTAATGCATTTTTTTATATTCTTGTGTTTTTATGATTACTTTTTTTCATTTCAAATGAAACACTTGGAAAATCCTGTGTTCACACTATAGCACATATTCACCATTCAAAAATAGGTGAAATGTTAGTGTACTCTACAGAAAGTCTTCATTGGCTTTTTCTAGCTGGTCTTTCTGGTATATGAGGTCTGAAATTGCTTCTTAGGAAGGGAAACTGCCTGCTCCTTTGCAGTGAAGGACTTCTCAGAAAGACTTGGTTTTATTTCTACTTAGTGGCATTTTACTGGACTGGTTTCAAAAGAAAACCCATGTTAAGTATTAAATTCTTGGGTTTTGTTTTTTTCTGAAGGGAGTGGGTGTGGTGTTGTTTTGATTTAGTATTTTCCCCCCATTAATTCATTAACGAGTGCATCATAAAACCACTGTCTTACTTATCAGATAGATGGATATGAGCCTGTACCACCATTCACTTAAATGTTGGACTTGATGATACTTGTGAATCCCTTCCAACTTGGAATATTCTGTGATTTTGTGGTAGTACTTCAGTTAATAGGGTGTTTTCTTTAGTCCATGTTTTTGTCTTTTGCTGGAAAGAGGGGCAGAACGGGTATAAGTCATGTCCCTGTTTTGTTTTTTTTTTCAATTCCAAAGTAGGAATGGAGGAAAGTAGAAGTAGTAGCATTCTAGAGAGAAGAGCTCCAGCTGTAGAATTTTTGTTTGTGCTTTTCAGTTATTTGAAGGGATTTCAAGAACTGGATCCTGGTTTGGTTTTTTTTTTTTTGGTTTTTTTTTTTTTTTTTGGTTGAGCTTTTTGTTTGATTTTCCCCTCTGTCCTGATGTGTATGCATATCTTGTTGCAAAAAACATGCACTTAAATTTTTGTACAGTCCTAGTTTCACATTGAAATGTCACAATTGACTGCCATGCTTGTTACACTAAGTTCTAAATTTTGCCATAAGGAATTGTATTTGGGATATTGATTTCCTTTTACACTGAATTTCAGGCAAAATAAAATATTTTAAGAACCTTTTTATCCAGTGCTCTCAATGAGCTGTTCTAATTCACTGAATTAAGTGCAAGCTTTCCTACTTATTTAATTAATTTAGTATATTTGAAGGGTGCCAAATTGACAATCCACGATGTGGAGATTTTTTCGTGTGTTGTCTTACAGAACAGGTACAGCACTGTAAAACACTGTCCACGCTCCATAAAGTGTTTGTGTGGCATGCTTTGCTGTTCAAACCTGCCTTTTCACTGCAGTCACTCAACACAAGCTACCGCCAACTATAAGTGTATTTATTATACAGGTGCTTCTTACAAATCATCTGAAATTGCTGTATCATATAATTCGAAAACTTGGGTTCCAAGTTTGCCTGCTTGTTTTGAATTCAACCTGGTAATGCATCCATCCAAGATTCATTTCATTGAAACTTTGCACCCTGCAAAGGAGGAAACCTTTTAAAATTCTTTTTATCACCTTCCTTCTGCAAACTTTCTACTGGTGTGTATTTTGTTCCCTGCTGTTACCTTGTGACATTCTGAATGGTTGAAAAACACCTGGATCAGAATGGCTTGATTTATTCTCATTTTAAAACCAACTCCAGTCAAAAACCAATCTGTGGCTGTGTGTCATTCAGTATAAGAAAACAGTGTCCCAGTTACAGTCTGAATGGATTCTATACAGATTTCTGTCATTGTCAAATTATTTTCTTCATTTGATTTCTTGTTGGCTTGCTCTGTCTTCCTGCTCTTCTCTCCATCTTTTTGCTGCTACCTTAGCCAATGCTTGTCACTTCAGTTCAGTCAGATCCTTATTAACATAGCTTACAGTGAAATCTTTTGTCACCTGGAGCAGCATCCTTGTTTCAGTCAACAAACCAAACATCCTGCTGGCTTGGTTTTCCTCAATACGGCTTTTCAAAAATTTCCATGGAATAAAAGGTAACATTTAAGAAGGTATGTTATTTTCCACTTGGATGCTAAAGGACTTGGAGTAAGATGTGAGCTGACATGCAGTTCAGTGGCAATATTGTTTAAAACTAGATTTGGTTGAACTACAAAACATTTGAAGTAAAGAGAATCAGTAATTCAGACTATATTACAATCTCTACAAAACAGTAGATTAACAAGAATAAATCTTTGAAACAATGTTTATGGCCAGAACTGTTCATATTTTTCCTTCTCTTAAGACCAGTCATACACTACATTTGTACAAACACACCAAATAATATAAAGGGGTAGAGACCTTCAATGAAACACCTCATTGACGAATTCAAATTTGTTTTTAATTTTATGTTGCAACTAATGAAGAAATAGTCAGATTTAATCCTGTATTACTTTTATTACAACAAAGACGGTAAGTTGCAATGAAAAAATTTAAATTTAGAGCAACCGGAACAAATAACAGAAATTTGACGGGTTTCTGGGAAAACAAGTGAAATTTGAAAAAAATTTTATTATTCATCACAGTGTTCTGACTGGAGCTGTATCTTACTGTATTGGTGTTACAGCACTTGATTACTTTCAAATGAACTTGTTAAGTCAGACAAAGTAAAAGTTCTTGATCAAGATAAATGAAGAAAGCTTCATCTTTCTCTAATGAGCCAATATAGCTGTAAACTTATCCTTGGGGAAGATGAACCTTTAGTTTTTGTGGACTCTGTAAAGAGGTCAATGTAAACCTTTTTAAATGCACTAGTGTGCTTGTTACACAGGTTTCTAAATACTGCAGTCTTATAAGGTTTTTTAATTTAAATATGCCTCCGCATGTTTTTACTCTGAGGACATCAAAAATACAACAAAAATAGACTTCTGTGATTTCAATCTTTATTTGAATTCTGTTGAGATCTAGTAGGAACCTCTAATGAGAAGGATTTCAAGAACATACCACCTATACCACCCATACAATCTATTTTTCCTAACAGATAATTATTTAAAAAATCCTTCTATATGTGTTAATGCTAAAACTTAATGATTGTTCTTTGTTCTTGGTTTGAGTGAAGATTAACATCTTTTTCTTCTTCTTGCAGTAAGCTTGTAATCAATCCTGAGACCACTTGATGTCTTTGAAAATCATCTCATCTGACCCTGTGGTATAGTGTAGTAATTTTGATATTATAGTTTTAATTCTTGAATTCCAATATTCTTCTTGCTTTGTTAGCAGAACAGATTAATTCAGTTTCTCACCTCTCTCTGCCAAAGACTGGAATACCAGATTTAGCAAATCTGTCTGGTCTAGTTGATGAACTGGGTTTTAGTATTTTCTTATCAGCAAATAAAAGAAAAAAGTTTGAGACATATACTCTTCAAAATTCATTTTTCTGAAAAACATCTACAGTAGACCTGTTTGTTTAGTTTTGACCTCTGGGAAACAGAGAGGGTAGAATAGCCTTTTTACTCTTTTACACTATTTTATTTTTTCTGTGTTGCAGATGTACATAAATTTTTTGGTAGTAATTTGATGGGTAAAAATTTTCTTTAAAAAGTCAGATCTTCTGATATCATCTAATGTACACTCTTTATCTGCAAAGAAAAGGGAGAAAAGTACTTTCTTTCCCAGGAGAAAGTAATCTCCTGACAAACTCAGAAGATTACTAGAAATCAGAAATGTTGTTTACAGGCCTGAAAACTTCAACAGTGCAGATGTTCTTTTCCTAGTTGCTGAAGAATGGCTTCTGTTTCTTAAACCTAGTTTAAAAGGAACAGAAACACTAGCTTCTCAAAAATGTTTTTATGATAGTCTACAGCCAGACAGGATATGTCCCAGCTCCAAGACCTATGAACTCTTCTCTAAGCAATAATTTGCTCTAGGGAAATGACAAAAGTTTCTTAGCTCTTAAAGGTCATAATTTATTCTTTGTCTTGCACAAAATTTTGTGTAATAAAGATATTTGAGCCAAAGAGAAAAAAAGACTTCACAAAAATGTGTGTTGATCTATGCAGGTAAGAATCTATATCCTTTTGCTAAAGTCAGTTGCATGTTGCTAGTGCTTGTATAGTGTAGCTGAGATCTACTGAGGCACAGAAATGCCTTTAGGGTAAAACCCTTCATTTTTATAGAGCTTCATTTTTATAGAGCTTCTGAGTTCTGCAGAGCTCTGCTATATAGAAGCCAAGATAAGTGTCCTTTCCATTAAAGTACCTGGTTTTACATGAAGCAATGTTCTTCCTCTCATTTGCAAACTGTCCTTTTTCTGCTTAAAAAAAAAAAAAAAAAAAGATAAAAACCCAAAAAATGGAAAATCAAAATCACTTCTGATTCCGTGTGTGGGGTTTTTTTTTGGTTTTTTTTTTTTTTGGATTTTTTTCTCGAGGTAAAGCCTTGTATTTTCTCTTTCGGCTGCTAGAGGGCACTATGGCTACACAAGTGAAACAAAAGCTGGGAAGTGCTCCCATTTTAACACTTCAGTGATATTTTTCCCGTTTCAGTTCTCATGCTAATATTTGCATTTCTTGCAAAAACCTGTATACATCTCTACTATGTCAGCAGAAATCCTATGTGTGTGAACTGAAACAAAGTATCTCTCTGGATTTAGGTACCAATGATAAAACATGACTCCAGGTGTTTAAATCTGAATAAAACAGAAGAATGTTTCTGTGTTGCAAAAGGCATGTATCTGTTGCCTTTTCTGCTCTGGGGATTGAACTAGGTTTGATAGACTACACTTGAACTTATAGAAAACTTTGAGTAGCTTCATCCTGTTTGTCAAACCTTTTTGTAAGAATTAATCTTTTAAACGTGTTTGTGCTCTGGCATAGGGAAAGCTAAAACTTATTGCTGGAAAGTGAAGGTGGACAGAAATGGCACACAACATTGAGTTTTCATACAAACTACACAAGAAATCACCAGCCTAACATAGTTTGAATAAACTCCACCACTGTAGCCAGTTATATTTGCTTTATGATAGACTCAAATACATCAAATAATTACTACTGTAGCTCCTCCAACTGGTGCACTGTAATTACACAAAACAAGTTTTCAGCTATGATGTGGAATACTTGCTGATCCTTCTACACCCATTCACTGTCTCCTGCAGACTTGCCTAGGTGCACCAGGAAGCTGCTGATAGTCCATGCATTGGAACACTGAGTGTGCAGTGGAGCACTTGGAGCTCAGAGTGCAGTGCCCATGCACACAAATCATATATAGGCCAACACCATGCAGGACATGTGTGTAACTCATTCTGTGTTGTTTTCTATTCCCTTTCAGTCATTAGTGCAATGTCAAAAATGCTGAGGCACCACAGATTTTTTTACAGTCTCCTAACTCACAAAATCAGCTATGTGCAGATTACTATATTCTCTCCTTTTTTCTTGAAAGGGGCCGCTGTATAAGCACCTGTGGATTAACATCACAAAATGCTGCAAGACTTCCAAGGAGTCAGTGTTTTTGAATTCACCTAAAGAAGGAAACCTTACTTACCAGAAGTGATTGTGAGAAGAGGAATTCTGGTTGTAAAAATTACTTGGTTTTATTTATTATGAATATTTCTTTGCTTTCCGATCTGATAGATTATTAACATTTATCCACTGCTGCTCTGAGAGAGATATTAGGTAATGTTTAAGATCATACGTCCCCTGTGTGATCTTTCTACCCATTAAATAGGAAATCAAAGAGTATTTTTAATACAGTTTTAAATTATATTTTTCTATCTGCTTTCTCTGTGATAATAATTTACCTTAGAAAACTTTTATTGTTTAGGATTTGGAATTTTTTGTTCCCAGAAGCAACATCCTGTGTATTGTGTATTTAGATGTATTAATGTGATGTAGCCAAATTTATCTGTGAGAGTATTCTGTTTCTGAAAATGTGAGATTAAAGAGCAAAAAGCAATAGCTGTAGCCTTTATGGTGGAATAAGCAAAGTGCTGGTCAGCAGACTTGGTGCCTGACCTGAATTACAAAATAAGTTTTCTATTAGAAGTAATGTAAGGATGTTGGCAGTACAACAGAATGATATAGAGCACTTTTTCCTGTCAATATATAATGAAAAATTAAGGAATGTAAGTCATATTAGACCTTGTTAAGTTTCAATAGGTTATTTCTCTCTGTACATGCAGTTTTGTACCGGTGAATTCTCACAATATTATTTGCATGTCTTCACTAAATTCATGTTCTAATAACTAGAATATTCAAATAATTTAAAATATATTTATTTCTTCAGTTTCTGTGTTGAGCTGTCTCCAAACATCCTTTCAAGTGAATTTAAAGTAAGTACTATTTCTTTTCCATCCTTGTTTTCTGTAATTCTTTCTCTACTAAAAAGGACTGAGGTCTTTGAGTCTCTGAGCAAAGACCTGAGGTCTTTGCTCTTTACTGGCTCTTCTCTGCAACTCTACCATATATTGAATTTTTTGAAGACAGTTTACCAGGAAAACACAGAATAAATAGAGAGTGAGTTACAGAAATTTGAATCTGAAATAACTATAAGATTAACCAGGAGAATTCCGTACACTACCATTTTTAAGATGGCAGTATATCATGCTACAATACTATCTGTAGATAAGCTTTTGTTAAACTTTTAAAGTAATTTGAGTAGGTAATTACTAGTGTGTTAGTAGTCTAAGGCACGATTGATGGCACCTTGATTGGCTGTAGCAGTTACTAAAGTTCACATTTTATGACCTCCTTAAAAATATTAATTTAGAAGCTTATGAATTACTCTCTGGAGTCACCCTGAATTAACAAATACTGAGCTAGTTTTTAGCATTTGAATCTTTCTGTGAAATAATTTCTGCCCACTGTTGAACTTTATAGTGTTTTTCAAGAATTAATTTTCTATGTAAGTATTAACTCTTTGATGGCCAGGACTAAGTTGTGAAAAATGTTCTCATAAATAGTCTTGTTCTGCGCCAGGATCAGAGAGGACCATGGCTGATCTCTCCTGCCCGTGCTCTGTGCTTGACACAGCAGGTTACTTAAGTGATAATGTAGCAATTTAAAATGGGACAGTACAAATGAATTACCTTCCAAGTCTATCTAATGACTGAAAAGATGTTACTGGTGGGGGATGCTGGGACAGGAGTGAGGAGGTGATATCAGTAGACCTCTTCATCCCATGATTCTGTTTCAAGCCATGCTACATTCACTGAAAAAACCCACACCACTGTGCTCTTCTTGGTTGTATGTGTTTGGCTTCAACTCTTGGCTTGTCTCTTCTCTTCCCCTGATTTACAGGAGCCAGAACAAAACATTTAATAAAACCTCTAGTGAGCAGAATGTGGAAGCTGAAGTGCTTCCACAGAAGATCAGAAGAGCAGTTGAGAACAGAAGACTTGAACTTTGCACAGGACTCAGGACAAGCACAGAACATGCTGTGTATCAGCTGTGACCCACTAAATTGAAAGCTGCATAGCCCTGCATTTGAGCTGGCTCTCTGGACCCATTTGGTTCTTCATAGCCTTACAAACTGGGACTTTGCTGTAGGAGCTCTGACTCCTTTTGGCACATCCTTCAGTGATTCTGATGTGGGGAAGGCAGTCTCAGATCAGTCAACGATCACCTCCAAAAGAGATGTGAGAAACCTTGATTTTTGTCTGATTTTTAGGACCTTCATTTAGCTATTGTGAGTATGGTAGCTTTGTGTAAAAGGCTGTGTGGCTCTATGTTAGTGCAGTGCTAATGCAGCAGCAGCAGGGTTTCCTCCTCTACTCACCATGGTGCAGCAGAACCAATGTGCTTGCACTTGCACTTCCTAGAACTCAGCTTTGCCAGCTGGGTGAAGCAGCCTTGAGGCTAGGTTGGAGCAGGAAGAGATCATTTTCTCGAATGGATCAGTGTAGAAAAGCTAAGTGATCGGGAGGGAACAAAGGCAATTCTGACAGCAATTAGGGACCTTAGTCAGGGAACCCAGAAGGTGAGAAGAAAACTAATTGTAGGCCTGTACCATGCATTGTAGAACTTGAAATTAGGTTAGATGGTAGAAAGGCTGGCTTTGTTTAAATTTGTTAGGTGTTGATGAAATAAACTACCAATATTAAAATTCTAGAAGGAGGTGCTTATCGCCGGCAGGGGGGCTATTTGCAGACCACAAACAGGATGGGACTGCTGTGGAACGTGCCTTGAGCTGTTTTATTTTTCAGCATCAGTCTCATTACATGATTATGACAATGGGAAGATGCCAGCAGCTCACATTCTAGGCAGCAGACAAAGAACTTAATGCTACAACTTACTTTATAAGTTTCTTAACCAATCACACAAAGCAAAAGCATATTGACAGTAGTTCTAGCCAATCACCATAAGCACACGTACCTTTGGTTAAACAATGCTTGCTTATTTCGAATACAATACCTACTTGTAAGCCTTAAAACACAACGCACAGAGCTCCATTATTAAATTTTAACCTTCCTAATATCTTGCTAGATAAACTTTTCTGTAGCTTAGAGAGCTATTCTAGACAAGCGTTAATACACAGATCATTGTTCTATTTGTCCTTGCTTTTCTACAGTAAAAATAATTTTTTTGCTGACCTATCTCATGGCCGCTGCTTAGCTCTAATTGCAGTTCTGCTGTCTTTGGGGCCTGTATTTTGCAGCTTTCTTAAAACCCTCTAATTTTGTGAATTCCCACAGTGCTGAGGCAGATGGAAGCTGAGGTTTCAAGTTCTTGGCCAAAGAATTGTTTACTGCAGGTTTCCTTTCCTGCAATCTACCCTCTCTCTGCCAGACCTGTGGGTAGCCTAGTTTGTTGCAGACAAGCCATGCTATGAAAGATTTGGCAAATACTGCTAAATCCGGACAATAGGGCCAGGAAATACTGATTCTGACTAGTACTTTCAAAGAAGCTTTCATTTGGCACTTTAGAGTAACATCCAAGATTCCTAGAAGTAAAGAGAAGCCTCACTTTAGTGATTACCTCTGCATGGCAGAGTGATTGCAGAACTTAGTGTTCCTTGTTATGAGTCCCTGTGGAGTATGTTGTGTCAACAGTCAGTTACTCTTTTGAAAGACTACTTATCCAGTCAATGGGTGTTTGTGTGTTCAAACCTGTTCATCCAAGTTAGGTAGGATAACATCAACAAGTCAGGTAATGGAACTTTCCTGTTTGTTAAGCTGTTTAACTTGTTGGCTGAGTGAACAAATGGTACGATGTTGAGTTATTGTCATGGAACAAGGGAATCCTCTTTCATTATCCTGGCGGCAGAGTAAAATGAAAGGTACTGGTCTAAGCTCTTGTGGTTACATTAACAGAAACTTGTCAATTCAGCCTTCAAAGTGGACGCTCTTGCAGTGCAAAGAATTTCAGTACCTAACTCCTTTCAGATATCTCTCCAGTTGCACAAAGAACAAATGGTCTTGTCATGACCATCTTTCTCTGAACTGCTTTGTAAATGTTCTGAACCTTAAAACTGTTAGGAGCCATCCCTAGAGTATTGTCTTATCTGAGAGAGGTTGTGTGTGCTGTGATGTCTGCTTTCTAAAATCAGATAATCAAAACCATTCAAAATTAAAATATTTATGTGAAAGGAAAGGTAGACTGTAATTTTCAGTCATAATCGGAGTCCAAAACCACAATGAAAAGTAATTATCTACTTTTATCTCCATGGATCCACATTCAAATCTCTAAAATATCCCCAAATACTGTATATACTGTTACTTGCAAAAGTACACATTGGCTTTTGAAGAACTCAGTATTTTGTTTGTTTTCCTCCAAATGTCTGAACAAAGAATGAATAGTCTTCTCTAACCACTCTGTTTAGTATTGGTTAGTGGTTATGGGAACAATGTGTTAGGAATCCTCTTCATGAATTTTAAATGGTATTTTAGATTGATGTGGGACTTTCTGAATTTTTCTTCCACCCCAACAACCACATGAATGGTGAGAAAAGCCCATGAATGTACTTGCAACACCAACTTCTGTCTATAGTAGCTTGCCTAAAGATCTTGCAAGGTGGTAGACTCTGGTGGCTTCCAAATAATTTCATGTCATGGAATAATGCTGTGGTTTAGTTGCTGCATATCCAGCACTATCACATTTCAGTATGTTTTCATAGCTTTTGCTTTTAGTAGAACTCACTAGAGACATAGGTTATTTCAGTGTCTTGTTCCCTGTCGGAATGCTGGTACTCAGCCTCCTGGTCTACATAAATACTAGTAAATTAAACATGGCTGGGACCATTCTCTGACACTGAGGCCAACTGGCATGGAACAAGTCTCACACACACTATTAGGTTTCAAAACAGGACAACCATATCCATGTTCTCTGCTAGAAAAGGTCTGACTTGGGATAGCTAATCTGGGTCTCTGAGGTACTATGGCCTAATAACATAATAGATGTGGATCCCACAACAGGGTTCCGGTGCCTATGATGTATGCTGGACCTATTTGTTTCACTAAATATGTCAAGATTCAGATGTGTGATTGAGTTGCCAAGCTTAGTCTAACAGTAGGTAATATGATTTGTTTCCACTGGTAGATGAAGGAGCCTTAAGGAAAATCTGTTATTTTCAAAAGCAGTGACAATTTTTAACAATGTTCTTCAAGGAATCCATCCTCTCCAGAGATAAATGTCACTAACTGAAACAGGGAATGGGTACTAAAAAAATAAAAATCCTAGTACTTTAGCTAATGGACAAATGCAATTAACAATTAAAATTTTGTAGACCATAACTACTGGATTTAATGAAAGGTATAAAATGGCGGTCTTGTGAGATACAAAATTAGAAAAAACCTTATTAAAGAAAATTAATAATAATCTTCAAGCTGAAATTCATGTAGGTGATTTTATTCAAACTTTCCTGTCATTAGTAAGGTTTGAAGGTCTCTTGAACAATCTCTGAGAATTACCAACAGCCTTGAAAATTAACCTAATAATAATGCAGTGGTGTAGTCAAAGGGGCAAGCTGCAATACTTTTCTGGCACACCTTCCTCTAGAATTTCAGTTTCCTATATACTGGCAGAGGGGGAGCTCTACACAGATAATTTTTCCTTTAGCCCTTCATGTGTAAGTATGCTTTTGGCACAATACATCACCTTAAGTATTATACCTTCTGCAGTAGGATGGAATTCTCTGACCTGATAATTTCTGCTGCCAAATTACTTGCAAGTACATTGTAAAAATATTTTCTGTGTCTATGCATGTATTTCATCAGCCATGCTCCCATCTGTCAAAGTAGATTGAATTATTTAATTGCCTAATCAGCTTTCCAAGTCTCCCATGCAAGCACAAAAACATCACTGTGAGTTGTAGAGTTACGAGGTTGGTGTATAAGCAATTATTAGAGATACCTATTAGAGTTTTCCCAAGTTCCTTATTGTGGTAGGCAACAAGCATGTTGGATTTAGCTAGATTATAAGTATGGTTATTTACTAGCAGACGCTGATGTTTTTATCTCCTCTATTTTTACATTTGAGAATAAAATGCAATTTATATTCTGGGCATCATCCTGTGGAAGTTCTAAATCACTTCATGAAGCTTTCAGCCTAGGTTATGTCATTTATCCATCAGCGTTCAGTCCATTTAATCCAGACCTCTCAGCTGTACAGACCCAGCTCCTGTTGTGAGTGATCGGCCTGCTTGAGTGCTCCCAGCTTCTCCTGTCACATCACATTTGCATAAAAGAGGACGGATAACCAAATTTGAGCACACAAATGAAAATGCTAAGCGCTGAACCTGTCACAGTTGTTGTTCAACTAATTGTGAAAAATTTGATTTGCTGGCTTTTCACTGTTTATCATGTGGACCCCCTTCTCAAATTTGCCTTGGCTTCTGCTTCTGTACATGTAGCTTTTAAACTCTCTACACAAGCAGCCCACCCTGGGGATTACTTACCTCTCCTACCAGCTTTTAATGTTGGCTCATCTCCTTGACTAAATTAGGCCACCATGGCAAACAAACACATAATTAAAAACCTGGGAAAGACAACTGCAGTTGCACTTCTTAAATTGATTTTGCAGTCTATTACTGGTATATGCCTTTGCATTTTGCCATTTTTATCTTGTCCTTCTGCAAACCTGGAAAATGTCTTTTCTTTTGATTGTATAGAGGAGGGAGATGTATTATTTCAAAATGAAAGCTAATATTTTCTCCTGAAATTGAAATAGTAAAAAACCCCACAATCTTATTTCTGGGTACTTTATGGCAGCTTATTACAGAGGTTCTGTATTCATTTGAAATTAAGACGCATTTTTGAACTCCCATTGAAAGATCATGGATGAAGTATTGTTCAAATTATTATGATTTTTCAAAATTCTGGGGTTTGACTTTGCTTTCCAAATGTACTTACAACTGCTGTTGTATTTCTAATTCAGAATACTTTCTCTTTATTTAGCTGTAAGCGCTTCTTATGATTTATACCAAGAGATCACCAATTAAAACAGTTGAATATCATGTTGCTTTTTTGTGAGGGGAGAGCCAAACAATTCTCCTTTAAAAAACCAGAATCATCTACAAAACCAAATCATCCATCCCTTTGGTACTGTCATTGGTTGGTTGTACTCTGAATGCCCATAACTGTCATCACTTAAGAAGGTGGATGATAACATGGGCATAGTGAATATAAATGTATCAGGACCATTGAAGGCTTCTAAAAACAACTTAGTAAGAAAAACTGGTATTTAGATGTATAACAAAAATCTATATTTTTCTAGAAGTTCTAAAATATCAAAATAATTGTTTTCAATTGAAAAAATATTTATCAGCAGCTATGGCTGAAATGCTGTTGAAGAAAATAAAATTCAAATTATTTTGCTTAAAATCCTTTTTATTTTCATTTTATTGTGACTGTGAAAGGGTAGGAGTCCCTATAGTGTCTTTCATGTCAAGTGAATTTCACTGAAAACAGTTGTAGTAGTAGGATGTAATCTATAACTGATCAAGGATATATCTTAAAACTGTAAGATATTCCCAACTGTTTCTCTGGTAAGTTTGTACCTAAACTGACTTTCATCCAGGTTATCTGCAATTAGGTGTTGTTTGTTTTAAATGGCTTTTCTCCCTTCCTGATGTTTACTTCCTTGATATGTTCGTCCAAAGCTGTCACATTGTCGCAGCCTTCATTTCACAAGGCTAAATGGACTGAACTCTTAAAGACCTTTGACAAAGCTCAGTGTATTTAACTGCAGCAATATCAGATTGTAGCATTCACAAATCAGTGTGTTGGAGAACACTGTCCCTCTCCTCATTTTTGAGACTGAATTCTATTGTAATTAAAAATGTACCTGCAGAAATTACTTGTGCTGTACTCTGTGCTCCTACATTTGGTGTGTGATCACTGGAATACTATCAGTTTCCTTTTCTCATCCTTCCTCCACATCATTCTACTTTATCCCCTTCCTTGTTAACAGCTTTTTACAGTTGACCTCCTTTCCTGCCCTTTTTCTCGTTTGCCAATGAGTTACACTAAATGCATAAATCATATTTGCAAAATAAAATTTTTGGAAAAGAGGGATACAGATGTTTGGAAGAGGCTATTTATTAACATATCAAACCCACAGCATCTAACTCAGAAACACCAAAAATTCAAGCAACTAATTTAAGTTAATTAACAAAAAACTTCATTCTGTACTTGAAAAACTGCATATATGCTGCCAACAGGTTTGATTCTGAAAATCAATGAAGTAGCAGCTCCTGGTCCAGAACAAAAAGATTGCTGGCAAATTTCCAGAATGTTGTTGCATCTTTTAAGTTACTCTGAGTAACCTTCAACAAGATATTCCAGAGTGAGCCTAATATTCCCTCCCAGCTTCCTCCCATTTACAAAATACATTCCAATAGCTGAAATATCCTGAGATATCTTTGCGACCAAAGAGGCAGAAGAAAATTTATCTACTCAAGGGAATAGGTTGTGTTTTTAAAGTAAATTTTCTTCATATAAAGAGAAGAATAAAAAATTTTGTTCCCCTATTCCTCAGCAGCAGGGCTAATGTTTATTGCTAAACTGTTATCTCATCTTACCATGCAATGACTTGATCTGAAAATCCCATAGATATGTTAAACCTGGTAGAACTGAATTAAGTATAAAAAACTATGCATAGGGATAAGATTCCTTTCTCAGTTTTTAACCAGAAAATAACACAAAATAATGTCTTTCTTTGTTTCCGATGGAACTTCTTGAGGCATGGAAATTTTATTGCTAAATCCTGGAATTTTTGTGTTCATTAAAAAAAATAATCCTCATCCCTTGTTTTACGTCCTCTGCCTTTCTCTGAACTTAGTTATGTGTTTTATTATATTTATTCTAAAGTAGTGTGAGAAACAGAGAATGGAAGGGAGCAAATGAAACAGCCAGAAAACAAAATATCACCTCTGAGGGTGAGTTTTACAGTCAAAATACCTATGACAGTAGGCTTAAAGGCAGTTTCTGAAAAGGGAAATTAGGTTCTGAACTTCCTTCATTATGTTAATCGGTCTCCTAAGTAAATGGGAGTATGCAGGTCTTCGAACTTGGTTCTTGGTGTATATGTCTGATTTATCATTTCAGAAACTAATTTACAGATTTTCTTTAAGTTCTATATCCATCAATATCCTTATCCTTAAAATGTTTTGCTAGGCAAGTGAGAAAAATGTGAAAGAGTGAGGGAAATAAATGTGTTTAAACTTTTGAACAAGTACTAGTGAAAGATGTTTTGCCATATTCCCTCAGCTGTAATAAAATGTGCACTTTTCATTTATCCTTCTGCTAGATATCTATTGATACTTGATTAAAAACAGTCTTCCCTGCTTCTCTAAGTACCTTTGTGTAATTCATGGGGATTTTCTCATTTTCCCAGGTCTGCTTGGGTAAATAAAGGTTTCTCCTTGGCTCAGTCTCTTAGGTTGGATGTTAGAATAAACAAACTTCCATTAACTTGCTTTTTGTTTTGCTTTAGATTGCAAGTAACTTCATCAGCATGTAAGAGAGACAACTGGTCCATCTTTCTGTATATATTTTATTATACAAGGATGATCCCCTTCCCCTGAGCTCAGCTCTTGACCATAGCTAAATGCAAAAGAATAAGCACAGACAGACATGATTAGCAGGTTACACATCTCTGTGGTCTGGGGCACATACAAGGAAAGACATATATTAAATTGCCTGTTATTTTTATATAAAAAAGTAAACTTATTTACCCTATGGGTAAAATGTGTGTTGACCTACTGCATTACAGAATAAGCACGAACAAGGTTACTTTTTCCCCCTTTCTGCTAAATAATAAGGCAACTCATGCTGAGGGTGCACTTAAACTAGACCTATAACTCTTGGAAATTCATAGATCGTAAGGCCAAATGGGACCATTATGATCATCTTGCCTGACCTCCTCTATAGCACAAGCCATAGGGTTTCGACAACATAACAGTATTTGTAACTTCATATCCATTAGAGTGCTATTTATAGGACATATATTGTATTGAAATGGCAGAATATTCATTGCTCTGAAATTCTGCTGGATAATTTTCCTACTGTAGTGTTATCTACAGGGTTCTCTGTTGGTACATATTAATAACAAAAAAAAATCATACAAAATTTCAAGGAATTTGCTAAAAATGTCACCTCATCCAATAAGCAAATTGCTTTTGACATCAACTGCAAAACCATATATTAATGTAAAAACAAAGTTGATATAAGGAATCTAAATAATTTATTAATTGCCATGTACTGTAGAATCTGAGGTCCAACATTAAGAAAAGAAAAATAATTTCCAACTGGTCCATTGCACCAACAGGAGTATTTTAACAAAAATAGAGATAACTAAGCCTAAATCTGTATAGCTTTCACAAGGCTTCTCTTGTCTTGTGTTGAAGATCTTATCTCTTTGGATTGATATCAAGAACTGTGGTGTATAATTTTAATTTTTATGGAACCCCTTCTATATGAAATCTGATTTTAAATGGTGAGTAGGGCAGAAGTAGGCACTGGACTGTTATATATGTAAAGAAAACTGAATTAAATTCTCTGCCTTGCTTTGTAAAACTATTGTTAGCTCTCAGTTTCATTTCCTATCTACCTGAAAAGTTGGAAAATGTTCTCTGCCTTTTCTGTAGGAGTCAGTAATGGAATGTACTACACTGAGCAGTTCTAGAAGTCCTCAACAAACCAAACCAGCTTCATTGCTCAAATCTTTGAATCAGACATAGGCCTTATTTTTAAAGTTAAGAATCCAGATATCAAGCAGACTTGTATTTGCTGCCGGAAGAGAGTAATGAAAGAGCAATTAGCATTCCTACTGGTCATTGGTTAAAATTATTTAACCAATATTTTAGCAAAGTAGTAAAGGCTCTCAAAGTAATTATATCTTTTTGTTAAATGTTAAGAATGACGAGATAAAACAGCTTGAATGCTATTGGTCAAGGATATTTATCTGTGTGTATTAAAGGATTTTACACATTATCTTCTAGAAAAGCCTGTGCCATTCAGATCAGACCCTTCCTCTCCCAGTCTTCTCTAAAATTATACAAATTTAAAGGCATGCAAACAAGTATGCCTTAGAAAACTAGATAGATTACTAAATGTATCACTTAACAGAAACCTCCAGAAATGCAGTAAAAGAATCAGTAAAATATTAGTAAAATAACCAGATTTAGTAACATCTGAAATGCTTTGTTCAGGGAGTCTCCTTGCTATGCAGGAGCTTTGAAAAACTCTTGTGACAATTGCAGAAAGGCTGTGTCTCAAGGTTTGCATTTTGATCTGTTCACTAGTAAATTCTCCAAAAGCATAAATAATGACATCATTTAGCTAACAAAGGTTAGTTTAAAAGCAATTTTAAAATATATTTCAATGGAGGGAAAGAGAGAAGGGATGAAGAGACCAATTAACCAATTTTTCTTGGCCTTTCTCTCACACGCAGACACATTCTGTACAAACCCCTGTTTTGATGTATTATTTTAATTAATCCCAGTCTTTTGATTTCTACAAAAAAGAAGGTTAGCAAATGTAACAATGCTCGAGAGTTTCTTTATCGTAAAAGACACATAATTTCAAGCATTTAATAAGGTAGATTTATTCTGGGTAGTTTAGTTTGCACATTCACTCAAACAGCCCTCCCCAAAGACAACATTAAAAATGTGATTAGTTAGCTGCCATCAATAACACAAAATAGGAAAACACTCTCTGAAGGGACAGCTTTGTGGAGGGCACTGCACAGTGTGTAGTAAAAATATATGGCCTAATAAGTTTACATTTGCAGGCTCATTTGTTAAAACTCTTGAATTTCTAATTTGTGTCGGAAAGATAAATGGATGGGGCCTCAGTAAAGTGTGAGATTAATACTGATGGATGGGGATTCAGATTTTTGCTAGCCTCTTACTTCTGTACAACCCAGTAGGCAGTTTATGGGGAAAACCAAATGTAAATAAAAAAAGAGGACATTATTTACCTTGGTCAAGGCCAATTACCAGTTATATTGTTCTTTTCAACTTTATTGTTTGGATGTAAATTATCCTTATCTAATTATTGTTTAATGCATTTTGGTAATCAAGCCCTTACAAAGTGTAATTAGATGCTAAAAAGGACAGGCACCCCATGGTTACTTTGAAACACTGCAAATAGTCAAATGGTAGAAATGGAGGCCTCTGGGAACTTTCAGGGTGTAAGGTAGAAGAATAACAATAAAACATATTATATAATAAAAAATTGCTTTATACCTGAATCAAAACTCTCACATAAAATTAAAATGAACTGAGCTTAATATGAATAATAAAATAGGTGGGATCTGTGTATGTAGTACGCAGCTGATTTCAACAGCTTTCCTTCCACATGCAGTGCCACCACTGTGCTGCAAAGAGACAGACACCAGCAGTGACAGCAGAATTTCTTACCTATCTGGCAGAAGATAACTCTGAACTTGGATCAGCTTTACCAACATCGAGAAATAAGTTCTTCTATTCTTAAAGAGTAAGTTGACAGATGCCTTTTCAAAGTAAAATACATAGTTATGGCAGAAGGGCATGCATTAGTAAAGGGATAAATGAAAAGGAGCCTTTCAACATGAACAAAACAATAGTTGCTGGTATGCTTCTGTGTGTGTAGTATCTTTAAATCTAAGTTAGTCCAGAAGTCTTCAATATTTGTAAAACACATGTAAAAATGTCAGTAGAGGTTCATAGAGGTTGCCAGATCTGAGGTTCCCAAAGAGACACAGCTTCAGGAGCCCAGCTCTGATCAGTGATGAGGCTGGAATGTATTCCCAGTAGGCAGGTGCACAAATGTGTGTGTACAATACATGTGTATAAATAAACATATCTGTCCTACCACACAGATCAGCGCAGGCAGACACACATAAATACAAATGGCATTTGTGACTTCATCCTTTTTTCTGTCTGATCAAGATGAAGGCTTGCTTGTGGGAAAATTACAGATGTGTATGTTATGTGGATCTCCAGTAGCTGGGCTTGGACATGCCAGTAAATTGCCCCTGGATCCTGTTTTCTGCAGGTGTCTCATGTACACACACACTCTCAGCCAACCTACAAGATCTGTCCAGCAGTTGGATAGGACTCTTGTGGTGCTTCTAGCTTTTCCCATGGTCTTATCCTTAGATACCCCCTGGCTCCTGGCCCACTCTGCCTACTCACAAGCTAGTTCCTACCCTGACTATCCCACAGCAGGTCCTGAGAAATCCCAAACCACTCTTCCTTTGCATCCTATAACATGCGCCATGTCCCTAGGAGGTGATGTCCCTCAGTCCAAAAGGTGTTCTGGAGATCTGCTTCCCTTGACTGGTTGTGATGGTCTTCATCCCTGGGGCTGACATCTCTTCTGTGATGGGGCTGGAGGTTGCTATGCAGGGCTTTAGTTTGGTTACCCCCGCTTACCATTGCTCATTTGTGCACCTTTGTGCCTGTACAGATGAGATTTTTATTACATAACCTAGCACAGACTAGTACCTTGATGAGCCATATACTTAAGGAATTTGAACAGATATTTTTAAGGAAGCAGGCAGAGATAGAGACATGACTTGCAGGTAAAAATGGTGTCCTTCCCAAAAAAAAAGAAAAGGGGACAAAGGATCAAGAATTCTCTTAAAACCATCTTAAAATGTAGTTGCAATCAGAAAGTTATTAATATATTTTTCCCTTTACTGAGGTGTAATGGAATAGATGCCTTCTTGATCTATACTCTTCCTCCAATATTAGTGATATTTCATTATTTTTTATTCTTTGTTGCAGAAGAAATGTAATTGTCAAAATTTGGAGGCAGGTTCTTCTTCATCTTCAGTATCATCCATATATAAAATATGTATATATGTGTATAATATATATGTATATATAATAATAAATATTATAATAATACATATAAAGTATATATATAATATACTGCCAAAATAAACATAAAACTGAAGAATATATCCTAATGGACATATGTAAGTAGTTCTTACTTTAGTTTTTAAAAAAAGATGAGGTGGTGATTTAACATATTCTACATAAACAGAAAGCCCTTCAAACTATTGTAGTAAATTTTAACAAGGATAATTTAGACAATAATTCACTCTTTTATGGCATTCTTAAATTAAGATTTGATGTCTTCTTAAGAACAAGGCTGAGCCAGTTCTCTGTCCAGTGAATGTCTGCGTCCATGCTTCTCTCTTGCACATTTTCAGCTCCTGAGCCTGCAGCTTTGGAACAACCTGCCTCATTGCCTGTTTTGCATTGAGAACATAAAAGAGCAGGATACATCCTCTTTCTGCAACTCTTTCCTAAGTGCTGTGCTCTAATTCAACCATAAATTACTATACATAATGCAGAAACTACTGACTGAAATTCTACAGCTCGTGTTAATATAGAGGTCAGAATAGATATGCTCATGCCACTCCTTACTAGGTTTGCAAACTCTGAATTTTTTAAAATAGATACTTATGTCTTGTACTGAAATAATAACTGAAGAAAACTGATGGCTGTTATTACTATACAAGTTTAGCTCTAGTTTCGCTATTACTCATGCATTGATATGAGTGCATGCTTAAATGCATGTTTATTTGAAAAGGTCACACAATAATCATAGCACTAATGCCTGAACAGCCCTTTTGCAGTGAATAAAGATATTGCCTTATTTGTAACTGGCTGCAGCTCTACATTCTGGCTAGATAAAGAATCCATTTGTATACAGAAGCTTATGGCTTGAAATTTGAATTTCATCACTGGAAGCAATTACAGTATCAGTGCAGTCTCTGCACGTAATCCCTTATTTAGTAATTTAATTAAAAACAAGTAGTACCATAAGTACCAGAACTAATGAAGCTTAGTTTCCAATAGAACTGTGTCACATGGTTGATTGACTTTCAACTGAGCTGTGAGGAAGCTTCTGTGTGAGTGCCTCTTCTATTTCCATAATTCAGGAAAATCTCCTTTTTCTAGTTTAACAGCATTAAACATTTTGTATGTCTATTGCTCCTGATATTGCTCCTGACAGCATTGCAGGAAGGAAGCAAGTTTGGCTGGGGCAGCTGTAGCAAGAAAAGGATTCTCAGAACTGAGCACACAAAATCCAAACACCCACTGCTTCATGTATAACAAGCTTGCTTCCTTCTTGCAACTCTGAACCATGGATTCTGTACAGCCTAAGCCCAGGCAAGAAAACCAGTAACAATCAGTCATTCAAAAATTCCATTTAGAAGTAACAGTTTCTACAGAGCCCATATGCTGGGCTGCATTTTTCCAGAGTTCATTAGTTTCCCAGCACTTGTGTACACAGAACTGGTGAGCATACTTGTCTCATTTGTAAGGTTCTCTGGCTGCAGAAGCTCAGCTCTTTTAGGGAACTCAAACGTGGCTCTAGGAAACTCGGTTTAGGCCCCTGCTTTAAAAATGTATTACCATACGAAGTTTCAGAGCTGTATTAGAAATGTAACACAAAAAGATTGACCTGCTGAAATGAGTCCAGAAAAAGCTGCTAAGTTGATCACAGGGCTGGAGCACTTCACCTATGAAGACAGGCTGAGAGACTTGGGGTTTTTCAGCCTGGAGAAGAGAAGTCTCCAGGGAGAGATGGAGCACATTCCAGTACCTGAATGTGACTTACAAGAAGGCCCGCGAGGGTCTTTTCACACGGGCATGTAAGTGTCAGAACAAGAGGGAATGGAAAGTGAAAGAGAGCAGGTTTAGATTAGATATTGGGAAGAAATTCTTTACTGTGAGGGCGGTGAGATACTAAAACTAGTTTTCCAGAGAAGCTGTGGACACCCCATCCCTGGAGGTGTTCAAAGCTAGGTTGGATGGGGCTTGGAGCAGTCTGGTCTAGTGGAAGGTGTCCCTGCCTATGTCAAGGGAATTGAACTAGATGACCTTTAGAGCCCCTTCCAACTCAAAACTTTTTATGATTCTATGATTCTAAATGTGAGATATGGGCTGTATGCTCAAAAGTTTCAGCAACAAAAGGGTCAGGAGGGGGCAGGTACGATGACTCTGGCTTTACTGAATGCACACCTTACACCATGCACACCTGAATGAATGTTAGCTAAAAAGTGTGTATTCTTCTCAAAAGTTAAACCAATTAAGTAGCAGAACTGGGGCTGGTTGGTTACATTGTTCTTCATGAATTTTATGCAGAACAGGTATAAATTCTGTAGTGAATCCATGTGCAATTGCTTTCAACTCTTCTCCAAGTGCATGACAGTGCTGTGTATGTTCATCCACAATTGCAGCTCAGATAGATCACTATGTTTGACATTTCAAAGACTAAAAATGATCTAAAAAATAAACACACTGCAATAATTTTGAAGGCTGATCAGCCTTTTAATGTGGTGTCAGTTGACTGTATTTTGTAAATTAGGCAGTGATTTGATTTGTTATCAATTTTTAGTGGTGTTTAACATCCCCTAACTCATGAACAAGGCAGCATTGGTAGCCTGAAATGTAATGATGCTTTAATCTACTTGAGAAACAATGACAAGTCTTTTAAAAATTTGGGATGACTTAAGAACTCATAAAAGAGATGCTAACACAGATACCATGCCAGGGTGCCTTGTGAGCTTCCAGGCGGTGCTCTGACAAGTCCCCTCCATCTCCAGCAGCTGTTTTAGTAAGGGGTATCTGATTGAGCAGTGAATCTTGTTGAATAAGGGAGAATTCAAAACCAAAGAGGTGATACTGATACAGAGTTCTCCTGGATTTGGGACTTACTTGTTTTGTGTCTCCAGCAATGGAAAGTAAGTACACTCCCAAAACCACTTAATAGAGAAGTGGCTTTGGTGGTTTCAGCAGAGGGGAACCCCTTAAGCATCAGTTTTGAGAAATTAGTATAGTTTTATTAATGTGACTCAGGCAATGTTACTGGTAATCAGAATTGAAACAGGTGTTGTTTCATTGGGTTGAGGTTGTTTGTTTTTTGGGTTTTTTTGTGGTTTTTTTTATGATTTACACATGCCACAGACTTTTTAGAGGATTTTTTTTTATTTTATTTTTGAGAGATTCCAGATCCTAACACAAAAACATAAGAGGCATCATACTGTAGGATGTATCTACAGAAAGGAATTTTGCTTAGAGGAGATGCCTGTATCATAGAATCATAGGACATCCTGAGTAGAAAGGTATCTACAAGGATCACTAAGTCCAGCTCCCAGCCCTCTAAATGACCACCCCAAGAGTCACACCATGTGCCTGAAAACATTGTCCAAACACTTCTGGAGCTCTGTCAGGTTCATACTCTGACCACTTTCCTGGGAAGCTGTTCTAGAACCCAACCACTCTGGGTAAAGAGTCTTTTCCTGATAGCCAGCCTAAACCTCTCCTGACACAACTTCAGGCCATTCCTTTGTGTCCTGTCACTGCTCGCCACAGAGAGGAGATCAGTGCCTGCTCCCCCTCTTCTCCTCCCAAGGAAGTTGTAACTTCAATGAGGTCTCCCCTGAGTCTCATTTTCTCCTGGCTGAACAGACCAAGTGACCTCAGCAACTCCTCATATGGCTTCCCCTCTAGGCCTTTCACCACCTCTGTAGCCCTCCTTTGGATGACATTACTTAACATGGTAAGAAATTGTAAAATATTCTGCAGAAGACCTTTGCTCACAGAGATATTGAATGCTTCAGTCAAGGCCACCCTTGAAATTATATTATTTACTTCTAAATGCTTTTGTCAGAGACAAAAACAACTTCATAAATAGCTTTCAGCACAACACATAAACAGTGAAATTGCTGTCCTGGTATTTTTCTTTCCAGTCTTGCTTTCATGGAGGTAAATAGAGTGTTTTGGATTAATTTAATTTACAGTTAAATATGCCATTTAAATTACTTGACCATAAAAGAACAGCTCTGTGTGTGGCAGACAGATCTGTGGTAGTGTGGAAACAATTTGAGTTGCCTGTATTGACTATAATTTGAAAGTGAAAAGGTGGATTTGAGGTCTCTGGAGTGGAAAAGCAAATAGAATATGGATTTGATTAGAAGTAAAGTGCAGTCTACTCTGCATGTAAGTTACCAGAGATGCATGGTTGGTTATCCTCCAGTAAAATTATTAACACCAGCCATCACCAGGTGAGTTAGGTTTTTCTAAAAAGGGAAGCGGACAATCCTCCTTATTTTTACAATATCTTCCAAAAAGTAGGGCGTTTAAACTCTTTATACTTATGGCATCAAAATGGCTTCATGACCTGTCTTTCAGCCTTTGAGTTCTACCTTAAGACAGAAAATTTAATCTTGTGGGAGTTCTTACCATATTAATTAAGAGAATCAGTCTGACTGAAGAAGTCAGCTTCACCAAAACAGGTTTTATGAACCAAAAGCCTCACAGGTGTTTGATGGAGACATAGAGGCATTTAGGACAAAAATTCTGGCCTCTCTTACACCTGTGCGAACCCAGAGCAAATGCAATGAGTTCATCATGGATGAGGAAGCAATGCCATGCAGGTAAGGATTCTTCTGGATTGCAATGCTGAGACAATGGCTGGCTCATTGTGTGTACAGCTCCTAAAAGTGATAGCTAATAGTTTCAAATGTACTCTCTCTTTAAAATGGTGAAATAATTACCTGTGGGTAGTGACTATTAGGAAGTATATGAGCAGCAAATAATTTACTGCTGGCATTATCTAATAATTATCTCTAGATGAAATTGCAAGACTGCAGTGGGTTTAGAGCCCATTTGTGACCCATAAAATATGGGTTAAAACCTCACATTCCATCACTTGCTTTTGCAATTATTACTGCAAATGGTGGGAAAGTACAAAGCAATCACCAGTAGAAGAGATCTTTTAACTACTATCATTTCTAAAACTATTAAAAAAGATAGAACTTACCCAAAAACTTGATCGCTAATTTCATTATATTCACTAGCGAGACAACATAAATGTAACTTGTAGTATTAGTTTAGATAACTTTCCATATTAATCTTCTTCTAAGTGATAATATAATTTTTCTGTCATAAGAGACAATTAGACAGTCTAAGCCTACATTTAGAATGGAAATTAAGGCAGTAAAGCAAGGTCCAGAAGCCTATCAGGCCACTTATGGGGGAAATCAGAGAGTTTCAGCCATGTCATAAAATAAGTTTTTCTCATAATAAACATACATGACAGATGACAATAGTTTCTTCTATTGATTACAGCAACAATAAGAAAGCTTTCCCACATGAAAAATGGGGACACAGGCCCTGAAGGAACAGTTTTAATGTAGAGTATGTCAAATTCATGACAGAGACAATATATTCTACCCGTCTCATCAGTAATATTGAATTGGATTTCTAAATTTTTGTAATGAAAATAAAACCTACAGTCAGGGAATATAATGCAAGGGAAACCTTATCACTAGCGGTGCCTCCTACAAGGGATATTCATGCTCTTGGAAAGCTCACAAATGTAAAATTTAGAGAATGTATCTTGGGACTTGATACAATCAAGAGAAATTTAGGAGCCCAGTTCTTGTGCCCTAGTTCTGAGGCTAATTTTCATTTTATTAGATCAGATTCAACAAGCTACATCTCAGGTCCAACTTTAAACACAAAATAGGCTGCAGGCAAAACATGAGAGAGAGATGTCTGAAACGTTGAAGAGGATGTGTAAATATACAATATACAAGTGAAAGGCTCTAACCTTAGAGGCATGTTGACTTCAACCAGTAATAACCTTATAAACTCTGATGACTGGAAGCAAAAAGTTATTTCCAAACTATCTATGTTAAAAACCAAACCAAATCCAGCTGAAACCAAACAAATCCCTGTGCTCCCGCCCCCAGCAGAGTGAAAATAAAGAGCTGGTTTATGGCAGATGTCTGCCCTTTCATGGAGTCTGGGTTCCTCTCCCTCGCCATGCTGCATCCCTATCACTGAGTGGCACTGTTTTAAAGGAGATCCACGGGCACACCACAAGTGTGTGCTTGCAAAGCTCCACAATCCAAAATGGTTACATGCCAGTGTCGACTTTCCCTGACTCCACACAAAAGTACTGACCTACTGATGTAAGAAAAAAGTTTCCCATGTCTCCACCTCTTGAGATCAAAAGTAGGTAGAAATAAACTGGCTGTGAAGTACAGTGACTTTGCAAATGAATTCATGCTTCTTTCTTTTCTTTCACAGGAATGTTTGGAAGAGGTGTTACTGGGAAGTACTGAAACAGTAGAAACAGCAAAATTACTTGGAAGTTACTGTAAACTCATACTGACTTCACTGGGAGTGTATTTTATGATAGCATCCCAAGCTACTCAGGTAGGATGAGCCAGGCAGACTCAGCAGGGACCAACATAGTCTGGGTAGCTGTGGCATCTGCAGAAGAGTCTTGAGCCAACCTGTGGTAGAAACCATCTCCCCAAGACTCTGAAGACAACATGTTAGCATATAGCCAGTGTTTCACTGGTGAAGTGTACTGAGATAGGTACAAGCCAAGTCACACATTATGGATTTGGATTTTTTTTTTTTGAAAGGTACCTGACCCTCTCTATTAAGAAAGGAGCCCAGTTCTAATTGAAACATCCTTGAGTTTTCCACAATTTCTCATTTGATCATTACTGCTACATCCTTTCTTGAACCTCTTTGCTTTGAGCCATAGCTCAAAGGAAAGACACTTTTGTTATACAGTTCAGTGAATGAAAGTTTGACAGAGTAATGCCCATCTGCAGCATTAGATACCAGAAACAGTGGATAAAGTGTCTTCAACAAGGAATTTTGGTAGGCAGCAAAGAAGAGGAAAGAAGAAAGGAGAAGGAGGGAATTGGGATCCCACAATTTTGTCTGAGCCATTGATGAATCATGAGCAGGAATCTCCAGTGTGTCACCTCAGCATCACACATGCTTTACAAAGATCCGTGCTGGGATAAACCTGCCCAAAACACATTACAATAGACGCTGTCTCTAGTGTCATCAACTACTCAGTTTCTCTTAAAAGCATAAGAGGATTGATATTACCTACTTTAACTCCATCAAAAGAGAGTGAGGTGAGGTCAGGTGTTCCTTATCTCTGACACTGTTATGATGAATGCAATGAAAACACAATATCATTATCCATGCATCATGGTCCTCAACTGCTGATTCTCAAAAGACAATTTCTGGTAATTTAAAAATTACTTAGTGTCAATTTGCTAGCATTTTTCAACTTTCATATCCATAGGTTCAATAAGATAGGAAAAACTCCCAGTTAAGCTTTGTGAATGAAATATAAACATTTAAAAACAACACAACCCGAGGACTGCTGAAACAGAAACAAACAGAGAAAAAACAGAGAAAACGGATGCTCTCTCTTTGCAAGTGAAAGTGACACTTGACTAAACATACTTCCATCATGGAGGAGACAGGGAGGGAGGAAATGACCCTGACACGTATAACAGGGGCTTCATAGTCACCTATTCCACCCCCATCTCCTGCAATACTTTTTTGTCTTTCTCTGTCCAGTCTAGCTCTCACAGGAGGAATGCGTTCTAGGATCTGAGTAACAGTTTCAGCAGCTCCCACAGCTATCAGGCACAAATTCCCACAGATGCTGTTTGTCTCCACGCTCACTTCAGGGAAAGGAAATGGGGAAAATCCTTTCTCCAGAAATGATGCTGCCTTGTCCATCTAATTGAGAGGACATTGGAAGGCTGCATCATCTGTTCCACCTCTCTGACAGAAAGGTATCCTGATCTCCCAGAGACTCTAAGTGCCACAGACTGGAATGGGAGAGAGAAAATATTGTCTAGAAACCTGCATCCATAGATAAGGTTCCTTTTCTTTTTTTTTTTTTGTTAGGGAGGGTTTGGGGTGTGTGGTTTTTTTCAGATTTACATTTAATTTTTACACTGGAGTTTTGGAATGGGCTGAGAATACAAACTTGGCAATACTAAGGTAGTCTTGCAAATACTTTGGGGAAAAAGAAAGTCTGAATATATTAAAATATCTAGTTAATTTCCAAAATTCTTCATTTATTACAACATTATTGCTACTTTTCAAACAGCTAGAACTCTCAGGCTTTCCGAACAACAAACATAATTATTTTCTTTGGAATGAAATACTATAATTCATCTGGTTTCCCAAGGATATGAAACTCACATGATTGTGCTCTATCATTTATGTATGTTGACATTGTCAGATAGGTATGTATGCATACCTATCTGCACTCTTCATGATAATAGTTAACAAATATGTTACCCAATTTTGATGGTATTTGATAAGTTGCTATCATTTTACGAGTGTTGTAGAAAGTGGTTATAGAAATCTGCAGGAGTTCTATTCCTTCCCCAGAGGACTGAAAGGCTGCAATGCAAGTACTGACACTACAGGTAATTCTCACAGGAGATGAGCCTGTAGATGTAAATTCTTAAAAAATGAGATATCATCTACTCTGCTGGTTTTAGAATGACAAGAAAACCAATTGATAACTTCTTTGAGAAGCAAGTCCCTGCTATAAAGTACCTTAAGACAATTTTGTCTTTCCTGAACCTGGCCATCTTTTCCATCCAGAACCCTGAATGGCACTTGGGTTTGGCTTCCTTTTAGAGCTAGTAACACATCCTTTAACATAGGACAAAAAGATCCCATTAGCAATGCTGAAGGGATCACTCATTCTATATTCCCCTAAGACCCTGTCCCTTACCCCAGTTCAACCCCCAGATGGACTTCTTAAGGGACAGGGTTATTCATTTGCCAAATGGTAGCATCAAAGAATATTAGTTCCTGGTGGAGTTCTGTGCTGGAGCTCTGCCTTCTACTTTGGTTCCCCTTTATCTGTAGCATTGGTTTTATCTGAAGCACTGCCTGCTCTGTACCAATATTCCCACACTGCATTTGCACAAGCACCACAACATTGACTGTATTTTTCTGTGGCCACATCTCAGCAGAAAGCAGCTGATGCTTCAGACTAGGGAGTCCTTGAGAGCAGAAAGGAGATTCATGGTACTGAAATAAATAGTTTATTTGGGGGGTGAGGGACAGTGTTGACCACAGATCTCTGTCTGAAATGTTTCAACACACTGTCTAGAGAGAGAAATTTTCTACCCTGTATTTCTGACATTTCTACCAATTCCTTTACTTCACATGCTGTCCTCACCTTCCATCAGTTGACCTTTTCCCATTCGCCTCCCTATTTAACAAGTCTCTCTCCCTCCTTTTTGCCATCGAAGGATGTACTGCCACTTGGCAAACTGCTTGACATCAAAGCTGTGCGTGTGACATAGGGAGATCTGATTTTTGGCTCCATTAGGTCAGCACAGACCCCTTCAATATTCTTCAGATACCAAGCTGGCTCACTCTTCTGCATAGAGCTGGCAAAGAAATGTTCCCTCCCTCTCCTCTCCATTTTATGTGCACATTAAAAGCATCCATGACCAAATCAAAAATTGTGCAGCTGTTTCAATAGCTGCAAAACTGCTTAGAACAGAGAGCCCAGAGTATAGAGAAAGAGACCTTTGTGAATTGAACACTCTCTGAACTAACTTGTTTGTGAAAACCCATGTATAATTAAAGCCTCTCTTGTTAGTGAAACGGAGCCATACTTAAATACACACAATGTATATCTTTATTTCCAGCTCAAATTTTTTATGGGACATTTTCCAGCAATGCGTATTATGTGGCTTTGGCAACTGCAGTGCATCATCATCATCATCATTCAAACAGTGGAGCTCCCTGCTTCATTATGAGCATCTTTCCCCTAAAATACTTTTTGATGGACTGCAGTATAGGCGGTCTAGACCTGAACTGCATAATAAATGGCTGCTATGATTCCTCTAATGGCAAGGTCCTTTTTCCCACTGCAAATGGAGATGTAATTCAGATGCACACTATCTCACCCTTTGCATGCTGAGAGACAAAATAAACAGCAGCATTCATTTGTCTGTTTCCATTTCCCTTACCAAAAAGTCAACTTCCAAAGAAAATGTTTACCAAAATATTTCCCTGAACAATCTGAATAATATTTTAATGGACCACTTACTTAGTTAGTATCTAATTAAATTTTGCATCATGAAGAGCATAGTCAAATCACTGTGGTATTGTGAATAAGGTTTCAATAAAAAATACAGAATAAAAGAAATCTGCAAAATAACCACCATTAAACTAATGAGTAAAAATTCAGCAGCTATAATAAAATCCACCAGAGAACAAATAAACTGCAAACAACCATATTACCAAACAATATTAGTCAGGTTTCATCTTGTTCCCTCATGCACCCCAGCTCAGAACAGGAAAAAAAGAAATACTCAGAGGAGAACATTTTGATGGAAGGGCCAAACACACGTACACAGGGAGATGCAGTAAACACTAGCAGCTGCATGGCTTAAGGTGCAAAATAGTATAACATCTCTTAATTAAAAAATGAATTAATTGTTGTGAGTATATTTCTCCTGACAAAGCACATTTTCTCTTCTGTAGAATGCAATTGTTAACGCATTAAAAAATAAACTCAGTTATTTGGACCGTTATACTTGTAATGCAAGGGCATAAAATTAAGGAAGAAAGGAATCAGTCTTCCTCTTTCTCTTGAACTTGGGCTTATCACACCCCACCTGGATCCTATAAATATTTTCCTAAAGGTTGCTTGCTTTCTGCTCCTCTCCACAACCCAATTCAGCCATAGACATCCATAATACTAAGCTTGAGCTGCGACACTGAAATCGATCCTCACGTGCCTAAGTGCTTTGCTGTGAAGGGGACTGCTATAAGGCCATTGCCCTGTCACTCCATGTAGAGTGATTTCCCTGCTGTGCAGTATAACTCTGTAAATGTAATCTGTTCAGTGCTCCAAATAAATACCTCCATTGGAACATTCACCTAGGGCTTATTTGTGACGTGTGTGGATGTTATTTATTAGAAAATTTAAACATTATTGCAGCCAATTAGAAAAGCACTTTTTATTACTTGCAGCCTTTGCTGCTGCCAGTGCCCCACGTCCTCCCCCTTGACACCACCATTATATACTGGCTCACTTAAAAGGCACAGCCAGCGAGTGTGCCCAGCTCTGCAAAAGACTTCTGTCACCTGAGCCCCAGGCGTGCTGGTAGCCTGATTTCAGCTGTGCTGCTGGTGCTTAAAATCAAGCAGGCAAGAGCACAAGTATTTGCAGGATCCAAATTTCTATAGGTTTGTAAATTAGGAGTTCAACCAGCATAAGAGAGTCATTCCCTCCTCTGAGCTGTAGTTCCAAATACAGAAGGTATTTCTGACAGAGTAACGTCCTGTACTCCATGCTCCCAAATTTTGGGATGCTTTCCAGTGCACTTCCTCTTGGCCAATGTTTGGGCAAAATCCAAACTACAGCTATCAGAAACCCCTTAATGTATATTGGTTTTCTGCATGTAAAGCAGTACTTCCTGAAGAATTTCACTTTTATTGCTGTTTGCCCAAGCTTTCTTTATGTGTCTACTCATTGAGGAGGTAGGGGAGGCTGCCAGTTTGTAGAAGCACTGTTGCAAAGTCCCATAAAAAATGGCAGATCATACCTAAAATTTAAATACACAAAACATATATTTTCTTTTGCATAAACATCCTTAGTTGTATAAACAAAAAGTGTATTTACATGGTGGATTTCTGAGAAAAAAAATCTCAAAATCAAGTAATTTGGATGAATGTTTGACCTAAAGAAGATAATTTTCATGCCATCTTCATGCATATTTATAGTCTCCTCTGAAAAGTATTGTGATAGCAAAATGCAGACAGCTTTGACTCCAGCTGTCAGTCCGCAAAATCAAAAGTAATTATGTGGTAAAACTGTGTATATTTGTATCCTAGACTCTACCTGCAGAAGCTGTAGAGACAAAACATTAAAAAGAATCTGCTTAACATAGACACTTTTCCTGAAACCATAGTGTGAGCAGCTTAATCCTACAGCCACAGCAGCTTCATTTCTCAGTACTGTCAGTGGAGATGTTTTCAAATGATCCCAAAGGAAAGAAGCTTAAATTTACCCAGATTTGGGCATAATCTTCTTTTTGAGACCTTGCAATACACCCACTGCTTTCCACTGAGGGAACAGTGCACCCAACTCCTCCAACAGGCTGGGAACAGCTGCCTAACTTAAGGGAACTTCTTTCTCTGCACCCTGCTATTAAGTCAAGGTTAGGTGATTTCTGCCTCAGGATCTGAGTGAGGTTCTGAGCAGTTTGCTTCTGTTGGGTTTTGAAGTCTCAGTGTCTGAGACAAAGGAGTCAAATGTAGTTTAGGGAGGTAGCAAGTAGGAGAAGGATTGCTGTGGGTACACTCAAACCAATTGATCACGTCTGTTTTTAAGTCTAAATATGTACATTATTTTTTTTTGTTCATTACAATCCTGCTTGATAATACAGAACAGAATATGCTGCATATAAGAGAAAGACATTCTAAAACTAAAAATATTTTCTACTGGTGAAAAACTTAACAGAAAAAGAAAAATAACCATAGCTGAAAGCATATATGGGCCATAAAATACATAGAAATATATACATACAGGTACACATATTTATACAGAAGAATGGATGAATGCTTATCATTCCTAAATTCTAAATTAATAATGCTTTTAGTTATTTTGCCGGTATTCTGTCTAATTGAGTTTTTTAAAGAGATTTAATTAAATTTAGCTGAGATCTTTCCAACTATTTTCAACTAATTTTCCATGAAACATACAGTACTAATTTGAATCTCAATGGTGTTATTTTTGTTATAATGTGTCTACACACCTCTGAAAACTCTCCCTAGCAGTACTGAGCACTGGCAGAGGTAATGTTGTAAACCTTGTATATTATTTTTCATTAATTCTTTGTCAGATGTGTAGGTCTCATTCTTCAACCATTCTCCTGACCTTTCAGCTTGCAGTAAACAAGGGTGAAGAAAGAGAGTTGGTAAACTTTGGTGGGATATGTCAGCAGAAAAGATGTCCCTCCTTTACTCAGTAACCTGACATTTAGGACCTGTCAGGGTATAAGAGCCCTAGGTTCAATTCACTCTTCTGTGTGGCAATATTTGACTGTCAGTCTCCCATTGCCCCAGGGTCTGTCTTGCCTCTGCAATCGTGCCAGGTTCTTAATTTCTCTTTAGCTGCTTCTTCTTTCTGTATAATTATTAAATATTAATGGAAGAAGGAGCTGGTGTCCAGATCTCTCACACTCTGGATGCATGCCCTAATCAATAGGTTACCACAAAAAAGTACAGATTCTTTCTCTGCAAGTGTATCTTTTCATGTCCTTGTTTTTCTCCTAAGCTCCTAAAATCAAGGTATTTTATTGTATTCAACATAAAATCGAGTTCTTACACTATTCTTTAATGGAAAACTTAAATTAAACTTCAAGCTTAGTTTAATTTAAATTTTTATTCTTGCCACCACAAAGAACCTCACCTTCCCCCATACCTCAAATCAGGGTCAACTCAAGACGAGAGAGTAGACACAAACAGAATGGAAAATGAGGGGCAGCATCATAAATGAAGCAGCTGTGAACAGAGCTCCTGCCCAGACTTGTGTCTGCATGTATGATATTTCCTAATTAAAAAGTACAGTTTCTATCCTCTGCCACTCACAGTAAGAGGAATGTTTCTCTGCCATTGGCTAACAGGAACTGACAGAAGGATTGCTGTCACTGTCACCGGACCAAGGCATCCTTTGAGGAGTTCTACAGCCTCAGCTGAATACTCTTCTCAAGTAAACTCTGCTCCCAGGCTGGCATATGTCCCTTTGACAACATGGCTGTTCCACTTTAATAAAAAACCACTTACTCTTTAAGCCAAAATCAAGCACAAATAGTACCTGCCAAAAAACAGTTGGAAAGAGTCCTGGGCAACAGGAAAAGAGGCAGAACTGCCACCAAACTAACTTTGCTATCATCATGTTAGATTTTCTGTATGCATGTATAACTGTTAGATTAGTGATGCTCTCTAGGTGATTTCCTTATTTGCTGTTCCATTGCTTTATGTTTTCATGTATTCAGCTAAAGAATTTTTCCACAAAGTGTGCCCTTGAGCATGTCACCCATCTTTACTGGATAGTAATCTCTGCAAAGACAAAGTGATAATTACAATATGGACGGTGGAACCCCGGTCTTATAGAAAATCTGAAATTTTTTGAAATGTCAAAGCAAGTGAGTGGTAACAAGAAGATATCTTTAATAGAAATCACTCTTACTGTACAACCACCATAAGAGATTCATCTCTAACTAGTTGTTTGAGATATAAGCTGTTGAGAGGAGGATGTCACAGTCCAACACAGTTTCAAAGATCTGTTTATTGTCTTTGTGATGGAGAGGAAACAGAATTTTCAGACTCTCACAGATTTGACTACACCAGCCCCAGCTGAAATCTTTTCCCCATTCTGAGTAAAACTCTGCTAGTGTCTTTAAGGACTAAGTGGCTTCTTCATCATCCACTTTGTCACCAGTATCTACACAGTCCAACCCAGTAGTAGAAACCCTGCATATCACCAATACTGAAATTGGCAAGAAAGGTATTTGGGGCCTTTTTCTACCCTTGCCCAGGTTTTGAAGGCTTAAAATGTATTCACCTATGTCTGAAGATATTTTGGCATTAATTCCAAATCATATAAAGTTTAATTTGCAATGTAAGTTGATATAATACGTGAGCAACAGCCAAACTGAAGAGTTAACATAATTTTTGCTCAATATAGTTTTTTAGGGACATATATATGGATTGTTTCCTCAGAAAGGTGTTTCAGTGGGAGGACAGAAAATGTAGTGGATCTGTTTGAGCCCTTACAGTTTCTCTCATGCAAGAAAAGATAAAGAATCTCAGTTTTAATGTGCATCAACACAAACTCCGACTTTTTACTTCCACTTAGCAACCATATTGTAATTAGAATGATGTAAAATCCTAATAAAGATAAAAAAGAGAGCTTGCCATTTTCACATGCTAGCAGATAAAACCTTTCTGGAATATGGCCAATTTATCTCAGTGTACTCCAAGACCAGAGAAGCTAAGACCTTGTCCCAAACAAATAATGTATTTTATAAATACAAACATATATTCTACTAGAGTTGAAAATAATTTAACTTGTGGTGACCAGTCATGGATTTGCATTGCTTCACATAGAAGAAAATAGCACTAAGAATTTGTTTCCCCACTTGGATCCTAGTCACAGAAGAGAGCTAGTATCACCCAGTAAGCAAAATTCTATTAAGAGCAATTGATGGAAATGCTTACTCTCTGTTTTTGAAAATGCACTAATATCCATCAACACTGATTCCGTTTTGTAGCCTAGATGACATGTACATGCTTTGCAGCATTTAATTTAAAATATTCTCACCCTAATGGTGGGAAGAAGGCCCTAATTTATAGAAGGACCTCCAGGGGGTACTTGATTGTTCATCTAAAGAAATGAATTCAACTACTGACTGATTTACAAGGAACCTCAAAATATTGAATTGATTAGAAAACAATGGAACCACCTATAAAAGGGTATTTAGCTGTGTGAAGAAAAAATCTGGCAACTTACAAAGAAATATTGAAATACTTATGAGTTAGAACATTTTATTTTAAATGGCTCTTCAGAAGATTTGATCCTGCATCAGAATATTTTATTCTGCAATTATTTTAAAATATGAAACAGCTCTCTCTCATATACACACGCACAAATCAGCCATCACAGTAAACCACCAAATTATTGTCTACTCAGTAAGACCTAAGACTTCTACCTTCCAAGCCACCCCAGTGGATAAAGATAACTTTTCCTCTGTTCATTATAAGCATTAGCAATATTGAAAGTTATTTTCAAATGGAGCATTTTCAAGAACAACCGGTCATAACTGCCTGGCTTTGGAGGTCACCTCACCCTTTTAACATCATTTTATATGAGACTTTGCACAAAGCTTTGCTTCCTTCTTTTAATATGTCTACACTAACCAGGTAGAAGCTGTAATAAACAGCAGCTGCTTGTTCATGCTGCCATCACACCTTCTCTTACTGCACAAGGAGAGACCTAAGGAATCCAGCTTAAAAAATTGCTTCTGCAGTTCATGAAAACCAAAGGGATCAGTTCATGTGTCAAGGTGAACTATCTACAAAAAAAAAAAAAAAGACCCAAACCCAGAAAAAATCCTCCCCAGTGTATATCCTTAGTAACAACAGTATGAAATTAGGAAATAATAATGTGCAGGACATTTAAAATGAGATGGTAAAACTTGCTTTGATAACCTACCACCACCCAGGCTACATCATGAATTTGCCAGGTTGAGATCCATTCTGTCTATTAAAAACTGAAAAATTATAAAGCAATACTAATACAATCCAACACAGATTAATATTTTTAAACATGGAAAGGAGTTGAAAACTACTGAGACACAAATAAGAGTCAGAAGCTGAGAATATGCTTGTTTTTCCACAGAAATAGGTCCCTTTTGGAATGGGAAAAACCTTATAGACAAGATTGACTTTGCAATACTTAACAGTATGCATACTCCAAGAAAAGAAAGAATTTGAAAGAATTTTCATGATTTATTAGTTACTTTGTGAACACTATAATGAAAATGAATCCAGTGAGATCTTTTGAATCTTATCAATCTTTGTTAAAAATTATTCGATTTTTTAGAATAACATATATGCCTCACATAATCTATAATTAAATGAATTCCATTAGTTAAATGAAATTTCATACATAAATTGAATTTGAAAAATTATGAGCCAATTATAATGAAACAGTTAGTAATACCCACTCTATTAATGGTTACAATCACCAGATTCAGGTAACTCAAAAATGAATCTTTGAGACATGAGCAGTAACACAATAAAATATTGTCTTCCCTTGTAGTTAACATAGATAGAAGTATTTTACTAAACTCAGTCAGCACAGACTCAACTTGTTTGCCCAGTAGTTCCATTTTCTCCCCTCTTTCTGCTCTTTAAATGATCTGCTTACAGGGCTACTGGCAATTAAAGACACATTTAGGGCACCTGTGGACTCTCAGGTTGTTTATTCCCAGGAAATAGCGCAGGTGGGTGAAAAGAGAAAGAGCCAAAAGTGGTCAATGTGAAAAAGTTAGTGTGTTTTCAAACTCCCATTTCTAAGAGTACTGGTTTTGGAACATTGTCTCCCAGAAAAAATAGTACAGTGAAAAGTGCAGCCTAGAGGTATTACTTTTTTTGGCAGAATGCACCAATGCAGTGTCACAGGTGCTTTTTGATTGGCCAATATACTCCAGGTGCTTGTTAATGATATTTTGAGATCCAAAAGAATCCTTTAAGGCACTGCTTGATTCCCAGGCCGCTGGCTCTCAAGCTAAAGTGTGAGGTGACAATTTTTTTTTTGTTATCTCTCAGAAAAAATTAATTACAAAAGAAGGTCTTGCAACTAGAAATAGGAAGATGCTGCTGGACATTCAGTAATTTCCAAAACATGAGGCAATGATTTCAGAAATTGCTTCCTTAACACTGTATGGTGTGTCTCACTCACACTGTCACTATTTCACAGTGCTCCTTTGCATTAACTGTATACTCATCCTCTATATTCAGGAATTGTTCTCTAGGAGTTTCCCTCACATATATTTTTGGCTGCTTTTCCCATAGTTCTTAGATTTGCCTATATAACCACAGCTCACTTTAGAATCAAAATTAAAAGTTATGTGCAGGGTTTCCCTGGTGAAAAGTTGTCATTTCCCTCACATCTCTGAACCCACAATGCGAAAGAGAGAGAGAAGTCCTTCCTTCCATTCAGAAGTCTCACCAGACACCCTGGCTCAAAACCATCACTAATGCATTCAGGTAGGAAGGATGGAACTTTGTTCACTAATTTTGATCAGGTGGGTCATAACCTTTTCTTCCCTCAGAAGCATTTTTGATTGCTGTGGAAACTCCCACAGCAGCTTTCAACACCTGATTGTGATCCACTGACTGCAGTGGACAGGTTTGCAAGGAAAAGAAAATTCACTACTTATTTATTCCCAAACTTAAAGGGAAGTTTTCCTTTTCCATTTTATTTTCTGCAAGGTGAGTGCTCTTGTTGTAGTAGTGAGCTGTGCAGGCTTGTGTTTGAGTTGAAAAGCCTGGTAAGGATGGAGGGGGAACCTGCACGTCTGCCTCTTCCTCCTGTTGCTGCTGCAGCCAGGCATGTGCTGATTTATTCAAATTACAGCAGACGATCAGCAGTGAGCCACTAATGGAGTAATTTACGTCTCCCTTCATTCCCCTGATGTTTGTAGCAGGAGAAAGCATTGAGACAATGCAACAATAAAGAAAAGAAGTGGGGGAAGCAGAAAAGCAAATGGAAAGTGAAATCCTGACTGAGGAACAGACTGACTCCTCTAGTACGTGTACCAAAACTTCTGATATATTTGCTGGGCTTCTGAGAGGAACAGAATGTATGTTGTTCCTAATGCAAACATCATTCTGAGGCTGTTCGTTTTCATATTTAGTCATATCACAGCAAAGCTAAGGGGGTGTCAATCACACTCGGTACATCTGACTGGGAGAGCACTCCCTTCACAGCTGCATCTGGCAGAACACACTCCATATTTATTATATTTTTAGTGAGGCATGCTATCTTGTTCATGTGTGAGAAACTGTAATGCATCTTTCACATTTAAAGTGCCCTCTGAAGCTTTCTGCCTCACAACCTCCTGCCTACTTTCACTGTTACCACTAAATTTTTTATATTGTCTTGAGCATCTCTGAAAGAATTGCAAATTCCAGCTAGAACATGATTAATTTAGCACTATCGTCTCCTACAATATAGTGTACAGCCGTCCATCCTGCTTCTGTGCGCCTGTGTCTTATCTCGGCTCTTAGTGAGAAACTAAATTAAGGCAAAGGCTGAAGTCACTCATGTGTACTACTTTTAAAATTAATTTTTGCTGACAGCACCACAGAGTCAAAAGCATGTAGTTGCATTATGAAAGCCAGAAGAGAGATTAAAATATATGTGTATTTTTGTTATTCCAGGAAAGAGAGTCTTTTGCTCCTTCTACATTAGTCATTTTCCCAAAGGACTCTACATCCTTCCTTATTTGGGGTGTAAAAGTTGAAACACCACTCTTCTTTCCATTTGCTAAAGATTTTTTGCTTTTTATTGTGTTTAACTCCTTATACTTGCTATCTTCTTTGTAAGATACAAGTGAAGTTTTATGATGGGCAATTTGGGTGAGGGAGATGAAGGACAATTTTAAGGTACTAAAATTGTTTGCAATGTGCCTCATTTTCAAAAAATGATTTAATTTGAGAGGAATCCTCCTTGGTCTCTAAAAGCTTAAATGTTCAGTTCCCTGCACTTGAAACAATCTTCTCCCTAAAATTGACTTTTATTTTAACTTTAAAGCTGTAAAATGTTCAGAAATGAAACATTGACTTTCTAACTGAACTTCACATTTTCTCAACTTTTTGACTATCTGGAATAGTCAAAAAGCAATTCTCTCTTATCTTGTCCTAAAGCAAGTCCAGCACTGTAGTTTTTAAAACTGTGTCAAACCCCAAATCTGTATTTATCTGGATTTATTTCCTTTTTCTTCTCTGCTATTACCAGAAGCCACTTTTCACCTCCATGATGCAGAGATGAAACTGAAAGAAAAGCAATGGGGAAGCTAATATGTTTTCTATGCTGCAGCTGCTTCCCCGAACCTACATCATCCCCGTTCCAGCTGACATGAAGAGCAGCACAGGCAGAGTCTGCCATTCCTTGTTTATTGCTCTCTGAAGCAGGGTGAAGTGTATGTTCACTATTTTCCAGATTACCAGTGAGGTTTAGTTGGTGCTTCTTAGATTGAAGATGGAGAGAATGGAGACAAGCTCAGCAGCAGCCTTGCCCATCCAGCACTCCCTTACAACACAACTAACATTAGGCAACAGTGTGGCTTTTCTCACAGTGACCACACTTACAACGAGCCTTTGCAACAGCTCTGAAGAGCGTCTCTGCCAGGATGGTACAGCAGGAACAGCCCCTTTGAAAACATGTTTGAAAGCAGAGAGTGATGTGCCATCAAGCTGAGCTCCTCACAATCCAGGCATCAAAGGGAGCAGTTAGAGCAGCAAGAAGACAGCATTGTGAAGGCTTAACATGACTGCATGGACTCCCCACGCTGCAGTTGCACTTGTCAAGGGACATGAAAAATTGTATCCTGGTATATGAGACCCTGCCTGTGACTTTACTGCAGAAAAAGTCTTTCAGGAATGAGTAAGGAATCAGAATTATTTTGATGAATAAGAGCAACATTCTGCATAAGATCTAAAAAACTACATAGAAACTAGGATTTGTAATAGAGCACAAACTAAATGTGATTGAAAATATCTTTCAGAGAGACAAAGCTCACAATGTGATATATCAATAGGAACACAGCTTTCAAGACACATCAGCACATCCTTCTGGTCTTGACAGCCTTGAAAACACCTCTACTGTAAACTTTTTCTACTTCCAGGCACTGTATTGCAAGGCAGATGTGGGCTAAGGCAAGAAGTACAGCAAGTGTCAAGAATTAAAGGAGATTTAGAGAACTTTTTGACTTCTATAATTGGGATGGTTCAGTCTAAAGAACAGAAATTCAAGTAGGGACATGGTAGGAATTCCCAAGAATGTAAATTTTATTCTCATATATTTTCCAGAAAGGGATTTTGAAGCACTGGGATAGTCTGTGTGCATCTGTTGTGGATTATTTCTCATTGCAGAGCATATGAGAGAAAAAGTGGTCAGGATTGATGTGAACAGAGCTGTACTGCAACAATGCAGTGGACAAGATAAAGTCTCCAGACCTTTTCCTATCTACTTTTTATTGTATTAGTCCCTGAGAGACAGACTCTGAATATTAGGGTTTAATATTACATTGAGCCGCTTCCAGTGGGTACCTGTACCCACTGGTCAAAAGTGACCAGGAAAAGTCTGCTGACAGGAAGCTTAAAGTGGTATTTTGGATGAGATTCTTTTCCACTTTGTTCTAAATGCATATCAGATTATGTCCTGGCCCCTAATGGATAAAACCATCGTCCTTGGATAACAGATGGATAAAAGGCTTCCCTGAAAAATGAATTTTTTTCCATCTCTTAGAACAGTAAGACATTAGGTAACACATGCAGAGAAGGACAGATCAGTGGCAAAGGCCTAGATTTTTCTTTTAATAACACCCAGAAAGCCTTGAGCAAAGCATGCAGGTAGCTTGAAGCAATCAAGACACTGAAAACCCTGTGTGACAAAGGGCTCATCCTGGCAGATGCCTATCCCTGCACAGCCACCTGGCTTCTGCCAAGTCCATGAATGGATGTCTTCCAGACCTAGACATAAAGGAAAGAAACAACTCAAGCCAGAATTATTATGGCTGAAACCTTGCATTGAGTAGGTATGGGCAAAAGGTGCTCAACTCATGTTGATCTCTATGACAACTGGAATCAAAACAAGACAGAAGAATATTTTGAAAAAAACCTTAACTTTTTACTAATTAATCTTTGGGAATTCCCTAAAGGATGATTCTTTTTTAACTTCTAATATCTCAGTGGAGGACTGAAAACACTGAAATAAACAGAACATCAGAACTGTAATGTAACTAATTCCATTAAAATGTGATCTGGAACTGTAGCACTTTTTTTTGTGGACTTCTTTCTTCCATTAAAAATTATCCACAAAAATATGTTGGATTGTTTTGTAATAATTGGACAATTTTGCCAAGATACCTACATGATTTAGGAGTCAAACTCTCATCTTCAAATGCAGTGAAGCAGTAATTTAAAAAAATTAGTCTCAGCTTATCAGCTCATCAGGCCATATTTATATCTACTTGATTAAGACTCAGAGGGGTGATCAAATATCTTGCTTATGGAAAGGAATTTGGTATTGTAGTTAGGATTTAGGAGGTTTGATTCAGCTCTTAATTTTACCTCCAAATTGACAGTAAGACAAGAAGTACATAATGAAACTTAAGGGTCCACAGTTAACTTTTACATGCCTGAGGGGTCATTCTTCATGAGGAAACAGACTCACATAATTACTTGGAATAACCATGTTGCTGCAGTGATTATAGTTTCAACATTGGATGTACAAATATTGGGAAAAAGAGAAATGATTTAGAAAATAAAATCATAGCAAAATTAATGGAATAAGTGTGAATCACAGGGTTTTAGTATGCCAAATAAGTGGGGAGGGGAAAAAAAGAGCTAAAAACCTCTTATTTTTCTTCATGTTGAAAAATAAAACCAAGACATTTCCTTACAGGTAGACTTGAAAAGATCTTTCACTAAAAAGATTCAAATTAAGAAGCCAAAATATTTCATCCCAAAAACCACTGAAAACTTCTCACTTGATAATTTATTTACTGACTGCATCATTTTTCTATTTACATCACAGCTGTTTGTCAAATTCTCAACCACACTATACTGTCTATTGAACTACATCTTTTGTCGGTTTTACAAAGCCACAATTAAGGTAACTTATTCCTAAATTTCTGGCCGTATATTTGTTAGCTCTAATGTGCACAGCTTTCATTACCTCCCAAAAAAACCCTTTATCCATAAATTTCCTTGGAAAAAATAGCTTAAAATATAGCTTCTCTGAAAGTCAATAAGACTTAAAGAGTCTATGTCACTTCATTTTAGTAAATTGCCCTCCAAACTCCTATACATACATGTGTGTACAGATTTCTCTATACTGAATTTATTATAAAGGTATTAATATTAAAACAACATTATGGGGAAAAAGAAATTAGAAGAAATTTTTGAGATTTACCTATCATATATATGAGCTTTAAAAGGAAATTAAATATACAAATGAGAGGAAAATGCTACCATTAGTACCTCAGTGTTAACTTTTAGGGTTCCAGATAATTTTTAATTAGCTCATTACAACCCCCTGCCCATGTTCCCATTCTCCTCCCCGGGCAAGCAACTAAACAAGAGAAATAGCAGCAGTTTACCCCCTGAGTTTGTGATTTCACAGACTCTAAAGAAAATATTATAAACGACAAATTGTCTGGAGTGAATTAAGAGAATTAAGAGTAGTATTTGCACATTTTTCTGCATGGCTGAGCTCATACTGTTTCTTTGGGAATAAGCTATCAGTTTTTAACATTTCCTTTGCCTTATTCCCCTAGCACAGCATCACTCGCCTTTTACATTTTCTGCTGTTTTATCTCTGTGAGAAAGAGGTGTAAGTTAATTTTGCTCTTGGGATAGAGATGTGTAAGAAGCAAAATTTCCAAACTTCTGATTAATGGCTGGAGGCAACCAAAGGATCGTCTTTGTCCCGAGATTAAAGGACTGTTTCATGCTGAGTGAGGCTTTCAGGCACTTGGAGTTTGCACCCAAAGCTTATCATTTAAATTACTGGCACCAAATAGGTTGCTTGAAAGAGAAAGGCCTGCACTGCTTCCCCACCCTTCACTTAAATTTGTAAAGAAATCCCTCAGTGTCTGCAGAAAAGTGCTGTGCCATGGGTTTCAGTATGACCTTTTCCTGTATAGGGCAGTTGCAACGTCCAGTCCTGTAAGTATGTGAAAGCTGTTTGGTGCCTCCTAAATTTACAGAATCCTTTCACTTCTGTCATCCTTTCCACTAATAATTGTGGTTTTTGGATGACATCGAAGAAATTGTAGCACGCATGGCTCAGACAGGGAGCCTTCCCACTACTGGGTGTGACAGGAGATGTACTATTCTTAGATAAATGTGATAATCTCCACAGAGCGGAGGATCACTTGGGAAGAACACAATGCCTTTTTACTTCTCTGCTTATAGAATCACGCACTTTCCTAAGGCGTTTTCCTTTTTGGGAACTTCACATGAGTAGCGCAGCAAGGCACGAGATGTTTCCCAAGCTCAAGCATGAGTTATTTCCCAAGTTCATTCTTTCAAAACACCTTTTGTTTGAAGTGAGGGGTGAAAGGGTCCAAAGTCTTTGTGCTCTTCCTCAATTCTCACACCAGCAAAAGCATCCAGCCTTTTCAGGCCCAGGGTAGCCAGCAGAGATATTAAGGCAAAGCCACATCAGGTCTTGGCATGCTTCTAGCACAGCCAAATGTCAGAGGAGGAATTCTGTGCTGAATTCCAATCACAGGGACTGAAACTCTCACACAAGGCACCATCACATGCTCTTCCTGAGCAACAGGAAGATAGCACACAAAGATGATTTTGCTCAGCTCATGTTTTAAAAATTAACCTATATGTAATAGCTTTCAGCTTACTGCTGGAGGAAATGCAGGGTCCTCAGCTGGATAGGCAGAAGAAGCCAAACCCTCAACAAACTTGAGGCATTGTGCCAGAGAGGGCACCCTCTCTCCACACAGGTCTGTTATCACCACAAAAGGCTCTGAAAGCCCTTGTTCAACTCCAAGCAGCAAAATGTGAAGTATTTTAAGGACTTCTTCACTCTGTCCTGTGCTGCAGGGGCAGCCTGTGCTTTTTGACCCTCTAGCAGAATTTGTGGGTGACAATGTCAGGATTTTGGCTGAGGGTCCTTGTGAGAAACATGCTAGAAAAGCAACCCTCTGATACCTGAGTAGCTCCCCTTGTCACTCACTAGCTTCTCAACATTTTATGCCTCAGAAGTCTTCAGGTCTGTAACAGGACCTGTTGTGAAGGCAATGTCTAAAAAATCCTCTTAAAAATCTCACAAAAACAATTGGTGTTATGAAAAGCTTACTGTCAGCTTAATGACAAAGAAACAGATGTGTGAGACAGAAAGCCACACATAAGAATGATGACAAAACTACAGCTCCCACAGTAACAAGCAGACATTTCTCTGCAGGCAACCCCAAAAGAAACTCCAGAAGCCTTAGACTGTGTAAGTAAAAAAGGTTAATGGAATTTTTTCAATGCCTTTCAATAGGACATGCATGGAGAATATAGAAATACATAGGTGAAATCTAGGTCAGTGAACAGTATAGGATAAGCATTCAGTGGTGCTGCCTGTGAGGTTGTGGTAATGGCCAATAAAACCCCACCACATTAAAACTTACAGTTTTCGTATGAACATATACCTAAAAATCTTAGGAAAGAAATCAAGAAAAATAAGTATATCCCTGTGACTTAAACTAACACTACAAGGCACTTTCTATAAAACCTAATGTTTGCTGAAACACTGTATTTAATTTTACATGGTTGTGTCTTTTTAAGAGAAAAAGAAACCCGTCTCTCTATGATGTAAAGAAAACCATTTTAGTAACTGCAAGCACCAAGTTGTATTTTCAATACAGATACTACCAGATGTAAAACTGCTTGGAGCACATAGTGGGAGTTTGCTGCAGTTAAAGCTAATATGTACTGTTTAATTTGCCTAGTAAAATTTAGTGCAATTGAAGATGCTGTGTAGTGACTAATGTGATAATATAAAGGAATTTTATTATCTGTTTAATATGGTCTGTAGGAAGGTGATTGATTTATACAGACAAAAACGTAGAGTTGTCCGCAAGCAGCCAACTTTTCACAGTTGTTCTCCTCTGGCAAGGTCTGACAAACCAGAGTCTTCTTTCTATAGCTTCTGGAAGTGTATGCAGCAAAAGAAAGTCTGTTACAACACCATCTAATCCCACCTTTCCCCTAGGATCTACAGATTTAAAGCTAATGGTTTCCATAAAGCCTAAACTGTGCATCCCCAAAATAAGTTTGGCCTCTTTGAAATGAAGGAGTTTGTTCAGAAATTTGCCCCCCAAACTCTGAAAGCATGATAAGATTTTTGTGTTACAAATGCAATCACACAAGGAAATCATCAATGACATTATACAGAAGACATGTTCTTGCAGCCTGAGAAGTTCAAGTAATCTTCTTTGAGTTGGCTGTAGGTTCCCAGAAGGGAGAAGTGTAGAGCTTTAACTGTACAGGGATTTGATAAGAGGAAGTATAGTGCTGCCTGTTATCAAATCCCTGTTAGACCAAGGGGACAGATGTAGAAAGATTCTCCTCATTGTTACAGGGAAGAAGTGATCACCTCGGCTGCACCTTGTGTGCCCAGCTCTGGGTCTTCAGCACAAGAAAGACACAGACCAGTTGGAGTGTTGCCATCTTATTGTAAAAGTTCCATACCTTTCTCAGCAATTTCTCATGGGCATCTCCTCACAGCACTGGCTCCTTCTTCTTCACAGCACAGCCAACAAACTCCATCTCTCTCCTCACCCAGCTAACCCACTCTTCTGTAGCACTCATCTTATTGGACACAGCTGTGGCCTGTAAAGGGCAGGCCTGCTCCTAATCTTTGGTGATTAGTGCAGCTGCAACTCCTCAGGTGTGAGACTACCTTCTGCATATCTTTATTTTCTTACATTCTATCCCTCCACATTGGACCAAGTCCAGAGGAGGACCATCAAGATGATTAGAGGGATGGAGTACTTCTCATAAGACTGAGAGAATTGTGATTGTTCAGCCTGGAAAACAGAAGGCTTCAGGGAGACATAACTGCAGCCTTCCAGTAACTGAGGAGAGCCCACAGGAAGACAGACTTTTTTTACAAGAATGACAGGACAAAGGATTCAAATTAAAAGAAAATAGGTTTAGATTAGGAGGAAGCTCTTTACTGTGAGGGTGGTGAGACACTGGCACAGGTTCTCTGGAGAAGTTGTGGATTCCTCATCCCCCAAGGTGTTCAAAGGCCAGGCTGGATGGATCTCTAACTTACCTGGTCTAGTAAAGGTCTTTCTGCCCATGTCAAGGGAGTTGATCTAGATGATCTTTAAGGTCACTCCAAAATCAAACCATTCTGTGTTCTGTACATCAGATGCTGCTAAGATGCACAGTGCTGTTGTCACCCCAAAAGCAGGTGATTTGAGGCTTTCTAGATGAACACACATCTAGCTTGGGCACTAAAGGTTAATTCTCTTTGTGGAACTTTCAGTTGCATTCTTGCATGGCCTAGATATGGAACTCCTGCATCTCTGAGTGAGGACAACTGAGATGCAAATCAGGTATCCCAGTTCATCCAGGGAGTCACAGGCTTTGCCTCTTGCAGCTTGTATGAAACGCTTTGGGACCTGTCACTGCCAAGTGCAGTAAAAAGCAGGAGACCTTACCAGGATTGACTGCCAACCCAAATGTCATCTGTGCTGGCAACCTGCTGATTCTTCTTTGATTTGAGGATAGCCTTCCAAGGCCTGTTCCTCCAGTTAAGCAGAAATCCCAGTCTAGCATTTTAAATTAAATTTCTTTCAAAAAAGGTTGCCTTTACAACCCAATTAAAATACTATTCAAACACCACTTACACATTATGTTATACTTTTGAGGCAGCTAATCATCATTCCTTGAGTCAGGTGATTCATGAAAGAGCAGATGGATCCATTGTCTAACATTTCTCACTGAGAGAGTGTCATAACCTTGATTATACCCCAGAGCTTCCAACCTCACAACTGCCAACATCTAGCATCTTCATGCCCACTCTCCCATCACTCATACTGCTCAGCTGTATCACATGCACTTGGTTTTACAACCTTATAAAAGGTTGTAAAGCCAGCCAAGGGCAAAATCAGTTTTTCTTTGTACATAGCAAAGGCTTTCCAAACCAAAGTAGCCCAGAGAGGAAGAGTCAAGGTTGATCTTATGACTTACTGAATACCCATGGGACCCCACAGAGGAGAAATGTCCTGACCAGCCAACAAAGAGAAAACTTTAAAATGGGGTTATATTTTGCAAAATACCTGAATTCAAATCTACTGCCCCATTTAGTAGCAAGCCTGGATTTCTTTTTAAGGAGTCCCCATAGAAAAGATGGTTATTTTTTCTTAATAATAATAGTTTAAAAATTAATTGACTGATTATGCTTGGAAAGAAAAGTTTGAAGAACCAAGTCTGAAAGTTAAAAAGCCATGAAGGAAACAAAAGACACTTGTTTTTGGTGGGAAAACCCTTACAATCTGTATGCCTGCTTTATAGTTTTACCTGCTTGCTTGAAAAACTTGGACTGCCAGCACAATGTCATTGATCATTTCTCATGCTACTTCTTAATTAGATTAAATGAAAGACAAAGTAATTTGCTTTGCCTCTGTTGCAGTACTGAAGAGGACTTTTGTGCCACTTCATTGAGAAGAGGTACAGATCGTCGTCAATTTTTTTCCTGAAATTTCAAGTTCAAAGTCTTGCTAGCACATTTCTAGACCAGGCCCTAATTTCTGAGGAAATTAAAAAAAATTGGATGTTTCTAGAAGTCTCTTGAAATTTTTTATGCCTTTTCAACTCCACAAGTAAACTGATTTTAAGTATGAGTAAGATTAAGATATGGCCCTTTGTACATGCCAATAATTTCTAGTGTTAAAAAAATTTATATTCTCAATTTACAATATTCAGGGCTGGAAACAAAAGAGGGAAAGAGAGCTAAGGCTATTACATTTTTAAAACTAAAAAACTACCAAACTAGTTTATAACAAAATTATATGGTATCAGAAATATCATCATCTTATTGCAGGGGGTTCCATAGTATTGTCGCCTTATCACAAAAGTTTCATACCTTCTTGGTGTTTTTTTTTGTGGGCTGTTCCTCCACATACTACCTCTTTCCTCTTCACAAAGCAGTCAACTAACTCCTGTCCCCTTCTCAACCAGCCACCCCACACTTTTATAGCACTCTGCTTCTCATTGGTTACAGCTGTGGCCTGTTAAAGCCAGGCCTGTTCCTAATATTTGATGATTGGCCCAGCTGCAACTCCTTAGGGGTGAGATTACTTTCTATACTATCTTTATTTTCTTATATTCTATCCCCCTACAAAGAAATAACTGCTCAGCAAGCATGCCAAGTCCACAATGATTTTTACCTCAGAGTGATTCCCCACGGACTTCTTATCCATTTATCTTTAAATGCTTAAAGAAATTTTTCAGAGAGTTTTAAATTCTTTCCACCGCGAAACGTGTCACCAGTGGTCATAACTTTACCCTAGCATGTCAGGTCCCACTGCAATAACCATGGCAGAATTTTTTTAGAACATGTTATTACTACATCCTAGAAATATTTTGTTGATCCAGCATCTTTTATAGTGAATAGTGTTTTGAATAGTGTTTTGCAGGGAAACAAGAATCAGAATCTCTTAGGCTAGTTTTGGAAAGAAAATATCACCAATGACCACATGGCTTTTACGTAACTTTTGGATTCCTCAGAAATAAAATCAAACAAACAAAATATATGCAGTCTTAAAATTCATTGTTTTAGGGAATCTTGCATTGCCGCCATTGTTAGTTCTGGCTCAGCAGAATTGATTTCAAACTAAATGTTCAGTTTGTTTTTATTGGTATTGGTCTTGTGCTGACAATAGATATTTGATTTCAGTTGTCTTTTCCTTTGTTTTGGTTCATGAATACCTGTCACAAGTAACTCCCCAGGCACTTTGTTTATCTGTCTTCTGCTGATTAAATGTACCATTACTCTAGATTTTAAAAGATCACTTTCCAAGCAGAGGTCAGCAGCAAGACAGAGAATTTTCTTCTAGCATCTTTCTGCCTGTTTTAAAAATCAGAGCTGGATGTCTTTATTAGGGATGTGCTATCCCCCACAGGAGTAATCTACTCTTTATAGAGTTTAATGAGTAAAGCACTTAAGCCTGTATTAATCCAAATTCCATTTCATGGTTATAATAGTCTTTTTTTCAATTTTGAAGGTGTGCAGTTTAATTTTCAGTAGCAAAGAAAGACCTCTCAGTCTTTAGTCTCAGGCTGATTTTGCCTCAGTTTCGCCAAAAGAAGTCCAGCAGCGCAGTCTGTATCAGCAGGTGAGTCCAGACCACAACGTTCCCTCCTTAGCTGTGTGTCCATCACTCAATTATAAATGAAAGTGACCCCAGAAAGGTGTTGCCAAACATTTAATGTACAGCTATTTCCTCTGTTTAATGCAAAATCACTTCTTAAAAAGTGTGAATTTCTACGTCTGGTTTGAATCTCAATAGACAGAGATGAAGAGTTTAGTAGATAAAAGAACATTTACCTGGGTGGTTATTTAACTTTTCAGGCTCATTAATCAAGTAGGACAAACCTCATTCAACAAACAGGTGTTTAATTGAATAGGTTTTTTCATCCATCCAATTTATGTTAAAATACCCTGTACTAATTAGTTCACAGTTACTCCCAAGTTGATTCACAATCAATTCATGTTATTCACAAACATTGCTGCCGGTTTTAGGTGAGAAGTAGTATTTTGAACAGACCTAAGATATTGCCAGTGTGCTGGAAGTGTTGAGGCAAAATGCTAATCACATAGTGACAGCAGAGAGCAAAACCAGGCAGAACGAGCAATATAGATTCAGTTGCAGAAGGGGGAATGTCCTGCTTCACTGATACCTCTCTAAAACCATGTGGGCTTTTAGCAGGGAGCAAGGAAATTGATTTGAATGGTCAATTTGATAAGAAAGGGAATGAAAAGGGATTTTGAGATGAAGGCTGAACACAATCAATGATAGTCTTCAGTACAGTAAGTCCCAAACTATCAGTGAGAGGACAGAAGCGTTATGGAAGACCCTGGAAAGACTGAACTTTAGCAATCAAAGGACAAAGGGAAAAGGGCTGGCATGTGTATAAAGGACATATAAGTGACTAGCTTTTGGGAATTTGTATTGCAGGTGGGGGTACTCAGCATTCCTGCCACCTCATCCAAACCACCATCACGCAAATTCCGTTCTTTGTTTTTGGTTTTGGGAAGGTTGCTATGAGCTCTGCCATGAAAATATTCCTGGTGTTTGCATATCTCTCATATCTTAGAGTTTTTAGAGGAAAATCAATGAGCTCTTCAGGGAAAGGCCAGCTGCCTCAGTATTCTGGTTTTGAGGGTTTGGTGGATGGTAGCTCACTGCTAATGGTTTCTGGCTGAACATGGCAAAACTCACAATACTTCCTTGCAAAATGGTTTTGAGTACAAGCTTATGGAAAGAATATATTTTTGGACCTTTATTCTTTTTGGCTATTAAGATGCCAGCATCTGATTTAACCATGGTAGAAAAATCTGTAAGTATGGAATAAGTCAGTTTCCTACTTTTGGGAATGACACCTGAATCCCAGGTACATAACCACTCTTTAGAGGTGAACTGTATAGAAAGTGCATACTAAAGAACACTGTGCAAAAACAAGGAATATGAAAGCCTGGTGTGGTGGATGGGGAGGATCTGGAACATCAGAAAGAGTGGTTTTTAGCTTTTAACTTGATTTTAGTTTAATTTAATAGTTTTAAATACTTTGAGATCTCATCTGCCTTAGACAGAGTGTTAGGTGAGCAGAGGAGGGAAGCCAGGAGGATGAGTTTTCAATGTCAGCTTTATCTTAAGTTTTTTGTGACACAGCCCTTCAAGAGTGAACACACATGATGAGGATTTCTGAACTCTAAAATGGAAAATAAAACTGAGAGATGTTGTTTTAAGATACTAAAGGCCTCAGCTTAACACATGCTTTTGGAGTTGCTTTTTCAGCTCTGTAAATAAGAAATTATCTATGCCAAGAGACAAGGAGACAAGTCTTCTTTTCAAAGGAGCAGATGGCAGAAGCATTGGAGGCATCCTACTTCTTTCTTCTTCTGTGCAAATAAATAAATTTTAAAATGCTGAACCTGATATGAAGTTTATTTCAATAATTAATGTAAGTGGTATGCACTTGGAGTCTAGGAATTCCCATCACTTCTGGGCAGTGTCCACAGAGAGCTCTTAGAACAGAAGAATCCTTTGTCCTTCAAACTGTCACAGATTTTTTTTTTTCACACAGAATGCATTCATTTGTTCTATCAGCATATTTGTGGAGATGTTAGAAAAATGTTTAATATAAAACAAAAAAGTATAAAAGCAACCTTTTCTATTTTGAAACCTAAGAATCCCCTCAAGTTTTGGCTGTTGCTTTAATCCCCCCAGCCCAACCCCCAACCCAGCTGCTCTTTGATCTGTCTCTTCTTAAGCAGATAAATATATTTTAAATTATTGCTAGCCCCAGGAGACCTGAACTGGTGTTAGCTAGCAACGAGATGTTTTAGGAAATGTCACTAATGTAGGTGGTGAAAATGGCAAGGAACTGTTCAGGATGCAACATCTCAGCTGCTTCTGAGCTAAAATTAGGCTGAAATAAATGAGTGCAATGTTTGGTGTCTTCTTTGGGATATTCAGTCACTAAACATCTCAGAAATTCCCTGATTGCTCTGTCTTCTCATTAGGAATTGAAGAACAGGAGCTTCTAAGGAGAGCAGTTTACTCTCATATTCAGCTTTTGTTTGAAATACATCAGGCTCACTGAAAGTTGGGCTCTGTGGAAATGTGCAGACTTGGGGCTCCATTTTCTACTGCCTTTCATCACCCATAAAATAGCAGTAAGCTGTGATCATTCTGATTTGTTGACTACTCCTGTCAATTAGGCTAGTTATGCCTAATTAGTGCCAAGGTTTTAAAAGAAATCCAACAACTCCTTGGGCTGGAGGCATAGGGACAGCTTCAGTGGCCTATGTAGAAACATATGCATCCTATTACAGACATCAAGAGTGGATTTTTGGTCCTTGTACTGATTAAGACCTTCTGAATGAAAAGTCTAGGTAGCTTACAGGGTTAAAAGAGGGAGCTAATGTTTCTGAAAACTAGTTAAGGGGCAGAAATCCAGAACTCTACTCCTTTGCATCAGCCACAGAGGGATGCACCTCTGCAAGAGGGACTCAGTGTCAGGAGACTGCATCTGGAACAGCCTGGATGTTACTTTCAGGCATGAGCAGATCAAAGACCAATCTGGATGCATGTCACAGAGGCATCCTCACCTGCTGGGATGCAGAAAGTTGATGGAAGATGCCTCTCAAGATGGAGAGAAAAGGTTCCTTCCTCCACATAAAGTTCATTCACAGAAAATAGGCTTGTTTTTCCTGCTTCAGGTTTTGAATCTAGAAGCAGTGGCCAGCTCAGTGCTCTTTGAGGAATTTGCTTGCTTATCAAGCTATTGTCTCTCTGTTTTTGCTCTTCTCACCTACCTTTGCAAATCCCATATGCCATTCTGCACATCAGAATCAGAATGAAGAATGAAGATGCATCCTTTTAAGGTGACATTCATCTTGTCCTGCAGTTGTATGCAGCTTGGTGAGTGAGGTATAGTCCTGGTATACAGAGAGAAGGGCTGAAAAAGTCCCCTGGACAAGAACAAAAAGTGAACCATAGCACCGGTTATGCTTTTTGAGATCAACACAGTACTCTTTCACTAATTTACACAGAATCTAATTACACTGAATGAATCAAACCCTCCTGTAAAGTGAAGTTTCCCTCTTCCCAACTGCAGGCATAAGTGAGCATGCACAACAACCTTTTCCAACAATATGTAAAAAAAATTTAAGACTATCTTAAATATAGGGTGAACAACATTGTTCATTTTTCTTCCATTCTGCCCTCAGTACCAGCAAAAGTGGCAAAAACTTTACCTGCCCTAGTTTCCCTGTGGGAAGAGAGCGCACAGATCAAGGCTGGCAGTGTGTAGGGCTGCTTATTTGATATACAAAATGCTCTATGATACAGACAGCTGTGCCACAGTTCTGGAGAACTGCTGTAGCTTTTTGCTAAAAACAAATTGTTTATCTCCCTTGCAAATTTTATTTTGGCTATATGAAGAGCTTTGTAATGCTCTATGGAGTACTTCACTGGTTTTCTTGAAAATATATGTGACAGGTGGTGATTCATCTTGCAGAGGATAATTAATTGGCATCTTCAAGTGATCAATCTAGAATGATGTGATTGGAATTATTTGCTTTAAAATAGTATTTCACTTCTTGATGGTGTGTGGTTTTTGTTGTTATTTTGATCTGTAGTGGCAGAATGCTCCAAATAAATACAGCTGAAGCTGCCTTACAGACAACAGGAAAAGATCTGTATTCTTTTGAAACCATGGGATGGTTTTCATTGAGGTCTCGCAATGGACTCCTGGACATAATTAAACAACATGTGGAATTCATAAGCTCACAAAGCTCCCTTCACAAAGCCATTGCCCTAAAATGTGTAGTCTTAAACCTCTATAATGAAATCCTTAGAGCAACAAGTAACTCCCTCTCCCTACAAGTGGATTATTACAGTCTTCACAGCCTTGTGGAAGTTTTAATTGAAGGGCACTACTTAAAGAGATGGTGTGGGATGACTCTAAGGTAAGATTGATCAGTACAGGCAGAATTTTATTACAAGTGTCAATTAGATTGAAAAGTGTTATAAAAAAAGATCATTTGCATAGCTTTAGGGGACAAGGAGACACATTATTCTGAAATCTCCTTTGCTGATTGTTTAGTGATTCTCTAAGGGTAACAGGGAGGAAATATTCCCTCCTGCAAGTGGAGATAGTAGCCACTTTCTGACTGGCTTTGATTTAAAGCTCATTAATGAGATATGTGCAGCTAATTAAGAGCAGGGAGAATTTAGCTATATACCACAGTGGAGAAGAGCATTTATCAGAGAGGATTGGACTATTGCCCTATGGAAGTTCAGGGCTGTGCTACCGGGAACAATTCAGTTCCAGTGCTGCAGAGAAGGGCAATATAGCAAATAGCTAAAACTGGTTTAAGATATGTTTTTCCCCCTAGAAAAATAAAGTTGCACTGACAATGCATTCTTTTAGTGAAAACCCTCATTTTTATTAATTCAACATAGTAAGAACAAGATCTTTCTTTTAATTTTCACCCTTTTTTACCTCTGGAGGGAAGGGACAAATTAGAAGACAGAAAGCCTTTGGCTGCTGCAAGTAGATATTTTTTGGAACTTGAGATACATAACATGAGTAGCATTTTAGTTGGAGCATCCTACCAAATCAGAGCTTGCTGCAGCCCCCCGCTTTCTCTACTTCTGTTTCCATCACAAAAAATGAAAATGTAATCACAGAAATGATTGTGCATGAATTAGATCTCTTTTCAGATTGAAACATGTCGGAAAGATGAGCTCCAGACATGCACCTTGTCTGCTCCAGCTGCTAGTGAGCATCCAGGCCCTTCAATACATAAACATAGGCATCTGTGTATATTTGTAAGCTTGTTATTTATATTGCACTAAAGTCAGTGGAAATAGATGACCTAAATATTGTGCCATTTTTGGACATCCTGAGCACCTACCTGGCCTCCAGGACACCTGTTCTGTCAGCTAGTACACGTGGTATGGAGATCACACGTGGTACAGAGTAAACGAAGGTGCTGAATCCCACCTTGACACAATAGAGCCAGTGGAGCCCAGAGAGACATTCAGTTCACCTGAAAGTAGACATGTGAGAGGCTGGAATGAACTGAGACCTGTGTTAGGCAATGGTCACAGACAGTGCAGCACACTGTGGAAACAAGGATAATACATTTTGTCATTTGTTCTGTCACTTCCTGCTTCGCGCCAAACCCAGCCATCCAAAATTTTCCTCATTCTGGGAAAGTTCTTGAATATTCATTGCCAGATGGAAAACGTGAGAAAGTGAAATATTCTGGGGAAAGTATTCACAACAAATATCAAACTTCTGCCTTCAGGTCCTTTTCTTTCTGTGTATTTTCCAACAGATGACTTCCCATCAAGACCAAAATGTATGTTAAGAAAAAGTAAGTTTTTCAGTATTGTGTGACTTTAGAACTCCTCTATGCAAGGGACAGCTGGCACATCACAAACTCCTAGTCTAGAATATGAATATCATCTCCTGGCTGTATTTTTGTCCACAGATTTGGCATAGTGTTTCTTTAGGAGGATGAGATCATCTTCTTGAGGGAAATTAAAACTAGAGATCTATATTAAAATTTTTCCAATACAGTGCATATTTGATTTATTCAATTTAAAAATTTATTTTATTCATTTTTCTGTGGTAATATTGTATTTTATGGTGAATACCTCTATTGTCAGAAGAAACTGATTTGTTATTAATATTTGCAGTTTCTAAATTATTCTTTTGGCTGCTTACCTAACCTCAAACAGTCATTCCTTTTTCATGTGAAATGAAACTCTAAAACTTCATTAAAAAGTAAACTGAGGTTAATTTGAAATAGTACACTTGATATTGGTAGGTAATAGAGTGATATAGTCACAATGTGGGCAGTTGCTACATACAGATGTCTCACTTCTGCCATTTCTAGCTACCAAATTTATAAGTGTTAGAGCAGTTCCTCTTCACCTCGCAGTGCATCACTTTGCACTTTGTAAAATTAATTTGTAATCAATTTCCTTTATTAAAATGTCCAGAATAATTTACCCATTTCTAGAAAATATTTCAACATTTCTTTTTATTGATGTGTGATGCAACTTCATGTCACCAGCAAATGTCTTCCTAATGCAAGTAAATCTTTTGCCTAACTCAGATATTATAAAATTAAATAAGTTTGGTCTCAAAATTTTGGGAAAGCCTAGAAAGATTCCCCTTCTATTCCAGTAAAAGTCCTTGTAGCACAATCCTAGACTTGTCAGTATTTTATCAAATACATACTGTTTGTTTTCTGTGAAAAGGTACTCTTTTGTCAATTTTTTCCCCTAGTAATGAACATAGTACAAAAATAAATAGCTACTCAGTGACATATTTGCCTCTTAAAATGCAAGAATTTGTATTGCTTTTCTCTCAAACATGGCAACTTCTTCAATTGCCAAAATAATGGAAAAATATTGTTCTGATGGGACAGCTTGTGTAGGTAGCTTGTCAGCTCAGAGTGACTTGCTAGTGGTCAAACTAAGTGTGCTGTTCTGAGAAATTTAGCTATGCATATTCCCCTGCTGTTGGCTTTGATCATTGACTAGAATGTAACACAGAGATCAGTGTTGGGTTTTGTGGATGTGGATTTGCATACTTTCTTGTGTGGAAATCAGCTGCAGAACCACAGAATCATGCAACCATAAAAGTGTTGGTTGGGAGACGATCTGGGCCAGCTCCCTGCTTGAAATGGGATTATGGTCACTGCTGGATTGGGTCAGACATGTCTCTGCCTGGTCTTTGGTGGATACAATTTCACATGTATTTGCTTGAGTGCTTTAACGTTCAAGGAAAGCAAAAACAAATGGGTCATGAGAAAGGGTGATGTGGAATTCAGATTTGCATTTGAATGAATATTCTCAGATCTCTTTCATATTATTCCCTTGGGCCATGAAAAGTACAGACACAGATTGCTGAGAAGTCTCTAGACTGACTGATTGATATGGTTTGTATTTGCCATGTAAATGTATAATGTTTAATACTGTATCTATACAAATATAATGCTGATTGACAAACTTGCCCAGAAACAGTCATCTCCTAGGAGGAGGAAGTCATTAACATTTTAAAAAGCAAAATCCTAAAGGAAGGCTGTTCAGGCACTGCAAAGGAAGGTGCTACTTTGAAATGTGCAAAGGTATGAGCAGTCAATATTAAGGATTCCTTTGTTTTTATTGGAACAAAATTCAAGGATTTTTTTTTTCCAGTAGGAGAAACACTTGATATGCAAACTAGAAGAATTCAAAAAGGATTGTGGAATAATTAATTTTATGATATATATTGGAACATAAAAACAGAATTGTAAATTGCATATTTAAATTTTTAAAAATGAGAAAATGTGCATCATGTTAAAGAAGCCTTTAGCATTCAAGCTCCACAGAGGACTTCTAAAGGGGAAGGACACTAGCTCTAAACATAGCCTACTTGCTCACAAGTTTCCAGAGAGCAATCCTTTAAGTCAAACAGTATGCTGCTGTTCAGTGGAAAAAAGCTAGGCACAATTATTAGGTAAGGGATTTTTTGGCCAAGGTAACTTACAGCACATGAGTAAAATACCAGCTGAGATAGTCACCATTTATCCTAGTGCCCTGCCTTGAAAAATGGGAAACTTAGTTTCCATTTTAATGAGGATGGATGTAAAGGAGGATGTTAGTTCATACAGCATCAGGGACAGAATTGCTGATGGCATGAGCAAGAACTATAATGAGTTTTGTTTTTATCAGCAAAGTTTGCTGCATCCTTCAGTTTCCTTTTCAGTTCCAGTGCATCATCTTTTCAGAAAGGGTTGTGGAACTTTTCTGGATGTCCTCAATCTACCTTGTCGCTTATGATCCTATCTACCATCCTTTTGCTTTGGCTTTTTGATTCCCTTCAACCTTTGTCTTTTTGCTGTTTGCCTTCCCAATCACTGCTTCCTCTCCTGATGGCTAAAATGGTGTGTGGAGTGTTGTCTTCTCCAAGGGCATCCCAGACACCATAAATTTTAAACCAATGGAGTTTGTGAACATCTTTCCTGGGTTTTGCAAGTAAAAACAGAGCACAAGTCTTATGACAGGAGGTCTTATGATGAGTGGCTGAGGGAGCTGGCATTGTTTATCTTGGAGAAAAGGAGGCTCAGGGGAGACCTTATTGCACTTTACTACCTGAAAAGAGGCTATAGTGAAGTGAGGACTGGTCTTTTCTCCTGGGTAACAAGGTATAGGACAAGAAGAACTGACCCCATCTTGCACCAGAGGGCATTTAGACTGAATATTAGGAAGAAATTCTTCACTGAAATGGTGGTCAAGCACTGGAACAAGCTATGTAGAGAAGTGGTGAAATCACAATCCCTGGAAATTTTCAAAAGGTGTGCGGACGTACCATGGTTTCATGGCAGACCTGTCAGTGTTAGGTTAATGGTCAGATCCTATGATCTAAAAGGACTTTTACAAATTTAATGAGTCTATGATTCTATGAAAATGAAAAGACCAGCCCAACTGTTTCGATCAACTGTACAGAACACTTTCATCTTCCACAAAACACTGAGGAGGATGATCAATAGCACATCAAAAGCTGTGCTTGATTTAATCTGCTGCATGATCACACAAACCTATAACACACATCATTTATTGCAGGGCTTGTAATTAGCTTTTAAAATTGTAACTTTGTGAGACTGTATGAGCCAGACATGAAGCTCCAATAAAGGTACAAAGTTGGTTAAGGGATGGGAGCTTCTCTTTTAGGAGGAAAAGCTGAGGGAACTGGGCCTGTTCAGCCTCAAGAAGAGATGACTGAGAGAGGACCTCATCAATTTATGCAAGTATCTGAAGGGAAGGTGCTAAGACAACGGACCCAGGCTCTTCTCAGTGCTGCCAAGCAATAGGACAAGCAACAAGGAGAAACTGGAACACAGGAAGTCCCACCTGAATGTGAGGAGGAACTTTATGGTGCAGTTGAACCTGCTCTGGAAAACATTGCCTAGAGTGGTTAGGGTTATTCAAGAACCCTCTGAACACAGTCCTGTGACTCGTGCTCTAGGGTGGCCCTCCTTGAGCAGAGAGGTTGGACCAAATGCCCCACTGTGGTCCTTTTGAACCTTACTCATTCTGTGTTTCTGTGATAAGTCAGTTCCTCACTTTGCTGTGGCACATCTGAAAGAGAACACAAATGCCATGCAACAGGCCTGCTACATATGATGCCTGCAAGATCCATTTCCTTTACGAAAGCAGGAGGTGGGCCTGTGAGCCTCCCACACTAGATCTCTGCAGGGTGGCCAGAAACAGGTAGAGCATGGCATCAAAGGCCACAGAGGTTGTGCTTGAAGGCAAGCTGCTGTCCTTGTAGTTCAGTAACAGTTAAAAGTTGTTTTGAAACACACCAGCCCAGGAAACTGGAAATGCAGTGTCTAGAAGGCAACATCATCACTTTTTCTTTCTAGAAACAGTAGCATTTTTCTGTAGCACAAGGACTTCTTTATTTTCAGTGTAATCAATGTGCTGACTTGTTGACAAGATTGATAATTCTGCTTCTCAGTCGATAAATTTCCTAAAAATTTTAGCCTTCTTACCAGGAAATCACTGAAGGTGCAGTTTTGCTTCGTGATTTCTCTGATAGGCACAGAATTTCCAGAGGCCATTTGCTCTTCTTCTGCACTTGCTATGAGTTATGGCATAAGCAGTAGTATTTTTTCAGCTGCTCATGCAGTTATGACTTAAAAGGGGTCACTGTAGTGAACATATGTTTTACAAGCCTTCCAAAAGAATGGGGCATGATGCCAAAGCTGGTTTCTCAGCATTGGTGACTAGCACATTTATTCAAAGCCCATTCATTCAATATTATTTGATACTTGCAATATTCTAGGCCTAATGCCAAACAGCTGCTTGCTGGTTCCAGACTCGCATAAATGCTTGTAAAGTTTTTTGCTCTACTCCTGTTTAATCCTTCAGCCTCCCGTCCTTATCTTCTTATCTTATGCCCTTCTCCTTATCTTCTCATCTGCTTTTAATACACATATTAAAATCTATTCAAGAAGGTATTCAAGAAGGTATTCAAGAAGGAGATATACACATATCTCCTTCTTGAATTTCAGGTCCTCTACTTTACACTCTTTGGTCAATTATATGAGGCTGGCACAGGAAAAAACAAGCAAAATATTTTCCCGCAGGCAAGGCTGAATTCACAAAGTAGAGTGCAACTTCTTTTTCCACCAGGATAATGGTCCTTGACAGCTGACATCCCTACTCATTTCTTACATATGGCAGACTGTTTTTTAAGAGTGGCATTTATTGTTACGTGTAGAGCAATTGATCAGGATGCGAATCAGTGAAATATCCCACTGGCTTAAGACAGACAGAGCTCCCCAGTGATCTGTGGGAGGAACACAAAGTTTCTCCAAGGACCACTTCGTGCCTGGCTCTAAGTCCACTGGGGGCAGCTGGAATCTTTCAATAGGTGTGGGATCAGTTATGGCAGAGAACAAACCTTTGCTCCCCTCGGTCTAGCTGCTCTACTTATACATACAATTCCAGAAACAAAGGGCCGGCCTTGCAGTGTTTGATTAGTTATTGCAAAGATAGGTATTTTAAATCTGTGGGTGAAAGTATTAATCTCATACCAGGTAATCTTGTTTATTGTGATTCAAAATTACTGAAAGTAAAAAGAAATAAGTAATTAAGTTGATATTTGTACTGCAATAATTAACTACCCAGAGACAGAAGTTTTCTTAGGATCTATTTGCTGCAAGAAGCTTAGTATAGCAGGTCTAATGCTGTTTAATGGGATACTCACAGATATACCCAACATATTTTAAATACAAAATGACTACCAACTGAAATATGAAATCTATTGCTTCTTCCTTGCAATTTCAGTCAATCATATAATTGAATCTCAATATCTGCATTTATAATAACATTGTGGGTTTTGTCTCAGTCCTTCCCTAAGAGTACCGGCATTATAGATGCTTTGAAACCAAAAAATCTTAATAGATTTTGGTGGCACCAATTGATATAATTGAATTTTGCAGAAAAATTAATTAATATTTATCTTATTTAAGTGAACTCCCAATGAGTTTTATTTGTTATGAGCAGAATACACATATTTTTATATGCTAGAATCGTCACATTTTGCAAGCGTAAAAAGTGCTTAACAAATAATTTTAATTATTTTTAAAGAAAAAATTGATTTTGTATTTTTGCTCGCTGCCTTAGAATATTATGCTCCTTTCTATGAGGCAGATATTCTAACAGCTCTTCCCTAATAAGGTGAAAGTTGTAAAAAACATGCATTTGAGATTTTGTAATTAAGTACTCAATTTGAGCACACTTACAAGTGCCAGAGGTAATGATTCTTTGAAGTTTATCGTTCATAGTAATCTTTTCATACTACAAAAAAAGGCAAGTAGTACTGTGACCAAACAAAATTAGAACCATAAATCAGATCAGCCCCTTGCTTAGTTTTTCACCAAACAACCAGTTCAATAAATCACTCTGCATGGTCTATACATTATGCTTACTGCTTTTCCTGTATCTACATCAGCATGACAGTGGGCCACAGTTATTTGATATCTGCAAAGTGAGTTAATGGGTATTTTTAAGAGAAAAAAAAATATAAGAGAGAGACTATTTGTCACTATTTTAAAAGCAGCACAGTTTTCAGATGATATTGGGTTGGAGAATATGAACTGGCTGTAGCTGTGCAGCAGGAGCACACAATAAATCTCTTCACTGCCATGCTTCTGCAGATATGGTCAGTGACTGGCTTCTACCCTAAGCAATAGGGCCAACTTCACCTTCTCTGTGAAGGTTAAATTCTGTGATTCCTATAGGTACACCTGGAATGGAACATCTACATATTCCTTTAGGGATTTTTTGTATGTGGAATGTTCCTGTCGATCTTTGGTTCCACTGGTAGAGCCTGTCCATGACTATACACCCCTTCTTCCATTCTGCAGTCTTTTACAAATGATTAGCATTTCCCCTGTCCTTTGAACACAGCCCTGCATAAAATCCTGCATGTTTCAGCTCACACTTTTTACAAAATGCAATACATCTATGCATGTGTTTTCCTGGTATGGTCTAGAGACAGCAGGAGTGATCTGCAATGCTCAGTTGTAGAGAGCTTTTTGGATAATTGGTTAGCTGAGAAAGGACATTTCGATGTGATACCGATGGATAAGGATAGGGGAAACAAGCTGGGAACTGAGCAACCAGTGTCCAATCACTGACAAAGGTCACAGTGACCTTCTCTGAAACGGGAAGACGGGGGAGAAAATCGCTTGCCAGAAAATGTAGATATCTTAGGTAGAGAAGGTAGAAGAATGCAAACATAGAAGCAAAACAATTACTAGAAGATAGAAGTAGGTGTGGTTGATCTAAGTGTGCTTTAACCAATAATGAGCTCAGCTTTTGCAATATGTATAAGCTTCATTAACACCAATATAAATACATGTGAGTTTTCAAAAAACTTCGGGATTTGCTATTCACACATATGGTGTATCGCATTTCTCCCGCCGTTCACGACACTCAGTGAAAGAGAGAGGTTGGTTAGTGTTGGAAATGGTAGTTGGGAGTTGCAGTCAAAATCAAAGATCCATTTTCTGTTCTCCATGCTTCTAACAGCAAACAAATTCCAAAGACTCAAATTTAACTGGCAATAAGGAGAGTTGAAGAATTAGTCTTAAAACCATTCCAAGGTAATAATAATAATGGATAAACAAATAAATAAAGAGATAAGAATCGGTCCTTGATGCATTGTTGATTAGATCCCTTGTTTCCTGACTATTCCTATGCTTTTTGTGTTATCTAGTTGGCATCTCTAAATGGTTAGAAACAACAGTAGACACAACCTAAGTCCAAACTGAACTGATGAATACCTCAGTGTTGCAAATTAACATTCCTGCTTTTTGAAGCTGAGTCATTAAAACTGCTTAGCATGGACTACTTTATTTATTTATAAGCACTTATTTTTATGTGGCTATTTTTTTGAAGTCGAAATTCTTATGAACAATGACTGTGACATGGCTTTTTTCAGAAGGGAACCAAGGTGGAGCTTGAGACCATGCAGCAGCTTAGCACTTGCAGGCTAGCAAATACTAATGATATGAGCTATAGCTCACACTGTCAGTCACTACTAAGGACAATGGTAAATTTTTTATTTAGATCACAGGAGATCCTTAATCTGCATTTGTCAAAGCAAGGATTTACATGGTGATTTTGCTTTTCTTGGTTTAAGGTCTTTGGATTACAGAGGATTTTTTTGTTTTACATGCTTTCACAAATGTTTGTGAACAGATCTAGATTTCATTCTGTATAATTTTTTAAACATTTATTTTTAGAAATATTTTTAGAAATACTTTTAGAAATACATTTAATTCTAGAAAAACAAAATTCAGCTTATGTTTTCCTGTTACATTTATCTGTAAAATGTCTCAAGAAAGAGACATTAGAGACACTGTGAGAAAGTGGAACATATTCTCCTCTCCAATATGCATTTTACTTATTGAAGATATTTATAAGCAGAGATTAGAGTATCAAACAGCTTGAACACCCTCCGTTTTGTAAAATGCCTTTTGTTAACTATGCTACTTTTATAACTAAGCCTTTTTATGAACTACTCAGTTGTCTTCCCTTTGTTTTAGAAATGAGGCAGCCAGGAAGTCACTTACTCTTGGTTTGGTCCTGGCTGGAAACAGAAGCCAAGACTGTGAAAGAGCTGACCTGTGCTTCATAATGAGTCTTCTTGTGTTGTGCTAGGTATACTACATCTTGATATTATTCATAAACATTTTTTAACCTTGAACTTCAGAATGCTCAGAGTGAAGCCTAAACAGATTCTTCTTCTGTCTCACAGCAGTTTCCCATAAACTGATTCCTCAAAGACTACATGATCCCAGTCAACAGCTGTCCTGTGATATCCTTTGCTAAAGTGGAAGAGCTGAACCTATCAACAATCATCACTTGCATTACATTATTTTAACCTTTTTAATACAACACATAATATAAATGTTCATTTACAAGTCTCCTTGTTGGTGCTTACTTGGGAAACATGGATTTGTTGACATTTACTGATTAATGTAAACTAATTTTTACAGTCCTTTTGTTCCTTCATGACCAGAAGGTAACTCAGTCATTTGAGATGTGAAATTAATCATTTCTAATGAGACTTTGATCACTGTGACCTCTTCAGGAAAAAATTTGCTGGCTTTAGATTTTAGGTGTGTGTCCTAAATGCACTACTGTGGCTGAGATGTTTGGGATAGTGCTGCTCCATACAAAACCAATCAAGTTCATTTACCAGGGTGTCTGTCTCACCTCTTTCTCTAATGTTAGATTTTTTTCTTTAAATAGCAGATGTTTATAGGCAGGGTTTTTTAAAATATAGTACAATATTTAACAATGAGAGCCCCAAAATATGTGAGCCATGGGAATGAACAAATCACAAATTTACAGTGTAGCAAATTCTTAGTGGCATGGTATATTCCTGCTAGGATTATAATGTACTAGGTGGGTTGGGCATAAAAATGTCTGAATATGGAAAGGATTATTTATCCTTATCTTCATGTTTTTGTCTATTTGTATAAGGCAAAAGACTACCAATTATATAATAATTGGAATATATATATATATATATATATATATATATATATATATAAAATATGAATATTGTTAGTGAAATAATTTTAAAACCAAGAGATTTTGTTGTCTAATATTGCCTAGATTCCTAGGTACTTGACTTTTTATCTCCCAGTCAGTCAACATGAGCCAAAAGTGGCCTAAAGGCTTAGATGTTCCAGTGGTTACTCCAGCACAATCTAATCTGTGACCTCTATCCCTTTGGTTTTTATAATGTCCTTATAAAAACATAATACATTTAAGTATGCTTAAAGTGCTACTGGCTATAATTAAAGTTCTGTCAGCCTTTCCATTATAAATCCCTCTTTTCAAGGTTTAATATCTCAGCGGTTTCAATTCCCACTGGGCTAAACTTGATACAGAAGCTGTCAGCATGAATGCAAATCCCTCCTACCTTCAAAAATATTTTCAATTCATAAAGTTGCTGGTTTTTATTGTTACAATCCTACAGATTGCAAGAGCATTTCTGATAAGATCCCCTCCCAAAGTCTCTCACACTGCCCTGTCTCATCTCACACAAATCAAGACAGAAATGTGTCCTAACTTTGAAATGCACAAACAGAATGATGGAGTTTCCTTTTTCCACGTTTTATGCTATAGGTTGAGTGCAGCTTCTACCCATTTTGAAAACTACTGACTTCAGGTTAGATCCCCAGACTCCTCCAGACTTTGTCTGCCAGGATGTGGAAAGCAAAGTCTATGACCTTTGCCATAAAGCAGTATATCACACATCTACCATTCCCATCTTTATTTCGAAATATTAGACTGCATTTGCTAAACTATTGATTAAAGGGAAATAGGTGGCTCTTGAAGAAATTAGCATATATCCTCCTTAATGAATTTTTCAGTCTGGGGATAAGTCTAGAGCTGTTCAGCTCCACTCTGCCACACTATCTTCAACATTATATTGCAAGTTGTATTGCTAGACAAGAATCATGATTCTTGATCTTCAGTATCTTTGAAACTGAAGTACCTCATGCAGAGTACCTTGCAACTGACCTAGACCAGAAATAAAACAATTGTCAACAGTTCAATTACCTTTTAATTTTATTGATGTCCACTTGTCAAATTGTTGTAGAATATTATAAATAAAAAGCATTGGAGTTGCACAGTATCTTGGAGATGAAGCATATTCATTCTCTTTTAGGTTTGAACTCCTCCACAGGCTCTCAAAGAATTGATGCTATAATCAAAAAAAATTGCATCACAATTTCTTGTTCTCTTCCATTCTGGATCCATGAATATTACATTTCTAAACAACAAATGTACTTCAGCTTCTCTCTTTCTCCACTCCAGGCTTGTGACTAGAGTATGTTTCTGGTAGTGGAGGTGATTTACGGGACTAAAGACCTCAGAAATAGGAGAATTTTGGTCATCCTGTTTTGGGTGACTGCTCAAATTTTGGGATCTTAATAGAAAGGACCTGTCAGTGTGGAGGAGATCAGGGTTTGGAGCTCAGTTTCACAAGCAGAAATCTCTCACTGAATCTTCAGTATGTCAGCACACACTCCGATTTTGAAACTGAATTTTTCTCTTGTGTCTAATTGGCCTCCCTTGGCATGCCAGTCATCATGAGCTCTGGTGCTCTGAACCCCATTCTAGGCAGTGTGTCCAGAGACACACCAAAGAACAGGATTAATGGCTATCTTTTTAAATTTAAATTTTAACATTGCAAAAGAAAGAAAAATGCCCTTTTTTTTGGTGTGTGTATATATATATATATATATATATATATATATATATATAAATATATATACTTGTGAATGCACCTTGATATGCACTTACATGCTAATACATATGTACTTTGAAGCATACTTTGCTTTAGAGTTTTTTTTATGCTGTGGCCGATTTGAAAAGGGAAAACTCAGTCAAAATAACTCAAATATTTCTTTTTTATGTCTGTGTTAGATCTAATAAGGACCTGCAACTTTGACTAAAACTATGGACTAAAATGAAAAGACTACTTGTTTGCAAAAGAACCCCTAAATTTTCTTGCATTGAAAGTCAGGGTATTTTCACCAATTATAATTTACTGGCCAAACCATGTACATTGTGTGTTGTAGTAAAAATTATCTCTGAAAAATAATAGAATATTCTGTTAGAATCCAAAGATACCTGACATTCCTGAATAAGATCTTGAACTAGGCTCATATGTGGAGCCCAAATTAGCTGGAGAGTAGCAGTGGTAAGAGAAAAAGATGCAAGAGATGAAAAGGCATGCACCATAAAATAGTAAGGAGTGAAAATGAGTCAGAGAGACGGTCAGGCCAGTTAGAACTAATGCTTGTTAAATCTCAGATAAAATGTGCAATCAAGAAAAGTTCAGCGTCCTACTTTTGTGAAAGAAAAGTTGAATGCAAAGTGTTGCTTTTGGTGGAGCACAGCCCAGTGCCAGAATACACAGGCACATTGCCTGCTCAGAAGCCTACAGCTGTTGTGCTTTTCACTTTGGTTCACTTGAGTTCCTTTGTCATTCAGGTGCATTGCCTTATTGAACTAAATCCCCATGTATTTGGAAGTCACTGAAAAGAGGCTACATTTGTAGGCATTCTAACTGTGCTTGTTATTGTTTGTGACTTGAAATGGGTTCATAAGATGGTGGAATAAAATATTAATGAAAATGCATTGGAAATGTGTTAAAGCAACCATTTCTGAAATATCTAAAAAGAGAGCTTTTTTTTGAGGGGAAGGAAGCAATTTAGTTTCAGTTTTTAAATATATTTATATACATATAAATATGAACATAGACACATACAAACAGATGCACAGCTTTCTAAACAATTATACTTTTTAATGTATCCTTAGAAATCCAGCTGCAATCATAAATATTTGTTAAAAATGATATAATTTTATTTGATGGATAGATTAATTTTGTGATCTGAAAATAATTTAGTAATCATCATAATAGTGTAAGGAATATACTACACCAAACACATTGGATTTTTGTAAATCTCTTTCATATTGGCAAGAACTAACAAAGATGCATGCTCCTATTACAGGATTTACACAATGCTAAATATTTTTAGATTGATTTCAGTAGAAGTACTCAGAAACAACTCTCAAAAGAGTCTCAAGAGGATCTAGTTTAGCAGTAATTTTACACAAGTGAAAAAAATACAAGAAATGTAATAGAATTTGAGGATTTAATCTCTTTGCCTTTTAACCTTAATGAAATGTTAGACCTTGCATTTTCAGTGTGTAATAAATGATTTGAAGGAACGTAAATCTAATCTTTTTTCTTATAACAATTGATTCTGCTTTAGTCATTTCGAATCCCCCTCATACAAATGGTGGAAAGAGGAGTAACATGAAGGAAATGATCAAATGATTGTGCACATATTATTGTTGCAACTAGTTTTTCTGTTACCTGCAAATATAAGTGTGTTAAACTAGAATAAAGCACATCAAAGTGACCCAGAGCTCAGCTCTATCCAGCCTTTTTACTTCAGCAAAGATCTAAACATTTGTCTCCTATGAGATAAAATACACAGTAAGACAAGGACATGCCAGCTCATACAAAACCTAGCAGGAGAAGCTCTCTTTTCTTTTATGAGGCTTTTGTATTTGAAGGAAAGTAGCTGGTAGCCAGTAAATGTTATATTTCTCCCATGCTGTCTTTTCTCATATCTGTATTTTCACAGCACAATCTTCATTTACTAGAAAATACAACAGAAAGTTGTTTTGCAGGGAGCAGAAAATGAGGCTAAGAATTTAATTTTAGAGCTTGGATCTAAACTCAGATGTGTTCCCCAATTCAGCTCTTACCCACATTAATAAATGTCTTTGCCAGGACTATGTGATGCCCATCTGGGCTCTTGGCCCTCCTGTGGGCGGAGAAAAGCTGGGCTAAAGTTGTGACTGTTAACTTTATTTTTTCTGGAACATAACTAGATCAACGTGAAGTCAAGGCCTCTGGTGTTTCAAGAAATAGGAAAAAGAATAAAGTTTTTACTTCTCCTGTTTCAGCTCTCTTTGAGCTGTTGGGGACAGATGAACTAGCTCACAATTACTGAGAAGATAAAGTTACCAGCTGAGATAAAGCTGTTTGCTCAAAGCTTTTCACTCAGCTGTGCTTTTTCTGTGGGCACATATGGTCACTCTGCAAGGACATCTATGTACCTTACCCCCTCTAGTCCTTTCATATTTGTATTTTATATGTGGCTGAAGAGGCTCTGATATTATAACATTTCTATAAGTAAACCAGTCACATTAGGGCATGAGCTTGCCTGCTCTGTATAGAAATTTATTGTGATTAGGATTTTTCTAGAGAATAAAGTTTGTAGGACTGTGCTTCTAATATTTCATTTCTGCTGATCCTGTGCAGTGTGGGAAACTTGAATGCTACTTGATTCCCAAATAACCTGAAAGTGTATCCAGTGCTCTTAAATCTTGCAGCAATCATTGTGTTTATCACCAGGATGGCACTTGTCTTACCAGAGTGTGTGTTCAGAAGATCACTGTGATCATAATTCTGGATCAGATGTTCATTTGTTCCCAAGATTTCTGACATTTTCCAGATAAGATAAGATAAGATAAGAGATAATAAACCTTCTTTATATATCCTCTGAAGGCAATTTGGTTTTTCAAATGACATTTATGATAACACTGAACAAAAAAGGAGACGATGAATTTTAGCACTGTTACTAGAAACAGAAAACAATTTTTTGTTGTTCTAACTCCATGATGGAAAAGAATCAGCCAACTTGTTTTGTTTGCCCTGAGGTCATGGTAAAGTGTTTCAAGGCTCACAATATAAAACCAGCAATGAATAACAACTGAGCAGTTTCTTTCATGCTTCCAGAAATTAAAAGTGGTTTATTTTCACCAGCCTAAATTTACCCTCCATTTGTTCACTTAAATTACTCTCTGAAAGAGAGTGCTTCATAGCTTCATAGATATGGCTGCATTTTCTGAGAGACTATAGAAAACTGCATCTGCAATTTTTATTGTAAACTACTGTGAAGCATAAGGTTTGGCTTACTAATGAGACTGCTCACAGTTTGCTAAGGCATAAAGAGGCAAAAAGCACAAGGAAAAACAAAGTTGTCTGGAGACAGACTCTCTGCCTGGATTGAAAAAAAAGAGTAACAAAAGAATAAGAAAATGTTTTCAAGAGAAAACAAAGGAAAAAGCATAAAAATTCAAAGGAAAATATAAGGTATAAGTTATACAAGAGAGAAGGGCTCAGGTCATTTTTCAAACAAGTAAACACTTCACAGAGTGGAATCAGTTTTCATCACACAAAATTTTTTTCAAAACAAAAGATATTTTTCCTTAAACCAAAAGATAGACTGCTCCAAGTGAAAGTTACCTCTCATGATTCTGCTGGACACCAGAGTGCAACAAGATCAAGGATTTAATGTAACATTACATAGATATAATTAAATAAGACCTTTTTTACAAATTTGTTTTTTCAGGTAGGAAAATCACACTGGCATTATTTAGTCACCAAGATTGTACAACTTTACATTGCATTTCCCAACAAAATAATTAAAAAATACAGTAGTGTGAAGAGTCAGATTTCTTGGGTTTTTTGTAAAATATTTTGCAGCTCCTTTCAAGTCTATACTATATGCTTAAGATCAATTTTATATGGTCTGAAAATTAGGAAAAATATTTTGTTGGCATAAAATTCTTTATTCTCCGAGAATCACAGCAATAATGAGAGATATGGTATCTTAAATACTAATTTCTCATCATGTCCTTCTGCACAACCTTGATGTAGTACCTGGACTCTCCAATTCCATTCTCTCCAGACCAACTGATCTTCCTCAGAGGAAGCAGCAGTAGATAGAAGAATTCAAGTTTTTTTTTTTCCCTGCATTTAATGTTCTTACCTTGACCTTGCTACAATTTTGAGGGTATGAACAGAAATGCAAATTATCACAGAGTTACAAATGCATTTATGACACCTCCACTTTCCCATGGTGCACGGGTTATGTACATTCAATCACGGCTTAGCTAACTAAGCTGTGCTTACTGTTGAGAGAAGGTACAAGCACAAAAAGTTACCATGACGTACCTGATGCATGGAGAAACATTTGCTTTCTATAATTTTTCACTGGATTGTTATTTGTAAGCACTTACAATGGAGACATCTCTGCCATTGCTCCTTTGAAAGGGACTAACCAAAGATCCAGGGTCTTTCAGGTTGCTCTTATAAGAAGGCTGTTAATCTTAGAGTCTTGTTTCTCTATTATATTTCTATCCTTTCCATCTTTGAAGTGGAAAGAAACAGCAAACCCCATCTCATAACTTTCAATTTATTTTGCTTAGCAGACTCCAAAATATTTTCTCTGTAGGCTTTTTCTTCTATGGTTTCCTCTAAAATCTCTCTGGACTCGTGCTCTTTTTCAGCACCTGAATCAAGCTCTTCATGTATGTTTCAACTGGTGACTCCCAGCACAATTTCACACATTGAGAGATTGAATTCTTGAGCAGACCTGGTGAAATGGAGTGTGTGCAGGTGAGAGAGAGAAAGAGAAATAATCAGTGACATGAATCTGTCTCCAGCAGCTGTGTTCAAGGAAGCTTGGTCTTCATGACCCCAGAATGTCGGAGTGAGAGCAGGTCAATGGAGAGGCCAGCAGCTCCTCCAGCCCCAGACTAAAGCGATGCACAGATGTTCTCCTGACCTAAAGGCAAGCGCTCGGGGACTCTGCAGCAGCAGTAGATGTTAGCCATGGACTAGTGAGGCACCACTTCAGCTCCTTTGGATTCCAGGTTTGTAAGTCTGTGGGTTTAGTGAGGAAGGACAGATTTTCCTTCTCTTGCTGGTGGTTTGAAAAGCCACTGTGCAGACCTAGGGAGAATTGGATTTTGCATTTAAAAAACAGGGAAGGAATTATGAGTTTTAGCATACTTTTGACCATTCTGTTCAAAATGAGTTAATTAAACTCCAGAGATGAGGAAGACCTATTGAAATGTTGGGAACATTGACCTTTTCCTTTGACTGTCACCTTATTTAAATAATTCCAGGTTTAATTAACTGACTTGGAATGAATTGATAAAGGGTTACTGTCACTTATAATTTCTCCTCTTTGAAATTCAACAGTTCTGTACAATTACTGTAGCCTCTTATAGTAACCCTAATTATTAAAGTGAATAGTTTTAAAAGTTGCAATTTCACTTTTAAATGTCTGATAATTGGCTTAGAAATACTGCTGGAAACATTTAGTGGGGTAAATAATACTTAAAATATACATAAACACACATACACCTCCAATACATGACGGCCTAAAACTTTTATCTAGATTGGTCACTCTTAAAATTTAGGATTTCATAATTATACATAAGAGATAAATATACAGAAGAGATGTTGGCCTTTTGGAATTTTAGTGACATAAAGATGAAGAAGTCCCAGCTTCTCCATTTAGGTAAGAATCCTAGCTTGAGGTCCTGTCAGTTGAGAAATGCCTTTAAAATACTTAAGAAAACAATTCAGATACGTTGATCAAAATAGTCCATAAATTGAAGTTACAACTTTATCTGAAAAAACAAATATTTTTCTTTTTAACTTTCTCATTTTAATATATTCACTGTTATCTTTAGCTGGTAAGCCAAGGAATGACAAAGAAAAATTCATTACTCTTGAGAAGTGGAGGAATATCTTCCCAGAACCGATGAATGATGCAGCCTTGGGGTATTGTGCACTGATTGGCACAGTTCTGCTGGCAAAGACCTAGGGTAGTAGTGGCAGCACAACTGTCCATATTCCAGCTTGATGTAGTTCACTTTCTTAATAAAAGACTAAAATGCTGTTAAGCTGATTTCACTGGTATAAATAATATTCACAGGCCAACTCTTCCCAGGTAGGGATCCTGGTACTGTCCTGGTACTGCCTAAGAAACCTTAATGCAGACTTGGCCTAAGGTACCAGACTAAAATATACATCATTAAGTCATGTGCCACTGCAATCCACACTAGAAGCTCTGTAGTCTTTGTCTGAGTCTCTGAGGTCAAGCTGTACAGTAATTTTGTGGGTCATAGATAAGACCACTGCAAAAGATGTATCCAGAAGCAAGACATGAAAAGGATCCCAAACATGTAGCCTCTCTTAAAGCTGGTTGGTCCATCCAGGGTGGAATTCTGTGGCCTTGTGTGAAATGGGATGGCACACATCTCTTCTCATACTTATGGTAGACATATCATTGGGATGCCTGTCAGCTCAGGGGCAGTCAAGCTAGCAAAAATGGTTCTTATGCATATGCAAGTAATTTACAGAAAGCCACGTCTGAATGTGTCAAATCTATTGCATTTTTACTGAGTACACTGCTAGTGCAGTCATGAACTGGGCTCTTTCGGTGCACATTCTGTAAAAAGCTGTCTAAATATCCTTCTGTGATTTGCCTATGCTGCTAAAAAAACCCCAAGAAACCAAAAAATGGCCAAAAAAAAGGACCTCTCCCCAGCTCTAAAGCCAAGACCCATAAGCTGGACATCACTCATAATTAGTGACCATGTCACTCACATGGTTCACCAATAGCAGCCTCTAGAGCAGCTGATGTGGCTATGGCCACATTATACCTACCTGTGTTTTCCCTTGGCTTCACATGCTGCCCCTTGGGACACAAACCAGAATATTTTGTTTATATCTTGATTTCTAGATAAATTATTTCCCAAATTGTGGTTGGAAGAGAAGTAGATTGAGTAGTTAAAACTGGGAGGCAGACAGCTAAACGAGACAATTATTGGGAGGTGACACTTAAGCAGTGTGGTCAGCTAGAGCAAAGTGCCGCCAAACCTCTGTTCCTGAGGCTGGGAACAGAGCCTTTTATTTAGCTGTCCTGGCAAAGCTTATCAGCACAGTAGTCAAGATTTCAAAAACAAAAGAAGCAATTCTCTTCACTTTCTTTCACTCTCTTGCTCTCTTTGACTACCCATACATGACACTGTGTGTGTGCATGTATATAACTATGTTGTATGCTATTTATAAGGAATAACATCTATGTGCATGCTACTGTGTGTGTAAGTGTTGATGTATATGCATGCACATGTGTGTAATTTGCTAGATTACTTTGAACTGTCAAATAAAGGTGCTTGTGTTTATTATTCATGACTCAGAAAGGCAAAGAAATAGCCTAAGGAAGAGCAAAGAGAAATGCAGAGCTTACAGAAAACACATCTCAGTTTTATAGATGGGGATTTCAAAACATGCTTCTTTCTTTATAGTATATCCATATCATGTACCATCAATTACAATAGTCAGGAAAGTGATACTGCAGCTTAATGACATAGAACATTATTATCTGACCTAAAGAGCTGTGAGACATAACCTCCATCAAACCTGCTATTATTATCACTTTGTACTTTCTGATCATGTGGAATGGATTCTCTGCCTCCTTGTATATCTTGAAGGGATTACTTTGTAATTTTCTGGTGTCATTTGCTGTACCTCATCATTTGCCTCATGAAAGAAAATAGAAAACCAACTTCATTAAACAGTAAATAAAACCCAGGATGAAGACAAAACATCTAGGATGGATAATAATTAGTTTCTTGGTACAAATTAATGTTTTGAAGGAATGGCATGATAGTTATGTTTTGGGTTGTTGGTGTTTTTTTCCTTTCTCTCTAATATTTTTCTGGATTTGAATAATGATGGGGTTTGAGATTATTAGAACTTCCATTCTGCATCTTTGGACTGTGTTGCAAGTAATAATATTTTTTTTTCCTGCAGTGCTTACCATCCTTCTTTGCAACTCATCACAGAATGTCTTTGTGCACAATACAAATTAAGTTCTGATCATGACAGGACTTTATGACTATTGAAATGGGATTTAGTTGCCTACATATAGGTGTTCAATGACATACTATGTACGCAGGGTAGGGCATCTTCCTTGATCCCCACACACCAGTCTTATGGGTCCTTTGTAAAATGAGAAAAGTAAAGATTCATCTCCAATGCAATGGTGTAAAATGTTAATCTACAGTGTTAATGTACAAAGCTCCAACTGGCTTGGAACAAAAGGAGCTATTCTGGACAGTGAGATCAGCTCCCTTACTGAAGCCTGAATCCAAAGAGAAGACCCCCTGGCTACAGCTTCATTTCAAAGTCCACATAAGCTACCCAGCACCATGGGAGATCAGCTGCAGTATGAGTTGATAGCCAAACTGCATAGATCAATTGTGGATGGGCACCAAGAGTGAGGAAGACAGGAGTATATTCTGCTGTGAAAACACATTCACAACTGGCCAGTGCTGCATCCTCTTCAGAAGGAGACTATTCATTCTCGTGTCCTTGACTCCAGAGTCAGATCTCCTCATCTGCTCTGTGTCTATTCCCTCTGGCCCAAGGAAAGTAAGTTATTTCTGGATTTTCAGTTTTATTTTATGAATAAAAGCTTCCTTGGTGTGAACTGAAGTGTTCAAAAGCACGGCATCAGGCAAAAGGCTGCAGGAAAGCACAATATCTGGAGTGGTTAGAGCTGTTAGAGCTGTATGAAACTTTGTTTCTCGAGCTTGACAGAAAAAAAAATGAGTAATTTAAAATATATTTTTGGGTCTGTACTATATCAAGTTTATATATAATTTAATTTTTTTTTTTTGTGGCCAGAAGAAGCCCTCTGCTGCAGTAGTTTTCCCTCACACTAAAATAGTCCATGCATTTCTAAATAAAGGGATTGGGTAATTTTAAGGAAGAGCTTCACTCAACTGTTTCCTGGACAGAAACAGTACTGCCAGCAGGAGATGAGATTCCCAAAGGGTTCCTGGTGACCTGGCCTTATTAACCAAGTTGTAAAATACTGTGATGGGGGAAAAGAGTCTTTCCTGCTGAGGCAGTTCTGTTCTGCTGGCTAATTAGTCATTCACCAGGGAGGAGCTGAGGCACCCAGCCTTCCTCACAGGCACCCCAATAATTAGTCTGATAGGTTCATTCTTATTCTTTCAGATCTCTCAGTCAAACTGTTGGATAACAGGTTAAGTACATACTCCCTCTGCAAAACTTTTTTGCTGTGTTTTAACTCATCATTTTAAAAGGATATAAATGATGTTTTTGCATTCTTTAACCAGTACACAGATAGCAGGTTACCTAGACTATAAAAAGAAGTAATTTTAACTTCCATTTCACTGCATTAGTAGATGATGATGATGATGATGATGATGATTTTTACTACACTACTACTATTAATGTAATTATTACTATTGCTTTTTATACCAACTGGAAAACTGAATTCCATTTCAGGAATAAGCACCTGAAGAACAGTATAAGGTCAAAAGCTCTCCCATGAACTTTAATACTGTTGTATAATTGTTCCCTATTTTGTGATCTTCTTTTTCCAATTCTTTACAAAAGAACTATCAGTGATTGATATGTTCACATTGGCAGCTTGTTTATGTAAGCCACAACTTCTATAGAAGTCTCTGAATAGCCTTATATACTTTTAATATGTCTGATCTTCAACCAAGAGTCCTTTTTTGATTGTGATCTCTGTACTCCTGTTCAAGCTGAGCAGCATGACTGACAAGACCTTTTTCCTCTTGGACAACGCTTATTCCACTCTTACCCCACAGGAACTGGAGTGACTGCCTTGCATTCTGTCAGGAAGAGGAATTTTTCCACAGTTATTTGGCTTTGCAATGCATGGGGTCACACAGCAGCATCTGTGTGTGTGCATGAGGCAGTACACAGAACTAGTTAAACTAGTGATGACTCTGTAGGGCTTAGGAGATCAATTGCCATTTTCATTTGGGACAGCACTTGAAATCCTAATGAGAACAACAACACTTGTAATTAGGAGTCTACAAAATCCTCTAAAATAATCACTTAAATTTAAAATGTAAATGTGGCTGTAATTAATTAGTCTATTTAGAATAAAGCTTTCTAATTAAAAAATGTAAATTGGGAATTTTTTGTAGATTTCATAAGGACAAAAGTGTTTCTCATGGGAACTGAAAGGAGATGTGTTTCTGTCTGAATGCATATTATACCCTTGTGACTCACACCTCTGCACAAGCCTGTGGCACTAAGAGGACTGTCTGTGATAGGATCATACTAACACCTGAGCCACAGAGATTTTCTTAAGACCCATGATATGAAACATTACTTTTTTAAATAGGAATGTCTTAAACTAAGGGTTATGTTTTTCAAAGAGTTATGTTTTTCAGGTTTTCAACTGAATTCTAATCTGTAAGGATGGCTGACCACCACTCCCCTACTGAAGACAGTGACTGATTATAGAAGTTAAAAAAATCATCAGGAAATTTAAACTTTTAAAATCTGATTTCATTTCACATCAGGATAATACAAAGAAAAAAGTTGAAAAACTCAGGTTGATTTTGGTACTTGCTGCATGATAGAACTCCGAAATTTTACCTAGAGTTTAGTACATTCTCATTTCTTTTTTTATTCTATTATATTGAAATTCTTTCATGGCATTTCAGTAATACTGAGTTAGTGGTTACCCTGTTTCATTCCAACACAGGCAGGAGAGCTGAATGGCTGAAAAGTCAGGTAAATTATGTGTAGCTCCACACTGCCATGGCATTAGGTACATTCAGGCTGCATTAGGTATCCACAGGCAGTGGAGCAGTCAATAGGGTCTATGCTCATCTTCATATGAGCTGCTGGATAGCTTTCCAGATCCCTCTGACCGTGACTTGCTCCCAGCTGACTCCAATAAGAGCTCAGATACCCATCTCTCCCTGAACACATGCCTTGTAGTGCCTAGATGTGTCTAAATGTAGATGTCAAGATCTGCAGCTGCGTCCCAGTGTCTGACTGTCCATGAAATAATGTCAACATGAAAAAGAGATAAAGCCCAAAATCTCCAAACTGAAACAGGTCTGAAGCATTCTCCTCCTGCAGTTTTTAGCATCAATGTGAGTGCCTTGTTGCTGCATCTGTTTATGCTGAAACAACATAGGAAAAAAAGAGGGGGACAAGGGGGACAGAGAGAGGGAGGGAGAGAAGGAAGAAAGAAGGAAAGAAAAAGAGTGAATGCCAAGACAATTTTTCCACCATGTATGATGAGTATGCACTATCTATAATGATGATATTGTTTCAGTGTAGTTTCTATGTGTCCTTTAATAAATAACTTTCTCTGTTTATTTGAATTAGGCAGACAACTGCCTTTCAGAAAGGGATTGTTCCCAGTTGTTACTGTCCAGAACCAAATCAAAACAGTCCTATAGAGATAATGGTACATCTCCCATTATCATTACCCTTAGTTCTGGCATGCCAACCCACCTATTAATACATACCTTTGAAAGCTGTATTTGTCACAAATTAGTGTTTTAAGGTCACTCCTCAAATCATAGTGCAGCCTGGGGGGCAAGGGGATAATACACCACCACAGCATCATACTAGTGATTCCAGTATAAAAAAAAACAGATACACGTCAGTTAGACAGAGATCAAAAAAGGCAAATGAAATAATCTTACATAGATGAAAATTCATTTAAGTTTGAATGTGTGCCTCAGTTTAACTCTCTGATGCAGATGAACACTTTTCCCTTTTCTTGTGCAATAGGAACATTCTATGGCATTTCTGAACTTATCCAACAATATAGCCTGTTGACTTGTGACTGACTGTTATAGCAGGGGTCTTGCATTAATTCTTTAAAAATAAGTCACAACATAGAAAATCTTACTCTTTTTCAATATTGCCTAATTGTGACTTGAGCAGTATAAGAAATTTAGATTCTTGAACACATTGAAAGTATGATTGTGATATGTCTGCAAACCTCAAAAATTCCCATGTGAAAAGCAAAGATTAATTGTACAGTATTTACACCTTTTCATTGATAACTAACACCATAAAACTGTACAAATTGCAATTTGTTTCTTTTTCCCACAATCCCTTTGGCTTTTAAGGGATGTTCCTCAATTAGTTGAACTGTGTTTCCTCTTGCTTGCTAAGCACTTTTGGTCAAACAAGGAATGGCAGAGGTCCACAATTAGATCAAAAGATCAATCCTAATGTACCATTTTCTCCTCACCCTCCTGCTTTAATAAAGTGGCTGCAGTTCTCCAGGGGACAACTCAAAATCCAAGTACTGATATTTCTAAATTAGCTGACTCTGTGACCTTGCTAGTAATTGCGTTAGTTTATCAATGTTCAACACAATTTATTACTCTCCAATATGTACCAAAACGTTTATCTCTCAACACTAACAATATTAAAAACCTAAACAATCTGTTGAGAAACAAAGGACTATTCAATAAGAAAGATGCATAATAAACTGGAAGAGACTACACTGATGGGTTAGGGGATTAATCTAGGAAGTAGTCATAAGTGAAGTAAGGAAAGAATGTTTATGTGGTATTACATTCAGGGCACTTTAAAAATCTTTAAATAGCAGATAACTTAAACAAAACCTTTATTTTTGTTCCATTCATCCTGTCTCTCTCTCTTTTTTTTTTTTTCTTTCTTTTAAAACCAGGAATGAGCTACTGATTTTTTATAACACTGAGCATATTACCCAGGCTCCAGTGAGAAAAATGAAGACTGATAAAACCTTATCTAAGCATTTAAAAGTCATTTGGACACATTGATCAAAACTCACTCTGAAATTAAACATATTAAATTTAGATGGAGGAAAAAAGGCATTAAGTTGATGGAACCCAATTTTTGTATGAAGCAAACAAATGGCATCATTTCACCAACCTTCTCATCTTGATCACACTGCTATGCATTATTTAAAATATGCACTTGATTTGGGTAGTTAATAAGCTATCTGTAAACTTGGAGTAAATTTGATCGTGGGCAGTGCTCTGCTAGTTCCTACAGAAGGATTATTGATTTGTTTTTACTTCTGTGAGATGTCAGTTTGTGGCATTGTGCCACCAGCCATGAATCAGTGTAACTATCTCTGCTCATGGTGAGATAAGAACGATAAAGAGCAGAAATGCACAGAGTATGTGCAATCTTTTAAATTATCCCATTTACTTAGAGCTGTCAGCAGCTCAGCACTTCTCCTTGCCAGCAGCAGACATACACGATTCTGCTGTTGTGGGCATTGAATCTCCTCTCCTTTGGGGGTTTCAACTGAACCCCCAAGTCAAATGGAAGAAAACAACTAAAATTTATGCTAATCCACAAGTTAAAACAGTGAAAGTGACCAATGGGATATTTTAGTTTCTGCAGTAGAGAAACACTGATCAAGTCTGCTAAAAATGTAGAATCATAAAATCATACTTGCAAGCTTCTGCAGTCCTCTACAAATCAGCCATTTTAATTTACTTTAATAAGATCATTACTTTGTCCTTTTTGTATTCTTTGGGACTACACCTAATTTGGAAGAGGTGTGGAGCAGCAGGAAAAATGGTTGCAAGTGACCTGCAGTGACAGTCACACTGACCTTTTTATGGTTGGAGGTGACTTTGGAATGGTTCTGTTTTTATTCTGAAGGTTGCCCACCTCAGCTCTCAAAGGATGTAAGGTGGTTCCTGAAGAACATCTCCTTCTGAAAACAATGTGGCTCCCTGCAGTCACACCACAGTGTGAATGAATCAAGACAGCAGGTGAGGATGACCAGGGAGTTCACTTCAGCAATATATTCCTGTTCTGGCATAAAACAGGTTAAAACAGATGAGCTTGCTAAATACTACCATGGAATTCTTAAAACCCCTTTGAATTAAATTGTTAACCACATACCATGTAATCTTCATAAAGAAGAAAGGTGTTGGGTGTTTTTTTGCAACCTTCCTAATATTTTCACAGAAAAACCATAGTCTGAAAAATCTTTTAAAAATGATATTTTATTCATCTGTTTATTACCAGATTGAAGAGCAGGGTCTTAGAACAAGTGTAAAGCTTCTCCTTATTCACATGATTTTGCACATTCCCTTTTCTGAAGGAAATTGCAAAGAGAAGAGAGTGTTATGAGGAACAGTGGTGGGCATATATCCCAGTTTTCAGTGTTTCTGCCAGCTCAGAGAGATCTGAATCCACATTTAGTAAAAAGCAAAATTAGTTGTAATGGCACAGAACTAATTTGTATGGTGAAATTAATATCAGCTAACTTAAGGTTTCTAACATGGGTGGCATAATCTAAACCCCAGAGGTACTCACTTTCCTTCTTGGACAGAATCTTATACAATTGGCTTAGAAGTCAATAAATAGATTTTAAATAGTGAGATGAATCCTATACTACAGGGAAGTGTAAAAACTGTCACAACACATAGTTATTCCTACTCTCAGTGCACTGCCTCAGAGACTTTTGTGCACATCAGTTTGTGCACGAACATGTCCTTGTTTCTCCATACTGTTTTAAAAAGGATTCATTTTGAAGAGTATGGGTTTTTTAAGATGTCATACTTCTCTATAATTCAGATTTGCACAACTCCAAGATGCAATAAATTGTTTTACATGTGTGCTAGGGAATATTCTTACTTTTACTCTGAACACTTTTTTTGGTCAGTGTATGTATCTTATTTCTGTAAGTGAATATTATTTCTTTTCTAGAACTCCATACTACTTACAGTCTTCTTCATGCCTCATCTTTTTATTTTGCATCTGGCTTAAGATCAGGCTTTTTCTCCATCCTGCTTAGAGTCAGTTGGTCACATTAAGTTACTGTGACTGGATATAATAGGACATGACACATTTGAGACACATGACACATTTGAGAAAGACACTGAAAGCAAATGTGTTGTGGGGTTGGATTTTTTTTGAGATAAAAGCCTCATGCTCTGTAATTTCAGTCTATTATTTACTTGCATTGCCATACTTTGTGATCTGGTTTGGGTTGGAAAGGACCTTGTCAAGGCTGCTAAAGTCTTTCTGTGCGTCATCCCTTTCCTCCAGCGTGTCAGCCACACCACATATTTTGGCAAAGTTGATGGAAAACTTGTTGGCAGTGAACTCAGTCCCACTGTCCTTGTTACTGGCAAAGATGTTACACAGAGATGGTCCCAATACCAATCCCTGGGGATTGAAAGTACTCTCTGGTCTCTTCCTGGACATAAGTCATTGGCTGCAGTCCTTTAATTGTGACCTCCAACCAATACCTTATCCACTGAGTGTTTCCTCCATCAAATCCATGTCTCTCCAATGTAGAGACTAGAATGTTATGCAGGACAGTGTCAGATGCTTTGAACAAGTCCAGCTACCAGAACACCAATGAGAGAACAAAAAATGGAACAAAACCATATATCCTGCTACATATACCTCTAGTAAAGAATATTGTATGGATTTCACTATACCAAACTTTGGGGAATCAGATGAAGTACTTGTGTTTCTAATCACCCCAGTGTCCTTAAATAATTTCTGCCAAAGAGAGATGAATTATCATTTTTGGAGAGCAGCTAGGACCTGGTCTAGCTCTTTCTTTTAGTGATGGAATTAAATACTCTGGCTTTGTGCAAGCACTGCATAATCTTGAACAACTCTTGAGAAAACCAATTCTTTTCTTCCTAAAGTGAGTTGCTGAGATGTCAGCTGAAGTGTTCTTTGAAAATAGATGTTTGGCAGGTTAAACTGCTTCAGGATGATTTGTGCAAGCAGAGAAGTTCATGAGTACACAGTGCTTATGTCCTGCTATGTCCTATTAACCAGTAAGATTTTAAGTGGTACATTCAAGGTCATACAACAGCTTCACATATCTAGTTGGTTTTGATGGTGATAAGATCACTAGAAAGTATGGAAGAACCAGAGTAATTCTTAACTGGCATATATTGTTTGGGGAATTCACGAAATCTTCATCTCTGACATTTTTAAAAGCTGGCTGGACTAATGACTGTCAGGAGGGATTGAGCAAAATTCATTCAGCCCTGCCTTCAGTCATATCTGTGGATCTATAAATGCATTGACTCACTATGTTGGAGTCCATTCTAAAACTTGTCTCTTATTAATAGTAAAATAAATTACAGCCTGGATAACCTAAAGCTTGACTTGGGGAGTTAACATCATATTTGTGAAAGAGATTGAAAAATAAAGTAGAGCTTTGTGGATGTATGAAAGCAATTCTGTTATTCTTTTTATGCAGAAAGTGTAGCAGACAGTGTAGGTAGATTTATATTACTGTACCCTTGCCCAAAGCATGGGTAACAGAGACTGATTTGTGTTACAGTGCTGAAAGCCAGCTACCTCTGGAACTAATCTGAACATCCACATCACACAGTGCTTTTCCTGGATCTCCTTTGGGCTTCTGTGGTGTCTCACTTCTATAAATCTTGTGTGGTTTGGGTTTTTTTGCAGGTGAGAGAGTGTTCAGTTGCAGTTTTCAGGTGGAGTGTGAAACTGCGTGCACTGGGACTGTGTGGGGTGTAATATCATGTCAGATGTCTAGGACTGCACAACTGGGGTCACGCTGTGGGGCTGTAGGGGAAGAAGGAAGCCAAACCTCTCCTCCATTCTGCAATCCATGTAGAGCAATAGATCTCTTTGAAGGCAATTCAGACAAGGAACTCAGACATTCTTGTGTTCCTCCTTCATCTTCTGCCATCCGCTGTGCATGACTGGAAAAAGTCTGGTCATTCCTAGCAGACATTGGAGAAGACAGATCATGTTCATTGTGTCCAAAATCAGCAGTTCAGCCACAGATCAATAGATTTTTTCAGGTGCTGTGCAGTGCTGTTGATCGGGAATCACTTCCTAACCACAGATGCTACTTCTGTTTTCTTTCTTCTGGTTCTTGTTTGCAAGAATCACCAAGTGTTTCTCCATTATGTTCCACTCATGTCAGATCTACTGGATGTGTCTCACCAAGACCTAAATGCATTTCAGGATTCACAGGTGGAATTGCTGGCATGGATGAGGCCATGGTTCTGCTCCTGTAGAAGTCAGTGCCAGTTTCACAGTTGACTTCACTTGAAAGAGGGCTCAAATCAAAGCTCAGTGCTTTTGAAATCCACACACTACATATTTAAATTCCTCCACTCCTTCTTCATGAACTTGATTTTCACAATAGTTTTCTTTTTCAGTTGGGAAGACGTACTTACTATGTCCATGAAACATTATAAACATTATAACAAAACAATTTAAAAAATAATGACGTCTGTGTTCTTTTATCACTACTACAATTTATAAATTATTTCTGCTATTGCTTGAAATCTGTACTGTCTCATAATGTTATGTCTTGCCATTGGTTTATTTTGTCACTTTCCTGAGTGTATAAACATACATATATACATATATATATATTTATACACATATATATGTGTGTATATATATATATATATATATATAAAATGAACTTCGTACTTTGGAGTGCTTACTACTGAGCTATTGTAAATCAAACCAGCATAAAATCAGAATGCATCAACTACTTAAGAACAATCCTTGATACACTAAAGTACTAGTCCTGCAAAACTCATTCCCTTGTCTTGTAGCATCACATTAAAAGCAAGATGACATGCAGCATTCATTTTCTTATGATGGAAATAAAACTGTAATACTGCCACATTAGTGGCATTAGTGATTAAAATAATATGGGCTGAAAGCAGTGTTACTTTTTGTGTTAATTGATAAATAGCTGAACACAGTTCAGGTACATTCACATTTCTTCCTCCAAAAGAAAATGTTATTTCGTAGCCCATAAGTTTGTTTTACTGGTCTCCTGAGAATCAATAAGAACAGTTTAAATATAGCCAGAGCTAAACTGCCAGAGAAATCTTATAAGTAAGTGCTCTGTGCTGCTGTCAATTGGTCAAATTGTGGAATGAGAGTGAAACAGTTGAGTTCATGCCCGTGGTGGGTACACAAGCTTTCTCCTCTTCACCATCCTAGCAGCACATGCCCCATGGTTAAGCTGTTTAATTTCAGATGTATTGTTATGGAGGTTACAGCTGCTGAAATTTAACTGGAAAGCAATTTGATTATTTACTTCATACTTGATACTTAATACATTACTCAACATATTGTGATTATCTCACCACAGCTGGGCCCGTCTGGATGGTGAAATCAAGGCAGAAGAAGTACCAGAAGGTCTTTGATGGGTTGTGGTGGTGTGTTCACTTCAGGCTCAATGTGCCCCCTGGACTCAACCTTCTGTACTGTGCATCTGGCATCTGTCACCTTAGTGTCACAAGACACAAATTCTTTCAGTGATTTGCAAGAGATGAGTTGACAGACCCAGAGTCAAATTCTTTTCTATTTATCTTAAAATCTCTGTGACAAATAGAATGGCTAACTTGAGCAGGGAGACAGCATTGCCTTGTGCCAGGCAAGAACAGAAATTCAGCTCTCATGGATGGAATCACTGAGGTCTTTGGACTGGTCCAGGCTAAGAAGGAAATGATATAGGTTATGGCAGAGTTTCTCTAATGTAGAATTTAGCAACATTCTCCCTTCTTCAAATTAAGATGAACATATTTTAGAGGATTCACTGGCTCCAGGGCTCCAGTGTGCTTTAAGAGCAAGCCCTGAGGTTCACACATGTGACACTAAAAGGAAGATAAAGAGGCCCAAAGTGCCAAGGATGCTGCACTTTTGATTTGGTTCTGCCTCCATATCCAGTTCAGCCGTTATTTTCCAGATACTGTTTTTAAATGCAGCCTTAATGCAGGAGGTTCATGCTTTTATTTTTGTATATTTAATTGCTGGTTCAAACATTCAACATCAGGATTTGTGATTTACTCCCTAGTTCAGTGAATTCACACATCTATATCTCTCTCTCTCTATATATATATACACACATGTCTATTTATACAAATAACATGAGGTAGGACAATTGAAAAATGTGAAATTGAGAGACAAAATCTGAAAATATGTCAGAACAGTGCACAGCATGGTCCCTCAGAAGGGGACAAAAATCACTGCTTCTGATGGGAGGAAGAATATGGACTTGACTATCCCTGAAATACTGAATAGGATAGCAGCATTTCACCTCAGTTTACTTCCAAAAATGACTGATTTCATGCCTCAGCCAAATTGAGAGCTCAGGATTATGAATAAGAGATAGAAATAGATCTCTCTTTTCACCTTAGAATTAGGCATAAATTTTTCAGGCCTGATGCATCCTTCTCTTCAGTAGTTCTTGACTACTTTAGTCTTCCCCCTTTTTCATACAACAACCTTCCTCATATTCTGCCTTAAACTCATTGTATGCTGAGCAGAGTGGCCCAATTCAATGGTACAAATATCAGCTGGTGTAAAGGCCAATAGAGTCCTACTTGTTTGAGTTATCTCCTACCATCACTATTTTTCAGATGGACAGCAGGATTCAAGGAAACTGTTAGCAAACAAAATACTGTCTAGGAAAATCTCAAGACTTCTGGGAAGAATCTGTGCTCAGAAGAAAAAAACCTCACCCATCCCTCTGATGATCAAGTTTTTTGTAAGTGGTAGCTAAACAAGAGATTTCAGATGGAGTTACAAATAACTTAATTTTTTAATGGATGTGCTCTCTCAGACAGTATGCAACAGATTGCAGAGAGACTGGGAACTCACAATTACTGCATCTCAGAGTGGTTATTCTAAATCAGAAGAAATTTGGATTTCTAAATTTTTTGGGTTCAGAAGTCTTCTGTCTCTGAATTGGGAGCATGACTGGGGGTCTTTATATTCTTATAAGGACATTGTGAGATGTTAATTCATTAACATTTGATCACTGCAGTGATGGAAAATCTGATGACAATAATACTTCTGCCTTTAGACAAGTGTTAGAAATTTGAAAAGCAAGTTTTTAAGTGCAATTTCACCCTGCAAGTACTTTCAGCAAAGTTTTTTTGAAGATTCCCTTAACGTGCATGCATTTACTGCTCCATGCTATTGCAGGGTGTTATGAGCAGCAGTTGTGCTCTGCTCAGTACGAGGTGGCAATTTGGCACCACAGAGTTACCTCAGAGCAGCATTGTAGGCTGTAATTACTTCATGTTTGCTTTTGTGTTTTGACACAGCCAGGTGAGAGGTGTTGGTGGTGTGCATGGCGTAGCTGCCATTAAATGTAACCGAGCTGAATGTTTGATGAAGTGAACAAAAGATAAAGCAAACTAGGCATGCAGTCAGACCTTTAAAAACAATCTTGATGTAAATGAGGAGAGGCTTTGTTAGTAGATCAGCAGACTGCAGAACTGCTCAATCCACAGTTTGCAATGAAAGCCTTTCATGCTATGCTACTGTAGCATGATAATTTTTATCCCATGGTTTTATTGCTGAAGCTGTGATAGTGTGTGTGTGCATATATACATACCCATGCAGGCAAAATTTGTGTAATGAGATTAATGAAAATAACAATAAATTTGTTTTCAACATCATGCAGCTGGTAAAAAATGAGGATTGTATCTAGAAATGCATTAAATCTATAAAAATGGATTAATTTTAAAGCATTTATTGTTATTATTTTTATTGCTATTATTTTTATTTCTAAGGCTTACTAGACTTCATTCTTTCAGACAAAAACATGCATATCAGCTTTGCAGTGTGATTGCCTTATGGGCATAAAGCTTTGCATATTTACTGCCCATGAATCATACAAGTATGTGAAATCCAGTGAAGATTCAATTTTTCCTGCTAGATGCACCTCTAGCCGTTTAATTAAAATATGTATTATTAATAAAACTAGATTTAAGTCATATTTTTTACAGATATGACTGAAACATTAAGGGCAAATTGTTTGATACTTTCACAGTAATTTGCTTTTAATGTTTTGTGCCTTAATCAAGGTAATCCTGGGATAAGGTTTGTACTGCTCGTGACTTCATGATGTTCAAGTCACCAAAAAGAGATTTAAGGGTTTTCCAAGACAAAGTCACATTTACATATGAAATTGGCTTCAAATTTTTGCTGCAGAGGGAACCCTACATATCAGCAAAATACAATAAAATGTACCCTACCCATTTATAAAACTCTGTTTGTTGTACAGATTGCAGTCTATTATATCAATCTTCACTAAATAAGTGTCAGGTTATTGTGTCAGGTTATTGTTTTATTCCAACTCTTGTGAAGCTGTAGATGTCCCAGTGCCCTGCTCACTGAATTTATCTTCCATTTCCTGGTAAATGTCCCTGGATCTCCTCCAAGGTTTGGTGTGGAGATGTACTGACAGCTGTGGTGGCACTGTGCATACCTGTTGGTAAAGGATCAGTGACACTCTCAGCTTCGTCTTACCCTGCCTACCCATCGAGTTCTGCACAACTCTGGCTGTTTGTGTCTAATGAAGCCTTTGGCAGCAACAAGCTTATTAATTACCTTTAAGGAAGATTTTAATTTTTAATTCTTATCTTCCAAGTTATCTCATAATCTTAAGGGAAGTGTGGCTAGTCGGAGTTTGAGAGGATATCTTTCCTAAGAAAGGGGTAAAATGTAATTAAACATATACCTCAATTGTGATAAAAATTGCAGATATGAAAGCCTTATATAAATTTTCCAGTCGGAGAGGAAGCAGCAATTAAAGGAATAAAGGTAAGAATGTATATATTTTATATGAAATTTTCTCTTTTTTTTGGCTCTGAAGGATCACTCTATTCTGCACAAGTCTGTTGGAACTTATGGTATATAATTTCATCACATAGTACTGAAATCACTGCCCACCATGAAGTTTCCTGGACATTACAGGTGTACATAACACTTTGACAGATGAGAAAAAATACAGGGAAATCTGTGAGATGTCTCCAGAGAGAAAATCACAGCTCTGTAATGAAACCAGTCTCCAGAGAACTCATGAAAACTATGGGACAGAGTATTCCAATGTTATCTCAATTTAGCTCAAATTTTAAAATTTTTGGGAAAACAGAAGTAAATGTTAGCAGCAAAAACAATTTTCAAAGTCAAGAACAGAAAAAAATATTTGTATTCTAAGAATATTTGTATTCTAAGAATATTTGTATTCTAAACAAACTTCTATAACAGTTTGCCACACTGTTACAGAAACATAGAATGGTTTGGGCTGGCTCCTTTCAAGAGCATCTCTTCCCACTCCCTGCAATGAGCAGGGACATCCAGCTGGATCAGTTTTCTCAGAGCCACACACAACCTGGCCTTGAATGTTTCCAGCAATGGGGCACCCACCACTCTTCTGGATAATCTGCTCCAGTGTTCTGCTACCTGCATTGTAAAAAAATTCTTTCTTATAACTGCATATAGAAAGGACACTTTACATTTTTGATATCCTAATACGTCTCTGGTTTCCATAACTATTTTCTTTGATCATTTAAAGACTTATTTGATAACATAGCATATGCCAGAAAAAAACCCAAAACCATATACTAGTACAAAAAAATAAAATAAGTTTAAAACATCTTGACTTATCCCTTTTTATTAAAAGCACAAAGTTTACTGAAATAGCCACTTAGCACAAAGCAGAAGAAAATGACAAATATATTTTCTTTTTATTTGCCTTCTTGTTTTTGAACCTCTGAGGCTCTCATAGTCAAACTTTTTTACACAAAGGAATAATTAGGAGAACCTGTATTTTAGAAAAGGAAAATCAAGGTTACCATCTAATGACTTCTGAAACAGGGGCTTTAAGAAAGACTGTCATGAGAATGACAATAACATTTTAAGACTAGCAGTGCTGGTCTGACTGGTGGATCTCTGGTAAAACATTTATTTCCTCAAGTGAAAAGACAGCATACAGTCTCTATGTGGATAAAATATTGTAGAATTACAGGCACCCCAAAGACAAAACCTATTCCAGAGTTACCAGTTTGATTTGTTAGTGGCAAACTGTTCTTTGCTGCAGGGAGTCACACAGTAAAAAAGCAAGACACTGTCTTGGAAATGTGAAACTGTGGTGCAAATTAATCATAATCAGAAGTGGTGTAAAATGATCCTCATTTGTCATATAACTGTGTACACTACACTGGTATATTAACATTACCATATTTTGTAAAAGAATATAAAATACTTACATGTTTTCTCAACTGACTTGTTAAAGTAACACAGAACATGTAACATTTACATAAAACACTGCAGAAATGCCATATCCACTGCATAAGTGTCATAATATTCTTAAATATATATTCTAACATTTTTGTTCTAAATTCAGGAGACATTTAATGTGTCATATCAGTTCCTGTCCTTTCTGTGTTTCTGTGTTTGAATGATTAAGTTGATCTCTCATGGGTGCTCAAGGATGGTGAAAATTAAAATCACATGTCTAACACCTTTTGGGAAATTCTAAAATAAATCTTTCATAGACATTAATTTTAGAATTTTGTTCTCATAGAATGCTGCAAAGCAAACCTCCTTCTTAATTTTTACTTACTGCAGAAAACAGCCTTCAAAATGGACTTGTTTAGAGTACAGAATTAACATATTCCCCATTCACAAATCACCCATAAAAAAATCCTCATTATTCTTTTAGTAGCAGTGCAAAAATTCAAAATTAGATCAATCTGCAAATATTTGTGCTATACTTGAGGATCTTGATTAAACAAACACACAAAGTTCAGTTAATTATATATTTTCTATAGAGAATCCAAACCTACTTTATGCTTGATTTGTCATTGTTTAAATTAGTGTAGATAGAAACTTCAGATCTTTGTCCCAAAGCAGTAAAAATGTTATTTTCCTACCAAAAGTAAAGGAGTAAGAGAGAAATCCATGGTATCAGAAAGAGCTTATGCCATTCTAATCACACCTACCAAAGATTTTTCTTTCTGTTGATTTCTGCACTGGTTTAGAAGAGACATCCAGCCTCAAGTGCCCCTACAGTTCATGGTTTTCATGGTGAAATAAATGTAAGAATTTGATCTCTTCTATCAAGATATTTCTTTAGCGGTAGAATTGAAAATACAATGTTAGTTTACTGAATATAAGTAAGAATTATTAATTCAAACTACTATTTATGACTTCAGGAATTGACTTTGCCTAAGGATTTAGTTACAGATTTTGAAAATTCTTTTATCTCAGAACTTCTGTTTTAAAATAGATCTTATTCCTGTGCCTTTTGACACAAGCATGATATGTGAAGAATCAGATTCTACTTATCTGTTAAATTCATCATTCAGTTATCTGAAAACTTAGGCATAAAAAAATGAACATTTAAAATGGACAATATTATGAGGAAAACTAGGCACACAATATATTTCACCTTTAATATGATTGTCAGATTAGCAGATCTGTTTCATTCTTGCTGTTTTCCCATTTATATTTCTCCAGTACTAGTCTTAAGAAAAATAATGTTTGATGTTTAGTTTCTTTTCTATACTCTTTAACCTAACTGCATGGGAAATTGTAAGTAAGAACCAGCACAGCAAAGAATAGCTCAAAATACTAAAATTACACTGAAATACTGATGGTGAATAATGACTACTTCTACTCCAAATGGTGTTTAGTTTTTAATATCTGCTAATAGAGGGAGAAGGTGGGCAGCAGTTGGACAGTTAGGCAGACAGACAGCAAGGAAAATTTGGTAAAAGAAGTTTGGATTCCTCTACCTGACTACAGATGTCTACGTCCTAACAGTCCTTTCTAGATCCAGTGAAAATAGAGAGAGAAAAAAAAGGCACTTTGAGAGTGAATTTAATTTTTCTTAAAAAGACATCTATATTAGGTCAGGTGAGCAATGCCCCAGAGTAGCTTATTCAGACACTTTGTAGATACTTATATAACAGACATGCAGAGCCAGATGGAAACAGTATCCTCCTTTCTCTTCGTACAGGATAGAAACATCTTCATTTTATTCATTATTTTTAAGTATTTTCTTTACTGTGAAAAAAGGAAAGACAGGCTCTTTCTCTCACCGCATTCATTCACATCTGGAAATACAGGAGAGGGCAGCTGCAGAGAAAGTCTTTGCTGGGACAGAGAAAACTTCACCCTCTTACGAGGGAGGAGTGTTTCCTTGTAAGAGACATTTCCTTGTTTCCAACATCTCCTGTGTTTTGGGTTTTGTGCAGTAGTCCCTGTAGCTCATTTCTCTTTAAGCAGAGCACTGCTGAGAGGGCAGGCTCCACCATGAGGTCGGCTGGCCACAGGGGCTGTGCTATGGGTCAAGGACTAAAGTGGTGCTGGTTGCTCATGTTCAGGAAGCAGAAGGCATCTGCACAGTGCTGGAGAGCTGTCCTGCTGCTACTGATCACACACAGGTATTGGCAGTGAGTGCACAAATCAGTGCACACACTATTTCTCCTTGCACAGCAAATTTTATTGCACTGCTTGTGTTTTGAACCTCTGGGAGTGGTTTAAAAGTGGTTTAGGACCAGTTCCAGGAACAACTGCTCTAATAGAACTTACTTCTGGTGAAATCAAAGAATGGCCACTCCAAACATTCCTACACAGAAAAAACCAAACTGTTCCATCAATAGTGGAATGAATGAGTGTATTTTCCATTGGTTTGCTTTCTGTATACTGCAATAATCTTCTGTCCAGGTGACACTGAGCATAATGCCTTATCTGTCCCTTATACAGTGACAGCTCCAGAGTAACCTCAGCTCCACATTGTGCCCTCTTGCCAAAGCACTCTGTGAATTGTCTCATAAGTCCTGTTGGAGGAGCATAAGATTCATCCCTCAGCTCTTTGTCTGCATTGTACATTCATGCTTGTTCACTGATCCAAAGCTAAGGTACATATGGCTCTCTGTTCCTTTGTGGGTGCATTCCTCCATTATTTCTACCTCTCTTTTCTCACTATATGAAAACTAGCATATTAATTACAAGTTTGTACATATTTGAACTTAGATTCAGATGTCAGATACCAGGTAAAGGACAAATTTTAGATTAACACAAAGCAGAGTGTTCTCCTGGGAGAATGGGCAGGGCATTGAGAGAGTTCTGTGGGATGTCTGGTTACCACCTTTTTATCTTTTCCTACCATTCTCTTCCCAGTCATTGACTCAAAAAGAAGAGCTTTCCATGTGCTGACAGATATCTCCATGGTTTCCTTATGTTGAGTACAGCAATTTCAAGGAGCAGTCGTTAGGGATGGGTTCCATTTTGTCTGTGGGGTTATGGAAGCACTATGAAGTCAAGTGTGCTGATAATGAGATTCATCTGAGCAGAAGTAGATACCTACCCCACAGATACATAAATATGAGACTGGGACTGTAGGCTTCCCACATATGGAAATAAATCAGTCTCATTATCTTTATCCTAATGCCAGCACCAAAAAATATCTGATGTACAGAGGTCTGGGGGTAACTTTTTTGTACCACTGGCTCTGAGGTGCCACTAAAAGTCACTTTCAAATTCAGATAGCAGGAATTCAACCCTGACTGTCTTCAATTCTTGTATGGGCAACCTAAACTGAGCCCGACCCCCATGCAACATGGGTCTCATTTCTCTTTGTGGCAGGTGATGCAGAACTCTTAGGAAGAAACTTCAAGCCAATTTTTCTGACTAGTACTGGCCAGGTACCATCTCTTACCTTGAAAACTTCTGAGAAGCAGAATCACAGAATCACACAGTCATTTAGGTAGGAAGGGAGTTCATGAGAAAATCCAGGTTAAAACCCACTGCTCAAGCAGATTCACAAGACCATCTTGCCCAGGATCACGTTTCTCCTCAGGTGGAGATTTCAATGTCTCTGGGGAACTTGTGCTAGTGCTTGACCACCATCACAGCAAATATGTGTTAGGCTAACATGTATTATATTAGAAGATCTTAAATTTTAATTAATTTGGAAATAAAGGAATTGTAATCTGATACTTTTTTACAGGGAATGCAAAAAAAGCAGCAGATATCTGTTTATTATTGGCTCAAAGTTTTAAAATTTGCTGCTGAAAAGAGTGAGAAGACATTAACAGAATTCCCTGAGACAAAGAAATTCACATTGTCATTGAATTCACAGCCTTGAACACTTCCAAACTCGGGCCATCCACTTCAAAGGAGAGAAAGAGTGGTAGTTCCAAGACCTTAGGTTTCCACCCAGAGCCTGGCTGCGTGTGTTTCACTAGCATGTGGCTTCAACAGGTTGTTTTGATGATGCAAGGACAGGTGTGCCTCCTTCCTAAGGATATGTCTGTGTTTCCTGGATCCAGAGATTCCTTTTGCCGCAGCTTCTGGACTGCCTGTTCTTCATGTGGCCACAAGCTGCAGTGTTTTCAGGGGTAAATTATTACACAGATGTGTCCAGCCCAGTTTTCTGCCATAGATGCAGGTTTAAATCTGTTACATTCTGCAAACATTGCAGCAGCTCATCTTTGGATGAGCTTCAATCAAGGAGTCCTGAACTTTTTGTTGTATTTGCTTGTGTCTGACATTTGCTGGTTTTTCATTTCCTATTGTAGCTAGGAATCACTCAAAACTGAGTTTATTTTGCACTTGTTTGTTTGTTTGTTTATAGAGTAACCTGGTAGAAATTCTTGTCCTCTTAGAAGTGTTGATATGCAGAATTGATGACTATAAGGTCATCTGCTCTCCTGGGGTCACTGAAGAAGCATCCACACCAAAGGAGTAAGAGTTCAGTTCTACAAAATCTTGGAAACTGCTCATTCCCAGAGAATTTTGCATTCATTTTAGGGGAATAAAAAACCCTTCTCTGGTGAATAAGCCCTTATATCCTGTTGTGTCACTGGATATAGCATTACTCTGCAGTCCAGAGCAAGATTTTAAAATTCCAGAAGATTAAATTAACTTCCTACTCTTAAGAGTTCAGGGACAATTAATCATTGAACATATGGACGTTCCAATATTTTGGTTTTCCTTTGTTTGCCCCCACTAGGAGGCATAAACACAGATAAGAATTATAAAAAAGACTTTGCAAAGAGAAGTGCTGAAAACAGAAAAAGTACGCTGCAATAATGGAAATACATCAGGTTAATGTCATTTTTTGAGTCCTCACAGAACAACCTGGACAGTTTTAAAAATAAATAAATAGACATTTGTTTTAGAAAGAGGATCTTAACAATAAAATCATCACTGCGTTATCAGAGAATGACAAATCCCCCTAGTAAATGCCCAGCTTTATATTTCTTTAATAGTTAGAACTACTGAAAAGCCTGAATTGGGTCAGAGTGCTTTTAACCTGCCTGAAAAAATCTAAAGATGGGATTGTTCAATTCTATCAATTCTTCATTTCCTATTACCAGAAATCCTGTTTGGGGGTTTCAATATATGAAAGGTAAAAAGATCACGAGGCAACTCTGAAGCAGGTAAATATTGACAGATACAAAGCACATACCAGTGTCCTACTGAGACTTAAAACAACTGCCTGTGCTGCTCAGGGACCAAGTCAATCCTATGGATGGGAGCTGTCAGGGTAAAACTTTCACAGTTTTCTCATTTTTGCTGTATAAATGTGTTCCTTCTATTAGATTTCTTTATCCCTTTTAGCCTTTCTAAATGACAATTAACTCTGCCTACCCTATCAATAGTAGGTAATTTATTTGTTTTTACAGCTGAGCCTGACTGCCATTGATTTTATTGGAGTAATTTGCTGGAAATGATTTTTTAATGTTAGATTTATTACAGAGGCACTTCATTGTCCGATAAATGAAGTAAATTGTATTTTAAAAGTAGCAAAATTAAAGAACCACTGAAATTTGAATGAGTTTTTTACAAGCGTATTAGCTCAAAAGGTCCCTTATGCATCTCTTGCATGGACCCCACTTTGCACACAAGAGATTTTATTCTGGCCTTGTGTGGGCTCCCAAATGCACAAGCCTAAACCACACAGAAGCAGACCTGGGTGCAGTAATGACTCAGAGAGGGATTGTGCCCTCCCTGCTCTCTCCAACTGGTACTGTGTGAATTCATCCAGCTCACTGGGACTGAGGCTCACTACAAAGAAAGATATTGAAAATGAGCCTTCTAATTTATTGATATATTTCTCCCTTTACTGGCTGTCTTCCTCAGTTTTCAAACCTCTTGCTTACTCTGTTGTGACCAGCTGTAGTTGTGAGTAGGATTTGTGACTTGCTCACTTTTTAGATCTGCTCTCTGTAGGGTTTCAATTTCTGTGCATAAAGATGCTGCAATCCATCCTGGAGAACAGTAAATTACAGATTATCACCTCTGCCTCTCAGTGCAGTTTACAGTAAGATCTTTAGCTGAATGCAACGTAAGTTTCCATTGTATTTAGAGTGAAAGAAAAGGATTTATTATGTTGTGTGCACTTCACTTTTCAGGCCTTTTTGTGTACTGAAAGAGTGGCTGCACTATGCTGAGCTAAGCAAAGGACATTGTCAAGAATTCCTTCCGAGGCACAGCCTCTCTGTGCCGTCCCAATGAAGACAAGACTGCAGCCCTGCAGGATGGACGATGGTGCTGAGCAGTATTGGCACATCCTGCACTCCAGCCTAACACCTCCCTCCCACTCCCATCACTGCACTGTGGGACAAACACCTGACATTTGCTGCCACCATATTGTTCATGCCACTTAGTAAAACTGGTGTATACATAGCTTTTATCTGCCTTGTTTATTTAAATTCCAAGCTCTTTAGCACATGGGTTGTCTGCTAATATGCACATGTGCAGTGTTTAAAATACTGGACACAAAATGTGAAGGGACACCATTCAATTCTTTGTGTGTGCACTACCAGGATATAACATCATTATTAATAAAAGCAATAATAATATTGTTGTAAGAATGGCTGCAATTATAACATTTGCATGAACAAGAGAGGCATCCCTTTTCTAAATCTGCACATTTTTGTTTATATGCGAGTTGATTTTACATTTCTCAAGGCAGATTGCAAAAGTTAGTCTCATAAAATTTGTATCTAGACAACTAAATAAAAATATCATGTCAGTATTCACAGTGCCAGTCATTCAAATAGGGTCCTGAGTGCTCTAACTACTAATTTTTTGCAGTAGTCAAAGATGCCATTTAGAGTTTAAATGTTTTCTTGACCAGGTACCTCTGAGACCTTTATGTGGCACTTCAAAAGACGGAGTCCTCTTAGTACCCCACTACAGCTTTTTTGTTCACCTGGCTCCCAAGCCAGTGTAATTTCTCTCAAACAGAAAAATTATGCCCATGTGTTGTACAGATAGAAATTGAATCTGAGCAGGCTGGACCTGAGGGAAATGCCAGCACTAGTGAGAGCTGGCTGTTTCTCTACACTTCTGAAAAGCATCATATGAAAAATTAAATCTCAGGTTTCACTTGAGAATAAGGGATTCAAATCTCTGATATTTTCAATTTGAACAAGGACTGTGAAACAGCATCCCAATTGAGTGTGTAAACCATTGGAGTCACAAACCTCTTGCTGATCTGGGAAAGGAGAAACAGTTGGTTTTTTAGGTGTTGTGGTGCTCTGGACATGCATGCCTCTGATCTATAAGTGACTGATGAAGTTCCTGACCTCCCCATTCTACTTTTTACATTCTACACTTCTTCAAGGTTAGATTGGACATCTTTCTGCTCATTTTCATTCTGAGGATCCTTGATGTGTCTCTAACTGCCCACCTGTCTGGATGATGCATAAAATTAAACTTTTTTCTGACTGACTTGTCTACTGCTCTATCAATGCATCTGGAAGAATGCCATGTGCTCAGTACTTTTGTAAATAAGGTGACTCTAGCACTGAATCTGACTTGACCCTAACTTTTGGCATCCTGCACAATAGGCAGGACTTTTTGCTATTTAAACAGCATTTGAAGCAACTTCCACAAAATGTATGACAGTGGTCTCACTTTATGTCATACTATGCCTTTTTTGAATATCAAACCAGTATGTGAAGCAAAACTTAAAAATACAAAACCATGCAAATATTTTAATACAGGACCCAGAGTGCTTTCCTTTTAAATTTCCTAGCTTGTTTCCTGCATCTGGTTCTGTCACTATTATTGATATAAGGAATCCATCAACATATTTTTATGGATGATTAAGAAAGGCTGACCTTTCCTTTGCAGGTACAAATAGGTAGTTCTTCAGAGGCTGTAAATGAATGACAAGATAATTCTATCCATTTAATATTGAAGTGATGTTGATAGTATCATTCTTCTCATGTTTGAAACGGGGAAGTATAGAGACCTTTCTCCCTCACTCTGTTCTGCTTTATGTGATGGATTTTCTCTCTGACTAATCGCTGTCACATTAACCTGCACTATTTCATCCTTCAGAGCTGTCAAGATAATGACGATAATCGAAGTGGCTCATTGTAGGTAAAGGAAATTATATGAGCAAAGTAATATCATAAAACAGTGTTTAAATATTTTAATTTCATTTGTCAGGGCTGCCCCAACACTTCATTACACATATAACCATCTCTCATCAGTGGAATTAGTGCATTATTCATTACTGTTAATTATTTTCACATAATGGCTGCCCTGATATATTTAACCTCCACATTATATCTCAGATAATGGGCCTGTAAAATTGAATTGTGTGAAGAGCGGAGTTCTAAAGCTCATTTGCAGAACATCAAAGAACAAAGAAGAGGAAAAGAATTCTAAATGGGACATTTCACCCAGCTGGGGCCAAACATTTGTTTCTGTCTGATTTGCATACAGAAAATAGGTGGTTCAGAAGTGGTTTAACATTGAACATGCTGTCTGCTCCTATTACATAGCCAATTAGAATTTGTTAATGTCCCGAGTGTTTGAGGCAACTTGCAAGCCAATCTATTGTCTGATGCTCACTGGCAATGAGCTGGAAAGTTAACAGAAGAAAGTAGACCTTTCTGAAGGACAGACCACAAAATCACATGGCATATTAAGGTGTCACCTACTTCTTTTGACAAAGGTCTGTATTTGTATTATAGAAATACATTATGGAAAAGTGCAGCTCAGGAGCGAGAAGATCCAAGCCCGAGGAATTCCAGCAGTACTCTAGTTTTTTACTTGGTTTTCCCTGGGACAAATTATCTGATGCTGCCTGTCATGTAGGATGTGGAAAAGGGTGAGGAGGAGAACACAGCATCCTGAACAAGATGAGGGAATCTGCGCTGAGTGCAGCAAGCTGGGCCAGAGCCCTGATGGACTCAGCACCACACAGTACACAAGAAACCACCAGGTATCACCAGTCTCTGCCCAGTGGGGCTTAGTGATGCTGAGGTTGATGTGTCTGCATTGCCCTTTCAGAAGATGGGAAACTACAGAGTCCTTTCCCCTGCTTTACCACATGCCTTGAATATACACCCCAACAAAACCAAGTCAGTACAGGTAGGGGACTTTGCATAATTTAGTATTTGAGGAACCAGCTGAATCACTAGAAGTAATTTCAGCTCTAAGTTGCAATTGAGAGGACACAGCTTGTCCACTCTAACTGCATGGACTTAACTAAATTGTTGTATTTTTTCCCATTTAGAGGCTTACACGTATTTTCTTCTCATTTAGAGACTTATACATTATTCACAGATTTCAATGGACCTGAGAAGGCATTGAAATCAAACACTTTATAAAGAGAACATTTATCAACAGTTTAACATGTTATAAGGCTAAGGTCAGTTCAGAAAAAAATTACTTTTTAAACAGAAAATAAATTGGAATTTTCTTCAAACTTCAGTCCCAGAGTGTTTGTGAAGTTTTCTGTTAAGTTCCCACACAGCTATATGAAGCAGTCTTTTGCTTTCTGCAAAACTTCAAGAGAATAGCTCTTCTGAAATTCACGCGTAAAATACACCTTTGCTCTGCTTCATGTCTATAGTAAATTTTATACATCAAAAAATTATTTCAGACCTATTTCTTGGCTGTTACAGAATAACTTATGGCTGATGATAGGACTATGATCTCAGAGGTAACTCAGCAAATCAGAAGTCAGAAAATGTTTAATGAATAACAACACAATTCACTTGAGGTCATTAACATACTTTAGTCTCATTGGCCAAAAATTCATAATTCACAGGAATGACAAATGTCTTTTTGCTAAGTGGCAGTAGGTTTTTGGCCATATCATTAAATATTCATACAACATATACATAAATCTTCCTCCACTTGGCATCATCTGGGATTCATTTGGAAGAGACCCATTTATTTCACTTTGCAATGTTTCAAGTTTGTTGCAGGCTTTAGCCTCAGCCTCCAAACTCTAGATCCAGGCTTGTTAGAAAGGAAAACAGGCATGGTCCCTTCTTAGGAGGGAAAATCCTCTCTTCTTAGTCTGTCCATTCTCAGACTATGATTTTTTATGGATTCATATACAGTCTTTTATACATCATACAAGCTGTGTGAACAAAAGCTGCTGATTTTCTCAGCTTTCTAAACCATTTTTTTTTTTCATTCACTATTTTCAGGGTACCAGGGAATATGGATAAATAGAGAGATTAGAGAGATCACTACATGAATGAAATAATTTCTCCATATCTAAATACACTGTATGGACTTTGGTCAAAGACATGAGAAATATTCAGTCTTCCCACAAACATTTGGGTATTTTCAAATAGGAATAGACTGACAGGAGTGGTCTGTCTTTCTATTTCTGTTTAATCAGATTTTTTTTCTCTCCTGAAGCAGCTTCTACTAGGGGGTTAAGCTGGTCTTGCATCTGAATTTCACTCCAATAAAAATCTCAAAGTCAAAGCCCTCTATTCAGATGAACTTTTCTCCATGTCCCCTATATGCTGTTCTGGTAAGACAAAAATATTAATCTTATCAAAGGTACATATTTTGATAGGAGGATCTTGGCATATTCTGCTATTTTCTTTTGATTGGAAAAAAAATCCCAACAAAAAACAGCAAACAAGGGCTGGATGAGGAAATCCAAGAAATTCCTCAAAAAATGGAGGATACCTCAAGAACTACAAGTCAACAAAACAAAGATAACCTGTGATTTTGCCTACAGTGTCTTTATATCCTGCATGCTCATCCTGTATCAGGTATTCTTCTCAATGAGGTGATGGAGAGCCAAGTAAGAAACTGAGTTTTTCCTCTATAGCAAAATGGACATAAAGCAATGGATGAAAAATTATGGCATCAAGAAATCTCTTTAGACTTTCTGATATGGTACAAAAAGCCAGTCTCAAGAAGGGCTGTTGACATGTCTTGAATAAAGCATGGTGGTCACAGCATTTTTAAAAGAGAGATAATCTTTTCCTCTGTGGAGGTTGAGGTGCTAGAAAATTTTACATAATTGAAAGAAATACATTCATAGGAAACATCACAATTGATGGCAATAATTAAACTCACAATAGCTCTTTTCTTATAATAAATATTGATGTATATGGACAGACACACACAAAATCAGGTAGTTGGTTCTGTTAAATTGTCCTGAAACCGAGTTACTAATTGAGTAGAAGTGAGACTAGAATTTCAGGAAACAGAATTTCCTTGGTTGTAGTCAAGGGTATATTTCCTACCAATTAATGCTGTTTAAGAATGACTCTGTTTTGAAATCTGCCAGAGTCAATTTCAATGTCATATTAGATACTAAGAAAGACCTCTGTCTACTCTACTGAGTCTCAGCTCCATAACTTTTGGAGTTTTTCCATGTTGGCAGTCTCAGGTATGACTCAATTCCTGTCATGATGTGAGATAACATTATTTCAGAACAATACTTAACCTAAGACATGCTCTTCACAAGAAACATATGCTGTTTTACAGTGGAATAGCACTTTGAATGGAGTTAGGTGTCCTAAATATTTTGAAAGCATGAATCAGCTTGTATTTTCAGAATATTAATAGTATATCTGAATACATCCTGCACCAAAAAAAAAAAAAAAAAAGAACTATTGCATAGACTTCTATTATTATTTCTATGAAACTGTAGCAGATGTTAGATCCTTTGAAAATTTGCAGGGTACCTCAAAACCTTTCATAAAAGGTCTTTAGGAAGCAGCTGCCAGTGTAAGTTTAAAAGCAAAGGCTAGAGTTGCATTTGAATGGTGATGAAATATGTCACTTCTTGCAGTAGAGCTTTTTAATTAGTTTTGAGTAAAACACATTTTTCTTCCAAGATGAAGAACATAAAATCCTAGATCCTCTTTCCAGTCTTTGTCTATAGTTATGTCTGTTCAATCTTTTTTGTCATACATTGCAAATATTTTTGCAAATGCCTCATTTTCTGTGATGGATTAGTATTAAAACACATGTGTGGTAAATTGAAAGCACAGATTTTGCAATCAGCTATACTATGTAGGCTACCAATGGAACTACCCAGCAGAAGGGTATGAAGATAGGAAATAGTTGTGTCAGAGGTGAACATCTCAAGCTTCTGTGGCCCTATGACAACAGCACTCTGTTGCTAGAGGTCAAATCCTTCTTCTTGCATTGCAGAATCATCAGGGAAAATGTATAAACAGCACTGGGAGAAGGTAAAGATGATCTTCAAACATATCTAAGGAAGTGAATGACAGAATCAGGCTTCCTCTAGATGTTTGTCTCTTCTATGCACACCTGTTTGCATAGGATCTCAGCTCCCCTGGGTAGAGGTCCCAGCAGATGCCACAAGTGGTCTTGTCCTTGAGCTGTGCATCTCACTCAGGCCCCATGTGTCATCTGCAGCTCTGAAACTTCTCCTGAGTATGTTCCGTCGTCGTCTTTGGTCATGGAAGAAGAACCAGCACTCTGAGTATGGTTTGGTTTGCTGAGTATTGTGCAAATAAAAGATCCAGAACTGCCTGTTCTATTTTGAGAGGGGGACAGGAGTTTAAATACAGTCCAAACTGTATACCAGAATGCAGAACTATATACGGAATGAGACAAAAAGAAACAAAAGGGAATACTTTTTGGACAATTTCCACAAACACCTCTTCCAGTCTATTCAACTTACAAGAATGGAGGCACCTTGCTTAGCTGCTCTGAATTCCCAGGCTGTGTCTAATCTACATTAGATGTTTCTACCAGTCAACATGCATCCTGTCCCAAAACCAAGATTTCTGAAATTGGCAGAAATTTGTGTCTGCTCATTGCTAATTATTCTGACCAGATTTATTCCTTAGAAGAATAGGACAAGCTTCAAATATGACAGAAGTGAGATGGTTCTTCAACCTTTATGTTTCAGCAGAATGAGGACCATCCTGACTAAAGATCTTTGAAAACCAAGTTGAAAGAAATTTATCACTCCCGTCTTCTAAACAAAGACTGTCAGAAAAGGAAAATTGTAGAGAACTCAATGTGAGATACCTTGAAAACTGGAAAAATGGAAACTTTGGGGGATGGCTGTGCTTTGAAAACTGAAGAATAAAAACTTGAGAAGTTTAGACACAGTAGTGAACTTGCAATCTCTACACGTTATCTGGAACACACCCCCACCCTCCCACCCCCACCCCCGCTTAAAATTATAGTTTAAAGAGCCCGGTAGAAATATTCTTAAAACTTATAAGGTTTTTTTCTTTTCTCCAAATAAAACCTAGCAATTTTATTGTCTTCCCACATTTCTATTGCAAGGGAAAATTTGTAAGGGAAAATTTGCCCTATGGAGGGATTCAGATTTCATATAGTTCCCATATCATCTTAAACGAGAGGATTTATATAATCCAAGATAAGGCATGTACTGTGCCCTCCTTATGTACATGTGCATTCTTCCTGATACATGCATATCCTCCTAACTGCCCAGACAAAACATGTCCTAAGGCTACCTCTTCAGACAGTAAGGTACTTGCTGACAGCTCTGGGCTTTGAGACAAATTAAAATAAGTCAATTTTTCAGTCTGGAGGTCTAATAAAGCTTCTGGCTTTCAGTTCTGTCAATGACTATGAATAAAATTCCTGAAAAAAGAGAAGACAGGCTGTTTAGTTTTCTGATGAGGGTGATTTTAAGGTGAAGATCAATTCTGCAGTTCTTATTTCAGCTCTCATCAGTGAGAAGCTCCTGTCATTAGAGAAGCAGGAACAAAAAGTTTTCAATTACTACTTCTCCATTCTGACTGCTCAACTCTCTATTCACTACTGCCCTCTGAAATGAGGCCTATTAGAGGATGTGATGGGGCAGTTTTATAAAAATTTTATATAGGGCAGTTTTTTGGCCTTTCAGAGTTTAATTTGGTGACATGAATGTCTAGCTGTAAAAATTTCATAAATATTCTTTTACAAACATTGTGCTTGTTTTGTTTAGAGCTTCAAAATATGCCTTCAAGTTGATGTTCTCCCAATGATGTGCATCCCCATTCCCTTGCCAGTCATGTATTCATGTCTGAATGATTCCTTGTTTTGAAAAATGTTGTTATGTCATCAAATCAAAGAATCCTGCAAGCAGAAGCAACTAAACTATATTTGAAGACCAGAAAATTAATTGAGGAAAAGGTTTTACCTTTCTTTTGGTACTAGAAATATTTACATTACTATTTCATATTAAGATATTTTTGAGATACAATGGAATAACAAGGTTTACAAATATCTGATTACTTTTTTCCTAAAAAAAGGTGTTCATTTCCAGAATTTCCTTTTTCCTTTCCTGTCTGTGATCCACATGAGAAACCTTGTAGCTTATTTTCTTATTAGTTAAAGACTCCTCTTTGCAGACAATGCCATCCAAAACAAAGGTGGGGAACTAGCCCCCCATCCTCTGACCTCTGAAAGGTGTGCTTGTATTATAATTTTAGTCTGAATTGCAAACGTACTGCAGGAAATTTTCCAGTCATTCCCACATAGCATGCTTTTTTTCACTTTACAGGAAAATCTTAGAGCACATGGACTGTGTTCTTGGATGAATCAAACTGAAGTTTTGAAAGGTGTCTGAGGTGACCCCTGAAATATGCAGTACGAATATCAAGGTTTCAATGATTCACCCTAAAAACCTGTTCCTGTAGTGCTTGATCAGCAGAGAGAGGAAGCCAATGTGCACAAGCTGCACTATACAGCTGTACCCTGAAGATGTAGGTTTGCACACAGACCAAGTGGGAAACCTTGTGGAAAATGAAGTTAAATAATTATGATGGAAAAGCAGCAGAATTATTTAGGATGCAATGTAAAAGACAAACAGATTAAATTTTCCTTTGCAACTGTAAAAGAAAATGTTTTTATGCTAACTTTAATCAGTGTTTTCCTACCTTCACAAAGACATGGCTCTACGTTTTGCACAGCTCTTTTGATTTCTTCAAACTCTTCCCTGATAACATCTTTTCTGACTTTCCACTGGCTTCTACAGAAAAGAGTAAAGGTCTCATTGTTAGATGTTCATCATGCTCACTCATCCAGTAACAAACTTCTCTGTATATCTAAATATCCATGAAATAAACTGTTGATTATTTCTTTCCTGTTATAGAACAATTTTTCTGTTGTTTAAAAAGTTTGTGATTTCAATACAAACACCTACACACTACACATATGTCTTTAAATTGGTTTTACAGGCTGCAAAAAATTGTAGAAATTACTGGGGAAAACTCAACTTTAATTTTTTTTTTTTACAAGTTAATTTTCTTGTCAGAAAATTAATACATTTTAGTGTTTAGTCATGTCCCATGGTATAGAATTTTTATGCAGAGAAAAATCTTTCCACCAACTCTACTGCTGAGAGAATTCCTTTTTTGGGAAAGTACCCATATTCAGAAAGCATGAAAGTAAGTTTATATGTCTGAAAAAATTAAGGCCATATTTATATACTTGATTTTGTTGTTAATTATCTCATCTAACAGGGTTAGGTCTCCAAGTCAGACAAGCTATATTACAATTTGTTCCTAATGACTCCATACATTTATGGAGCTTCATAAATTGTTTTTAAGCAAAGTGGGCTTGAATAATTCAAGCTTGGCCATGAATGTTAGTGCTTGCAAGATCAGTAAAAGCACATCTCTTAAACAGATGGTCAGTGGAAACCAAATTTGTTGCAATTTGTGTTAATATAAAAATAAAAGAAAAATGGATTGCAGCTGTTGAGCAGTTGTGTCTCTAATGTAAATATAAGGTGCAGGGAGAGTAAATTCCTCTTTGTGGTATGGAAACAGTCCAGCAGTATTCCATCACTTCAGCCTACATAAGCTTAAATGAATGTGAAAATAATCCTAATGAACTTGATAAGAGAGTATGACTCATAATTTAAAAAAATAAAATTAATGCTTTCATTTCAGTTATATAATCTCTCTTGTTCATTGTCCCACAGGACTTTGAAATAGTGATTTCTTTTCATTGCAATGTTCTGACCTAAGAGTAGCCTCTGTCATACATCATAGCCTCTGTGGATGTAGGAAGCCCAGGAAGCTGGCTTACCCAAAGTCATGCATCTCCTGACTGGCAGGAACACAGTTCTTGCTTGGACATCATGGGCTCCAGATAGCATTAAATAATGCTTCTTCTAATGAGTGGTTGTATTGATGTGTCATTCTACATAACCTAGAATAAAAAAGAAGAATTTCAGTTGGAAGGGGCCTAAAAGGATCATTTGGTACCACTGATTGACCAATCTAGGGCTGACCAAAAGCTAAAGCATGTTGTTAAGAGCATTGTCCAAATCCTTCCTAAACACAGGCCACCTCTCTGGGAAGTCTGTTTCAGGGTTTGACCACCCTCCTGGCAAAGGAATGCTTCCTTACATCCCCTCTAAACCTCCCCTGACAAACTTTGACCTGCTCCCATGCATCCTACAGTTGGCTATCAGGGGGAAGAGATTAGCACCTCCCTCTTTTCTTCCCCTCCTCAAGAAGATACAGAGGGCAATGGAGCCATCCCTCAGCATCATTTTTTTCCAGTTAAGACTAGCCCAAAGTCCTTAGCTGTTCCTCATAGGACATTCCTTGTGGCCTGCTCACCAGCCTGTTGGTCTCCTCTGGATGGATTCTAGGGCCTCCCCATCCTTCTCAAGGTGTGGGGACCAGAACTGCGCACCGTATTCCAGGTGAGGCTGCACCAATGCTGGATACAATGGGATAATCACCTGTTTTGACTGGCTGGTGATGCTGTTTGATGCATCCCAGGATGCAGTTTACTCTCTTGGCTACCAGGGGGCACAGCTGGCTCCCAGTGAACCTGCTGTCAACAGCAGCCCTGGACTCTTTTCTTGCTTGCTCTCCAGCCACTCTTCCAAATTGTCCTTGTGCTTGGTGTTACTCCATCCCAGTGCAGAATCCAGTATTTGGACTTGATCAATTTAATCATTTTAATCATAGCCCACTGCTGCAGTTATCAAAACTCCTCCTTATTAGAGGACATCAAGCTAATTAAACATGGCTTACCCTTTGTGAGCCCATGTTGACTGTGTCTGATGATCATATTATTTTTAAAAAGCCTTCCAGTAGTACCAGGTACAATATTATACTTTTTTCCAGAAATTGAGGCTAGACTAACAGATCTGCATTTCCTTGGGTCTGTCCTCATACCCTTTTGTATATGGGAACAACACTGGCCAGTTTCCAGTCAGTAAGGACCTCCCCAGACTCCCAAGACCTCTGGTAGATGATTGAGGGGTCCTGCTATGATATCTGCCAGTGCCTTAAGAACTCTGATTAGTTCTGGTTCACAAACATGAAACACTACACAGACACTTCTGGATTACCCCACAACTGTCATCTGCCCTGTGGGAATAATCCATGTCCCACAAGAACAACATAATTTATTAATCTCCTAGCTCTGTCAGTCCTCGATTACTGACATATTTTGGTAGAAAACTGGCACAGGCTCCTACAGCTCCACAGCTGAGCTGGGAAGATCCACCTCCTGGGCTGGGAGGGGATGTTTCTTTGCATGGAACAGTGCCTTCTGATCAAGGGCTTCTCTGTTTTTTCTTCTCTCTTCCCTGTGGCATGATCAGGTAAGCTGACTGAAGGTGAAACAGAGCAAAGCATACAGGTTTGGCACCAGTTTTAGACTGAGAACGTCAGTGTGCTGTGTGACCAGAGAAGTTGTGGGTGCCTCCTTCCTGGATGCGCTCATGTCCAGGTTGGATGGGGCTCTGAGCAACCTGGTTTAGTGGAAGGTGCCCCTGTCCATGACACTGGGCTTGGTATTAGATGATAAATAAGGTCCCTTCCAATCCACATCATTCTGTGATTCTGTCTGGTTTTCTGTGTGGTTGGATATGGATGTTGACTCCCCAGAAGGAAGCCCAACAGGATGGTTTTTCCAGCTCAGAAATCCCTCTGCCAATTGCATAGTTATTCTCTTCCTATAAAAGGACTTTTGCAAAGTTATCTCAGACTTCAAACTCATCTTCATTTCTGGTGAGGAATGAACTTGAGTTCAAAAAGTACAGAACAATTCCTATCTGGGTTTTATCTGGCTCAAGTATTCCAAGTAAATAACAATACTGAAAAGGATACCACCAAGATGAGGTGAGAATTTGGATTTCAAAATAATCCAAGCCATTCTTCCCTGATGCCTGTTGTAATTTGAAATCAGAGACCCCTAGAACAAAGAGATGATTTGGGGGCATATTCAGCACTTTGGAAATAAAATGTACAACACTGATATGGGCCTTGCCTCAAGATGCAGCACTGGTACTGAGGACAAGGTGTGACTTTTCAAAGTTAACCTTCCATGCACACACAGAGAACAAGACAGGCAATCCAAAACCTCTCTCATACAGAGGTTTCTCTGGAAGAAAATATTGACCGTAATGGGGCTAGAAAAGCAAATTAAGTCTTCCTAGGAAATGAAATCTATCTATTTGTGAAGGAAGAACAAATCCCACTCCTCCATCACAACTTCTACCATTTAAGTATATATGTGGTATGAATATGATATATGTGTATATAAAAGGGATATTTAATTTTTTATACATATGTGTATGTGTGTGCACACATGGTAAAAGTCATGATGGAGAAGTGAGATTTGTTCTTTCTTCCAAATAGACAGAGATATAGATATGTGGTAAAATAAAATAATTCTGAAATGTTAGCTGACTGGAAAGAAGAGGGAGAGGGAGAAATAATATATCTTCTATATATGTTTTATAATACTGGGAGGTACTCAGGCTGGAGTGATAGGGGTTGTATAAGAAGTGGCACCAATAAATAAATTATAGCTTTGCATATAAGGATGGGAATTTGGAATACACTGTTAAAGTAGTTTGGGAATCACTGAACAATTTCAGTGAGTTGCTTTCCATCCATCCATTGGAGCCATCTGTCAGTTAAATGACAGCACTTCTGGTAAACATAAACGATGTTGCTACTGCAAATGTATGTGCCAGCAGTGAAAGTAGTTGTCTTCAACAGAAATAGATTGTGTCTTCTCTAAATTCATATAACTCATGGCCCTATTATCATTGTAGGCAAAAAATACTTATCAAATTTTGATACTTACATGGCAGTATTCCTTATTTGAGTAACTGTTTAACATCACCTCAGTCTTTTCAAAAAGTGATATCATCATTAAAGTGATCATGTCATCAAACTCACAAAGTAATGAAACTTTTACTCCTTGATGAGAAAATGGATCCATGAGCCCTTCCTGAAAAACAAAGCATGAATATAATATATAATGTAAAATATCATATATGATGCAAAATATAATATATTTTGCATTTCTATTCTATTCATTATCCTGTTAACATTTTAACTTGCCTTGAGTAGCACCAATAGCATTTCAATGCACTTGCAATGCACAATGCACTCCTTGAGTTGAATTTTTATAATTATTACATCATTATTTGTAGTAAAATTAATTTTATAAATTATGTTGGATAACTGACGTTTCACACAATAGTTTTTAAAGCTGCTTGTAATTTTACAGAAGTATTTATCTGCAGCAATTACTCTGAAAATTTCTTGAAATTTGTAATTTCATTGGTATTTTACAAAATACATTCACCTATGATTTTGTCACTCCTTATTTATTCATACTGCTGTGTGAACAGTCATTGATATACTGTTGTTTTCTCAGGTGAGACTTTGAAAACAAATGAGAGCAAAAGTGTAAGCATAATTCTGAAGAGAGAGAAGGAATTTGTATTATAGAGGAAGGTTACAGATGCTTTTGGATATTAAAATAGCTACCTTTATTGGTCAGACCTTTCTTCACTACCAAAAAATAATCTACTATGACCTCATACTTGGTTGCTTTTTTCCTTATTATTGCCCCTTAGTAGCTTTCCAGGGTTTAATTGATAGCAATTGTTAGAAAATCTCTCTATTTGAAACCAGATGTTCATATAACCTTTTCAAAGCCTGTTTGATAAATTTAAGGAAAATGGTAAAATGATCCTAGAGGCCAGTACTGCTCACTTGTAGCGCTGCATGGCAGTGACTGAGAGTGAGTGGCATCAGTCACTGCTGAATTCCAGGGATGTGTGCCACATCAGAGCTAGTATTTGCTCCCCACATGGAAACAATCCCAGCTGCTTTGCAGTTTAACACACTCTACATTAAAGTTCAGATTCTTGAGGTAAAATGAGGCACTCACACGCCATTTCAAGAGTTTAAATCTAGTGTGGGAGAGCACTGCCAATAATGACACTCAGGCCTGATCCTAAAAGCAAAGAAAACGGAATATTCTGTCTCCAGATATATGCATTTGCATAAGCCTGGGCACTTTCATGCTGTACTGGTCCCTTTCTTTCACCTTCCTAATTAGGCCCTTCTGGGAGACATAAAAAAAGAGTTTCCTTGCTTGAAGTGCTTGAGTACCCAGCTAACCCTCTGACCCCACCACATCCACAAAGATGAGGAAGAACTTTTCTACCTTTTCCTCTCATGGCTTCACCACAGTTTTGTCAGATGGAAGCTGTCCTGTTGCAGAGGATCCTGTTTTCTCAGAAAGCAAATGAAGATGGATGTACAGATGAATAGTTGGGAAACTCAGGCAGAAGGCAGTACTTGTTCCCCCTCTGTGTTGAAGGAGTGTTTGTTTTATACAAAGGGAAATGGCTTAGCAAGAAGACTGAGAGCTTCCAGCTCCAGACTACTGTTGTTTGCTGATGAAGGCATACTTCATGCAGGTGGGAGGCATGGATTACTGTCCCTGGGGCAGAGAGCAGGGAAGCTTAACTCAGTGCTGTTAATGCTCCAATCACTCAGGAGCTGGTCCCAAAGGATATCAAGTCTTTCAAGTATCTGAGACAAACTTAATACCTGTAAGAGGAGAAAAGACACCACTGTGGACTTTCTGTTTTTCTGATAAATGGTGTTGAAATAATTGCCTACAGAAGAAGCTGCTAGGTTAGAGATTGTGGGTGATTGAAATGTCAGTCTCCCTAAGCCCACAATTATTCTGAAATTTAATGCTTACCTTTTTTTCTTTTTTCCTTCTTTTAAGAGGCACATAGGATTTGACAATGTGGTTTGGACCCATCTTCCCCTCTACCTTTGACTCATTGCCATTTTTAATAGGTCTTAAATATATAGAATGAAGAAAAATTGTTGTGTAAGGCATCCCACTTTTCTATTCTAGTTCACTTCCACTTGTTTATTTCCCACAAAGTAGGGCTGTAAACTTGGCTAGCCTTTCACCTTTTTTTCTCTATGACCGTGTTGGTCTACATCAGGTACACCGAAACTGAAGAGGAGAATCATGGGAAACTCCCATTTGTTATTTAATTATAAACTTGACATTACACATCATGCAAAATTAAAATCTCTAGCTTGTTCTTGCCCCAGTTATTTTGAGAACACTCTCTTCAGGGTTTTAACAGCCCTTTGCCATAGATGACACAAATGCATGCTCTTTCCACCTGATGAAATATGTTCAGTTTTGACCATGGCCTTCATTTTATTTATCACCTCACTCTGGTAGAGAGAAAGTCACCACCTCTAGTTGGCTGTTTCAGAGAAGGCACTGTGTGCAGGACTGTTTCACATCTGAAATATGGCTGTAACAGGCATGGGAAATACAGGCCAGGATGAGGCATTGCTACTCAGTAATCCTCCAGTCTTACATTTATTGAATCAAAGAATGGCTTGTTTGGAAGGTATCTTTATCACCCATTTCCAACCCTTCTGCCATGGGCAGGAACAGCTGACACTGGACCAGGTTGCTCAGAGCCCCATCCAGTCTGGTCTTGGACAGTGCCAGGGGTGGGGCATCACATCTTGTCTGTGCAACTGGTCCCAGTCCCTCACCACCCTCACATTTGCTATGGCTAAGTCGAGGGCAACCCTAGTTCAGGCACTGAGAGGTGTCACCTCCAGAGGAAGCAAAAAGTAAGGTAAGGATGGAAATACTAGAAGAATATTTCATTCTGGTAGGAATGTGGTTTCCCATTATATAATTGCAGTTATAAAAAGTGCTAACACTGCAAGCTCCCTTAATCTAGTTTCTACTAAATTGACCTTCCTTTTGGACTTTGCCAGAAGGCTTGATTCATTAAAGCTCATTGAGTTATTAGAGATATTTGGTTGAAAATTACTTCAGGAATAAAAAGCAGTCATGGCAGGCTGGATCACATCTTCAGAAGTGAGCTTTTGTAAGTCAGAGTTGACTCAGATTTCAGCCCACTTCTATCTATAAGTGTGCATGTTAATCTTCTGTGCTGTAGGAAGTAGAAATATCTTGTATTTTTTTCATTTGTTTAAATCTGAGAATATTTTTGATGCCTAAATTATTTTCTCTTCCTACCTAAAGCAAGTTCTAACTTCAGTAGTTTACCATAAGCTGAGAATAATGCCTTGTACTCTACTCTCTTCAGTCATTAGACTCAAAGATTGCTCTACAAGAATGACTCCTTTTAAGCTTTCATAAACATTTACTCCAGCATCTCGCTTAAAAATATCTCAGTATTCTATTGTATCAGTGTATGCAGCTCTGTACTCTTATTAAATCAAGTGTGTCATCTTGTGCTCCTGCCACCTTAGGAGACACAGGAGGCACTGCTCTGGAATTGTCAAGGGACATGAGAATGTGGCCATTATATTTTATACCGCATGCTAAATGATTAATATTTGTAAATTAATGCATTTAAATTGTATGTGCATGAGACACTCAAAGCCTTGCAAATATGTCTGAGAGACTCATTTGAAAAAAAATACACCTGACAACTACTCTTTTCCTATTGGATTATATTTGGGCTAGTCAACTGAAAAAGCAAGAGTGGCATGTAAGAATCGTAATACACAAGGTAGAGAGTATTTCTGTGCAATTATAACATGCCTGGGAAGGTGTTGCAAGGCATAAGGCTGAAAGGCCAAATGACTTTACCCACTTGAGAAATGCAATAATTCCCTGGAAATGCACCGCCTGGAGTATATTATTACTGTTATGAAATAGAATTCATGAATAGAAAGAAGGAAAATGGTGAGGAGGAGGACAGGCCTATCCATGCATGTTCTGGCTAGTATTGAAGTGGGTATGACATCAGCCACAGCCAATCAAACAGGCTCAGTAATGTCCAAAGTACTGCAGACATTTCATAATTAAGTAATAAGACATGACAGGGCATGAATTGTGTTGTATTAATTCTCGCCGAGCGTGTTGTCGGAAGCCAAGAGGATGAGGGCTGGGTGCCATCGGTCCAGCCAACTGTGAATTAATCCTTTCCCATTCTCACAATGGAGCCTCTTATTGTGGTTTTATGAAATGTTAATTTTTAAAATATTTATATTGTTAATTAAGTGATGAGTTTCTAAGCCATGATGGCAATCAGCACAATTCTTTCCGTAATTCTGAGCAGAGAATTGTGCTATCCCTACTCACATCTCCACACTCAGTCAAACCAGCTGTTTTCTATTGTCCGTTTGCTAATGTATTCTAATATCCTGCCTCCTAATGCCTACTCTCATATTTGCATTCATTTGCATATAAGAAGCATCTAGATATGCCAGTAATGGTTAGTGAAGTCCTTTGAGTATATAAAGTGCTATGGAAGTGCTAAATACGGCTTTTGTTTACTATTCATAGAAAACACTGATGTAGTGGGGGGTACTGTGGATGTCCCTTGTCACTCAGAACTTTGTTCTGTACATTGTGATTGGGAGCAGTGGGTTTTAAAACTAAAAATAATGCTTTTGGGTTTTGTGCATTTGCAAAATTAGGACATCTATCTTTCTTTGTTTCTAAATGACTCCCAGTCAGATCCCACTTACTCAGGTTATCCTTTTTCTACAGTATTTTATGTGGTACTCTACAATGCTCTTTAATTTAGTGTACACCATTTCCTTTGGTGATCTGAGACAGGCTTGGGACCCAGTGCTGGTGTTTTACATCTCCAGTAAATGTTTTTTGCTTTGATCTCAATGGGAGCCACTTCACACTTTCTAGGCTCATGGAATCTACATTCCTGAACAGATTGCACAAGACTTATTACCAGAGGCATCCTGAAAAGTACATCATGTTTTGCTATATAAAATCATGAAGAGAGATGCCTAGGCAAGCAAGAAAATCCACCTGGGCATTTGTCTGTGATTGCTGTTCTGCTATTATAGTTAGAAATGCTCAGTAACATCTGAAAGTCCCCAATGTTCGACTGAAATGACAATTATGGCTCTGTGACATTCATGTGTGGGGCAGGGTGTCAGTGTGACCTACCAAATGTCCACACCAGGACTGTCAGGGCCAGAGAATACTGACAGGGAGAAAACCTGAACTTCTGCAAAGAAATTGAAGAGATGAATGTCAAGACACTTATTTTGTAGGTCAACATGAAGATAGAAATGTCTAAGTAGTATCACTGGGACAGGCATGAAAATCCTGCACTGGGTAGTAGATAAATGACATGCTTTTCTGACCCCAAAACCAGTTACTTTATTTAGTGAGCAAAGATATGAAAAAGTTTCTTTGGTAAACATTAAGCAAGCATACACTATTTAAAAGTGTTAATAGAAATCACACTTCTACATGTCACTCCTTCCCAAGTCCTTCATACATTTAACTTGTCTCTGATGGTCTATTGTGTCTGGGAGAGAACAATTACTTCATGTAGTAACCCAAACACATAACTGAAACTAGAAACAGCTAAAGGGATACCCACATTTGAAGCTGCCACTGTAACCCCAGGTGGAAAAACTATAATTACCAGGACTGAGATTGTTATTCGTTATTGCTATCACCCTAGGATTTGAGCCAGATCATTTATCAGTGGTGTTGCTGCAAGTAAAAGAAAAAAAATTCTTCTTGGGTCCTAGCATTTTATAAAATCTAGGTTTATTTGTACCTTAACAGAAAAATGTTTTCTTTTTCACCCGGACATACACACATTTAACTTTCTTCCAAAATCAAAATATGATTAAATTTTAGAAGTGTCTCATTCTGAAGGGCATTGAGAGATGTCCTTGTAGTAAGGAACACAGCACTGGCCAGGTTACAGTTCAATAGTATTAAAAATTATATATTGAAAATTATATTATACACTGTATATAAATGTATATACAGGTCCATATACAACCCAAAAGAGATATTACAATGTTATTAAGATATACAACACTAAATTATTTGAGTAGCTATTCTCAGACCACCACTTTGCTGGACCCACCTTCAACCAGTCACTATTCAAGGACACAAAGCAGTTTTTTCTTGAAGCAGGCAGTCATGAATCAAGGCAATGCAATGTTTCTCTGTAAAAGAAAGCAAAATATTTCTTCTCAATATTGGGTGTTTTGGACTCCCCTGCACCTGGATGGTGCCTACTGGTCCCCTTCTCTGATGTGCTTTTTAGTATGCCTTTTGTGACTGAGGCTTGAGCACACCTCCAGTGCAGGGTCATTCTGGTCCAAACCTTTTAATTTCCATCATTTGCTCCTCTGGGCAAATGAAGTCAGGCTGATGCCTTGGCATTTGGAATAGGACAGTATCTGTGAATTACTTTATGTGTGGTATCAAGATACTTTTCAGTAATGGCCATGCAAATTAAATAAAATTAAGGAATTTGTATATATACATGGGAGATCAGAGTTCCAGACTAAAAATAATGTGTACTTTCTGTATATGCATGGTTTTGCTCTGTGGTTTCTCAGTCCTTGCTTTTCATCAGGTTTTCTGGGAGGGTAAATGACTGTTAAGGAAAAGAGCACTATTTATTTGGGTTTTCTTTTCCTAGATTTGCACTAAGTTGAATGATTATCAAACAGTATCTGATTTGGCTTTCTATCAAGTGCTTGATAAACTTTTGCTATTCTTGTGGAAACACTGCTTTGGAAACATGTCTTTTCTGTTCAGCTTCTTCGTTATCAGAAGACAAAGTAAATATTTTCCTCTCCTAGGTGATTCTTGCACTTCCAATTCACAGCTCAAGTCTGTTTCACATATGTGGGTATTTAGTGCCGCTTAAAACTCACTTGGTTTCAGCTTCCTAGGGTATGATTCAAAAGCCTAAACATAGGTGCCTAATACCATTTAGATGCCTGAGGATAACCTGCCTGGCATCCAGCTGCAGCTTCAGCAGGGCTCTGGTCTCCCACAGATCTTGTGTTGTCTTTCCCAGGCTCATGCAGATGCTGTGAATACACCAGGATGTTTTAAACTGTATGGAACGATGGTGCTGAGCCGCCCATGCTGCTCTTCCTCATGCTCCCTGCTCTCTGCAAGCATTCCTGGAGCAAGCAGCTCAGGTTTATGTTCATGTTTCTGTATTTCTAAATGCCCCATGTAGGGGCAAGCCACGAATGATCAGGAGCGTTTGAATAGTCATGAATATTTATGTCGTTCTACCCGTCGTACAATAAAGCATGAAGCCTCATATTCTCATTTCTTAAACAATCAAAACATACTTGTAGATCAAATTTAATGCATATATTTTTTCCATTTGAATACATCGTGATTAAAAGTTCATGACCTTGATTATATTACGCAATTTGAAAAATCGCCAACAATGTCCATGGTGATTAAATATTCCACTTTGTAATTATTTTGTAACTTTTGTTCTGCTCTTTGCTCACTCCAAAAATTATCATAAAATTTTGAAAGATGTCCTCAGTGCAGAATATGTCCATAAAATATTAAATATTCAATTTTCCTCTATCATGGCTTGAAAAATTCATAATTACATGATGATCCACATAATAACTCATTCTGAAAAGTCATATATGGCACTCCCCCTGTGACTGAGTTAATAATTTACTGCTGTGTGGGATTTTCACTCTGCACTGTTAGTCTTGGGAACATTTATTAAGCAAATGTTCATTTGCAAAGATCAGAATGTGAATGAAGAGGGTAAGAATTTAATGAGGAGTGACAGACAGGTGAACTGATTCCATATAGTTCTTTACTACAGGAGAAAGCAGATAGCTTTATCTTTCATAGCCTCGATAGACACATGAAATGAAATATAGAAGACAGGGGGCAAAAGGAAAAAAAAGATACTTTCCTAGAAGGGCCAATGGAAGGATAAATCAGTGGAACTCCTGGACGTGATTCAGACTGGTTGAAATGGTTGATCTCAGTCTATGCCTTTGGACTTACACCGAAAAGATATTTAGACTTTTTATTTCTAAGATATTTGACCATTTTTTCAATAGAGTACCTCTAGCATTAAAAAAAAGAGAACAAGACAAGTTTAAATTTTGGTTTCAAAATGCATTCTAGTTTATGGCTAACCTTTTTAATTTTCAGATGTAAGAAACAACCAATATTATATGAAAACAGGTGTCACAACTTTGTCTACATTTTTTTTCATTAAATAATGAAAAGATTTGCAACACATTAAAAAGAAGGCATTGAAAGAAGGTGTGTACCTTCTTTCTATGATTTTTGAGTGTTGTCTCATCAAACCTAGGTTAAATAATGTTGATCCTGGGCTTAATTTGCAAAATAAATTCAAGAAAGAAACTAAATTCACGGATTTTTACTTGATTAAAAGTTCAGTTTTACAAAATACAGAGAATGCTGTTCCTGATACAGAAAAAAACTAATACATTTTTTCAATAATTTTGAAATAATCTCTTGTTTAAAGGTAGATGATTACAAATTTAGGTGTTTTACTTACTAAGGGACACTTAATTAAATCGGAGATAATTTAAACAATACTCAATCTATTGTCACTAGATGTGTAAAGCTTTAACATACAACTATTTTTCTGAAAGATGCCTCAGTATAATGTCTCAAGGGTTAAAATTGATAGTATTTTATATATAGGAAAAAAAAATATTTGGAACAAATGTGCATTTTCCAGTTAACTTACTTTATTTATTTACTTTTATTCCTGTATGGATGTTTTTTCAGTATACCTTTCTTCTCCATGAAATTTTAAATTTACTAAAATATGATTGTTCAAAGATAATTCTTTTTTTGGGTGTGTTATATTTATTTTTTTTAGTTTTTTGGGGGCTGTGGTAAATGATTATATAATCAATGATGCACAGTAAATTTATATTTTTGAAAACTTAAGTAGTACATCAAAGTAGATGTAGGGAAAAAAACCCAAAACCCTTTTTCTGAAAGAAAGGTGCAAAAATTAATTTTGTTGAAAAGTTACACATTTTGAAAGAGATTTTTCAGTTAGTGTCAGAATAATTTTCCTGTATATAAAGGCTTCAGATTTGTTTAGGCATTTGACTTGAATATGGCTTTTAATTTTCAAAGGTTGGTCCACAAATATGCTGGAAATGAGACAGGATTTTGGCCTACATTTCTCATAGGGAATACTGACCTTTATTAGTGGACAGTTATCTGACAAATTTATAAATGAACAGACATACACAGGAAAGATTTACTTCAAAAAGTTTGAACAGGGATATCAAAAAGGGAGAATGAGGAGGCATTGAGAACTGAAGGAAGAAAAATCAGATAAAATTTAATCACACAGACTAAAGATGTATAAGGAGAATTTTTCCTAGAGCTTATTCACTAGGTATGACAGAGATAGGAAAAACCTAATCACTGATTGCAAGAAAGGAAACTAATTTGACCAAAGACAGATGTATACCATTAAAATCAGCTGAAAGAAACAGGCAGCACTTTCATGGCATAGTCCATTTCCCTCTAAAATAGAAATTTGGCAAGATTAGTGATCCCTTAGTGCCTATTTCTGTGAATTGGCCAGAACAGAACCCTATGTTGCCTACTTAGATATATATCCATGTGAGATTAATTTCATCTGAGGGAACTCTGAGCTGCAAAGATGATGTGGCCATGAAAAAGTGCAGTCCTTAGGCATGTCTGTTGTGGTATTCCTCAATACAGATAAAAGGGCATCAATGCCTCTGTACAAAAGGTAAGTTAAATTTTGTCTGCAGTAGCCTGGGCTGTTTTCATTATTCATTTTCTGGAAAAAGTAAATTCAAGCTGGAAGAGGTGTAACGAAGAGTAGCTATGGCAGATGCATGGGAAATTGACTTTGTATTACTTTTGGGGTCCATCAGAGGTTAGCAAACAGTTTTTAAATGGAAGCACAACATTTTCCCAAAAATATCATCAGCCTAATTTCAGCAAAGAAAAAGTGGTTGAGAAGGGAGCTAAGCCCTGTTTGGGGGGAACCCCCACTCCTTAAAGTGAGGTCCTGGCGAGAGGTGACTGGTGGAAATGCCAATTCTTTCACCTTGCTCCCAGGTCCAGCTGTCATTGGGGTTGTCTGGTATTGTAAGAGTAACAAAATTCCACCAGGTGACTGGTGGAAATGCCAATTCTTTCACCTTGCTCCCAGGTCCAGCTGTCATTGGGGTTGTCTGGTATTGTAAGAGTAACAAAATTCCTTATTTCCCAAACCATGTTACTTCCCAGCCCGGGAATCTAACCTCTCCTATGCTGAAGTCCTTCTCATAGAGATAGGAAAATAAAACCAAAAAAAATTTCAAATATTTTCAATATTCTTTTTTGATTTGACTTTTTTACACCATTGCCATTAAAACGAAATGTTTCTGAGAGATGCCAGTGTTGAATGTTTTCTTTCTATTTCATGGCTTAAATGATACACAGCGTCAGAGAACACTGTAGGCTTTGTGTTTTGTCTGTAAAAACACAACAAAACACAACAAAAGCCAACATCTTCTCTACAGAGCTTTAAGTTGCTTCTTTTGAAAAGATGCTTCCCTATGCCATTCATGTACTCATGTAGTACAAAAGAAAAGCAATTGGTCAGATCTCCCTAGTAGGCACAAAACCTGTTCTGCTGCTTTTATCCCACCGTATAAATGGCTTAGCACAAAGAGTTCCTGCCAGAACTTAATGCTTTGGGCTTTCTGCATGTAGTAGTGGATGATGCCCTGGGACCAGAGTTCAGAACATCACTACTGAGATTTAAAATCCACCAGGGTGAAGGGAAAAGTAAAATGTCAAGATTAGCATTTGGCAGCTCCAGTTGTTCATTAAATGTGAGAAAAACCAGGCAGAAGTAGGAAAAACAGGCTTGCTGATTATATTGGGATATTTGTTATTTTTACTGTGGCATTTTGCAATGGCATATATAAACAGAGGTTTGGTAGAGGTTTACTGAAAGTTTTGATTGCACCTGTTGTGTGTATAAGAGTATCTGGAACTTGGGCATAAGAATGAAATAAACCTGTCAAAATTCATTAGAATTTAAAAAACACAAAACAGTGCTGTTAATAGGGCAGTAAGAGACATAAACTATGTATTATAAATAGGCTTGAAATGTTGCTAGATAGCAGAACCATGTGTCACATAAACTGCTCTTAAGTTAGTGAAGCCACAACTAAATTTCCAAGGTATTTGTAAGGTCATGATTCACTTAATGCTATAACGATAATCAACACATAGGTATATTAAGGGTATTCTGAGGTACTTCATCAAGAGATTTAATTTACAAATACATATGAGAACCACATAGCTGAATGGAAAATATATTTAGTGAGAAGAACAACTTATTTCTGCAGAAGAGCCCCCGACCTCTGCTCTGTAGTTTGTTCTCAGATAAAGAATCTACTCTCAGTATGGGACATGCAAAACCTTTAGAAAGTTTACTCAATAATTAGTATTAGTGCATGGTGTAGCTTTTTCTCTCTTAGATGTAGTGTCACAAAATTTCCAGAAACTTTGACAATTATTATGACACTTTTAGACCAGCTAACTGATGGACAAATATCTGTCTAATTGGACTCTCTTTATCACTGTTTTAATCTAAAAAGCTACAGACCATATGATTTAAAATTACAATCCACTTTTGAGCTCATAACTCCCTTTATTTAAGAAATGAATAGAATAAAATCACCAAGGTCTTAAAGTACCTTGCAAAAAGTAGCTAAATGTTATTAAATACAATAATAAGAGAAGGAAGGAGCTCAAAAGTCATTTAGACCACATGGACACCATTAATAAAAATGGTGCACTCAAGTGTTATCAATCACAGAATAAAAATATTCCTTGACATGATGAAAAACTGTCAGTTTTAAAGTAAAGAAATTCATCAAATTAGATTGCACTAAATGACTGTCTTTGGCAAGATAAATCTTGTCTTTCTTTGATCTTCTGATAATGCCAACATATACTTTTGAGAGGTCTGGAAAGAAACCCACAGAGGATCCTCACTTGCCAAAATCAGTAACATTCATTTCCATGCCTGAGAGACAGAAATGCTGGCTAATAAGAGAAACATGCTCACTGGAGGCAGGAGGAACACTTGTTTGTGCCTAGTTCAGTACACCAGAGTGACTGCTGAAGAATGATTCACTCTGGTAAAACTCTTAGGTGTAGGACTGTCACACTTGTTTTCTGTATCTGCCAAATTCAGTAAGGTTCCATTATGAAAGTCTGCTCTGCCTGGGGGCTTGTCTATCTTGAACATTCAAATTTCCAAAACAATTCTATTGCTTTCTTTCATGAGTCAGTATTTGTGTTCTATCTTTTCAAGGCTACTTTTTGTCTCATTCTTCATCTCCTTTTTGCCTTGTAACACTGCTTTGGTACATGCAGATCCAAATGTGATGTTGAGCCAAATCTACTATTTCAATTTATGAAAAGTGAGTTATGTGTTTTCCCTTTGCAGATGGATCTTTTTTTTCTCTGTGCTAAACATGAAATAAATTTGCTGGGAAGGGCAAAATCTCATATATCTTCCATATACCTTGTCTGCTATGTTGGGGTTTAGAAGTCATGAAAAGGTTCTGTGAGGTTACCACAGAGAAAAATAAAGTGTCATTACATGGAAAATCTTCCTTACTATGAAGATCACAAAATAAAACTTGATAGATATTGCAAACACCTGAGAGCTATTGGCCCACACGATGTCATTTCATTCACTTGTGCATATGTTTAAATAAGGCAGGCTTAAGGATCTGATCATTAACTGTATTTTCCAAGAAACCTGGACTCATCCTGTGCACAGTGTAACAATTCACCATTAATGAACCTCTGGTTGGTACTTCTCCTTCTCCTTATACCACAACCAGAGCTCAGAAGATAATGTTCCAAATTTTCTTGTAGACTTTTCTATGTTGCTTATCGACACATGGTAGCACACTTTGAAAATTTTATTTTTTATTTGCAATATTTATCATAATTGAGAAATGTTTTACCAGGGGAGACATGATTAATTTTCCAATAATCTGAGATACCTAGGATCTTCTGTTTTAAATATTTAACCTTTTATCATGTTGCATTTTGTAAACACAATGGTATTTAATTGTATCAGTGAATAATCTGATGTTATACATATCATTTTCCTTTCCTTTTCTCTTTTTCTTACTGCAGAACCTTTAATGCCTTCTTCATATTTTTGCCCAAACTTCAGCATCCCTTTCCTCAGTTTCTTTTCTCTGTCACTTTCCCCAGTCGAGTCTGGGGGTGCTGGCTCCTTCTCAAATGCACTCCCACACTCCATTTGTTCCACTCATCCTCCCCAGTTTATCAGCTTTCACCTGTCTCCAGCTCTCAGCCGTCCTGGTTACATACATCCCTTTGTTTTGACACTTTGGTTTCCTGTAAATGTTCTAGATGGTTTGCCTGAACAGCCTCAGTTTCACTCATCCAGCTCCTGAGTAAATTTGGGAAGCAACTCTTTATAACTTCTGCTTCCTTTGTTTGGTGCATGCTAGCAGAGCTTGCTCCACTGGTAGGAGGTCCTCAAACTCTGAAGAGGTCTGAGCTGGGAATTTATATTGCAGCTTTCCAAAAAGTTTATAAAATGCCTAGATGGGAATAGATGCTCACAAAGGCAACCAAAAGCTCATTAACATTGCCTAAAAAATGTAACTTTCCTAGCTGTGCTTTTAGAAACTCATAAAGCCTTCAGCAAAAAAAGCAACCAGCCAGCCAAAAACCAACACAGCTCTGGGCTCAGTCTAAATCTGTTCACTCCTTACCAACACATTAGGCTAAACAGTGAGTGAACAGTGAAATACTCATAAATGTTTTGCTAAAAAGGAATGAGCCTTTGCAAGAAATGCAAAGTAAATTTCCCATTTTAGGGTCAACAGTCCCTGACTACAATCACTGTTAGACCCCAGCTCAGGAATTAAAATTTGGGAAAACTAAGTTTGTGGGTCTAGAGTGGGAGTATAGAATACTACAGACTAGATCAGTCAGCCTGGAAGGGACTCACAGAAATAATTTGTTTCAGCTGCAGTTAGATTTGGTAGAGGAGCTGTTGTGCTGAGATCTCAAGGACAGCAAGGAGACATGTGAGGACAATATCATCTGGTTGATTTTTCTGCAGGAAAACACTGTATTGATCTCCCTAGCTGGGAACAGTCTCAGTGGCCACAGGACTGCAATACAGGGACAATATGTCAAGAGGGAAATTGTGCTTTTCTGTCTGGTAGAGCTAACTTCCAGAGGGACTGGCATAAAATCTCTCACACTGTGTTTGACACTGTTGGTGGTTTTGAGAGGATGAACATCAAAACAAACCACATGAAGCATGTAGGTCAATAACCACATCAACTCCTTTTGTTCTAAGGACTAGCTGAGACCTCCAAGGAGGTCATGGTCCAGGAGAGGACAATTTTGTAGTGCTCTGTTGTCTCCAGAACTCCCTTGAGCAAATCTGATTTACTCAAGCTTGGCACTGAAACCAGAATCAGATCCTCACTGTACCACAAACAGGGCTATTAAATGATTCATGGTTTATTGCAAGGATTCTCTTTTCAGGATTAATACTGTTAGTCATATATTTATGGCTAACAGCATACAAAACTGAACAAACCCCTTCAACATAATAGGACAAAGCAGTTCTAGAGAGCTAGAAGCCAGTTATAATGTACAGAAAATCAATGTATACATGTTGATATAATGGGCTGATTATGGATGCTATAATGAAATATATATGCTGAGGAGGACAGGAAAATAATTTATGTAAGACATCAAGGAGGTATATCTAGTATGGAATAATAATCCAAATATTTCCGGGTGGGACGTGCCTGGCCTCGTCTGGCCCTTGCTGCTGGACCAAAGGCGGCAGCTGTGGTGTTTCACCCCAGAAATACCTTTGGCTGGCTGGGTGCTGCAGCTGGGCACTCAGAACAAATCCAGGCATAGTAGGAACTCAGTTTACCTCTGGTGGAAAAGGTTCAGGCGACAGTGAAGAGAAAGGAGAGGATTCTATCGTAGAGTTTTAATCCAGAGTTTTATTCCAGGATGACAGACCTCTGAATCTTGTAACAGCTCCCAGCAGAATCCCGACCACACGGTCCCGTCTCCTTTTAAGCCTGGGGACAGGGGGAGGGGAAAGCAGAGGTTGGCACAGCTGGGGGGTTGGGAGAGGTGAAACAGGAAATGGCATCACACTGCAACAATCTAGAACTTTATAGGTATATTTATGCTATATTTTTCCAGAGAGAGATTTTATTAGTCACAGTTAAATTTATTACGTCGACAAAACAAAATAGTTTCTGACACATTCTGTATTTGATTCAATTTTCACACACCAATAATTTTGTTTTGTTTTGCTCTGGAGTTTTGAAAAATTAGTTCCAATTGAAACATGAGTTCTAAATATTTAGTTTTTAGAAGAAAGATCTATTGCATGTACAAAAATGTAAAGTTTCTGACTTTTGTCGAGTTGGCACTGTATTCTGCATTCACATGGCTACAGCTGTAGAACACTGTTTCTAAGAAATCTCCCAGAACATGTAATTGGAATTCCCTACCTCTTATTTTTCCTTGCAAACAACACATCTTCATATTTCTGGAATGATTGATGTAGAGGTTAGCCTCATGTACAAAAAAAAAAAAAAAATATTTCTTGTGCTTCAAAGGAAGGAGGAGTTCTGTGGGGAAAAAAGTAATAAGAGTAAATAATTGTAAACAAATTACTGATTAACCAAATCTCTCTACTTAATGATTTGTTGGCAGAAAGGAATTCAGTGTCAGGCAGCCTGGTTAAATAATTGAGGCCAGAAAATATATATATAAAATTGCCAAAGATCCTATGTGCAATGTACAAACACTAAAATTTATACCTGTGGTGGAAATATGAGATATGTGTATATTGAATACCAATAAGTATAAACCCTATATTTACATAGATGCATATTCATATGTGTAACACCTTATATATATTCACACACATGTAAATGTTTCACCAAAGATTTTATGTAGAATAAAGCCCCAAAATAAGCTGTTTCCAAAAGGAAAATATTTTGTAAGATATGTAAACTGCAGTGAAGGCTGCACTGAAGAACTCAAAAATTATTTGGTTAAAGGGAAAATACACTTTGTACCTCATAATGAAAATCTTATAGGTAGGGGTGGAGATTAACACTGCAGGCTGTCTGCAGAATATTAATAAAATTCAATATAGTTTCTAAAAGGTATAATTTATATTTTGTGGAAATGAGTCTCTTTTCTAATAAAATTCTTCTGTCCTTCATTCTGTTCATATAATTTTTCTATAAATCATCCTGTAGGAATTTTTTCTAAATATTCATTTCAGAGAGAACCTATTTAAATAAGCCCTCTTAGCAAGGTATTTCAGAATTAAAATTACACCATGAGCAATACTTTATCCAATATGCTTCCTTCTATAGATTTTTTTTTGTGACTAAACCAATATTTTGCAAAATTACATTATGTTAAAATAGCTGATCTGAGGTGATGCTTCTAGTATATAAACACTATGTAAAAAAGATCAACAAATTACCCTTAACCATTTTAATTTAACTGGTCTCCGAACCTGTGCAAAAGTAGCTGATTTTCTTTCCACATCTACATATATAGTGATAAAAAACCTAAGGGCATTGCACACAATGAAAGAATAAGAAAGGAGAAAACTGCTCCTGGTTATACTTTATTTTCTTGGATTTGCAGTAAACTAGAACCTTATGCTTTTTGTAGTTGTGTGGAAATAAAGTCTGTGATGTTCCTGGAATTCTTGGGGATGTTTGATCAAAGAAATGGGTAAATTGTCTTCTTAGAGTGAAAGGCTGGAACCAAAACAGAAGAGAAAACCTGGCACCACTTGCTAGATGGTGAAAACTTCTATTGCAGTTCTGAGCCCTGTTTCACAGTGACTTCTCAATTCTTAGGTTAGGTATTTGCATGGAGCAGGAGAGGGCTTGCATGTGCTTTTCTGAATTGGGATTCACCAATGAAGTGAATTATTGTCATTGAAAGATAGAAAACAAGTAGCAAATGGAGGTTAAAATTTCAGAATCTAGGTCAATTTTTCTTCTTTAAGTTCATACTTCCACAATGTGTAAAAGAAGTGCACAAAAGGAACGAAAAAGATCATATTTATTGGAAGAAAGGGCAGTTTTTCCCATGCCATGCATAAATCCTACCAGAGAATGTACTTGCTGCTAAGTTCCCAGGAAACTTGGAAATGGAATAGAATAACACTGTATATGCAACACTTGGGGCTTGCTAACAAAAGACTTAAACTTGGGAGGAAACTGACTGATGCATAAGAGCAGGCAAATGAATGTTTCACTGCACAACCTGCAGCACAGACCAACATTTCTGCTCAAGTTGGATATTTGGTCAATAATAATGTTATTACTAGGCAACATGCCATATTTATACAACATTTACTACATTTGATAACACAGCAATATAATAATATAATAACAGTGGTATATAATGACACAAAAATATTACTTCTAAACATGACATCAAATACAAACAGCTTGTTGCAGTCAATTCTACACTCTGTGAGGCTAAATGCACACCTATTCCCACACTTGTTCTGTAAGAACAGCCAATAAAGGAAGAAATATGAGAGTGGCTGATGACCCTCCCTGAGAAATGTGATAAAAGAGATAACTGCTGACCTTATACTGCCAGATAACAATTCTGTGAAGGTACATGGACAGTATGTCTGGAGGAGGAAAAAATTAATAAATAAGTTTACAAACTTATATTTGATGAGTGGAGGAGAACACCTGAACCCCCAGAATTTACATCAAGCTGAGGTTTTTTTCTATTTTTACTGTGCAAAGTCCAAGTATTTTTGATATCCAGTCCCCTCCTGAGCAGTGTTACTTTCTGGACAATGTTTCTTCAAGTACATCTCCTCCTGTCAGATTTTGGAGTCTATGCCTATAAAAGCTTTTGACCATCACTTGCATTATGACATTGAGCAAACAGATATGGACCACGTTTTTTCTCTCTACCTTTCCTTATTTTATTGGCTTTTATTTCCATAATCTCATCTTTCTTAAATAATAATTTACATATTTACACCTTTTTTCCCCCAAGCTCTTATCATCAAAAGGTCCTTTTCTGAACCTTTTCTAAGGTCCTACCTTCTGCTGCTTCCAAAAACTTCCTGTCAACACAGGATTGGTAGATTTGACCAAGGACTTATAGAATGCCCATGTAGGAACTTGGAGGTTGGATAAGTTACATAGGAGCACCTCAAATGACAATAGGTGTCCTTCTTTAAGCAACTGAATCTGAAATATAGAGGTTAAAAGTAGTTGCCATCTCATAGGAACCTATCTGTCTGTATTTTGGATGTCAAAAATATATCTCACATGTCTGCATAGTCCTGGCAGATGTGACAATCTTGGCAGTAGGTGTATACTCCTCTGGAGCAGCAGCTTGAGTCTCTCAAACATCATTGAATGTCAGTGTATTGACAACTAAATTGAGCCCAGAATCCCATGCCCTAATTTAAAATCAGGCAAATTCTGAGCGTTTTAATTTTATTCAATTTAATTTAATTTCCTTCCTACATGCTTTTCTCCTCAGCATAGAATTCTTCTAACTTCTTTGCCATCAGAAATGTTAATCTTCTGCTTCCTTCTCTTCATGACTATAAATGCAAGAAGCTGACCATAAAATCTTTATGAGAAATTGATCAAAATATAGTGAAGATCACAGTGGGTGAAGTTGGGGTTTTTTGTGGGAAGCATGAAATGCCTTAATAATTACTTTAAACAGTATCTCATAATACTCAGCCTGCACTGTCTAGATGAAGAATTCGTACACACAGGTATTTCATTCTATTGTTAATGTTTTTTCAATGTCCAGTGGCAGCTTGGTCTTTAAGGTTTTCATTTCTATTTTTATCCTTCTTTATTGTAAAAAACAATCATGGCTTTGATATGCATAATCTGGAAGGAAATATTCCTTCTGGGAACTATTTCAACAGTCCATTTAGATTTGTAACTTCTTAGTGATTCAATATTCTTGTGTTTTAAAATGCAATGTATCTTTCAGGTGTTTTGACTGAACTTTATATTTGACAAGTTTGGAATCTTTTTTGTAGACTGCTTCTGTTAGCTATATAATTTCAGCTTAAATAATAATAATAATTTGGTCATTAGCTCAAAGTTTTTATCTAATTCCTTAGGGACTACTGAGAAAAGAAACTGAATTTTGAATTTGTATTCATATTTTTTATTTGTAATGCATAATGAATTACAGAGTCCCATAAAAAGTTTCACACTTTAATTTTCTTTTGAACTCTTATTTATGTCATGTAGCATTCACCATGATCACTCAGAGAATAGTACTTTGCCTGTTGCAAATTCTCTGCCTTTGGATATTTTCCTTTCTAGAAGACCCCTTAATAAGGCATTCAGAGCATGATGGAATACTTCAGGAACTGATTATCTTATATTCCAAAAGGCAGCTGTAAAAAGGCAGCATTAGGTTTTTCCTGTGTCTGTGGAAAATTGCAAAATCCTATCAGCATGTCCAGTTTCCTGAAGAAAGTAAACCTTAACAGCTCAAGCACTATTCCATCTTTACAAGGAAGGTGCAACATTTCAACTTCACACTTTTCTTTGGGGACACACTATGGGTAAAAAAGGAAAATTATCAGAGAAAGTTGTTAAATAAATAATTCAATTCCTTGGCCTTTTTTTAGGCCTGGCTATGTTCAGAACAATTAAAAAAAATTATAAATGCAGATACTTCCCGGAAATGCCTGTGTTGGGAGATCTGATGCTTGGGTTTTTCTGTGTAGTCTGCATGTATAAACCCATGAAATTTAAGTAATCCACCTTTTGAGATTTGTGGTTCAACTTCATAAGATGCTGTGTGGTTTTAGTTTCTCCAAGCCCCTAGCTGTTCTTTGTGCCAGACTTCCACCTTCTCAAAAATACTCATTATTCTGCAGGATGAGGTACAACAGTTGAAACACAGTCATGTATCACCACCTCACCTGCACCTCAGTCAGAGTTACCTTTGCCACAGTTGTCATGACATATCTGTCAACTACAATAGGTGCAGTGGCATAAATACCCTAAGACACCTAAAATACCACCAGCAGATTGAGTTTATGCACCTGAATCCACCTCTGTGTTGAGTCTGTCCTTAGTGAGCTCTTTGACACAAGGCACTTCCCCCAAGGCAGTGTGAGTGTCCTCCAACAATTACTGCAATCAGTCATCCTGACTTTATGCAACTTTCTGGTTGTTTGGCACACTCTATATTTATTCACATTTTTTGTTTGTTGCTTTCTCTGAGAACAGTCTGGGGAACAAACCACATGCCATATCCATCACCCCCTATCTGATCTCTGTTCTCTGGCTTTGGTCTCATAATTTCTTGCATTGTCTTGCCATCACACTTGATTCTTTGTAGATTTTGCCATCAATGGCATTGCTGTTTCACATACAAATGCCACAGTGGATATTGCATGGTTTTTGGAGCAATGTTTCCTGACACCATTTTTGCTCTTGTCTGAGCAGAAGGGAAGCATTTTAAGAAGATCCATAGGAAGAATGTATCTTCTTAAACAGCCTTCTCACAGTTTTGAAAAGTACTTGCAGGAACAGAGCCCAGAATACTATGGAGAAGAATTTTTTTTTAAACAACATACACTCCAGGTATTTTCCTTTTATTTTAAATGCCTAAGAGGTAAACAGCTAGTGCAAAACCCCTTCTACAATTTCAAATTGGAGATAGGTGTTCCTAGAAGACAGCTTGTCTTGAGCAGCTGCACTTCAAAAAACAGGTCCCCAGGAGTTCTCACCAGTACTCTAGGTAGCATTTCAGAAGGACTGGTACCTCCTTTATTTCCTATTTTACCAACCTGGTGCAGGTGACTCTGAGCATCACAAACATGGATTGCATGTGTTGGGAACCTTGTTGTGTCATCTGTGTCTACTTTAGGGCAAGCCCGCCCCCTGGAAGTACCATTTATTCTTTGTTTATTTTAAGGAGGCCTAAATAATCACATCAGGTCTTTGAAATGGTATAATCTAGTAGAGTTGACATATCAACTCTAGTGATATCACACTATCAACTCTAGTGATATCACACATATCAACTCTATGCCACTTTAACTAGTGGCATATATACGCATAAAACTTCAAGTCAGATATAATCTTTAGAATAAGTATTAGAATTATTTTACATCCTTTACACCACACATGAGTCTTGGAAGGGATTAAAGCCTTTTTGTTGTAGCATCTGAGCTTCAGGCATTGAATGTTAGAGATGCAGATCCTCTGAGGAGGTGTGGTCAGTTTCTAGCTGTCCAAAACACCTTACCAATTTCTTTGGCCATTTTCCCTACAGATCAAGATAGGATTGGTTTGTGATTCAACATATAATTAATCTTTTCCTTCTGAGAGCCATAAGTAAAGGGACCAAAGAAACCCCAACAAAACAAGAAAAGGTGGGGTGGGAGTGCTTGCTTGGTATTTTCTTTCCTTCTGCTCTCTGATTTTCTAGCTTCTAGAGGTCCAGAAAAGCTTAGTGTGTCCTGTTCAACCACCTACATGCAAGTGTCCTTTCAAAACCTTTGTTCCTATTTTTCCTTCTGGAGCTGAGAGGTGCAGTTCTCCTTTGAGCTTCAAATACTTGCTAATATGGAGAGTAGCTGTTTTGGGATTCTTTTTCTTTTGTTTTGCTTGGTTTGTTTTGTTTTGTTTGTTGTTGTTTTTTTTTTTTTTTTAATATCTCCATCTAAATCTGGGCTGCCTAGAACTTAGGAGGTGTTAAACCTCCTAAACCTATTCTTTCAGTATTTCTGTAAGATTTCCCTCTTCCTGAGGCTTCCCCTAAAGCAGATGTAATCCTTATTCAGTGCCATTTTCTCTCTGGAAAAACCATCCAAATGTTCTTTTCTAACAGGGAGCACATTAACCTTTTGAAACAGAACTAGAAACTTGAATTAAATAGGAAGATATTTACCAGCTTAGCATTTTACATGCTCCCTATGATATTTATGTAACTGATATTCAACTTTTTTTACTAATTTTATAACTGCTATTTTGCATGGTTTCTTTTATCTCACTGGCATCTCTTACACATTGATAGATTTTCATTTTCCTCTGATTTCACTCCCTTTTAATGTTCACTTTATATTTTGACATGCTTGCTCTGGATTTCTTCCTGAAAAACCTTTCCTCTTTTACTCTGTTTCATTAGCAAAATACAAAATGCTGTAAGCGTTATTCCAATTTTTATATTAAGCATGAATAAATGTTAGATTCACATCATGAAGGACATAAACTACACTTGTATAATCTCTATTAAGGAACATGTTAGAATAGAACAAAAACAATCCAGTGCTGTTTGCTGTCTACTTCATAGGCATATATTTAATTAAGTTATGCTGCTCCTAAAATTCTAAAAGCTTAATCCTTTTATGTCCTTAAATTAAACTCCCTGTGCTCAACAATGACCAAAACAAATAATCTATGACCTACAAACAAGACACTTGCATTCCCTGAAGATTTACCTCATCTTCTCCTCTAGGTTATACATCTTTGAACCTCTCTTTTCTGTAACGACCTTCTGGTGCTCATTAGCATGCTTATTACCATTAACACAGCTATAATCAAGCAATTTTCTTGGTGTATGTCAGGGAGAAATGCTCATCAGAATGCAGCCAAGGGACAAAATTAACTGCATAAATCTACAGCACAAACTGGATCTCATCCAACTTTACATGAGTCTTCCTCCTTCTGCTAAGTGTGACATCACCATCTTGCTCCCTGCTGATGGCCTAATAAGTATCCCTGGGTTCCACACTATTTAATTTACCCCTTCTCTCAGTTTTACAGCTCCAGAGATAGCTGACCACCTTGCAGTATTTTCTCTTAATATGTGTTTGCCATTAGTTTTTTCTTCTGTCTCTTCTAGATAGTCATCAAGCTACAGGTACATTTATTAAAAGGATCATACAAATGTATGTGTTATGCATTTGTCTATCTGTGCATCATTTCTTTCATGTTCTGTGAAATAATTTACAAGACGATGAAGCTAGATATTTTCTACAAAGGAAATATATATTTTATATTATATATATATATTTCTACATATTTACAGAAATAAAATTTTGGCCTAGATATGCATGTTCTGATTATAAACTAATTGTCCCATACTGGTGTCCCATAGAGGTGGCAGATATTGAACTAAGCATATTCCATACTTAGAAAGAAAAGGTTTTCCTAGAAAAAAGCTAAGACAGCTTTAGAACTTCAAAATGACACAAGCAAACATGAAATCTGTTAGTTTTTGTCACAGAGTGATATGGTAGACAGAGGAACAAGATGGTTTGAGTGACCCATATTTAATTCAGTCAAATATCCTTCTCATTTTTTCTTAATTATTGTTATAAATAACAGTAAAACTGTACAGTTCTATATTTACACACATCTTACTTTAATTCAATTATTCTGGACTAGTCTAATTCAGAATGAGAGAATTTATTTCTCAAAGAGGAAACATAAAAGTAGAAAAAAAACTGTCTTTGGATATAAGAAGAAAAATGGATCAAGAAAAACTGTAACTGGCAAATGAGGAGGTAAACAAGGAGAAGGAAGGGAAGAAGAAGTGAATCAAGAAAAGACCTGAAGGAGTGAAAATCAGATGGGAGGGAGGAGGAAACAAGAAGTAAGGATTCTACTGAAGGGTACTGAGATCCTGGTACCATCTGTGTTCAGAGAGAGGAAGTTTCTGAAAGACTCAGTCTTTCTTGTAAACCTTAGGCTCAGGATTCCTGGGGCAGAGATAGAAAAGTTCTCATCCTGCCAGTGAATAAAGGATTTGGCTGGAGCATGCATCTATGTCTGGAAATAAGTCATTTCCCAAGCCTCCTGTCTGAAATATGGCCAGAGTGAACCATGGGGAAGAACAAAGTCAGTAAGGAAGAGTATGTGCAAAACACCAAGGAGCACCATCCCTTACCCTTCTGGGCAGCACATCCCTCCTTAACCTCCTCTCCAATCCCATGCTCTCAGGAGTGCTACTGCCCTGCCACATCTTCTTGGGGAAAGTGAGAGGGTAGGTGGAAGGCCAGGAGGAGAAAGCAAAGCCTTCCTTCAGCAGTGCAGTAGTATCACCTCGTGATGAGTCTCAGTTGCCTTCTGCTGTGTGTCTTTTGCATCATGGCACTCTTGTGGTATTAATATAACTCTTGTGAGTGGTGACCATAATTCATGCAAATTTAATAGACTCCTCAGGGCAGGTTCAGTTATAAGAGAACCAATCTTGGCAGAGGTTTGCTAAACCTGTTCTTAAAAACTTCCATTGATGGAGCTCTTGTGGCCTCCCCAAGCAACTTAATCTACCACTTTATTGCTAGAAATGTTTCCCAGATGTCTAACTGGAATCCCATTAATTTAAGCCCATTAATCCTGACCTCTTTCAACATCTTTATGTAGTTTAAAAATATTACTATGTATCTCCTAATTTTTATTTCTACTTCACCGTTCAGTTTTCCCTCATGTTGTAGCTCATCTACCTAAAATATTAACAATTAAGAGGAAAAATAGGATTTTTCTGAAAAAGAAAAAAGTGTGTAAAATAGACACCAGTGAATTTTTTTTTGGGATTCACATTCTTCAGTGTTAATTTTGCTGGTCTTTGAGATATATTCATATAAGAATATATATAAGAAAAGTTTCAATATAGTGATGACTATTGCTTTGGGAATTAGGTAATTGGTTTTGTCATCATTTACAGTTTATATAATTTTAATCATACTTGCACTTACTAGCATTTTATTAAATCCATCCTTTTTAAAAATTTTCTTTATAAGAAGGAAATTTCTTAATTTAGCTCTCTTCAAAGATGTCTAGAGAGATGCTAATTGTTCTTTCCCTAGTGCTTACTAAAACACATCTTTTTGACCATCTAACAAAATTATCTGTTTACTCACCTCTTTTGATTAGTGTAATGTTGATTTCAGGAGTTTTATTTGACTAGAAAATTTATAGCAGTTTATCTTTTACTTGGTGCAAGTTCTTCTGATTATAAAGAACTCATTTGCTGTAAAAACATACGCATGAAAAGATACCAAAATATAAAGAATGGGGAAGGGGGAAGGGTGGATGTTCTGGAAATATAGAACAGAAACAAAACCAGACATACAAGAATACTTTTTAAAAATATTAGAAACATGTCATGCTTAACAAGTATGAATAGCTTATTTTCCATGACTGATGGTAACCAGCAGGTGACACATTCCCTTGTTGTTGCTAATAACACTGACAAAGAAAAACAGCAATAAGTTTAGTAAGCTCTATGAAAAATAGAAATCAATATCATATTAAGTCACCTAGACATTAAAGTCCTTCAAGCACTTTCTAAACACAGAATGGGGCAGCAGGAGGAGGATGCTGTGGTGATGAATTGTGCATCATGCTGCCAGTTAGATGAGAAGACTACAGAGTAATCTTTTACTCTAGTTCCTATGTGATTTGTGCATAAATATAGATCTCATGAAAGCATGGGGTATCTTCAGGTGAGCTTACATCTGTGGTAAAGGTTGTAAAAATTGGTTCCCAAGGATTCTGGCTGTACACCTGGCTGTGTAGCACTGCTGTGTATCAAAGGAAGCCTGAGGATCTACAGCAGCCTCAATTGAACTTTTGCTTCCAAGGGATGGAAATGCAGCACAAGGCTGGGCAGCTACAGAAAGGGACCATAAGAGATGTATGGAAACTAAGCTGTGCTATAACTTGAATCACATCCTTCACTATGAACTCACTTGTCTTTCTGCTGAAGTGATAAAACTGAGGCAAAGGAGAAGTCTGCTCTCCAATTTAGATTCATAACATGGAGCTCTGGATGCTGAGACCTCATCTGTTCCCACATTTTAGATAGCTAGATCAAACACTGTGAAATGGAGGGGGGATATCACAAGTTCAGGGGCAAACTGAACATTAGGATCAAAAGGAAAAGAGGAAAATGCATTCATACTTTACTTTTACAATAACAAAAACAAACACTAGTGCACATGTGGTAATAGGGAGAAAAAGGCACTGCTAATGGCAATCAGCTTGTCCTACTGGTCCAAAGAATCCTAATTATTACACTTGGAAAGAGCTGTACAATACTCTGGAGGACCCAGTTACAGCAAACTCAGCAAAAGCATCTGCTGAGCAAATGCTGGCAGCTTTTCTGTTAGAGCTCGTGCTGAGTGTGGCTGGGGATACAGTGGATGCAGTATTAGCAGCACTGGAGGACAAATAAAGGCTTGGGTACCTGGTCCCAGAAGTGGAGCATGATGCACAAAAGCCTGCAGACACCACAGAAATATCTGAGACATTAAGCATGCTTCTGGTTTGGCTATAAAATGTATTTGAGTGACTAAAGTCTGTTGCCTGATGATGGCTGCACCTCCAGCCATCATAAACCCATTGAGACATCACCAGCTGAGTTTCCTCTCCTTAAGTCCCATGCTAAGCTTGACCTGTTAGATACAGGGTCAGATACAGGTTAGATACATCTGATCTGTTGCAGCAGCAACACTGAAATCCACAGTCACTATCTTTCAAAAAACTAATTTATCCCTCTAATTAATTAATGATTTCTTACAGTAGTAGTTCAGAAACTGGGAAATCATGATTTAACCTGTTTGGCCTTATGGCATGCAGCCTCACACCCTGTATGTGTGAGGCACACGTGGGAAGGGAGACCAGAGGCCTCCTTCACATGCACTGCTGAACCTGTGCCACTCTGCTGGAAGTGTTCAGTGTTCTGTAGAAAAGCAACAAAAGGAGCAAAATTTCATCCTCCTGGAGGATGCACTTCCAAGGAGATGTCACTCCTACTCCCTTTATACCAGTTAGGCTAAGCAAGAGAGAGTTATCAGGCTGGGCAAACTGAGGCTGTTCTAGCCTGAGTAACTTCTCACCTGCAAGCCTGTTCCTGAGTTTTGAGGCAAAGTGGAAATTTTCCAGGGTAGAAATCCATTTTGATTTAGGTGAAATGTACATTTTTGAGTTGAGTCTGTGGTTAGAAACCATAGCTATTTAGCCTGACTGCAGAACCCAGGCTCAGTGAAGTTGCTTCAGTAAAGGACAGAGATAAGGGGGGGAGACAGAGGGTGATAGAGAGAGACAGAGACTGCTGTGAGAGCAAGTCAACATGACCTAGGAATTCTTTCTGATAAAGAAGAACTAGCGGCAAATGTCATGTGAAATTCATAAAAATGAATATGTATGAACCTATTGTGAAATTGTATGCATATGTATCTGAGAGGGGGATAAAAAGGGACCTGAAGTTCCCAGAGGTATACATGTCATTTTAGGGGAACAATTCCCACATGCGTCCAGCGCTGTAATAAACATACCGGCTTTACGACTTTCACAAAAGTTGTGGAGTTTTTGGCTATATCTCCACAAAACAGTTTATCCTGATATTCTCATTTGAGAATATCCCCCATATATTTGAGGGATCATTGCTGTTGAAGAAATAAATCACTTTCAGAGGTAAACAACTAAAATAGATCTAAGTGTCCTTGCTTTTGTCTTGCCCCTTATTGCCATCTGGAACAAGGGATCACATGCATGACAGCAGCTGCCCTGACCAGTAGTGGAGTACAGGTGGATTGTGATGCAGAAGCAAAATGGTTTTTTTATTTCACCTTCTAGTACTCAGCTCCTGCATCCTTGCAAGCCCTCCCCAGGCTGCAACTCAGCCTGCCCAGTCCCATCTCCATACTATCAATCCAGATACTCATTCCAAAATAAATTGATCCCTGAAGTGCTGCCTTTAGTGTTTTGGTTTCCTTTACCTCATGTAGACCTCAACAAGTGAAGACTTCTGTGTCCTGATGAACTGCCAACATATAGTGAGGCAAGTCAACATTTCTTCAGAGGAATATCACTCTTGTGCTTTAATATCATACATATGAATCCTGTATTCTCTCTCTTTCCCATTCTTTTTCTGCTCAGCAAAAGTAAATCTTAGCCTTTTTATTATTATTCTGAAGAAGACATAGATATTTAAGATCTCATAATTTATTAACCATGTGTTTATTTTTCTTAAAATCTGATAGGAAATTCTACCTCAGATGAGGACTGCATACAGCACTAGGAAGCATATGTATGTATAAAAATATACATTTATTTTACATTTGAAGATGAATACCAAAATCAGACATCCATGCTGGAAATGAGTTGCAATTTTAAATATGGATAAATTAGTGTTTCTCCACAAACTTATGTTTGTTTACTATCAAAGTTATGTTGTTTAGTATCAAAGTATTAGGTGCTTTTGAGATACACTAACTTCAAAGTACAGATTATCACTATATAACACAAGTAAAAAGAATTTGATATGAGCTGAATGTACATGAAAATTTAGAAACAGAAGAAACTGGATAAGGAAAGTAAAAAGACACAATGAGAAACTGTGACAAGTAGAATTAAATGTAACAGAAAGGAATTTTTGAAGTGAACCAACAAAAGAAACCCTAAAAAATTACTTGATTGGTACTATACAATCTGAGTAGTAACACTGAAAAGGCAGAAATGTTAAACAAGCAAGTCTTTATATAAATGAGAAAAAAAACAGGTGATAGAGTCTCTTTAAAGGGTGATGAAACACCTTCAAGTGCTAAAGCAAGTCAGATAGAACACAGATACCAGTATTAATCAACAATAAATCAACAGGTGACTGGCATGCAAAAAACAGAATATTTCTAAAAGAGCATCTCCCTGAGCTGTAGTTGCTTTCTTTTCAATATCTCTAAACTATATTGAAGATCAAAATTCATAGAAGAAAACCTAAAATAAAAGGCTAAGATAATAATAGACTTATTGTTCTGTGCAAAGTCACAAATTATATTCAACTTCATTAGAAAAGCACTAAAGCACAATAATACAATTAATGCAAATCAATATGGGCTCTTGGAAATTTGGTCTTGATTCTGTAATGTGATTAGAAGTTTAGCTACTAAAGGTAATTGGGTGAATATAATACACTAAAACTCCTGTGAGACATTTGACTTGGTGACTTGTGACATTTTGATTATGAAATTAGAACAATATGTTATATAGCACCATTTAAATAGATTAAAACCAGTTTAATTGATAGCTCTCCAGATGTAATTGTAAATGACTAATCATTGTTGACCGGGTGCATTTTTAGCTAAGTTCCAGTGGGTTTATTTCTACTTAACATTTTTATCAATGAACTGGAATTAAATATTAAATCATCACTAATAAAGTTTTCAGATGACATAAAGATGGAAGGAGCAGCCAATAATGTAGAGAAAAGATCACTGATGCAGAATGATATGAATCCCTTCTGGTCTCAGCCTTAATGTAAAAAAACTGCATGTATTTGAGCACGAGGATTCAGAAAAAGCAGCTAAGTTTGGATTATCACAATGGGGTTAATTAAAGGCTGGAGCATGGTTTCTATCTGATGTTATGTGGAAGGAAAACAGTCCCAATGACCCTGTTACAAAGGAGTAGGTACAGGTGGGCATCTTGTCAAGCTGACCGTGCAACATGCAAGTCTTGGTCATCTTTGATAGGGCACCCAGAACACTCATCCTGGTCCTGACAAGTGCACTTAAACATCCCTGCTTGGACCTAGGTCTCTCCTGTCTGGAATATGCAGCAGCATTTTTCCATCTCCTGTGGTTACATATATGACACTGAAATGCACTTTCTCCTGAAACACATCCCTTCTGTGATTTTTCTGAGGTTAAAAAGGACAGACAGAGAAGCTGATCTGCTCAGTTATCATGCTTACTAGGTCAACATACAGGAGTTACTTTGATCTTGGCTCATGCAAGATATCAGGAAAAAGAAGCCTCCTATTAAAATTTCATGTCTTATAATTAATGATCCCTTTCATAAAATTGCCTCTAATATCTTTGAATCTTAGACAGACTGAGTCTACCTGGAGGGAGAATTTTCTTTGCAGAGATGCATGAAGATCATAAATTGCCCTGTTTTAGTAATTTATTGGGTCTTCAAGGGGCTAAAACTTCCTTTTTCTAAAGAGCAGAATTCAAAAGAAATTTCCTGCTGTAATGAAATTAAGTATGGAAACATTAAAGATCTGCAACAGAATCAAGTATTTTACATATAACATCTCACAAAGAAACTTTGGATCTAAGGAAATTTGCTGCAAGATTTATTGTTTAGGATGACAAAAAAAAAAATATTTAAAGCTTTCAGTATCAGAATGTTCTGGCTAAATTCAAACCTGCACTATTAGCTTACTATCCAAAACTTATCCAGGCAGTTGCTATGGAAAGAAATCAAATTAAGCAACATGTGCACACACCAAAACCAGAAAGCAGTGCCCTTGCAAACCGAAATCTAAGCTGCAAAGCACCTTGCAGTGAGCAGCTGGGACCCCCCCTCGCTGAAACTGTGTCTGTAAGAACAGTGCTGTGAAACTCAGAGCAGCTGTGAAACTTCATGAATAGGCAGGAAGCTGTCACAAGGTGCCAATCTAACATCTGAGCAGTGCCCAGAATACAGGAGCCCAGCAGAACCATCTGAAGATCCAAGCCCAAGTTTCCTATGCTGCCAATGAAATACAGGGGTGGATACAGCATGTTGGATAAGCATTCAGGCTACAGCCAAAATTTTTCTCTTTTGCTGGTTTTTTTTGGGGTTCTTTTTTTTTGGGTTTTTTTTTGTTTTGTTTTGTTTTTTTGTGTTTGTTTGTTTGGGTTTTTTTTAATTGAGATTAAATGGTTATTAACTCTAAGCCTATCACAGTCTCAAATAAAGTGAAGTTCCCCTTTACTTCTATTGGCTCATTGGTCAAAATTACACCAGTACTCAAAATTCTATTTTTCTTTCTTTCCAGCTGTGTACAGTATAACTACTGGTGCTATCAGATTCAAGGAGACCTTCCACTGTTACCCCTCAAAGGCAACCAGAGCTATTATTCTAGTTTTCTTGGTTTTTCTTTTTTCGTATTTTGGCAGAGCAAAGCCTTCTTTGAATTTTTGTCTTGGGCTTCTAAAAATACAATGACTTGTAAAGAATTTATTCAGCTAAGATTGTCTGCATCCTAAAATTACAGTTACACATTGTTTTGCATTATGCAATTGCATTGGGTCGGTGTGAAAGCCTGGGAGATTGAAATTTTTGGGTCGCATATTGACTCAGCAAGTGTTGGAAGTGTAAGTTTGCCCAGCTAGCCTGAGCAGTGGGCAAGACTCAAAAGAAACTGTGGTCTTCAGATCTATCAGATTCCTGGGGTTTGTGGGATCAGGTGTAGAAATCACAGCCAGAAGCTCATATTCATTCTTTCCAGTGTTAGTGTTTAACTTAGAGACATGGCTCTTCTCTTCAGTTTACACAGTTACAGGAGGGGAAAACAGATAAATTGCAGGTCAGTGGACTGTGTGGGGCATCTGGAATCTCATGTAGGTGCCTAACTTCATATCTTCTACCTATTATACCAGAGTGCATCAGAACCTCTTTTCTGGGTTGTTGGGCAGAGCAACCTTCAGATGCTGCAGGCCTCAGTTCTGGCTGAGACAGGCAGGAGACACCACAGCCCACTCTTTGTCCCCCTGGCCTGAGAGCTAGTTCAAGCTCCAAGCTGACCTTTTCTTTCAGACTGCAAGTTTCTCAGAGGTGTGTCAAAGCTGGTGGCTGAAGTGGCAAACTAATCACTTGTGTGTAGTGCACACTGCTGCAGGCACCGGGGTGATAAATTGTCCAATTTTACTAAGCAAGGTTGCTCAGATAAAAGCCACTCACAGTAAGGGAATGTACAGCTGTCTTTGTTATGGACTGAACAATAACAGGCATGGCTCTGACACTTTTTTGGTTTTATTTTTGATCGTCAGAATCTTTCTCAAGGATGGGAAGCACCTTCACTGAAAAGATTTTTAAATCTGTAATTTGCATAAATATTTTAAATCATTTTTGAAGTAACAGCTGTCATGAAAGGCTGTATTTCCATTTGTTTACAAAAATAGAAAATCATTACCATTTTGATATCCCACCAGAATTCAAAAACACGTATGTAAACACAGAGCAGATCAACACAGAGAACAAGTGTGTGTCCTTGTATTCACAATGGCTCAGCTGCCCTCACTGCACTTGGAAGCCAGAGGTTTATACTTCTTCATTGTACCCCATAAGTCTCACTTTCATATTTAAATTCTTTAAGTATTTTAATTTTCTTTCAAACCAATTGTTGAAGTTTTATGGTTTTTCTAACATATTACTACAATGCTTCACGTTCAGGTGCTCAGAATATTTGTAGATAGTCTAATATTTCTCTCCTTTTTATTAAAAATATTTATTCCAGATATCAGAATGGTTTTCACACATGCAAAACAAACATCATGCATACTGTAGCCTAGCTCTAATAAGACAAGAAAATTATTTGCACTGAAGCCCCACAGACGTTTTTCTGACCCTTACAAGTTATACATGAATATGCATTATCAAAATTGTGTGAGCATCCTCTCATAAAAGTTGCAGGCAAACAAGAGAGGCTTGCATTGTTGCCTACAGCACCACAGAGCTCAGGACAACCAGGAATTTGTCCCAGGTTGATTTGGATTCCCTTCTGCTGTAATTACATGACTCCTGGCATAAGTGCCAGTCTCTCAAGGGAAACTCAGGGAGTTCCTACAGTAAGTTTAGTCCTGATTTTTGTTGGGATATGGATGCCTTAGGTGTCATTTATAGCATCAGAGGTGACAAATATCCCGTGTGGTAACAAAGATTTGACTCAGTTTCTGAATCTGTGGGAGTCACTGCCATGCTGTGAGTTTAGTGGGGAGCAGACCTGGAAAAGAGTTGCAAAGCCATGATGCTCAGTGATGCCATCCTTACTTTTCATATGTTGTCTCCCTGCATAATACTCACAAAATCAAATTATGGTCCTAAGTTTCTTCCACCATGGGATGGGAAATGCTTAGTGTTTAAGATTAGGATGCACAAGAAACAGCATGTTGATAAGTGGAAAAAGGGAAAATGTTCAATGCCTGAAATAGCCAATGGGAAGCATGAAAGGGAAAGAAATATTTGAGCTCCTGTCCTTTCTTGGAGTTAGGCATCTTCACCAAGAGCTAACCAAGACTACCTAAGACCATGGCCTTACTCCTTGCCCTGAATTCCATTCCTTAGGGGAACAATAGCTGGCTGTCTTTTTTCTTCTAAGAGCAAACTGGAGGAACCTTCAGCCTGTGATGGTTGGGGAACTCACGCCAAACAGGTTCTGTTACCTCCTCAGCTGTAGTCAAGTGTGAAAAATTCAGAAACATTTAAAGTTGATGACATCGGACTTCAGACATAAGGCAGAAGAAACCTGTTGCCAGTGACAACAAAAATCAAACTTAAATGGAGGGAGAAGATTACCTTTCTCTAGGTTGTCATTCCTGCAGTCATTTACACCACAACTCTTGATGCAGAGCACATAAACAGTCATTGGGCAACAGGACCATTTTGTTTTCCCATTTTCTAAAGTTGATACCTCACCAAGACAGAAAATTAGAGAAGGAGCTCTTCCGGTCTCAGAAGAAAGGAAAATAGGCAGAAACAATAAACATGACCAGCTAACCCCTTACTAAAGGTTTTATAGCTGCTACTCAGTAAAAGTGCATGCAATGCAGTTCCTCTTGTAGTCACTGGAGAGAGACAGTTCTCTTTGAAAACACAAAAGTGGGAGCTGCCTGAACTGGTTGTACTCTCCTCCAAATAAAGGAATAATGGAGCCATTGCATTTTTCCATAAGCTTTTTTTAATTGAATCTGTACAAGATTACATCTTCAGGATCTCACATTCACACTACCATTGCTATTTATATTTTGTCAATTACAAGAGGTTTTCCTACTCAAAATAAGTAAGATACACCTCGTAGCTGGGTTTAAATAGCCTCTTCACTTTCTCAGGCTCCTTCTGTAGCAGCACAAGAACAGGACATGAAAACATCAAGCAAGGAGCCAAAACCAGGAAATGTTTAAAGACATAAAATTGTGCACAGGAGCCCATAAAACAACTAAAAATATTCATTGAATTACTGATATAATCCAGGCAGCAGGGCTTCCACAGAATCATAGAATAATTAGGATTGGAAAAGAACCTCTAAGACCATGTAGTCCAACCATTGAGCTGCAATCTTCACTTCACTTGCACATGGACTCCATGGAAGTTGTTGGGTTTTCTGGGCAACATCCAGAGTAGACAGAAAAAGGGAACTGACAGGGCAAAGATAACAGAGTGTTGAGAGGTGTGATAAATTAATCTTGAGAGATATGATAAATAAAACTGGGAAAGCATATTGAGTTGATTTGAGAGAGTAAATGGGGATATCAAATCTGAGTGTCTCGAGGAACAGTGATGCTGCAGAGAAGCAAAACAGAGCATGGAAAAATAAGGCAAAAAGAGAAAGGATGAACTGGTGGCTTGTGGCCAGGGTGTACAAAGCACTTGTGTATAACAACCAAGAGTGACCTACAGACTGGTGTGGTAGTTTGGGATGCTCTGTCTAGGAGATCTCACAGGATATTTTGCCATAATGTCTCCAGACCAGCCAAGCTTAACCTTTAAGGCTGGAAGACCTACTCGGATCATAAGTAGGGTCTAAGGTTTGCCCTGAGTTTCAGCATCTGAATCCCCTTCACAAAAATGTAAAACTGAAAATTGTGTTGAAAAGTGAAATCTCATAAGTCAATAAAATCTGTTTTGATATTGAAATCACTTTCCAGCCACAGGTTGCTAAGAAAAAAAAATTTCTGTAAGAAGGGTTTTTCATTTGACATGATTGTAGGCAACTACTGATGAAGATTAGTGCTTGTCAAGAACATATTGTCTTTGTAATAAAAAAAAAAAATATATATATACGTTTTATATATATATATTTGTTTGGGGTTTTTTATGTTTGGTTCTTAGAAACAAACAAAAAAGCCTCCAGATTATCCCACATTTAAGTGCTTTAGGTAGAAACTTGCATAATTTTCAGTTCAGAAGTTTCAGTTTTTCTCAGAAAACTAGTATGAAATATAACAAGAAGAGTGCTCTTGCACTCCCACATCAGGCTGCAGGATAATTTAATCATAAAAAATGTAGCAATACTGCCAAGCCTTTTCAAGTGCTTTAAATAAGCCTAATTCATACATGTTATAAAAAGTATATGATCTCTACACATAAATAAAATTTGAAAGGGTACATAATTCACTGACAGGGGGCCTGAAAACACATGTCTAAGGCTGGGCAATAGTCTCTCAATCTACATAGACTATAGGATTGATGCATTTCACCTATAGTTACTGTTAGAGAAATCACAATTTTTCTTTGGTGTTGGTAACATGAAAGGAAACAAATGATTGGATGATACAGCCAGTATCTACAATTATTCTTCCCACAAATAGAAACATTGAAATGGTTTTCTACTGAAATTCTATTCTGTAAACAATAATGTAAATGTGGCCTTGGTGCTTTAAAATATGGATCGAGTCTGCTGCATGCACTATTTTATGGGAAAATAAATTCAATAGATGGGGACAAATCGTGGTCACATTTACACCAGGGTAAATCCAAAGTAAGGGGCAGTCAACAAGAAAAAAGAATTCTTCATTTTAAAAAAAGAAATATTTCAGACCATCAGTTAAAAATGACAGAAGGAAAGAAAACGCAATCTTATATAACCTGGAGTATAAAAAGTTGCATACAATTAGAAAATATTAGGAAATTAAATAGAGGGGATGTGCTGATTTAGAATATATTAGAACACTGGACAAGTTACAATTTCTTGTGTCCTGAAATGTTTTGCTATGATAAAAGATTGGCAGGGCTGGTGGGTAAAACTTCTTTGCACATTGTATATAAACTGCACAACCTTTGCTGTATCAACTTTATGCTCCAATAAACAAGACAATAATGACAAATTATCAAAGCAGTCCTCAGATGTGACCCTCAATTGGAAGAGCAGCAATTTAATGAAGACAAAAGCTAGGTGAAAGCTGCTAATATCATTTACTGATAAACAGATTTTCTCAAGAGGCTCCTAGCTCAATCCCCTGAGGCCCCATAAACCTGCATAATTCCATTTAAAATATTGTGCAATTCACTAAATTAGTCTTTGAACATCCTTACTATCCAATTACGAAGCCCCAGCATGGACAGAATAATGAAATTTTTCAAACCGTGGAATGCATGCGGCCTTAACAAACTTATGACAAACACTGAAATTAGCTTTCAGTTTTGAAGCCCATGTAGACTATTGCTAATGCTGCAAGTCAGAGATAAAACAACAAAACACTATTGCAGTGTTTAAGCAGGATGTAAAAAAAATAAATCTTTGAGTTATACAGAATTCCTAACACAGCTTACCTTCAGGTAAAAAATCATAAGAACTTGAATAATGTTTTTGCATTTGCAAGCTATTTGGCCTGCTTAAGTTCTAGTAAAAGCTTTACTGAATAAAGGGTACAAAATACCTCATGGACAGTTTTATCTTCCAGGCAGGCAGAAAAAGGCGAGAGTTTCAGAAGTGAAATTTATTTCTGTTCAAGCATTGCAAGCTGTATTATTAAAGTAATTTGTCATGGTTTGAATATTTCTGCCTGATTCACCATTAAATTGGCCTTCTAATTACCAACTTTGTCATGAAAAGCAGTTGGACTTCTTCATTCACCAGAAAACTTCAATACCTTAATAACAGCTTGGTTCAAATAGTGGGGGAAATGCTTTTATGCTCAAAATTTAAAATGAATAGGATAGACATTACAAAAAAAAAAAAAAGACTCCAAGCTGAAACAGAATCCACTAATGATGGCTTCAAATTCAAATGCTACCCAGAGAATATTTAGAATATACTTTTAATGAAAATATTATTAATTTGGATGGTGAATATTTTACCTTTTAAAAATGTAAATTCATTTATTTTGAATGTATATAAAAGGTGAAATGAATTCATGTAACTTAGGGCAGTGAATATTCACTTAGACAAAAAACACTTAGTCCCGATTCCTAATGTTATAAAGGTTCAGGACAACATGCAGAAGTGATTGTGCAATTGTTTGTGCATCTATTTAGAGTGATCATGCATGTTGATGACCACTTATAAATGGTTAGGCAGATATTAAACTGTTCTATGTATCAGGTGTACTTATGAAACTGTGATACTGAGGTTGTCTATGAAGTTCTGAATGACATCCTTTGATAGCTGTGGAATGCCAGGTGCTTCCACCTGCAGTTCTGTACAGTGACACTCTAGTCTCACTGGAGTTCAGTTTATATGCCAAATAATATTTAAAGATTTTTTTTAAATTCAAACATGAATTTTATTATATAGGTTTTTCTATATGATAAAAGATTTGTCTTTCCCCTGACAATAATTTTAATTGCACAAATCAAAACTGTATATTTACATGCAGTCTACACCTATCCAACCATACATTTTATTAAAATTCCAGTTATTATGAATCTATCTTGAAAAATCAGAAGCTGAGGGTTAGTACCATTTTTTAGAAAATGTACTGATCATTACTTTAGTTTGTAGAATAAATCTGGAAAACTTTTTAGTGTAGGATTTAATCAAGACTTGCTATCATCCTACTCTCCTTAAGCCCTTTTCACCCTAGCATAAAACCAAAAATTGCCACACTAGGTTATGGCAATAATTCCATAATTTCAAAAAGCTCTCTTTCAATATTTGACAAAGTATCAGGTGAAAAACCTTCCTTGTACCCAAAGATTTAAGACTTTAGCTATATCTAAACCCAGACTGAGCTATCATGTTGACCTTGACTTCTAAGGGAAAGATGACCTTCCCTTGAAGTGTGCTCTAGCAGGAGTTAAGATGACTTGGATCCTTAAAAATCGGACTCACACACTAGGTTGCCCAGATTTTTGCCATCCTTTTTTGGCAAGGGAGGAGGGTCTACCAAACAAGTCCAAAAAGACATCAGTGTGACATCAGAAAAGGTGACAGGATGAGGAACCAAAAGGGAAACTCTAAGGATTTTCTGTCTTTGTTACTCAGGATTGTTACCGGCAAGTGAAAGCTGTGTCTGAGACAGTCAAGGAAAAAGAACCAGAAGATGGGAAGAAACAGGTAAAATATGAAGATGGAAAAAAAAAAATCAATGAAGAATGACTCTTTGCTATGTTTTTCTGTATTTTCTGAACAACTACGTTTGGGCCAATGTGCATGATACACTCCCGTTTTTGAAACCAAAATCATGAGGAAGAAAACACACTTAAAAAGGTGTTCAGGATCTCAGTCAAAAAAAGCTGAAGTTCTTCACATTTTAAAAATTTTTGAATTGGTACACTTCCCAGGTCAGGATGTATAATAACCCACTAGTGCCCTGTTCTGCTATGAGAAACCTTAGGTCCTTCTACAGGCTGCCTCCAAAGCATGTGTGGTGAAACAGTTTGCTCTGACTGTATCTGTACAGGGTCCTGGATCTGGTTCTTCTCCTCAGCCCAAATCTGTGAGCCCAAATCTACTAATGACAGAAATATCATGGATACCAACAGTTTCTGCTAAATCTTTCTGTTTCTTTTACAAGAAAATGTATTTAACTGCAGGGCACTTCCACAGAGGATGTTCCTGCTGACTGTTGTACATAACCCAGGGGATTACATTCAGGAAATTGGTGCAGATTACATGAAATTGAAAATAAGTGAATGAGAAATTTGGAGAGCTGGTATGAGACGGAATGGATATAGAGATGTGGTACAAGCAAGCATTCAGAAGGGGACAGTGAGATACGTATAGAAAAAGAAAGATAAATAGATAGGAACCCTACATGTCTAAGGACAGACAAAGGACTCCATTTCTTGGATTTCTGTTTGCCCTTGCCCAATATACTCCTCCTTTGTTGTCCTTTTCCCTTGTTCCACTGTGTGTCTCCATGAACTGCAAAAGTTGTAGTCTGATAGCTCTGCTGTGCTGGGCTTCTACTCTTCAGAGTGAAGTAGCTGAAACTAATGGCTTCTGGGTTTTTGAATGTAACATTTGGGAGCTTGTGTCTGGGCATCCCTTCTGGACAGGGCAGTTGGTCTGCTCTGGACCAGGGTGGGCACAGGAATCCTGTGGTGGTGACAGCTGGGTAGTTTGGGCTACGGTGCAACTTTGAGATCCCAGCTGATACAAGAGCACAGACAGAGCCAAGGAAATCAGTGTATTTGCCAGAAAAGCATAAATGCAGGATGTAACTATGGCACACAGCTTCCTGCAGGCAGGTTTCTAGCATCTCTGACCAGGTGGCCAGAGGATGCCTACATTTTGTCACCTGAAAATCAAGGGTCTGCAGAAAATCAGGAACTGCATCATCCTGCAGAAAATTGCTTCATAGCTGTTGTTGTGAGTTAGTTTTTTGGGTTTGGGTTTTTTTTTTAATTGACACTGGCAAAAGTATCATATCAGCATCCTGGAGGAGATATGCTTGGGGTCTATACTGTGAAAAAAAGGGGAAGATCAAGGGAAGAAAGAAACTCAGAAGAAAAAAGAAAATAGAAGCAAAGATATTTCTGGTAGGGATGCTGTCATTGTACCGTGTCAGCATAATGGTGTCCTGACTATTATCTAGATATCAGCCTAATACTAATGGTAAACTAAAATTATAACTGATAAAAAGACAATGGTGGAGGGAAGACATTCTCAGAAATAAAACATATTGCCATGATTGTGAAAGATTAACATTTTTCTTATTAAATGATGAGCTTGCTTTTTAATATCAGCATTATAATAGACTATACTATGAATCTCTCTATCATACCTAAAGCACTGTTAATTTATCTTTCATGAATACATTAGAAGAGAGGGTTTTCCCATAGGCAAACATACCATACCATATTTGCAAATGTCTTACATAATGATGCAAACACTATGCATAGAGAGTAGCAGTATTATATTGGAAGGGAGAAACAGCACATGCACAAAAAGAGTTTCATTCCATTTCATTAAATACTTAAACCAACCAAATAAAGTTAAATTCACTGCGTAGAAATCTTGCAGTTGAGGAAAAGGTTGCTGCTTAAATTTATTCTTTAGCTTAAATTCAACTATTTGTAATAAGGAGCTGATGAGTGTAGATAGAGTGAATGATTTGTTAACACATTGATTGCATTTGTTCTTAAAATACAGCACTGTACATTTTGCAGTCATATCTGCTAGCAAAATCTTAAATATCTACTTATTTGGGAAAGAGTGCATGCACTGTACTCTGCTTTAAAAAAATCTTAGTGATATACTACAATATGGAAATTAAATTGGAAATCACAGCCACAGACACAAAATAAATAGTAGTCATTTTATTTAGCTTGTTACCATCTAGTCGAGTCCAAGAACATTACCTTAACGGCAGACTCGGAATTCATGAAGAGTTACATAAGGGCCCTGTTGTCAAACATAAAAACAACCCATTTAGTGTCTGTTTTGCATCTACACAGGAAGTTTTCTTTCATTATCCACCAGCCCCTAGATCTTATTATAGCCATTGTTTAATTTGTGCTCTGTTTCACAAGTGACACTTGTACGGGTCTCATGGGGCTGCTGACAGAAGTGTGGCTGTCTCCTTCCCTTGTGTCAATTCTTTTGTGAACCTTTATAATTAGCCACTTAACAAATTGAGGAAAATGAATCTGTGGTTGGGAAGTGTTCACTGGTGCTAAGTCAACCATGTGACAGTCCAAGCTGATATGTAAAAAGTCATGGTAATCAGCTGTACAAAGGGTTAACAAAACCTCATTATGGTAGGTTAATAAACAGAAATGAGGTATGTGATCACCAAGAGACACTAGAAAAGTTATAACCACTTCCTGTAGTTGTAATATATATATAATTGTTTCAAAATTTTTTCAAAAGCCTTTCACCTCTTATGTGGTTTTTTTGGGGGGAGGGTGGGGGACAGGGAAATTACCAAATTACACAACAGTGTAAAATCACATATCATGGCTTAAAGCCTATTCTGTCCAACTCCCAGTGTTTTATCTTTGGCACTTTACAGGCAAAACAACAACTCAGCAGTTGTCTCTCACAGAGAAAAACGTATCCCAGCTTTTAGCACGTCAGATTTCCTATGTTCCCCTAAGAAACATCACAGTTAATTTCATAACATTACCTTCAATAAGTAATGCTGTTTCTAACAAAAAATATAGTCTGCACTCATGCACACTTTTTCCCTAAAAAAATATGCATTCATTTACTTTTTTCAAAATATTCCTTTTTTTATTTTTTGTCATGTCGGCTGAAAAACAAGAAATTGTTCTTGTTTTTAATAATCAAAATCTGACATTTTATTTTCTGTAATTTCTTTCTGTGCAAAAGTTATGTCTTAAAAAAATAGAGAATCTTTTTTTTTTGTCACAAATCTTTTTACTGGGATTTTTTAATGGTATTATTGTCTAGTGGTTCTGTTGTCATATTTACTATATGTAAAAAGATTCAAGGGTGCTAATTTCATGTCTATACATATATATAAACACACACATGTCCTTGCATGCATTAATATGGATCTGTGGGTGTTCACCCAGAGTTCACTCTGTTCACAGCTCTTAAAGTACATAAAAGTGTGGAAACTGATTCACATGAAGTGCATCTTGCTTACTGCAGAATCAGCCTTTGAACCAGGAGGACAGGAGGAGGAACCAGAATCTCCCCTGCTCTCAGGTGGGTGATTTAGCTACTGAGCCCGATTAGTCATGACATCTTCTTCCACTGTGGTGGGAGGACACCAGGAAGGGAAGTGGAGGAAGCCCTCCCCTGCTTATCCTGAGCAGATGGTTGCTCATTGATTAGGGTGTCCCTTGAGAGGTGGGAAGGGTGGGTTTGAACCTCTGCCAATGAAAGGGGAATTAAATCCACATCTTCTTTAAAATGGGTCTTCTAGCTACTGAACAGGAAACCTGCACAGTCAATACCTTTTGCAAGAAAGACTGATTTTTGAAAGGGATATAATGCAGTTATCTTATGAGTTCAGGCTGATAGTGGCTCTTCATTGAGCAGGACCTTGAGCTTCTGGGACATAAACCACATTTCTCTTCTACATGTTTCAGTGTAGCCAGCCAGGGCAGTGTGATCCCCTGTAAACTGAGGGGGGTATGTTCTGATCATACTGTTGACATGAAATATCTAACATTGTTCAGCTACTTCGGAGGGGTTTAAATCCAGAAGATGGCTCTGTGGATTTCAATTCAAGCTGTTATATATCTGAATTTTACATTTCCAAAATTAATTCTAAACTATGGGAAAGCTCACCAGCAGTGAATCCAGCTGTGGAAGCACTCACTTTTTTTTCTGTATATATTGTGTGTGAATGGTCAGCCCATACCAACAGAACATATATAGATTTTAGCAGCCAGACCTGTATTAAAGAAAGTCCATCTGGAGCAGAGAGAGATGTCAATTTTGATAATACAATTGTGTTTGTGTTCATCAGGTAGCAGAAGAAAATCTAAGGGGCACTGTTTCCATCCAGTGTCGAGTGACTCCAAGAAGTTCTGCAAGAAGGTGGAGCACACTTCCCAGTGCCCACTCAGGTTCTAACCTCAGTGACTGCACAGCTCAGTGGTGTGTGCTGTTACAGGAGACACTTCTGGACACATGCAGCAGCAAACAAGGGTAGGGGCTGTGCATGTCATAAAATAAGCTGGCACATAACAGGATATACAGCATTTTAGGTCCCTTCCAGCCTCTCAATGACTAACACTGCATCATCACCTGTCATGAGATTCTTCCTTGGTCAGTGTCAGATGGGCAGCCCTCACAGGCTGGAAAATGCTTAAAACAGACAGTGCAGAACACATCATTCCTAATGGGAAAACAAGGTTGGTGGACAGAGGAAGCATACAAATGAGACTGTGGACTTGTCAGGATTGGCTGTGGCAGAATGGACACCTAGACAGGTTTTATCACTGATTACTGCACTGAAAATGATGTAAACAGCTCCACATGTTGAAGGTATGAAAACAAAACATGCAGGTGAGCAAAATACCACCCACCACTGTAGAAAACAACTTGGTATGGACATTTGAGGAGGGGTTTAGGAGAGCAGAATCTGAAGCAAGAAAGAGATGAAGAATAAGACTCACATGCCCCATTGGTAGTGGAGCACATACTAGGGAGTTATGTAGGGGAGAGCAGGTCCTCACCTTAGCAAAAATCCTGCCTTACAATCCCCTTCTGGAACACAGCCTTTATCATAAGTGCTTTCCACTTCTTTTATCTTCTGAGTCATAAACTCCTCTGAGATTAATGAGGGACATAGAAGTATTATTTTCTCTGAATGCAGCAGGTACCTACATTTTCTAACTTGGTGTTATTCCATCTGACTACAGAGAATTAAATCAAAGAGGCTTCTAGGGTAAAAGCAAGCTAGAAACAAAGCAAGAGCAGAGATGAGCTATCTCCAGAGAAAAGCCACATGACAAGGAAGAAGGCAGGGAACTATTATGAGACAGGCACCTGCTAGTCTCCAGCCAGGCTAACAGGTGTGTTTTGCCTGACCAAAGCCTCAGAGAAAAACAAAACCAAATTTTTTAGAAAGAAATAAATCTCTGGCTAAAGAAGGGAGTGTTTATTTATAAGAAAATGCTGCAGAGAGGTAATGAAAGTAGGGGATGCTGCAATTGCCTGCATCTCCTAGGCTAGGAAAGGTGTGTCCACTATGAAAAAAAAGTTAACTAAACTCACAGGAATAAGCAAGATTCAGAAATAGGCCTTCCACTGTTTTATCTCCCTTCTCAGAAACCTGTGTACTCTGCAATGAATAAATAATGCCCTGTTTTGAAGAAGCAACCTTGCAGGCACCAAATATGGCTGGATTTGCTGCTTTTTCACAGGTGAAAAACAGAGGTTTGTAGCCCAGTGATCTAGTCTAGAGACTGTGCAAAAGTGTATCTAAAGAGGGGCTGAGAAAGCTGGATGCACTCACTAGCTGGATGCATTTGGGAGAGATGAAAAGGGTCTAAAACACTGCTCACTGTAACAGCACTAGATGCACTTTTAACTGCTGAAAGTTTTACTGCTTTGCTTCTCTCAGATTCTGGTGTGGACCTGAGAGGAACAGATGCCATATAAGCTAGAAGCAGCAGCGGCTTCCATCCTTTTGTAACTGTACAAATTGCCAGGAGGCATGGGAATATCACAAAACCACAGAAGCAGCAAAAATAATGCCTTGGTTTCCCACCTGCTTTGGAAATAACTGAAGAAGTCATTCTGGAGACTCACAAAGATTTGGGGGCCCTGGAAGATGAAAGATGTTTTAATGAGAGTTCATTAGGGCTTTGCACGTTCATTGACCTGATAAGCACCTTCACTTCTAAACAACTATTGAAATCCACTGCAAATCAATGGTAACCAAAAGTGGCTGCTGATTTAGTGCCATCTATAGCCTACAAGACACATATGCATCACAGGGGCCTTTTCTGCACTTACATCCTGGAAGCCTCAGCGTTGAAAGCATGATTAAAATAAGAGAACAGTAACATTTGAATCTTAAATCTATTCTCACTATGGGAAAAAGGAATATGTTTCAGAGGATGAGATGCTGACACTTCCTCTGCTATAAAATCCCTCATGCTTATTCTGTGATTACAGAGTATTTATACCATTTTGATCCTCAAACTGTCATATAAACACTGAATTCCCTTCTAAATAAATTAAAATATAAACATACATATAAAAAAGCTATGCACAAATACACACACAAACTAAATGTATAGTTTTATTTTCCCCATTTAGTTGTTGCATTATTGAGCTGTATTTACTCCTATCTCTACTGTGTGCAGCATACACATAACTTATAATTTTCTCTGTGTTAGTAATTCCTCTTGGCAAGTTGAAATTTTAAATAAAATGGCCAAAATACATGATCATGATGAACTGATAGATGTATTACTCTAGGTAAGAGGCAGTACTAACCTATTCTAAAATGCATTATTTGACCCATTTTAAACAGAAGTATCACAGCAATAGATCAGCAGCTGTTAGAATGCATCCCACATCAATATATAAGTGTATTTTTTATATTGCTCATTGTGCTGATACAAGAGCTAATCTACAGCCAAAATTTTGCTCCTCCCCCTAACTTTTATATGTTTATCTGCTGATACTGACATGTAAAGAGAAATCCCAGTTCTCTGGACTTGATTCTACTGTCAGTGCTGATAGTGGAAATTACTCAGAAGGAAACAGGATTATTCAGGATTCACACTGGCTAATCAAGAAATGACAACTGTCCTTTGTTCTTCCTTTCAGAAGGAATTCTGCTGTATTGGATAATATTCCCTTGCAGTGGTATCCTTTAGCAATAATTTCAAAAAGTCAAGCAAAAAGAATGTGGAAACTTAATCTTTTCCTGACTGCTCAGCTGCATCTGCTCTGCAATCTGTACTATTTGTGTGACTACTCACATTAAAAAAATCATTGAAAATCTTCAGACCACAAAGCTACTCAAAAACAGAAACAAATTATCAAAATCAATGTATTTGTTTTGCCAGTAACAGGAATAAAAGCATCTGGCATGTTCTTTAAAAAAATCCAAGGTAACAACAGCAATCACTGATTATTAATCTCTTTATGCACTTGAATTAATGGTCTTTTAGAAGTACTTAGAGTCTCTATAAACACACAACCCTTTCTATCAGTTTCTCTCTAATTTCTGTCAGTTAAAAAGAAAAGGTTGTTTTGCTTATAAGGATAATATAGAACTAACCTCTTTGGTTAAAGATTAAAGGGCATCTGTGCTACAACTGCATGAATAAAGGCATAACAGTTAAATATACTAGATCCAGTTTTATTTCACAGCTTTTTACACACAAATAAAAACTGTATGTGCACATACAAATTTTAAACATGCCATTAAAGGCATTTTTCAGCTAGAATGAGTTGTATTTGTCATTTGGTACAAAGCCCTTTTCAGAGAAATTGTTGATTTTTTCACAGAGGCTCCTATACTTTTTATTTCTTTTGTATTATTTCAATCAGCAATGGATATACATCTTTGTTAGCCTAATTTGGGGACCTACAAAGCAGGAAGAAGGAAAGCACAAAGGAACACACTTGACATATTGGTCTATTTGCTACCTCTTTTAAGCTCAATGCATACTAATGAAAGTGATCCAAACTATTTTTCTCCACTCCTCACTTAACAAGCATAATAATAAATGAATATTTAAACTAGCTGCAAATATATTAAGTGGAAACAAATAGGTTTCATTTGTAACAAGTGCACACAGGTTAATTAACAAGAAGGAGCTTTTGTGTTGAAACAAGGCTCCCTGATGCTGTACATGCAGGTGCCGTTAAGGGCCAATTGAGCTCTATAGGATAATTATGAAGTACCATTGTGCTCCACCGTTTGTTAACAAAGTGCTGCCTGCAATTTGCCTAAACCTATAAACCATCATCTGTGATCCTCAGCAGCAATTAAGTGACAAACATCTTCTCATCGGAGACTTGGGAAAACAAAAGAGACATGATAGCATTTAAGGAGCCAGATGGATATTTCAGAATGTCAACCCTGACAGCCTCCCTTTCAACAACAAAATATAAACCGGGAGCCTGCTCGGTACCACGCTGAGGGGAAGAAGGGACAAGTCACATCCAAATTATTAAGAGGAGGGTGTTAGTAATCACAGGATTGCTCATTTGAACAGCTCTTAGTGGGGAAGCCTTGGACTGGCAAACAAGCAAAAGAGAAAACCCTTTTTCCTCTGAAAACAGCTGTGGCGACAGCTCTACTGAGTCTGGCTGTTTTTTAGGTTTGCGGGTTTTTTTCTCTTTTTAATTCTTCTTTCTAACATCTCCTTCCTTCCTTCTGTCTTCACAGAAGAGGATTTTCTTCCAACGAATAAAAGTATAAAAATTCTGTTTTCTAAGAAGAGGACAAACCAACAGACAGAATTTTCTCCAGGGCACAAGTTACTAATTAGTTCTGCAAAAATAGCCTATATTAGGAAAAATGATGGATCAGCACAAAGAGGCATTTTAAAACAAGAGATCTACTCCTTCTGTAAAATAATTGATCTAAAAGTTTTGAGGATGTAATCTTTAAAATGCTTCTGTAAGCTCAGCAATAATTCCAGAAGCTATAAACTTTATACAGGCTTGTTTGAATTAGTTCAATTAATTGCCTGGTTGGGAGACCCTCCAAAACTTGGGGAAGCTCTTGTTTTCATAGATAAGGATCTTCTGGGCATTTTGTTGCCTACATTAAATGATGTTGTCTAGCTGATCTGTGTAATTGGTAGAGCTAAAAGGCTATTCAGTAACATGAAAAAAAAATTATAAATGCATGAGTTTCACTTGCTAGCCTACATTTTTTCCCCCTATTGCCAAAACAGCAGCATTTACAAATGTTTTCTGTAACCATTTTGAAGCTACAGCTGAGTGTGTTTTAATATACCATCAGGTCAACAGCTCTCTTGAAAGAAGAAATCAACCCAGGGCCAAACAGTCAGACGGGCCTAATTAAGTACTTCAGGAGTCGAGAAGTGCTCAGATGACTACAGCTGACTTGACCCTTTTCTTTGTACTTCACTGGGTTTCTGTATACCTTTGCCACTCTCCTTTGGATTTATGTTTTTATGAATTATTTAAAAAAGGCAACTTCAGATCTACAATTAGTTTTCAAGGAAACAGATGTGAGAAAATAATCACAACTTAAACAGCTTAAAACGGCTCTGATCTTGACAGAATGCAAAATGCCCGGTTTCCAGGACCGCAGAATTCATCACTGGGCAAAAGTGTCATTAATCCCTGCCTGCTTTCTGGCCTTTTCTTACAGTGCTCTGTCAAATGTCACAGATCACCTGGAAATCTAACAGTCATGACAGAGTTGGGGCTTTTATTTTAATTGGGGAGGGGGGAGGAAGTGAACTGGTTCTGTTTTAAGAAAACAAAAAAGAGCTAAAACAAAGATAATCCATGTAAGCACATGTTTTAGCTTTGTATAATATTGCACTATGTTGTGCTGGGAAAATCATGATAAAGCATTTTGTCATGCTGGGGATTTTATATTTGTTTTCCACTGTGTATTTAACAAATATAAGACTGATTAAACAGGGAGAATGGAGTTCTTTTGTCACCTCCAGTGGTATCCTCGATGATCCAAGATTCATGAGCTGATTTCCCACTTTCCCCCTGAAAAAATGTTACCCTTTACCATAAGAGAAGTCCTGCAATGTTTGAAGATGCATCCTGCAGCTCTTCTTTAGGCAGATTGCTGAAGGCCTTCTTCCAGCATCATGAGCGCCACTGGGCAGTCTTCCATCAGCTCCAGCAAATGTGCAACCCAGCCTCACCCACTTGGCACAGGAAGGCTTTGAAGTTTCATTCAGGGACACTTGGACTTCAAAGTATGTATGGATAAAAAAGGCAGTCCCATGTACAAGGAGAGATGTACCAATGGAAGTGAAAATTGTAGCCACCGGCATCACACGGAGAGGCACACAATGTCTGAGATTCCAAAATCTGGGGACAGTAGAAACTAAATAATTTCAAAAATTTAGTTGAATTTATTTTACTCTTTTCTTGTAGAGAGACCAGGCCTTCACTGATATTTTTAAGATGCAGATCTAAGAAGTTAAATTAACACACTTGATCTAATGATTTTCTACATGAGCAGAATTGATACATTTTGTCCCTGTGTTTATCTTTTATTCTTTACATTTTACCCTTGTTACATGTCTTAAAAGTGGATATAATATGATCCATGATACTGGTGAGTTTAGGAGAACTATTGACATCTCAAGCTTTTGTAGGATCTCAGGTAGCTGGAAACAAAGCATTTCAGGGCAAGTCTGAAAAGCCTGATTCCATATTCAAAATTATAACAGAGGATTATGTGCTAGAAAGTTCTGACTTTCATTATGATTCTTCATCTTTAATGACCTTGGAGACTCCTGTTTCAAGCAAATTCTAGGCGGATCTTCAAGTGACCTGGCTTTGTATTAATACAAGGCTGAGCTCTAAATACAAATTAGAATTGCATACACCTATGCAGCAATACAGTCACCTCAGCAAACCTCTCTGCCTTGGCTAAGGACACAACAAAAATGCAGAATACTGAGTTACCATTATTCATATGTAATTGTCTCTGTTATCAAACTTTTTACAATTTAGTATGTGCAACACTGGATCCAACATTTTCCTGAGCAGAAAATGTCTTTTTGTATGCAAATATCACCTAAACTTTGATAAGAATTGGATTCATAGATAAATTTTTGGAGCAACAGTTGAAAGAGTCATTCGTTTCTATTTGACTCAGTGAGAACAATTTTGACAGTCCATGAAAGGGATGTGTTATTTAAACATCTTTTCAATATTTAGTTTGCTACTCTACTCAATTAATTGCTAGTTATGCAAATTCCATTCTGTCCTTACAGGATTTTTTTCCCCACTCAGATGAAATTCAAAAAATACCTACCATTATTGTTTTATTCTCTGCTGGCTGGACCATTTAGAATATTATACCCTGTTAATTTATAAAGATATGATCGTCACAGCCTACACAAAATAAATTTCAAGCACTGTGAAAGAAAAATGCAGCATACAACTAGAGGTTTTTAACCTAATTAGCATAACTAAACATAAAAGAAATAAATGATTGGAGAGAAAAATGTGAAAAATAATTGAAAACAATGGCTACCTTTTAGGACTGTACAAATCAGATCAATGGTTTGTGTTACATCATTAAGGTCTGAAGAAGAAGGATGGTAAACAAATGGGAAATAAGTATTGCAAAGATGTGTTTTGGGAACTTACACTGAGAGTATGCAATCCAAATTACCCAAGTGGATTTAAATATTTGAGTTTTATTTAGATCTCCTGCCTATATTGGCTAGGAGGAGAGTTAATAACAATCCATTCATGCAGTCCTTACACATAAGGGTAGGCAGCACCACTAGATAGTGATGTGGAAGTCAATTAGTGGCAACATGCACAGGTACTGTGTTTCCCCAGGGCTTCCTAACATCTCAAAATGCAGCAATGAGAGCAGAGAAAGGTGATCAAGACCGACAGAAGAACTTTTTTAAACTGATTGGTTGATATAAGCATAAGTAGAATTTGAGAAGCCTGGCAGCATGAAAACAAAAGGAACTCAAGAGAAAGAAATGTTAGGTCTGTCTGGCTCCTATTTGAAATGATGCATAAATCATCTCTCTTGCCATATAATCCTCCCAACTGGAATCAGAAAAAAAGAGCATTTGTTCCTAAGACATTTTCCAAATAATTCAGCCTTAGAATTTCTGCTTTGGGAACAAAATCTGTACCACATTATACCATATCTTAGGGTTACTTTCCAGAACAATAATTGAAGCCGATGTGATTTTTAAAAGTAATTTGCCTCCATGGGAAAAAATGCATTTCTTTCTAGGAAAAAACACAGCATCTATTATTCCCTGCCGTTTGTACAAAACAATACTGATCACTAGAGAATAGCTATGGAAAATTGGGCAGCTCAAATGAAATTTACCCGACTTGGAATTTGAGGAGCAATGTATATTTAGCATTTATCCAGGGATTAGCACAGCAGGATTGTCATGTTATTCAGAGCCACACTAGGTTCTTCCAGCTCAGTTGACTTGAAGATAAGAAACAGATGTTGGACCAATGTTCAGCGCAGTAAACTTCCCCAACAGAGGAAAAAATACCCCATTGCTTTGTCCCTTGCCCGAGACAAGATGCCTTACACTATACTATCCTCTACGTCACGGTGTGGGAAGGCATTTAGTCGGAAGCATTTGCTGAAGAACATTTCGGAGAAGGAGAAAGGAAAGAGCGGGGCACTTTTCGGGCCTGGAGAGGAAGGAGGTTCAGCATCAGGTCTGGCCGGGCCGGTGCCGCGAGCGGAGGCGCCGGGAGGTGGCGCGGTCCCTGCGCGGATGCAGCGGCACGGCCGGGATGGATGCGGCCGGGATGGATGCGGCCGGGATGGATGCGGCCGGGATGGATGCGGCCGGGATGGATGCGGCCGGGATGGATGCGGCCGGGATGGATGCGGCCGGCATGGATGCGGCCGGGATGGATGCTGCCGGAGCCGGAGCCTGAGCGGCACGGCGGGGATGGATGCTGCCGGAGAGGAGCGGCACGGCCGGGATGGATGCTGCCAAAGCCTGAGCGGCACGGCCGGGATGCTGCCGGAGCGCTCGGAGCTGCCGCTCCGGCCCCGCACGGGGCTGCCTCTCCTGCCGGAGCCTTGTTACACCGCCGCCAAAGGCGCTTCTTGGCTCTCGGCAGCTTCAGCAGTACCACCTACTTCGGTTTTAGTGTCAGTCGTCAAACGCACCACGCGATTTTTTTTCCTTAACTTTCAGTAGGGAGGTTAGTCATGTCTATTTTTTGTCGCAGAGCAAAATAATCAACCTTGTCTTGCATCGTTAACTGAGTCATGCTGCCTTTCAGTCATTATGGACCTGATCCTGGACCTCTGGGGTCAGTAGGAATTTTGCTCAGCTGTCCCAGAGTGCTTAGGTGCAGCCTTAGAGTCACTTGATACTAATTTGTTCCACTTTTTACATTTCAAGAGTATTTTTTGAGGGAGGTGCCAAGCAATTTGTGATATATAGACCATGCTATGCTGTTAAACTAAGAGGCCTCACTTTGGGGTAACAAGCCTGTTACCTTCTGTCTCATGTTTTCCCAGAAAATTTAGGGACCAATTCCTGAAACTTGTCATCAGTTGCATTGACATTTTCCCCTGATCTCTTCCTACAATGACTAAGATGCAAAAAGCATTTTTAGCATCTTTCTTCTCTTACCTTTGGGAGTTTAACATAAAGTATGCTGTTTAAAAACAACTCAAGCTGACTCTTCAATGGCCCAGTCTGTTTCCTACAGAAATAGGGATCTTTTAATTTACTCTTAAATTGCCTTTCAATGAAGTATTACCTTTATGCAAGAAGAATATAATGCAGGGAATGGCAACTTCATTTTGTCTCTGAATTTGATTTCTTTAACTGCACTTTTGTAATTTGATGATCCTGTATGCTTTAGCAGAAACCATCTAAAAGGAAAGAAAGTGCAACATGATAATGCATTTACAGAGTTAATCTACAACAAGCAAGGGGACTTTGGATCATTCCTCTAGATTTTTCCTTTTCTTTTTTTTTTTTAATCCATTAGAAGATTTAGAGGAACAGCTCTTTGAGTGTCACCATTTTCATTTAATTATTGGCTCTCTAGATCAACAAGAGATATTTCTGTGCCTTTTGCTGACTCTTTCTGGCACAGCCCAGGTCTGCTGAAAGCAGGCAGGGGTCTCACACCTCTGGGCACAGGGGAAGGGCAGCACAAGGGGCACAGAAGGCAACAGAGGAAGCTCAGGGGCCCAAAATTTCTGTGCAACCTCCTTGGCTTCAGTAAGACCTGCACAGGAGAACTGCTGCTGGAGGACTTCCCTGCACTGAGTTCAGCATGGAGCCAAATCTGGGAATGAAAGGCCTTTAAATGTAGGAAATAATTGTAATTTATTATCAGTATTCATAGCAATGAGAGAAAGTTATCCAAAGGTTTTGTAGGAATGTCTGTTTTGCTTTTTCTCTGCTTAGCTAGCAGGTGCCAGAGGCAGTGGTCACCCGTAATGCCTTTTGTTTTCTGTACAGACTGGACACACACCTGGCACACTGCTATCACAGACATTAAACAAGCAAAGAGTACTGGAGAGGGTTTACACTGGGAATCCAAATCACATTTCACTAGTTCTTGGGATATGTGGTTCAGTTTTAAGAAAAAAAAAAAAAAAGAAGAGATAAAACAAAGATAATCCATGTAAGCAGGTTTTAGTTTTGTAGAATATTGCACTATGTTGTGATGGGAAAATCATGATAAGCCCTGAACCTTCCAGTTTTGTGTAGAAACATGCAAGGGAGACAGAAGTTCCCTTTTAAACCTGCCCACCCCTCAAACTATTTAATAGATGTTTCTAAGAATTTCTAGTATTGACTTTCTTTCCTGCAGTTATTTGTCAAAATAGGGAGGGAGAAGTAAATGAATTAGACATTTTGTCAGCATTTTTTTTTTTATTCTGCTGAACTAAAAGCGCATGGCCTAATTTTAAATTTAAATGTTGAAATTTTAGGTAACATAACCATCAAAACAGCTGGCAGCTACGTATATGCTGTATTTTACCCACTCTGCTGATAGAATGCTGAGAGACAGTAAAAATTTACTTTTATTCTTCAGCTAGCTTCAAATGCAAAATTTAACCTTGGAGAAAAAAAAAACAGGTGAAAGCACAGGTGATTTATTTTAGATCTTAGATCAGATTGAAGTACTGGACAGAGCCAACTGTGTGGCCAGGTGGCCAAGAAGGCCAATGGCATCCTGGCCTGTATCAGCAATGGCGTGGCCAGCAGGACCAGGGCAGTGATTGTCCCCCTTCACCTGGCACTGGGGAGGCCACACCTCAAGTGCTGTGTTCAGTTCTGGGCCCCTCAATTCAGGAAGGACATGGAGGTGCTGGAGCAAGTCCAGAGAGAGGCAGTGAAACTGGTGAAGGGTCTGGTGCACAAGTCTGATGAGGGAGCTGAGGGAGCTGGGGGAGTTTTGCCTGGAGAAAAGGAGGCTCATTAGGAACCTTATCACTCTCTACAGCTCCCTGATAAGAGGTGGTTGTGACGTGGGGGTCAGTCTCTTCTCTCAGATAGCAAGCAATTGGACAAGACTAAGTGATCTCAAGTTGGACCTGGAGAGGTTTAAACTGGGCATTAGGAAAAGTATTTCACTGGCAGGTTTGCCAAAGATTGGGACAGACTGACCTGGGAATTCACCATCCCTGGTGGTATTTAGGGGTATATATGGGGCCCTTGGGGACATGGTTTAGTGGTGGATTTGGCAGTGCTGGGTTAAGAGCAGGATGCACCCTAAAGGCCTTTTCAAACATAAATGATTCTATGACTCTATGATAGAATGAACTAAGGTAAGAAAAAGTTGTTTTGCAAAATAACTCTACACACCTATTTCCACAATTACTGGATCTATTAGAGACCTAAAAAAGAAAAAGTGAAATAAAACTTGATTATAAATATGAAATAAACAGTCTGAAATTTTTGTTTTGAAATCACAATGCCTGACATATGAGCTCTTTAGGAAAAGAAAAAAAAAAGTGTTTCTACAACAAATGAAAGGCTGAGTTATGAATTTTCAGACTGTTTCACTCGGTTTTAGAAAGTCTTACATTTATACCATGTAAAAGTTTCTCTTTGCAGCTTGTTGAGAAAAACTGTTTAAAAGTATGAGGCACTAAGTCAGATATTCAGAAGTCCTTTATCTTCAGCTCTGCTTGGCTTAATTGGAGTAAAGTACCATTTTTTTCCCCTATAATCCCTCAAGCAACTCCACGTGGAAAACATCTCTTGTGCTTTGTGAATAAATCTTGAGGGTTCATACTGTGAAGTGGAAGCAATTGGACATTTTTTATTTAAAAAAAGAGTGAAAAATCCTCTAGATAAGAAACCAGATTAACTAAATTAAGCTGGGTAATGAACAGAACTGTCTTTCCTGTCTCTGTTTCTCGGAGAACTCAGGTTCCTTCCTTTTGTTTTAATACAAAGTTCAAACTGCTCACTGAAATTATTGGACAAGAATTTCTGTGAAATATTTAGGTTTCAGTGAAACAGGTTTTTAAAAATGTTACAATGAAAAAATATCAGGACTGCCAGTTTCTCATGGTAGCATCTCCAAATTCACCACAATCCCTGTTGAAAACACTTAAGTATTATCTGTGCAGATGTGTAATTCTGGAATCTCTGACAAACTTTTGACCATCTAGATGCTGTTTTGGTTTTATTCCTGAAAAATTAACTAGATTTTACATTTAATAAAGTATTGAATATTATTGACATGCCTCTTTCTTCTCATCACCCTACCATTTGTGTCAGACCACGAGCATGAGAGGGATGAAGACCTTGATGTAGATGAAGTTTTGTTTAACATCAGAGGCCGGATTAAGTTTACCAAAGAAGAAATAATTTTTAAAAATACTATTTTACCATTTCTTTTTAACTTAAGATTCTTAGGCAAGATCCCTCTGCATTACAAAGTTGAACTAATATAAGCCTTACAGATCAGCAAATTCTCTTCATGACAGTGCCTCCTCAAAGCTGACTGACCATTATTTCCAGCTGTGTTCTCCATTGGTTTTCAAACTAGAACTTTTGATTTTGATTGTAACAATGCACTGTGCAATTAGTATAATCTCATAATTTCAGGGTGAACGAACACAATTTAACTTAATTAAAAATAAAAAAAAAATCAATACAGAAAATAATTACTCCTTGTAAATGTGTAGTTGCCAAACAACTTGCTTTTAGAAATCTGGAGTTAAAACATTGTGCTAATGATGGAATTATTGAGCTATGATGAGCTCAATACAATAATGATCATCATACAACACCTCAGCTCTCTGGACCAGCCCCAAACCAGCTCTCAACAGAAATGTGTTTTGCACTTACCACCTCTAAAGCCAAACCTGAAGACAGCTAGGAGCATCCTTTGCCAGTTGCTGCTGCTGGGACAAAAGATGCAGAAGTCACTTGAAGAACTCAGCCCAAAGCCAGCAGAAATCCCCTCCTCGTGGCACAGGGCTCAGCGAGCAGACCACCCCCTGCCACAGACCAGGCATTTCTGAGCAGTTTGCAAGGTTGGCCCATATCAAGTGCATTGCAGCAGTCAAATCAGGAGGTACCAAAAGAGCAGATCCTCTGGGACTGCTCATCAGGACAGGAAAGCTCCTATTATCTGGCAGCCTGGGGCAACCAAAACCCCACTTAATTACTGCCCTTCAGACAAGGTGGAGACCTCCATTTAAAAACTGTATGTGCACCAATTGAGCAGCACATAAAGCTGAAACAGAAAACTGGCTCACTGCCTCAGAGTTTCCAAGTATGTGTCCTTGAAGAGCAGAAAACTATCAGGGGAGGCTGCCATCCTGCCAGCTCTGTTTCCTAAGTTTAGTTTCTTGAAGCAGACAGCCAGTCACCGCTGAGATTCTCTTTCTGAAAGTGAGGATATGGCTGGCTCCCCAAAATGTGAGCCATTCATATCTTCCTCTCCAAGAACAAATCTCTGGTCCATAATGTTTTTGAACAAGGCAAAATACTTCTTTTTCTCCTGAGCCATTATAATTGTATCTCTATGACTCGATCTCTAGGAAAAATATTCCAAGCGAACACTAGGCAGCCTGTGCTTCCCTTAGGTAAAGGAACTATAATGTGATGTTAGAGCATCTTCTCCATCAATCAGGAGTGCCAAGTTATTGTCAGTACAGCAACAGTATTATTTTCAAGGAGTATTAATTTTGACCTGTATATGCACCCTATAGTCAATAGCCCAAATGCCTTTTTCAACTCAAAAGAAAACATCAGTTTTCAGAATGTGTTTTTACACAGCAAATTAAAAGCTTCTTTTAGTACTGAGGTAATACATTGACTGTGTAATTTCCCATATTGCTGCTTCTTCACAGATGAATTGCTTAACAAAAAAGAAAAATCAGGGTGATTCTAAGATCCCTGTCATGGTATTTTGCTGCTGAGACCCTTGCACCTCCTGGAGAAAGTATGGAGGTATGGATAGAGCTGTGCAAGTTGATGGGTTAGTAGCAGACTCTTACCAAAATATTTTCATCTGATGATGATCTTCTTTATTACTTTGTTTCGTTAGGATAATAAACCCATATTCAGATTTGGTGCTTAGTAATCACCTGGATGCCTCCTCAACCCCAAGACTCCTGGTTAAAACCGTATTAGTTTCCAAAAGTCAGGGTTTGATCTGAGTTGTACAGGGGTCCAATTATCTGGTGTAGTCTGACACAAAAGCTCTTCATCCTCAAAGCTGCAGCTATGAGCCTTAGTGTCTTGCTCTGGGCATGTGGGGCTGTGTGCAATGATGGCAATTGGTAATGCTGGATTTTGAAACTTGAGAGACACCACTATGAATCTGAAAAGCAAAAAAAAGGGAAAAAGGCATCCATCAAGGCACAGCATGGTAACACTGTCCACTTCCTCTTTGTTAATTTAGAGACTGTCTTCAATTATTAAAGTTAGTCTCTCTTTTCTCTTATGAAACAATGACTTTTGTGTAATACTGCTGATTTCCACATTAACATTTTTGATGGTTCACAGTTGGTTTTAAGAGGAAAGAATTTGACTGAGACAAAATATGAGGTACTCATCAGACAAGACTGTCTTTGCCAGGGAAGGTAAGTGTTCAAATATATACAACAAACAGACATATAAATTAATTTTGGGAACAGAAATTGTGAGGTACAATTCCACCTGATATATTCAGAAAACTGTTATTATGTATGTGATGCAGACCCCTCACGAATACAAGAAGTGATGTTTTGGAAGGGATGTTTTGATGTATTATAAAGTGGGATTCACATTTTTACAATGCTTCCAGCATCCAAGACTTGCAAAGCAGCTTTTCTTGGTCTGTAAAAACAAACATTCCCTTCACCTTAATAATTAGTGACATTTGAAAGAGAGGACGAGTTGTCAAAACTGCTCTATTCTTTGAGAAGAGCGTAGGAAGACATTTATTTACCTCCCAACTACACAGTTGGTTTTCTGTGCAATTTGAGATTGCAGTGATATTGCTTTAGTTATTCCCTACAAACTAGCATTAATTATTCCTCACTCTTCTGATTTAACATTGCTTCTCCACGTGTACCACAAAAAGGACAAGCACAGCGGGATTTTACTCTGTCTCTGTTCCCCCTCTGTAATACATGCATCTCCTTACTGCATGTGCCTACTCCTTGATTTAAATGTTTCTTTTCTTCTAAGAGACACAGGGAAAAGTCTGAGATGGTTAGTGATTTCAGCTCAGAATGTGGTCAGCTGAAGGTACACGCTGTGTGCCCAATTCTGCAAACCACAGATGTACAGGGCAAAGCATGCAGGGACACCGTGCATAGGAACTACTATGTTAGCCCTTCAGCAGGCTCTCAAAGGATTCAGTAGAGTAAAACTCTCATCAGCAGACAATGCCTTTGTTAGACATGTCCAGGCTTTCCCTATTGGAATGAACATAGGCTGCTATAAAATCATATCCTCTTCTTCCATCATTCAAGGAACATCTACTGCCATCCCCTTCTGATATCAAAGAAAGTACTAAAGAAAGGAATGGAGAGATCTGATAAGAAAGACACATGCAATAACTAGAAATCATTCTAGATGAGTGTCTCTGAGAAGAGCTTATTCCACATAATACCACAGGAAAGAAACACTGAGCAGCTTTTCAAAATATGCCAGGCTTTATTTTGTTAAGTGAATATGATACAGCAAAAGTTATATTAATTGAAAGATGCTCTGAAAGGGGAGATTCACTTTCCTTCCACCTACTGCTTGCACCGACTTCCTGTCTGGGATTTATCTCACTAGACATGGGCTGCCTCAAGCCAGACCTCCCAGGGGTAAACCTGAGGAGCACAGGGTAGGCCTGATATGTGGCTTCTCTCCTCTGAATCACAGAATCACTATGGTTGAAAAAGATCTTCAAGTCCAACCTTTTACCACCACAATAACTAAACCATATCACGAAGTGCTGCTTCCATGTCGTTCATTGAACACTTCAAGGGATGGGGACTCCACCACTTCCCCAAGCAGCCCATTCCAATGCTTAACCACTCTTTCAGTGAAGAAACTCTTCCTAACACAAACAAACAGCATGCCTGGACTATAGTTTAGGAGTGTGTATTCCTTCCAATGATGTGCTTACATTAGGCATCCACTATAGGCATCTTTACATTTAATGTACAGAGTAACCCTCGTTTTTAAATCTGGCAAAAATAAGAATTCAGAATTATTGTTTTTAAATCAAAAGTCATTGTGGGGGTTAGCTATTTTTTATGAAGAGTGGCATGACTGAAGTTGGGCTGTTTGTAGTCCTTTTTTTCTATGTACAGTATGTAGCAATGTTATAACAAAAGATCACAGCAAGCAAGTCTCAGAAATTTGTTGCCACTACAGGACATGCAAAGGATATCTAACAGTCTGACAAAGGATAGGTCACTTATTGTATTTCCTTGAGTTATTGATAACCTTTAACTCACCAATAATGAGTGTGAGAAATGATGTATTCAGAGAACGACTTCGATGTTCTGTTTATGCAACAGTATTTGAGGATAAATGTGTTACAAGGAGGAATGTCTGGGCATTCAGAGCTAAGGAAGTTTCTGCGAAGAACTTTGCGGTCACCAGGAGGGAATAATACCATCCTACACATTTCTTTTTAAGGGAAACTCTCCTGATTGTGTCAAGTTTGGCTGCTAGTGAGTGACAAATAAACTCCATAGAAATGATCTGAAGCTATAGAATCGGAGCAGCGTAGGAATGTTCCCTGAGGTAGGTGAAAATGTGTTTAGATTTGAAAGAGACTTATGTTCTGGTTCTGTCCATTTATTTCTTCCCTTTGTCCTGGCTAATATAGTTAGAACTACAAATAAGAAAAAAATCATCCCTGTTAGAAGAGTTTTCTATCATAAAGGACCTGTTGGTTGAGACAAGAAAACCCTCAACCATCCCTCCCAACTCCCAAAACCTTTCCTGGAAGTGAGCTAATTAGGGCACTTACTTCAGCAGAGCAAAATCACTTCATTTTGATCTCTGTAATTTTGACTTTCAAATTATGTATTTCCATAGAATTTCAGACTGCATTTTCCTGAGTGTCCGATTTCCTAGGAAATTATTTAAATTCCATTTTTTCATTTGAATTGGAAAGAGAAGGGAAATGAAATATAATAATTCCTTACAGGATATTTCTGTAATTTCAGCTATTACTAATCACTAGCAGGATTTCTTAGGAATTAGACCAGAAAGTGTTTTAGGAGAAAGATGTATTTCTAGTGAGGGGAAGGTCTAGTAGTAATAACATTTATTTGGAACACATTTTTTAATTGATGAGGAAATAATGATCATAAAATTATTTTTCTCTGTTGCTTTTTATGATCACGTTTCAAAAGAGCACTTGCATTCCTGCTGGGGATCCTCTTGGAGCATTTTAAATTAAGACTATGTGCAACATTTTAACTAAATAAAGCTCCTTCTATCTGTAGTGTTTTCTTATGTTCTGGATAGCATACACATAATATCACAGAATTCTTTTTGCAGAAATACCTAAGAAAATAATGCAGATTACCTAGGAAAACAAAAATAGGAATTAAGCAATATTAGAGAAATGTATTGGGCTATAGAAAGAGTCCCACATGACAAGTTGCCTTTAGAAATTAAAATCTGAACACTGAATGGGTGTTTCCACAATAGTATCAACAGCCTGTGTGAAAAGGGAAATGTTGTGCCTAGCACTGTGATTTTAATAGAAATAGAGGTGATTTTAATGTTATGAATTGCATATAATCTCATTGTATTATTATGCAGAGATCATTAAGTACTTGAGGAGCATGTGCAATTTGAGGCTCAGGACACTTAAATCTCAGCAGAGAGGAGGAATCTATAACCATCTACTTCTCACAGCTGGTGTGCAACAGATGAAATCCTTCAGCTGTGTGTGCTTCATGTCAGACAGTCTCAGAACTGAGAGGTTTGATTACCTAAGGAGCTCAATTCTTCTTCTTGGACCTAGGTACTATGCTTGTGACCCATCACAGAAAACCTTGAGAAAGAGCTGGTCCCCTAGGCATTGTTATTCAGGAGGGGGAAACTGTCATTTTTCAGTTTTTATAAATGTAACATTAGGTTATTTTTACAACTTTTAGTGTCTTGTAGTAAAAGAATGGTGAGGAAAGATTTCAGAGTACTGAAATAGTAGGAACGAAGGAGCTAAGAAATGAGAAAAGACAAAAAATGCAGAACATTGTTAATTTCTCTATCCCCCTTAAAAACAAAAATCTCTTTTATCTGAATTTTGAGAACCAGTGCCATCTTTGCTTATTTCTTCCAAGCAATCTCACATAGAATTAAAAATAAATGGAAAGTCAGAAAAAATCCAGAGCCGTAAAATCCCAGTGATTATAAATCACTAAAGGATTAAAATGACTTTCCCCTGTTGTGGCTTGCAGCCTAGAAACAGGATATATAGTAAGTGCTGCTGCTGTTAGCTGATGGAGATTCTGCTTTAGCTCAAGCGGTAGCGCTGTTGCTTTGGGATAGGAAGGTTGTGATGTCTTGCCTAAAGGGATATAAGTGTTGCAATTCAGGTCCCAAATGAGAAAAATTCTTCACATTGGTGCCCAATTAGTGATCTGATTCCTGGTGTTAAGTCTAATGCAATTTAGCACGCACCTGCTGAATAGCCTGCATGCCAAATACCGACCCCACTGCTCCGGCTCTCTGTCTTTGTTCACAGAGTTGAATGTTTTTTGAATGTTTTGTTGCAGGGTAGGGAGCAAAGCATAGGAGAAAGGGGGTTTTGAGAACATTTGTGAGAGCAAAATCTGCAGATTTGCTTCAGCAATGTTTCAGAGCTGCTCACGTTTGCTCTGCAGCAGATGGATGTGGATATTCATTGAGTGCATGACCTGAGTATATAAAACTTATACCAACAACCAGGCAATGTCTTACTGTCCCAAGTACTGGTAATCTGACCTATTGACCTAAAAGACACTAAAAGAGACAGTTCCTGTCCTGACTCTATGGTCTGAAATATAGAGAAGAGAGGATCCTGCAGACACCCTGGTCCATCTTATTTTATTCCTATGATCCTGTCTTTCTTGTGGTCACTGCAGAAGAATGCAAAGTTTGGAAATAATTTAAATGAGAACTGAGCATAGGCTTTTACAAACATGTAAGCTTGTAGCAAGTTGACATGGTTTCCTAAGGGTAGCCACAATTAATTTATTTAGATTAAAATAATTAAAAAGATGCCTGTCTAAGGATCTGAACTCCCTCACACACCATTAATAAAATAAAATAAAATCCCAGAAGAATGAAAATAATCACACCAACAGGAACTCAGCCAAGCAGCATCCTACAGAGACTCTTTTCCAACCTTTTATCATTGTGGGAAATATACCTTCAGCCCTGTAAAGAATGCTATTAAACAGGTGTCATTTGGATCTACTGTATGGAGTTATTTTTGTGCCAAAAAGGGGGCTGAAGGATTAGAATCTCAGGGATGCCCTGAAAGTACCTAATTACCCCTCCATGGTGGAATAAGTGAGAATTCAATTTGGGCATCAGCTGCTGACCACAATTAGCAACCCTAGTACACACAGAAAAAAAAGAAAAAAAAAAATCATATTCGGGAGAGTTTCCAGTCCTAAAATCTTGGCAACTTTTAACATGTTAAGCTATGGAGGTCTGTGGAGGACTGTGGAATTCCAGAGTACTGGTACAATATTTTTACTGAGAAGTTCTACCCAGAAATCTAACTGCTACATTTTGTCTCCAAAGCTGCCTTAACTTCAGCCTTCATGCAGTTTTAGTGTAAGGCAGTGTAAACCAGACAGCAGTAAAAGTTCCCAGAGCATCCAAAGCTTAGATTAATAATCTCCAGACTATCAGTCAAAAGGAAATGTTGCAGTCTCTTAGCCAGACACAGCTGACGAGAAGGATTGGCAAATTTTCTATACAAAATTATTTTCAAAAATTGGGGGATCCAACCAATCATTTAAATTTGGATTCTAAATGGAGGCAAAGGTACTCCAAGTTCTTGTAAAGATTCTAATTTTCCTTGCCCCTTCTTGAGTGCACTTATTTACATCTTATCTGATTTGGCAAGCTCTTGGTGGTAGCTCCTGTTTTTCCCAAAGCACCATTCTAGATGTTTGCTCACATAATCCAAATTAGAAGGAAAAGAAGTTAAATATCATGTTTTTCTAAACAAAATTGTGGACTATAGCAAAATATCCAAGTGGCTTATGAGATAGGCATCAGTTTAAAATTAAGAACATGAACATTTATATGGTCTTTTAGCAATAATTGCTCTATGAGAACAGATCTGGGTTAAAATTGGAGCATACACTGCCTTGATTAAAACCTGTCCTTGCTGTTTTAGGAAGTACAGGTAAGAGCTTAGGCTTCTTTGAACTCTAATATATAGTCCAGAGAAAGAGTTTCAGATTGGAAATTAAAGTCCAGAAGGTGCTACCTCTGGTCCAGCACCCAGAGTGGCTCTGATGGCAGTTTCCTCCTTGTTTGCAGTAGTTTAGGCTGAAGTTTCAGATTCCACTCAGAAGACAAATGCAGTCTTGTTGCCTAAAAAGGAACAAAACTCTCAGAGCTCCTGATGCTCTTGCCATTCCACAAAGTTACACTGAGGTTTGAGTCAACAATTATTCAAAGTGGAAAAGGTTAATATTTTTAGTAGCAGCTATTTTACCAGGTTACTAAGGGACTTGTGAAATTGTGAAACAATGTAAGTCTTCATTGCCTTCCTAGAAGATAGTTTAATCAATGGAATTTGGATGTGCTGAGTAAAATACATGAGGCTGAGACATGAAAGAATTCAGAGTAGATTATTTTAGTTATTTAAATTATTTACTGTGATCTTTTAATCCAGGAAGAATGGGGATAGATTATCTAGCAAGCTAATGTCTGTGACCTGAATCATAAAATCTTTGATTTTATATGACATTGGCAAATAGCCACATGTAACCTACACCTGTGTATTGTTTTTTGAACATCACCCAGTAGGACTCAAAACTTGTGAAAACAGTTTTGACTCTTCATGACTCTTCTTGTCACAGCTGAGAAGTGTGGCTGTTCTTTCATAAGTAAAGCAAATAATATCTGCAGCTCACCCTCTGCAGTACAACTAGGACAAATGGCTTTGTTATTGCTTTACATGCCCACTGCTTTCCATTCAGCAAATGCCGTGTTAATTAGCTGTGCAAAATCCCGCACACTAGCTCTGAAATAGAGCAACTTTTTCTTTTAATTTCTGGCCATCTTTTGATGAGCCACCCAGTACTGACTCAGCGGTGCTGGACCTTCACTGGGGGCCCAGAACTCTGCAGCTGCTCGAGCTCTGCATTTGCCTAGAGCAATGTGCCAGCTGTCTCTGACTGTATTACACCACAGTAATGCGAACAACTGGAAGCAATAATGTGTCTCCCCATTTGCCTAACAGTACCAACATGAACAATAATTCAGGAGACTGAAGATTTGTGCTGTAATTTAATAAACCCCATGCACATTTCTACAATTGAGTATCACATCTGTGCAATGGATCCTAGAAGTGTAATATTCTTTTATAAGGGACCATTAACCAATCTTAAGTTTATAGGTTTCCTTAAATCTTTTTCATCAGCTGTTAAACTACAGTAAAGAGAAAATTGCCTCTTATGAGACAAGGGATAGTAAAATACAAAGACTGTGATTAAACGTCAATCAATTAAGGATTATAATATAATAAAAATGCTGACTGATGATTAAAATGAGTACTTTCTGGCAGAATTTTATAAGCAATATTAAGAATTGTTTTAAAAAGTCAATAGAATAAACCCCACTTTTATCTTATTATGTATCAGGGCCACTGTCTATTTAGAGGAGAGGAGAAAAAAAAGAATTGTTATTCTGACAAAAATGCCTAAGAAGCAATTGGTTGTCAGTCTTTACATCAAATAGGATACATTTCTTTCTGTCATTTATTTTATTATACCTCTGACTCCTCCATTTTAAATTCATGAATGGAGTAAATAATGTTATGTATTTTTGTTTCAGCTGGCATTTCGCAAGTTCATGCAACTAGGCACCTTACATGAAAGCAGGTGACAGATCATGCAGTAAACATTATAAAAAAAGCAGCACACAAAATATTATTTCATGTAACAGACCTAAGAGAGTAGCTCACCCGAGGGCAGGAGAGCAGTAAATGCAATGTTTGCATGTGTCTCTTTACTGAAGGTATTTTAGTAATCTTTCAAGGAAAAATCCTATGAAATTTATGATCAAACTGAATGAATTCTACAGATAGTCTTACCTAGAAGGAACACTAATAGCAAATAATAATATTTTATAGTCCGTATGAAACATCCAGCAAAATGCTGTAGCAGGAATACAGTTTTCTATTGAGTTCTACAGTCTGTTTCAAGAAAGCAATAGATGTGTTTTCATTTCCATAAGGAAAACTCCTGCCCTCCTGCTCCTACACTGCTGAGTGGCTGTGGACAAAACCCACACTAGCATTTAGTGTCTCAGGTCACAGTTCTTTTTCACAATTTGATCTTGTCTTTAACAGGCCACATCCATCTGCAAGCAGAACCTTCTCCTCCTTTTGAATGTCTCACCATAACTTTAATTTAGGTTTGGCAAGAAAACACTATTTGGCAAGCATCCTCCATCACTGCTGACAGCACTAACAATTTGCAGATTACCAGGACATGTCAGCAGTCTCTTTGAATTTCTAAGCCGTAGTCACATAAGGAAGAGCAGAAATTTGGTGAGACACCTATGTAATCAAAATAAATTTCAGTAATTCTCCAATTGATCACAACAAGGAAGTATTTAAATCATTCATCTTTGAATATATATTGCAGGAATTATGTCTAAGCTCATCACTTCATCTCCTTACCTTAGACACCTTTTAAGGTTGAAGCATATAGGGAAGAATTTCTAGAATAATGTGTTTATAATGAAGATATTAAGTATTTTCACTTAGAGTCCATCACAGTAGGTCAGCCTCCTGAACTGAAATACCACAGCCACATGTTCACTAGACCCAGTACCAAAGAAAGGAAGAGAAGAACCCATGGCTGTTGATGGAGGATGGGACAAAGCAGACTTTCCTTTCTTAGTAGAAAGTAATTTAATAACTCAAACTATCTGGTCAAACCCTGCTCTAACTGACACTGGTTATCAGCTGAGCAGCATGCTGTGAAGGTTCTGAGAATCTCTTACACGTGGAACATAATCACAGGGATTTAGGGGTATACTCATGATTATGTGGCATCATGAATGTGTTCATGTTACAACACAATGTCATGTGGACATTAATGTAGTTTCTAACAGAAGCCACTACACAAATAAGGATCAGGTCAACTGTTGCAAACAGTATTTTTCAGCTCTATCTTTTATTCTATAAAATCATATCTGTTACCCATAAATACTTTAGAGTTAACACCATTTGTTTGAATGGGAGTCCTGCTCTTGGAATAATGAAGAAACAGGTCCCTGTATGTATAATTTAAAAAAAAAAACAACTACATTTGACCAAGGAGCTATAGACACCTGTTTTACAAAGGCATTCTAATGTTAAAAATGCAATAACATCTATGTGAGATTTTATTATTCCTTGCCCCAAACCTTTTGTAGTGCCAGAGTAAAAGCAATTCTGACCCTAACCTGAACAAAAATATCTCTAGTTGACCTTTTCTATTATGTGTCTTTCTCAGTTTTGGCATCTCATGACAGTAATAACATGAAAATTATCTTCATCTCCTGCCACTTCTTGACAAGCATCCTAGAACATCTCTCAAGAGATGTGGTAAATTCACTGATGAATAACAGTAGTAATAGTGATCTAATAAAGGAAAACCACTTAGGTCACCAGTGTATGTATATCTTGATGTCTTGGAGGAGTGAAAATTAGTTGAATGACTGTCCTAAAACAGCAAAGGATCTATATCTACATTTCTTTTTTATCCAAAACTAGACTTTAATGTAAATTTTGATTATGCAAAAGTGAACAAAATAGTGTGTTAGAATACATCTATTTAAAAATATGAGCTTGTTCCTTATAGCTTTAAACAGTTACTCCTTACCAATAAAACACTGGAATTTGACATGTCTATTTTGTGTCTCCAAAGTCAACCACAGACCATGTGTCAGTTGTGTAGTATTTTTTGGCAGATGGAAGTGGAAGGGTTCAAAGCCCTCTTTAATGAAAAAAATAATTTTTCTTTTTCAGTAAAAGTAATCACTCAAATTTAAATAATAATGAGGACCATAGTTAAAAATAATCAGAAATGCCTTTCATGGAAGTATTTCTTTAAAAAATCTAATAATATTTGGGATAGCCTTTCAGAAATAGAGTTAATCATTAAGTTCTCTTTGCCATGTATCTTTTGTAGGTTTTTCCCCCCTCATGTACCACCTTAATAAAAGGTTTCTTTACAATTTTATTCATTTTATTATTCATGCGCTAGACTGAGTTTAAAATTAGGATAGAGGTAATCTGAAATCAGAAAAAAACTCTGAGGTTACGAAGTGAGCCATTGTCTCCTTCCCTGCTGTATGGTTGCTTTTTGCTGATGCAGGACATGTTGGCCAGCCATCATAGTCTTTTCCCACTAAAGATTGATAGCTGAAAATGCTGCACTAGTCATTATCCATCAGGTATGCCTATGGATGGCCACAGCCTTGTCTCTGATCTGTTCTTAGCCCAATTATGTTTGTATCTCTGCCAGCGGCACAGTCTTGTTTTGCCACTCAGAGACAATCAAAGAACCTGAATGATTTCCTGATTATTATAGATTATTGAACCCCTTCCAACCTACTCATGCTGAAGAACATGCTTCAAAAGGACAACTCAGAAGCCAAAGCAAATGAGATACTGTAGGATCTGTTCTTTATAGAACTGTACAGTTTTACTGAGAGCCAAACAAAATTGTTTTGATTTGGAATGGAGGCTACAGAGCTGGTTCAGGAAACCACCTTTAAATGAACTAATAGTCATACTATAAAAGTGCCTTTTCGTGAAACTTTTCTTCTATAAATTTCCTTCTTCAGCTTTGCAAGCCAATACTCTTAGAATGCATGAAACTCAAATTTCAAATCCTCATAAGTTTTGGGATTTTATTGATTAGTAGTAGTACAGGTTTAAGACACAGAAATTTTTTTCCCTTGGTTGCCTCAATTTACTGTTCCTTATGCATTATTATTTGCTGTCATTTGTCAAATATGTCAAATATAGTTGTTCATCCCAAGAAAAAACATACATTTAGAGGAAGTAGGAGTTAATGAGCCAGGTTAAGGACTTAAGGTTTTTTACTGGTCCTGCGGTGACTTAGATATAAAAGTATTTATTTTTTTAAATATTTTACTGATGATTGATTGAATTTATTGCCTTTCTTCCAATAAGTTGACACTATCTTTACCATAGATTTGATTGTCATTTACATTACCTTGACTGTGCAAAGGGATCTAAACAGAAGCAAAAAGCACACTCCACATTGCTAAGTGCCTGCTTTGGGATGTTATATGAGATGGAGTCTACATACCTATTCAGAAAATTATTTTAAAAATCAAGATAGTACTAAAAGTCAGAAGAAAGCAGTGGAATGTGAACAGCCATGAACTGATTTCTCAATTTTCAGCCAGTGTGGATGTTGGGGTGTCCAGAACACGGTTTTCAGAAACCTCTTGCTCCCAACCAGTTATTCAAGGGAACAGTATCCTGCATCATACCATGGATCTGATTGGCATTCCATTATGAATTAGGAAGGAATTTTTCCTATTGATCTAAACTAGCACTAGAAATCTGTTGTGTTCCTAAGGCAACAAAACTTGTGTGCACATACTGTGTGCCTGCATCTGTCCTGTCTCTGGCTTTGATAATTTTGCGCCAATTTTTAATCACTTTGGCAACAGTAGCGAGGCCTCAATTTTCTTTAAGGTTGGGCAGCTGGGTAAAGGGGAGACAACATGAAGCAAAAAGCTGTCATACAGAAGTATACTGTCAAGATAAACTCCAATAGATTATAAACTCCACTAGCTTCTCATATTTCTTATGTCTTCAGAAAGGTAATCCAGATAATGGTAATAACTTTTTCTCAGGCTAATAATAGATCCCTTAAAATATTAGCTGTTAGCTGTTTGTAGGCTGTGAAAGACTGAAAAAGCTATTTCCAGAAGAGTGCGTTTTTGAAAAAGGATACACAAGGCTGAATGTACCTTAAAAAATTAGAATCAAAATAAGAAGGCTAAACATACAGGTATGGATGTGTTCAGGGGTTTCAATTCAGCTGCACAAACACAGAAACGACATTACTATTTCAGATGTGCCTGTATCTGAAACAACTAGGTGAAGTTGACAGATGTTGAACAGGACCTAGAGGAGAAAAACATAGTCTGGGAAGTCTTCTGGTAGTCAAGAGACACACAAGAGCCTCTGTAAAGCAGAAGACACACGCATTTTGGCAACTTAATAGTGTTAGTGGGTTATCTACTGATTTTATATGGGTGTATTTTGGGTGAGCCAAAATACACCTTTACTTTAACTCCACTGACTGCATTGACTAAATTGCCATTGAGATCATAGGAATTTAGACACCTAAACAGACAGATACCCAGACACCTACATTATGGGCCTTAAGTGACTTAATTTGTAAGCTGGATCTTGCCCATCAAGATTTCCTAACTCTTTAAACAAAGGACAATGAAATGATCAGCAATGAAGCAAAGAATGTCTAGCCAAATGGCAGAGTTAACCCATGCTGAGTGTGTTAAATGCTCGAAATGAGAGGAGTGGGCATGAACTTTGAATTCATTAAATTGCAGATGATGTTCAGGTAACAGTCCATCTAGTGTTTTGTGGTCACTTCTTGTGTAAGCAACCCTGCTGTATCCACAGTTCTACATGGACAAAATAAAATGGGGACATCTGATCTTCCAGATTTCTGTCCCCTCAATTATTGTCTCTTCTGTTCCATCCTCCCAGACTCCCTCTGCTATGTTTCACTGTATAACTACATGTTGCAATAGGTGTAATGAGGAAGAAAGAAAAAGGCTTTCCTTAATGAAAATGTGAGAGCTGGATTGACAATTCATAAATTCATGATTGATGTCAAACAAGAGCAGTCAGCTAATCAGATCAAATCCTTGGATGATCACAATCCCCAGGCAGGTACTAATAAATACATGATGTCAACTGTGTCAGAAAGTCAACTCTTCACTTCTTTTCTAGAGTTCTGCACAGAAAAATATATTTTTTATATATTTTAATCACTGCTTATTTCTATCTTGGGTTTTCCATAACCATGGAATCATAGAATCCTAGAATAGCTTGGGCTGGAAGGGACTTTTGAGATCATCTAGTTGCAAGCTCATAGTGTGGACAAGGGCACCTTCCACTAGACCAGGTTGGTCAAAGCTTCGGACTTTATATTTAGAATATAAAAGATTTTATTTAAAAATATCTGAGGCATTGCCTCTATGTCCCCTCTTTTTTGTTTATTTAAGAGGAATTTTAAAGTGCGATATGTTTTTTTAATGATTGATTTTTAGGAGAGTATGGAATGTTAAAGGTGTGATGAACACTTTATTAAAAATGTGGTAATTTTTTTGGGGGTGTACTTTGGACTATTGTTTTTTTTATTTTTTGAGCTATACGTAGTGAAGTAAATGTTTGTAAAAAGTGATGATAAATATGTTTGGTTGGGTTTTTTTGTATGTAAGGAGGTAAAAATTGTACTTGAAAAGGTGTTTATTAATATATAGATATTTTTTGAATTTCTTAAAAGATGGCTATTTAATTATATTTGTTTGTTATAATTGTAATGGGGGTAATAATTTTGGATTACTAGGGAAGTTGATTTTGTGAAGGGGATTTGATTGAAGTTCTTTAAGTATTTTGTCTTCTGAGAGATTTTGGGTGGTTGAGCTACTGCTACTACTTGGTTTGTGGTTTGTCTTTTATATTTGACTGTCATGGCTATAAGTTGTTTTTTGGTTATGTCAAAATCTCTATCTTTTAATGTTTTGTTTCTAACTTCTGGTTAATTAAGCTGTTTTCTGAATAAGCTCTTAATTTAGAATTTGAGGAGTCTGGTATTTGGAGGAAATAAATTAGGGGTCTTTTTGTTGACATGGTTGAGCTGTATCTCTTAAATTTGCTTTTTTTGTCTGTGTTCCTTTGTAAAATTGTAAGCAGTACTTTTTCCACTATTTTTCCCACTCTGCCTATCTTAAAGACTGAGTCAAAACCCACTCATTCTCTTTCTGGTTAAATCAAGCTATAATGAAATACTTCCTCCAAATGAGTCTTAAAGGAAAAGACAGTAAAGGAAATTTCAGGCATGCATCCTTTAATTTCTAGCTTCCTGATACCTTGCAGTAGATCCAAAGTGACTGCAGCACTGCCCAGAGGGTAAGACCCTTAAATAAAACATCATAATCATTTAAAACTGAAAGTTTTGTGCAGGAAGGGGACAGAAACATATGAAGGATCAATACAATAAAAGATGCAGCACTCAGATCACTTGATTTTTTGAAAAGTATTTCTAAAGGTCTTCACAGCCTTGTTTTGGAATGGTAGATTGCATTGTTGTAAAACACACATGGATGGATGGCTGAAACTGTGCTCTGCATACACTAGGTGAAATGTATCTATTGACTTACAAGCTGGCTGCATGTGTCAAAATGCAATCCAGTATTTTTGTAATAATAGCTAGCAGTCATAGTTGTAAATTATTTATGGAGACTATTCAGTGCAAACAGGTTAGTGCACACATCCTCTTCAGCTTGACTGCCCTGGTTTTAGATCACTCAGACATTCAACTCCTTAGAGATCTGCTCTTATCATTGCAAACCCTAAAAAGGTACCAAAACTGCAGTCATTTCAGCAACTCAAAGCAGCTCAGCCATTTGCTAAAGTTCTACCTCAAGGTTCAGTGAATAAACACCATTCCTGCCCACCTCTTTCACACCCCACCCTGGCCCTGGCAATGTAAGTTAATACCAGACATGAAGAGAAATCGATCTCCAGAGCTGAGGCTCCGGTGTGCCTCACTGTCTCTGTGCAGAAACATGGAAGAATGTACATAGCAAAGGCCACCGTTGAGCTTAACACAAAGTGACATTTCACTAATGCTGTGTTTCAGAAGACAGTGAAATGACAGCCACCCAAAGAGTACTTATGGTTAGATTTAAATGAGGACAGCACCCTATTACAATGCATTACACTGATTTTCCTATGCACCGGGGTATTCAGCCGCATTAGAATTTTGTCCTCACTGGTCCATTTCAAGCAGCTGCACCTACCTACACAATCAAAAGACTAGGGGTTACAGAATTTTGTATTTAAACAACTTGGTGCCAGATGGAACTAATCTGCCACATACAGAAAAATCCAACGATTTGACTGCTCTGACAGACACAATATGTCAAAATATTTACTGTGTGTTAGTCACTCTCTAGGAAGAGTTTAGCTAGAAAGAAGGTTGTAGTGACTGGTTTTACCACAAAATATTTCTGATAGTTCTGAACTTGAGAGACACTTCAGCTCTGCTCAGCCACTAATTTATAATGGAATAATGTATTACAATAATTTATAATACATTAATAGCACTGACCTCTACAAGTTATGAGCAAACTTTCTTGTGGACAGTTTTTTTTAACTGCCATCTTCTGCCTCATTCTCAGGAATTTGGATTTTGGCCTTTACCATCCATGACATTAGGCAAAGAGAGGATCCTAACTGTCTAGGTTGCAGAAAGAAAAAAAGGGGGCATAAAACCTGTACAGAGACAACAGACATCATTTCTCTACAGTCCTTTTGCCTCCTTGCCTGGCTGTTGTGCAGCTTACACCAACACCAATTGCTCCAACATGGGTCCCCTTGGGCCAAGAAGAAAGTTGCTGTCCACATATAAGCAGCTGCTTACAGACTAGCCAAAAGTAACTCCAAGGCATATTCTCAATGAGAAACTTGCCTGGGGCTGAGGAGATTAAGCAACTGAAATCAGCTCTTCCTACTCGCTCACACCTCACACCTCAGAGCTCTTCTTGTCACACAGACAGAGTCTCCAGGGGAGGGTGCAGGGCTGCTAATGCTCACCCTCCCCAGGGAATTTGTCACCAAACCTCACATAATTTCCAATGTAGATAGGGGAAAAAAGTTCTTTGTCAAAGACATGGAATGCACCCATGAAGGATGGAAGTGTGTCCAATTAAATATGCACAGTGTGGCATGATGACAAGGGTAAACACACTGTGGCAAGTAGCTCTGTCTGCAGGAAGGAGAGTTGTCACAGCACAATGCAGCTTGTGTGTGACATGTGGCAGTGCCAGCTAAAATGTGGTTCTAAGTTCCTGTTTCCAGTGGCATGACAATGGTCCTGGGTTTCAAATGGACCCCACAGTGGGAGGTCGAAGCCTATGCATGCCAGAAACTATCACTGCATTCACTCTTTCCTTTTTTATCCTTTTATTTTTTTGAGTCCTAACAATAAAACTAGATCACTGAGAATATCAGGCAGAAATTCTGGCTGGAAATGCAGACAGTTAACTCTGACTTTCCTCTGTATTATAGATTTAATATCAATGAGACAAAACAAAAGACCCAAAAGCAAAGTCAGAAAAAAAAAACCCCACAGAAATAGATATATTTTAAAAGTTATACATATTTAAATTTATAATTACTGAAATAGAATTATAAAATTGCCCAGTTAATGAAGGCTGAAAAGTAAACCTAACGCCCTGAATACATGTCGCAGAAGTCTGGGAAGGGTTCCACAAATCAGAAACAATTTCTGGGGCAGATTTCAGGCATAAGGACAGAATCATAGAATAGATAAGGCTGGAAGGGACCACCGTGGGTCACCTGGTCCAACCTCCCTGCTCAAGCAGGGTTATCCCAAAGCACATTGCACAGGACTGGGACCAGATAGGTCTTGAATATCTTCAGTGAGGGACACTCCACAACTCCCCTGGGCAGTCTGTTCCAGTGCTTGGTCATCCTCACAATGAAGAAGTTCTTTCTCATATTAAAACTGGAACAAGTAACAAATAATAAAAAATAACAGCGTTTTTCCTCATTCCTGTTCCGGCTTTCATTTCCAAACCAAACAAACTGAATCTGTACTTTCAGTTAAGCATGCAATTCCCTCTGCCCAAGTGTCTGTTTATAGCTCTGTGTCAGACTCAAAACATCTCAGCCTGAGGAAAAAGCTCAGTGGAGGAGGGTGTGAATTCAGATTATACTGCACAAATCCTTACTGTGAGTATATTCACCCCATGGGTCTCACTGCTAATTTATCTGCAATCCTTCTTTAGAAAATGGAGAGACACCAACATCTTCCGAGGGACATTTATTGCACCTGAGAAAGTAGCAGAAATGAATTTCCTTCTGCAGGCGTCAGAGGGCAATTCTGTCCACATATTATCTGGAATTGCATTTGGAGCTGCCCACATTTCTCTGTCCCTACAGTAGGATATTTCAGTGACTAGGATAAACTGGAATTGTTAAAGGCTGAAGTTAGATAAGAACATTTCATCCTGGTGATTGAAGCTGCATGAATAGAAATACTTTATTTCAACAGAGATGGGCCATTTTGTTCCTGTTCCACTTTGGAATTTGCCTCATGTATTTTTATTTTAATGAGAATTCCTTTCCAATTGCAAAATTAAAGGCACTGAAACTGTTTTGAAGATTAACTTCAGCTTTTTTATGAGATTCCCTAAATATCATTTTGTAGCTTCTTCAGACTACTGTACTTTATTTTTTTTTTATTTTTACAATACATGGTAGTGAAATAGAGTATAACTTTTAAACTGAATTTTGGTGTTTTTAAATACCATTTTCTGCAAAAATAATGGCCAGCTCTTACTCATATCTAACTAAGTAGCAACAAATATAGATGCCCAAATAATTTCCTTACACTGAATATTTAAACTGGTTTTATAAACTCTAGAACATATTCGACATTTCTGAGGCTGGAAATGTTTAAAAAAAAGGAAAGAGTTCTTCATATGAGATTTTGAACATTAGATAGTTTAAAAGTTTAACTAGTGCTGAGATTATTAGTACTGTCAAAGTGAAAGTGTAATATATGCTCACCTAATTGTAATATCCAAAGACCAGTTTAAGAAAAAGAAAGAACATCCCAAAACACAGGCAAAACCATGGAAAACATAGAAAATTTAAGATAACTCAAATGTTATCTCCATACTTTCAGTGTAGGTAACTCAGCCTCTCATGTTCAATAGTATTTTCTGGATATAAAAATGTACGTGTATATATACATGTGCATCAGTACTCAGGTATGAAGGTCTAGGCTCATATATGATAATTAAATCTTTTGGTTGCTTTCCTTCTTTAGCACAAGGAATTTATATTACATTGAAGCAAGACCTTACAGCAATGCTAATGCAGAAAGCTAAAGAGGTTAATATCCTCAGCAGACAGTATCATTTCATCAATAAGAGAACTATTCAATGACCCTGTATTGGAGTGAACTCAGCATAATCAATTAGCTTTGTCAAGTAAACAGATCTGTCCCTTTGGCTGCTGTGTAACTTGATATTTCTTCCTGTTCTTAGCGACTCTGTGAATGGGGAAATAAAATACCCTGAAATTATACCAGCCCTGGCTGAGGGAAGAGAGCTATTTAAAAAACTGTTTCACTGAAAGTGTCTGTCATTCTTAATCAGAGGTTTTTGTCTTCCAGCAGAGAAGGGCGGTAGGACAGGCCTCAGCCCAGCATCACAGAACACTTCAACAAAAACAGTATTTTCCCTGTTTAGATGAATTAGATGCAAATCAGTTGGCAATCAAAATAAAATAATGTAGCCTGCACCACTTGACATATCCAACTTGAGTAATTATCTTCACAATTTACCATCCTTTGCTTGCTTTACCATTTTTCTTTCTCTTGTTCTTGTTTTGTTTTTAAAGAAATGATAATGTAATTACTATAACACTAATTTGAAAGTAATGATTTCTATGCACTTAGCAGGCTCTGAGACACAATCCATGATAGGTCATGAAACAATGGTCTCAGACTGGACTCGTGTAGTTTGCATTACGAAAAAAAGGATGAGAAGGAGAGATCATTACTCTGCATAATTAGCAGGCTTAATTAAAAAATGGCCTGAGATATCAGCTGTAGCATCAGCTCAACAAACCCCCTAGGGCTTGTTCATAGATTCTGCTGCACTCTGATTATACTAGTATGAATCTAGAAATAGCCACTTGGAATCACTGTCTCAGAAGGGCATTTGCTAAGTGCTCATACACTGTTATTAAATCGGTTTGTTTGGCACAGTTTTGTAAAATGATACAGGCTTTTAGACCTTTAGCAATTTGAAAAGAAAGCACGGCCAGCAAGGTGGAGTAATTCACTCTGTCGCCTTTCAGTGTTCTTCCTTTCTATTAAATGAAGGCCTTCAGAAATGTATTTGTCCAAATTTCTCAAGTTCTATAAACCTTAATCCATTTGGGTTTGTCAAACAAGCTCAACTATGAAAGCTTGAAAAAATTAAATCACCTCAGGTTTGAATATCTATAGTTCAAATAAAAGTGGACTGCAATTTGAATCTCTTTGTACTCTTTAGATTTGTGATAGTCACATAACACCATATTTAACTTTAACACCTCTCTTCTGGTTTTAATTTTGCCCATGATGGATGACACATAATGCTTCCTTCAGAGGTGCAGTAAAACCTTTCTTGCACACCACTGACCATTTTTGTGAGACAGGAAACAGTTTTTGTTGAATAAAATGGTGGATTAATAGCAGTTAGAAACATAAGCAGACATGTTAGGGATGCAGGATTTTCCTGAGTCAGTGAATTAAGCATTGGTTGGATCTGGTCAGCACTTAATTGTATAAAGTGTAATGTCACTGGGGGACTAGAGCTGCAACCTGATTCAGTGGAAGGGGTCCCCACCCACATCAGGGGGGCTGGAACAAGATGATCTTTATGGTCCCCTTCCAGCCCAAACTATTTTATGGTGACTCTATGATCCTGTGATGACGATGATTAAAAGACAAGTCCCCTTTGATACGTACACACTGGAAGTTGAAAAGCAAATTTGGGATCATATCAGAAAGGCAGACAACTAATGTCCCTTTTCAAAGGACTTTTGTAGGCTGATTGTGGGGGAGGCTTTTATGATTATTTCTGTTATTTTTATTTATTTTATAGAGGTTACTACTGTAAGAAGGAAACCAGAGATACTGTTTATTTAACAGTAAAGATAACTTTGAATTCTTTCCTGCAAAATGTCTGGGGCTATGAACAGGCACGAAATAGGTTCAAATCCCTCAGGCATAGCCCATAACAGTGGACACTGTAACACCCCACAGGAAATGGGAGAACCTCCATCACCCTGGGGCAGGTTGGGCACATCACCACCCCATGAGGCTGCCTGTCAGCCCTGGAGAGAGGGCACTACCATAACTGCTGCTCTCACGCACCAGGAACCTGCCCTCTCCAGAGACCCATCTAAGTACAAATCCTGTTAAGATATTTAGATAATATGGTAAGATGCTTCTTTTTATGCTGAGCCCTTCGAGGTGATTAGACAGGGAAATCCTCGCTATCTATTCGAGAAGGTTTCTGGCATGTTTAACATCTTGGGAACACATTTTTGTGTTTCTTTAGGTTAAAGATATCCTCCTAGGAACTTATCAGAAGAAGGAGGAACTAAGGAGTATATGTGTCTGGGGAAAAGACAAAAGTTTCTATTCCATGGGAGAATATTGAACCAACAAAGTCCTGAAAGGGAAAGAAATATCTCATGTGATATATTCCTTACTGTTGAGTACAATTAGTGTGCTTTCCAGCAGGAATGGCAGAAATTCCCTACTCCTTACTGAAAGGCATGAAGGAAAAGTAAAAAACACCAAGAAAAATGACTGAGGAATAAATCAATATGAGGAGAAAGGTCAACAAGCAGCCTGCTGGTAGTCTGCCAAAGAGTATTTAATACACCCATATGATATTATTCATGCTTTTAAAAAATTGTGTCAGAGACAGAGATCCAGTGATGCAGCATTTCTGTCTTGGTGAGAGAACAGGCTTTGCTGAGAAACGTACACTGATCTAAAAGCAGAGTTTATCCCTAGAGCTTCAACACCCCTTGAGGGTTAGCCATTATTGCAAATGCAATGACAATCTTTCAATACAGACAAATTAGCTATTTTCTAGAGAGCTAATTCAGTTCTTCAAGTTACATTAATTTATCACAGTTTAATTACCGCTAAAATTATACTAATTCGAATTAGAGGTGGCAGTCTTGTAACACATGTTACTGGATACCTCATGTGAATCCTTGAAAAATAACATTTGTTCTGTTAGAACAGGATGTAGTAATTTCCAACTACAAGGATGCACTCCTTTGATAAAGATTTTTAATAGCTCCTAGCTAAAATGGTTTCTATAGTTTTCTCTCTTCACCCCACCCTTCAGACTTTTTCATAAGCTGTGGTTTAGCCTTTTCTCTGGGATTGAGAGTGTTTCTTGGCATCTTTAAGCTCACATTTAAAACTGCTAAGTTTTCTTTAATTAAAGTACTGCTCTAATTACAAGGCAAAGAAATAAAACTAAAAATGCTTCAAAAATAATTCAGATATATCTATATTTCCCAAATTGAACTGGATCAGTATTCCAAATGTAAAAGGCTTGACTTGAAAAAAAAGTGGATAAGAAAAGCATGGAAACCATCCCTAAAATGCCAGGAGAGTGAACAGCGACATATATGTAAGCTCCATTCAGAAAGATAAAAATAGAGGAGAGGAATACACCTCCTGGGTCAGCACAGATACTTTTGATATGAGCCTTTTCATAAGTGGATCAAGTTTCTGTTTTAGAACTACTTGTAATGTGAGGCTTTCCCCACCAGTACTTGTGCTGAAAAGCTGTGGCAGTGTCTTGTTTTAATGTGTGAACTTTCTCTAATTTCCAACTAAGTCCAGTCTGAGCAACTCTCAGTGCACACCTTCTTTAGAAAACACTGCCTCCCTTAGCAGCCCTCTTGATACACCCAGAACAATATTTTTCCCCTTTCATCTTCCTAGTCTTTGTCCATATTTTTTTCCTTTCTTTATTTTCTTGATTGCACTAACAGATCTACTTGCACTTATAACTGGCTGAATTCCTCTTTTTTAAAACTGGGGGAAGCAGAACTGCATTTGATATTTCTCTCCCAAGTACCTTGTATGGATGACCCAACAGTTCTTTTTCCCTGTGGGGAATATCTCTGCCAAACAGTTGCTTGCCTTTGTCCCAGGGAGAGCCAGCTGGTGACCCGCAGACATTGAGCAATCAGTCAGCAGCACACGGATCTTTATTCTCAGTCTCTCTCATGTGGTGAACTCACAGCTTGTAGTTGAAGTTCTTCTTATCAGCCTCCTCCATGAATCACTCTGTTTTGCTCCATTGAACTGAAGAACTCTGAAACTTAAACGCAATATTTTTAACCCGTGTGTTTCAGGATAGGCATTAAAAAACACATTTAATAAGGAAATTAGTGGGGTCTCTAATGAGCTTATCTGATCTAAAGCCCAATGATTTCTAGGCACTTAGACACTGGCTTTCAAAAAGGAAAAAATAACCAACTCTCTTTACTCTTCAAGTTGTAATCTATCTTCAAGTTGTTCTATGTCTAAACTCAAGTACAATGTACGGCCATTTTTTCACCATTTGGAGCATTGCTTGTCTTCTTTATTTCTTCAGATGTCTGCTTTCCAAATTGTAAGAAAAAATCTGCATAAGAAACCTCTAGAAAGTTCCAGAGGCAATCTTCTCTTCATTAAATGTCTGAGATGAGCTGACCTGCATACATTCTTAATGTAACAAAATAAGTCGAAAGACTTGGGATTTGAAGAACTAGATTGAGAGGAGAAATGGCTGCAAACAAAGTTATTGAGGAGAAAATGTTTGGTTTTGGTTCAAATTTTTTTATTAGGATATCAAATAAATTACAAATATCTTGTGTGATTCATCTCATCTAACTTTAGCCATTTAAAACCTATTGGTGTTATCCTATATGGTTTTCTAGGCTGCTTCTATAACCAATGGAGAGAGACTACTATGTCCTTCCAGCCTAAAATAGGTGTTTAAGACAGATAGCATTTAATGTTTTATGATTCATTCGGTTTTATGGTTTCATTTTTCCTATCTTTAGATTGTCTAGAAGCCCATCTCTTTCTTCATTGCCTATAAAAAGAGTGTGTCCAATTAGTACAGACCTTCCTGAGTAACTTGGGGACAGGAAAGATAGACAAGATGAACCTCAATCTTTGATCTAACACGTTATTTGAAATAGGAATGGTAATTAAGGTCTGTGCTGGTGCTTTTGAAAAATCCAACCTTCCCCTTTAATGAAGCAAAATAGCTTGAAATGAAACAAAGAAAAATGAGCTAAAATAGCAGACTATTCAAATGGCCAAGAAAGAGACTTGGAAAATGGTGAGCCATTTTAGAAGGCCAATCTACAAATTTGACACTCAGAGAATTCAGTAAGTGTGAATATACACGCAAAAAATAGAAGTTAACTTGAAAGTCAAAGAAAACTTCCCTTAGTGAGAAAAACCATCAGAGCATTAATTGAAAATTACAGTTCTGCAGAATCTGGGGGGCTCAAAGTGAGAAAATCTAGGATGTTTCTTTTGAGACCAAGTCTGAGAGCTATTTGGTACATCAAGGACAGGTTGCTCTGGGGCAAGTAGTAGCTGCTCCTAGTGAGTCACTGGGAGCTATACAGGCTTGTTTGAAAACGTTTAAGTCACAGGGTCAGATGCTGGTAGGGTACCATTCACCTTGACCCAAATTTAGCCTTCCAGAAGTCATGAGTTTTAGGCAAAACTCTGTCTACTTCCATGAGAGAGGGGGAGAATGAGAGAAAGAGAGAAAGATTCAATTATTTGCAAAAAAAAACTTCCTACCTATTTAATTTAAATATATGGAGGTCACAAGTGTAAGATTCAAATACAACTGGTTTTGTCTGTGTTGTGAATGAGCACTTCAGGTTGCTTAAAAGAACTGCCTTAAACCAAAACAGAGACCATAGTCCAGCACAAGGAGGGTGGTGCAACACCACCACCACAAACCAACAATTAACTGACAGAATCCCATTAAATTTGATAAGCTTCTGAGCCCCTTCAAGCATAGAAACCACACCTCCTGACTCACTGTTTTATGCACCATCCAAGACCACAAGCCACTGAGGAAATTTGAAACAAATTATCACTTCAGTTTTAGAAACTCCCCAACTGTGATCATAATTTTTTCCAAAATATTATTTTTAGAGTTTAATAAAACTTATCAAAATAAGTAGAACAGGCAAAAATAAAGTATAAAATTATTTATTTCAAACAGAACAACCTTTCTGATAATAGCAATAACAGTGCAGCATCCACAAATACAATGGAGATGGATATAGTAATGTTAGTGTCTGATTTCAGCTACATTAAAGATGTTGGCAAGCTTCTAAATAAAAAGGGGAAAAAAAAGATTCATTAAGATTTTACAGCTGGACTCTTCTCTGGTTTGCATCTCAAAATCTAGCCACACCTGTGAATAGCAAAGAAACATTTTGTTTCATAGGATGAGCCATCACCTCTGCATCGTGCAGCCAGTTTATTCTAATGCTCCTGATGTTGCTGCAGTTTCATCAATCTCCAGTGCCTCTACACAGTATCAAGTTAGCAGAAGATGTGTCAAGGGGCACACCTCAGAGCTCTGTGTGCCACAATTAGGAAAATCTATTGCACTTTACAAAAACAGAGCCACTGCTGCACAAGGTCACCATACATTAATAGCAGCAACTTTGTGCCTCTGGAATTTTAATCTTCCTCAGAAATACTTGGGTGGAAATCAGTAACTTGTATTCCATTACTAGCATGGATAATGTAAAGATACTAAATTAACTGCATTTACAAGAATTGTCTTTTTGTTAGCTATGACATGTTCATGCATTAAAATCTTGAAGCATAAATTAATGCAGAACATAATTTTTTGTTGCTAACATACATCCTGTGGAAATGCTGAAGAATCAAATTCTCAAGTACCCATAAATGGGTATGAGAAACTTCATTTCAAGGTCTCTTTCTGACTAGTTTTCTGTTTCCTGTTAAAACAAGTGGCATTTTTTTCCTTTTCAGAAAGCCAGGATTTGCAATACTAAATTACTCCACAGGTGTATTATATCCTGTAGTCTTCCCACACTGATGTTGTCACAAGAAACAGAGATTTCCATGACAGGCACTAAGTTCATTGCATAATGCTGGTTAACTTAAAAATAAATCTTTGTGGTTCCCTCAGACAAAATTTGTCTTTTAACACGAGTAAGAAGCACTATTTATTTTGAAGACTTCTTGCCTCGTTCTCTCCATTTGGTCTGTTTTATGATTACAATAGTCATTTATTACCCTGTCATGCTGAGAACTCATGTGACAACCCTCACATACCTGGCTTATGGTACCTCACTGATCTGTTACACAACACCAGAAGTGTCTCTCCTATGTGTAATTATTGCCTCTTTCCTTTCCTCAGTGGAAAAGATTTTGCAAATTATTTACATACATATGTGTATCTATTATTTATACTTGTATATTTTTAGATTCATAGATTTTTAACTACACAAGGGACTGTTATAATCATCTATTGTGACCTCTTGCACAACACAGTGATTCCTTCAGGAAAACCAGCAAGCTAAGCTGTAGCTGATTTTTTAGCAAGACATCTTATTTTGAAGACTGCATACAGAGATATGTCACATTCCTAGGTAAATATGCTATACTGTGTATTTTAGAAAGAAACTTTTTTTAATTGTATTTGAAACTGAGAGCTGAAAATAGAAACTGCTAGACTTCAACATAGAAGTTTGCAGACAATCCCAGTGTGCCAAGCATTGCAATAGAAATTTCTTGCTGTGGTTCAAGTGTGAAACACTTGCAGTCAGCATTAAAAACTTTGCAAATGAGAAACAAAAGCATGAATATAAACATTACTGTTCAGAAGGGCAAGCATAGCATGTGGCAGGCAGGACTTGCTCAGGATATTAGAGAGGGCTCTATATCTCTGAGGTTTGCATTATTATAGTTGGCACCAGTGCCTACTTCTTCAAAGCACAGAATTTTCTAACCATTTGAACTGTTCAAATACATTTTAAACCATAAAAAATCCACAGCATGTTGTGAAAATCATACACTCTGCACATATGGAGTCCAATCTCATGGCCAGACTGAGTTCAGAGTTTGCAGTGTGAACATTGCAAAGTGACTTTTTCTATTTGTGGATACAGATATTCCATCAACTGAAAATATCTCAATTGAAGGACCTTAAAATATTAAAATTGTCTAGTCTTTTCATATGCCATTTTAGCCTGGTTTCCTTCATCAAGTTCTGTGGTATCCTTGAACTTCAAGATGCAGCTGAAGAGAGGAAGTCTTTGTATGAACAGGCACTTCTGCAGACTGTCATACTTTCACAAAGTGAGAGAGAATAGCCTAATCCTTGCTGTTGGCTTAGTCTGAATTGTTCTTGTGACAGTATTTCACTTTTCTCAAACACACGAGCTCTAAGGAGATAAAAAGCTAGCTATGGCAAGTTGCTGTAAGCCATAGGGTGCAACTGCTTTCAAAAATGACAGTGATGAGCACAGGCCTTTGACTTTACATACTGGATTTTGATGCTCTGCAGAAGTTCAACTGAATAAGCTCTGAGATGTCTGGCAGAGAAGTCATTGTAAAGGAATTATCCTCTGCAAAAGAACTAAGATCGATCTTTCTAACCACAATTTTCTAAAATTACTACTTTTTTTTTTAGCCCAAGTAGAAATGTCAGATAAGTGCAACATGCACCTCCACTGCAGGACTTCTGAAATTCCACTCTACAAATATTTTGATTGAAAAAAAAAAAAAAAAAATCCACAACTGTGGAGAATAAGAAAAATGTCTTCATTTTAAAAGAAATTTATGCTCTGCTAGATGTTCTTCTCCAACTGAAACCCAACTGCAGGAACCTAAAAAATTCCATATCAACCAGTGTTATCCTAAAGTTGAAAACAAAAGCAAAAGAAGGAAACATTTTGATTCTGAGGACAATAATAATTAATCTTAGCAATAAAAATAACAGCAGCTAGACTATTATGCTGTGAAGATCATATCCTACAGCTATATTAACTCCATGGTTACTTGAAAGGTAAATAAAAGGTAGAGTGGCCTAGATGAGAGAGGTGATCCTGGATATATGGATTTCTTTTCTTCTAAAAGTAAAGAGAAAATTTTATGACAGTCAAATGTACATTTAAGCTGGAAACTCCAAGTTAAATCTAGATACTTGGGATTTTTAATCTGAATTGCTAATAGGGAGAGAGGAAAGCTGTTTAAACTATTTTTATTAAGTGAATTAAACCAATATATCACAGAGACTACACAGACTGCAAGCCTCTACTGAGAAAATGCTATACCTATGCAGGAAATTTCAAGAACTGTAACAAACATTAAAAAATCTTCATATTCTCACTATGCCTCAAACATTTGAAATTCACCTGAGCATGTTCTGTGCCTAAGACCCTGCTACTGCTTTAAGACCTTTTAAATACAGGAAAATAAAAAATAAACACACTCACACACAATCTGATTAGAAGATCTTCCCTGTCAAATCTTCCCAAGTCCAGTATTCCTATGTAACAAAGTTTCCTCCAAAAAATAATTAACCTAAGTGACAGCCACAACATTTTTAAGTCTTCCGTTCTAATACACTAAATCCCATCTTTTAAAATCCAGAATATAAATTCTGGTAATAGTTAAAAAAAAAAAAAAATTATGCAACTAAATTTCAAACAGCGCATTAAAAACAATCTTACTTTGCCAAGACACAAAAGCCATTTACTGCATGAATAGCTGTAGGGGGATAGAATATAAGTAAATAGAGGTAGTATAGAATGTAATCTTACCCCCTAAAGAGTTGCACCTGAGCCAATTATTAAGGATTAGGAGCAGGCCTGATGTTAATAGGCCACAGCTGTAGGCAATCAGAAGAGTGCTATAAAAGAGTGGATTGGGTGGCTGTGGGGCAACTGGAGTTGGTTGGCTGCTGTGAGAAGAAGGAAGAGTCAGTGCCTGGAGGAGCTGCCTACAAGAAACATCAAGGAGGTACAGAACTCCAGCAATATGGAACCCTTGCAATGTAATGACAATAGAACCTTTGTAATATTATGACACAAATAGCAAGTGCTTAATGAAAGTATAGTTAAATAGAGAACTTGAAAGTGCACCAATGATCATGGAACAAAACTGGGGTTTCTTTTGGCACAACTGGCTCCCTCCTCTTAAACGTTAGTGAAGATTTTCTCCCTGGTGTGCCGCTAACATCTGCAGGGTGCTATCCCCCTGACTTCAAAGAGGAGTGAGAGTAAAAAGCAAAATTGGTATTTGACAGAAGATTTCTAATTGAATAGTTGAATTTAGACTAAATTTTAGGAGAATGATTGTTAGACTATTTTATCAGACTAGCTACCTTGTCTTAATAATATCTGTGGAATTTTCACGATGCTAGCCTTGATTTAAAAGCAGTGCTGAAAAGGAACTGGGTTGTATTCCAGTGGTTACTCTAGTAAAGTTTAAGTGTAAACAGCCCTAAATCTGCCCTGTTGTTAAGGTCAGGCTTGTGATCCTAGCCAGCAGAGTGGTGTAAATTCTCTCAAGGAATCATTTATGTGATTATTAAATGGGCTAGCAAGGCAGCTGAACTGTCTGCCACTGGCTACAGAGGGACCTGTGCTGTGAAGATAGTGCAAGATTTTTGAGTTCTCCCCAGCACTGAGAGCACCAGTGCTGGCCCCACTGTGGTGAGTTTCCCTGATGTATTGAGCACACCCATATGTAAGCTGCAGGGAAGAAACAGGCTTTCAAAAGAGCAAGAATCTTTCATGTTTTTACACGATGACAGCAAAAACCATAAGGCTGCAAACTGAAGGACAAAATATTGCTGTTAAGCTCTCCCTGGATTGCTAAAAGCTATTAAGAAAATGGAAGCTATTAACATCATGCCAAAAAATGGTTCAATAAAGTGGCCTAATGTGAAATTGAGATACTTAGTATTACTCTAACATGATCATACAACTAATGAACTGCAAACTCTTCAGCAGAAGATGATGTCTCCCACCCATGTGCACAACTATACCCTCAAAATGCACATAGTTGGGTTTATGTGCAGATTTTCTGTAGATGCACCCTGTGGGTTGTGCACCTACATTGTAAGAGTAAAGTCCCAATCCTATACTCTTTTTTCAGGGGAAAATCCTTTAAAGTCCAGTTATCAGTAAGGATCAGTAACTAGAAAACTCTTAAAATCTTCAACCCATCAACTCTCAGTAAATATCTGCCTAATGCACACTGTCTTTTACTAGAAAGGGAACAACTAGCTTTGAAATCTCAAGTAAAGGTCACATAAGCTCTTTTTAAGCTCTTTTATACTTCATTATAGTATAATGAAGAATACTATATTGGCCCCAAGCACATTGTATGTGAAATGAACAAAATATATTTCAATTTATGTGGTTTATATACTCAACATAATAGTAATATGATAAGAATATATATAGTATTTTTCTTTTAATATAAACTACAAATATAATATTTTATACACCTGTGAAAATTATAGCAGCAAAACATTTTAAAATTTATTCTCTAAAAGAACTTCAGTTGGTTACCAACAGGCAGTTTTGAACCTGGAGGTTTTCTGCAGATCGTTAAATTGCTGTCTAGCAACAACCATGAGAAGCGCCATAAATCATCAGATTTTCAGAGAGCTTCATAACGTGTTCTCAGTGTTATAAGTGTATTGGTGCAATCAGCCTCACATGGCTGAAAGCAATAGCAGTTTTCACCAGTGGTCTCCCTTGTCAGGTTCCAGTCTAAGACTCTGTGTGCCTTTTACAACCAGAGTGTTCAGACAAGGAGACGTGGAGGCAAAAATAGAGAGACCCATGGTGAAGAAATCCAGCTGAAATTATTCTTCTGTGGGTTCCAGGCTTTTAAATTTTGCCCTTTTATTCTAAGAAGTGCCAGTATAAAACACATTATGTCCTCTCTATTTTTCTGTGAAAGAAAAGTCCACAGCATAAGAGGAAGACTTGTAGAATGTACTGACCTGAGATGCAACAACTGAGAAATTAGTAGTTCTGATTTCAATTTTTGCATGCTCTTCCTGGCCTAAAGCATCTGAACTTTTCAATGTGAAACAATTCTAACCTCAAAATAGTATGTATAATTCTAGCTGAACTATCTTTTGCTAATTATTTATTTTAGTCTCTCCAAGGTAGAAAGGAATTAGAGTGCTTTGATGAGAAATAATGGTCAAATATATTGATCTGTACTGCAAGATCTGCAAGTGAGCCCAAAATGAAATTATCACAAGTCATATAAAGTAAGTATTGACTGTCTGAAAACTAATTCAAATGTGTCCTAACCCAGAACAATGACTGCTAGGAGCACTGGAACCGGGCCGATTGACAAATGGTTTGGATGAATTCTATTATTAGACAATTATTCAACAGAAATAGAATGGAACCATCTGATGACCAGACACTGTTTTAACAGAACGAGGTAAACTGTTACTTCTTTTGCAATAAGGTGATGTTCCTTGAGGTCATAAATGTGCCTTCATTTGGTGTGTGTTTGGTGTGTTTCATATGCCCATGTATGTATGTAAAATATGCTTACATGTGTACTTTGTTGGTGGACAAATGGATTGGCAGCTATACACTCAAACAGTACACATGCAGTGCATTTAATCAGAGCTGTGAACAATGTACAGCCAAAGCAGATTGATTAAGAGGATTTTTACAGGTTCACCGGAAGCCCTCAATAGCCCTTGACTATAATCAAAGCTTTAAATACAATAGCAGGAATTGAGTAGGGATCGAGCTGGCACCAGAGAGCCTAACTCTGCACATCAATACTTAAAAATAAAAGTTGTTGTGTGAAAAGGAGTGCTAAGCTGGACAAGTGCCAGCTGTTGAAAGCCTCCATTTAAGGCTGAGTCTAAGGACTGCCAGTGTTTCTGAAGGAAAGCTGGAAGAGCAGGGGATGGATCTGAAAAAGCAGCACCTACCCACTGTGGGTGAGGCTCAGACTGGCACTCTGGCACCTGTACTCCACCTGTGTCAGCCTGGGCTTAATTTTCCTGCTCCCCATTAAGCCATCTAAGGAGGATACTTCCTTTTCTCACAAGATGTTGGATACCTGCATGTGAAAATACAAGAGAACACATCAACATGTTTTCAGAGCTGTGCTAAGGAATTACAATAATTCTTAATACCTGACCTACCCTGATAAATGGTGAGGCCCTGATCCTGTAAAGAGCGGTATGAGTGCTCAAATTTACATGCTGTAATTAAACCCAAGGAGACTACTTTAAAAGCCTAGAGTTAAACAAGGAAAAGTTTGTAATGTGAAGTCTTAGCTTTCATTAGAGCTGCAGATATAATTGGAAAAAACAGGCAGACTTTCTTGCGTACAAGCCCTGTTTCATGTCTTCAGGACCTGGCAAATAGCCAGGTCTTCACAGGACTGAAGCCCAAGTGTTATTAGCAGTGTTTCACTAGGTATAAATGCTCTTGTAAAAGGAGCTTAATAAAAACTTTGCATTTCTTTGCTTAGAATCCTTCACAAAACAACCAAAAATTACAGCTTATTTTCTATCTGAATTCTTGGATCAGTAAGAACAATATGAAAATATTGTAAAGAGTCAGTTTGATCATTGGTTGCAGGATGTTTTGTTTTGTTAAAAAAATACTTAAAAGTAAACTGAGCCAGAGCACGTGGGAGAAATTGACTCTGCAATCCAGCATTTACAGAACTCAGGTGGGTTATGGAAGACCAGCATTGAAACCTCTGGTTCAGCAAGCCATTCATTTTATAAAGCAACATCAAGGAGATTAGTGAGTCCTACTTTAGAAGAGCCAAAATCCTGATGATGAGGATTCCTTGGGATGTGGGATTCATATCCCTTTTACAAACTTGGGAGGCCCTTTGACTACTTCTGAACCATTCTAAACCATGCACCTGTGGGCATTTCTGCCTACAGAAATAGCTCATTCCTTTTCAAAATTATCACACCATTAAAAACAGATATCTGCCACCTTTCAAAATCTCTTTTAAAAACTATGAGAGCTGTTAACTTTTGGAGTGAATTCAGGACTTTCTAGTTTTTGCTTCTTCTTAGTTTTTTTTTTTCCAATTAATTTTATCTCTAGTAAATTCAAATCTGTCTCTGCTTTTAAACACATGATCACTGCTGTCTCCCACCTTGAAAAGGAGCCATGAATATGAACAAATACCAGCTTCAAAGGTTTGACACAGAGCTGGGTAAAGTTATTACATTATTTTCATCAGCTTCATTGAGCTTTGGGTTGCCCCCACAGGTGTCAATTAAAGATGCTGAAAGCCATGAGATAGGGTCTGTTTCTCAAAATACGAGGATGGAGATGGGAATACCTGTGACCAAGTCCAATATAATGGTCCTGACAACATCTCCAGACTCAATGGGGATTAACTCTAGATAGGTATGAACCAGTATGCTCCACCTCCACACAGCAGTCAAATTTTGATAAATGCTCAAAGAGAACCTCCAGTTTCACCCAAAAGTATTACATTTCACGTTATCTCTTTGTTTCAACAGTGTAGTGTTTGGCTTTCTGAGCTGCAAGTGCCCATGTCTGGGTCATTTCCAGCTGCTCATCCACCAGCACCCCCAAGCTCTTCACTGCAGGGCAGTTCTCAGCCTGGTTAATACTGGTGTGGCCCTGACTCAGGTACAGCACCTTAATATCTTCAAATGCTTCGCCTTTATCCCATTTACAAACTGAGCCTGGTTAATCACAACAGACAATGAGAGACAGAGGGAAGAGATTTCTTTCCCTATGAAGGTAAACCATTAATTTCCTTAGAAGCAATTTGTCAGCCCTTGATCACTTACTGGAAAGCACTGATTCAATTAGCCATAAAGACTTTTTCAAGGAAAACACATTTTGTTCAATGAGAACAGAACCTAGAAAAGGATGCAAATATTGAAATTTGGCACAGTATTTGTACAGGGATATCTTGTAATCAGGTACTATTAAGGCTTTGTTAGCCAGTCTGTAAATGTAAACGTTACATTTGGTTTTTGTTTGTTTAGGTTTTTGTAGTTATCATGCTTTTGTATTATACTAATATACTTTGATGATACACACTGAAAACTTCATTCTTAAAATAACAATAAAGGATAAACTACAGGTATACAAGAAATCTGCAAAGTATGGGAAGAGGCAATAAAATCATTAACTGCCTAAAGTAGCAACACCTACTAAACAAGAAGTTTGTGTGGTTGAGCTGCCGAGGACTATTCAATTAACCTGTCGTTGAGATTGCCTCCTGTCAGCTACCTCTGGCAAATCAATGGATAAATCCATCAAATAGATAATAAGGTAACTACTGTTCTTGGATTGTTCAGTAAATGCAGGGAAGTGAAAACTGACCCAGAAGAGAAGTCACTGTTACAAATATAGCATGTAAATGGTGTTGGTAGCTGGTCAAAGGGGCATACAAATAATATAACTTCTGTCAATTTGGCAATAAGTGTAAACCAAAAAAGTAAACAATATCTGAGTACTTTACCAAATGGTGAGATCAAGTTACAGCCCTGGCATAACCTGGAATAGTTTCCACTGAAATTAATAATTATTCCTGTTTCATTTGAATGTAAAGTTTCAGAAAAGATCAGGAAGCCATGTCCAGCAAAGGTTGTTCTCATGTTTGCTGCTACTATCCATCAATGCTGACAAACCTTACGCATTGACCCATAAAATAGTTTGGGTTTTCTTCCCAACATAGGAGAAAAATGAGAAAATCCTGAAATCCTGTCACGTAGGTCTGACTTCCTCCTGTGATTAAGTTTCACTTCATCTAAATTTGTGCTTCCCCAAAAAGGTCTGGTGTCTTCAACTGATATCACTACAGCCACTTCAGACAACTGTAACTAGAGTGCAATGTTAATTCTCTCTAGCATCAGAGGGAATGCTTATTGCAGAGCTGAGTGTGTGATACAAACAGATTTTTTTCTCTGCTTGACTGAAAAATAATTTGTTTTATTTCTTTGTAGTCCTTTCAGCAATGCAACTTACTTACTTAAATTATTAGTCCAATTCTCTTAAGTGAGAGTTGGCTCAAAATTCTTACAGTGAGAGCTGATCAAGAAACAATAAAATATATATATAAATAATGTGTTTGTTAAGAAGCACAAGCAATTGCTGAATTTAGTTATTTTGGTAATAACTGAATTTAAAAATATATTCACAAATAGTTCATTTAAGAGAAAGTGTTTATCAGACACATTTTTTACAACAAATATTTTATTATCTATAGGGAATAACCTTTCCCTTGCTTTGGAAATGGGTTACATTGTGTTGTTTATATGAGTAGAAAGATCTAAGTGTTTTAATAATAGTTAGGATGAGACTAAGTAAAAAAAGTAGAGGGCATCCTAAAAAGTAAGTGTTTCTGTCCTACTTTTTAAATTATTTTCTATCTATACTTTGGAATTCAGGACACTGAAACACTAAAAGCATTTCCAAACACCTGAAAATCTGAGAATCCTCTTTTTATGATAACTCAAGTACAGCCAGCACCTGTTCTTTACCTCCTAAACACTAAATGTGAAATTAACACTAAACGTTGATGTTTAGGTAGAACAATAGAACAGTTTGAGTTGGAAGGAACCTTAGAGGTCATGTAGTACACTCTCTGCCATGGAAAAAGACACCTTTCAACCTCAATCTTAGGTTGAGCTGCTCAATGCTCCATCCCACCTGGTCTTGAACACTGCCAGGAACGGGGCCTCTACAACTCCTCTGGGAAACCTGTGCCAGTGCCTCACTACCCTCATTGTAAAACATTTCCTCCTTATATCTAGTCTAAATCTCTCCTCTTTCAGTTTAAAAACATTACTCCTTATTCTGGCACTACAGGTCCTATTAAGACTGTCACTGGCTTTCTCATAGGCCCCCTTCAGTTACTGAAAAGCTGCTGTTAGATCTTGCCAGAGCTTTCTCTTCTCCATGCTGAACAATCCCAACTCCCTCAGCCTGCCTTCCTAGGAGATGTGCTCCTTTCCTCTGATCATTTTGGTGTCTCTTCTCTGGACTCACTCCAACAGGTCCGTGTCCAGCCTGTGCTGGGACCCCAGAGCTGATGCAGCCCTGCAGGTGGGGTCAGAGCAGAGCAGAGGGGCAGAATCCCCTCCCTGTCCCTGCTGCCCACGCTGCTTTGGATGCAGCCCAGGACACGTTTGATTTCTGGGCTGTGAGTGCTCATGGCTGGGTCATGTCCAGCCTCTCACCCACCTGCACCCCCAAGCAGGCCTGGACACAAGCCCATCACAGAAGGCCACTAAGATGGTCAGGCAGGACTTGTCCTTGGTGAAGCTGTGCTGACTGCCCTGAATAGCCTCCATGTCCTCCACATGCCTTAGCAGAACTTTAGGAGCAGCTGTTCCATTATCTTTCCAGGCACAGAGGTGAGGCTGACAAGTCCTCCTTTCTATCCTTTTTAAAAATGGGTGCAAATTGATGACCTTTTTTTAGTCATCAGGAACATCACCTAACTACCATAGGTTTTACCTGACTGTCATGACTTTTCAGACATCATGGACACCAGCTTGGCAACTACATCAGTCAATTTCCTCAGGACTTTGGGAGGCACTTCATTGGGTTTCACAGACTTACATATATTCAGGTTCCTTAGGTGATCATGAACCTGATCTTTATGTACAGTGGGAGGGACTCTTTTTCCCCAGTCCCTGCCTTGCAGTCCATCCACCCAAAAAGTACAGAAACAGAGGTTGCCATTGAAGACTGATGCATGAAAAAGTTTCTGAGCAGCTCAGCCTTCTCCTTGTCCATTATTACCAGTTTTCCAGCCTTGCTCATGAGGGAGGGAGGTAGGCTTTCTCTGACATTCCTTTTCTGCCTGACACACCTAATCATTCTCTGTGTGCCTTGCCAAGTTCAGCTCCAGCTGTGCTTTGTCCTTCTTGACCACATCTCTACACAACCAGGCAGCATTCCTGCACTCTTCCAAGGATGCCTGCTCCTATTCCATTGCCTGTGCATTTCCTTCTTTCGTCTTAATTTGACAGCAGGTCTCAACTCAGCCATGCTGGTCTCAACTCAGCCATGCTGGTCTCTTGCCTCTCTTTTCTGTTTTCCTACTTCTAGGGATCAAGAGCTCCTGCACTCCCTGGAAATGATTCTTAAAGATCTACCAGCTCTGTTCTTCTCCCTTGGTCCCTGAGGGCCATTTCTCAGGAGGACCTATTGACTAATTCCTTGAACAACTGCAAGTTTGTGCGGGGTGTTGTGTCTTCATCGCCACCCACAAGGAAGATGGTAATTTAGGACAACAATCTGAGAGCTGTACCAGGCTAGGAAGTCTCCTGGTGACATTTCCTAGAATCCTAGCTGTATGCTACCAAACATCACCTGCTTATTCAAGTGTTTTATCAATTTAACAATTGAAGTTGAAGCATCTCAGGAGACCTAGTGCTGAAATTTTTGCCTGAATAACATCCTCTGTCTGAAAGAAAAGCACTCAGTTGTCGCAAAAGGAATGTCCTATTACTTTTCAGGGAGGCTTTTCGCTGGCAGTATTTAGAAAAAGTAGATCAACATTTGCTCTAATTATATTTAGCATAACAGCCTTATTTAAAATGTAAATCGTTATAGTTTTTCTTTAATGTTACTTGTGATAAATCTACACTGCATTAATTCCCCAAGTAAGGGTGCATTATTTAGTGCAAAAATTAAGAAGAAAAAAAAGGTCTTTAAAAAATGTATACTCTTTACAAATAGTGGTAAATACAGGTACAGAGCAAATTTACAAAACGGGAAGGGGTTTTTCCGGCTTGGTAGAAGGGAGTATTTTTATTTTGGTGACTTCAAAATTTCTTGAAATTTTTTTACTTGTTTTTCTTCTTTTAAAAAAAAGGACATCAAAGACCTAAGAGCAGACAGAGTTTGATATGTCATGTAACATTTCCTCTGCTTTGGCTTTTAGCAGGTGTCATTGATAGTGAATTCAGTAAATTTGATTATATGCAATGCTCTCCTCCTTAGGTAATTGCAGAGGGGATGCATGGTTTTAAGCATTTCTTAAGGCAAAATCTCCATAAAAGAGGAGCCGTAGAAAAAATATTTTGACTGCTTCCTCAAAACCTTGAGAAAGAGCATCACTAAGGAACAAAAGCTGTCATTAACAAAAATATTCCCTATTCTCTTGTTTCAGGACAGCACTTATCATTTTTTTAAGTTTAGCAAAACAGGCATTTTACTATAGTGAACTGTGCTTATTATAATCCTTATATGGAAGGGCTTTGCAAATTTGTGAGACTGCAGATTCCCTTGAGAACTCTGCCCTGTTATCAATGGGGTAAACTTATTTTAAGATTACCAGTAGGATCCCTTCTGCAAGGAGGAAGCTGCCTATGTTAGACCAACCTTCATTTTATAGAGCCCATGGAACTCAGGTTCAGATTTCCTTCAGATTTCACATGCAGCATTCCATGCAGTTCCAATGTTTCTCTCGCCTCACTTCATAACTCATCAAGACAGGTTATCCACACAATTCATCAGGAAGTTTTTCCTGACAATGTGAACAAGCAGGGAACGGAGTTCCGCAGGTGTTCACACAATCCTGGGGATGACTTCCTATCCCATGTGTGACCTTCTTTTTCTCATACAGTTACTGACACAGTGCCTCTCAAGGAAGTAGAGAGGTGAAGTAGAATATTAAAATATCATTTGGATTAGACCAAAATGACAATATTATGAAGTACACTTAACACCTATAATGTGGAAAAATCATAGAGTTTGTGATACATATCTCCTATCACTTACAGATACCATAAAAGCAGTACAAGTATATCAGATTTAGGTGTGAAACATTTTTCTATCAGGCATAGTATTGGACAGAATGAGACAAAAAATGTCTGTGTTTGTGTGTGTATTAGAATATACAAACTACATGTATGAAAATATGAGAAAAATCAGACTGTCCTTCCTTTTCATTTTAGTTCCAGATTTCTTTCAACTCATAAGGAATGGGCAAACTGCATCCATGTGCATTGAAAAAAAAAAAAAAGAAAAAAAGAAAGAAGAAAAACAAATCTCTCCCCATAAGTTATCCTACTTACAACAATCTACCAAAAGCACAAGGGTTTACTCTCCTTCCCCATCAGACTTACGGGTGAAGAAAAACTGACACAGCCACACCAGCTGCATATCCCTTACGCTAACTGCCCTCCATTGCCTTGGAAATGTATCTGTCACAACAACACAATCTTCATTTATTATTATGTTTGCTTATGCTTTTTATATTTAATCTGATTTTTTTCATGCTTCTCCCTTGTTGTTTCCTCATCTCTATGCATATATTCAATGCTATGGTTCAATCAGTCTGAAGGCAAAAAGCACTGTAAATATTTTATTTCAGATATTTCACATAAGTTTGCACATGTTCAGGTTGAGTTGCTACCAAAACACAAAACACACTTTTGACATAAAAATGTTTTGCTGACTAGTGACATTTGATTCATAGTTTGTTTTTTAATTCCTATTGTGCTCATTTATGAATGTTTACATCTTCCTGTAATGAAAACTGTCCCTCCATTTCTGGGAATGAAAGCAGGATAACTTGAAGTAAAACAGTGTCACAGATTTCTAAGTCCACTGTTTCTTTCCAAACAAAAGGGGCCTTCTTAGACGTGAGGAGAGATACAGTCTACACATGAATTAATAGAATCTGCTTGTTTTCTCATTTCACACATGCAAAGCCAAGAGGATTTTTAGCTTCAAACAGTCACAAAGATCTGGAAGAAGTGGTATTTCCTTGGCCAAGTCTGTGACCAGAAAGAGATGACAGGAATGTTTTGCAGAAAAGAAAATAAAGAAACAAGGCAACACATTTCATTTTAAAATGCTTTTTCCCGACACTATGCTGCCTGAAATGCTAGAAGGTCTTTGTGATACTAGCTGGAACTGCTGTGAGGTAATTATGTGTAGTTACATAAAGCAGCCTAATGCTAGGCCAGCAAATTGTCTAAAAGAAGGGAGTGTATTCCTTGTTAAATGTTTTGTCATGATGACCATGCCCTTTATTTATCTCTAACACAACATGCTTATTCTGCCCCATCCACTGTTTTCACCCTGCAAATTTATGAGGCTCTATTAATCTTCTGCCCTGCTGACTCTCTCTGTTGCAAAGTGTCAGCAGACTTTTGTACCTTGCTAATGTACAAAGTGCTTCTTATGAGTAATATCAGCATTTTGCCTTTTAATTGCACATATAATTTTTAGGTCTTACAGCTAATAAGGGAATTGAGACTACGGTTCATCATTGTCTCGAATGGTACTCCAGGGGAGCAGGGACTGTAGAAGCTCAGAGAAGAATATACTTGTCCTCGTTCCAAGCAATAGTTTCTCTCATTACAGCAGCTCCATTCACACCAGCACAGTTACAGGTTTGCCAGCACTTCCATTACAAGCCCAGCTTCTTGGGGTTTCCAAATTTTTGTAAAAATTTATAAAACATAAAATACATTCTATCAGCTTAGGGTTTTTTTTCATCATGACAATGTTTTCTTTTTTCCAATTAATTTTTTTTGCTGTTGTTATTGTTATTATTGCTATTGTTATTGTTATTATTGGTGGTATTGGTATTATTATTATTATTATTATTATTATTATTATTATTACTACTATAAATTTCTATAGAAGCTGATTTTAATGTTTTAAATACCTCTTTATTTGCTGAGGAGAATATGTTTTTTTGCAGTCCTGCTGAAAACTAACATTCCCCCTATTTGAATTAAGTCATAAGTTTGTTCATAGTTGGTTTCGTCTTTTCTATCCAAAGACAAATTAGAAAAATGATAATGTGGTGCAAATTTGGAACAATGAAGAGTAATTTTATATTAACAACCTTTAACAAGGAGTTTAAGGAGTTTTCCCCTCCTCTTGAAATTCACATTACTGAGGAGTGTTCCTATTGTTCAGACAATTAAGGGGAAAAATACAAGTTTTTCTTCTTTTCACATGGAAGTCAAACAAAGACAAGAGCTCATGGATCATATACTGGAGGGTTTGAAGAATATGTGCCAAGTTTTGCAATTAAATGTACTCTCATAAGTACACAAAGCAATAAACAGTAAACAGACTCACTCTTGGAATATTATTCCATGGGAGCTGCTTGTAAGCAAATGGCAGTCTGTCCTTAACTACTGGGCATTACTTTTTTGTGGAAAAGTCCACATAAGAATGAGAGGTCTGAGATTTTTTTCAGACCCTGCTAGGAATGGTGCAAATAGGTGTATTCCCCCTATGGATAAACAGCACTGGAAAAATGGTAACAACAGATGAGAAGAATGCTCTGGTACTCATCCAAAATTTTGCCTCAGTCTTCAATAGCAACTTCTCTTGCCAATTCTTTAGTAGATGACCAGCAGGATGGGAAGGGGGGAAGCAAATTACCCCCCAGTGTACATAAAGGTCAGGTTCATGACCACCTGAGGAATCTGCATGTACATAAGTCTACAGGATCCAGTGAGATGCATCCCAGAGTCCTGAAGAAATTGGCCCGTGTAGTTGCCAAGACCTGATGCCTGAAAAGTCATGGCAGTCAGGTGAAGTTCCTGATGACGGGAAAAAGGGGAAACATTGTACCTGTCTTTAAAAAAGGTAGAAAGGAGGACTCTAAGAACCACTGACTTGTAAGCCTCACCTCTGTGCCTGGGAAGATCATGAAACATCTCCTCCTAAAGTGAGAACAGAAAGGGGATTTGAGACAACCAGCAAGGCTGCACCATGGGCAAGTCCCACCTGACCAACTTATTGGCCTTCTGTGGTGGAGTGACTCCATCAGTGGACAAGGGAAGGACTACAGGACTTCTGAAATGTCTTTCACACAGGCCCCCACAAAACCATTCTCTTCAATTTGGAGACATGGGTTCAGTGGGGGGACTGTTAAGTGAATAAGGAATTGGTTGGATAGTCAGATCCAGGGGGTGGTGTCAATGGCTCAGAGCCCCAGTGGGCATCAGTGACAAGTGATGTCCCTCAAGGTTCCATGCTGGGACCAGTGCTATTTAATATCTTCATTTTTGACATAGGTGAAGGGATGGAGTGCACCTTTGGCAAATTTGCAAATGACACCAGGCTGAGTAGGGTGGTTGGAACATCTAAAGCATGGGATGGCACCCAGAGGGACCTGGATGAGTTTAAGAAGTGGGCCCATGAAAATCTCATGTGGTTTAAGAAGGCCGAGTGCAAGGTGCTGCGCTCAAGTCAGGGCAACCCCTGGTATCAACACAGGCTGGGGATGAGCAGATGGAGAGCAGCCCTGCTGAGAAGGGCTTGAGGGTGCTGGTGGGTGAGAGGCTGGGCATGACCCAGCTGTGGGCACTTGCAGAAAGCCAAATGTGTCCTGGGCTGCATCCAAAGCAGCGTGGGCAGCAGGGACAGGGAGGAGATTCCACCCTTCTCTTTCTGACCCCACCTACTGAGCTGCATCAGCTCTGGGGTTCCCAGCACAGGAAGGACATGGACCTGTTGGAGATGATCTTTACTGCTCCTTCCCACACAGGCCCTTCTATAATTCTATTCCAATTAAGAACCACTTTGGGTTCTGGGTCATAATGCAGGGAATGTGGGGAGGAAAAAGGGACTGTCACTGTATGAACTCCAATGATACTCTTCTATCAGAAGCTGATATGCTTCTTCATGATCTCAGATTCATGGTTCATGCCATGCAGATCATTTTTTTATCTCCTTCCCCTGTTGCTGCACACCCATATCTGAGTGAGATAACACTTCAGAACATCTCATGTCTTCCCTCTGATTTCCTCATTCTTGCCCCACAGTTTATCAACATTTGCATCATGTTGGCTAACCATCTGCAAGTTTTTTAACATTTGGTTGTTCTATCATCTCCAGTTCCAGTACTGTTGTTATAAAGTGATGTATTATTCATGCAATCCAGGGCTCAATTTTCAAACTTGTAGACTTCGTACTATATTACCATCATAAATATTGATTTCAAGGCACCCACAAGCATTTTTAGTCCTTCACTGAAAACACAAAAAGAGGCATCTGTACTCTGTGGAGCATAAAATCAAAAGCTGTATACACATGACACAATGGGATGCCAAGCTAGAGACCCCAGATAGATGTCCAGGCACACAGTGTGCACTTGCAGATATGTACTGGGGCCTGCAAGCTGTGTAGCCACATTTCCACACATTTGGGAGCTTAGACTAATGAGTGTGACCTCTTAATGAGTTTGGACCCTTCACTGCATTGATACATCTACAGTGCTTCCTCTCCTGGAGTCAGTTCACTGAATAGTGGTGGCATGTTGACAGATGGCTTTAATTGACAGGTTAGATTATAATAACAGCAAAAAAAGGACAGCAACAAAGGCCATAGTTTACATAATCCTGGTATTAATTTTGAGCATTCAAGTGGTTTTGTTTTCTTATGAAAGCTTTTTGTTCATTTGTGGGAAGATTATGAGATGAGCAGTAAAACCTGCATTACTGAATACAAAGTGAGAAAGGTAAGGAGGTTTCAGACAGGCTCTGTGTGAATGCTCACAAACTTCCTCATTAACTGTATCCTCACTCTGGCTTCCTGACTCCTTGTTTACTTTGGTGGAAAAGATTACCCCAGTTCCAATTGAGCAGAGCCTTATTGTTAACACTGATACTGTAGTCCTGAGAAAAAGATCCCAATTATACTCCTCCCAGCCAAGCTTCTCAGCCACTATATAATCAATGACACCTGCAGGATCTGGAAATACACTGTAAAACAGTCTTAAGAGATACTAATACTTATTTTTGTGTATATATATGTATAAAAACATGTCATTTATAAAAAGGATGAAGAATAAGTACTTTTTAAAAGATTCATATATTAGAGAGAAGCAAGGTTCACTATACAGGCTCTCAGTCCATCTCAGCATTACAACAAATCCACAATCCTTTCTCCAATCTCCAAAAGTGCATGACAGAATTACAAGCCTTACATTTTCCATCATCCTCTGTGCTACTGAATTTAAACAGTACTGTAAAAATTCCTACTAACATAGATCTACTGATAACAGAAATAAACCCATACATTTTCATTGGGTAGATTTTGATGAAAATTAGATACCAGAGGGGCTTCTAAAAATACTTTTAGACAAAAAAATAGCTGTCTTAATGATGTAACTAGTTGTTCACAGCATAAAATGCTGAGGAAATATAGTCATTCTCATTAGTGTTTCTAAAAAGGTTACCCAAATGTTCAGAATTTATTTTCTTACATTTAAATTGCCTTTATCATTTCCCTCCTTTATTATTTTTTTGTTAAACAGTTTGAAATAATTTTTGTCTTACCTATCACAAAAATGCCTTTCCTTCTGTTTTTCTTCTGTGTCTCCCCTCAAAGATATTGTGTGATACTCCACAGAAAAGTCTTAACTTACTTTTCTGGTTAAAATTAGAATTGCTTCTAAACTTCTGAGGCTTGTATTACTTCTGTTCTTTAAATGTTTATGAAAAATCCTGACTGCATGAACTTGACTTCTTTATTTCTTTTTTTGGCTCCCCTTTTTAAACTAGCAGTAAGTACTGCACATAGTAGACTATCAAATGCTCTTAAAACAAAGCTAGACTACATTAATTAATGTTGTATGTGCACTTGAAGTGGGTAATATAGTTCATCCTCTGGCACTCAGCTCATTAATTTCAAAATGTATGTTACTAAACCTCTTATCTTGGTTTTATCTAATTAAATTATTAAGATGAAACTTAATAAAATCAGAGGGTTTAAGTGTCATTCAAGGCACAGCTACAATTAAGAGATCAAATATTCATAGTTTTAGAAGACTCAACCCAGCAAGATCACTTTTGTGTATGATCAATTTTGTGCTGATTTTTTTCCAAGTTGAACTGTCTTTATTTCAATAATATTACGATTTGCAAAGATAGACAGGAAATTAGTACACACCACTCTGAACAGATAGGTTAATTGAGGTTCAGTCTGGTATTGATATGTACATATTATAAACCATATGGAACCACAGAGTAACCTGGAATTACTACTTTGCAGACAGTCAAAATAACAAGTACGAGGCACAGAATCACAGACACATTCCTATTGGAAGAGACCTCAGAAGCTTTATTTTCCAAATTCCTGCTCAAAGCAGGAGTTGCTTCAAGGTGACACCAGGTTGCTCAGGGCTATGTCCAGTCAGGCCTTGAGAACCTCCAAGGACAAAGACATCATAACCTCTTTGGGAGATCTGCCCCAATGTCCCCATGGGAAACAAGGACTTCCTTATGTGAAGCCTGAGCAGCTCATTTTCTTCAGCTTATGCCCAGTGTATTTTGTCCTTTCATCATGCAACACCATGGAGAGCCTTGCTCTGCCTTCTTTGTGGCATCCTTGTAAGTTTTGGAAGTCAGCACACAACAGTTAGTTGCTGTACCTGTCAGAGCTCCCTTTCCTGACTCACCTGGAACTGGAAAGGTTTGTCCCAGGATTCAGCCTGGGCTACAGCCTGGGATTCTGACTGAGCACAGAAGAGCAATGAAGCTTTAAAAGGTAGCTGTCATGGACATACAGTAGAAAGTAGTTTGGTGTAAGACCTAAGGTGTAGTGGTGGAAGGATGATGAAAGACAAGTTCTGGGGCCACATTTATCATTATTTTGGCACATATCAAGTCTGAAAGTATGGTTACTCCAAACATGACATAGTCTAACACAGCTGGTTATGCAAATCTGGACTGAAGAAACCTCTCCACAGACAGAGCCATAGTTCATGTCACCTACATAGTGATTATTATTCATAGACAATATCAGCAACTACATTTAGCTTGATCTTATTCTCTGACTGACACCTGAAACTGGGATATAACAGTCTGTAGAGTTAGGTGGCCTCATTACTTCATATTATGTAGCCTCACCTATAAGAGGCTATTTAGAAATAAATAAGTTGTGTTATGTGGGTACATCCCACATGTTAGCACAATTTTAGAGAAAAAGGTCTCTACAAAAAATAAGCTTGAGACCACTGTACAAGAGAAGCACCAAGGAGCACATGCACATCACAAGAGAGGGGATGTAGCTTCATTCCCATTTTAGCAAGGTAAGTCAGCCCATTCATGACACTGGGCATTGCCCTGAACTGAGCTTCACAGGATTGGCCACATATTAAACTGTTGGTTCAAGATTGGAACAAAGTATTAATTTAGGTGAACTGACGGCATCTTGTCTATCTGCCAGATCTATGCATGCACATCCAGATAGAACTATGGCTGCTCTCACAGGAATGACAGTTTTCATTTAGCAACAAAAATATTAAAATATATTCTCTGAATTTAAAAAAACCCAAACTATTTGAGGCAGCTATCTGTCCTAGCTTTTTTCTATTTTTGTCTTTTTATCTTCTGGGGATGCTTAGGTAAACACCCACAATCTTCCTAAGGACATAGCAACTCAGTGAGCAAGGTTTGTATGCCATAAAAGACTCCTTGTCTATATTCATTTTAGATTGTACCTACAGAGGATTTATAGAAACAATACCTAGGTGGCACTGAGGAAGCTTTCAGTGCTATTTACAGACAATTTAAAGGAATAAACCTGCAGTTACGCCTGTGTTTGCTTTCCCTTGTGGTCTCCCTGCAACGCTCTCTAATCCTATTGTGACTTGATAGTTTCACAGCAAAGTGCTCCACAGAGGCCAGTTATTGGCACACAAGTTCAAATTAGATTGCTGTGTGTTTAGGAAAGCAGGGGTCATTTCCCATCAGCACCACTCATTAAGAAGCAGAGTACTAAGTTTTCTATTACAAAAAAATACTAAAACGTGTGTGCATGTTTGGGAGGGAGGTTTTATGTATAACCTAGAGCACAATCAGTCTGTGATCAACAATGCAAAACAACTTTGGTAAAGGAATATATTAACTATATACTCAGCAACAATTTTCTTAATGCTGCATCTGCCTGCCTGTTGTACACACATTCCTTTTCACCTTGTAAATATGAAGTTAAAGTGGGTGAATTCAGAAGCAGGCTTGGAGGCAGCTGGAAAGTTGGCCTTTTTATGCCCCTGGCTCTTGTGAATTTTAATCAGGTTCCCAGCATTAATTGCACATCAGCCAAGTTTCAGTTCTGGCATACTCGAGGCTTCAGCCATCTCCTGCACTTGCTGTGGGCAGGAAAGAGAGGCTGGGGTTCAGAAATGAGTCCATTGGGCCCCAAATTAACTGAAAGAAGAGAGATAACACTAGTGTGCACCAGAAAGGAGGATAAAAAGGCAGGCTGGAGTAAGAAAAAAGAAAATAATCTAAAAATACTTGAAAATGAGCAAACACTCTATGCAGCAAGCTTAATTGATCCTGGCAACAAACAACTGATTGTTTGATAATAGTCAAACAGAGGAGAGACATTTGTGTAATTCCTGCCTCACCTGGGGCACCTGAGTTTCTTGAAATCCTTTCCTCTAGGATGACTAAGGGAGGTGTCTGTCTATGACCTACCTGTGGCTCCTTCAGTACCAGAGTGTGTGAACTGCTGCACTCATATCTCTGGGGAAATCTCACTTGCTAGGCTTGCATCAACCATTTTTAACTCACTGTGGTATTGCACCTATTCTGCATAATAGCCTGGTGGTTAGAGGTCTCCTGCCAGAAAGATACACCCAGGGTGCAACTTCAGGTGGCTGCAATCCTATACTGCCCTGCTGCAGAGAAATCCTGTGGGAAGAGAGCGCCAGTGTATTTCTAGGGAGCATATTTTCTGCTCCTCAATGAACCATGGGCAGAGGAGAGGGAAGGTCACTGCATGGAAATGTCCAGAAGGCTGAAGGAAAAGAAGAGGATGAGTATGCAGGACTTAGTGGCAACATGTTCACCTGAGTCTGAGTAGATACTAAATGTTGGTCCATGCCCTGAGGAATGGGAAATTTTTCACATGATGCCTTGCAATTAACCCCTGGAGAACTCTCCATCCCTCCTGGTCACTTAATTTCATGTATCTGTGTCAAGTTTCAAATCCCATTTTCACAGAAGTGTGATGCAGGAGACAGATGGAATCTGGCACCTGTGACTTGTACTACTGCCTGCTCCATCTCTAGTTGATCTTCATCTGATGGATCCACATCATCATCTTCCTGAACACTTCCTCCAATTCACTGGGCTCAGAGCTGAAATGCTGAAGTCAGCCTTGTAAATTCGGCTCCTAGGGCACCAATCAGGTGATCCTGTGCTAAAACTGCTTTATTCTTCCCTTCTTTGTTCATTAATCTATTGTGAAAAATGTTTCTTGAACCATTCCACAAGTCCTAATGTCTCCCGTCCTAATGGTGGGGAGGGAATTGCATGAGAAGGGCCCAAATGGACCAACCCAGGACCTATACCCTGGTGCTATATCCTGTAGCTGCTGGACAGAACATTTTTGGACTCCACCAGTGTCCAAAAACATATGCCTAAGAAAAACTGTAAAGACAAAGTGTAAGAACACACAGGGTCCTTTCCCTAGTCCTCTCCTAATCTCCAACTGTTTCCAGCTATGGGTCTTCCTGAAATAGTCTGGGATTTCATGACTCTAGTAAGCATCAGTTTATTTCTTTTTCAAAATATTTGTCCAATATCCTTTGAATTTTGCAAACTCTTTTCTTTCCAGGAAAACTCTTATTCTGCTGAAAACAAAATATATTGAGATTGTTAAGTAAATTAACTAATATTTCCTTTCCCTCTCCCCTCAGCAGAAAGATGCATTTTATAGACATCAGAATGGAAAAATAAAAACTGCTGTGTATGTGAAACACAGATAGCACTCTTCACTTTCACTTGTTCCCTCTGACGTGAGCCTTAAAGGTACACTATAATGATGCAACCTGTCATGGAGAGTGATATCAAATCTAGGGTGATGATACAAAACAAGCAAAAAATTATACCTGTCTGTGGAGTTTTGCTGTGTAAATGAAGTGAAATTTCAGTCAGTTCTGGCATTTCTCTTTTCCCCTCCCTAGTCACCATCAACCCATGTTGTGCATTATCATTCTTAATCTGCATTACTTTTCATATCCAGCATGGTAAGTCACAGCTTTGCAGAGACCCCTTATCTGTACACTGGGGACTGCATTCCTCTGTCTTCTCATCATATGCCCTTTGAAATGTTGTGAAATTCACAGTCACCTCTGGATTGAAAATGTGCTAGCATGTAAAGTATTAAACAGGAATAAGGTCTTTACTTCAATTCTGCTCAGATTTTCCTTTGTCTCCCTAGGATTTTACCACATATTCACTAACATGCTGAGAATACATCTTTTTTTCTTGGTATGGCAACAAAAACACTGCTGCTCTCTGAAACCTCATTCACTGTCATTGGGCTTTCACAACTATAAACATGATGGGAAAAAAACCTGCTTGTCTGCTTTTTTTCCTAGAGAAGACAAACCGTGAGAAACCAGCATGATATATTCAGAAATATACACTTGCATGTGGTGTCACACCTGAATGAGAGGCACTAGTGTCTTTAAAAAAACTGGGAGGAGGTGGCAAAAGACAGAAGGAAGAAGTGAACACAATGAAAATTTGAAAATTTATATAAATAAATGGCTTTTTAAGGTTTTATTTTGTGACACAAATCGTCGTAAGTGCAGGAGAATTGCAGCATCTGCTGGATCAAAATCCCACTTTGCCTGATATCTTGTTTCCCAAGATGGCCAGCAGTGGTGATCTAAGAAGTGTATAACCATGTTTTAACAGGATCAACAGCTGATAGGACTTCTCCAGAACAGTCTCTCAGTCATCACTGAATTTCTTAATGTAGGTCTTTCCTATGGCCTAGGGTAGATTTTTTTTTCCATTCCTTCATGCATTTTTGAAACAAATTACATTTATACAATACTTCCACAGCTAATAAGAACCTCTTTTCCTTCTTTTAAGCCTACCCTTTGCTAGTGAGCAAAGAGAAATTCACATTGTTGCATCCAGCAAACAGAAACCTTCTGCTTCACTTATGTTCCATGTCACAAGCATGATGGACTGATCTCTGACCGAGAGTTTAAAACTTTCCAGATACAGAAAAATTAACAACAAAGTCCATATTGAAAGCCCTTTTAGAAAAGATGTGCTTTCATTGACTTAATAGTACTACAAGGTAGAACAAAACAATTTTGGATGTACAAACATACAAACTTGTCCAATCTATTCCCTTTCACACAATTCAGGGTAATCAGGTTTGTTGAGACCATCACAATCAGTAAAAGGGTCATTACTTGCACAGGTCAGAGAATCCAACCTAAAGCACAAGCCCTGCTGAGGTCATTGCATTTCCTCATGTGCTTTCCCACATGGAATATGCTCAGATTGAGAGGGAGACTATGATAACTGAACTCCTGTGATGTGTATTGTTCAGGATTAACACAACTTCTCAATGGTTCAAAATATGGTCTAAATTCTGTTGGTAACCCCTATTACTTGTTAAGATTTTTTTTCATGTGTACCATTTCTTATTCCTGTCCTCTCTTTTTAATTTATTCTAGAGATATCACAAAAACAAAATAATTCAAAAATCCATTAAAACATTTAAATACAAGAATTTCACCAATGGAAAGGATGGTAGGTAACTATCAGAACAGTCTAACTTATGTCAAATGAAAGGTTCAGGTCAAAGAAATTTCATTCCTAACAATGCAAATCACAATTCAGTGTCTCAGGAACAATATATGTGGAACAATGTCTGGAACATCAATAACAGTTTTTTCCCCTTATAATTATTATTAGCTTGGTAATAGTCGTTAGTGACCTATCTCCTTCTGCTGATTTAGTAAAGTGCACCTAATAACAAGCAGGGGTCAAATGTACAAACCAAATGACACTGCATTCCCTAGGTACACAGTGCACTTTCTAATGATGTCATAAATGCCTCGCAGTGTTTATGTCTCATGCACCAAAATTAAGCCTATTAGAGTAAAATATGCCAATTGAAAACATTACAAATCTTGCCTGGAATATAAAACAAATCTTCGAAAGCAGTTCTAAAATGACAAGCTACCTCTTGTGTTAGAAAAGCTGAATCTCTAAGATAGCTTTTATTTCAGCTCAAAAATCAAGGTTTTAGAAGCGTTGCATATTTATTATATAAATAGAGAGAAAGAGAGGAAGCATTATCACATGACCTCTTTCTTGCAAGAGAAATTAATTTTTTTTTGCAAGGAATTAACTGCAACTTCAACAAAAATACCTTTTTTTGAGAATCCATCATTTTCTTAAGAAGGAGAAAGTATTGTCCTATAATTTTAGATTTTATATGAATATTTTAGCAGAGAACAGATGACCTCCTCTTAGGCAAAGAGAGCTGGTTCACAGTTCGGGGAAAAAATAATGATGCTTATATCCATCTCTGTATTAAGGAAATCCATAAAATCAGCTAGTCCCTCACTTAACTGTGCTGGAACCCACTCAAGCCATTGAGTTGAAAACTGTGGTATTATTATTCTTTGATGTCTACAGCTTAGCAGCACAAAGCTGGTCTCCAAGCACTTACTCTCTATAAAGAAGCACAAATTTTTGGCCTTTGGGCTGTAAATACTGTGTCACCATTGATTTTTAACATATAAAGTGTATTTTCCTTAATGTCAAGTATTCTCAAAGTGTGTAAATTTACACACCATGAGCACAAAGTGTCAGGAATTAAAGACAGTTTAAAAACAGAAGCTACAAGCAAAGAAAGAGGAAAATAATAGCAAGAAATGAGAGAAAGAAGAATTGAAAGAGTAACTAATATGAACTTGCCAACTATTACCATTTGTCTCCCAGATGAGAATGTTGCTTGGTGAACATGTCCCTGATACCATCAACAAACCTTTTTTAGTACATAGGACATTTTTCTTTAAGGCTTTGTGTATTCCATGCACTGGAGATTTTTTTTTTCACAGCTAAATGAGAGTGTTGATTTGGGGATCAGATATGCAAACAGTGACAGTGTCAGTACTTGAATGGAAATGTGACTCTGAAAATTATAGCACTTCAATGTTTGCTATTCAATGTTCTCTCAGCTGTTTTGATGCTACTTTGCCAAAGTGGTCTCCTTGAGAAGGTGTTTCAGAGCAGGATCCTCACTCACATGGGGAGGATAGACCAGAATCAAGTCACCCTTTTCTCCTGGGACAGACACAGGTTCTGTGCCCCCTCCAGCAATGTCTGCCTCCTACCACAAAGTACACAGGGAAACCTGGAGGGGAACAGAGCTTCCCCCCTAAAATACCTGGGATGAATCCAGCTGAAACAGCACCTTGGCAACACAGCTAGGAAAAAATCTGAGAGGGGCTCAGTCTAGTGGATGCAGTGTCATTTACTGTAGCCTCAGGCAACACTCTTAATGTCCTTTACATAGACTGGTGGTCAATCACCAGCCTATCCACTAATAAATAAAAAGAGTATTCCTTTTTTATGATTATTCAGAGCAGATGCATCTCCATAGCTTATTTCTATAGCCAGTACAGACAGATAAGGTTCCTGACAGGGCAATGCAGAGTAGCTTGGGGCAGGCTCCTCCTTTGACTCTTCACCTCTCGCACAAACTTGTGGGAATACTTCCCTAAACCAGACTTTGAATAGCAAATTCACTCCATACTGGAGAAGAGATACTGTCTTTCTTCTCCCAAAAATATCTTCAAGCAGCTCTACTGCAAAAGTTGTGGTGGCTAAAACCCTGTTTGCTTTTATCTTTCCCTATCCCACACACCACGATCCATAATTCTTTGAAGGATATTGCACACCAGATTCAGAGATTTCTTTGAACTATTTTATCATTTATTGTGTTTACTAGACGTTTCTTTCAGAACTTCGAAAATAGTCTGCCATCCATCTCAATTTTACCTGCCTAAGGACAGTCAAGTTGCCATCAGATATTGTCTCAGACATTTACATAAATATTGACTATTTAATGCAAAGCATTCTTTAAATATACAGGCACACATGCCAGTTCCTCTTAAGAAGGTTCATGAACTCTGAGATGTGAAACATTTAAGGACCATTAAAGGAATCCTTTTGATAAAGGCTGCCTCTGAGACACGGCAAGGATTTCCAACTCCCAACGTTAAAGCACTCATCTTGTCTCAGCAGCAGACATTCAGGGCCTGGAAAACCTGCCCTAGAGACCAAAAATACTCCTTTTATTTAGTATATCAAGGTGAAGCTTAAGAAGTTATTTGACAAGTATAAAAGTGCAAGCATAGGGAAAAGACTTCTGATAGCAGGTTCTTTATATGTAAACAAAAGTGTACCAGTTTCTCAGAGCTAGGGGTAAGTATGTTCAGGAGTAAAAGCAGGATCTGGTCTATTCAACTAACTAAAGCTCAGGAATTGAATGTATACAATTCCAGTTACCACATTTGAGATATCTGGCAAACTGATACCCCTAATGGAAACTTATCCTTCCTGTTAAAAAAAACAAAACCTTATTCAAGTTAGATATCTAATTGAGGTGTTTTCAAGTCTAAACAAAGTGATTACATTTTAGGAACCATTTGGAGAGTCCTTCAAATATTCTGAGAAACATCTGGGTTTTTTTGTTTGCTTTAGGTTGGGTTTTTTAGTATTTATGTAAGAATTTAATTAACAGGTCTGCTTATTTAAACAGCAAAAAATTTAAGAAAAAATTAGGTAGAGGAGAGCTCCTCCAAAATATTTATTGCTTTTAGTTGGATTACCTCCTGGATAACAGCTACAGTTAACAATTTCATCAGACATTGAAAGAAAGAACTATGTCTGGAAGTGGCTTTAAGAGGCTTAACCTCAGCTATAGGGTGAAAAATGTGATGGAAAATTCCTAAGGTGAAATTCCCTGTCTGGTGGTGATTAGGAGATAACACAAGACGCATCTTCAGCTGGATGTAAAACATTTTTGAAGAAGAGCAAAGGAAGTGGTGATCTACCTTTTAAGATATGCAACTTGTCAAGTCACACAATATTAGTTCTTCGGTGCTACCAGTAGATTCGAGAGTACAATTTCAAGGTATATTTGAAACATTCAATTGGACCCATTTGCTTCTGAGATCCTCTTTCTACGTGTCTGACTCTGAAATGGAAACTAAATCCACTCTGTTTTACAAACAACTACCTGTAGTTACCATGATCTCCAAATAGAACCTAAGTCCCCCCTCAATCAGAGCTCCTGGAGTTGTGAGTGGGGACCTTTCCTCTGGTTTTTGCATGAGCGATGGCTGCTGCCTAAATGCTCATATTTGTGGCATATAACTTCTGATTAGTACAGATGGTTTTAAAACAGGTCCTGGGGATTATACCGAGAGAAAATAAAGCCTATCAATTTGCCAGAAGCAGTTATTGTGGCTTTGAGTTGTCCTCCCACCACAGGGGAGAATTTTCTTTTTTTAATAAACTAAAACATTATGAGCAACTCACACACACAAAAAAAAAAAAAAAGCCATGGATCCAGTAAACATTTCAAATGTTGTTACAGGTACTCCCACATGTTTTCAGAAAATTGTTTAACTTTATACCTTAGCAGTAAATTTGCCTTTCTCTCTCTGATTCTCACCCACTTTGAAAGATGATAACAACAATTTAATGTACTCTGGAAAATATGACAATGGTTCATGCTGTGCAGGAATAGTTTTGAAAATCTAAAATACAGCTATTGATTGTCTCAAACTATTTAATCTTCAATTAGACATTGAACTTTAGAACTGGCAGAATATACAAGATCTTTCTATCCTTGAATAGCAGTTCATCATTATCTATGAATAATACATCTTGCTACAATAGTGCAGTCAGATACTGGTATAATTAGATACATTTCTGAGGTCTGCCTATGGTTCATGCATCAAACACTGATCCTTCAGGCTGCCTTGTATAGGTCTATAGGCTTGGGACACTAAAGAAATGAACACAGTCGAGCTAACAGTGCCCTCACTCCAGCTACAGATGTAAGATGACAGCCACTGCTCCAAGGCATACTAATTACAAAGTATTTAGCAGTCAGTCTCTAGCACACACCTGCCAGAAGCAGAGAGGGGGGAAATGTGATATCCTTGTTTCTTATGTTACACAGATCCCAGCTGGAAGGTAAGTTCTTAAGAGGCCAATGACTGTACAAACCATATGCTATCACAGTTCAATCACGCCCACAGCTTCCCCCATTTTAATGTATATTTGGCATTACTGGGTAATGTGGCATCTTCAGACTAATCAGACAGATATCTTGACTGGTGGGAATATTAAGACAATACAGTGCTGCAGATAACATCCATTGCATTATGCTAGCTTGTGTTTCTGCATAATGGCTCCAGCTCCTAACCTGTTCTAAATATAAAATTTTCCAGGATGCAGCCCATTTAATCTAGACACAGATTTTGTTATTTCAAATTATGCCTACTGCAGATCTTAACATTTTGAGTCCAAATAGCTCCTAGAAAAAAAAAAGAAAACAGCTCTGTCTGCTTGCAAATTTTGCTATGTAGATCTACTTTTAGCTGAAAGAAATAATACTTAAATCAGTTAGAAACATCCTAAAAAAAAGATAAATTTGATACATTGATAAATTTGTTATTTTTAATAACTAAAACCAGACTATTGTCACCTTTAAAATCATACTTGTTGTAAAGTCTTATAAAGAAAAGGGAGAAAAAGATCAGAAGGGAAAAAGGAAGAGCACACCCATTTAGTGATGCTCTGCTATATAAAAAGAGAAAAGGGGAAATAAAATAAAGAATGGTTTGGCAGTGCTGCTTTTCAAAGAACTTCAAATGTGTGCTTATCAAATTCTCTGTTTGCAAGTGGTTTCAAGAAAAACAGGCACTCTCAAACTGGGGGAAAATTGAATTTTCTTTTTTCCTGACACTGGTGAAGGAGAGATCAAATTTATCAGAATCAGGGAATCGCTTTGCTTTCACACCATAATACACATTTATGACTGCTGAACCCAATGTTTTCTACAATGGTATTTTCACCTGATTGCTTAGACTCTTGGCCATCAAGCTAACAGAGTTTCCCAGAAAACCTCCATGGCACAGTCAGGCTGAACCCACAGAGTCTGATGACACAACAGAGGTTTAGTCCTCTGATTTACAGCAACTGCTTTAATGCAATTCCAAATTATGACAGAGCTGAAGACAAGAAACCCTCAGAAGCTGCCTGGTATCTGAAGAGAGAGATTCAGAACCAGTGTAGCAGCAAGCCACATCAATGTGCTTTTGTGGGCACAGAAAACCCTATTTCATACACATTGTGTCTAACATTAGCACACAGGGGCACAGGTATTCAGCAGAAGAAAAGAGGTTCCCCAGTGCTCTGACTACACATTTTCCATTCCAGTCTTAAGAATTCTGGGAAGGGATTCCGTCTTGTATCATGCAAAACTTTCAGCTAGTAAATAAAATATGCAATCAAATTGCATCCGGCCAAAAATGTTGTGAAAATATTTTTGATGAGCAAACTGTAAAAGATTTTTTGCTGATTGTTCTCATTCTCTCCTCATCCCTGAAGTCTCATTGCTCTTTCTTGCTTTTGATTTGTCAAAGACAGAGAAAGAGAAAATTATGTAGAAGTAAAATATATTTTATGACCAATCACCTGAAGCTTTTGTATGTAAATTTCATTTAACAAAAATGCCTATGTTCCTTTTTTTGTTTAAATTAGAAAAATAAATATAATTTCAAACATCATCCGTTTGTGAGAAACAGCTGCTTGCATTGCCATGAAAGAGATCTGGAACTCTTCTGGTCCAGCTGTTCAGTTTATTTGTCAACTTTAACTGATTAAAGAGGAATGAGAAAAGTGACCTAGCTTTTCTCTTCCCACCATTCTCTCCCCCTTGTCTTGGCGAAACAAAACTATCTCAATCACCAAATGTAAGTCATACCTCAGTGAAATCTCTTAATGACCTGCATACTGGTTGTTTTGAGAAAGGACTGAATAAACGTTTCAGGATTTCATCTATTGTGTGACTTTATGTTCTTGGCTAAATTGTATTTTTCAATAATTTAGATTTATGTATCCTTCTGTGTAGGTGGAAAGCTCAGCTCTAACACAGTGGCTCCCAGCCTTCTGTCTGTGAGGTGCAGATAACTATGGCTAATGAAGGGCCAAACCAGACAAGTGGAAAACAGAAGAGGTGAGAAAAGAACAGTGACATATCAGAAAGTTACCGTGTTTTCCAAGAAAGAATTCACCAAAACCCCCATATCCTCACTTCAGAAATTATCGTGCTACCACAAAATCCATGTGCACATCCAAATCCCATCATTTAGACTCAGACTTCCCTTCACAGAACTCAGCTGTAGCTGTTACCAAATGTGATCATTCACATTAACAAAAAAACATGTTCTTAATCCTTTCCTCACCACAGTACTGCTTGCTGTGTTGTCAGACAAGACAAATACCAACCCAAGAAAGGCTATGGTGCACAGATGCCCTCCTGTTCCTCTTTCATGATCCCATGGGCTTTACTCGCTAGTGAAGGAAGTGCAATTCTTCAGCCTTTACTCCTGCATGGTTGACATTTTGCATTTGACTGTGTCTGCCTAGGAGCTCACTAAGCCAAGGAATAGAGTATCAGAGGCTAATCCCAGTGTACGAGAGTTGGCAGAACAGAGTTCAGCATTTTTCCCTAAAAGCAGGACTTGAACTGCCTAGGGAACCAAGCAATTTCTCTTTGAAATGGCCTACTAAAGATCTGGACTTCTTAAATTACTTTCTCCTTTTCCAAGTGGTGCCCTTGCTTCCAAACTACTTTATAAATGGAGCAATAAGAGCTACAAGAAGTTGTATTAGATTACCAGTAGATAGTCTCTCTTCTCGTAAGGATTTAAGTCTGTTATTCTCAGTGTATTTAATTTAGGCCAAATTCTAATTAAATAGTTGATTGTGCACTGCATTCCACTGCTTTGCATGAAGAATCTCATCTGCTTTTACACTGGGTGGAATGGATACACAAATGTGCAATGACTCACTACCAATATTTTATATAAATCTGCACAGTCATGATTGAAAAAGAAACCTGGTGAGGTTTCGAGACTGTGCTAAGCACAAAACACGCCAGAGCATAGCAAGGTAAGCCATGACAATGGCACCTCTTGCTTAAGGATAGGGAAGGTAGGAGAGGTGTATATCACATGTATATTAATTACTGCCAGTGTAGCCATCTGAGGCACTGCCCACAAGAAGCCAGGGTTTCTGCATCCAGCTCTTCTGTGCCATCACCCAAATGGCCGGAGGCACCTGAGACACTCAGATCTATTCCACCACCTTTCTCCTTAGACACTTTTCCTGAATGTCTTCAGTCATGACAGCCAGTTATCCACATCCTATTGATCATATTAGTAAATAGTAAAGCATATTGTGAGTTCTGTAGAACTGCTAGATTTTAAGATAAGAATGTCCACAAGAGCAACAATGGATCAAAAGTGGTAAGAAATTTTTTTGCAGTTCCTAAAGTAAAACACTCCTTTAATGTTTTAAACAATATTACACATTTTTCCCCCTAAAACTGACATTTATTATGAATGTTTCTTGAGTATACAGTCTTGTGTTTTATCTTTATAAAATAAAATATCAGGCTTTGCTTCACATTTATTATTAATGCAAGATACACCAACCTCTCTTAAAACTGTTGTATCAGGTGATATTTGCAGGTGCAATTGTTTTGCTTAGCACATGTTATTTCAAGAAAGGGACACAAATAATGTTTCCCTTTCAGTCCACATGTTGGTATCTCAACAGGAAGCTGGACACTTATCTGTATTTCATAATATGGGCTCATCTACAGACTGTTCCACAGCACCCTGCCTCCAGTGCCACGAAAGTGCATTCACTATCATATTCCTATTTCCAGCTTCACAGATTTCTATATGCAAACAGCACATCATATACATCCCCATTATGGGAATGTCTGAGGGGAATAATCTTTCCTTGCAATCAGAGGTCAGTAAACACACAGGAGTGTGCTTTTGAAGGCTGGTTATGTGCACTGCTGGTGCTGGTAATGCATGTCTGGAAAGAAAGGGAGCCTGATGGAGCTGGGACGCTGTGCTGCCTATACAACAGTGACGTCCTGACCCTGTTAAGAAATCTGTCTGGAGAAATGCAAAGTCCTAAAACAGGAGAAAACCTTCACTGAAAAAAAAAAATGCCCTTAAAGTGATCTACATTTTTGAAATGTGGCCCTCGCTGCAGTGACATAAGGGAAACAAGGACAGTGAATTTAAGGGCTGATGTCTTGCTGGATGTATAGAATTGGTTTGGAAACCTTTAATGCTTTTTTCTTGATTAACTGCATTTGGTTTGAGGGTATAATTTCTTCAGGATCCTGCCCTAGCTGCACATGGCACAGGCATTTGAGCTGGGACTTCTATAAGTAAAGCAGTGGTGGGCTTGCTGGGAAGATCAGCTGAAAGGCACAGAAATCTCACCTTTATATCAGTACCTAGGAGTACATAGTCCTATGAATTAATGGACAAAAATAGTCACTTCCAGATGAGAATTCCCCTCTTAACTGAATGTCAGTCTGCACTCACCCTATAGGTGATTAGTTCTCACCCAGCTGGTTTACTGAAAAACTCACTGGTGGTTGGATGGAAACTAAAACAAAAACAACTCTGTTGCTGTTCAGAAGATATACTAGAAGAGCTCTGTATGTCTGTATGAAAGAGAACATCTGAAGAAATCAATAGTTCCTGGGTGAAAACAGAAGATATTTGGTTTTGTTTCATTGTCTTCTTATTTCATATATATGTTTTATCTTACTCCTTAAAGATTTTTTTTATGGTGAATATCTGTTGGTATGTTTTTGGCACATATATCTTGCTTTTTTAGATATAAAAGACTAATATTTTTCAAGTCAAATAAGGGCAAAGTTTTCATGCTTATATTTTGATTACTGTTGTGTCTTAGCATCTAACAGCACAAAATTCGATTTTCTCTGTGTATCAAAATACTAATGCTGGAAACTAATATTTAACCCTTATGTTAGAAAACCTAAAATAAAGTTGTATGCTAGGAGTTGCTGCTTATCACTATTCAAGTGATCAGCCAACATAAAATCAAATGAACCAAAAATGCCCAAGCTGACATTCTGTGTTTGGTGGGTTTGGAGACTGATGTGAAAGCTATTGTAAATACCCATTCATGAAATCCTTCACTATGATCAGAGGTACTGCAGTCTGTGAGTAGTTGAGTATAATTTCTGATAATACAGACATTGAAATGATGACAGGGACCATAAGAGGACATAAAAGTCATTTTAATTTGTGGGTATGTTGCCTGTATCCAGCCAGCAGAACTGAGAAAGCAAGAAAAAAGTGTGTAATAAGACAAAGAGAATTATTTAAGGGAAGTCAATGTTAGAAAATGCCAACGCTCTGCTATTAGCTGCTAATTTTGAAAGGGACTTTTAAACTGAAGTATCTCTGTATGGAAGAGTTTTCTGAAAGCCTTGCTCAAACTGCAGTGGGGAGGAAGCTAATTTTCCATGTAATATTAGCTGAGGTGTGGAGGATCCTGAGACGATACAGCAACACAAAAGAGAGCACATGACCACGGGATTAGTTTCAGTGAGCTCAGTAGTACCATCTACAGACAGCACATTAAGTAATGAGTTCTAGCAGTCCAGTCAAGCTGCTTGTGCCATTTCCCTACCTAAATATTTTATATATAAAAGTATCACTGGGACACCAACAGTGAAATTATAACAAGAAAGCATGTCTCTCTCTTTAGTGCCCAATATCCTTCATTTGCTGGATCTTGCAGCACAGAAAGAGAAAAGACTAAGCTGAGTTAGTTATAAAATATATTCATATAATACATTCTCTGATTTTTGCCACCAAACCAAATATATAGTGGCACATGCCATTCTGACCTTGTGGTGGGTGTAACAGCCTCTAAAGTTTTCTCAGCACTATGCCATCTGAAAAAATGTAAGTAACCCTTTTTCCAGTTAAAATATCTAAGGGTAAAGTAATACACTCTCCACTTTTAAGTGAGACGGGGAAATTTTTTTGTTAATATTTGTGCTATCAATACCATTACAAGGTGCTTACAAAAAATAACAGGCATTTGAAAGGACTGGCCCCTATTTCAGGATGTTTTACATCAGGACACTTGAAATACTAATGAAAGAAATGGGAGTAAAGAAAATTAACTCTGAAATTTACAAATTATGTTAATCTTATGATAGAATTTAAAAAAAAAGATGGAACAAAGAGCATGAAGATTTCTGAATGTGCTCAAAACTTGTCTTTAATACTAGAAAATCTATGGAGCACACTGTACAACAGTATAGGCAACTGCATCACATACTACTGATCTCTAGTAGATAAAAGAGAAAAAAATAGACTTTAAACAGAATACCACAAAGAGCACAACAATATTTGTTTACTTTTGTTTTCCTTTTTCAAAGCATCTTAAAGATTCATAAGCAATCAATCTACCTGCTTAGGTCAGTTTGAGAAAAAGATAAGTTAAGGCTTCCAAAAATGTTAATATTAGTGCTCAAATTTATTTGGTTAATTGCTGGAATAATCAATAACTAATTTTCATTCTAAACTAGGTCCTTCATGTGTCTTAAATAACCCAATGGAAGATCATTTACATCTCAATAACAACCCTTAACAATGTCATGTCATCAAAATCCAAACTAAATCTCAATAATGTAGGTTAGTGACCAGTAAAGGACTTATTACCTGGGTCAAGTCCTTGGGGGCCATGGTGGGCCAATTGGTGAACGCCTTCCTTGTGTGTGGCTTTTGCTTCAAAACATGAGCATGTCATCCCATAGGAATGGTGCCATTATTTGGTGCTATGTCATTTTCTAAATGGTTGTACATTACACATATTTCAGGAGCCTGCAGCAGATTCGTAATATGAAGGTCAACCAAGCATAACAAAACAAAACAACCACCAAAAAAGAAGCCAAAACAGACATCAAAGTAATATGCATCAGAGCACTTTAAAATAAACAAATAAATAAAGCTTTGAAAGCTTATTTGGATCTTTACCTTGCTTTCATTAAAGTGTTCCTGTGTAAGATGATAATTAGCAGAAATGGGAAGTTAATGTATATTAGTCTTATGTACAAGCTAGGAAGAGAGAAAGGCATAACTATTTTAAGATGCATTTTTAACAATGCTTTTGTGATACCAACACTCTTGCTGATGATATTGAAATTTTTATGTTAATTAAACAACCCCTAACCACTCAGTACATCTCAGATATATACACTTTGTAATTACCTCCATTATTGAAATAGCTAGTTTGATTTATCCTTGCCACAGTAACATTCTAGCTTCTGTTATTTTTGTCTTTAGAAAAACATAGGTCCCAGTGAGGGAATATAAAACTATTACTGTAAATTAAATATTAAAGCTAACTTATTTTTGCATAAGAACACTGTCAAATAATGGTGATAACTATTCCTAAGAAATGAACTTTTTTTTTTTTATTTTTTTGGAACACAAATTAAAATCCAATTTTCAGTTCTTTTGTAAATTCATATAGTTAGTGGGTTTAGTTTTACTGATGGCAGTAGCTTAACAGGGAGCTATTATAGTCTTAGCTTAGTGATTAAGAAATACAACATTTGTTGAAGAGCTAGGCCTTTTAGTCTAGAATGGATTATCACTTGATCCTTCCTTAAGCATTTTTATACAGGAGTGCATTATCCTTGGAGCCACCCTGGGCTCCATGCCTCATTAACCTGGGTGTTAGATAAATCAAAGGCAGCCTCAGAGACAAAGATAAGCAAACTGCAGGCCAGCAAGACGATGATGTATGGATCCAGGAGGCTAATAGGAAAGTATTGACAGGAAAATGGTGTGCTTATCCTGCAATCACTGCATATTGCAATGAGAGCTCCCAAAAGCAGATGGGAAACACTTCAGGGAATGCAGGAGTAAGAGATTGTTAGGCAGAAATGGATCTTCACATCTTAAATTCTAGCAAGAACTTTCTTTGGGGCTGCACTTCAAGCACAGCAGAGAGGTTAATACCCAAGCAATTGCAAACTCTAAAAAGTGAATTCATGGTAGGAGTAAACATTATTATTATTTTAAGATTGTAATATAACCACCAAGGCTGAATTTCGCATATGTCAAACATTAAAGCAAACACACTTTGAAGAGACAATACACAGAACAAAATTCCATATGCTGAGAAAAATAATTTCTGCAGCCTTCTGGAGAAAACAGCATTTCATCTGTTAATATCTTTCCAATGAGGAAGGAGGTGGGGGTCGGCAAAAATTCTTGCAAAACAGGGTTCGTTTTGTGTTTTCCCCTCGTGCTTGTTTTCCCTTCAGTTGAAAGGTAACATATTCTAAAGAATCTAAGCCTTAGCCACACATCAACTCTTGGGTCCAGTAAGTGGTCATCTTCCACTACTTGGAAAAGATGCAAAGTGCTCCAAGTATTGTAAGGCCTGCTTCTGGTTTTCTGGGGTTTCTTTTCCAAGAATCAATTCACTGGATTGATTTTAGGAGGATTTGTATGGGGGGAGGGGGGTTGGTTTGGTTTGCTTTTTTTTTTTTTTGTTTAAAATACAGATCAAAAAATAGCTGCATTAAGGAAAAGACCCTCAAAAAGTTTTGGACCAATCTCAGTATGAACATACAGCTCCTAGAAAATAAAGCTGGATATGACATGATTCATTCTTCCCTTTATTTATTTTCCTTAACCATGGTTTATTGTAATAACTTTTGTCTGAAATTAGTAGGTGTCCCCCCCAAGTCGTTTACCATGCTGTCTTTTTCCTTCTGTACAGTGACTGCCAGTTTAGTAATTTTAAATATTCCCGTGGACCACCCTGGGAGCAGGATCAAGCCCCAAACCTACACCCTTAACAGCATTGATCTTATTTTCCCCAGTGTTGTGACTTACTGGGGACAAGGGCCAGGATGAAGAGCACCCAGCAGCATCCTGAAAAGAGTAAACAACTGAAAATTTGAGTTAAGCTACACAAAATTTGATTTTTGATACACAAAATTCGAGGCTATTTTACCAAGCCTAGACCAGCCAGACTTTTTAATGCCCAACAACAGCTGGTGTTCAAAAAATGAATGTGCCCTGAAGGAAGGTGCTATTTGCAGAGATCCTCTGTCTCTTGCTGCAAAAGTAGGAAGGGACATAGGCAGGAAATTACTCAGGTCATGGAGAGAAGGAATTCATGTTGCTCCAGTACTAAGGCACAGATGAGTAGCACACTGGGTTCTCTCTGCACTTCTGCCATGGAGATACCATCTACATCTGAGCACATATTTTGTTCTGCAGTTTTCACTTTCTCAATGAGTACCTTGAAAAGAAGTGCAGTCACCACAGGTGAACTGATGGGCAGATGGACACCTCTGGGACTAAGTGTCAATTTTTGTTTCAGGGTGCTCACCTCAGCATGCCTGAGGCTTGATGCACCCAGGTGCTTATCAAAGGAAAATTTTGAATGTGAGGTTGTCCATTAACTCAGTACAATCCATACCTAATGTCACCACAGTGTATGGATTAAGGTTTGCACTTGACACTCCTAGGTGGAAACTCAAGGTAAAGGGAGTTTATATTCTTGGCCTTTGGTATGTTAGTTTCCCTTGCTGTGTATTCATCCAGTGTTTTTCTGCCTATGTCCAGCCTCTCTTCTAAAATTCCACCTGGCTCTATGACTACTACCTCCTCCTCATTCATGTTCCCAGATAAACTACTCCTTCTTTCTTGCAATCTTGGCATAACTAGGGAAAAGGATAAAAACCTGTGAGCAAGCTTCTCTGTGGTTCCCTGGCTGATAAAATGGAAGGATTTTGTAACAGGCTCAGAGAGTGCTGTGGAAGCAAAGCTTGTCTCTATGCCTGCTACAGGTTCTCATAGTGAGAAGGAGGAGGAGGATCTAGAGCCTTTGGTGCTGACTTCAAACATCAGCCCCCTTTCCCAGCAGTTCTGAGAAGCCCAACCAATCTCTAGCAAGCAAGTGAAAAGAAAGCAAGCCATGGATTTATGATTTGGCTGAGATTGGAGAGGTTTGAATAGGGATGGTGAAAAAGTATTATCTGAATTTTCAGCAGCATCTCTTTTTTCTGAGATGCTTGACCTTTTAAATAAAAGGTTAAAAAAATATTGTTTCCAGCAAAATACTATTCTTTTATTGTCAAATCTAGTCCCGAAAACACTGAACAATCTTTGCCATTTTTTTCCTAAATCAATATTTTTTCAGGCAAAAATATGGCATAGAAAATTATAGTCCAAATAGTCAAAGAGCAGCTGAATTAAAACTAACTGAACAAAGACTTTCAAAAGGGAAAATAGCATAGAACTTGATGTATATGTTCATGAGAGCTCCACCCTGAATTACTCTGCTTTGAAAGAACTATGGAGCTTTCAAAATTACTTTTTTTCATCTAGCTATTCTGAAACAATGCTTAAAGGAAATATCTAAGTGCAGAGCCACTACAGAAAGAAAAAATACATAAATAAACTATTTTCTAATTCTGAAATTTCTAGTAGCAATATTTTTCTACTATGGGACTTTTAGAATTTCTAGATGTTTTTCCACCTTCTCTTTCACTACCTCTTCTCCTCACAGAATATATAACTGCTAAATCTGTGATGTATACAGACCCGAAAATTTGGGAGTTTCTTCCTTGTACTCCAAAAATCCTTCTGTCATTTTCATCCAGAGGAAGACCAGGTGTTTTTTCTGTGATATAATGTATCTCTTTTCTTGTGTGACGAAGTGTTGTATAAGACTTTCTATTAAATCTGGGCATTGCCAAATGGGATGAGTCAAGTCCTACAGAAATATAGAATTGAATATATAGTTTCATGTATAGTCACAGTAATAGTTATGACTAGATACTGAAGGAGCTCAATCCTATTGCTAGGTCCTATTGCTTTTCTCTGTGAGACTACTTTCCAACCAGTTTTGGAAACTCTACCAACACCTACTGAGTTGATTAATCAGTAGTTTCATACTTTAGAAAATCTGTCCTCAATGTGGGTTCAAATTATGCACTATTGAAAGGATATTTCTTGAGCTTTTCATTACAAATTTTTATTATTCCAACAAATAACATGATAACAAAATGGAATTTCCTGAATTACAGATAATGTTACTATTATGCTAGGCAGAGTAATACTACAAATGTCCTCCTCTGCAGGGACACATGGACCATTTGTCTAAGCTAGATGCTTAGAAACTGAGCTGACCTTCAAATTTACCTGATATGTTAAGCAAAATCCCTCTTTATCATGGATGCTCTAGGAAACCTCCAGTCAACCTTTTTACCAGCGATAGTAATGCAAATCACACCACTTTCAAAGCAACATGCTTAATAAATTAAAACACAAGTCTTATTTACCTACTTGCTCACTTCTCAGTCAGCATGAGTCGATTCCCTGACAGGTTTGTTTACTAAAATACTGCTTACTTGTTTTGCTATCATCACTGACAGGGAAAGAAAATGACGAGTGTATTTTGTAGCTCAGCAGGTAGCTGGGCAATTTTGCAAGGCTTAATTTTATATATATATATATATATGTATATATGTGATATATATATATGTGTATATGTATGTATGTATTTATGTTATGTATATTATATATTTTCATATAGTAAGAATAATATATATAAGAAGAAATATAATACTATAATGCATTATAGTATGTATATATGTAATATTTACACATATAATGTGTAATAAAATAATGTAATTTCGTGTAATACATATGAAATATAATACTATAATACATATATAGTATGTACTATATTCTAGTGCATATATATATATATATATATATATATATATATATATATAGGTATGCATGTATGCATATACATTTCCAGCAGTAATTCCCAGTGTGAACAAGGCATCCTGAACATTCTCTCCCTCTGAATAATAGACCAAAATTAACTAAGCATAGCCTGAATGCTGTGCATTTTCCAGCCTCTTCCCTGCTCTTGATTTGTTTGCTGCACTTTATCTGGTCCCATACACGATCCCAGGGAGCAGGTTGATTAATGCCAGGCAGAGCAGGCAGGTGGGTACCAGAGGAGGGGCAGGGACCCTGCCGCTGTCCCGGTGGTGACAGTGCCTTTAACATCCCCCTGGGGGCCTGCCTGTTATCTGCCTGCCCCCACGGGCAGCAGCTGTGCTTCCCGACGGCCTGATGGACTGGCTGGTGTACCTGGGGACGCAGGCAGGGTGCATCCATTACTCATTTGTGACAATAACCAATCGAGGAAGATGTAGAACTCAATTCCAGCAGAAAGACCTATAATGTTGGAGTCAGGAGGTTATCGCTGTGGGACCTGCACCTTGCTCCTTACCCCTCTTATCGAGAGCTTTACGGCCCCTGCTGGAGCAGCATCTTGTAAAGCTGAGGGCTGCAGATCTGGGGCCCAGATTAGCATGCATCTTCCTAAATGCTACAACATTTAATTAAAAAGTAGGTCTTAGTCAAATTGTTACTGGCTGAAAAGATGCTTTTGGTAAACAGGAGGCAAAAGCTAAAGTATTTTACCACAGAAGGAGCTGTCAAACAATTTCCTTAAATCATATCTATGTAGAAGATGACATTTTTCTCATTATTCTCATTTCATGGTGAAATTTCATACAAGGGACCAGAACAATCCCAAATCCATGCCATAATGCCTGTTAATCCAGGTGAGAATTTGTGATTAAGGATTACCTAAAAAACCATAGCCCTTGAAAAATTACAAAGGACATAGCTTTTGGTAAAGCACAGATGTTGTTTGATGGCAGCCTATTCATATTTAAATGTTCTGAGAAAGAGCCTGTCTTTCAGAGATACATTAGTTAAAAACAACTCATTTGGTGATTTAGATGTTTTCTCTAAATATCTTGATCCTAGGAGGATTCAGGTAGACTTTTTAGGCGCCTTAGTTGATTAAAACAACTTAAACTTATGAAAGAGCAGAGAGAAATAGCACTCATTTATCATTAATGCCTTAAACTATATTTTGGAAGCTCTTTTAATCAGTCACAGAGACCACAGATTCTGGCAGTACCTTAGCAAACTGTGCCTGAACTGGAAATGGAAAGAAATAGTTTAAAAATGGTTTCATCAAGGATAGAAAGTCCTGGGTTAACAGTGTAAGACTCTTAATTGCCAAATTAGTGGTAGATGATATCACCATCTGCATCACCAGAATACAGAATAAGAATTTAATTTTATTCCTACAGAAGACTATAATCCTATTCACTTAGCTATAAATCAGTAGATCTAATAAAAACAGCATTCAAAAATAATCTGTAATCTTTTTACACCTTCTAAGAAAACTTGTAACATATTTTTAAACTGGAATGAATGAGGGGTTCAACTATAGAATATTTAGGCATAAAACTGACAATCAGTTTTATGTATCTATCTCCATTTATATCTACTTTCTTTAGGAGAGTACTTCATGATATATGAATGGCATTTTAGCATAGCTCATTTTAGTATGCTTTCCTCTGTGCTTTTCCCAGGTTTATTAACATATTTTAACCTTTTTTCAGCATTACCAATGTGGACTTTAGCAAATATTAATTATTCAACAGCATCAAAAGCCCTATAAAGGTAGGATGAGAATAGAGACAGCAGTAAAGAACCTTCTACTTTGCAACCCTAGAATAAAATTAGCCGAATTAAAAATTATACTGCGTTAGAATAAAATCAGGAGAAGCGAGACTTAGAGAAATATTTAGGTCAGGGGGAATAAGAGCATCCTTGAGAAGGTAAGAGACAAGAAAAAAAGGAGATAAATAAATTTGAAACTGGAAATGAAGAGAGTCAAACAATAGTTCTGGATATTGAAAATTAGTATTTGTCTGGACAGAGAGGAGCTTGCAAAAGAAAGATGGGAGAGGGAAGTGATCACAGCTACTGAGTAAACATATCTACAGCTGGGCTACTTTACAGAGGCTTGAAGAGCCCAAGCATCATGATACTAAAAGAGAAGAGCAGCAAGAACTGCCAGGTGACCACTGACCAGAGTGTTCCCTTCATCTCTGAAGGGCCAGAGTGGCCACTCTGAAATACTGATGGTTTCAAAAACCAGGAGAGAGTTCCAGCAGTTTATACTTTGAAGAGTGCAATCAATTATTCCTGTTCTCAACCGAGAAATCAAACCCCATTAGAGTCAGGAATGAGCATAGATAAAATAGCTAAAGCTTGGCTGAGGATCTGGGGACTTAACAGCTTTTTTATCTGCAGCTGGAGAATACAAAAGTGTCTAACCTCAGTCTTATGAAAGAAGATTAAGGGCACTTCTGCCTAAATCTCTCATGTGAGATGTTTAGACTTCAAAATTTCAGGAAATTACAAGCTACTGGGAAAACAGCAGAGCCTTCATACAATAGGGCCTTTCTGGAAAACAACACAGTCTATATGCCATAAAATTGAAGCTGTCTGGATCTTTGGTTCAGGCACTGATACTGTACAAATGTTGCTGTGCCTCCTGGTATGGCTAATGCAAGGGCCTGCCAGTGCAATGCCTGAACACAACTCAGGGAACAGCTCCAGCCCAGCACTGCTCTCTCCCTGTTGTAAGGGGAGCTAATTGTGCTCTGCCATTTGTTCAGGGGATGGAAGAGCCCCTGACCCACAAAGCTTACTAGTATAGACTTTAGGTTCCTTGTTCCTAGTGCTGATGTAGTCTAAAAGACAGCATGTACAGACACCGCAGGGGCAAAAATAATAAAATTCATAAAATCTTTTATGCTGGAAAAGATCTGAAGTATCGTCCAGTCCAACCATAAACCTAACACTGTCAAGTCCACCACTACTAACCCATGTCCCTAAGTGCCATGTCTACATATATTTTAATATTTTAAACATGTCCAGGGATGGTGACTCAACCACTTCCCTGGGCAGCCTGTTCCAATGTTTGATAACCCTTTCCATAATCAGGTTTTTTCTTAATATCCAATCTAAACCCCCCCTAGTGACTTTGAGGCCATCTTCTCTTATCTTGGGGAGGAACCCACCTCCACTTTGCTACACCCTCCTTGCAGGTAGTTGTAGAGAGTGTTTAGGTGTCCCCTGAACCTCCTTTTCTCCAGGCTAGACATCCCCAGCTCCCTCAACTGTTCCTCATCAGACTTGTGCTCCAGACCCTTTCCCAGCTCCTTATCCCTTCTCTGGACTCTCTCCAGCACTTCAACGTCTTTCTGGTAGTGAAGAATCCAAAATTCTTGTAGTGAAGAATCATATGCTACTATGCTACTCAAAATACACACACACACACACACACACACACACATATATATAGATATATAGATATATAGATATATATATTCAGAGAGGTAGGATATATATATATATAAATTCACAATAGTATATGATTATATATCTATATATATGTCATTGTGAGCATCTTATGCACACTAAAACTACTTCTGATGAGCTTTTCAAGTAGGATGTCTGCAAGTTGAATATCTAAGTCAAACCCGTGATGTATGGTACTTATGGTAATTTACAATCACCAGGGAAAAATTAATTGACTTCCAAAAGCAAACCCAGGCAGCTCAGGTTTGCCTCTTAGGAGGAGGTTAATTGTTCTCTGGAGGTGTTGCTTCTCCTTATTGGTAATCCATAAAGCCCAAAAAGATGAGATCAGCCTTAGGTTTTGGATGGCTAAAGTAGGCAAAATGAGTTCTACTGCTGTGACTTTTTGGCTGTTCGGACAATGCAGTGTCAAGTGTGCAAATCAGAAACATGCCCCTGGTCTTCTCCTTCTCTCACACATTGACCTCCCACATCATTCTCCCTAGCAGTGAGATTTGGCTCTCCACATGTAGAAATGGAGTTCCAATATTCCAATTCACTCTGGTTTGACTGCAGCAAACCCAGGAAATGCTTGTGAGACAGTGTCAGAAAACATCAAAAGGAAAGAAAGCATGATGGAAGAATAACTACTGTGCAGAAGTGCCTGAAAACAATATTCACAAGTTTATTTTAATTTGGTATCATCTAGATAGGAACACTTTGAAATATTATACAGCTTAATTAACTTCAACTAGTGTGCTTTTCTGAGTTAGCCCTCTAAACATGGGGTGAATCTGCAATAATATCTTTAGTCATTTTTAGGTCAGCTGTAGATTTAATTAGGTAAGCATGTGAACTTCAGCTTAGAGATGAGGCAAACAAGTTCAGATCCATGTGGTTAGATCCAGTCAGTTCACCCTGTTTTTTTTAATTAATATATCATAAACACTTTAAATCACTATACAATAAATTCACCTTGTTTTTCACCCTATTTAGGATCACCTGGTCACTGCCTATGACCAAAATGTTTGTGAATGTAAAAGAATCTACCCAGCTCTGCAGCCCAGTTCTAATTAGCAAAATTACACCAGTGAAAAGGAAAATGCCTGTGCTGAGACTGATTATTTTTGGTTCTAACATTCAACTTGTGTTGTTTTTCATCAACTGTAAATTAAATCATGATCAGAAATGCCCTTTGTGTCTCTAGAATGGCTCACTAGTCACAGCTAATAAAAGATGAACTTTCTAAAGTAGATCTGGGTAGTGCCTTACATGTATATTTCAACTGGACCACTTTGAAATAATGTGTCTATAACAGGAGCCTAGTTCACTTCAGACCAATGATAACATTTTTACCATATCAGTTGTAGTGATACCTCAGCTTCCTGTAATGTTCATGAGTATGAGGGTTTAGCTTTTCTTTCTTTTTAGGATATTGAGGTGGCTCTCTTTTTTTTCATGTTATTCCCTTCATTTGAAAAACCAAGAAAATTGAACAGCACCTTATCTGAGTAATATTTTCAAAACTGCAAGGGAAAGAAACAGCAATGTCCTTTAATCTTGTAAGAAAACTCACTAAGAACAAACTGCAAGCCTAACAATTTATGATACAGGGTTTTTTTTGGTAGCAATGTATTTCCACCAAAAAAGAGTTAATACCTGTTTATCTGTACCGTATCTGGCATAGCTGTTGGAAAGCTGCTTGGCAAAAGAACAGCCTGAAGGTCCTCATAGACACCAGACTGAACATGAACCAGCAATGTGCACCTGATGCAAAACAGGTAAATGGTGTCCTTAACTGCATTAGAAAAATTGTTACCAGCAGGTCCTTCCCCTTTATTCAGCACTGATGGGACCATACCTCAGTGCTATGCTCAGTTCTGGGTTCCTCAGGAGAGGAAAGACATGGACATAGTGGAGAGGGTTCAGTGCGGAGCCACAGGAATTATGAAGAGACTGGAGCATCTCTCATATAAGGACAGGCTGAAAGAGCCAGGACTGTTCAGAGTGGAGAAGAAAAAGCCTCAGGAGGTTCTTATTAATGTGTATAAATACTTGAAAGGAGGTTGTAAAGACGAAGCCAGACTCTTCTCGGTGGTGCCCAGTGATGGGGCCAGAGGCAGTGGGCACAAACTGAAATACAGGAGGCTCCCTCTGAACACCAGGAAACACTTTTTTACTGTAAGGGTGACTGAGCACCAGCACAGGTTCCTCAGAATGTCTGTGGAGTCATCTCCATCCTTGGAGATACTCAAGGACTGTCTGGACATGGTTCTGGACACCAGACTGGAGCAGGGGGTATGAACCACATGACCTCCAGAGGTCCATTCCAACTTTAGCCATTATTTGATTCTGGAATTCTGTGACTTTTTTTACTGGAAAGAGTTATCACACTTCTGTGTATACCCAATACTAATTTCCCCCAGGGTTACTCACACAATGTACATTACACAGCTTGTAACACAGTTGTATTTTCCATGGCAGCAGGAAACACTTGAACTGAGACTGCATGCAGTCTTTAACCATGTTCCATTGCCTTATACAAAAGGGGAGTTTCACAAAGTCTAGGTAGGTTTGGAATATCTCAAATTTTTAGTTTAAAAAATCAGGTATATACTAAAGATACATGATACATGAGTTCCATTAAAGAATAATTTAGCTGCTTCTCTAGCCTGTCTGGATGCAACCTCTATCTTCCTGGAGACAGAATAATTGTATATATAGCTGAATTTCAGTATCACTGTATTTGATGGAACACAAAACTTCAAAAACATGTTCAAATCTCCATGAAATGTGAAAAGCCACTCCCAGCACATATTCACAAACAAGGAGAAATTCTTGAATTTAATTCAGTAGAAACTGGTAAAACATAGAAAAATTTTCAACTCCCCATCACTTCTAAATGAAGTTATACAGACAAAATATTCAGTAGTAAAGAATTTTTAAATCACCTCAGATCAAAGGGTTCTACTTAAAATCAGGAAATCATGGCTTGGAAGGATAGTGGAAGTTTAGATAGCTTGGAGTTAGACTTTGTTACCACCAAAGGAAAAGTTAGGGTAAAGTCATAAAAATATCTCAATAAGAAGAGCTATTTATTAAGTCTTGGACAGCTGAAGAAATGCCCAGAAGTCTTAGTGCTTTTCCTGTTTCTCTCCTCTTCCATGACAGATTACACTGATGGATTGACATTATATCCCGGATAAAAATATACATGATTGAATCTCTGAATTTTAAATTTAAAAGTTTAAACTTACCTTAAACTAAACTAAAAATTAGCAGCTTAAAAAGAAAGTTTCAATGCTTTGATTTTTCCAGGAATTTCCAGTGTGAGAGGTAGGAAATTGTGAAAGTTTTGACAGCTTATGTTTTGAAGAGCAAGATTTTATATAGTTTAGATTATTTAAGAGTAATGGGAATAGTAAAATAAAGCATAAAAACCTTCACATAATACAGCACAATAGAAATTATTGGCAAAATATAAAATAAAACCCCTTTGAAACAAAGAGTGGAAAAAAAATAAAAATAGACTATATTTCACCTAAAACATAAATAGGCTTTTAAAATTAAATCATTCCTACTGTTTTTCAAAGCAAAATATCACTGGATCCAATACACTTGTTTGATGAATTGAGACTTTTTTCAGTAAGGTTATTCTCTCCTATAGGTCCTTTATGGGAATCATACTGTTGATATTTTGGTATCTGGATAATTTATAAGGTGTTGATTGAGTTTTAGTAAGACAAAGTTCAAGACTTTTCTCAGTCATAATTCCCAATCAAGCTAGAAGGAGTTCTCTTCAAATTGAGATGAGAAGCCTGATCCAACATAATGAAGTTTCAATGATTCAATGGAATTTGCAAAAGGGTCCTAATAAAAACTAACAAAAATATTGTTAGTTGGTTTGTTGCTGTTAAATGTCACTATAATACTTAAGAGGTGGAAAAGCTGCTCACTTCGAAAGGAAGCACTTTTAAAAAAGAATAACAGTAAGGGAACTTAGCAAAATGCCAACAAGGTAACTGACCACTATATTTGTTAAATAAATCTGTCCCCTGCAAATCTCCAACCTTCCCTTCGTAGATCAGTACACAGCCCACACTTTAATTGCATTTAAGTCTGCTTATGCGGAAGTTAAGAGACTTGCCCCAGCAAAATGTGATTCTGTATGGAGAAATAATTATATAATTAAGTGTGCTTTTCCTGTATTTTCTTCTCAATGTGTTTGTCTGCCAATGTTTTCCTCTCCCTTTCCTTCCATTATATCCCTTGTAACGGAGATGAAGCAGCCTTGGTTTCCAGTGAGATGGAAGGATAGCAGCAGGTCCACAGGAAGAATTCAAGATGCTTGCCATAAACCATCTACCACATACAGCAAACCAGGATTTTTTCCAGGATATTTGGAGCCAATGCAAGCCTGCAACATACAGTGAAACGTTTGTCTTGAACACCCTATGGTGATTTTAATGAGGGAACAGTTGTTCACAAGTGTGTGGAACTCCCTCTTTATTCCTTTTTCTTTTTTTTTTTTTTTTCTTTTTTTTCCCTTTAAATTTTTTCATCAGTTTTGTTACCGGAACATAGCTTTTAAAAAATTTCCCGGTTATCCACATTAAAAGTACCTTCATCACTGACAAGTACAGAATTCTTTATGAAAACTTTAGACATTATTTAAGCCTACAACATTATTCTAGTGAAATCACAATGTGTATCTTGTAAGACTTCAGTTTCAAAAGCATAGCTTCAAAACTTACATAGAGTTTGTCCAAAGTTTCAGAAACACCAGCAAACTGCAAACATATTTTCACTGGTATGATTTGTGGATTTGAGGTCTCACATATTTTTCATTTTATAAAAATGTTTTTTAATTGTTAAAAACCAAATCAATGAGAAATAATAACACTAAACATAAATTAATGGTACCTAAGTTATTATTAAAATACAAAATACATAGTTTCAAAAGAAAACTTATATTTGTATAAGAAAATCTCGAGACTCTTGAAGATTAAATATTTGTCTCTGATAATTTTGACACTACTTGGGCAGAAGCAGAAAATGTGGCTAAATAGTGCCCTAAAGTTTGGCTCGCATGACTGTAAAATCCAATGTACATAAGCCAAATATTTATCTGAAGAAAAAGCTGTAGAGTAGACTTTTGGTCATTCCTTCAGTAACAGTCCCAGAATATTGTAAATGACTGTAAATTATTGAAGTCATCCTTTAGAGTACAATCACACACAAACCAATTTTTTGTCTAATGAAAAGCAAAACATTTGATTTATACGACATTGTTTTACTGGCTGACCATTTCATTCAACAGATACACTCTTCAATTCTGCACAAACTTATGCACTGAACACTGAAGCAGAGAAATACATTCCTTGAGATCAAAGGTACAACACAGGCTGGAACTCCTGGTACTTTGAAGAGTAATAAAAGCTCTGGTTCTGGGGGTTTTTTTTAATTTCCAAATGTGAAATCCCTTGTACTTTTTACCCAAGACAGTGCATGTGCTCAGATCCACAAAGAATCTCAGATAACACCACAAAGCAGCGTGTTGCCAGCTGTTTGGATGGACTCCCCAGTGGAACACTGCTATGGGCCCAGGAATGGCCCTTTTCTCCCCCTCACTGAGCACTCTGTGTAACAAGATACAAGAACAGGCTGAGAAAAAAAAGCTCAGGGCCTCTCCACAACTTTACTTATCTGCTACAAAATATGCAATTGGCTTTCTGGATGTTCTCATACCACAATTTTTTCATCTTGAAATGTGCAGAATGGAGCCCTCAAAGCAATTTCAGGGGAGGGGTCCTGAAGCCAGGACTGAAACTTCACATCACGCTATACCTAGAGCATCAGATTTCCTTCCTCTGAGTTCCACTGCCAACATGCACGATTGCAGTTAAACAATTGTTCACACCTATACATGAAAGGGGTTTTAGGCAGAAAAGAGAAATATAGACGTGCACCATGTGCCAGCGACCTCTGCAGTGGCCTACCGTGGTGAAGGCTTTAAAATTCTCTGCATACAAACAGTTAATCACCACAACCATTTAAAATGTCAGTGGAAAAAGAAATGGTTTCCAAGAGCATATAACTGCCCAGATAACTTTCATCAGCCCAGCCACATGAAAGACCCAGAGGCAACTGCAAAGCCACCATCAATACAAATGCCTGTGGAGTCCTCTCTGGTGCCAGATCCTGCTGCTTTGGCTGTAAACAATTGCTCCTGTAGTGCTGCATCTAGGATCTCTGGCTGCCAATCAAGCAGGAAGAGAAGGAGAAGGAAGAGCTGTCTAATGCACTTGAGTAAATGTACTATTGCCATTAAGTGCTATATTTTATACCTTTGTGGAGTATGTGGTTTTGCAAAAGAGCAAACCTCCAAAATGTTAAAAACTCATTGCAGAGCAAATGTAGCAGCAGCTTTGATGCCTAATTTCTATGAATATGAACGTTTTTATAGACTTCAGTCTCCCCACAAAACATTAGGCTAATGGATACTGGGCAATTCTTCTTAAGCAACTTTATGGTCAGTCATTCTTGCATGTTTGGGTCAGTCCAGGTGATGCCCACAGTGAGCAAGAAACAGCAGACAGTGTTTGCAACACACATCCCTCCTCCTCATTGGTCCTGACACAGGTGCTCCCACTGAGAGCAGGGTTTATATGCTGAAAGCAGACAGGGAAGCGGTGGTTGTAGGCTGCACACACAGCACACACTGAAGCACTTGCCCTTAGCACTGCCATAATTTTGCACCTGTGTCTGAAGGAGTTCATTTTGTTTCACTGTGAACAAGGCTAAACATGATGCCCAAACAGGGAATATCTGATTTTGGTGCCCTTTTTTGGCTGGTGTCTGGTCTGTCTCTTGGATTAGTTTCATGTAATGGCTCAGATTATCATGAGACTCAACCCAGTCATTTGTGTTCACTGTCAGCTCAGGACATAATCAATTGAAAAAGAGCAGACTAGGCTCCAGTCTGCAAACACAAACTGTCTAGTTTTTATTAGGGTTCACATTTACCACAGTAGCAGTGATGCCACTTCCATAAACCCATCTGAATAAGAAAGGAGTGACAGACTGCAATCCTAGATATCTAGTCTATAATTTCTCTGTACTTATTTAGATATGTCAGCAATAGCATCTGTATCAGGGGCTAATTTTCCCTTCAGTTTTATGCTAGTAATTGACTACAAGCCCAGAAGTGCAGGCAGAAGGAAAAAAAATAGAAACAGAGAGGAAAATAAAGTCTACTAAAAGCTAAATATAAAACTTATCTCTGAAAGCTCTGGTATTACTTAGATAAAAATGAAGTTATGAATAATTATTGCTGTCAAACTTCTCCTAATGAAAATTATGTCCACTACAAATGTATTCAACAATTGCAGACTGTGGCTGAAGTCACAGTCTAACCATGTGGCACTTTCCTCTCTTAGCTGTAAGTTTTTCTTCCAAATTAAGGTAACTCTTCATTTATAGTTAGCTGCTAATATTTTAGGCAAACATCTGAACTCAATTGGCAGTGCTGAATTTATTACACATTATATAAAAGCTCAGAACCTCCTGGCAGTACATAATTAAACAGCACATTGGCTTGCTCTTTCTTTCTTTCTTTCTTTCTTTCTTTCTTTCTTTCTTTCTTTCTTTCTTTCTTTCTTTCTTTCTTTCTCACTTCAAGCGACTGGCTAATCAGAACAATTAGAACTTTTCTATTAATTCTTCAATAGGTCAACAGAATGCAGAAATTAATGCCCCAGTAAGGGTATTTCAGGTTTTATTACAAATCCTCATAAAATTATAAATATATATTTCTAATATATTATATAAAATATATGCAATATTTACAGGTAAATTATTAGTAAGGAGTTGATCAATGAGTTTATTTTTTTCACTGAATTCCAAGGTCCCATCAGTTCTTTACTGAGGTGATATATTACTGAAGGACAGAAATTTACTTTTGAGTTACAAGTAAGATGAAAATCAGAAAAATCAGATTCAGCATGTTCTGTGCTATTTCTGTATCAAACAGATATTGCATTGTTCAAAATCAAGTATAACATAATACTAAAATAGCATAGGTGATTAATATTGGAGACTGGTTAATGCAAAAATATTAGCTCTGCCTAAAGATGATTTCACTGTGAGACATTTGTTTTATTTTTATCAATTAGCTTAATCTTTGATTTGAGTTCTACACCCTCTGGCATCAAGAACATGCTTGTTTCCTTTTTTTTTTTTTTTCTTTAAACAAAGGATTATTCTTTCTCGAAAGGGGATTGTCAAGTTCTTTTATTGTTTTATGTCACACAGGGGAAAAATGCTTTTGAGGCATTACCTCTGAATTTAGCAGGGACGAGAGTTTACTGCTATATAATCATTAGTCAATGCAGTAGCTGAAACCTTAAACAAAAGAAAACAAACTACAAACAGGCAAGCATCCCCTAAAGGCACATCAGAACACCAGAGAGAGGAAGCATGGATTTCAAACACGGCTGCCCAAGCATGTGCTAAATATTGCCACTCCTGACTTTCAACAGCACACTGAGGAATACAACATCACCTTCTAGTCTTTGAAACAATACTAGGAAGCAAGAGAAAAAGAATTTAAAGGGTTTAGAAAATGTACTTCTACTCTTTTTCCTTATTTTGAGGCTTCATGAAAATTGTATCTCCAAGCCAGTAAAATCTTTCAGTATAAGGGAACCCTGCCATAAAGCTATCAGAAAGATAGGACGAGACCTCAAATGCCTTTTTTCATGATATGTGCTTCACCAAAACAAGCAAACTGCCTGATCCTTGTGAATTGTCTCCCACAGTTTCTGCTCACACTGTGCTTGTGAGTCACAACAAAGCTTTAGAAAGATTTTTACCGTGGCTGTACAATTGTGTGTACAAACAATCGCCAGGGCCACATTTGCTTTCATGGATGATCACCAGCCTGGGGTAACTGTAAGTACGTGGAAGGAGCTAATTAGAGAACTGTATTTCATCCTGATATATGGCCAAATACTATACAAATAATACATACAGTGAAAAGCATCTAATTTATGCTACTTGTGAAAAAGGAGGGTGATGCCTCTAACACAAATGAGAAACATTAAATACATTCTATTTTCTTAGTTTCTTTCTACTGGCATATTAACCATGAATTCAGAATATATTGTTGGTGTTATTCAAGAGAGTGATTGCTTCATTAATTTAAGTATTTGTCAACTCAGAATAAATTGTAGGTCACTGATTTGAATACAATCTACATCTGAAATGAACTGAGATTGTATCCAGCCCCTTCTGCAGAATTGTTTTGACAATTTAGGGTTCCAAGCAGGAGTCTAAATTACACCATCGGATGATTGTCCAATGATCTCTACATCTTGAGCTCCTCTATAAAGATGGGTGTCCAGCATGCATAAGCTTAAATCTGTAAGTAATTGACTGAAAAAAAATGGCTCTGTCGCAGTCCATCTCCCCAAGAGAACTGGCCATCCACTGCAGGATGCTCATGTAGGGAGGGGCTCTCTGATATTGGTACTTTATACACTTTCAGAACTCAAGATTCTGGAACTGCTGCTTCAGTTTGCAAGATTGAACCTCACCACTTGATTGTCTGTAATGACTAGAGGATTTGCAGGAGTCACTGGGAAAACAGAGAAGACAGGAGGCACTCACAGGAGTTTATGAGATTCAGATGCAGAGCAATAAACTGATTCCAAGCAAAATTATGGATTTCACGTGCCATGAAAGGAAAAGTTCCAGGTAAGAATGATAGTTTCAAAAACAGTAGGTATCAGAAAGAGTTAGAAAGCATTCTGCTGTGTTTGGTCTTTAGCTGTTTTTGTGAAAATGTGGAAAGGCAAAGAGAAGCTGGATGAGGTTTTTTTCAGGGAGAGCTCCATGAGGCAAATGACATATACTTTGCCATATTTTATTCCTCAGATTGATTCTTTCTGACAAGAGCATGACCTCATGGAATGATCTCTAGACTCACTTCCAAATCTTATGACCACATAAAAAAGCAGAGAAAACTTCCATCAGGGAGAGGTATTTTCCCCAGTGTCACAGCACTGTGACTGAGTGGGAGCTGCCGTGCTGGGTCCTCTTTTCCACCACTGATGCTGGAGCTTCCCCTTAAGCAAAGCCTGTCCTCTATTTCCAAAAAATTCAGAGTTTCTGCTGTCGGGCATAGTTTCAGTGGGACAGCAGAGCAAAAGACAAAGAACTGACCATTTCTTTTTTCTCACAAAGGACATGGGACTGACAGAAACTCTCCATTAGGTAATGAAGAAAGGCTCCACTCAACTCACTTGGTGGTTGACACCGCTCTTAGTACTAATAAAGAACAAATGCTTCCTTATATGGTCAGATTTTAATATAAGGCTTTGGCCTAGCCTAGCTGTTATTAAAAAAACACAATCCTTGAAAAATTGACTTTTTAAAGGTATTCTGAAAGTCTGATTTGCTGGAAATGCACTAAAGATGATACAAACCATCTGCTATACTACAGCCTTGTAAAACAGACTTTTCCATTGGATAATAATGTGGGATGAGAGATATTTCATCTTTCATACATTTATTTGACAATGATAAATTTAATTCATTCTATCACATTGAATGATACATTTATATTCAGTATGTAGTTTAAAATTTCATAAATGATTAAAGTCTTTGCCGTTTTAATTATAATATGAAGAGAGCTGCTAGAACTTATTTGCAGAGAATAATGTTCAAGTCAATAAATTTAGTAAGTTCTCCTGACAACATGTAAATGATGACTTTAGTTGCATGACTACCTGTGGAAGACAGCCCGATAACAAGAGTCCTTGTGTTTCTTTTCTAGCAGAGTGAAGCCAGAGTCTGATCACTTCCTAACTTCAACAGCCTCCTTTCAGCAACTGGTAGCAAACAATTCACAGAGCCTTAAAAGTTCTTCTATACTCCTGCCCTAATGAAAAAGGTCAGCCTGCTAAGCAGAGCTGACACCTATTATCTACCAAGACATGAGCTGTAATTTACCTCAAGAAGAAGAAGAAGAAGAAGAAGAGGAAGAAGGAGGAATCATCACCCTGGGAGAATCAATAAGGGCTCTGAATACATAAGACAAGTAGCTTTGACCAAGCTTTGCCCTGTGCAGGCAATAGTTTTGCCTTCTTTGTGCTCACCCCTGAACTGTTTGAATCATGGGAACAACACCTAATTAATCACTTGCACTAAATGCCAAACTAAAAGCCTAATGCAAAGATTTCATTGACTTCTTTTGGCTTTGGATGAGACCCACACGTATCAGCCACTACAAGGGGACTATCCAAGATCCAGTGGTGGCATTAGTACCATCCACAAGGAACTGAACCAGTACAGGTAGCACACAAGTCAGACATAAATCATAGGTCGGTTACTGTCTCTTCATGCACTTTGGCTCAGGCATTGCAAAAGAATTGGAAGGAACTTTGGCTAACTTCATGCAACTGAACAAATTCTCCTCTGGTCCACACAGAATAATTGAAGAGAAAAACAGTTGTTGAGTTGACCTTCACACAATTTTCTTCATAACACTCAGAGTGCTTATTTTAGAAAGAGAAATATTTATAATCTTCTCAAGAAACAGTATAAAAACTAAAAAAAATGTTATTTTTTTCCTCTAATCCTAATTAAAAACAAAACAAACGAAACAACCAAACAGCCAACAAAGCAACCCAATATATAAAGCAAATTTTGCCAAATTTTGTTGAAAAAGAAAAATGCCTTTAGGCTGAGGAATCATATGCCAAAGTATAGCCCAAAGCAGGTTAAACCAAAGGAATCAGAAAGTCTTCTGGAAAAGGAGGGCATATAATGGGAACAACAGCAGACCTTTTACTGTAGCAGTGCTGCTGGGTGCCACTATAATGAACTGAAACCTACAATCTCCTAGGGTTAATAAGACACCTGTCTTGAAACTAGCAGTCATATTGGTTTTCCAAGCCTGCCACAATAGTTAAAGTCTTGATGAAGTTCTTACTGTGCCAAAGGAACTTACTAACAAAGCCACTGAGTCAATTTAACCTAGTGAAACTGGACCCTGTAGACTGGGTTATCAGAGTTTTGTGTTGAGATAATTACAGCACTAAAGAGAGCATATGGGCTGTCAAGGCTGGCACATGGCCTGCGCCAGCTGTTACCTGGGTGCTTTGGAAAATCTACTGAACAGCATTTTGGACGCAGAACAGCTATATGTAAGTTTTCCAAGATATCTAGTGGGAAATCCTCATAATAAATTTATTTTTTTATATGGGGAAGGATTACACCCAATAACATGACTGCAAGAAGTACAACCATAAACTTCAAAAGGAAACTACCAGAGGAAAACAATTTTGCATGGTATGAAGTGTACCAATAGCAAGCTTCACGTTGCTATACAAAGTAAACTATTCAAGAAATTAGCTTTTGTATAGTCCAGCTGAAAGCAATACTGAAATAGTCCTGCTTAGAAGCTTTTCTAGAAATGTGCTTCTGAGTCAATGGGATTTATCCTATTATTCCTGGTATTGCTACTCCATGAAAAATGTCTTCCAAATGCAATGTCATAGCTAATCAATTACTAACAACAGTTATTATTGATTAGCTGTGATGCTCTTACAGGGTCTGTCTTTATGAGCTAATATCAACCAAGGAAAACGTTTCAAATAGGATGTGTCCAATGAGTTAGAGAGAAAATTTAAAGAGGAATCAAACAAAAACATGTCCAGATAGAATATAAAAAATGGAAAAACACACACCAAAATACCATAACACGTGAGGACTGGAAATTATGATTATTGGATCCAGGAGGATCATAGTAAATTACATTAATTATTTCGATAAGTAGACTTAATCACCCAAACAGAACTTCCTAAAATACAACATTATTCTAAGTTTGCATACTGTACTTGCAATATCTATGGTCTGAGAGAATGGCTGAGAAACATGGAGTAATAGGGGGGTACAAAACACAAGTAATAGGGGAGCCAATGCTGAATTTTCAAAAACTGACCAGATGAATCAGAGTTTTGTGAGTAAAACCTGTTTGCCATTACTATGGCTGGGAATAGTGGCAGTGCACAGATCTGAAAAACCCCTGCAAGATCCCAAATCTTAGTTTCTCAAACCAAGTTAAACTTTAAAAAGTTGAGGTAATGAAGCTCCAGCTTCAGTTTCAAGTCACCTTAACAGGCAAAAACATAGATTCATTCCTCTGACATCATTACCTTCATGGTGCTAAGGCAAATATATCACTATTTGTTTCACATAATTCAATTTCATGTCTTCATGAATCTCTCAAGAAATTTATGAATGGAAAATTTAAGATTTACTATCTCTTTGAACATGTCATTTAATTAGAAACCTAGTTAGCCCTTATTTCCTCCTTTTTTCACTCAATAATACAACTTCATTGCTTATGAAGAATATATGCTTATATTTTGGTACAGTATTTTTTTTCAAAGCAAAACCTGCATTTTTTAGCTCTCTAAACCCCTATTTGATTGAAAATGAATGCATTCTGGAGTTGAAAAATTCAGTTATTAGATTCAAAATTTTTTAACCCTGTCTTAAAAATGTTAGGAAATCCAGTTGTGTTACCTCAAATTAAGTGCATTTCTGCATTATATTTTGCAAGCTTTAGCAAACAACAAAAAAAATTCCCCAGAAGAATCTTAATTCTTATCTATGGAAAACATTAAACTGCTAAGTGCTAACAACTGGAATTAGTCCTTAAATCTCTAATGAGAATAATAAAACATGAGTGCAGTTTGTGCTGTAACTTGATAAGGCCTGAATTTACTTGCTGTTAGTAAAAGTTCCTGATCCAGCAGTATGGCGTTTTACTCCCTGAGGTACAGGAAACAATATCTGTCCTTTAGGAGCATCCTCTGTGGTAAGCACTTCTTATCAGGGCTATCAAAGGACTAAGATAGCAGTGTAATATCTAGTAACAGCAGCTTTATGAGCAGATCCATTACTGATTTAAATCAATCTAAAGCAGGTAGTTCTGATTAACCCATTCAGAACAAAGCTGACCTCCTCACGAGATTATTTCTTCTGAAAGTAAAGCAAACTCTATCTATGCTACCAGATGTGACATGAACTGAATCTAAGAAGTAGCAGCAGCAAACACCACAATGTCGTAAGCCACCTTAATGGACCAAACACCACAATATCGTAAGCCACTTAAAAAAAAAATCTTGTATTAAAACCTTGTCACTCTGCAAAGATGTAATGCTTTGCAGTAGTAAAATTTAATACTCTTGAAAATTCTGATTTGAACTAAACTAGGATACTATATGCAGAAGAAATTGATTTAACTGAGCCTGTCTAAAATCACCTTGCTCTCAATTTGTCTGAAAATCTTTTTTATAAAAGGCAACCTTCAAACACTGTTCACCACAATTTTCTGTCAAAACACTTATTGGAAGGCAGTCTTCAGGTTCTTTTTGCCTGTAATTATATTTTTATTCTTTGCAATGGAAAATGTAATTGTAACTTTTCTTGAATTTCCAAAAGTAAAATAAAAATGTTGCAGTCAGTCAGCAGTTTAGCAAGTCACAGCTATTTTAATTTCTAGTGTTTTCACTTAATGTCAATGGTGATTCCCTCCCAAGTTTTAATTAAAAATCCTTAAAACCATTGCTTATATTTTTTCATATGTGTTAAGAAATAAGGGGGCTAAACCCAGATTTCAAACATTCCAAATGTAAAATGGTTTCAATGATGATTTGCTAATATGGCCCGTAATTAGATCACAGAGCATTACCTTTTGATTGGTGTTTAGAAAGACAAAAAAGCCACTGCACTCAGCTTGACACAGCTGGGAAATGCCAGTGTGCTCCTGGCTGGGGGGAGGCCCAGCAGATGAACACAGCAAACACAGCGCTGCCAGAGATTGCCAGAGCACATAAACAGCACGCATTGCCGACATCCTCGCACCACTTGCTAACTTCAGGCAGTTGGACACACTAAATGGTCACCTTCACCATTATCCTGGGCCTGATCCTGCTCTTTCCAAAGTCAGTCTGAGCTAAATTATTGATTGCAACAGCCAGTCCCTCGTGTCTTAGGAGTTAATGGGATCGAAGTGACATATAATCAGCATGCGTAATTTGAGGAGCTCGAACTTCTTGAATTCCCTTGTGACTTATTTTGGAGACATTGCCTTTATTTCTGAACTATCCCTCTGAATTATAAAAAGAAAGGAAAAGAAATTTGGATTCTAGCAAAGAAGCTGCTTTTTCTCATTCCAATTTTCTTGGAGCTTGTTTATAGCCTGACCTTGTAATCCTCCCATAACCCTTCCCCAGTGACATACTTTCCTACGCTTAGTCTAAATCCACTCCCTATAAGAAATTTAAAAAAATATTGGATAGGGTAAACACACACAAAAAGTCAGCATTTCTGTTCCTGTCTGCATTACAAAGGTTCACAGACCAAATGAAAACCCTTACACATATGAACTATTTTAATTAGTGTAATTTAGTATTCTCCACAAACGCAAAAGGTTACACTCTTACTGATTCTTTGATTTAAACAATTCCTATTAAACTGTGTAATTTTAGTTCAGTATGTGCTTTTGCAGTACTTTATGCAAACGTGAACTCTTTGAGATAACAAAATCAGCATGAATTTTGTATTAGAAATATATTGCAACATTAATAAAACAAAGCAGTGTATTTTCTTATGATAATATAGTTTAAAGAAATTGGGTTTTTTAAGATTCATACCATACAGGTGACAAACTATTTATTTACTCCTGCTTTTACTGGTAGCTGTATATTTCTTATTAGATAATAAATTTGATCTTCCAAACTATTTTGCTTGAGCATCAGAAAATATCCAAGTGCTAAAGGGAGAGATGGCATCTAAAATATGCTGCTGAAGTTCTCTCTCTTGAAAGCACTGGAAGCTGTTCTGTAACTTGATCAATTTCCTGCATTTACAGAATATTGCTTTTTAAGCCTGGTATGGGAGAGAAATATCAAAACAGGCTGAGATATTTTCAGCTCTTCAGAAAGAGATGAAATTAAAAACTCTACCTTCAGTGACTTTCCAAAAGAATCTTAAAAAGGAGAAAATCCTTTTTTTTCCTCTGTCAGATTCAGGAATAAAATTTATGCTCTTTATATCACATATTGCTTTAACATTTTCAAAATGAAAGCTAAAACCAGGCCCAGAGCAATAGAGTATAGTTTTAAGAGTGTCAAATTACCTTCAATAGCCATTTTTTAAATAAAATATAAAATCTTGAAGCAGACAGCAAAGAATTGCATTGAGGGCAAAATCTTTCACTTAGACATAGATTTAAAGAAACCACATCCCTGAATCTTAAAAAAACACAGGGATACTGTTTTCTAATTGCCATACAATGCATATGTCAGTAGTATGAATAACTTTCACGTGTCAGTTTTTAACTAAAAAGTTCCTCTACATTTATTTCTTTTAAGACACTGCCATTTGGTAGCTCTGCAGACCTACATGAACAGAAGAACAGTAGTATTTGCACAGGCTTTTTGTTCCAGGCTGTAAATGTAATCCTGCATTTCAAGGTTACCAAGAAGGAGGAAAGGCATTATCATTGTTTTTTCAGTCTGACTGTCCCATTTAGGTGATGTACATACTCTGAGCAAATTAATTGCTTTGAATTTTACTTATATTTATTAACTGAGATTAGGAAAGGCAGTAAAACACTATATCAAAGCATTATGGAGAAAACAACCAGAATCAATCTTTTTCATTTGTCACAGACGCCACTTATTTAAATCTAAAATATGTTCTTTGCTGTCCTTGGTCTATTCTGGTAAATAATAGCTTATACCAAATACAGGGCTACAGAATCCTCTCTTCTTTTTGAACATAAAAATACAGAAATAATAAGTTAAAAAAGAGACATATCAAACTTCTAATAATTGGGCAACAACAATAAAAAAGCCCCACCAAAACCCTGTAGTCTGTTAGATCTCCACTCCTTAGCTAACTAGATTTTATTTCCATTTTCAAAAATCCTAAGTGCATTATTTTTGCAGGGCTACTTCCAGAATTTAATCACTGTACCCCATCATTCCGACATTTATTTGGGGGCAAACCCTGCAATAACAAGAAATTCAGAAGGGCCTTGTAAAGAGAAAAAGACAAAATTGCTAAGTAATATAGTGCATTATAAGTCCCTAAATAAGGCAGCTGCACACCACATTTCTCATTCAGACAATTCTGCAAGAAAAATATTACCTGACTGTAATCATTTAGAATCAGAAATTAATTTAAAATAGACATGCTTGCATGTACCCAATACTGATTCCTTCTCCCCAGTTTTTGAAAGTTTGGTATCTGAAACACTGTGACACCATCACCTGCTCATTATTATTCTTTTTAAACAATGTAATACTGAATCTCCCACATAGGAAGGAAGATAAGTAACAATATAGTGCAGGCTCCAAGTTAAATCTGGTTCAGACAGCGTAATAATGATGTCATTAAGGCTCCGAGCTGAATGGGAATCAGACAGTGCCATAGTACAGCTGCAGACATAAATCTGAAAGAACTTTTTTGGCTACATTCTCAGACTTACCTTGAAAGATATTTAGGAGCTCCAGCAATGTGAGTTGAAAGAAATGTTCTCAAAGGGAGGTTTGCAGACTGAAGAACCTGTGTAGGCCTTATAGGCACTTTCTTCTGTGGCACAGGAAGGAACATTTTGTTAAATGAATAAACTAAGAGAAATAATTTCAGAAGAAGTGCAAACCAGAAAACAAATAAACCTTAATACTACCACAAATAAATGAGACTAAGGCAATTGTGGGACTGCTCAAAGCCTTTTTGCCTTGCTGAATGAAAGCAATCCCTAAGACTGAATGGGTAATGAGATCCTGGCTCCTGAGATTTTAGCTTTCTTAATCATGTTCATAATTAATTCAAGAACATTGATAATTTCATTACATTCTTTTTGTCTTATCAATAAATGATGTGCCTGCACTTTTGGTCCTGTGTACAGGGAGAAAGGAGATGCTTTGGGTAATACTGCACCAGGAATTGTATATGTATATATGTATATATACATGCATATATATATATATATATATATAATCTATATGACCCAAAATAGCAATGTGGTAGCTATTACCCATAACCAGGCCTCTATTATCAGAATACGATGGCAAGCAGTTAGAAATAATTAATAAGCTTTTTATGTAGGAATGAAAAACCCTTTAAAGAAAAATATGCTGCAAATAGAATTCCTGTCTGAAAGATATGTGCCTAGAAAAAAAATACATTTTCAGATATATTTAGGAATGGATTTCACATTAATTCAAACTATAAACATATTTTTTAAGCATCTCTAGATATGTTGTTTAAAAAAAAAAATACCTTTTGAAGAAAAACCCAACTTCAGCTCCTTTTCCTATTTGGAGGGATGTGCCCTTCTGTTTGTCCTTCCAAACACATTTCCAGTATCAGCTTACATCTGACACCAAGCTATACTTGCCCTCTCAGTTGAAACTGTCTGGGGCTTTTTACATTGTGGCTTTTTTGGTGGTGGGATTTTTTTGGAGGTTTTTTTTGTTTTTGTTTTTTTAATGAGGACTGAAAGGTTTCTCTTTATCTAACAGTCAGTCAAATGCTGAAAGCATCCCTTTAGGATTTACAGCTTGCTCTGTGTAATCTTCAACAAAGCAACAAATCAGTTTTTGTCCCTTTTTTGTTGTTGTTGATTTAGAGGCATCATCGATTTTCAACAGCAGAGTATGTAGAAATGAAAAGTTTCTGACTGGGAACAAATACTGCTGTGTTATTTGCTCTCACTTGCACCTTATTTCATTCTGACATCAGTGAAATCATCCATGGAGAATGTCCCTGTGCAAGAGAAAGCACCATAAATGAATTACAAGCAGTTTAATAAGTGACTTCAAAAAGCTACACTCAGGAAACATCTACCACCCTGTAGGAATTTCTGTGGTTCAGCTGATTCTCTTTTAAAAATAATAAAATCAAGCATTTACTCCTTAAAAGCAGGTTAAATGTCAACTTAAGGACAAATAAATTCCCCACCAAGTGTTCTCATTTTCCACTCTGTTGACACCAGCTTCATGAGGATGTTACTCCACTGAAGGTCTCGGTGGCTCTGAGCCAGCACAGCATGTGACAGGTCACCTGGGTGCTGCATGTTCCCTGTTAAAGAAAGAACATTGATGCACGTACAGATAGAGGGTTTCCAGTCTGAGGATACTTATCAGGGCTAGGAAAAGGAGAAAGCCTGAATTTCATGTGTGTGTAATGTTCTGGGGTCATAAGTAGCTACGTACATATCACTGCTACTGATAAAAAAAAGGAGATGGAGGAGGAATCCCTGCTTCAAGGTCAAATGACACCAACAGACTGCAGCCTGTGCTGCTCACAGATAGTGCCTTGGAACAGAGGTGGCTGGGGAGACCTCACCCAAGGAGCCCAAAATACAGCTGTGGAACACACCAGCAGTTTGGCAGGGTGGACAAGGGGGGCACTGCACTTAGCCTGGTCTCTCAGCCTTCATTTATCTTTTATGACTCTGATATCCAAAGAGGTGCCAAAAGGTCTAGTATTAAAGACCTAGAGCAGCCCTAGAACCTAAGCAGCTCAGGAGACCTGTGAAGCAGTTTTGGTTCTTTAAAGGGTTCCTCAAGGGGTGGGGAAGGCAGCACAAAGGATCTACTGCAGTGTAAAAGTAAAACTCCCTCTTCAAGTTTCAAGCAATGCTATATGAGGATAACAAGAGATAAAATCAGGTAAACTCAGATTATTTAGGATGTTTGATATGTTTACCTGGACAGAAAGGCCCTGAACCATCCTTTGTTGTGTCCCTCCCAGACTACCAGCACTGTTCCTTGAGGATGTAGAAACAAATCCAGATTGATTTAGGCAATCCAGGTACTTCTATTCCCAATAAAGACAAGAGTGTGCAAGTCTTGAAGATGCCTTTACCCCAATGCTCCTGAGCCTTTATGGCCATAACTCCAAACCAGATTATCTGAATTGCCTCCTAAGGGGGCTCATCTCCCCACTCACAGTGCAAAAAGGCTCTGACTACACTCAGTTGAGGCATTTTCAGGGAATACCTGGAGTCAGATGGGATACCATTCCTGGATACGAAAAATTAAGAATGCTGAATGCATTCAATTAAGTAGAAAACACACCCCACACCACCCCCCTCCTTCATCCTTGCTGTTTTCAGAGGGCAGAATTCAAGAGAAGTAGGTTCAGATCCTGGATTCTGATTAGGTTGCTCTTGCTGTAGGTCAGTGTAATGCCTTCAGGTGTTATAAATCCAAGCCTTATTGCTGAGATCAGCAATGGTAATGCCTTTCAAATTTAGGGCAACATTTCTTTGAAACAAGTCTGAGCTATAAATGATGTGGAAATCTCTCTGAACCTGATTATAACTTTTACTGCAAGAGATATTGATAAGATGCTAAGCATCTTTGGCTGGTCTATGGAGTTTTTCAAGAATAGTCTCAAAACTGAAGCTGTATATGTGTTTGAAATACCTGATCCATTTTTATCTGTAATTAATATATAGTCTTAGGTCACCCATGCTTTATTCCTAATCTTTAAAATGTAAGTACTATTCCTTGGATTTGAAACTGTCTCATCAGAGCAGAAACCTTAAAATGTTCTAAGGGATTTGGAGAACCATCCTGAAATTCATGAGAAGAATCCACATCACAGTTACTGGTAGTTATCAACAGTTTTTTCCACAGATAAGCCATCTATAAATTCACAACAGCAAAAATTATAGTCAAGTTTATAGAATTGCTCTTTAAATCCACTCATGAGCATGAGCAAAATTATGTGGGGATTGTAGAATGACCTGATTACATGAGAAAGAAGTCCAAAAAGAGCAACACAGAGTCACTTAGCAAGGCAAGCTGTTGCTTGTGACAGTGATGTATGAGACATAGGTGATATATGTACTGGGTGGCTTTATCAGTAAATCATTGAGTTATTTACTTCCCTGAGGAACTGGGCCTGTCCCTGGAAGAGACTGCACTGTGAGATGCACCAGTGGGGGATTAATATTGGCAAAAGAGTCAATTTTGATTTGTTCACACAAAAGAATCATAAAATAAAATTTAATAAATAATACACCACAGATGTACTGTCTCTTCTAAGTATGAGTACTCTAAAAATGGTAGAATTTGGATCTCCCTCTTATTTCCCTCATTTACATGAAAGGAAAAATCTCCATAAAATTTGTTTAAAATAAAATATTTAGCCAAAACATCCCTGGCAGGGTGTAAACAGTTGCCCATTGAATAATAAGAAAAAGACAGAATATGGAGCTCATAAACTGAAAAGATATATTCTTTATTCCATATTAAAGGTAGACAACAATCTTTACCATCTGCAAGGAACAACTGTGAGGCCGCTGCAATTTCGAGCCTCTCCTATGGGTCTTTACTATAGGGCCATCCACAGGGACTCTCAAGCACGGCGATGGACAGGGCGCTCCCCAGACCCCCTCAGCTGGCAGAGCAGATGGAAAACCAGCCACTGGTGCCTGACCCCTTCCCAAGCTCCTGGGCTTGCACAGGCAGCAGCATCACCTGTGCTTGGCTCCTGGGCTCCAGCACCTTGCCCTCAGATTCACTGCATGAACCTGCTGCACACACGGCTTGAGAGAGAGCTCAAGAGGCTGTCCTGGTGTTCAGCCTGGCACTGATGGATAAGTCACTCTGTTCCTTGTCTCGTAGCAAATTTTTTTGTGTGTCTGTTTTTAACAAATCTGAGTTAAAACCATGTAGACTGAAACACTACAGAATATGTACTTGGTCAAAACTGCAAAATAAACAAAAACTAATCTATCATTGACATAAACACTATAACTATGGCTACTTTCTACATCAAAAACATGGAAAAAAGCTTAAATGCTCTAAACAATTGCTGTGCAGAAAACAGTTCAACATTATAAAGTGTTATAGAAGTGATTCTTTTAGCATTGACACCATTTTCCGAAAATCTTTGCACAAATAAAGAAAAATCAGGCACTAATTTTCAGAGTAATAAAAGCAGTGACAACTTTATCATGGGTAATGTGTGTGATGCACAGCATATTATGGCAGAAGTGCAAACAAAATACTTTTTCCTCTTTAATTCCCCCACAGCATGGTCATTCATTGGAATTACACCACATTTCCAGCACCATAGAGTGAATGTGCCTTATTCTGATTTGGGGCTGCTATTCATAAAAAAACTTTTTTTTCTTTCAGTTATTATGTGAGAGCTTTGAAGAATCTCAGCCTAAAACCTACACATTACTAATGGCATATGCCAATATTTTCAAATCAGAAGTGTGAAGTACAGTGGATATGGTACTCACCTTGGTCATGAAAATATGACTGGACATTAACACATGGCCTGACTCAGAACAGGGACTAGAAGTGTAATAGCCAAGGAGTATCTGGTTACAAGTAGCATTCCTTAAGGCTTCATCCTAGGCCCAATTACATCTTGGTTGTCATCCCAGACAATGAGGTGGAAAACATCCTCAAGAAGTTCATGAATGACCTCAAGACTGGAAGCACATTCATTATGCTGGAGGGCAGCCATTCAGCAGGATCTCAATAGGCTGGAGAGAGGAGCTTATGGAAATATCACAAAATTCAGTAAAGAAAACTGATAAGTCCCATTCCTGTGCAGAATAACTCCATGGATCTGTACAGAGTGCTAGCAAACACTGCTAGAGAGCAGCTTTGCAAAAGATAACCTAGATTCTTGAAGAAAATACGTGGAGCATTTGTCAAGCACCATGCTCTTGCAGACACGTGGACCAAATGCATACTGAGCTGTATTGACAAAATTCTAGCCAGCAAGTCAAAAGACATGATTATTCCTCACCATTAGACACCTCTCTGCCTGCACCTAGAATAAACTTCAGTTTTGGACTTCCCAGTAAAAGAAAGATATTGACATGTTGGACCAAGTCCAGAGAGGGACCAGGAAGATAGCTGAAGGCTTGGAGATGACAATACAAAGAGAAGGCTGAGACAGTTTACTCAGGCTGAGTGAACACAGCCCCAAACAGTCTGATGTAGCTAAACTGCATTGAATGGGGACCAGACCACCCTCTCCAACTTGGGTTAATCCACTACCCTGTGAACAGAAAGGAGTTGAAGAATATCATGACATATTCTAGACATAAAACCTTAGTACACTCAGAAAATGCTCCAGCCATGACCTGCACAGTTCCTGGTTTCCCATATTTTAAACTTGAGAGGTGGTGGGTGAATTGGTGTCATCAATTCCTTAGAGTACTTACCACTGCCATTTTTTCATTAATCACTTTAAACCTCATTTAGAGAACAACATTAATTGCATCAAAGCTTCAAAACAACTATAAAATTTCTTCTCTCTCTAAACAGAGACCTTCATGAATGCTAAACCAACCATTACAAAGTAGGATATTAAACTGCTATATACAGAAGCTCTGTTCTACTTGCTCTGACCTACTCAAATGTTATTTGCTTTAAGTATTTTTAATACCAAAAATTGACAGTGATTTCAAAGTCACAACAGCTATAGTTACCAAAGGCTTCTAGAAATGAAAATGTTTTCAAGGAGGTCCTCTTTATACAACAATTATTTTATAAAGGTTTAAGTATCATAAATATGTGACCAAATTCCAAACATCTGCATTCTAACTGCCACTATTTTTTTTTCTCCAAGCCTCAACTCTTTTTAGAGATCAGAACTACCTCTGCTTCTAGTAACAGTAGGAACAGCATGCACTTTCTTCTTCATATTAATCCTCATATTAATTAATAAATATGTGTAAATCCACTCATATTCAGCATACATAGATGTGAAATAATGTAAAAAAGATTTAGGTAAATCACACATACCTGACCCAGAAGGATCTAATAAATGAGGAACTTATAAAATGTTTTTTATGTATGGGAAATATTTGAGCAGGCAAAAATATGTCATTGCAACTTTTTCAAGGAGCAGATGGATAGGTACATGCATTGATAGTGAGACAAAAGATGGAAGGTAAGATTGGTCAATGGCATGTAAAAGGTGAAAATGATAAAAATAGAAGAAAGGCATGGAGATTACCAGAAGGGTAATTAGAAACACCAGGGAGAGAAAAATATAGTCGTTGTGGAAATAACAAAAATCAGAATAGGAAATATCTGCAATAGATAGAACTTGCTCTAAAAGCCATAATCATGGAAGATATTAAGCATTTGCATTAAAAAAAATCTTCTGATGTATCTAGAAAGTAGTATTCAGTTAAATACTCCTGAAACTAGAAGCTGCATTTACAGTAATTTACATTTTAAAAGAAAAAAATAACACAAAAGGTCACAGGAAAGAGAATAAATTTCAAATGCTGTTTCACAACTTTGTGCAAAATAATAAAGTGAGATGCTTTTGATTGAATTTGAATTGACAGGAAAAAATTCTCATTTACCGTTATTTGATGCTTCATTGAGTGACTTGTGGGTCGTTACCAGCTTTTTCAATTGATACATCTCTTTGCAGCCAAATAATGGATAAGTGACACACACTATGAAATATGCATTTCACTAAGAAACTGCTTTCCACATCTTGAGAACCCTGGGTAGTATTTATGCTTGAAATTAAACCAAACACTAAGCATTGATTTTAATATGTTTAGATGAAATCAAATTGCCCTAACTGCGTTAACGCTGTGGAACATGCAGTAATCCATGTATTTTATAGGCTGATAAATCTGAAACTACAGTAAATGCATAATTATGCCATCAGTGATATCTGTTTCTGGTGCCTATTACTCAGATATCGTGCTATCTACAGCATTATGCATGAAAGTAACACCAAGGAAGCAATTCATTTTTCTCACAAGTTACTGAATCAGTTTAAATCAAAAATCAATGGCATTAATCAACTGCATTTGTAATTTCAAGGAACAGTCTTTTGCTTCCTTGCCTATGGAGTGCCAATTGACTTTGAGGAAGCTTCTTGCATTAAATATTTGGAGAACTGCAAGTTTGTTGAACCCCTGCTCATTTCAGTTCCTAATGCTGTTGTTTTCCATATGCATATTAGCATGATTGTCTGAAGTCTCTTTCCATACTAGCCAGAGAAGCATTGTTTTGATAATTTCCACTCCAGGACAAACTTTTTAAAAAATCCAAACCTCAGACTGCATATTGCTCAGTAAATACTGTTTCTAATACTCACAGAAAAAATCAGATATGTTAAAAGAAGAGAAAAAAGGAAGCAGGCAAGGCACAAAATGGGGGGAAAGGAAGGCAACAGTGAGGAAAGGGAGACAGGAGGAAGGGAGTAATCAAACCATCATTTCCAGAAACTGCTAGATAGGCAACTTCAGGGTTTGTATTTTACTTTTTTCTTCTGATGGTATTGGAATGATTTTTTTTTTATTATTCATTAAAAAATGAGGAGAAAACATGAAATTATTTTGACAAATAGAAAAAAAAGTCACAATTAAGTGAGGGGGATGGCAAACAAAGGGTGAGCAGAAGAAACTTCAGTCATCAAAACAGGGCTTTAGGGTGACCACCTCAACCACATGTACACAAACACAGGAGTGATTACAGGACAGCATCATGGGAGCAGTTCTCATGCCTTTTCTGGGAAATCAGCATAACTGTGTTTCTGCAGCATGTGCACACAGTGTGCATAGCATGGAAAAAAAACCAGAGGTGTGTGCAGCTGTAGAGTAACAATCTTATTGAAACACAGATACGGTGGGACAGCACACACAGCTGCAGTACTGCAATGGATGAATAAAAGCTCTTTAGATGTGGCAGGAAAGGGTGGCAAGGGTGAGTAGGACTAGGAAAGCAAAAGTCTACCTGGAACTGAATCTGGCTGTGATATAAAAGGCAGCCAGAAGGGATTCTTCTGGTATATTAGTTACAAAAGTAAGACCAGGAAAAATGAGGGCCCACTGCTGACTGGGGTAGAAGATGTGGAAAAAGGTGAGATACACAATACCTTATTTTCTTTACTCTTTACTTACCTTTAGCAATCCCAAGGCCCCGAGGTCAGTGGAAAAATATGGAGTAAGAAAGACTTACCATCACTGGAGGAGGATCAGATTAGAGAACATTTAAATAAGCTGGACACTCAAGTCCATCAGATTTGATGGGATACACCCATGAGTGCTGAAGTAGCTGATCAAACTCTCTGAAAGGTCATGGAAGTCACAGGAGACTCTTGACAACTAGGAGAAAGGCAGTGTTTCTTCTGACCTCGGGAAGGAGGATCTAGGGAACAGCAGGCTGATAAGACTCAGAACATTCCTGTTAAAAATAATGGAATGGATCTATCTGGAAACTACTTCCAAAACCATGAAGGACTGAAGGATGATTTGGATTAATCAGCACAGATGTATTCAAAAGGAATCACTTTTGACTGAACTCATAGCCTTCCTTCCTTCCTTCCTTCCTTCCTTCCTTCCTTCCTTCCTTCCTTCCTTCCTTCCTTCCTTCCTTCCTTCCTTCCTTCCTTCCTTCCTTCCTTCCTTCCTTCCTTCCTTCCTTCCTTCCTTCCTTCCTTCCTTCCTTCCTTCCTTCCTTTTCTCTCTCTTCCTCTCTTCCTCATTTTCTCTTTTTCTCTCTTTTTCTCTTTTTTTTTTCATTCTCTCTGCTTTTCTTTGACATGCAGAAGATGAGCACTGTGTTTGGAGGTGACTGTCTTTCCTCATTATGGAGAGCCTAGATGATGTTTTATCTAATTTTTACATAACTAACATGATATTCCTCAGGCACAATACAGGAATCGGACAGCAAATGCACTTGCTGAAGTGCTTGTTTGGTCAACACAGAAAAATAGGCATTGTTATTCTGTGTTCCTTTTAGCCTGAAACTGATACACACATTTGGTTAATCAAACTGCTCCATGGAAGCACTTTCAGATACAGAGGTGTAAAATATAAGTTTACACATTTTTAGATTTTTTTTAAATGTATACAACAATATCAAAAAAAAAAAAAAAGTTTGGTTTCTTTTCTTTCACTAAGCTGGTGAAACAGAAGTGTAGCTGAGTTATGCCTGTTGGGAGACCCTTTCCAGGGTATTGTTTGTTGGTTTTTTTACTGTAACATAAGCTATACTGACATAAGAACTACTATATAACTGTAGCTGCTTGAAGAGGTTTGACATCACTCACTACCTCACCATAATTCAAGCTACAAAACTTGAATACTGACAATGATCAAATACACCAATCCATGTGACATTTAGCACTAGATTTGTTGATGAGATAAAAACCTGTAAATTCACTGATTTATAACATGATTTGATATGCACTTTCTGTAGAAGAAGTCATCTGCCGACAGGTGCTTTTGATTAGCACATTTCAGTTTTGTATCCAATACAGGAAGAACATATTAATATTTACCTTCAAATGATGATGCACACTCTTTGTTATCTAAAAGCTTGGATGCTGTTGGTTCCTACTCTTTCCTACTGTCTGCAGAGGGAACAAAGAACAGTGCTTCTACCCTGTGTGCAGCAAGGCTCCTGAAGGAAAGCAGTCGTCAGTCCAGAACAATCTGCTTTAGGCACCATAAAACACCAAACCAGATCCCATTCTGAACACCCAGAATTTACAGACCGTGATCATTTTTCACACACTGAGTGTGTGGTGGTTCAGAGAACACAAGTTACAGAATTAATGTTTTACTGTCCAACTACTAAAGTAATTTTTTCAAACTGGGACTAAGGTGGCTAATTACTTTTGAAAGTTAATAATAAGATGTTTCAGGCTTAATTGCATTGTGACTGTGCCTACAAGAGCCAGCTATTAATCAAGCTGTTATGTTCAATGCAGTACAAAGATAACATAATAGGATAGCCCTGGTTCTCTTTTTGCAAATGCCAGCAAATGGTATGACTTTTACCATTACTTCTAGAAATTTATGCCTGGATGAAATTAAATAGTTCTTCCCTCTCTTTTGCTGCTTATGGTCCTTGCTGCATAATTTCATGCTGTGTTGTTCTTGATTCTGAAACAAAAACAAATATGAAGTACAGCTCCACAAGGAATGCTACTGTAATTCTTTACTCCATTGCTGGAATTAACAAGATTTTTTTAAGGGACAAGCCTTTTTTTTGTAAAACTGCTACTAAAATAAAAATATAAACAATTATTGAAAATATATAGTCACCAAAACCCTATTAAATTTATCTCTTAAACAGGTTTATTATTTCACTACATATTTGAATAAAGATTTGTCTTCTGTAGCTTTGGCACAAGAACAGATTTATTTAGTTTATAGAAACAATTATTTTTTTCTCCATCATCTACCCAGAATAGAATTGTTTAGGAGGAATATGTGCTTTGTCAAATGTTATTCTCACAAAAACAATCTGTTCAAATCTATTTAGATCTTTTAATAAATATATAGGTGTCAATATTTTTTATGGCTAGTTCACAAAAGCTTCTAATTTATCAAGCTTTTTTATTGTGTATCACTGGAAACATGCTAGAGAGATGCCTCATCTACACTAATATTGCTACTCTTTTATGTTATTTAGGGAAGATTCAGCAATCTTAGGACTGACACAGCTAATACAGTGAAATACATGTATACATAGCATCAAATTTAAGGGATGCCATCACCCTGAGTTTTTGTAAGCTTAGCAACACAAGACATTCCTCAAAGTTGGACATCTTGCACTGGAAGAAGTGCAGTTACCAGTTCTGGCCTTGGTATGATGTTTCACACTCCTTTACAAAGCTATACCTGCACTGTTTCCTTTCTCAGGTGTTACTCTGTCAGTCAGTGTCACCCAGAAAAGTTCAGCTCCATTGAAATAAAATGAATTTCACAAATGTGTGGTCGTCCTTCCCACTATTTTCATTTTTACTGTTAAAACCTAAGTCACCTATGGACTACTAGAGCATGGGAATGAAAAGGGAAACACATCTCTCTGTTATACAGAATGTAGGGGGTGCAGCAGGTATTTACTAGGATTATTCTGCTTTGCCCACCTATTTCTGTAGGATTTCCTGAGGAGAAGGCAGGCTATGTAATGCAAGGACAAAGCACACCAGGTAAGTCAACTGTCCTTGGCCAAGCTTCCCTGAGAGCAAAGGGAACTTTGCCATTGACTTTGCTAGGTTGCAGGTGAGAACAGCCTATATTTGCATTCTTACACACCTGATGGCAGTAAAAACAAGCTCTTTTTTATGCCTTCCTTTAAAAATGTTTAAAAACCAGCTGAGGAAATGGCTCTTAACACAACTGCCAGCATATTTAACAACCTCAGCTTCTAATTCCTAGCTCTCAATTTGTTTTATCCAAAGTTTAGCAGAACTGAGAGTGCTTGGGTTAAATAGCTCCTGCACTGGAGAAACTCCCCTCTCTGCCATTGCTCAGGAAGCCCAGGGAATGCAAAGATGTCTCTTTGGCAGCTGGTTCGTTCAGCCTGCCAACCAAGCACGGAATGATTAGCAGTGCACTGCAGAATAGTATCTGGTAACTGCACCAGTGGTGCAGCAGCTACATCATCCACAATGACTGAAGAAAATACCCCAGGTTTAGATTTCTTAGCCAGCTTCACACTTCATACTCAGACAGCAGTTACAATGTACAGAGAATTCCATTTCCTAGAATAATTTCTGACTTAAGGATCTTGATTCTTTCACACATTCAGCAGGTCTGTGTCATTTAAATTACATCTCATTAATGTATCCCTCTTCTTCCTGAGGATTGTCCCTCTAAATTATTTTACTTCACATTTCTTACTCTCAGAATATTCCTCTTTTCTCTTCTGCTCTCCAATCTAAAGCCATTCTGTCACAAAAGTGTCCCTGCCCACATCAAGGGTTTAGAATTAGATTATTTTTAAGGTTCCTCCCCTACAACCCACACCATTCTATGATCCCATGACATTAGTCATCTCCAAATCAATTTACATAAGTATTTACTGGCTTGGTCATTATCATTAAGCAAATTGCTATTGTCTATTTTTTTGCTTCTACTCTACTTACCTTATGAATCTTGTGATTATTTTTCTTCCATTTCCCCTCTTTTTTCAACATATTTGTGTTAGAAATTCTATCCTCTTTAATTTCTCCTACCCTAATTCCAGTCTTTCTGCCACACTTCAACACTCATTTCTTTTTATTTCTCTTCATGATTTCTGAAATACAGTTATTCTACCTGATTCTGTCTCTGTTATTTAGACAGGCATCTGACACACAAAATACAAAATTGTTTAGCAGTTTGATCTTCCACACTTCCTTTCTACTGAAAATTTACATAGTTAAGGGATTTAAATGAATTTTCCCTACCTTATTGACCTATTCATACATGTTTTTTGCAGATGTGACTTTCTTATTCCAGGAAATAAATTGTCCTGTGGCTAATATGAATGGCAGGTCTACAGAATATTCCATTGTGAGTCTTTTAACATTCTATGACATATATTTCATTATGAACAGGAGGTAAAAATAAAAGGTGTCACCTACTGAGGAGGTAAAAATAAAAGGTGTCACCTTCCTTGAGAAAAAAAAAATTGGTTTGTGGTAAGAAACTCTAAAATATGCAGATTGAGCACAGAAGGCAGAAGACAGGTGCTTTAGTTTGAGGATATAATCCTGCTTTTTAAAGGTAAAGGTAACTAACATTTTCATAAGGCTTGGGCTGAGTCCTAGCACATGATTCAGCCAGAATGTAGATAAATAGTTTCCAATTGTTTAAAAAAAAAAATCTCCTAAGGTAGATAACTCAATCCTCTTTGTACAAAATAGCAATCATCTCAAATACCTGTTGAATGATGAATTTCCTTTGCACCCTGACTTGAATGGTAGCAACTCAGGCTTGTAAAATTATTGAATTTACTGACCACTATATGTTTTGGAGTCTCTTCTCTGTTTTATGCTACAATCCTTTTGACAAAATTTTCTTACCACCCTTCATTCAAAATATTTTAGATGGAGAGTCAATCACTTGTTATAATTGGATTGCATTATTTCCAAGAAGAAGGCTGATACAATGTCCATTTTCCCTTTTTGAGGCAGGTATCAGAAGTGTTGGAATAGATCACTGACAACCTCAGCCTAGCTCTGGAGAGTAGAATTGGCTAAGGTTATACTTACACTAGAAAATCAAGGCCATGATTGGTAGAGCAAATGGTAAGGCCAAATGGTAGAGCAGAGTGGGTACCTGTATTCCAAAACTCACCTTTTTCTTCCTTCCAAAACACCTACTAGTAACCATTCCTAAGTCTGTCTCCTGAACAACACTCAGTCATCATCTGGCAGAGGGCTAGGTTGTAGAGGGCTAGTTTGCACAGCTTCAAAATTGCAAGTATCAATCAATGGCTAATTGCAGGGCTCCAAGGATGCCAGTGTTGGAGCCTGCAATTTGGCCCTGTTCAGCTTAATGGAGAAGATGTTTTTGTCCGGATAAAACTAAAAGTGCAAACATCTCAATTTGCCAGCATCGCTGGAATGGAAGGGAAACACAACTGGTACTACTGAGCATCCCCTGCCACTGAGAGGGAAAAGTCAGCCTTCCAGCCCCCAAGGGAGTGAATAAGACATAAAACTTTTCTCCTTAGAGCTCACTCATCTCATCTCTAAAGATAGGCAGTGTGTGACCATAAAACTGACTATGAGTAATGGGCCATTAATTTTCATTTGCAAAATGAGACAATATGATACCACTTTTTACCAGGATGATAAAATGGAAAAGCTATTTATTACTTTGCCAGTAAGAAACTGGCTTATGCTATGGACAAATTATTTTGAAAATTTATTTTGAAATATAGGAAATTTCAAAAATTACCTATATTACCTGCAGAAACAGTACAACCCGAAAAAATAGAAATTACGTAAGGCTACTTCTTAGAAAACATGACATTAATAGGTTGCTACAGAATCTGTATACTGTACAGTTTGATGGTGCCTGCAGTAGTTTCTATGGAATGGAAACCTATTCAAATGGAGAAGAGGTCAATATAACTGAAGCCTGAGTAAGCAATGCCCAGAATCCTTGCGAGCTGAGCTTTTCTTGAAACAAGAAAATGCTTTGCTTGTTCTGGTTAACTCTGCATAACTGTGAACTTCTATGTGAACGCGGAAGACTTCTTTATAGGTGTGTCTGCAGATGAGCATGCACATTCATAGATGACCTTGAACTGGACATAGTTTAAATTCAGACATACATATGCATGAACATATTGATTTCCAATTGTGCATCAAGGGGAAGAGTTTTCAAAATATTTAAAAAATAAATTTATTTAGCTATTTTGCATGTCTCGGGTGGGCTTATTAATAAATTAGAAACACCTTATAAAACATTTTACATACCACCTGTTTTTACATAACACCTGAGTACTATAGAGGATGGACAGATAGACATCATAAAAAGGGAATTTGATTTTCTGTTCCAACTGCACTGGTGTCTTCAACACTATAGTAAGTGTACCTTGGTCAGCTGAGAAACATTCACCCAGGCTTTCTCCACAGCCCTCCTCCACAAAATGGGTGAGGAAATAGCATGAGAACCTCATGGATTGAGATAAAGACAGGGAAATCACCATAATGAGCATTACAGACTCAGTTAGGGAAAATTAAAATAAAAATTGAGTCAGAAGATTAAAAAAGAATCCATCCTGCTCCTTCCCCTTCTTCCCAGGCTTAAGTTTTCACCTTCATTCCCAACTGCTCTGCTCCACCCCCTCCAAGTAGTACAGGGCAGTGGAGAAGGGGGGCCTTGTGCTCAGTCCATAACAGTTTCTCTTTTCTGCCTCTTCCTCTCTCTGTTCCTCTGCTCCAGCTTGGGTCCTTCCTTTAGGCCACAGTACTTTAAGGACTGCTCCAGTCTGAGTCCTTTCCATGAAGTGCAGTACCTCAAGAACACGCTGCTCCACTGTGGGTCCCCCAAACAGGGCACAGGTCCTGCCAGAAAACCTGCTCCTGCCTGGGCTCCTCTCCATGAGGGGCAGTTCCTGCCAAGAGATTTCTCTGGCCCAGGGTCTTCATACACTGCAGTTTGGTATCTGGCCCACCATAGTTCTCTCTATGGGCTGCAACAGACCTCTGCCCCACCATGGAGCAGCTCCTTCCCCTCATCCTTCAGTGACCTTGGTGTCACTGCAGAGTTGTTTCATGGTTTCTCACTCCTCTCTCACAGTTGCTGTTCTGCAGCATTTTTCTACCCTTTCTTAAATATGTTATCACAGAGGCACCATCAACTGATAAGCTCAGCTTTGGCCAGCAACAGATCTCCCCTGGAGCCAGCTGGAACTGACTCTGTCTGACACTGAAGGCAACTTCTTGTGTATTCTCAGAAAAAACACCACTGTCAGCTCCTTGCTGTGGACACCCAACACAACAACCTGGCTTACAGTACTACACTCTCTGGAGAGCAGAAGCTTGACATGAGACAGCAACGTGCACTTGCAGCCCAGAAAGGCAACCATATCCTGGGATGCTTCAGAAGCAGTGTAGCCAGTGGGTGAAGGGAGGTGATTCTGCCCCTCTTCTCCACCCTTGTGAGACCTCACCAGGAGAGCTGCGATCAGCCTCGGGGTTTCCAGCACAAGAAAGACACGGACCTATTTGAGCAGGTCTGGAAGAGGGCCAGGGCCACAGAAATTATCAAAGGGCTGGAGCACCCCTCCTATAAAGACAGTCTGAGTCGGTTGGGGTTGTTCACCCTGGAGAAGAGAAGGCTCTGGGAAGACCTTAAATAAGGTCATTTAAAACTTAAAGGGACTTATAAAAGATAGAGAAAGACTTTTTACTAAGGTCTCTTGTAACAGGACAAGCAACAAAAGTTTTAAATTGAAAGAAGGTAGAAGAAATTTTTTAGAATTATATTGGTGAGACTCTGGAACAAATTGGCCAGAAATGTTGTATATGGCCCATCATTGGAAATGTTCAAGGCCAGGTTGGATGGGGCTTTGAGCAACCCAATCTAGTGAAAGACATCCCTGCCAGGGGACAAACATGAGAGTGATCAGGAGTTTGGACTAGATGGTCCTTAAATCCCAAGCCATTGGAATTGTCCTTTTCAACCCCAGCTAACCTATTACTCTAACAATAAGTATTACATAACTCAACAGCCAGCTCCTCTGTCATTAAGGAAAAGAATAGCACTTTTTCAGGTCAAAAGCTATTGAGAGATCATTGACCACAGTGTTGAGACTGGAACAACTCATATATGTTCAACTTGTTGGCGATGTGATTTTATGAATGCTTGACTAGACCAGCAATGAAGGAATTGCTGCTCTGTGGCCCCAGACAAGCTGCAGCCTGTCTTCCCACCAATTTCTAGCCTGTCTGCTTGAAAACTAAGTTTTCTGGGAAGAGATTATCTTTTGTCTGTATTATTCAACATCTGGTATGATATGGTATCTTCCAGTTGGAACCACTAGACACTATTGTAACACAAAGAGCAAATAAGAGTATTCTGAAGTATTTCTATTCTTCATGGTTATTCCTTAAATTTGATGTTATTCCCAAACAACTTATAGCAATATAATTATTTTCCTGAAATGCAATGTTTGCATTAGCACTGACAGTCTACATTTTCATTGTCTCTATCTATATGACATTTCCTATCTATTTGTCTACCAAGGATGTATTCAAATATCTTAAAAATATTTTTTCACTGTCTTATTTTCAAGTCATACAAAGCAGAGGCTCTCTTCCAAACAAAGAAACAAAAGCTGTAATAACAGATGAAATGTATTATCCATATGTATTTTCACCATTATTTCACAGGACTGTTTGAAGAATCCATCTTCATGGCATTGTTCCATCTTGCTTGAAAGATTATGGCAGTCAGTGTTCAAAGGATGAAAGCAATCTGTGGAAGTCCAGCCACCTCCAGTGACATCCTGTGTTTTCTATCTATTAAACACTAAGCCATTCCCTGGAGGTCCTTATTAGGCCTTTTAATTTTTTTATATTGTTTTAAAAGTTGTCCTCAAACACAACCATTTTAGATTTAGGATCACAGTACTTTCTTATGCATGGGACAAGCAAACTGCAGTAACCAATTTGCAACTCCATTCCTTCATTTCAAATACATGCAATGGTTAACTGCTTGCTATATTATTTCTTCTGCTTTTTCTCCATACGAATATAAGTAGATGTGTTTTTTGACCTCCTCCCTTTCCTCACACCACCACCTGCCAATGAAGATGCTTTACAGCATAAATAATTAATGCTGTCATCGTAATTCCTAGGCTGCTACCAAGAAGCGTGGCCTCTTCACAGTTTCCTTTCTGTTTCCTCAGTTATTGCTGCATCCATAATGAAATTCAACATGAATGTAACATTAAAGCTGCAAATTTAAACAAAGAGATGTTTAAATACACTGTCGCAGTAATGATAGGTGAACAAAGCTGAACATGTCCACTATTTCTGACACTTACCAAACATAAGGTCTTGCAAAACAATCTGCTAGTTAGCAGATTAGTGGAAAGAACTTGACCTCATAGAGCATGAAGAATCCCTCATTATCCATGATTAAGATCTTATGTTCCTGTTTCTGATTTCCGGAATATTGCTGGCAGATGCACTGTGAAAGTTGCTTTCCAGCTTGCCTCCAAGACCCCCCAGCCTCAGAAGCAGGAAACAAGAATTCACTTTCCTCTGCAATTACAAGATAGACTGATACAGAGCAGTTCCAGATTTTTTTCAGAACAAGTTAACCGTCAGCACTTCTTATGAAGCATCATTAACTCAGATCCAGCATCAGTAAAATTATGTTAAAGACCATGTAAGAAACTTTAAGAAGATCTGTTCTTGGATAGATTTTGGGTTCTAAACAAGTGCTTACCCAAACATGCTTCATAGCCTTACAGAGGTGTTGTAGTGTTGTTATACCATACCGTTGTGTTGGTTAGGTTGCCAGTTTTCAGGTAGGGGACATTGCCCGTAAGATTGCATGCAGACCCTGGAGTCATTGCTGCTGGCACAAGCTCGGGATGATAGGGAATATGGGAGGGCACTTTTACATATTTAGACATTACATATAGGGACCCAAAATATATAATCTGGTTTATGCCAGGAAAAGAGTAACTTGAAGAACCGGTGAGCAACAGTACTTGGTGCTTTCAGAATTTCAGAAAGTACCTCAATTTGTTCAGGACTTCAAGGAATGGCCAGTCATCAGTTTACTTTATTAAAATTGAGATAATCCCTTTAGTTTGATTCAGTTATCCTCCACAGTTACCTGAAGACATTTGACATGCCCTAGGGCACTCTACCTGCACTTCTGCTGCTACTACAGAGAGTCCCCAGTCTCCCATGACTCCTGGGTGATATCTGCCAGCCCCATGTACAGGTCTGAGATATTTAGGGCACTTACAGTGGTCAAAGGAATTTGGATGACCATATATGGATGACCAACTTGAGCCCATAGCAACAGAGTAGAATCTCACCTAAAACATTGTTTAGTCTAAGATGCTTGTCCAGGCTTTGGTCTATTGTCAGTAGAGAAATATGAGCACCATCAGAGAATATTCATTTCTTACTAAAGTAGATGTTGAAGATGACTGAGATGAACTGTCCTTGGAAAATTATATTTTCTTAGCCCAGGAATGCAAGATTTCTAGTAAGTGACTATTCACCTACTATAAATAAAATGCCTCACTATTGTAAGTGAATATTTATCTACAAATGCAATTTTAAGTATTTTCATACAGACAAATGTATTAGAATTATCATGTATTTCATCCTAAATATTATTTAAAATACTATAGATGGAATGTTAAAATTATTAAGCTCTTCAAACACAGTATTTTGACTTCTATTTTATTTAGTACCTGTGAAGTTTTAGACTTTCAATAGAACAAAGCACTTTTTTCCTTTAATGTTCAAAATGTTGTTTTCACAATGTGGAAACAAGTGAAATTTACACTTTGGAGGAGTATCATGAGGCCTACCCTTGAATTATATCTCCCAATTCCAATTTAGTGGTTCACACAGATGGCCCTGTCTTTAGTTTAAAGATTAATATCTAGAGAATGTGGTTTTCTACAGCAGCAGTTTCCAGACTTTTTACCGTACTGAAAATCCCTCATATATATTCCAGTGGAGGCTCCAATCCATACCAAAAAAAAAAATTAAGCAAATTACCTGTAGCAGCATTTTCATGTTTAATTTAGTAGGTCCTCATATTTGTTGATGAAATTATAGACTATTGGTTGAAGAAAATAGACTACTAGTACTCACTTTCAAAACAAAAAAGGGTAACAACAGCTTTCAGATCTACATTTTAAATATAATTACTGAAGCACAAAGAAACAGAAATATGACCAACCCTTTTACTGGGAACTAGAAGTCTATAAAATTGAAGCCACATTCTATCAGAAGTAACACCCATTAAAAGGGTTCAAGTTGCTTTTTGGTCTTTTTTTTTCTAAATTAAGATTTCTTAAAACTCTGAATAAGATTTTTATGCTATTTTTTCCCTGTAAAATCAGATGAGATGAACCCTACCACCCTTTCTGTCTGAAAAAAAAAAAAAGCATGTAAAAGCAGCTGGAAATTTAATCACAAAACTCTTAAATATGTAAGAAATTCTACTAATAAGTTTAACCACATAACACACTTCGGATTATCCCAATAACTTGCCTTCAAATACAAGAAAGAGCAACTCCAATCAAATATCATTATTCTAAATTAGTAAGGTTGTGAATCTTATCAAACAAAAGTGACCAAAGTTTTCTTAGAATGACCTTCACAAAGCTGAGGACTAAAGAAGCAGAACTCAGAGGAAAAGTGCATGTGACAACGGAGGGAGTCCCTTCACATTGTGATGATGATGATGACATTTCAACATCTGCTGTTAAAGCTTTTGTGTACCTCCAGCTTCTCACATGCTAATAAGTTAGATAATTCAATTTCATAAGAGATTAAAAGTCCAGAGACGCAGAGTTGATTTGGGGTTATTCAGCTGTATAAGAATAAAAATATCAGAGTAAAATACATGCATGTATTCCCCCCCAAAACCTGTCTATTATGATAAGTCTTTCCTGTGACATCTCAGGGCCTGGTTGCCAATAAAGACAAGGAGATTCAAGGGAGAAGGTAGTTGCAAAAAATACTGAACATGCACTGGACACCATGAGCAGAAAAGCATGCATATCCATCACTGCCTAGAGAACTTCCCCAGAGGATTCACCAAGTCTTGTCTTTGAAGCAAATACCTGAAGGAAAAATTCTGTTCCTGTTCCTGTTTATTTCACTTACTAAGAGAGTTAGGGTTTTGCCACTTAAATCTGGATAAAAATACAAATCAGGACTTTGGTATTATGTAGAGGGATTTCTCATTTCATATTGGTTAAGTCTTGACACTTTGACAAAAGAAAGAGTTACACACCAATTAATTTTTCAATATGTTTAAATCATGGGATCTTCTGAAATATGCAGGATTTCCTTCATTCTGCAACACAGTTTAATATTATCCTTAAAGTAATTATTTCCATTTTGCCTTTTTAGAGGAATCCTTGACAATATCAAAGCCCCTTGTATTCTATCCAACAAGTGTGCACAGGCAGTGGAGATTTAGCCTTAGATACTAGTTCCAATAGAGAAAAGCAGAATTTGTTCAATTCTTAATTTCACTGGGATTTTTCATGATAGACAAGACAGGAATAAGCAAGATAATTTGGATTGTCTTTTTAAATGTCACACTTTGGTCACACATGACATGCAGAAAAATTCTCTGTTAGGAAGGTGTTAGGCAAACTGTGTACACTGGGTTGCAAAATGCAGTCTATCATTAACAATGCTGAAACAAGAGCAACTGTTGAAAACAGCTGAGAAACCTCAAGTATATTGGGGAAAGCTACCCAACACAAATATAAGGAGGAAAAAAAAGAAGGCAGCAATTTTCAGGAGCAATATACCTTGAACACTGAGTTGCCATCATCCAGAAAAGTGGGAGTCAATATGTGCTACCTGGAAGGAGGAATGCAGGATAGGAAGAAGAAGGAAATCTGGAAGGTAGCTCAGGTTTGGGAGTCCTCTGACTTCCAAAAGAACCAAAGAGAAAATGCATCACTGCACTGAATTCTCTATTCTGCAAAACAACATCCACTTACCCTTAGAATTTCCTTTTCACCTCATCCTGCTGCACACAGCCTGGCATCAAATGTTGTGAAATACAAGTCTTTGTATAGGCTCAGGAGTAGTAAGTGTCTGGTTCCCAGAGACACAGAGAACTAACTTTGCTAACTAACAAAGAGGGCTCTTCCCTCTTTGCAAAGGGTGGCTTTGCTAATGCTGTTTTAGACTATAGAGGAGAGAAAAAGAAATGCTGTCAGGGGCTTTTTAAGACTCTACAAGGCAAGCTACCAATACAGTGCAACACAGTCCTTGTGCTGCTTTCTTTAGTAACCTCTTCTATTATTACAATAATTGAAAATTATAAGTAAAAATCCACCCCGGTATAGATTAATCCGACTTTAATTTACAATTGCCACCAGACTGCAAACTGTTTCCACTTACAAAGAGTTTGATATAAAATCACTATCTAAGAATAAGAAAAGAAATTGCACAATGTTTAGGAAAAAATACAAGAACTGGTCATAATCCTCGAGCACATTAGCAAAGTCTAAGGTAAATTAGAGAGCTGATAAATATATTATCACCAACAGTGCATAAAGAAATATTTTAAGTAACATAAGGGAAAGGAATAAAGTTATTAAAATATAAATGACTTTTTCTACAATGGTATATGCAAGGGGTCTCCACTGTATTAAAGCATATAAAAATAATGGAAAGGAATGAGCTGTGAGTACTGAGGTTTTCTACATTTGATTATTTTTAATGTAGAATTCAGACAGGTATATAAGGCAATATACTACAGCTTCATATATAAATGAAGCAGTAAGTTTCAGTAACTTGAAAATAATTTAGATTAAAATTGAAGTTAGCTCCAAATGGAATTGAGTTGTGAAATAGTCCTGTCAAAAATGAACAAAGATCTAAATCTAAAGTTACTATTGGTTAATGGAATATTGGTTAAAGACTGTGATTTGAAGCCCATACTTACTTAAAAAAGAGACAAAACCAAGTCTTTAAGGAAAAGAATCTGGCCCATGTAAGACATAATTTCAACTGGTTACCAAGTTAGCAATATTTATTTTTCTTATTAGTTTTATAAATACAAAATCATCTTTAAAATGAAACCATAAAAAATTTAATCTGATTTTTATAGTAAAGTGTCAGAAAAATTATCTACTGGTAGATAATTCCTTATCTACCAGTAATATTTTAAACTCTTTTTTATTTAGAAACAAGCAAGTCAAGAACTCCTCAGTTGCCTTATGACAGTAGTCACCAAATCATTTGGCTATTTTATTAAAATATACATCAATAAGAAACGTTAAAATCAGAAGTGACATTATTTTGGAGGGTGAATTTCTAATGAAGCAACACAGATTTCATCCTGTGTGAAACAGCTGGACCATGACGAGATCACATTAGCACTAATTAAAATGATATTTTTTGGTGCAGTTTTTGTTAATCCAGCTTCATTGGACTCAAAAGGATTTTTGAAATCTGTAATAAAAGCTATTATGTAATCTTACTCCAGTTCTCTTGCATCAGGTTACTGTGTGAAATTTCCCTATAATAAACAATATTTTCTTAAAATTCTCACTCAATAAAATCAATATTAACTTTTTACTATTATAGCTGGTTTTTCCCAATATATGATCCTCATTTAATTAAAAAAAATTAAAGCTCTAATTTATTTTTGCTTGATGAACAAGAAAAATATCATATTAAAAGCAACATTTTGCCATGTTTCTCTTTCTCCCTCACTTTCCCAGGTCCCTGTTGTTCCCAATGTATAATTTGCAAAACATATTGCTTCAATACTTACAATGAGAGAGGCGGCCCAGCTGTGGGAGGGAAAGGACAGCAGTCTCCAATATTACCATAATAATCTGCCTAAGGTCCCATGAGCCCTCTGGAGTATACAATTCTCTATACTGCAGGCCCCAGCTGGAGAATGTTCTCTTGACATGTATGCCAACCTTTGCCTGCAGGCAAAATAAAAAAAGGCAGAGAAGTAATCATGAAAATAAAAAATCTTGTCAACTGTGGTAGGATGCAGTTTCCATGTTTTTTTGCTCACGTAGGCAGTCGTGCTAACAAAATGATAGGAGACTTTAAAAGACTGCAACTGGTATGTGTTTTGCTGGAGAGGGGAGCACATCATATGCCACACTAATTCTGCAATTTTAACTTTGGGGCAAAAAGTGAGCAGTGATATTGTATTACTGTCAATATGCATGACAGCTTTATTTACCTCCTCTTCTGATGGCTGCTCATTATGGGATTTAAGCAGGAAAGTGAAACCCTGACAGTGTTGAGTTAATTGCAAAGGGCCAGATTGTGATCTCATTGTTTTGTGTTGGGTGGTTGGGGTTTTTTCATGGTGATGAGGGCTCTCAGGCAAATAGTCCTGCTGGCTCAGTGGGACTAATTGGGAAGCAAATGCCCATCCCTGTGAAAGGCATGCAATTGGCTCAGCAAACTTTCCAAGAGAAAAAATATAAACACGACTTTAAAACAAATAAAGGGAAAAGGTGGTTGGAAGACGCATGTAAAAGATCAAAGACCTAATATATGCTTTTGCTCTTCAGTTTCAAACTCAATTTGTATGCAAGAGCCCAAGGCCTTTCTTCTGGTTTCATTCAAACAGAAGAGGAACACCAGCACCACAGAGCTCAAAACAAGTCCCATGTTGTGGTGGGTTTCTAAACTGCTAAAAATAGCCTTTTCTAAAAAAAGAAATAATTTGTGTGCACGAGTCAGAGGTGCATTTTCAAAACAGTTTTCAAAGTAGGACAAAGTGCTATTTACCATTTTAATTCTAATTAGCAACAAAACCAGATTTCCTTTTACTTTCTTTTCCTACTAGAGGACATATTCCCACTCAAATGCATTGTATTTCAACTCACAATAAGATTGCAGATTTTGCAGGTTGTATTCAACATGGAAGATCTTTGGTATTAAACCAGTATTCAAATTAAAAATGTCATACCTCCTGCCTGAACGAATCCAGAAAATACCATCCTCCAAAGAGATACATTATATTTCTTAATCTTACATATTTTGGAGAGAGCAGATTTGTGTAACCATAAACCATTATGTAAGCAGAGTGAAAATGACTGTGGCAAGGTAACAGACGAGAGATGCTCCAGGCTCAGAGGACACAGGCGTGGGAGACATCCAGAGACAGGAGCTGCTCCAAGCAGGAGAATTTTTTATGCAATCACCATCTCACTCCTTCCTTCCTGCTCCCCACTAACCACACAGTTTTTGTTTATGCAATGAACAATAACAAGCCTGTTAATTTAAAAGTACTTTTCACATACCTACCTATATGCAAATACATTATTTAATTCCACAAAATCTGTTTAAATCTCCTTTGCCTCCTATCTTAAAGGCATTTAGAAGTAACAAGAACATGTTTAGCTCAATAACTGGTCTTGAAAGGTATGCACAGTAGCAAGTTAAAGAAATCAATTTGTTGTCTGAAAGTGGAAGTCATTATTTATACTGGGTGGGCTTATGAGAGACCCTGTCTGTCTGGCAAATGAAGGAGGTCATTTGTTAAGTCTGCCAGCCATGTGAAGCTTAACTGAAGATGCTGTAAAATTTCAAATGAGAAGATAAGTAAAACAAAATCAAATAGATATTGAAACTACTGGGCGAAGATTAAACAGGAATATTCCACGTGAGTGCAAGAGAAAGAAGGAATCACAGCCAAAGTGCATTTAGACAGACTTGAAAAAATGTCCCCTCGCAAAACCCCTGAAACTGAAGAACATAAAACTCCAGAAATAAAGAGATTTTGGACTCCAACACACTCACCATTAGGAGAAGTTTTCACTGCAGCTTGGCACCTAGGTTTCTAAAATGTCTTTTTGTCATCTGTAATAGGACATGGCAGTAAAAATTAACAAATAAACCCCACTTATTACCATAGAATGAGCTGGAAGTCTGGTTACAATCACTGTGGCTAAGCATATAACCTTGCCACCAGATTCATCTGTGTATTCATCTGTGTTTTTACAGGAATGAATATGATTTTAGGGAGGTTTTCCTTCTCTATTTTCTTGTGTTAACTACATAGTGCTGCAAAGCCACAGGTCCATCAGTAAATCAGATACACCCTGGGGCACTCACTTGTGCTGCGGCCAACCTGCATCACATAGCCCAGGTAACCATGTTTAAACCCAAACCCCACTATTCACTGTAACAAGGTGGCCTTCCTATCCAAGCTGCCTGCTGGGAATCAGAGATACCCTTCACAAACTCTCATATCACCCCCAGGAGCAGTTTGAGAAAGCATAACTCACCATGGGCCAGAACCATGGGCAGAAAGATTTCCAGTGACATTTACCAGTGCAGATGTAGTACTAACACAATTTCCTTGTATTTGAAATAAATGTAACAAATTTTTTCAGGTTAGTGAGACCTCCAGAAACACATTAAAAATAGTTATCATCCTGCAAAGCTACTGTAAGTAGTTCAAAACAGTAGTCTAAAACTAGGTTACAGATCTCTGCAAAGCATTTATGCTTTATTTGCTGGCTCAATCACCTAAAAATAAATAAAGTTTGATATGATATGTCATTGTGAAATGAAATAAAAAAATGAGTTTTCACAAAATGTAACTTGAATATATGCTAGCTTTAAAAAAAAGTGTTTGGTTTACATCTGTACAGTTTTATAAATCCAACCCAAAAACCCATAAAATTTGGACTTACATGTGTTTGCATTTTCCTTCAACTAGAAGTACTCATTGATATTAGGCATGGTAGTAATTATTTTGGTTGATAAGCATTAGGAGTAGGACAGGAGGCCAGAGTAAATAACCACAAAAAAAACACTGGCAGAAAACATATTTCAACAAATTTAGTCCTTCCATAATCTTCAAATGACACAATTCCATAATTCCATGGTTTTGTCTTGTTAGTAGCAATACAAGTAATACAAGTAATACATAATTTTTGCAAATTAACTGTGTCTTACTTTCATCATCCAGTGAGATATGAGAGACTGGTCTAATCCATTTGTTTTAGCCAGCTATTTTTGCTTGGGATGAAATCTGAAAATTCTTGTCTCTTGTTAAGATATGATTACTGAGAGATGCCTCTGCCCGAATTAAGCTGCAAACAAGACCATAGGCCAAAGTCAATAGTACAGATTTAATTTAACCATGAAGAGATGGTAGAAAGCAATAGAAAAGAGAGGAGATGGGGAAGGAGAGACAGACAGATTAGGCAGAAGATGGATAGTCTCCACACATGGATCCAGCAGTGTTCCATGGGTTCTTCTTCACTCTGGGCTTCTAAGTGGTGGGGGTCCCAAGGTTGTTCAAAACTTTTCACTATTTATACATTTTAGCAAACAAATTAATGTTCATTGCCTACACAGTTCTCCCACGCTATTAGCTAAATTATTTCCTTGACTCTAATGCTAATCATTTTGCATGTTCAGTCTTCTTTTTTTGAGTTGTGGGTTTCTTGGGTAGATGGATTGTGAGCTGGTGATCATGGTCACCCCTGGCTGGAATTACCTTTTACCCATTCTGATCTGATTTCAGCACAGTTGCTGAATTGACTTTCCTTGTGGCCCCATAAATTCTGCATTCTTTGTGTCCATTATCAGTGATGCACTCTTCTCCCAAGTTTTGTTATCCTCACCCTAGGTCTGAGATAGCGCTCAGACAATTGTATCACCTTTATATCTTATCTTACAGTCGAAGTTCCAGGTATCTAAAGAGGCATATTTGAAGGGGTGGGGATATGGGGGCACAGTTGAATGCTTGGTGGTAGTTAAAGATGCCATCTGTCCCATAACTTGGGGTGATCTTTGTTTGACCAGTGATGTGCGTGTGAGCAGTTGCTTCTTTACAAATTTTGCCACAGTGGGAATGTTTGTCTGACTGCAGTACCCAAGTTGTGCTAGCCAGATCTCACCACTGCTGGGCCTGGAATCAGCACCATCCTATCACTCCCTTCTGTGCTTGTCTCATGGCAGCCTCCTTCTGTGGCTTTAACAGTGTTTGAGACAAGCAATTGTGGTTTTTAAATCTGCATATGTCTCTGCAGAGAAAGTCAAGTCAGCTAGCTGATTAGACAGCCAGAGTTAGGTAAAACAAATGGCCTGTTTCTGTTACTTCAATTAGATTTGGAAATTCTCTCTAGGCATGAGGTGTGCCAAGTGCCTTTAAAAACCCAGCTCCAAATCTCTACAAAATCCCAACCACCTGTGTTATGAGCTCAGTCTGCAAGTACTTTTTTGAAAGTACTTTTCCATGCTTAACAAAGTCCCTTGGCTCATGTTAGCAGAAAATATTTGCCACCAACCCAAATGGTTCAAAACTGCAGATGCTGCTGACAAGCTGTCTCACCCCTGCAGGAGGAGTTCAGATGGCACAATAGTGCAGGACACTGACAAAAAACAAAAGCAAAGCAAAACCACGTACAGCCAAGAGTACCCAACAGACCTGAGATGAAGAAAGATACCTCCCAAGCCTTCCCAGCACATTTTGGGATTGGGTACTCCACAGTGGCTACAGACCTGATGCTGAAAAACTTTCTGTTGAGTGTCATAGAATCATAGAATATTCTGAGTTGCAAGAGACCTGAACATCCACACAAACAGAGAGACAAAATACCCCAAGCATTTCTGAAAGCAGGACTAAATATTTCTACCCTGCACTGAGAAAGAACCTGGGATGTTACTTTTCCCAATGGGCCTTGAGCATCTAAGCTCAGCCATGCAACATAGTTGTCCAACAAATCCTGTTGCTTCTTTGGGGATAGCCAGCTTACCACTTTTACTCAGAAAGGAAGTAGTAGACAACTATACATTCATCCTAGAAGAACAAAATCCCTACATTATTCTGGATATAGCTCAGGACCAATCACTGAGTCTTAGCAGGTTAAAAAGAAAAATAAAACAAAACCAAAATACAATTAATGTCTTCAGTATTTGCACTGTCAAATAGTCTCCTGTCGTCTCAAAAACTTTTGGATGATTCTGAAAATGCTCTACATCTGTTATGATGCTTATCCCACATCAAAGGATTATATTTGCCAAACACAACACACCATTCACACACATGACTAGGAAGATAGTATTTGTGTGTTGACATTCACAAGTTAGAAAGTTAGTGATAGGATTTTAAAAGAACCCCATACATAAAGAGGAAAATAAGCATTAATTGCCAGGAAAAACTGACATAACAGATACACTCCAAAGATGTAGGGATTTTTGTTTAGAAAAAAGAGAGCTTGGACAATTGAAGAAAGCAGGATTATGATGTTAATTCCTTGGTGAAAAGAAAGCTGGGTCAGTTCTCACCATCTTTTCTGTTTCTGAATTGTCTAGTACCAGTAAATTTTATTCTCACCTTCTCTATGTTTCCTAATGCTGCCAGCATGCTGTGCCCAGTACACCTCCAGTTCAAGAATGAGATTGTGATGCTGTGATTGAGCTGGTTACAGAGGAAAATTGACTGTGATAATTCAGATTAATGTACACACATCGGTTTCCTTGGCAAGCTGTTAACACAGATGCAGGTCTTTACAGATGCTCAGCTCTCTTTTTTGCTTCCAGAGTTTTCCCTTCTCTGATTCCCTGTCTCCCAGTGAGAATGAAAGGGACAGTGCCATCACAGGTGATTTTGCTTCTTAGTTGTTTTCCTTGACATCCACTTACAAGCCTAAAAGCATATTTATTCACTATTTGTTTTGCTGTCAGAACTAAAGGCCTCCATCAGATACAAGAACATCACTTTGAAACATACCAGAAGATTACCTCTGTCTCAGAAAGCTCTAGGGGGCAAGTCTAATTTACTTCTGTAGACTCAAAGACAGGGGAGAAGCTACTGGTGGAAATGTCATTCACTGGAGGGCCAAAACTAATAACATTCCACAGGAATGGAAATATAATTCCTTCCAAACAGGAAACATAGGAATGCAACTCATACAACCATAACTCAAACATTTTAAAAAAGTCAGATTTAGGAGTGGAACAGCGTGGAGCCAATTAGCTACTTTGTCTGAGAGATACAACAAAAACAGTGGCAGGTCCTAGTTAAGTTATTAATAAAATAACTTATAGTGGCACAGAAGGCTGATCCAAACAGCTTAATTTACAGCATCCCAAACACAAGTTTGCAGAATCCAGGAATTCAAATCAGGGCTGTTCTTTTGGTGTATGGAACAGTGCTCCTATAGTGGAGCAAAGGTTAGGAAACCATGGCTCCACAGTTACATCCAGAAAGAGACTTGAGGAACCCTGTGACAAACAACACTAAATTAAAATCCTTCATAAAAAGATCATTAATCCTGAATCCCAAATTCAAAGGCTGAAGCATCAAGTTGAAAATATGTGTGAAGTTTTACTATTGTGAAAATGCCAGAACTGAGAGTCACTGGAATTCATGTTGTACACAAGAAAATGTAAGGGTTTTCAATTTCAATTTCCATGCTTTAGAACCACTTACAAAGCAGTGTGCAAAGACAGCAAGTAGCATAAGGGAGTTGGAGCCACAGAAAAAAGCATGCTCAGGTTGTTTGCCCTTACACTGCTTAAGCCAGAACTTACAGCAAGAAATCACGACCTATAATAGCACTGTCCATTATTAAAGTCCAGGGACATGTTCTGGCTGTATCTCAACTACACACTGGGAGCACTAGGCCACTGCATGCAGCAGTCTCACAAGTTTTTATGCTGCTATTATTACTTTCAGTTCAATATAAGGAATCCCAGACTGCTGCCCAGGCAGGATGTAGATGGATCCAAACTATAATCATAGAACCATTGAATCATTTAGGTTCACAAAGACCATTAAGATCTTCAAATCCAACCATTAACTCAGCACTGCTGAGAACACCACTAAACCACGTCCCTAAGTGCCACATCTACACATCTTTTAAATACCTTCAGGTGACTCAACCACTTCCCTGGGCAGCCTGTTCCAATCCTTGACAACCCTTTCATTGAAGAAATGTCCAATCCTCAAGACACAAATTGAGGCTGTTTCCTGTTGAGCTATCCTTTGTTACCTGGGAGAGGAGACCAACCCCCACCTCACTGCAACCTCCTTTCCGGAGTTTTAGAGAGTCATGTCACCCCTGAGCCTCCTTTTCTCCAGGCTAAACAATCCCAGCTCCCCCAGCTGCTGCTCATAAGACTTGTGCTCTGATGACCCTTTACCAGCTTCACTGCCCTTCTCTGAGCACTCTCCAGTGCCTCAATATCTTATTTGCAGTGAGGGGCCCAGGACTGGCCACATTTGAGGTGTGGCCTCACCAGTACTGAGTACAGGAGCACAATCACTGCCCTGCTGTGATACATCATTGCTGATAGAGGTCTGGATGCCACTGGCCTTCTCGGCCACCTAAGCACACTGATGGCTCATGTTCAGACAGCTGTCAAACAGGGCCCCAGATCTTTTTGTGTCAGAGAGATGTCCAGTCATGTTCCCCTAAGCCTGTAGTGCTGCATGGGCTTGTTGTGACCCAAGCACAGGACCCCGAAACTTAGTAGATGGGCATCTTTCTGGAACTCTTGAACAGTCCAAAAGATCTCACAGTCAATGTTACCTAATATTGGATCTCAACAGTTTTCCTTTCTCCACTGTACCCAAGTACCTAGAATGCCATTTTTTTCAGAAAAGCTAGATCAAGATGACCTTGAGGCTGGGACCCAGAAAGAAATTAGCTTGATTATTCTTCACATTTCATTTCATATTCATGAACAAAAGGTATTTGTATCTCCTATGTCACATATATGACAGTGTTAGCTTGCACAACCATGTGATAGGCAATAGTCAGCCAGGTCATATTTGCCTTTAAAAATATTTTACCAAAAGTGGACTTGTACCACAATTGCAAATGCCCATGAGTCAAATGAGAGAAATTCATCTCAAAGTGACAACAATTTTTTGGGCCTAAAAATGTCAGGCACTGTTTTAAGCACCATTTCCCAACCTTCTCATGCTAGAAATGGGAGGTCTGAGAGAAGGAGAACCTTGACTTTTCAAGGGAATATTTCACATGTTTTTTACCATGTAGTGTAATGAGGTGACATAGTTCAAGATCATGCAATGATACACATTCATAGAAGAGCTACCAAAGATGACCTCACAATGGGAGAAGTTTCAAACATACTGTAAATAATGTTGCTTAAAACACTATAAAATAGTGAATTCCCTTAAAATAAATTGACTTAAACTCTTTCCCAACATGTGACTGCTTGGCATCATCCAAACTTTTCACTGTTATTCATCTGCAGATGACCTGCACAGCTTATTGTGAGGTTTTGCTACCTGCTGACTCTGCACCTACACTAAACACAGGCTGATAAAATTCCCCACTAGACCATCCTGCAGTTTGTATATATAAAGGCTGACAGAACTTCCTTCAGGACAGATATAGATGTTGGCTTCCTCACCTGGGGCACATTTGGCCACAATCAACAGCCTTTCACTCTCCAGTGACGCAACATTATTTCAGTTGTTGACTCCAGCCAAGGAAATTGGGACATCAGCAATGATGGGGTGCTTTAATCCTTGAGCACTGATCTCTAAAACAGGAAGCACAAAGGTGTTCCAAACATGATAGCTGACATCAGTCTCTCCTTATATACTGACTGGATTACTTTTCCAGAGAAGGTTATTGGTTTTCTTTTCAATTAATATCACCTTCCTAATGAACACCTGAATGCAGCATGCTACTGCCCCTAAGAAAGAAAACCCAGTCTTGGTGATATTCCATGGATGCCAGGGTTTTGTCCACAATTTCTAAAGTATCAACAGAAACAGTCAAATAATATACACCAGACACCTGGACCCCAACTGAGCAAAACACTAATTTTTCTTGCTTAAGGTCACCCTAAAAAAAAAATTAATGGATCTTTCTTAACTGAAGTGCTATAGAAATAGTATAACCACATCTTTATTCTTCAGACTAGGCACCCTATTACCCACTTACACTTAGCCTATTTATTAGGGAAAATTTTGGCATTTGATTTTTTTGCTAATTATTTCCCTGTTAAAATGATAATGAAAAATATCCTCTTATTAAAAAGGTAGGAACATATGCTGGAAAAAATGACTATGTGAAATATGAGCAGTGACAAACTTGAAAAGTGGTCTCACAACATGGCTATTGACATATGGTACCCTTGGCAGCATAAGCGGTCATTTAATGAGGCCCATTGTAGGCTGTACATGTAACTTATGCTTTAACTTTTGTAAACAGCACCTAGTTGCTATGGCTTGAGGCTCTCTATAAATCATTAAACAAATATATTCAACAATTTATACAAAATCAAGAAGCAGGAAATCTCCATTTTCGTATTTAAATCTGCCTATACATACATCATTATTTTATTAACTTCCCAATAGATGCCCTCCATCTCATACTGTATTGACAACAGTTGGCTTTTTTTAGCCTATATTCACAGAATTTTGTATGGAAGTGTGGAAGCATAAGTTACACTGTGGTTTGTAACCTTTCTTCAAGTATTCAAGTCAAAAGGGTCCATGACCAGATTAATAAAATAGCTACTTAGAAGGAAATGAGCTATGGCCACAAGTCGCCATCAAATCAAGAATTACAGAGCAACCATATACAACCTTTTCCAAGCTCACATCAGGCCTCTTTCAGAAATTGAAAGAGACAGTCCTACAAAGGCTCGAGAACAGTTTTTAAACTTAATGTGAGTAATCACATTAGCATCAGTTGAACTTTTCTTGTGCTTAAACACGTATAAGTCTTCATGGTATTGGTATCTAAATTCATATGGTTAGACTTTATGGAATACAGAAACTGCAGAGTGCATAAGTCTGAAAAAATGTACTTCTATCGTTGATTTTACACCCAAACAGTTCAGAGTTCTAATAAAAGGCACACAGAATAATGGTATAAAATTATTCTTATCCCTAATTCTCAGAAGCATCAGTCAATGAGAAGAAAAGACTATAGCCTATCCATATTTAATTATAAAGACGGTTTCTCTCTGATTAATTGAATCATTAAACATGCACAGATACATTTCATGGTATTAAATATTAGTTACCTTCCAGTATATTAAGAAGTAAAAATCAGAGTGGATTAAATGGGAAGAATTACTCTTAGAGTACATCTTGCAGTGCATACCACCCCTCACTTGTTTCCCAGGAAACCAAATGAAAGCATAGACATTTCACACAGAACAAGAAAATGTGCATAGGCTGCAGAACAACTGGCAAAAAATCTTGACTTCTTTTTAATTTATTTATGGTTTAGCAATTGTACTGTTTATTCTAGTCTTTACAAATGAACAATTTCAGCACTACTCATAATCTGGTGCTGGCACTTGGTGTCTCCATTAAAAATACAATAAAAACACTAGTTCAGGCATTAGGAGACATGGAAAAACATACTGAACCAAAATATTCACAGCATATGTTCATAATAACAGAGGATTTATCAAAACATTTTTATCTGAGAACCCATGTTTTAAGTGGCAAGGAACAAATGGCATGCTTCAGTTCACAGGTTAGCAAATGCCATACCTCAGTTCACAGGTTTGTTTATATATATTTATTTATTTATTTATTTATATACAATTTACACCCAGAGAATTTATTTCTGCCCTATAACTTAATTAAAAGAGAGTATAAAGGAAAAGATTAAAAAAAAAAAGGAAATTAGGTGTCACTCAAAGAAATGACAAGGCTGAGAGAATAGTTTGGAGCAGAGGCTTTGAGCTGCCATGCTGTGCCTTTCACAGCTGCCTGCACTTCATGTCATTAATAACCAGTAAATAAGATCTGCAGGTGGGCATATAGGGCACCCTGAGCCAAGAAGCTGTAGCTAGGGCTTCTGTCTCTAAGATGGGTGGCCGGGCTCATTTGCACAAGGCTGCTTATGTTTCCATACAGAAGTGTAACCCTACTTAGCATAGCTTCAGGGAAGCTGCTACAATAGAGAGAATGCTAATTACTGTAACCAACTGGCAATGATGCATCCAAAATTAAATGGCCTGTGACTGAGCAGATGAACAATTTTTATAGCCCTAAGTTCAGGGAACATGGATATTCTGTCAAATTAACAGACAGTCTATTTGGTCTTAATAGGTAAATTGAAGTATTTTAAAACACATTTAGGTGTGCTATTAAGTGCATATCAGTTATTAAGTGCAGTTCTCCTTTCAGCTTAAAGGTATACAATTTAAATCTAAAATGCCTGTAGTTATTACATTTAAAAAAATGAAAACACACCACCAACCAAACAAAAATAAACCTACAACACTTTATAGCCCCTAAAAGCTTAATTTTCAGGTGAAACTGCAACATTGCCTCTGCTCCTACTCTTAGTTCCTGCACCTCTCTTTGTACTTAGGCAGAATTCCCACTGAAGTCAGTAGCAGCTTTGAACATAGAGGTCTTCAGGTACTGACACGGGAGGCTGCCTCTTCAGTCTTCAATTCCAGTGAATGCTGGGATTTTTTTCTTTTCAGAACACTGTAAAATCAAGGTTTTCTACAGTGAACATTTATAAGAAAATCAAAACCAAGGCCAGATATAAATAGTCCTTGATTTTTCCTCATTGCACTTAGCAAATTAATTAGCCATACATTTCGGCACAGATGACACAGCAGTCCAGGTTTCCTATAAGCATTTAAAATAAATTAATGTATTCCTCAATCAACTTTATTATACTCTTTAAAGTTACCAAAGATCTTTCTCTGAATACTAGAAAATACTTGATAAAATGAAAAAAAAAAAAGGTGAATAAACAACATACAAAAAAGTCCCAAAAGGCAGATTTTATTGCCAGAGTACAATCCTTTTCAAAGGATGTTTTGTAGCAAGTAAGACTCACAAAGAAAATTATTGGTGCAGTATATCTGGCAAAATGGTTCATTTAGAGAGTTTTCAGTAAGCAAGACTGGTTCATTTCGGGAAAATACAATTGTAAGCAAGTCTGCCTTAGTGTCCCCCCAGAAAATAAACAGCTGGCTCTAAAATCCACTGCACTTAGGATACTTTACAAAAATGTCACTGAAATCAAGATCTTTAGTTACTGGGCAGACTTCACTTTTTTTGTCAATTGAATTCAAACAGACATTTCTTCACCCAGCTTTCTAATACCAAACTGTGGGATTCACCTTGTCAGCCCTAAGAGAAATCTACAATGACTGGCCAACTCACTCCAGCAACCCTTTATAGGCCCTGGATTAAAACTAGACACTTGTAGAATACAATTCAGCAAATTTATTTAGAATGTTTATCTGAAGATATGATGTCTCATATCCTAGAAAGCTCTGTTTCTTGGCAGTGACTCCCAGATGTGGTTAGTGAGATCTGCTTTTTGTTGGGTGAAAAAGAATCTAAAAAAATTTCTGACTCATTTTTCAGACAGCCAAGCTGGAAGTTGTGCACACTGCACTCCCTCTTCAAAGGGCTCTTCATGAGTTCCTTGAAGAGAGCACACACCAGGGAGCCCTTCTCAAAGCTGCCAGGACACCACCTCCTCCACCCCCATGAGCACAGAGGGGTGGAAGGAGCTGCAGGGATGAGCTGCAAGGAGCAAAGCTGGCAAGAAGAGCTGCAGCCATCACTCAAGCCAGAATTGATGGATATTGATAACATCACCACAGCATCGCTGCAGTTTTCTCATTGGCCCCTCACTCCTCCTATTCATTGTTCATTCCAATCACTTCTCTCTTTACTCTTCTGTTTCTCCATTTCCTTCCTAACATACTCCCCCCCCCCCCAGACAGATTTGAAAAACAATAGCACAAAGCTTATAAAACTGCAGCAGTTCCTGGATATATGTTACATCCTTCCCTCCCTTCTTCTCTTGTCAATTTAAGATCTGTACAGCAGCCTATTTCTTGACCATGTTTTTTTGTGAAACTTGCCTCAGAGGCTAAGACCACATTTACCTGAACTGTGGTGTCCCAGGAGCACTCTGAAGTCACATCTGACAAGCTATTATAAAATACTAAAAACAGGGTGGAAGATTTCTGTTTTAATCCGGTGACATTACAATGACAGACAAGAAGAAAAAATTCTTGAATATTTAACATCTTTGCTAAATATTTTTGCAATGAAGAGATGGAGAAACTGGCATTACAGTTTTCAGAGGTAATTGAGGAAGAAAAGATCTGGGGCTGATTTGGATCTATAGCATCTTTTACATCTTTCTGGCAGACACTTGGTCCTGCAAGGAGCCATGTACCATGCCCTGGTTGCCACTTCACTCCAGAGGTCTCTGATTTTGAGCCAAGGGTAACCATATATATATATCAACAAAATGTAAAACTCCATTTTTTTATATTTTTAAAAGAAAGGTTTTTCAAATATCAGCTGAATTTAATCAATTCAATCCACTTAATGGAAAATTGAAAAAGACAGGTGTATCTACTGCATATACTCACAGGAAATGCATTGGTTTTCTCTTATATTATTCTGAAGTTTAAATAATTTCATTGAAATACACAGCTCTGCATATTCTAGACTAAAGGAACTCTGCACATTTAGGGAAAGATTGAATTTTTTTAGAAAAAGGCATTTTCATAAGCTTGTACCTTATATTCAACTACCATATCCATTCTCAGAAGTGCTGAAGTTGTTGAGCAGTGAATTAGTAACACAATACTTCAGTGGGAAAACACCAATTGGGCCATTTTGCAGGTGTCTGCAGCAAAAAGCCAGGAAGAGTTGGGGCACTGTCACAATCATCTCTCTCTATTGCTTTGCAGCTTTCCTTTTTCTTCTTTTCTGCCAGGAAAGATTGTCTGGGATTACCAAACTCAACATAAAACACTGCTGAAATTCACAGTAGCACCTGTCAAACCACTGGATAAACTGGATAACCTGGTTCCAGCCATCACACTATTGCAAAGAACTGGTCAGAGAGTGACATATTTACTGGATCTCCTTGGCAACCCTCCTCTTTGAAGATGTTAGCTGCAACTGGCCTCAGAATCCACTTCTGATCACACAATACAGAGAACAGACAAGCATTTTTTAAGGTTACAGCTGAAGCAATTTAACATGTCCCCAGTTGCATACCCTTGCTAGCTCTTCTCTGCTGGAAATGACTGTGCCGTAGCAGACAATGCCCTTCTAGATTTGCCATAATGCAAAACCAAGAAATTATGTCCAGCATGTTCATAGTCCATGGATAATGAAAGTAAAAAATGGTCTAACTTTGCAGCAAACAGATAAGTAGCAAACAGCTCAGAGATGAAAATATCTTAAATCTTCACAGCTATTCATAAAATAAATGGGCTATCTGAATGCCCTCTGCACATGTTTCTGACATGATCCTTACAGGCTGACTTTTCTGAAAGTGCAGAAAAGCAGTGTGTGTGACAGATTTAAAGGAAGGGGTCTGATAACTTGCTGCAGTGTGATTTAATTTTTTATGGTAAATGAGTGGTATATTTGATTGGGGAATACATCAGCTTTCTGCAACTTTAGATAAATGGATAGTCACAAAAGTGATCCATTCTCCATCAGCCAAAAAAAGGAATGCTAACAGGGGTCTGCATGACTCCATACTGATGCTGGAGAGCACACCAGGACACTCTGCTGCTCATGATTTGAAGCTGTATTTCAGAGCCTCTCAGAAGAGCAGTGCCAGAATAAATAAGAGTTTTGGAGTGACAACAATGGGCAACCAGTTTCGATGTCAGACATTAAAGATGAATCATAGAATTTTTCAGAGCTGTAAAAGATAATAGTCCTTACATTATCCCATTACTCTAAAGTCCTTAGTCAAGTGAGATTTTAGGAAACATTGACATGCTTTTTCTACCAGAGCATAGGACAAAGAACCAAATGTACTGCAGAAGCCAACAAAGAAATTTGTCAATCTCAGCATGAAGTACAGCATTCAAAGTAAAATACAAAGTAGGGGGTAGAAAAGGATGCATCCTGCATGAGGAATGCTTCAGGTCACTCTTCAAATGTGTCCTGATATGTCCATATATCTGTTTCTTAAACTACAACATCAGGCATAACCACAAACACACACACAAAAAAAGATAATTAATTGTCAAGATGGAGATTATTAGGTGCAACTGGACCAGAAATGTTAATAAAGATTGCTTGTATTGCTTCAGTACTGCTTCAGGTGTGATGAACATGCTATGAGGAGGACTGTGTTCCCTCCAAATGCTTGGATTTTTTCCTAGGCAGAAAAGAGACAGTAGCAAGCCCCGCAAGAGCACTCCCAGGTACCCTCACCATCCTAGAATGACCCACAAGGTCATGTGTGACCTCCATGACAGGGACTGCAGCAGGGCTGGGGACATTCAACCTATGTACCCACAAATATACCCCTCACACGGCTTGTGGGATGTCTGGCAGAGGCCAAGGGGCAGCCAAGTGCTGTATGACAATCACGAACACACCACCATCTGTGATGGACTACCAGGAATCAGGACATGGCCACTGAGGGCAGCAAGAGAAATATCAGAGCCCTCTTTACTCCTCTCAGAGAAATCCACACTTAGTCACAAATTACTGCTGCCTGGGATGAGTGGTATGTAGCTTCCACATGAAGAGGTGGCAGATGCCAGTCAGCAAGCCCTACAGGATGACCCGTGGGCGCTCAGGACCTTCCAGGAGGAGGTGACAAACCTGCCAAAAGGTGGCACAATGTGCAGTGGCTGCACTGTTGGCTGGCTGCTCAAATTAAATTTTAATAGAACTTTTAAAAATAATTTCAGTGTAAACCACAATGTATGTGAGTGAGCCTAAATTAATAAAAAACTATCTTTCAAGAATGAAGAATAAATGTAATCTGAGATCAATATTTATGAAGCTGTGATTAATTGACTGATGACCAAATGATTACAAACTTCTGTCTGAGGCAACTACTCAAATGTATTAGCTTTGACAAAAAAAATTTAAAAAAATACAAACTGGGTCAATGAAAAAATGCATTCCTAATCAATTTTTAATAGCACTTAAGATTTTATGATTTTTTAAACTTTCCTTTTAATAATTAATCAGAAAAATGAATCTAATTTAAACAAGGTGGTGTAAGGTGTTCTGTATCTGTTTAATGGTGTTCTTAATGAAGAAATTCAATTAGGGCTGACTTTTCACTATAAATCTCTGGTTTTAAGGAATGCTCTGATTGGCTGGTAAACATTTGAGACTGGGAGAATAATGGAGGTGAACCGCACTGCTCAGCACAATCTACTCATTAAGATTTTACACTGTTAATTCCAGCCTCCCCTTGCTTAACAAAAGGGAAGGGAAGGGAAGGGAAGGGAAGGGAAGGGAAGGGAAGGGAAGGGAAGGGAAGGGAAGGGAAGGGAAGGGAAGGGAAGGGAAGGGAAGGGAAGGGAAGGGAAGGGAAGGGAAGGGAAGGGAAGGGAAGGGAAGGGAAGGGAAGGGAGACCATGATTTCTGTAATCTCTGTAACTTTATCAAACTTTTCTGATGTTTTGCTTCATTCTTCACTACATCCTAGGGGACAGATCCTCTGCTGGCAGCAGGCACCACAAGATTTTCTGAAAGGCTTTTGTAATTACAATTTAAATCAAGGCCTGTTGCATCAAACCACCAAACACTTGGAGCAATGCCAGAGATAAGGTAGCAACCAAAACTTGTAGAATAATGGCCTAAATTTGAAGATATTCCCTGCAGAAGCAGTCTCCTAAGTCAGTTAAATCTACGCAGATGGGTTAGCAAGAGACCTTCTATGCATAAAAGATAGCTAAAATTCACCCCTCTTCGCTGTTATATTGCCTATTTCACAAAGGCTCTCTATGTACTAGCCAGTAAAACAAGCAAATAAGATTAGAAAGTCTGTTTATCCATACCTCTTGATGGTCAGCACCTCACCTGGTACATCTGTGGCTCATTGCAACCAGCCTTCATCCAGACAGTCTCCTGTCTGGTGAAAAGTCCATGGAGACATCCTTAAGCTTAACTATATGTGCAGGGTAGAAGAGTACCTACACAGCACAACAGTTGTGGAGCTTCTCCCTGCCCTCAGATGTCATTCTAGTATAATCCAGTTTGTTTAGATAAAATATCTGAACAAGGATCTAAAGGGAAATCAGTCTCTTGCATGACCCTCAAAAAGAAAGAAGGGCACAGCCTAATGTCCTGAGTATGAAAGCTGCACCGACTTCAGGTACAACCCAGCATTTTCTATTTACTTGTTTGGCTCCTTGCTGACACATCAAGAAAAATGGAAAACATCAGAACTGCAAGATCAAAAAAATCTAAAAGAGATCATGAAGAATGGGGTTTTTCTTACTGAACTTCAGATGCCTAGAAGCAAGATATCTACATTTGAGCTAGTTCTTGAATTCCTTTGTGGGTTTGGAACCTGAGAGCAGAAATATTCTTCTTTAAGAGGGTAAAGTTACAGCGGTTAAACTCAAAATGAAAACTCATCTTTTACTATTTCTTGTGAAGAAGACTAACTGCACTAAGGTTCCACAAGACTGTCAATCTCAAATATTATTAAATTAACAAGTTATTCTCTTTCTCTGTCCCAGTTCTCTTACCCCATGGCCAGAGATTAATCTTCTGGCCTCTAGCATTCATTTTATTTCCTTTCTGGAAATACCAATTTTTTTTTACAGCCAAGCCCCAAAATACCCTTTTAAAGAGAGAGAAATTTGTTTACATTTTAAAATGAAAGCCACATGGGAACTCCCAAAGAGCAGGTGGCAAGAGCAGCCTACAGTCCTCAGGCAGCATAGACAGGGATATCTGAGAGCTACATATTTCCACTGAATGGTCTCTGAATGGAAGCAGGTGAATCCCCAGGATAGTGTCTCACAACAGGAGCCAGTGAGGCCACCACTCTGCAGGGCTCCTCAACAGTAAAATTCTGAGCTGGGGGAACCTGTTTTCACCCTTTAATAACCACAGGTCTGATTTAGGCACCTAGAATCCAATGCTTCTTTACTCAGTTTGAGGCAAATTTCACTCTATATTCCCCTAAATCATGCAAAACCACCTGGGAAACCCTTTTATGAAAGCTGAAGATCCATCCAGTCTTGTTCCTGAAGAAGAAACTTTTCAAATCTAACTTGAACAGACTTCACTGTTGCAGAAGTGGCCACTGAGGGTGGATATCTATTTGACTGTCATATCTACTTGTGTTGGTACAATAAATGACCTTTAAGTTAGGTTTTCATGGCATAAAGCCCCACATCCAAATGTATATATATATATATATTCAAATTATTGGAAGCAATGTGACTGCATTATTTGTCACTGGGCTAATCAGCCAAGAAGACAGACATTTCATACCTACACCTGCTCCTTCCTGTCTCCGTACACTACTGGGAAACATGCACAAATCCAAAATAAAGGAATTTATGTACTATATGCCAAAAATATGGTAATTTTATTAATCTTTAGAAAAGACTTAATTATCTCAATTTAGTACTCTGATCAGTTTTTCTTGTCCTGTATTGGTTTTTTCCAAGCTCTCATCAAAGTACTTTTCACATTTTGTGACAGATGCTACTTTCATATTTCCACTATTAATCCTCTCAGATTTCTGAGATTTCAGGAGCAGGTAGTGAAGTTGCTGAAGTGTTTCACAAATGAAGCCCTAATCCTAGGAGATCATTCATGGTTAGAGTCTCAGCTTTTAACCCATCTTTTCTCTATAGATTTACCAGCAGTGCCTGTTTGATCCTTATGCCTCAGTGCCTCAGCAGAGGCATGCGAGGCATTCCAGGAATTTTTTTATCTGTTTCATCCTGGCTCCAGCCCTCTTGCAAAAGTATCCTTCATGCTATGTGGACTATGGTGTTCAATAGCCTGGACCTGTTAAACATTTGTTACCTCCTGCATTTACATGGTATTTCTCAGCTCCCCTCAGCTGCAGCAGATTGTTACCCCTCCAGCTCCTTTCTCCTTGCTCTCAGAGGTCTCACTTTCAGTACTACAGAATTAAGTATTTTCCATACCCCTGAAGAGTTGGTAACATCAACCCATAAATTTCAACAAAACCTGAGGCGCTACTAGATCACAAATAATTTTTTAAGTATTTCTTCACAGACTATGCATACAACTTCAGCAGAAATCCACTAAACAAATACGTTTAACCTTCTTAAGAGAAAACATGTTCCTTTTAGCAGCTTATTCAGAAAAATAAACTCCTTTACAAGTTATTTTTGGTTGAGAGAAAATGTATTCATCCCAACAGAGCTTGTTCTCTAACAGGTCACTTTCCAGTTACATACACTTTTTTGAAGCAGTGGAAGTCATGTCTTTGAAAGGGCTCCTGCTTTATCCCAGATTCATCTAAAAGAGTTTCACATGTCAAATGTAAGACATATTTCCTTGCTTTTCATTTCTCTTTCATGCATTTACCCTTTCTACTCTCGATATTGTCTTCTCACATTTTTTCAATAAAATAAAAATAAAGGCAAAAAAGATAAATAAGAGGGATTCATTGCATTCCTGTGTAGTTTGCTGGCTGCACAATAAACTTACTCAATGAATTTCAGGCTTCAGTGGTTCTCTTTCAAGCTCAAAAATCTCAAAAATTTTACAGTTCTCTTGAAAAAATTTCTCTGAGCAGCACGTCAGTAAGTGCCAAGACTAAAAGAATCTCCTTGAAGTGGATGTCCACTCACTCCAGGCTAAATAATGGTACATGCATTATGTTGGTAAATGGTTCTTTTCTTATTTGACAGAAATTTTTCCTGAAGTTTACTAGAAAGTGTTGTAACATGTAAGCACTCAATTTTTATCAAGCACACCTTATTTAAATCCTCTCCTACCCAAGCATTGCGTTACCACCAAATCCGCTAGGTCTTGTCTATGCTGGAATGTCACTGTGGATTAGTTCCCTCGCTTTATTTGCAGTGACTTACCTATATCAAATTGAAATGCATCCATGCAACTCTGCTATGTCAGTCTAAGATACTTTCCTTGTTCATCATTGCATCCACAACTTTATGCTTGTTTGAATTAGCTGCTCAGCGTTATAAGCATTTATCTTGTGGTGCAATGTTAAATCACTCAGGTCTATAATTTTCAGCATGCTGTGGCACATTTACAAGAAACTACAGGAATCCTGGGACTGAGGTCAAGTGAGCAGGCTCCTAGGAGCCTCATATACCGCCAGCATTGCTTCCCAGCTGCTCTCCATCAGCCCAGAAAGTGCAACACAAAAACTCCATGATTTGAGGAGTCATTAGCACAAGCTGGGCAGCAGATGCAAAATTTTCATCCTTGGATTTGGCCCCTTGGTTTCCATGGATCAGAATCTTCCACAGGGCATCATCACACGCAGCACCTTGCAGGGCATGAGGGCTTATCCCCGTCCTCATTTCCTTGTTGCCCCCAGAGCTGCATGGGCTGTGCAAATCCCACCTGAGCTGCCCGGCAATGCGGTGGGCCAAGAAGCAAAGCTGCCCGTGCAGTGGGAGGGCAGTGTGGGAACCCAGCAGTAATGCCAGGAGAGGCTGCAGATGGACTACAGGTAATGGGGAAGGTGGGCTCATGCCCTAGGAGCTTCCCCTAGAACATGAGAACATGTTCCCATATCCCAGGAAGGACTTGTGGGACTGAGACCAGAGGAGGCCACCAAGTTGGTTAGAGGGGTGGAGCACCTCTCCTAAGGCTAAGAGAATTGGGAATGTTAAGGCTAGAAAAGGCTTCAGGTGACCTAATAGTGACCTTCCAGTAACTGAAGAGAATTTACGGGAAAGATGGGCTAAGACTATTTACATGGGCATGTAGTGACAGGAAAAGGAGGAACAGATTCAAATTTAAAGAGAGTGGGTTTATATTAGAGATTGAGTGGTGAGGCACTGGAACAGGCTGTCCAGAATTGTGGATGCCACATCCCTGGAAGTGTTCAAGGCCAGGCTGGATGGAGCTCTGAGCAACCTGGTCTAGTGAAAGGTGTCCCTGGCCATGGCACCGGGGTTGGAGCAAGACGATCTTTAAGGTCCCTTCTATCCCGAGCCATTCCATGATCCTGTAATTCTATAACTCTGTGATTCAGGGCAATTAACAGAATTAAACCAGCCGTTTATTTAATTCAGCATGATGAAACCTGAGCACAGCAAAGGTTTACCAGGGGGAAGGCGATCACCCTTTCTACCGCGTCGGCCTCCTCCTGCACAGGCACTGTGCCCGCGCTCCTCATGGCGCCGCGCTTCCCCCCAGGAATGCCGTGCGTAGGCTGAGGCCTCCACGGACTCCGTGCCGCCCCTCGGGGGGCAGCAGCAGCACCAGAGCAGAGCCGTGAGGGGCCGCGGCTCCCGCCCGCCCTCCAGGGGAGCGCTGCCAGCGCGCAGGGCGCTCCGCTCCGCCGGGCGGCGGCTTGGCCTCGCCGGCTGCCGTAGCGGGGCTGGCGGGGCCGGGGCCGCCCGCCCGCGGGACTTCCGTGCTGCTGTGGCCGGGCCGCGCCGCTCGGGGCCCGCCATGGCGCAGCACGGCCCCAGCGTCACGCTGTCCCTCACGCTGCCCATCACCTGCCACATCTGCCTGGGCAAGGTAACGCCGCCGCTGCCCGGCCCCCGCGGGCCCGCGGTGGGTGCGGGGGACAGTGAGGTCCGGCCGGTGGCGGCAGCTCAGGGGCCCCGCCGCGGCTCGACGCTCTGACCCTCGCCGGGGTTGTGTCCTTTAAGGCTCCGGGCGGGGAAGGAAATTTGTGTGCGGGCCGTTCCCGGCAGTGGCCGAGGCTTGCTGGCACCCTCGGGATGTTGGGAAGCGCGCGTTGTCCCGGCGGGAGCGGCCCGGGAGGTGTTGAATGGGCCGGGGGGGCTCAGGTACGCGGGTGTGCAGCTCCCCAGGTGCTGGTGCTGAGGTTTGGGGGTTTCTCCCGGTACGAGTAGGATACTCTGTTATAAAATGCTCGGGGAGCTTGCGTTTGAGTGTGGTGCTGTGTCGCGGAGGACAAGTGAAACAAAGAGGGGGTGTGTAAGCAAGGAGGTTTAAAAAGTGTTGAGCAAAACTGCAGCAGTCTGGAGAAAAAGTTTCCGTTTCCTCTCTCTGACCCTTTCTCAGTTCCTTTCTCTTCTCCCTCGGGAAGCAGAGGGCTCTTGCTAGCCTGTTCTTCTCTAAAAGCCCCAGAGCTAATTTCATGGCTGTCACTAATTGCTTCTCAAATTCTTTGCGCATTCCTTACTACTCTTTTTTTTTTTTTTTTTCCTCGTTTTCTTTTCTTAAAGCTCAACAATAATTACAAGGGGAGACGTAGCCTTTTATGTTTGTTCTCTGGCATTTATCGTCTGGTTTGTTTTTACCTCACCTGGCCTTTACTCCCAGACCTTCTCTGTTGGAGTGATAACAAAAGAGCAAGTACATTTGATGTGTGAAGTAAGTGTGTAGCACTGGCAGTGAAAGTAGTCAGACGTCTCCCTTTTCTTTTGTCTCATAGTTCTAACAGTGTGTTACTTTTAGAAACCGTGTTTACTCATTTCTTGCGGTTTTTTTGTGGAAGCTGAGCAAGACTTTCTGGCTGTTGTCCTGTTACTTTTCTTTTTCTGTTTATCTGTCTAATGGAAATGGAGGAGAACCCAAGTGTACTCTGAATGTAATGCAGCGTGGATACCTTTCACTCTGCAAAAAGTGGAAGGAATGACAGGAGGAGACTGAAATTAAACTGACAAAGATATTTGCTATTTGAATCCATTCCTAGTTACTTTCTGATCTGAGCACTTACCATTTTGGTTAGGAATTCATTCATATCTTGCTCTAAAGCCACTGTGTTATTCCAAGCCACTATTTCATACTTTTGCTTCCTTTTTAGATGTTCCTGCATTTGTACTGGAAGAGGCTTCCACCCTCTTCCTTGCTGTCTTGCACTGAGATAATATATTCACATATATGAATGAGTTGTGAATCCATTGGTGATGCATGTAATAAAGATATTTGAATGCTTTCATTTTTAGACGTGTAAATCTAATTAAATTTTGGCAAAGCTGACAGCTCTGACTGCCCTTTCTTTTTGATCGACATCTTTGTCTCTAGCTCGGAAGTTCATTGAAAAACTTCACCAGAAAAACCCATTTTCTTAGGATTAAGGTTAGAGGAAGGAATTTGTTTAGCTTGAATTAGGGAAAAAAATCTTGTCAGTTTTTACTATCTCTTGAGGGAAGCAGGGAGTATCATGGAGGGTTGACATAATCTGATACTTCCGTGGTTTGTAGCATAGACTTCAAATCAAGTGGAAGGCCCACCCTAAACTCAGAATGTATCTCTTGCTATCCCTGCAAAATTTGCAAAAGTCTGACTGCAAGATAGGAACTATTCACTGAGTATTATGGTAAGAGGATAAAAAAGAAGATATTGCAGAGAAATTCTTTCAATGAGTTGGGCGCTCATTGTTTTTAATGGAGCTGAAATCTTGGGCAGCAGGGACATATCAACCCATTTTGTTAATGTGAGCAATGTCAGAAAGAATATTGGCAAGATGTGCAATGACCATTTAAAATAAGAGTGAATTGCTTGGATCAATTTCATGTTTGTTACCTGAATGTTCTTTTGGTACACTCTGGGCTGTCTTCTAACATACCTGTATTTTTTAATTAGATAGCAGATCAGGAGCCATCTGCTTCAGACTGTTTTACTTGTCCCAGGATGTCTGAAGATGTCTCTTGTTGGTTTTGGTGTCAACAGGTTGTTTGGGCTCGAGACACAGTTCTGTGTTGGTTGAAACACTGTAGGATGTCTGAGGATTGGTTCTCTGATGTGTATCTGATTTTCCATGTGCCTGCTCCTCCATTAGTGCTGCCTGAAGGACCAGAAGTGCCTTCAAAGTGAAGTAGATGAGTACAGGATTGGATGTGGATCTGCATAGGAATGGCATTATGTTGGAGAGGAACATTAGGAAATTGCTCAAAATCACTGAGCTGATCAAGCCTTCTGAATTAAACTATAGTCTTTCTAGACATTATGGTCAATGAATGAACTGGAACTGTGCTGTAATTCAAATAAAATGCTTTTTTAGTAATTGGTATGTCCTGATCCCCCACCCCCTCGGCTTGTCACAGTTAGTGGGAAGGGCAGTGGCACCACCAGCCATGGTGTGACATTTCTATAGTGGCTTTTGCTCTTCTGGTGTGCCTTGCTTTGTGTGGATCCTGAGCCAACAAAAGTGTAAAACCCCAGCCCTGAAATGAAACTTGTAAAGGTGTGTAAATCAGAAGCACTGTACCCCGGAGAGTAATAAATGTGACTTACTATTTTGCTAGAGATATGGAGTAATCATTCATGTGCAAGAAGTGTGCTTCTGTGTCAGGTTTGGGGTAACTGAGGGTCTCTTGCTCCCTGGGGGGAAAACCTGCACTCATGAAATGTCTTTTCCTGTTTGGATTATTTTATGTTATTCTGCTCTGTATCTTTTCATCACCATCTATATAACTATTCTCAGGCTGCTTCAGAGTAAGAAAGAAGTATGGCTAGAGAAAAAGTCTTTTTTTCCCTGCTAGCTGCAGGTGCGAAGGCTCTTTTTCTTATAAAAGAAAGCAATAAGTAACAGGATTTTTAAAATTAGAAATAATGGAAATTTAAATGTTTCCAAAGCATTGGTGTGCTAATGCTTGCAATAATCATAAAAAAAGTCTTCTTAATTAGAGGTGAAAGTTCAATCTCTCTTTGTTCATACTTTTAGTAACTTGAGTTTTTGTTTATGTATAGATAACTTCCTTTGACTCTCAGGATTGTCATATTGGAGGTGTTAAAAATACTGTGAATCCTGTAAGGTGACAGAGGCATAGAGAGTGAATTGGAGAAGAAGGTAACAGATCTGGGCCTTAATGAATATCCATGAATATTTCAGTGGTTAAACAGTTGGGGTTTAGCTCGTGCAATGCGGATCATATGGGTACAGTTGCTACAGGACACGTCTGGTCTTCTGGCCCAAGTGGTTACTGACTGTCCTTTCCAGGTGCTTGCTTCTCTCTGCCAACATTTCATTTTTCCTTTTTAGTTTGACTACTTTACTAACAGAATGAAAGAGGAATATCTTGAAAATTATGAGGAACTTCATTTAAAGATGAAGATTCTCTTGAACTTGGGTTTTAAGTGCAGTACAGTAGAATTTACAACAGTGTATTTTCTGACACTTCTGTGTCTAAGAATAAGTTTCTTGGAAAAAGACAGGAGTGAAGGAAAAACAGTTATTTAAGACCCCTAACACAAATGCTAATGTTAACAAGTAAGAGATTCGAGAGTGTGTGTTACAGTAAGCTGTAGCCAACTGCAGTAAGGCATTAAGTCTTTTTCTTCTTTGTCATATTTGGTCCCTCTATGCACATTTACTTTCAAACAGGGTTTATAGTTAAATGACAAGAGAGAATAGTGCATTGTCATTAATATTTTCTAAAAGTTTGTTTACCCTGATGTTTTGGAAGGGGAGGGCAAGCTTGAAAGAATCTGTGTCTGATTGGAATATTTAATCCTTCAGTTAGCTGCCCCATTCTTGGCTAATGACTTATTTAGTAGCAATGCATATCTAGCAGGAGACTTGAATTAGTGATTGCTGGTTCACATTTCAGCTCTGTGGTTTTGGCCCTGATCCTTTTAAAAGCTGCTTTGCATGAAGCTGATTATCCGAAGGCTAAAGTTAATCTGTAACACTTTATGTTCCAATGATACCTCTTCCACAGCAAAGTGTTGGATGGTGCCAGTAGAGATCCCTCTGTGCCTCGTTTTTGAAAAGGCACCTACTTTGATTGTGTTCTGCCTTGGGAGGAGAATGCATTTCCCTGGAGTGGCTTGCTGTAGTTCATGGAGGTTGTGGGGTAAAGAAAAGGTGCTGCTGCCCCTCTGGTTATTAACAAGCTCTTGCAAACAAGGACCTTAGTTCTGCAGAAATTGTTATAGCTTTGGTGCCTTTAATAAGGGAAATCTGGTGTTGTGAGTCAGGAGATTGCTCCTAGCTCGCTTTGCAAAACAAGTGTCACTTTCCTGCAAGGCCAGACTTACACTGAGAGATGGGGTTGTGTATTTTTGTATTTTGTTACTCGAAGGAGTTTTAAGATATTCATGGAGTCTGTTTGTTTTTTTTTTTTTTCTTTTTATTTCCTCTTTAATGCTAAAAGGTCCGTCATCCAGTTATCTGTGTGAACAACCATGTTTTCTGTTCCATTTGTATTGAAGTGTGGCTGAAGAACAATAATCAGTGCCCAGCTTGCAGGATTCCCATCACACCTGAAAATCCCTGCAAGGAGATTATAGGTAAGGACAAGTTTAGGCTTTGAAATAACTTTCTGGTATTTAATGCTGGAGGAGATTTCTTTGAGTCCAGAAATGCCTAGATACCTTTTCTTCTGTGTGTTTTTTACCAACATCTAAGGAAGAATTAACTGAATCTTTAGCCTTGTAGCTATTAGGGATGTTGCTGGAAAGTTCCAAACACGTTATGTATATTAATGGCTAGATTATCCAAACACAATAAGTACCCAATGGCTCTAATTGTTTTTAAATCTTGGTTGGATGGTGCCTTTAACTGAAAAAATGCATTAAAAATGCATTCTTACCTATGCATTGCAACCTGTTCACCTAAGAGACCAGCAATTATCTCAGAAGTAGTGTACTTCAATCCAGAATCTTGAATGAGTATGCGGGTTTTTTTACTTATTTATTTGTTTTGTTTTGTTCATCACTTCCTCCTTTTCTTTTTTTAAGAAAATTACCCTTAGCATAGAAATAAGACGAAGCTACAATAACAGCATGAGGCTCTTAACTTTGCCAGAGCTAGGAAATACTGCAGTCTTTATTTGACATAAAATATCAGCCCTGCTATTTCGTTCTAAGAGAAAAATATCTGAATAATCTCACTTTAAAAACTTACTTAGTACAGTAACTTGTACTAATTAAATGTATGTTTGATACCCTGCCCCTTTCCTTCAGTTCTGTTTTATTAGTATGGTCTTAAATAACATAGGATTCTGTTAAGGAAAAAAATAGTTAAAGAATGTAAAATTTTCTTCCTGTTGTTAATCAAGATTTTGACTTCTAAACATTACTAGTAGGTACTCAAGTTGAACCTGTTTTGAAGGTGAAAGGACTTTAAATCTTCCATGGTAGCCAGTTGGTCCAATTTAGCTTCATTTGTTGTTGATAATATGAAAAGTTGTATAAGGTGGATTACTAGTATTGAATTGACTGAAAAGGAAACAGTATCAGTTCTTCTTTCATCCTATTGTTGCTTTAGGAGGAACAAGTGAAAGTGATACTATATTTAGTCCAACAGTCAGAAAACACCTACGTAAAACAAGACTTGAATTGCTCCACAAAGAATATGAGGTAAGGACAAGGGGGAGTGTTGTGACTTTCCAGATGAACTGCAGCTGTTAAACTACAACATACAAATGGTCCTTTTGCTTTGAGTCCTGCTGTTTCTAATTTGAGTAAAGGTGTATACTGTATCTACATGAAACTCAGTTGCATTAAAATGCCACCTTTTGACTAAGGTTACAAGAGAGCATTTGCTGGTGCTGGAAGTGTTCCCACTGAAGCCATGGTAATAGTCTTTCTAGACAACAGGTAGCCAAGTACAGCCAATTCTTTCGTTTTGTGGGAATTTGACCCCCAGGTGGTATGGCAGCATTTTCTTTATGCATATTAGGTGTAGGGAACTTTTTGGTTTGTCTTCAATACCAACACAGACATTTTCTGAAATAATTCTCTGTTGCTCAGAGAGACTAAATTCTGTCTTAAAGAATACAGCTCACTGTAACCTTCTGGCATAGGTTAATTTTTAGCATTATTGGTTTATTGTTTTCTGAAAGTGAGTAAATGCTTGAAAGTAGAGCTGAATGCTCCAATCTCCTGCTGGAAAAATACTCTCTTGGGAAGAAGATGGAAAGCTGTTAACAGGGAATGTGCTTAGTTTTTTTTTTCTCAGCTGTTGTTTCCTCAGTAGCGGCAGTGTGAAGACATCACATATTTTTGAAGGAAACCTAGAGAGGAGAATGAGGGAAAGGAAATGGACTCTCTCTATATCCTTACCACTGGGGAAGTAAGAGCTGTCTTTTATGACAAGCTTGCCCATAGGTCAGGTTCTTTTAGTCTCTCTGAGAGGAGTAAGGAAAAGATGCTTCCTGCCTTTCTGTTGAATCAACTCAAAATTCATACAGCTAGGATAACATTAATTTCTTCTAAAAAACCTGCTTATTTTAAAATGATTGTTTTCATGCTGGGGACAGGGGCAGGCATGATTATTTGTGAAAATATGCCTTGGATTTATGTAAATGCTGTATATGGCCTCCTTAAGTAGTGTTACCATGAGCAACTCATACACTTGAATTGGTAAACAGTGTAGAAGACATGTTTTCAGGATAAATTATTTCTTTTATCCCTTTAACAAGAGGCTTTGGAAGGTTTTTGGTTCCCTGTGGCTTCAGACTAATACAGCTAGGAGCTTTGTTCTTTGCATTTTGAGAGTCTTCCCTAAGATGTTGCTGCTTTGGTGTAGCTCGAGTGGCCTTTTCCAGGCAATGTTCTGCCTGTTTTGGATTTGGAGACTTTCAGCATCCCAACATGTGACGTTTCAGAATAATAGGAGAGAAACACTCTTAAATAACAGCAAATGAGTCAGCAGAGGACAACCTTAAGAGCACTCTTGATACAGGAAATCCTCCCACAGAGTGCCCTAATAATAGATTCATGTTGCTGAATGCTTTGAAGCTTTTGGTCTGCTCGACAGTTTGTTCAGGGTCCTTTATGTAGTCAAGGGATTCCCTGCACTAAAACCTTCAGTATGCTTGAGTGTGCAGGTTGATTAAAATCCTGCCTAAAGCACAGTACATGAGCGTACTTAGATATATGTGTAAGTGAAGGCATGCATCTGGGCTTGCCAAAACACGTGTTTCTAAAGTGCTATGGGAACTTGCCAGTATTATTTAATTAATCTCACAAATTATTTTAATTCCTCTGAATTTATGACAACTTTAGGATGAAATAGAATCCCTGCAAAAAGAAGTAGAAGATCTGAGAGGTAAAAACCTCAGTTTACAGATACAGCTGAAATCTCTTCTGGATCCTGCAGCATCAGCTTTATCTTGCCAAAATGAGGAAACTAGCCAGTCAGCAAATGAAGCAAGTACCAGTGGCCCAGAAGCCCCAGAGGAATGGAGCAAAAAGCTGAAAACTGCCAATGATATGTGCGAAAAACTGATGGATAATGTGGACAAGCTAAGGGAGGTAATAAATGTAACAAACACATTTCTTCAGCTATTTTGTAGTGTAACTGTTTTGTGTTAGTTAAATGGGAGTAAGAGGTACTGTGACCTTCAGGTACTTCATAGATCTAGAAGAAGGAGGAAAAAAATTGAATTCCAGTGACTGTTGGCGTATCATAGTATTTCCATATAGCCCTTGCAAGTGTCAGATGTTATTGCTTGTTCCAGTGAGTCCTGTATGTGACTCTTATTCAACTCCTCTGTCACTCTATGACTGGGTAATTGGATTATAGTAGCACTTGTCGACAGTATTGATGACCAGATTTTTCAGGCTTGCAATAATCTATATAATATATCTATTTTGCAACATTCAGTGGGCAAACACAGTACAGTTGGCTAAGGCAGATTTTGCACTATTGCCCTCCCTGCTAGCCGATATTTTTGGTGCAATTTGCTGAGGCAGAGTAACTTGACCCTTTGACTGAAAATAGACAAGCTTCAGCATTTTATGACCAGAATATCCTTTACTGGAAACCTGCAGACTTTTTATACATCTTGATGTAATACAGAAGTAAATCTGATACTGCAGAAGCAAGGATGAAGGAGATAGGCATGTCAAAAAAACCTCTAAATAAATAGCTGCAGGCACAAGTAAGATCACCTTAAACATTGAAGAAGAGTGAAATTTCAGATTAATTTGAAATCAAGGTAGAAAAAACTGGACTTGTATTTATTCAAAATGCTGCCTTGATTTCTTCTATTAACAATACTGGGTTACTTCCTGCAAAAGTGAAGTGTGGTGCGTTTAGGACTTTTTAAAAAAGTTTTAGCATTAATAGTGTTCACACTTTTTCTGTGCTATAGACTTGGAGGCACTCATTGTGCTATTCTGTTATTTTGTTAATGTGACACTTCCAGGACCCCAGGAGCTTCAGATTCACTTGTAGATGGCAAAATAGGATTCACAGCAAGAAGTTCTTGTCTGCCTATATTTTTGTTAGGTTTCTTTTCATCAAGTTAAATTGTACTGCCTCTTTCTTTTTTCTCTTTTTCTTTTGGGATGACTAAGTTTTTAACTTTTTTCCCTAGGTAAGTAAAAAGAGCACTGTAACAGGAACTGAAGAAGGGGTTTGCTTGGATATTTTTTCAGTGTAACTTTAGCCTTAGCAAGAGAAGAGATTTAAGTGTATGAAATCTCTGAATTTGGTGAAGAGTTAGAAAAAAATAGAGGCTTAGATAGGTTTTAAGGAAGAATTCTTAAAACTGTTGTCATAGAATCATTTAGGTTGGAAAAGACCTTTAAGATCATTGAGTCCAACACTTTTTTCCCATCTGTTCCCTGTCCAACAGCTGCTCAATTCCATAAGTACCTAAAGTCAGTTGGCTCTGGCAGACCTTGTCTCACTTGTCAGCGTGCACTGCCCATCCCTATTCTGAACAAGACATCTTTCCCATGCCCACACTGTCTGGAACCAGAAACCTTCTCCCTGAAAGTACCTGACCCAGGAGTTTCAACCAGTCAGCACTTCCCAGTTAGACAATATCCCTCAGTAAATGTGGTTGCCACCACTTTCTTTTTCAAATCTAGACCGAATCAGGAAATAGCAACCACCTTTATCATTTAATGTTCTAGAGCAGACAAATATAGGAATGCCCAAATAATGCCCATTATTACTTTGAGTGGAGTCATAAAAGCTATGGGAGTGGTGAAACAAACTCCATGGGAGAAAGCCTAGGCTAAGTACACTCATTAAAAATGCAGTTACATTAACTCATTAATGTAGACATTGTGCTATAAGTGGGGGTCCCTTGCAGATTACTGACTTGGAGGGTAGAGCACTAGAAGAAGGACACCAGAGGGGTTCAGTCCCACCTTTCCATGTGCCACATGGATGCCTTGCCTATCAGTGCTACACAAGTAATGAAGTTTTTTACTTTATTATGTAGCTGGGGGAACTGTGTTTTTGGAAAGACAGAAAGGGCTTGGCCATGTTGTTAAATGGTTTGATGATGCTTTGGAACTAAGCGCTCCTGAATTCTCATTCATTGCTTTCAGGATAGCTTTTTTGTGCTTTTATTTTTAAATATCAATTAGTTGACACTCATCCCTGGGCTCACCCTTCCCTTCTTTGCCATAAGTCTCTAGCTATTCTTTCTGTACTTAGGAATATTGTTATGTTGGGGATAGGAGGTGTTTGTTTATATTTTTCTGCTCCATTTCTCCTCCCCCTCACCTGGAAAGGTTGCTAGGGATATTTGTATGAGCATTTAAAGTTCTCTGCCTCTCTTCTTTCACTGCTTGATGCTTCTGAATAAGTACATTTTACTCTGAGTCCAACTGCATAGCTCTTTCTTCAGATCTAGCTCTAGATCATACTTTTATTATGCAGTGGAAGCGTTATCTAATTGAGGCTATGAATTACAAGTCCTGGACTGGTGGTGCTGTTTTTAGCATAGGGAGATGGAGCAGACTCTAGGAGGTGCAAAGAGTGTATTCTGCGTGTTGGGATAGTGGCATTTGTTGTTCTGAAACATGGTGGCAGGAAAACTCTCTATATGAAGTGTATTGTTAACAAGGGTGAGCTGAGCTGAGAAGAAGGAATTGACCTCAATTCAAGGAGTAAGAATGGTTGTGAATCAGGAATCTTAATCAGAATGTCTTGGAAGAAAGTGAAGAAAGACTGCAAATAGCTTGTCATAATGGATTTGTATCCACAGGATAACTATGCTTTAAAAACAAGCCAAAAACCCACAAAGTAATCTTGCTCTAATTTGGAATGGAGGAAGCTGTTCAACATAGTTTTGCTGATACCTGCACATTGTAATGTTAATGTACTTAACGTATTTAGTCATGTGGAAAAAAAAACATGGAATTGCCATTAGGACATCTCCTTAATGACTTTCTGTGCTAACTAACATAGCTGTGTTTATTTCCCTAGATAGGACACTTGCAATGTATTTTGGGAATATAAATAAAAAATGTCTGTTCGCTATTCAGTTTTGCAAACCATTTCCCATGGTGATTTTTAAGTGGTGTCCCTGTCTGAAGGCTGTTTCCTGCCTGCACATTTCTAGTTCTGTCTCTTTAAAAAGGAGAAACAGCTTGTCCTATAAATATTAGAAGTCATTTCTGTTTCACTGTATACTTATTTTTTTCCTTTTCTTTTCCTTAGGCAAATAAGAAACTGAGCGTGGAAAACAATAGCCTTTTAAGAGAGAATTTGCGACTAAAAGCTGAAGTTGATAGTAGATCACCCCAAAAGTATGTGAATATTTTAAAAGCTACTATCTTTTATTTATAGACTGTTTAACTGTTGTAGGCCTGTTTAACCTAAAATTGTGATGGTGTACATGGTGTTGCATATGTGTCTTCAGGTATACTTTGGAATTTTTATCCTCATGGACTTAGGTGAAAAATGAAACTTACAAAATAGCAGCAAGTGGGTGAGAAATGCAACTTAGAGAATCACAGCAAGTCCACAGTGAAGGAATATGACTTGACTACAAATGCTGTTCCTTTGTTACGTGGCCAGGATTGAAGTACTGGATTTGTGTCTGGGCAACATATGCAGAATTGAGCTTCTGGAGCATGAGAACATTCTCAGAACTGACATTTATGTTTAATAGTCTGTTTTAAACAGTTATAACACCAACAACAATACCCTCAAAAAGCAAAAACTGCACCATACTCATTAGAGCTGTGTTCTAAGGTGCCTCTTCTTGGGAGGACTTTGTGAAGCAATATATTGATATTTTTGAAGTTCTTTTCCTTTCTTTCATTGGTTTTCTGCCTTTATTCTCTCATTTGTTTAGATATTAAAAAGCTAGTAGCTATATTGGCCAAAGGTTTATACAGAGCTTTTGAGGAAGGGGATTGGGAGGCACCTAGTAATGTGAAAAGAAAGTTCTCCGGATTTTGTTCTAGTTCTGGCAACATGCCTGGTGGAAGAGGAAATTCATCCTTGTAAAAGAGCTTACTTGCCACACTGCTTGTTATTAGAGGCAACAGGAAAGAAGATGCATGATCCTTTTGCTGTGGATACATGAATGTACATGAAAGTACATTATGCCCTGATGACCCCTAATAAGATAGAGCCCTGTTTAAGGCCATGGCAATGGCTTTTATGGCATGGTGTATCTTTTCCCATAAGACTCAAGAGTGAGTTGGCAAGGATGGCAAACTTAAAAAGTAAATAGATATAACTAAATAAATCCTCGAAAAGAAAATCTAGAAGAGACCACATAATCTAAATTGATTTTTACTTTTCTGATATCAGGTGAACTCCCCAGTGGAAACAATTTCCCTTTCTTATAGCTTGTACGTGCTTTACCGTGGTTGCCTAAAACAATGCTGTCACTTTTCTGCTTTAGAAGCCCAGATATAGCAAATGTGATTACAAATTGGACAGTGTCAGGGTCTGTCTTGCAATCCAGATACCCACTAGACTGGCCTGTCTGTGTCTCTGCTATTATTTTTTTTATAATTATTTTTTAGTCTCCTGAACAAATGTCACATCCTGCCTGCCTATTGGGAATTTTCTTTGGCCTGTGATAACTCCAGAGCTGTGCATGGGATTTAGGGCATTAATTGAATCAGGCTTAAACTGGGCTAGGAACAGTTCAAACACTTCTGGAGTTTGTATTTTTGTACCTGATTCTGCTGTATTGAGTCTTGTCTTTGCTTTGAGCCCAGTGTGTGCTACAAGAATTTAAGTACATGCAAGGAAAAACTTGTCCTGAAAACAACCCTTCAGCACAATAAATTTAGCAATTTTGGTTCATCCAGCCTATACCCATTCATTCCTCATCACATCTTAAAGGTTGAATTTGTCCAGGTCTTCTAGATACTTTTGACTTGAGAGAAAAAGTAAACTTGTGTTTATTTGGTTTTGCTCTGCACTCGAGAACCTCCAGTGTTTATGCCTTTCTGAAGTCATAATGCTTAGAACTGGTACAAGACTACAAGAAGTCTTGGTAGCACTAACGAGAGCAGAAAAACTGTCTTCTGTCCTCTAAAGCATATCAATATCTTGCAATACCTTTTTTTGTTGTTTCCTTTTACATGACACTTCTAGCACAATGGCCAGTACCAGTTCTGCCAAATTGCTATTTAAAAAGTTACCTTTCTTACTCATTTTGCATTTGTGCTTTCAGTGTCCCCTTTCAAAGTGTGGGAATTAACCCATTTATTGGCTTTCTTTAGGTTGATGTTTTGATGCATATCAAACTCTATTCTTTCAAATCCCAGATACATCCTTCAGATGGTGAGAAATCTCTCCTATCTTAATGTTGTTAGCATAATTTTTAAGTTAACTTTCATCCTTTTGGTCATTAGTCTGGTCAATATCCAGATCAGACCTAACATCAAGACATTTTCTAAATATTCCTTCAGCTCTGATGGCAAACTTTGATAATATTTAAAGGGTCTTTCAGTTAGGCTTAACAGTTTGAACAGGGCTTGGAATAGATAGGGTTTTTAACATGCCTATAAAATCAGAATTGAAAGCATAGGTATCAGAGCCCAACAATTTCACTAGAATTAAACTTCTGTGTGAGTACATGGATTTGCAAGTATAGTTGTTCCTGTGTGCTTCATTCAGAAGTTTTCAGAATGTAATTTTTGCGAAAGTGTCTGAGTAGGTCTCTAATGTAATTTAAAATAGCTACTGAATTGGATTTTTGTAATTTAGTGTCACCACTGTTGTTTCATTTTTCATATAGTCCTTATCTTCAGATTCTCAGGTACAGATTCATGTTTAAACAAATAACTAAAGTAACTAAATAAAACTGTTTTATTTTGTAAAGGTTTTGTCAGTATTCAGTCCCTGTGTATCCCAGCTGTAGTTCATTTTGTGCATGATGACATTGGAGCTAAATAGCTCAACATAAATTGTTTTAGTGGACTTTTCTTTACAGAAGAGGGAACACTATTGGCAGGTGAATGATCCCTTTGTAACACAGACTCTTCCTCTTACATCACAGGGAAAAGTATAATTAGTCTCCTTCAGTGGTCAATAAAAAACTTTCCTTTTATCATAGACTTGGATTCTTTTTTTCTTTGTTCTTATCCATTAAAACCTGCTGAAAAATGTCATGTATGTCAATATAATCGATATTTCAGCCATGTCAGGAATTTTTATACATTTTTTAAACTGATGATGTTGATTTATTGATTAGCTTTTTATTTTTTTCCTGAAAACATTTTTGAGACTAGACCTTCACCAGAATACCATACCATCATATAGTTGGGACACAGGTCTGAAAGGCAAATGAGGGTAAGTTTCTAGCTCTGATTCTTGCCAAAGACCTGCATTAGTGCTCCATTTCTCAGGCAAATCAGGCTGATTTGTGGTTGTTGTTTGTTCTTTCTTTACCTTTTCTCCTGATAAATTTTCAACGACTTCCACTTTCAGGATACAGAACAAAAAAACTTCTGAAACTTAAGTTTTGCAGGATAATAAAGCCCTATTACTTCCAGCTCTACTTGGAATAGAAAACTGTTAGGTCTGTTGGCAGGGCACAGTGGATCTAAAAGCATTTTTGGCAAAGGGATGTTTGCTTTTTACCTGAAGGAAAATAACTAGCAAGTCCATCTACTCCAGGGTATAGTGTATTTTATGAATGGTTAGATTCAAATCGTTTTGAACCAGACTTCTAGGCTTCCTAGGAGTCTTTTCCCTAAATATTTAATTCCTTCTGCCAGTTAAAATCCCAGTCTGCAAAACTATCTCTAACATGCATAAAATTGTTGCATTATCTTTTTTCTCTGGTTTTGCAAGTTGTTTTATTGTTGCCGTTTAAGGAGGGAGGAGCAGTTCTTCAGTTTTACTGTTTATCTTGTCTAGATTTGTGATTTCAGGTACACTGGTATCTAAACCTGTTGACCTGTTGATTTTCTTCGTCATTCTTTACAACATTAAATTTGTACCTAACTCAAATATTTCTGCACATACCAGACTAAAAAATTCAATCTCTACTTCACCAGACCTATAAATAGGCTTCTAAAAACTCATATCCAGAGGGTAAGAACATTTGCTGTCTTCCCTGATAGAAAACTGGGCTATGGTCTCACCTCTGTAAGTTTACTGGTCCAGAGTGACCATTTTTGAAGACTAGCTGCAGTGTGGCCTTAAAAATAAAGTAGAGGAAAGTAGCATATAAATAGCCTTCAAATGAGCTCTGAGTTCTTGAGTCATAGCATTAAATCCTAAGAAAGAGCCCACTTCAGGCATGAAGATCTAAACCTTAGGCAGATGGGTAAGGACATTCAGATCACATTCTGGTTTTGTGAGGTTTCCAGGAGGATTGGGGATTTTTTAGTAGTTCTGAAATAATTCTTTCTAGCTTTTGCTGTTTGCTGACCTGGTGATAATCTGCCTTTCTTACATGGAAAATCAATGATTCACTGATAGATGTTAAAATGCTTGGAGAGGCTTTGGATATTTGTCTAACTTCAGCCAAGTCCCTTCATGAAAGGGGAAGCTCACTTCAAAGAATGAACCTGACTTGTCTGTTCCCAGTGGACAGTATGTCTTGATTTTTTGTGGGTTTTGGGGTTTTTCTGCTTGCTAGGAATAGGCCCACATCTGGCAGTAATGCTTTTTTTAGTTCTGATGTCTATGCAAATATGACACACTTTTAAGATAGTTGTATGAAACCTGGGATGTTGCCAAGATGTTTCTGCAGATCACCTTTCATAGGTGATATAGAGGGGAATTGCAGAACTGGTACAACTGGTACATGATACCACCAAAGAATTGTAGTAAGTAGTGGTTCTTTCAGCTGGTGTGTTCTTGAATTTCCTCCCTTTCTTTCCATCTAACTGCAGAACCCAATGGAAAATGTGTATCTAAATGATGGGGATGGGTTTGGTTGTACACTCTGGCATTGCCCTAATCTTAGACACTAATAAGCCCGGAGCGTACCTTGTCATTTTCCACTTTTCACCTTTTGTTTCCTTTGGAGGATGCATCCTGAACTGCAGGGTGGTCCCCAGCCTGGGCCATCAGGTGATTAGAACTGGGGAGTCAAATTCCATAGCACCCTTGCAGCCCCAGTCTTTGGGAAGTGGTTATACAAGAAAACTGTCCATTGCAGCTGCTTGCTATCCAGAAAGAGAAAAGTTTGTTTGGGGTTGTGTGGTTTTAAACTGACTCACAGGCTCAACCAGACAGACGTGCTGCAGTCAGTGGTCACTGATGTGTAAAATAAAACCTTAAAGCTGAATTTGCAGAACTGATAGGTAAGAAGAGAAGGAAGAAAAAACTGAAAAATTTGTTCTTCAACCTCACCAACAGTTTCTAAATGGACTTCTTCAGAAGTTGTTGTGCTTTAACCCCAGGCAGCAACTTAAGCCCCACACAGCCTTTCACTCCTTCCCCTTTTGGGGTAGAGAAGTGGAGAAGTAAAAGTGAAAAAACACATGGATTGAGGTAAAGACAGTTCAGTAGGGAAAGAAAAGCTGTGCCAAAGCAAACCAAGGGATTCATTCACGACTTCCCACAGACAGACAGGTGTTCAAATGTCTCCAGGAAAGCAGGTCTCTGTCTGTGCCTAACAGTGACTTCAGGAAACAAACACTGTCACTCAGAATATCCCACCTTTACTTCTTTGTTTCCCAGCTTTTTCCTCTGAGTGTAATGAGTTAATGGTCTGAAATATCCCTTTGGTGTGTTGGGATCAGCTGCCCCAGCTGTGTCCCTCCCCAGCTTCTTGCGCACCCCCAGCCTTCTCACTGGTGGGTTAAGAGGCAGAAGATGCCTTGTAAGAACTGCACAGAAGCTGTAAGAAGTTGTTCTTACAACTGCACTTTTGTGAGAATGGCACAGGAGTAACTAAAACAGTCCCTGTGTTACCAGCATTGTTTCCATCACATATGCAAAACATAGTCCCATAGTAGCTACTGTGGAGAAAAGTAACTGTATCCCAGATAAAACCAGGATAGGAGTACTCAAACATAACTGAGGGAGCAGTTGTGGAATAATGCAAAGGAGGGTGACTCCAGCAATGTTAGTTATTCTTGCTCACTATAGGTGAGGGATGACTGCAGCTTTCTGATTGGTGTCAGGTTAGAATCATGCTGGACAAGAAAGGGACTCTGACCGAAGAAAGGTCCTGAAATATGAGCTTGAAATGTTCATCTAGACATCCAGTGTCACTTCAGACACTATAACATGTACACTACCGTTCCTGGGGCTGGTAGCTGTGATACAGGGTCTGTAGATTCACCCTTCCAGAGTGATATGTGGGAGCCAGCAGTCATGTAGAAGACTTAAGGTGATGTAAAATATTGTTAGGTGTCTGTGTTAAGGATCCAAATCCCACTTGAAATGTGTTCCTGTTCACTTTATGAGTGATGATTTTGTTTTTCTGGGCTTGCAGTTTTCTATATGAAGGATGTACTTGAAATGCAGTGAGATCCAAAGTCATTGTTTCAGTGATACAGCTAAAGAACAAGACCGTAACATTCAAAAGTCTGTCTATGTATGAGAATATGGCTTTCCTTTTGGTATATGTGTGCTCTTTACCACATGTATACTAAATACCTTAACTTCTACCAAAGAATTCATCACCTTGTTACCAAGTGTGAAATAATTCAAAGACTTCAGGAAATATAATTTATCTGGATTGTCAGGTGAATCTTAAATTTATTTTCATGTAACTGTACTGCATTCTGTTACTATTGTCATAAGACCATAATTTTTTGACTATAGCAAGGCTCACTGTACATCTGAAGGAAAAAGAAAAAGAAAAAATCTCTTACAAGTGGTTTGGTTTGGGGAGATTGGGAGGGTTCTGGTTTCTTTAACCAAAATATGAATGTTCTCAAACTCTCTTCTGGCTTGCTAGATCAGTCTCTTAAGTACCTATATCTGGAGTAATTGGCTGTCTTAAAAATCTATGTCCTTGAAAATTTAGGAAATAAATGTATAGAAGTCTTTAAGCAGGAGCAGAAAGCAAGTACTGTTCTAATGCCTAACTGCAAAAGTAACTTTGTAGGCAGCTTGTCATAAATTACATTTCTGAAAACCAAAATTCCCAAGCACATCCCTCTGCAACAATTAACATATTAGTGATGCTATTTGCCTTTGAACAACATACTGTATTTTTTTAACCTGAGGACACTTGTTATAAAAGTTACACTTGAGAATACAGTGCTTCCTCATAAGCAAATCTCAGGCTGTCACTAATGCTATTTGCATTAAATAAACATATTACACCATTCTTCCATTAAAAAGGAATTACCAGGTATGCATATAAATGTAAACATGTTTTCATTTTTATGTCAGCATGTCTGTTAGAGGAGACTCCAGAAAATCTTCCTCGTTTTACAAAAGCATTTTTCCCTCTCTGTCACTTGGCTATTCAGCTAAATTGTATTTTTGTGTCATCTTTCTTTTATTAGGGAATGTAGGGTTTGCTCCTGTAAGACTGTGTGAATAAGTCTGTTAGAGAAAGGCAAAATAAATACCTCTGGATCACCTTAGGAAGTGGGAAGGTTCTTGCTTCGGCCCTGCTGTGCCACAGTGACTCTGTCCGTATCAAACTAAAATCTGTGTTCCTTTAACTGGAGGAGAAAATAAACCAAAATGTGTTGTATATAAGTATGGTCGTTTCATGTAACCCCCTTCCCCTGAAAATATAATGGAAACATTTTTGAGCTGTGATTCTTCTTTTCATAGGGGAGAGAGAAAATCTTCTGTGCCTTTTTTCCTATTTCCCTCTTGTGTGCAGCTAGAAATGGACCAACTGCTATAAGCAGTTGGGAAAACTTGTTTTCCAGAGGGCAAGCAAATGAAAAATTGTCTGTCTTCTTTTTTTTATGAACATGGAAGATAACTGGGTAGAGATCCTGTGGGGGTGAAGGGGTCCTTGCCTCCATCAAGTTTCAGTCCAGCTAGCTTCTTTTGAGGAAAAAAGAAATCTTACTAAATATAAAATTTCTACATTGCCATTTCTTGTCTACAAGGAAGTGAATGGTACACACCAAAACTGTGTGAAGCTTTAGGCTGATCTAATTTAAAAAGTGGTCTGCTAGCTGTGACAGAAGTGACTTAGACTGTTCTGTAAATCTTATCCATCACTGAACCATCTACACCAAAGTCTTCAGAGTTCTTTAAATATGCAGAAGCAGTTAAACAGTGAAATATATCAGTAGATCTGGTCACTCCTGCCCAATTTTTTGGGGCTTATGATAGACCTTATTGCTTTCCCCAGCTGTCCAGTTAATTGTATTGCAGTTGTCAGCATACAGCAGCTTCCTGCTGCTTCGAGCTCACAACTTGAAGAAGCAGAATGTGGTTTGCTGGAAATGCATGCATGTATCCATGGTTGTTTTGCCAGCATAGTTGGAGGCCACAGATACCCACCTTCAGATTTCACTGATCCAAGGGTTGCAGTGGGAGTGTTTTTTGAAGAGGTGAGCTAATGGAATGCGGAAAATGGAATGGAAATTTAGTGTGACTCTGAGGGAGAGACAGGCAGACAAACAAAAAAATAGAAATTTCAGGCAATGTTTAAGCTGAAAGAGTAAATAGAAGCCTGTGCTGTAACACGGAGCTGCAAGATGGAAAATGGAAATTCAGTGTAGGCCCACATAGAGTATTATCCTTTCTTTGTGATATAAATAAAACCTTATTTGTCAGAGTTGCAGGGTGGCTGCAGGTCGTTCCCTCCTTTCTAATAATATCAGAACTTTAATTGTTTTTTCTTTCTGTAAATTGAAAGCCTTGGATGCAGCAGGGAATTCCCTGGTGCTCACCTGTCAGTGACAGGTTAGAATTAGTCAGGGCATATAGCTGAAACTTTCACCTGCCCTCTGGGGAAGGTCAGTCTTGAAAGCTGGTGGAGGATGAGCAGAAGGCAAGTCTGTATCTTGGCAGTTGAAAATGTGCTCAAGCTGGAAACCCCATGAGCAGACAACTTTCACAAACCACAAGCAGCAGATTTTTGTATTGGAGTTAAGACAGAAATCAGATTGTTCTGGTTGTAAAGCTCAGAAAAGCAAGTAATTCAAAGTGGATATGCCATCCACAGGATGGGTGAGGAAAAGCTGTATATCTAACGGGAACATAATTGAAATTGTCTATGTAAGTATTTAAACCACCTCAAAGGACTAATGCAATTTCAGCATTTCATATCAGCATTTTGTTTTTGACAAGGTGACATTGTGAAAGAAATGTATTGTAAAACACTGCTGTACTGTAGGAAAATGATTGAATGTAAATATTTCAAGATGTGGACCACTGTTCAAATGTTATCATAAATCTTTGCCATTGTTTTAGGGGATAATTCTTCATGCATATTTGAGTTGAATTGATAGAACCAGCCCCTGGAAGGGTAATCTGCTTGTTATTGCCTTGCTACCACTAATACTTTAATTTTGTCTTTTCATGTATCACCTCCACCTGTATGTTATTTGTGATGATTTCAGGGGTTTTTTTTCATAACTAGCAGAGAGAAGTTCTTTTGTTTTCAAATTAACAGTGTTTAATAGCTTTGTTGTGTCTTGAAATGAGCTTGTAAACCTTCACAAAAGTGTCTTTTTCCAGCTTAATATTTTCTTTCTTTTTTATTGCAGGTTTGGTAGGTTTACAGTAGCTGCACTTCATTCCAAAGTGGAACAAAGTGAACGTGAAATGAACCGTCTGAAAAAGGCACTGGAAAGAAGTGATAAATACATAGAAGAAATAGAGTGTCAGCTTTTACAGCTGAAAAAGGCAAGCAAAGGAAGCCAGACAGTGAGTGCTGTTAGTGAGAGAGTGCTTTCCACAGATGCTGAAGGAGGTGAGAGCAGTGAAGATACAACATGTTTGAAAACCCAAGCTGAGGAGAAAAAGGCTTTGAATACCAGTCAGAGTCCTGACAGTCTTGAGCAGCTGACAAGTGGTGGAACTTGTTTAGGCTCTTCTAGTCAAGATGGCTTGAACAGCTCAAATACCCAGTGTGCCCCAAAGAAAGAACTATTTCCAGGATGTCACAGGGTTCTCCTGGATGAAAATAGTACAAATATGGATGCCTGCTTAGAAGACCAGTGGAATAAAATTGAGGAATGCACCCCGTACAAAGATGAAGAACTTTATGATCTTCCACCACCATGCACTCCTTTTCTGTCTCTCAGTCGCCTTCAATTGAACACTCCTGATGGAAAAGAAAATGCAAGAAAACCATCAACATTCCTGAGAAAACTGAAATTTGAAGGGTTTCATGACACTTCAGATGATTGCAGCAAAGATTCTTCCGAGCACAGCACAAGCAGCTGTAATAGTGAAAAGAAGCTGAACTGTTTTACTGCAGGAAAATCAGGGGTTTGGGGCACCTGCCCAACAAATTTTGCTGAGAACTTAGATTTTGATGGATCAGAGCAAAATTCTGTAGCTGGTCAGTCAGATGAGACAGCAGCAAAGTCCAGTGATAAAACAAGTTCTTGCTTACCTAAGAGGTTGCATACTCTCTGCTCTTCCGAAATGAACCGCACAAGAACCTCCAGCGAGGCCTCTATGGATGCTGCCTACCTCGATAAAATTTCTGAGTTGGACTCAATGATGTCTGAATCAGACAACAGCAAGAGTCCTTGCTATAATTTCAAGTCCTCTGATATTGATGGTTCTTCAAAGTCAACAGAATGCGCTAAACTTCTGAATGGAACAGAAAAGAATGTGGAAGAGATGAATGAGGAGCAGAGTATGAAGTGTCCAGAGACAAGTGATCTGGTAGCTGACAGAACGGGCTGGAAACCTGCTATGTTTTCCAACCTCTCCCCGTCTGATGTAGATATGAATGATCACTTTCCACTGTTTACAGGCCAAAATGTAGTGGCTACTGATGCCAAACCTCCAAACTCTTTATTTCAAAGGGACTTTTCCCCAAATGTACTGTTCAGTAACTCACAAAGGTTATTTGAGGAACAGAAGTTTGGTTCAAGTTTTTTAAAGATGTCATCTGATCTTCAAAGTCAGATTAATCCTCCTTGGGTGTCTTCCTTTACAGCTGAAAGGAAAAATAAAAATGTCAGTCAGTCAACCAAGAGGAAAATTCAAAACAGCCTTTCCAGTGCTAGTCCATCAAAAACCACCAAAAACTGATTCTGCTTAGGAAATCAAACGTGACTCAAAGTTGTAAACCTGCAAATGTTTAATATTTACAGGTGAACTTAATTTTTAATGACTTCGATGTAGTTCTGATCGTGTTGCTTTCGACTATGTGAAAACTGAACATTCGCCTGCCCATTGCAAGCTCTTTCCCAAGGAAGAACCATTCCAGATTCTTTTGACTGGGCATTTTATTTACCTGGGGGCTTGGGAGTTTTTGATGCTCTTTAAGTTATCAGATTACATGCTCTTCCAATTGTGAGCACAGCTAATGGCTCCTTGACAGTTCTAAGTGGTCTTGTCAAATTAGTCATTTATGCAAGAATTAGTTTTAAAGGTTACATTTCCCATTCCTAAAGATTACATTTTGTGCATGTAAGGCAGCTACTGGCCATATATCCTATGGATTCATGAAATTGCTATAAATTAATGCCAGTTTTGCCATAAAACCTGCCTCCCAGAGGAAATGTTTCTGCTTAGACTATTTCATAGCACTGTACTGTACTGTTTTAAGTGGGTGTAAGGTAGCAGCCCCTTTCTTTTCAGGGTCACAGCACTTCAGTTAGAAAACATCACTTTTAACACTGTAATTATGGCTTGTCTCTTTTTGAAGTTAAGCACAATTTTTAATTTAGTACCCAAAAATCATTGTTATTCTAAATGTGCTTAGTATGCCTGTATAGACCATAAAAATGGGTTTGTATGCTAATGATTTGTTTACCTAATGTGCACTGAACATCTTACATTAATACTGTACCATTTTACATTAATACTGCATGCTTTTCTATGTGAATTGAATAAAACATGTTATAAGCACTGTAATCCTTCATGTTGCCTCAAATATTGAATTAGCAAAAAAAAAAAGGGGGGGAACTTTTTCCCTAATTTGGAATATACATATCTAAGTTTTGTAAAGCATAAACCTGAGCTTATTCACAAAAAAAAAATTTAAAGATCTCCCTTCCTCCTCCTTGTTAGACATAGTACCGTTCCAGTGTCAGCATCGATGCGGTTGATGGAAATGGCTTTCAGCCTCTCTGGAGGTGACTCTTCCAGAAAGTATTGCATAGGTCAACATAATGTGATGGCCTGCTACAGGCAGGAGACCTAATTAAGCAGCAGAGCAAAATTGGTTTCTTTGCATTATTGTGTTTTAAGTTCTTTTTAAGGCCATGTTTAATTACAAGATGCAGAGGGGTTTTTTTTCCTATATAGGACTCTGATGGCATTTCTTAGAAACAGACGTCCTCGCTCCATCAATACCTATGATATGAAAAATCCATATGCTGCCTTTTGTCCCTTTGAAAAGAGTGATAGCCACTTGGAAAATTTCAATGGACTGGCTCATCTTGTAGAGTTAGGTTCTGTAAGCTGTTTGAACAAGAACTATGCCTCCCATTGTAATGTGAGCGTGCATTTGTGCAATTGATGCGTTCATTCTGAAATGGGACTTTTCTTTTTTGAGCTTTACCAAAAAATCATCATTCAAGCCATACATGCAGTCATGAAAACTCAGACTGCAAACAGTCCAGTGTTTTGTGGTGACAGGCAGCATGGCATTGTGCTTGCATATACTGCTTTCAGTATACCACCTGAATTTTTAATCTTCACAGAAAAATCCAGTTGTTCAATTTTAATATATATTTCAGAAATTAGGGAGGTCTCAAAACTGACTCTTAAGTTATCTGTTACTTGATTTGACAAGTTTTACTAAGAGTCAGAAAAATGCTGCCTTACTTCAACTCTTTGGGAGAAGAGACAAAGACTTTATTAAAACATCCTTGTGTTACAGAGCAATCACAAACACACACTAAGTGCTGTGTGTTGTGGGTTTGTTTCATTTTGTGAATTTATGGGCTTAATTTTACACTCTCATTTTTCATGTTTCACTTCCAGCTACAGAGGCATGAATACAACTGGTGTCATGCCTGAAGTCAAACTAGAATAAAGGAGATTTTTTTCATGTTACTCATCCTTTGAGCAGGAACACCACATACAGGCTTGCTTTTCAATACAGATGTTTTGACCACACGTGTCTTGCAGCTTGAATAGATAGAAGAGCCAAGCCTAAGGTTAAAAAGGTTGCATTCCTCTTGTCTTAAAATTTGGTAATGTGATCAGTGCAATATCAACTCCAAAATTTCAACTAAATGTAATGACTGGGGTTTCTTCAGATACAAATTTCTCAGCTGTACATGGGGTTTCAGTTCTCCAGGCTGTGTTCAGTCAATGCCTTCCTTGCCTAATCTCCTGCACTTGACAAAGTGGCCTAAAGTAGAGCTCATTGCTGCTAATTTTTCATGGTAGTTACCTAGTTATGTGATAATGTAGAACTGGAGTACACAAGATCTACTGGTTTAGTATTAAAATATTTATTGAGACAATAGACATTTCCCAGGGATGTCCAGATGGGATTTATTATGTCTAATGATATTTAATAACTCATAAAATTTTCACTTTATCTAGTAATACCTACTGTACTAAATACAAGACAATTTGCATATTTTAACACATGAGAATGCTCTCCAGGACTTTAGCTCAGAGAAGTGAGTTTGCTACCAGTCTGAGGTTGTTGTTAGTGAAATCTTTTGGGTTATTTGTAACAGTAGGAGTGCTAAGGTCAAGTTTTTACTTAGTTATCCTCAGTTTTACCTCCACAAAGTCTGCCAAGTGACCTGCTTATCCACCATTCCCTATAGGCCTTATTTCTGCTTGGTATTGCTTCCTCAGGCGAGGGGCAACCAGAATAGCTCTGCCTACGAGCACCAGACACAGACTTGGGCTGTGTTGGGTTTTAAATGTGCACTATTGTCTCTTCATGAAGAACCTTTAAAAAGGGGACAAGGGGCACAATGCACAGTTTCTATATGCAGTACAAGCTGTGCTGACTTGGTCACTCATCCTTCAACCTTCATTTCTCACCTTTTTCCCTCACCCAATAATGCCCTTTCAAGGCAGTTTAAACTGAGTCTGATCCTATTTCTTGCCCAGCATCCAAGTCATGCCTCTGACTCCCAGCAACTGTAGGCTTGAAATACAGCCCTTACACACCTCTTTTGTGCTGTGGTTATGGTTAAAGTTTTGCAAACTGTGGACACTCCTTCCTTGCTACTTTTTGGCATAAGAGCATCCCCATGTAAATGGACTAAGGCTTCTACACTTTTTCCTTCCCAGGTTTGAACCAGGGAAAAGCAGCTCTGAGGTAACTCAATATGGAGGTTGCTGGTTATTCCAAGGATTGCCCCTCTGGCTACTAATCCAAGTTCAGCCCTTCCTGCACCTTGATTCCTTGCAGCAGTCCTCTGCTGCTGTGACGAGCCACCTGCTTGTCAGGCCTGGCCTAAAGGGGTGGCCTGGCTGTCCTGCCTTTGTGGCCCAGCATTGAGGTACTGCCTCAGTATCCCTCAGCCCTAAGAAAAGCCATCTTCATTAGCTGGAGGGTGAAGGGAAAAGCACAGCTGGAAAGCTTGTGTGTGCTTTGACAGCTGTGAATGTGGTGAGAGAGAGCAGGAGAGTGAAACTGGGATGCGGAACAAATGAAGCTGAGTATTCCTGATTTTTTCAGCTTTTCTCAGTAGAAAGCATTATCTCCTCCCTAAAGCTCTTACAGACTGTGTGGGTGCTGGTTTTCAGGGAAGCTGAGAAGACAAGTAGCCAAGCTGCTCATGGGGCCATGGGGTGCCCGTTCCAAGCCAGCAGAAAGTGCCGGGGGAACCCAGGGACGGGATGAGAGGAGTCCCTGTCCCTTTCCCGAGTCACTCTCCCCTTGGCAGCATGCCTGGGAAAGCAGTACGGACTAGCCACAGGGCTGGGCGGCTCCGAGGCCATCCGGCTCTCACAGAAAACGGTGTCGGGGGTGCTTTTTATCCTGGCCGCCTTAGAGCTGTCCCCAAATTTTGGGGAGAGGAGTGTTGGCGCTGGCTGCCAGCGGCTGCCATACGGAGCCCCTATGCCCTGCCCAGAGGGGGTCGTGGAGATGCTCCTGCCCCATCCCTTCCCACCAGGACTCCACCTGCTCAGCCAGGATTCCAGCTCGGAAAAAAGGCCGGGGAGGCCGAGGTGTCCCGTGTCCGTGGGCCGCGGGCTCGCTCCTCCCCGGCGCTGTCCTCCCCGGGCTCCCCCACCCCACACAAACCCTCATTGCGGGTTTTTTTCCCACCTTCACTGTTAACAAAACGCGGTGATTAAGACTTGAAACCAACAAAGAGTTTTTCTTCCACCTTAACCTTGCACACAATCCTTTAACAAATTAATTAATCCTAATGAATTAACACTTCATTTATTTAAACGCGCTACAGTTCATGAATTAAATTTTCATGCAGTGATTAAAGGCTGTTAAAATATGCATGATTTCGTTAAAATTTTATAATAAATCAGGGCAATGTGTTACATGACAAGGCAACTACTTCCCAGCCCCTCGGAAGGTGCTTTGATTCGCGCGGGGGGCGGGGGGAGCCGAGCGCTCCGCTCCCCGTTTGGGCAGCCGAGCGGAGCCCGGGGCGCGCTGAGACGCGGCTGGGACGGAGCCCTGTCCCCTCGGAGCGCCCTTCGTGCCTCTCGGGGGGCGGGAAGCTGCGTTTTCCTGCAATCCCACCGAAACGTGGCGTCCGTGCAGTGCGAGGGACCGTGGACACGGGTGAAAGCCAGCAGCCGGTTTGCCCACGGAGCGGGGCTGCAAGGGAGCGGGGATGTTTCTGGGAAGTTTTGCTGAAAGGGCTTCTCGGTGCGCTTTTTAAATCCTCCGCATCATTTGAAATAGAGAGCGAGAAACTTTATACTACCAACAGGACCTGTAGTGTTTTCCACCGGACCTCTCCCTAGCTGCTCCAGGCTCCTTCCTTTCCCGAAAGGGGACGTTGTGAACTACCTTGGGACTTAAATCATCATCAAGCGTTTCAATTTTTAATATGACAACATTCTACACTTTGGCTGCAAAAGCAATTATTGCGGCTTGTACATCAGTAATTAGCAGGTCTTTGCTGATGTAAGGAAAGTCGTCATTAGGACAAGGAAATACTTTTTGTGCATTCACCCAAGGGTTGGTTGTGTTTTGTTGTGCGTTTTGTTTTTTTTTTTTCTTCTGAAGGTTAATTTTGATCATTTAAAGGGAAAATAGCTTTTACTTTAAATGGGATATTGACTTTCTGTGAACTTCACCAAATAACACATGTACTGTAGGTTTTGTCTCAGTGCTCCCAGTGACACTCAGGGTAGGACAAATACCGCGACTGCAAAGTGTAAAGCTAACATTTGCTGAAATGAAAATATCCAGAGGGTTTAGAGTGAGCGGTGAGATCCACATTAGCATTTTTTTTTAAGTCGGGACATATAGCAAACTATGATCAGACGTTAATAGTTAATATCATAAGCTTTAGTATATTCATCTTTGGGGAATCCTAAAAAGAGAAATCAAATACAATGGGTTACAGTAATTAATTTATAAATCGTTTCACTGTGGGAATAAGGGGTTACTTTATTGCTTTCTCGAGATAGGCAGTTCAGTCAATTAAGGAATTCTGCCTATTTCTTGCATTTGAAACAGGAGAAAACTACGGGAGACGAGTAAATGTGTATATATATGTGCCTCCCTTGCTTTATTGAGCATCTCGGGCCATAAACGTGGGGCTACAGCATGGTCGTGTCGCCAATGAACTCGCTCCTCAAAGCCTGCGAGTTTATTGCCATCAGTATTCATGAGGCTGGGCGTACCCACGAGGAATAGAAACAACAGCTAACATTAAAATAAAATCTATTACCAGGCCGGCGCGATTCCGAGCCTGGCTCAAGCCGTCTGCCCGGGGAGCTGGCGATGTGTGGCGGGGACAGGGGGGCCACCGGGGGTTGGTGACAAGGGGTGCAGGCTCCCGGCGGGCCCCGGGGAACCCCCTCGGGCAGCAGCCCCTGCGCTCGGTGCGGCCAAGCAAGCAGCAGGGCAGCGCCGGGACCGGCTGCTGCAGCCCCTCAGTCGCGGGAGTCACGGTCAGGTGGCAATTTTTAGCGATGCTTTAAAAGTCAGCCTAAAGTTAGCTCTTGAGGAAAAAAAAAAAAAAAAAAAAAAAGTCCTGAGAAGAAAAGTTTTTCCTTCGGGACTTGATAAGTGACAGACCAAACGGTGCTCCACGAAAACTCCTCTTGTCCTTCTTCTCCCCACTCCTGAAAGATCAGACTTGGCTGCAACTCCCTCATCTCCCCCGGGGACGCAGCGAGGAGCGGGCGGGGGCAGCAGCAGCAGCCCCCCAGGAGCCGGCAGCAGCAGCAGCAGCGGCCGCCGCCCGCCTCCTCCCCGGGGTCGGGAGGCTTCGCTCCCCCGCACGCCGCCACCCCCGTCCCTCGGGCGGCCGCCACTCGAGCGGCTGCAGTGATGGAGCGAGGAGTCCCGGACAGGGGGTGTGTCTCCAGCCGGGCGGGACTGCTTCCCCCCAGGAGAATCCAGTAGGATGCATATCGCCAGCTGCAGAGACGGCGTGCCCACCCCCATCCCAGGGTTCAGAAGACACCTCGGAGGTGGGACCCTTAGAACTCCTAAAGGTCCTCACCTCCTCAGCCTCCGGCTAGCGCTGGGGGTGGAGGTGGGAGAAAGGCTGAATTCTCTGCCTTTCTGGCCTTAAAAAATAAGCCAGTGAACAGAAGGGGTCGTTTTAAAAGTACTGGTGGGGGTTGATGTCCTCCAGCCAAGGAGAAGGTCTCGCCCAGCAGCACTGCCATAGCCATAGTATGTTCCCATTCCTCTGGCTCGGAGCTGAACCCGTTCCTACCCTGGCTGTCTGCACTCCCTGCCTGCCCTCGCTGCCCCGAGCAGCCCCTGCCAGCCCAGAAGTTCAAGACCCGGGCTCAGAGGCAAAGCAAGTGCCCGGTGGTACGTGGGCAGGAAGGCAGGTCACCGCTTAGCCTGGAAACCCTCCCCTGGCCGCCTGTGCCACCGCTCGCACCATTTTCCCTTCTCGCATAGTTTTCCCTTCTCTCAGCGTTTTCCTTCGGGAAACCTGATGGACTTGGTCTGACAGCATCCTGGAGAGTGGGGTTTGCCAGAGGCACACTGATAAGCACCCATGCATCCCAAACGGAACAGCATCCCTCGCGTTCCCCCACGGGACGAGACGTGATCCCGGTAATCCACCTCCCTGCCCCGCCGAGCTCAGCCCAGGAGCACCGCGGCTCTGGGCTGGATGTCGCCATAGTCGGGAACGGCAGCCTGCTCGGCTCGGGCCTTGCTCCTGGAGCTGGGCGCTTTTCAGCAGCTTTGGCGAAAACCCCTGATGTCTCCCACTTGCTTACTCCCCATCCCTTTCCCAGGAGCGTTTTCCTTTACAATGGATGGCAGCTGAGAAGTGGCTAGAATAACTCATGGCTTTAAAAAAAAGTCAATAAATACACATAAAGTATGGTTTGTGGATTCTGATACAATGATTTCGATAAATAAGGAGAGCCCAATCCCAGTTTCGAGTTCACCCCCTTCAGAGATGAAGTTGCATTTCGTTACCCCAGGGGACACAGTAATGGATGGAGACCTGGCTCCCTCTCGCACAAGTAATTGGCAGACGTTCCCTCCTTCCTCCTGGACTGGCTGGGGAGCTTGGGAAAGGCTTATGAAGACAAATGTGTCTTCACTTGGGGTTGTGGTGTGTGCTGGTGTGTGCGCCTGTGTGTTTTCCTGCGTGACCTTTCGGCTGTGTTTATGCGCATAAATAAGAGGCGCTCAGGAGAAACGGAACAATTCCGATGCACTCCCTGGCTGTCACATCCCTGATCCAAACACCCCGCTGCCTCTCCCCGCTGCCTGCTTGCCTGCAGCCCTGCTGAAACAAGCAAGGCAGCATCTGATCGGTCACCGAGGGATGGCTCCAGAGTGCCCCAAGGGACAGACAGGATTCACCTTGGGCCGCTCGCTAAGGATTCGAAATAATCTCACAGGCGCGGTAGCAGATTGGCTCCTTCCGTAGTTTTGCCTCCGGCTTCATAAGCAACTACAAGAAAAAATAGAATCTACTCTAAAACGGGACAGAAATCCCAAATCACTCATAATACCAACAGTGTCACTCCTCAGCTGTTTGATTCAAAGGCAAGAGTATTCTAAGGATAAACCACAGAAAAGGGAGGGAAAGAAGAGGAAGGAAGGAAGGAAGGAAGGAAGGAAGGAAGGAAGGAAGGAAGGAAGGAAGGAAGGAAGGAAGGAAGGAAGGAAGGAAGGAAGGAAGGAAGGAAGGAAGGAAGGAAGGAAGGAAGGAAGGAAGGAAGGAAGGAAGGAAGGAAGGAAGGAAGGAAGGAAGGAAGGAAGGAAGGAAGGAAGGAAGGAAGGAAGGAAGGAAGGAAGGAAGGAAGGAAGGAAGGAAGGAAGGAAGGAAGGAAGGAAGGAAGGAAGGAAGGAAGGAAGGAAGGAAGGAAGGAAGGAAGGAAGGAAGGAAGGAAGGAAGGAAGGAAGGAAGGAAGGAAGGAAGGAAGGAAGGAAGGAAGAAAGAAAGAAAGAAAGAAAGAAAGAAAGAAAGAAAGAAAGAAAGAAAGAAAGAAAGAAAGAAAGATAAAGAGTTGGTGATTGTTTTCTGCTTCAGGCCACGCCAGTGCAACTTGGGTTTTCCCACGGAGCAGGAGTTGGGGCTGGGCAGCAGGAGGAGATGCAGGAGGAGATGCAGGAGGAGATGCAGGAGGAGATGCAGGAGGAGATGCAGTCTCACGCACACGCACGCCCCGCGTGGGCGCAGCGGCTGTAACCCGCGGCGCCTGGCACAGCAATAGGTGCAATAAAACTACACGGCGTGGGGGGAAATTTAATTATAGGGAAAACAGTAGCTTCTGAGTGTTTCAAACAAATGTCTGCCGCCGCCCGTCTTCTCCAGGAGCCGGTGTACAATTCTCGGCAGGGGCCGGCAGCGGCCGGAGGACGCCCCTCTCTCTGGCAGGGCTCCGCTGCGCGGAGGGGCAGCGCACCTTTGTGCTCCAGTGCCGACGGCCGGGCCGGCTCCCTGCGCCGCTCCGACGGCAGGGCAGGGAAGTGGCGCCCAGCCCCGCATCCCGCCCATCCCCGCCCCATCGGGGCGCCCCAGGCCGCGCTGGCGGCCGCGCAGCGCGCACGTGTGGCAGCCACAGGTGCCGCAGCCGCCCGGTGCTCGGTGCCGCTCGCTATAAGAGTGGCCCCGCCGCCGCCGCCCCGGCGAGACGGGCGAGGGCTGCGGGAGATGCAACAAGGCGCGGGGAGGCAAGGACCGGGGGCGGCGAGAGGAAAAGGAGGAGGAGGAGGAAAAGAAGGAGGAGGAAAAAGAGGAGGAGGAGGAGGAGGAGGAGGAGGAGGAGGAAGGGGGGGAGACAGCTGATGTCTGTCAAAGCCGGAGCCGCCGCGCTCTCGCGAGAGCCCGCCCGGCGGTAGCCACGGGATGCGGGGCTCAGGTGCGGGCAGAGCGCAGCGCAGCGCGCCCGGCGCCGGGCAGCGGCAGGCAGAGAACTGAGCCAGGGAGGGAGGGAGGGAGCGAGGGAGACGGCGGGGGCCGGAGGGAGCCTTGCCGCCCGCTCGCCTACCCAGCCCAGCCTCGGCCACCGCGGCAGCAGCGGCGGCGGCGGGGGCAGGGTCCGCTGCGGCACCGCCGCCACCACCGGCTCCGCCACCGCCACCCGCCGCTGTCAGCGGCTTCCCCCGGCGGCAGGAGAGAGCCCGGAGAGCACTTTTCCCCCGACTTTAGGAGTGTTTGTGGATTTACATGCCAAGCCTTCAAGATGATGTCCATGAACAGCAAACAGCCTCATTTTGCCATGCATCCCACCCTACCTGAGCACAAATACCCCTCTCTACACTCCAGCTCGGAAGCAATAAGAAGAGCATGTCTACCAACTCCACCGGTAAGGGACAGACAGCTGCAGCTCTCTTCTTTCTTTCTCTCCCTTACAAGCATACACTTTTCTTTCTTTCTTTCTCTCTCTCTCTTTCTGTATACTGCATGTATGTGTATGTGCATTAATAAAAAAACCGCTGCGAGGCACATTTTGACAAGCGGCGCTTAATGTTTTTTTCATGTCTTCCTCTGCAATCATCTGAGCGCCTGTGATCTTTTTTGAAAGCGGTGTTCACACGAGTCTCCGACTTCATCCACTTTCTGTATTAATTTTTATGACTCGGCCTCTGAAAAGGAATGCGTTTTATGTGCTCTTGTGTTTGACACAATTCCCCAGCTGAGAGTTACAGATCCATTTCTTCTCTTCCTTTCTCTTCTCCTTTCGTTCCATTTCCCCCCACCTTTTAATTTTTTAATTTATTTGTTCCTTTCATTCCTTTCTTCTCTCCTTTTCCGATTCCCCCTTGCTTCCTTACCTTTCTACTCTTTGCTTCTTTTCCCGTTTTTCTCCCTCTTCTCGCTTCCTTCCCCTCCCATCCCCCCATTATTCTGACCCATCCCCCTGTTTCCCCTCACTTCCCCGGGCTGTCGCCTGCTGTACCACGCTTTCCCCAATCTCTTGGCTCGATCCCATACTTCCCTTACACGCTGATCCTCCTGCCGCCTTCCCGGCCGTCGCCCTAACTTTGCCCACCTCTCTCTCCCCTCCCTCGACTTTCCCCCTCCTTTTCCACACCGCTCCCGCAACCCCACGCTGTCCCCCGCCCGTCCCCTTCCCCCTCCGCACTTTGCCCCCTCTCTGCCCCCTTGCCCTCCTCTCCCCGCACCCCGCTCTGTTTTGTGTCTCCTGCAGCTGCAGAGCAATATCTTCGCCAGCCTCGATGAGACCCTGCTGGCGCGGGCCGAGGCTCTGGCCGCCGTCGACATCGCCGTCTCGCAGGGCAAGAGCCACCCGTTCAAGCCCGACGCCACGTACCACACCATGAACAGCGTGCCCTGCACCTCCACCTCCACCGTGCCCCTGGCGCACCACCACCACCACCACCACCACCACCACCAGGCGCTGGAGCCCGGCGACCTCCTGGACCACATCACCTCCCCCTCCCTTGCGCTCATGCCCGGCGGAGGCGGCGGCGGAGGCGGCGGCGGCGGCGGCCACGACGGGGCGGGCGGCGGCGGCGGCGGGGCCGGCGGCGGCGGGGGCGGCGGCGGCAGCGGCGGGGGCGGCGGCGGCCTCATCTCCACGTCGGCCCACCCGCACTCGCACATGCACGGCCTGGGCCACCTCTCGCACCCGGCCGCCATGAACATGCCGTCGGGGCTGCCGCACCCGGGGCTGGTGGCCGCGCACCACGGCGCCGCGGGGCAGGTGGCCTCGGCGGCGGCCGTGGTGGGGGCGGCCGGCCTGGCCTCCATCTGCGACTCGGACACGGACCCGCGGGAGCTGGAGGCCTTCGCCGAGCGCTTCAAGCAGCGCCGCATCAAGCTGGGGGTGACCCAGGCCGACGTGGGCTCGGCGCTGGCCAACCTGAAGATCCCGGGCGTGGGCTCCCTCAGCCAGAGCACCATCTGCCGCTTCGAGTCCCTCACCCTGTCCCACAACAACATGATCGCCCTCAAGCCCATCCTGCAGGCCTGGCTGGAGGAGGCCGAGGGCGCCCAGCGGGAAAAAATGAACAAGCCCGAGCTCTTCAATGGGGGCGAGAAGAAGCGCAAGCGGACTTCCATCGCCGCCCCGGAGAAGCGCTCGCTGGAGGCGTACTTCGCCGTCCAGCCCCGGCCCTCCTCCGAGAAGATCGCCGCCATCGCCGAGAAATTGGACCTCAAAAAGAACGTGGTGCGGGTTTGGTTTTGCAACCAGAGACAGAAGCAGAAACGGATGAAATTTTCCGCCACCTACTAGGGGCGGGCGGGAGGGGCGGCCCCGGCATCGGGGGCACCGGGGGGGCCGGGCCGGGGCCGCGGGGGACGCCCACGCACCGCCACCGTCGCCTGAGACGCCGTGGGAGGCTCCTGGGGACCAAGGGACGATGTAGAAATTAAACGCGAACTACTCGGGGAGAGGGGGGGGGCGAGCGTGTGGGGGGGTGCGCTATCAATTATTAAAACAAAAAAGACACCGGGACACCAACGAGAAGAAGGAGGAGAGAGGAGGTAAAAACGCTCTAGAAGCCCAGGGGGGTCACTTCTGCGGCCCTCTCCCCTCTCTGCCCCCACAGCCCCCCGTCAGAAAGCGGGAGAAAGAGCAACTTAAAGCGTAAACACACACAGACACACACCAATAAATACCGTGACAGCAACAGCCACAAACCGAGAAACCTAAGTCACAACTTTCCGAAGGAAAACAAAACCGACCAACAAACCCGGAAGGCGAAACTGTTGGTGATGATGATGCTACGTTTGGTTTGGGTCTCTTTTCATTACTTTCTGCTTTTTTTTTTTCTTTTCCCTGGCTTAGTAATGAATGAGGACAGAGGTGGTTTGGTGCGGGGGAACTTTTTCTTTAGTTGGCTTGGGTTTGGGTTTTTTTGTTTGTTTGTATCGATTTTTATTTTTCTTTGTTGTTTTGGTTTTGTTTTTTTCCTGTTGTTTTTTATTTTCCTTCGAACGCGGTTTTGAGCGAGGCTTTGGCGATGGGTCTTGTCTGTGCCGGGGGAACGGTGAGAGCAGGGCAAGGGCCAGGAGCGGGGGAGCGGACCCCCGAGGCTAGGGAGCAGTCCCTTTCCTCTCCGTTGTTGCCTCAATAATCCTAGCTAGCTCAAGGAATACAAGGGGAAAAAAAAGTTACTCCACAACCCCTTTGTCTCTCCTCCCTCGCCTGCGTGGTTTGCGTTTCCAGCTGTGTCCAAAGACAGGTCCCTCTCTCTGCAGAGATGCATCTGGAGGCAGATGCCAAACCTGCCAGAGCGGGCATGCTCTCCAAAAAATTATGTTCAGACTCATTAAGGCTCATGGTTAACTATGTTCTTTCTCCTCACTCCCTCCCTCCCTCCCCGCTGCTCCCAACCGCATGCCCCCCGGCATCCCCACCAAATCTGCTGGATTTTGGTTAAGGTCCCCCCTTGGTTTCCTCCAAGGGCTGGAGGTTATTGCACCCGGTAGGCAAAAGAAATCACCGGTGATGGGTTTGGGATGACATTTGTTTCTGAGGGATGTGCATGTTGGGAACAAACACACGACAAAAAAACCACTTGGGCTTAAAAGTCGTTTATTGTATACCATAAACGTTACGTGGAGGAAGGCTTTTGGAAGGGGTGTGTGGGGTTCAATTTGCACTATCACAGTCTCCTGGATTGGAAGCGATGATGTTATTCTCTAATAACCATGCTGGTATTGCTAATAATCGTCAAGGTGCGTTACATGTCTCACGGATTGAAAACAAACAAAATCATCAGGGCTTGTTAGGTAAAAAAGAGGGTGACGTGCAGAAGCCATCTCTGACTCTGTCTCTTGCCGAGAGACTGCTGAGGCTTTCGAATAAAAAAAGAATTTCTGGAAAGAAATACCATTCCGTTTAAATCAAAACAATCAATAGACTGAAATTATGCATGACATGACCTGAAAAAAAAATTTAAAAGAAAAAAAAAAGAAAAAAAGAAAAGGAAAAGAAAAGAGGGGGGGAAAGGCATAGAAAGATCCGTGATAAAGTCTCGATATTATTTATCTATTTATTTATCTATTTATTTATCTATTTATTTTATTAATATTATTATTATTATTTTGTGTATCATTGTTTGCAGCGCAAACATTCTATGCATTTTGAAACTGAGCACTAAATAGACTAGCTTCTGGTAGAATCTTTTGTGGATGGTGTAATTTCACAGTTTAACTGCCTGTTTTCACCGAAAACACAAACGTTCTTGTCACGTTCTTGTATTTAGATTTAAAAGAGGGGAAAAAAAAAAGAAAAAAAAAGATAAGAAAGACGATTGTAAATATTTTCTTTAATGCACAAAACAACAACAACAACAACAACAACAACAACAAAAGGTTTCAAACTGCAACCACGTGTGGATCCTGAAATGTCTCACTGAATAATCTACCTGTCCATGTATGTTTGCTGAGCTTTCTCCTTGGTTGTGTCTTTACTCTATTTAATTTCTATCAGAAATATTTCTGTACGCCAAAATACAACAGGGAGATGTGTCCCAGCATACTTACAAATAAAACAAACGTTAAAACAGAATAGTTATTATTATCATTATTGGGTGCATTTAAAAAAAAAGAAAAATATTTCCACGGCTGGTAAATTCAAGGTATGGCCGTTAGGCGATAAGACTAATTCTACCAAAAAGAAAATAATGAGAGATGTATTTTTCTGCTAAATCCAGAAATCATTACTTTGAGATAGCTCTTATGTGAAAATCGGTGCTCTGAATAAAATTAACTATATATTAGCTGCGTGTGTTTCTTGAAGTTTATTCTATAACTGCAGAATATAAATCAAAGTAAAATTTTAAGAAGGACTTCTGAAGTATTTCTTTTCAGTGTGCTGGAAAGGATTATGCACCTACAAAATATGTATAAAGAAGAAAAGCTTGGGTGGTTTCAGGTTTATATGTTGTTCTGACTGGCCTAATTGCACTTAATTATGTATCAAGATACTTTATTTTTATTTTGGGTTAATAAATATGAAAATCCTAAACTGATCTCTCCTTATGTTGTGAATGCAATTGTTCATTAGGAACGTATAGGATGCCACCTACTGCTTCAAGTGATCAAAGAACCTCTTTCTATTTTCTGATGACCTGTGACTAGATCAGATGCCAAATGTAAAAAGTTACTTAATAGCTGGGATTATTTCTTCTGTAGATATATTTTAGCCAAATCTTTTTAATTTTGCCGGTAAATCTGTGAACCAAGACACGTGATGTTCAGAAAAGAATAATACGTTTAAAAAAGCTGTGATTTTAAACAACTGTTGATGTTAAAAAAAAAAGCACTAAAGGTATTTTTAAAAAAACCCATAGATCTCGTCCACCGGAAATTTACTTGTTTCTGTTGTTATTAACTTGAAATGTCATCAGAATTTTTAATAAATGCATTTGTAAAAATATTATTTTATAGAAAAGTATAACCGGATTTCATTTTTTGGAGAGTCAGGAATGAACAAATAAAAATAATTACAAATGCTGGGTTTTCTTTTTCATCTGCCCCAAATGATTGAAATGTTGAAAGTGATACCACATTTGTATCATTCAGTAATGACCGATGTATGTATTGAAAAGTTGAGGAGTTTGTTTTGTAATAAGTACAATCCTTATCGAGTACAAAGAAAAAAAAGTATGTTAATAAAACAGATGGTGAAAAAAAAAAGCTTTGCAGAGTTTCCTATTTTTCATGGTAGGAAACTGTGCAAAACCAAAAACGTCCCGCTTTCTGTTGGATGAATCTGAATAGTTCATAAAGCCACAAAATTCTCGTGAGGCTTTTTTAATAAATGCCAAGAAAGACAGAAAGACAGACAGACAGACAGAAAGAAAGAAAGAAAGAAAGAAAGAAAGAAAGAAAGAAAGAAAGAAAGAAAGAAAGAAAGAAAGAAAGAAAGAGAAAGTTAGTTTAGAAGGTTTAACCTAAGGACTAATAAAACTTTTGCGTCCGAGGAAAAAAGTAAGATAAAAGACGAAGAGGCAGAGCATGTGTTCGCATTTATCCCCCAACAGTGCGCAGCTTCTCGCATAGAGAAGAGCCATTTGTGGCCAAAAAGATGTAGAAATCCCCCCCACCGCCCCAGTGCCAGGGGCCGAGGCCGCTGCCGGGCGGCGGCTCTGACGGCTCCTGCTCTCCAGCCTGCGCCCCTTGCCGATGAGCGTTTCGCTGCTGCCATCCCTTGAATGGCCTTTTCCTCCACAGCCGAGGTATCTCGCCGCTCTCCTAGTGTTTCCTAGTGTGATTTTCCCGTCCTAAGTCTGCTAGACGCGGTTTGGCTCCCGGAATTTCTGCCTAACACTTGCTCTCCGCTTGCTTTCAACTTAGATTAGGCCATCATAAGTGAGTAACAGACACCCACTGCCACGGTCGTATTGATTTTTACTCTCCTGTGATATTAAGACTAATTCGGTCCTGGTTCAACAAGTAAAAAGGCTTCCCAGAAGGAGAATGAAGTGTCCTACAGCACTGACTTTATGGTTTATGTGCCTCCCTCCCCGCCTCCCCGTGTTACCCCTTTCCTCCGAAGAGAAATAGATTTGTCGAAAGATAATTATTTTAACTCTGACGGACTCGAGCGCATAAAGCTTGATAGCGCCGGTGGTGCCCTGTGTTATTCTGGCATTTCCCAAACGATTTTAAATCCCTCCAGTTATTTATATCTCGCTTTTCAGCCGGCGCTATTTTTTTTTTAAGCTTTATTATATTTACCTGCTGATTCCAAAGCGGAGGCAAGCCTAATTGATTTTTAAAAGATCAGCAGCAGAATTCTAATCCGCTTGGGAACCTGTTTCCACCTGCCAGACGAGGGTCTGATTATGGGTAATTATGTTATTTAAGAGTTGATAAAATAGCGGGGCCCGGCGCTGCCCGGGCCCCTTCCTTCCGCAGCCGGGGCGCGGAGGGGACCCGCGCGGGGAGAGCGGGCGCGGCGGGGCCGCCGCCATCACGTGCGCCGCTGCAAACACAATTACGGGGCCGCCGTTAATAATTCATGGGCTGAGATTTAGAAAATTAATAAAATGAATTATAACAAGAGGCTAATTAAAAACTTTAGTAATTGTTGTCAAGACAGCTTGATGGGAGGCGTGCTGAACGACGCTTCCCCCCGCCCCGTCCTCCCCTTCCCTTCCTTCTCCGTTCCGCTTTTGGGAAGCTTTTTCTTTTTCCTCCTTTGCGACCCCTTCGCACCTGAAGGAGGCTCGGTTTGGGAGAAAAGCAGTGGATGAATATATAGGTCAGCTGAATATATAGGTCCCAGAGATGAGACCGAGGTGGTAAAACTGCAAGCAAGTCTCTTCGCATCGTAGCAAGATAGATAGGCAGGCGGCGGGTGGGTGGGTGCCTGGATGGATGAATGAAACCCAGGGCTCAAAAGTTAATTTAAAATAAGATGTCACATATAAATCTTTGAAGAAGCAGTCGTGGCAGAAGGAGCGCCCGCACCGGAGGGCCCAGCCCCGCCGGCGGGCGGACGGGCAGCGCTGGGGGCAGCAGCGCCGGCAGGGCGAGCAGCGCCCGCGGGCACAGGCGCGCACTTTCCGCCTTCTCTTCCGCACCAGCGAGGGCAGCGGCGGGCGGTGCGGGGCCCCCACCGCGCCTGCTGCTCCGCGGGGGCGGAGGCGCCGCGGGATGCTCGCCCTCCCCCGCCGAGAGCCTTTCCGCCGGCTGGTTTGAGATGCAACTTTGAGGCGGACCGAGCGCGGCGTTCCCGCGGGCAGAGGGGCCCGGGAGCCCGGTCCCTGCGCGGGTGCGGGTTTATGGCCGTGTCACCAGCCGAGCCCTGCTCCGGAGCTCGCCGTGGCTGGTCGTCCAGGGACAGCTGCACATGAAAAATCTGCTTCCCAAATTGGAGTCACAGCCCCTCTGGGAAAGCAGACGTCCTCCTTTGAACTGCTTTTTAACTCCTTCAGCCTGCTTACCTAAGTGTACCAAAGCATCTCTAACTCTGGGGGAAAAGTGGTTAAACACTTTTTGTTTTAATATAATATTAAAATTTATCAGGCAGTCGGGGGGTAGGGAAAATTACTTTTAAAAAATGATGTCTTAAGACGTTAATCACTCTAAACGCTGTACTTAAAGTATTTAAAAGGTTTTATATAAAAATTAATAATTTTTTAAAAGACACTCGGCCCTGGTACGTTGAAGATAAATTGTAACTTCTCACTGATTTCCACAAGCGAGCCATAAAAGCCTCCGAAGTGCCTCGCTGGGTGAGAATGCCGAGCGATCCTGCCGCTCGCACGGCTGCAGTGCGGGGCGGGTCCCGGTGCGGGCACAAATCGCCCCGAGCCCGGGTCCAGCAGCGGCAGCAGACAGACGGCTCATGCTGCAAACACCGCCGTAAGGAGAGGGCTTTTCATCCCCTGCCCGCGTGGAGGAAAGAAATTTAAAATTGTGAGGCAGAGCTAAAAGATGTAAGATCTGTGTGTATGCTTTTAGTTTGATTTTCTTTTTTTTTTTTTTTTGTTTTTGTTGTTGTTGTTGCTTTTTTTACTTTATTTTAAAAAGGATGTTCCTTGACAAGAAGATAGCGTGTCAACATGAACACATCTTTTTAGGGGCTGCGCGGAAAGGAGACGAGGCGCCAATATACATAACTTAGCCCTTGATTATGGTCATTATATAAACCGAATTACTAACAAAAGTTTGTTTGGTAACTAATTATAGCTCACTAAATCTCTGCCTCTCTTCACTTCAGCATAATGTATACAAACTTTTGTACACGCGGATCAGAATAAAACAAAGTGTTGACAGCATCCAGCAGTGGAAATTCACTTACACAAGACTTTTTTTTCACTGAAGTGTTGACAATAAACATTTAATGAAGGCAGAGACTTGGATGTCTCCAGACAGTGTCAGAATACTTTAAACAGACCATTAGCATGGCTTCTTCTACTTCAAACAGAGCACACTATACCATAACATTATAAAAATACAAAGTATGAAACAAATAATCTGTTTATACAGATATTTTAAGCTGTTTTCACCAGCTCTGACATCCCCTGTATTTAGTAACAGAAACTTACTCATTTCAGATTACTCGCGCTTAAAAAATGTTAAATACAGTTAATGCAATATTAATCGCCCTTTGGTGATATAAAATGCAATATTTTCAGGCAGCTATTGAGCTTTTCTAGAGGAAGAGCTGATGAAAACAGTCACAGCTGAATAGTGGAGAGAAAAAAGCTCTGTATTTATTGCTTTTGTTTGGCTTTTGGCTACAGAGACAGGAACATTCTAATGGGGTAAGGACATTTATTTTATCTGCAATCTATTGCTGCTAGAGCAGGAGTGGCAGATGGGGTTTGGTGTTATATTCACAGAGTAATTTAGAGCAAATCCTAATAACTAATAATGATTTATGTTAATTTCAATCACTTATGTGACTTTATTAAAGCACTGCTGTAAGAGGAATAGGAGGGGAGTGGGGGGAGAGGAGATACGGGAGGGAGACAAGCTGTGTCTGTCTGAAACCGAACCGCGTGCTTGAAAGGTTGCTGTGGTGGGCTCCAGAGAAATTTCTGACGCGAGCAAGCAGTTTTTGCTTTTGAGACTCTCTATCGCCGGGGCTAATTTCTTTTAAAAAAAGCCCCGTGTAGAAACCCCGGCCACCGACGAGAGGCAAAGCAGAATAGAGAGGGAGCAGGAGAAGAGGAGAGCGTTCGAGGGAGACTCGTGTTATGCAAAATGTATTGATTGTGTGTGAGGAATCTGGGATGTTGATGTGCTGGGCTCCCGAAAGAATAGAGGGGGCTACTGGCGAAAGAGCTAGGAAAGCCCCAAATGTACATACAGGATACAAAACTTTTATTCCGGGCTGCTTCAGCGGCGATCTACAGAGAGATCTACAGTTCTCTACTCACGTTGCATCGGCTTTACTCCTCACCGAAAATCTCGAGGAGGATTTGCCCCACGGGATTTTGTATTCTTACTAGGGAAAAAGAAAATAATCACAATAAAAAAGCAGCTACGGCAATGACCCTTTTGCATTTCCCCCCATAACCTTCAGTTTCATTAGCAGCTGCTAACACTGAAATGTGCACACACATAAACACAGGCACACGTCGCCGTGTGTGCATTGAAAAAGAGATATTGGTGAAAGCCAGGAAATCTCAGAACAGCTAGCACTGCTCTGCATAGGGTCGGTTTGATGTAAGAGAGAGGAGTACTTACAGGATTTTGAAAGGGGGGGTGCTCTTTGCTTCTGGCAATTTACTTTCCCAGGTACCTTTATGCGCTTTTCTGCCTTAAGGCATACAGTCTGAAAGTAAAACAACATCAAAGCTCCTTATTAACACTATTTTACTGAAATCAGAAGATGAAGCCACCTGAAACGTTTAATCTGGTATTAGCATTTATTTCCCAACTAAACAGCCAGAACAAAGTTAAAAAGAGTCGGGGCAGCTATCTACAAGGCAAAGTGCAGGGGGTGATGTATGTTTCTGTCAGAACCCTTGAAATGTATCAAATAAACCTCAGGTTTTGCTGCATTCTAAGCCACTTTTTGTCTAATATAATTCCTCCTTCCAAACACCACGGCTGGGAACAACCTGTCTCCCACATCGCCAGGTGCATTAGGTGCGAGTTCCCTAACTTTTGGATCACTGGCAGGAAAGTCTTTTCTGCACTGCGAGATGGCACTGCATTGTATATGCGACCGGATTCCACAGAAGGCAATTTTTGTGTACTCTGTGGTAGAGGACTTATATACATAGAAACAGCTTTTTTAATCTAGAATAAAGAAAAGAAAAGAAAAGAAAAGAAAAGAAAAGAAAAGAAAAGAAAAGAAAAGAAAAGAAAAGAAAAGAAAAGAAAAGAAAAGAAAAGAGAGAGGGAGAGGAATCCTTAGATTATGTACAAGGAGTAATGCCGATGTTGCTTTCCTGCTCTTCGTTTGAAAGCGGCTCAGGACTTTCAAATCCGCCTGGGCGTGCACGCCTGCTTTTTGAACTCCAGCACGGCGGAGACGCCGCGGGCGGGCAGCGCGCAGGCGGAGCGGGGGCAGCGCGCAGGCGGAGCGGGGGCAGCGCGCAGGCGGAGCGGCGGGCGGAGCGCAGCTTCAGCACCACGGAGAGCTCCGGAGGGCCGCGGCGGGCGGCGCGGGGCGAGGGGAGGCTGCGTCTGTCTGTCTGTCTGTCTGTCTGCCTGACTCTCCCCCTGTCCGTCTGCGGCTGCACAGAAGCCTGTAATATGTTAATAGCCGTAGGGTATGCCCGAGGTGCCATCTCAAGCTGCTTCGCACACCATATGTCAGGCCGTTAGCCACATGGATCTATTAATCAAAGGGGGAGAGAGGAGAGGGGAGAGGCAGGGAAGGGGGGAAGGGAGCTTTTCATACCCCACCCTGTGTTGCTGTACACTTTCTCCTTTCATTTCTCCCAGATATAAAGACCCGGAGTACCTCGAATAGGCAGCTGTAATTCTCTTTTGATCTGCTCTTTCATAGCCTCGGTGTAACCAGCTCGGGTTAGTGGATAGCGATATTTGAGGGAGGAAGGGGGAATGCGTCGCGTTTCCCCCGGCAAAGGATTTGGTTTTAAAGTGCTGCTCAACTTCTGTGACAAAGGGGGTCTCTGTCCACCCCTTCAGCCATCTCCTTGCGGAGGGTGTGTCTGAGGAGAAGGCTTTTTCTAGCGAATCAAGCATCGTCTCCCCCGCAGGCAGCCAGAGCTCTGGCCATCCTCACCGCTTTTATATCTGCCCTATTGCCTATTGCCTCACATCATTTCTTCAAGGAAGGTTTGTCCCACGTGAGATCCACGAAAGGGTTGGATCCACAAAATTACCGGGAGAAGGAGAAGAATCAGTCTGTATAGGAGAGTGCTGTAAAAGCTCTTGTGTATGTGAATTTTTCATGCAGCCCTCAAAGCCCCCACATAAAATTCTGCCTTTCAGGCTCAGCGTCTGAGAAGATGCACGAGCTCTCAGGTCTGGTTTCTACTTTTGTTTGGAGGACAGGGTTTTGGGGGGATTTTGTCTTCAGGGTTGGAATGAACATGCTCGCACGGGCTCCTCCTGGACCTCGTTTGCCAGTCCGTAGGTGACGCGTTGGGGCACAGCCCCTGCAATTGACACTTCCCACCTAATTCCGAGGCCACCGGGTTATTTTTTTTCCCCTTTCACGGTGACCGAGAGGGAGCATGAAAGAGACTCACCTTTCATTCAGATACCTGCTGCATAAAGTTTTGAATTTCTAGATTATTATAAAAGCAGCAGCTCAGGAAAACGGCTCAGGAAAGTTACTGAGTGGTGGAGGAGGGGAGGGCAGGATCATTTCAGTGTGCCAGGATCCTGCAGCAGGGACCCTGCGGGTGGATGGGGCACGTTCCCTACCCCTGATCTCCAGGTCAAGTGACACGCATGTGTGTGATGCAAATGATGGCAAAAACACCCGAAGAAGAGGAAAGGATGCAGGCTACAGCTAACACAAGGATAAGCTTTGTTATTTTGCAGGTTTATATAAAAAGCACAAGATCCCCTAGCTGGTTGAAATTCCCTCTGTTGGTACAGAGCATCACAGAGAGGCAAGTAAGAGGCAAGAGGCACTTGAGACTATTTGTGCAATTGCAGACAGAGGATAGTAACCCTATTGATATGTATTGTAAGGTACAGTGCATAGGTTATGTTGAAGTCAGTCTTTAAGTCTTACTTTCGACTTATTTTCTAACATTTTTCCTCTTTCTGTGGCTGGAAAAATAATGAGTGCATCAATGCTTAGATCTAAAGCTGGCACCTATCTTGCAGAACCTTTGCTTTAGTACAGATTGCATTAAACCTGCAAAAATATGAGTGCCTCTCAAAGCAGTACTTTACATAAAGACAGAGGGAAATGCATGGGCTGAGCGTCAGTTGATTCTGCATTTCCACCTAGCAAAGAGTCTCTTATTACCTTTAAATTTTGGTGCACACACCACCCATCATTTTCTTCCTCTATTTAAAAGGTAACCCATATATCTGTCGTTTTAGGTTTCCAAAGACTCGTAACTTAATTCCTTCAGGCTATTCATCAGCACAGTAATTAAACTAGCAAATGGATGTAAATAAAGTGAAATTGGTTTCATGACAGATGAGCCAAAGAGGCCTCTGACATGAAACAAGCCAGGACAATAATTATTTCTGCACCGGGCTATATGAGGAACTCCATCTAGATTTATTAGGTGCTGCAAGTTATTTGCTGGGAGAAGGCAAGACAGGAGGACTCACTTTAATTTGACGGGATTTTTTTTTTCCTTTTTGCATCCTAAGTAGGTTAGAGAGATAAAAATCTGGAATTAACTTTGGCAATACTCTGAGATGCCTCTACCCAAAGTAAAAACACGGCAGGGAAAATAGGTAGTACAGGAAAGGCTTATTAAACAATTTCTTCCCAAACGCTTAATAGGAGAAAATCTACTTTAAAACACTCCTCGCAAACCATCCCCTGATAAAAAACAAAAACAAACGCAAAAACCCAAAAACAATCCAGACCACCGTGACAGCCTGCATGTGCTTCTCTTTTCTACAAATATGCATATGAAACAGTAGAGGCAATAGAAAGAAGGAAGATTTGGAGACCTTGGGAATTCTGAAGAGCTTCTCTTAAAAAATAAATAAATTATAATCTCGGCTAAATGGTGTCTGTTAAGATCACCCCACTCCCTTTTCTCTGCCAAGGAAAAGTTTATTGCTGCAGAGGAGAGAAGAGAAAAGGGCTGTGGAAGGGAGGGTATGGATTCTGCAAGGCTCAACTGTAATTGGAGCCATCAGGTCCAGCTTGAAGTGGAAGTAATATACAGAATAAATAAAAAAAGGGCTCTCACAGCAGGTGCAGATTAGTCCCTTTTCCCCTGAAAAGATTAGAAACTGACTGCTTTATGCTTAAACGTACTCTCAATTATTTAAGCGCCCCTTCGTGATTAGCAAGTAAAAGTAACGCTCCAGAGCGCTGAAGAAATGAAGCAAGAATAACACGGCTTTCGCCCGGCTCACGCAGGCTCTCCAGCACACGGCTCGCTCCCTGCCGGCTGACAGCGCCCAGCCCCGGGAACTCTCTTTGGATGCACACACCTGTAGGGTGGGAGCGGGGGAAGGAGAGAGGGAGGGGAAAAAGAGGGAGGAAGGAGACAGGGCAGATTCAGCGTGGTAAAAATTCCTATATCAAGGCAGTGCAGGCTACTGCCCAACCTGGTTTCAGAGGCGACTGGGATCCGTGGACAGATTTTCACAGGAATGCTGAACCCTCAACATATTTTCCACTGGGAAGGGAAAAAAAAAAAACCCCAGTCTCACACCAAAATCCCAGACACAACCCTTCCCCCCCACTCCCCTCCCCAGGCATTCTCTTTGAATGGGCTGGAAATGAACCGCGGACGCCTGTGTTTGCAGACGGCAGTTTGATCAGGGTTCACATCTTTCTGCAATCAAATCAGAGGCGTTTTCCTCCCTTCTTCATGGAGGGGACTATGATAACTGCAAAGCCGAGGAGAGATCCTAAAGGGACTGAAATCCCCTTACGTCTGAAGCTGTCCCTTTTAACACACACCAGACTAATTATTTAAAAGTTCTTGTAAAATTAGAAGACATAGCCCAGTCCTTTAATTAGAATACACTGTGAATAGGGATAGCATATGGAGGGGAATGTCAAGAAGAGGGTGCCAGGGGCAGATCCTAGGAAATCTGTATTCATTTCTGCCTCCTATTTGTTCAGTAATCTCTACCATCATAACTAAATCTTGGAGCACTGATGTAGTTCGAGTTGTTGTTGACTCAACGTCAAAATTCAATCACTGGGGGTTTTGCATCAGCCGGGCCACTTATTTGTCTAATAAATCCGTCATTTTGTAAGAAAAATATTTGAGCAGCCGTACTTGACCTCTTGGTATCCACAAGCCACATTTATTTCTACCAGTTTACAAATGCAAAGTGGAGATGATCATCTTAATGCCTCGAGGTACTGTGTTGATTTCTGATTGGATTTTAGATGGAAATGTCTATTTTAAATACCCCGTGATTAAATTGTACATATAATAGAATTCATGCCTCTTCAAACCAAATCGTGATTTGCGAATCCCGAATTTATTTTAAAGGAAATATTATTTAAGCAAAGATGGTTTCTTAAATGATTTGTGACACCCCCCGCGGTAAGATTTTATTATAGCCGGGCATCTTTCTCACTGGAAAACTATTTTGATCCTGGAGCGTTCGTATGGGTGGAAAGATGTCAGACGGGGTGAGGTGGTAGAACTCCCGTTCGAGGGTCCTGCCTGGCCCCTGCCATCCCTCGCTGGACGATTTGCTGCCTGTTTAGATGCATATTTCTTCCGAAAAGGGGGCCTCGCTGCACGGATTTAATTGCTACTGGAGGGAAATAACTTTCTCCGGAGCTTTTGTGTCGCGGAGGGGGGGAGATGGGGATGGAAGGATGGGGCGGTACAAGATCAGTGTCCGGAGAGGGCAGGTTTGGGAGCCTTCCGCCGGGCGGGGGCCGGCTGCAGCCACGGCCACATGCCCCGGGAGCCCCCAGCGCTGCCCGCACGCCCAGCCCGGGCCCTCCCGCACGGCCCCGCTGCCCCCGCGCCCGGGCAGCGGGAGCCCCTCTGGGAGCGGTGGGGGCCGGCGGGTCTCCTGCAGCGAGCACCCCCCACCCACTCGCCGCTCTGGCTCCCACCCCTCGAGTTCTCCCCTTGGGCGGCTGCCGGGGTCTGTCCGTCTCCATGGAAATCGAAGGGGCGGCTGTCAGCCCGGGCAGCGGTCATTATTCCCGCATTAGAGCCAGCGATCGATTCGCTCCCCAGCACCCACTCGCGCTGGACCGCTGAGGGCCAGGCTGGAGCCGCCGGCCGCATCCCGGGAGCATCCCCCGACAGTCGCCGCCTGCGAGCTCCTGCAGGAGCGGCCGATGCAAGGAAGGGGGGAAAAGGGAAATATTCCAGCATATTGGAAATATTAATGTTGGCTTGTAGGAATTAATGTAATGGGCCATGGTTATTAACAACTTATAAAGGCTTAAATCAATATAAATTAACTTAATTATGATTTCTAATTGCATTATGCATGATCAATTTGAAACACTACATTAAAGATAATTAGAGCAGGGTGCTAGTCACTAATCACTTCCCTAATAGCTTAATGAAAAGGAATGCCATGTATTACCTGTGGGGTGGACCCGTGAAATAATATAAATGCTTGTTTTCCAATGGAAAATAATTGTACCTTTTAATGGACATTTTAATCATTTTATTATAAGCACAGAATGGGTTTGGGCTTTTTACATGGCCTTGGTTAAATTTTCCTGGTGTTGATTGAAGTGCTGATGTATTACGAGTCCACCTATTGATGACCCAAAGGAGGACTAACTTTTATGTAAAAGTGTCATGCTGTCCTCAGAAGCTAGTGCCAAGAGGTCACAGTAGATGGAGGTCCTAGCTTAGCATAATGGGTTTAACATTTCCATGACATCATCAGGGAATCTGAAAAGGAGTCTAAGGATAATCAGAGTGGTCATTCAGAAGCAGAGTAAATATTTTATGAGGATATATAGAAGACAGGAAAGAAGGTTGTCAGAAAGGTGAATCTCTACTTCTTCATGCTCTATGAAGAAGGTTTTTCACTTGGTACCAATTTTGATTGAAAACTCGTGTATTGTTAATAAAAAAAAAGGCAGATCATGACTGTTGGAGAGGTGAATTCTCTTTTAGGGGATGATCTAAATAAATTTGTATTCGTGGTTGTCTTGAGGGGTTACAGGTTATTTTGCTCCTACTTTTTATATAAATACATCCTTAATTGAATATTTGTCAGGGATACTGTCACTTACTCAGGGATCTTCTCCTACCTTAACAATAAAAGTTCATTCATTGCTAAAATTAAAAGCAACCAATGTAAATTAATGACTTGTACATGGACACAGCGTGTCAGATTAATTGAAAATGCCTTTCCTATGATTAGCTTTATTTTCTTATCTTTGCTTGATAACTGAAGCAGTAATGCAGCATATGCCTTGGTTAGACTCATTATATAATTCATAGTTTTCTGAGAAGTAATGTGTAATTAGGGAAACTGAGATTTGAGGAGAACAGTAAAGAACAGTAGCACATAATACTCACATTTGTCACAGCAAGACCTGTTTGAAGCATTTCCCTTCTTTTCAAGTCCTGATTGAGACCTAGAAGCTTTGGGATTCCTGAGGATAACACTGAATAAAGCATCTGAATAAAAAGAAGAAGTGAAAAAGAGAGCATAAATGTCACCCAAGGAGTATAGCCCTTCAAGGCTAAGTTATTAGGAACCTACTGATTTTAGTACTGAACCATGACTGCAGACAGCTCTGTGGATGGAAGGATTCCAAGGATATACAGCTGTTCTTTTCCACAAAGATTCCTGTCTAAAAGTGCATAGCAGAATAGCTGTCCCCCCACTCCACCATGTCCTGCAGAGGGAAGGTAGAGGCAGAAATAAGCTTACTTTGCATAAGAATTTCTAAGCATTTCAGTGAAATGGGATGAACTGCAGGATGAATCTGGTCATTCCCTCTGTTGTTCACAGTTTGAAATGACGTGGCCTCATACTGCCAAGATCCAGGGACGAGATCTGAGAGCAATTTATGGAAAGGTTTTAAAAAGCACAGTTCTCCAATCTCAAACTTGCTATTTTTCATAACAACAACAACAACAACAACAACAACAACAACAACAGCAACAAATCCTTTGCAGAGGCCCTTGGTTCTTGAAAGGAAAGCTCTTCTATATGGAAGTAGAAATAAAAACATATGGCATCTTACACCTCAAACGAAGGGTGGGACATCAACATGGCTTAAAATATCCAGCTGAAAAAAGCCTGATAAATACCAGTGGAGGCACATTATTGTGGCTTCTGTGTCCCTTCAGCTGCAGTAGCTATTCCAGCTGTTGTGACTTTCTTACATCCTGACCCTTGCTCTAAATATTTCCATGACTTAATCTGTCACTAGTGAGGAGTCCCCAAGCATTGAGTCTTTGGTAGCCAAAGAGCTCACAAGGAGAAAATAGTCTGGATTTCATAAATAGCCCAAGGACTAAAGCTTGTATGTAAACTCATGTTGAGATATGCCTTAATCTTCTCTGCCTTCAATAAATATTGCACCAGCCTATGTTTTTCCTTTCTGCACCAAGGCTGGGGAAGTCTTATCTACCAAAAGGTGCAAGTGAGGTATCAGCTTATACATCTGCTTCTAAAAATATTGATTTTTCTCCTTTTTTTTTTTTTTTCTAAGTAGAAGCATAAAGAAAATCTTTGCTTTTTCAGGGGACCCTTGGTTAGAAAAGCTTCACCTCTACATTGTTGAGTGGCTAGGTTGAGAACTACGTGGAGTCTGTTTATGCTGGTTTTTTCATATAGCAATTGATTTTAGATTGCACTGCAAACCAAAGAGGGAGCATGAGTGCTGTTTGTATGCCAGGGAAAGGAATGAAAATAACTCTGTGAGATATAGTGACAACTGAAACAAATATATTACTTTGTAGCTACAGAACAATCCTGTGCTTCTCTCTCTAAACTAAATCCAGTTGTTAATAAAACAAATACCTTAGTGGTTCAATCATCTTAGTGGTTCAAACATGTTTTCATGCTTTTGGAGACCTTCTGAATGATTGGCATATTTGCAATGGTGGCAATTCACCAGAACCTTAAGATTAATTTCTGTAAATTTTTACTCAAGTTTTTTTGTTAAATGCAAAATTGATATTTTTGTAATCTAAAATTAAATAAAAGGAAAATTTTAATTCATTTAATAGCTATTTTCATAGTTTATAGGTATTTAAATAGTCTATATTTTTAAAAAATACATTTGCTGCCTGGCATTTCAAGGCTTCCCATTTTCTGATTGATGGATTTTTTTGCAAAATTCACTGACAGCTGCAGGCAAATGTTTGCAGAAACTTTAATAAAGTCTTTGTTTTTTAAAGCTTCAAAACGAAACCTGGAGGCTTTAGTTTTCAACAGTAGCACTAAGTACATTTTGATCAGTGGCTGTTTTAGTGCAATGCAGGTATGATAATTGTGTCTTACCAGGTTGTCATTGTGATTGTGCTAGTGAGCTGTCACACTTGGTGTTAATGTGTTGGATTGCAATGCTATATTTAAAAAAAAATTAATGGTTCAAAGACTGTATCACAGTATCAGCTAATTGGACACTGGGTACCATGATATTTTGAAAATACCCAGGGTTGTGCCTGAGAAGTTTCTAAGTAATATGAAAAAAAGGAAGGTCTTTTTAGCATCCATGTGAGACTGAAGAGGATGAGGCTCTTAGCATGTAATTAAATATTAATAATAGGGAGAGGTTGGACTTATTTTTATTCTCTAAAACATTGTTAATACGTCTCAGTCTGGCACTGAAAACATTAGGCACATTACTGTGTGTGTCTCACCTTCTTAACCTTGTTTGCATGTTTTAAGTAAACATATTTTAAGGGTTTTTTTTGTGATTAGTGACAAAAACAATATGTATGCTAAATCAGTGCTGGGCTTGGGGAAGGAGCACATTCTGGCTCAAATTCATCTGCTGCAAACTGAGTAAATCATGATAGTCATCAACAATTTTATCTGTATTTAAACTGCACATTGTTTGGTTGTCCATAATAAAGGAGAAGAAAGTGGAGCTTAAAGTTATCCCCAAAAAAGAAAAAAAAAGTAGAAACATTAAAAAATAAACTGGATTAGGAAACAGATGAATATAATGACCTTCCTTACTCTCAATCATATGCTGCCAGATAAGTGTTAGAGTCTGAAAAATTGCACTAATGAAGCTATTTGAAGGCTTTTGTGGACAACTGCTTACTCTTTGAAGATTAAATGAATGATGTTGATGTGATTAATCTTAGTACAGGGAGTGATGCAGCAGCCAGAAAATACCTTGGTGATTTTCATAATTAAACTGAATCAACATTTCAAAGAAATGCCAGTGTTATCACTTGTATATTAGAATTACATTCATTAGACAGAAGAAACAAATAATTTGAGCAAACAAGATTTTCCTTTTGGTGTACTGAGACTTCTGTCATGTCTCAGAGTATCTTACTAGAAATCATCATTACTGTTTAATTTTATCTTGGCTTTTTCAGTTACTTTTTTCTGTTTATTTTTTCCTAACCATCTGAATGATTCACAATTACTTGCTTCCTGATTACTTATTTTACTATTAAATAGCCTTTCCCAGTTTTCCAGTTAAAATTGCCTGCCCAATCTGGGGTTTCAAACCATTGGCACTGAAAAATAATGTGAATAGTAGCTGGTTCACATGGATAAGGGACTCAGGCATCCCAATGATCTCTAGCTTTACAAGGGCTCATCTGTAAAGGATAGGACAATCCAAAGCATACAGGAGTGACAACGGACTGCATGAGACTAAGAACACAAATGGTTGTTTACAATGATCTGTGGAAATAGCAGTTTGGGTTAGATTCTGCCTGACTAACCCATTTCCTAAGAATCTTACATATTTCAGTAGGACTGCCCAAAGTAATATTCCTTAACAGCTGCTAAATTGGCAGAATCTGGGCTCACATAATTGAGTCACCTTAAGTGGTCTTTAAGAGTGCATGTTTAAAATATTTGAATAATATATGCACACTGTTTTGTAACATAAGGAGCTCAGGGTATATTGTTTCCCAACAAACGTTCACAGACACATAGGTGGACACACATGCACATATATACTCAGAAACAGTAAACTTGCTGACCTGCTAAACAGTGCTGGTAGAAGCAATGAGCATGAAAATACAGCCAGCTGCTTCTTTAATGCAAATCCAAGTGAGGATGTAGGGTTAATGATTTCTGCATCAATACAAATTCACTGTGTTACTCCTCCTATCACCACTTCAGATTATTGGAAAGGTTGCTCTGTGACTTTTGGTAACCTTGATATTTACAGTGTATTTCTAGTTGTTGCACAATCTTTTCTTTCACAGTTGCTTAATATATATAAAAAATCCCCAAACTGCTTTAGTATAGTGGATAAAAACCTAGCTTTTCACCTTGAGGACATCAATTTTAGTTCATTCCAAAATCTGAAGTGGAATGAACTTGATGATCTGCACACAATCTCTAATGGGCAATTTTCATCACAACCACCAAGCAATAGTTTTCTTCCATATTCATTTAAAAAGCTTTACATGGACATGGAATGCCCATTGATTTATTTTTTACTGTTGAGATTTCTTTTTTACTGTTGAGATATGATATAAGGATAATGCTCCCTCTCCCCATCTGACCTTCAGACCCTTCACCCAGCCCTGTTTTTCTGCATAGCATACTCCATTTACTTGTGCTCATTTTTCCCATCCCACCTCTCTCTTCTTTGAACAAGGAACATTATATTTTCTATCTCCCTATACATAATTTTTCTATATCTTTTCCCTTTCTTCTTTATTCTGTGGTGTGCCCCTTAGGTTTGGCACTACTTGGCACTGTGCTTTGTGAATGGCTTAGTAGGTGTTCCTTACTCTCAGAGTAAATGTGATTACCACCAGTACAAGGCACCTGCTGTAATTAATGGTCTGAAAGAGAATCTGATGAAATTCATGTGTTGGCTGATTTCATACTCACATCTGTCATGCTGGGTGGCATCTCTGTATTTATCAGTCATCACAGAATGAATCTAGTGACCAAAGAAAATGGTCAGTGAGCTGTGTGTTCATCTCACCTACTTTTCACCATAAAAGAGACAAATTGCCTAGTCTAGGCTAACAGTTAGGTTTCTGCTATTGTTCATGAATAGAGAGGTAGGCATTTCTGGATGGAGATTTATTTCACCTGAGGACAACTAGCTGTGATAGCTGAGCTGAATAGCTCTCTGGAGGTTCTTATCCTTTTCATGGCACTGGCACAGATGTAAAGCCTCAGCTAATTAATCAGCCTTGGAGAGCTGTAGCTCCTCACCTCAGTCTTTGTGGCCCAGGTCTGCATGAAATTCAGGTGGGTCTGAAAAAGAGCGTGGGAAAATAGGGAGTATGTTCATTCAGGATTTTGTTTTGGCTGCAGATGTGTGAACATGAGAATGACTCCAAAGTCATTCATGTGGAAGGAGCAGATTGGTTGGCTGGGCTAGAAACTTCCCTCACCTTCTCAAAGATCTAACTCAGTTTCTTTGCCTTAAGTGCGATGGAGGAGAGGAGAAGAATATAAAAAGAGGAAGTGTCCTCCACTCCCAGGGTCAATAGTGAAATGTATTTTGTATGACTGTATATTGAGCTGGTCTTTAATTTCTGTTACTTGCTTCTTCTCTTAAAAATTAATGCAGTGGGCATCCCTCATGGCATCTCAGATATTTTAAATACAGTCTGCCTTTTTCTCCTCTCCCTCTTCTCATGCCTGAGCTTGACCTGGGGCTGCGCAATCCCAGCAGAAGGCCCAGGTAAGATCAGTGGCTGAGTGCAATGCAGTGCATGTGCTGCCAACGTGAGGGCACAGGTCCTGGTGAAGATGGTGCTGCACTGCTGGGCCTGAGAGTTTGAGGTGATTATCTGGCAAAGGTACAGACAGGAAAGGGAAAGTAGCTGAGATAGTTAGCTGTGATAAGCAGCTCCCACAAAGAGGTGGCAAGGAAGCAACAGCAGAGAGTGGGTGTAAGAGCTGTATTAATCTTCTGTTATACCATGGTAGCTACATGGATATCATCAATTCCTTTTGTGTAGGTACAGTAATACTGATTTCTTCCTTTGGGACAGAACAATTAATTAGGGTGAGATTCCTTCAGCTGGCTTTAGACGTTCAAAAATAGGCATTGAACCTGAACTGTTTGTTCAAGGTCTCTTTGGACTCAATGTAAAGCTATAACACCTCATGGGAATTCAGTCTACCTCTGAACAAGTATCTCATGCAGGATAGATGAATCACTCCTTGGAGGAACCTATTTCTCTTCATTTTTAAAGGGTTACAGCTAGGGAGAATCAATCCTTTTTCTCCTGTAAAATATTTATGTGATTTCAATGGTCATCTGACCATAAAAAAGGCAGGCAGGAGGAGCACATTGTACAGCACAGGCGTGTTGTATGCCCACACCAATGTGCACACATGTGCATTCATGTGGCTCCAGGAACCACGAGTAGTACAGGGTATTCATTCTTTTAGGGAAGCAACACTATGGAACAGTTCCTGTGAAGGAAATTCAAAGACAAAACCTGCTTCTTCTGTTGGAGATTTCCAGTTTATTAACGCTATTGGAAGCTGGGAAGACTACTTTTTCAGACTTTTGAGAAACAGACAGATTGAAGAGGGCAGTAGTTATAGGGTAAGCCTTTATTAACCCTTGACAGGCAGCTGTTGTTATAGTGACTATTGGTTGAACCATACAGTTTGTAAAAAATACTTAGTAAGTATGGATAGAATGAGTTTAGACAATGAAAACAGCAAAAATATCTTCAGAAATAAGCACTTTAAAAAGTATTTAAAAGAAATAAACACTTTAAAAACATGTTCCTACCCATCATACATAAACACCATGCTCATAAAAACAAGGAAAAGAACTATAAGGAGTATCTTTTATTTTTTTTCCCCTGTACAATGAACATTCATATTAAACAAGAAAGATACAGCATATAAACCTTAATTTTGAGCTAGTTATTCCTGAGGTTCCTTTGTATATAACTTTAAAGTATAATATAAATTTTTATTTCTGCCTATTTTTAAAAGTATGAACAAATAATATTTCTAAAAAAGTATTGTTTTATAACTGTTTTGTGATAGAATATTTATAGTAGTTGTTTATCCATAATAATGTTGTATATTTAACACAAAGATGAAAAAAGTACAACACTGTTGGCTTAAGACAAAACAATGTGTTTTTATGGTTTACATTTCAGTATTAATAATTGAGTACACAGATGATTTTGTTTCCCCTTTAAAGGAGCTTTCTAGGAAAGCTACATTTCAAAATTACTAAAGAGTTTTTAGTTTTTAGGTGTTTGACTGTAAAATGGTTTGGGATGAAGTACAGATGGCTTCATTTTTTATAAGAATGGTGCTTAGTCTCATTAACTGGTACTACTAATTTTTTTTCTATTCCAGACCTTCAAATGCCTTTCATAAGTGATGAAATGGATGTTTCAGACAGACAAGTGAGATGTGATTCTGTTCATTGGATCAGGAGACTCAAAGATCTTGGTTATGGTTCTTGCTGAGGTGCCAAGCATCACTGGAGAGGTGATAGGGTAACCAGGATAGCTATATTGTGTTTTGGGCTTACAGGTACAAAGCAGGACCTATAAACTTGACTTATAGAGGCCAGGAGGGATGTCTTATACTGTCTGGAATGGCATTAGATGCTATATTTAGGAAAAGGAGTCCCTCACTGATCTAAAGACACATTGATTTTATGGAGACATGACTTGCACCCTTGAAGTTGCCTTTGTCAATGATAAAGGGAATCTAGACTGACTTGTCCAGTCATGGGCATTTAAGCTGTAAGAGTAAAGTTAGGTGAGCTGAATTCTACTTTTGAGACCCAAGTCCAAAACCTACTGCTCTAATCTTCTGTTCAGCTGCCAGTTCATCCTGGGAGGCCCATAAAATATTTAAGTTTCTAATTTCTATTCTTCCTCTGAATTTCATAGAAAAGCTGAGTAACAAAGTTAGCATTTAGGACCATAAATTGTTAGATCTCCATCTCCAAAGTGTATTGATGTCATACCATGGACTCAAGGAGCCCTAATGCCTTACAGCTTTTAAGTATGGCTGTTAAAACACATCTGGAATTGATCCTGTTTTCTCTAAGAAAGTCTTATCATTAGGATACTTGTTTAAGAATTGTGTTCAGGACTTGTTTCAGCTTGAGATGACTCAAGGTTGAATTTAGTTATCCATGAATAAGGCCCTAGAGTTATTTCAAATATCCCAGGTTTATCTGTCTGCAGAGCTGGTGGGCATAACACAGGAACTAAGTAGACCTGGGGTGTCAGCTAAAGAGCAGCTGGAGGTCTACCCTGCACACATTTATGACTCCAGATGCCTTTGTATAGGCAACAGGAGGAATCTCTGAACATCAGTGTACAATCTTCAGAGGGAGGCAATGGTATAGCCAAAAGCTGTGGCTGATGTTTCATAGCTGCTATCTTTATGTGAGCCTGCTCCTGGTAGGCAAACTTTCTGGCCTGCTCTTTGATGCCTGGTTCATTCTACCAATCAATTAGGAAGCCGAAGAACCCAATTTGGGCAGCCTGTGACTGTCTAATTAATGTTCTTAATTTTACTAACTCCAAAAAGGGAATTAGGAGATGATATAACTCTTTGAGACTGTGCCCAAGCAGCCAGCACTTCATTATTGAAATTTTCCAAGAGTCAAAAACCTGCTTCTGGACAATCTGTTAACTGCCTAAATCCTGATCCTCCAGATATGTAACACATGCCTATACAATCTTTGGATTTTGTTACTTTATCCCACACATTTATTGTATATGTAACGCTGTAAGAATAGTTTAAACTCCTGAACCTTGCCAAGTTCTGTGGCCCTATAAATGAACGGGGGATGCCAATCCATTCAGGATTTGCTGCATAAAAGTAGAATAGAGTGTATGCCTTAAGTTTAGTGTGAACTTGTTTTCATTTAAAGGTAGAAAATTCTGATCCATTCTGTTTTGTTAGGGATTTGAAGTGGCATCTCTCACCCAAATGTTCTAAGCATCAGGCTAGTAGATTTTCTGGGGTTGGCTGCTCACAGCCTCTCCTTGCAAGATGTGATGTTCCACTTCACAGAGAGTGATTAAATATTCATTAAGCTAGTGAAAGAACAAGCTTCTCAGAAGACAGAAAGAGTCTGGTACTTAAGGCAGTCACCTGGGAAAAAGGGAGATCTGGATTCCAGTCACTGCTGTAATGATTACTTAGTATTAAATACATACACTGGTTCACGAACTGGAACCCAGCTTCTTTTTTCTCGTGGGGAGGGGGGTTGACTATCAAGTACTTCACACTTTCTGTCCATTCCAGTGATTACTTAATTATCCAGGAAAGCTGTGGCTGGGGAGAACAAGCACTTCTCTAGGAGGTGGGAGATTGTAGTTCCATGTGGCAAAGAAAACTAAGTGTGCATTTTTAGGCCCTTTTATTATCCAAAAGCTAGAAGAGGAACAGAACACCCTTTCCTTAGGGAGTAAATGCTGTAATTCAGGGCTTTAGAAACACAGAATTCCAAGTGAAAGGCAGCATCTGCATCTCCCCTAATTCAAAAGTAAGTTGCAGCGCAGGGAGAAGGTTTAAGACATATGTGTAATATTGACATTTCCTGAAGTGCTTCCTTGACTAGCATGTCTTTGTGAATTCCATGTTTCTAGTACAATCTGTTAGAAAACAGACATCTAATTTAGGACTACAGATTTTGCTGTAAAATTTCATCTGTTGGATAGGTGCTATGATATTTAACTAAAATCCCATGCAGATCTATCCTTTAAGGTAAAATTCTCAAAGACACTTTGCATTGCTTTCATAGCTCCTCTTGAAGTCAGTGTAGATTTTACCACAGACTTAAGAAGGGGCAGACCTGTACCAGCAGAGATATCTTTTATGCCTCATTTCCCCCATGCAATTTCAAAAGAGAGTATATATCCTGTTAAACACGTTTCCACAATAATTTAATTCTTGATACAAAGATGATGGATTTCTTGCTTTGATTTTTTTTTAACATGTATGTTTCTATGCTGACAAATATAAAGTTATGTACATTGATGTGAATAATTTGAACTTCTAATATGCCTGATGGAGATGTGGCTCTCATTTATGACCTAGGAAGTTTTTAGGGTTATGTTGCATGGGGTGAATCTGAGCATTAAGTAATGTCTATGAACTTGCTAATTCAGGACCTGAATTACAAATATCAGGCCAAGAAAACACCTATTGGATGTTGAAAACTTCTGGCATTAGGCAGTGAGAGAAAGAAAAGAAAAATAAATATCGACTTTTTTGTAGAACACATTGAAAGAGAAAAAAAAAAACCAACGAGACAAATCTTTGCCATGTCACCTTATGAACGAGAGGTAAATTTTCACCTGGATAGATAAACAACTGGTTTTCCTCTCCTCAGAAAGAAGATGGAATAAGTGATTCAGGGAAAGAAAGGGGGCTAGATTGATTTTTGGATAAAGATAAATCAGAGTAGACCTTAAATAACCCCTTCTCATATTTTGTATTTTCTCCTTTCTCTCTCTCTCTCTCTCTCTCTCCTTTCTGCCTACCTTTAATCTGTTATTAGTTCCCTTTTTCTTTGATTTTTTCCTCTTTCACTTCTGTTATTGTTGCTTCCTTCCTGCACTCTTATCCCTCTATCCAGCCTTGGGCATTCCAGACTCACTTACAAAGAATAATCCTCAAAATCATCCTTAAATGGAGGATTTAGCTGCGAACTCATTCATAGCTACTTCTTTCTGTCCCAGTAGAACAAAATATTTATCCAGAAAGGCATGATAGGAAAGCTAGGATCCTCTGTCTCTGAAAATAGAGTCTTTGAACTTTTCAGCCAGAGGAAGTTTTCTGTTGGCTATCACTTATGAAAAACTGTTGGCTTTGTTCATTTTTGTTCTTATTCGCTAAAGTTCAACAAGCTGAAAGAAATATCTGGGCCTTGATCCTTGAATCTATTGAAAGCACAAAGGAGAAAGAGGGGACTAGAAAGGAAAACTATTAGGTTACACTAAGCTGGTGTGTGCTCTTCCAGACTGAAAGAGAGCAAGATTAAGGATGAGACGTGGATAGGATGAGGCAAGAGATATGGAAATTCTCCCTAAAGGCTCTGTACTTTTCTGCTGTTAATAACCTTTTTCAGCTTCATCATGCCGGCAGCTCTCTGAACTACCTGCCTTTCTGAAAAATAAAAGGATAGAAGACATTTTAAATAATTCCAAATTTAGTCATATTTAGAAAAAAGAAGTGAAGAAATGAGATGCCAGCAAGCGAGTGAGTTCCTTGGTGTGGCTCAGAAGTGCTGGAGCAGGTGGCTCACCCTGGGGGGACAGCCAGCACTATGTTGGCTGGTGTTCCACTCCTGCCCTGGCATCTCAGATTCATGTTCCAATTAGCCCTTAAACTGGGAAGTACTCGGGGATGATGCTAGGTCACATTTTAATTAAAATTCAGAAGATTCTTGGAACACATTGGGAAGAAATCATAAAATAATTTTACTTGTAACTGTTTTCCTACTGTCCCCATTCCTCTTCACCAAACCTCCCACTTCTAACAAAGGGAACAGAGACAAGTCTTTCACCTTGCAAAGCAAAGCAAAGCCTGGTCCCCACTGCATGACATGCTGATGCTCATTTTAAAGGAGTCACTCTAAATTAATTTATTAATGTCAGACTGTTCCTGTATGTGTGCAGCCACTACAAGTGTATGGAAGAAAAATCCATCAGGAACTTTAAAGTGCCAGAGATACCAATTCTGTTTCTTCATTTCTGTTTCAGTTTCTGGCACTCAGTCTAGCATCAAAAGAAATGCTACTGATCGTCTGCAGTTGTCACTAGGACAGACAGTCAATAAAGTCTGTCTGTCAAAAAAAGGAGCTTGAGTGTCAGCAGGCTGGGTAGGGTGTCCTGCTCTGGCATGCAGAGTGGCCAAAGAAAAATAATTAGACACTTCTTAAGGGACTCATGAGAGACTTCATGCTGATTTCTGTGATGTCAATGGCACTCAGTAGGAGAGGGGCAACAAGGGGCAATTATGTATCTGATTGCTTTCTTTTAAGTACTTACATAACAGATCTTCAATCAGCAACAAAACTGGGTGGTTTAAGCTCTTCATGAAGAAAGAAAGCAAGTAATCCACAGCCTTCTCAGTCTGAGGGTGAGAATTTATAGATATGCATGTCCTGATTGTGCCCTTTGGACCAACTTCAGGAGGAAAGGTGTGAACACACACACTGAATATACACCTACCCAGGGGAGGATCTTCTCTGGGGGAGACCTCAGGCTGATGTACTCATAGAACCTGGCTGTTCCACACCTGGGTGGGTAGTTTAGGACCAGAATTATTGTATATCCTGGTGAAGTGTTTTAACCACCAGACTAGTGTGTAATAGCTGGGAATCACAGGGATACCATACTCAGCAGGGCCCAGACAATTAAAGGTCAAACTGAACTGGTCTAGCAAATCAGGTTCATCTGGGAACTTCTCTGTCCTATTAGCATTCTAAAGTGGTGGTAGACACACAACTGCATTCTGAAAAGTCATCTCAGTTGCAAAAACCCCCACAACAACCAAATAAACAAAAAACCCAATAAAGAAGGTGATTTAGTACACTCATTTAAGAAACCCACACATTGTTAACTCTAAATAAGCTAAATATAAACAATTGAAATCTTTGAAGGCTATCTTGCAGCTGCATGAAATCCATTTTTTTTCTGGTGATTTTCTTAATAGCACTTAAGGCATTAGTCACTATAGCTTAGTCAGAGCTCCTGATGCTCTGGCAACACTCCTGAAATGCTGAAAAATTCCAAACAGTTTTTATGGAAGAATAAAAGGGAGGAGGCATCGATAACTATAGTTTTACATGCCATTTCTAATAAAATGAAGATTACATGGCCATTACGTGGCTGGCCATGCCAGCTAATCACCTCTTCTAGATCCCTTTAAAGTCACCAATTTTGAGAAAAGATTTGCTGAAATGCCATCACCATCCCCTCCACCAACTCAGAATCCTTTCAGAGTTCACCCTGCCAAGTACTACTCAAAATTAATGAAAATAACTACTGAAATTAACAGCAAATTACTTAGTTTCTATGGTGTGAAAAGAATTGCAGCCTACATTAATGAAGCTCTTAATTTTGAGAGTGAAAACAAAATCCTGTAGTTCACAGAAAAAATGCAACTATAAGTGATTTAAAAGCAGCCAGACACTAGAATCTGGGAAATATTAATTAGTGTACTGTCCAGTTTTGCATAATATCCTGTCTTTATTCTAGTTTTGGTTGAAAAGAAGAAAAAAAATTCAAGGTTGAATAAAAAGAGATGTCTTTTCAAAATAGTTATTTGTGTGCACACTTAGATGGTTATTTGCATTGGACATCTAGATACCGTAAGAAGAAATGGGCAAGAGGGAAATTTTAGAGACTACTGCTGTTTTTCATAGTCTCAAGAAATTATAAACCTGCTGATTTTCATCTTTAGGATTTTTTTTCTTCCTTTTTCTTTATACTTTTCCTGACCTAAATGCATTTGCACTGGACTTTAAGATTCAGCACATCTGTCTGCTACTTTTTTTTTTATTGTGTGCTAGGAGCCTCCAGAGCTCTCTCCCTGCTTTTCTTTTGTTATCAACCACAACAAAACCAAGTGCAAGTTTAGTTCTGTAGCAGATCATCTCACTGTGAGCAGCAGTTTCACTTAGTTCTCTCCATCCTCCTGGCACAGCTGGTATGGAGTCCACATCCACCGCATTCCATGTCAGAGTGGCTCTCGTCCTGACATGGATGTGTCAATGTGACATGTTTAAAGAAACAGAGAGTAAAACTATGTTTTAATTACAAGTTCTTAAGTGGAAGACACAGCATTGCTTTCATTTCTTCTAGTGGGTTTATACCTATAAGAAAATACCTAGCAGTTTATACCAAGAATGTAGGAACATAACAGACAAAATGTATTCTTTTTGTGGAGGTTGGGTCAAAGGCAGCTCATTCCTGTTAAAATATTTTGGAAGTGATGGTGACCGAAGGAAATGGAAGCATTTTTATGTGTACTGAGTTTGGCTGGGATTAGCACTGCAAGCTTCAATCAGAGGTAATTGCTTCCTTTTACGGGCAACAAACAACAACAAAAATATGCTTCTGGAGAGTGATGTTTCCCTTCTGAAAGTAGATGTCCAAATACATCCATGTGAATTGAGATCTACAAATGTGTAGTGCTCCTCACTGCCTAAGTATCTAGAGAAATAATTTATATGTAAACATCAACATGTAAGACATCTCAGGCTGGCCAAGGGGAACCTCTCACACGTTGTATTTTTCCAGGTACGGATTCAGAAATATCACTTAAAATGCACATCTAAAATACATGCAGGTACTTCATCACTCTCATCAACCAGTTCCAGTACAAAATTCAGATATCCAGATTTGTTAACCTCACACATTCACTGCTGAGATCCTCTGGAGCAAACTGCTTTTTGAAGGAGATGTTGGAGTGATCCAAAATGATCCAAGGGAGTTGTTAGCTCTCAAGTGTCCTGGATGGTCAGAGGCACTCTCACCTATTCTGCTGCTACAGGGTTGAATTGTGTTTTAGTTATAGAACACTATGGGACCCATATATTTATTTGTTTGTTTGGTGTAGGAAAAAAAACAAGAGGAAATTACATGAAACCTTTAAAATTAACATGGATGCATTTAGGCAGTAAATAAATACTTTTGGAAGAAACACTTTTAGGAGGAACATATTTTTGATGGTCTTTTGGATTTTAGTGCATTATTTTTATGGCTGCTTTGAGATTACTTTTAATTTAGAATAGAAACATTTATTTCAAGAAAGCACTCAAATTAGGAGGGAAAAGAGCACAAAATATTTTGTTTATTTCCTTTCTTTTCCCACATGTCATACCTTGAAAAATATTGAAGTGATGGTGTATTTCTGCAACTATCTCCATGTTTTGGGGAATACAGTTATTTTGAAGGAACCTATCTTTGCTTGCTCACTGGATTTTTTTGTCACCCTCTCCTTCTTTTTCCCATTCTCCTCTGACTAACTGGAAATTGATTTTTTTCTAAGTAGGATGGTTATTTCTGTGCTCTTTAGCTAAGTATTTCATTTGATACTTGATTTTAAAAAAATCCTCCTATTGGTTTGTCTTTACTATGTATTGCTTTAATGATCCTTGGTAGGCTTCCTATGCATTGATTAATACAAATAAATAGAACGTCAGTATTATGGTAAGAAGGAATACACATACATATAATTCCTGTATATTAGTAACCTGACTCTTTTGTTCTCTTTCTCCCTCTAAATGCAATTACATCATAAAATTGATTTTGCTCCTTTCCAATGCAGAACTACAGTGAAACAAAAACCCCCAACCTCTACAATTAATGGGAATCCTAATTCTTTCTTACAGGTGAGAAACTTTTGGAAGGAAAAATTAAATTTTTTTTGGCCTGCACAGCATGAGTATTATGTATCATTAATTTAATAACTGATCTTGCTACATATAATTCAAACAAAAAATTATTTGTGAAAAACTGAAAAAAAGTTTGAACCCATTATTTGGAGGGAAACCTGGTGAAATATTTTCTTGTTTCATTTGTGAAGAACTCTGTTTTGCTACCCAGAATAAAATAGACATCTAAAGTAAAGATCAGCAAGACACAATATTTCACCAACTGAAATGAAAAATCTCATTTATCTGATCACACACTCCTATGATATTTGCATTTTACCAAAGTGCATCAGTTCATCTAATGTAAGACTGGGGAAAGGGAGATAAAAAAAGTTGATGAAAGAAAAAAGTTATTCCCTTAATTCCCTGGCCAGACAAGTTTTTAAGATGCTGTCATCTGCTGCAAGAATAACCAGAATGCAAAGCCAGCTCTAGCAGGGGTGGAAGTGGACATCTCCATGATGACTTATCTCCTGAGGACATTACAGAAGCCTCTGCCTCATCCAGAATAAATTTTCTGGAAGACTGCACGTCAGATTATAATCATGACCAAAAGGCTTTCTCAGCTGGCTGATAGGTAGTTATCTTTGCAGACCCCTGTATCAGGACTCAGTACTCCTTTTGCAGGTATTTATATAATTATTCACAATTCAGATGAATTTGTGACTTCTGTGTTGGGGTACTTGCTGAACTCAGAGTTCCAAAATAACTAGCAATGGCTGTGAATACAAGTAACACCATCCTTTTCTGCTACTTTCACTTAGGGTTCTCTGCTTTTAAGTATACAGGAGCACTTGATGGTGCTGGCTTGACCTGCCAAGATACTTCTTCCCTTTAATTAAAATATCTGCTTTAACATATAATCTGTCAAATAACTACATTAATCAGAGTGCTAGAGAGAGGTATTTAAGGAAGAGAGTAGAAAAATAGAGACAAATATTTACTAGAAAATTCCAGTTAATGTACGTTTGGAATGAGACTTCAGGAATTCACACTAAAATACAACCACTATCTGTAGTACTAAAAAAAGTCAAACAGTAGATCTGGTTGCAAAATGAAGTTTCTATTTCACAGGAATTTTCACATTTCAAAATGCACTTGCCTTTAAAATGCGTGAAATGCTGAAATCTCAAATTATTTCCTGCCATACAAAGCCTGCAACATTTTTTATTCAGTAACTTCAAATAATCCTATTACAAATAATTACTTTGATAAAGCCGAAATGTTTTATTTATGAAAAGCATAATATTATCATGTGAAATGGGTATAACAATGTTCAAGACTCCACTTTGATTTTGATCTACTCAGAATCATCTAGTAGGTCACAAAAGAAATTTTTTAATGAACGGCACCCTCAAAAATACTTAGAGCCCCTTTTCACTGACACAGTACATGCAGCAGCCGAACAAGGGGAGATGCAATAGCATCCATCCACAACTGCAGTTATGAATTGCATGTTTCAGATACCCCTCCATGGCAATGCTCACAATCCAGCGGAGCTAGCAATATAAATCACAGGGCATAATGTAATGGAAAGGCAACTTGATAGAAAAACACCCTGCAATTTTAGCAAACAGCATGTGCACAGTGTTGGTTTACGGCATAGAGGGTGTTCAGTAAAAACTGATTAGCTTCTACACAAGCTGCAGAAGCCTACTGAGTTTGACATGACATTTCTCCAGAGCCACAAGTGCTGCTTCAGAGGACTTTGGCAACAAGCAATAGCCAATCTTAGCTGTCATATTTTGCACTGGTATGGACTGGGCCAGTTGATCATCCAGCTAATGAGCGCTTAGACTTGGTTTAGGTAGTGAATCTTGCTAAATGTCCTAGAGGAGGACATGGGAGGATTCTCCCAATGGCTGTTGTATCCAAACTCATATCTGTTTGACAATCCCTATGGTGAACTTTCACATATCTCATTTCTCTCTGCTCCTGAAGTTTTTCTCAAATTCTCATGTTATGCTAACTTATCAGGCACTGCTGAAATTGTCACAACAGCAAAAAAAAAGGGACAGGCCATTATTAAACACAGGAAAGAAACTACATCTCACTACAGTCATGATGATGAGGTTTTAGGGGATGCAGTGAATGACTGTGATGTTCACAGTGTGATATCCTCTACTGGCAATCAAAAAGAGAAATTGAAAGAATATTTTAGCATGTTTCAGTGCAAAGATTTTACCTTCCCAAGGGCTTTTAGGCTTCCTCTCCCAGGCTGAAATAGCACGTGATGATGACATTCTAGCTGAAACCTTTGCATGAAAGGTGACACAGAAAAGAGAGGTCATTCTACTCAGTAGTAGGATTGTGGTATCCTCCCTGAAGCTGTGGATTCAAGTTCTTTTAAGCAACAGAAGGCCTTAATCTCACTTGAGCAACATGGGTAACCACTTCTCTGAGATTCACTATCATTCGTTATTCTGTCGGTATTTCTTAGGGAGCCTAACCTTTTAAATATCTTAGAGGTATGAAACAGATGCTGCACAGCACTGAGATGCTTCTGGAATGGGGAAAAGATGGAATTTAGTGGTTTTGGGCAACATTGAATGACAGCAGCTGGGAGCATGACGGCTGCAAAGGCCATTTGGGATCAACTGGCTTTTAAACAGAGATACTAAAGAAATAGCTTTTGGATTTAAATGTATAAAATAGTAATAAAACACTTCAGTGTCATTTAAATCCCTTTGTGGACCTCTCTCCTACTCCCTCTATAATTTTTTCTTGTTCATGTGTCCTGGTGACTAGATTTAAATATCAGTATTCTCCATTAAAGAGATCACAGTATGCACACTTTTGAGGACACTTGACTGTCTTTTGTCCATAGTGTCTCTGCTTCTCACAGTTTAAGTTTTTCAATAGTGAAGCTGAAATACAGACCACCAAAGCAGATTTCTGTTCCTATGTAACCCTGCAAAATCAGGCATTTGCTCTACATTGTCAATACTGTTTTAAACTTCATTCACTAACACTGACTTTGCCATGCTTTTCTGAATAAATTGACCATTGGAAAGAAAAAAGGAAAATAAGGAAAAATAAAAGGAAAAAAACTTGCTGAAATTCACAGGTGTGCTCATCCACTTTGAATGCTAGTGATAAAATTTGAAAATACAGTTATTCTTGCTGCAGATGTTGTTTGGAATTGTTAACAAGAGTTTGTCACCAGCTTCAATGCTTGAAGTATTTAACAAAAACAATTGAAAATCTTCATACCCAGATTTGAGTAAAGCCAGTCCCTGACGGCTACAGAATTGTGTGTTTAATCTGAATATGCTTCAGGTCACTGCTCAAAGCTGCCCTTTATAAGAATACCACTTCCAGTTTCCCTTTCTAATAGCTATAGAATTTTTTTCTATTCTCTGAAAACATATGATCTCTCAGGCAGCTTCTGAGTAAATAACATTTTCTATGTCAGCTTCTCTGCCTGGTTTAGTTCTCCAGTGAACTCCACAATTTTTATACAGATTTTGTTAATGGTTATTTGTCTGAAAAGGTTATCCTTCCCCCTCAAAAGCTTTCCAGTTCTATTTTGCTTCACTTTGGATTTTAAGAAAGTCATTTATAGAATGATTTGCATTTTGTAGGATTGGTCTTGACACACCTTTCTGATAGATTTTGCCTCAGACATGAGAGTTCTTATGGAAATGACACTTGGCTTTATGCACTTTCCATTTCTTACCCCTGACAGTCTGCTCAACTCATATAAGCCGGCACGTTCTCAATCTGTGGCGCCCAACTGAGATTATCATCTTTGTACAACTTGTTAATGCCAGTGACATTTAGAAGTCTCTGCACTGAGCTATGAAATAATTCAGATGCAGAAAGAATCCCCAAAAAAGGCATTTGAAAAGAGCGCCTGCAGACAAAAAAAAAAAAAATTAAACATCGACTATCATGAACCTTCCCATTTGAGAGGATTTTGTCAAACAGATCTGAAGCTCCCCGAAAAAGAGTAGGGGCATTGACCAGCTCTCTTGGGATGGAGGGGCTAGTTAAGATGACATAATACTTCCATTATGATGTTAGTTCTAAAGTCCAGACACTTTACCCTTGATCACAGAAACCAAATTTCACCCTCCCTTCCCATACCCTTTAAAAAGTGTATGTTCATTATGTGGTTCCTCAGTTTTCTACTTGCTGCTCTTGATGTGATGTGCTGCCTCTTATTCTTTGGCCTTATTCTATCCCCTAGCTATTCTTATTCTAGAGTGGTTCTCTAAAAGCTGTCTATTTGTTGCAAACTAGTCTTTGCTCTATGAAAAGAAAGGAGGCTTTAACTCTATTCCACTTGGGATTCCTTTCATGACATTCATGTGGTCAAAAGGCAGAAGAGATTTATAGGATATGGAAGACATGTTTTCTTGAGAAAAGGCAACTTAATTTCAAGTCTTTTTAAATTTTTTGTTTGTTTGCTTGTTTTTTTTTCTTCCCATCACCAGTGTGTTTAGTCCTACTGGAGAACCTGCTTTTGTAAATTCAGCTTTTTACCTTAAGCCTGGACATAAAATCACAATCTGCATTCACTGGGCACTAAATTTAGAGGATGGTATAGCAATGTTTGAAATGGGAGGATGATAATTTAATTCCACAGCTACTTCAAACATGTAAGAGAAAATGTGTATTGACAAGTGTAAAAAATACTTTAAAATTTTGTAGCTGGTTTCTCGCAGAATGTAAGGTACTGCTCTAGGTATTTTACCCTGAACAGTGAGTGTGTGATGACTGCAGATGCCCTCCCAACCTAAAGGTATTTCAGATAAAGGTATCTCATCTGAATGTCTCATCTGTTTGGTGTGTAGTTTTAGGGTTATACTCTGCACCATTTTGTGACCATGAAGTATAGACAATATTAAATAAGATCATGCTTGAAAAATTGCCTTTTCCATTCTTGCAACATACCCAACATGAATGTTAGACACATTACAAAGAATTTCTCTTTTTTGAAGACTGACAGACCACTATTTTTCCTGAAACAGCATTATGTCAATTGATACTGTCTAATATCAGAAACCCCCAAATAAACCTTGAAATTTCTTGAGCTATATCTGCATTAGGCAATCAGATTTATCTGACTGCCACTAATTGCAGCTGTTACTGCTGAGTGAGGCCGTACCATGCAGAACAAATACAAGCTTTGGTTCTGAAAACAATATACCCACATTACAGCACTATGGCACTTTAAACAAGAAATCTTCCTCCTCTGCAGGGCTAATTAGTTCAGTTCAGGATTGCATTCCTGTGATCACAGTGTTTCATGTCATAGGGCTATCAAGTATTATGTGTTGGTCTCTATACTGTAAACATAAGCAGTCAATAACAAGGCTATTATTTATTAAAAAGGTACAGAGTACTAAATTCAAAATTTCCTGTCAGGTTCAGCTCTATTTTTGGATTTTCAATTGTTGGAAGTATTTTTCACTTGAGTTTCTACTGCTTAGACTGTTTCAGTGGGATGTTGGAATTTGTCGTGGCCTAAGCTCCCTGCTGTAGTTAAGTCCTGTTCTTCTTTCTGCTCCTACCTGGGCAATGCTGCTGCTCATCTTACACCACTGTAAATGCTCAGTGGGCCCTCAGTGATCCAACCAATCTCATCAGTCCTTTGAAAGCTATTCTGTCATAACACAGCAATGACAGCAACAAGTGTTTATCTTCTGGTAGGTCACCAAACTGAGTCAGTCTGATGAGTGCCAGGTTAGAAAGAAGGAGACAGAAGGACCATGTTGCTGGGGAGAAGACAAAACCAGCAAGGGGTGACTGGGAACTTATCCCCCTTTTTGGAGGTAGCTGATAAATAAGGCAAATTTCTGGAGAAGCCATGACCTTATCACATAAATTAGGTGAGTGCCAGACTAAAAATATCCATAATTGGGTAAAATCTACATCACAAAGGCCATGGTCCTATACTACCATTCCCCCTCTTTTGTGTTAGGCAGAGGCAAATTTATCTTAGCAAGATCCAACCAGCTCTTCTGGAATTCACAACTCCTGAGTTATGAATGCATTAAATCAGCCCTTTAGATGACCCATTTAAAAGAAAATGGGCCAAAAAGTCACACAGATTTTAAATAAATGGACAAAAACTTCCATACTGTATGAGCAACTGAAAAGTACTCACTGTGTGGGAAATGCTTTCCACCATAGAATCATGGAATGATTTAGTTTAGAAAAGACCTCTAAGATCATCAAGTCCAACCATTAACATGACACTGTCAGGTCCACCACTAAGCTGTGCCCCTAAGCACCACATTTGTGTGTCTTTGAACACTTTCTGGACAGTGATTCCCTTGACTGGTCAGCCATTGCTTGATGTTCTTTTTAGTGAATAATTTTTCCTAATATCCAAACTAAATGTCCCTGATGCAACTTAAGATCCTTCCCTCTTGTCCTATCACTTTTTTTGTGGAAGAAAGGCTGACTGACATGGTGTCCCTATCATGGAGAGAAAAGGAAAGGCATGAGATGCACTGAGCATCCAGGTCCAGAGGTGCAACTATGGATAACTTTTATAACATAAGAAGAATGAGAGGAGGGTATTTTTGAGATAAGGTCTGAAGATTTGGGGAATTTATCAAACCCCTATACATTAAATGGTAGCATTTCTAAAAAGCTGTATTTTTATCCGTGGCTGTGAGAAACTGTAGTATTTAGTGTATATAAATATTTGATGATTAACTTTGGTTAAGAGCTACGCTATCTCTGTTCATATCATAAATCCAAGCTCTGAAGCAATAGCTTGGACAAAACACTAAGGACTCAATTGTGCCTTGAAGGCACGGCAGCACATCAGGGATAATGCAGAGGCACATCACCTCACCAGCAGCTCCAGGAGGGGCTGTGCCTCAGGCATGCACTCTGCCTCCTGCAGCTCCTGGGGAATGCAGCTAATGCACTCCACTTACATGGGCTGTGGCATGCACTCCAGGAGACTCTCCTGGCCTCAAAAGACCTGGAGCTTGAGACCCCTCAGCCTCGTGAACCTGCCTTGCTTTCTGTGGAAGAGGACCATTAGCAAAGGTCCTAGCAGCAGTTTTGAAAGAGCCACCATGATGTCAAAGAGCTGTCTCTCCTCTGTACTTTGCATATTTGAGTGCTGCTTGAGGCAACTCTCTAGAAATCCAGCTGGAAGGCAGTAGAGGTGTCTCAACAGCACATTTGCATTCTGTTGGGAGAGGGTCACCACTCTGTACCTCGTGTGACAGCTGTCCTATCTAGTGTTGATGATGTGCCCTAAGATTGCACTAGTCTGTCCCAGGATGTCAGCTCAGGTGCAGTATAGGGGCTGATGGAAATATTGTCCACCAAGAGGATTACAAGGACTGCAATGAAATCTGGTCCTCACCAGGAAAGTGGTTAGCAGAGAGGTTCATTTTCTTCTGTTCTGCAGTCCTGAACACATAGTCTCACTCTACATCTCTGAAAATACCTTGCAATATTCATAAACTTGATGTTATACAGAGGAGATGACTTTAAAACTAACTTTTTTAAGGGAACAAATTTTGCATGCAAGGGGACTTTCATCATTTTTGTAATACAATAAGACACTGGCAAATGTAAGAAATAATATGCCTGATAGATAAAATTGGAACTCATTATTTTCTTGCTGTTTAAAATATGCTAAGGATGTTAGACATTCTATTTTTGTCTCTGTTCATAGTGTGCTTCCTCTAAGTCCTTGTTCTGTGAACTCTTCATATATGTACAAGGTTCATATATGCTGCTGCAAATTTGTGTGTCTGCGAGAGTGATCTGGCTGTGGGTGTGAGACTCCAGTGGATTACAGTGGTTACATTATCCTGACAGGTAATTGCATAGCTCATTCTTAAATCCATTCTCCCCTAGGCTATCTATTCTTCCATTTATTATTCTCGTTTCCAGAAAGTGACTGATGACTGAGTTGAACTTATGGTAACAACCTAAACCCTTTCCTTTTCCACAGAATGCTACAAAGAACAGATTGTTTGTTCCCTTTAAGATCATTTCACATTTTTTAAAAATACTGAGAATATCAACATAACCCCCTCTCAGGACTTCTCTAGTCTGAACAACCTGATTATGTCAATCTTCTCCTGCAGTCCCTGTTTTCTTGCACAACTCTGATCGTTGTGCTTTGAGCTCCTTTGAGATGTTGTGCATTTTCACTGAAGTGCACTGACCACCATAGTGCAGCTGAAGAGCCACCAATGCTGAATAAACTGGATTGACTTGGGCTGCTCATACTCCACCTCCACAATCCTCTTTATTATGCAATTCATTATATTGCCTGTCCAGGATTTGGTGTGGTAGATAGGGCTGTAGAAAGAGCAACACTTTTAGACAGCAACCCAACTAATACAGGAAGACTCATTGAAAATCTGATGATGGAATAAAAGTTTGGGTGAAAGGGATCACAGGCTCATCATGCTGAGAACAGGAAGGAGGGAGAACAGCAGAGTAGGCATAATGGACTTCAGAAAAGCACTCTTCAACAGCTGAGGAAACTGGTAAGTAGGGTCCCTTGGGAAGATAATATAAAGGATAAAGGAATTCAGGAGACCTGGCAGTTATTGAAAGAGACTGTATTAAAGGCATAAAGTAAAGTATTCTGATGTGAAGGAGAGCTTAGAAGAAACAATGAGGCTGAATCAGGAACTCTTTAAGGAGCCAAGAATGGAAAAAAAAGGAGATATATTAAAAGAGGAAACAAGGACAGCTGAATAAGGTTGTGCGTGGAGAATAATAGCACAAGCATGTAGGGATGAACTCAGAAAGGCTAAAATGCAAAATGACTTACAACTAGCAAGGGAGATGAAAGGCAAGCAGACACGGTTCTAGAAATACATTAGGGAGGGAAGAGATGGGAAAGCAACAAAAAGTATCATACCAGTACTGAAGAGAGATGGAAGGGAGGTAAATAACAGAAGGCACAGAGAAAGGACACTACAGTCTTTTTTTTTCTCCTTTCAAATCAAGAAAACAAAATGAAGACGTGTTAGAATAACATGAAAAAATGCACCCTCAAATTAATGGAATGTTAGCTGTAGAAGCTGCAGAGCCATTACTTTTTGGAGTTCATGGATGCCTAATGAAGACTGGAAGAAGGGCACTTTGGCTAAGTCTGTGGCAAGTAGTGGAGCACAGCAGAAGGGACTATGGAGGGGCAGAATTGGTATGAAGACCTTAAATCCACAGCGTGCCTTCCTTCAAAGTGGCTTTCATTTGGTCCCATGCAGCATGTTTACTGGGCTTTTGATGGGTGTTTTCCAGTTTAGCTTAATCCAGGAGGACCTCATGAACCTGCACATGAACTAAAGCATGAGGGCTATTGGGAGATTTATTTCAAAGGCATGTATTTGATTTGAATTGAAATGGTAATGGTGTAGCCATTTAGGACTACATTGGGGGAAAATGAGGGAACTAGAAATAAATGTGCCTGTCTTCAACAGCAAGTCATTCTAACCTCATTTTTAATTGACAAAGAGAGAAAAAAAATAGTGTTTGATGTAATGAAAGGTTGTAAGTATGTGACATAATCTAACTTTGGATCAATCTGAACAGTCTCATGTAGAACTTTCATGAGCAAATCAGAAAAATAGCTGAATAAAATCACTGTTGCATAAAACACTGTTACACATCTTGAACAGACACATAGAATGGGCACTCAACATATGGTCAGTCACTATTATTTAATAAATTATTTCCTTGTTCTTTTTATTACAACAACATCATCTTCAAACACCATAGAAAGAAATCCACTTTGTTTATTGTAGGCACACTTTTATGGGGACAAGGGATTTGGCTCAGTGCATTGCAAAAAAGTGAATTTTAATGTGAGATCTTGTGAAAGTGATGCTGATGAAGCAGGCAATATGGAGTTTGCTGAGCTCAAATATGGTATTTACCCTTATATGTCATACACTATCAAATGGATAGGACAGAAGAAGGGTTCAGAAAGGGAGTCATGACCAAAGCAATGGGAAAAAATGTGCACATGTACTGAAGAAAAGAAGGGAAACAGGCAACATATGTCAAAGTTACATATCCTACAAGATCTTAAGAATGGACTTTACATGTAAAACTGTTAAAGTCATCCTCTAACAAAGCTTCAGCCCATGCCTTCTGTAATCTCTTGTTCAAAGAAACACAAGCACAAGTATTTGAGTGATTCTGCGATCCTGTGAACCAGCATCATGCTTGTGCATGTATTCCTTTTATAGGCACCTTTATACACCATTTTAAACAACTGTACAAAAATAAACAAAAAATTCTATTCAAGTGCCTTATTATTTTTTAAAACCAGTGTGTAGGATCAAGTAATGAGACATATTTGATCTGATTATCAAGCATATTACTAAAATGGTTGTAAGGCTTTATTAATAAATGTAATTTAAAAATTATTTCAGATGAGTATAAATGTCTGTGAAAATACTTTTTCACTGAGTATCTTTTGGTGTTAAAAAAAGAGAATATTAACATAAGAAAAATTTGATAGTTCTCTGAGTAGTAGCAGAAGTTTGGTAATTTACCAACTTTTCAGTAAATTATATAAATTGGAAGTCTAGTGCTGCTTACCTTAATGTACTTCTATATATTTTATTTAAGATTTTACCAAGAAATAAGCCTCACATGAGAGAAAAAAAATCCAGCTCTCCAAATTCAAAGTAGTAGTATCATTTACTAGATGAAATATATCAATCCTGAAAGTCAGCTTCCACTAATGTGCTCATTGCAAAATTATTGGTGGTAATATACTTAATTAGTGAATTTTACATAAGATTTATTTTATTCACAGAAGCTTGGTTTGATAAAATTCTTCACTGCAATTCGTTTAATAGGTAGCCTATAGAAACTACATTAATATTACATCCATGAGCAAAGAGATTACCCCACAGTTAATGACTCCCTTGGGTTGCCCTTTTCTGACAAAGGCACAGAGCCAAAAAATTCCATTTTTTTCCCTTCTCTCTGAAATAAATGTTGCTATGTGAAAAACCAAGTGTTGGTACTTTTTATAATATCTGGGTTGTGAAAAAATGAGTGGTGACAATATAAACTAAGTCTTTAACAAACATTGCTCTGCTTTGTATTGACAAAAATCTGTTTAGTGAAAAAAAAAAAAAAAAAAAAGAGGCTCCAAAGGCTGTCGATATGTCTGCCAAATGACTCATAAAACATCTAGATGTGATTGGGGTCAGAAGAAGAAGAATTTTGCGTCTTAAAGGATTCTGCAAGGAAAATTTTTAAATCAAACAGTGGTGTCTCTTGGTGTATTCCTTGTGGGCATGAAAGCAGTGACAGCTGCACACCAGTGCTCCAATGGTTTCCACAATTTGTGGTTCAGAAGATCTTTGTTTGCTTTACTTCTGCCTTTGCTTCACAAGGGCTGAGCTGTCCCACAGGCATGACAGCATGACTGTCTTACCACTATTCTAACACCTTCGTGGGGTAGGAGGAGGTGGCAATTTAGGATCTGCTGCAGATCTAAACCAGCAGCTGAACATGAATCCTGTAGAGAGAAAAGGGAAGAGCAGCTTGAAAAGAGTGCACTTGGTGGTCTTCCAGAAAGGCTTGAAGTATTCTCTCACCCAGCCACATTATTTCAGGCAGGGAGATAAATATTGTTGAGTGCAATAAAAGATTTCAGTAGAAAAGAAGAAATGAGAACTATACAGGTCTTGGGCATGTGCCTACTTCTATGGATAATAAAACAAAACCACACAGAGATGATGCCATAACAGGAGACCAATAGACAGTTTTTGCTATCAGAAGACAAGTCATGCCATTTTAAGGTATCTAGATATATGAGATTAATTCCTTTCTGCAAGTACCTGCTATCCTTCACTCACTGTGGAGACAGGTTAAACAAAATGTCTAACTTTTAATAAGAGAAAGCATGGCCTTAGAGTCTGAGAGCATGTATTTTGTCCTGACAAGAAATATATCTTGAAAATATATTTAATGTTCAACCTCTTTGAATTTATTTCCTTTGCTTTCCAGTTCCCAGGTCTGCCCAAGGCAGGTTTTTATTCTCACTGGCTTGGTTTATCCTTACCAACCCAAGAAGGCCCAGGCTCAGACTTGAGGAGTGATTCTGGTTATCCCTGTCAGCCATGGCTGTGGACTCAGACTCTGCTGACCTGTTCTTCTCTGTCAATGCCTGGGTCTGGTTTGGGGCTGTGAGCAGGAGCTTCTCCCTTGAAATTCTCATGGCAGCCTGGATGGAAGTCTGAATACAAACTGTGATATGCCAAAGCAAGCACTAAAACCAGGGTCTGTTCTGGTTTTAGTTACTTTTATACACTACATTTTCTGAACCACATAATCTTCCCTCTCGCTGGAAAGGATGATAAAGGGCACTCAGCTTCTTTTCCTACAGAAAAGATTAGCAGTATCTTTTTTTACTTCCTTCTGTTTCATATTTCAGCTCATAGAATAATACTAAAAAATTCCTGTTCCTTTAGAATAGACTCCTAATAAGTGGCTTTTGCAACTGATTAAGTACCTCAGCTTCGTTCCTGAGTTAATCAATTGCAGCATACAGTTATTTCTTCATGTACTGCTGCAATGGGGTGGATCTTTTACCATATAAAAGCTCCATCCCAACTGTGTCTGCTGCTCTGGTTCTAGACATCAGCTTCTTTTATGTTTGTGTCTTCCATGACTGTGGAACAAGAATCATAACGTGTTTTGTGGTCATGGGAATAAGGAAAACGGGAGTAAAATGCATAGTGACCTACTTTTAAGAAAATAATTGGAGCATATCACATATGTTTGTAACATAGAAAGCATATTAATATTTATGAGGAAGTACCTTTACTTTTGAGATAAATTTTAAAAAATATTTTTATTTTTATCATGGCCCATGTCTCTGATTTAAAAATAAATTATGTCAATTCTAATTATCTGTTTCTAGTTTAAAAATTTCCATCAGATTAGCTGTAATATATTTAATGGAGAGTTAAGAGTCTCATCTAATTTATTCAAAAATATTGTGATGAAAAGCAAAAAATTAAACCTGGAAGTATCAAAAATTGTATTTTCCATAATTTTTGATTTTAATGTCTTCAAAACCTTTAAAATAGTGATGATTTAAGTTCCATAGTCAAAATATTTCCTTTGTAAAGAAACATGAATCAGAATACAATTTTTAAGCTCAGCCATGTTTATATGCATAAGTGATTATTGCATAAGGAGATTAATAATAAATCACAGAGAGATTTATAAATAAGTTATCCATGGGAAACTGAGCTAGTGCTGCCAATTTACTCCTTTACTTTGTACACATTGGATTGTCATTAAACAATTTAGTTATAAGCTATTTGGCATTTAATTCCATATATTGCCATTTTATGAATTTGGGTAATAGACATGGTGAGCTGCTCAGTCACTGCTCACTGGTCTGCATGGCAATAGCTGTGCTTAGGAGACTCTCTGGATATATACCCCTCAGTAGAGATATATATACACACACAATTATGTATGTATGTATGTATGTATGTATGTATGTATGCATGTATCCATCAATCTATCTGTCTGTCTGTCTATCTATCTATCTATCTATCTATCTATCTTCTATGTGTGTACACAGCTGCATGCTTATTTAAATCCGACTCTTGCCCTGACTTGGGCTGAAGTTGCAACAGCCCTCAAGTCCATAGCTGCACTGATTAAGACCACTATTTGTCAGCTACTACTGGCAACTTCATTAGATTTCTACACTGAAAAAAATATATTTTTTCTACTATAAATTGAATGTGATGTGGCCTGATTATGTGGGTGGATGTGGTGGGAATTACTAAAGTGGTCATACGTGATCTCTAGCTAAAGGCGTTATCCATCAGCATCAGGTCGAAACCAACATAATATTTCTGTCTGGTTTTTTGAGTGTTTTTTAGCAAAGTGTTCATTCTGCTCATTTCTTTGAAGGTGCTTGTTATTAGGAAAGCTTAAAAACACAAAAAAAATTAAAATTAAAATTAAGATATTAAGTATTATGCAAATCATACCATTCAGATGTTTTATGATCCTATCACTTTGAAAAAGAGGGAGAGAGGCTCATTTGAATCTAATCTTACATAGTCCATCTGTTGCAGCATATGACAAGAAGTCAAGCATCTGAACTTTTAGGAGCCGTTATAGATCCTTGACATGGATCTGGCTCTCATCATGCAGCCAGTGTTGATACTTCCACTGATTGCACTGATTGACTGTTGTGTCATATTATCCTTGGCCTTTCCGACTCCCCCACTTCGGGGGATATCAACACTAGTAATCGTCAGGCAGGGCTCAATTGATTATTTTCAGAATTTTCTCTGGCTATTGACCATAATGGAAAAAAATTGTGCCTCTGAATTATTCAAAATGAAAACATACACAGAAGAAATCAATAAGGCACATCTGATATTAAAGACAAATTAATGCAGGCAGTATAATGTGTCTTGGGGCACCTGCTACAGACAAAGAAGAAAGCGTTTTAGAGGTAAAGAAGACTCTTCTCTTTTCCTTTCATTCTTTACAAGTAATATATTTTAGCTGTCAGAATTAACATCTTAATGAATTAAGAGTTTCTTTTCAACTTGTCCTTTTCAAGTGTTAGAATTTAACTTCAGACTTTAGCACAATAATTCCTTCTTTGTATCCCCACAGTCTTTTTAACTTAAATATAACATGCCATGCTGGAGGGATGAAATTCTAGAAAAATGTTCAGGTCAGAAAAATCACATTAACAAATATCTAGAGTTAGGCACTAAGCCTCTGCAGACTTTGAAAGTGCCGGAGATTAAACTAGTGAAGAAAAATGTGCCTTTCTGTGAAATATCTGACATGTTAGCATTAGGAAAATGTCTCTTATATGAATCAGAGATAGGATTTTAAAAATCTCCTAAAGAGGGATCGCTTCACTTTTGGGTGGCAGTATTACTGGAGAATCCTGTAAATTTTACTCTGAGCTTCTTATTCAAGACAAACTACATGTAGAATGAGGATGTAGTGGATGTCATGTAGCATCTCTGGTTTTCCATTCGTAGGAATCAGGATTTGGAATTATTAGAATATTCTCCGATTGCAATTCTGCTATGAATCTGGTAAATTTCTCTGCAAGGGCCATGTCTGTGGTTTGAAGCAATCAAGAGAAAACAACACAGCACTTCTGTGACAATGGCAGCATTAGTAGCCTGAACATTTCTAGAACTTATTTGGAAATCTTTACTAGAATTTGATTCCTTGCTTCATGGGATGATATTTTTTTTCAGTATTATCCCACTGTCTTCTTTATAGCAAATTTCTATTTGCATTGAATTGAAATATCAAAAAAAATATACAAAGGAAATGTCAGTAATGTAATCATGTCTTCAGAGGAAATGAAACTCTTTCCTAAAAGTCTGAAAGAGGGGCAATTGCTAATACAATAATTAATGCTCACAGGAAAGACAGGCATACTAAGGATGATGCAACAACCCCCAGGAATAACAGCATTAATGGCTGAGCGGTCTTTTAAAAAACTCACACAACTGGATTTGTTTCCACTCATCATTGAAATTCGTACAGGCAGTTCAATCCTATAAAACTAAATGGGTTTTCATTGAGGCTTTTGGGGGATGGAGTAAAGAATGTAAGGACACAAAACTACTGTGTAAAAGGAGAAACCTGAATGATTTCTGCTATTAGTTTGTCTTTTACTGGAAAATGTGAATAGGCTTAAGCTGTTAATACCAGTACATTTTTACTGTAAGAGGTAGGATTTCCAAAAATATAAATTATTGAGAGATGCCGATAAAATATTTAAAACTACTTAAAGTGTTAGGTGCCCAGGTTCTCTTGATCTCAATGGAAAATAGGTACAGAAGCTGCTTAGCAGTTTAGAAAAATTATTCTGGTACCCCATCCTCCCATGTAAACACCTAAATACAACTTAAATTCTGGATAAAGATGCACAATGGGCTGTGGAGGGACTATACAATATGTCTGGTATTCTTCTTGTGTAATTTTACACACCAGTCAGAAATTTACGAATGTTTTTAAAACAAAAGTCTTTAGTGCTTTCAGAAATATTATAAGATACGCAGAAAACTCCACAGGATTACCAGATATTATACAGGACCCCCCCTATAAAACTTATTCCCTCCTGGAACTACGAGTTGAGAGTAGAAGGAAGAATCTGTTTTGCTTCAAATGGGAGCAGATGTGTATATTCAGCATGGGAGTCTTAATTTAAATTGTATATCTCTGCCCACATTTTCCAGATCAGAGAGTATTTCTGAGGTCCTGAATGTGGTGGTGACCATATGGTGTGGCATCTCCTCCTTGTTGAGGTTTGGTAAGGAAACCTGTGACCACTGGTTGAACGGGAGCCACGGAGAGCTACCACAGGTAAGTCTGAGCATGGCCCAGGGCACTTGACTAAATCTCTTTCCTGGCATGTCTCAAAACTGTCAACTGAGATTGATAAAAAGTGAGAAATGTGAGATCAAACATGACTTGGGAAGGTGGACTGGGTTTCACACTTACATTACAAAGGCTGAGTTTTGCACTAACCCAGTGCTTACTGAAAGCACAAACTGTAATAGTGGCTGATGTTGAGCCATGGCTAAAAAAAGAGTTCAGAAGAGTTGTGCTTGTTCAGAAAATGGAATTAATGGGTGGTTGCCAGTTCAATCTTCATGTTGCTTGAAGCTACCTTTTTTGTTTTTTACTTTGTCAAAATGTAATCATGTATCATGGCATGGCATCTCTGTGACAAACTCCTTAACATCTGTGCTACTATAGTTAACATACACACAAAAAAATTTGTCAGTTTTCAGCTTTGCCCAACACTTTGGATGCTGTTTTTCAATTTGGATTAAACCTTTTGCTTCTTAAATTTAGGAAAAATATATCACATCCCCCTGGCTTCCCTCAGTGACAGGGAATTACTAAAGTTTTTGTTGCTATAAATTCTGATTGTAGAACCAAGTAAAATATGATCAGCTTTATAGAGTCTGTGAAACTAGTGATAACACCTTAATACAGTTTCAAAAATTACATTTTTTTCTGTGTTCAGTTTTGCTGGTGATCTTATGTTGCTTAAGTAGATCCAGATGAAGGATGAAGTAGATCCATCCAGTAAGGATGAATCTTTTTGAAGAGATAACACTCTGGATATTGTCCCTATGACTACTGAGGCACTATTATCCTTGGGAACACCAGACTTAAGATTTAGATTATTGGACAGGTATGAAGGCTTTCTGCATCACAAATCCAGTGCATGTACATGTGTAAAATATATCTTCATTCTCTGTATCAAAAATTGCTGTTCGATAGTTCACACAAAAAGTTTTTATTCTCACTACATCTTCTCAGGAAGTGTGTTCCTCTGTGAAAAAATAAGACGTGTTTAAAGCTACAGCAATATTTACAAGGAGTTGCAAGCATTGGGAAAAGGAAATAAATGTGAAAGAATGTAGGAGAGCAATAGTGTATGTAACCATGGTCCTGAGTAAAAGGGCTAAGGGACTGGATGCTTGGCTACTTGCAATTCCAGTTTGTCCTGTTGTTAAACTCTGAGGTGCTGAAGAGGTGCTCTTTAATCTGTGGTGGAAGGATGTGAAAACAAAGTGAGAAAAGGTCCAAGCAGAAGGAGGAAATGGCAGGAGTGATCTCAATAGTTTTAAAATACTTTCTATGCTCTCAAATAACTGAATGTCATCTTGCTTTCATTCAGGCATCTCTGTCAGAGTGACCACTTAGACCTTGTTGAAACAAACTCCCAAGGTCAGTTTAGATCTAGTTGGCTTCATCTGGCAATATGGATAAGGCTAAAGGAAGGTTTGGTTCCCTCTGTCCTACGACACTAGTGCAACTGACTTTGAATCCGCAGGCACCTCAAGCCCTATCCAAAGTATGCAACAGATAGTTCCATGTCATGTTATGAAAAAATTAAATTGATTGTGGATTTAAAGCCCATAGAAAAGGCCTGGAATTCTCATATCCTGTTTCCCAAATGAGGATTACCTTCTACAGTATAAAAGAGTCAAAATTTCTCCGGTTTCTTCAGGATAAAAACTCTAAGAACCTATATTCAGAGCTGGCTTCAGGATTATGAATGCCAAACAGATGTGTAAATCCCTTCTAGTCTGAACATGTGTACTTAAGGTAAAAGATAAGGTTACCTCCTGCTCCATGGCATTTCTCATTTAGTGACCTGATTTGTGGCCTGTTGTACATATGCAGGCTTTCAGGCACATCTTTCTTCCTGGGGACTGCATAAGCAGCAAGATTGCTAAAAGTTATAGCTGCAATGCTAATCTTACACTTTGTGATTTCACCTTCCCTAAAGTTTGCTATTAAACTATTTGGAATAGTGTATGGCTCATAAATTTTAAACTGCAAAAATAGGTTAGATGATAGACTTATTTTCAGTTTTCATTGCATGTATAAGTTATAGGAAACAAATTGTAAACCCTGTGGAGATGTGTCAGATGATGAACAGCATTCACCCTGTACACTTCTGAAAGCTGAGTGTGGAAGCTCATGGAAATGCATCCTTGCTTTTCTCCTGAGCAGTCCCTCTTCACAACTGTCAGAGGCAAAGCAGGATGATGTTTTTTCTGAAGTAAAGCAGACATTGTAAATGTTCCTCATAGACCTGCAGAACTGTAAAACCATGAAGTGTCAAAAAAAACTGGTATAAAAGAAACTGGTATACCTCTGGGATATTGTTGTTGTAAGAAGTAGAGTTGTAATCTTTTCAGTCTAAGTTCTTACACTGACACTCTCCACCACCTTCTGTTTCACAGAAGTATCTACACAGGCCTTTGATACCAGTTAATAGACTTGTCTTGTAGTGTTTTACCAATTTAAAATCTCAGTAAAGTCTCTTAGCTGTGAATTCTCAGGAACTCATGCAAAAATATTTTTTATGGAACAGGAGGGATAGAACATTTTAAAGAAATTTATTCAAAATTATTTCAGAACTGTTTGAATTGCTTTGGAAAGATGTTGGACTATCGTTACATAGAAAATCTCTATGTAACAATAGTGATATGTTGGAAGTGATATTGGACGGCTGCTTTAACTTTTATGGTACTACAGGCAACATCTATTTATAAAGCAGGAGCAATGGCCTACATCAAGGACAAAAACTGCATTTTTCATACCTATAAGTAAGGTGCTTGAAGAGCAAAGATGAATTCAAGACCTGCATGTTATTTCCATGAAGCCTTTCTCTACAGTGGACAGCCCTTTACCAATAGGACCACCAAGTTAATTAGAGGACTGGAAGAAATTTGGTTTTTTCAGCCTGGAAAAGGTTCCAGGGAGACCTAATTGTGGCCTTCCAGTACCTGAAGGGAACTAACAGGAAAGATGGAGAGGGACTTTTTTATAAGAGCATGTAATGACAGGACAAAAGGAAATGGATTCAAACTAAAAGCAGGTAAGTTTACATTGGACATTTGAAAGAAATGCTTTATTGTGAGGGTGGTGAGGCACAGGAATGGGTTGCTCAGAGAACCTGTAGGTGTCTTGTCCCTAGAAATGTTCAAGGCCAGGCTGGATGGGGCTCTGGGCAACTTGGTCTAGTGGAACATGTCCCTGTACAGTGTGGTAGAGTTGGAACTAGATGATCTTTCAGGTTCTTCCAACCCAGGCCATTCTGTGACTCTATGATCACCCTGGTATCCTGCTCCTAGGAAGGAGGTTGTGAGATTTACAAAGCTTTATGTTTTCATAAGAAAAACAATGTATTACAATAACAGGTGCCATTAGAATAAATCACATTGAAGATATTTTCATCCATGACTTACAACAGGGTTTTAGGGCAGTTAGAAGCTAATAATACCATTTTATCAGGTGATACAATGCTGGTGCTTGCAGAAAACTTAAGAAAGCAATTTGTTAATTAAATATGAACATTACTATCTTCAGAAAAGAAACAATATTTTTGTAATATTTTGTTTTTATTTACTATTTGCTAGCTCAGGAAAATCCTATTTAGCAATCTATAATTGTTAAACAGTTGTTGTCAAACACAATAATTGAGGAAAAAATGAGCTAAACTGAATAAACCAATGATACTTCTTTAAAAGACAGAGTAAACAGACAGAGGTGAAGGAAACCTCCTACCCCCAAGAATTCCCAGCTATATTGGTAACATTTTAAAAGCAGATGAGAAGTAAAATTGATCTTGGAAAGAAACCAAAAGATGACATCATTAGTTTAGTGATTCCAATTCACAGTCTAATGTGGAAATGGTAAGAAGAAAGCACAAAACCAGAAGTGGTTGCAATAAAGATAAGTAACAAGAAATTTCCTGAATTTGAAATGGTTTAATTTCATATGCCATCAACTTTGATTACGGCATTTTTAGTCAAACCAGAGAAAATGAAGGCATATGGCTGCATCTTATTCTTTTCCATTCCAATGTTCACATACCTCTGTATACTAAAATTCATCATTCTAGGTTCCACAGTTCCTTTAAAAAAGTTGAGCTAGACAATGTATCTACTAATTCAAAACCCATCAGTTCACTAAAATAAATAGTTTTAAATGAACACTGTGCTTATGTGGCTTTTCATGACATCCTTCAAAGCCACTTATAAAAGTTTATATTATGAACTAGCTACTCTCTGTCCTGTGATTAAAGGGCACATGATGACCTCATGAACCACCCTTTAGACTTCCAGTGCTTCTGGCTTTAATATTCTGTGCTAGATTCATAGGGCTCTTCTACAGATGCTAAGCGTTCAATCCTGAAGGCTCCACTTCATCATCAGGTAATTAGTATTTTCATTAACTTGCTTATTGTCAAGGAAAATGAGCCTTGATCATCTAATTTTTCCTCAATGAGTTGAATATTGTAATATATCTATAATTAATGTGTTTTATGCCACAAACGTGTAATGGAGTGGAAATCTGAGCCTGCTCCCAGCAGTCACTGTCAGTAAATGTTTGATGAATAAACAGAGACTTTCTAATGGGAAATGGTGGCGACTTTTATAAGCAGACACAATAAAGACTTTATTAACATACTTAAGAAGCATTCTGGGAAATAGAATTGAATGCATTATTACTGTAGACTCCTTTTGTGAAAAGTAAATTTTACTGTCCCCATAACAAATGTTTGCTTGTTTGATGTAACTTGTAGTGTCATTCTTTTATGGAGCATCTTTCAGTGTAAATCTGTGATACATTTTAAAGCTACATATTCCCTATGGGTCTATGATCTTAAAAAAAAAAAAAATCCCTCTGAAATTTGTAAAAACTAATCACTTACACACCTGTCTGTGATGGAAAAAGAAAGGAAAAAGAAACAACACTGAGCAGATATATGAAAACTCAAATTAAAGTGAAAATCTTTTTAAAATGAAAATTAATTTTCAGATGTTCAGAGAATGAAGGGAAGCTGGGGTGGAATGGAAGACCATTTGCAATGTCACATCTGCTATAAATAAGACTTAATACATCTTTAAAATGTATTAATTAACAGCTCCAGACATAATACCAAATGCTATAATAAAGGCACAGGAGTGTCTCTGAGCTAGTCAGGAACACATTCAGCTTCTTGACTGGCTCCAGAATGGAAACTAAAACTGTACTGGCTCAGTTTTCAGAGGTGTGGTGTACACAGCCTGTGCTGCAGCCAGTGGTGACTACAGACTGCAAAAACACAGCCTTCAGGAAAAAGGAAAGCCTTTTCCCTTTTAAGTTGTGGTTTTTTTTGTTTTTGGTTTGGTGGTTTGTTTTTTGGTTTTTTTTTTTGGTTGCTTTATCTTTTGTTTTGGTTTGGTTTTCGGTTTTTGGGTTTTTTTTTACAGCTGGCATGATGTTTGTCTTCCCAGAGCACACTGTATTTGGGGATCAACAACTTACCTAAGCAAGAAAGATACTTGAATTGTATCTACTGCTTTTATTCCGTTAAGTGCAAATTCCGTGTCCTGATTTGCATGGAATTCAGAAGCTTTCTGTGGCATTGATACAATGTGATGGAGAGGGCAGCAATAAAAAGAGTGGAAGAGAAAGCAAGAGAGGATGTAGAGTAGGAAGCAAAGAGAATCTTCTCCAAAAAGAAAATTAGAGAGGACAATTGTGAGAGTAAGCAGAAAGGCCTGTGGTTATTATCTCTCTCTACATCCCTCATGGGAGCTTCAAATCCTCCCCACTTTGAGCCAACAGCATCAACCACCAGTTTTCAGGGAATGGCTCTGATACTGAGAGCCCTTGGCTGCATGACCGGTCAGGCACAAGGACAAGCTGGGGAAGGTTTCCATGCTGCCTGTCTTGCCATGAGCAATCCAAAGAGAGCTGGGAAGGTCCAACTCCAGAGCATGCTCTGGGACAGGAACTACAGATATAACCATGGGCAGCTGGCTCTGTTTCACACATCTGAAGGGCAACTTGTCCCCTGTATCTCATGGAGAGCACTCAGCATGTGGAGGGTGCGGCGCATCTGTCCTACATTAGATATCCACCAGAAGTTTTCTGAATCAAGATGTAATGAGTTATTTCCACTTCTTTCTTTGATATTTAAGGCAGAAATTTTAATTTTATGTTCTATTAAGAAATCTAAAATATTATAGCAAAATTGCACATCATTTAGAGAAAAAATGTGATGGGCCACATGTCATTATTAAAGAACTTTATTTCCACAAGGAAACTCAGTGCTTTAGCTTTTCATTCCTGTTTGGTAGATTGAACATCAGAATTGCCTTTGGAGCAATTTCTTTTCATTTTCAATTTTCTGTATGAACCCAGAAAACTCAAGTTTTGATACAAGTACATCCCAAAACAGATTTATTTTGTAGATGTATCCATAATTCAGAAAATAATTGCCTGCTTGTGTGTTGTAACAGACCAAATGTAGATGACTATTACATTTACATTTAAAGTATCTGCCAAACTCCCAGAGTGATCAATGAAGAGACAATGTTGCTTACACATTATGATTTATCTCATCCTAATGTAGATCTCAGGGACAAGGCAGATGAACCTCAGTCTAAAAGTATGTGCTTCTTGTCACCTATCTGCTAAGCTATGTGACTCACTTAGATATTGAAGTTTACTTAATAGATGCTTAGAATTAGATAAATCTCCCTTTGAAAACAAACTAGTCAAAACCTTAAGAATCTGACCATAGAGAGTAATTTAGAATGTCAGAGGATGAAGATGTGAGACTGAATTTGATTTGTTGTTGCTGTTATTATTTTTGTTATTTTTGATGAGATATGCTCTCAATGCACTACAGCACAAGAATTTCATTAGAAGTGTTTTGAAGGGGCAAGACTGAGAAGAATTTATGCAGGGAGTTTTAAACATGGCCTGCAATTTTTTTCCAGTGGGCAGGTTCTTCATCTCTTCTGCAAAAAGGAATTTAGTCAAATTAAGTTGTAGAACATAATGTTAAGAAAAGTAAGTAATGTGGTTGAAAGTTGTGTTCATTCCACCTGAATTTAGGCACCTAGACAGGTGCCCAAAATGAGGTGTAGAGTCACCATAGCTTCATATGGGGAAAGAACAACATTTTCATATTCAATCATCTTATGTGGTGTATTTGCCTCAGCTCTTACTAATGCTACTGGAAATGAAAATATCCTGAGTTGTGTTTGATAACCATGACATCTCACAAGTATAATTTGATATAAAGGTCACAAAATAAATCTTACTTTGTCCAAAGCCTTCAGGTAAAATTTTTTTTTGCAGTGGCGGGGGTGATTAGGTCAATATCAACATAGAAACCTTCAAGGTATATTTTCTATATCCACTGTCTATTGCAATTATTTAGATGAATGAGATGCTTTACAACAGATGGTAAAACCCAATGCCAAGATCATAAAATCAAATCTCTCATAAATCAATATATAAGATGTATTTTAGTGTCCTCTGGTATCATCAACAAGCCCAACTGATTTCTGATTTAAACAGTGGTCTGACTTTCAGAAGTCATGCTGGAGAAATGAAAGGTATGGTCTCCTAATGTGTGAAAACCAGTTAAGAAAGATTTTGTGACATTCTTGTCTTCAAGCCAGTGTCTTGGGTGGAATCTGGATTGCTTTGAAAATGTAGGAAGTTCTGGCAGGGTTTTCCAGTGCAGCCAGGATTATACTTGTTTCTTCCATTTTGGTATGTGGCAGCATACTGAAAGGTCAAGAAATGTCTTAGAATTCTTCCCATGCTTCCCTTAACTAAGAGATTACCATTTTGTATCTGAAGTGCTAGAAGGCAAGAAAGTATTTTGGCAGGGCAGAGTTTACTATTACCACAACACACAAAGTTCAGATACATTCTTTTTTTTCCCACAAGAACTACCCAAATTGAAGACAACGCACCACTGAACATCAGCAGCACAAAGTGGGAGCACAGTGCTCTTCTCCATTATGCTGCTATTGATCTCAATATCTACACCTTTTTTTCTAGTTTATACTATCATTACAAAACTAATATTTGATCCAGTCTTCCAATAAGAGATACACATATTTCTGCAGACTTCATTGATCTTACATATATTTCTGGAACTACCAGATATTTGGTGAGATTTATCTTTGGATAAGTTATTTGAATCTTCACAAAAAAAGATTATTGAAAGTGCAAGTTAATGCCTTTTATGAAAAATATTAATTATAAATAGATGAAACAAACATGGCAATGAAAAACCAAAGTAATATGCTGTTTTCTATCTCACTACAAAAGGATAAAGAAGAAAAAGAGTTTGGCAAAAAAATGCATATAAAGGCCAGATATTCATGTCCTGAGGCCATCAGACACCTCCCTAATGGACTAGAGAATGTGTAAAATAATTAATCATGTGGAGAAGGTATTGCCAGGGTTAGAGATGGGGTCTTGAGCTTTTAATGGAAATGCTCTGTGACTGAGCTGGGAAAAAAACTTCTGTATTTTGAAAGGAGGGCATCTGTCATACTTAATTCATAATGGTTTAGTAGCATAATAAAATACGAGACATGGTTCAGCACTCCCATTTTGTGGGGTATTAAAACTATATATAATACAGGAATGGTACAAATATGCAGTGAACTGCTCTTCATGGTAGTGTTCACAAATATCAGTAGGAGGAATGCTTAAAAGGTTAAACTCAGACTCTCTGGGGTCAGATTTGTTCCCTCACTAGCAATACATCTACCTCCCTGACTAACCTTTCTGTATATACTTTAGAAAGGACCCATTACCTTTTCTACCTGCCTGTTTCATAGGTTGCTGAGACAGAACGAAAATGGGTAGTTTTATATTTTTCTTTGTGAGAGGACAAGGATCTACCTACACAAAGATCTACCTTAAAGAAATAATCAAATAAATATTAGACAGTGCTAATATTAACATGCACGTTTTATAGACAAGAATGGCATCACAACTGAAGAACTGCAAAGGGAAGCACAGTGAATGCAATCTGTCTGTCCCTCTGGTGGAGACACCTTATGGTATAGTCTTCAGTAGTATGACCTACACCCTCATTTTTTCCCATTTATTATATGGGATAAACTGTGTGAATTATCTCACCACTTCCTTTACATTTTCTTGTTTTCCCATAGGTCAGGAGGTGAATCTAACTCCTTACTTCTTCCATGCTACTTCAATCACAATTCCAACAATTTGGGAGTCCATCATCTATGTTTTATTCAGAGCATGAATTGTGCTGTATGAAGGGATGCTACTCTGTCCTCCTAAATATTGAACTGGGAAGCTTCAAATGGACCTGGATGTTCAGAGAATGAAAGTATAAACCACTGAAAATTTGAGATTCCTAGTCAACAAAAAATGATAAGTAGCCAACAGGGTTCAAAAAACCAAGATATACTAAACTGTGCAGGAGATTTGTTAGAGGGACTGTAGGAAACTTTTAAAGGCTCTCACCTGAGTTACTTGGTGCAGGTCACATATACACAGTAAAGGAAAATGAGTTCAAACTGAAATAGTGACACAGAGAGAATGAGTTAGCTACACATGCCTCAGTTGTCTTTGCACTTTCTGAGTATGTTTGGAATCAGTAATATAAGGGTTGAAGGGTTGAAGTGTGTCCCAAGAGGAATTTTTTGGGTTTCCAATAATCAAATAAATATTTCAATAATCAATAAATATTTGATGTTTTCAGTACAACTAATCCAAACTATTGGATTCAATATATTAAATTATACTAAAAAATATAAAGTATGTCAGTATTCATATTTTTGAGGAGTTTTATTGAAGAATTAGTGGTTTAATTCCAGTCATAAAAATTAAATTTTACTTCAGGCAGCTAAAGAGAAAAATAATTAACTGGGAAAACATAAGTATATTAATATATGTCTATTAATCATATAAACATAGAAAGACTTGGATTTGATGGGACATTAAAGGTCATCCAGTTCCCCTCTTCCCTGCCAGCAGTTAGACCAAGTGGCTCACAACCAACCTGGCCTTGGGTGGGACATCCACAGCTTCTTTGGGCAACCTGTTCCTGTGCCTCACTATTGAGTTTCCTCACCAGGAGAGGAAAAATGTTCCCATGTAACCAAATTTAGGATGGCATAGAGTGTCAAGTTGCATCAATTAGACCAAAAGGATAATGAGACTAGTTGACAATGGGACACAAAATTATTGTTAACTTTGCTTTCCAGCCATTTTTCCATCAGCAAACACCTCAGACTCAGAGGCTGTACATTTCTCAGTCCTGCTGACTTCGAATGACCTCTGTATGAAAGAAGGGATGGACTGGCTGCCACAAAGGAGGCATCTGAAAGATCCTATGAGGCTCACACTGGGAGAAAAAAGGAGATGAAAAATATAAAGGATCTGTATCTGACAGGGATTGAACACTGATAGAAAGTCAGAAGGGCTGGACTTCTGCCCGCGCTGGTTAATGGGAGTTTTGACATTCATTTCAGGTGCTGTAGTGTCAGGCTCCTGTGAATTAGCAAGGGCTGGAGCAGAGGAGAGAGGCAAATAGGCTGCCCAGAGCAGTAAAACTGTTTGTGCCTAAGGGTATGGCTGAGCTGTGATTTGGTGTGTGCATACATATTCACACTCCCTTTCATCCTGACTGAATGGATGCTGCTTAGGGTGACTAAGGCTGTGACAGCAAGTACTCCAACGTGGGCAGCACAAGCCAACAGATCACCCGGGCACTCTCTCAAGCAGATGCCATTCCCTGAAGCATGTGTTGCTGCAGCTTTACTCAAACCTAGTTGTATCTCCTCCAACCATCCATCCCTCAAGCACTGCAGGCATGATGTGAGAATTTGGAGGGGCTTTAGATGCAGGTTGTTTCAACATCTCTACCATATGGCTGCAGAGAAGGCAGCTGATTTTAGAGCACGAGGCTTGTGCCACGATGTTCAGTTTGCAATACATTGGTGATGCAAGTAAACAGTGTTGCAACAAAACACCCGGGTGAGAGTGTACCTGCAACTGGGTTTGCTTGAGGTCTTGTCAAAATAAATACATAAAGGACATGGAAACACTGACAGACTCTTAAGTGGAATGAGTTAAGCTGGTATGAGGGGGAAGGAGGCTGGGTGTCTGAACGTCACAGCTATGGGCCAGTGATGGACAGGCTGAGGCAGTGGAGCCAAGAAGAATGGTCATAGGATGGTAGTTGAAGTGTCAAGGGGGTACAATTTATTGAAAAGCAGATCACAAAAGGGAAAATCCTTCTTGCATATTATTAGGGCTATTGATTGATTTATATAGTGCATTTCTTAAGCAAATCTCTTTACAGAATTACAAACTATTAAAGCTGAGTGAATAACTCACAATGAATAATTTATCCCATGAATTTAACCTTTCTTTCTGCTCGTGAAATAGCCACAAAGAGATCACTATTTCCTTAATTATTCAGTGAATTTTCTAATGAACTTTTAAACACTGTGAACTCATCACAAAGAATGTACTCGTAATACAGATAACCAGGGTTGTCTTTTGGTGCTGATTGTTTAGAGACATTAAACTTATGGCTAGAAAAATCATGTGCAGTATCCTGTGAAAGTCTGGTGGCTGCAGTTCATGCCCACTGTGCAGCTCAGTGCATTGCAGCAGCTGCTGAGTGCTCCATGAATAGGCACCGTTTTAGGACAGAAAGCAGATGGGCTGTGGAAATAGGGAACTGAAACCCTGCTCCCCATCCCTAAGTAGAGAGAGTCTCAACATGGCACAAGACACAACCCTGCAATGGGTAGTGGGTGTTGACAAGTGTGTCTGTACAGAGCTCCAGGACTTTGAGGAGAGGTGGGAGCCCTCTGAAGTGCCTCCACAGAGGTGTGCAGCTCAGGAGCACCTGGAGATGCTCCCTGTACACACCAAGCCAGCTGGTTATGCACCTGAGTGCTGGGTGTTTTTTAAATTGAGCCCTGAATTCATTGTGATTCAACACAATATATTTTCCCTGACAGAACAAGTATGTAAAGCCCTGAATTTCAAAGCTGTGCTACCCTCAAACTCCTCTTACATGAATATTAAGGTAAGTGGCATGCAAGTCTATTCTTTGATATATTTTTGCCAGGATGCATTAAATCCATAAATATTGGCAGAAGGTAAACACAAAAGAGAAGACTGCAAACTGTGATAAAACAGGTGGAGTAGTTGTGCACTGAGTAGTTGACCTCCAAAACAAATCCCTTGGAATTTTTCAGCTTAATTATATTAAACATCATTCATTCCTGAGGATAAAGGGAACTAATCAGCAAAATAAATAGCAGAAGCACTATCAAATAGTAAGGAAAGAGGAATATTCTTCTGAAAAGAAGTGGGAACTGAAGTTTGATTTGGAAATATGAGGAGGATGGACTAACAGCTATTTCTAACCTATCATCTCTAATACAGGCATCACTGTTGGAGGCTAGCGGCAGATTCTAAAGTTATGTGTAAATGCTCTCCATCCCACACTTTAGCTCATTTCCTTTCAGGTTATGCCACAGGACTTTTTAAAGCTGTTTCACAATTAAAGTTTCATGTGGCACAGATGGAGAAAAATGAACTTCCAGCATAGCTCTGTGTTCTGGCAATGGACAATCCTTTTTTAATTACAGAACAAACTTTGAGATATTTTCTCTACTGCTGTATTCTAAGGCAGTAGCAAACAGGGCTGAGGAGCAATGCATTTTGCAGCTGCTACTGAGTGTCTTAGTACTTCACAGTGTTAATAACCTGAATGGGGAAGCAGATTAATAATTCACCTGTAAAAACACACTGCAGTCTTTTTAAATAAATGAATTTAAACAAAAATATTAACAAATACCCATAGTTTTAATTTTTTTAAAGGACATCTTGATTTGGTGTAAGAAAATACAAAATACTGCTTTCAGATCTCTCCTGAGCTTCCAGATGGAGGGCAGACTGTCTGAGCCTCTATTTGTCTCTATTGACTCTTTTTGGATTTGGGAGTATAATTTTACTGAAAGATGTCATTAATTACGCTGAGTCCTGGTTTCTGTCAGCCTGTTTTTTTTTGTCACACTCAGGGGAGATCTTTTGGAGTGATTTCCAAGTGGTTAGATCCATATCTTAAAGCAGCCATGGGGTATTCTTCCAGAGGGAAGAAACCCAGAGTACCTCTTGTATTGTACATCCCAGGACCAATACAAGCCCCTTTCCCATGGTGAATATGAAGTGAATTTCAGGTTCTCAGCAAGAATTGTTTTGATCTCTAAATCTATTCCTATTTGTCCACACTAATCTATAAAGTAGATGTAGGTTCAGTTACCTAACCTAATTTCAGTTTGAAGCAGTCTGGATGTCCAAATTGAAAATATGCAGACAGAGAGAAAACACTGTTCTGACTATGTGATGAAGTTTAAACCTCTTCTATCAGATTGTTATTAACTTGTAGGAAAGTAACTATTTGATGCAATTTTTCTAAACCACTAAATGCTAATTATGATAATGTGTCATTCTCATCCTATCAAGCTAAACAATCTCTCTACCTCCATAATATTTAAATAGAGTTAGACCACTCTGGATAGATGATCACTGTGCACTTCAGAAGTTTAACAAATATTATGAGCATAAGTGTGCATCTCAAATGTATATTTATATTGTTGTGCATAGAGTAATGTGTCTTCTGGGTCCTATTGTAAACAAGCTGTCAAGCTTAACTGGGTTAGCCTGTAAAAATATCTTTCCATAAATAAATTGAAAAAACCCCAACCCAACCTAACAGTCAAGAAATCTCTTCTAATGGGCTTGATCAGAAAATAAGGAGAAAAAATATAATAACATTATGATGCAATCCTATGACTTCTCAAAATGTCAGTATTTGTAACTTTGGGATATAGTCAGCTTTTGGCTACATTTTTGTTCTCTGCTTGCTGATGTGGAAAATTCCATATTCAATTATGTCCAGTCACTCCCAGTTTGTTATTCATCTGTTCTAGTTCACTTATGTCCTGCCAACTTAGATATGACTAAAATTATCCTCAGAGAGATGAGGAGTGCATTTGCCTGTGACACGTTCAGTGCTGCAGCAGCGGAACAGAATGATGACAGCACCAGACAGAGGTGGCTTTTACAGACAGCCCAGTACCTGAGGAGGATTAGAAGTAATACACAACAGCCAGAGATTATTCGTGGTGGAATTATAACAGTGTTAACAGAGATCAAATATAGTTTATTTTGGCTCCTTTTCTAAGCATGAAATCTTTGTTGCTGTGGCTGTTTGTCTCTTCTCTGTCACCCTCTTTGATCTACTTTGTTTTCTCATACAGATACTGTATGTAATTATGACATTTATGCCAACCTTTGAAATAAAATCACTCCTGTTTTGAGGAGGGTTACATAGTAGTACTACCAGACTTCTCAGAAAACCAGACTAAAATGCTCTGACATTCTAACAGATGAAAAAATAATTGATTTTATAAAACTTATTCCAGAACTTGCTAATTAAGCTAATGAACTGCTTCCATTAAGAACTCTAGTTTAGCTATTCGTTCTTTTAAGGAATGAAATTATCTGGATTTTAGTAATTAGGATGAATTTTTTTTTCCTTAAAACACAAAATATTTTGTTTTCTGGAAGTTGCTGATGAGGAAGCCAGTGTAAAAGGGACAGTTGTCTTTTCTTGCTTTTCAAAAGGGATTAAAAATTAAGTAAATAATGGCAAAATATTTTTAAAATCCTCTGCAGTAAAGACAGTCTTCAATTATGATGAGCATTTGAAAACTCATTTATTTGTAAGGACACCATTCTGACTTTATAGACCCCTCTGAAGGAAAGATGCATGAATTTGGGTCATTGTAGGAAAGAGCTATAGGGACTCAGCTATTTTGGTAACAAACAATGAACTATAAACAAAAAATAATACACAAGAAAGAGACTGAGGTTTTCACACCTATCTGTGTATTCTTGACAAACTTGAATGCTAAAAACTGATGCTGCTACTGCTTTATTTATAAGAACGAAGTTACTTAATGAAGTAAAATCACACTTCTTCCAAGTTCATACTATTATGGCTTAAAAGTTCTGTACAGAATGATAAGAGTCCTCAGGAAAAACATTATTTTCCCTCTGGCACTGGCTAGGATTCAAATTCAACCTCCACAAGTTATACTGAAAGGAGCTATATTTTGGACTGATGTTGTTGACATCTTCTGGAAGATTTCTGCAGAAATCAGCAGAGCAATTTTTACCAAAGTGGTGTTGTCATGTATTGCTGTATAGTATTGCATTTTAGAATTAATTCAAAATCATTTTGTGCCACTTTTGCTGTCCAATCTTATCCCTGTCTCCCCAAAAAGTTGTCAACAATTAATAAAATTTTCCCTATTATTCTCTATTCCATAAGTGAACAAGTGTTCGGAAAAAAAAAATCTTTTGCTATCAGAACTTAGCTAAATGCAGATATCAAGCTCCTATTCCCTTCATTAGTAAAACGTTTTTTTTTTCTGCCACTTCAACATATCAGTTATGCCATGATGTACTAATGTCATTTGACCTCTTTTACTTGGTAGCTGGAAGAGGAATTCATCTGCAGTGTCAAGACTCATGAAACATTGGGATAATGTCTCCACTTTTGTTGCTGGTCTTTAGACGTTTCCAAAACACAAATGGAAAAAATACCTTTTTCTGCAGACCATTCACCCTGTGGCCCCATCTTATGCTACCCCCCTCTAGTCATGCAGTTCTTTCTCTCTTCCCTGCTTTTAAGTTCTGGCTGAACTTAGAGAGGTTAACTTGAGAATGAAGTCGTAACTTAAAGAAGTTAAGACTTTACTCACTGTCACTTTTATCATGGATGTGTCTCTATCCAGGTGACCTAACAGAGTCAGGCTGGGAACTCTACTGTCTTCTCTCTTTCTTTCCTAATTTCTAATTGATTTCTGGGTGCATATTTTGAAAGGTAAAACTGCAAGCATATTTTGAGTGTTACCACTTTTGACGCAAGTACCTTTTATTTCTCCATCTCACATACATGTCCCTGCCAACAATATATTGGTGATGCATGTGAGTACAAAAAGGGATTACTACTAGGACAAAAACCTCTCTTGATGGTTTCTCTTTTCCTGTTGAAATTTCCAGTCTTTACCTGACATGTTCATAATATATTTCATCAGCATTGATGAAATTTCACTATTTCCTTTTGCTGTCTCTGCATCTTCTTTCCTTGTCCTGTGTTTACATCTGATAAAGCACATACTGCTCCACATGGAATCTGCTGCTTTTGTTGCAGAACACTAGGGACCTGACCTTAAAATTAAGCCTGGAAACTGTGGAACAAAACTAAAACTGGTTAGAGAAGGAGGGTTCCAGACTATTACGGAGCAATTCATATTGAATAGCACTGGAGCCATGCTGACATATTAACAATAAAAAGGAATCATCTGTGGAGGCAAAGATGGTAAGTCACAGAGGGCATATATAAGTGCAGCCTCACAGCTATAAAAGCCAGACTGACATTTATCACTCTGTGAATATTGGAGCTGTCATGTTGGTCCTCAGATGATTGTGTTACTACCTTCAAGACATTTTTTTAGATATGAAGCAAAGATTAGAGAGGGAATGAGAGAGAAAGAGAGAGAGAGACGTTTGCTAATAAGTAGTGGGTGAAAGCCACGAAAAGGAATTAGCATTTATATTATTTATTGTCCCTTTTTCATCAGCCATACCCCCCTTCTTACCAATTTTTTTCCTCCCTTGAATTTTTCTAACCTTGCACTGAAGATCTTTGTACATTAAACCTCATTCAGCTTCAGAACGGATTAAAATCAGTTTGACTAAATGCCATGTTCGGTGAACGACAAATTGTACAGCTTCACGTGTTATTATTTGTGCTAAAAGCTATTATGTAAATATATTGGCTTATATAAGCTTAAGTAGGATGGCACAGGAAGGCAAAGATAGGGCAGACATACAGATCTATTGAAATGATACTGTGTGAGCATCTCCTCTAACAGAAAATTGTGCATTCTCACTCAGAGGGCAGAAAAGAACCATATGTCTATTTTAGTGGTCATGTCCTGAAATGATGCACTTATTCCTTTTATAATATTTTGAAATAAATACATATGGGACCGGTCAGATGTCAACAGTAGCACTGAAAGGAGTATGAATTAGTCACACTGGCACACAGGGCCCTGGAACAATGAACACTGCTCTGGAAGACCCTTGAATGCAAGCCTATTTGCCTCTTAATCCAAATGAATAATTAATGATAATTATCATGCTGCAGTTATTATCTGTGATAATAATATATCCGTAAGGTGAATAAATTCAATCTGCTACTATGCAGAAATGGCAACTCATAATATTCTTAAGAAATACAGATATAATTATCAGTATTAACGGTCAAGAAAAAAAATTGAGAGTTTTATATAAAGAATTATAACAAAAGGTCTAAAGTTTATGAGAATGAATTATATTGCATTATGTTTATTCTTTAGCTGTCATTTCTGTGGTACCAGTTGGCAATCTGTTAGCATTTTTTTTCTAAGACCCATTTATTAACAGCTGAAATGTGCATTTTTTCATTGCAATCCATCAATAACTTTCTATCAGTCCACTGATAAAGAGGATCTCAGGCTGAGGATCTCAAAAGCATCCATATGCAAATTGGTCCATTTGTGTAGGTAACTATGCTGGCAATTTTCCTCTGCTAAGAAACCTTAAAGAATAAAAGGAAAAATTGACAAAACCAAATAAAACATTAAAAGGTCAAATACACGTTTGAAGCTTGTACAAACCCAGCCACAACACTTATTTTTGAAAGCACCATAGGTGAGCTGTCAGCTAGGCAGAGTAGTAGGCAATCATATTTAATCTGATCTCCCTCATTGGGCTTGTTGTGACAAAGGAAAATGGAAGGGGGATGGGTGCACAGGAGCAAGAGGTAGCAACTCCCCTCCCCTTCTTTTTGAAATTGTTTTTACATCGTTTTATTTTGGTTATTGAAATTTTCAGTCATCTAATTTAAAGACTTTAATGTCTACTTAAGTTGAACTAAATTAATGATTGAGAAAAAGCTTTGAAATTCAAAGTTCATGCAGACCTTTAACTCACACCAGGAAGGCCTGTTTTTTCCCTCCTTCTTTTCATCCTATGACTCGAGAACTGTTTCCCTCAGTGGAATGATAATGAGGTGTCGAATTTCTCACCTCTATGTCATTGCTTCAAATCTGGCCCAGGTTGGTAGGTACCAAAATTCATTATCTTCTACTTATGGTTCAGCAGCCTATGTGAAATGGGTTGTTGGTCTTTTGGTCTAGTTTTCAGCAGGCAAATAATAAGCTCTAATTAGTACTGGGATAAGGCTGAAAGTTGTATTTATAACATAATATTTGGGGATTATTGTGATAATCCCTCAAAACTCTGTCAATTTATGGGACTACTTTCTAGGAGAGGGGGTTGATTCTTCCATGACTGTCGCTATGAGTTACCCATTTTTAGTTTCTTTTCAAAAGAAGTGGGCGAAAGGAATTGCCTTTTTTTTCACTCCCTTTTTCATCAGAAAACAACAGATTTCCCTCAAAGTGGATCCTGACAGGTGACAAGAATAATAACGTGTAAGAGTCAGTAAAAGAATGCATTATTAATCACCCTGGGTTTCATTTAGGCCGTCAGCTCAGTGGGTGAGCTCTGTAGAAAGAAGAGTGGAGATATTATCATTATTATTTACTTGTCCACGTAGGAGTCATGAACCAGGACATCACTGTATTAAGCAATGTGCAAACACACAGGAGAAAGCTGGTCTCTGCCCTAAAAAGCATACAATTTTACCATAAAGCAGGAAACTGTGTATACTTACAGGTAGATGGACATAGATGGAGGAACACAGCCAGCTTAATGCTTAACAACATTAACATGTAACAACAGCATGGTATTTATAGTAATGAAGTGCTAAAATATGCCTTCAGGATTTTTTTTTTTCAGAGAGAAAAGATGAAATCTGGAATGGAGAATTAGTAAAGGAAAAGTTGTATTTGCAGATGTTAAGGCAACCATGAAGGGCAGCTTGGTGGGGAGAAGAAGCTCATTTGAAAATGGAACAAAAGGACAAGTCCTGATACTGGTTGTGCAGCCAATAATCAATAGGAAATTGAAAAAAGCAAAATATGGAAAGAGTGTTCACCAGTTACTATTACATCTACTGTGTCAAGCAAGAAAAGAGACAAAAGGGGAAAGAAAGAAAATATTACAAAAGCACTGAGCTCGCAGATGGTCTTTGCTACAGCAATCCTACAGCAACAACAGTTTTTATTAATGGTGGAGAAAATAGCATTACAGTAAGCTAGATGGAAGGTGATGAAGGACTTGATATATGTGTGAATATTTGTGTGTACAAAGAGAATAACTGAGTGAGAGGATGCAGACAAATTCATCTTGAAAATGCTTTGCTAAAAGTCTTAGAAAACTTAGGCAATGTCTGGATTGGGTCTACAACATATGTGTTATTTATTTATTTTTTATAATATGCTTCTGATGAATGAAGATGAAAATGTGATCCAGAAAAGGGTTATTAGGAAGTATTTGTTAGAAAATAATTAAGGACCTTGCTTAATCATTTTAACTTGCAAAGAAGCTAGGGGTCCACAAGCAAGTAGGAGTCCATCAAGCAGAGGAGTTTCTTGTGGTGTGAAAAATGTGCTCTAAGTTAAAAAAAGGTGTGTGTTTGAACACCTGCAATTCATTTTCTTATATGAATGATGTAAATCTAAAGGAAGAGGAGCCATTTCATAAGTCCCTTCCTGTGTGAGGAAGAAATTTGATGTGGATGTTTACAGGATGTGACGAAAGCGTGAAGGAAAAGGAAGACTAGTAGAAGACAATATAATGAGAAGGGAGCAGTAATCTTATATAAAGAAAAGGCCAGATAGCTGGGTGAAAGATGGTAGACACGCCAAAGAGAGTGAACAAGAGTGGCCAGGAAGAGGGTTTGAGAGTGCCTGGCAAGAACAGCCTCCACACAGGGCAGGGGGGAAAAGGCCGTGTTGCAGAGTATGGGTTAAAAAAGGGAGGAGAAGAACTACCTCTTCTCATTGTAAACAAGTTATTTGATGAATTTACAATGAAATAGAGCAGGGAGTTACAGCTGCACTTGGAGAGCAACGAAAGGTCAAAGGTGTCTTCTTCTAAGACTAAAGCATCTAAAGCATATTGTACCATGAGGGGAAAGTCAAAATAGGGTGTGAAGGTAAGGAGAAGAGTAATAGAGAGGCAGTCTGTGGGAACTAAGGATGTGAAGAGCTGGAACAGAACAGGAGCATGAGGATGGAGTTTGGAGGAGAGAGCAAAAGAGAAATATCAATGTCTATGACAGAAAAGAATGCAACCTCTCTAAAAGAAGGAGGAAAATGGAAATATATGCCAAGGTGAGGAATGAAGGTCATGGCTTTTGTTGCCTATGATTTCTTGGAAGCAGAGCAAAATTCTAGCAGAAATGAAAGTAATGACAGGGAAATGGGGAGATTTGAGATATAAATTAAACCTGGTGAAAACTCATGTGGAACTTAGGGCTGGAGATTCAGTTAAGGTAGAGCAAGGTCTCTAGGAAGGCATCAAAGAGGAAAGGACAAATTTGCAGTGGAACTCGACAAGAGACATTCAATATGGTTCAAGAAAAAACTGGATAATGTGTATGTTGGTGGTGAGCCAGGAAAAGAAAATGGATTAATGGAACTTGAGCTGAAAAAGAGGAGCCAAAAGCACCAAAGTGGAGGAAAGTAGAACAAAACCTGTAGGCAAGAGGGCCTGCTATTGGACCTTCAGTGTCAGTGGAGCCATACCCAGTGAGAGCAACTGTCTTGCTTGGTGTTAACTGATGAAAATGAAAGGTGGAGTTTTATTCCTCAGGCTTTAAAATTAATTTGTTAGACCCTGGGGAAAAGACAGAAGAAGAAAGCTCACTTGTCCACCTTTCTGGTGACGCAAACATACCTACTGTGGGAGACCTGCTACCTCAGTACCAGACCAAACAAATCCCTTGCCAATTCAGTTGCCACACAGATGAGATGCTAACCCCAGAGTACAACACAAACTGCACTTCTTGATTTTGTTATAGCCTGTACTGCAAACTAAACAGTAAATATATGCATTTTTATTTCCTTTTTTTTTTTAAAGTCATTAAAATATCTTTTACAGGTGGTTATAAAATGTAATATATAAAATCAAGCAGGATAGCGGTTTTGGACTTGTACACCACTTTCTGGATATGCATCGAAGATTCAGCCTTAGCAAGTACTTGCATAGACTTTTTTTCATATGAATGCTTGCCTCTTAAGTCTATCACAGTTTTAAACTATCTTTCAGGTAAATCCTGAAGATATGCTATCCCCTTATGGGGGGTATTAAAATTTTTAAAGTTTAATTATTTCTTTTATTAAGAATTGATTGTTTATCTATATTTAAAAGTACATTGAAGTATGCTTTGCACCTGTTTTTTTGTAATGAGAACTAACCCAAAGTCCATAAAAGTTGTGATACAACAGACTGTGAGAGTCCTCACATAATACCAAGTGAGGAGGGACAACCAAGATTGATGCAGCTATGGATGTAGTAGGCATGTGTCAGTGATTAATTTCAGTGATTAATTTTAGTGTACTAAAACTGAGTGGTGTCAGGAGTCCTATGGAGGATCAGGTTGAGTTCATCTCACTAAGTCTCCTAGGCAACTTTTCCAGTTTTCAGTAGGACAGTATTTATCTTTGTCCACTGCATCACTGTCATGTTTTATTCAAGCTTGGTATTGTCATGACCAAAAAAGTAATAAAATTTTAATTTTTGTAGAAGTAACTAAGAAATAAATAGTTTCTATAAGATTTTTTTTAGTCTGGCGCCTTTAAGTAAATACAGCATCCTAACAGTCTTACATCCTAGTAGCCTTCCAATCCTGGTAAGTTTTTTATCTTCTACTGCTGCTATGCTACTTATTGATTTAGTGACAGTTAAGAAGAACCAGTGGCATGTTAATGGGTAACTATAAAGAAGGGACAAGAGCTGTGCCAGAAAGAGATTCCAATCAGAGCCCTCTGAATTCAGGGGTGATCTGCTCAGCCAGAGTGTAGTTTGGCCAGTTTACTCAGCCATCACCCAACCATCCCAGCACTGTGCTGCATTCCTCCTGGGCGACAGGGCACACATGTGTAAGAGGAATGTGGGTGCAAGGCTGTGAGAGCAGAGGCTGCAAACAGGGAAACAGAAAGTTTGAGAAAGTAAAATGGGCAATGGGGAAATGGGAAGGAAGTAGAGATTTGTTTTAGGGCAGAAGAGGTATAGGAAAATCTACAGGAAGCCAAGTTTAGCAGTTGTATCATCTGTGAAAAAAATGTTATTTCTACCCTCTTACCTTGAAGAACTTTCTGAATACATCTTTTTTCACTCTAGATACCTAGATCCTAGCTTGGCAAAGCACTTCAACCCGTGCTTGACTTAGCAAATGAGTTGTATACAACTCTTAATTGACTGAGGGTCTAAATGCATCTCAAGGAATATTGAACCTATGCACATATGCTGTGCTGAGTTAGAGGTTAACAATGTGAAGGGCTCTGCCATGCAGAACTGAGAAAAGTGAGACTTATCCACAGATAACAGAGTACTAAATGTTAACTCTTTACACAGACTGCTATGATACAGTAATTTCTTGTTACTGGTAGAAATAATCAATAGAATCACTGAATTGTTGAAAGGCTTGGATTGAAAGGGATCTTAAAGATCATCTAGTTCCTACTACCCCCTACTATGAGCAGGCATGCCACCCACTAAATCAGGCTGCTCAGTACTCCACCCAACCAGGCCTTGAACATTCCCAGGAATGGAACATCCAGAACTTCTCTAGGCAACCTATTCCAGTGCCTCACCACCCTCTAATTAAAAAACTTTTTCCTCACATCTAATCTAAAATTCTTCTTGTTTATTTTAAAACCATTCTCCCTTTTCCTATCACTATCTGCACATGTAAAAAGTTGCTGTACCTAATTTTTACAAATTGACTCTTAAGTACTGGAAGGCCAAAATAGGCTCTCCCCTCATTTTGCAGGGGCAAATTGCAGGAGCACACAATACATGGACTTGCATTTTCTCAGGAAAACATAGCTACTCCAAAGCGATTTAACAGTAGCTGCAGTTAACTATTGAGAGAAAATCTTGATATTGCCTCTTTCAAAAGTGCATTCTGTAATATGGTACTTACATATACTAGTTTTCCCTTAGTCAAGCATTAACTGGTATGATATTCTTACAAAACACAACTGATGGAAATGCCTATTCAAATTGAAATCCATTGTTCTGTTCACTCCCAAGAAAGGATGTACAGCATCTTTCCTTGAACACCCATATTTGTCTTCAGCAGATGAAATTCCCCTGAGAGAATATGCAACGACCAAGACCCTCCATTTACTTCTGCCCTGACTACTGCTTCAAAACGAATAATGGCTTAAAATAAATTAAAAAAAAATATGGTTAGGTACTTTTAAATTTTACACCTGCTTGCACTGGAACATGCCACTTTCTAGATTTGCTTCTGAAACCCACAATATCAACATATTTCTCTTGAGAAAAATAGCCTTTTAATTCATTACTTGTATCTCCATGATAAGTGCTGGTGTGATCATACTGGAGAAGGAAAATGTTCTTTATGCATAGGTACCCACGATGCTTATCAGCCTAGCAAAATTTCTCAGCTAGGACCTGAGGAAAACAGCTTGTCTCTTAAGATGAGAGATTGGTTCTGTCTTTAGTCTACACCTATCCTTAGTCTACATCTCCAGAAAAGTAGGATTACAGATCTGCATCTTCAGTAACAAGTTTTCAGTAGCTCTGTAGTCAGCATTTTGAGAGTTTTAGAATTTGTTGAGCATTGCATTGTACTTTGGCACTTAGATGACTATTATAGACAAATGATTTCCTGTCCAATACAGAATCACCTGTTCAAAAGTCTAGGCATTTGGAGGAATAAACAGCTACTTTATATATTATTTCTAAAATCTGAATCTTTGAAATGAACATTTTTGTTTCATTAAAACAAGTTAGAAAGTGTATCCCATGATGAATTAGATATAACTGTCAAGAAGAGTTTGGGCAGAAATGGTTGTAAACATTTTCATTCATTCCAGCCACAGATGCCAATTGTTATGCATTTATGTGATTTTCAGTTGTTGCCTCTGACCAGGGGTCCTTCAGCAGCCATCATTATCCCATGCCAGCTGCCCTCTCCATTTGCCTACTGACAACCAGTATCCTTTCCTAAAATGGTTAGAATCATTTGAACAGTTCTCTGGAGTTTAGGACTTGTCTGTGCCCATCAAAACACAAGTGAGATAAGCAAGAAAACAGGGCACAGAAAAGTATCATTAACCTCAAAATATTGAAATAAATTCAAATTTCTGGTCTCATGAGACCACATTCAAGATTGTGCCTGCTGATCTGTGCCGTAATATAAAAATACAGCAGTCTCTATTGTGATAACAGCAGAAACCTGCATTCTGAAATCTGTAAGCATTTTCCAAAGTAACAAAAATATCCTTTTGGTTGAATTATATCTATCTGTAAACAGAAACATTTGACATTACATATTTCAAAATTATTATGTTTTGTGGTTTTGCACATAGCAGTGTCAATGGTTTCAATTATAATGAACATCTAAAATTAAAGGAGAGACAGATGAATACCTCATATGAAATGCTGTACAGTTATTCTTAAATTAATGCCAGTGTAGGACTTGAGTGCTTTTTTTCCCTCTAGATACTTGCTCTCAGTGAATCAGACTACAAATCTGCAAATCTTTAGAGAGGGATGGACACCACCCATACACTTCTACCACTTCAATCCCTTCCTTACTTTTAAAGATTCTTCCATCTTTACAAGACTAATCTCAGGTGGCTAAACATTGAGTATACATTTTTCATAGCTACAGGTTGCTATCATAAAACAACCCAAAATGCCTCTGAATTGTCAAGACAGATCATTTTCCCAATAATTTTGTGATTTTCATAATCTGCTATTATTCCTCTGTCTAATTTAACTTCTCTGATGCTTTGGTGAAATCCTAACTTGCACAGATGAGTAAATGCACAAATATTATATTCTGGGTCATTCTCAAGTATGTGCAGTAGTGAATAAAGACATGATTCCTGCAAGGCTCAGAACAAATGAACATCCATGACCCATTTGCATACTCAACATTTCATTTCTTCCAGCTAAATGCCACTTCCTCAGTCCCAGCAGTTTTACTGCTGAATATCTAGCAGATACGAATTCCTTAGTGGGAAAAATTGTGTACCTTGATAAAGAACATTTGCAAATGAAATACCTTTGTTAAATTATAACATCAGAATAACATATCTTTTAATACAGAAACTGCCTCAGAATACAGGATTTAAAACTATAGTAATTGTCACAAATCAAAGAGATATCTCAGTGTTATAAAAAGTCTCTTTCAATAAAGAATAAACATAAATCTATCCTCTTATATTCTCAGAGTATGATTCATCTCACTTTATTAGCTCTCGTAATGTAGGCATTTATTCTTATGTGGGCTACATCTGCAGTTGGTGGATTGAATGTAGAGTTTGCTAGAGGGTGACCTGATCCTTCCTCAGGTGGGTGTCTAGGGTAAGCAGGATGAATTACTAGATGCTGCCTCTCTCTGCTGATTACTGATGGATGTTATAATATTAGCTTACACTAGACATTTTTTTGTGGTTTAAGGTAGAAGGAAAGAATCCCATGCTACACATATTATGAATCTCAGACATTTCAATTATTTTATCCAAAATGCTTAATGAAGGTCAAGCTTTAAACTTTCACAAAGCAGTTACGTGCCCTTGCTGGAGATTGAAACAAAACCTGTGCAATTGATGATGAAACTAAACATTGCCAACAGTTTTTGTACACCTGAGTCAGATGGGTCTTTAAAGCATATGGCTTAAGTGTTTCTGATTGGGATGATACATAATCTACTTTAGTACTTGGGTTTATGTACTATGGGATTGATAGAATTGATATCACTACAGTAACATAAACGATTCCTGTCTGTTATAATGAACTATTATCAGTTCCTAAAAAAATTCATCGAATTCTAACAGTCGCCTGAAATCTTCAGGACAAAATTCTGGGATACAACTCATATAAAAGTGTTTCTGGAAGTAGAAGCTATTGCATAAAGCAAACAATCACTAATGTACATCTGCTAGAAAATAAATACTCGTTGCCTACTCCTTCAGAGGCTCCAATGGTGCCACAGCTTTAGAACATGAAGTGTTCCCAGCTCTGCCAGGGAGAGGAGCTGAGCAGAGTTTGGGTAATTGCAACCTGCTTACCCAAGGGGTGCATTGACAGATACTTGTGCTGGTAAGATAAGGAAACTGCAACAGGAAATCATGAAAATGAGCTAAAATACTGAGAGGAGATGTCACAGACCTGACAAAAGGGGTGGGGTTAAAACTGAGAGCTTGCGCAGACAGTGGTGCTGGAGCAAGAAGCTCAGTAGAGGAAATTTTGTCCAAAGTGGGTTGAACAAAAACACAGTAAAGAAAAGACTGAGTAATTAAGATCAGGGAGCTAGAATTACCTATGGAAAGAGAACTGGATTGAAAAGGAGTTTTGGATTACAACTGTGATAGCCACATGATATGACTGTGGCTCACAGAGGAAAAAAGATGAGGGCTGACAATTCAGAGAAAAGCAGCACAGTATCTGAAGAGAGACAGAGAAGGGACAAGACTAGCTTGCAATGAACACACATTTCCAAAACTCTGAGCCAAATCCTCTTTTTCTCTACCAGAAAACCAACCACAGAAAAAGGCTCTGGGTACATTCACAGAGCAGAAATTCACTTTAAAAGTGGTGTACAGCTCAGGGAGACTTGTCTTTCCAGCTGATCAAAGAGAAGGTTAAAAGAACCTGAAGACAGACAAATTCAGATGCAACATCCAATATGCATTTTTAATACTGAAAGTTAATATCCATTATAATTTATGAAGAGATATGGCAACTTTTCTATCAGGGAAGAAGTTTCAAATAAAAATATCAAAATTTTTCAATTTTCAAAAGGAAATGGTAAGAGAATTTCCTGTGGAATATGTTATCTTATGAAGCAGGCATTCTCCTTTTTTAATCTGTAAATGCCCTCTCCAGACCCCCATTCTAGTCCACATAGAAAATAATAAATTTCTGCAATTATTAGTTGGTTACTTAAAGTTTTTCAATGGATCCTAATTGATTCTCGGGCTGTTTATATGGAAGAATTTCCAGAAAAAAGTCTACAGCAATTTAATGACATCACATCCACACAGGGTGTTGAAACATGGCTTCTCAGTCCCTAGTCACAAACTCATTATATTAACTGTTCAATAAAATTTTCTGATTACTGCTTCAAAATAATTTAACTTTTGTTAGCAATATAGTTGCATATTATACAGTTATGTTCCACAAAACACAGAAAAAGAAGTTGTTCAGGCTGGGTAGATATTACCTGTTTTGATGAAAAAAAATCACACTTTTTCTATTTTTCTTACTTTTTTTCCCTGTGTTGTACTTTATTTTGTTCTAGGATGCTTTTTTACTGATGGAGGGAAAAACTGTAGAAGAAATAAACCTATTGCTCACAATGATAGAACTAAAAAAGAAAACCCTAATATTATTTTACCTATTATTTCAGCTTTAAATATTAGAGAGAAAGTATTTTGTCTAACCCAGCTGATGTATGTATAAAGTATAAGGTAATGTTTTTAAGGGTTGAAATGCATTCACATATATGAGTAGGTAAGAGTAGCACTTGGAGATTCTGATAAATCAAAGGAATTCTATATAGTTATGTTTAATTCATATAATATTCTAAAGATCTCTAACAAAACTGATTGAATCCATTACCAGATATTTTGTAAACACAGCATCCATATATAGAGACCACTGAAATACATTGATTTAAATTTATCAGAGCAATTTCTATTTGTAGAATATATCTGAGTTTTTATCTTACAAATATATATATACATATACATATTTGTTAAGGTAATGTTCTGAAGCACACAGAGAATATAAGAATGAAATACCATCTCCAGACAATACGAAGCAAATGCTCTGGATGTTGTGAACATCCCTGCTCCAATTATTGTAATAGGGAAGACTCCTACATTTCTTTTAGAATCTAAATATTCTGAGCTCAGTTTCTGGAGTTCTGTCTCTCCATAGGGACTTCAGAGGGAAAGGAAGATATGTTTTACTTCATTTAGGTGTTTCATGACATTTCTAAGGCTTGAAGAATTCAACACTTTACAGAAATTCTTCTGGTTCATCTATGCCAGAAGTTAATTCACACCAAGATTTCAGCCAGGTAAGAGATTTCTGTTAGCCTCCTCTTATCCAGTTTGCTATGACTTATGTGAAGTAACAAGCTAAGTTCCTCCTTTTCTGACTGAAGCATATATTATAAGCTGTACAACACCACTTGTTTTTAATGGGCTTTTCCTCTGGGTTTGTTGCAATTCCCACCAATGTCAGTAGGAATGATGTGAACATATGGTTAGAGAAGGCCTGAGAGAGGGCAGGAATTCTCATGCCAAGTGAACAAAATTTTGCACCACATTTCAAGTGTTTTGTGGGTTGGGTGGTGCCAGAGAGCTGTATGAACAGCACTGGTTGCAGTATTTTGACATTGCATGGAGATAACCTGGAAACACAGGCAAGCAATTCAGCATTGATGAAGGGTGAAACCTCAGAGGCTGAGCAAGTTTTCAGCAGAAGGATGAGATTTAGCTGAACTAATTTTCTCATCATCTGACAGGATGCTTGAACATGACAACTTTATTTGTGCATAGAAATCAGAATGTCTCTCCCTTTCCCTGTTAAGGTCTATTTGTCCTAGTATGAAAAGGGTGACTTTTGTTAAAATAAGAACTGTGAGTTTCCAGACTGAAAGCTGCAGTTTGTAAAAGGTCCTGGAGGACCTCTTATTTCACTGCCTTCTATTCTTGAAAGATTTTTTTTTTCTTCTATAGCATGTTCCCCTTAAAATAGCCAGAATCCTTTGAAACCAGAAGTTGGTTGTTATAACTCTTTATTCTCTCTGTAGGGCCATCAAGTATTTGGGGTTTTTTTTCAGACTGACTGAATGTTATCCAGGATATTTAAATTTGCAGGATTCAGTATATGCTCTGTAGTGCTAGAGCCTTTAAGTTTTTAAACATAAGAAGATTTCAGGAACACCGAATAACCAGCAAGGGATAGTTGGGATGCTTGCTGCTCCTACTATGGGCTCATTACTGAACTGAGGAAATGCCTATCATTCAGGCAGAAAAACACTGATAAAAGAAAAAAAAATTCTTACCATGAAGGAGTATAAGTGGTAAGTGAAGTAGGTATTTTAGAATTCAAACATTTATCCATAACTGTCAGGGTAGTCGTGTCTACCTAAACCAAACTATCAAAGTCTTTGTGTCTTACCCATAACAGATTAAATCCTGAGATCTGAATACCACTCCCATCTGCAATAATCTAGGGTTTATTTTTAAAGTCAAAGCTCTTTGAAAAGTTATTCAAAGAGGTGATTAATCCAGGTACTGATGTCACAGAGATAGTTAAGAAATGAATTTTTCAGTTGACAGTGCAAACCTCCACAAATTGAAATAAGTGCTATATTCTTGAGGGATTGTAAAAGTAAGTCTCTATGCCAAATATTTGATCTATTCTGCTCTCTTGTAAAAATATACTCTGCATAAAACACTCTCTGAAATGGGGCCTGCTTGTCCAGATGAATACATTATTCCACTGTGTGGAGAAAGGCTGATCTAGAGGCAAATTACTGAGTGTAATTTATTCCATATCCTTGCTGGAATAACTTGTGCTCCTGAGCCTCCTCAGATGTGTAGTCAATAGGGAACTCTCTGGCTACATGAGGTTTCTTAATACATCTTTCAGCTAAATCAGAGATTCAAATGCAAAATCCAGCACTCAGGGAGATCCTCAGAATTTGTGATGCTCCCTGGAGAACTGGAGGTCTATAAACCAATGAATGGATTACAATGAGATATAAATTCAGTATTTCCAACTCTGGGGGAAATAACGATACTCCAATATTTTTCAAGCTGTACTTATCTCCCTCAAACAGTAGAACCTCACAGCATTTGTTAAGTCCATAATGTACTTTGGAAGAAAGTTTAAGAGCTGACTGCATTTAAAAATATAGCTTTGGTACATATATATTTAAACTATCTTTGTATTAGGAACTGCCTCCCAGCCCCAGGTATGCTGAACCAAGCATCATTACTGAATGTGAATGTGCCCAACTGTGGCATGCAGGGTCACTTTTGTCATCTGGTACAATGAAGTAGTTTTTAAAGATTCATTATAGCCTTGATGAAATATCCTAAGTGAAACCCAAGAGTAAGGGGATATTTGGTCCTGAATGGAGTCTTAAGCAGAAGACATCTGCAGATAGTTTGAACAACTAGTTAGAGAGCTGCTGAGTTAAGGAACAGAAATTATTCACTAGCAGTCTCTGGGTGAGGAGAGGGTACTCTATTCATTTGACACTTTTTAAAATACCTGTAAATGCTATGTAATTTGAGATCTGTTGTTATCTTCCTGCTGGCTAAGGTTGAACAAACTAGGTCATATTAGAAGAGCCAGCTCGTCAGCCCCAGGTAAACTGCTGCAGTGCAGTAGTTGATCTTTCTTCTCCTATTCCTCCCCTGCTTTTTTAGTACCAAAGCAGTGTGATAGTTTCAGCTATCAGATTTGTACTTGTCAGATCGACTCTTTTACTTCAAACTTGTCTCTCATTCCTTCCAAAGGATGTTGCTCAGCCTTTTTCTTTGTCATTTCCAGGATCTGCAGCAGCACAGAGGAGCCCCTCAGCTGCCCTCCATCACCATATGAAAGAGAACAGAAAGTATGTGTCTACCTTACTGATAGGTGCCATGCACAGACAGGAGGCCTGGGACTCAGCTTGCCGTGTGCCACAGTTCTCAGATTACAGAGCTATATTGTGTCTCTCCTGGTGCTGAAGCTCACACTCCCTGCAAGGGCAGGCAAACATCATGCAAACATAGAGTTAACTGCTGTAGGACTTAAAGCCCCCATTACAAAGAGAGTGCATAAATTCCCCCATGAATAGCTTCATCTGTGGTTCCACCAAGAAATCAACCAATTCACACTAATTCATGGTACATTTACATGTTTACTGCATGACTGCAAACACAGGTGCTACATTTCAAAGACCCCTAAGAAACTAGATTTCAGAAGATGTTTTATAACCAGGGAAGTGATCTACATCATGAAGTTTACAACTGACAAATGTACGTGATGAAAAGCTCAAAGACAAAATAATTTCACTTTGTGTTACGCCACTAATGGCACCAACTTACAGATCAAACTTTTATCTCAGATGCTCCAAAGAATCTCTAGTTGACTACAGTGTGTATACACAGTCTAGGATAGAGCCTTTAGCTATTGAACTTCCTGAGGGCTGTTATTGATTTTGTTCCATTTTACTATTGGAGGCAGTCCATTGAATTCTGACCTGGGCTCTACAGTAATGCCTTTGGGCTCTGACACCAGGGCAAAGCAAGAGTCACAAGAAAACAGAATTTAAAAGATAATGTGTTCAATGCACTGATTCTCTACAGTTATATATTCACCCTGGAATCAGTGATCAACACAGAAGCTCTCAACATGAGTATAAAAATGTCAGAATCAGTTCCTTAATCTTGATGCAGTTTAAATATTACTTCTGGCTAAGTATTACATCTGAACCAAACACATGATTTGAGCTTACAGACATGAGTTTGTTCCTGAGCTGATTCATGTCAGTTTTATACTTGTAAACATCTTTTGATTTCAGTGGCATTAATTCATATTTTCAATAACTCAATGGTAACAGAATATGGAGTAGTCTTAGAGTGTCTGTTCAGAACAGCCAGTGAACTCCCATGGTACATAAAGAAAAATGTCTATTTTCAGTATTAGAGACAAAAAATAAAGCCAGTCAGAATACAGTAAACCTTTTCACTGAAACTAATACAGAAAAGGAACGCACAGCTCCTTGAATGAGGACATCTTGAAAGAGACAATATTATACAGTACATGAAGGCTCTTATCCACTGCTATTTCCACATAAGATGGGATGTATAAGACAAGTGCTGTATACAAAGGCCAAGACATTAAACTAATTTTAATAAGATTCCTTTATGTTAAATCAGAGAAGAGGGTGGATTTGAAAAAGAAAGTTTTAATGACATATTTTTTCCTATTTTCTCTCTAAAGTTTTCTGAGGTGAAGTGAAATAAAGAAATACAGGAAGGTGGATGGAAGGTTAAAATATTCACAAAATAAACTTGATTTATTCAAACTTTTCATAGTCCCAAGAAACATGTTTAATGGGAGCTGAAAGACTTGAAAAGAAACCTTATTGTGGTGCACAGCAAAGTAATGTGGAAAAAAAAATCTCCATATTTCTTCAGCCTCTAGCTTAGCTCTCACTGTGGGGAATCTTGCTGTGAAAACATTAATCACTGCTGCTTAATAGTATCTCTGCTGGTTGCACCAGGGTAGCAAGTGGCTATATAATGCAGCAGATGCTTCCTTCTTTCAGTGTAGCACCTACAGGATTGTGAATTTTCCAAAGGGTTTTCAAACTTACCATGATGCAAAACTGACCAGAAGATATTGGAAATATGTTGCCTGAGTCTCCAGACAGCACAGATTCTGGAAGAAGATGAAATGATACTTTTTGTCCTCTCTCTCTTTTTCTTTTGTTTTATGGAGAAAGGAAATGAATGACCTCCTACAAATATAGCTAGCGACCAGGATACTTCCAGAGCAAGGTGTCAAAGATTTTCCATTTTTTAAGCTATTCCTTAGACTGCAGCTTGGTTAGGGACTTTGACTACATTTCTCAATCCTCACTCTTTTTCCCTTCCATTTGTAGCACTTGCTTCCCTTAGAAGCAGAATGGACATTTGCTTTGATGCAGTAATTGTTGATAGTTGATTAAATCCCATTCTTTATCAGTTCTGCTCAGCTCTCATTCTTGCTATCACCAAAACATTTCTAGTTACTTTCAGTCCTTATGGGCCCAACCTCTTCATACTATTTTCCCTTCCCTCATCTCCTCCATTAGCAGATCTATCAATTTTGTCATCATCATCAACATAAATGATGTTCAATTGTTCAATTTACAATGAAGAAAAGTCTAACAAAGAAGTCTTAAAAAATGAGGTCTTGTGTAAGATATCAAACAGGGAGATTGGTACAAGGAAAACTACTTAGCCAAAGACATCTTTTAAGACATCTTTTCTAGGATGGCAAAATCAACCCTCTTTTGAGTTTCTTCTCCTACTGCATCAAAACTTCAGCAGCTTTACCTGAATGCTCTTCAGAGACTGTGGTTCAAAGGTTCTGGCTTTAAAGGGATTGCTCTTTTTTTTCCATTGGCAAGAAAAAATGGACAGGTTTATCTAAGTTAAATGCTTTTCAAAGATATTTTCACAGGAGCTTTCATCTTCTTTTGTCTTTGTTTCTAATTTTCCTGAAAATAACTGCAGTGACACAAGAGCAGTCTTTTTGATCATTTCAGTGTTAGTGATGATACAGCTTTGTGAACAGCAAGGCAAGTTGTCTGAAAAAGCCATCTTCTACCAGAAGCAGCAGAGGAAATGGGGTAGAGCAATTGGCAGCCTTTTCCTCATGTCAGTCACCTGTCACAGATCCTTGTCCAGCAGGAAACTACAGGGTTAACAAACTGCTACCTCTGGGGACTCCCACCATGGAAAGAGTGACTGTTGCATAGGCAGTAGAGGTATTTAGAGTAAAGTAATGCTTAATTCAGAGAAAAATTGAGCCTGAGGAAAGGCTGTTGAGTTTTGATTAGCAGAAAAGATGAACTGGTATCTCCAGCTCCTATTTTTTCAACAAAATGTCATGGAAAGAGGATAGACCAACATACTGCTAGCAGCAGCAGTCATCAGAGGTGAAATTCAGCTCCAGATTCTCTTAAACCAGAAAAGACTTAAATGGAGCTGTGTGCATGTCAGCTAGGTGTTTGAACTACTATTACATTCACTATGGGTTGAGTAGAGTTGCCTAAAAATGAATGTGTTCTTCCACATGTGACATCTCAGAGTGCCCTGGTCACACTGATGTGCGCAGGGAACGCGGGTTCTCCCCTGGTGCTCTCTGTCTGGGCTGCTCCTTGCTAGGGCACAAAGTGACCAGAACTCTGTGGTTGGGTGAGCATAAACAAAAGCATGATCCTTGCTCCAAAGAGCAGACAGAGCTCAAGCAAGGCAAAGCAAGAGAGATGCACACAGTATACAGAGGGCATATGGAGAAAAAAGAGAAGGCAAGTGAAGCCTTGATCTAATAATTGCATTGTTCTCCAGAGATATTTGCCATCAGAGAGGACTTTAGCAAGGGATTTAAAGGAGATTGGACACTCAGGTTTTCAAGAGTGAGGGATCTTCTAAGCAGGAACATGGAAAACTTGTGAAACTGTTAACCTGAGAATTTACTGCAGCATCTGGCACTCCACGTGAGGGATCTTCTTGGTGAAAAGAGGAAGCTTTAAAATTGATGTGACTAGCAAAATATTCCTATTGAACAAGCCAAACGTGGTCAAAATGCCAGGAAGGTGTGCTCTCTGCAGCAAATATATAAGTAGAGGAACACTATGTTTGTCAAGAACAGAGATTAAAAAGTAGGAACAATGTAGAAATGAAGTGATAAAAGGCTTCTCTGTGTAAGTGGGCAGGAAAGGACTTCTGCTGTTTAAAAATAGAATCTCAAATACATTACTTTAGATGACAGTACCTAGGCAGAGATCCAAGCTGAAGACTTGTTTATGGGCTTGAACAGTAAGTAGGATGATGGTGTTTTCCTCAGCAATCAAGTAAGAAAGTAGCAGGGAAGGTGTGGGAGAAGAAAGATTAGAGAAAAATGCAAATAATCATTTTGCCTGTCTATTCCATTAACATCTAGGCCTACTTTGTAGCTTCCTGAAGCCTCTGTGAGGCACTTGGTAGGTGACAAACAGTCAAAATAAGCGACCCATGAACATTTATTCAGGCAGAAATTTCAAATATTCTGGTATGTATTTCTCCACTATAAATAACTTTCTGCAAATTCAGTGTCCTAATTTTGTGTTCAAGGTAAAGAAATGGAAAAAAAGAAATACTTCAACAAAAAGTTATACTTTTTGGTTTAATGTGTTGGTATTTTGGAGATTAAAGTGCTATATTGAAACACAGGCAGAAATTCAAAACTACAGCCTCTTTTTTTTAAATCTCTTTTTTCAATCTTCAAATACATATGTATTTAGTTGATTCTTGCTCAGTTTTTTTTTAGTATTAGAATTGTATATTCAATTTCATTGCTTCAAATTAGTCATGTTACTCTAAAACCCCTGCACAGTGTTTCTCCTACCCCTAATAAAAAGACTTTGGAGATGGTAATTTTTTGGTTTTTAAGTAAATAACATGAGGGTGACATGCTTGGTCTTTCTTGGCTGTTCATAGGTTAAAGCAAAACTTGTGTCAATTTTGTTGCATTTAATAAACCATGAGCTCAGAGGAAGCATTATTGTTTGTGGCTTGTATATTTTAACTGTGTATATGCAAAATAGGGTTTCACTTTTCTGGTACATAGCTCCTTGATTAAAAGAAACAACTTACAGTGGTGACTGTAGACACTTTACCTTGTAAATTGTGTTTTAGAATAACTGAAACAAACAACATGTTTACAGCTAAGAGATACTTATAAAAAAACCTGAAACTTTGATCATGGGGTATTTTAATTTCACAGATACTTACTGGGATAACAAGTATGCAAAACCTGTAAGGTGGGAAGCATGTTTCCAGAGGCAATGCATAATTGCTTACTTACTGAAGTCAGTTTATTGACTGAACTTCATGATCAGAGATTCTTGGCACCCAGAGCTAGAAAATCAGCCCATCTTGATAAATAGAGCAGGGCTGATTTAGGGATCACAAATTCACAATACAGAAAAAAAAAAGAAGATGAAGCAACAAAATTAGTCTTGGCTCAGTGGAAGTTTTGCAAAACTTATAATACTATAAGGCATTTTGATGGAGGCAACTATATAAATTGGGGATGTTTTCCTGGAAGATAAACAGGTTTTCATTATATGCCACAGTATAAATTGCTTACAGTTTCAGTTCAAGTAGAAGGAATAGCTTGTGGTAACATAAACAACTGAATGATCTTGATGGCAATGATGCCAGATCTCATGACTGTGTAGGAAACCCGGTGCAGAAAAAAAATGGGAATTATTTAAGAAACAGTTGGACATACTGCAGCTACAATTCATTCAGGGTAAATCTCAACAGGGGGAATGTAATTCCGACAATGTGCTTCAACAAAGTGACAATAACAACATTTTTTACATGTCTGCTTAGGGAAGGGGGGGGATTTACATTTATATTTTTTAAAAATTGAAATTTCTAAGAGTTAATTAGAAGATCAAGAAGAGATATTGACTAGAAGGTTGCAGAGTGCATTCCAAGTATGAACAAAGGGCTTTCTCACAGATGATATATTTGCAGAAGACAGCAAATAAAATGGAAATAGTCACTAAAATGGGGTTGAGATTATTGGGCATAAGGAATTAAGTGATTTATCAGGGTACAATACATTCCTTCTATGGTCACAGTCTTTCATAGATGGAATACAGGGAAGACTTGTCTTGAGATTATTTTCTTGGTCTTGGTTTATTTAGGCATATTTGTTGTTGATTTCAGGGTGGCTGCTTGTGTGTTTAAGCCAAATGAGGGCTGACCTTTAGGATTTGCCACAGTACCTATAAATGCCTGGATGGAGGAATATGGGAAAGAAGCTTCATAGCAGCATAATCACTGCAGCTTGATGTGACAAGGGAGCAGGTCATGCTGCTGAGGAGAGTCTGAAGCTTCTTTAACTCTGTGGCATAAGTTCATAGTTATATAATGTACCTCTGGAGAGCATGGGATTTTTCCAGACACCTTCATTGTCATGGAAAAATTAAGACTTTTCATTATTTATGTTAACATGTTCAAATACACCTGTATGTAGAAATCAGACTTTTGGGTCACACATGGTGGCATGGAATAAGCTGTTTTTTCAGGAGGCAGTCCTCCCTTTATATACTCAACTCTTCAACTCTGATGTTTTTGGTTTCTATTTTAGCTACAGGTGCATGTGTTATGGATGCGAATCCCTTCATAATCCAGCAATTTAGGGAGGTAAAAAATGGACTGGAAATAGAAATTGTTTAGTTTTCCACTGAAAATTCCCTACAATTTCTTTTACTGGGATATGGTTACGTACAGAATGTGTTGAGCTTGGCCTGAGGCACTTTAATCTTTGTAGGAGCATTAGATCTTCATATATACACCTCTTTGGCCATATATATACAGAAAAAAGGTAGGATTTTTTTAGTATAAGATAACTATCTTACATCTGCATTCTCAAATGAGAGACAGGGACACAAGGAGGAATGATTTAAGCTATCATGTAAAGGACAGTGGCACATACAGGGAAAGAGAACATGAACAGGTTGCATAAAACAAGTTATACCTCTATGTGACACAGGCTAGACTATGCAGACAGGTGAACTGAATTTTGTTCCTCCCTGTTTATAGACCTCTGAGAATTCACAGTATGAATCAAGATGCACTTGCATTTAGCAGAACTTCATGCCCAACAAGTGTAATGTCAGTCAGATACTGTTATGTGGAAAGGCATAAAATCATGAAATGATAACTCTATTGCTTTTTAATTTACTTTTCCATTCTTAAGGACTATTTTCAGAAATTCACATGTAATCAGTTGCTCTTTATTAATCCCTCTTTAATCTCTATTTATCTATCTATCACTGCTGTTAAATTAAAAAAAAAAGACGCAAAAGAATTTTAACTGAAATACAGCAAATTGATCACCTGGATTCATTAAAAACACTCACATATTCTGTGGCTGTGCTTATACAAGAGATCAAAGTCAATCATCATCACTGCTCCTGCCACAGCCTTAAAATCAGTAAGGAGCATGGAGTGCCATGAAGGGCAAATCTTCAAGCATCTACACCACTATTTTTATTTCAGAACTGAGAGCCACCATTGACCTTTTCCTTTGTCTGTTTTACCCAGCAGTATTTTTATCTGTTAGTACCAAGCTGATCATAACATGGCATTAGGATATTCTGGGCTGAGAGAACACACCTCTCAGATCAGATATGATGCTGCTTTCCCAGGTACTTAAAACCACATAGTCACACAAAGAAAAATCCTTTCAGGAAGGCAAGGAGTGGAGAAGTGGAGAATGTTGATAAGAGTAATACCATTTAGGCTGCCAGATTTCTTATTCCTACTGAAAACAAGACCTCACAATGTCTGTAGTTGCTGCCATTTAATTTATTCACTGGGATCCACAGACAAATTTCTATTTCTCTTGTGTGTTCATTTTCATCTGTGGAAGTGCTACAGTGAAAGGATAAGGTGTTGTTAGATGAGTCCACACACTGAGCCTTAGCTACAGAAAGAATGGGGACCATGACACCCTTGAGCACCAGTTCACAGTAGCATATATAAACAGAATTTCTCAAGTTGGGCAAAAAATGTGCTGGTCTTCAGTTTAGAGGCATTAACCATTATCCTTTTTTTCCTTCTGCATAAATTGAAATTTTCTTCAAATATGCAGTTTTGCATTTTATTTTAAAAGACAACTTACATTTTAGTTTTGTATTTGCACAGCTTAGCCTTTAGGAAAAAACAATCTCTTCTTCAACATGCCCATCATAGTCTAAGAGCTATGAGAGTGCTCAATATGGAATCTCAGGACCAACCCATTTTATTTAGAAATTCAAAACTAGATCTGTTTTCTGGTTTAATCCTAGCTTCTCGGGGCACAATATAGTGACAAATGTTTGCAGCAATAGTTAAAAGATTTTTGTGAAAAACCTTTTTACTCCAATAATAATTAGCCAAATAGAATAGGTATTCATTACTTCATATAAAGCCGTCTCCTAAGGTATTTTTGTTTCCAACAAAGAATTAAGGTGTGCCCATGTGCATTCCATTAAATTTCTTTTAGGATAGTAAGACTATGTTAAGGGTAAAATGGCAACCATCTTGCTGGCTCAGCCTTCTGGAGGGCCACCACTGGGCCTCAGTAAATTGCTGTCTATCCAGAAAAAGGGATGTACTAAACCCTGACAAAGAGGGAAGAAGAAAAGTATACATATACATAAGCAAATCTGACAATAGAGCAGAGCTATGTTACAAGCACAAGGCCAGCAAAACACAGTGGTTTCATCCAGCTGGAAATCATGTCTGTTCCAATATGTATTCACTGCAGCAAATGTGGCTTAGTAAAACTTTTATTCTGTAAGGAAACCTTCATTAATGCAGGACTTCTGCATTTTGCTTGAACTACCACATAAGCATGTGTTGTTGAGACATAACTTTAAATAGCTTGTGAAGACATCCCCACGAATTCAAAATTACTGTACTTGCAGAAAAAGCAACAATATCCGTCTGTAAATCCTTTAATCATAAGCATTAAAGAATAGTTCTTCAGAGAATCACAGGCTGCTGACTAAAGTTTACATTTTCTTGAGCTGCTTTTGGTGCTGCTAGCTATTTTTCTCATACACATGATGATAATATGAAGTGACACTTGCACCTGTTGTCACCATCTTATGGTAATTAGCATAGTGCCCTAAGTAGTAGCAGGGCCATCACATCCAAACATAAGCCATTAACATATTGCAGCTGTCATCAGTAGGGAAAGCTAATGGAGTTAGTGGATTTGCACACTACTGCATACCTTGGCTCAGCTAGCATAACACCCCATATTGGGGTCATTGGGGATAGGAAAAAGAAATGTGGGATGTAGCCAGTCAGGAGTGAAAGAATACATTTTACTGCAGGTTTACTTTCATGTATTATGCATGTCCTTCAAGGTCACTGCATGATCATTTATAAGATTTTAATGAGATATCAAAGTGGAATGGATGGAATGTAATTAATGTGATCATACAGAGAAGATACAGGTATAAAATAGCATGCATGAGGCAGTCAACAAAAAGTGAGAGCAGTCAGGAAAAAAGGACTCTTTGGCCAGATTTCAGCCGGTAAAACAATTTTTCTACCCTACTTTCAGACACTTAACATCCTGCCAAACAGTTTTCCCCAGCCAACAGTGAAACAATGGAGGGAATTAGAGAAAATACATTCTGCTGCTGCTCTTTGAATATAGGCTACCTGCACTTTTCTTCTTTGAGGGAAAATGGGGGACTTGTAGCTAAAAGTATGCTAGTCCTACAGTAACATGAGTTTTGTGAGAATTACATATTCTATTCTATTCTAATTTTAATATTTTGATTCCTCTTGCTGACAGACTCTCTGGACTAAACTGAAAATTCATGGTATAAAGGTGCATATTTTTAAAGTACTTCTCTAGAATAGTTTTTTATGTAGGTGATGAGAAGATACAGGGACTTAAAAAATTTCTGCACTTTCTTCAGTAGGGAAAGCAGTAAGTAGAGTTCCTCAGATTCTTTTCCTAAGATTACTGGTTGTCCCCAGCCTGCTTCTGTTCCCACCTTCTTCTTGCCAGACAAATGTTTTTGTATGAAACTCAATTCTACAGATACTCCCTTTTTATTTTGTTTGTTTGTTTGGGCTTTTTTCCCCTTTGATTGTTTCTGTTGTTGCTGTTGCTGTTGTTGTGTTTTGTTGTTTGCTTTGGGTTTTGTGGGGTTTTTGAGGGGGAAGGGTTGAGTTTGGGATTTTTCTGGGGGAAGGGGAAGAGAAGTGCAAATCAGCTTGGTGCTGGCTGTGACTGCTGCCCCCACCAGAGTTTAGTGCTCTGGCAGTCCTCCCTGTGTGTGCTGGGGCAGTGCTGCTGCTCCTGCGTGGGAGCTGACATCAATCTGCTGAGCAGGGGGCAGGAGGGAACATCTTGGCAGCATAAAAGGCAACCCTATCTGGGTAACTGAATTAGAGACTACCCCTGCCTCCCTAGCTCTTCCCATCTTGGCCTTTGGTAAACCACACAAACCAACATTTTCAGATGTGGGTGAGTAGTTACATACTTAAATATTTATGTGGAAGCAGACACCCAAGCTGGAAAATACTTGCCTTCTCTTATACCAACAAGAATTCTATTCATCCTTCTTTGTTTTCTTATTCATCCTGCATGCTTTCTTTTTCTAGAAGGTTCTTTCTACAAATCAAGTTTGGAAAACTCTGCTTTACGCCTGAAGTGATTGCAAGGATTCTCCCAGGATTCACTCTCTCAGCAGGACATGGAGCCCTAAGTGTGACATTTGTTGTTTAATTCCTGACCCCAAACCCTGAATGTTCTGTTGGAAACTCAGAACATTTTGAATTTGTGTTCCTAGAATTTACATGCTAAGCCATTCTAAAAGACAAATATATGTAAAAATCTTCACTGCACATAAAATGTTCAGTGTAATATTCATTTTTGAATGCAGCAGATATTTTCTTTATGCTTAGATTAAAAAAAATCTTTTTTAAAGGCCTTTTATAATTTTTAAAAATAATTTTAAATTGTTCTTTATTCTCAGAAAAATAAATCAAATTAATTTCCCCCATCCTCACAAAATAATTAAAAAACAAGAAAGAAATATTAACTTTAAAAAGAAATGAGAATGGGAACTGAAGCAAATAAAAGGGTATTATAAAACCAAGGTTATTTCAGAGATTTACCAATAAGCAGGTATATGTGCTAAGTCCTTTTTAATAATTGCTTGACTGAACTTTCAAGTAGATATATGTGGCAGGTTTGTCATTAGTTAGTGGGAGTGTGTGCTTTTTAAAACTATGTTATTTGCAAGGCAAGCAGCTGTCCAATCTGACCTTCCAAGACTTTTGTTCTGGGAAGAGCTGCTGGATATAAGAGGGGAAGGTCACGAAGAATAGGAAACAAGGAATAGGAGCTCCTGATGGGAATTCTGGGTAAAAATTAATGCACAGAGCAAAAGCTAAGTATTTATCTTAGAGCAAAAGCTAAGTATTTATCTTTAATGCAGGTTCTTTCTTTTCTCATTTTCTGCTTCTCTTCCTTCTGCTTTCCTTTCCCACCCTTCTCTCAGCACTGCTACCTGTTCTTAACCTACATCTAATCTTTCTTTCTCTCCCCACCATCTAAAATATTGCCACTGAAACATCTGTCCAGAGCCACAACTTGGTGAGAGGTAAAGGAAGAGAAGAGAAAGGGAGTAGTAGCTCTCTCCTTGATGAAGGAACTGTTTGTATGTGTAGAAGACCAGTTCAGCCCATGACAAAGTCCATGTAAAAATGCTTACAGAGCCTTGGAAAACTCATTTCACACAGGACAGACATGTAGTGCAATTCCCAAAGTAAAATGCATTTTTCCAGCAGCCGTTGGTAGTTCCAGCAGCTCCCTAAGCTGTGACTCCCTCCAGCGGTTGGTTTACCATAGTTTACAAAGCCAGGTTTACAAACATGGGTTTTTTTCCACAAAATTGACTATGGCAGAGGCTAGGCAAACAATGATGCCAGGAAAATTCCAAACGGAGGCAGGAGACAAATAAAAGAAAACTCCTTCATTTTTAATATCTGTGGTCACAGTGGACCAGAAATGAGCACCTCTCTTGTGATGCTCCAGTGAACACAAACCCTCGGTCAGGTACTGGGAAACAGGCCAGCCTGACATCCTTCTGCTGCTGCCAAAATTTCGTGGTGTCACCCTGCATGAGGACCTGCCCCATGTCCTAATTTTGAAGTTACCTTGCTTTTTTTCTTCAGGACTTCATATTATTCACCTCAAAAGTCTGTCTGGTACAAAATAATGCAGGAGGAGAAAAATAATAAGGAGAAGAAGGATAATTTTCAAAGGGACACATGGCAAAAATTGAAGACATGACAAAAACCTTCCAGTTTCTATATAAACAAATGAGATTTTAAAGAGATAGTCTTTTTCAGAAAGTCGATATAATATCAGGCCTAGAAAAATCAAACCATTTAAAATTCATGAATTTTACCATCTTCCTATTTATAAAAGGTTAAGTTACCCTAAGCTATGAAAGAAAAACACCCTCTGAAGACCTGGGAAGGCAGTAAACACTCGTGGCAAACGACAGGAATTGATCCTGCTTTTCTGTGCCTGTCATGTCTCTAAATTTTATTTCCACCATTTCGAGGGTTCCATGATAAGAGGGGCAGGGATGGGAAAAAAGGATTGAGCTGAGGCAAGACTATGGCCTGAGGGCGATGGTACCTGGGTCTCTGACATTTTCTCAATTAGTAGGTCTCCCTGCCTGACTGTGAGATGTGCATCTAACTGGGGACTTAGACTGTTGCAAGGTATTGATTAGCCATAATGTGAAGTCAAATCTGAATAAAAAAAGCATTGTGATCAAAAGCCTTTCATTGGAGACAGCATGCCCTCCAAGTCAAGGGTCTGCAGAATCTGATGAGCTCTGTTTCCTTTTTGTCTGAGAGAGATTTCCATGGTTTACTCATAAAGGCTCTCTTGATAGGAATGTCCAGTGGGCCCTCTGTCAGAAAACCTGATGTCTCAAATTTGACAGGTGCTTGTTAGTTTTTCATCCCAGATCACTCAACATGCACACAAAACTAGAAGAGACGATGGCTAATAATGCTACATTTCAAGTTGACTGCCTTGTCATTTTTGCTGGAAAATTCACTGATTCAATCACTAACATTAAATTGTCTGCATTAAAGGAAAACAAAGCATAGCCAGCCATGAAATATATTGGTTTTCCAGCTGCTAGAACTTACACAGCTCAATACAATTCATTGCATTGCCTTGTTGATAGGAACAGTTTATACAGATCACATGCAAAACAAAATAAATTGCTGTTCTATGGAAAAAAATACTCAACAGAAAACCCCAAAGCAAGAAAACTGAGAGAAACATTTTAATCCATCTTTTCTTGGAAATTAGCTTTCTTCTCACAAAAAATGTTTTCAAATAAAGAAATGATCCTCCATACCTTTACTTACATGAACAATGTACTTTCAAACACTTCTAGTCCGCTGGGATGTCATATGAATCTGGATTTCTGCTCCATTGGAGTTCCATCCCTTGTGACTTTGTGTTGGGGTTGGTTTCTCTAAAAGCTCAAGGACTACTTGATAAAGATACTTATTTTTATGGACTACTCAGATGAAGAATTTTAAGCCAAGGGTTTAGGCCAACAAAAATGATGCATTTTGGTAATAATATCTCTGGGCATTATTATAATAATAAGTCCACACTTTTGTCTATTCTCCTGTGGTTTGCAATCTAAACCCCAGGGCACAGCAGGAGCTGTGTGATGATGGTGGACTGTGGGACTTGAGCTATCAAGAGCTCCTATCAATCCCAGTGTACGAGGACATTGGAAACAAAAAAAAAAAAAAACAAAACAGGTAAATTTTTTCACTGGATAAAATGCTGCATTGCCCATTCTTAGATATCCTTGAATTTGTGAAATGACTCCTTACACTCATCTTATAAAAGTGTGTCAGGGTGAAAACCCTGTGAGGTATTCAAGCCAAGGCTCTGGTTCAAGATGGTTTTCACCATCACCTTCAAGATCAGCCATCTGGGTCACAACAACCCCATGCAGCCCTGCAGGCTTGGGGCAAAGTGGCTGGAAAGAACCAGGGGTGCTGGTCAACAGCCACAGAACATGAGCCAGTGTGTGCCCAAGTGGCCAAGAAGGCCAATGACATCCTAGCCTTTGCAGGGAATAGTGTGGCCAGCAGGATTATGGCAGTGATTGTCCTTCTGTACTCAGCACTGGTGAGGCTATCATTCAAATCCTTGTTCAGTTCTCAGCCCCTCAGTGCAGGAAGGACATTGAGGGGCTGGAGAGTCTCCTGAGAAGAGAAATGGAGCTGGTGAAGGGTCTGGAGCACAAGCCTGATGAGGAGCAGCTGAGGGAGCTGGGAGAGTGCTCTCTGAAAGAACCTCAGGGGAGACCTTCACACTCTCTACAACCACCTGAAAGGAGGCTGTAGCCAGGTGGGGGTCAGTCTTTTCTCCCAGGTAACAAGTGCAAGGATGTGATGAAATGGCTTCAAGTTGCCCCATGGGAGGTTAAAGAGGATATTAGTTAAAATCTCTTCATGGGAAGGGTTGTCAAGCACTGGAATAGGCTCCTTAGAGAATCATCATCCCTGGAGTGTTCAAAAGGTGTATGGATGTGGTACTTAGGGACAGGGTTTAGTGGTGAACACAGCAAGGCCAGGGTAGCAGTTGGACTTGATGATATTAGAGGTCTTTTCCAACTTAAATAATTGTGTGATTCCATTAAATGTTTCTCCTTTCCCTCAACAGTGTTTTCCATCAGGAAGACTGAGCCTGGGGTGGGTATTTTCCATCTGTATTCCAACAAAAGGCAAAAGCATGAGTGACTTCTCCTGGCCTTCAGCCCCCATTCTCATAGCACTCTACTTCCAGCCCTTCCCAGCACAGCTCAAGGTTGTGAAAGCATAATGGATCCCAAAATATTTCTTGCTGCAAAGTATTCGTTGTGGTAAATGTTGACTATAGCAATAAGGCACCAAAGGCTGTGCATTAGCAAGCTATTAGTGCATGCTGAGAGTGCTCTGGTTGCCTTCTAATGCACACTGCAATGGCCATTATGGAGTATGACTCATTATTTTTACATTTATTTCACATTTTTAAAAATCGTTTTCAAAACACTTTTGCACAATTTCAGGAGATGTGTTTTTTCACAAGGAAAAAATGGTCCTTATGAACACAAAGTGAAGAGAAAATGGTAGGAAGAGATAGTCTTCACTGCTTCTGAGTAAACCTGAAAGTGACTGCTTCTTTCTTACCCCACTCCCATTTAGTGTGGTTTTTTGACTAGCATAGAGATCGATCTCCTTCCTCACAGAGTCATCTTTCTGCCTTTTCAGGTTCTGTTTATTACTTTGAAGCCATTTTATTTTATTAAAAATAGCACTTTAGCAGGCACATGACATTAGGTTCCTACGCTTCACATGTTTCCTATGTTTTTGGAGGAAAATCCAAAATGTCCATAAAAGCAATATGTTGATCCTGGAAAGCATTGTATGTCTTCAGAGGTGGAAGACATCATATGGTCTTTTCTTGAACCTCTAATTTCTGCCTCTGTCCCATAATTGTTTATCTCCCATCCCCATAAAAAGCTGAAATTTTTGTTTGTCTGCCTTTTGGGCATTGAATTAAACTGGGTGACAGCCATGCAGAAAAGGTGGTGTAGGTGCAGGCAGCTTGCAATTACAACTGTTAAGCCTGCTGAGAAAAATAAGGTTATGACCAATTAGGTTAGGATTAATTCTGCCTAATTTTAAGCACCTGAGTTGTTTAAATTACGACTGTAATTGCTCTAGGCTGCCTTGGTAGTAAAGTGAAGGTTAGATGCCTCCCAAATATGCTTCATCCAACCTAAGGGCTAAACCATCTTCTTTTACTGACAAGACTTTACATGACAGTGTTTCTAATTTTATCAGCTATGTGATATGAGTAATCTGACTTGGGATGAATCTGGGCCCTTTTTTTCCCAGGCTCTGCTACACTATTTAATGGTTTGGTGTCTACAGTGTGAATATATATTCTTAAAACATCAGCTGTCTTCATAACACTGGAATGTCAAAATAATGGTGTATTTTACTGTTGATATCTGAATAAGATTCTATGGGGTCCTTTGTGAAAATGCCCTGGAGAAAGGATGTTTAAAGAATAGATTGGAAAAAATATAGAAACTTACAAGGTATTTGGCAGGGGAGCATGTAAAGATCACAATTCTTTGCAAAACAATTGTGCATGAGAGTGGGAGAAGGTAGTACTGAAGTGCTGAAGCCAATTTTTGAAATATAAGATAGTTTAAATATATATGGAATCAGACACTCTGCTACTGAACAAAACTGACACTGAAGGAATATTCAATGTTATGTTACAGCCTCTGAAAACATAGAAAATGTCAGAAATTCCTCTTTTAAAGAGCCCTCACTCTTGTTCAGTAACTTCAACTGTCAGAGAGTGGAGCTGTATCAAAAAGGGTTTCACAGAATCAAAAGGTTTGTTTCTTAGCAACTCCGTCAACAAATTTAAATTGCTGCATATCATGGCTGTTCCATAATCATTTGCATGCAAGATTTGTAAACACAGGTTTTTATTGTGCATCTTGTTGTCATGGCTGGTAGGGAGGCAAAAGGGGACAAATTCTCCAAAGCAGGGACAATGCTGGTACCAAATCGGAACATCCAAGACTAAATAAAAGGTTCTGTGTTTCTTGCTTGACCAGAATTTTTTCTAGTTCATTTTGCTCAGGAAGTACAAACTGCAGAGGCAACATACCAAGTGTAGATGTAGTACTGCAGTAGTCACAATGTCAAAAGACTAAATAGTCTTTTTGTGATAAAAGATACTGAGGATGGCATTTTGGTCCTTGTTTACAGAGTAATCCAGAGGCCCAGCACCGCTGTAAATGTAGGTGGTACATGTGTACCACCTACCTTTAACTAAATTTGTATAATGCTTTGTTATACCAATAATGTTAGAGCTCAGGTGATATGTGACTTGGTTGCTGGGCATTCACCTGGGATCAGGTTGGAGGAAGGCTTTTGCAGCCTGAGATCCAGGCTATGCTAGCTCACCTGCTGTTCTAGGGGCTTCAAAGCTTTCCAGATAGGAGTCAATGAACAGCAGTCATGCCTACCTCTGGAATGCAAGGCTGATGTACCTTTGACCGTGTTTGTTTTCTGCTAATGTCACCAAAGATTGTGGTTAGGGAGTGATGAATATGGTCCATTTTAATTTTTATGCTATTTCAATTTTATTTATTATTTCCTGAGTGCCTATAATGTGCATGCTACTAGAGAACACACTTTATTTAATGTAATGCATTTTAGATCCACTTTATATAACAGGCTAAACATGTATAATATATGTAAGTCTATAAGTCTATATATGCTCAGTATGATGTAAGAGACTAAGAGAGTACTCACACTCTATATGTTTATGTTTTCAAACTTAATGAATTTGTGTTATTCCACACATCTAATGGCTCATATACAAAATCTCAGCTCATTTCACATAATATCTCTGTTATAGGCATAGTGTTATTTATTTGTATTACAGTAATCCCAGAGGCTCCAGCTAAAAAAAAAAAAAAGTCCTATGAAAAATTGGATCAAGAGACAGCCCTAAAGAATTTGCAGTTTATAAAAATAAGAGACAGGGAACATAGGCACAAACTGTCAGGGTGACATACCCAAGTTCATTGTCCAGGCATATGATGGAGACCAGATAGGGTGTTGATTCCTTATCTCTGACAGTGGGCTAGGAAGCCCAACTTAGAGTCACTTTGAGTGGCATATCTCCCTAATTCATGTAGCTGTGTCCTGAGCTGAGCCTCCATTTTTACTGGACACCCTGAAATTCTCCTTGCTGCACCTTTGTATGTCCAAAACATCTATTACATGACAAGAATGCTGGATGGTGGGCTAGGACATGCCTACCTGCCAAATGATTGACAGGGAGATGTGTGTTTTGGGTACCTCTCAGTGGTATTTGCAGCTCCTGGATGTAGGAGTAAAGAGTGTGAGGACCCGACGGTTTCCAGGACAATCTATGAAACTTTGTCCAACCCACATATTAGATAATGTTTTCTCTATATTTGTTTCTATCTTGGATATAGCATTACTTCTTTCTTGATCTCCCTTACCCTTTGTTTAAGATCCCTGCACTCACTGCCTGTGAAATAGAGAATTCACAGTAGCATCAAAATAGGCCAAATCCCAAAGCTAAACAGAACCCTGACCTGTTTCATGAAACAAACCTTAGTGAGGAAAGTCTGAAGTTCTCAAGAAGCCTCAAATTCAGATATACATCAATCTGCAAATTTATATTCTCTATGGGTGTCACGACTAAGAACCAACAGATGGATAGTCTCTCCAGAAAGAGATGATGGTGCCTGTTTTTACCCTGGCCTCACACGACTTCACCTGATAGGAAAATTTTTCCACTGCATCTTTTTAAAGGAGAATAAGAAATACGAAAACACTTAGCGCAAGCTATTGATCAGGTGAGAGATTACAGGAAAATCTGAAAACAGAACTGTACAACAGATGACAAAATCCATTTTCTGGCTACTGAAGAATACAATGAAAGTCTTAGTTCTACTAACCAGTGTCGTGGTTTGAGAGGAAGTGGGTTTTCTAGGATGCTTGGTCACACCAATGGGTGTTCAGAGTTGAATATGGGCACCTGGTGTGGCCACTGGGTACATTGGATATGCCTCTGAGAACACAGGGGTTAAAAGCAGAGCACTCCTGTGAGAAGCCCTCTTAAGTTTCCGCGAGGGAAGCAGGTCAGACCTCCCCCGGCCCAGCTGCTGGCTGGGCAGGGGAGGGGAAAAACCATGCGGCCGGGAGAGGTAGGCCTGGCCCGAGGATGGAAGGGTGGAAGAGAGAGAAGCACCGGGAGGCATCGGGCAGCCCCCCCTGGAGACAGAGAGAGAGAGAGAGAGAGAGAGAGAGAGGGAGAGAGAGAGAGAGAGAGAGAGAGAGATAGAGAGAGAGAGCAGCACAGCGGAGAAGGGGGGGGGGGGGGGGGGGGCAGCGAGAAGGTGTCCAGCCCCTTGTGGGAGTCTCCAGGCAGGCAGAGCCCGAGTTTTTAACCCCTTTTTAGACAATGAAAACTTTACAGAACATTAACCTTTCCTAGAAGAGAGATAGAGTAGAAGATGAAGAAAGAAATAAGCAAGTGTGATGAAGGTCTGGGCAAGTGAAAGATGTCGGGAGAGAAGAATCTTAGGTGGGAAGAGATGATGGAGTGGCCTTAGCTGGACTCTTCTTGTTATATCCATGGACAGAACCATGTTCCTTGTGATACAGAGACTGCATCCAGGGGGAGGCAATGGCTCAGAGCCAAGAGGGTTCAGTGTTGGTACCCCTCAGCCCCAGGGGGTGAAATTTAGGGGGGACAGGTGTCCCAAAAGTGAGACTGCGCTCTTTATAGAACAGGACAAAGCATCCTTAAAAGATGACCCTAGAAGCAGCTCTGATCCATGTTCAGTAGTGAGAGCACTAAACATGAAAGGAAGAAGTCACGATGGCAGATGTACTCCAGGCAGTGCCACAAGTGACATGGAAACACACGAGGTTTCAACAATGTTTCCAAGCCTATAGCACAAGAAAGACTCCTCTCCTCTTGATGAACTGAGAATTGATTGTCTGAAGAGTGGTGCTGGACCGAGAGTTGAAATTTAGGGAGATAGACATATTAGAAATTTGGTGGGAGGAGGAAGAAATGTATTTGTAAGGTTTTCATTTTCCCTGTGTGTTCCTTTTTACATATAGTTGTAGTGTAAATAAAGTTTTCTTTTCTTTATTTCTAAGTAAGAGCCTGCTTTGCTTATTCCTAGTCGTATCTCACAGCAAAAACCAGAGAGAGTGTATTTTCACAGGGGCACTGGCATTGCGCCAGCGTCAAACCATGACAACAAGAATTTAAAAAAAAAGAGCAAATTTAATTCAAATACAACAGTCAAAACAAAGAGATGGTCCTTCCAAGCAGTTGCTAGTTAGAGATGATGGGAGAAGGTTAATATTTAATAGAGCTGGGCACTACCACAATTCAGTGCAGTTGTTTTTCAAAGCTAGTATTTAACTTTGGCTCAGGTCACAAATGAAAAGGCTGCTGCTGCATTCCTGTCTAATTCCCAGGAGCACCTATACAGTTTGGAACAGCAAACAGTCCCTTCTCAGTATATGACTAAGTCAGGATTCCAGCCCTGCCAGGGACTGACTCACTGAGAAAGAAAAAAAGCTGTCAAAACTCAGCATCTGCCAGAATCAGTCCAGAAACAACAAGAAAAGCTGGGCTTAAATGAAGGATGTATGCTGGACTCTAAGAGAAATTTTGCACAATACAGAGTTGTTTTGAGTCCTTGTAGAAAGTGTTATAAGTGTTAAATTCTTATCTTCAGGAGTACTCAAATAACCAGTTTTTTCAAACCCTAAACAAAGTTGACAGTTGAGTGCCCAGTCACAGATGTGATGACTGTTCAGAATGAAAGTATATCAGATGTAATGAATTTCATGCCACTTACTGTCCTAGTGGTAATCTACTGAAAATGGCTTAACCTTATTCTTTGTTTTAGGGCTTAACAGCCTAGAAAACAACAAAGCAACTGTTATTGTTGATTGCTATCTAATTATTATGTGGGGAATTTGTTAAGATGTACTTCAGGGAATGGTTATGACCTAATTCCCATGACAGCTGCATGACTGAAAACCAAGAAGGAAATAGATGTCAAAGTGAGAGGACAAACATTCTGTGTGCTGCAGCTCTGGGTGTACACACAAGACTGACTGTGCTTCTTCTCAGAAGCACCTCCAGAATTCCAGGAAGGAATAGGTGCCACATCAACACAAACGTGTCTTGTTCCACCAGAGTAGCAATGTTGATTGATTTTCTGATAATGCTTATTGATTTTCTGATGATGCCTATGAACCTCAATGTTACAAGAGAGGAACACAAACAATTGCCCATCTTCTGGGTATGATGAATAACAGAGCTTCATAACTTTGGGAGGATGCTATCAAAGGCTCTTCTTGAGAAGGAGCTAAACTCTGGCTATTACAGGGCTGACATTAACAGATGCTTAAAAAAAAGTCTTCCAATTAGCATTTGATAAATTACTTCTTTCTAGAATCAGTTATTCTCTTTAATACTACTGCTTTCTAAATTGACAAATTATGTCTTCTGCTGCATTCAAATTCTGATGCAAGCCTAACAGCAGTAAAAGGCTGACATCTATCGAAATGTCCATTGACTTTGTTGGCTGTCTTCAGACTGGACCCAGCCAGTGTGTGGAAGTGTCATATCCACAAAGCTCCAAGCTGCACTCCCATCCTCAGAAGCACGGTATTTCCCCAAAACTGATCTTCACAGCACTGTTAGTTCATAATCTGTGCCACTCTTCATTTTTTTCATAAATGTGTGGATTCATATGCAAGAAATGGTCATTATGATTATCCCATCTGATTGTGTGCACAATAAGTTTCTTTTAAAATATTCCACTTTGCAATAGAGAAAAATCTCAGGGGGAAAGAAAAATAAAAGCAATATTAATTAAAAATTGCTAGCAATTACAAAAATAATGCTACCACCCGCCTCCAGAAATTGCTGCAGTGGTTAGTTTGGTCAGTATTAAAGACCTTTGTATTCTATATATGATGCTTTTTCCCCATGGGATTTTTATTCCTTGGTTAAAAGTCAGAAGAACCTTCATTATCAAAGTTCTGCTTTCCATATAGGCTCTTATTGGCTGAGATCGTGGTAGATCAGGCATTTTTAAAAATAGCTTTAGCTCCATGATTCTTTCATTGTAGCAGATTCTTTACAGAATTCTTGATTTTCTTTCTTAACCTTCTTAATTTTCTGATAATCCCTTTTGAGATATATATACAGAATTTCAATAGCAATAAAGATGCTTTCAAGTAAGTGCAAGCAAAAGTGGTTTAATCTCTCCAACCACTACTTGAGATAGATCTCTTTATACAAACAACAACAGTTGCCCTTTTGGTGAACAGCAGCACTGAACACTGATTCCCTTTCTTTGATATCTCACCCTTTTTCCAGAGTTACAGCTTCAAAGGATTTTCCTGTCTTATGATATGACCTGCAGTCTACATTTTAAAGCACAATATGTGCAGCTGTATCTGTAATACTTATTCCTGTTTGCATGAGTCATTATTACTTGTACTTCCACAGCTCTTTGGATATCTTTGGAAAAGCTGCTTCTGCACCCAGCGTGTGTTGCGTGTGCTTGTGATAGCTTGTGCCCGTGCAATCTGCTCACTGACTCTCCTCTGAGTTTCTTACAAACCGCAAAACACTGTGTTCAGGTAGGCATTGCCTCATTTTACTTCAGGAATTTGTTCCTTCTTTGCATCATCCTTCTTTTTAAAAACTTCTGTGTGGTTGAAGAAACCTTTGCAGCCCCACTTCTAAGGAAGGCTTTGATCAACAGAAAGAGGATGACTTCCCTTGTCACAGGCAGCACATTAGTCACCTATTCCTTCCAAAAATCCAGTGTGTATATGCCAGAATAAATTCAGAACTGTCTTTGCTTGTACCTTGTGAATCAAGACTTAGTTTGATGAACACACAATTTTTCCGACCAGGACAAATATTTTCTTCAAGTTCAAAGTGGGGTCCTGTTTAGCCTTCGGTCTGGCATGAGTTTCCACATAATTCTTTGTCAAGACTTAAAAAGTCTTATTTTTCTTTTATTTTAAACAAGACTTTTTTTCCATTTGAACTGCATTTTTTGTTTCATCCTAAGAAATAACAGCAAATTAGCTTGTTTTGTTTTTGTTTTTGTTTTTGTTTTTGGTTTTGGTTTTTGTTTTTGTTTTTGTTTTTGTTTTGTTTTTTGTGGGCGACCAAAATGCTAAGAATAGCTTCGGGTCTGGAAATGGTGCTATAAATCATAATGCTTCTCTTTCTGGTTCATTTTAGCTGCAACATCCTTGTCTTTCTGGAGTTATTGTCTGTCTTATTCAAGTGAAGACCAGATGTGTGGATCCTGATGTCTCTTACACTTGAATCATCTCTATTTGCATTTGCAAGTGTCACAGAAACACCTTCTCCTGTTTGAAGGCTTCTCATTTCAAGCTTTCTTGATTTCCACACTCAAGACAGAGGAATGCTGTACCATCTGCAAGCCTTGGGCACTTTGCCAGTAAAACTGTTGTCTGAAATAATCCAGCTTCACATTGAATTTTTCACAAAAATATGAGCTCTGCTTAGGTGCCTTCTAATATGCAGCATTAAAAGACTATAACCAAATGCTGGAACTTAAACCATGCACATGAAGCTATTGTTCTGAACATGGAGCTTGTTTTGCTAGTCATCACACATGAGATGCTTGAGAGTATTGCTGATTTATGACGTTGTTTTGGTTTGGCACAGCCTGCTTTTAGATAGCAGGGGGGACACAGAGGTGGCTTCTGTGAGAAGCTGCTGGAAGCTTCCACCAAACCCAGCAGAGCCAATCCCTGATGGCTGTGAAGATTCACATGCTGCTGGCCAAATCTGGGCCAGTTAGAGAGGTTGGTAATGACTCTGTGATAACGGATTTAAGAAGAAAATCAAAACAAAGTGCACACAGTTTTTCCTAGCCAAAGAAGAGGAGGAGGTGGGAACATGTGAGGGAAAACAACATGGAGACACGAAGGTCAGTGCAGAAGGAGGGGAAGGAGCCAGGCACTGGAGCTGAGATTCCTCTGCAGGCTGTGGTGAGATCAGGGTGAAGCAGCTGTGCCCCTACAGCCCATGGGGGTCCAGGGGGATGCAGAGATCCCCCCAGAGCCCGTGGGGGAGGTGCTCATGCTGGAGTGGGTGGATGCCTGGAGGAGGCTGTGAGCCTGTGGGAGATCTGGTGGAGAGAGGGGGCCCCTGCTTCCAGGCTGGAGCAGCCTGTCTTTGGAGAACTGCACCCTGTGGAAGAGTGATCCATGCCACAGCAGATTTGGGAGAACTGTCTGCCTGTGGGAAGGACTCATGTTGCAGCAGGTGCTGTAGGACTGCTGCTTGTGAGGGTGGACCCACACCAGGGAAGTTCACACAGAACTCTCTCCTGTGGGAGGGACCCCACAGTCTCACAGTGGAAGGACTCCTCTCCCACAGCAGCAGAAGAAAACCTCGGGTGACAAGCTGACCAAAACCCCATGCTCTCTCTCCCTGTGCTGTCAGTGGGGAGGAGGGAGGGGTCAGGGTAAAAAGGTGTTTTTAATGGCTTATTTTACTTCTCATTATCCTCCTCTGACTCTGTTAGTAATAAATTCACTTAGTACCTATATGCTGAACCTCTTTTGCCCTTGGAGTGTTTTTCCTGGTCCTTATCTCAAGTCATTAAGTGTTTGGTAATTTTTTTTTTCTCATCTGCCCAGCTGGGGAGGAGGGCAGGGAGAGGGTGAGCGAGAGACTCTCATGGGTGCCTGGCTTTGGGCCAGTGTCAAACCACAAGTGTCATCCATTTCTACTGGGTACCTGGAGTGAGGCTCATCTCTGTGATGGACCATGAGGATGTCAAACTCCCACTTGATTTGGGCTGCCAGTGGACTGAACCCTTAACTGGCTTTTCTGGCACCATTTTGCAATTTCCTCTAACACAGTGGTGTTACGAGAATTTAAATACTGACTACTAAATGTTTCTCTCATTATTTTTACTTCAGACCATAAACACCCACTTATCTTGACAAATAATGTTAGATATTTTGCAGAAATAAAGTTTTGATCAAGTAACAAGCATGTGGGGCAAATACTTAAATCTTTACCCCCAGCTCTGTCCTCCCTCCTCACTAGGTTGCTGATCAGATTCAGGAGCCAATGTGACTGAAATTCACTACACTGACTGTAATAATCATCTCTCAAGGACCAAGAACAGAGCAACATCACAATAATAATAATAAATTAATATGTGGGAATAAGTGCTCTTTACTTTTATTTCTGTTATAGTGACCTATGAACTTTCTGTTGCTTCTGTCATTGCCATCAACCCAGCAATATGCTTCCAGATCTCTACCAGCAGGATGTTTCACACTGCAGAGCACTTCCCATTTTCAAACACAATAAATCCACTCATTATTACTAAATAAATCAGATGAAGTACTAAGACAGATTCTCCTATGGCTATCTGCTTTGTTGGAGCTGACATAAACTTGTATTGACTTTATTAATGAATCCACCTCCAGCCACAAACTTGTATGCAAACTGTCATGGGAACTCTGGCATTAACCACATTTTCCTGCACTTCATACAGTTATGGTCTACAGCTGCTACAATACTTGCAGGACAATATTATGTGGAAGTATCTGCCACCCAGATGCTTCAGTGCCTGAGCTGCAAACCTCTGTCCCTTCTATACAGCCCTACACCAGCCTCAGTTGTAAATGCGAGGTGTACTAAAGAAACATAGCAATGAAACAGGCAACTTGGCCAATAGTTTCATCAGAACCTGTATCACCCATGCAGCTCATCACAGGTTAGTACTGGATGCTCCTTGGATCATGTGACATTTACCTGGTCTTGTGGAAAGTGCCTTTGCCCATGGGAGGGGTGTTGGAATAGATGATCTTTAAGGTCCTTTCCAACAAAAAAAAAATTCTATGCCTCTAGGACTGTAGGGAAATGTGTTTTAGCAGCCCCTTTGCCCTGCGTGGTGGAGCTTATCTGCTGGGATCATTTTAGCTCTTGATGTCTCTACATGGCCTGACAGTGCTTTTGCCTTCCCTTGTGTGGGAAAGGTTTTTCTGCAGCTTGATACAAGACCTCAGATAAACAAACAAGGGAATATGCTACACATATGCAAGGGCAGTCCTACCCAAAGCTATGTTTGCAACATTGATTCTGAGGGTAATTTACAGATTGGACTAAATCACCAACTGGACAGATTTCTCTTATAATTTTTTCTGAGCTCTGGATTGTATTTTTCACTTTATCCAGCAAGATTACTTCTTACTTTATTTAGATTTTTTTAAACAGTACCTGTACAATGCTCTGATGAAACCTACGTAATTATTGTTTCCTTTAATAATTAACAATAATCAACATAAATAGCAATTAATATATGAGAATGAGAAAAATAAGTGTATATCAAACAGATGAGGAATGCCTGATGAATAGTCTTTACTCCTACATCACTGATAAAGACAAGCATATCACTGTTGTTTATCTGGAGTCTTTTAAGCCTTTCATCTAGTGATAAAACACTGAGAGGTCTGTTTGTTACAAGGAATATTAAACATACATTTCTGGTAGTATCTGGAACCACTGGTAATAGCTGTTGTCCACAGTAGATATTGAACACAGGCATTTAATCCCCCCCAAACCTTTCTTAAGAGATGCTGTTAGTGTGGACTCTCATAGCCCTGAAGTAATCATATTCATCATAATTGACCCACTCTCTTAGCTACAGCAGAAGGAAAAATCCTCAGATTTACCTTAGCTGTTACTTAAATTTACACACTAAACACTCTGAAATGTTTTTTTCCAGACAGATGGTGTTACCAAAAGGAAAGAAACATGAGAATTTCTAATATTCAAGTGTCTACTGCCTATTTTCTTAATCTTCCTGAATGAATGTTTGAGCTTATTATACTAACAGAAGCCTGCCAAGCCTTTGGATTTATTGCTCTAAATCAGTGGAGTCATTGTCATTATTAGACCAGTTGCTAGTCAATACTTAAAAGCATTCATTAGCTGCAAATGACAGAAATGCTCGTACACTATAGATTTTTTTTATTGTTGTCCAGAATGCATGCTTCCTATTGAAGGGAATAATGAGAGAAGGATTAAGTGAGAGGTCAGTAAGGATTTTACTGATAAAGTGAACAATGTGGTAGGAATCCCTATGTTATTTCAGAGTCTTTTCTCATTTTCCTCACTTTTTGTATGCATGCAAATTTGAAGACAACAGGAGTATTAGTAGTTTGTGTGGGTAACTGGTGCCTCTGCCCTTGACAAGAGCCTGCAAGTTGTAATTTGAAATTAATTGATTTCAGTGAAATATGCGAGTAGTAACTGCCTTTCTGCTCTTGGATTGCCTGTTTTATTTGTAGTACAAGATTCATGAGCTACTTCTTGGTTCTGACATCCCTCAGGCTTGGGTCTTTTCTCAGCTGTGGATATTTGCTCTGATTCAGGATGCTAAGAGCTAAGGTACTGGGCTAGGTCTTCCCCTTGTATGGCCCCTGCCTAAGAACTGGACACCTAAATCCTTTAGGTTCCTTTGGAAACCTCAGCTGCAGTTCCTTCTAAAAGGAATAACAAAGAAGACAGGCTTGTCAAAGGAACTGGAACCTAGTAGCTTTTTTTGTTTTCAATGGGAGCTGCAGAGTATTAAGCCTCTACAAAAATCTTTCTGTTCTTTTTGCCTTCTAACTGGGAGCCAAGTTTTTCAGAAATGCTGGCTAACAACTACTACATAAAGACAGTATCCTAGAATGACAGCTACTTTGACAGTGCACAACAGTGAAACAAAAACTGCTGAATTCATGTTCTATCTAGAGGTGACTGCATTCAAAATGCTCTTCACCAGTTAGAGAGATGTTCCATTTTTCCACTTAACAGACTGACTGCTCTTCTTTCTGCTTTAGAGTTAATTCAAAAAAATGAAAGTTTCAGAAGAACACTTCTTCCAATACAACATTTATGTGATGACACAATAACCAAAATAATTACACTCTGGAATATAATTTTCTTTTTAAGCAGTCTGAGTCTCCTAGAGAAGAGCCTGCTTAAGTTGGATCTTCAAAGGCAAATTTATTGCCACCAAAATAGCAGTAGATATTAAAAACATAACAAAATAAACCCCCAAAACAACAACCTAAAGGAATCTAACCTTATTAGTGAAACATTAAGTTTAGAAGATCTATGCAATTTCAGGAGATCTTATAATTAACAAAGGAAACATTTGGAATGCATTGTATTTTCTGATTGTTAAAACTGTCACAATTCTATTAACAACTTTAAAAGGAAATTCATTAGAGAAAATATTGTCTCCTTGAAAATTTTCCTCCTTAATTAGCCTGGCTTTAACTCCTCTTTTGATAAAAGACTTTTGCTTGCTATTTGATGACTGACAAATAAGAACATTGTTCTGAAAATATCTTCTTTTGCATATAGTCAGCCATAAGTATCTGAGCTGTAGAATTTTTCTCTGTATAACTTGGACACTAATCCATTGAGTGTCTCCTTATGTGAACAGTTTTAACTTATGCAGACAATGCTATTGACTTCAAGAGGTATGGGTCAGCAGAACAATCCTTAAAAATAGCTGGGTTAAAAAATATTAATTTTAAAGTATGGATACATGGTCAGCTTTGGATAAATGATTCTAACTGCATGAAGTAAAAGAAAAATTATAAGGGAAAATGCCTACAACTCTTATTCAGCAAAAGCTCCTGTTTAAGTAATTAAAGCAGATTGTGCCCAATGTATAAATTTCTCTACAAGACCCTTTTTTTCCATGGAGAGTTGAAGTTTTGTTGAATCTTCCATTTCTAACTCTGAAGTCAATTTGTAGGAGGTGGTGTGTGAAAGCACTTTAGTAGGGAAAAGCAGCAATCTCAATGCATCAAAGTTAGGTGGTAGCGGGGTTATCACTCCGTGAAAATCACATAAACATTCCACATATGAAATATTATTCATCAGGGCAAAACCCTCCAAGGGTTTCAAAGATGACAATGGTGTCATGAAACCCTTTTTTGAAAGAGGAAAAATTTATTCCACTGCTAAGATTGATTCTGTCGCTATGTAGCAGGCAGTGTGACGAGGCAGAGAATGAACATAATTGAGAAGAGAATTAGCAAATCTTAAATATCTGCTGCTGCAATATCATTACCCATAAACTTGCCCTTTTTCCACCCTCTTTTCCCCAAAGACTGACATCCCATAACTGCAGTGAAAAAGAATGTGTTCTTTCGAACAGCTAAATCAACAAGGTCTCACATGAGTAGTGTTGAGTGGTGTGGTTGAATGATTTCGTGAAAAACTAATCAAGTATTCATCATTGAGATCAAACACTTCCCAAGTAATTATTATCAAAACCAATTTGATAAGACCTGAAGAAGTGGCATTGCTGATCTAATCAGAAGTAGAACAGAAATAGTTCTCTCAGCTTTTTATAACGTTCAGGTATGAAAGCACAAAAATGTAATTGTATTTTATAATTAAAGATAAGAAAGCTGTCATACTGTAATCAATTATTTCAGATCAATCATAATTTTATTTCTTCTGGTTATTTTATCAGAACACTCATTTACAAATTGACTTTTTCATATATATATGTAATGTAATATGTGGAACAGAAATGCATTAGAAACTATCTAGTTTAAAGCTAATTCATTTAAAAAAGAAAGGATAATGTGACTATAATGACTAACAGAACTGCTAAGTCCATATTTGCATTTTTTCTGCACAAAAGTGATTTCTTTTTATATTAAAATTTAAATACAGAGTATTTTTGAAAATTAAAATTGTATTTGCTGTCTAAGCAAGCTTCTATTTTTAAGGTGGCTTTACTGATTAAATTCTCAAGGATAATGTACAAATTTTAGGAATTTAAAAGGATTTTACATGTGTTTCAAACAACCAAAGTAGAAATTACAATACTCCAGTCAATTTCCAGGAATGTATTTATCTGGTCATTATTTTCAAGCAAGAGCCAAAACACATTTGAGATGGCACAAGATATCATAGTGCCATTACCCTGGTGGGTTTTGACAATATAGAATTTCAAACGGATGATATGGGGAAAAAAATCCACATCCTAATAGGCTGATTTACTGAATAATACCAGGCTGGAATCCCTATGCCACTTGCATAAATCTTAATTGACCCTAATCTTAATGGCTTTATTAGTTTTAGTTCTAAGACTATTTGATTTCTCAGAAATATTTTTCCATGCAGATTACTGAGTCATATCTGGGTGACAAAAGTTCCTAGAAAAGTGGCCTTTCTTCAGAGTCTCATTTCTTGGATAAGTACCTTAAAAACTCATTTCACAGATTATTTTGTGAATGTTTGAACTAATATGAGCATATGAATGTGACTGCATTTTTGGGTTTTTTTATTAATTGATGGGTAGAATGTCAGTATTTTAAAATAGCTTCCTAATATGTAAATAAAAGTCTGAATGAAAATGAACCATGCTTCTTAAACCTAAATTCATCATTTGAATGGGTTTTTTTGAGGGCTTATTCACACTGATTGTCTATTTACAGAGAGATTAATAAAAATTAATCAGAATGGAGGAATCTGGTCCAGCCTAAAAGTTAGTGTTACCTGCTGGGGAACTACACTATTTCTACACTAATCTTAAATTTATAACAACAGCAACAGTTGTTTTCCCACAGGCTGATCAGCGGAAAAATCCTATGCATTAAATAGTCAGAAATTCCTATTTTGTTTTCACAGGAAGATTTTAGGAATCTCTGTAGAAAATAAAGGCCTAAAAGTGGTTCAATTTTAGTTTAGGAATTTATTTTTAAGACTGCAAAATGAAAGGAAGGACATTTTGTTTCAGCAGTGAAACTATCTTTGTCAAAGTGAAATTCTCTACAGCTCTTAAAAAAATCTGGGAAAGTTGTTTCACCACAGAAAATGGCATCTTCTCATCACATTTTTTCTGCTGATTATCACTGATGACAAACATCAGTGACTCATTCACTTGAAAGATAAATCTTGCCAGCTTTGCTCTTAACAGGAAAATTCTACACCCAGAAAATTCTCCTGATACAAACTGGTGCCTTTTTGTTTCATACAACCGGCACAACTATTTCTTACAGTCTGATCCAACAAAAAACATATTTTGGTTTTCAGCACCACATAAAAAAAAGAACTGCTACTTTCTACAGTGTTGTCCAAAACAAATCCTTAGCTATCAAAGCTATTTATATACTATGTAGTTATTTTAAGAAGCCAAAGAATTTTTTACTTCATAGACTGTCAGCTGCCTTGACTGTAAGTGTATTCTATAGGCCCCATTGCTATAGTTTGAGACCTAGATGATTTCTGGCTGCAGATTGAAGCATTCCTTCACCTCTACAAGCAAGGATAGCTGTGTGTGTTGAGGACCCTTTTTACTCTAAACACAGAGGCTAATATTTGTTTTTGAAACCATAAAATACTGGTATAATAAGAAAATGCTTTAAAAAGTGAAACAAAAGCAGTAGGCCTGAATTCTCCAAACTTCATTTGCAACAGGTAGCTCTTTATTTGTAGACAGTTGGTCAGGTTGCTTGACTGGTCATGAGTACAATAACATGAAGTGGCCCAATATTATTTTCTTAAAGTTGCTTACTGCATTCGTGGTTGCACGTTGAACATCTGATGTGTTGTAGACTTCTGCCATTAATACATGAAAGAGAGCACAACTTTCCTTTACTAGGAAACATTTTATAAAATGTCCTCTCTTTCCTTAATTGTTGCCATACCTTTGATGATTCCTGGCTTTCTCTAATGACTATAAATACAGTCATAATATTTCAGTCAAGTGAAAAGCCACACTGTACTGTTCACCAAAGTCCTTTTGAAAGGTATCAGTGACACGGAGTCTTTATTGGCAGAAATTGAAAGGAGAGACCTAAGATGGTGTGTAGCCAGAAAACAGAACTTCACCTTAGCACATTTATGGTCCTCTGGCCTTTCTAAGAGCCCACTCAAGAGCTTCCCTGAGATTTACCAACAGCATCTCTCTGCCCTGCCACATGAGAGCGACCATCAGTTTGTGACATTCTAGCTGGACAGAATCCTCCCCACCTGACCAAGAGTATCTCCAACCGGAAGTAATTAGAAAGGATTCTGACTCTGAGCAGCATCTTGTATGTTACATTGTGTGCAAGAGCTGCAGCCTTGGGAAATGCACAAATCCAGTAAGACATCCAGGGAGTTTATACAGATTATACACATTGACATACTCCTTCACCTCTATTCAAAGGTTTCTGGCCACAAGAAGGAAATCAGACCATTATTTGCTTTATCTGAACAAAGATATTTTTCTAAGTACCAGTGGAAATTCTTGGGAACCTCCTTAAAGCCATGGAAAGCAATGGCAAAACTCCTACTGTATTCAACAGAAGTAGTTCTTGGAAAGAAAAAAAGCTTGTGGCCCTTCTGTCTGCTTCACATCAAATTCCTATCAATTTTGTCTAATATCTTCAGCCGCAGCAGGAGAACTAGATGAGGTCTGGCAGAAAAGACTCTGCAGTAAATTCCCTCTGCCAAGCATTGCCTCTGTGAAACTCAACAAATCATGTCACTTGGCTGCCTGCTAATTGCCTTTTACTCTTCCTCTGCAGAGGACAGAATAACTATTCCTGTCTCCCACTTTTGCTTGCTATGTTTGCCTAGATATCCTTTCTTTAGATGACAAACTATTTTTGCATTGTGTCAATGTGCTCAGGTTCAGTTAGAGGCAATAGTTTCTGGAGAGACTGGAGGTAGGTGCCTTAACTAAACAACCCTCCAGACTACACTGACTCCATCAAATGCCATTGGAGACGTGTTAAGGAGCTCTAGATGCCTTCTTGGTCTGACAGCTGTCAGGTAGGATCTTCAAGAGATCCTTACCTTTCTTCAGTAGCAGCTGGAGATCAACTGACACACCTTATGGTACTTGAAATGGCACAAGCTGCCTGTGCAGGGAGACAGTTGCATCTAATTTTAGATCATTACTGACTACAGTGTAGTGAAATGTAGCTTGGGTGCTGAGAGCTACATGCAGATCTAAATGTAGGTGCCTGAATCCTGACCCAAAACTTGCTGTTGGTCTATCTTCAAGAGTCTGGGATTAATATGAAGTTACAGAAAGTCAGTGGTCTCCAATAGATCTGGTGTCACATCTTCCAGCTTCATGCAAAGTCATGGACATAACTGGACAATCTCAAAAGTCACATGATATATAAGTCTAGGAAATGGAATATGCCTTTTTTTGTGACACACTCCAAACCTGACATGTCAGCCATGGCATGCTGAAAAGTTAATCCCCTCAATTGCTAGAATATTTTTGGCCAAGATTTATTGTAATTTTTTGGTTGCTGTACATTTAGTTTTTTGATACAGCCTTATATGTCAATGGAAATATTGTCAAGCCACTCTCTGAGGAAGACTGCAATTGCTATTAGAGTAATTTTCTTCTTTTAAATTGGACTTTTACACTTACAACATTATTTCCTGTAAATTATCTACAGAGTCAGATGCCTTTGGAACATACACTAGCAGAAATTGGGATTAATGTTCATAAATCTATGGGACCAGATGGGATACATCCCAGGGTGATGAGGGAGCTGGCAGATGAGCTTGCAAAGCCTCTCTCCATCATTTACCAGCAGTCCTGGCTCACTAGTGAGGTTCCAGATGGCTGGAAGCCAGCCAATGTGACACCCATTCACAAAAAGGGTGGGAAGGAGGATCCTGGCAATTATAGTGCTGTTAGTCTGACCTCTGTACCAGGTAAGGTTATGGAACTGTTTGAGTGCCATCACACAGTACTTATAGGATGGCCAGGGTATCAGACCCAGCCATCATGGGTTTAAGAAGGATACATCATATTTGACCAACCTGATCTCCTTTTATGACCAGGTGACCTGCCTGGTGGATGCAGGAAAGGCTGTGGATGTTGTCTGTTTGGACTTCAGCAAGACCTTTGGCACTGTCTCCCCCATCCCACCCCTGGAAAAGCTGGCAGCCCAAGGCTCGGACAGGAGCACTCTTTGCTGGGTTAGGAACTGACTGGATGGCTGGGCCCAGAGAGTGGTGGTGAATGGTGCTGCATCCAGCTGGGGCCTGTCACCAGTGGTGTCCCTCAGAGATCTGTGCCGGGGCCAGTTCTGTTCAATATTTTAACTGATGACATGGATGAGGGTTCAGAGTCTTTCATTAGCAAATTTGGGGATGACACTAAGCTGGGAGCATGTGTCGATCTGTTGGAAGGTAGGAGGGCTCTGCAGAGAGACCTGGAATGCTTGGATGAATGGGCAGAGCCCAATAAGAGGAAGCTTAACAAGTCCAAGTGCCGAGTCCTGCATTTTGGCCACGATAACCCCCTGCAGCATTATAGGCTGGGGACAGTGTGTCTGGACAGTGCCCAGGCAGAAAGGGACCTGGGGATGCTGGTGACAGCCGGCTGAACATGAGCCAGCAGTGTGCCCAGGTGGCCAAGAGGCCAGTGGCATCCTGGCCTGTGTCAGGAATAGTGTGGCCAGCAGGACCAGGGAGGTCATTCTCCCCCTGTACTTGGCACGGGTGAGGCCACACCTTGAGTGCTGTGTCCAGTTCTGGCCCCTCAGTTTGGGAAGGACATTGAGATGCTTGAGCACATCCAGAGGAGGCAGCAAGGCTGGTGAGGGGCTTGGAACACAAGCCCTGAGAGGAAAAACTGAGGTAGCTGGGGGTGTTTAGCCTGGAGAAAAGAAAACTCAGAGGTGACTCATCACTCTCTACAACTCCCTGAAAGGTGGCTGTAGCCAGCTGGGGTTGGTCTCTTTCTCCAGGCAGCAACTGACAGAACAAGAGGTCACAGTCTCAAGCTGCATCAAGGGAAATATAGGTTGGATATTGGGAAAAAGTTTTTTATGGAAAGAGTGATAAAGTACTGGAATAGTCTGCCCAGGGAGGTGGTGGAGTCACCATACTTGGATGTGTTTGAAAAAAAGATTGGATGTGGCACTTGGTGCTATAGTCTAGTTGAGGTGTTAGGGCATGGGTTGGACTCAGTGGTCTTACAGGTCTCTTCCAAACTAGTGATTCTGTGATTTTGTGATTCTGTAATGATTCCCTGGTTTAACATGGTTCTTACTAACAAGTGAAGACAAAAAAAACCTGACAAAAATGTAATTTCCTTACATTTCCTGAATTACATTAAATTAGAAAATCAAATCAGTATGTTAGCATGCCGGCTGGTGGTTTGTTGATATAGCAAAATGTTAACTTTTGGGTGTATGTCACAGACATCTTTTTATGAAAATCTTTTCTTAGGGTTTTTTCTTCCTGAGAAGCTGAGAGGCTCCAGGAACAAAATGTAAGCAATGGTTATCTGCTGCTGTAGAATGCAACAGGTGGATCCGTGATTGGTCTCGTGTGGATGTTTGGATTTAGTGACCACTCATGGCAGAGCTGGCTCTCTCTCTCTGTCTGAGCCAGCTGCCTTTGTTATCATTCTTTGCCTTTCTATTATTAGCTTAGCTAGCCTTCTGAGATGAAACCTTTCCTTCTATTCCTTTTAGTATAGTTATAATATAATATATATATAATAAAATAATAAATCAAGGCTTCTGAACATGAAGTCAACATTCTCATCTCTTTCCCCATCCAAGAACCCCTGTGAACACTGTCACAGGTGTAGGCTTGAAGAGCATTTTTGAGCAAATATCTGTGTGAAGTCACTAAAATATCTGGATACAATGAAAAGCACACACATACAAAGCCCTTGTCCTTACTCAAAAATAAACATAATCCTCCTCAATGCTTCAGTTCAGTCTTAAACATGTTACAAGTACTGCTGAGCATGGACCTTCTACTCGCCACTAATCCTAAATGCTGGTCTTGACCTGCAGTTGTTTTAAAAATGTAGTTATGGTAGAGTACCTGTGTTTTCTTAACATAGCTGGCAAAGCACTGCTCTTCTGTGCAGTCAGGCTGCAATACTAAGAACATGTAAAGATGAGCTTGGTCTATAGGGATGAACTACAAGAGAAGGCAAGGCAAACAATGCAAAGAAGATTTGAGATTGCAAGAATGAATCTGTGGGATGAGTAAAGAAGGCTCTGGAAGAAAATCATAAAAGAAGTGAAAAAGAAGCAAAAGAACAGAAAAATAATAGCACTCCCTAAAGGAGGCAAACACGGAAAAAATGGTTTTGGAGAAAATGTAAAGTGAAAAAGTGAAGAGACAGCTGCAAAAGACAAAGCAGATGAAGAACGGATCAAAAAATTCCTCTGAGAGGAGTGTAGGTAGAGAGGAGGAAGAAAAAATGTCTTTATATGAGACACTTTTCCTAGTAAATAGAGTTGGTTAATGCTTTTCATACCCAAGAATTTTTTTTTTTGGTTAGCATTTGTAGGCATTATCTTTTGTTTCCTCAAAACCTGAGACTTGACTGAAAGCTGTATGCAAATGGCAAAGGTTTTATATCAAATCATCTTGCCTGGTATTACAAATGTATCTGACTGACTTAAAATACAGTTTCAAAAAACAATCGTTACTTAAGCTTTTCAATAAATCAAGTAACTGTTTTAAAATGACAGTTAAAGCCACAGTGAAAGTACCAGTAACAAACAGCACAGTAAGTTTAATTGACATATGTTTGTTCAGAACTCAATTAAATGGAAACAAGTTTCAACTTTTTTTTTTTTAACTTTTCCTTCAAAAAAATTATGGGTTATGCAGCTTATTACTCCCTAGCTCACAGAAATACTGGTAGTTTCCCAAATGTTTTCTTTCACATTGCAGAAGAAACTGCTGCTTGCCTTCTTTTTTGGAAGGGAGGAAATATCTGCAAGGGAGAAGGAACTGCTTTCTCATGGTCTATCAATTTTCTCTAAAATATAGATAGGATAGATGGATAGTGAATGGAAGAATAAGTAGATTCAGCAGCATCACATGACTCCAGGAGCTGAATCTTTAACTTCTGCACCCTTTTCAGGCCACAGCTTGGTCATGCTAGCAATAGTCTTGCTGTTTTTAAGAGAATATCAGTGATACTTGCCCATTTAGATACCACTAGATATTGCTTAAGAAAACTACTTTTTCTCAAATAAAAGAAATGTAAAGCTTGAGGACTTTTAAGATTACATGGATGTAGAAAAACAGTGTGCATAAAACTATTTTGCCTCCTTTCCTTGTGATCATGAACATTCAGAAGAATCCATAATTTCTGTGTGTGGAATTAAGGTAGAAGTGGCAAATTTCCAGCAGAAATCTAGACCTGCATAGTACTCAGCATGAGAAGAAGAGTTTTCTCAGTATTAGCCTTTTGTTAGTCAGAATTTCAGGGTATTACCCAGATTTTTGGCCACTGTTTTGGCTCATGTGTGACACTGCTCTGCCCCTGTGGTTGAGAAAGTATCAGGAGACAAGAGCCTGGCCTACAAATGCTCTGTGTAACTTGCAGCCTCCATAGGACATTGAGTGTCTGTCACTGAGCCCGCAGGTAAGATACTTAAAATCACCAATAAATGCATTAAATGAGTTCGTTTTATGGACAATTTTAGCATGCTTTAGCCTGGCATTTAAACATCTAAACCTAGCCATTATGGTCCAATATGTACAATATTGTCAAGCTGCCTACCTGACACAGATTTTAATATGCTTTTCTAAGCACCCCAATGACCTGAGGACTGTAAGGAGGTGGTTGTGGAATCAGAGATCTCACACCAAACAATGGGAAGGCAGTGCACACATGAAACCAAACACAGCTCAAACAAGGATGCAACTGCACTCAGATGAATACTGTGGATGTACATCACATCTCCCATGGAGCAGTGCTCCCTTTGCTGAATGATTAAGAGCTCTGTCCTAGTGCATGGAGATAAGCCTGATACTGCTGCTGTTACCTTTCACATGTAATTTAATGCTGGCACACGTTTTTTTTAAATATTAATTGGAAAAATACGTAGCCTGAAAGAATATAAATAAATCAGATTTATCTCATAGTATAGCACAAAGACTTCAACATAAGTGCAGCAGAGTTAACCAGCTCTGATGATCTTTTTTATACATTTGTAAGATTCCCAATAGCAAAATGAAGCCCCAGACTCACTCCTCTGTGGAAAGGAAATCAGCTGAGAACCTGTTCCTAGTGTAAGCCTGGTGCACTAATTGTGAATCATTTTGAGAAGCTGCTCATTGACAGCTTCATGCTGGGAAGTCTAAATTACTCTGTCCCACTTTTCTCAGAGGGAGAGAATCATTTGTGTAGGTCTTTCTACAGCTTGAATCCCAGCCTCCACAAAACGAGATGTGCTAAGTAAGGCAGCAGCATTTAGGAGCCTAATGAATGTGCATACACAAGTATGAAGACACACTTGTAAGCTGGCACTGGTAAGGAAGAGTACATTATTCAATGTATCCTCTTTGAAAAAAAATCAATAAAATTCATATACAGTATGCTCATTGTAAAACGACATGTGCTACATTTAATACTCACTGACGTGACACTTAACAAACAGTCTTGAACTGAGATCTATTTGCATTTGATTTCTGTCACAGCTTGACAAAAAAGTCTGTTGCTTTCATCTGCTTTTTCTTTTTAACACTTCTAACCAAAGATGCATAGGTGTACCTTGCAGGCAGAATAAAAAGCAAAGTGCCCTCTAAAGGGGTCTCAAACCTTTTTCACTAAATGTTTATAATATACTCCAATGTTCAATCACTTTTTCAGCCCAGCAGAAATAACAAAGAGTATTTTTAAGAGCTACTGAATATTTGGTGAATTTTAATTAAATATACATGTACAAAAGGGCAGGAAATACAGAATTGTCCTAGCCTTGAATGAGGGAATAGTTTTCTAGTAGAATCTCACAGAACATTGCAGTGGGGACAAGAAAGGATCACACAACAAGAACAGAAGGAAGCCTAAAAGACTAACAGAGACAGGTTGTGCAAGTAGATTTGAGATTTTCTAAACTCACCCTGTGACCAATCCCACACAACTCAGGCATAAAAATAGGAAGTTTTCCCATATAGCAATGCCTTTACAGACCTACAGCAGATCCACAGTACATTGTGTGAGGGCAAACATTTCTAATAGACTCTAACATGTCTCTGGAAATATGATCAAAGGTTTGACCCTTGGGTTTTGTGATTAATATTTAAGTCATGAATGTTTCCATAATTCTGGTGACTCAGAAAAATGTGAAATGTTTAAAGGACCTGCATTAATTTCGTTCCTGCCAAGGTGCAGTCACAATAGATACATCACAGGAACCCAATTTATGTAGGAACTTTATTTTCACCTACTTGTTTCCAGAGATACCATCATTTTGGTTGAAGTGTGTGTCCTCATTCCTTTTCCTCTTTTGCTCAGCAGGAGTCCTGCCATTTCCTTGGTATGTGAACCTTTCAGGTGGTCTCTGATGACTCAGAATATGTACTGATCACACTTAATTCCTCTCCAAGCACATTTCAAGAACCATTTAATTGAAACCTCAGTGAAAATACCAGGGAGAAGTAACATCTGTGCCCTCCCCATGATGACATTGTTACTGCAGCAGTTACTCTCAGAAAATGAAATCCTGACTTCCAGATATCACTCACTTTGACTGGGTTACCATTCAATAGCTCCTAACACCCAGAAAACCACTTTTGTCAGGCCAGCAGTGCATAGAGTACGTGTCTGAAACCTGCCCTCTCTAGGCTGCAGCATCAGGACTGCACAAACCTCCAGTCCCTCTAGTTAAGTGGGTCACTGCTTCCTCCTCCTTTTCCAAATATCTTTCCTTAAGATCTGGAAATAACATAGAAATTATTGATACAGCCCTGATTCAGGTAGTACATTCCAGAACAGAAGTGGATTTCCAGAATAACCAAAAGGAGGGGTAAAGAACATAATCAGAGAAAGAATAGCTGTGATTTCAAATCCTTTGTGGCAGCTCTGGGAACTACCAATCTCTGAATGAGCTTCCTGCACTAGCATGATAATATATCAATTATCAGCAAAAATAAGAGAGAGAGAGAGAGAGAGAGAGAGAGAGAGAGAGGACAGAGAGAGAAAAGGTTTGGTCTTTTCTGTGTTGAAAAGGGGAGTCTCTGAGGGAACTTAATCACAGTATAACCATGCTTACAGGATGGTTGCAAGGAGGACAGAGTGTCTCTTCACAAGGAGCCACATGCAGCAGACAAAGGGCAGTGGGTAGAAATTGCACTGATAAAAATTTCATCTTGACATAAGAAAGAAATTATTAAAGACCAGCCAGTTGCTAGAATAACACTTCGAGGGATGTGGTAGTGTCTGCAAGTTTTCAAGATGGAATGGCACAGGCTGCTAGACAATGCCATCTAGTCTCCCTTTCCCACAGAAATTTGGACAACATTATCTTTGGAAGTTCCCCAGAAAGTAGGCTGTTCTGTGATTACATGATTGTTTATGTCTCCTGTGTTCATACTCTGGCCATGTTCACTGGGTTTAGTTACCTGGCTCCTGATTTGGGTCACACATGATAGGAAATGTGATTTTCCACTTTAAATAACATGGCAGTAGACAGAAGACAAACTTTTTGAAGAGAGGGAAAATGGTAAAAAATATGGAATCTGGAAGGCCAGTTGTCATCTAGAATTCTTGGACTGCAAATTTGACCTTAAGTCCTTCTTTGAATGAGCTTTTGTCGATTTGATATAGAGACTTACCTTCAAACACCAGCCCCCTAGTCCTCCCATTAAAATCTTAGAAAGTGTCTGGTTGGTGCTTCTTAGTCCCAATTCCTAGTTTTGCCAGTGGAAATGTTTCCAGAATAAAGACTGCAGAGCCAGTCTGCTAATTTGAAGAGATAGAAAAGAGTATTCATTTTAACAGGAACCTGTTCCATCTCGTCACAGAAAATGGGACTCCATATGTACAGTAACTGAATTATTAAGTGGACAGATTATTTGCCTGAGGACATATTTATTTGGCCTAGAAAAAAAAATCTGTGCATTGTGTTGCAGTAGATGAGTGCTGGCTAATATAAATACCTGCTACAGATTCCCCATCCTTTCTTTTAGCTTAGATTTTAATGTTTATTGCTCTAAACATAGACACATGCTGTAGAGACTCATGAAGTCTTTTGCTGCCTGGTTTATCCCATCAAAGAATGGGGCTCATGTTTGACATGCCTCCTGGGCTCTGGTTCCCCACAAATTCATGAGTTTAAACATGTGGCCATACCAGCTGGGGACTGTGGGACTGGCCACGAACATTAGGCTGGGCACAGGTTTTAATTCACTGTAGAATTAAGCCCCCAGCTATCAGATGAATTATGCAAATTCTGCAGCCTTCTGAATCCATGTATTCTACCTTGTAAACATTCATGTATAAAATCACTTTTTACAGCTAGTGTTAATTTCAAATTCTGATTATCAAAAGCAAAAAAATGCCTCTGTAATTTATGTAATATTTATTTAAACCATTAAAAGAGAATTTGCTAAGAGCAAGAAGAGCTAACAGATATTACTACTCAAGGGTTTTTAGCAGAAATGAAGCCTTCTTCATAATAGAGTTATGTAAGACATTCGGAATTTGTAATTTACTGAGTTTCAGTTTTAAATTGTGCTGCTTCTTTTATGTACAGATGTAGCAATTTTCTGGTCCCAGTTGAAATGTGTTTTGGTTGTAAGGTTTCAGTGAAAAAACATTTGTCTGTTTCTTAATTAAATATAAGATTGCTCTTATTCTCAGAGTTTCCTCCATAGCAGAAATTTAATTTTCACCCAGCCCGTTTCTTGTCTTTATTTCCTCAGTTTATCCCAAGTTTTCAAAGGCTATGTTAATATATTTTTATTAATTTTATTTTATTTTTTATTATATTTTATTATATATTTTTTAATTTATCCTTTATTTATCTCTTGGAAAAAAAAAGGAGGAAAGAACAAAAGAATGAGAAAGTAAAAATAAAGGACATGACCTAAATCAGTTAGCATCCACAAAGAGTAATCTATCTGGGGAACCTGTATACATCTAGGTCATATATATGGCATAAATATTACCTGCAAATTCATACTTTGTGAAAACTGAGTAGCTTTCAGATGAGAGAACTTGCGTGTAGACTGTTTTCATTTTGCTGTTTATCTCTCTGGATAATTGCGGCCAACCAAGGGAAGCTGTAATGTGCATATATGTTTGTATACATATATGTGTGCACCCATCCACACACACACCCCCTGGTGTGTGCATGCATTTATGGGTGTGCAGACTGAGACAAATCCCCAGTTCAGGCTGGTTTGTGGATCCAAACTCACCATGCCATGAGTGCTCTCCAGCTCCCAGATAGTGTTCATTTGTCAGGGATTCCTCAATACACTGAGGCATGCACTCTTCTCCCCTTCCTCCTGCTCCTCCAAGCCTCTGTTCCTGCAGGAGGGAGCCACTGTGGTCTCCAACACACCTCCCTGTCTGGGTCAGGGGTGCTCAGAACCTGTGTGATGCTGCTGCTGGATTTTGGATGTAGACATTGGGATAGAGGGGTTGCGTTTGTGCTGTTAAAGACAAGAGGGAGGGCACACAGGCAAGCTCAAGATCAGAACCACTGCCAATGCTTAGCTTTAGTTTATGGCCTGTCTCTTAGTCCTAAGGGTCAAGACCACAACAAATCTGAAACCACTGTGTCACAAAGTGATCCCAAGATCATTGTCTAGCCTGCTGTTATTCAGCAGTGCAGACACACTCACAGGTCTGCAAGCAAGGCAGGACAAGAGCAGCTCAGAGAGCCAGAAGTTATGGTAGCCAGGGGACCCAGTGAGCCACAAATGGGGACACACTGGGGTTGTCTTGGAAGCAGGTGCAACAAACTTTTGAGGGATTTGGGAAAGGTATATTCTCACAATAAAGGGATTATAGCATTGAGGAAGTAGAAGGGCAGAGAATGTCAGGAACATGCTATTGGGTTCATGGCTTCAGGAGAGTAGTAAAGAGAAGGGGAAGAGAGAAAAGTAACAGCCTTGATTTCAGGAACATTTGAAGTAAAAGGAACTTGAAACTTTGAGGTAAAGTTTGACTATAGATGCTCCCCATCTATAGCAATGAATGTTTATTATTTATCAAAAGGATTGATGCATATGAAAAGTTCTGCCAATGCCACCTAAGGGTGGTTTCTAATGACAGGGCTGGACATGTCAGTGTAGGGGATGTCCAGTCTGAAAAGTGGACAGCATGATGGAAAAAGAAGTTCAGTTGGCATGCCAGCCAAGAAAGGAGTGCCAGAGTCTGGAACAAGAGCAGCCTCCTGCCCTGTATGTCTGTACTTATCCAGCTGCCTTGCAACCCTAAAATACAAACTGAAAGCTCTGCTTTCTGATGCAGTTCATCTGATCCTCTTCTTTCTCCATTTATCCTTCTTGTCAGAAGCCACCAAAATTACTGTAACTGCCAGCTCAAAATTGGATAGTGGAATGAACATATTCTCTGCTGATGAAGGCTTATATTATCAAAGCAGCTTGATTGATAACATCAGAAAGTTCTATGGATACCCTCTGTTTTTGAAAACGGGCTTAGAATAAAAAAATTGTTTATTCTGATTCTACTCATACTGAAATTATTTTTTAGATTATTTTGTGTCCTGTTTTTTCTCTTCTTTTAATCAATAGTTTTACAATGTTTGCTTGCAGTATGGCTGAACGGGTTGGGGTTTCTGCACTTGAAATAGGAGACTTCAATGGTTTGATTGTACAGTGCTAAATTCACAAATTTTTTTTTTTCCTGATGAAATCAAAAGAAGGAAAACCTATATCTAGGAAGATGATCTTTAAAATATATTTAGGGAAAGTGTGATTTGAATAAATCCTTAAATACATACGAGTTTGAATGAAGTCATAGCCCATTGGTCTCATCAGTCTTGGAAGATTTTCATAGGCTAATGTTCCATTTTGGTGTTCAAAACCCCAACCTAATTCCTAAATATTCTATATTGATCTGATAGATCACTACAACCGATCAATTGTTCTGCTTTGAGTAGGAGACTGGACTAGATGCCTCTTCCTATCCAGGTTATAATTTTCTTTGAGTCTACAAGTTTATCTGAATATTTCACTCCTTTCCTTTAAATGTAAAAACTGAGTAAGTCAAGTAGTGGCAACAAATGTGAAAAATGTGGAAGAAAACAGACAGCTGATCATGTAAAAGAAGCCTATTATTTTTTGTCTACCTCCCTCTTGGCTTTTGAGGATGGGGAAAGATAACTGACTTTTATGTCATTAAAAAGTCCTTATATGGAGAAAATACATTTGAAATTAAAAGCTATAATATTGTGATTAGTATTAAGGTGGCTGCATAAGTAGAATATTTTGCAGGATAGGTTTTTCCTTTAGAACCTGATCTGGGATACATTCATATGTAATTTCAATGAGGCAATTAATATCAACAGAATGAATTAGTTCCTAAGCCAATAACCATTAAAATGTCCTGTAGATATTTTTAGATATTATAGTCTGTGCACACACTTCATATTAGGCTAGCTAAAGAAGGGTACAGGGATTTTTCTTTTATTTATATACTTTTCTGTACCAATGTACTTTATATTCATATATGTATATTACAGTTCTCACTGCAACTAAAGAAGGCCTTGGAATTCACCTTAAGGGTCCCTGAGTCTAACTGTATCTGGATAGGCACATATGTTATAAAAGATCAGGATAACAACTAGCTCAAATAAAGCAGGAAATAATTCACAGATTGTAGGACCAAAGTGAGAACTCACTTTTTTGGTTGAATTTGGTTCCAAGCTCATGCAGCCCATGAGCATCCTTACTCAAAGACTCCCAGACACAAGTTCATTCTGCTGAAATGTGAGGTGTCAAAAGGCATATAGTCACCCTAGAGTTCATTTGTAGTCCATAGCAAAGGAATGATACCTGCAGCTTGCCTCATCACCACTTTAGGAGCCTGTCAATTACAGGCAGTAAAGAATGGTCATGGCTTTAATTTAAGTGCTTCATTTCAGGTTTCAGTAAATGGCCTCTTTAATATTCCATAAATTTACACAAAATCTGCAGGTATTTTCTATTCAAAACACAGAAGATAAGGTTAATTAAGCTGCAGAATATATAATATATTATCATATATTTCTAAACACACTGTTTTGAGAAATCAGTTGAAGACTTGCACAAGGTTGTTTTAATTTTTAAAAATAGTTCATCTTACACCTTACATAGCTAGCATTATCAAATGGTAGCAATGAAATTTCCCTCAGTATTTAATGTGACTCATTCCCTCAACAAATATTGTACCTGATCATGCAAATAAGAAATGCAAAATTTCTGGAATAAGAAATAACACAGGACACTGAACCTGTGTTGTTAACCCAACCGACTCTTGCTTTACACCCCCTTCCCTATATGTAAACAGAAACATTTTTTTCAGAAATTTATGTACTCATACATGCCATGTTCAGTCTTACTTTTCTCTAAAACTCAAATCTACTTGTTACATCACAGCTAGTTGCTGTGGGAATTATTATGATGCCATGAATTAATTTATGGTGAATGACAGATAAATTCTTAAGAAGCAAGTATACTCTCATGCACCAGTAATATTGTCATGTCCCTAATGATAAAAATGAGAGAAGAAAACCCAAAAGCTACATGACACCCAGACAAAGTGCTTTCAACTGTTTTCAAAGTTTTCCAGAATATATCAATTCCTTTTTAAGCAAATTGTTTTGTACAGAACTCCAATGGGAGCACTAGAAAATTCCCCTCTCCAGCCTACAAATAGATTAATCTGAAGGGCTTGAATCTGTGCACATTTTTATTCAATATTATTGGTCTCTATCTGTTTTCTGCAAGAAAAAGCTCCATGAATGTGATTTTTACAGAAAAACCTATGCTGTAAAAGCTCCTTACTTCCAAATTTTCTCTTCCCTGAATGATATTTTATGTACTTTCTTGAAAAAAAGGGAAATAACTCTTGATAAATATAAAAAACCCCAAAACAGGTAAAAAATTGTTTGCTAGGAAAGGTGTGTAATAAATTGAACACCCAGTTAGTCAGATTATCTGGACATTTCCCTGATATATTGATAACTTTGTATTAAAGACTTGTAACTCTGAGATAGTTCAATTTATATGAAAAACAATGGTGGTGCTTTTGTATCTAGTGTATGTTCTGTTGTCATAGTGGTTTTTCCTGGTTTACATACTTTGAGCAAAAGTCATTCCAATTTAAGAATATGCCTTAGTTCATCTACAGTCTTCCTCCCACAGTGACAGAATTATTTCTTTGGAGGTGACAAAACCAAAAGAGAGTACTCAGAATAAATGAGAATGAGCTGACAACCAGCCTGTCTTTGTGCATTACAACCATTGGGAACTTAAGGCATCCACACACATGTGGAAGTCAGAAGCTGACCCATGCCAGGTGAAAATGTGCTGTGGTGGAGATTACAGTTCTTGCTGCTCTTCACTCTCCTTTTCTCTGACTCCTAGACAGGATTAAAAAATAGCAACCACAAGGAGGGAAGATTTTGAGTGTTTCTTTAAATCGTGATCCCGCTCTCCCACAGAAGGAAGAAACACTCCCCCTGGATTTGTCACAACTTTCCCAGGGGTAATGTCCCTTTTTTAGACATTTCTAGTTGGGAGGTAGGTCATATCATAACAAATTGAGCACCTACAGAGCTCAGTGCACATAGGGTACTTCCTAAGTAGTGGTTATGAAGGCAGAAAAGGGATTGCAATCACAGTTTTGCACTGAGATATTTTGTATCTGTCTATGTTTGTATCTAGGTCTAGATGCTTTATAAGGTCTTGATATTAGGAGGAAATTTGGCAGTAGTTGAAATTACTGACATAAATATTTTAACTGGCTCAAACAGATGTATAGGAGCATCCTTCAAATGCTGTGAATGGGGCAGAAAAAAGGGTTTGCATATTATAATCCTGTAGGCCAACTGGCACAGTGGGTTTTATTCTGTGAACTCTAAGCAGGACTGGAATATAAATAACAATAACAGTGAAAAAGTTAAGTGAGAATCATCAAATAATACAATGATTTTATCAAATTTTCACATTTACACTTGTTTGCATTGTGTCTATAAAATCAGGGTAAAATAAACAAATCTGGTACATACCACCTAATCTTTCTCTGAGGACAGGGGATTATTTCTGAAATTATTATGCTATAAAAATGCTATATAACCTCAGGAGAAGGTTTCATTGATAGAGCATAGTATTATCAGTATTATCAACTGAAGCTTCACCAGTTGCAGAAGTTACACCATTCATCTCTTTCAAATTATGTGAACTACATGAGGAATAACTTGTTCTAAAAATGCTCTGAGCTGATTTGGGTCTGTGGGGTAGATGTCTTCCTCATTTTTTACTAGTCAGTTCTTTGATAACAGCTGAGACAATCAGGAACTCTTTTACCTGCCTGGTTCATGTTGTAATTTGTTACCCCTCCTTCACATTTAATGAATCCATATATTGATTCCTAAACTACTGGAGATGATTGAGCTTATATATTTTTGCCACAATAAAACAGTCACATCTGAGTTTGCCAATGGAGACAGAAATAAATATGCTAAGCATAGAGAAGTTTAACTTTCAAGGCAGCCTTACATCTATTTCATATCCTAACAACTGTAATAACTGGGTTAGTCGATAAATAGTGTTTTGCCTCTTTCCACTCATATCTCCTGTAAAATATGACCTAGCAGGCACAATCTTTTAATACCTTCCAGGTGGGGTATCTTAAAAAGCACAGAGAGAAGATTGCTCAGTCTATGGGTTCTGCCAGGCATAAAATGGGGAACCAGCAGAAGGATTTTGACTGACACCACTCTGAGAAATGATGGGAGAAAGAGGGTTAGACAGACCAGCAGACCTTCACAGAATTTCATAGTGAAAACCTTGTTCTTTAGAAGACTTTGAAACTTGAAACCACAGTGATGGTTCAGAGGGCCTAAGTCTTGTGTTGAAATCTATTACCTGTTTGGTCCTGGATTATTAGCATAAACAGCAACTTTAGGAGGGTGGTTTTTAGAATGCCATGTTACGTATAGATACTGGTGCCTAATCCTCAGTCACATAACCTCAAAATTATTCATTATTTTTAGCCTAATTAGGTATGTCTAAGAATTTTCATATATGCGTGGGGTTTTTTGAATCTAAAAAATGGACCAAGGTCTAGATGAGTCTCCTGTTCTTGAATTTTGCAATTTCCTCTTCTGTGCCTAGTAGACAGTTTTCAGTAGGAATGCTTTTGATATTTACACTACTTTTGGGAACTTTTTCACCTTTGCTTTTCAGAAAACCGATGAAGTTTAGGTGAATCTCTGAAAGTATACTTTATAAAGAAGTAAAGTATAAAAAAAGATGGCTGAATTGTAGGCTCAACTAATATCTTTAAAGTGCTTGGATCATGAACTAGTAACTGTATATATTTCATATGTGTGATATAATAGAATGTATTATTTTTGTGTCACAATCTTCCAACTAATACAGCTGCATCAATATATCTCTATAATAAAACAACAGCAAACACAAATGTAGTGTTTAATAACTTTAAATTAATATAGTAATTAATTATTCAGGTCTCTGTAAAATTTGAATTATATTTGCAGGGTGGAGGAGGAGGAGGATGTTATTGTTGTTGTTTCAGATGCAGGATAAAAACCATCACCTCCTTGGGCAGAGCACCATGACCCAATGGCTGGAAACTCATTACAGGAAAACACAAACATAAGTAATCTAAAACTATTTTCAGAGTAAAAATCAGTAATAACTCTTGCTGTGAAAACAGCACATTTCTCCCTTAACAATGTTAAGTGGTCTTTAACGATTCCCTCTGAGCAAGAAGCCACTGATGCATTTTGGTTTCCTCATATTTCCTTAACTTATTGGATAAATACATCTCTATTTGCTGTATGGGGTTGTTCTTTAATTTTTACAGTAACTGTGATCTTTAAATTTTGATTCTGGTTTGAACTCTCTTGGTCAAATTACAATGCCATGTGTTTCATAAATTGCATTTGTAGCTGTTAGCCTCAGCAGTTTGCCTCTCAGCAGTCATGGAGCTGTGTATTTTTAAAAATGTAATAAACACCATCCACACAAACTATAGATGATATTTCCAGTAAAAGCATTTTCAAAGCACTCTGGCCCAGCTACGGGGTTTTACTGGAGTGAAATGTGCTTTTACTCTTCTTCCTAAAGCTTTCCCCTCCTGGCATATAAGATACCAAGATATTCATAGTTACCCTCCATTTCTTCATTTCAAATTTTATTTTACTGTGTTAAGAAAACAAACTTAATCATCTATTTATATCTATGTATTTCTTTAGTCCTCAAGGTTTATGTTATTTGACTCTGCAAAAGCAATGATTTTTAGATTTCAAAAACAGCTTACTTACACAATACATAGGGCATCTTGATGGAGGTTCTTTCACCACCTTTTTGAAGATAGAAACCCCTTAAATCATGCAATATTACACTTTCTATAGCACCTAAAAAACAAATTATGGGGGAAAGAAAGTAGCAACCATGGATCTGCCTTGCAGACCTGTTTTCTCTAATCGACACATAACCACAAAGCTCTGTGAAGGTTCATCTGGCATTTTCAAAGGCATAATTATTTCTTTTTCTGCCCAGCTACAGCCAATATTCTGTTATGGCCATTACTTTACCAGAACAGTTCCCAATTTCACAGCAATATGCCCCAGCATTTAATCATGGTACCATGGTGTGCACACCATGGTACCATGCAAAAGCAGCTGTTCTAATAAATTCCTTTTTCCTTTTAGTGAATTTATTCAAATATTTATAAATCATCTGCTATAAAGGTGTCCACTGAGCCTTTGGCTTCAACCCTCACAAAAAACCCACGAGTATCTGGCCATGGCAGTCTGACTACCCACCAGTTTAACAACTCCATTTGTCTTCCTGCCTAGTTTTATCCTGGTCACTTCCTTCCTCATTCAGACTAAATCAACTGAGGAAATCAGAGAACATACTTACCTGCAAACTCTCCTTTAGAGCCAATTTAGGCTTCTATCAAACACCTTTAACTCCAGATAATCCTGCTTCAATCATATTTTATCACAAGATGTCAGGAAAAGAATTTCATGCTCAAGGGTATTGTCTCTGAAGGTCCAGGATATCGCCCAGCTGACATATCAACACTGAAGTTTCATGTACTTTCAAGCACATTCATAACACTTAAAAAATAATAATGTTTGGCCTTTATATATTGCTTCATGGTAACTGTATGTTCATGTCAAAGTTGATCAAAACTTCTCCATACCCCAAATGCGAGGGTTTTGAAACCAGCTACTGTAAAGTGCATTGGTTAATTTATGCACTGATATTCACATCAAGTATAACAAGAAAATGTATTCTCTCTTCCTCAGCCATAATTTTTAAATGTTAATTCTTGTACACTGATTTTTCCAAGAGCCAAGTTCCCTTAAAAACTCAGGCAGCTAAAATATAATGTTTTCAACTAATACTACCAATCTGTGTAAAAAAGAATCTTCTCAGAGTTTCTGCTCCTTTGCCTCAATTATAAAACAGGAGAGCTGGAAGGCTCCCACAGAGAACAGACTGAAAATCAACACTAGACCTGGCACAACTGTGTTGCTGTGATCCCAGGGGAGAAGCAGGTAGACATCTGGGAGAGGAATGCCTACTTTAATCTTCCTAATGCATCTTTTGTTCTATGAACTTGCTATGTTATACTCCATACACTATTTAGAACTTGGGTTACCTAATAGCGCCTTAAATGCTATAGGTTCACTGTTAAAAAGAGGATAAAGATTTCACCAGTGTCAGTTAACTGGCAGCTATTGCAATAATCTCCACTGTCACCGCCCCAGCAGCATCAAAAGTGCACCCAGTGAAGTGACTGACTTGGCCTTTAGGATTCTGAAGAGATTTTGTATTTCCCGGTGTACTGAGCTCAGCAGAAGTGGCAGATATTGTGATGTTTCTAAAAATAGTCCCTTTTTCAGGGCTGAGTGATCTGCAGACCACAGACATTTTAGGCCTTATATTCCACAGAATTGGGATGTTCCAGTTTTGGATATCTCTGATAAGGGAAGAACAAGAGTCATACACTTTGTATATGGTCTTTATTGGTTGATCTCAATGGGATTGTCCCTCTGTCTTCAACAACTCGTTTAGCTTGTGTGCCTTCTTTTTGGTTTTACTCTCATGTTTATCATGATCTTTGCTTACAAAGAATTGGAAATCTCTTGATATGTGGACAAATAAATAAAGATGAACTTTTCTCCTGAATGCAAGTATAACAAGATATACTTCCTAATGCAATATAGCAACTTGGCAAATAATCTTTCTGTTATTACAGCTGGTACTGTAAAATTTAAACTGAATACCACACTATGTTTTTTCTGCCAATACTGTCTACATAATATATGCCTTATTTTTTTAGCTGTTTTCCCTCAGCATAAGACAGAAACATTTGCACTGTAAGCCATTTGACTATATTTTTTTAATATTGTTTGTATGGGATCTCTTCAGTGCTCCTTGATGGACTTGCACTCCTTTCTTTGCTGGTCAATAACAGCAGGTCCAACTGCACCTCTGTTATCTCAAATTTGGTGGTCAGGAAAGACTGTCAGAAAGACTCTCTGAAGAAAGACAGATTGCCCCCTGGCAGAGGGACTTCCTGCTTTCTCCTTTGGTCCATCAGTCACAGAGCTTAAGCACCCACATCTCTCAGGTGCCCTTGAGCTTCATGTGCTGAGTTGGTAAAGGACTTCTCAGATGAGAATATTTCAGTCATTTAGAAGCCACTTCTTCCATGAGCAGTAGTATTTTTATCTCAGTAAACCCCATTTATTGATGACACCACAAGTCACAGTCAAAAGTCCAGGCAGGGAAGCAAAATAAAAAAAATCTCAACAGAGATTAAGTCTTACTGACCTATATATAAGATGTGTTTACAGTACTGTGTACAGTACCACATTAACATACAATCTTCTCTCACTGGAGGCGCTGTTTGTGCACTTCTCGGCTTGTTCAGCCATTTGATTTGTCTCAGGTTATAGAAAGGAACAGCCCTTCCTCCCTGCAGCAGCCAAATCCCTTTCATACACTCTCACTTCAGCACTTTTGCATCCATTTCTCATAAGGAAATAATGAAGAGTCTTGGTCTTTCACAAGCAGAAGACACCCCAAAAAGAGATCACCCAGCTTTTCTACAGAGCAGTGCATGTGTCCCCTCCCCATACAGATGACCTTTATTATGCCTGAAATGCAAGCACCTAAGTTAGATGCTCAATCAGCCAAAACTTCTTTAATAGACAAGGCAGAGGAAGAGTATTTCCAGGTAATGGTTCGGGGATTTTTTTTTGATAGCTTGAATGACATCTGCTGGGCAACTGTACTTCCACTTGGCTATCATACTTCCTGAAATTAGGCTGGATGCAGGTCTAATAATCTCCTTTGAGATGGACTGAATCTTCCTTGTGTGCATCAATCTCCAAATAAAACTTTCATAAAGTTACAAACAGTTCAAGTAATACTTTTAAAAGTAGTAAGACCACTGTGGGGTTTTTCCTGTTCATCATGTGAGAAAAGTAATGTTTTATATAATACAGCTCACAGGTTTTAAAAGGAAAGTAGCATGGTGGTTGGCTCACACCATATACTGAAAATTGCCTCTCATGCAAAAACTAAAGCGCCCTCCTCTAGCATGGAATTCTTGCATGCTGTGATTGTAGCTCTGTAGAATAAAACCCTGTAAATCATGAATTATATGGCTAATGTATCCAGACTTACACTGGTAGCCCTTTCTCTTTGTTTCAGGATTTCAAATGCATTTAAATCATGGAATCATAGAATCAGAATATGCTGAGTTGGAAGAGATACGTCAGGACCATCAAGTCCAACTCCTGTACATTAACAGCTTTTACTTGTCCATGTAATTAACATTCCTTGATATCACCTTTGTCACTGCTTTTGACAAGCAGTATACTCTGTCCTTGAACATTCATTTTTGTGCAAAAGTTTTGAGAGCCTCCTGTACCTCAGTAAGGGACCACAATGCTCAGACTGGGGCCTTCATAACCTAAGTAGACTGACGAAACAGACCTGCATTAGAGATACCTGGTACTCTTTATAGATCTCCTTTTTGACTTTCTTTCTTTTACTATTACTGTAAAAAAAACCAAATCCATCGTTGATATAGCTGCTCTGAAGGCAGTGAAGTTACTTCACGGATGAATGTGACCCATTTTATGCTTTTCAAGAACCTAACAAACAATAAATGTCACATCCCCGTCACAGCTCTGATGCTGTTCAGAGGACAGATGTACAATACCTCTTTGTCTTCTTCCTGCTCATAACGAGCAGTGTAGGTCATCTGCATCATTAACATTTGCAGCTGATGCATTTGTGTAGCCTGTACACACTTCTTGGAGCTGCATAGACCTTCTCATTGTTTTCAGAACCTTGATTTTTCGTACTATTATCATCATCCAAATGTATTTAAGGATGAAACTATTAGAAACACAATTGGTGAATTAATGTCATGAGGGCTGCTGCTGGCAGCTCATCAATTTTTGATATGCCACTCAGACAAATGAAACATAAGCCACCCAGAACAAGGGGACCTTTTGACACTTCAAAGGAAACCCCTATGGGTGGTTTCCTCTTGAAGCTGCACTAAACTGGCTCAATCTCCTCAGCTGGAAGCTGCCAATGTCTCATTAACCCCTAAACAGGCCCTGCATGAGCTTTTCTTTTCAGCTATAATTATGCCATGCACTCCTGTTATGCTGCACTGAATTGCAACACTGTCACCAGCACATTATAAACATCCACCCTAATTGAAAAGCAGATTAGACTCGTGTTAATTAGAGAAAAAGCCCGCCCACTTGCATGCATTATGATTGCCTCTTAAATACTGAGGATGTTGAAATCCCTCAGAAAGACAAGGCAGACTTAATTGCAATAACCTGCAAATTAAGTTTAATTTACTTTAAATTTACCGGTTTAGCAGGCTCATTTGATGGTGTTAATGTTCTAGCAAATTAATTATCTGAATTAGTCATGCCTGGTGGAGTTTTGCAGCAGAATACATTGTACAGTGGCCTATTAATAACAGACAAACAGGACAGGATTAATGAGAAGCTTATGCTAAAGTTGGTTTTTTTTTAAAAAACGAGGATCTTTCATGATTTCAAATATAATCACCCAAGTGCAAATACAGACACAGAATATAAACAAAGTGAAATTTATTACACTCTATGGCATGCCATCTAGGAGAAACAGTAAAACATTACCAGTGAAATATTTGATAGAAAGAAGCTTCTTCTATGCACTCAAGTAGATCACTTCTCACAGCAAACCATTTCCCATTATCTGGTATGTCTCTATGAGACTTCAAATACATAAGTGCTTTCGAGAGTACTTGTACTATAGAGAGAGAGCTGATAAATAAATTAGAAATAACATCTCATACATTAATTCCATAGTCCACTTTGTGGCTTATGAGGCAGTAGAATTGCTTTTTTGTATTCCATTGCTAACCACTGTCTGCTCCAGTTTAAAAAAAAAAAGAAGAAGAAAAAAAAAAAAGAAAAATACTTTCCCCAGAGATATAGCTGCAAGTAAACTGCTAAAAGAAGCATCCTTACTTGCCTCTGCTCCTTATAAAAATAAAAGTTGAAAAAACCATCTTCTAATAACCTTTGGAACAGCTCTCAAAATAAAGATATAATTGGCTTTGTAAACATTGTCAAAGTATAATCATTCACCCTGCAGAAAGTGTTGTCTGACACTGTGTGAGAAACAAAGATAGCAGTGACAAATACCCTTTTTAGCTGATCTTGATCATGAAAGTTTAGTCTGCTTATGTGCTAAGTGTTGCCTCTTCCATTAGGGTCCACAGCCATCCCAAATATAATGAGGTATATTAAATTCAAGTCTGTCTCCCTCTGGATGACAGGAAAAGCCTATGGGAGCACAAAAGATAATCCTCGATGAGTGTGAACTGAATGTGATTGAATATAAAGCCCTGTATTATTGATTGGAATGTGTATGTTAAAGCCATTGGTCACTGAGAGTAGCTGTGTCTGGTGCTGGTTTCACAGGACTCTCAGGCTGGTGTGCAGTGCACAGTGAAAATGCCCACATTTACATTATTCTTGCATATAGTGTAATGCCTGGAAAATAAAAGTGTCACCCCTTGTAAAGAAAGACCGAACAATGTATCCCTTAAAAACAGATTATCTCATTAAATAATGAAAGGTCTAGTAAGAGAAAAAAATATGCATAGTTGCTTTATGGGATATATTTTAATTTTTGAGGAAAAAAGTAAAATAAAAAAAATGGTTTCAATATATTTTTGGTATTGTACTAATATATCATGTAGACCCTTTCTGCTTTTCTTATTATTTCTTCCTCTCTCTCAGATAAAATTACAGTTTGAAGCACTAAATGAAACCGGCACAAAAGCAGCCATTATTAAAACGGGGCTGAAAAACAAAAAAAAAAGGGAAAGAATTCTGCCTTAAAAAGCATGTACAGGAAGGGTTGAGATGACTTCAGTAAGAACCCATAGGGAATGAGAACTACAGAATGAAGGAAATAGATTCCTGTGACACATAAACAAAAGGCAAATGACTAATATATTTACATATAACATGTGGTGTATTCATTGCCCACCATGGTGACAGAATTGTTTATTTCATTTATAATTTATACAGCAAAACCTTATTATATGTGTAACTAATTTGCCTGATGATAATATGCAGTAGGAGATTAGGTTTCCATTATATTCTGTCATTAAGAACAAAAGATTTTCATTTGTTGGTTAATTTTTTTCTTAGTTCTCATCCCACAGAACACATCCTATACATAAGTATATTTCTCTTAAATCATTATGATGCTGAGCTAAGTAAAAGGCAGTGAGGAACTTCTGGAAAAAAGATTCCTATAAAATCCCTCACAGGCAAATCCACCTTTGCCTCTGGAATTTCCTGTGATATCAGGAATGACAATCTACAAAGAACCCCTCACAGGTGACGTGCATGTAGCAAAAAAAAAAAAAAGAAATAGAATAAATATAGGCTCCAGAGAAGGTTTCCTCTGAGAGATGGGAAAAAAATAATCAAACATTTTAGCAGAAGCAGCATTAGGATATGTGACTAGACAGTCCATCTCAGACTACAGGGAGCGGGTGGGTGGGTAGGCAGTGATGAGGGAATTATCTTGATGTATTTTCCACTGTGGCACATGAGACAGTGCAATTCTCTGAAAGGAATTGCTAGCACCAAGCCAGTAATTCCCCTCTGTGGTATTACAGAGTGTGTGTATTACAAAGAGGGAAGGGAGTGTGGGAGAGGAACCTGCGAAGGGCTGTACACGTTTCCAACACTGTGAAGCACGTATGGCCTTGAATTAATGCAAATGTGGTTACCAAAGCATGAATGCTGTGTCAGAAACATGCATGTGTGCACATATGTTGATTTATATCTTTTTTAGCTTTCAGAGACAACTGAAAAACCCAAATCTAATAGATTGGGTTTGGCTGTGCACTTGCTTAACCCTTTGCAAGTCTAGTTTGCATCGCATAGTGAAATCAGCCTATTGCTGAAAAGGAGAAAAATGCCCTCAAAAAAAGGGGGATATTATCCTGTTTAACTCAGAGCTCCAAAGCACCTTCTAAAACAGCAGGTCATACCATTTCAGTCTAAAAATCTGTGCAAAGATGTCATAGTTTCTAAAGAGTGTGCTAATACAAGAACTTTTTTTGGATGAAGTGACACTCAGTGTTGTGGATATACATAAAAAACCTGAAACTTTTGCAACATAAATTAAGGTACTGCAAAAATATCTCCTTGTGGACACCCTGCTAGTCATCATAGTTTGTTAACCATGAATGCAGACAAGTCTGAAAGTTCAGGGGGCAGTTGAAAAATTGCATCTCAGCAAGCAGAGAGTGAGCAGGTAATGGACACTGGCTGTTTTTGGGAAGAGTAGCAAGACCATGCAACAATATAGTCTGGGGACTAGCCAGCTGGGCAGCAGTTTAGCAGAGGAAGACAGCAAAGATTTGTGTTCTGGTGGACAAAAAGTTGACTGTGAACCATCAAAATCTGCTTGCAGGAAAGATGGTGAGAGGAAGATGGAGCCAGACTCTTTTCAGTGATGCCTAGTGACAAGAGGCAATGGCCTCAAAATGGAACACAGGAATTTCCATTTAACCTTAAGGGACAATATCAGATTGCTCACTGAGTTGTGGAGACATCATTTTTCAAAATGTAAAAAACAAAAATATGTTCCTGGGCAACTTACTCTTGTTCTCCTTGAGCAGGGGTGAGTTGGACTAGGTGGTAAAGAAAGAAGCCATTGGAGAAGGTTATCAGAAATAACTGAGATGTTTAGGGGTATCAGGTTCAGAGGACTTTGTCCTATGAAAGTTTTGTTTCTCTTTTCATTGCCACCACAGTTTAACACCTGCACTGGAAGTCTTATGAAATAAGATATTTCCAGGGAAAATCTGACTGCAGTGTTTTCTCCAAAATATCAAGTGAAATGAAACTTCAGAACAAGCCAAAGTAAAGCGTTGAATGTGTTTCCTTAAAAAATGTTAATCTATGTATCTAATTTTAGTATATCAGCTGCCATTGAAACTAAGCAATAAAAATGGAAGAAGTGAATGAAACTGGTTTTGTCCTTGATTTTCTTCAAATCTTAATTCCCAATAAGGCACCACTCCTACCACTCTCTAAAGGACCGGTGCTATTAGCTTGATCACAGAAATATGCTAAAGTGACAATGTTGCTGGTTCCAGTGGTTTGAGCCTGGAGTATAGGCCTGAACATTGACAGTGTGAGTTCAAAACCTTGCAAAACCTGTACACGTGTACCCTATGTAGGAGATGAGCATTGACCCTTGTGATAGAGCAGCAGTGAAAATTCAGCAGGAGTATCAAGGGATGGGGGAGCCTTAGCTGAGTTTTGGAGATTATTTGCTTATGTGCATGGATTAAAAATGCTTGGGTATTCAGATTGTAGTCTTCAACTGCAGTTGAGTAAGTCCCTATTCATGTTAAGGCTGGTTCAATAATATGCAGCATGTGCTCTTTATTAGCAATCCATTAACAATTCTAATACCCAATGAGGGTACATGTTTGCTGGAACATGATAGGGTTATGTAGGACTGTTATCTCTGCAGATTTATTTACTTTACTTTACTTTTACTTTAGAGCTGGAAAAGACCTAAAGATTTGCAAAAAGTATAGACAGGCTTCTTTTGCCAGACAAATTGAATCTATGAAGTATTAAGAAAAGAAGGACTTAAGGACATCACATCAGATCTTTTTCAGTGCTGTAAATTTGCAGCCTAAGTTTCCTGCTTGGGTAATAGCAAAAAAGCAGTTTCCTCCAGGAGATGCTTCAGAGCACATAATTATGACTGTATCAGTCAAACACACCTGAAACTAAATACCTAAAGGCAACATTAACATACCATCTGCTATTTTAGGTGGGACTGTAAAAACTTTTCTAGGAGACTATTTGCATGGTTAATGAAAAGAGACTATTTTATGCACTGTTACCCTTTGTACTCTGCCAGAAGATGAGGAAACCACGTTTTGAAAAAAATCTTTTTTTTAACATTTTAAAATAAAGTGGATGGATAATATTTTTGGTGCCATGCTAGCAGATGACTGATTCTTCCCTTCCTGCCTTCAACTGCATCAAAAACTTTAGCAATATCAATGTTTCTGTGACTGTGAAGGTCTTCTCCACATTTTTATTCCATTGCCCTAAACACCAGGGATGTATACACCAAAGTCCTACCAAGACTAATCTAGTCCTGAGTTACTGCATTTTAATTTGTGTGATTCAGGCTAACAACCACTTCAACTAAAAGGAGAACTGAGTCAAAACATGACAAATAAAAGGAAACAAGCTAATTAGCAAAACCAACCAAACCAGAAAAGAATGTGAGGAACCATAACAGACTTGAATGAAATCCACACATGGACAGATTCTTCCCATGTAAATTGATGAGCCTTAGTTATAAGTTTGATCGAAGTGGCTTAAGGCATGCAGTGGAGTTGTCAGAAAAGAGGCCAAGGTGGAAAATCCACATTCTACTTCAGAGGGTGGTTTAATATAAGTTGATTTGATCTCTGGGAATGTTTGTCACTATTCATGGATTTTCTGTGTACCTTAGTCTACCCAGCTAGGCACTCAAAGTTATCTGGACTTAATATAAAGTTTGATAGTACTTTTTGCAAAGCAGGAATATACAACAGTAGGTAATTATCCTGCCTGATGACATTGTTAGTTATAATTTTTAGAAGTTAGCTGCAAGTTTTTTCAGGTTACAGATAATCTAAACACAAGTCTCAGGTGGCCTCACACATAGAAAGAGACCACATGCATTTTTTTAGTTTTTTAAATATCTATCTTTGAAGATAAACTCTATAAATAAAGATGGCTCTAGAAAGGTAGCCCTTTGATTTGTCCAACTTAGAACCTTCTGTTTTCTCCTGGTCCTTCTCCAGATGACAGTGTTCCCCATACTCTAAATACCTTCAGTATCCCAATTTAACTTTGTCACAGGGACCCAGCGGGGTTTAGCTGTCCCTATTCAACTGTTTCTACCTTATAGGTCCTTGAAGTACAACTCAACCAACACATGAAAGACTTGCACACTCTCATCTTGGCAGTAGCAAAAAAGTGTTTTATACTGATCCCACTTTTGCAATGGTTCAGAAATTAATTCTACATCTGAGGTATGCAAATTGTGCTCATTATGAAGATGCTGAGCTGTAAGTGGCAGTCTCTGAAGAATGAGACATAGGAACATGAGCAACATCAGCTTTCTAGAGTTGGTTCTGAGTAGTTACATCCAAAACAACAGAAAGCCACTAAATGCCTGTTTTAGCTGCCTGCCTGCCTCCTTTCCTCCTGCCCTGGTAGCTGCCAGAGATGTACATGTATGAACTGCAGTGTTGATGGTGTCATGTTATCATGCCCATGAGGTTGCACAAGAAGAGTCGGGTATTTTTTGTTCACTGAATACCTGAACTCCTTGGCTGTGGTAGATTAGCATAGCTCAGGTGGCTTCAACAGAGCTCCTCTGCTTTGTATCAGTATATATTACCTGTATTCTCTTCACTTAGTCTCTCCTGGAAAGATTTGAAACTAACTTGAAACAAATATAGAAGTGTTCCCTTGTTCTGACCATTGCTGCTGATTTAGAAATGATGTAACCTGTGGGAAATTGTAGGGTTTTTAGTCGTAATGTGTGTCCTTATTATATTAAGTCTGTGGTCATGTAAAAATTGGAGTTCCCACCTAAAAGAAAAGAACCTAAAATACAAAATATTTGGCACTCAGAAGCAACATTGGATTTATATTTGGTGTAAGTGGCAAGGGCAACCCCCCACAGGGCACAGCTGAGCCCCTCAGCCACAGTAGGGGGCACCTTGGGGAAAATATATTTTTAAAAAGCAAAAAAAATGCCACATGGGCAGAGAAAGAGGGAAATAAGTGAGAAACAGCAGTGCAAACACTTGGGGATTTTTCTGTCAGAGGAGTAGGAGGAGGATGAGGTGCTCCAGGTGTCAGAGCAAATATTTCCCTGCAGCTTGTGTAGGAGACAACACCAGAACATCTACTACCCTCCCAGGGCAGTGGAGAACCCCATGCTGGAGCAGGTGAATATTTCTTCAAGAAACTGGGACCTGTGGAAGAGCTCACATAGTGAATCAGGTTTATCCTGAACGAATGCAGCCCCTGTGGAGCCCATGCTGGAGCAGATCTTGAAGACGTGTAGCCCATAGAGAGGACCCATGCTGGAGCAGGGGAAAAGCATATGGAGGAAGGAACAGTTATGGATTGATTTCAACCCTCATTCCCCATCAGGGAGTGGGTACAGGAGCTGGGAACAAGGCACTGAAACTGAGCATGAGAAAAAAGGGAGTGGAAGAGATGTGGTGTATAATTTTTTGGCTTTGTTCCTCATTACCCAGATCAATATTAAATGTCTAGAAATTAATTTTCCCAAAATCAAATGTGCTTTGCCTATGATTGTAATTGGTAACTGCCTGTATTTGTCTCAACCCACAAGCTCTTTCATCCTGTTTCCTCCCTGCACCTTGTTTGGGAGATGTAGTGAGAGAGCAGCTGGGTGGGAATTTGAACCTTATCCAAGGTTAATGTACTATGCTACTCTGCTGTAAGACATATTTGACAACTTACATTTCTGTTGTGTGATCTCTAAGTCTCCCTAATTCAAAATTTTACATTGAAATAACACTGAACTATTTCTATTCATTTATTTATCTACTTACTTTTGATGGACAGTAAATTTGTTGAAAAATTCCCTTTGGGAAGGATTTGAAGTATTAAAAAATCTAGGTCAAGTTTATGGTTTCAGAAGAGAAATAAGGATTACATTTTGAGAATGTTTAAAAATACTATTTTGGTACTTTGAAAGTAAATATTTGATCTTTTTGGGTCAAAATTTTTCATTTTTCTTAAAAACTGGCCTTCAATTTAGAAAAAACAAGCAAATACTTATATCCTCTTCAGTACCATGGTATATCTTAGAAGACCTCTGTTTGTTTATGCTGAAAATAATTTTGAAGTTTAATCTAGATAAATTTTTGAAGTGTTTTTTCCCCTCTAAAACTGGGAAATTAAATATTCCTTGTGTCATGTTATAGGGGATGGGGAGGTTGTTTTGGTTTGGTTTGGTTTTACCCAAATTCCCCTTTCAATACAGGTGTCAAACCAAAGTATCTTTTATCCACTTTGTTTTGGGACTGTTCTCCAGTATAGCACTGACTGTAGATTCTTTCCCTACACTCATAGATGCTAATCTTAGTTCCCTGTACACTTCATTTTTTAAAATTTTTGTTGAGAAATAACTTATTTGCAAACTTCCCACTTCAAATTTCCATTTCCTGTTAATGGTCATATATCTACTTTGGCACTAGTCTTTGGCTGGTAACTGCAATCCCTAATTTTGATGAAGTGAGAAAAGTATTTGCAATAAATCTGACATTGTGTATTTTATGAGTAATTTGACTGCCATTTTCTTGAAATTCTTAAAAAAATCTTAATATCCTTTCTTCATGTGGCAGCATGAGAATCCAGTTTACGTTTCAAAAGAAAAAAAATTAGCCTTAGCTATAAAGTCTATGAAGAAAATCTCAAAAATTAAAAGTAAATTGACTCTACCTTTGGAAAGTTATTGTCTTAAATCTCAAAGCTATAGTTCAATCTTATTTTATTCTTAATTTTTCATTCTCTTGGTCTAACAAGTATTGCCTCGCCAAGGGTTCATGAATATTCTAAGTTTATGGGAAAATGTTATGTATCTTTGTTTCGTTTTCAGATTGACTTCTTTTACATTATCTTATTGCCCACCAGGCATATAAATGCCTAGGCACCAGAGAAGCCAAGGAAATTTCATTACACAGATAAAGCTTAACTGAGAAAGTGGCAACACTCTTTTACCAGGCTCATGCTCCCTGCTTGGTCCACATGGCAATTTGGGCCCATGGTGAAACCACAGCAGGAGAAGCATGAGTAGCAAATGTCATCCCTGTAGGAGACACATGGGGCTACCTAATCCAAAGATGGCATTAGCCTCAGTGGTTGTGCTCTACACTGCTGAGTAAATACACCACCCTCTCCTCTGGCCAGGTAAAGCTACTCCATTTCACTACAAACTATGAGCTGGAGCTCCATGTGGGCATAGTAGAAAAAGGAGTAAATTGAATTCTTGAATAGCCAATAGCCATGATAAAAATAGTTTTGGTGCTATGGAGTATCAGGAGATCAGTCTCGATCTGGCATTGACCTGTTCTGTGAGTGCTGAGCTTTTCTGAAAGCTTTTTCTTTAGATGCTTCTTTCTTTACCCTTAATGAAGACAAATGTTCTCTAATGCAAAAATCCTCCTATAAGGCAGCATCAAGGACTGAATAGGTCAAACATTCACTTTTAAGTGATTTATGCATTGGACATTTTCCTATTGCAAGCTATGTCAAGAGCACTAAAATCTCTGTATGCTTCCTATTGTGCCAGAGTAGTGACTTTGGATGTAAAAACGTGGACTTTAAATAAGTGTGGGCAAGTTATATCTATTTCAAACGAGAAAATGCACAAGTGATGAAAATAGAGGCAGATAAATATTCAGGGTGCTTTATATATGGGATTGCACTATATATTGACAAATGGATAAAAGAGAACTGGCTGTCCTGGGGGTTCCTAATGAGATATGGACTCCTTTACTTTTAGGTGACCCTTGTGAATCCCAGCAAGGTCAGGAACCAACAAAATGTAGCCTGAATTGGCAATGGCAGTCCAGTTCCTTACTGCCAGATGTTCAGATAATAAAAGTAACTACAATGACTGGCAGCATACTATAGCCTTGTCAGAGAATCCAAATTAGCTTCCTCACCAGCTACTGAAAGACCATGACCTCTCATAGAGCAGATCCTTCAAAAGCTGGTCTGAAACATCTGAGGAAATTCCAGAATACCTTCTTGTGCTGTATCCCTTCTGCAGATGCACAAAAGACTCCCCTTTCTTCAGCTATCTATTCAAAACTAATTTAATTTCCATTGCAGATTTAAAACAACAAGAACATACAGCAGTTTGTGCTAGCATTGACCATGAGAGGGAATAAGCAGCTAATACATCACTCTTTTCATCTGGGATTTGTTGTTCATCATAATTCAGTGTGTAATGGTAAACCAACGCCTCACTATTCAGAGTTTATTTGCTGTGATATTACCTGAATATCAGATGCTCCTTCCGGTGGACTAATCAGACCTCTTTATAAGAGGCAACTGTATATTCATGATCCTGTTGGGACAAATGGGTTCTCTATAGTTTGATAATAAAAATATGTGCTAATGAGTCTCCTTGCTCTTGATTTCTTACATAAAGAAAGAGGAAGAGTGGGCATTATTTACCCACAGGTAAAGTAAAAAGAAACTATAAAGGTAAAAGGACTTTCCATGCAATATACTGCTCAAATGTAACAATCCCTGAGATGCTTATTTTAGTAAACGAATCAGTCACACTGTGCTAAGGAAGGGAGCCATCTATTACCGTGCTATAAATGTTAAAGACCCTGGACAAAATAGAGCCATTTTTGTTGATATTTGTATGACAATAATAATGGTACCTCACTAAGTTGTGAGTAGTTGTTGCAATTGAAGTTTGCCCAATTCATTTTCAGTGGTCATCAGGGAAATTCATCTAAAACGACCAAAAAAACATAGATATGTTTGCATCATATTAATAAGAAGAGAAAGCAAGCTAGCTGCCAATTGGCAGCAGAGTATGTTTTGGTGGTTTGATAAGGATACTAAAGAGTTTATGATGTGACAGATGTTTCACTACACTATTGTGAAATGAATAGATTATGAGAAGTAATTAGATGTACATTGGAATCAATGCTGTTATCATCGAGGCCTTCGGGCGATGCAATAGATGAGAGTCATGGCAGCAGGTGGTCCAATGGCTCCGAGACAGGAAGACACACCGCAGGAGACTGAGTGACAGGTTTCACAGATCCAGGGGGTGAGAGATCTGAGCTATTGCCTGCATTTGTAATCTTTACTCATGTATAAATAATAACAACTACACTATTGACTTCATATGCTATGTCATAGCCTCTGCTACCCCCTACACACACACATACACGCACATATACAAACACACACACATATGCACACATATTCTGCAACTTTTCCCCTCAGTTAAAGCTATTCTTTTATTTTCACGTTAAAAAAAAATCATCCCTTTGATTCCAGTGCCAACTCAATGTTCTTTGATGAAAACACTTAAACAGAAAACCTGGCAACAGCTTTGAATACAGTGCGGTGTATTGTGTGCCTAGTGCAGAAATGTATATGCACTTTCCATGGGAAACTTAACAGAAAGTGAGGTTCAAAAGGCACAGTTCTCATTATGCTGCTCTTTTCCAAGCTTTTCCTTTTTTCTTTTTTCATCCAGCAGGTCTCAAACAAGGAATCATCAGTATCACGAGTGAATTGCCTTCCTAAAGGAACTAGCAACCTGAGTCATCAGGATAGATAACATACAAAATCTGCTGACTCTGGGAAGATTTGTGTCCTGACCCAGAACCTCAGCTGTTACATATCCCCTGAGCTTCAGCCTGGAACTTCTGGGTTCTCCTGTACCAAGTGGAGTAGATAACAATGAAGACCTAATGTAAGTGCCACTAGCAGTCAGCCTCTGATTCCATGAACGATTCACAGTAACAGGAGGTGGCTCTAGAAAGCCCTTTGGTGCTGCTGCTTGTTAGTCCCTGCCTGCAGGTTTTTGCTGTGAAATCTTTTATTTTGTTGTTGAGGAGAGTGACAATGTGATAAAAAGGGAATCTTGAGACATTAAAATGTATATTTCAATATTCTGAGTGCAAACATAAATGCCAAGATTTTTCTTTGAGGTGCATGAATATCAATGCATATATATAGTCATATCTGTGATGTGTATTTGGGTAAATCATTTGTTCTGTATGAATACCTACCATGGATGTAGATATGTGTAATTTAAGGTGGTGAAAGGGAAGAAATCCAATGTTATGGAAAAGATAATACTCAACCACTAGCATAATGAGATGAACTATGATGGGTCTTGGTAAACAAGGATATAGGGAAAAGTTGTCAAGTATATCTATATATATATATGCATAAAGCATAGCGAAAAACATGTTGGTCTAGTATTGCAATTTAAGGAAATTTGACTTAGCCTATAAAAACCCTTAAGAATACCTAATTAAATGTCTTTACAGTGATAGTTATATTTAGACAGATTGGTCTGGGGAAAACATAGAGGTTGAGACACTACAAATACAAGATAGTGCCCTGAGATCAGAAACATATGTTTTCCCTGTGTGAAAGGGTATACAAACAATTGTCTACTTATCAACAAATATCTCCTATTGCTCCCCTCTCCCAGAACCATACACAACTTTTCCATTCTACCACCAGAGAAGCGAAGACCCTGTCAAACCTGTTGAGCCAACTTTCAGCCAAGTGACACCTTCATGGGGCTAACAACATTGAGGAGCAAGGTGGAAATCAAACAGAGCTTGTCCGGAGTGATGGGACTGCAAAACCAAATTCCTTTTCTGAAAACCTTGGTCATTGCCTGTGCATTACCTGCTAGACTAAGTTGCTAATTTAAATGGTGAAGCCTCAAGAGGCCCATGCAATTGGGGTAGCCAATCTATATCAAAAGAAGTGAGGAAACCTATTGCTTGGTTGATTGAATCTGACTGAGGTTCAATTTTCTGTACTGATAACCTCCTTTTTAATTCTTTTGTTCCTCTTCTTTCCAAATTATCTACACCCTCGGGTACTCTGAAAAAAATGAGATCTTACCCAGTAATATTCATGCTTTTGTTGGCCTGTCTTCAACCCTGACAGGGTGTGAGCAACACCACTTACACCAGTGGTGTACTCAACTGCCTGTGTCAGGACTGAACCAGTCCTACTAATTCCAGAATATCAAATTCTTTTTGTATCTATGCTCAGGAAGAGCTTGGTAATCGTGACCAAGATTGCACTTGGTGAAATAAATTGCAATTATTAAACATATTAAAAAAATGCGTATGTCTTCTTTAAATTGTACAGCAACATACACTGCAAAACAGACTATCCAGAAAAGAAATGCTTTATTCTTCTAAAAATGAATTCTAAGATCCTTAGTTTAATACTCCTTAGTTTAGTACTATGACATAGGCAGACAATATGTTCCCATTTTTATGACTTTCAAGTGTCTTGAGTATTGCCAGAAACTACATTCAGTTTCTACCATCAAGGCCACCTGGAGGTAAGTCCTCCTAATCAGATTTCATGGGTCAATGCAATGCCCCGAGAGGAGGAAATTCTGAGTGCAGCTCTCTCACTCTTCAAGCAGGAACCAAATCACTGTGGGGCATTGTCTTAACAGTATTGACATTTCCGACTTTTAAAAAGGAACTGGCTCACAGTCACCCCTGGATGTCTCTGGTGTCAATATAGAACCCAGGGGAACTGTGAGGTCTAACAGCCTTTCCCAGATTCTTTCCCTGTTCCCCTGCCTTCACATTGTACAGCAGGATTAACTCTATCCCAGCCAAAACCAGTGCAGGCAGTAAGGCCACAAAGGAAAAGTGCCCCCCACTGCACACACCAGTATCAGCCATTCAGGAACATCCTTCATATCAACCTTCTTGCCATTTTCTTCTAGTCTCCCTTGTTCATTTGTCTCCCTTAGCTTGCCTTTACTTACATCTTTTTTCTCTTTGCTTCTAGACCCTGGAGCTCACCACCAAGTCATATCACCCTTACATTCTTGTCACACCCATGTACCTCCAGGAGAAGCTCTGGAAGAAAAATGGTTCTGGAAATAGCAGAGAATGTCTCAGAAACTTCAGTAGCAAAACCCCTTATGTTCATACTCTACCTCTATATAAATATTGAGATCTCTGTTGAAAATTGTATCCTTTACAAATGCTAGCAAGTGATTACACATATACAATAACCTACAAGGATAATCATGCAGGTGCTTTTTTTGGAAGAATGATGAGAGTCATACTTTCAGCAACAGTGCTGAAAGTTAACTTGCAAATTATTTGGGATAGAACCTGTGTGTCTCTATGTTGATCTAAAAAGGCCCTTACAAACATTGGACAATATGGGATCATAAACAATAACAGTCTTCCAAGATTAGGTCTTTTACAGTTAGGGTTCAAAGGCTCTTCCATTGTGAAAATCTTGTTAAATCATCTACCATTTGCTGAACTTCCTGACAAAGCCTCTGCCTAGGGGATAAAAATCAGGTGAAGAAGAGTCTGTGGTTAACTACACAAGCCTTTTTAAAGTTGCTGTGTGATAATAATTAATATGTACTTAGCTCTTCAGTAGGTTTTGCTGGCTTTCTACCATATGTGAGGTTTTTTTTTCCTGTCACAACTCCTTTGTTTTCCAGAGGGCTGTCCTATATAATCACTTCTTTTCAAGGAGGATTATTTTAGAGGCTCCTTTTGCCACAATGTCAACATCTCTAATTTGAAGAAGTCATACCTTGTAAATGCCAAGGAAAATGTTATGAATGCTACATGTATATAAGGCTAAATTTTTAAACCTTTCTTTAAAAATCTCTGCTCTTCCATTGCATTTTTTGTCTCTACACATGAAAATGTGCACAGAGTCACATTCAAACACATATTTGTCCATATGATATGTACAACCAAAGACAAAAAATGGCATTAATTTGTCCAGTCTTTCACCTGTCATCAGTTTAATGTCTGAGTCTATTTTCATGGTAGCATTGAAAGAATAGGCCTCAGTATTTGAAACCCACTGTGGGAGCCTGACGCTGGCAATACAAGGATAGTCACACTGTGATGTCAGTGCAGAGCATATCAAGCACAGGGTCAGTGCTATCACCCTGGACAAATTTTCTTGTGCAGTTTCACTTTCCCCTTCTGTCCTTCAGATAGAGAGAAGTCACAGAAAAATAATGTATTTCTACAAACCCATAATACTCAAACATCAGACAGGGTTGTAAGAAGAATATTTATTTGATGTAAAAGGTGCAGTAAATGTTGAATGAGGATGTTCAGAGTGTCTGACACATATAGAAGGTGATTGATTATTTGCATATCACTGTGATTCACCACATCTTTTCCTGGGATAAATAATATTTTCTGATCTAAACTACTGACAGATAGAAAAGACAGAAGACATTTAAACTTCAATATTTAATTCTGCTCTGGAGCTTAGGCTACAAAAAGATGTATGCTGGACAGTTCATGTACCACTGCCTGGAAATGCCTTCAATACTCCAGCACATCTGTTTTGCTTGAATAGCTCACGTTCCCCAATCTTATGTAAACCCAAAAGTAAATTAAAAAAAAGAAGAAGCTTTTTTTTTTTTTTTTTTACATGCTTGTCTTATAGTCTGATTACTAGGAGGCATCAGAAAGGCAAGAAGGATGCTCAAAGATTCCTCATGGACTAATACAACTTAACTTTTATACTTAATGAGTGCATGTCCAAAGATTTGTTGAGTTACCCAAGCAATACCTAACTGATTAGGAGCTCATCCAAGGGAAGTAATGGAGAGAAAGAGATTTTAAGAGATTTATGTATTCAACAATAGGAAACCCCAAAAACATTGGGCTGGCATTCCTTAGTTTCCTGAAAGACCAAGAATGTTGCTGAATCTGTAGACTTACTGTGGTGGTAGTTTTTTCTGCTTTCTACCTTTGATGATCTATACATGAAGAGCTACTTCTTGTCTGGTGCTAAATGTAATTGCAAGGAATAAGCTGTCCTCTAATTGCAGGACTGATTTTCCTGCAATTTCAGGGCAAGCCTATTGTCAGTGTTCAGTTGCAAGTAAAAGTTTGCTCTGCAAACTTATTAATGAAAATTAATTTTGTTGTATAATTAGCTTATATACAAAAATATTTTGGAATTTTGAAGGAAGATTAACTATATTTTACTTAAATGAAAGAACCACAGAATAATATTAATGAAAGATGAGCTACAACTGGGTATGTCTGCAGCTACTAAAATAGTATCGTACCTAATATCAATACCAGTCAATGACAGAACCTGTCATTAATACCTGAGATCACATAGAAAGAAATTCACCCTGCTTTTCTGATTTTGAATTTACTAAAAAAATATCAATCTACCTATGGAACTATATAACATATTAATCTAGTCATTTTAAGAGTGGAGTAACTTATCTGAAGTCACTGGAGTCAAACTGGTGTAAATGAAGTGGGGATAAACTCATGCACAAAGAGTTAAAGTCAGTGGTAAGTCCCAGGATATACCCTTGGAGGGTGAACATTTAGAGACATTCACTCTATAATAAGAAATAATGTTTCATAATGCTCTTAATTCTCTCCTGGCATTCCATTCATCAGTGCACAGCTATAAAGCTAGGCACTTAGTTGGGATCATGTAAGTAAACATAGTAATTTCATACTTGCTTTTAATATTTGAGCCACTAATAGATGCTATGTTCAAAAAGCATAAACAAACCACAAGATCTGCTAATCAAGGTAAGAGCCATATGTACAAAATAAATGGAGTCTTCCTCACCTTTGGCTTGAGAAAACAAAAAAGAAAGGGATTTCAGCAGTATTGTCTTTAATCCAATTTACTTTGGATTTAATCTCCAAAACAAGGCTGGCCTGCTAATTCCCAATTATAATGGCACATGTAATCAGAGTCCTCATTAACAAAGACTGACTATATTGTCTATTAGGAATGGAAATCTGAAATGCAAATTCAGCAAATCAAAACGTTAAATGAGCTCTACCCAAGATGCTTAGAGCTCCTGCCAGGGCAGCGCATGCTGGCCGACACCTGCCCTGAATTCTCCCTCCAGCTGAATGTTTCATTCTGTTCCAGTCTTTGCCTCCTAATTGACCTGCTTATGATCTCTGCTACAATTAACATATGCTTATTAGTAATGGCTGGTTAAAGATTTCAAACTGCCGCAGTTTACAAAGTCTAATAGAGATGGCACACCACAGGAAAGATAAGACCACTGTTTTCCTCATCAGCAGTGTCATAGTGGTTTGGTTTCATGTGATTCAAATGAGATAATTTTTCACATCATCTGATGTCTGCAAACCCATTCTAATTGAAACTGGAAATCTGCACACAAAGTGGCTTAAGGCTCCTGGTGCACAAAATGAAAATCAGTTAGGGAATAGGAATTTTTTTTCCCTGTAACCACATGCTTAGCAGCGATGGGAAAAAGATTTTTTTAGAAAGAAGGGGACAAGGAAACAAAGAGGGAGAGGGAGTAAAAAGCTAGTTTGACAACAAACAAGAAAATACCCTACCCCACTGTATGCTTGGTCAAATTCCTTAGTCCATTTCATAGCTGTAAATAAAGGTTTATAGACAATGAATCATCAGTTTAGATATAATGAGCTGAAGGATTTTTCTTAATACATTGCAGAACAAAATAATAATTCTGTCATTCCCAGAGTATTGATTGCTATTATTTTTGTTCATGCTCCTTATCCAAGGAAACAATTAAAACAAACAAGCAAACCAAACCAACCAAACAACCAAACACACACACACAAAAAGAAAAAAAAAATCACCTAAATATGCAAAAGTGGGCTCTTATAGGATGACTACTATAATACTTTCATTAATGTTAGGGTAATGTCATATTACCTCCACTTTCTTATATGAAAAAGATCATATTAACGCTGATTTGGCAGGTCAGTCTACTTTCATTAAATTTTCCTCTGTCTTCAGTGTTTTTCCACATTACTATCTCCAGTCTGCAGGAGCCAATGGGCAACAAATATATCTCTTCCACCTGGCTTCATTCCAGCTTCATTAGCAGTGCACTAATACTGCAATTATGTCTAATTCTCTCTCCTAACTGCATTATTATTATTTATCTAAGATTTCTTGCTGACCATATTTATTCCTATTAATTTTGTTTCTTGATTTTGCTTGATCATAATGCATTCTTAAGGAGATGATTGGGCATTTCACAGTCCTTCCTTTTGTATTCTTATCTTTGATTATATAAGCCACTTATCCCTTTGAAGTCTCATACTGACAAAATCCCAGAGGGCTGGAAAGAGGGCAAGAAAATATTTGGGTCTTGTGTTTTGCTCCTATAACCACAGCCACTTCTACTTCTTACAGACAAATGCAGTTAATATTTTTTTGAGGAGACTTTTTTCCTGGTACCAAAAAAATTCAATAGCAATTTAATCTTATTTCCTGAAAGACATTTCCTAGAACTAATGTTTCATGCTTCATTAAAAAAACATGTACTCAACAACACATTCTTGAACCCAGGATGCAGAATTGTGCAGTTGGCATGATCCACACATGCTTTGCAAGGGCATAACAGACACTGACTGCTCTGGAAAAAACTATAGTTTGAGTCAGGAAAATACAATAGGCAGAAAAGATTAAGTTCCAGCAAAGGTGAGGAGAACACCAGAGAGAAAATTCATGCTCAGCTGCACAGTTGACTTGTGGGCTTTATGAAAGGATCTAAAGGAACTGGAGGGTGTAATTCAGTTATTAGGAAAAAAAATATTATTGCAATCTATAGGAAAATGTACACATTAGAAGGAAAAAGAAAGAAACAAAGATATCTCCTTAAGGTTGGCACTAAAATTCTTAAACTTTCTCTTTTGTGGATTTTTTTTTTTGAGAGTGATGGCCCCATTGACTTTCATCTTCAGTCTGAAGCTAGTGAAAAACAGATAGCTTCAGATGTTTTCATGTAATTGAAGTGAACGAGATTGTAGTAAAAGAAAAAATTATGTACTCCTTGAAAAGAAAATGCTCCCATGCCTCTCAAATTCATGGCCATTATAAACAGCCTTGCACTGTTTCAAGAAGACTAAAACTTCTAGGACTAAATACAGAGTTAGCATATTCAGCTGCAGAGCTCCAAAAACTTTTGCTGCCCTTGCTGTGTATGGTTGTTAACTTTATAGGATGTAGACTTGATCCTGTTTATATTAGAACTATCTTTTCCCTTTCCTTTCCATTTTCCCTGCAGCTAGAAGCATAATTAACGCAAGAGTGGGATTTAATTTACTGAAAATTAGCTAAGTAAAAGTCATGGCTCTCACTACAAGTGCTCTCCAAGGCTTGCTTTCTAATCAGCAGAGGGAGAAGCATAACCAGAGTGCAGTTCAACCCATCCCAGGATGGGTATTGAAGGTAGGGAGATGAGTTGGTGTTTTCCATTTCTCCTGATTGTAAAGGAAGGCTCAACTGTAACTTTAAACTGTTCACTTGATTTTAAGTAACTCCTGAAAGAATGGGTTATGATATCCCTCAGGAACATAACTTTCCAGTGTGTGAAAATGGATGTAAGAGGAATAAGAATCCAGCAGTTCGAATACAGTATTTGGTACAAGGAATTTCCCACTGCTGTTTCCACTGCCATTCAGCCTGGTACCACATTTCCAAAGGGATTTGTTTAAACAGTTTCCTACATTTTCCACTATCTGAAGTGAATGCTGTTCTAACTATTTTACAGCAAGGCTATGACACATGTTTAAAATTAGCAATATCCTTTGATTTGATTTAGCAACACTTCCAACTGCTCAGCAGCACGTTGCTGTTGGCCACACTACTAATTTTTCAGAACAATAAACTGGAAGAGGCAATTTTACAAACATATAGATCAGGATTCTGAATTGATTCCTTGCCTGTGTTATTTGGGCACCAAGAAAAAAATAAGAGGGAAAAGTGAGTGCTCAGGCTTTTCAGTACTTAGGATCAAATGAAGTACAGATTAAGATCTTATGATTGTTCATAAGTTCACAGCAAAAATAACTTTTGATTCCTGTCTGTTCATTGCATTTGACACTGAGCTTTATTAAAAGTACTTAGACTCCTCTGTGGCTTGGGATACTTGCTTTAATAAAAATATTACTGAAACCCCAGAAAAACTTCACACCATAAACAACATAAAGATTGTTATTTGCATTTCATTTTCATGCAGGCATGTGCTTTGAAGGATAATTTTTTAAGTTTTGTTTAAGTGTAATAAAATTAAATGCAGATTATCAACTGAGTATGAATTAAAACAAAAGGTTTCATCTTTTTCACTGTCAAAACCTTTGAAATATGAAAACAATATCACACAGATGTTGGTATATTTCCATTGATTAAAAAAATAGTTGCATAGTTGAACTCTGGCCCTCATTCATAGTTTCTGCAATTTAATTTTAGGCAGAGATTTAGGCATTTGATTGAAAGCAGAGTTCAGTTCCATCCTTTTCCTCCCCAAGTAACCCAAAATATGGTGTCAGCAATTTTTTTTCATTTTTTTAGCAATCTGCCCAATAAAAATTTAAAGAATAAATGTCAATACTAAAATATAATTTTTCACTCCCACACATGCCATTATATGTGGTGTTTCATGGTAACACATATGGTTCTTCCTGAAAATAACACCAAACCTCTTCTCATTCTCTGCATAGTGACAAAAATGCTCTACCATGAAATCATTCAGGTTGACCTGTGTAAATCTGGCTTATCATTCAAACTTTGCTATAGACCTTCACAGCAATCAGGGATAACTCAGTTGATAGGGTCTAACCTGAAGAATTGTAAAGAAACAAAAATCCAGGGTGAAGTTGATGTGAATGGAAAATAGCCGCTACCTCAGAAATGCAGATTCTTAATTACTGTGAACTCCACTTGACCACTTTTTTTTCTTTTTTCTTTTTTTTTTAAAGAAGAGAATACTTCCCAGTTTTGCAGTTTTTTGGAAAATGTGTTTCTTCTTATTCATGAAGTGCTTGGATACTGTGGTAATGGAAGCCCAATGGACACAAATGTGCTACTGTTCTGCAGCTGCTAATGAAGTTAGCTCTTGCACGTGGAGTAATCTGTCTCTAAAGGTGGAACAGTGGTAGCAGCTATCAGGGACAGCTGAATCTGTATGGGCACTCTGGGATTTTCTCTTGTGGTTCATAGGACAAGTAGTGACAACTTCTGCTCGTGTGTTCCTTCTTTCCTGATTGTGTGGGAGGTTATATGCCTGATTAAATTGCTATATTCCAAGGAAATTCATGTAATCTGTTTGTAGTAAAATTATTCCAGACTGTAAGTAAAAGTTAACATTCATTTCAATCCTTGAAAGGCATAGGCTTTTAACTCCAGATGGAGCTTAACCTGCAATGCAGTCATGATCTAACAAGTAAATCTAAATGTGCTTTTTAAATGAAGTTACTCTTTGGTAGGAAGTATATTTGTGTTGTTATATACCTTACTGTTACAAAGAGCAAACTTGCTGGACATTAATGGTTAAAATTTCTTTTCAGCATGTAGAATTTCATAGATAGATTGTCATAGTTTAACTGGGATCCTACAATATATCAAGTCAGTGCTGTACTGCATATATGCATGAGGTTTAGAAAGTGAAAGTAATGATTATGTTGGATATTGGATACTGAATTTTCTTATGATCATTGATATATTTATATGTACTTTAAATGCCTAAAACAGGGGGGTAAAAGAGGAAACTTTCATATTTTTTCTTTTTTCATTTTCATTTTTGCAGATGCTGTGTTACAGAATGGGGAAGAAAACAGGAGCAAGTGGATGAAAGTATCATCTTCTTTTTTTCCTACCATGTAACCTAAAACTGTTCCAATGCAAATTTTTTACTACTATTTTTTAAAGGAAAAAGAAGGAACTCACTCCTGGGATTTGACTCTATGCCAAGCTCATGCCTTGAAATAGAATTTTAAAAATAGAAAATCTTGTATATATTGTAGAATAAATGGTGCTGCTTTAATAAGAACACTTGGAATGCAAATGAACCCTGGAACCAGTGTGTGAAAATATACCCAAAATGAAAGAGAAAAGAAGAAAGCAACATAGAAGATGATTTATTTACTACCCTTCAGTTCCTAATTATAATTATTTTTGCACTGTGACGTCTTCTCCAGCCTTTTTGTTTCACACTATCATCACTAAAGTGATGAAAGGGCTGTTAAATAAATATGTGATATTGTCTGTATTTTCAAGATTAGAGATGTTAATCATGGAGTCTTGGTAAATTCCATTTTGCCCTTCCAAAAGTTCTTTGCTTCAAAGAATTAAGTGCTTTTATTAACACAACCAAAAATTATCATTCCTCAGTCTCTCAGAGGACTTGCTTCTACAAAACCTACCAAGGCACTGGAATCTGATCTTAGCACTTTCAGGGCTGCAATGCTTCCATTGCAGCAGCCCCTTACAGTGCTAGGAATAGCCAGGGACCAGAGCTCTCTTGTTCCAGGCTCTGCGCACACTGGTGAGAGGCGCAGCCTGTGCCTCAGTGTAGTGACAGCCCATGTGTCATGTTCAGAGAGGAATTCATCTTTCCATAACATAAGCATCAAAAATGGATATCATGAAGTACCCTCCAGAGGTGTTTGTTTCCTTTTGTGGGTTGTAGTAGAAGCCTGGAGTGGTGATCTCACACAGGTGGTCCTACATGTAAAGATATGTAGTTTAGGGCAGATAAATGCAGTCAGAGGGCACATTCTTCTGTCACTGTGAAAACACAGATCAGAAACATAGTCCTGTGCTCTGAACTCTGATTCCCCATCTTCTAGTGATGATGGACTCTTTTCCCTTAACCATTTCAATACTTGAAACATTCAGAGTTTGTCTTGTCAATAATGTCCAAAGCACTTTCTCTACCATGGAATAACAGTACCTAAAATATAATGGCAATGATTTCCCTAACTGGCTTCACTCCCTATTCTCCATGCAAAAAGTGAGACTGCTGACCCATTGTATTGCTTGAATATTTTCCTCATTACACCCATTATTAAAAGAAAAACAAATACCACTCCCACCCCCTTCTATTTTTTTATATAATAGAATGCAGTCCCTCTTTTCTGTACTGCTTTGCTAAATTTATGACTATTATGTAACAATAGTGAACACAGAAGAGAGCAAAAAAGAATCTTTAGGAAGGGTAAAGGATTGCAAATATCCTGAAATACATCTTAGTTTGTCATACAATAATATTAATGCTGCTTTAAGTTCTGAGAACATTAAAAGCAATATATGAGTAGTTCTGTGACTATGAATATGGATGAGAATTACATCTGCAAAGTCTTCAGTTTTTGGTGGACTTCATGTAAATTATCATGCATATTGTTTCCCCAAACCATAACAAAATATGCTAGCAATGTGACTATCTCAGCATCTGAAGACAATTACAATAATTATTTTCAGTATATTTTGGGACCTCCCTATGCACTTTTAACACTATGCACACCCACATATAAATAAAGAGCAGATTAGCAGTCTGTAAGAAAGTCTTAGATCTTCTGAATCTATTATAAAGCATTATTATTTTTTCTGAATACAAAACATGAATGAACAAGAAGAAAAGTCATAAAATTATGATTGATTATGAAAAGTCAATTTTCACAGTGATTTTGAGACTTTTATTCTGTCAGCAAAGTCCTTGGTATAAAGGTTTTACCATATCTTGTAGGATTACCTTTGTGTTGCTAAATCAGTGTAGCTTATTTAAATAGTACCAGAATTGCCAGCAGCTAGGTCAGCTAAGAAGACATATTCCCCTGGCATCTGAACACTGAAATACCTTATATATTGCTGTACAGAGTTAAACAGAACTGTAAGGGGAAAGAGTTTTCATTGTGTGATTTTTTGAAAATGTAAATTTTTTTCCCTTTTCATTGTCAGGACAATTCTGATTTTCTGAAACTGGTTTCATGTGGTGTTTTATGGGGGATTTTTTGGGAAGTAGGGAACCTGATGCTTTTTTTTGTTTTCAGTTGTTGGATAAGAAGAAGACCTGTGTTCAAGTCTGTTATTCAAATAAGGAAGAGCAAAAACATGAATCTATAGAAATCTATAGAAATATTTTATTTCAGTAGGTCATCTCTTTTGGTGGAGATCACTGGGCAATAGACAGAGTCTAAATGTACAGCAGGTTAGGACACTGAAGTTAAACACCTGACTTCAAAACTCTTTTTTTTTTTCTATATCCCAGAAAAATACCACAGCAAGAATTACCACTGGAATTCCGTAAACAGAATTACTGAAGTCCTCTCCACAGTCAGGGGGTGCACTGGTTATGGGGTCACTTGCAGCCAGTGCTTGGCACTTCCAGAGCACCCCCCTTAGGTGGTTGGGGAAAGAGTGACAGTCTGGAAGTACCTATCTTTTACCCTTGATTGATGGGGTGAATTTCAACCATGGGTGGTAAACTTGCAGGTTCTCTGCTGAAACTTCTGTAGCACATTTTATGTACTGCAGAAAGCCACAGAAACACCTTTTAAGAAATATAAGTGTTGGTTGGGATTTACCAGTAGACATTACAATAGAGAAAGTAGCTAGGTAAATTGGTCAGTAGTTCATCAGCTATATTGCATTGCCTTTTTTTCAGGAGGACAGCTGAAAATCTCCTAACTTTTATGTAAAGACATGCAACTTGTAAGTAGTGATTTTTTTTTTTGTTCGTATGTGTTGGTGCTGATTTTAAGAGCTCAGCCTAAGGGAGGTAGTCAGCTCTAAAACATATTTAGTTAAAAAACAAAATAAAACACAAAAATCTTGGATATCCTTTATAAGCATAGTGAGGCACTGGAACAAGTTGCCCAGAGAAGTTGTGGATGCCCCATTACTGAACATGTTCAAGGTCAGGATGGATGGGTCCTTGAGCAGGTGTCCCTGCCCATGGCAGAAGCCTTGGAACTAGATGATCTTTAAAAATCAGCAATAGAATTTGACTGCTGTCTTTTTATAACAGTGAATGCTAATCCTTTTTTATGTTATTATATTTGTCTCTTATGAACATGGAATTGTCAAAGTACTCAAAATGTACTTAAATACCACTCACTCTAATTTTTAACAGAAGGAAAACGAAGACACAGAACAATGCAATGCTTTTCCAGGAGAACATATGCCAGGTTAATGACAGAAAATTCCAGTCTAGTAACTGGGTGTTGTTTTATTTTTTCCATTTTATCAGTATTCATTGCTATTCTGATACCAAGGAAATTTCTGGAAAACACATACTGAGAGCTTTTCCCTAGGTGTTTCAGAGTCTTAGTCCCCTGTTAAGTCTTGAGTAAGCATCTCTATCATCAATACAAACTTTATTTTAAGGGAAAATTAATGTTTGCTGTTTTCAAAGCTTTTTTGTGTTTGCATGTAGTTTTGTTTTTCTTTTTGCCTAATTTCTTTCTGTGGATTGTCAAAGGGACAGTTTTTACTCTGGGGAAGATCCCTTTTTTTCACCCTTAGCCCAGTCTTTTTTTCTTTCTTATCTCTGCAGCGCTCACAATGCCTTTTTAGTATTTGCTCACAGAGTTCTGTCCTCCTAGTGGGACATGGTGTGTAGTTTAAATATGTTTCTCTCCTGATATTCTAAATGACATCCAATTGACCTCATAAATGTCTTATGAGACCAAACAAACTCTATGCTCGAACAAAAACTGTCAACCAATTCTACTTTGCTTGTCCTCGGGCTGCTCTGGCATGATGCCATAAAGCATCAGTATTGATATTTTGTGGCATTCAAATTGTAAAATACCTAGGCTAAGCAATAGGAGCAGAGGTATTAATACAATCTGGCCATGTCACTGTTAATTACCCCAATATAAATTAAATTTATAGCACATGGTATCTTTGGTATGAATTGGCAGCAGGCATCAAAACCTTTTCTTGACATTATCACGTAAACCTAGGAGGCATGTAGCTAGCATTTTGTGTAAGGTGTTTTATAGAGAAGCATGAGAGCTTCAGAAAAACTTCTGCATAGTTTTATCACAGCCTTTATCAAGATTTGTTTATTGTCAATAGTGACTTTTACCAGAGCAAAAAAAAAAATTTGTAATGTTTAATAATTTTAACTGAATAAACTCATAAATGTATTCAAAGTGTCAGGGAGCACAGCTATACTGAGCAGTATAAGTTAACATTCAGCTTAAAACTATGCCTCCAGTTTTCCAGATTGAAAGCAATTTCTTTCTAATGTGGAAAACAGAACCTATCTGAAGGGAGCCTTTTATGCTATACTTTTACGTTAAAACTTATCAGGTGTCTAGGGAAATGTGTTCTTGAAATCCCGTCATGATCCGTGTGTCATTGAAGACAAAGATCCGATGTGCTATGGAAATTTCTTGATGCATATTATGAGCTGTTGTTTGCCATAGTGTCTGGATAATCCTGCTTCATTTATTGGAGGGCCATTTCAGCTGCACTGTCAACAGCCTGGGATGATCAGGTCACCTTTCCCTATAAAATTATGTAAAAGCTGTCAAATGGGCAGGATTATAGGAACATTAAAGGTGCTTTAAGATTTCATGCCTATAAATATTAGCAAAGAAGATTTAAAGGCAAATTTGTCAGTACATGCCCACATTTCTACAACCTTGTTTTACAGCACTGCAATGTTATCACCTACATTTTATCACGTAACTGTGAAGTGTTTTGGTGGGGAGCAGCTGCTTGCAGCCCTATCTATTTAATTCATGTAGCAGGAATTAAGCCTTATTAAAAAAAAAAAAGAAAAAGAGAGGTAGCTGCATCCCATTTCTCATCCTTTGGAAATGAGTTCTTAACATTTTTATTTCACAGCAAAACAATTTAAGTTGATCAACACAAACCTTTTCTATTTGGAGGGTCATCTTATAAAAAACCATTATATATTTAATAAAGAATTTTGATTATGGCACCAATTACAAATACCGTTGCATGAGAGTAATAACGCAGCAAATAATTTTGACTAGTATTTACTTTTAAGTTGTGAACATTTTATTATGGTGTTTTGGAATGACTGCTCTTATTTATTGTACATTATGAATGCCATGGGCACCTTCAACATAAATAGATATTGGCAGACCCCTAGCATTTCTTCAGAACTCTCGGTATCCTTGTTAGACAAGTGCAGCATTTTACTCATATTTTTGTGCTGGCAGATTTCTAGCCAATCTCTTAGTTAAACAGACTCAGAGGAGGAAGAAAACCATGTTCCCCTACAATTTTTCAGGGAAAAAAAGATCTCAGAGCCCGACCAAGGAGCAGAGTAAATTGTGAGCAATGCTCTGTCAGTCGTAAATGTCTGCTCTGGGACTTCATCCAAACTGCACAGGCAGCAGCAGAAGGTTTCCCATTTCTGGGAGCTTTTCAAGTGGGCTGCTGTTAAGCCAGCGTGTGTGTGTGTGCTCTCCCTGTCACAAATGTCCAGGTCAGAAGGCAGCCCTAGATGGAAACCTGTGAGTAAGCTGTAACTGGTGCATCAGTCAGCAGAGCATGCCTCCAATGAATTTGCTCATGCAGTGTGAGTTAGGAAGGCAAATGCTTGAAAAATCCTGAATGCAATTAGGCACAACATGGTTGTTCCCTCCAAGCTTCATTAGGCTTTGCTCTTAGTTTTCACATTCCCTGTTGGCTTGGACAAATGGCCAATCTCCAGTTAGCTTCAGTGGGAGCAGAAGTGTAGTGGAGGAAGAAGGTTTGTCTGAAAAAATGAGAGGAAAGGGATATAGTGTCTGAGCTGACATCTTGCTGAGGAATAGGTGAAGGGAAGAGGAGGTGGTAAACAAATGGTTTGCTCAATGCACCTGGGAAAAAGTAAATACAGCAACCACCAACAAGGAGGCAGCAGAGGAACTTATTAACTGCATCCAGATGCAAATGCTTCTTACATCAGCCTTCAGGGTCCCCTAGAAGATAAATTGTGGACCTGGCTGAAGCCTTCTGTGGATTTGCAGTGAGGGAATTGGTGGCTGTTGCACAGTGGCAGTAGGGCTCAAAGAAAAATTAAATTGAAACTTTCCTTAGAGGGTAGGCAAGTAGGAACAGAAGCAGCATGGCTGACACTTCAGCTGGACATTTTTTTGTTTTTCTTCTGGCTCAGGGTCAGAAGGTATTTGTTCAGGAAATTGGGTGCAGAAAAGGCAGCAGGTCTTGAGCAGATCAAGAAAAATCTTTCCACATGCACAGACAAAAGGAAGCTAAATTATCGATATAACAGGACTCTTTGTTCCCTTTCCCTGTGTGGGTTGGAAAAGGCAGAAGTGTTCCAGCCCTTACAATGTCCACTCTGGAACAGTACACAATTTCTGAACAGTAGCCCCGTGGCAGCTGTGAAGATGATGGAAAGAGAAAAGGAGCAAAAGTCAGCAAAGGTAGAAAAATGTTACAGTTTCAACACCTAGGATTCCATCGTGGGGAGAAAGAGAGAGAGGGAAAAGAGACTGCTGAGAGACCTTTTCTTACATGGAATGTTCATGTGGCAAGATGCACATCCCCACAGGTGAATGCTTGTCTTTTTCTGGGAGGGGGGTTAAGCAACAGTTGGTTTTTGTGAACAATGTTATTGGATAAGACCAAAGAAAATTGCTGAGATCACAATAACTGGATATCCACTCTTGGACAAACCAAGCTATGGTTGTACAAAGAAATGATAAAGATTCATGCAGCAGAGTAGAAGACAATGCAACTCTTGAATTTTAGGGGCTTGCTGACAGCTGCCTACAGAGTTACCTATTAGATTTGAAGCACCCCATGGTGTTGTGTGAATCCTCTTAGAGCTCATGGATGTGGCACAGGAAGTCCTTTGCCTTTCTGGAGAAGCAGAATGTTATAGAAAATCTCAGATGGTAATAGACAACTATGGTTAAAGACATGAACTGAGCCCTGGATAAATAAAAATGGTCCAGGTAAGCTCTCAATGCTGAGCACTAAAACTGAAAAAGGGGAGGTGCCAGAACAGCTGTGGTTAAAGTCTCAAGCAGCCACTGGTAAACTGAGGCACTTGTGAGCGTGCACCAATAGTCAAAAATTTTCCATAAATAGTTCATGCTACCCATGACCTGGTGTTCAAAGAGGTCTTGTAATCCTCTCCCCATGAGATATTGAGTAAATGTGATCTTGGAATAACTCTTTTGTGGATGCCAATCTTTCTGTGAGGAACTTTAACCTATTTGTTTTTCCGGGAAAGGTAGATTTGAGAACATATAGAACCCAATATACCTGCCAGTAGGGAGACCTGTCAGTGGAAGAAGTATCCTTCCTTCAGTATCATCTCTCACATAACATATTCAGTTTAAAGACAGAGCAGGTACATCTCCTCATTCTTTTTAAACTGGCAAGATTTCAAGCATTGACTAAGACAGTTGGTGACACAGCAAACTCCTTATTCCTTGCCAGAACTTATTTATTATTAAAGACAAATTAACTGATGGGAGGTGGGTCTTGAATGTTGGATAATCCTTTAACCAGTTCAATAGCATTGCCCAGAAAGGAGATTTGTATGCCAGAAGTTATTTCCAGTGCACTTTGTATAAAAAAGAACTGGGAAAGGGAGAAAGGAGTTGAAAGGTAGTGCTGTGAATGAGAATGTTTTTGTGAGTGGTGGGAGATGTGAGCTATCAGACCAAAGGTCTGAATAGGTGAGTAAGACCTTGAAGGTCCATGAACTATGAAGAGTCTAGAAGTGTGTGTTCAGGGATGGGATGACCTCTTATGAACTCCTACAAAGAAACAACAATCATTGGGATACACAAGCCATCCAGGGGAGAGGGCTCCACCTCCTCACTTGTATTTCTGGTTGTCCTGAGAATGATTAGATGTCTGGGAACCTGGACAGGGCAGCCCAGATAATTGCTGGTGTTTCCTGGTGGCAGGTGACCAGTGCCTCTGTTTGTTCCCCAGGGCATCTCCTTCCTTGATAAAGCAGGGTTAGGAGCTAATCAAAGAGCAGCTGCTTGCTAAAGAGGCTGAAGAGGCTGAAGAAAGGCTCTTGCAGCAAATAGGCAGCGCCCTGTTTGCAGCTCTTTACCTTCCTTGCAGGGGAGGGCAGTGGGGTCCCTGTTATGAGTGACAGCTCTCCCCAAATGTGTGGAAACAAGTGAAGAAGAAATTATGACCTGCACCGAGTATGTTATTGCTGAATGATTCCCAGGTGAGTTCAGTTAATAAAGTCACAGACAAATTAAACCACATCCCTCACATCTTGTCATTATTTCTGCATGTCTGGAACAATGAGGACCTTTTTTTAAGGTGCAAATACAGAAAATTGAGTTTAGTATATAGAAAGGCTATGGGGCTTTGACTGGCTGTAGGAAGTATTTCCACAGCCGATCTGACTTAAAACATGCTGTGAGTTTATTTTATTTAACAGATAGTTTTCTTTTTTTTTATTATAAGCATGGGTGCTAATGTAGTCTATAGATAATCTTCTCTGTTTTAATTCCATTCTAATTATTCTAACATTCCATATTTTATCAACATAATTTAGGGATTCTGGCTTCTTTACTAGTTATTTTTTCCCAGATGAAAAAAATTCTGCAACCTTGTGTCAGAGTTGCTGAATGCTTTGAGTCCTATCACACATGCTGAGACTGCTTTTCAAAATTACATTTCATATATATATCATCATTGTCACTATTTACTTAGCACATACTTTCTGTAGTCATACATATTCTATGAATAACATTAAATATAAACATTTGGTATCTTACACTAATGGAGATTGTTTTTGTTTGATTACATATCTCAATCCATTCTTCATCAGAGAATTCTTGATCCAGATTGCTTTTGCACTTGATCTTAGCTTTTATCTCCCCTGAATTTATTCATCCTAAAAGGATATCAAGTGCAGATTCTTTTCATGATCTTTATCCATAATTAAAAGCTAGCAGTTGAAGGGAATGAACTCAGGGGTACAAAAATTCCTCAATTTATCTCCCACAGTTAATGTCTTATTTGTAAATAAACGTGTTGTTTTGGTGTATGGCTTATATTTCACTAATCTCTCAAAGGGCCTAAATATTCCTTCATTACAAATATCCTTGAGAGTCATCATGTCAAAATCATTCCACAATTAATAGAGGTTGCCTCCAAGGGCCTCAGGGAGGAGAGGGCTGTTAATAAGTGGACAAAAAGGAGATACTGTCTGGCCTGCTTTAAAATGCTTCAGGACATTATGCACGTGCTGGCAGGTTAGGCTTTGGTAAATTCCCAAAAATCTTTCCTGTTTACATATGTGTTTCTATGGCACCAGAAAATTCTTCTCAATAAGATGAAGATGTGAGGTCCTGTTCTATTTTCTTACAGCCACCAAAGAAAGGAGGTAGATCCTTTGACTTATGTGGAGATGCGTCTGTAAATGAGTCTTGTCAGCCTGAGGTGCAGTCCATAATTCTTGGAAAGAAACTTCTAAATCTTGAGTTTTTGTAAAAAAAACACCCAAAACCCACCATAAATATTTTGAGGCTAGGTAACAGAACATATTGTTCTGCCTAATTTTTGAAATTGCTAATAAGAATTACTGGATAGTGTAAGAGTTCTGCTCACTGTTTATTTCACCTGAATTAATACAGAGTGTAAATTCCATCTTTCCATCATCATCGCTCACATTAGTGGGGAAGCATTTTACCTGGCTAAATGTAAGCTTTCTGCTTTGTTTTGTTGTTCATTTCCAGTTGGAGGATATTTGTTAAAGTTTAAACCTATTGGAACTCAGACAACATGTCCTTGCTCCTTCTTTTTGTGGGATGGTATCTGGCAATTAAATATAGTTGTTCCTCAAAAATAGTCCTTTTAAATAATTTAAGATAAATTTGTGTTAACCATTTGTGGACAAAAAATTGTACATCTGTGTGTTTTTGTAATCACAGCTAGAAATAAGAGATTGGATATTTCTGTAAGATTGGAGCAAATTCTCTGGTTACTTTGTTGGACTTCATCAAGTAGTCATATAGAAGTTTCATATTGAATATCACAATCAGCCATAAAATGAGACTGTGGTTGTAACCTTAATTACAGAAAGGATATCCCCTCCAGAGGATCATAATCTGGTTTGAGAAGCAGAAAGGCAGTTACTTCCCTATGGGAGTCTGGGAGCGATCCTCTCCAAAGCTTGGTGACATAGTCCTGTAAGCCTGAGATGATTTCACTTTCAAATGTATTTAAAAATTCTACAGCAAATCCATCGGGGGCGTAGGCTTTCCCGCTTTCAACACAAATACTGTTTCCTTAATTTCATTCTCTGTCCTGGGAATCTGCAACAGTTCCTTCTGCTGTTGTGTCAGTTGTAGCTGCTGCTATTCCACCACTGATGAAAGAATAGGATTTAAATGTTTGTTCAGAGGTACGTAAGTTGGCATAATAATTGTGAATAACTGTGATTCTCCAGGGTGAAGAGTTCGGCCTTAGTATTTTCCAATTTACTGGATTGGTTTGGATAATTTCTTCTTTATTTATCAAATCAACTGTGTTGATATATATAAGGACATAAGGAGTGGCTACTAAAAAGAAACTTTTTTTTTCTCAGGCTTTTATAAAGGGATAGAAATACATGTAGAGCTAAATCTGTAGATCTTTCACAAGAGCTTCTATAGTCCTGTGCCTAAAATTTGTTGGAAGACAAACCTGTCTTGAGCAAGTAATTCTAAAATCTGATCTTATCCCAACTTTTTTTTTTTTAACAGGATAAGTATTTTATTCTGAAAATAAAAAATCTGTCTAACTCTGTGACCCGTGGATCCAACTCTCTCATCTGCTCTTCCAGACCTGTTCCAATGAAAGGAAACTGCTCACGGGAATTATTTACAAGTTTTAAAAATTATCACCATATGAAGAATAATTTACCCAATTTTCATTATCTTTATTCTTTTCTTTGGGAAACACTAGACTATCCCTGCAAATTTTCATCAAATGCTGTCCTTATCCATAAAATCTGTCTGATATGAACAAAGGCAAAAACTCCAGTTTAAAGGAAAACTAGAAAAAATCAGAGAAGAACTTCCTGAGTATTCAGAAAAGATGGCATTAGGCTCTCAGTGGCTCTCAGATTCAGGCTCTCAGTGGAGAAAGAGAAGTACTTTTCATCCTACAAAATCTGTACAAATTACTGGGGATGTACTGACCTTTGAAAATCTCTGCTTATTTCAGTCAATTTTGAGTGCTTAAGTGTCTAGCTTAGACTAGAAACAATGGACTTCAGACTGATAAAGTTATCACAGTCCCATCCTGAAAATCTTTATGAGATTCTCTGTGAATGTTAATTTCTGTCAAGCTTCCCTTGTTCCAACTCTTTTTATGTTTCATTTTTGTGAAGTTTTCAAGACAAGAACTGGTCCATCTCAGTTCTGTGACAGCTTCATATTTCCCACCCTCAAGCAAGTCAAAATGTAGCTTGCATATATATGCTTTCAAACTTCAAGGATTAAGTTGATTTAGACTTATTTATTGTTCTTTTCCAAGAAATATAGAAGCCCCCAACATGCTGTCCAGGCAAGGTGTAGAGGGGAAAAGAGGTTCCTTAATGGTCTGCTCCAACCACTAAGACTGTATTTCTGGAAAATAGCTCGCAAGTGTAAGTTGCTGCTTTCCAGCTTTAGTTTTCAGTAAGAAAAGAGGTTTTTATCTATTCTTGTTATCTTCTGTTTTTTCCTGAGTGCACAATCATAACTACCCTTCATCTGTCCAGATTTATGCCATAAGACCCATTGAAACAATTGTTGATCTAGTTTATTAGGCATAAATCACCTTTTATCCTTTTCCTGCAAAGAAGCTGTTTTCTGTTTGCTTACTTAATTGTTTCAGAAGCTACTTATGAACATGATTTAAAAGCTAGGTCATTGCAAGATTTTCCCTATTTGTTTTGCTTTCCTGACAGTTTGCTTCAAATGATGATTTGTTGTCTTGAACATTACTATCAGCACCAATTGCAATGGTAACTCAGGCTTTCTGGTCATGACTGGAGGAAAAAAAATTGATTATTATCAACGTCTTACTTCTCACATTGATTGTTTTAAAGGTTTAATTGTGGACATACATAGTGTGGTATTTTCCTGCTATGCTTGTAGAAATCTTCTATTTACTCATTTTGGAGGAAAGAACTGACCTCCTCTTCCTTCTCTACCAACAGGATGGTGAGTCTTTGCAGGTTTTGCTTTAAGCACTTTGTTTATATTTGGCTTGTCTCTTCCCTAGCAAAAGGAAACTCCAACCCTGTGGATGTTTTCACTCTCTCTCCCAGTCCTGCTGCCAAATCTGCTGCTGCTTCTGCTTATCTTTAACTGTTTTGTACAGAACATCTCCTGCAGCACATTGATTAAGTACAGGAAGCATTAGTGACCAGCAGCTCAGGGCATTGGGTTGTTATTGACTCTGACAGACCAATTTGTTTCTCCAATGTTCATTATTCTACAAAAGGGGCACATCAGACAAGGCAATTGAAATGTACAATATTGCCACCTGTCTCTTTTCTGCCTTGATTATGTACAGCCTAGACTTCAGTTCCAAAGTACACTAAGACCTCAGAGACATGAATTGTAAAAATTAAGATAATTAGAATTCCAGACTGGCCCAACTTGGAGCAAAGATAATTAATGCTAGAAGTTCCAAATGAGCACACATATGACAAGTAAATAAATTTAAAATTAGGCAAAAGTTTCTATATTTCTTGGAATTATTAGTGTGTGGTCACAGTGACACTTTGTGTTCATTGCTGGGGAATGCACTCTGCTGAAACGCTGCAGAGTGCTGGAGTTAACATCTATTATCTAATACATTCGTTAACAATGAGTGACCTAATGCCTGCAGTGAAAAGACTGCAAGTAAATTTTGGGAAGGTCGGGAGCTATTTATGGAGCAGCAGCTACCAGATGTGGAAAGAAAGCCAAGAAGAGAATGACGCAGTTTGAAACATGTACTCACACCTAAACTAAAATATATATACTGACACAGTGCACTGCTACTTCATTTTTAATGCATGTACTAACATGTTTGTCCTTTGCCATGAAATGGCATGTGACTTTTCCCCACATTCACCTTCTGTCCTTGCCTGTCAGCAGACATTTGGTCTGCGTGTCTCCATTCATAAAACATAGGGACCTACTAACAAGACATTCCTGGAGCAACAAAGATATTAAAATTCCTTAGGAACCACTCTTGGATGCAGTCAAGAGTCAAAACATAATGCCATTGACAGATTCTGGTGCTAATTCCCAAAGTGATCTATCCATTTCCTTTTAACTATCTATGTAAGAGCAGAGAACGTACCAGTGTACCAGAAACTATCTGTGATTTTATTTAAAACTGGAAAAATTCTCCAGAGAAGTTTTACTGACTTGCTTTCCCTTCCCTAAAACTGCACACAACAATGATAATTTTTTTTCTTGCACCATGCTTATATAATTATTCTTTCCCACCAGAAATAATGTTTGCTTCCTGCCAGTGGCTCTGATTCTCAGCTGCCCTGTGCCTCACAGCAGCAAGAAGAGATAGACCTGTCTGCTTAGACTTTCTGCACTGCTCTGGCAGTGTGAAGCAGCTGTAAACCTGACAGGGAGCCAACCCTAACAAGCCCAGTCAATTCAAGTTTACAGATGTTTGACATCACCCAAACAGTGCAGTGCATCCAAGGCAGATCAGTGAATCTGGTCCTCCAGATGGGTCTTGGTTTTAAAACTGAAAGTTGCAAAATAAATATATTATTTGGACCGGGTATTCAATAACATTCAGTTGATTTCCATAAGCTCTTGCAAGAACCTTCAGGCTCTGACAACAGATTTGGTTTTCTTCCTGATCATTTAAACCCAGATGCTGCTTTTGATGGATGTGTCATATGGTGAGTCAGGAGCCACAGGTTTCCCTACTTTATAAAACTAAGACAAAAATGTACATACTTTTGGTCTTTTGAAAAAGAGGGGCAGTAATTTACAGAGTGCCCTTGAGTGCATTCAAGACACGTAGGGCAGCATCCTCACCAATCTGAAGGTTATAGCTAAACTTGGCTGGGATACCCTGGCTACTACTACAATGGGATTTTCTAACTGCACTTCTAGACACCTTGAATTGGACCAGTTCTACAAAGTAAATTCTTCTCCAAAAATATCAAAGATACAGTCACAGCCTCCCCAAAGAATGGAGGAGATTTTCCATGGATGTGGAGCTGGACTATCCTGACAGTGAATGTCCATTCACCAGAGGTTTCTTTCCTGAAGGTGCAGTGGACTTTCAGACTGCATAACTCAGTGGATACAGGAGTTTTTAAAAATCCATAGCAGAGTGCTTCAATTATTTAACCCAAAATATTTACTAGGTGGGTTTTTATCAAAGAATTCCTGCCCTGGCTATCTACCAAACTGATCTTCTTTAGCACTTTTTCAAGAAAGATGATTTTTTAAAAATGCCTGTAAGCAAAATTTTAACTTACAAAAAATTTTTAAGTTGCAAATATACTGACATGCCTATGTATCATGAAAGGTGTGTGTGTTTCTCTGGAAAATCAAAGATGCTTTTTAACATCTGGGAGAAATCAGTCTGTACACTCATGCTATTTCCCAAATTCTCACCAAGCTGTGAGTAGATTTGAAAGAACTAGAGACTACTTTGCATTTTATTACTTCACAGACATCTATTTATTGTATGAGAGATGGAAAAAGCAGTTAAAAATATCAGTGTGTTTCATTAGTAAAAAAATGATTAGCGCAATTATGATTCTTGCTTTTCCTCTAAGTTTCAAAGTTTCAACAACACTGTTTGTGCTACCCCCAAAGCCCAGTCATAAATCTCAGAAATCCCGATGATGAGTCCAAATCTTCTGTAAGACTAACTCTGTCCTTTGCAAAAACAAAAAAGGAACTTCTAATTTGAGGGGTTTGTTGTTTGGCTAATGGGGTTTTTCCTTTTCTTTTTTTTTTTTTTTTAAATTAGAACCAACTGTGCACTGTTGGTTATGACCTTGGAAGAGCAGAGCAGTGCTCTGTTTGTACCAGCCCGGGTGCACACGCACAGCGCCGTTCATCCCTGCTGTGCCTATCTGCCTGCAGTGGCAGGAAATTTACAGGTCTGCTTCAGAGGGGTTTGGCCCTGTTTCCTCCTCATGGGACACAAATGACTCCCTTGGGCCTCAGTGAGGGTTATTCATAACCTACAGCAGGGGGTAAGGGCTGTGCTGATCACTCGGAGGGCTGCAGCCCAGATGTGGGCAGCTGCTCTGTGCCACAGCTGCCTCTGCCCACAGGAGACAGGACCAGCCTACCAGGAGGAGGAAAGGCCACCCCGACTGACCTGCAACTATGTAAATGACAGAGGGAGATCTTGAAAATAAATAGGAAGCTGGGGGCAGCAGAAGGAAAGATATAGTCTTAGCAAAAGCAGCTTTGGGTCAAAGCAGACGCATGGAATTATCCAATCACTCATACATCAGGTGGCTGGGATGCTGATTTATCACTGAGTGGAGCATTTGAAGATATCCCTATATGTCTAAGTGGAAGGACTGCCAGCCCCAGCTGCTGCTTTAGAGGCTGGCTGCATGCCATTCAACTCTCGTCAATCAAAATCCATAAATGGCAGAAGGAGGTGAAGAAGAGAAGGAAAAGGGTAGTGGGAAAAAGAGTAAACCCTGGAGGGAGGGAAGCAGAGATCTGTAGAAATATATGCTATACAGAGTGAATGTGAAAAGGCTAATATACCACCCAGAGCCTCTCTAGCCTTGCATTAGGCTTCATTTAAAATTCTTACCCATGCTATATGCACTCCAAAGCAGTGTGGGCTGGTCATTTTTACTTGTGTTGCTCTTAATTTGCTTCAGTTTTTGTTCATGAGCTGAGCGAATGTAACAGACATAATTTTGATGTTTTTTCAAAAGCATGGAAAGGATCTTTTATTTGAACTCTACACTCATAATCAGATCTCTGAGGATCTCACACCCCTCATGTCTATGGATACAAATACTCCTGTAAGAAATTGTGATTTTGAAGAAGGAGAGGAGAGGAGAGGAGAGGAGAGGAGAGGAGAGGAGAGGAGAGGAGAGGAGAGGAGAGGAGAGGAGAGGAGAGGAGAGGAGAGGAGAGGAGAGGAGAGGAGAGGAGAGGAGAGGAGAGGAGAGGAGAGGAGAGGAGAGGAGAGGAGAGGAAAAAAAGATTTGGTAAATAGAATTCATTTTTAATGGTTTAAATAAGATATCTGTTTGAATATGCCCTGAAACTGTAAATGTTAGATTCTGAAAACATAACCTACAATCAGAAAACATGTAAGCAATGGAAAAGATACATCAAGAATGGCTCATTACAAAACATTAAAGATAGAGATTATGCTTTCCTCACCTATGTGGTAAGTTTTCAGCTGCCTATTTCTCCTAGTATAAGCACTGTACTTGTGTACACATGGAGCGCAATGAGTTATCATCACACTAGGCTGACCAGAACCACTTCTGAAAAATTCCTTCAACTATCTAACAAAGTCCAAAGCAGGCATTGTTATCTTTAAGAAAAAAAATCCACCTGATAAATGCTTCCTCTCCACCTGAAATATGAAAACCTTTCCCACAGGCCCCTCCCATTCCCTCACATATTGCTTGCTCTGTGAGCCAGTGCTATAGACAGAACTCTGTATGCTCACATTTCTAGACTAGACAATAAAACTTTCCCAGGGATTTTTGTTACATCCCAGAATTAGTCTAGTTTCTGTAATGCTCTCTCTCTGTTTCTGTGTGTGCATATGTGAGTAAACCTGTCTGTACAGAAAGTAAGATAACAGTGTGTATGTGTGTGACTCAGAACGGAGCGATAAAGCCATTCTGCCTGTCCTAACAGTTCCATATCTATGGTTTGTATAGAAGAAAATGATCTATTCACCTCTCTGACATGAGTATGAATTATAACAAGAGTATATATGACTATTTCCCTTTTCACCAGTGGGTAATGAGAGCTTGCTTCCCTCCTCCCCCTGCTTTAATAGGTTCTGAAAAATCCTTAGAGCAGCACCATCTGTGGATTGGAGGCAGATGTCAGCACTGAATTGATGACCTTGCTAAGTTGCTTAGGCCAACAGGTCAAGTTCTCCTCCCTTTTGCTCATCCTTAGAGCTATTTCTCTATGTGAGAGAGTACAAAACATGTTAACAAGGGTAATGGGTACCTGCCGGTTGTGAAACAGCATTATAAGCCACAATCCTGTTAGGAGAAAGAACAGAAGGAGGATGGACTGGAAATGCCCTGAAAGTCTTTGCTCATTTTGAGTATGTCCCTGCCTGGGAGATGCTCTCATTGGTTGGAGAGATGAGAAGTAATGCTATACATGATGTGAAGGCAATTGCCTGGGGTATGACAGCTTGAGGGAGGAAAAAGACAAATTCAGCAACGTATCAGTTTATGACTCTTTAAAAGTAATTGCTTTAATCCCTGAACCCCAATTTAAAATCTACTAAGTTTTACTGTCTTCTGCTATAGTTTTCCCTTATGGAAAAAAAAAAAGAACAAATAACAAAACAAAACAAAACAAAACACAAAAAACCCTCCCTCTTTTAAAGTAAACTTATGTGAGTTCCACCATTGGCACTCAGTACTGCCAATAGCACAGGTGAGCAATACAGAGCCATAAGACCAAGTGGTATTTGTGTTGAAAATGTTAAGCTTCATCATTTAACCAGTTCATCCTTGGGTGTCCTGCACCAATGCTTTTCCACATGTCCCTTATTTTGACTTTAACTGAGAAATATATTCTGTATTTACTACAGTTTTTAACATAAACTGCTATGCTATCAATGTAATTCAAAAGAATCTCTGTAGGAAAAAGTAGTATGGGAGTTTTTTAGTCCACCAATAGTTCCTCAAAAACCACTGTAATATATACACCTTAAAATAAAATTTAACAATGAAGCGCAAAATAACATTTTCAAGAAAATTTTATATGAAAATATTGGATCTGAATTCTGCAGAGGCAGCCACCTCTTCAAAAAATAGTAAATAATCATCTAAAGACCACAGAAATCACACTCTATGTGACTTGGACTATAATCTTTTTTACTCTACCTATTAAGAGTGGTTTGTCAAACCCAGTCAATGGTTTCCCAATCCAACTTACTAAACAAATAATAAACATATCACCTAACCCATAACACTGCCACATTCTTTAACTTATACAGCTTTGTACTTCCTTTAAACTAATTAATGCATTTTTCTTGGGTCCTTATATACATTTAATTTTTTTTTCTGTACAGAAGTCACCCACAGTACCACACACAAATTATAGCTCAAGATAGTTCTGTGCTCAACTCCTGTTAGCAATTTATAATTTTCAAATTTAAATAAACTAGTAAAAACCTCACAGTTTACCCAGTTTATCTACTTCCTGGTCTGTTCTTGATCTTGGACTGTTCATTTTTTTTTTTTTGTGATTTTCAGGTCCTACAAGACGAGAAGTCATGGGGATGTTTATAGCAACAGGCCCTCTACAAGTAGAGGGGCATCTAAAGGATTAGTGGACTATTTTCAGCTGTCATGAGAGGAGAAAGCTGTGGCTATCCTCCAGAGAAATGGCATTTGGGCTGATACATCACACCTATCTGTGATCATCTAGAAATTGTGATTTATGTTGGTAGAAAGAGCAAACACTCTCTTGGAAGGATTGTTCAGCTCAGCCATACTATGTGCTCAGTAAAGCTGGGCTCCCTAGGACACTCCCCTTTGACTAGAGAGGGAGACTTGCTGACTACTTTGAACTATATGCCCATGATTAGATGAAAGGTGATCTAGAAACTTCAGGTTTGGCTCTAGGAGATGAGGCGTTGATCTCTGGATCCAGGTTTGGCTTTTAGGAGGCGAGGGGATCCTTGCCCAAATACCCAAGTATGGGTTTTTCACTAAGAATTTTAGAAAGGATGGAGGGAACCTCCCTGTGAAACTTCAGTGAAAACTCAGTGTGGTTTGTTTTATTAGTTCCTGCAGGTGTTTTTCAATTCAAGACAGGTAATCAGAAGAAAGGAGAGGAAGCAGTAAACAGGAGTGCTAAGGACGAGTGTGCTGAACAAGTGTCTGGATGCCTCCAGATCAACCTGTGGTGTGTCTCAAACCATGGGTAAAGCAGGTTGCATCTTCTCTCTGGCCTTGCCTGTGGAAAATAGAGCGTGGAAGGAGGAAGAGACTGCAAATCCTATTCTCATTCTGATAAAGAGGTGATATGTCTGAATCATTTACTCAAACCCCTGGATGGCATCCCAGGACCAATAACGGATGTGCCTCACAGCCCAAAACTGTGAATGCTTGAAAGGGGAAGATATCCTGCCACAGGGAGGAACAGAGGGTAATAAACATGGCTTGAGTCATCCTTCTAGCCTCTTCCTGGATCTCACAATGACTTTTAGAATAACCGAACTCATCTGAATATTTCTCAGCAAAATGAAATTTTATGGACATGTGCTGCTTTTCCTGAGCTGAAACATTTGTGTTGATTGCTCTGTGGGAATGAGGTGGTTAAAAGACTTCTTGATCGTGTGCTTATTGGCTACAGATTGCACAAGCATGAATATGAAAGATAAAAGTAAACTATCCAAATATAACTTTTAGAAACAGAATTTAATTTAAAAATTTCAACAGTTTTTTGTGAAAACTGTTTAGGAATTTTCAGCTGTATTACAATGCAGAGTGGAAACAGTCTTCAGAAATTTAAACACTGACTGCTGACAGTGTCTAAATTATTTTCTAACACTTAGAAATAGACATATACTTCAAGTTAAACTCTCATTTCTTCACTACAAATTAGTGCTAAGTATCACACAATTACATTTGTAGCTTTACAACCTTAATTATTGGCACAGAGATCCCAGTTCTTTAGAACTGAGTTATTTTGGGTTTCTCCTGACTATTTTTATTTTCCTGCTGATCTCTGAACTTGATCCAGCATTCCTTACTCAGGCTAAACTCCCACTAAAGTCAATTTTGCTTGAGCAGGAATTGCAAGATCAGACCCTTTGTCACAGAGAGGGTGGATCATCAAATTTCATTTTCTCGCATAAATCAGTGAAGAACTCTGTTAACAGCAACACTGAATGTCTTCCACTGCCCTTTTCTGTAAATTCACTTTGTTCCCTCCTCCTATGCCCTTGTTGGTCTGACACAAGGAGTTAAAAAGTCCACCCATTCAAAAATACAAGGTTCTGAAGAAAAATATTCCTTATGATTATGGACATTATATGAGACATTAAAATTCTGATGTTATCTTCTTTACAGAGTATGGAAAAGAAAATAGGAAATAGTACAGTTCAGAGACATTACTGTGGAAAACAGTGAAAAGAGGAAATAAACCAGTGAAAATTTAACCCATTCACACCTTCTTCTTCACTGTACATTGAATTTCAGAGTGTAACATGCATATAATCAATTTGGACTTGGTTTGCAGTCATATATTCCCTAGTGGGGCCCTAGTATCTTGACCATGAATTTCAAAATAACTACACAAAGTGATTATAAAAAGTAGATTTTTCTACTGGAACTAATGGTGATTCCTTCCGTTGTTTTGCACAGCATATGCTGTTCATAAATAATGTCAGAATTGGGCCAAGTCCCCTTAAGAAAGGTGGTCATTTAATGTAAGTAAATCCACATTAAATATTGAAGATCAGAAAAAAGCTGCCTTTTCAAAGAGGTCACTTTTAAGTGAAGGAAACAACAATGCATGTGTGCGGATGGCCAGTTCCACACTGGGTGACACAGAGTTAATGGCTCATAGAGAGCATATACATGTTTTTTAAAGATGTTTTATTGCTTACAAAAGGAAGTAGTCTAGAGAGACTGGATACATAAACTGGCTCCAGCCAGCTGCGGCTGTCAGGCTAGGAAGGATCCTGTTCAATTAGTGTTGTAAAATAAAATACTTTGTAAAGGAAATAAACACTATGAGAGCTAAGATTCATGCTTTCAAATATACACAAGGTTTGAATTTTTAATTAGGGCTGCTAATTACAGTCATCAGAAAGCAGAACAGAATAGATTTTACCTTACATTTAGCAGACAAGCCTTCAACCCCAGTGTATTTTTCAATTTCATTAATATTTTATGAAAATGGCCCTTGCAGCTTCAGCCTATTCTGTGCCTCCTACAAAACTGCCCCACATTATGGATGCCAATGCCTTTAAGCCATGTGCATTAGTGAGATGACAAAATGCAAAACAGCATCTTGTCAACCATTGCATCAATTGATTCTATTAGATAGTGTAAAAACAGTTGGGTGTGAGTTATAATTTAGCTGACACTAATGATGAAACAAGACACTGGCTGGGAGCAGACATTAGCTATAAGCCAGAAATTAATGCTTCTAATATTTTTGAACAAATTAACCTTAATGAACTGGCCATGTATATACTGTAGTATATACTGATAAGTCAATTAGTAGAGAATAGAGGTTATGTATATATAGATACATAGAAAAAAATGTATGGTTATGGAGAGTTCCAAGCATACAATGCTATTAAGAGCAATTCTACAGTAAAATCAGCTCTTTTTTACACTTAGATACATTTCAACTCTAATGTGCAAATGTCCAGTCTTGGCCATTTCAGTGAAATTTTGTATGCAAACAAGTACAAAACTCAGTGTGTCATCATATTGATAGACCAGACACAGTGCTGATGTGTTCACAGAAATGTCTTAATTTCAATGATATTTTACTGTTACAAACTTTGGGAGCTGGTTGACCAATTTCTAACTGCTTTCATAATGTACTAACCAAAATTTAGGGTCTATTTCTTTTTCATTCATTACTATTTGTGAGCAAGCTGTGATAGAGATTCATACATGCTCTAAATCCAGTCACTGTCTAAAAGGATGCAGCAGCATTTTAAAATAATATAGATAATATGAGACCCTAAATTCTAGGAATTCCATTTACAGGCAACCTAGAAAACAGAAGTGGTTAATTTATAAGGAAGCACAGAACAAAGGTAAGGCACTTGCCAACAATAGTTTGTTGGTTTAACTTTGACTTGCTTTCCTGGGAAAGAAGAAAACAGAATTTTCAATGTGAACTGTCAAGCCCCACTTATGACAGGGCTTCACTAGTTAGGAATTCAGAGTTCCTCCTCCATTGGCAGAATGATGTAAAGAAAACCACCAAACAAAATTCTTTCAAGTTTCAACTACAACTCTACTTAAATAATTTACTTTTTAGTTTTACTCAGACTATTCTTTTTAAACTTAGTTGACATTTTCGTTGACAAGCACATTTTATTGCACAAGATCAGTAGTGGAATTGGCAGTGAAAAAGAGAGAGGGGGGAAAAAAGCTGGCTCTACTCAATGAGAGAACTACTATCTTGCCTTTGGGAAAAACAGTGCTGCCAGTGACCCTTTCTGAAGCCAGCAAAAAGTGGTAAACCAGTCACTGGAAGAAGTAAAATATTTGGTAACTTTGAATGTTTCCTTCTCCTACAGGAAGTAAACCAGAGGCTGTTTAGCTAATACATTTAAATAAAACGAAAAAAATTTGGGAGTGAGCATAAAGCCTTTAAATTAATCCTTTAGAAAGTAAAAATAAAATTATTAAATCGCTAAAAATGTAAATATTAAAGCCTTCCCTCTGAATTACTGAATTGTTGTTAGAACTAGTGGAGAGAACAAAAATACATAACTCAGAGAAAAAAAAATGGAAATAATATCTCAAGGATAGCTTTTTATTTCTAAGATTTCTGTCAGTCATATTCCAAATGCATAATGCTGCATAGTGATCAAAAGAGAAGGCAGACTAAACAAAAGGTATTTTCAAGAAATTAATAGATATTTGCATTACATACTTAATGAGTGACCAATGCTTCCAAAGTGCCTTATGGAGGACACAGAAAGAGCTACAATAACATCCCAACCAATATTCCATTCAAAGAGATCTGTTCCAATAAAGCTGAACATCAAAGCTGCTCTAGGAGAATTGAAGCTCTAGGCTGTTAGCCACACTAGGAGCTGTGTGTAACACTAAATCAGGAACCAGGATGGACATGTTTTGTGCCTTGTGTCCAGCTACTCAAATGAAAGTAAATCAATCAGTTTGCTAAGCCAGTTTAATCAGAAGCTGTTCTAGGTTTAATCCCAGAAGTTGCAAGGCTAATTCAGGGCCCAATGCCAAATGCTTATGCCATTGATGCGCTAGCAAAAGGTTGCCTTGGTTTGATTTTTGACCGGGTGGAGGTCTTGGGTCTTGAGCCAGACAATTCTCACTGTTCTGCCCCGTGTTTTCTATTTCTGCTCTGGTGGGTAAACACTACCATCACCACCCCTTTACTAAAGGTGTTGTGTTTTGAGGCAATTTTTCAGGCTGGTCTCTGGAAAGAGCTGATGAATTCCTCAGATGAGACTGACATCTGTAGGGAATGTCCATTGTTATACTCAGTGGGATTTTCACAAAGGAGTTATTGACATACCTGGCATAAAAATAGCAAGTGAAATAAAATACATTTTGCCTAGGCAGCTAATTTATGAAAGTTATGTGAGTAATTAGGTGCAATGAATGTACAGTTCTCACTGCAGATTTTCTTAGATGCTTCTTCCAGAATATCTTCCACCATAACAGAGATGTTCCTACACCAGTACTAGGAAATATAAGAGCAATGAGGCACAGCTTCAAGCACTGGCCTGTCTTTTGAGTCTCTGTTTAACCATTAACACTCAGCCTGGCCTAGCTTTGCTGTGTGTTGATTAGAGCTGTGCTGAATAACACCTGGGTATTGCTCAAGAGCCAGAAAGCACTACAGATCTTTCCCTAAAGGAGGTGTGAAGATGTCCTCTCTGATTTGTTGGACAGTTTAAATAGGTAGATGCAAGTCTTTCCATGACACTTGGCCTCGGGGAGAAGAAGCAATGCCTGACCTGTGTTATTTAACAGCATAGGTGCTAAATTTATTTGGCCTCTGTAGCCCTCTCTGATACATTCTGCTAATGACCATTGCACTGCACATAGCTGTGGGAGTTACATGTGGGTTAGAAACACAAAGGCATGCTCAGTATGAACTTGAGATGGGACAAAAGTATAAAAATACAGAATGGTAGAAACCTCGCTTCCTTGTGGCCTTTTAGGAGGAATCCAAAGCTGTCTCAAAACTTTGCCCAACATATTTCCCTGTTTCTGAAATTTCCCCCTTTAACGTTTCCACAGAATTTACAGGTGCTCAATATACTTCATGGTACAGAGAAGAAAATATTGTCCAAAAGAGATCTCCATTAAATTTTCTGGTACCAAACAAGCCTATGAATATGTTCTAAAAATTCATAGCTCTTTAGGTTGATTGGATAAAGAAGGCCATGTGCAGATGGTTTAGATTTCCATTTTCTGTGCTCCAAGCTCTCCAGTTCCTAGTGACCATTTCAAAGACCTTACTGAGCAAAAAAAGTCCTGGTGAGGTAAAAGCAAGGATTTTCTAAGGAAAATATCAAGCTTTCTGGGCATCATGATTTTGTGCCTTACTATCAGCAATTTCTTTTTTATGTGCACCTTGATTAGAGAAGAACCACAGTAAAAAAAAATTAAACCTTAAAAGAGACTTGCATGAGAATGGCCTATATGGGGACCAAACCCACAAGCTTGGTGTTATTAGCACTACACTGTAACCAAAATTAAACTCCTCTTTGGAGCAGTTTGAACCATGGATCACAATTCTGTCATCCCGCCATTCAGACGGGATGTCTTTACTTCAAAAGTCAGCTAGGGACAAATTATTCTGCAGTCCAGCTGTAACCCCCTCATCTGCCAAGATTTACAGAACACAGAGATGACCAGGTGCTATGTTCCTACTGTATTAAATGTGTCAGCACCTCTCCAGCTTCTTCCAGTGGTCTGAAAATGAAGTGAGGACTCTAACCCTTCATACCCATCCTCCATAGAATATAGGGGTATTTCTGGGTGGAGAGAAGGGATACTGTGGTGCCAGCAGAGCAGAGCACTTGTGGAATTGTCTTGTCTCAGTTTTGTTGATTAGGATTCTACCATGTGAACAGTCAGAAAAAATGTTTTCTGATATTTTAGATAAGGTTCAATCCTACCAGGTCTTTTTAACTTCATTAAGACCTACATAAAAATCCATAGCTCTCATGGTTGGTCTTATGTTCTTCAGAGCAAGGTGGACCTCCTGGCCACCCCTAAGGAAATGTATGGAACAATGGAGAAATTAATCTTTTCTAACCACTGACAATCAGTCTCAGCACTGTCACTGCTGCAATCTGAATAGAGAACTAATGTGGATAATTCCTTTTGTGAACCCCCAAATTACCCCAAACTTATAATGGAATCTATGAAGTTCTATGGAAGAATTTTGATTGCCAGATCATGTCAGGTCACAGCCTGGCAGCAGTTGTTCCCATGTGGAAGGCAACATCTCTATTTGATTCTCTAGAACAAGCCTACCTAGATCATTCAAGGTAATGTCTTCCAGTGTTAGGAGATACTTGGTGCTCAAAACTCTTCCTTCTGTCAGAGGGTGCTGAAATCACTCAGCTACCAGCTCGATTACTCTGGGAGGACATTTGGCTGAAATTCCTTTCTAATGTTCTTATAAAAATAGATATGTGCTTTTCATCTCTTAAATCTTTGTTCAGTAAGTCCCCATCTTCAGTTTATGCCCTTATCTCTTGCTATCTCTTTGTTATCTCTTTAATGAATACAAAAAATAAATACAAACACTAATTTTACCAGAAGAATGCATTAATATATAACTGAGTAAGGGTGTATGCCATATAAATGTAATCTTATCTGTCTTTGGGAATGACTGTGGGTTTTTACCACAGATAGTGCTGCGTTTGTCACATGCTACCAGTTAGGTAGATGTGTGGAATCTTGGCAAAAAGGAAGACTCTATGCAAGCCAAGGCTAAGCCCTGTGTTTGGAGTGTAGTCCCTTGAGTCCATATGTCAGTCCTGTCCATTTCTGACCTGGTGACAGCATAAGGAATTCACAAAGACCCCATGCTTTGGTGAGATTCAGTCCATCTCCGACTTCATTAATGCATGTGATGAGAATACACACTACATTAAGACCTGTTTATGTGCATCCCAGACCTACTGAACCTATTTAATTTTGCTCTCCCAGGAATGTGCTCTGGGTCAACATGCACTTTCACCTGCCAGATACAAATTAGAGCACTGAGAAGATGTGTCCAGACAGAAGACTTGAGGGGATGGTGTCCCCAGGCTCCAAACTTAAAAAACGGCAGAGGAAGCAGATGGGATTTTGCAGAATACACAAAAGCTTGAAGTGAGAGAAGTAAGCATAAGATTAGGAAAGGGAGGAAAACTACTTAAATGTCTCCAGACCTCTATGCTGGAAAAGCTAGGGGTTGGTAACTAGGCTGGGGATTGTCCCATTACCAGGCTCCACCCTAACAAGTCAGTGGGTAGGTGTCTTGCTCACTTATTTCCTTGTGGATTAAGAAATAATTACAGCCACAGTAATGCTAACCCTTTCTCGAACACTTCTCCATGTTTTGCAGTGTCTTTCCACCAATCCCTGCCACATGCAGTATGCCACTGACATTCATACTTTTAAGCATTTCAGGATCTACACTGGGGCAATATCTTACTGAAGGCACTGTGTTGAGCAACAAAGGCAAAGAAGTGGGAAAAGAGGGGCTATCTGTACTTCTCTAGTTTGTGACTAGGGCAAGGACCAGAAGTTTGGGCTCTGGGTTTCACTTAGGAGGCAATAGGAATTTAAATGAATAAAGGCCTCAGGAGTTCACTGTGTGTAGTGTGTAGTCAGCTATGTCTAAAAGGGCTTCTATTGCCCTGTTTTTTGCTTAGACAAAACTTTTATCCTCTTTACTTGGAGTTTTTTCTGTGCAAAGTATAGGACTTCAAAAAAGGACTGCAACAACAGATGCAGCATATGCTCTAAATGAAGGAGCCCACATCTGACTGAAAAATGCATATCTCTGTCCTGCATTATATAAGAATTAAGGATGTAAAAGTCCAGCTCAGGAGCCAAAAGTTCTTGCATAACCAAAGAACAAAGAGCCATGGTCCTAACAGCAAACTCCCATTAACCACAGCCAGAATTTTGCCTAAGATCTGAATAGAGGCTAAGAAAACTGCAGGCTTTAGCTCTGTGTGCACAAGGGGGTAAGATCACTGTTTTCATGTAGGCATGACTGAGTTGTGCTTCAGAAACACATTTCATCATATACATGCAGAAACACTGACCTTTCAGACCTATGAAACTTGCATCCTAGTAAACATTTTGCTCACCAAGGAGGAAAACACAAGCCAAGAAATTCATATAGGGGAAAAAAAAACCAATAAAAAGAAAGAAAAAAAAACCCCAAAGATTGTTGTATTTTTTCATATAATCACTAGAAGAATCATTTTATGGTGTTTCCCATGTAATTACTGCCAGACCTGTTTAGCAAATGTGAAATACTCATTAGCAATTACTTAACTATACATATATTAAAGCTTAATTAGTAAATAAATTAAGCATATAATTAATTGCTTTAATCACTCGGCTTTTAATATTGTAATTATCACTTGATACATTAAGGGCATGTTAAGAATACTTTTCTCCAAAAAATACATTGTTAATTAATCATTAAAACTTATCTTACTACATGCTCATTAATGATTTATTACAGATACTGGGCCAAATTCTTCTCTCAATTACAGAAGAGCTAACTCTTTTGAAACCAATAGAGCTTCACTTGCATAAATTAAAGGAGAATTTGGTCCTGCTAATTAAACTTAAAGTGTTTTTCAGAGCATATCACCATAGATGGAAATTTGTAATGCCTGCCTCATTTTAACCCAAGAGGTGCAAACTGCCTTTCTTTTAGGCTCCTTTGCTATGGCCAAGCATGGTCCTTCTGTAGCCTGAGCATAGAGGCAACAAGCTGGGCTTCATTTCTAGCCCTGCCATTACCACTGAATTCCAGGTCAGTGTGTGGACAACAGAGTTGCCCAGATGGTCTTTAAGGAGACAACCAATTACTTCTAGGGATAAGCTCACCTTTTTTTTCCCCCAACACCTAAAAGGAGCCTAAAAGTATCAGGCTCCAAGGATGTTAATTTGAAAGGTGACTATAAGACTCAGAGGTTAAAGGACAGTTAATGAAAACCAAACACAAACTCTAGCTACATTTCTCTTATCCTGTGGGTTTTCTATCTCAGATTTGTAATCTCCTCAGGAAACTATTTTTTAACTTGGAATTTGGTATAAATAAGGTATCTATCAAAATGGGCCAAATGGCCTTAGTTAAGGTTTCTTGAGGGAGTAAGAGTAATAATATTGTTTGCAAAAGGTCTTCATACATAAACAGTCATATTATAGATTGTTGCAGAGAAGGCAGGATGAGGAGGGGGAAGGAGTAAACAATTTTTGAGCAAGGGATATGTATTCATAGATATAGAGCACAGAAGCTGAAGCCTTTGAAATATCAGTGAGAAGTCTTCTATGGGTTTCCTTTCACAGTCCCAGTGGGATTCTCCCAGGCACGGCCTATTTGCACAAATGCAAAATCTTAGTTGCATAAATGTAAATGTAGAGTAAATTAAGAAATTGAGATTTAATGACAATGGGCTTATGGGCTTTGGAAGTGGGTGTGCATATGCAGTTTACTATTTGCACATGCACTTAACTCCACCAAGGTCTCAAACCCTGATGAAAGCAGCCATTTTTCTGCTTTGGTGAAAGCAATACCTGTTTTAAGTAGGTGAGATTAAACAGCATTTAGTACTTGCTAGGAGGTACCTTTTGAGACCATTCCAAAGTCTGTGTTAAAAAACTGATCTTCTCAATTTATTGCTGGGTTTTGGGAGGGCTCCCAATACAGCTTTCAGGAGAACACACTGAAATCTTCATTTCTTTACTAGGATAGCAAAGAAACAAACACACTAATGCATACATGCACATATTCAATCTCAGTCTTTAAGTGACTGTTCCAGAAAGAAGAACAGAAAGAAAATATTTAATTTTAAATGGTTTAGGATTAAGCAGACCTTTCCTCATAATAACTTACAGCAGGGTGTTTCAGTGCTTTAGCACACTACAATCTGTTATTCGGGACTGCAGGATGAATAAAAGAAAATCCCTACCTTAGAATCATCTGTGAGTTTTGAAACCATGATCGGTCCTAAGAAAAATGTCTTTCCTCTAGTCCCTTTTGCACTGAGGGAAAGAAAAGTGACTTGGGAAAAAGAGCAGATTGTGGAGGCAACCTTCAGCAGTCACATTACACTGGACCAATCTGTCATGGTAACAGCAACTACAGTCTTGTAGAGTCACTACATAACTCTAAATATTTGTGTTTTGTGGTGAATATTTCCCAAGTGGAAAAGACAATGACCATAGTGAATCTTGCTTAGATACCCTTCCCTAATCTTAGAGAACAGATCCAAGCAAGGTTTAGGCATCTCCTACGGGAATTCCAGGGCAGGGTGTGCTTATAGGGCTTTTGGCAATGGAAGTTGTGTGTTGTCCAAGGGATAAAGAGGAGGCTTCTCACTTCTGAGGTGCTCTCCACAGGCTTGAACTCCAATGACAAAATGGCTAAAGCTACCCAGGTCCCCCAACATACTAGGGAAGTCTCAAAGTCAGAAAGGAAACCCTCTTGGGTCTCATTGCATCACTCCTTTAAACAAGAAATAAAGATAAGTGCATGATGAAAATAAGTTTATAAAAAAATATGGTGCAAATTTAAGATTAAAAAAAATATGTGGTCCTTGTTCTTAAAGAATTCCATTCTTTGCATGTCCAATGAATTATTCCTTTGACAACTTCTTCTTTACAAGATAATAATGCTTTTTCCTATCCTGTAGGGACCATTCTCATTCCTACCTGAGGCACAGGTAGGCAGTAGCAACTTGGCAGAACATATGTAGAGAGAAATGGTTCACTTATCTCCAAATTTATGTTAAAAGATACTTGCTTCTGACTGATCTATTTAGGTTTCTTTATTTTAAGAAAAAAAATGGAAATACACAATAATTGACACAGTAAACAAGACAATATAGGCCAAGTCTATTGATACTACAAGCAATGTGCTCCTGTTCTTGACCATCATTATACAAGAGGATTCTAATGACATTGTGAAATGACTCCTGAAAGAAATTCAACTTGATTGTCCTAATAGTATTTCTTTATACTGATTATGAGTCTGTATGTAGGCATTATTCACTGCAGAAATCAGTCTTCTTAAAAGCAAAATAAATATAATAGAGACATGCTGGCAATCTCCTTAAAATAAGCAAATAAGCAGTATTGGTTTGTGTCTTGACAGACAAAGGTGGTAATTGTTTTCCTGTTATAATTACATTTTTTAATAAATTTATCTCAATGTCATGGGGAAAAGCTACCCTGGTTTAAATGAATATAGCTAAACTCATTCTTATTCTTTATATAAACTTAAGTTGGATTCATACATATTCAAATGTGTATGAATGTATTTATTACTTCAACTTAAAGCAGGAAATTATTAGTGACCAAAATCAAAGTAAGCAAGAGTTAAATTAGTGTAAAATGTTCCTGATTAGGGATGTGCCTCAATTAAATTTTATGACAGAAATTAATCTCAATTAAGCAAATGCAACTTTTTTCCAATGCTCTAAAGGTCTATAGAGATACTATAGTAAATCAATATTTTCTGAATTATTATTATATATTATAATTTGCATGAAAAAACCAGCTCTGTAGAGTGCCATGCACAATTGGGATGGTTTAACGATGTCATCGTTGCATAGAGAAAAGCAATATACTGTAACAGTGGGCTTGGTTTCTTCTTTTCCTGATTATGCCAGCAAGGCTAAGGTAAGGATTGCTGGCAGCTGTAGTTATGAAATTCCCTGTGTGTGTGTGTGTAGTACAAATAACAATTGAGCAAATCCCAGCTTGCAGACTTCAGCCATTTTGTTGTCACAGCCTACACTCTGGTCTTCCTCACTTGGGCACCTGACTTGCACCTGCATTTAAGAGCCCGTGGAAGCAGCCTTCCCAAAAGAGGCACTGAAACTTTTCGTGCAGGCACCAGAGCCATGTGAATTTGAGAGCCTCCAGTCCTCCTAACCTGCCAGTCCCCCTAAACTCAGCCAGGTGGGCTGCTCAGTCCTGCCCTCTCTCCTGGAGCTGTTTCTGGGGTTTGAGCACTTCCTTCAGAGTGCTGCTGCCCTGCCTGACTAACGCTGGGGTACGAGTCAGGCACCTGGGGTAGGGGAGGGTGGCAAAGGGCAGCTCCCAGCAATGCCTGCTGCAACTTTCACACTTTGTCTCCAAGCTGCCTCTTGAAGAGTTTACTGTTGCTCCTCACCCGGACATTCCTTAATCAAAAAGACTTGTCCTAGAGTAAAGGTACTTGTTTCTTCCTGGCTCAGATGGAAACACTACCAAAAAAACAAGGATCCCAGGTGGACCTCAGTTTATCTCAGATGTGCTACAAGCGCTCTTGAGTTTTCAAAGGGCACTGGGGGAAAATTTCAGGGTCCGATTCAGGTCATGTCTTGAAGTAAAATAGATTTTTATTAATAATCATTACATCTATACATTTGTGGATGTTACCAGTGAAGACAATAAGAAAAACAACTATAAACTTATAAAAAGAAGCATTTTATTCCTGCCCTTGCCACCACATGTTCTGGAAAGGAGCTATATTGGCTCTTTTTTAGCTAGTAATGTCTAATGCAGGAAGACAGGAATAAGCAGAGTAGAAAGCACCTGTCAGCTCTATTTCCCACTCTCCTTGATTAGCATGAAACATTAATAGGGCTCTCAGAAATTCTGGTCTGAAATGGGCTTTGCTTGAAAACGTGTCTGCCTTTACTGCACAAAAGCTGCTGTCATTAAAAAAGGGCAGATAACGAAAGAAGACTCTTTCTTGAAATTTATACCATTTTTTCATACAATGACAAATTATTTTAATAATAGGAATCGCACACTCTGCCATTTGTATAATGTTTCCCATAAAATTCTCCCATTAAATTTGCTCCTCTACTTGACTCATATCTTTTTAAAAAAATGACACACACAAAATGATACATCACGCATTCTTACAAAGAATTGGAAGTGAACATACTGTAATGGGTTAACATACGTTTTAATAAAATTTTCATTGTTGCACATTTCACTTTTCGGTACTGAGAGCCAGGGCTGTACCAGTAACCCCAGGCAATGCCTAAGGATAAAACAAATCATACGGTAGTGAACTATTTTCACCTATTTATCCTTCTACTGAAAATATATTCATAAATACAAAATGAAGCTAAGATACGTAGCCAGTAACATTACACATAACAAAGATATTCCCTAGTATTTTTATTCTATTATTTTTTAATAATGTACCTTCTGCATTCCTGAGATACTTCAGCTTCTGTTTTTATTCCTTACATATCTTGTAAGGCACCAAACCATTTTAATTTTTGTCTCCCCAAAGTGGGCAGTAACAAATATTTTAATCTATAGAATCAAATTTAATCCTATTGCACAACCTATTACAGAACATGCAGTATGAGTCAAAAATGTACACAGGTCTATTTATCTAGCAAGTGGGGTTTTCTGAAAAAGAAACTTTTGATTTGTGGCATATGTAGGTTTATTTGCATGTAGACAGACAATCTGCCTTAAAAGATCTGTGTCATCAAAAACGTTCCTGTACACATCTGCATATTAACTGCATGCTAGATGGAGTTATCTCAGAGAATAAATACTGAAATAAAAAAAAAAGATTTGCCCTGAATATTCATTTTACTATAGAGGCATTGTACAAATTAAAAATAATAGGTTTTGTTTTTTCATTAGTGCATACGAATTCTGGAATAATAATTACATTTTATTGACACAAATTAAAATGATGTGGTGACAATAAATAAAGCTAATTCAAGTTGCACCTCAGATCTAATTTTTGTGATTGTTTATCTTGTTGCCTAGGATCAGATATTTAAAGGTGAAATCAAAAACACAGATGTTGTAAATAAAAAAGAAGCTAATGTAATTACTCTTTATTTGATAATGCACATTTAAGATTTCAAATTTTAAAATATCCAGATCTTCTTCTCCCCTTGTTGTCTCCCTTCTCTTCCCAAGTCTGATTTCAGAGAAAAGATGTTTCAGATTGTCTCCTAATATGTTTCTAAAAACCATGTGTCTTCTATAAGAATGGTTATACAGAATGAAATGCAAGTATATTTATTCAACAAAGCATCATAAGAAAGAAAAACAAAGTGAGTTTAGAGACATCTTGTAAGTCTTAAAATATTTGCTTCTAATAGCAAGAAATCTTTCTGATTATACATATCACAGGGAAATATATCATGAAAAAAACTTAGAGTACTTATAATTTCACACTGATTAATTTTTTCTTTATGTATTAAAATTATACATAAAGGATTTTGTACTCTTTTTTTCCTCATTTTATTTTATAAATGCATAACTTCTCATAGAAAGCAGAAATGAGGATAAAATTATTTAGGCATTTTACCACTCTGCTTACATATGAACAATGCTGGTGAGGAACTTGCTGTTCTTCATTGGCTCAGCTAGCATTACTAGAATTTACATTTCTACATTTTTTGATGCATCCCAATAGTCCAACCCAGAAAGAGAGAAGATGAGTTGAAGAGAATTCTAAAAAAATTTGCATGAAACAGTCAGTAACAACACATGAAAAATGGCAAAGGAGAATTCTGATGTGTGTGCATGTGTTGCTTGCTTTCTCTCTCTCTCCCTCCGTCTCTCTTTTTCTTTCTACTTCATGCAAATCCTTCCTAATCTAATACCAACCAATAAGTCTATAAGAAACAAAATTCAACTCCAAAACTGTTACTTTATACAAGAGAATACAAGGTACAATGCGTATTTGCTAGCTACGGTGCATTTTCTGGTAAAAAATGCTTTGCAGTCTGCCGGCTTGTCAATCTTTAATAGAAACTCATCAATTATTTGTGGGCAGGAGATTGAAGCGGCTAATAGCTCAAATATATTCCTCTATTTCATTGCATCAGTAGCTCTAAATTAATGCCTGTATTTTCCCCCACTAAAATAAGTTAAAATAAATAAATAAATGAAGATGTAAAAATGTATATGCATCATTTGAATAAACATTTAAGCACCACAGCACTGGGCATTACCTCTGAAATAGGAACACAAGCCACAGAGCTTTTATTGTTGAATGCAAATTCGTTAGAATGCAGAACAAAATATAATTTACTTGCAGTCTGACTAATCTATTTAAAAATAATTTTTCAATAGCAAAACTACCAATAGATTTGCCAAATATATCAAAGCACTGAAATGTTTTCTCTTAAAAAAAAACCACCCTACCTACTTTGGCTTTTCACTTGAGTGACATCATGCCTTGAACCTGAACTATGTTTATATATCTCTATATCTATCTCTCTCTCCCCCTCTCTCTCTCCAAGAAGCTTGTAGGTGGGACATAGGAGATTCCTCATAAAACAAAGTCTACTCATTTCACCTAATTAAAAATGAAACTTCTCTGACATTAATAGGCAGTAAAGCAAATTTATAGGCAGACACAGAACATTTCAGTCAAAAAAGTTAGCCTACAACTTGATAGAAGGCAGGTTTTGCCAATCACATGCCATGAATCTACCCCCCCTGACCCCAGCCTTCTCTCAGATAGCGGATACTGGCATTCTTTGCACATCAGAAATGCGCCAGCAGAGACCATTCATGAGGGAAATAGGAAAGCAAGTCACATTTGAGCAGACAACAAATGCTCCGAAACCTTGACCCACTGCATGCAACAGTGAGTGAGCCGCAAACCCAGCACCCAGCAACATTAGGATGAACAGCAGCTGCAGCTTTCCTGACCTAGGACCCGGTCCTGCTAACAAATCCTCTGTTCCTTGCGCACAGCTGCTATTCAAAAAATACAAGGAGCTTTGCATTATCATTTTTAAGCTAGTAACCATAGAACAGCACAGAATAGATGACACACTTACTGTAATGTCCCATGAAGCAAAGTTCCCATCTAGAGAGAGAGGCACTCTTATTCCACTCCCTGCAAAAGGGTTAACCATTATGAAGAAACATTATGCCAGACATTAGCAGACAGCCTATTAGATATTACATTTTTCCATACATGATAAATCCTGAGTAAACCTGTTTTTCTTTTTAAACACCTTGCAGAGTGAAGCCTAGCACTGCATCTAGTTGCCAAAGCACAATCAATATGGAAGGAGCGGTATTTTATGATTGGAGAAGTTGTTGTGTTTTTGGTGGTGAAATTCATTATTTAGTATCTGAACCCTCAGCATTTCAGTATCATTTATTCATAAAGTCCCTTTTTGCCAGGAGGAAATGGATACAGCTGTAGAGAGAGAGAGTGCGAGAGAGGGAGAGGGAGAGGGAGTGAGACGGATTGATGATATTGATCAGGTACCATCTTGAAACAAAGGCTAGGTGCTCTATTTTAGTTGACAACTGTGACACATAAAAAACAAGCAAGAGAGGGGGAAGGCTAGGGCCTTGAACATCACAGGCTTTAAAAAGCGTTTGAAGAAACCATTATGACAAGCAGGTCTAGGCAAGCTGCTGCAAAAATGTATTCAGAAGAGTCATTAAAAAATGATGCTTTGTTTGCCTTGTGAATATGAGGTTTGTAGCTAGCTGCAGAGCACTCTCCTACAGAGGAAATGATGAGGTTTTTCATGCTGCACAGTCGCCTCTCTCCTCTTTTTTGCCCCCCTTTTAAAAACAGAAACTTTTTTTGATGTTTTCATATTCCTGACTCGAAGCACAGTATTTTTGGATTCACAGTCAATCAATCACATTCATTGTCAGCTGTCCTCACACTCCTCAGGTTGTCTATTAAAAATGATGAGATCAAAATAAATGGAGTGATTTCCTAAGCTTTCCAAGAGTTTAAATTGCTACTTTCAGTCCTGCTTGCATCTCTAGAAATGTAACGAGTACTTCTGATCGGCTGCTCTGTGATAGTCATGCATTCTAGTGCAGAGAGGTGTTACCAGCACTGTCAGATCATGAACTTTATTTTTTCTCTTCCTCTCCTCATAAGTATAGATACCTGTGTGCCACCAGTTTCCTCATGTACTCAGTCCAATTTGAAAGAGAGAGGACAAGCCTTTATACTTAACTTAAAAACTCTTAAGTGTCACTCAGTAGTAGCTCAGTTTCCTATCACAGATGACTCAAGTGCTTTAAAGAGGTACATAACTCAGAAAAGGCAGTGGTGGGGTTTTAATTTTTGTATCATTCAAAACATTTTAAAACCCTGGTCCAAGTAGGAAAATTAACCAACTGGAAACCATTTAACACAAGTGAAGGTATTCCCTTGTCTCAGAAAACATTTCCCTTGATAAGGATCTCTTTTCTGAAAGCTGAAATTTATATTCAGTTTTGAGGGAAAGGAAAATAAAGAGGTGTGGTGCTTGGAACTAACTTTGAAAAGAGAGGGGCTACTGCACTTAGACTGAGTGAGGTTTCTGATCTGACCACAGACTCCAGGCTGGTCACATGTTCAAAACAGAAGGATACAATATATCTGAATGAGAAAATTAAAGACAATAAAAATATATCCATCGATTGATGAAATAAATAGAAGGGATCCAAATGACTTCAGTAGTCTGTTTTCTCAGGTGCCAAATTTTACTTGAACCTTATGGAACTGTTCTGTTAAAAAACATGAAGTTTCTAAATGTCTCTGTGACAAAAAAAACTCTACTTTCTCCAGTGCTCAGTTGGAGAAATCCAAAAAGGAAACTTCCGAACAAAAGCTTTTGATTTCTGCTGTGATTGTCCATGACTAGAGTGATATATTCATAGGCTTAGAATTTCCTGTTGACAGCAGGGCATATCACAGCAGTGTGTGCCCTTGTGTGAGAATTAAAGGGAAGCTGGGAGTGGTACAAAAGCAGATTTCCTCCTCATCCTCACCACTATTCGTGTACAACTATAAGAGAAGCCTTTGAATGTTCAACATTTATACTTGGCCCAACAATTTTACCATCTCGAGGATGAAGCTGACCCACTAGAATGGGCTTTCCATTTGTTTCAAGTTGTTCTTAATGCTACTTAAGTGTACCTGAAATAAAAGGAAGAAAAGAAATAAATCAATCATCTCCCTGCTTCTGACTTCCTCGAATACACTGAGGAAAACATCTCTGTGCCAGGACTGCACAAGCGCCTGTATCTCACAAATGGTATTGCACTTATCCTTTACCTTGCCTAGCTGGAAGAGGTCGATATCACATATATTCAAGCTATACTATTGTGAGGATTTTCTTCTGAAGTGCTTTGTGCTTTGAGTCAAGAGTCAAAATAACAGGAGAGTCCACACCTGCCAGCCAGTTTGCTGTGAAAAACATAGTCTATCCAAAGGTGTCAGAAATGGCAGCATTTAAAAGATGTGAATAGAGTCATCCTATAAAGAGAGGTCAGGGCTGCAGGAAGAATACCAGGGAGGTGGGTGCTTAATTGAGATGTTATTCAGGTTGACCAGAATGAATTTACTAAGAAGATCAAGAAGACCTTTAACTAAGATCAGATCAGGAATTCTGTTTGTGAACAATATTTGTGAAATTCAATGATTGTGAAATTCTTATTTCCTAGAAATGGTTCAAATAGCTCAACATTGATGAAATTAAGTTATTTTTATTTTGTTAAGAGCTAGTAGTGCTCAATTAAAGAAAACCAGTTTGGAAGCAAAATATATAGAAACAGAAATACATTCTTCCACTATATTCCCTTTTCAAAAGAAAAGTTGAAACTTTTTATAGCATATGAATAGTAAGAATAAACAGTATACACCCCTTAGAATTTCTAATTCTCCTTAATCTGTCTCTCATCCTATCAGACTTGCTTTTTCATTGCTCTTATGGCATTAAAGAAAAAAATTTTTAGCCTTCACCCATACCAGCAGATGAAGTTCCTGTTGAACTACTCCCATTTATTCAGTTACATTTTCATATCAATTCAGAATTTCTCTGGTTCACACATCTCTTCCTATGATATCACTGTGGTTTTGTCCCACCTCTATCTAGCCACATGTCTTGATGTTCATTCTTAAAACTCAGACTTCATCAATTTTTTTCATTCTTTGCCCACAAATACATATAACCCTTCCAGTTCAAAAATCTGCCTGAAAGTTTCCACACTTACTATTTGTAAGAAGTTTTCCCTATCATAATGAAACTACCTAGTGAATGAAAAGGAGTAGCCACACACATGAAACCATGGATTTCAATGTGACAGCTGGAGATTTTACCTCTCAGCATACGGAGCTTTCACTTATATTTGCATCTCCCCAAAACAATATTCCTTTTAATCATTAATATTCAGAAAGGAGGAGGTTTTTGTTTATCAATTCTCTCAAGCAAATTTTAATTGGAAGGTCTTAAAATAATTTGGGATGTCTCAATATAGGAAGCAGTATAACACTGTGAATAATTACCACTCTAAATCCGTGGGAAGTTATGAGCTTGAATTTATTAAATGTTATGAGACTCTAAGACATTGTAATAATAGTCATATATAATATGTCTAAAAAGGTGGACCTAAGGTCAGTTCTAAAATGTTACATTCTTTTCCAGAACTCATGGGGAGGAAACAAGGGAAGAATGAGTGTCTCCTGATAACAGCTATTATTGTAAGCACTACAGGACAAGTCTTAAACAAGTTACAAAAATTAATCCTTTCCATTTAAATTTTCTGGATGTAAAATATAAATTTAAATACTTTTCTGGAACTGGAGTCATAGAATCATAGACTCATAGAAGTTGGAAAAGATCTCTAAGATCATTGAACATCACCCTGTCAACTAAATCATGGCACAAAGCGTCATCCCCCATCATTTCTTCAACACCTCCAGAGATGGTGACTCCATTACCTCCCTGGGCAGCCAGTTTTGGTATTTAATCACCCTTCCAGTAAAAAAATTCTTCCTCGTGTCCAACCTGAACCTCTCCTGGTGCAGTTTATGGCTATGTCCTCTTGTTCTATCACTGATTACCTGGGAGAAAAGGCTGAACCCCACTTGGCTACACGCTCCTTTCAGGTAGTTGTAGAGGGTGATAAGGTTTTTAGAAAGAGAAATGATTGGGGAACAGCAAGAAAAGCAACACTTTATCGAGGGATTAGCTTTATATAATTCTGTTGAGTCAATTGCACAAACCTTTTCAGATGATAATTTTATATTCAAGCTACAGATTTCTTTCCTCCAAGCACTCAGCCACCAGGTCCTACACAACAGAAGGTTCTTTTCAATGGCAACTCTTTAGTTAATCAGCTGCATATTAGCCACACCCAGAAACCCCACTACGTACCAAATGGAAGACATGAGAAATACCTACTGTAGAGAACTACTCCAATGGCATTGTAAGGAAAAATAGTAAAATAAATAGCTGATAATCTGCAGTCTGTCTAAGGAACAGATATGTCTTTGTGGGCCAGCTGCCCCTGTCAAACCCCTTCTGTTGTATGCTCCTCTCTTCCACTCAGGATGTCAGCACATAAATAAACCCTGAATCCTCTCAACAAACAAAAACATTGTTTCCTTCATTAGAGATGCCCAAGGATATTTTCTATTGGCCTTCCATGTCTGCCAATAACAGCAGTTTGGGTTTCACAAGAATTTATGCACTAAATCATTCACTGCTTACTCTGATGAATGAGAAGCTTCATTATAATAAAAAAAAGGGCATTTTAAGAAACAGCAGTAGCTGAATGGGCTTCCTGATTGTACTTGAACTAATATTAACCACCTTTGCTTTCTGGTTGAGGGATTGGTGCCACATGCCTAAATGTTGCAACACAATACTTCAAGTCTGGCCTCAAGGTGCAGCCCAGATTACTGTGTGGGGACCCACGTGCCTTATGCTGGACACAGGGATAATTAGATATACTGTATGGTCTTGCCCTCTTCTGATCCAGAATTATACCTCAGGATCCAGAATTATAGCTGTTCTGAATTGGTGGTGTGTGGGTTTCCGTGCTGTAAGGGGTGGCACCAACTCAGCTAAAAGGAGAAGTGCTGCAAACAAGGGTGTCTCTGGGGACTAAAGTGCTTGGGAATAACCTGTCTTTAGGATTAACAACCCAAAAGTCTTGCCTGGTATAAGGCCTGGATCCACAGTAACCTAGATATGATTCATAGATACAAAGTCCAGGATAGTCAAGTTTTATGTAACAAACAAATTTGAGATTCAATGATATTTGATAGAAATGCATGAAGCTCAACTATGTCTCCTTTCTGTTCCTTTATACAGTTTCTGTGCCACATGACTCAGTAATCTATAGCCCAAACAAATATAGAGTTCTCAATAAACTTTCACAGGTTATACAGTTCATTGCAGAATCTGGCCCTTGGTTATATCCATGGAAGAAGTTAATTCCTTCCATTTTTAATGAATTACAGATGAGTAGTAATTTTAGAAGCCTTTCATTAAATAACAGGGAAATATAATTTCCAATAAAAGGGGATAGCCTTTAACTACAGGACTGCTGGGATGGAACATACCAAACAGGAAATTTTGATTACAGAATCAGTAACTTCTGCTGGCCTTTGCCAAATTTTCAAACAGCCTCCACAGATATGTCACCATTGCCAACATCCCATAAGATCAGAGGGGTTTGGTGACTTACTCTGCAGCTTCTGCAATCACATCTGTGCTGTTTACGCATCCAAATTTTCAATTGCTAAGAAGCAGATGTAACTGGCAGTCAGTCTGGAAATGCAGAGAGAGAGGGGGAGGAAAAAGGCTTCCAGGAATGGAACAAAACCAAACTGCAGACAGCATACCCTTCAATAGAGTCCAGCGTCTTTCAACTTGGAGCCTTAGTTGGGTGCAACCCAAGAGAACCTGGCCACAACACATTCTGTCCTCCACCATGTGCCTTTCTGTTGTGATTTAGAATATGTGCAGCACTGTAGTTAAAGGTAAATGTTGGTAAACAAAGATTAATCTGGACAAGACATGGTGTGACTACTTTCCAGTCTGGCCTCAAGCACAAAACTGGTGAGTTTGCCAGTTGTTGCCAATCGATATAGTTTGTTTTTTCTGATCTTTGTCCTAGGCATGGGGAATGCAAACCAGGAGACCACTGGCAACCTGAAAAAAAATTGGATACAAAAATAATATTTTTGCTTATGCCATGCTGTTTTAGGTAACCCTGATAGACAGTTAAGCACCACACAGCTGCTGACTCTTTTTGCCCACCCTCTACCACCAGAGGAACAAGAGAACAGAAAAGAAAGGGTAAAACTCACGAGTAAAAAAAAAAAAAATAGCTTCATGAACAAAGGAGCAGTGAAAGAGGAAAGGAGAACAGAAAACAAAACAAAAAAACTGATACAAAGGCAATTGTTCACCACCTTCCAAGCAGTAGACTGACACTCTTTTAGGTCCCAAGCAAAAGATGGCTGACCTTGGTAAATCCCCCTCACTTCACTTTTTATTGCTGAGCATGACATTGTGAGGCATGAAGCACCTTTGATTAGCTTGGGTCAGCTGCCCAGTTCTGTCCCATCCCAGCCTCATGTTGGCTCAGTTTATTCACTGGATGGTGGCAGAGTAGAAACAGAAGACTTTGACGATTGCAGACACTGATCAGCAGTACTTAAAAATTAGAATATTTGGCCAGAAATACAAAATGTGGCACCATATCACCTGCTATGAGGCAATTTAACTCTGTTCCAGCTGAAACCAGTGCACATGTAAAAGCTGTTTCAATATTGGGTGCAAAAAAGGTCTCCCAAGGTCACTCTGAATCCCCTCATTCTGTGAAACAACATCAAGCATCCACAGAAGAACAGCATGCCTAAAAATCCTTGGAGGTTCTGCAGCAAGTGACACCAGGTTCCTTAGAGGAAAGACATCTGCATTTCTGAAAATAAGCACCTGAAGTCATCCTCTCTGCTTAGTGTCACCAACACAGACTTCATTCAGTGGGGACTTCTCCGGAAAAAATCGAGTGCTTTTCCACACACCCTGAAGTACCCAAGATATCTGTGTGGAGTCACAGAATATGGCAGGGTGTGTAGGAGGCCTGAGCCCATCTTAGCTTCAGCTGGCACTCAGGTGCCACGTGCAACCTCAGATACCTGCATGGGAATTGGGTTCTATCAGAGCAGATGGATTGATTGACAGAGGTCCAAATCCTGCCCAATAAGAGCACCCTGTGCTGCACCCCAAGCAATGGATATTCTTGTATTTTCCTCCTGTAAAAGCTGCCATGTTGCTTATAATCAGCCCTGAAGATCCTCCTGCAGAGAGTCAATGTCAAAGGGAGGATCCTTGTAGCCTGAGGAGCTTTATGGGAGCTTCTTTATTCAGCACTGAAGCTCTTAACCATGTGTCTGCTACCAGACACTCTCTGCCTATCTATGTTAAGGCAGATTTTACTTCAGATTTACCTTCCAGGCAATCCTTTGTTCCAGGTGGAGATGTGTAATTCGTCCCAGGTGAATTTTCATGCTCAAAAACTCAGATTTTTTCAGGCTTCTCTGTGTCATAAACTGTAAAACAGAGGCACTTCAATAAATAAGTAAGTCACTAAGGTGGGATGTCTCTGTTTTATCCAAAGACTCCAACCAGGGAGTGGATAACTGAGTTTTGCCTTAATGCCATTTTGTAAACTGCTTGTGGTTAGGAGAAGAAAGCACTTTAGCTCAGGACTACTTAGGAAATTACTTTTATTGATATATTTAGCATCATTACCATGTATCAAGAGCTCTCTAATATCTTTTATTCCATTTAAAAGCAACTACTGGCATTTCAGCAAATATGTTTTTGCTACAGTATTTAGGCATGAAATATGCCAATTTATACTCTAAGACCTATTGCAGATGGTAATAAAAAAAAGGTGAAAATGTCTAACAAAGCAGTTGCTGCATTCTGTCAACAAATATCTTTATGTGTTATATGACCTTGTCTGCTGGTCTTTGAATTGGGATTCCAAGTGTGAACAGTACCCCAAGTGGGCCACATTCATTGGGAATTATACAAAAGGTCAAAAATACTCTATTCCTACTCCCCTGAAATGGGTGTGGACTAATTTCTTAGACCATTTTCAAAGTATGTCTCTTCAATTTTGAGTTGGTCTTGTTCCATGAAAGCTGCTACAGATTCTGTGAAATGAGTCTAAAAAATCCTTGTGGTGACAAAAAGGTTGTTTCTATAAATCATAGTATTTTTCATTTAATATTGTCATAATGCTGGGACAGAGGTGACTTGACAGGGAGGATATGGTAACTCTGGTGAGCATGGCTATATCTGGTGTTAATGTAAGTACTATATAAAATTTTCTTTTATTTTGAAGGCTTAAAAAAATTAGATTTTTTTCCAGTGACTACTTCTAGCTCATCCACAAAAAAACCAAAATATGTTCTGCTGTCACTGGGACCAAATCAGTGCCTGATTTACATCAAGATAGTTAACAGTCTTCTGACTCTGCTTTTCATCAAATATAACGGTGAGGTATAAATTATTCAGCTCTATAATAAACCTTTCCAGTGAGTCAAAATCATTTTTCCAAATCAGGAAAATATCAGTGAAGTGCTATAACTATTACAAAAATTGTTTAAATTTCTTTAGGGTGCAAAACAATTCTTCTTCAAACCCCACCATTTCAATCATAAGTCTTTTCCTATCATTGAGGAATACTTTTTGCACTAATCAGGACCATCAAATCTCATTTGTAATCCATCCATATGGATAGTCCATTTTCAGTTGGGTCAGTAATATTTTTTGTCATGATGAGATATTTGAATAATATTATGCTTTATGCTCAGATGCAGCTGCATGAAATGGATTTAAATATATGGGCCAAATTCCAATGAATTCATCAGGAGCTACTTTCAACCTGAACAGGACAGAGGTTCTATGGTCTTTCTGTGTATGGATTGGATGTGTAGCTATCAGAAGTAATCTTCACATAGTAATAAGCAGCACTCATATTGGGCATGAAGCATAAAGAACCCTAGCTCACAAGACAATGCCAAGATTCTCTTTCTTTTCTACCCTCAGGGGTTTTTTTGAAGGTGGATTTCCAGATGAAAGAGATGCAGGCATTACCAGTTAGCAAAGCTTGAAACTGGGAAAAGTTGTTACGTAGCTGTGCAATGCTTGATCTATGATATAGCTACTCAACATCTGGTCTTCATGTTTACATTGTTGCTCTTTGACATCTTCAGGTGTTAAGGAGGCCTTCAAAAACCTGTCAAGACATTTCCATTAAATGATGACACAGAAAATTATTTTTAGCAATTTTTCATATTTTCTTGACTTCCGTATCTTCCCCTTATCATGGCAAAGCTGTGCATGGAAAAGTCAAAGGTTCCTGAAACTAGAACTTTTCATGGTTATTGTAGCTTCAGATGTATATTAAATTATAGCATAATTGAGCACATATATACTTTTACGAGGACATGTGTGTGGTGCAGCCATCCTACAAGCTGAGTGGACACAAATGGTACTATTTCTCTCCATTTGAAATATGTGGAATATATTTTCATTTAATCCTTGGGTGAATCATCAGACAATCCCTTAAATACCATCTCTTAATATCTCTCTTTGAAGATCTGACCTTTCTTCATCCTCATATTTTATTTTCTTTTAACTTGGAGGTTTTTTCTTACTCTGTTTTCTTTGTCTGACATGCCTAACTTCCTTGCATATATCCCAGCTTCAGTATTGGGGTTTTTATGGGTTTTTTTGCGTGTTGTATGCAGCATTTTCTCATTTATTCTTTTTCACATCCACATAATTTAGGACTCATAGCAGCTTTTACAATCATGGTGTCTTCTCCTAACTTGACCTCAGATAGAGACTGAGTGATTGTCCTCTCCCTGAAAAGCAGTTTGATTTTATCTCCAATGTGAAACTATGAGCAAGAGTTAGACATGTTTTTGATAGTAACTTGCATGTTGTTCTCCATCACAGGAGAAGAAGGACCTTTCAAATGCACTCCAGGTTTCACAATATCAAAGAAAGAATTCAGAATCCTGTGAAAGTAAATCAGAAGGAAATAATGAGAGCTTGGACTGACAAGTCAAAAATTATTATCAGCTTCAAGGAGTGACTATGAAACTCGATAGTAGTCTAGATAAAATTTATAGAAGTATCTAACAATGTTTATTAAGCACAAAGAATTTGGTTTTTGTTATAAAAAAAAAGAAAAAATAAATATAACAATGTAAATACTTAAAATTTTAGCTGTTACCACAGGATTTTGTGAGCTCTTCCTATGAAAATGATCAGGGCGAATCACAATAATTTTTACTCTCCTACAGAAAAGGGGGTTAGGTATGAATTACATTATATTAAAATAGACCAAAATAATTTTCAACCTGTTTATGCTCCTTAAATATGTAGAAAACAAAAACAATTTCTGACTCGCAGTAAGATGACCCATACATTAATTCACATGTATTAAATTGACACATCTCTCATCCAAATTCACAATGGAATTTTTGTTAGATTAGAAAAAAAGTCTTGAATAAACCCAAGATATGTCTTCATAAATATTAGAAATATTTTAAAGGGAAATTCTTTATCTTTTATCAGCATTGCAGAATAACTGCAGAGTGAGTAAATTTTGTATCACAGGGACAAGGATCATAACAGTATGAATGACTTGAATTACCTTGGGTATTTTCCTAGCTATAAAGCGATTTATTCCTTATTGCTTGAAGGTATTACTTGTGCTGAAAAATGGGACACAATGCTTAATTGAATTTTTTTTTTTATGTACATAAAGGCTGCTTACATTTCTTAGAACTGAATGGCATAAGAGTGCTGCAACACTGCAGTACACAGAGTGCTGTCACTTGCTGTTACTATGGGGGAAAGTATTGAAATAATTTTGCACATAATGAATGATCATGGGGATGTTCAAAAAGGCCGAGGGAAACAGAGATTTCACTGAACATTATAGATGCATAGCTGTTGTCCCATATAGGGCAAATTACATCCTCATATTACAATTTTCAAAGTAATTTCTAAGACTTTTGATTATGAATCTGTAGATGTTATGTTCAAAGAATGTGTATCTCACTGTTCTTTCTCCCTAGAAACAACCCCCTTTCTGGAGACAGCCAAGTAAAGCCACTTCTGCAATGGGGAGATTTTGGTAAGAAGCTGAGATTTGGACCCAATGATCCTTGTACATCACTTCCAACTCAGAATATTCTGATTTTGTGAAATATGTGATTTTGTGAAATATGGGAACTTATTTCTAACATTGCAAATACTGGATGTGATGCACTCTGAACCATGTTTACCTACACATTTACTTAGTATTTGCCTGATTTCTGGTCCTATTTTTTGCTGGGCAGCTCTTCCCTCTGGAGGTCTGAGAAAGTCCTATCTAGGAAGTCTATAAGGACTAAGCATTTGATATTTAAAATTTAGATTTTCCATGCAGATAGATTTGATGTCATGCTTTGTTACTGAATCCATTATAGATATGCTCTGTGTATCAAGCAGAATTAATAGATCCACTGTTTGCAGAAACAAGAATACTTTGGATGCCAAAGAAAACTGTTCATTTAATTATCACAGCCACAAAAGAGAAACAGAAGATCTAGTATACTATGAGATGCCTAATGCTGCTAAAATGAGAGCAGCAGATCTTTTCTGTTTTCATAATGAAAATGGCAAAATAAATATATATCAACATCTTTCCATATAATATTTTCATTATGAAGGGTACAAGAGGAAAATTTTCAATATATTTTGATGGGGTTTTTATTACTGAACAGAATAACTAAAAATAACAAGAGTAAAACAAAAAATATCTGATTTCACAGCTACATCTTCTATACCTAAACAAATTAGCTTGCAAATTAGAATAAAAACAGTGAAGTATTACAAATATATTTCAGTATCAGAAGGGATGGGCACTTATAAGCAGAGGTAAACTCCATTATCACTGCATTCTTAGCAAAATATTTCTAAGCATCATCTTATTTCCTACTGATACAAAAGGAAAATATTAAGTGCATAAACATAAATTTTACATCCACCCCAGAAGTTTTTAGTTTTGCTGCTGGAAGATACTGGAAGATACATAGATGGCTATAGCAATAAAATAGTAACAATAGTAATGCCTAAAGACTAATTCAATTCAATTTATGCAATGAGATACACTTAGCACATTGCATTAAAATGTCTAATTAGTAATATTACTACTTATATGTATTTCCAAGGATGCTTGCATACAGACTGGTGAAGATGAGCAGTCAATACACAGACAGAGCAAATAGGCAAGAAGAGCTCTGTGAGAATTCAGTCCAGATAAATACGACATATGCAGAAAGAATGGTCTTTCGAATGTCATAGTGTTCTTGGAAAATATAAATAGGGAAAGATTCAAATTCACTCATCAGGCCACTTTTTAAAAATTTTCATCAGTCAGTTGTTGGCTGTATGTGGTGAGAATGAAAAGGATTTTCATTCTGATATGCCTATTTAATGTTCAAATCGTGGAACCCAGAAACAAATTGGTAAGCAAACTGGTAAGATACTGTTCTCATTTCTGTCTTAAGATACTGTTCTCATGTTTGTCTAGACAAAGTTTTAAGATTTACAGAAAATTTACTTAACTTTGACTTCCTATTATGGATTAAAATAGTAATTTGAATATTTGGGAGGTGAGCCTGTGTATATTAATTTCAAAAGGTCTGCAACTCCTTTCATATGTGAAACTTAAGAGAAATGTACCTAAACCTAGAATTTGACCAATTTAAATCTTATTTAAGGGACTGGGACTACAATTTCACTTAAAAAGTCAAACATGTTTCAGGAATATTGTGGATGTGTTCATTTAATCTGATCATAATTTTAATTATGTTATTTACATGGTATTTACTAGTCTTTTAATGTTAATGCTATCATCACTAATTGTGTAAAACTGTGGATTGAAGCAACTTTTTGACTGTTGCCAGAGACAAACTAAAAAAGACAAATTTTGTAACTCCAGTCTCAGCAAGGCTGGATCGCGCCACCAGCATGAGCAAAGGAAATGGCTGTGCTTGGGGCATAGTAAAAGCAAGAGTTTGGCCTGAAGAAAGTAAAAGTGGAAAAATTATCTCTATAACCATTGTGTCTTGCCTAATTTCTAAACAGATGGATAGGATAGGCTAGGATAGGATAGGATAGAATACAGAGAGCTTTCCTGCAGATGCCCACACAGTGCTGTCAGGCACCAGGATCTTGTACTTTCAACAGCTGTCAGTGCAGGGTGAAGCATGTAAATTGGTATGACCCATCCATGTTTATCAAAACATCACCAGAGTCAGGGACCTATCCAACTCTTTTGTTTGATTTCTTCAGTGCAGGTAGCTATCTAACATGTCTGTCAATCATATATGCAAGCTACTTTAGGTATTCAGATGACCAGATTTTGGTGTCTAGTTTAGGATTAATAGCTCCCTAAGCCCCTTTGACTAGACTGATCAGATGTGGGATTAGTCATCTATAGCAATATTAAATGGTCTGTAATATCCAAGACATCTTTAAAGGAGATTCATGACATTTTTAAAAGGTTGCTCAAAACAAAATTAGGGAGAAGTAACTGCTGTCTAGCTGCATATAATAACACTACATATCTATGTTGATAAAGCTGATGCCCGTAGAGATGTTCTCTGGCTAAGGGGAAGCTTTGACACCTTCTACCATAGATCAGTACCTGCATTGTAGTCACCTAAATTTGAGTGAGTTCTAAGATTAGGCAATTGCATCCTGAGAGGTTCATTCAGTTGTCCCATCACATTCAGAGATGCACTAGAACATGATTAGACTCCAGGGTGTCAATGGGTTTCCATTATCATGTCTGAAAATGTTTGGGTAGCCTAGGGGATCTCATATAGCAATAGTTCTCTTTCAGCAAGGAAACAAAGAATAAGACATTTCTCTTATTTTTCCACTCGTAATAGAAGCCTGGATACACTTACACTGTCTGCATAATTTCCATAAATTTCAAATATGCTTAAAAATATGAATTAATTTGATAAAAGACCCATCTTCTAAAAGTGTGCATTAAGTACTGGAAAATGTAGAAAGGATTTTCAATTTCACTAATATCAATGAAAGTTACCAATAAGTTTAAAAATTTTAGTAGCTATTATCCACATCCTTAGAAATAAAAAAAAATTCCCCAAAATCTATTAAAAACATATTTGTGTAGAAAAAAATCAGTAGATTAAGCTCCTTCTCAGTTAAAACATGAAGAAAACATATTTTGATAGATATAAAAATATCAATAGCTAAGGTTGGAATCTGATTTTTGTATATGTTGTAGTTTTCCATATTTTTTTAATACAGGATGTAGGGGAGAATGTTTACAGTGCAGTAGATGAATTATTAGATGATCTGAATCCTTAAGAAATAAGGACCCTACAGAAAACACTTCTCCTACTTTCCCCCCATCTATTCATTCTTATGAAGATGTGTTTAGTGCTTAACATTGTGTAATTGTTAAATACAACCCTGTCTGGCGGAAGCCCTGTATCCCAGCCTAAAGCTCAAGAGACATTTTTTATCTCCAAATTTTATATGAATCCATAATAGAAGCCCAAGACTCCATACAGCCCTAAATGTAACATGATGAATGTGATGTCCTTATAAGTCAGCAGTATAACTTTTACAAAAGGCAAACATCACACTCAAATACTGGAACTCAAAAACTAGAACTGTTTGTATTTTCTTGCTTGACTATAATGTTAGATGTATACATTATTTATTAATGGAGGATGGATTTTTCTTTTGATTAAATGCAACTGTTACTTTAACAAACAGATATGAGATCCCCAAGCTCTCAGTGCGCAGGGAATTTTGTCCACGCATGCCATGCCAATGGATTGTCAGTAATGGAAAGTGACGGAGTGTGGAGGGGAAGGGGCTTCGTTGAAATACCCTTACTTTCAAGGTAATCTACCAGCTACAACTGCTTATCTCAAAGGACTGCACCTTGCTGTAACTGCTACACTTTGTCTGAACTATAAAACATTGTTCTCCTTCCCAAAGCTGTTGAGAATAAGGCCTAATGTTTTCATGTGAGAAGAAAAAACAATACATTTAAATTTAGAATTCAGTAATAGAGAAATTCAACTTTGAATAAATAATCTAATAGTGTTGGAGTATATTTTCAAATCTTTTATATTCTCCCAATGGATGAGCTAACTGTGGGATATCTACTGTTATAGCCAGATTGCCATAAAATAAGAGGTATAGGAAAGCAAACCAACAAAGAAAACCCCACGAGAACCCTGTCCACTCTCTTTTGTTTGATTCTATAATGATAATATAGGAGTGATCTCAGTTTTGATGAATATCATCCATCTGCAGCTTCACTGGCACATGTTGCAATATCTAAGTCCTGAGTTACCCCAGCCCAGTCTTGGCACTAGGGGTGAGACTCACCTCACTTGATTTCAAACATACAAACATCAGGTGTCTTGAGTTTTCTCTACAGTCTTTGAAGATAGATAACTCCAGAAAATGAGTAATCTGCTAAATGTTTCTTCTCTGTATTAATTAGCTCCTGGAACTGCCTGTCTTTCTGCTTTATACCAGTTAAAAGTTATATGATTAGTTGGCTAAATTTTACAGAGATTAATTAAATCTCAAATTTGTACATGAAAGTATCAAGCTCATTTCATTAATGCACTTTAAAGCATAATTCCAAAGGAATAATGGAGACAATAATTGTGTTTTTTTAATAAATATCTGATTTTCCAATGTTTATTGCTTAATATTTTAGGTGTATTTAATATGACAAAACTTGATTCAGTTACAATATTAAGTCACGAGCTTTCACAAAACATGAAATGCTTTGCAGCCAGGTGACTACCCAGTCATCAACAAACTGTTTTTCTAACCAATTAACACACTAACCAACAAACTAGTTTTCTCCAAAGCAATTAGCTGGCTCCAAAAAGCTATTGCCTTTTTTATATGAGCCCAAAGCGCAACTCTTGGGCAAAATGACAGGATTCCTATTAAGTGACCAGACTTTAAAAATTCTGTTTATATCTAATACATACTATGAAGATTCAGAAGTGTGAAAGGGCACAGCAAAAAAGATGGATGGCAGCATTGTCACTGCTAGAGCAGGAAGGTTCATTATCACCCAAAGTCCTCATCAAGAGAATATAAATAACAGAGTATCCGACATTGGCATTCGTGGTTGAAATTCTGGATATTCCAAAGTAGAATAAATTACATCTTTGGTTATGGTAGGGTCATAGCAGTCTCAAAACAAGACTATTTGCATATTAAAAGTTCCATGGAGACTAGCAGATAAAAGATTCAATGAAAGAGCACATTTGTCATAAGCCAAAAGTTAAAGTTGGGCTACAGTAAAAACAGCACTGACAATTATACAAAATTTAATTGCCTGTGGAACCAGGCAAATCAATGGGAGAACTTCTTGCAGGTAATCTAGGTCTGACAGTGGAATTGAAAGCAGATAAAGTCAAGCAGAAGATTTTGAAGTATCAGATCTCAAAGTCATACATTTTTTTAACCCATAGAATTGCACCAAAATTCAGTAAGTAAATCTGTTCCAGTCATGTTATCTCTTTTTACAATACTAACAAGAGAGATGGAGGCTTAAAACAACCAGTCAGGTGTCAAACATGCTCGAGTTCTTCCAGTAACAATTTAACTAATAAATGCACACAGAAAACATTAATGTCTGCGGGAAGCACAATAAAATGCTCTGGATTTCATACATAACCCTCTGTATTCCATACCAGTTGACCTGATTTTCTGCTCTGTTTTGGATGTCTCCAGCTCTGTATCTTCTAAGGGATGCAAAGACTTGCTTTTGGAAACAGTTTCCTCCATTCCAGACGACTCCATAAAAGACCCACTGCCGGATGCAGCTGACCCTATCAGCCATACTGGTGGTGCCTCTGGGAAAATGTATTTAGGAATGGGCAAAATGATGTACTGCAATTTGGACAGGAGGGAAGGGGGGAAAATGTGAAAAATAATCATTGAAACACCAAGGTTGGAGAAAGAGGAAGGTGAAGACACATCCCAAGAGCCAGAGTAAACTTTCTCACGCAGCCCATGAAGACCATGGTGAAGCCAGCTATCTCTGCAGACTGCACAGGACAATGCCAGAGCAGATATACTGCAGCCTGTGTAGGACCCCGTGTGGAAACAGGTCCTGAAGAATCTGTGGACAATAGAGATGAGTCCATGCTGAGACAATTCTTGAAGGACTGAAGCCTGTATGAAGCATACACGCTGCAGCAAAAGAAAAAGTGTGAGCAGGAAAAAGTGGTAAAAAGGAACTGTTATGGACTTACCCCAGCCTCAATTCACCATCTCCCTGTGCTGCTTGGGGCAGGGGAGGCACAGGAGGAAGAAAGGGGAGAAGTGGATAGAGGAGTTTAGAGGTAGGTATTTTTTAAATTTTGGTTTAATTTCTTACAATCCAAATCTATTTTAATTAGCATTTAATTAAATTCATTTTCCGAAGTTGAATCTGCTTTGTAAATGATGGTAATTGGTGGTGTGCTTTAACCCTAGCCATCAACCAAGCCCCACAAAGACATTCTCTCACTCCCCCACCAGCGGGACTGGGGAAAGAATTGGAAGGGTACAAGCTGAAAAATCCATGGCTGAGATAAAAACAGTTTAACAGGAAAAGCAAAAGCTGTGCACAGAAGGAGAGCAAAATAAGACATTAATTCACTGCTTCCTATGGGCAGGGAGGTGTTCAGCCATCTCCAGGAGAACAGGGCCCCCTCACACATAAGAGTTACTAAGGACAAAGCACCATCACTCCAAACATCCCACCTTTGTCCTTCTTCCTCCCAGCTTTACATACTAAGCATGAAGCCCTGTGGTCTGGAATATCCTTCTTGGTCAGTTTGCATCAGCCGTCCCAGCTGTGTCTCCTCCCAAACTCTCATACACCCCCTGCTCCCTTGTCAGCATAGAAGTAGGAAAAGCAGAAAAGACCTTGTCTCTTTGTAAACCCTGTTCAGTAATAACAAAAATAACTCTAAATGTTGGTCTGTATGTTCAGCACAAATCCAAAACACAGCCTCATACCAACCACTATGAAAAAATTAACTATACCCCAGCTAAAATTTGCACAATTGATAAGTGATTTCCCTGTCATGTGATGACCCACGAGCTTCTTCACCTTGTTTGCAAGGGGAAGAGGGACTGAAAGCCAGCTGAGATCAACCTACCACAAGAACCCTGAGAAAATAATTGCTCTTTTATGACACAAGGGTCCAATGAATAAGCACACAGATAAGAAACACATCTAGATAAGCACACGTGTAGAAACACCATTATAATTCGTTGTTTCCTATGATGCCAATATCTGATAATTACGATGTGATCCATTGACTCTCCAGGCCAGAACCTCCAAATCACCACTTCACAGGAAAGAAGAGCATTTATGTAATAAGTATAAGGAAAGAAGTAGAAATATAATGCATGGTTTTTTGGTTTTTTAAAGGAGTCTTGATATTAAAATGATCACAAAATATTAGAAGGACAATTCCTTCTCCCCAACTGTATCTGTCTACATCTGACATAGTTTAAATGTCTGCACTGACATAGATTGCAGGATCAGCAAAGAAAAATGAGGAATATTAGGAACCTTTTATTTTGAATGTAGATATACCAATATCTCCATTACAATAATCTGGTATCTAGCTGACACTTTGGGCACCATGTGGCCCTCAGATTTGTTCCTGACTATGTGAGCACTCAGGGAATACTCAGCAGCCCATGCAAAGCACCCCTATGTCTTGACATGACTGAGCTGTGTGGAACTTTGCTACAGTTTAGGAGCTCTCTCTGAATTTTCCTCTCTTTCCTGCCTGTAGATCCTGACCACAGACCTTTCCCTAAACTTGACCAGTAGATTACACTTGGTGTAGTACACCAAGTACACTTGTTGTGTACACTTGGTGTACACCTGAAAGACCCAATAACAACCACATTGAGTCTGGAGGTTTCTACCCCAGCTTCACAACATTCAGCTCATTGTCCCATTCCATAGATTTCTGTGGTCTTTCTCAGTTTTTAATTTTAAATGACTGAAATGGTTTTAACCTCCAAGTCTAAAAGGGACTAAATGGGCGGAGGATTCGGCCCTCAGGCCTGGTATGAGACACTTCCTTACTCATTTTACTGGTTTCTGTGTTTCACTGGTTTCTCAGTGTTATGCAGACAATCTGGACAAGCAGCTCTTGCTTTTGAGTAGAAAAGGTGCCCAGAGCTATTGTTAGGTTGAAGGGATGTTGCCCTTGGAACTAGTTCTTTTCTATACCTCATTCTCTCTCACAACTCTTTGTGCAACCATGTGGTAAACCAGATTAAGTGCTTGGCACATTTCCTCCAAAGAAACTGCTGATTTATTTGTTAGTCTATGAAGAGCAAGGAAAATACTGCTCAAGCCAGTTGTGGATATCTGTTACAAAGGAAGCACTTTTCTAGTCAGCACCAAAACAGTGAGAGAATTTTTGTACTTCAATGCTTGTATATAAAGTCACACCTCTATGCTAAGTATTAGTTCTCAGGAGGTGATATATAAAGGAACCTTCTTTATATAAATGAGTCATTATATAAATGAAGCGCCTTGGAAAATCATCACCAGCACTCCATATAGTTGAAAACTCCAATAAAGTAATTCCACAGAGCAGTTTCTCTGGTGGCACTGCTATCTTAGGAGATTGCCAAAGCCAGCAAAGGCTTTTGCTATCCTGGGGTGCAAGTCAAAATTGTGGCTGAATCTACTGAACAAATAACCTTGCCCCTGTTTCTTAGCTGCCTCTTCTTTCCTCCTTTGCTTGCAGTTGGAAAATCTTGCCCTGAGACCCATGCTAGCTCCAGTGTTCACTGAGGTCATTTAGAAGAAGTAATTTTAATTTTTTTTTTTATTTTCTGAGGGAATATAAGGGCAGGAAAGACAAGGCAAACGGACTATCTTCGGACTTCAAGAGATGGATCAGTTCAACGTGGTGTTCAATAAAACACCAGAACTGACACAGGGGAAATACCTGGCCATGGGTAGTGAGGAAAGGCGTGTGAAAGAGGAATTAAGTGGTCTCAGCTCTATTTTCTAACTGCACTTCAGCTTCTATTTCACTTTTCAGCTGCAGGTATAAAGGTAGCAAGCTTTATGGTTCCCCTAAGGACAACTAATGGTCTGAGAATGATAGAGTTTGGCTCTGTTTACTTGCAATAAATCTTTAGGAGTTACAGGACTACATGATTTTTATGCCAACAGCATTTGAAACCAGCTTTCTAAGTCATTAAGTCTGTTGTTTTGTTTGAGGAAATAAATGGTTGAAGCCACCTTGAGGCTGGTTTGAGGGAATTCACATCCCTGGTAATCTGTGAAGAGTCCCTTTTATCTGTCATACTGTTTTGTGCTACATATAACTAAATTGTACCCAGTTTTTCAGCATATATGAAAGCTGTCTCACCTAACTTCAGATGTATGCATCTACCACAGCTGACCTAATTCTACCATGTACTTTCAGTCAGAGGAAAAGTATTTTTAAGGCAGTTTCACACAACTAATCTAAACTATACCAGGAAAGACCTTTTTCTTTTCATTGCCCACAGTGGAAACACACTGACAAGTTTAAATGCAGCTTTTCTAGACATCTATCTGCCTTTGTTCTGCAGAGAGAGGATAGAGTCTAAAGCAAGTGATGTGGCAAAATTACACAAAAACAAATACTGTGGCACAAGTTGTGAAGATCTCTAAAGCAAAAAACCCTTGCAACACTATACAGATTTTGTGGGTTTTGCACCACATTAGTTCCCTGCACTGTGTAAGGTACTGCTCACTGGCATATCCTGCTCCCAGGCTGGGGTGGTGGGATGGGACCTTTTGTGAGACCTTACCCTGCCCTGCCTCTTCCATAGGGAGCTCCTGCAGCTCCCAACTCCAGGGAGCCATGCCCAATACCCATGGAGCAATCATTGCCTAGAAATGACTTCTCTGCATTGTTCAAACCAAGTCTTTAGTTTATTTTTTGCGAAAGATTAATCCAGTTTGAGTACTGAGATCATTTGTTGATGAGAACCTTAAAGTGGTAAGTTGAGCTGACCTGAAAGTCCAGTTCAAAGCAGTCTCTTGATCCAAAGTAAAAGGCCAATGGGGACATAGTATGTGCTTTCAAATTTATTTACATAACAGAGGCAATTCATTAATGTACATTAAAAAAATATATATAAAAAACATTAAATGTGATTTGGGGACCCCACTCTGGATTATTTTGCTAGCATACACCCATTGTTTTAGCTCATGGACAGGGCAGACAATGAGAGATGGAATCACCAAAAAGGTAGTTTCACTGAGGTTTGCATCAGTACCTGATCACTTTTTTTGAGGATATGTTTTCTTCTTGGGTAACATAGTAACTTAGGTGTCTTCTATTTGGTCCTGATGTTGTTGTCAGATATGTGTAAATGTAAAAGAACTGAAAGTGTAAGTCATTCCAAGGTCACCTCAAGTATTACTAAAACATACTGGATTGCAGCAAGGCCCCAGGGAAGGTTTTAAAATGTATATAGTGACTCTGTGCAACTAGACTTCTGATCTCTACAACTGTCCCTCAGTATTTGGGAACACATTGACAGTACAGTTGTTTTCCAGTATTTTTAGAATCTTTTCCCCTTAAGCAATTGAAGTTTTGCTGGACTTCTCTGTGGCTGCTTATGATACATTTCCTTATATTCAATAAGGTTCTAACTATAGGCATTCTCCATGTAAATAAATTTTTGTCAGTGACATATAGTACCAAACAACTGACAACAAGCAGCAAACCACACTCAAAATACAAGTTGGATACTTGTCAGAGAAATAAAAAACAGTTTGAAGTGCCATAAACAGTAGGAGACAGGACTTTAATATGACACTGAGGCAATTTCTTCTGTGTATATTTTAATTAATGCCTTCATTATTTACTCAAGAGCTTAACTTTGGGTACTGGATGTTGTTCACTCTCTAAAAGGCACAGAATACTGGCTTCTTTTATTGTCTTGTACTGATTCTGGTTAACTTTGGGAGGATGAGCCATGTAGTTTCCTTGAGTTCTTGGTGAGCCTTCAAGTATACATATATGCACCAATCACACAGCATTGATACAAAAATTGGAATTGAAGCACCAGGGGTTCTAGATCAGGCAGGATGGAATTTGGTAGTGAAACCAGCCATCTTGTGCCATCTGAAAAGCCTCATGATAGGTGCCTGCCTTCCACTGGCCACTCAAAGAGATGTCTGTCTCCTTCAGGTTCTCTATCCTTTCTGTCAACATCATAAAAAATACCTTGCTGTAACTAAAATGCCTGTAGAACTGGCGAAACCGAATCTCATGAGCAGTATGTTTTCAAGGACAACACCCAGGGTCCAGACATGAAGCATCAGAATTTGTTCCCGAAGGAGAAATTATTTCAGACAGCAGTCTTCTCTCACTTACTACTAGTGTTTTCAAGAAAAGCTCTCAAGAAACAGCAACACAGAATGACCTATTAGAATAAAACCTGTTTTCACACCAGTAGTAGAGATTGAGGTCAGCCCATTACAGTAACTTGTGGAAATGACAACCTAATCATGTTCACAGAATATCTAAATAGAATTATTGTGATAACAGTTTGATAATTATAATCACAATAAAGACACTCTCCAATTGCTATCACAGGCACAAAATTCTTGGGGGAAAAATAATTTAAATTATTTCCAATTTATAATAGAGCTGAATGATGAGAAACAAAGACAAAATCTAAACCACCTTCCACAAATACCTAAGGGCACAAGGGAAACAGGGAATGGGTACTGTGGTCAATCCATAACATCTCTTCTCTGCTACACTAAGCTCACACTTAGCTGCTGCTACTGCATGGACTCTCCATATCTGCAATTTCCTTCCAGCTTCTCCAGGGTGGGGTGCTCCACGTACTGCAGTGTGGATACTTGCTCCACCATGATCACCTCCAAGGGCTGGAAGACCTCTCTGGGGATTCTCTGCTTTGTTACCTGGAATATCTCCTCTTCCTCCTCTCAGGTGTAGGGCTGTTTCTCACTTTTTTTTTTTCCCCTCACTCTTCTCTTGGCCATTTTTTGCCCTTTCTTAAACTCTTTCTCCCCCGAGGTGCCACTCCCTTGGCTGCAGGGATCAGCCTTGTTCCCTGGAGTCCCCACTGCCAGCATATGAGCATCTGCACTCAGTTCAATGTCAATAACCTTATTGTCAATTGTTTTGTCAGCTGAAGAACTTAGGTTCTAAGCTGAGTGCTATCATCAAACTCATGATCTTTCTGACACTGAATATTAATTTTTAAATGAGGATTTCATTGGAAGAACTGAAGCTACGATCAGGGATTTCAGGGCAGTATCTACTGAAGACAGTAGTCTTGTTTTCTAGTTTCACATTTTATGTTATCCATAGTGAAAAGTATATAAATAGATGAGGCATAAATTATACAGGCTTCTTCATGTATTCATCCTGAAGTATATACCCATAACAGGTCTAAATTATATATGAAAAATTGTAAAATTCACTCTGAATAGGCACTTACATGTATATGATTGAAAGGGCAGACTAGTGCACAAGCCCACACCCCCTCCAGCTGCACATGTTTGAAGCTGGCAAGGCCAAAGAAAACTCCACCCCATAACTCAGTGTCTGTTCTCCACCATGGATACACTGCAGAAGGTCCCTCCTCACTCTGAGTATCCAGCAAGCTGCACAGACTTCCACCAGGCACTGCCAGAGAACTCCAGCAGTAGGAGCTGGCTGGATAGTTCATTCTATTCAAATTACTGCTTTTCCCCATACAAACAGAAATGAACAGCAACGTCTCTTCCTGTCTGTCCCACATAAATGCGGCTCAAGAGATAATGAGTGCATACAGATCATCCTTGCCATCTAAGCTGATACCACAAACAATTCCTTGCTATTGCAGTAATGAGAACAAAGTGATCAGCTTTTAACAGATAATGCTGCTGCCTTGAGTCTTGAGTGTGGAAAATGATCAGATGTTTCTTAGACGTACTTTAAGTTTTACAGGACCTGTGTTGAGACACTTGAAAACGGAGGTGGTGAGTTTGAGCACAAGATGGATTGGAAAGTAGTGGAGGTTATGCTGCCCATGGGAAGATCATTTTCAAAGGAACACATGGTAAGGCTGGGGAACATAAAATACCTGTTAACACGCATATAATATATTTGTTCACTCTGCACCTACTAGTTTCAATATCTGAACAATAACTGATGTCTCAGCTGAGAGCAGGTAACATTTGCTTGTCTAACTTACAAAAAAAAATACCTATTCTTCTATGAGAGAAATAGCAGCTGGAGACATCCATTGTTAAAAATCTTCAGCTCCTGATAGGAGCTGATTTGCTAGAAGGTATTTTTTTTGAAAACTAGGGAATTTGGAATCAAAATAAACAAGTTGCATAGCTGGTTTTTGCATGGCATGTTGCATAATGTAACACTTATGAAACTTTGATTCATGAAACAGCACCAAACAACAAACAGGTACCAGTATGGAGCTAGAAGATTGAAAGTTTGAAAAGCATTGATGACAGACTATTGCACAGCCCCCACTGCTTCCAGCACCTTTCTGGAAGGCTAAATTAATTTGGGTTATTTGCTAGTGGGGTTTCTAGAGCAGCCTTAAGGCCAGTAGTGTTTGCATGAGAGAAAGGAGCTGATGTCACCTGACAGGGAATCTGGGAAGCTCTGCCAGGGTCACAGGGCAGATTCACTTCATTATACACAAAGGCAGAATATGCTGAAACCGTGGCCCAAGCCAGATTTTCAGCTCTGAGATAAAGTGAAAACTCTGTGGAAAGTGACCCCATTCTTCACTTAAGTCACAACAAGTCTGTTCCTAGGAGAGGCCTAAGAAGGTGCTCCACTGGAGTCATTAAAACTGTGATAATTTGCCTGAAATATTTTCCAAGAATTCATAATTATCTCAGCTGTTTTTTGCCACTTCATTTTGTCTTTCTCTCATTCTGTTCCTTCTTCTTTTCAGATCCACTGCTGTATTATGGAGCTAATGACCAATCTGGGTGATATGACAGAAAGTTTAGCAGAAGACAGTACGGAAAAAGAATTTCATGTGATCCTGAGGAAGGAGCAACAGCTTTAAGGTAGTCTAAACCTGGAAAAGAGGAAAAATAAGATGTTTTCACTGTGTTCTGTGTCAGGAATAAATATAGTTTGATATACTCAAAGATATATTATATATTTGACATTAACTGGCTTGGTTTTTTGCTACACAGTATATTCCTCTTGAAAATATCCCTTAAAGTGATTTTTAAATGTTACATCAGATTACATGGGGCTATTTGGAGGTGAGCCTCCCATCCTGTGCCCTCCCATCTCTTCTCATGCAGTGCAGCTCACAAAAGTCTAATAGCAAAAATATATACTACTCTTCACAGCATAAGGGGAAGCAGGTCAAAAAGGGGGATGGGGCAAAAGGGTGTAAGTAACTCGAATTGTTCTCCAGATTTAGGCACTGGTTGTCCAAAGCTGTAACCTGGTTGCTCTGTGATTGCTTCTCAGTGATTTTATATCAGTGCATAAACTCCTTGGGGAGAACTGATATGACATTGTCAGATTTACTTTGCCTTTTATCAAACACCTCTCAAATTTCAGAAAGTGGAATGGGGAGCATAGACAAGATAAACCCTAAAAGTAAAACAATCTGAATTTCTCACTGTGCCTCCATATATTGGGGGTAGGGGGCTCCCTGATGCCAAACATGCATTTCAGTGCTGTAAAACACAGCTAACATTCCTGTCTTTTGAAAACAAGACTTGGAAGAGCTATGTTGGATCAGAAGAAATTGCACTTACCTTGTAGCTTTATGGCCATTGGTTTAAGTCCAAGTTGACATTTTTAGCTCACTGAGTCCCTGGTGGACAGGGGTCCACCACACAAAAATCACTGTACATAATCTTGTAAACTTGGCAGTCAGTGAATTAGAGGGGACTAAAACTGATGCTGACACAGAATAAAAGACCCAGAACAGTAGGGAAGTGTCTGAGAATGTGATGGTTTAGAGGAGAGAGAGGGAGAGAAACATGAAAATTCTTAATTGGTGACCAGGTATTACTTTTGCCCTAAATTAACATTTTTTTTTACTACCTTCTTAGTCACCAAAGAAAATTAAGAGAGGAACAGCCACTATTTCATGGTTTTTAAGGAAGGTCAATTCATTTTAAAAAATCAGGAAATATTTAGAGAATGTAATATCATCAGTGATAAATTTTACATGCACTTGTTACATTGGAAGAAGTTTTTGTTATGGAAAATTTCAATTTTTTTTTTTTACACAAAAGCACAATGTGAAATAGATCTTTTGCTATTAAAAATAAAACATGAACACATCTCTTCCTCCTTATAAGTGAAAACACAAGGAATCTGTGGCAGAACTGCTGTACAGACATCAATTTATAAACATCCATTTACAGATAGTCTCACCTATATTGTGGTGTTGTTTTGCTTCTGAAAACTGGACCACATTCAAATATTGAAGAAGCCCCAAACACCATAGAGTAAAGAATCTATGCTTCTAAGTTTATCTCTTACAAGTAAATGTTGAGCTACTGCCAATTGTCTGTCCATGTTAATAAGCAGAACACAGTTCATTGAGCCCTAAGGATTTACAATGTGCTGCAGTAGTTTTCCATTATGTTACAAATTCAAATACTTTTATTCTGAATTTTCATGTAGAATCATAGAATATCCTGTGTTGGTAGGGACACAAAGGATAAATGTAGTCTGAGTCCTGGCCCTACACAGGACACCCCAAGAGTCACACCATGTCCCTGAGAGTGTTCAAACACTTTTTGAACTCTGCCAGGCTGGTGCTGTGACCCTTTCCCTGGGGAGCTTCTTCCTGTGCCAAACCACCCTCTGGTAAAGAACCTTTCTCTAATCTCCAAACTAACCTCTCCCCTCACACCACTTCAGGCCATTCCCTCAGGTTCTGCCACTGGTCACCAGAAAGGATCAATGCCTGCCTTTCTGCCTCTCCCTGTGAAAAAGTTGCAGACTGCAGTGAGGTCTCAGTCTCCTCTTGTCCAGGCTGAGCAGACCAAGTGACCTCAGCCACCCCTCATATGGCTTCCCTCAAGGCCCTTCACCATCTCTGTAGATTTCCTTTTCACACTCCCTAATAGCTTTGCATCCTTTTCATATTGGGATGTTCAAAACTGCACACATTGGCAGCTTTTTCAGGTAAGAGTTCTCATATTTAAGTGAATAATCTTATTATCATCCCTTTGTTGAAAGTTCCTGTGTGAGTAAGAATATTTGGTCTTCAGAGAATTTTGTGGAACTGAGCCCTTAAAGTGTTTTGGACCTTGGATCTGTCCATTTATTTGAAAAGAAAAAAAAAAAAGAGTGAGATTCAGGAAGAAGTGGTAGAGTCATCCATAGGGAGACTACTTATGCATGGGACTAGTTATAGTGTATATCCTTCACAGGCAGTACAATAGGAAATATGGAGGAAAGATTTATAGGAAGAGGATATGTCATTTATTAAGAGATAAAATAACCATCAGAAGTTTAAAATGCCCTAAACAAACCATGCTATCTATACCATAGTTTAGCTTAGGCACAAAAATGTACAGCTGATACTTATGCTTGAAGGTAATGGTGAGGTAGAAGAAGTTAGATTAGCCAGAAAACCTCCAAATTTTGAGGCAAGTTCTAAGCAAGAAAATATTTATAGTGATCAAAAAACCCCTTTATAGTAACCAAGAGAGGGGGAAAAGTCTATCTCTAAATTTTTATCAGAGACAAACTGGGATATCTAGTCTATAACAACCTGAAATTGAGGCAATTTTGATTTATGAGATAACAAGAGAGTAGTGGGTAAGGGAGGTAACAGTTATTCATACTTTTGAAATCCATTATTTCATAGTCTTCTTTACAGTATGTTCAAAAATTGTTAGACCTTCCTTGATCTCAAGAATGCCTCTTAGTCTCCTGATAACAAGGGAATCAATTAAGAATAGAAAAGGAAGGGTCCCCAATGGGTTTTTTCATTCCCTTCTTAGGTCACACTCAGATTTATGCAAGGGAAGAAGTGATCTGAAAGAAAAAGGAGCAAATTATCTCATTTTTTCTGCACAAAATTCTTTAGGTGGTAAATTTATAACCAATAAACTCAAATTACGTAGGATGGGTTTCTACTGACATCCTGAAAAGCTCACACTGAATTAAATGAACAGTTGCTTGCACTCACCAAAGGATTATCTCATTTACATTTTCAAAAGGGATTACAGTGCCTTTAAAGGACAAGCATCTTTCGGGCTAATTAATTTTCTCAGACTAACTTGAAATATATGGTGAGCACTTGATTAAATATTAATATGGGGTATGGGGTCACACTTTTTGCAGTTTTCTAAATCTGTTATTTTATTGTCAGTGGTTCAAAATGTAAGTATGTACGTGAATGGTTTTTTTGTGTATGTGTATATTTATGTGTTGTGGGAGAAGAGAGAAAATTAAGAGGATTAAAGGACATTTGCAGTATCTGGCTCCTTCTGGGGAATACAGGAAAGTGTGCCATAAGTGAACAGAGCACTACACATTTAATTTCCACTGGTAGTGTGATATGGTTTTATAAATCCAGGAATTTCTGAACATTATACATACATATATGCACAGATATGGCAATATTTAGTCCAAGCTTTTCATACAAGCACTCAAAAAACATCAGGCTGAAGAATGTGGAACACAAGATCAAGGAAAAGCCCCACACTACCCCCTAGTGATCAAAGTTTGGTGACCTCCAAATAACAGAAAACACAATAAGTGGACTTTAGATCACAAGAACAAAAAAATGCCCAGGAGCGATGCAAGTCACTGCTGGTGTTCTTTACTTAGGATCCTTTTCATGATAGAAGAATAAAGCAATGGCTGTCGAAAGGCTGCAACTTCCAATTCCTTGGACTGAAGCCTCAGTCTTGGTAACCAAACAAATATAAAAATGTATATATTCAGAAGGAGGAAAAAACAAAACCTCAGGGGAGATATTTCAAGTGTTGTTAGGATTTGTAATAATAAAATAAAATGGAAGATTTTATTGCAACCATATAGTTGCCAAAATATGTGTTTTTTCAGTTTTGTGAGCTATTTGCATTTTTCAGGAATACTATTTAGCAGATATCATACATACACTATTTCTTAGCTTTACATAATTTTGAAATAACACAAACCAAAAGCTATAGTTATATGTGTATGTATGGTAAACTAATTAAGCACTAGTTTATGCATCAGAGAACAGAATCTGAATCCTAGAAGAAAAAGTAATCATCAACAACAATTTCAGTACAAATTTTTGTAGAAATTTTGCCATGTTTCATAAAAGTAATTTTAAAAGTATAAGAATAGGTAGGGCATATTCAAATTAAATCAATGGAGCAATTCAGGTGTTGTGAAATAACTGAATCAGGATTTTTAAATCTAATAAAGATGTCCCAGAATAAAATTAAGAATGGTTCTGTATTCATTTTGTTCTGATATTTTTTCTATGACTGATAAACCAGTCAGTTCTTTGGCATTCTCTAACAAGTGAGAAATCACAAACTCATTTGCAGAAGGTCTCTGAGAGGTACTGCTTTTGCTGACATGGATTTTATGCCCTATCCACAAGTAGGTAATCGGAAGTGGGTTCTTCCTATTCCATATTACCTAAATAAAAAACCTCTAGAAAATGAAGGCCTTTAAATTCCATTTGTAGAAGAGTTAATTTATAGCCTTACCAGACCTCAATATGTTTAATTGTTTGTGATCCTTCACATTCTCAATTTTACATTATGTTTATTAACACAGTATCTCAGAACCTTCCAAGTTAAGTCCCAGCACGAAGTCCCAGCTTTAAAGATCTATTACTCTCTCTTTCCAAGAGGACCCCCCTTAAGGTCACCTTTTTCATTATTTGTTTTCCTTTAGCAAGTTCTGCTGAGTGTGCATCCTCTTTTCTTTTGTTGCAGTTGTGGGAAAGCTCCATCTTTACAGCTGGCAAATTCATAATATGTAGGGAAGGGAGATTTCAAAAGACCTGACAGCTCTTGGATTAAAATTATCAGGGCCATGGGATACTCTGAATTGATATTCCATTTTATCATAGGTCAGCAGTGTAAGACAGGCCATGCAGGAAACAGTTAATATTGTGATGAAAGATATACAAAGGGAAATAATTCTAATAGAAGAGGGGGAAAAGGGAAACCAAATCAAGCATTAACGATTTCTTAAAGCAGATGCACTTTTCATCGAGGCAGACCAAGATTATATTAACAGAAGAGCAATAGCTGAGACAAGCTGTAAATCAAGGTAAAAAGAAAGGTAAAATCAAGGTAAAAAGAAAGATTGGAGGCATGAAAAGGAAAAACCACAACATCAAAAAAAACCCCAAACAAATATCTTTGAAAAAAAGAAACATCCATTATAACCCCCACAATCTATAGGCCTTTCCAGAGGCACATACTTACAAACATTATACACTACCTTCAAAATTTGATAATTATTATCAATTCACATGAAATGAAAATGAGAAAACTCATGCTGGTCCTGTACCTGTATTGCAAAGATGAATATTTCATCCCATTTCTAGTAATATTATTGGGGAAAAAAATAGAGTAAAAGACTGATACTTGGCCCTAAGGCCAAGTGGCACTGACTGGATCACATCCAAAATGCTTAGGGCATACTCTCTAGAGAAGATGTATTGGAGAAAATTACCTAAAGCAGTCCTCAAAAGAACTGGGAAATATGTTGAAAATTAATTACATAGGTACTCACGATTGTAGTGCTTGACTCGTCTTTTATTTGTCTGTGTAGACATGTCTAGAACTCTGCATTAAGCTAGAAAAGAGGCAATAATTTTGCACAAAACAAAGCAATTTAAAATGGGGTGGAAATATTTTCAAGCCACTCACTGCATATTTGTACAGACAATTTAAGAGAAGACTGTTGGACTTCATGCATTTAAGTTTTGTGATAAGCACAAATAGTTGATAGCTTACTACTGCTGAGGCTGATCACAGTTATTAAATTCTTTTTCAATCCCTCACAAAACTCTGACACAGCGTCATAAAGTCTAGGGAAGTCATACTTGTCATGCTCACAGGTACAGCTCTAAGAATAAACAAGTAGTATACACATTTTAATTATTAATCCCTTTCCTTCTCACCTCCCTCGAGATTGATTTGTATCTGTTCCCATCTCCTTATATCTATATTTATTTTGTTTCTTACACACATGTTTAAATTTAATCTGATTGTGTCCTTAGGCCTGTTGTTGATAATTAAACCCACGTATTTTATTCCCTACAGCATTCATTGCAAACTCTGTCTCTAAAAATGAGTCTGAGGCTTCCCCTTGATCTATAAAATTATAGTTTTGGTTTCTCTTCTGATTAATTTTGTATTGGGTGTAGTTTTAGATTTTTCAGCCATGGTAAATAGACCCTCCTATTTTTAAGTCTGAAGTATTTTTCTGATCGATGTCAAATGAATATTTGACCTGTAGTTCAAACCTGCTAGCAAAGATAGAAAGAGTAATGCCAGTTGTGTCTGGAGCTGTAATTTTTTTTTTTCTTTTTCTTTTTTTTTCTTTTTTTTTGGCTAAACTTATTATTCACATGCCTGCAATGTATCTTACTCAACCAACTATAGGTTTAAGTCTTACAGAAAAAAAGGGACAGAAGGAGGGAATTGACCAACAAATTTGTGTATCTAGTCAAATACAGTATATCAGAGAAAAAAATTCCCTTCCATTATGATTTCACACACTGTCCTAAGCTTTACAAATTCAAGGCTCAGGGTTCCTCTTGACAAAATATAAAACCAGTGTAAACTCCATTTGCCCACTTAAATAGGCATGTTGAATACACAAGAACTGTTCAAAGGAGTAATGTTTCCAAAACACCTAGGAATTGATGGTATTTAAGCTTTCATGTTTAAAACAAATTTTATTTCAGTTTTCCCTAGGTAATGCCAGATTAACCCATCATGACAGGAAAGACTGGAAGTTTAAACCATAATCATTGGACCTGAACATATTTCTACATGGCAGATGAATGTCCAGGGAAAGATCTTTCTGGATGAGCACAGAATTTATTTTAAATAAGTACACCATTGAACATGTGGGTGGAGAGGGACTTCAGAAAATGCATATGTAGCTAGAAACATATATTCTTATTTTAGCAGCTGTTTAAAACCCTCTTTCTCTTTCTATATATCTTTCTTTTCTTGGACCATTAGATCTTCACAGGAAAACTACAAAAGTAGTGTGTATAAAAGCAAATGGGTCAGTGAACAACATTCCAGGTTTATAACATGTAAAGTTAAACAGCTTCACTCAATATCATCACTAAAGGAAAATATTTTTATTCATTCATTTTTCTTTCCCTTCCCACTATTGTGTTTTCTGATATGCTGTGCAAACACATGTATCACATCCATGGAATCTGGACCCTTACCTTCCCATTTTCTGATCCTGTGAATAGAACCTGAGAGATTCTTTAAGTTGCCCTCTTCTGCCTTTTCCTTCATCTCCTTATTCAAGAGAATCTGAAAAAAATGTCCATGAGAAACTTTAAGAAATATGTTCATAATAGGCCACTGCAGAAAATACTGTAAATGAGGGTACAATGCCTTCATGGAAATCTTAGCAGAGTTTAGCCATGCATCTTGGCTGCAAACATCTGTATGTTTTGGCATGCATGACTGCTGTACAACCTGAGGACACACTGCAACATTCCTATGTGCTGCTTTTGACAATGCCACCTGCACATATTGCTTCTAAGAGCTCGCTGCTGCTATGGAGATGTGTCAGAACGTTAACACTCTCAGTGAGCTTTCATGTACCGTCTATAAAGCCCAGTATTGTGCAGGTAGAAGATTAGGTTAATTTCTTGAGAAAATCCTAGAAAAGTGAGAACAAAAGTGATGCTGTTGAGCATCAACAGGGCGGTGGTTTCCACTCTGCAGAGATCGGTGTGAAGGGCTCATCTGGAGGTGCATCGCTGGGTTCCCAGTGTCAGAAAGGATGTAAGATTGCTACTACCACATCTGTTACTCTTGTTAAATAGTTACCTAGCTTTGAGTACCTGCACCTTTCTTATGGAACAGACCCCAAAAAATCCCAAAGTAATCAGCATTTCCTTGTTATAAATAAATATTGAAGAACTAAAAGCAAAACAGTCTAATGCTGCCAAAAGCACTATTTAGAAACACATAGACCTTTTGTCCCAATAATATCCCTTGAATATGAGTGTCCCTGAAGTCTCCATGTTATTGCCATTACTTGCTCCCTTTTGTGATTTTTTTCTTCATGTAACTGTTCCAAATACTATTGTACACTGGACACCTGTGGCTCATTTTGAAGGCAAATCATGAATGTGGACATAGAGCTTCCCTGTTTGTCCCATCTGGAGAGAAAGAGCTGAGCTTCCTAATAAAGATTAATTGCTAGAAAGGTTTCAGAAGGTAAGCCAGGAGTTAACTTCCTTCCCAGCACTGAGCTGCAGCACACAAATGCTAATTTACAGATAAGGAGCAATGCTAGGTAATGCATCATTACAGATGATGCATTGAGGCTACTATTGTATATCCTGATCTTAAAGGAATTGCAGAGGGAGAGAATGATTCTGAAATAAGTTTCTGACTGCTGCCTTCCCCTGCTCCCTGCGATTGCTGTATTGTAGGTAACACATGGTGTGTGTCAGAGGAGCAATGGTGAATGTGACCAGCAGTGGCTTGGGAAGGCTGCAGCCCTACTCAGGGGAGTGGTGGCAGCACAATGATTAGTGCTCAGGGCAGAGCTGCTCCTGGAAAGAAACCCAAGGGACAGCCAGGTTTGAGGAGAAGTTTTAATACCATTGTGGCTGGTATTGTTTCCAAGTTTCTAATGAAGACAAACCTCAGGAAAGTCAAAATTAGAGAACTGCTCAGGTCTTGACATGGAGAGGTTATGGACTGAAGCATTGTGTTACCACCTGCACAGGGACATATTATCGATATGTGGTTGTCTCAAGAGACACACTTCTGAATTTTAGTAGCCATGTGTATATCAGACCTGAGGAAGGAGAAAAAGCCAGGTTTAGGTAACTCAAAAATAGGGGTTTAGGTCATGTCTTGCCTGTGTTTAAGTAATTTCAGTGAACAAAACCTTGAGTTATATTATACTTTATTTACCCAAATACTGCTGAATTGAATTTTGCAAGTATGAGCTGTATAGGAGCATAACTTCATAGAGGTTCTCAGATGATTGATCTGTTTGTCAAGAATATTCCGAATGTTGTCTGCAGTTCTCTTTTGTTTCCCTTCTTGTGGAGTGTTTGGTATGAGATACATTATGAGTTTAGGCATTACACTAAAAAGCATTCATTGTAAACCAATATTTAAAGCTAAGTTTTGCTCTGATTTCTGCCACATAAAGCAACAATGTCATCATGGAAATACTATGAACTAAAAAATATCTGCATCTATTCCTTTCAAAAAAGAAAAAAACACAACATAATCTGCATGTGAACAATTTACGAACATGGTGCATCCAAGGGTATCCCTTTGGTCTAGTATTTCCATATTTGCAAATTGTACACAAGTAATATTGTCCTTGTGTTCTACTTGAAAGAGTAACATGATAGGTAATAAGTATCTCTAATAATTTATTGCTTTTACTCTCAAAATTTGCAGAAAGACACAGTGTTTTGATATTTTGGTTTTTTGTACAGAAATTAAAAACATTGAGAATATGGTGCTAGCTGCAAGTATATGACCTGTTGTAAGATCTATTAAATAAACCCAAAGCTATTTCTTGTTTGTGATCGCAGCTTTATATACCAGACATTGACAAAATATGCAGAAAGTACAGAGAACAGTACAAGCTAATCACCAACTTTGGTTGTCAGAATTTTTTGCTCTGAAACGTAGGTGATTATGATTCAGCATAAAAGGCAGCTGCAAGCCATTCAATACTGTCTTTCATTGGAAGGGATAAGAAATGATCATCCAGCCTTCTAAATTACACACCTTCTTTCTAACTTTGCCAAGATTCATTTCTGCCTTCTCTTTCAACCTTTGTTAAAAAAGAAAAAAAGAAATTTAATGATACTATTCTCATTATACAGCTATCAGTTACATAAAATATCTTTGTTTAGAGGCCTAATAAAATTGGTCATATAAAGAGGAAATGAGATTTTGAATGTAAAACGAAGCTGACAGTGCTCTTCTATTACTATGGTCTTATTAGGAAAAATTCTCTGACATCTGTTTATCCCCTGCAGCCAACCTTGTATTCAGAACACAGTAATTGATTCACAGCATCCACTGGGGATCTAACTGGCTCACTTTTCCACACCGCACTACACAGGTATCTCTGCAGCTAATTCTGAATGTACATCTACATCGTTATCTCCTGGTGAACTGTGACCCGAAACACTTTGGAGGCCCAGATGAAAGTGCTTCCTCACCCCTCCAGTGCTGAGGGTGCAGGCGTTTCTGCAGCGCAGCAATTCACCCAGGACACCCAATCACAACCAGCCCCTTTGAAGCCCCGCTCAGCTGGGAGACCATGAATGATTCATGGCTTCTCTACACACACTAAAGGGGGAAGAGCAAAGCTAGTGTGTATTATTCAGGACTGCATCCTCAATAAGCCTCCATGTTCAGCAAATTGCTACAACGTTTTTCTGCTTAGTCCTCACCTGTACACAACATCTCTTTCTGTGCATAACCTTCTCATTTTAACAAAGATAGGCTGATTATCTAGGAGGCCGTGGTAATTAACATCAGTAAAAATAAAGAAGTCCAGTGTCAGTGCACAAAGCCAATGTTCAAAGGATTATAAGGAAATTATAGTAGACCAGACAATACTAGTTTTACAATGGTTGAACTACCATTTTTTTGTTTACCCACTTCCATTTCCACGACATCATAGGTTCATTTGGAACCCAGTTTAATTGTGGGCTTCAGACTCTGTACATACGTTATTTGTTTGATGAAAGACTATTAACTCCCGTTCAAGATATCACAGAAGCTGATATTTGCAATTAATACCTGCAAAAGAACCACTGAATTTCCAGGTATTCGGGTAGTAAAGCCAGACATCAGTTCTCGAACTGCTTCTCTTAAAAGGTTCTTTTCTTATATTCCCACTCTCAGAAAGATTTCCAGAACAAAAGATAATTATGGCTTAAATAATAAATTCTATCTTTGCATTCAAATACCTCATTATGCACCTGTGCAGATAAGATCACAAGACAGCCAACACCCACTAGTCCATCCATACCGTTCACCCTGCTGAGGGTGAATAGATCCTTCTGAGGTCACAAGTTCATAACCCTTTTCCTTAAAGGTAAAATTCAGAAAGGGGCAAAGACAAAAGGTAAGTTAGTTCCCATTGTCATCTTCATCACTGGCATACAGATGAGGTAGCACAGCTAAACCTCTCTCATGAGAGAATAATGTAAGTGCTGAGAAAGTAGAGAATTTAATAAACTGGTTTTATAACTGCCATTGTTACATTCCAACTTCTCGAGATTCATGCCTTCAGAGATCACATGGTTCTCATCATCAATTTCTCTTGTTTTCAAGGGCAATAATGATTAGATTAATGAATTAGGTGAACACAAATCTACAGGTCAAAAACCCAGGGGATCTAGGTGTGCTGGTTGAGAGCGGCTGAACATGAGCCAGCACATGCTCAGATGGCCAACAAGGCCAGTGACATCCTGGCCTGTATCAGCAATGGTGTGGTCAGCAGGACCAGGGCAGGGATTGTCCCCCTGTACTTGGCACTGGTGAGACCACATCTGAGTGCTACGTCCAGTTCAGGGCCCCTCAGCTCAGGGAGGACTTGAGGTACTGGAGTAAGTCCAGAAAAGTTCAATGAAGCTGATGAAAGGTCTGCAGCACAAGCCTTACAAGGAGCAGCTGAGGGACCTGGGGTTGCTTAGCCTGGAGAAAAGGAGGTCCAAGGGGTGACCTTATTGCTCTCTACAGCTGCCTGAAAGGAGGGTGTAGCCAGGTGGGGGTCAGTCTCTTCTCCCAGGTAACCAGTGACAGGACAAACTATGCCTGGGGAGGTTTAGGTTGAGTATTATGAAGAATTTCTTCACAGAAAGGGTGATTGGGCATTGGAACAGACTGCCCAGGGAGGTGGTGGGGTCATTGTCCTTGTCATTAAACGCTGGAGGTGTTTAGGGAAAGATGGAACATGGCGCTTAGTGCCATGGTGTAGCTCACAGGGGGGCGTTCGGTCATAGTTTGGAAGTCAATGATCTCAGAGGTCTTTGGCAGACTAATTGATTATGTGATTCTGTGACTTAAGAAGGCTTTATTGTAAGGCTTATGATGCACTTGATTCGAGGTCCTAAAAACAGGATCCACCACAAAGGAAACAGCCTGATAGGTCTGAACTTCCTAGCAAAGAGGTAGCCACAGTAACTTATCTTTAATCATGAGAGAAAGAGGAAGAGGAGCTGTTTATAGCCACTCAGGAGCAGCAAATTTCAGGGAAAGACTGCCTTACCTGTGAAATCTAGTCTCACTAGGTTAGGGAGATGGGTTCCTTGCTGTTATTCCTTCTGGCTTTGTGAAGCCTGTACTTTTTACTGTTGGCCAACTTCAGTAGAAGCTAAGAGCTCTTGGAAGCAGGAATTTTGGATGGAAAGTTCTCATTTACCTGAAGAATTAGCCACAGAAATGAAGCGCATCACCTCTACCCCATGAAAGGAATCTCCTTAATCCACCCAGATGAACAGAAACCACAATTAAAAGAAGAATTTGCAGTGAATGAAGAAGTACTTCCTTTGCTGTCCTGTTACAATTACAAACTCAGAAAATGGGCAGGTTGCCAGAAAGACCCTATTCCTTAGCACTTTTTTACCAAATAATGGTCTCTAGTGCAACATGTAGGGCTTTGGCATGACTTTTCTGAGGTCCTTAACTCTACTTTTCCAGGATACAGAGAGGATCGTTAGTTATGGTTTCTGTGTATTCCACATGCAGATAATATACTTACTCTCAACTTGCAATCCTGCATGTTAGTGATTTTTTTTCCAATAATGTTGTACAGAAAAGAATTTTTTTCCAATAATGTTGCTCACTTTTAAGTATTTCCCACTAACAACATTAAGTTCATCTATTGAAAAACAGTTAAAATGGCTAGAATCACATTGAAGGATAAGCTCATTGAGCTTTTTTATAGTAATCATTAGAGATTCTTTTATTTAAAAAATAGTTTTTTATAGTAATCATTTGGAGTTTTTAAACAATTAGTGAAACAAGAAGAATTACTAAAGGACAACGACTAACAGAGGAATACACTATACCAAAACAAGGAGTAGCCAAGCACACTGCAATTCAGTAGGAACTGTACATATATAATTTTATATATAATTATATATTATTGTACACATACATGCAAACATATATATGAAATGGTTATATGTGCAAGAGGCTCTTTGTAGCCAAAGCTGAAAGTACCAAAGAAAAGGCTGTGACAGTCATCTAGGATTCATTGGCTGAATGTCCTTAGTGTAGGGAGATACAGCTTTGGTCCTTGCCAATACCTCCCTGGCTGCAAAATACCTCTGGTCCAAAAAAGGGCAAACCTCTGTCTCCTGCTGGGCTAACCTATGATTGTTGATTAGGCATCCTAATCCCAAAATGTGCGTGGAAAAATATTCCTTCAACTCCCTTTATATTAATGGCTGTCTAGAAGAGATATGTGATTACGTCAGTTTTTCAGTCCCAATATTGTTATATAAGTCACCTCCGTGTTCAAACTTGGCTCTTCTGTTAGACACAGGGTAAGATTCAAGACAAGTTCTCACAGTCTGTCAGTGGCCATTGCAAGGTGCCGTTCCTATGCATTATTTAGAGAAAATGTGCCTAATTTAGACATTTGAATAGTATCTAAGGGCTAGACAACCAATGACTAGGCAATGCAGCACTCAGCTCTGAAGGGTCGCATCCCAAATTTTATACGTAATTTTAAGACTCAAAGGCTTGTGTCTCTGTCAAACAAGATAGACATCCAAGCAGTAGCTAGGAGCTGAGCTGGGATTTAAATTGATTGATCAAATGAATTGATCAAATGTTAGCTCCTGAGACAGATATCCGAATGTAAATTACAACTCATTTCTTGAACACTGGATTGCTAAAACTGTTTCTAAATTTTTCAGCTAAATACACAGGGAATTACAGTGTATTCTGTTATCTAAACATTAATATTAAGAATATCTTCAATTCAGATTTCTGTAATCTCTAGGCCCTAAATTAATAATTAATTTTACTCTATAATTTTACTTTATGGTGGGTCTATAACTTTGATGGCACAAATTACTAAACCTGAAGTTTAAAGAACTGAATTAGGTACAGCTTTATCGACCAGTTTAATAATACCCATAAGACAATATTTTGCTTAAAAACACAATTAAACTGATTTTCTGAATTATATAATTGCTTCATTAATCAAGCATTTCAGAATTTACAACAGAAAAATCTTTTGACTGAGAAAAAAATGCCTTTACTGCTTTGTAAAATTACACCTTCCCTAAGAAATGTTGTGTTTTAATTGCTCTTTGTGACTAGCTGGATATCCTTTGCAGTTGTCATTTGCAGCATATAAAATTTCTAAATTTTTCTACAAAGTCAAACTTTTTTTTCTCATTCTTCAGTAACATGCAGAACACACAAAACATCTCCAGTCATTAAACCGGTGGAAATAGTAATAGGAATAATACCAAAGACAATTATATTAATGAGAATGTGAAATTATTTTGCAGATTATAGCATGCAGAAAAATAGTTTCAGGATCAAATTAAGGATGTAGACACAATCCACCTCTTATTTACACCAGACTTCCTCAGGTCTTCATTTCTATACCCCTGGCTTTCAACTCAGAGAGTAAAAGAAATATAAGATCTCTCTAACATAGCATAGATAGATGAGAGAGAAAAGCTAAACTTTCCCCTTTTTATATTTTAATTTTTATTGGTTTATATTTGCATGTTTAGCAAAAAAAGTGTCAATATTCCCTTATATGTTAGATCTGCAATTTAGCAAATAGCCTTATGCATATGTTCACAGTTATTTAAACAATTAAGTGCAGGACTTAGTTAATATGTGGATACATATGCTGAGATTGTTCTTCTGTAAATTTTCTGACTACAGTGTATGGATCTGTAGTGACCCTGGGTTCCCTTTTACATCATTTCAAAGAAATGGGCATTTCTAGCCTGCAATTCATCTGAATTGTTTCAGATGTCTCCTTCTGTTGAGATGTTCCTATCCCTAGTCACAGTGTCAGGAAAATGATTATTTGGCTCAGATAGATATCCTTGTACAGTTCCAAATCTGTGGTATTTTCCATACATTTTCAGCTGTCATACTGAGAAGGAAAATGTTTTGAGAAGGACTCTAAAAGGAGGAAGGTTACTAAGAAAGACAGCAAGGGTTGCAAGTAAAAGGAGCCAGTAAGAAAGAAAGTATGTACACAAGAAAAGCACTCCAAACACATGGAAAGCTGGAAGGAAGGTGCATCAAAGTGAGCAGTGGGTACTATATTAGAAAGCAGCATCATGAGACAGGCAGTCAGATCTAAGGAATTCAGAGCCACCAAGGTGAAACCGAAAAGCTTCAGTTCCCATCAATTTGATGGAAATGCTAAAGATGATCTAGTGAAAGAACCAGAGGAGCAAAAGCCTACTGGGGCAAAAGCAGGCAAGGATTGCTGCATTTGCGTGTCACAAATGTAGAAACTCCATGGAGAAGGAACTTACAAGCATAAGAGGAAACAGTATGGGCCAGGGAGTATTATGGTATATCATACATGTGCATCCTTTCTGAAGACATCGTGGCTTGAGATTCAAGTATTCCCTCAACTGTCGCAGACATCTTTTGTGAAAATCCTTTCTTAGGATTTTTTCCCTTCTGAGAAGCTGAGGCCTCAGAAACAAAATGTAAGCAATGGTTATCTGCTGCTGTGGAATGCAACAGGTGGATCCGTGGTTGGTCTCGTGTGGATGTTTGGATTTAGTGACCACTCATGGCAGAGCTGGCTCTCTCTCTCTGTCCAAGCCAGCTGCCTTTGTTATCATTCTTTGCCTTTCTATTATTAGCTTAGCTAGCCTTCTGAGATGAAACTTTTCCTTCTATTCCTTTTAGTATAGTTATAATATAATATGTATATAATAAAATAATAAATCAAGCCTTCTGAACATGGAGTCAACATTCTTGTCTCTTCCCTCATCCAAGAACCTCTGTGAACACTGTCACACTCAGCTACAAGGAGTTTTAGGAGATGAAACATCTTCACTAGAAGCATTAAAAAAATATTATTTGCTTCCTTCATCTTTCAACCTTACCATTCATTTTTCTCTTAAAAAATTTCCAGGCCATTTGCCACACATGATAATCTCCTGCCTCTAAGTAACTGAACAGGTTAACCAAGCCACTGAGCACTGAAATATTCTTGCCTAAGCAGGCACAGTAGGGGACTCTTGGTAACAGTAACTTGTCCTTTCAGGATGAAATATAGGGAAAGGATGAATGAGAAGAAACTTAGAAATATACAAGAAAGAATAGCCCTTATCTGATACAGAAAGAGAAATTCCTTGCCTGTAAAAAGTGCAAAGAAAAGTGAAAGATACTTTAAAAAATTCGGCTTATACATACATTCTTCCTGTTCTGCAAAATTTCTGAAAACAACATGCATGATTTTTAGAGTACTTAGCACACCAATCACCACACTCCTGTAAAAAGACATATGAGTGCAGACAATTGCACAAGCCATCAAAGTTTTGTGTAGGTCTTTTACTTCTCCTGCTGTCCAATGTATGCAAATAATGAACATAAGCTCCATCTTTACACAGTTCTAGTGTGGCTTCTTAAAACTTCAATACTACCCCAATATTGCAAAATGAGCCATTTTAAATTCACTATTCCTGTTGCATCTTTGAAGACATCTGCTTATAGCAAAAAAAATCATTAGGTGTGGAGCACCAAAAAATAATTAGGTGTATAATTTTCCAAGGAACTACACTTTTCTTTTAACTGCATTAGTATTTAGATGGTGGATTATTTTGCAAGCTCCGTAGCTACAAAGTCAATTACATACATGAAAAATAATTTACGAATCTAAAGCAAATGGAATATTTACAAGATGCTAAATGCTGGCAGCATAAAGAATGAAAAGAAAGAAATTTTCTAGTTTTAATTTATTTCATAAAATTTTATTGATGTTTATAATTTCCAAACAAGAAAACCTATCATCTAAACAATTAAATTGATAAACATGTTAAAATACATATTTGTCTCATTTTGACAAAAGAAAATTCTGTTAAAATGAGAGCAATAAAATTCAAATGATTAAACATTGGGATAGCAAAGAAGTAAAATTCTTCAATAAATATGTAATGGGCAAAATGGCAATGGGAAATAGATATCATTGTTCACAAATAAATAGCAAAATCAGCAGTCAGACTTTGTAAGAAAGTCAAGTCAGGTGCGTGCAAAACTCAACCCTCTCTTCTTTAAACAAGTCTTAGTTTTTACTTTTCTCTATGCCTCTTCTGGGTGCACTTTCACATTTCAGTGGAATAAGGAATGATTTCACACAGCACTAGGTAAAAGTTCATCTTTGGGAAAGTATGTGAAGGAAACTTCAGAACATTTGAAGTATGGGAATTAGTGCTTCTAACTCTGAACCTAGGTACTAAAGCCAAAGAAGGAAAAAACTCCATAATATTGATTTTTCTTCAGAGAAAAGAAGAGTAGCTGTGTTTCTACTGATCCTTATCTGCTGAGCTCTCCCTTTCTGGGGCTACACCTGTGTACAATATCCAGGCTGTGAGCTTTATCAGGTCAAGCTTTTAGGAACAGTGAGTTCATATAATGTTCAGGGACCTGTTCTATGTACCCCTGCTAATAGTCCATCCTCTTATAGAGGACTTTCCTTGTTATTAATTAATCTCAATACTTAGCCTTTCAAAAACATCAGAGTGAGGATGATTTCTCTTGGTCCATACACACTCATTTTTGATTAGCTGTGCCTGTGAACTGCAATAAAATTATCCCTGTCCAGGGATAATTTTAACTCCAGAGCTAAGCACAGGGAAACCATGTTGGTGCATTGCTGCATCGTTGAGACATGGGTTTGGCCAAGGGGTTACACTGATTTGTATGTGCCCTGCCTTTGGGGCTTGCTGGTGCTTTGCTCCAAATGCACCATCCCACTGAGAATTAGCCAGAGTTTCCATGGACAAACACCCCTAGAAAACACTCTTAGGAGCACAAGCTGATTATCCAGGTTCCCCTTACAGGGACCCCTGTAATGGTAGTTACAGTGAGAGCAGTCAGATCACACAGGGCTGCAGTAGAAGTTCAGTGAGGCCACAGCCTCTAGGAGGGACATCCTTTGGAAGCAGAAATGGAAAAATTGTAATATTTATAAATATCAAATCAAAGTTTGAGATGTCTATCCCCTATCAATTAAAACCAGTGACTGTGAGGCATAATGTTTTACATACAATATTGATAACTTCAGGAATATTTTTGATAACCCAAATTTGAAATCAAGGGTTCAATTTATGGCCAGTGAAACACAACTAAATTGTTCAAAAGAAAGAGTGTCCTGAAGGCTAAACTCTTCAGGAATTTCATCATTAAAAGTCTCTTAGACATATGAAAATCATTTAGATAAGGACCTTACAGATTTTTCCTACTTCTGAAAGTATCTCTTTAAGAGATCTACACTTAATTTTATTAATTTGGAGACGAAAGAAAACAGGCAGATGCATAACACTGACATCTTTATAAAATATTTAACAAAGATATCTGTCAAGGTTTTCTCTATTTTTTTTTCACACCATAAAATTTCATCTACTACTTGACATAAAACAACAAGCAGGATCTGATCTAAGCCAAACAGGAAGAGTATATCAGGTCTCCAGAAATTACTCTAGTAGAGAAAAACACCCTTTTCTGACTTTCACACTTGTGAGATAAGAGTATTGGTAACTTCTCACCAGATAAACAGTCATTTTTAAGTGTTACAGTGTTCACAGGGGTTTTCAGTTGAGGGAAGAGACGAGAATGTTGACTCCATGTTCAGAAGGCTTGATTTATTATTTTATGATATATATATATTACATTATAACTATACCAGAAAAGAATAGAAGGAAAAGTTTCATCTCAGAAGGCTAGCTAAGCTAATAATAGAATAGAATGGAATGATAACAAAGGCAGCTGGCTCGGACAGAGCGCGAAAGCCAGCTCTGCCATGAGTGGTCACTAAATCCAAACATCCACAGGAGACCAGTCACGGATCCACCTGTTGCATTCCACAGCAGCAGATAACCATTGTTTACATTTTGTTTCTGAGGCCTTCTAGCTTCTCAGAAGGGAAAAAACCTAAGAAAGGATTTTCACAAAAAGATGTCTGCGACATTTAAGCATTCTTGTCCTCTTTTTTTCACTAGGTTTAACTCTTATCTGTGCAATCAAACAGGACTCAGCTGAAAATTCATTAGTGTTAAGAATGGGCCTGATTTCTCTGAAAGAAAGCAATTTCAAAGACAAAGAACAAATTGGGATAATTATAGGTAGTCTTGATGGAGAAAAGCTGAATGGCTCTAGCTGAGTTTTCTCTTCTAACACACAGGAATATTTTCAAAACCTGTTACCTGGAATGAGTCAAGGCATGTAAGTCTGTATAATTAAAAGGCAAAGGAACCAAGTAAAGCGTTAATCTATCAGTCTTTCCTAGCAAACCGTTCACTTGATAGGAAAGAATGGATCTTTTTCAGAAGAAAACCTTAGAAATTTGCACTTATTCAAATTCTCTTATGGGAGGATTTATTGTATTCAAAAATTACCCCAATACATACAGATTATATAAAAAGAAATATAAAATGTATCCTTCCAAGCACATAACCATGCACATATACATGCAAATATATTTTTTTTAACCAGATATATGTTGGTGTAAGATCACTTAGCCATTTTCTTTACTAGTTCTTACCACTGCATATTAAATGTTTGCGACTTAGAGCCACATAAGAAAATGAAATCTATACCAAAAACACCCCTGCAAAAACCAGTAGCTCAGATATACAATCAAGTCACTATGTCTCTACTTTTACCTGCATTAGCCTTAAAGGTTGCCAAGCAAAATTTCACATACTATAGGCTAAGTTTTTTAAATCTCTTGACTTCATGCATCATTGATGTGGTACTTAAATCTATTATGTCCCACTCTCAGAAGTCGTGCTCTGATTAAACAAACATCTCCATGACCTGAAAACCAAAGGCAATCGTGCAGTAATGGGTCTCCTTCAGTAAAAAAAGCTGTAATGCCTCCTAATCAATGGGCCAAAGCCTAGAAAAGGCAAAAAGGTTTATTCATTCAAACTGAATGGAAGCAATGAACAGACACAGTGCTAGAGCCACTTCCCTAGGAGTCATGCTTCTGCCATATATATATTCAATTCCATGCCTTAAGAGAGGACATTTCAATAGAACCAATAAGTGCAGGCATCTTAGAGCAGAAGCTGCTCTTTTCTCCTCTTCACACACTATCCAATATTGTCACGTGTTACATTATCATAAACATCTGCTTTTGGAGTCTGTTGCATGTGATGCTTAATTATTTTGTCATTTACTAGATTTATACCATGCACAGAGGGTTTTCATCCTAACTACCTAATATTAATTTGAAGTCATTTGTCTTAAGTATCATTGCAGGGAGATTTTTGGATAATACACCATGTTGAAGCAAACTGTTTGAAAAGGCTATCAAACTCACCAAAGGAATTGCAGGTTCATTATAAATTTGCTTGCTTTCTGTACATTCCTGTAAGAAACTTCTCCAAAGATTTACTAATGCCAATGCAAGAATATATTGGAATATGCATGCTGTAATAAGATTAAATGTGCCTGTTACTTTAGCACTGTATAGCAAGAAAAACTGTTACAGAACTCTTTGATCAAGTGCTAACAAATGATATCTCTCACTGCTTCACATAAAATGTGCACTATGTTTGAGATAATTATGTTTATTCTTTGCTTGATTTGTGCAAGAAAACCTGCATGCCTTTTGCACAACTTGCAAGAAGAAATTACAGTAAAATGCATGGTATCTGCTGCAACCACCGAGGCATAATGTTCTATCCCACTCCCCTTGCAGAATTAATGCAGACCTGCATAAACTTAGTTCCTATAAAACCTCTCTCTAACCTGAGAGGAACAAAATCTTACTCCAAATTAGTTTGTACTGTTGATAATACCAAGAAGTCCACATACCAGAAAATCATGTGACTGGGTCAGTGTGCGTCTGAGCCTCATTAAAACTAAGGAGTCATTTTTATGTATAATGAACAATTAACTTTATGCAAAATTCCTACTATGTGTACTTGCCTTGAGGCATTGTTTGTTATAAAAGACAAAACAAAAATTGGGGTCTTGATCTGTCAAAGTGCTGAGAAACTCAACTACTCTTGAATTCAATGTATGTTCAGTACCTTCCACTCTTGTTTAATTCAATGTCAGTTTAAGGTACTCAGCTTATCCACGAGGTTCTTGGACACCTGGGGTTTGGGCGCTGTTGTTCTCCAACTCTGCAGTGTCACTTCTTATACATCTCACACAGACAATGCTCTCCTTAAAAAAAGCAAAGTCTGCCAGTGCCAGCCATGCTGGATCAGGCACTTTTGGAGTTTCCCCCCTCCCCCCCCCCCGATGTCATGAATTTTGAAACACTAAGAACATTAAACTGTTTTAATTTGTCCATGATCTTTATGCCAAGCCATAGGAAGTTGCTGCCTTACAGTGATTCCTATCACATTTTGTAGTGCCTTATAACAAGAATACTGAAATATATGGATCCTTTTCTTAAACATTGTTAATAAAATATTAAATTGTATATTAAAATTTTCAGAACGATATTGTCCTGTCTTGAACTAATTTATAGAGGAAATAAAATAAATTTTTCTGAACTTACAGTGATTTAACCCTGATTTATATTAATATAGGATATGTTGAATGGAAGGCAAACACATTTATGTTTATACAGTTCATAATTCCATTATCTATATATCTTTACATAATTTAGAACAATGAATCACAGTAATTTTCCATGCAATAAAAATAAAAGTCCCAAGTCTCTTTTATGTTTATTGCATCTGCTTGCAGTGTTACCTTGATTTTTCATGCTGAAGTACCTTCTGATTGTTTTCTTTTATGATTTTGTTTTTCATCTTTCACTCTATTTATCTTCTCTCTTTTTGCTCAGATGTACAGCCTGAAAACACAACTCTAAAATCTGACTCTTTCAGCTTTGGTCAAATTAACACACTGCCACTACATCTGACCTGTTACAAAGAGTTCCTTAATTTTCCCTTTACTAAAATTTCAAATAGCTAGCTGTCAACACAATGCATTTCCATTTGTCCACTACATAATAGCCAATTAAAAAAATGTGTTTAACCCTGGTGCTAGGGAAATGGATCAGCAAACATGGAAAAGAAAATATAAAGCGAGGGGGAACAGTTTTTAAAGCAATGAAATGTGTTTACAAGTGTCTGAATTCAAATTTTATCCTGCAACTTTACAACCAAGTGGATAGATTTGCCATACTGGTCACTTGCTTTCAAACTAGTACAAACTAGAGAATCCCAGCTTAATGTTACTGGTTTTGTTTTTCCCCCTTATGAAGTGTCTCGTCCTTTAAAAAATTTTAATATGAAAAATATTGGCTTGGTGTTATAGTGAATTTTTATGAATATCTGTCTTTGTATACATCTTGCCCTTACTTGCCAGACAAACACAAATGAATATGAATCTTCTGTCTGATTTTCTTTTGGGCTCTGGTTACTCTATAGTTTATTTTAAACATCATTCTAAAGGACTAATTCAAAGATTCCTTTTTAATACATTTATATTGCAGTTATTTGAAAGGAAATACAATTGCCAGCAAACTAAAAAGCAAAGATGTAATACAAATGGCATTTTGATCTGGATGAAGAAAGCAGAACCAAGCCAGATTATATCTTTTTGGGTTACATTTGTAGGTGGTTTCAAAGAACTTCCAAAATAACTGTGGTTCTTCTCATCTGCTTTTTTGTTTTCATTTTATATTGTACCTGATTTTTTTTTCACTTTCTTGGGAGAGGATATGTTTTGATATTGCCATCTCTCAGATTTTTTTCTTTCTTTCTCTGTTTAAATGTGAGAGAGTGTGTTGTATGTCCATTTCTTGTGGTTTATTTTTCCTTAGAGAATTCCCAAGACTATGCACTGACAGATCCTGGTATCCAAGGGGGAGTCTACTCACAGGATTAAAGGCGAGAACCTCAATTAGACTATCTCTGATTTCTTCAGATGTTTTTTCTAATCTTTTAATATGGGATTAAAGTCTGCTAGAACCTAGCTTGCTTTTTTCTTAGGTAAGGTCTTTGTTGCAATGCAAGCTAGAGATATTTCTTTCGCCTTATGGAAAAAAAGAAAAAAAAGGGAAGTAGAAAGGGAATGGGAAAAAAAAAAAGCTTGTCTCTTTTTCCTAATTTGGAGTCATTCTAGTCCAGATGAGGATAATGAACTTTTGTCAGCTCTTATGTGATACTGCGTACAAAATAGCTTGATAAGCAATGTGAAGCATACACACGCTTCCCAATGATCCGCAGGAAAACTCCCTCAGAGACTGATTAGCCCATGCTTGTCACAAGTAGGGGAGATAATTATGGGGGCTTAACAGTCTATATGGTGGATCTTTTGAGAGGAGAAGGGTAGATCTAAGACTGTCTCATGGATCAACTGTAATTTTTAATATTACAGATAACGTGTGTGGTTTTTTTAGTATATCCCTGGAGCCCGGGTAGTGACTCTTCCCATAGAGTGACATCATATTACTTTCCAAGAAGATAAAAATTGTTCAAATTAGATTATCCCTAATTAGTATAATCTTATGAACCATTCTGAAAAGTTTATTGCACCCATGCTGGCAGTCTCTGATTCCATATTGAGAGCTTCTTATTGCTAATCCTTAACCATGGAAATGAATTCACAGTACATAAAAGTAATGTTGTTGTATTTCTTCATTTAATAAACTCCACATTGTACTCTCATTCCAAAGTTAATAGCTATTTTTATCAATCTCTGTATATCAGGTAACAAAATATTTCAACATTTTTTAAAGTATAGACTGTGCCATTCTAGCAGTAATTTGCATTCATTAAATTCATATGTTTGTTAAGCAGAGATGGCAAGAGACTGGGGGAGGGGAGTTTTAGCAAATGTTCTTTACTCTTGTTTATGAACACAGACATCCTGTGAACACTCAGTCCTCTGTATGTGTATTGAGACACTAAGCAGAGCAGTGTGAAACATAACCACACTCCTGCTGCCTCGTCTGCTTTCATTGATTACAGTGGTGTTTGTGGATGCTCCATCATCCAAAAATAAGGATACAATTTTCCCATCAGACAGGTGTGAGTATTTTGCTGAAGTAGCTTTTCTTGTTAGAAGGGCGTAGAGGTTTGACACCTCTATCACCTCACAAAACCTTTTCGACATTTGACTCTTAACTGCACAACCAAGTAATTTTACATTCCTTCCAGTACAGCTTTCATCAAGGTGATATCCCACACCCGGTATTTCCTTTTGATCTCCTGCCTAAATTTTTCTCACCCTTCCCACCACGTTTTTGTGTATGAGTTTGTGGGGTTGCCAGCCCACTCACCTGGGCTGCATTGCTGCAGTTGCTGCACTGTTATTATGTGGTCAGAGCAAAGCAGCTGCTCACACATTCCCAGAGTGCCAAATCAGAAGAACTCATAGGATATGCAGCTTTCACTGGAGGCTCTGTCCTCGTGGCACAGGTTAGCCCTCACTGCACAGCAGGCATGAGCTTTGCTCTGCTCAACTATGTGCAGTCCTTCTATAAAAAATATACAGCAAATTAGATTAACAGCAATTTTTTTCCTCTGCTTCACTTTCTGAAGGGTATTCAGAGCCTGTGGTTGTTGAGAACAAAGCTAAAGTCTCAAAAGGTATACAGGCTTCTACAAACAGCCCCTTAGCAACATTCTGGGGAGATCCCAATCATCAGTAAATTGAAGTAACTGTGTTAAATTTAGTGAAGGTTTCACTGACTCTGTCGGGAGGTTTGACCCTCTATACTGCATGTGCCTTTCTGTTTCAAGCTAAGAAAACTCCATGTCTACAATTTCAAATTTTGTTTGACCTCTTCTTTGCAGACAGACCTGAAATGGTACTTTGTCTTCCTCTCAGGGTGATGACCTAGAGGGTGAAGTCTCTTTCATTTGCATGGTTATATTGCTCTCACAGTGTCTGTCTCTGAAGTTTCTTTACCACAGAAGAGCAATAAGACTGTAAAGAGTGTTTTAAAAGAGCAGAGAGAATCTCACTTATGATTATTTCTGGGTCTAATCTTGTAACAGAGTAAGGCTGGGATAGTGCACTCTGTAGTGACCCTAGGATCAGTCAGACTTACTGAGATACATTTCATTGATTTCTGACTCTGAGTTGCAATTGATCTGGCTACTCTTAGCTGTCCTTGCAAAGCTAACCAGTGCCACTAATTCTCTTAAGCAGCAGTCAAGAGATGCAGATAAAAGCTGGTAATTCACCTTGGCTCAAATATCATGGCTCTTAAAAAGAAAATAGAGGGTTTATGCCTTACTTATAAAAATGCATAATCTGCATGCTGACTGCATGTTGTGCCATAGTGGAGTGTATTTCAAGGCTATTAATTAAGGCAATAAAAGATTGAGAGCTCAGAAAGAAACTGCTTCTAACAAAACCAATAATTCTATCTTTAGCTATGAAAATAGCTGTAAAATCAAATATAAATGATCTTTTTATAGAATTATTGTACTTAGACGAGCCTGGGAGCACGGGAAGAAGCTGTTTTTGCAGATCTAACATTTTTATTTCAAGACAAAGGCAGGCAGTTTGGAGAGAACCACAGAATATCTGTGTGACACTTTTGGTATAGGTCACAGCATATGAAGGAAGATGCTGTGCTAGAAGGAAATACTAAAAGCAGACAAATATTATCAGAATGAAGACACTACACAATAGTGTGAAGACAAGCTAGAAAAATGTGGACAAAGCCAGATTCAGACTACAAATATTCTATAATAATATTCACCACTTTTTCACTGTAATTCCTATGAGAAAATTTCAGAAATATTGTGCTTTATTGAGAAATTGGAAGAAGGTGAAAGCCAGATAATATTCTTCTGTGAGCATGGTCACAGAAAGGCTTTATTGGAAGTGTTCACCAGAACATCAGCAATTCTCTTTCACCTCCTGAAAAAATTTCTGGCAACTCATAAAAGGGTAAAAACCATATTGTGAAAATTTGATGCTCAAGCGCACATCATGAAAGGCAAATAATGATGAGTTGTGAGCACAGTTAAAGCAGGCCTATTTGTCCAATCCAAGTAATGAAATAAATTTGTGTAGTCAAACATCACCAAATAACAACCAAGCTGAGGAGGATTATTGATTATTAAATGGGACTTGACTCACCAAATAAGTTATTTGCTTGGAAGAGTTCACCCCACTCTAGTCAAGCCATACTGTTATTATTTTATACCACTTCAAAGCTCCAATCAAAAGTGCATTCCATTTTTGTTGCAGTCCCAGGATGGAATGCATCTTTCTTCTCTTCCTTTGCTCACTTCTGTTTCTTTTGAAATGGCAGAGGGCAACTCCCCACTTTCCCACCACACAGGGCCCTTTGCCCAGGCTTGCTCCAAAGCCTTGTGTGCTTCAGGGAGGAAATCCATGTTTTTTGCATCATGTGCAGAATGCTCCGTGTCATGTGCCAGGATTGATGCATGTGCCCTCATTTCTTCAAATGAACTTTGGGGAGTTTAGAGAGGCAGCGAATTTACCAGCTTAGGCTCCCTGATGGTCACTGTGGACAAAACTAGCAGCTCCAAATGGCATCTGCAAATGGCAGTTCCCAATTCCAACTCCTCATTAACCTTCTCAATTCAGACGGTGTGATTTTTCCCAGAGATTCTCTGTCTTAGGGAGCAAAATATCTTCTTAACTAAGGGACAAAAAAGCACTTTTTTTTGCCTCTGCAGGGTTAGTCTTGGCAAAAAAAAAAAAAAATCCAGCTTAAGCAGTTGAGCAAAAAGATGCACAAAGTCTTTTACTTACAAATTCTGAAAAGTGGCATTCTATTATTTAGAACTGCCCACATATTCTTTAGCTCTTGATTTTACAATTCCATACACAAACTTTCATTATCCCTGAGCATTCAGGGATCCAAATGGACCTCTAAGGTACTGCTGTCTACAAAATCTGTAAACTCTCTCAAGCTGAATTAGGATTTTTTAAAATTATTTTTTAATTATTGGCTCACAAAACAGATTTTTCAGTTTCAACTGCTTTTCCTTCAGAATTTTTGTAGTATACAGCATAGCTAGTATTGATACACACAGAAACATGAATGAGATGGCAATATTTAATTATTATAACCTATTTCAACCTATCTTAATTTTTTTTACTTTCAGCTGTGATTTGAACTTTTAATGCTGAATTTTTATATCTACAATGTACTATTTGAGTAATCATACTAGCTTAAAAGTACATATTTGGACATAAACTTGGGGAGATAAAAATAATTTTTGGAGCTATTTTTTCCTCTTGAGAAACAGAGATTGCAGCAAATTTTAAAAACATATCACATAACAAAATCACATAAATGTGTAACTGTAGTGAAAAATTATGTGGAGATTATGGAAGAAGAAAGCCAGTTGAGATATTGCTGTCAAGTCCTTTCAGCTACTTCAGAAACATTAAGGAAAAAAAGTGTGCGGCTGCTCACCAAAGCCAAATGACAGGAGCTAATTTGCATCTCTCCTGGTTAGGGACAGTTCCTTTTCAAGTAGGTTTGTTTTAGAGGTGGGCATAAGGGAGGAAGCCAACTAGCAATAGTTGAGAACGATCAGGGATCTGGGCCACAAAATCATTTCTTGGACATACCCTAGTACTATGTCCCAAGTATCCTAGGTTTCAGTATCTCTTCTCCCTCAAGACATGGCTTGAAGACACTCTGGCCCCTACCCAGAGGATCTACTGGCTTTTCTGACCATGGAGATGGTCACGGTGTGCCTGATGTTTCACCCAGAAACTGGAAGGTTTCTGACATGCATATGGGAGGTTCAGAGGCATTCCTGTGTAGACACAGTGCAATCAGTCTGATTTCCTCTGTGGAGATAGTTACACATGATTATTTGTGGTTTTTAAAAAGTAAGGATTAAGCACCTTGGTAGGATGTGATTTGCATATTGCCTCAGTTTTAAATACTCCTATTTAGTCACCAATAAAATACCTCATAAAGTTCAAACACAAAAGGATAGCAGTGGGGTACAACTGAAATCTACCCTTTGACAGACAGCTCCTGCAGTGTAAAAGATCAAACTAAGTGTGACTAAAAGTCATGCCAACTCCAGATTTTGGAAACACCATGATCTTTCAACACATAGTGTTATATTGACTCATGCAAGTTAAACAAAACTGAAGCTACACAGACTTTATAAACATCAGGCCAAAGAAACACCTTGTGCAGTAAGGTTTTTTTCCCCACAGGTGGGAAAGCATAGCATGAGCTTAGAAAGGATAATTAAGTGCTTTACCTAGAGAAAGCCATCGTGTTAATTCTCAGATGCCTCTATGGACAGCACTGGAAGAGAACAGCAAATGGGCTCCATAGGTTGTTAAATAGGACTGGCTGTCAAACAAGAATGCTATGCTTCACCATTTGTTTTTGCTTTTCATGAAACAAAAAATAGATCTTTAGGGCATTCTGGGATAAAACAAAACTGGGTGAGAAATATGCTGTCTACAAAGTAGACAAGTCTGAATGAGTAGACAACTCATTCAGAGCCAAGAGCAGAGTAGACTTTCTTCAAGCTTCACATTTGCCTTTGGGCTTCAATATGAACTGCCTCTTTTTTGCCTCAATATGAACTCAGCAAGAAAGGGCAGAGAGCTTTCCAAACTATAAACAAATCTTTTGGCCCCTGGCAAACTGCCTTGCTCCTTAGGCAGGGAAGGATGAGTAAGTCCAACAGCAAACCTTGAGATATTTTCTCTGTTGGCAAAGTATATTATGAAAGTAACTCCAACAAAACAGTTCTGATATTAAATTAAAATCAGTTTGAAACCATTAAAAATGCTTATTTGTTCCATCCTGAGCTCCCAGATCACTGCTGTTTTTTTAGATTTGATGATGTCACTGGAAAAAACCCTGTGAGCAGTTTATTTCATCATACAGTGTCCTTTGAACCAATAAAACATTACAGGTGAAATTCAGTTAGAATTGATCTTTAACATTTAAGTATTGAACTCTTAACTAGTCTGATTTTAGGTTTCTGTTGTTTGTAGCCATCCACAAAAGACACATCTGAAATTAATTTTTAAAAGTATATTTTTAGCATGGCTTTTAAATGTTATAACAGCTGCTACTAGAAAATATCCCTCCTTAGAACTAATGGTTCTCTGCAGTAAAATAAAGTGATCTCCAGGAAAATGCATAGGTAGGATCCCACTGTATGATTGGTTTCTAATTATCTTTTACAGTATGTTAATTTTAGATACTGATGAGAAAAAGCATTTTTAAACATCACTTTGTAGAGGAAGGTTCTGCAGTGACTACAGTGGATTAGAAGAAATTGAGTAGAATCAGACAAAAAAGCTTCTTTAAAAATCTGCAATAATGTCTTCCATAGCATTCCACTGAATTCCAGAGCAGGCCTTTTAAACTACATTTACAAAACCTCTAGCATCAGAACAAAGAGACAAACAAAACATTTCAAAAAGCTGCTATTTTGTTCAGTTTTATAACATTGCTTCATAATGGACAAAGCAGCAATTCCTTCTTTATTGTCACAGAAAAGGATAAACTTTTATTACTTCTGTTGATCTTAAAAATGTCCATTTTAGCCCATGTTCTGGCACTTAGAGTTCAGCTATTTACAACAGCTGGTTACAGAGCTAGGACACATGGATCCATGGACATAATATCGCCACATTTTATTTAGAAAAGCATCTTTTGTGTAGTTCCCCTTTTGACCAACCAAAATTAAGTGATGATGTCCCTGTACCAGAAGGTAACATCAACAGATGAGGGAATCAGTTTTTTTCAGCATATTTCTCTAAGCACATAAAAATTCCTGTTTCACAGAACACAAAAGATATCAAGCAGAGGCTGTTCATTGCTTGGCACTCTAATTCTCTTTCAGCCAACCCTTTATAGCCTCCCACTTCACAATTGTCTCCCAGATTCAGAGCCAAGAGCAGAGTAGGCTTTCTTCAAGCTTCACATTTGTCTTTGGGCTTCAATATGAATTCAGCTGCCTCTTTTAGAAAGCCTCTTGATATAATACAGTTTATTTAAGCAAGTTTAATTTTGGAGTGTTGTTATTATTATTATTATTATTACTACTACCATTGTCATAATTCATGAAGGGGGTTTGTATTATGAGACTGCCTGTAAGCTATCACAGAATGCCTTGTATAAATATAACTTGTGCAAAAGAGCTCACATTTGAAGTGTAAAATGAGACACAACAGGTGGAAGGGGCCATCAGCTGGAAGGGAGCACAAGGGAGCAATGAAGCAATTACGAACAGTTGATGAAGCAGCAGTCAGAGAACACCAGCTGCTTAACTATTGTGGGAGCTCTAATTACAATTCTTCTTGGGAGAGTGAATTACTCGTGGAGCGCTCTGCCCAGAACCCTCCCTCAGGAAGGAGTACGTGGTTTTGTGCAGAAGGAAAATGCAGCAGGGAGAAGTGTGAGTCCCCTGTCCTCCTTCCTGGACCAGGCAAAGCAAACCAAGTTTGCATGTGCAGTGCACTCCTCTTTACACACCCAGAGCAGTACAGTACTGTCCTTGAGCTGTTAAGATATGGATCTCTAACAGAATAAAATGTGGTATTTCAGTATAGATATCCAGCCATTAAGATAAATCATGTCAAAAATCTTAGTGTTAATGGCTCCATACTATGCATTGACATGATCCATCTTAATGGCTTTTCCTTCACCGCTGCTGCGATGTACTATGTCAAAGCACAATACTGAGCCTTTCATTTGAAGTGCTACATCTTATCAAACCTTCTTTTGCAGTTATTCAAATGTATAATGTCAGCAGATAGTATGGAGTTCATAAGTGGATCTTTGACAAGATGAATCATGACAATACATGGTAATGATTGTTAGGACATCAAGCAGGACTTAGTAAGAATGAAAAAGTTCCTGTGTGTAAGCACATTGAATTAAATTCAAAAGGTTTGGATTTTGCTTCACATTTAATATAGAGTGAATTAATTCAAACCAAATATGGACTAACCTGGAAGGATCCTTCCTGCATGTTAATGGAACATCTTTCTCCTCTTCACAAATGTGTAGCCCTCCTGATTAGAAGTGAATCTTTTCCAGCAAGGTTAAAAGGAATGTGAACAGCTTATTCCTATGTGCACTGTATGGGAAAGATAATGAGACCTTTCAATGGGTCATTGTTAAACTAGGGTTTTTTTCCTGTCAAATCTTGCCAGGTTTATTTGAAGTTAAAACCACAGGGTTTGACACTACTTCCATCAAGGGAGTCTTCCGAACAGCATGAAGAGAAACTGCATGGGAAATTTCGTTCAAACCACTTTTGTCCTCTGTGCAACTGAGGAGACTTTAGAGCTACTGTCTTAATCCCATATCCACTACGAATACTGAAACCATGAGACTCCCTTTGTCTTGTGCTTTCTCAGTATATATTTGCACTGATGCATATAGCTGAATGTATAAAAAAGTGTTCTAAGAGCAGAGGTTGAGTTCATTCTCTCCTACTGGAATGAGGACACTCTAGAATTTGCACTTCTAGAATTTAAGCTAATTCAACTGCAATAAGCTTTCAACTAACACTGAATTGTTCAGATGAAGCAGTACAGTTTTGCCTGTAAAAAATTAACAAGGATCACTAGGACACAGACTCTCCTCAGAAACAGAAGCAGCAATTTGTTGCATGCTTCCAAGCAGTGTTCAGAAGGACCATGACTTACACCATCCTAGAGCAAAGTGAGAAAAATTCCCTCCCTGGACCTTCTTTTTCCTTAACAGCCTCAACAAAACTGTGAGAGCAAAACTAAGAAAGGAAATGCCATTACATGTGCACATTTAGGCAACTGAATCAAGTTCCTAAATTTGTATTTTTGCAAAGTGAATGAGCTACCTAAGCTCACATTTTGATTCATATTGACAGACTTTTCTCACATATCCAGTGACTAAGAAATCTGATAATATTTGTACTTTCTAAGTTTTTCTTAATCAGTAAGCCAGACAGCTTGCTAATTGGACTGGAGAATTAAAGGCACTGGCCTCTGAAGCAAAATTAATCCATACAACTCTAGGCATTTTAGTCTTTTTGTTTGATTCATTTAACTTTTAACCAGATGTTGTATCCTACAGTATATGGAACGGCACTAGGCACCTATCTGTGTGGCATGGGCAACTGAACCAAGGCCAAGGGGTCCAAATTTTTACCATAAGGAGCTTTAAATTTTTACCAAAAGGAGCTTTTTTTACTTGCTATTGATATTGGACTCCATGACTTCAACAATCATCACCTCTTATCTCTGTATCAGGTCTCAGAAACCAGAAACAGGTAGGTCTACCAGCTGTCTTTCTACAAACATAGTGAACTCCTATGCAAGTTCTGGCCATACATAATGAATTAAGGAGAAGCTATTATGCAGGAAAATTATATCTTATGTCACACATGGTAATAATACATGGTGGTAAATTTAAGTTCATAAACCATAACATAGATCTGAAAACCCCAAAAGCCAGAACTTTCTATATGAAGAAAATTTTATGAAGCTTATGAGCAAAAATACTTACTCATGACCAAGAATGAAAAATTATCAATGAAAATGCATGTATATGTACATGAGTGACTGTGCCTCTAAACCCAAAGTAATATCAGCCAATAAGATAACATGCTTAATTAATCTATATCTCTAAGCTGGGAACCATTTAGTTAGAAGATCATAATTTTGGTTGACTAAATATGGTGTTACACTGACTCATATTTATGGGAAAATAACTGGAACATTTATATTTCCTTCAAAATGCCCAAATGTAGGTGAATCGTTTTCAGAGAGTTTTGTCTTAAGGATTTGTTTTTAAAAACAAATCAGCTGTATATTTACAAAACCCTTCTACACAGACACATGAAATGTTCAGCACCTTTTATGTGTTTTGCATCATTGCAATAAGAAAGGCAGGACCACCCAAAAGATGCTCAAAAATTCAAGCTGTTTGTTTCTGACAAGGCAATGTCACACCCATGAAGCTGAAATTGAAACGGTGTGTCTGGAAGGAAAGTTCCCGTACAAAGTACAGATGAAAGCAGAGGGAACAGATCCGAGTCCCACACCTGCTGCGGGCCATGGTGCCACCCTCTGTGAGATGAGTGGCACAGGGCCAACACTGTCACGCTTCAGCTGCCAGAGAACAGGAGTTAATAACTGAAAAGAGTGTGGGGGAAGGTGGGGAATGGAAACATCCCATTTGAGAACAATTTCATGCATTGCCAATAAATGAATATTTGTGAAAGAGATCAGTACCCTTCACCAATACTATTTTTAGCCTATACTGCACATTATTAATTTTAAATGTACCTAATAGATTGTATCAGGTTTTTTACCCAGGCTGTACTAAAGGTGTGAGTTAAAAGGATGCTAACTCTATGCATAAAAGTCTGTTTGTTGCTAACAAACTCTTGCTGGACTTAGTACACTAACATACATCCTAGAACCATAGTACTGTAGAATGGTTTGGGTTGGAAAGTACTTTAAAGATCATCTAGTTCAGCCTCCACCATGGACAGGGACACATTCCACTAGGTCAGGTTGCTCAAAACCCATGCAGCCTGGCTTTGAACACTTTCAGGGAGGAGGCACTGGCAGCTTCTCTGGGCAACCTGTTCCAGTGCCTCACCAACCTCACAGAAAAGAATTTCTTTTTTACATCTAACGTAAACCTACCATCTATCAGTTCAAAGACATTATCCCCTGTCCTATCACTACATGCCCTTCTAAAAAATCCTTCCTTGACTTTCTTGTAGACCCCTCTTCATGTGTAGGATGGCTGCTCTAAGGTCTCCTCAGTGCCTTCTCTTCTCCAGGCTGAACAACCCCAACTCTCTCAGCCCATCCTTATACAAGAGGCCCACCAGCCCTCTGATCATCTTTGCCAAAGTCCTCTGGATTTGCTCCAGCAGATCCATGTGCTGGACTGCCTTTGCCTTGCCCCAGAGTCCACTGCCCTTGGCATAGAAATGAGGAATTTCCCTTTTCTGGTTCACATATTGCTTGGTATGTGAAACACTCACTACACACTGCTGAGATAGACGCCTAGTGTAGCAATTTCTTATGTGTACATGTCTAAATACACTTTCTTATGAATGTCCCAAATTCCTGGGCCGTTGGGAAAGGTGTCTGATTTTTCTTATTGGCTTTTGGCTTTCAGATGTTACACCAAGAAGAAATTTACTTGCGGCAAGTGGAAGAAAATCCCCAGTGTCTAAGACACTTCAAAACACCCCTTACATTCTGAATAACAGTATTGTATTCCAGGGTTTTAATAATAAAAAAAGCTAAAAGCTTATAAGAATGAATTTTTCAGTGTCACTTTTGAGATGTCTAAATGCCAATACAACAAGTATGAGTATATAGACACTGAAAGTTTATCTTAAGGAGGTATAAATATGCCAACATGACAAATGTTTTGTACCACAACAGAACCTCTTTGAGGAATCAATTCAGTGAAAGGTGGAGTAAGTTTAGGGCAGCATGCAACTGAAAACAGAATAAGCAAGTAAAACACCATAGCTGAGCATTCTTTAATTTTCACGGATAATAGACATTTTTGTAGAAAGAGCTCCATCAGCAAATTCTGCTCATATTGTGTCTTCTGCTGCAATCCCTGTGCTCCATAATGCACAATACATATTTTGTTACCCATTGTCCTGAGATAAAAAAATACTCAGATGTTCAGGAAGACACTTGGTAAAGAGCTGGTGTATATACTTCAGTACATAGGAAGGATTGATGCTAGAGTAAATGAAGTGAATTATTTTATACCTTAAGATTAGTGTTTATGGAGTGCTAAAGCAAGCAGGATGCAATACAATTATGAGGCAGCTAATAGAGGAGTGCATTTTGCAAGATACTGAAAACAATGAAAGAATGAAATCAATGTAATACGCAGTATATTCTTTTGTTCTGAGGAAGAAATTATTTTTTAAAAAACCCACCTTTCCTACATTCTATGAAAAAAATAAATAAATGTAGGCTGTATTTTACATACAACTTTAACTACACCATTTCTCATTGAAATATATTTGAATATTGTTTTTAAAGGTAGATTAAAAAACAATCACAGAAATTCCTGTGTATTTTCCTTGTTTCATTTTGCATTTTTAAAATTTACAATCCTCTTCTTACCTATGTAGAAAACCAGCAGGGATACTGTACTGATTCCTAATCATAGCAGTCAAAAAATTTGTAAGCCTGCAGAAGCATTTCTTGAGAGATAAATAGAGCAAGTAAATACACACAAATACCTCAGTGACAGATCACCCATTTCTGTTTTGGATATTTATTTTCAAAATAGAAAACATTAAAACACATATGAATTATTTTTTTAATCCTTCACAGATACATAGTCAACATTGGTCATTAAGGGTACATAGATTATTTTATATTTTGAGCTTCTACCTATGCTGTTTTCAGCCAAGGCAAAGTTTGACAAGTGTGACTGGAGACCAAAGTCAAGTTACCTTATTCCTAATTGCTGCACCTTGCCCAGGAAAACAAAGTATCAAAATCCCATATTACTAAACTTTAAATATTCAGTGACCAGTTCAATTCCATACAGCTATTTAAGCAAGAAGCTAGGTACAAAACCTGGCATCTAAATATTAGTATTGCATTTTTCCCTCAGAAAAAAGTCAGAGGAAGTTTTTCAAAGAACATGATGAAATATGGAAGTGTGGAATATGTGTTCATGGTATTTGACATTCCATGTTTAAATGATTGTCTAAATAACATTGAGTCAAAATTACTGGGAGTTGATCATGTAAAATAAAAGTGAAGTCTTGTGTGACAGTTTCTTTGAAAAGTATCAGGAGTTGGGCAAACCTATCATCAGTTTACTTCAAGGATTTATTTTAAAATTCAAAAAGTTGTGTGTCAAAGTCTAGATGAGTCTTATTTAATTATCATTTCTCAGAGCATATCACCTTTCATGGGAGATCAGATGAAGTGGATATTAATTTCTAGTTTCCTTTGGATTCTCTTTTTGACATATATATTTGATTTGCAGATCCATTAACTAAAAGTCTCTGGACTAATCCTTGCCTTATTTGGCATATTAAATGCACAGCCAAGTGTAAGATAATATGCCTGAAGGCATTGCTGTTTGGAAAAGGAAAATAATAATAATGTAGCAAAAAGTAGACTGTTGAAAAATATGGAATCATGTTTCTCAAAAAAAAAACTCCCAAACTACGAGATTTTCACATTTTTCAGGGAAATTTCTTATGTAGGAAATCTCAAGGGCAATCTGAGTTATATGGACTTTTTTGCACACATTTATATACTTCCTAAGTGACATACATGTATTCAAAGTTTTGAACAGTTGTCATATTTTCCCAACCTGCCCTTCTACTATATCATAGAATCATTGAGTGGTTTGGGTGGAAGAACCTTAGAGATCATCTGGTTCTTATCACCACCACCACCATGAGCAGGGACACATTTTACTGGACAAGAGATTGCTTGGGGCCCAATCCAACCTGGCCTTGAGCACTCCCATGGATGAAATATCCACAACATCTCTGGACAACCTTTGCCATTGCCCCTCCACCATCGTAGTAAAGAATTTCCTCAAAACATTTAATCTAAATATGCTCTCTTTCAGTTTAAAGCCATTCCCCCTATCTCTACATGCCCTTGTAAATAATTTCTCTCTATATTTCCTGTAGGCTCCCTTCAGGTACTGGAAGGCTGCAATTAGGTCACCCTGAAACCTTCTCTTCTGTAGGAAGAACAATGCCAATGCTCTCAGCTTTTCCTCATAGGAAAGATGCTCCATCCCTCTCAGTCCAGTTCTTCTGCACTCACTCCCACAGGTCCATGTCCTTGCTGTGCTGGGACCCCAGAGCTGATGCAGCCCTGCAGGTGGGGTCAGAGCAGAGCAGAGGGGCAGAGTCCCCTCCCTGTCCCTGCTGCCCACGCTGCTTTGGATGCAGCCCAGGACACGTTTGGTTTCTGGGCTGTGAGTGCCCATGGCTGGGTCATGCCCAGCCTCTCACCCACCAGCACTCCCAAAGCCCTTCTCTGCAGGGCTGCTCTGCATCTCTTCATCCCCAGCCTGTGTTGATGCTGGGGATTGCCCTGACCCAGGTACAGCACCTTGCACTCAGCCCTCTTAAATAACCAGGTAGAAAAACACTGAGAATGAAAATACTTTGCAAAAGCTGGATCTGTTCTACTTAGTGCTAAGGCAGGTTTCTCCATGAGCAATGCTGTGTGCACCAAGATCCTTTGGGGCACAGTACTGATTTAATAGGTCATACTTTAGAAAATGAATGGGAGAGATGAAAAACCTTGGATGTATTCTCACCCTAGAAATTCTTTAAGAAATGCATGATGGTCAAATTCAAAAATGAAATATTTTATATTTAGAAAAAATTGATTATCCCAGGAATAAACCCCATTTGTATTTGGGAGGACTTAGCTGAATCCAAAGAGGTGCAAGTGACGCCTTTAAAAGGAAGGAAACCATTCCCATCCTCAGTCCAGTAAGGTGGCAGACAACAGGAGGTCCCAGAAGCTGCTCAAACATATCACTGACTTTTTCCAAAGAGAGCAAAGAATCCAAGGGAGGCAGTTGGTAAATAACATACACATCATTGATATTCCATCTTTTTGTACATAGCTGATTCAAATTAAATCTTAAACACAATTATAAGAATATATATTACTCTAAACTGTTTTTTATTTTAATGCAAAGTTTTCAAACTTGCTTCACTTGACTTCATGTCAGGTACTTAAAAGCTTGAAGTTCAGCCTATGTTGTGTAACAGGAGTCCTTGCCCTACCTGTACGGAAAAGCAAGCACCTGACATGCATAATTCAACTCACCTAAAAATTGATATCAATCTAACACCACATGTTTTATCTCACTATTCAAATTCTGGTAGACTCCAGGGAAATCCTTGCATGTAATCTCTTATTACTAGATCATATGCATGGTAGATAGACAACAAAATCTGCCACTGTTGAGTTGACTGGACCTACTATTTTTATTAAACTCATGTACAAGCTTAAATATTTTTTGTGATGTGGTTTCTCAGAGTGCCATAGATAAGAAAATACTGGGTTTAGAAGCAGAAGTCAAAATTCAGTTCAAGTAATTAATATCTTTTTCTATATCTAGTTCACTGGGTTAATGTGTCCTCACCTCAATATATGGACATGGAATTGAATAAATCTTTTGCAGACATCCTATAACACTGAATGGAAATGCTCGTGAGGTCAATGAGTAAATATGAAACCAAATTAATTTGATTCAGCAATTCTAAGGTGCGTCATATTTTTCATTGTCCTGCAAATACTAGTTTGTGAAAAATCAGGGCATTTTCTCCTTCATAAATATAAAACATAGCCATGCTAACCAGAAGATTTAGAAGTAGATTTCTAATTGTGTAATATGGTGGCTTGCTCTTATTACCTCACTTTATTATAACACCTAACTTCACCAAAGTGTATTTCAATCCCCTCAGTGCCTTAGGGTATAGGACATATATTCTATAAAGAGGTATTTGCATGATTCCACAAGCGTGTATCAAAGTTCTGACAGTGCACTGAAAATAATTAAAATGCATTTGAAAGGTCTGGCCCTGGGCTTTAGCTCCTTTTTTATAACATGCATCTTGCTGCAAAATGCAAAATCTCTGGTTTTCCAGACCACCTTATTGGAAGGATAGGGAGCACAAGTGTTCCCAACCTCTACCAAATAATACTCTTAGCTGGAATTTTTGAGGTGTGGTAACTAGATTTTTTCAACAAGCTATTAGATTTTTTTTACAAAATTAATTACTTGTATGATAAATATTCAATCACAATAATTACTTAAGCTCCGCTTGACACAAGTATTTTTGCCCTTCAGCTGAACTACTATAGTCCATGAAATGTTAAAGCCTCAGTTATATAAAAATATAAAATTATGCTTCTATTTGGTGTGAATGGGAGAAGATTCTATAGCAATATTTTGGTACAGTAAGTATGCACAGTTTAGAGGGTGTTTTTTCCCCCTTCCCAATTTGATTAGTAGCAATAATTTTCATTTACTAAATTATCTTATTACAGTATTTGTAATTTTCTGACTGTTCTTCTGTAAGAACATTAAACTGTATTTTCAGCTCTAATTACCAGCACTTCTCCTTCTGATTGCTCCTTGCACATCTGTCATTGAATTTATGTGCTATTGTTGTCTTTTTTCTCTCTCAGCATCCACATTTTTTGTAGACCCAAAAGAAACAATTGATATTGTATTATGGTTGTTTTTCCTGGAGAGAAATGTGCCTGCAAATGAGTCTATTGACTGCTTCATTTTCAGGCAAGTTATCTTATAAAAAATTATGTCTGAGAACTGGTGCATACATTACGGCTGACCTGCTGGGATATCAGCAATGTGGTAATTCAGGTTTTTTGCTTATTTTAAACTCTGCATATAGCTGGCAACATATTTTGTTTATATTATTGATAATAAGCAGTATTTGTCTGGCATCCTTCCAAGGGAAGCACATTGACACGAGTTTATTTTATATCTCAGAACATATGCTATGGGTTTTTTACACTCTTTCTTCAATATAATTTCAGGAGATCATTGCATCACACATACAGAATTTGCAAGTTTGAAAGGATGATGATAAGATAAAATTTCCAATGCCTTCTCATTCAATTACTGCTAATTGTTGTTATATTCTGCTTGTCTGTGTGAAGCCTTGGTACCACAGAGAGATGGAGAAGGCCATTTCATACATGCACCACATTTGTGAAATGCAGAAACATTTAAAAATAAATAAGAAGAGATTTGGTACTGCATAAGGGGGAAGTATTTTGTGTGTAAGATAATTTTGTTTGGGCATTATCCAGGCAAGTCAGGACCTTGTGGGTTTATGCCTTACAGAGCATATCATGGCTGAGGCACCTGCCTCCCAGAAGCACTTATCTTGGAGGTGATGTATTCTCATCTTCCCCCTTCATAGCTCTGAAAATGAACCCCTCAGTTCAGTGGGATCAGATGGTAATAAATTCACATAATTACATACTTGTTAAGGAGGTTAAGGTTATTTTGTTTGGATAACGTGACTATAATTTATTTTGTCTGTAAGGTTTGAGTTTAAACAATATTAATGGTTAGTTAATGGCCTAATGAGTCAGCTACAAGCCATTTAGGCATGCAATGAACCTTTGATTTTCAGTGACTCCTCTAATGAAAGATCTATATGAGTGCCTGTCTACTGTCACAATAGAGATAGCAAGAGAGTCATCTAATCGATTGTGATGGTAAATCAATTGATCTGTAACCCTGTTTTCATACAGTAAAAAAGATATGGAGGAAACATTTTACTGTTCCCTTATTTCCAGCTGAATATCTATAAATAAAAGAGACAGTTCCCTATTTGAAAATATTCCCTTTATAACTGTGATTCAAAAGCAGGGAGAATCTGATTGATGTCCTATTTTATAGATGTGTCTGTTACTTTTGTCATTTCAGGAGATTTAAAGTTCTTAGAAATTAAATATATGATGCAGAACATCAGAGAGGCTTGCACTTCACTGTCATGTGTAAGGTTAAGGATTAAGATAAAGCTGATGTGTGCTCTACTTGTTCCTACCTCTGAACAACATCCAAAAAATGCAGCAGGATGATTTAGAAAGAAATTTGGAAATGCCATTTATAAAGAAAAAGTCTTTGAACTTTCTTTTAAATAGAAAATGTGTTAAAGAATGCTTTAAGACAGCAGTCTATGATATTGATGCTTCTTTTATAGCCTGTTTCATGCTGTCCTGTGAGTTCCATTACATATTTTTCCTTTTGAATTTTGTCCTTAGAACACACAGATTTTTTTATTTCTGTTATAATCACAAACTATGAAAACACCAGCTATCATGAAGGTGTGTGTTGATTCTTTCTAAGCACCTAATAAGATCTTATCCTTTTTTTTTTAACTAACTTCTTATTTTGGTTACCTGATTCTTCTCCTATCTTCAGACACCTCAAAAAAAGGACAGTTTTCAGAAATATTGGTCAACCTGTTCCTTTCCCCTTCAGAAAAAAACCAGAGACCTTTCTGCAAGGCACCCCAGAAGGGCTTCAAAACAGCAGGGGTTCAAAAGCAATATGCTTAAGCAATATTTTTTAATTTGAGGCTTTCATCTTCTAAACAATTCAGTTCAAGGATTTTTGATACTGTGGATGACACAAAGCAGTGTATTCTATTGCTGCTGCATGCAACCTTGCAGCATGGGAGCTGCTGCCACTCTTTGTTGCAGTGTCACAGTGCCTCTTACTTGAATGGTCGACTGTGATGCCCATATTGAAAACATCTAATAGGGAGGGAGCCAAATTCAGCTTCCCTTTCCTTGCAGCTAGGAACCCTTGCTTTGTTAAATAGCTGACATTTGGCTGGGAGCTGTCACATGCAGGATAGATGGGCAGGGGATAAACGTTTGCTGAGCGTACAGAGCAGCGCAAAATGACGGTGTGAGTTTGTAACCCGAGGCAATGTCTGTGCTACAGAAGGTGCCTGCAACTGCCCAGCTGACACCGAGCTGCCTCTGTGCATACACATGAACTGCTTCTGCCATGCAAAACAGTGCTCAACTTGCCTGCTAGGAATGGTCTCTTATCCACACCAGCTCAAGGTGGGAACTCTGGTAAAAAAAAAAAAAAATTGTACTTGGCCTAGGTGAAAGCTTTTCTGGGCCCACTTCAGTGAGTCAACAGTAGAGACAGTGCTCCTTGACTCTGTTCAATTTGGTGAGGGTAGGCAGAGCCTGAATACCTAAAATCAGATACCAGAAGACATATTTGTTTGCCTCACACCACTTTTATAAATGCATTTAATAGTCAGATTTTCAAAGTGTTGCCCCACATGATCTAAAAACAATCCTCCTTTCAGATGTCTGGGCATGCCAAACCATATTCTTCTCACCTGCAAATGAATATCCTGTCTGACCATATGAGCATTCACTGACAACCCACAGTAACAGCCTGATCCAGCAGAACACATCAAATATCAGCAGTTTATAGATCTGATACCTCATGCAGAAACTTCTGATGGCTCTGTCACCTCTATTTCAAATCACAATATTCATCAGAGATATTCATCAGTTCCTCTGACAATGGCAGTACTGTATCACCATTCAAATCAATAGAAGAGAGATTTAATACCCAAAATCGAATTCAAGTTGGTAGGTGTTGCAGAGAAGGGTCATTATGGATTATTTTGATTATTTGTTTGCCGGCCAGTTGAAGTGACTGCAGCCTGGAGGTGATGACAACGTGAGCATCAGCTGGGCAACAGAAAGCCAAGTACTTCAACCCACAGACCCAAGGTTATTGCTTTAGCATTTCTGCTGATAGCAGTCATTGCTATAGATCACACCAACACATGTACAGTCCCGCTTGCCATATTTGTTCCCCAATACTGTGTGATACAGAAACTAATAGGAATGAGCCTATTATGAGAATGAGCCCAAAATTATTCTTAGATGAAAGCACTGGAAAGCAACCAAAATTATTCCCCTATTTTTTGCCCCTTAAAATGTCTCTTCTGTTCTGCTGAGGCTAAAAAAATTTATGTCAGACTATTTGGTATGAAATCCAGTGCAGCATAGTTCAAGATTTATAGTTCCCTTTCCTTGGTTTTTAAGATATGCCTTAGCTGTTTTCCATATGGTCTTATCTCCCACATAGGATAAATTTTAATAGTATGATAAATTATATCCACTGATGTACTGTGTAAAATGTTTCTTCATGCATGAAAAGGTCACTTTTTAATCAGGGAAACACAGGCACAAGTAATCCTTTTTTCAAATGCACAATCTACTTCCTCCTGATAATGCAGAACTTGGAGAGGACAAGTGCCTGTATTTTAGGTTCAAGTTCAGGCAATAAGGTTACAGATTTAATCTCCATTGTTAGCCCTAGGTCAGACCCTTAGGGTTAAATCTGATCTCAAGGCTCAGCTGCCTAAGCATAGACATCCTACTGCATTTCATTTCCAAGACATAGGATTTGTAGATTAATCCACTGAATAAAGCTATACAGAGCTGGGATTTCTCCAGTTACATACAGTACACACCTAAAATTAGATAAGTGTGTTCATGTGTGCAACAGCCATGAGCCAAGAAAGATCAGAAGTGCACATCAGGAGCCTGACATTCCCTCTGCACCTCTAGAGGACATAGATGCCTTACCATAGATGCCATATCTTCCAGTCCCATCTGAAAATCTTGGACTACACATGGCAGGACAGCTGCATGAAGTGTAATGGTGAAAACAAGTAATAGGGGCAGAATTTAGATATGACACAAACATCTGCTGGTGTGTTAGATGCCATATGATTATGAGATTTTAGACATCCTAGTTAGTGTCAAACTGCTGTCCCAGAAGGACACAGGTCTCCCACGTGTCCTACATCATATCCCTAAACTAATTCATATGTAATGACCAGTTCAGATGTAGGAATTTAGGGCTTTTACCTACACATGTTTTCTGGTATTATTGAAGTGTTCTAGGGCAGATGCATAGGATTTAGTGATCTGACATAAAACCATTATATCTTAAGAAATTTGGCATACAAACATTAATGTTTGCAGGGCATTCAATTGTTTCAATAGGAACTGAGGCTAAAGAACCTTTAGTGGATCTTACAGTGGTACTCTCTGTAGTAGTCCATGTTTGAACCAGTACATTAAATGATGTGAGCCTCACAATGGCCTTTATCTTACATGGGGGCCTGCAGCTACAGACACAGTTCACATTAAACAATATAATACTTCCTTTTCCGCAAATGTACATAATTCTGGGACAGTGACTATTTTGCTGCTTAACCCAATAGGCCATCATTTCCATGTAGAAATATTACTATCTTCTAAATGCCATATTAAAAAAATTTACATTGATGTTTATTGCTCTTCAGATATTTCAGTTCATCAGACAGCACTAAAAAGCTGTGGACTTGGCTATCAGAAATATCAGTCAATATATTTATCTTTTCTGAAATAATCAGGTCAAGCACCTTATGAATATTCCGTCTACTGTCACATAAAATGTGTACTGAATCTTCAGAAAACCAGTCTTTGGATATGGCAGAGCAAAGTGAAAAGCACCAGTGAAAAGTGAATCATCTTAACACCTGACTAGATATTCCTTTTTGTGTACTTTCAGCTCTTACAAGGATGGCTGGCCCAAAAAAAATTACATCCTCTTTCTTGGTACACTCCAAGCTCAGTTATATCCAGGTGTATATATATGAATAAAGAAAGTCTTCTTTGATGTTAATACAGCATCAGTTTATCCCTTAGAAAGATAGAAATAGTTTTAATCCATAAATGTTAACAGGTTTTCCTTACATTTTATAGTTCTGTGAATATAGTCTTTTGCATTTTAAGTTTTCTAGCCAATTAACTTAGCCAATGAAGTTTCTAGCAATGTCAGAAAAGACTATGCTTAGCTAATTCACAAGCCTTTTTTCATAAAAGTGTAGCTCAAAGAAACTGATCCAATTATCCCCCCTCATGGATCTCTCCCTCACCTTTTTCTCCCCCCAGTGCTCCACTTCATCCTTTTGTTTTTGAGGAAAGGGCAATGACATGTAAGAAGAAATAGTAGCTCATCTGTTATTGATGAAGAAGCAGTACGTAAAGATAACCTGTGATGTCCCAGAAGACCACAGTGAAGTCAGATGGCACTCTCTGATTTGTGTTCTCATTTCACACTTATCCTCAAGGAGTCAGGACTTCATCTCACACAGAAAAGTTTTTCATATTTATTAAGTTTTGTTCAAGTTGTTCTGTATGTTTTTGTTCAGAATTTCACTGTTGTCTGCCAGCACAGACCTCCTTTTATAGGACAAAACTGTTGTTACCTCTTTGAAAAGAGATATTAATTGGAAATACCACTAAGACATTAGAGAAGTAAAAGCCAGCAGTTCAGTCTCACTAGTTAAATCTCTGAAGCTTTTATCAGGGCAGTGAGATGACCTTGGCTATGTTCCAGGTGCCCACTAAGCTGCTCTACCAGTCCCCTTCCTCAAGAGGACAGGGGAGGCAGAAGAAATGTTAAGAAGCCTGTGGGTTGAAATAAGGAAGGAGATCACTCAGCAATTATCATAACAAGCACAACAGACTGAGCTTGGAGAAATTAATTTATTTTATTGCCAATCAAATCAGAGTAACATAATGAGAAATAAGAAAAAAGATGTAAAATATTTTCACCCCACACCCTCCATCATTCCCAAGCTCAGCTTCACTCCTGACCCCTATGCTTCCTTCCCCTGAGCAGCTCAGAGTGATGAGGAGTGGAAGCTGCAGTCAGTTCATTATGTGCTCTCTCTGTCACTCCTTCTTCCTCACACTCTTCCTCTGCTCCAGCATGAGGTCCCATGCATGGGACAGTCTTCTACTAACCTGTCCAATATGAATCCTTCCCACAAGCTGCAGTTCTTCCAGAGCTGCTCTGTCATGAGTCCATTGCATGGGGATCAATCCTTCAGCAACACATTGTTCCAGTTTGGTTCCCCTCCCAGGGTCACAGGTTTTGCCATCCAACCTGCTCCGGTGTGGGCTCATCTCCACAGGCTGCAGTTCCTGCAGGAACCTGCTCTGGCTTGGGCCCTTCCACAGGCTGCAGCTTCTTTCAGGGCACATCCACATGCCCCCATGTGAAGTCCTCCGTAGGCTGCAGGTGGATACCTCCTGCAGGTGGATACCTGCTTCACCAGGGACCTACATGGGCTGCAGGGGAATAGCCAACCTCACCATTGTCCTCACCATGGGCTGCAGGAGAATCTCTGCTCCCATCCCTGGAATACTCCTCCTTCACATTAGTGTGTGAAAGGCTGTTTCTCTCATGTACTCTCACTCTTCCAGCTGCTGTTGTGCAGCAGTTTTTGTCCCTCTCAAATATGGCATCACAGAGTAGCTGGTTTATACACACTAACCACCATAATAGAGCCAGCCCTAGGATCCTGTGTTAAAGTCCAAGTGTTTTCCAATTCCTCTTTTATTCTCAGATTATAGCTTGAGCAGGATGCGTCTGTAAAGGGATCCCTTACCCAATGACATCCATACCACCCATCAGGTGAGGATTCTATCACTTAATTCTGGTTGGTGGTCTCTTGATTTCTACTGGTTTGCACTATCACTGGGCTGAAGTTATCTCATTTTCTTGGATATGTTTCCTTGACCCTTTTTATCTTCATTCCACTTGCATCTGCCAGATGCAGATGGTTGTGTCACTTTAGCTCCTATTGTTAAACTAGTAATGGTAAATGAGAATATTCAGACACAAGAATACAGTTAATCACATTTCCCTATGAGAGTATTCCCTTTTATGGTTTTTAGGAACTCCTGTTCATGTATAAAAGGGTTTTTTTATGAGGACTCTTCAATATCTTCAATACCTCCTCAATTTCCTAAACATATTACAGTTTTGAGAATAGCTCTCAGATAACATGTTTGTCAATGTGTGGTTTTCACAATGGTTTTTCCCACTGTTTTTAATGAAATGTATAAGAGAAATAGTACCAGAACACCTGTACAAAGAAGGATTAATTCCAGAATCAGGGTAACCCATTCTTTTTTAAGAAGCTATAGAAGATCATCTTAGTGCACTAATAAAACATTGAAAAGGTCTCATGGCTAACACTTCTGCACCCAGAACTGTTGCCACCTGCATGCCCAGCTCCAGTCTGTGCATCTGGCTGTGCCTTTTCTTGTTATACTTTCCCAACCCCAGTACCAATGATGCTTTTTTCAGTAACCTTTTATTGCAGGATAACAAGTTTTAATCTCCAAGGTAGGATTGACAGAGTACTGCAGGGTAAGCAGTGGTCAATCTAAATTATTTTTCTTGGGAAGATATTTAACATGGAAGAGGTAGATCCAGTCATACTTTTCTGCAACCTTTACAGCAATACCAGAAGATAATAACACAGGATACAGACCCTCCCATTTAATGTCCAGCTTTGTTTTGTCAGAGTGGACTTTTATCAATATTGCACATCCAAATTGGATTGCCTTCTGGCTGCTGTTGGTTGAAACAATCTGGCTTGTGCTGTATTTTCTTGTAGGTCTTTTTGCATCACAAATACAACTTTTGTAATTCATCCTTCTCCATCTAAGGTGCTGGTCCTAATGAGGACAAAGGTCATGGGAACAGGAAAAGTGTCTGCCTGCCAAACACTCTCTCTGCTGGTGACAAACCCGGAGTTTAGTGAGGGGCATTTCTAATACTTCATAGCACTATTTCTAAAACTTCAGGTCATTTCAAGCCTACCTGACTACAAGTTTAAGCATTTTTATTTTTGAGAGTCCTACTCATTCTTTCTACAAATCCAGAGGACTGTGGGTGATACTAAATGTTAAGGTGTCACTGTATTCCTAAAATTTTATAGATATTGTTTAACATTCCTGTTGAAAAATGAGAACCTCTATCTGATTCTGTGGTTTCAGATATTCCTTATCTGGGAATGATTTCCTGTATGTGGGTTTTGGCAATCATACCCAGTAATGAACAAAGATCCTTCAGAGAGCTTCTTAAAAACAAGATTTGATAACCTGTGTACCAAGGCACAATATTCAAAACCCTGTACACACATATGTTGTCAGTGTATCTTCTAGGTGGCTTAGGTATCACAATTATCACTGTTACAGCTTGCTGGCACCCAGCATTCCCCAAGGAACAATTACTGCACTCTTGGCATTAATACACACTAGTGTTTGAAATATGAAGTGTAAGACAGGATGTTTGCTGTCTTTTAGAATATCCTATTTCATCACCCTTTCTAATAATGCTTTGGATAATGCACTCGTGCAGAAGAATGGACTTTGGCCACACTGTTTAGGGGGGAACTTCTCTGTATTTCCTGAATGGAGAGGTAAATATCTGCAAGTGCTACAGAACTGTGTCAGTCAAAAGAATCTATGTATAACAATCTTTACATTCTCTGACTGACTTGAACTTAGTTTCTTGCTTTTTAAAAGCAAGATTTTGGGAACCTGTAATGGTGAGCAGATTTTAAAAGTACAAACAAGGTCTGGACACATTTAGAGGTGCAAAAGTCCTGAACAAAATTGAGTAAAAGCAATGAAGTTTACTAAAATTCATACCATTTCTCTAAATGCTCTGCAGGATTGAGGGAAAAAAAATAATAATTCAAAAAAAACCAAAAACCCAGAAATCTTTCATTGAGTGTCACTAGGTTAGTGAGTGTCACTAGCAGACTTTCCATAAGACTCAAAGGTATTTTAAGCAGCCCAAAACAAACTGAAGGGCTTTTTCTTGCAGTGTTCATCTAGGTGCACTTCTTGTTGAAGGTCAATAGATTCTCTCACTGTCTCTATTTCTTCAATGTTATAAATTGTTTTGAGTAATTACATACTAACAATAAAAATATTCCAAAAAAGTGTCTTAAAACATAGATTACTATGAAATGCCTTTGAATATTAAGATAAACAAAAGGATAGATATACCATTCACAGGAAAGTGAATTATTAAAAAGCTATTTGTTCTTTACACAGCCTTACATTTAGCAAATTTGAAATTTGGTTTTAATATCAATAATTCCCCTTAAAAAGTCACTTGTCAGGGAGTATTGCAGAGAGCATCTAAGATGTATTTTTAATTTGACACCATGACTATTTGAAACTATGACACTATAGTGTACCAGCACTAATTCTAAAAGTTAGTGTTCAGTTCATCAGCTCAAAGAAAGATATATCCACGAGGGTCCAATCAACATGACTTACTTTTTTAATTTCACATATCAGCTACCTGAAGCAATGAACTAAACTGAGTGGTCCTCTGCTTTCCTCGGGCTGCAAAATGTTGAGAACAGAAAGCATTACACTAATTACTTCAACAAAAAACAAATTACTGACACTAGCAACCTTCCGAGGAGCTGAATAGAAGCAGAAGTTAATAAGAGTACTGAGACTACAGAAGTCTAAACTTACTATAACAAAAAAAATTGGATGATGCCCTCCAGACCACCTGTTCTGAGATACATAAAAACACTGAAGTTGCTGTTTACTCATTTTAAGTTTGTCTATATGAATATCCCATATCAATAAGGAAATTAATATAGGAGGTCGGATTTTAACTGTTGATATAAACTTCTACTGGAGGTGTTTTCTCACTCACTTCTGATATTCCTTTGAGACTGTTTGTAAGACACTTATACATCACAGCTTGTCTGTTACAGACTAGTGGATATAAGATCAGTAAGGCATCTCAGTGGTTCACATTGCTGGCAGCTGTTGCTTGACTAGAAAACTTACAAGAGCCATAATTAAGTGAAGAACTAGGATTCCACATACAGAGGAAGTCTTGGAAATTTAGAGTATGCCTTCAGAAATCCATCATGTGCTGACTCATTGTGTCTAGCAAGTAATAGCAGAAGGAATACTGGAAAAGCAAATTTTAAAAATCAATTTGTATCTTCTTTATGGCAAAATGATTCTTTTTGGTTTTTAAAACCAAACACACACACACAAAGAAAAAAAAAGAAATCACAGAAAAATTACAAATCGATCATCTTTGGGTTGTTCAAAATTATTGGGAGTAAGAGGTGTGAAGAAAGTGTTTTAAGTGGTAACAGAATTTGCTAGTAATAGCTAGTTATTGGCTATTCCAGTACCACACTTTTTAAATTTATACTGTTACTGTCATTCAGACGAAAGTATATATGAAGAGGAAGAGCAGTCCATGAAGAGGAAGAGTAGTCCCTCAAATATGCTAAACCTAGTTAAATAAGTAGGTTTCTGGTTGTTTATCTTATTGATTTTTCAGCCTAAAAATTGGGCCTGGCAGAGTTGGTCAAACTGTTTATTCAGTGAAGGGAAAATAAGATCACTGTATAGTCAAATAAAGAATTGTACAAAACTCAAATACCCAAATGGTAAAACCATTTGTATCATGTTTATCTGTTACAGCTTAGTTTTAATACTTCTGTTGCATTTCATTACTGAAACTTTTTCAGGTAATTGTTGTGATTTTCCCATCACGCTTTCTTAAGGTTAATACACATTAACATCCTCATCCTCTACAAGTGTGATTGTGTCACCTTTGAAAGATATGCTGTTGTTGGATTGTGCCCCTCATCATTTACTTCACTGTAGCAAAACAGGTACAGGTTGCATGCAGCTCTTCTAAAGAGGCAGCTGAACATTGCAATCTTGTTTTCAAGACCTTAGACTCTGCATGGGATTCACCAGACCAAATGTTGAGACTGGGAATTTTTATCTCCTCTTGGTCCCCCCAGGCTCCTTTTACAGTCACTGGAGAAAAATCATAACTTCCTGAGCAGACACTTCCTAAAGCAGACTTCTAAAATAGATAGGATGAATTGCCTTAGAAGTGGCTGTTGCTTCCCACTCACTGTAAAGGGATCCTAGGTGACAAGTTCAGAAGTAGATGGTTAATGTTAGGAGGTAATTGCAATTGTAGAGAATTGTCATGTGTGAAATGCAGACCAGTTTATTGTGAGATTTTGTATGCACTCGTAGGTGAAGGAAAAAAATAAAAGAAAAAAACCCCAAACATCAGGTGTGAAATTTTTAATAAGGGGGGTTGATATGCCATTTTGAATTTGGAATAAAGAGCTGAAATATTTTAAATTTCTTTTGGTGCTCATGTATGGATGTAATATATTTGAATACCTTTATGAACAATCATCAGTTGGAGACACATCTGCCAATGTAATTTCTGCACATAAAATTGATCATTTTAGCTGTAGATTTCTAAATTCTGTTTAAGTTCCTTTCTCTAGTTTTTCTTAGGGTCAACCAACCCATAGGAAATACTACCTTTAGGCACTAATGAAGAATATAAAACATCCTAGTCTGGTGGTTGAGATGTGTGTATTTTGGGAACTGCAATTAGACTACAGGAAATCTTAATGGGAAGAGGAAGACCAGAAAAGCTAATGCTGAAATAATTTATTGGAGTCAGCAAGTTGATTAAAAACAATACTTTTTTATTTTCATGAAAGGGAAAGCAGTAATGAAATCATGTGGGTTCAAGGGCTGTCAGAACTGGTAGAGCTGTGCTTCTTTATCTGAAGGCATTGCAGCTACAAGGGAGAAAAATAGGTAAAACTTGAGAGATCAGCTCCCGCAGAATTTGACTGCTGGCAACGAGCTGAGCTTGGCAAGTAATTTAATGAAGTTGCCTGGTGCCCAAAGAAACTAACTACAGCAAAAACTGGCTGAAGAGATTCACTTCAGAAAGAAACCTCTCAAAGCAATGATATTTAGGGAAACACAAGTGGATTGGATCTGTGCTATTGCCAAAAATGTATAGCCAGACAGCATCATGATGGTCAATATTTACACAGGTACAGGTCTTCAAAGGCACATGCCTAGAAATGATCTTACAATCCTGATTGATTGATGCTCTGATCCCCAGTCCCTGAAGTGCTGCTTCTGGAAATGATATACAAATACCGTGGTCTGTGTTAGCTCAAAGTGCCGGCAGGTAAGCCAGGTACAGCATTTTGGGAATGTATACAAGCACCAGCTGCTACTTCCTATCTATTCTTTAAACCATCAGGTTTGGAGCACACACTACAGAGCACAAAATTCAGATTATTGCTTGATCAATTCTGCCATCTAATGACTGCATTCAGACAGTGCTTTCCATTACTGCTAGTTTTTAACTGAATCAGACTTTCTGCTATCTGGTATATATTTCTGCTCCACCTCAGGTTCTGTAGCAGGGATTGTTGTGCTCCCATAAGAGATATAACCATCCCGCAAAAATGTAATTTTTCCTGTGGCTTCTTTACTCCAGAAAGTGAAGAAGGTAGGTTCCCTGCAGTGCTGTGTGACTGCAGCTCAGAGGAGATGCTGCTATGAGTCAAGACCACCTGGTAAGTAAAATCCAAAAAACTTCAAAGACCCTCCAATACCAAAATCCCAGGAGGAGACTCCCTCTGGACCTACTGTGGCTTTGAAGGCAGACCCCCCCCTTTTAATCCTCGCCCCTTCCTTATTGGAAAGCTAAAGAAATACCTCCCACTGTGCCTCAGGCTGATTAAAAAAATACTCAGGGAAAAAATGAAGTGATTATTTGTACTCACAAAGAAACTATATGAAATGTACATGATTATTCCATTTTTTTTTATTTTTCATACGTATATTTTTAAACATACATTTATCTCACATGAAAATATACATTTTAATTGCACCAAGATTTTTTTTTTAATGGGCTGCTTGCAGAGAGAATGTGATGTGCTGATGGATTTGCAGTAATAAAATACAGTCACTCAGCTGCAAATACCATCCTTCACTTCCCATACTCTCTCTTTCCATAACTGCACACTTCTGGGGAAGGATATGCTTTAATATGTTGGAAATAGCAGAAATTCGTTAATGTATGAGTTTTTTCTAATAATGAGACAAGTAAATTTCTCTTTTCTTTTCTTTTCTTCTTTTCTTTTCTTCTTTTCTTTTCTTTTCTTTTCTTTTCTTTTCTTTTCTTTTCTTTTCTTTTCTTTTCTTTTCTTTTCTTTTCTTTCTTTTTTTTCTTTTCTTTTCTTTTCCTTAGAACACTATGCTCAATGAAATTTTATTTCTGCTTGAAGGACTCACTGCAAAAAAGAGTTTTATATATTTGTGTAGTTGGTTATAGTTGGTTTCATAGGATCTTGAAGATGAAAGATGTGAGAGTTTTTCTATAAAATAAATGTTTAGAAATCATAAATATTTGCTGAATTATTTTTTAAAATTATGTTTTCCACCAAGCATTATTCCTTCCATTAAAGCTAAGCATTGTGAAAACATTGTGAGAGCACAAAACAGTAGGCAATGGAGTAATATTTTTTCACATTTACTCACATTTTCTGACCTTTATTGTAAAAATACAGAACCTATTAGAGAAGCAGCAGTCTCTGACCAAGGTAGTGCAGGGTTTCATGTGTCCTAACCTACCAGGCCACTATGGCTTCTCAAATCAGAAGCCCCCTAAAAGTCTTGAAAGACCTGGAAATCTCCTACAAGTGCAATAGAAAGCATGTAAAAGGAGATAATCTCTAGCACAGCTACTGGAATTTTGATTTGGTGGGTGTCCAAATGCCTGAGCTCACCAAACTTGCTGTGCACACCTGGAGGTGCAGTTGATCAAATAGAATAAGCAGAAAGTGAGACACTGTTTTTAAAATTGTATCAGAATTGGTGGAAGCAGAAGTCCAAAGTTTGTAGCACCTCAGTCTTTCTTGTGTAACTCCTGAAATATGTATGCTACCAGCAAAGCAAGGCTTTTTACTAAAACACTACCTCCCTCTGTCTGAAAAATAGAGTCCTAAGATATACTGTTTCCTGAGTTAGAAGGAAAAATCTACATGCCAAGAGGTAAGACAAAGAAATACTGAGAAAAAATGATAGGTCTTTAGTGAACAAAAAAACAGTAAAAGAAATCTTGATTTACTTCTCATCTCAGATAATTTGCCAGATATAACATTAGTTTGTTGAGAGTTAGTCTTTCAGGATTTTCATAAATTCTACCATGAAGCACATTCAACATGTTCAGTGGCTATATCTGACCAATGCACTTTTTATGTATGTACTAAGCTGACATCAAGTGTGATTATCATACATGGTCAGGCCAAATTTAAATAAGTTAACTAAATTTCAGTAGTTCAGGCAATGAACCCTCCTCATGTGGAGATATCTGTTATATTCCTTTATCCTAGGTAAAAAATTATAAAGGAGAAAAAAAAGAAGAAGAAAATAAATTTATGCTTTACCAAAAACATAGAGCTCTCTGAGCTGCCCCTGATAGATTATTACCTAGCAAATGCACATCATGGATCTTTTCCAGAGCCAAGTCACAAGCCAGAAGCTGACTCTGTGACCAAAAGTTCAGGTGTCCATAACCTAAACCTGTATTCACTGCATGTTTACCCATTGATTGCTGGAATAAAACATCTCCTTTGTTCCTGGGCCTTGTAGATAAAAAAGCAGAGGAGACTGGGTATCAATGGCTGCTCCTAATCACAGATGATTTATCAGTGCTTATGAAACAAACCAAACAATATCCAAGCAAAGGCCAGGAAAAAATTAGAGCAATAAAGGGCTTGACCAGGCCAATAGGTTAGAGAAATAGACAAAACTGTTGTCAATGATTTTTTTGTATCTTGTATATTTTTTTCCATCCCTGTAACTGCAGTGACTGTTTTGGTTTACAATTACTGCAGAAATAACACAGCAAAAGCCTTGCAGATTTATCCCTCTCTGGCTTCAGATCCACACTAGAGTTTGATAATGACAAAACCAAGGTTTCCAGTGTCAGCGGCTGATGCTTTTCTATCCCTTCAGCTTTGCTGATCCAGCTAATTTGTATTTTGACAGCAACTCTGGCTGTAATTCACCTTAAAAAGAACACCTCTCCATGAAGGGTTTTTTAACTGTAGAGTAGGTGGAATCACAATCTGCAGGCACTCCAGCAATTTACGATAGGATATTACACCTCATTTCAGTAGTGACTCATTTAGTCTAGTAGACTAATAGTGATTTGCATCAACCTTTCCACCTTCATCAGTTCATTGCCTGTTTTACAGTCCTACCCACAGATGATATTTTACTTTCTTATCTAGGCTGGCAATTGTTTCATATTATACAAGGGACATTCATGGAAGGTTTATATTCAATGTAGACTCAGGGAATAAATGAAAACAGTAAAATTAGTTATGTGTATATATATATATAGCTTAATCCATGAAAATGTAATTTTTTCAAATGGTCTCTAGGTAGAAATAAAGTTTGTCCCTTTTTTTTAAGCTGAAATTCCAAGGTTGTTTTTGTTGGTTTTTTTTTCACAAATAAAAGTGCAGTCTTTTCCTTTAGAAACATTGAGATTTTTTTATCAGTTCTGGTTTTGACAAGGTTAGAAAAGATATCAGCTGAAATACTAAATAGATCACATGAAAATAGAAAATATAATACTACACTGCATGACAGAATATAAAAACCAGATTAAAGTAAATTATGAAACTGAAAGAATTTTTCATTCTTTAAATGAAATATCTAACAAGGAACAAGGAAAATATTTGCACACTGGTGAGACAAAATGAGAGGGGAAATAATCCATTTATTCTTTACCCTTTGAGAAATGTCATCAAAGGACATTTTATTCTGCAGTATTTCCCAAAAAAAGTATGGTATGGGAGTGGGCAGAGGGAGTGTTTAGAATTCCTCTCTGAAGAACAGATGCTTTGACCAACCTTGCTTATGGTCAGTATCCATTATTGAAAGAGGCATGCATATGTAAGGATTCTACATGTAAGATAAGGATCCAGCAGCATGAAGAACAGACACTGAAACAGCCCCTAAGAATTCTTGGCTTTATATTTTCAGGAACAAGTCATAAGCAAGGATGCAAAAGTCTGTACCAGTAACAATGAACACCAGTAGTGGAATCAGAAGAGTCACTATATGTGACATTTCTTCCAGGTATCACTCTCAGCTTGAGGCAAACTGACTCTCTTAGCCAGGAGATTTTTTTGAATCTCCAGAGAAAAGTGCTGGTGTTTTCATTCTTGCATGCTCCAGTAGGACAGATAAGCTTTTCATTTTCATACTGGTCTCATTGATTTTGTAAGCACTGTAGAAGTAGATTTTGATGCTTGGACAGTCTAGGGCTCTCCACAGGATTTAAAATGTCTTACTTACTTTTCTTGTTAGGCCCCTGCATTTCTGTTTCTTCCTTCCACTTTATTGCCCTCTTTGATGTTCCCTAATCTTTGTTGACCTTTTGAATGCTCCCCTGAGGACTGGTGATTCATCTTAGGACCTCATCACTGTTTTCTGATGGCTCTCCAGCCTTCTTAAAGGTGCCCTAACTGCTACCAGCTCAAGCATGTACACTTTGAAGCTCTCCTGCTCACCCACTTTCCTTCTTCATAGAATGGTTCCCCTGCCTATTTCTCAGTTTCCCTCTGCCTTTATATATACACATGGGAGAAGATGTCAACAAAGAGGTGGAGAGCCTGAGGGGATTCTTGCTAAATTGCCTAGTATTCAGGAGTCAAGGTTTTGGTAGGCAGAAGCCCATGAGAAAGGGCAGACAAGAGACACAGATGGAGAATGGAATTTATATGAAACTGACAAATGAACAAGAAAAAAGTGGAGATATATATTTCTACAAAAACTAGATCAAGATGGGTGAACAGCAACAAAACATAAAGAATGGCACCTCCTCACTATTAAGCCTTGCTAAACTGCAACATTTCAAACTAAAAAAAAAAAACAAAAAAACCCACCAAAACCAAAACAAACAAAAAAAAAGCCAAAAAAAAAACCTCAGCTAAAATAGCAGCAGATAAATAACATTGTTGAACTACTTTCTACAGTACAGTACAGACAGACCATTGTCAAAGGCTATTTGTGTCTTATTCCAAAATTCCATAAATACTTTTCAAAGATCAGCAACCATCAGGCCACACTGGGCCATTGACTTTTCTCTGCAGGATTGTAATTCATGTATAAAATAGAAATATTCTGGGATCCAAACCAGAATAAACAAAAATGCAATAAGCTGAATACAAGTGCTACCACATATAAAGAGGTTAAAAAGACTTACACACAAAACATAACTGACAAGCAAGAAAGAGAAGACAAAACACAGAAGGATAATTTGCACCTAATAAAAACATGATCACAAGGAATCCCACTTCCACAAGGAAAAGTGAATAACTTATGCTTAAGCGCCACCCTATGACATGACAGATCTCCAGCAGTACATGCTGTGTAGAAATAAAGCAATATTTCCCTTTGTCTTGACACAGATGTGCCTTTAGGGTAGGGCTTGTGTTACTGAAAATTGTGGTTTACATAATATTGCCATCTAGTGGCACAACGGTCAATTCCAAAACAATCGTCTTTGGAGGGAAGGTACTGTTACAAGATTCATACACTATTGCAAAAAAGAGTTAACAAAAATTGAGTGCTAACAACAGCCACCAGGAAATGGAGTCTAGTCTGCAGGACGACACATGCCCCAGATATTCAGTAAATTGTTAGTGCATGAACACAGGCCACTGGAACACCTGAAGTATTGGGAAAAGTCACAGACAGGACATGCCAGCAATATGCAAGACACAAACTAACAGCTTCTAGCTGATAAATAATAATAATAATAGCTAGAAAATAATAAACATCCTACCAATTACAATATGGCAATTGACATAACACGGATCACCTCCTCCAATAAGCTGAACACAAAATGCACACTGCTTTTGGTGGTGGGGAAGCTCTATCAGAAACATCTGTCCCCTAGCCTGAAAACCTGATGGATGGCTTAAGCAGGGAAAGCTTAAAAGCAGCATAAATGTTCCTCAGATCCAACCTAGGTGTCTCCCAGTTAGTCTGACTTTATCATCCTCCATTTCCTTGTCAGTCATCAAAGAAAAATAATTACTGCCACAGGCAATTTATCCTACCCTAAATCTGCAGCCAAGGTAAGCCTGAAGTTGTCTATTCATCTTCAGTGACTATGAAAGGAGCCTAAGGAGATCTTAGCTTATATTAACACCAACCTCAGCTGGTCTCACTACAGGCAGCCATGACACAACTCAGGAAAAACTCAAGGGCAAAATTTACTAACATAGAATTCTACAGTTGCCTAAATGCATAGCCTGAATTCACAAGCATTGAACTTAATACTCGGTTCTCAATAGTTAAAGCTTTTTCCTGTGTTTTCTCATTTTCAAAAAATGAAGTACACTTTGTGACATGAGGGTGATGCCAAAACTAGCAGAAAGTCAAAAAACAATAAATTATTTACCTGTTGGGTAGTCACAGGGCATATAGTACATACTATTTGTCTTCTTATGCAAACAGCATTTGGTAGGTGCAAAAAAAATTCTTATTTTTGTATGCCTGATGTACCCATAAATTTGGTGATCAGCAAGGGGGGCAAAATTTTGGTGACCTTGAATGTGTACACTTCAGCTAAAATAAACTAAACTTGATAGCAGGTCCTGAGTTCACTGACTAGAGAGAGAGAATGCTTGGTGAGAGCACCAGGTACAGACATCTGGGCATGTTTGACTCAGTGCCACCTGCACATGCCTAAGTGTCCTCATCTTCCTCCAACTTCCACTTCAGTTATAGAGAAGCATTGAAAGATGCAACCTTTAGCCACCAGAAAATCTCAGTGAGAAGACACAGAGGGGAATTTTACCAAAAAGAAAGCATGATTAGTGATCATATAGGAAGATATGAAGATTGAGGGATCTCTGGTTACGTCAGTAAGGAAGGGGAAAATAATTTGGTTTTGTTTAAATAATGGGAATATGGAGAAGATGTAATTTTTAGACAATTTTGCTACATTTTACATTATGAGTTCATACATATTATTCAACTTGACATGTCAGCTAATAAGACATACAAATTGATTATTAGCCAGTATTTTGTATTTCAAGTCTGTTTTCAGTTAAAAGCTGTCAGACTAATTTTCAGACCATAATATGATTCTTAAAGATTTTTATCAGCACTGAAAGGAAGTGTGTGGGTAGAAAAGGTGTTTGACACGGCACAAACTGCTTGAATCTGACGGAACAAGAACTGCAAAGCCCTTTATACATTCCACTTTAAAAGGTCACCAGGGAAGATAAATGTTTGCAATAGTTCATGCCAAAAGTCCTTCTAGACCAGTATCTTCTTTCCAACAATGGGAAAAATAATGGATTTACAACAGAGTTAAGGTGGGAGCTGCAATATATCTCCCAGAGTACTCAGCCACCCTCCAGAGTTCCACAGCTTAGGGCCTTCTTGAATCATGGTTATTTGACAGATCCTTCTGTATTTCTCTTCCACAAAGCACAGGATGAAGAGGCATCAGCCTCCTGTAACAATAGAACTTGTGATACAGAACTCCAATCACAAACACAAATCCACCAACTTGTAAAATGACAGCCTAGTGAAAAGAATAAGTGCTCTGTATTCACAGAACTTAATCTAACTGGAAAAGCACAACTTTTCACCATGTGGGTGTGTTATACCTCTATATAAGTTTCTAACTTATAACAGTATGATGGATTCACACAGAATAAGTGCTTGGATTTTCCTGACCTCTATGATATTCTGGGAAACTTTTTTCCTAAAAAAAAAAAAAAAAACAAAAAATACCTTGTAAAAACTTTGACTAATTTTATTATATGGTTTTCAACAGCTTTCTGCACCCTGAGAAAGACTTTGCGTGAAATAGCTTTTCTTGACTTAGAATCATATGAAAGCCACAGGTGGCATCACTTGAATCATGTCACTTCTGCCTCTGCACTCAAGAGAAATATTTTTTTCCTGAGAAAACCTTTCAAAAATATCTAGAAAAAAACATAATGGAGCATTTAGTGTTAATGGTTGCACATGATAGCAAAAGCACAACGTAAAGTGAGTAGAGAAAGGTATTGAGTCTCAGGATTTGGGTATATGCTTTGAGGTTAAGGATCAGGAAAAAGTCACTGGGCTAAGAATTAGAGGTAGGGCTGAGGGCTTTGCTAGCACTGTGGGACTGTGCTTGGACCTAGGGTGAGGGCTGATCAAAGGGCATGGCTCCATGTTCCACACACATCCCCATTTCTCTCTCCTCACTGCTCTGCTGACTGAGCTCCCTCCTGCCCAGCCTCCACCCCATGGACGGGCAGCTGCTTCCACAGGGGGCCCCGGACACATGAAGTTGATTAATCCCTGTAGTAATTCTATTAACATCCTTAATGGAGTTATGACATGGATGGAACAACCAAGGGCTTTCCCTCTGATGTGCATCTCCCTCTCCTGTCCCACGGCCTCCCTGCTCCCCTGACCCCAGAAGGGGCTTTGGTGGTGGTTGGATTTTGTGCTCATGATGGCCTCTAGGGTTGGCCTGTGTGGGAGGAGGTCATGGACTGTGCTGTTGTTGTTTGCTTGCTTTTGGGTTTGTTTTTTTGTTTTGTTTTGTGGTTTTTGTTTTTGTTTGGGTGAGGGTTTTTATGGGGGGCATGGGAATGGCAGGAAGGCAGTTAATAGTAGGATCAGTAATAAAAGATTTTGTCAATTTACACTAATTAAAATTTCCTGACATGAGCCTGGGGTTTTTGCCCATTACAATCATCTCCTCAGGCATTTGCTCCATAACCTCACAAGCCCTGCTGGCCTGGTGGGCCTAACACATGTAACCTAAGATTAGGAAAAGTCTCTTGGACTTCAGGCTTAGAGTGAGGGTCTGAAGACCCTGGGTTAGGGTGACTTGGACTTCAGGCATCTCATTAGGATTTCTGCACAGGGACTTGCATTCAGGCCAGGGCTTGGGATTGAGCTCCCCTTTGAGGTTTAGAGACTTAGCCTTTGGGATTCAGGAAAGGCTTCAGGTGAATATTGTGTGTCCAGTTAAGGTTCCTGGTAAGGGCCCAAGGGGTGGGCTAGTTTTTTTGTTGTTTAGTATAAACTAGAGAAACTACCTTTGTCAGTCAGTCTTGTTTTGGCTGTGTTATACACAGTAACTCTTTGATTTTCTATTTGTGATTTTGGTTCAATCTTAATTTCATTTAGTATGTTTGTACTAGTTTAATTTGCTTTCTCTATTCTTTTGATCGTCTATTTATACTTTCCCTGGGAGTTTGTGAATAGTTGAAAAGTTCTCTGTCTCATAACTGAAGGCAGGAGCCAGGACATATTTCCTGTGATGCTAATTAAAACCTGTTATGGCAAACGGAACCACGGACAGTGCACACAAAAACTGCATTTCTTGCTTGTTGCCAGCAAAGGGAGCTGTTAAGCCCTTCAAACTCTACATCCCAATGACTAGTGGGAAATAGGGACCTGAACTTGTGTGTTATCATTGCAATGAATGTGTCCAATTAGCTTGTTTATTGCCTGGGCTTTTCCTGTTGTTTATACATAAAATATTTTTTCTCCATAATGGTTTATTCCACAATTCTTCACATACATCACTGATAAAGGCTGAGATTCCTTCCACAAGAAGACAAAACAGCCTTGTGGAAATTTCCTAACTTTCAATCACATAGTAGCAATAACTGAATAAAAGGAAGATTAAAGACCTTTAGGTGATATCACATTCTGATTAGGTGTCTGTCTTTATCCTTTTGTGGCACTTTTGCATTGTGACTAATAAACTTTTGTTCTGCAGTAATAACTGCATTTTATTTCCTTGAGGAAGTGGTGAAATCCTTCTGCTTTCAAAAGATAACTACAATGCCCATACTGCAACACACTAATTGCATGAAGGTTAGGATTAATAAATCATTAATTTTCTTTTTTTGATCTTTCATCAACTCACTGTACACTTAATAAAGAACAAAAAGTTCCTTTTTAACTCCTCAAAGAAAATCCAAAAGACAGGAATGTAGAAGTGGATGTCTATAAAAAGTAAAGGTGTTACTTCCCCATGTTCACTCATCTCTTAAACTTGAGCTGTCTGTCCTAACATTGCCAAGACTAAGGAAAAATAAATTTGCTATGTAATGGTGTCTTTTGGCGCATATTAACAGCATTATAGATGATCTGTTATTTATTCAGCATATGCTCTAAGTGTAATGGAGCATTACAAAAATACACTGAAAATCCTTGTTCATTCTGTAGCTATGACCAAGGGACTACATTTGTGTGACTGAAACAAAAATGTGCAAAGCAATTTGGAATGAGAAACCAAAAAAATATGTATTATCAAATGGCAATGGAGCAGCAAGAAAAGAACCACTCAGACTGAAACACAGGCAAATTGCCTGTTGATTAAATACTTGTGGTACAAGCTGGATGCAAGGGTCTAAATGGCAAAGCTGTGATTACTGCCCCAGAGTTTGTGAAAACCTGTCAAAAAGACATGGAGACACAAAAAACTAGAATAATTCAGGCATGTTGGGGTTTTTTGAGGGATACCCCTTTTCCAGCTGAAGCTATTAGTTACAATTTGAGCTGATTTAACATTCCACTGCAAATGAGATGAAAGAATAACTTACTCTTTCCATTAACAGCTCAGATCTTGACTTTGCCCTCAGTCCTTGTTTCAGGCTCAGTCCAGTCCCCACTGGACTCACAGAGACAATCCCCTCTGTTAAACGTTCATAAAAATTCATTTCCCCTTCTCATCCCTCCCTCTCACACAAGAGAAAAGAAGAAAAAGGAAAGGAAAGGAAAGGAAAGGAAAGGAAAGGAAAGGAAAGGAAAGGAAAGGAAAGGAAAGGAAAGGAAAGGAAAGGAAAGGAAAGGAAAGGAAAGGAAAGGAAAGGAAAGGAAAGGAAAGGAAAGGAAAGGAAAGGAAAGGAAAGGAAAGGAAAGGAAAGGAAAACTACCACAAGAAAGCCACAAAAAACCCCAACAAAAAGAAACCAAACAAACAAAAAAAAAAAAACCCAAAACAACCCACAAAAATCCTGAACTGTTTTGTGGCAGGAAGTTATTTTTGAATCTACTTAAGCCAGTGCCAGAGAAGCCTCAAGAGACAGGACCATTCACCTCAAATGAGGGTGAAGAAAGATTGGTGGTACTGCACCATGTGGCTTCACTCTCAGCTTCTGGCATAACTGTGAAAGAGATAATTTATAGGGAACTTGCTTCCACAGAAGTCAAAATAGCACTTTTCTTTCTCTTAAAAAACAATGAAAGGCCATACTAGGTACATTTGCAGTTATCATGACTGAAAGAGAATATGCAGCTACTAGAGTGAATCTTGTTAGCTAATTCAGAATTGTCACATTCTCCTTCAGTTCATTATTATGCTGTCTTCTCTTCTTTTGGCTGCATCAACCCAGGCTCCTGAGTTTTATATTTGGCTGAGTTTATATCTTTTAGGGTCGGACTCAATGATCTCCAGAGTCTTTTTCAACATGGGATATTACGGTTCTATGAGCATTGCTTTTAAAAAAGTCTCGATTTTTTCCTTTTTTATTACAAGTGTATAGAAATGCACATGTATGCTCCTGTATAATCCACCTGTGCATCTCAATAAGCCTGTAACAATGCAAATGTGGAAAGAGCATACAAGAATTTAGAAAGCCCTTGACTAAACAGTTGAGTCTTGTTTCAGTCAACTGCAGTGAAAAGACACTGCATGACAATACCTCTGTGAATCCAGGCCAGCTTCCTGAAAAAACATCTCCTTTCTCATGCCACAAATGCCTCAAGAACATTTTTTTTTCACCTTTCCCAGGTTGCTAGACATATACGCACTATTTCTATTTCTCACAATATTTCATCAAGAGAAAAAGCCAGTGTGACTCTGGGGCACCATAATCTGGAAAAAAACAGGAACCTGGACATCATGAAACCAGAAAATCACTGGTTGGCGGAAAAGTTTTCCAAAAACAAACATCCTTTCAATCATAAAAAGATCTAGGGGTTATTGGCCTCTGCTGATATGAAAATCTTTAAGAGGAAGAAAAAGCCCTTTTGAAGAGATAGAAGTCTTTGAGAAAAGTCCTCCACCCTAAGTGAGCAGATATGGATTTTATCATGTTTCCAGAAAACCTCTGCTTTTATAAATTAGCCAAGTATAAATTATATTTGCAAATATGTGGCTTCTGAGCTCCAGTGCAGAAGTAATAATAAGGCACAAAGCAGTAAACAAAACACCTTAGATTATGTATCATTGAAAAAAAAGTGAATATATTTCATCTTCAGTAGAGGTGCACTTCAAAAACATCTGCTAAAACTTTGGCCTCATTTAAATCAATTGAAGAAAAAATTGATTTTATTAGAAACTAAATATATGCATAGAGTTCAAGGGAAATTTTTGGATTATGTCATTCCTCACCATTCCTCACATGAAGGAAAAATTAAAGGCAAAGGTAATATTCAACAAGGAAAAACCATAGGTTGTCACTTAACTGTGACCAAGAATGTGGTACCTGTATTCTTACCATCCAAATTAAGTAAACAGACATATTCTAGAGAATAGAGATCATCAATAATTATGCAAAAATTACTTCTGTGCCTTGCTAGGCTATGGAAAATTCCATCAAGTCAGTTCATGGGAAAATTTGAAACATTAAAAAGGATGATAAAAAATAGAGATTGGAACATCAAAGTGAAAGACATTCCTAGATAATCAAGCCTTTTCCTCTCCTACCATGGGAAGCAAGATTTTCATTTATTTTCTCTAAATGCAGCACCTTCCATCTTTAATCCATTCAGTTTCTCTAATTTTTTTTTAATGATTTCTTTCCAGGTTGAGAAAAATCTTCTAATTTCTAGTCCTAAATTACTCATAGACAGTCTATATTTATTTATTGAACTTACATGCCAGGCATGTAAATATTTCTTATCCTCACCTCACATTTTATTATCAGAAGTATTATCTCCCCTCAGGTCTCATTTCATTAAGCAGAAAGAACCGTGTCTTGCTGGTTGTACTCTGCCAAACAACCTACACACTCTATTTGCACTTCTTCTGGCTTGATTTAATTTTTCTTGAATATGGATGATCCAAATGAGGGCCAATATTTCAGCCACTGATAAAATTTTAAAGTTGTGTTATCTCTTCTATGTCCTCCACTTAGGCACTGGAGTGCTCAACAGAGCTCTCAGGGTAATCCAGATTCCCCAGGACTGGCAGGCTGGTTCAGAAGATTTACATAGGCATGTGGGCTCTGTAAACAACTCAGAAAGAAGAATTCTTTTGAAAGCTGAATGCCTGTGTCTCTCACTGTGAACAGCATGGTAGCATGGTCCACCAGGGACGAGAGCAGGGACCTCCCATGCACTAAAACCCCACAGACTCTCTGAATCCTCGGTTTGCTTTTTAGAAACTATAAACTTTCACCTTTGCTAATTTTTTTTTCCTGTGAGAGGAACAAGCATGGATTTTCCTGGAGCACTGTGGTGCTGTGTCCAGGTCTGGACTCCCCAGTAAGAGAGACACAAGCATGCTAAGGACCACCAAGGTGCTGAAGGGCCTGGACCAGCTCTTCTGTGAGGACAGGCTGAGAGCTGGGACTGCTCAGCCTGAGGAAGAGTCATCGCAGGGGTGATTCCATCAATGAATATATAAATACCTGAGGGGAAGGCTTTGTTTAGAAATGCATTATCTTTTGCATGAACTCCAGGAGTATCACAGTCTTCATGTTTTGAAATGAGCACTTTTTCAGTGCTACAAGACCTCACATACTAGAGCTGGACCAATACTGATCCTCACAGCAATACAGCTGAGTCTGCCAGACTCAGGCAGGCATCTTAAGGCTTTGCTTTCATCCTAAATATAGCAAGCATAGGTATTTTAATTAAATCAAACCAACAATTTGAGGCACCAACAAGCCATAGAACTGAATTTTGTCATCTCCTTTTGTCCTAGATGTGTGACAAAAAATCACACACCAAAAAATTCTAAAACCAAGAATTATTAAACAAACCAAGAATTATTCTACAATCTGATATTAAGAATCAGCTTCCTCATATTTTTTTATCTCAGTCAGCCTAGATTTGGTAGCAGGAAGATGGGAAAAAATTACGCTTCTTGGGCATTATGACTTAAAAACCATTTGTTACTACATTTTTACTCCACCCGGGTCCATTTGCTCCCCACTGGTATGTAGAGGAGATGAGCAATGAAGCTAGGTTTCTAAACCTATTATCATAAAATTTGGTGGAGGAAATGATCATTTAACAAACAACAGCCATAACAAAAGGAAGAAATGAACATGAAACATCCAGGTTGTTCTGAAACTTAGCCAGGGCTGCTCTATCTTTTCATCTCCCACATCTACAGGAACTAGAAAGGTTATTCTTGAATTTAACACTGAGATAAATATGGCTGCCACCACACATTGAATATTTGCAGGTTGTTTATAATGGCTTTTACAACTGGAAATTAATTTCAATGCACTACAGAAGAAAAACAGAGAAAATGCTTATCCTTTAGAAAAATTGTTATAGTTAAGTTTCCAGGACTGAAGTAAGTTGGATTTTAAACTTTTAAAGAGTTTAGACTCCAAACCTTCCTCTAATTAAATATTAGCAAAGACAGATAGCATTCTCATTTCAGTCAATCCAGCAGATTAGCCATGTATGGGAAGTAATGTATACAGATATTTTGCTGTGAAAATGCTGCATTTATAGCCAGTGTAGGGTTTTTTCTTTCAGTGTAGGGTTTTAGTGATTACAGAAAATCTGGTTGCAGTAACTGTTGCTACTGTGCTGGACCAGATTGGTTTCCCAACAGGGCACATTCCCTCCTTCGCAGAAATGAAGGAATAAGAGCAACATGGTCAAATGAATCACTCTTTAATTTCTAATTTGATGCATTAGATCTCCTCCATTAGATCTACTGTAAACTTAAACTAGTGTTTTACCTCTACACCCTGCTCTCATCCTACTCAAAGTGGGCAAGATTAATACCACCTGCAGATCTCCAACTTTAGCTCTGACTTTATGCTTCAAAGAGCTGCTTTAAAATAAAGCCTAAACAGCAAGTAGAGAACTAGATGTCAGAATTTTAACATTATGGCTATCCCAACTACTATTTCAAAGGGGAGAATCATGACAAGGATACTTTACATAGCAGTTGAAATGCTACACAGCTCATTTACATCCTAAATTAAGCTACTGACTGAACTTGTGTCTCAAAGTAGTTGAAGAGGGGATTTTTTATGAGATTTGCATATTGTTCTAAGGAGGAAAAGTCAACTACCAGTGATAAAAAATACTGTAATTCCAGTTAGGAAAAAAAAGTGTTTTATAAATAACTTCCTGAAAGTCTTTCCAAATGCTCTAAGTTTTTGCAGTTAATGTTTAGAGTATTTTTCTTTAATTAGAAAACAGTGAGGATGTACTTGGCTCAGAAAACCTATATACAAAGTATCCAGCCACATTAAAAATCTGCAGATCAAGTTTAGAGTGGTATTGGGAATAGGATTTTTTTAAAAGCACATTAGGATAGAACCACTCAAAAATTGTACAATTTTGGTGATTTACTTTTCCCCATTTCTGATTAAGAAATCCAATTAAGTATAATTGCTTCTTTCTTATACTATGTCAGTTCATATTTGATTTCCCAGCCTGAGAAAGTTTTGGCTGTGGTTTGCAGTTCAGGAAACTCCAACAAAAGATTATAGAAAATGGGCCAATGCCATCACGTAGAATATAAAATATGGAACACTTAATAAAATCCACTTGAGATACAATAGATGACTCAGGTTTAGGATAAGTGGTAGCAGAGATAAGAATAGTAATGGATGGTAGCACATTGTTCAGAATAATCACTCAAGCAATTACGGGAAGAGTCTTCCCAAAATACATAGCACATGGGCCAGGCTGCTTCATGCTCTTATCAGCTCAAACTCAGACCTAACTCCCAGGTTGTACATTTGTGTTAACTCTCCAGATCACCATCACTATTGATATAACCCCTAAATTACAACAAGTTCAGTACAAAGTATCCTGGCTCTGACTCAGACTTTGTGCAGGACCCTGGGCATGCTGCCCAAAACCCGCTCTCAGGTTCCTGACTAACAAAATGGGGACTGTCATCTCTGGGACAAGAAACTGTGCTGAGGATAAACATGTGGTTCTCTGAAGAACAGATATACTTTCTGGTGTTCAAGGCATGACCAAGAAAATTCAGTCAGTCATTTCCAATTTTAGCTTCATCCAGTATAAAAGCAAGGGAACTGGGCTGTGGAGTACTAGTCAGAGAAGAGAGCCAGGAGCATCCTGCACAGCTGATGGGGAGAACAAACAATATCTACACACCCTGTCATGAGTTTGACTTGTGGGTAAGAAAATCTGAGTAAGTGCCCAATCTCCTGGGCTGAGCTGCATGAAACACTGCAGGGTCCCCCAGCTCCTTCTGTCAGCCAAAAATGCTTTTCAGAGCTTAGGCCCCTGAGTGAACAAGATGTGTGTTTTGAAAGTACACCTGCTGGTAGCAGTAGCACCCACATTTGTACAACAGCACTCATCCAGAAAACAGCTTTAGGAAGACTATGGTCTGAAATAGCTTAGACTAAAAATCCATCTATCCCAACTGACAATGGCCAATATAAATTCTTCCCTGGATACTTTGACAGAACAATAACTTTTGACTCATGATGTTTAAGCCAGAGGTGTTGTCCCTAAAGTATTTTTCTTTTAGTCAGACAACCTCTTTTGCAACTCTTCCAAACTTTCAGCATCTACAGCAGCCTCATAAAAGGATCATAAAGAACACCATCTGAAGAAACATCTCCTGTTTTCCTGGTTTGAATCAGTGCCTTGCTGGTTTCAATAAATGCTATTTATATTGTAGGCATAGTATAATGGACATAAACAATACTAGAGCCAGGGAAGAAAGTGCTCATGCTGGAAAAAAAGGAGAGAGACAGGGCCAGTTTTGATCTGTATTAATATCAAAAGTTTTGAGGGCATTAACAAAATAGTTAAGATTACAACAGCCTTGCTGTGGCATAGGCAAGTAATTATGACTGCCATAAAAAATGAGCATAGAATAATAAATTAATACTCTATCATTAAAAAATATAGATTTATTTCACATTTTAAGATCCTTCAGTTGAAAAAAACATAAAAACCAATACCAGGAGATAATCACTGTTTCGTATTCCCAATATTCAAAACCACTGAAATAGCAGCATCTGGGAGTTTACACAGCACAAGAAGATGCAGCTCCTAGCAAAGTAATCTCTGTGTAGTCCCTTAAAATGAAATATAAACCATCTCCAAGCAACTTACAGCTGGCAGTACACACAATATTGAACATATCTTTTCTACATGTATTAATTTTAATATGTGCTTCATTTTCCTTAAACACCCTCTTATACAGAGAGCTGATAGCAGAGCCAGTTACTGCTGAGCTGAAATATTTCTTTGATTATTTGAGATACATAGAATAATAGAAGATGCACAGTTTTACTCAGTTGCTCCTCACATACATAATTGTCCAGAATTCAAATATAACTATTTTACTATCACAGCTAAAAAAACAGTGAATGAATATATTTGTTCTAAAAAAAAATAAAAATAAAAAGGTATCTCTATCTCTTAGAAAGTTTTAATTCTCACCGTTACAAGAAAGGTGACAGAAAAGAGGATCCAGTACGCCAGTACTGACTAATTTCAAATTAACAACACAATCTCTGTGCTCAGTTTTCACAAACTTTTAAGGATTTCCTAAATTCCCAACAATATATGGTATATGGAATGTATGCTTTTTCCACACAAAGCAAACAATAATAAGTTTCTAGTTTGGGCAACTCAGTAATTAGATGATGGCTACAGGCAACTGCAGCTAAATCTAACCTGGGAAAAGACACACAGATAAAATATCTCTTGGGGGTTCTTTCAGTGTGACTGCATATAAAAATGAAAACAGATTTGTTTTTAAAGAAATAAAAGATTGCCCAGAGAGTAGCTAATATTATGCTATGGCCATTTTTGCTCTGTTGGTACAGATTGCAATAGCTACAGAAGTTTACCTCAGTATGACAAGTAAAGCAGAATGCAGGAAATCCATGAAGTTTCTTGCTGGCTTTTTTTTTTTTTAACTTCATAAGAGAATGCAAGATTAATCCAAATTGTGGAACATGTTATGTCCTTTAAGCTTCAAAAAATATTTTCTAAGGATACAGAACAATATGCATATAGATGTTATGCATTTATTTTTGTGCTGCTTGTAAATACTGTTTTAAGGCTGTATGAATATATTATGTTGGAAGGGAAAGCTGCATGCACGAGTTTCATATTAACACAGTATTTCTGCATATGTTATTCCTGAACATAGACAATGCTTCCACCAGACTGGGTATAGGACTGATTTGCACACATTTTCATTCTGATTTATCTGAGATCCCACATGGTCCTCAGCTGCCATCTCAGAAAAGCATGAGCTCCCATAAGCTTCACATCAGACCTGCCCACCCTGGGGTGAAACTCCTAACCCCTTTGGAGATTTCAAATGACACCTGATGACTGTTTTGGCAAGCAAACCAAGCTCAAAGTGTTAACAGTCTGTGTCTTAGGCTAAGCTTCCCTCAGCTGTAGCCCATGGAAACAATCCAGTGGGCAGCAACACTGACTTTGTATAGCTCAGGAAAAAGCTTGAGAATTTATTTTACTGCTCATAAGGCTCCAAGACCAGCTCAAATTTAGGATATAACTTCCTTGAACCAAAGTCAGGACAGGCACTCAAATCTCCATTACCTTAATACCACAGTCTCACTCTTCTCATGTAGTATATAAATATAAACAATGATCTGCTTAATGCTCTGATAAACAAGTGCTTCCTTTGCAACTTGCAACCTCAAGCAAGAGAAAACTTAAAAAAGCTACAAAAAGTCCTGTTTCTCATTCTTCCCTTCTAATTGATCATGGCACACACGGGAGCTCAAAGGGTCATTGAAATCAGGACCATTTTTGGAGTTCCAGAAGAGCAATTAACAAAATAAAGCAGTCACCAAGGGATAGTTGCAACAATTTGACTGCCAGAAGGTGTAGCCAGAGTACCTTTGGTTGAGATGGACAATAAAGAATATTCTCTATAACCAATTTCATTGATAGGGATTGTTAACCCTTTCAGAGTAGAATATCAGCACACAATTATCTTCTTGTGATATTCTGACAGCTGTAAAAATAGATTATGTTTTGTTAAACCAGACTAAACAGCACCCAAACAGCACCATAGCACCAAATTTATTTCTTCACTTGGTGAAAAGGCATAAAACTAAGCAATGCAAGGATATCTCACAACAATAATTTTCCCATTCAACAAAGAATAAAACAGGCAAATTCTGTTAGAAAAGAAAGTAAAAAGGAGTTGAAATAAGTACTTTGAAGAGAAAAAGAACTCTTGCTGTGGGCTGTGCAATTAATTTTGGTCAGTAAACTGTGCAAAACTCTGCTCTGCTATCCAATTTACCATTGTTCAGTTGTCAGACTAGATCAATTCTAATTAGAATTTGCTACTTTTCCTGAAGTCGTTTGTGATCTGTCATGCTAAAAATATTCTAGAAAGTAAAAGTTTTGTACAGGCAGAAATCTTCAGAGAAAAGTTGCTCTGCTACATTTCTAGACTTGAAGATGTTTTCTTATGAAACAAAGCAAAGTCAACTATTTGTTATTCTTCTTCTACTGAACACTCCTTGGCCTGAAAGGTTATGGTAACTTGAATAGTGTTTTGTCTTTGAGAATGATCAAAAAAACTTATAGAAAGACTAAACTTGTGTTTTTATAATCAAAACTATTTAACTTGCATATTCTTTTCAAATTGACATGGTCATAAGTAGTCATAAGTACCACAATTAATTTAGTCTATTTTTTTGTGCTGCTTAAATACTATTTTGTTTATATTTACATTATGTATGATTGACAATATCATTAGTGTCCTTGCCAGTATCCTATCAAAATGATTAGCCTCAGAACAACCCAGCATCCCAAGGATCCCATTAGAACATCTCCTTCACTCAGAAGTAAAAAGACTTTATATAAAGAAAAATCTCATGAACTAAACACCTTTCACTATGCCAAAGTTAATTTCTTTCTAATTTCCCATTTCTATTATAGCAATTAGGAAACCTTCAAATCATTCAAGCTTCTAAAATATAATTGTTTTCTAATTAGGCCACTAGAATTACTTTTGAGCAGTCTGGGCACAACAGTCCACAAAGCACATTTTCCCAAATTCCTACACTAAAACTCATTCCCTACCCATGCAGAAATAATACTTACAAGTTGCACATTCCCTAGAAATGCTCTAATGTAATTGTCACCACCTCTGAAGTTGTGGTTCTACACAGCTTGAAAGTTTTCTACATCTGTTCATCTTCAGTGCTTAGAGTAAATGAGCAGTGGGATCTGTTGTGGCTTCTCACATTCAATCACTTGGCAGGATGGTACCTCAGAAATCTGACAGAGCAAATTCCAACAAATTTCTTCTGTTTGTTTTTCAGCCCTGAATATAAACACTGATAAAAGAATGTTAGATTCCCAAAGCCAGCTCAGTATCTCTTATCCTCTGCTAATTCCTCAGAAGGGCCTTATAAATCAAGCTAAAGCAGTAATAAACTTGTTTCATGGAAGATGTCCCATCCTCATGATTTTACTGGATTTCAAACAAGCCACACTCCACCCCACCCTACCCCACAAAACACATTGAAATAAAAACTATAAAAGAAGACCCAAACCCCCACAAAATAAGCACACAAGGCAGAATGGAACCTCTCTATGGGATTATTTTGTGGGTTTTTTCATAAGGAAAGGCTTTTTCTTTGGATGACAGATTTTATCTCGCTTCTTATCTTGTCCAGTGATTGCAAAATAGGAAATGCTGCTAAAGCACAAGCATTACTTATGACCTTAATTGATTCACTTTCTTAAAATATGCAGGTACCAGCAACTAGAATTATGTATGTGAGGTGACTCCATTGATAGATCTGAGGTCTGCAGATGAATAAAATCCTGAGTAATGCTGATGAGGATGACAGGAATCTCATGAGAATTGTTTGATTATTTTCTCATATCTGTCCAGATATTTTTTATCTCCATATGAAAATCTTTCTGAATCCTTGTCATATTTTGCATTCCTTTGCAATACTGATAAATTCAGATGCAAAGAAATTCAGTTGAAGGATTACTTCATGATCGTCTCCCACAAAATGAAGGTCCTTCACCTTCACAAACAAATAACTGCATCCAAGATATACGTGTAGCCATCTAGTTGACTTATTTAGAACTTTGCAATTATGCTCATAATTCATAACATCAGTATGGAACAGAAGTGCTATTTCAAAGAAAAGCCCATTAAGTGTTTTCTCACTTTGTTTTTAACGTGGCTAGGTCAAGTTTAGCTTTACTATCAAATGTGGATAGGTTTGAATCAAGTAATTGTAGAAGGAGTTCAGAACAAAAATTTAAATTGTACTGACATGCTTTCCTAAATTCTAGGGATTACAGCTTCCTTCTTAGGCTTACAGCTACAGGTTCCTAAGATCTAGGAAACAAAGAGACTTAGCAGAGGTTAACAGATGAACACAAACAGCAAATACTATATACCACCACAGAGGCAGTAAACAAGCATACTACAGTTTTAATTAGCATTTGATAAACTCTGGTTAAGCCTATGATGAACTCTTACTTAGATCTGAGGTCCTAAAATAACCACAAAACAAATCAAACCGAACCAAATTACCCTACAGAAACAGAAAGATGACCAAAACCAAGTATGGACTCTGTTAGGCAAGAGCTAAATTTCAATGCTGGAGGGTCCTTTAAGCTACAGACACATCTTTTACCAAATCTGAAATTCTATTATTTAGTTAGAGAAATAGTTAATACACACAGCCAAATTCCCTAAATAACTTACAGTTTATTGTAAATACACCCTCTTAGGTGTCTGCTATGGAGGTTACTGAAAGCTGTTTTACACATGTTGGCCTACTAGGTGTGCCTTAAGTGCTGTATGTTTAGGAATCATTACTGAACTCTGCAGTGACCTCAGCCTCAAGCAAACAGAAGGTGTTTCACCATGTCATCCTTTTAATGGCAAAGTTAGCCACACAAATGCAATCAGCCACTAAGAAGGGAAAATGAAATTAAAGGCTGCCCATTCCTCCTCAGTCAAAGAAAATGACAGATAAAAAGGGAAATTAAAGGAAAACGGCAGGGAAACACCACGCCCACCACCCCCCTCCTAAAAATGGGGGCAGTTTGTTTATTTTCATTTGGCTTTTCTTTGGGAAGAAACCCATCAAAGTTGCAGATTTAAGAGTTCTTACAGGAAAAAACACAAAATCTAGCTTTGTATATCCACTCAAAATTACTGCCATTAATCAAATTTTTTAAAATCCTAATACACATTTTATTTGCGTATCTCCTTTTTTAGATAATGGATATGTACAACTTGCGTCACTTTCAGTCTTATTTTGGAAGGCTTGACTATAAAAGATGATTTTGCGAAGCAGAGACCAATATCTTTCTTTCATTATCCAAATTAAGTCATTCTCAGTGCTCCAAACTCTACACCAGTGGTTAAGTGTGTTATTCTGAAAGCAGTAGAGCAGCACAGGCTGCTTCTTCACTGCTCCCAAGTGTCCTGCACAGTCTCTCTGTGGATGGGCTTTGAGAAATGAAGTGTGCTGACCCAGGCCTGCATTAGGAAAGACATGATGCACAAATCATCATTTAAGTAACCTGCAATTTTATTAACCTTCTTGGAAACATGGGGCAGCACATCAGACAAAATTTATCACTACTGTTACTCACCCTTGCTCCTCCAATAAATCCTTCTCCCACGTTGATCCCAGGCTGTTCCTGGCACCCAGTCATCCTTTTCCCCATGATGGTCAGGTGAAGTCCTGGGAGAGATTTCTGTCATCACAGCACTGGAATAAAAGGTCTGTAATAGGGATTCATAGATGATGTCTTCTGCCTGCTTTTCTTTAACCCCTTCCCAATTCCAAATTGATGTACAATGAAACTCTATGAATTTGACTACACAATTTTTGACTTCTAAATTGTCAGAACATTAAACTAGACTCCCTCTCTGCAAAATGGACATTCATCTGGGAAGAGAAAATATCCTTTCTACCTCAGCTAATCTGTCACAAATGCAAATTTTCATCTTGGTCTCAGAGAAAAGAAAGTGACAGAAAAAACCTGAGCAAATTCAGGCTCTTTCTACAAGATACCAGGGAGGGTGAAAACTGCTGATCAGGGCCCACAGACGTGGACCCTAAATACAACTTCTCTTCAATGATCTTTCCTGCCTTTACATTCTCCTATCAATTCAGTTTATCTCCTGCCTACATTACCCTCTTCCCCCCATCCATCCTCACCACTTAGAAGACAGACTTAAAGAAACTATCCTTGTTTTCTTTGTCAGACCAAGAATAGATGTAGACTAACACAACTGAAATATTCCCATCTTCTGCTGCGCTGCTCCTTGTGACTCTTGCATCTATCTCATCATGATGCCCCATTCTCATGCTCAGAATTCTGTCTAAGATTTCCTACAGTTCTTGATTATGAAATATTTTGTATATAAGGTCCCATGAAAGCATCTGCAAATAAAGCAAGATACAACGTGTTCAGTTTTTTCAAGGAAGAAAATGTCCTAGAAAAAAAAAATGCAACCTTCATTACATTTTATATTAAAGCCCTTTAAAAAACAATTGGCATTTTAATTGAGCTGCTTATGTTCTGTATTGTGTCATGTAATGCAGGAATTGAATTTCATTTTTCCTAAAGATAGTATATCTTCCAGAATTTCAACATTAGTTTAGGCTGAAAGATAACATAGCAATAAGAATCCACCACTAAAATTAAGCATGTCCCCGTGGTTGTTGAACTGTATTTTTCAGCATTTACAAAAGAACATTGCTTTTCAAACCAGGGGTCTGACATATCTAAAATTCCAATGTTGTTTATGAACTGTTGATTTCTATTAACACATATTGCCAAGCATTCATTTTCCAGAAGCATGTGCTGCTGAAAATAGAATCAAATTCCAATTTTAATCAGACTTGCCTGTCTGATAAAAATTAACCCCTTAAAATGAAATACTTGAACAGGGGGATGAGTGTCCACAAGCCAGATGGTGAGGGAGCAGGAAAAAATCTCAACTTGATTTCAAAAATAGGAGGTTGTTCTGTTCAACATGTACATGCTCAAAAACTTACGTTTTAGCTGACCACCACACATTTTGTGTTTGCTATACAATAATTTTGGAATGACAATTCTGTTAGATTTCTTAACTAGTTTTGTGTTGAAATTTTGGTTTAGAAGGAGTGATGTATGCTTTATTTTTCACTTGTTAGATTCTGATTTTCATATCTCAAATTCTCCATTTAGGCAATGAGTAAAAATGCAAACCAAATTTAACCAAGATTAATAGAAGTCAGAACCAAGTTCTTATGGCCTTCACCTAAGACATGAGCAACATTTGAAGTCTGGCCTGCCTTATTCCAACAAATGAAAGGCCAGCCACTAAAGCTGATCCATGAGTCATTATAACAAATGCCCTTCAGACTCAATAGTTAATACAAAGTCTGTCACAACACCAATCCTTGATAAAGTATCATTCTTCTTGTGCAGATGTTTGCAAGAAGGACATTCACTCAGTAGTATGTTACTAATTCTGTGGAATATACCTGCTGTTGTGCATTTTGTAGAGGAAGAGGACATGGGTGCTTTAAAATTCACACATAATTAAGAACTGTGAAATGTTCTGTTTTGAAATAAAGCTAGGTGAGATGCTTCCTTTTGAATATAAATAGGAACTCAACTCGGTGGACTAATGGTTATTTAAATCACTTTGGCTGTCTTTGAGGAGTCTTATACCAATAAAATATCTTCTCTTTGCATCATCAGCATAACAAAGAGAGAGACTCATAAATTTGCACATCTCTTCCATAGTCACAAATTCAAATTTATTTCCACTTCCTCCAGCCTTGTTTCCCTAAACCCCACAGGTGACACCACCTAATCTTCCTGTCATTGCCTTGTCTGTCTCTTTTGTAGGTAATTGAATAATCTATTCCTCTAAGGTTCACCTATTAAAGGTATTCCCTGTATGAGGGGATTGTTTTCCCTTGCTTTTCACACCGAGGGACTCAGTGGCTCCAAGCTTCTTATGCCATTAACTACTATTTACTCCTCTCTTTTCTCGTGGCCACTTGAAGTCCACAGAAATTATTCCCTTAATTAAAGATCCTCATCTTCTTCTTATCACTTAAGCCAAACAATTCAAAGTGGTCCTCTGAGGTTGTTTTGCATAACAGTACACATGCATCTTTGTTAATTTAGGAAGCTAAGCAGGTAGTATTTAGAGCTTTTATTGTCCAAATCCATCAGAAAAACAATGATCCTAGGGCCACACTCCAAGAGAACTCTGGTTTGCTTAGCATCTTCTGAGAAACAGGTGCTTTACTAGACCAGAAGAGTCTGGTCTAGTAAAGACTAGAAGAACTGGTGTATTAAAAGATTACTTCACTGAGATCTAGAAACCATCGAAGAACATTCTTGTCAGAATGGAATTTTTTATATTATGCTGATTTCCCTTGCAATTTGAAAAGGAAATGCCTTTAAAATTGCTAAAATGTTCCACTTTAAGGAAGTAAAAATGTTTTAATGGTATGATTTCGAATTATTCGATTAACTATAACATTCCACTAGGAATACAACATCAATGACCTTGGAATCTGATTCAGAGCAGAGTGGGGACCTTCCTTCCTTCCTTCCTTCCTTCCTTCCTTCCTTCCTTCCTTCCTTCCTTCCTTCCTTCCTTCCTTCCTTCCTTCCTTCCTTCCTTCCTTCCTTCCTTCCTTCCTTCCTTCCTTCCTTCCTTCCTTCCCTCCCACTTCATTTTCTCAAAAAGTGAAGTTATTTTTTTACCATTAGCTCCACAGCTGGCTCCTTTTAAATCCACCTCCCAGGCACATCCAAAATTGCCTCACTCCAAGGTAACATTACACTAAACCTGTGCTAACTGGTCCATTACAGATAGAAGTTCCTGGAAGAGGAGGCACCAGAGGGTGCTGACATTCCCCACTGCTTTCTCGGTACCTCCCTTCGTTTTCTCAGGACACTGAGGTGCCCCCCAGCTCCAAGGGACAGGGCTCCACCCATACCTGGCTGCAGGTGCCATGGGTCTAGTGGGACAGCAGGCAACCTGGAGGATCTACCAATATATTTGGGTGGTTACATTACTAGCATAATCAAAGCACCTAAAATATTACCTTTCCTCTCAGGCCACTCACTGCCAGGATAAAGACATTCACACATGTTTTGTAGCTGAGGATTTTCCTACACAGCTACCAAAGGAAGAAAGAGCAGAGAAACAGCAAAAGCGACAGAGTTAACACCAGCCAATGGAGGAAGGAAGCTGATGGATCTATGAGAGCTAGGAAGGAATGAGAATGCATTAAACACTGATGCACTCCTGTGCCACCCCCCAACAGATGTATTACTTATGACAGTAGCATAAAACATCTGCTTATTGCTTTATTCACAACTGGGGCCACTAAAACAGAATGCTCCCAGACCACAAGATCCGTACATCTGCCTGGTTGCTTTTTTGAGACGCATTACTTCAAAGAAAGGGTTCCAAGGCTGAAGTCAGAGACAATCTCAGGAAATTATTTTATTTAAACACCAGGTTGCCATTTATTCACAAGAAATGAGGGCTATTAATCTAGATTCAGACCCATATGGATAGAACCAACTTAATGTTTTGTCAAAGCAGCAAAACATAAACCTAAAATAGATTCTATTATTTACAATTTAAAAATGTGACAAATGTTGAATCTTATTTTTTTTATTTTTTAATTATTTTCCATTAGCAAAAATCATTCTTTGTATTTTGAACATGCACATAAAGGAAGCTTCCTGCTTTTTTAAAATTGTAAAGCCACAACACAAAACAGAATTCCCCCAAAATTATGTAAATTTGCAACTCAGGAGAACTTCTAACTGCAATAACAATTACTAGTAAACTTTGAACTAGAACAGTTGGCTAAGCAAGGGCAGTGCAGTCAGATCTTATAAATGGAAATTAAGAGGTGCTTTAAAATAGCATGAGGATGTTGCTGTAATGAGACTTGAGCACATGTGCCTGAAAGCTTCTTTTAATTCTGTTAAGGCTTGCATGACTTACCCTGCTAAGAAAAATGTTTTTCACAGGTTCACCCCAAACTGTCAAATCTCAAGGCTTCTATATTCTAGACTTCCAGAAATAAGTTTACTATCCTTAAATCTGCAATCTTTCATGAAAGGGAAAAAAAAACCACAACAAAAAAAAATTCCCCCAAAAAACTCCACAGCAACCTTGGAAAAAAATAAAATCTGCTACAGGAGAAAAAAAAATAGAGAGTAGATATGGAGTGAAAATCTTTATATTCACATGCTAGAGGAAATGTTAAACATGAAATTGAATGACTAAATACAGAGCTTCCAATAAAATTTAGGTGCAAAGAAATTTTAAACAGTATGTTTACTACATATGATTTACTATGATTACTACAAAGTAATCCTTAAGTAGTGTTTCCCCAGAACACTGAAAACCTCAAAGGTTTTGGCTTTAATTTTTTCTTATTAGTTATATTTGTATGAGGACAGAAAGTCTATTTTAAAACACATGAAATATATCTATAATTGGGAACAGTTCTATAAGGGGCAGTTGGATCACCCTGCAGCATGACAAAGGACCTTCTTAACAGATCCATAAGCAATGCCAGATTCAGAAGTTTTGACTTGAGATCATTTTCCTCACGTGATCATGTGGTGTCCTGGACTAAAAACTGAGGATGCAGGGGGAAGATAAAAAAAAAAAAAGATTTTAAAAGCCCAAACAACTAGTTTTATGCAGGTATGCAAGATTGTTTTTGCAGCCTTTCCTCTGTCCAGCTGAACATCTGCGTCCCAGGACAGGGGCTGTCTGTGCTAATGCAGTGGCACTGCTGCTGAATGCCGAAGTGTTGACTCAGAGAGAAGAGTACAAACCTTTCTGAAAGCTGTGTACCACTCTCTTTTGGATGCAGATATGTCACAGTAAGAGGTTAAAGGAGGGTCATCTCCTTTTGCTTGTCTTAGTGAATGCTATCACCTCTTCCAATCTGCCATTTAAACTGTGTGTGAGACTCTCACTGGTCCGTTTAAAGAAAATGCACTAGATTACTTTCTTAACAGTGGGGCTTGGTTGGAAAAAACTTCTGGCATTAGATGACACATCCAAAGGGGTAGAAACCTCAGGAGAAATGACAGTGGATTGTTGGCACTCTGCTGCAAATCTCTTTAGTTGGCATGCCTGCAGGACCAAGAGTCCTCCTCTGTACACATTTATATGTACACATCTGTAATTATATGTATACATTTCTAATGATACTGTTAAGGAGGGTAGAGTTAGACAAGACATATAAAATTGACACTGAAGAAGTCTGTCTTTTACTTTCCATCTCTCCCTCTCTATTACTGGAATTATACCCTTGTTCACTGTCCCATCTCTGTGGTCTGATACCTAAAGTGTTGATGGCAAAAACTTTTTCTCCCATTTTGGTTGAGCTGGATTCATACTAAGCCACTGAGAGGAACATTGTCCCTGAGTTACAGCAGTGATAAATTTATTAAACAGTGAACAGAACCACTCCAAGGCACTGGAACTGGATTGTTTATGCTGTCTACAGTAAATTATTTTAATGACTCCAGTATGGGTTTGGCCCAGGTTAACTACCTCTCTTCCAACAATTCCTAGGAACAGCTGCAAAACCATCATGGACCAGAAAACATTCCCCATAGGCAGCTTGTATATGGCCACCAACTGCTGGAAGTTCCAAGAATGTGATGGATGGGGAGGGTGCTGTTTCTTTCCAGCTGTGCCAGAGTACAGTCCTGGGCAAATATAATTTGCTAGAAGACATGAAGCCCAAGGGACAGACATGCCTGAGAGTTCTTGAAAGAAGAGGGAAGGAGTCAGCAGATGAGAACAAGAAATAAGTGAAAAAGCTGTTGAAGAGGAAACAGGACAGCTCCTCTCAGCAGCAGTAGGCTGTTTCACAGGCTCAGCCTGCCTCATACAACTGCATCCCCATAGATTTGCAGTCTTGCTTCTCAGTGAAATATTAGTACCAGTTCCTGCTGACTGCAATAAAGACACCAGTGAACTGCAGAGCAAGTATGGAGGTAGTTACTACCTGAAGGTGAAGAGGTGGAGAAGCTGCTTTTCTCTCCTTCCTTCCAAGGTTGTGGCATTGTGTTATCACAAAATGACCCCTGGTTTGACACATTAAATATGTAAACTTTTGGTAAATGGCCATACCACAAAAGGAGTTAGTGTTTAAAACATTTTGGATCCACCAAACTTCCCTGAAATAGAGAATAAGCAATCTGGATGTACTAGACAGTTAAACTCCTCTGCCTCCTTGATGTATTAGTGGACTTGAATGGCTTACAGTTATAACTTGAGGAATTTGATAGTGAATCCTCTAAGAATCCCAAGGCCTTTTTTTACATCCATTCATTTTCAGAAGTAAAGGCAAAAAAATAAGGAAATTGCTATCTGTTAATTGGATCAGGGCCAAAAAATCAATAATAATTTCTGGAAAAGCGTCTTTTTTCCTACTCGTTGCTTTTAGCTTCAATTCCCTCACTGTTACAGTACATTATTTCTTTCACTGTCTTTCTATCTCTCTCTTTCTTTCTGAAAAGATTCCAGCCCAGATGGAGGTGGAAGGACTTAAAGTGTAGGAGTCTGAAACAAGTGCTGTCAGATGTGTCGTTTTATGCTTATCTTTGGACGGTAGATGATACACAAAAAGGTCATGTTCTGTCTTTCTGTTATGATATATTTATCTCCACCATACTTCTCTGGGTGCTTCTTGCTCTCCCAAGTTTTAGCTGTGCAGCTAAATAAATAACCTACAGAGACCAGGCTGTGTTCTAATCTAAGTGGCACCAACTGACGCACATCCCCTGCCTAGGAGCAGACCCTGGTAGAGCAGATTCGTCTTGGAAAGTTGGCAAGATCTGCCTCGCTTTGTGCAGAGCAGAGTGCAGCCTAGCAGATGCACAGTGGGGTAAAGTGCTTGAACTCATTTCCTGGCCCTCTTGTACTTAGGAGTGCAGATGCAGTCAGAGCAAACATGACAGAACATCTGGAATGAAAAGATGGGGTCAAGGAAACTTAACAGAGATGAGAACTTTCCATGGCAGTTTCTCAGCTAATTGCTCAAGGAAACGTTTTCCAAAGTTACATTCTCTTCTCTGGGCTCTCAGTACTGCAGTTTTGTTTGATATTAGGATTAGCTCAGGACTTCCTGACAGGGAAATTACCTCACAAGGACCTTGGCTAGAGAATCTGATTCTATACTGGAAGTTCAAAATAAATCCAGTTAAATAAATAGCTAGTATTTAAACTAGAATATTTGCAAAAGTAATTCAATAAACAACAGAAAAAAATCTTTCTAAAGGCCAGTTACTTGAATTACTTCTAAGTGCTCCACACTCCATACACTGTTGATAATTCTTAGATAAAATTCCACCTGTTATTTTTTTATAAAATAATACATTCCTAATTTTTCTTAAATTGTTCATATCTCCCTCCTTCTCCACCTTTCTCACTTGAGATCTGTGGTTATTCGGTGAAGAACAGATAAAAATGAAACACAAAAAAAGAGTAAACCCTGCATTAACCAGTTGCAATATTATGAAGTTACTTTTGGTTATTTTTGGATGGTAACATCAAAGCTTGGATTGTTTATGTCATCCCCAACAGAGAAAGGAGAAGCCAAGAACTGATTTGCACCCCTGACACAAAGGTGCTCTAAGCTGCTGCTCCAGATAAAGGTCCATCTGCTTTGCATCAGTGATATGGTGAGAAGCAGCTGGAGGATCTCAGTGGATCTGTCTCTCATTATCCATAATGGGCCTACTTCCTCTTCACACTGTTTTATTATATGAAGTTCACTGGCACAATTCCCACCTGTCCTGGGCACCTTAGCAGTGCTGTCAATGTTCAACATTATCAACATTCTTCCCTGCAATCATTGTTGTCTTTATTTTCCCTGTACTTTCACCAGTGTTGTTCTTCATCTCTCTTCTTCTACCCCCACCTTTCTCTTTTCTGGAGTCAGTGTCAATTCTTTCCTCTTCTCTCCATCTGATTGCAGGAGAACTCCAATATGGTAGCAACCAACCATCCATTTGCTTTTATCCAATGGAGAAACCTGTGTTTTCTACTACTTCTACAGTGACTGCCTGTGACCTTTGCAAAGGTATGAATAAAGTAATCTAAATCTGCATTTGACCTAGCTACACCAGATCTATGAAAGCTTCAGTAGAAATCGGATTAGATCTGAAAGTGCTTTTCCACAGTTTTCTATAAACTTCAGTGGGCAGAATATGTCATACTGTTGTGTTATAAGGGACTCATCCAAATAGAAGGTGATGGATGAAAAGCTTTGGCAAAAACATTTAACAGGGAGTTAATAAAGGCCAACAAGAAAGAGAGAAGAAAAGAAAAACAGGCAGGTCTTCTGGCCAGACATGAAGAGTCTAATCTTAACTTGACTATATCTCATCCATGAAGCAAAATTTACCTCCTGTGAGCTCTGAGTGGTTATCTCAGGTAGCCACAGGACTAACTGGACTTTTTGGTGTTCTGTCTGGGTAGTCAGGTGTGCATCTGGTTTACTCTTCTACAGCCTTAAAACTCACCCAGTGAGATATCCTGGGAAAATAGATTCAATATGCATAGCAGAATCAAGGAGAATGTAGTAGTTCATAACCAATTTGTATTTTGCTCTTTGATTTTGTCTTTTATGGAATGAGAAGCCTACATACCAGTTCCACCAGCAGATGAGTGGCATCAACAGCAAAGTTAGCTAGGATAATTTAAAACCACTGTGCAGCTGTTGTGTACCCGTGTGTTGTCAGATTTTGTGTCTTATTGCACTCAATTATGTTGTTAACATTGCTTCCATGGATTAATTGGACACTCCTGTTCATAGTACTTCATAAAAGAATAATCCTTTGTTTGAATAGTACTTCTGGCAAGTCCCCAAATATTGACTTTCCTTACTCGCATTTAAAGCCACCAGATCCTTTTATATAATCATGACTAAATAAAATTGATAAGATTTGTCTATAAAGAATGTTCAAAGTATGACAGGGAATTCAGATTTTATTAGGGGAAAAAAGTGCACACTGACTGAACCAATCTCCATTTATGAAGGAGTCCTTTTTTACAGTAGAATTCTTTTGCTCTCTTCTCAGCCCCTGGCAAAATATAATATTGGGCTTCAATGAAAACAGAGAGAGAAAAAAAAATCAAGTATCAGTGTTATTGTTTCCTGAGGTCAGCTTTTAAAATCTTGGCTTTCTTGTCTCTTCATATCAAACTGCCAGATCATTAGTTTGACTTGAGACTACAAGACTTTCCTCAGGGTTAATAGAGGATCATATTTTGTCTACAAACTTTGTGCCAATGAGCAGGCAGTAAACTGAGAATACTCTCTCTCCATGGATCTTTAAGACACATTCAAGATTGATTAAGATTGGACTCCCATCCAGCCTCTCACCCACCAGCATCAACAAGGCCTTCTTGGCAGGGCTGCTCTCCATCAGTTCATCCTCCAGCCTCTGTTGCTACCAGGGGTTGCAGCACCTTGCAGTTGTTCTTGTCAAGCCTCCTGAGATTCCCTTGTATGGGAATCTTCTTGTTTGTCCCTTTTATCTTTGTTTAAGAAGTTTAATCAATTCAAGATAGGGATTACACAGCGCAAGAGTGCACAGCAAGAGAATAATGGAATTTTCTGATATTGCTCCTCCCTGAAATGGTGAACTCTATTATTGTGATTCTATAACTTAAAGGGATTTTAAGTGGGATTTAAGAGTGGAGAACTTTTGATTCCTAGTTCCTTTTTCTGACAAGACTGATTCGAGTCAGGTTCCTCTAAACCAGCTCAAAATATCTCATAGTTAGATTGAACTCTTAAAATTCATTAGAAAGAAATCTCATGAGAGCAATTAATCATATTCTAAAATAAACATCTAAGGTCAG